>NW_027361762.1:17000000-19595000 GCF_039654945.1 Dendrobates tinctorius | reverse complement strand
ATACTTAACCCTAATCCTGACCCTAACCATGACCCTAATCCTTAACAAAACCATACTTAACCCTAACCCTGACCCTAACCCTAACCCTAACCCTGACCCTGACCATAACCCTAACCCTAAACCCCCTTAACTAACCCTAACTCTAACCCAAACCCCTAAATTCCATGGTTTAAAAAAAAAAACGCATATGCAAAAAAACGCATACATGAGCATGCCAGTGCGCACATATGCGCATCCATAGGCTATAATGGCCATTTTTAGCGCAAAACGTGCGCATATGTGCGCATGCGCTTTTTTGCAGGGCCAAAAAATGCAACATGCTGCGTCTGGAAAATCCCAACGCACACCCCAAAAAAACGCAGCGCATGAAAATCGCATACATGCGCTGACCAGTGCACAGGTATGCGCACCCATGTTAAATATAGGGGAAAAAACGCATGCGCAGGTGTGCGTTTTTTTCCAGCGCTAAAAAACGCAAATGTGAAACCAGCCTAAAAGCATGAGTTTGCAACTACTTTACTTTTGGAGAAAATTCAAAACATTCATTATTCAATTGAGCCCAATAGCAAAAACCAGCGTTTTGAATGAAGAATCACATTTCTTTGTAGAATCATGCAGGATTGAAATGTTTGATGGTTTTTAACTCCTCTCAACAGCCCAAACAAGTTTCTAAAAGGATGAGTTTGCAACTACTTTACTTTTGGAGAAAATTCAAAACATTCATTATTCAATAGGGCCCAAACTATCAAAAACCAGCGGTTTCAATGAACACACATTTCTTGGTAGAATCATGCAGGACTGAAATTTTTGATGTTTTTCTACTCCTCTCATGAGCCCAAACAAGTCTCTAAAAGCATGAGTTTGCAACTACTTTACTTTTGGAGAAAATTCAAAACATTCATTATTCAATAGAGCCCAATAGCAAAAATCAGGTTTTGAATGAAGAATCACATTTCTTGGTAAAATCATGCAGGATTGAAATTTTTGATGGTTTTTTACTCCTCTCAACAGCCCAAACAAGTTTCTAAAAGGATGAGTTTGCAACTACTTTACTTTTGGAGAAAATTCAAAACATTCATTATTCAATAGGGCCCAAACTATCAAAAACCAGCGGTTTCAATGAACACACATTTCTTGGTAGAATCATGCAGGACTGAAATTTTTGATGTTTTTCTACTCCTCTCATGAGCCCAAACAAGTCTCTAAAAGCATGAGTTTGCAACTACTTTACTTTTGGAGAAAATTCAAAACATTCATTATTCAATAGAGCCCAATAGCAAAAATCAGGTTTTGAATGAAGAATCACATTTCTTGGTAGAATCATGCAGGATTGAAATTTTTGATGGTTTTTTACTCCTCTCAACAGCCCAAACAAGTTTCTAAAAGGATGAGTTTGTAACTACTTTACTTTTGGAGAAAATTCAAAACATTCATTATTCAATAGGGCCCAAAATATCAAAAACCAGCGGTTTGAATGAACACACATTTCTTGGTAGAATCGTGCAGGACTGAAATTTTTGATGTTTTTCTACTCCTCTTATGAGCCCAAACAAGTCTCTAAAAGGATGAGTTTGCAACTACTTTACTTTTGGAGAAAATTCAAAACATTCATTATTCAATAGAGCCCAATAGCAAAAATCAGCGTTTTAAATGAAGAATCACATTTCATGGTAGAATCATGCAGGATTGAAATTTTTGATGGTTTTTTACTCCTCTCAGCAGCCCAAACAAGTTTCTAAAAGGATGAGTTTGCAACTACTTTACTTTTGGAGAAAATTCAAAACATTCATTATTCAATAGGGCCCAAACTATCAAAAACCAGCGGTTTCAATGAACACACATTTCTTGGTAGAATCATGCAGGACTGAAATTTTTGATGTTTTTCCACTCCTCTCATGAGCCCAAACAAGTCTCTAAAAGCATGAGTTTGCAACTACTTTACTTTTGGAGAAAATTCAAAACATTCATTATTCAATAGAGCCCAATAGCAAAAATCAGGTTTTGAATGAAGAATCACATTTCTTGGTAGAATCATGCAGGATTGAAATTTTTGATGGTTTTTTACTCCTCTCAACAGCCCAAACAAGTTTCTAAAAGGATGAGTTTGCAACTACTTTACTTTTGGAGAAAATTCAAAACATTCATTATTCAATAGGGCCCAAAATATCAAAAACCAGCGGTTTGAATGAACACACATTTCTTGGTAGAATCGTGCAGGACTGAAATTTTTGATGTTTTTCTACTCCTCTCATGAGCCCAAACAAGTCTCTAAAAGGATGAGTTTGCAACTACTTTACTTTTAGAGAAAATTCAAAACATTCATTATTCAATAGAGCCCAATAGCAAAAACCAGCGTTTTGAATGAAGAATCACATTTCTTGGTAGAATCATGCAGGATTGAAATTTTTGATGGTTTTTTACTCCTCTCAACAGCCCAAACAAGTTTCTAAAAGGATGAGTTTGCAACTACTTTACTTTTGGAGAAAATTCAAAACATTCATTATTCAATAGGGCCCAAACTATCAAAAACCAGCGGTTTCAATGAACACACATTTCTTGGTAGAATCATGCAGGACTGAAATTTTTGATGTTTTTCTACTCCTCTCATGAGCCCAAACAAGTCTCTAAAAGCATGAGTTTGGGGGGCGTGGCCTGAGCTATGAAGGAGTGAGGACGTGTTAGCTCGGGGCTCCTGCCTAGTTACCCATTAGAAGCTACTTTGAAGCGACTAAGATTCTTCTATCAAGAATACACAACTATATTTGATCCCTGGATACCATCTGGATTAATTTGGCACCAAAAATAGCAAAATTGAACAAGGAACAACGAAGTTACAGCTGCTGTGAGGACGGAGGGCTGTTTTCCCGCGCTGAGCAGAGCGGGAAAGTCCCTGTCTGGACTTAGCTGGAGGCTGAGAAATAGCGGTGAACCAGCGGTCTATTGGAGGCTTGTGATTGACCTGCCGTTCTTTAAAGAGAAGGAGCAGAAGCAGTGTTGGCCCTGCAGGAGCAGAAGCTAAAGAAGAGGAATCGTTAGAAGATTTTGTGTGGAGGATCTTTGGATGCCGAGGTCCGCGGGAGCAGGGGATGATTGGCAGCGGCTGCTGGTGAAAATACCGCTGCGGTTTTCTAACTGCTGTGCGCGCCCAAGAAGTCAGACTGGAAGGGGGCCGGTTTCTTAAGATCCAGAAGACCTTCCTGAACAATTCGATACTGGGCAAGTCAAGATCTGCTAAGGACTTTTGAAGTTATAGGATTAAATCCTCGGCGGTGTCGGGGAGTGCAGGAGCTGGAGCGCGGCTGAACGTGGCAGCTGTGTTCAGGGTCCCGCTGCAGTTTTAGGGATCCTGTGCATCCCTGGAGGATCTGATTTTTGGGGATCCACTTTCCTGAGGACGAGGAGGCTTCCCGGAGTAAATACAGACCTGGCACAACTAAATCCATAAAGGATTGGAGATTTCCTGGACTAAAATCATCGGCGGTGCTGGAGAAAACAGGAGATTGATTGACAGCTGAGAGCGGTATTTGGAGTTGCTGCGGCTTTATATATCTGTGTCCCTCTGTATATGTGGATGTGTATACAACTTAATTTGGTTTACAAGTGGCTGGATATGTGGGGATTTCTGGAGGCTGCAGACTGAAGGTGCAGGAGATTAACTGACAGCGGCTGCCGGCTTTTTCATCCGCTGCGGTTTTCTGTTTGACACGCGCCCTTACATAGTTGGATTTGAAGGAGGTCTGCTTCCCGGGATTAGGAAGAATCCCCTGAACGGTTGGAGAACTGGCACGTCGGGATCCGATAAGGAATTTGAGAATTACAAGGTAAAATCCTCGGTGGGGTCTGGTAGTGCAGGAGAAGAGACGCGACTGCCGGCGTTGCTGGATAAACGGACCATTCGTGAGTTTTGAGTGACTGTGGCCCTGAGGTTCTCGGATCTGTGAGGATCCTTTTTTTTTTTTTTTTCTGCAGCTTGGGAGGTCCCACGGAGTAGTGGGAGATCGGATACATCAGTCTGTATAAGGATCTGGACTTTTCCTGATGTAAAATTATCGGCGGTGCAGGGGAACAGGTGTTGATTAACAGCTAATATCGAGAATATAGATTTACTGTAGTTCTTAAGTAACAGTAAATTTATGCATAATAAGGACTGTGGGAAACTTGATTTTGATATATTCTGATAAGTAAGGAGGAAGTTTGGGGGTCAATAATTCTTCAGTTATTATTTAAAGGTGTGGAAATGTGAATTTAAAATTGTCTTCGATTTACCCTGAGTTTCTTTTACACAGGAAGATTATTTGGTATATATTGTTCATATTTTTACAACGTTAATTTTTAGTTTCCATACAGAGTATGCAATTGTTGAGACGAGGCTAAGATAATTTTTTTTAATTATCATAGGTGGAACAATTTACACTTGAGTTGATTTAATTAATAAGATGGAAGGGGGAGGAACTTAATTCAAACCAGTTTTTAAGATTAATGAACCCTCCTCAAATAAAAATTTAAAAGGGAAACAACCTCCAAACAAACAACATACTAAACCCTCTGAGGATTTCCCTAACTTGATAAGCCCTATTAAATCAAGGTCCCCACTGAAAAGAGATACACAAATAAGTCGATTGCCTACGGTATCTACACATAAACCTTCTCAAAAAGGAATAGAGGGTAAAGGCTCAGTTACTGTTCCCACTAACCCCCCTATACAAAATCCCATAGTTGTAGAAACTGACCCTAGTGCAATGGATACCTCTAAATCCGCAAAAAGGAAGGGCCCAAAATCAAGGGAGACTGAACAAAGATCAATTACAGCGGAATCTGAAGATTTCTCGGATTATTCTTCACCTGATAGCAGTCCTAACAGACAACGACCAAAAAAAGAAAGGTCTTTGTCCCCGCAGATTTCCATTCAGGGATTTGCTCCTATTGACACAGATGAGCTCTTGGCCTCTGAGAAGGGGGTAACAGAAGGCTTTATGGCCAGATTCTGTAAAGTGTTAAATGAATCTATTGCTTCAGGATTTGAGAAGCAAAATAAAACACTGAATGAAATAAATAAAATCTTTACCCAGAGATTAGAAAAAAGTGAAAAAAGAATCCTGGTTGTAGAAAACAAGACAGATACTTTACTTAAACAGAACTCTGAGCTAAAAACGGAGGTGCAGTCACTTAAAATTAAACTGATGGATCTGGAGGATAGGAGCAGGAGGTGTAATCTTAAAATAAGAGGCATCCCAGAAAATATTGTTCAGGATGAACTATCAAACTATGCAAAGGACATATTTAAAAAAGCATTGCCAGATCTCCAAAATTCTGAATTTAGAATTGACAGAATACACCGCATTCCTCGTCCACGGGGCCTGTCGGCCGACAAGCCAAGAGACACTATCCTCCGCATGCATTTTTATGAAACGAAAGAAAAAATCCTATTTTATATTAGAGATAAGGGTTCCTTCCCAGACCCCTACGCTAATATAAAGGTCTTTGGAGACTTTTCCAAGGCAACAATGGAATTCAGGAAGTCCTTTAGGGAAGTCAACGCAAAAATTAAAGATCTTGGAATCTCATATAGATGGGGCTTCCCTGCTAAGCTTCTGGTCTGGTATAGGGGAAAGACCATTCCTTTCTTTACACCAGAGGAAGCTATGCTCTTTGTCCAATCGTTTCAAGATGGTATAGGTTGAATTTATTTATAAGCAGTATTGTTTGTATTTGAACTTTTAAACTAAGAAGGATCAGTAAAATATGGGGTTTTGGTAGGAGTTTAACCACTTTTTTTTAAATCCCCAAATTAGGTGAGAATCCTTCTAGATTGGATTCCTCCAAAGAAACTCATTTGAGTTTATTTTTGATTTTTTACTCGATTTTTTATTTTTATTTTTATTTTTTTTGTTGTTCTTATACGTATTGTAGTTACACTTCTATTATTTGTTAATTGTTGTACTTTGTTGAGGGTCTCACTTGGATTCGGTCTACCTTCTCTTTGTGTCAAAACAGTAGCAACATGAAGCTTAAAATCTTGTCCTTCAATGTTAGGGGTTTAAATATCCCTTATAAGAGACATGCACTATGGAAGGAAATTGAACATAACAAAGCAGACATTGTATGTCTACAGGAAGTTAAGTTCGCTAGGGGGAATCAACCATATTTCCAAGATAAGAAATTCCCGCACATGTTTCAATCTCTTAAAGGGAAAAAAAAAGCGGGGGTTATTACGCTTATAAAAAACAATATCCCTTTTGAGTTAATAGAAGAAACTATAGATCCACAAGGGAGGTACCATATTCTTGTCTGCCACTTAAACCACACTCTATGCACAATAGTCAATATATACGCCCCAAATAAAAAGACTATATCATATCTGAACAGGTTAATGGATAAGATTGAAAAAGTCAGGAAAGGGATGATTATCTTTGCGGGAGATTTTAATATAGTCCCCGATAGCAAAATGGATTCCTCTTCTCTGGTCCGACATAAAGCACCTTCCCTTAACAATTGGTTAATCTCACACGAATTTTTTGACATATTTCGCTGCTTGAACACCTCCTCACGCGAATATACTCACTACTCAGATACGCACAAGACATCGTCTAGAATAGATCTAATACTAACAGACGTCTTTGCCATTTCCAAATTTAAAACTATCAATATTTTGGGGAAATCTATATCGGATCATGTCCCCATTATAGCGGAATTTGAAATAGGAGCATACTCAAAAAATACATTCCTCTGGAAGGCCAATTCCTCCCTGTTTAAGAACCCGGAACATAGAACAATTATCTCAGAGACAATTACCAATTTCTTTAAAGAAAATGATATTGATGATGTGAACCCGTTTGTTCTCTGGAATGCACATAAAGCAGTGTTGAGGGGTCACCTAATCCAACTCTCATCCAAATTAAAGAAAATTAGGAGACAGAAAATTATTAACCTCCAATCCCAAATAAAATCAAAAGAGGATTCTCAAAATAATTTATTAGTTCCATCTTCGGAGGTCCAATTAAAAATCTTGAAATTAAGACAATAATTGAAAATTTTAATTATGACTGAATATGACGCAGTTATTAGGAACTCGAAATTCAAACTTTATTCATCTATTAATAAACCGACTGCCTACATGATGAGAAAAATTAAACAAGATAGGATTAGTAAAAGAATAATTAGAGTCAAATCCAAGAATGGGGATATAAAAACTCACCCTTTAGACATTGCGAACGCTTTCGCAGAGTTTTTCCAGGGTCTGTACAATCTATCTTTAGACTCTGATACACCGCAACCTGATATTTCATTAATAAGTACTTTTTTAGATAACTTAAATCTCCCCCAGATTGATTCTCTGGAACTGGATCATATAAATAGGCCTATTTCTATAGACAAAATTTCTGACGCAATCAATAAACTTAAGGTTCAGAAGTCACCAGGTCCAAATGGATTCATTAATGAGTACTATAAGTCCTTTCAGCAACTTCTGACTCCCCATTTGGTAAATATATTTAATTTGGCTTCCTCTCAGGGTTCCTTCCCAAAGGAAATGTTGGAAGCGACTATAGTTATGATACCTAAGGAAGGGGGGGACCCTGACAGGGTTCAAAGTTACAGGCCAATCTCACTTATCAATGGGGATGTCAAGTTATACTCAAAAATATGGGCCAAGAGACTAAAGAAGATTATTCCTTCTTTGGTAAAAGATGACCAGATTGGATTTGTTGAAGGTCGTCAGGCGTCTGATGGGACCAGAAGGATTCTGAATATATTAAATGCTACAAAATTTTCTACTGCTCCTTCAGTTTTGGTCACGTTAGATGCCGAGAAAGCTTTTGATAGCCTGAATTGGGCTTATCTTAGAAAGGTACTTTTGAAATTTGGATTTAGTGATGCATTTATATCTTCAATTATGGCCCTATACTCAGAACCATGTGCAAAAGTTTACATTAATAACCATCTATCAAAGCTATTCTCCATTTCAAATGGTACTAGACAGGGGTGCCCCCTTTCCCCACTTCTATTTGTTTTAGCAATAGAACCCTTAGCAGAGAAAATTAGATCTAACTCTAATATTCATGGCCTAGAAACATTACAGCGTTCTTTTAAAATTGGTTTGTTTGCAGATGATATAGTATTGACTCTTCTAAATCCAGAGATTTCTATTGCAGCACTGATGGTGGATTTAAAGGCATTCTCAAATATATCATACTTTAGAATCAATCATTCAAAGTCAAAGATTTTATCTTTTAATTTAAGTTATCAGGAAAAGGAACGGTTGGAAAGTCTCTCAAATTTTTCAGGAAAAGAGGAAGAAGTAAGATACTTAGGGACGATATTGACAAATAAATTTCAGTTAATTATTCCAATTAATATTAACAGCCTAATTAAAACTATCACTACAGATTTTACAAACTTTAAGCGCATTACCCTATCCTTATTTGGAAGGATTCTGGCCGTAAAGTCTTTCATTTTACCTAAAATATTATATTTATTCAGAACCCTGCCTATCAATATTCCATCAGCCTATTTGTCCAAAATCCAGGCTTTGATCAACTCTTTTATTTGGGATGATAAAAAACCCAGAATTGCCTCAAACATTCTCTATAAAAACAAGGAAAATGGAGGTCTGGGATTACCGAATATTACGGCATACTACCAAGCTTTGTTGATTAAGGCCAGCTTCCTTTGGTTTAAACAAACCAAGTCTCCGGCGTGGGTGGTTTTGGAAGAGAGTCAGAGTAACAATAATTTATTTTATAATACTTTTTATAATAATATCCTTGATTCTAGACAAAAACTACCTTCCCACCCTATATTTCAAGCTATACTTTTGGCCTGGAAAGGTTTTATTTGGCCGGGAAGGAATTGGAATAAAATAAGACAACTAATTAATGTACCATTATCATTATTATCAGTTATTTATAGGATCTCAATTCCAGATATTTGGTCTACATGCAACATAAAAAAATAGGAGATTTGTATAATGGGTCTTTCCTCTCCTTCAGCGAAATTAAATTAAAGTTCAATCTCCCTTCTTCAGAATTCTTTTTATTCACTATTCTTAAAGATTATATAAAAAAATTTATTAACCTCAAACCACTAAATTTGGACATATTGGCCTTATTCATGGGAAATTTAGAAAAGAGAAGCGTCTGGAACTTAAAAAATATATACAAAAATTTTAATAGAGATACAGTTATATTAAAAACGGCATATATGAAACGTTGGGAGACTGATTTAAATATATCTCCCTCACTAGAACAATGGCAAGATGCCCTCAAACTTTCTTTTACTTCAACAATCTCGATGTCGTTTCGCGAATCCTACTATAAATTAGTTGCAAGATGGTATTATACTCCATCGAGGTTGTTTTTTATAAATCATGGCACCTCCAACTTATGCTGGAGGGAGTGTGGATCAGTAGGGAATTTATTCCACATATTTTGGGGATGTCCAAAAGTTAGGAGCTTATGGAGAGAGGTTTCGGTTCATATAGATACATTCTTAGGTAGGAGGCTAGTTATCTCTCCTAGTATGGCTCTCTTGCTCCTGGACCTGGAACATTTAGACTTTTCATCAATCCTTATGATAGCACATATTTTACTGGTAGTGAAAAACTCCATAGCAGCTCATTGGAAGAAAATTGACTCTCCAAGGTTTGATGATATATTCCATAATCTTGTGGTACATAGTGCATTGGAAAGGCGCTTTGCTTTCCAAAACAATTACTTGGACAAATATAATAAGAAATGGGATGCTTGGAACAAGCTTTTTATTACTTAATGGTATTTCTAGAAAATTGTGCTAAGGTTTTTGACGAATCCAGGTGAGACTATATTCCATATTCATATTTTAAGTCTGGCGTTCAGTTCTTGGATATAGCTCAAATCAGAAATTAGCTTAAGTCTTGATAATGATCATACAGTTTGTATCATTGTCTAATGTATTTATATTTCTTATGATTTTGCATAAACAAGGTACTCTCATTGAGTTTCTATTGTATTTCCTTTCCCTTACTTTCCTTTGTTCCCCCTACCTATTTTCCTCCCCTTTTATGTTTGTTTAAATCTTGGAAAATTCTACTAAAAATTATTGGAAAATAAAAGCATGAGTTTGCAACTACTTTACTTTTGGAGAAAATTCAAAACATTCATTATTCAATAGAGCCCAATAGCAAAAATCAGGTTTTGAATGAAGAATCACATTTCTTGGTAGAATCATGCAGGATTGAAATTTTTGATGGTTTTTTACTCCTCTCAACAGCCCAAACAAGTTTCCTAAAGGATGAGTTTGCAAATACTTTACTTTTGGAGAAAATTCAAAACATTCATTATTCAATAGGGCCCAAACTATCAAAAACCAGCGGTTTCAATGAACACACATTTCTTGGTAGAATCATGCAGGACTGAAATTTTTGATGTTTTTCTACTCCTCTCATGAGCCCAAACAAGTCTCTAAAAGCATGAGTTTGCAACTACTTTACTTTTGGAGAAAATTCAAAACATTCATTATTCAATAGAACCCAATAGCAAAAATCAGGTTTTGAATGAAGAATCACATTTCTTGGTAGAATCATGCAGGATTGAAATTTTTGATGTTTTTTTACTCCTCTCAACAGCCCAAACAAGTTTCTAAAAGGATGAGTTTGCAACTACTTTACTTTTGGAGAAAATTCAAAACATTCATTATTCAATAGAGCCCAATCTCAAAAACCAGCGGTTTGAATGAACACTCACATTTCTTGGTAGAATCATGCAGGATTGAAATTTTTGATGGTTTTTTACTCCTCTCAACAGCCCAAACAAGTTTCTAAAAGGATGAGTTTGCAACTACTTTACTTTTGGAGAAAATTCAAAACATTCATTATTCAATAGGGCCCAAACTATCAAAAACCAGCGGTTTCAATGAACACACATTTCTTGGTAGAATCATGCAGGACTGAAATTTTTGATGTTTTTCTACTCCTCTCATGAGCCCAAACAAGTCTCTAAAAGCATGAGTTTGCAACTACTTTACTTTTGGAGAAAATTCAAAACATTCATTATTCAATAGAGCCCAATAGCAAAAATCAGGTTTTGAATGAAGAATCACATTTCTTGGTAAAATCATGCAGGATTGAAATTTTTGATGGTTTTTTACGCCTCTCAACAGCCCAAACAAGTTTCTAAAAGGATGAGTTTGCAACTTCTTTACTTTTGGAGATAATTCAAAACATTCATTATTCAATAGGGCCCAAAATATCAAAAACCAGCGGTTTGAATGAACACACATTTCTTGGTAGAATCGTGCAGGACTGAAATTTTTGATGTTTTTCTACTCCTCTCATGAGCCCAAACAAGTCTCTAAAAGGATGAGTTTGCAACTATTTTAATTTTGGAGAAAATTCAAAACATTCATTATTCAATAGAGCCCAATAGCAAAAACCAGCGTTTTGAATGAAGAATCACATTTCTTGATAGAATCATGCAGGATTGAAATTTTTGATGGTTTTTTACTCCTCTCAACAGCCCAAACAAGTTTCTAAAAGGATGAGTTTGCAACTACTTTACTTTTGGAGAAAATTCAAAACATTCATTATTCAATAGAGCCCAATAGCAAAAATCAGGTTTTGAATGAAGAATCACATTTCTTGGTAGAATCATGCAGGATTGAAATTTTTGATGGTTTTTTACTCCTCTCAACAGCCCAAACAAGTTTCTAAAAGGATGAGTTTGCAACTACTTTACTTTTGGAGAAAATTCAAAACATTCATTATTCAATAGGGCCCAAAATATCAAAAACCAGCGGTTTGAATGAACACACATTTCTTGGTAGAATCGTGCAGGACTGAAATTTTTGATGTTTTTCTACTCCTCTCATGAGCCCAAACAAGTCTCTAAAAGGATGAGTTTGCAACTACTTTACTTTTGGAGAAAATTCAAAACATTCATTATTCAATAGAGCCCAATAGCAAAAAACAGCGTTTTGAATGAAGAATCACATTTCTTGGTAGAATCATGCAGGATTGAAATTTTTGATGGTTTTTTACTCCTCTCAACAGCCCAAACAAGTTTCTAAAAGGATGAGTTTGCAACTACTTTACTTTTGGGGAAAATTCAAAACATTCATTATTCAATAGGGCCCAAACTATCAAAAACCAGCTGTTTCAATGAACACACATTTCTTGGTAGAATCATGCAGGACTGAAATTTTTGATGTTTTTCTACTCCTCTCATGAGCCCAAACAAGTCTATAAAAGCATGAGTTTGCAACTACTTTACTTTTGGAGAAAATTCAAAACATTCATTATTCAATAGAGCCCAATTGCAAAAATCAGGTTTTGAATGAAGAATCACATTTCTTGGTAAAATCATGCAGGATTGAAATTTTTGATGGTTTTTTACTCCTCTCAACAGCCCAAACAAGTTTCTAAAAGGATGAGTTTGCAAGTACTTTACTTTTGGAGAAAATTCAAAACATTCATTATTCAATAGTGCCCAAAATATCAAAAACCAGCGGTTTGAATGAACACACATTTCTTGGTAGAATCGTGCGGGACTGAAATTTTTGATGTTTTTCTACTCCTCTCATGAGCCCAAACAAGTCTCTAAAAGGATGAGTTTGCAACTACTTTACTTTTGGAGAAAATTCAAAACATTCATTATTCAATAGAGCCCAATAGCAAAAACCAGCGTTTTGAATGAAGAATCACATTTCTTGGTAGAATCATGCAGGATTGAAATTTTTGATGGTTTTTTACTCCTCTCAACAGCCCAAACAAGTTTCTAAAAGGATGAGTTTGCAACTACTTTACTTTTGGAGAAAATTCAAAACATTCATTATTCAATAGGGCCCAAACTATCAAAAACCAGCGGTTTCAATGAACACACATTTCTTGGTAGAATCATGCAGGACTGAAATTTTTGATGTTTTTCTACTCCTCTCATGAGCCCAAACAAGTCTCTAAAAGCATGAGTTTGCAACTACTTTACTTTTAGAGAAAATTCAAAACATTCATTATTCAATAGAGCCCAATAGCAAAAATCAGGTTTTGAATGAAGAATCACATTTCTTGGTAGAATCATGCAGGATTGAAATTTTTGATGGTTTTTTACTCCTCTCAACAGCCCAAACAAGTTTCTAAAAGGATGAGTTTGCAACTACTTTACTTTTGGAGAAAATTCAAAACATTCATTATTCAATAGGGCCCAAACTATCAAAAACCAGCGGTTTCAATGAACACACATTTCTTGGTAGAATCATGCAGGACTGAAATTTTTGATGTTTTTCTACTCCTCTCATGAGCCCAAACAAGTCTCTAAAAGCATGAGTTTGCAACTACTTTACTTTTGGAGAAAATTCAAAACATTCATTATTCAATAGAGCCCAATAGGAAAAATCAGGTTTTGAATGAAGACTCACATTTCTTGGTAGAATCATGCAGCATTGAAATTTTTGATGGTTTTTTACTCCTCTCAACAGCCCAAACAAGTTTCTAAAAGGATGAGTTTGCAACTACTTTACTTTTGGAGAAAATTCAAAACATTCATTATTCAATAGGGCCCAAAATATCAAAAACCAGCGGTTTGAATGAACACACATTTCTTGGTAGAATCGTGCAGGACTGAAATTTTTGATGTTTTTCTACTCCTCTCATGAGCCCAAACAAGTCTCTAAAAGGATGAGTTTGCAACTACTTTACTTTTGGAGAAAATTCAAAACATTCATTATTCAATAGAGCCCAATAGCAAAAACCAGCGTTTTGAATGAAGAATCACATTTCTTGGTAGAATCATGCAGGATTGAAATTTTTGATGGTTTTTTACTCCTCTCAACAGCCCAAACAAGTTTCTAAAAGGATGAGTTTGCAACTACTTTACTTTTGGAGAAAATTCAAAACATTCATTATTCAATAGGGCCCAAACTATCAAAAACCAGCGGTTTCAATGAACACACATTTCTTGGTAGAATCATGCAGGACTGAAATTTTTGATGTTTTTCTACTCCTCTCATGAGCCCAAACAAGTCTCTAAAAGCATGAGTTTGCAACTACTTTACTTTTGGAGAAAATTCAAAACATTCATTATTCAATAGAGCCCAATAGCAAAAATCAGGTTTTGAATGAAGAATCACATTTCTTGGTAAAATCATGCAGGATTGAAATTTTTGATGGTTTTTTACGCTTCTCAACAGCCCAAACAAGTTTCTAAAAGGATGAGTTTGCAACTTCTTTACTTTTGGAGATAATTCAAAACATTCATTATTCAATAGGGCCCAAAATATCAAAAAACAGCGGTTTGAATGAACACACATTTCTTGGTAGAATCGTGCAGGACTGAAATTTTTGATGTTTTTCTACTCCTCTCATGAGCCCAAACAAGTCTCTAAAAGGATGAGTTTGCAACTATTTTAATTTTGGAGAAAATTCAAAACATTCATTATTCAATAGAGCCCAATAGCAAAAACCAGCGTTTTGAATGAAGAATCACATTTCTTGGTAGAATCATGCAGGATTGAAATTTTTGATGGTTTTTTACTCCTCTCAACAGCCCAAACAAGTTTCCTAAAGGATGAGTTTGCAACTACTTTACTTTTGGAGAAAATTCAAAACATTCATTATTCAATAGGGCCCAAACTATCAAAAACCAGCGGTTTCAATGAACACACATTTCTTGGTAGAATCATGCAGGACTGAAATTTTTGATGTTTTTCTAATCCTCTCATGAGCCCAAACAAGTCTCTAAAAGCATGAGTTTGCAACTACTTTACTTTTGGAGAAAATTCAAAACATTCATTATTCAATAGAACCCAATAGCAAAAATCAGGTTTTGAATGAAGAATCACATTTCTTGGTAGAATCATGCAGGATTGAAATTTTTGATGGTTTTTTACTCCTCTCAACAGCCCAAACAAGTTTCTAAAAGGATGAGTTTGCAACTACTTTACTTTTGGAGAAAATTCAAAACATTCATTATTCAATAGAGCCCAATATCAAAAACCAGCGGTTTGAATGAACACTCACATTTCTTGGTAGAATCATGCAGGATTGAAATTTTTGATGGTTTTTTACTCCTCTCAACAGCCCAAACAAGTTTCTAAAAGGATGAGTTTGCAACTACTTTACTTTTGGAGAAAATTCAAAACATTCATTATTCAATAGGGCCCAAACTATCAAAAACCAGCGGTTTCAATGAACACACATTTCTTGGTAGAATCATGCAGGACTGAAATTTTTGATGTTTTTCTACTCCTCTCATGAGCCCAGACAAGTCTCTAAAAGCATGAGTTTGCATCTACTTTACTTTTGGAGAAAATTCAAAACATTCATTATTCAATAGAGCCCAATAGCAAAAATCAGGTTTTGAATGAAGAATCACATTTCTTGGTAAAATCATGCAGGATTGAAATTTTTGATGGTTTTTTACTCCTCTCAACAGCCCAAACAAGTTTCTAAAAGGATGAGTTTGCAAGTACTTTACTTTTGGAGAAAATTCAAAACATTCATTATTCAATAGGGCCCAAAATATCAAAAACCAGCGGTTTGAATGAACACACATTTCTTGGTAGAATCGTGCGGGACTGAAATTTTTGATGTTTTTCTACTCCTCTCATGAGCCCAAACAAGTCTCTAAAAGGATGAGTTTGCAACTACTTTACTTTTGGAGAAAATTCAAAACATTCATTATTCAATAGAGCCCAATAGCAAAAACCAGCGTTTTGAATGAAGAATCACATTTCTTGGTAGAATCATGCAGGATTGAAATTTTTGATGGTTTTTTACTCCTCTCAACAGCCCAAACAAGTTTCTAAAAGGATGAGTTTGCAACTACTTTACTTTTGGAGAAAATTCAAAACATTCATTATTCAATAGGGCCCAAACTATCAAAAACCAGCGGTTTCAATGAACACACATTTCTTGGTAGAATCATGCAGGACTGAAATTTTTGATGTTTTTCTACTCCTCTCATGAGCCCAAACAAGTCTCTAAAAGCATGAGTTTGCAACTACTTTACTTTTAGAGAAAATTCAAAACATTCATTATTCAATAGAGCCCAATAGCAAAAATCAGGTTTTGAATGAAGAATCACATTTCTTGGTAGAATCATGCAGGATTGAAATTTTTGATGGTTTTTTACTCCTCTCAACAGCCCAAACAAGTTTCTAAAAGGATGAGTTTGCAACTACTTTACTTTTGGAGAAAATTCAAAACATTCATTATTCAATAGGGCCCAAACTATCAAAAACCAGCGGTTTCAATGAACACACATTTCTTGGTAGAATCATGCAGGACTGAAATTTTTGATGTTTTTCTACTCCTCTCATGAGCCCAAACAAGTCTCTAAAAGCATGAGTTTGCAACTACTTTACTTTTGGAGAAAATTCAAAACATTCATTATTCAATAGAGCCCAATAGGAAAAATCAGGTTTTGAATGAAGACTCACATTTCTTGGTAGAATCATGCAGCATTGAAATTTTTGATGGTTTTTTACTCCTCTCAACAGCCCAAACAAGTTTCTAAAAGGATGAGTTTGCAACTACTTTACTTTTGGAGAAAATTCAAAACATTCATTATTCAATAGGGCCCAAACTATCAAAAACCAGCGGTTTCAATGAACACACATTTCTTGGTAGAATCATGCAGGACTGAAATTTTTGATGTTTTTCTACTCCTCTCATGAGCCCAAACAAGTCTCTAAAAGCATGAGTTTGCAACTACTTTACTTTTGGAGAAAATTCAAAACATTCATTATTCAATAGAGCCCAATAGCAAAAATCAGGTTTGGAATGAAGAATCAAATTTCTTGGTAGAATCATGCAGGATTGAAATTTTTGATGGTTTTTTACTCCTCTCAACAGCCCAAACAAGTTTCTAAAAGGATGAGTTTGCAGCTACTTTACTTTTGGAGAAAATTCAAAACATTCATTATTCAATAGGGCCCAAAATATCAAAAACCAGCGGTTTGAATGAACACACATTTCTTGGTAGAATCGTGCAGAACTGAAATTTTTGATGTTTTTCTACTCCTCTCATGAGCCCAAACAAGTCTCTAAAAGGATGAGTTTGCAACTACTTTACTTTTGGAGAAAATTCAAAACATTCATTATTCAATAGAGCCCAATAGCAAAAACCAGCGTTTTGAATGAAGAATCACATTTCTTGGTAGAATCATGCAGGATTGAAATTTTTGATGGCTTTTTACTCCTCTCAACAGCCCAAACAAGTTTCTAAAAGGATGAGTTTGCAACTACTTTACTTTTGGAGAAAATTCAAAACATTCATTATTCAATAGGGCCCAAACTATCAAAAACCAGCGGTTTGAATGAACACACATTTCTTGGTAGAATCATGCAGGACTGACATTTTTGATGTTTGTCTACTCCTCTCATGAGCCCAAACAAGTCTCTAAGGCTAGTTTCACACTTGCTTTTTTTTGCAGCGCGTTTTTCCCGCAAAAAAACGCATTGAAAAAACGCATACATAAGCATACAACTGCTGCGTTTTTTTCAAGCATTTTTATGAGCATGCATGAAAAAAACGCAGCGTTTTTATGCGTTTGTATGCGTTTTTAGCGCGTTTTTACAGCGTTTGCGTTTTTTTCCAACATTTTTAGGTGACACCCCTCACACTACCCAAACCATGACTTTACTAACCCTAACCCTGACCCTAACCCTAACCCTAACCCTGACCCTAACCCTAACCCTAACCCTGACCCTAACCCTTAACCAAATCATACTTAACCCTAACCCAAACCCTAAACCCTAACTAACCCTAACCCTAACCCTAACCCTGACCCTAACCCTATCCCTAACCCTGACCCTAACCCTAACCCTAACCCTAACCCTGACCCTAACCCTAACCCTAACCCTGACCCTAACCCTTAACAAAACCATACTTAACCCTAACCCTGACCCTAACCCTAACCCTAACCCTAACCCTAATCCTGACCCTAACCCTGACCCTAACCCTAACCCTAACCCTAACCCTTAACAAAACCATACTTAACCCTAATCCTGACCCTAACCCTGACCCTAATCCTTAACAAAACCATACTTAACCCTAATCCTGACCCTAACCCTGACCCTAACCCTAACCCTAACCCTGACCCTAACCCTAACCCTAACCCTAACCCTGACCCTAACCCTTAACAAAACCATACTTAACCCTAATCCTGACCCTAACCATGACCCTAATCCTTAACAAAACCATACTTAACCCTAACCCTGACCCTAACCCTAACCCTAACCCTGACCATAACCCTAACCCTAAACCCCCTTAACTAACCCTAACTCTAACCCAAACCCCTAAATTCCATGGTTTAAAAAAAAAAACGCATATGCAAAAAAACGCATACATGAGCATGCCAGTGCGCACATATGCGCATCCATAGGCTATAATGGCCATTTTTAGCGCAAAACGTGCGCATATGTGCGCATGCGCTTTTTTGCAGGGCCAAAAAATGCAACATGCTGCGTCTGGAAAATCCCAACGCACACCCCAAAAAAACGCAGTGCATGAAAATCGCATACATGCGCTGACCAGTGCACAGGTATGCGCACCCATGTTAAATATAGGGGAAAAAACGCATGCGCAGGTGTGCGTTTTTTTCCAGCGCTAAAAAACGCAAATGTGAAACCAGCCTAAAAGCATGAGTTTGCAACTACTTTACTTTTGTAGAAAATTCAAAACATTCATTATTCAATAGAGCCCAATAGCAAAAACCAGCGTTTTGAATGAAGAATCACATTTCTTGGTAGAATCATGCAGGATTGAAATTTTTGATGGTTTTTAACTCCTCTCAACAGCCCAAACAAGTTTCTAAAAGGATGAGTTTGCAACTACTTTACTTTTGGAGAAAATTCAAAACATTCATTATTCAATAGGGCCCAAACTATCAAAAACCAGCGGTTTCAATTAACACACATATCTTGGTAGAATCATGCAGGACTGAAATTTTTGATGTTTTTCTACTCCTCTCATGAGCCCAAACAAGTCTCTAAAAGCATGAGTTTGCAACTACTTTACTTTTGGAGAAAATTCAAAACATTCATTATTCAATAGAGCCCAATAGCAAAAATCAGGTTTTGAATGAAGAATCACATTTCTTGGTAAAATCATGCAGGATTGAAATTTTTGATGGTTTTTTACTCCTCTCAACAGCCCAAACAAGTTTCTAAAAGGATGAGTTTGCAACTACTTTACTTTTGGAGAAAATTCAAAACATTCATTATTCAATAGGGCCCAAACTATCAAAAACCAGCGGTTTCAATTAACACACATTTCTTGGTAGAATCATGCAGGACTGAAATTTTTGATGTTTTTCTACTCCTCTCATGAGCCCAAACAAGTCTCTAAAAGCATGAGTTTGCAACTACTTTACTTTTGGAGAAAATTCAAAACATTCATTATTCAATAGAGCCCAATAGCAAAAATCAGGTTTTGAATGAAGAATCACATTTCTTGGTAGAATCATGCAGGATTGAAATTTTTGATGGTTTTTTACTCCTCTCAACAGCCCAAACAAGTTTCTAAAAGGATGAGTTTGTAACTACTTTACTTTTGGAGAAAATTCAAAACATTCATTATTCAATAGGGCCCAAAATATCAAAAACCAGCGGTTTGAATGAACACACATTTCTTGGTAGAATCGTGCAGGACTGAAATTTTTGATGTTTTTCTACTCCTCTCATGAGCCCAAACAAGTCTCTAAAAGGATGAGTTTGCAACTACTTTACTTTTGGAGAAAATTCAAAACATTCATTATTCAATAGAGCCCAATAGCAAAAACCAGCGTTTTAAATGAAGAATCACATTTCATGGTAGAATCATGCAGGATTGAAATTTTTGATGGTTTTTTACTCCTCTCAACAGCCCAAACAAGTTTCTAAAAGGATGAGTTTGCAACTACTTTACTTTTGGAGAAAATTCAAAACATTCATTATTCAATAGGGCCCAAACTATCAAAAACCAGCGGTTTCAATGAACACACATTTCTTGGTAGAATCATGCAGGACTGAAATTTTTGATGTTTTTCCACTCCTCTCATGAGCCCAAACAAGTCTCTAAAAGCATGAGTTTGCAACTACTTTACTTTTGGAGAAAATTCAAAACATTCATTATTCAATAGAGTCCAATAGCAAAAATCAGGTTTTGAATGAAGAATCACATTTCTTGGTAGAATCATGCAGGATTGAAATTTTTGATGTTTTTTTACTCCTCTCAACAGCCCAAACAAGTTTCTAAAAGGATGAGTTTGTAACTACTTTACTTTTGGAGAAAATTCAAAACATTCATTATTCAATAGGGCCCAAAATATCAAAAACCAGCTGTTTGAATGAACACACATTTCTTGGTAGAATCGTGCAGGACTGAAATTTTTGATGTTTTTCTACTCCTCTTATGAGCCCAAACAAGTCTCTAAAAGGATGAGTTTGCAACTACTTTACTTTTGGAGAAAATTCAAAACATTCATTATTCAATAGAGCCCAATAGCAAAAATCAGCGTTTTAAATGAAGAATCACATTTCATGGTAGAATCATGCAGGATTGAAATTTTTGATGGTTTTTTACTCCTCTCAGCAGCCCAAACAAGTTTCTAAAAGGATGAGTTTGCAACTACTTTACTTTTGGAGAAAATTCAAAACATTCATTATTCAATAGGGCCCAAACTATCAAAAACCAGCGGTTTCAATGAACACACATTTCTTGGTAGAATCATGCAGGACTGAAATTTTTGATGTTTTTCCACTCCTCTCATGAGCCCAAACAAGTCTCTAAAAGCATGAGTTTGCAACTACTTTACTTTTGGAGAAAATTCAAAACATTCATTATTCAATAGAGCCCAATAGCAAAAATCAGGTTTTGAATGAAGAATCACATTTCTTGGTAGAATCATGCAGGATTGAAATTTTTGATGGTTTTTTACTCCTCTCAACAGCCCAAACAAGTTTCTAAAAGGATGAGTTTGCAACTACTTTACTTTTGGAGAAAATTCAAAACATTCATTATTCAATAGGGCCCAAAATATCAAAAACCAGCGGTTTGAATGAACACACATTTCTTGGTAGAATCGTGCAGGACTGAAATTTTTGATGTTTTTCTACTCCTCTCATGAGCCCAAACAAGTCTCTAAAAGGATGAGTTTGCAACTACTTTACTTTTAGAGAAAATTCAAAACATTCATTATTCAATAGAGCCCAATAGCAAAAACCAGCGTTTTGAATGAAGAATCACATTTCTTGGTAGAATCATGCAGGATTGAAATTTTTGATGGTTTTTTACTCCTCTCAACAGCCCAAACAAGTTTCTAAAAGGATGAGTTTGCAACTACTTTACTTTTGGAGAAAATTCAAAACATTCATTATTCAATAGGGCCCAAACTATCAAAAACCAGCGGTTTCAATGAACACACATTTCTTGGTAGAATCATGCAGGACTGAAATTTTTGATGTTTTTCTACTCCTCTCATGAGCCCAAACAAGTCTCTAAAAGCATGAGTTTGGGGGGCGTGGCCTGAGCTATGAAGGAGTGAGGACGTGTTAGCTCGGGGCTCCTGCCTAGTTACCCATTAGAAGCTACTTTGAAGCGACTAAGATTCTTCTATCAAGAATACACAACTATATTTGATCCCTGGATACCATCTGGATTAATTTGGCACCAAAAATAGCAAAATTGAACAAGGAACAACGAAGTTACAGCTGCTGTGAGGACGGAGGGCTGTTTTCCCGCGCTGAGCAGAGCGGGAAAGTCCCTGTCTGGACTTAGCTGGAGGCTGAGAAATAGCGGTGAACCAGCGGTCTATTGGAGGCTTGTGATTGACCTGCCGTTCTTTAAAGAGAAGGAGCAGAAGCAGTGTTGGCCCTGCAGGAGCAGAAGCTAAAGAAGAGGAATCGTTAGAAGATTTTGTGTGGAGGATCTTTGGATGCCGAGGTCCGCGGGAGCAGGGGATGATTGGCAGCGGCTGCTGGTGAAAATACCGCTGCGGTTTTCTAACTGCTGTGTGCGCCCAAGAAGTCAGACTGGAAGGGGGCCGGTTTCTTAAGATCCAGAAGACCTTCCTGAACAATTCGATACTGGGCAAGTCAAGATCTGCTAAGGACTTTTGAAGTTATAGGATTAAATCCTCGGCGGTGTCGGGGAGTGCAGGAGCTGGAGCGCGGCTGAACGTGGCAGCTGTGTTCAGGGTCCCGCTGCAGTTTTAGGGATCCTGTGCATCCCTGGAGGATCTGATTTTTGGGGATCCACTTTCCTGAGGACGAGGAGGCTTCCCGGAGTAAATACAGACCTGGCACAACTAAATCCATAAAGGATTGGAGATTTCCTGGACTAAAATCATCGGCGGTGCTGGAGAAAACAGGAGATTGATTGACAGCTGAGAGCGGTATTTGGAGTTGCTGCGGCTTTATATATCTGTGTCCCTCTGTATATGTGGATGTGTATACAACTTAATTTGGTTTACAAGTGGCTGGATATGTGGGGATTTCTGGAGGCTGCAGACTGAAGGTGCAGGAGATTAACTGACAGCGGCTGCCGGCTTTTTCATCCGCTGCGGTTTTCTGTTTGACACGCGCCCTTACATAGTTGGATTTGAAGGAGGTCTGCTTCCCGGGATTAGGAAGAATCCCCTGAACGGTTGGAGAACTGGCACGTCGGGATCCGATAAGGAATTTGAGAATTACAAGGTAAAATCCTCGGTGGGGTCTGGTAGTGCAGGAGAAGAGACGCGACTGCCGGCGTTGCTGGATAAACGGACCATTCGTGAGTTTTGAGTGACTGTGGCCCTGAGGTTCTCGGATCTGTGAGGATCCTTTTTTTTTTTTTTTTTCTGCAGCTTGGGAGGTCCCACGGAGTAGTGGGAGATCGGATACATCAGTCTGTATAAGGATCTGGACTTTTCCTGATGTAAAATTATCGGCGGTGCAGGGGAACAGGTGTTGATTAACAGCTAATATCGAGAATATAGATTTACTGTAGTTCTTAAGTAACAGTAAATTTATGCATAATAAGGACTGTGGGAAACTTGATTTTGATATATTCTGATAAGTAAGGAGGAAGTTTGGGGGTCAATAATTCTTCAGTTATTATTTAAAGGTGTGGAAATGTGAATTTAAAATTGTCTTCGATTTACCCTGAGTTTCTTTTACACAGGAAGATTATTTGGTATATATTGTTCATATTTTTACAACGTTAATTTTTAGTTTCCATACAGAGTATGCAATTGTTGAGACGAGGCTAAGATAATTTTTTTTAATTATCATAGGTGGAACAATTTACACTTGAGTTGATTTAATTAATAAGATGGAAGGGGGAGGAACTAAATTCAAACCAGTTTTTAAGATTAATGAACCCTCCTCAAATAAAAATTTAAAAGGGAAACAACCTCCAAACAAACAACATACTAAACCCTCTGAGGATTTCCCTAACTTGATAAGCCCTATTAAATCAAGGTCCCCACTGAAAAGAGATACACAAATAAGTCGATTGCCTACGGTATCTACACATAAACCTTCTCAAAAAGGAATAGAGGGTAAAGGCTCAGTTACTGTTCCCACTAACCCCCCTATACAAAATCCCATAGTTGTAGAAACTGACCCTAGTGCAATGGATACCTCTAAATCCGCAAAAAGGAAGGGCCCAAAATCAAGGGAGACTGAACAAAGATCAATTACAGCGGAATCTGAAGATTTCTCGGATTATTCTTCACCTGATAGCAGTCCTAACAGACAACGACCAAAAAAAGAAAGGTCTTTGTCCCCGCAGATTTCCATTCAGGGATTTGCTCCTATTGACACAGATGAGCTCTTGGCCTCTGAGAAGGGGGTAACAGAAGGCTTTATGGCCAGATTCTGTAAAGTGTTAAATGAATCTATTGCTTCAGGATTTGAGAAGCAAAATAAAACACTGAATGAAATAAATAAAATCTTTACCCAGAGATTAGAAAAAAGTGAAAAAAGAATCCTGGTTGTAGAAAACAAGGCAGATACTTTACTTAAACAGAACTCTGAGCTAAAAACGGAGGTGCAGTCACTTAAAATTAAACTGATGGATCTGGAGGATAGGAGCAGGAGGTGTAATCTTAAAATAAGAGGCATCCCAGAAAATATTGTTCAGGATGAACTATCAAACTATGCAAAGGACATATTTAAAAAAGCATTGCCAGATCTCCAAAATTCTGAATTTAGAATTGACAGAATACACCGCATTCCTCGTCCACGGGGCCTGTCGGCCGACAAGCCAAGAGACACTATCCTCCGCATGCATTTTTATGAAACGAAAGAAAAAATCCTATTTTATATTAGAGATAAGGGTTCCTTCCCAGACCCCTACGCTAATATAAAGGTCTTTGGAGACTTTTCCAAGGCAACAATGGAATTCAGGAAGTCCTTTAGGGAAGTCAACGCAAAAATTAAAGATCTTGGAATCTCATATAGATGGGGCTTCCCTGCTAAGCTTCTGGTCTGGTATAGGGGAAAGACCATTCCTTTCTTTACACCAGAGGAAGCTATGCTCTTTGTCCAATCGTTTCAAGATGGTATAGGTTGAATTTATTTATAAGCAGTATTGTTTGTATTTGAACTTTTAAACTAAGAAGGATCAGTAAAATATGGGGTTTTGGTAGGAGTTTAACCACTTTTTTTTAAATCCCCAAATTAGGTGAGAATCCTTCTAGATTGGATTCCTCCAAAGAAACTCATTTGAGTTTATTTTTGATTTTTTACTCGATTTTTTATTTTTATTTTTATTTTTTTTGTTGTTCTTATACGTATTGTAGTTACACTTCTATTATTTGTTAATTGTTGTACTTTGTTGAGGGTCTCACTTGGATTCGGTCTACCTTCTCTTTGTGTCAAAACAGTAGCAACATGAAGCTTAAAATCTTGTCCTTCAATGTTAGGGGTTTAAATATCCCTTATAAGAGACATGCACTATGGAAGGAAATTGAACATAACAAAGCAGACATTGTATGTCTACAGGAAGTTAAGTTCGCTAGGGGGAATCAACCATATTTCCAAGATAAGAAATTCCCACACATGTTTCAATCTCTTAAAGGGAAAAAAAAAGCGGGGGTTATTACGCTTATAAAAAACAATATCCCTTTTGAGTTAATAGAAGAAACTATAGATCCACAAGGGAGGTACCATATTCTTGTCTGCCACTTAAACCACACTCTATGCACAATAGTCAATATATACGCCCCAAATAAAAAGACTATATCATATCTGAACAGGTTAATGGATAAGATTGAAAAAGTCAGGAAAGGGATGATTATCTTTGCGGGAGATTTTAATATAGTCCCCGATAGCAAAATGGATTCCTCTTCTCTGGTCCGACATAAAGCACCTTCCCTTAACAATTGGTTAATCTCACACGAATTTTTTGACATATTTCGCTGCTTGAACACCTCCTCACGCGAATATACTCACTACTCAGATACGCACAAGACATCGTCTAGAATAGATCTAATACTAACAGACGTCTTTGCCATTTCCAAATTTAAAACTATCAATATTTTGGGGAAATCTATATCGGATCATGTCCCCATTATAGCGGAATTTGAAATAGGAGCATACTCAAAAAATACATTCCTCTGGAAGGCCAATTCCTCCCTGTTTAAGAACCCGGAACATAGAACAATTATCTCAGAGACAATTACCAATTTCTTTAAAGAAAATGATATTGATGATGTGAACCCGTTTGTTCTCTGGAATGCACATAAAGCAGTGTTGAGGGGTCACCTAATCCAACTCTCATCCAAATTAAAGAAAATTAGGAGACAGAAAATTATTAACCTCCAATCCCAAATAAAATCAAAAGAGGATTCTCAAAATAATTTATTAGTTCCATCTTCGGAGGTCCAATTAAAAATCTTGAAATTAAGACAATAATTGAAAATTTTAATTATGACTGAATATGACGCGGTTATTAGGAACTCGAAATTCAAACTTTATTCATCTATTAATAAACCGACTGCCTACATGATGAGAAAAATTAAACAAGATAGGATTAGTAAAAGAATAATTAGAGTCAAATCCAAGAATGGGGATATAAAAACTCACCCTTTAGACATTGCGAACGCTTTCGCAGAGTTTTTCCAGGGTCTGTACAATCTATCTTTAGACTCTGATACACCGCAACCTGATATTTCATTAATAAGTACTTTTTTAGATAACTTAAATCTCCCCCAGATTGATTCTCTGGAACTGGATCATATAAATAGGCCTATTTCTATAGACGAAATTTCTGACGCAATCAATAAACTTAAGGTTCAGAAGTCACCAGGTCCAGATGGATTCATTAATGAGTACTATAAGTCCTTTCAGCAACTTCTGACTCCCCATTTGGTAAATATATTTAATTTGGCTTCCTCTCAGGGTTCCTTCCCAAAGGAAATGTTGGAAGCGACTATAGTTATGATACCTAAGGAAGGGGGGGACCCTGACAGGGTTCAAAGTTACAGGCCAATCTCACTTATCAATGGGGATGTCAAGTTATACTCAAAAATATGGGCCAAGAGACTAAAGAAGATTATTCCTTCTTTGGTAAAAGATGACCAGATTGGATTTGTTGAAGGTCGTCAGGCGTCTGATGGGACCAGAAGGATTCTGAATATATTAAATGCTACAAAATTTTCTACTGCTCCTTCAGTTTTGGTCACGTTAGATGCCGAGAAAGCTTTTGATAGGCTGAATTGGGCTTATCTTAGAAAGGTACTTTTGAAATTTGGATTTAGTGATGCATTTATATCTTCAATTATGGCCCTATACTCAGAACCATGTGCAAAAGTTTACATTAATAACCATCTATCAAAGCTATTCTCCATTTCAAATGGTACTAGACAGGGGTGCCCCCTTTCCCCACTTCTATTTGTTTTAGCAATAGAACCCTTAGGAGAGAAAATTAGATCTAACTCTAATATTCATGGCCTAGAAACATTACAGCGTTCTTTTAAAATTGGTTTGTTTGCAGATGATATAGTATTGACTCTTCTAAATCCAGAGATTTCTATTGCAGCACTGATGGTGGATTTAAAGGCATTCTCAAATATATCATACTTTAGAATCAATCATTCAAAGCCAAAGATTTTATCTTTTAATTTAAGTTATCAGGAAAAGGAATGGTTGGAAAGTCTCTCAAATTTTTCAGGAAAAGAGGAAGAAGTAAGATACTTAGGGACGATATTGACAAATAAATTTCAGTTAATTATTCCAATTAATATTAACAGCCTAATTAAAACTATCACTACAGATTTTACAAACTTTAAGCGCATTACCCTATCCTTATTTGGAAGGATTCTGGCCGTAAAGTCTTTCATTTTACCTAAAATATTATATTTATTCAGAACCCTGCCTATCAATATTCCATCAGCCTATTTGTCCAAAATCCAGGCTTTGATCAACTCTTTTATTTGGGATGATAAAAAACCCAGAATTGCCTCAAACATTCTCTATAAAAACAAGGAAAATGGAGGTCTGGGATTACCGAATATTACGGCATACTACCAAGCTTTGTTGATTAAGGCCAGCTTCCTTTGGTTTAAACAAACCAAGTCTCCGGCGTGGGTGGTTTTGGAAGAGAGTCAGAGTAACAATAATTTATTTTATAATACTTTTTATAATAATATCCTTGATTCTAGACAAAAACTACCTTCCCACCCTATATTTCAAGCTATACTTTTGGCCTGGAAAGGTTTTATTTGGCCGGGAAGGAATTGGAATAAAATAAGACAACTAATTAATGTACCATTATCATTATTATCAGTTATTTATAGGATCTCAATTCCAGATATTTGGTCTACATGCAACATAAAAAAAATAGGAGATTTGTATAATGGGTCTTTCCTCTCCTTCAGCGAAATTAAATTAAAGTTCAATCTCCCTTCTTCAGAATTCTTTTTCTTCACTATTCTTAAAGATTATATAAAAAAATTTATTAACCTCAAACCACTAAATTTGGACATATTGGCCTTATTCATGGGAAATTTAGAAAAGAGAAGCGTCTGGAACTTAAAAAATATATACAAAAATTTTAATAGAGATACAGTTATATTAAAAACGGCATATATGAAACGTTGGGAGACTGATTTAAATATATCTCCCTCACTAGAACAATGGCAAGATGCCCTCAAACTTTCTTTTACTTCAACAATCTCGATGTCGTTTCGCGAATCCTACTATAAATTAGTTGCAAGATGGTATTATACTCCATCGAGGTTGTTTTTTATAAATCATGGCACCTCCAACTTATGCTGGAGGGAGTGTGGATCAGTAGGGAATTTATTCCACATATTTTGGGGATGTCCAAAAGTTAGGAGCTTATGGAGAGAGGTTTCGGTTCATATAGATACATTCTTAGGTAGGAGGCTAGTTATCTCTCCTAGTATGGCTCTCTTGCTCCTGGACCTGGAACATTTAGACTTTTCATCAATCCTTATGATAGCACATATTTTACTGGTAGTGAAAAACTCCATAGCAGCTCATTGGAAGAAAATTGACTCTCCAAGGTTTGATGATATATTCCATAATCTTGTGGTACATAGTGCATTGGAAAGGCGCTTTGCTTTCCAAAACAATTACTTGGACAAATATAATAAGAAATGGGATGCTTGGAACAAGCTTTTTATTACTTAATGGTATTTCTAGAAAATTGTGCTAAGGTTTTTGACGAATCCAGGTGAGACTATATTCCATATTCATATTTTAAGTCTGGCGTTCAGTTCTTGGATATAGCTCAAATCAGAAATTAGCTTAAGTCTTGATAATGATCATACAGTTTGTATCATTGTCTAATGTATTTATATTTCTTATGATTTTGCATAAACAAGGTACTCTCATTGAGTTTCTATTGTATTTCCTTTCCCTTCCTTTCCTTTGTTCCCCCTACCTATTTTCCTCCCCTTTTATGTTTGTTTAAATCTTGGAAAATTCTACTAAAAATTATTGGAAAATAAAAGCATGAGTTTGCAACTACTTTACTTTTGGAGAAAATTCAAAACATTCATTATTCAATAGAGCCCAATAGCAAAAATCAGGTTTTGAATGAAGAATCACATTTCTTGGTAGAATCATGCAGGATTGACATTTTTGATGGTTTTTTACCCCTCTCAACAGCCCAAACAAGTTTCTAAAAGGATGAGTTTGCAACTACTTTACTTTTGGAGAAAATTCAAAACATTCATTATTCAATAGGGCCCAAAATATCAAAAACCAGAGGTTTGAATGAACACACATTTCTTGGTAGAATCGTGCAGGACTGAAATTTTTGATTTTTTTCTACTCCTCTCATGAGCCCAAACAAGTCTCTAAAAGGATGAGTTTGCAACTACTTTACTTTTGGAGAAAATTCAAAACATTCATTATTCAATAGAGCCCAATAGCAAAAACCAGCGTTTTGAATGAAGAATCACATTTCTTGATAGAATCATGCAGGATTGAAATTTTTGATGGTTTTTTACTCCTCTCAACAGCCCAAACAAGTTTCCTAAAGGATGAGTTTGCAACTACTTTACTTTTGGAGAAAATTCAAAACATTCATTATTCAATAGGGCCCAAACTATCAAAAACCAGCGGTTTCAATGAACACACATTTCTTGGTAGAATCATGCAGGACTGAAATTTTTGATGTTTTTCTACTCCTCTCATGAGCCCAAACAAGTCTCTAAAAGCATGAGTTTGCAACTACTTTACTTTTGGAGAAAATTCAAAACATTCATTATTCAATAGAGCCCAATAGCAAAAATCAGGTTTTGAATGAAGAATCACATTTCTTGGTAAAATCATGCAGGATTGAAATTTTTGATGGTTTTTTACTCCTCTCAACAGCCCAAACAAGTTTCTAAAAGGATGAGTTTGCAACAACTTTACTTTTGGAGAAAATTCAAAACATTCATTATTCAATAGGGCCCAAACTATCAAAAACCAGCGGTTTCAATGAACACACATTTCTTGGTAGAATCATGCAGGACTGAAATTTTTGATGTTTTTCTACTCCTCTCATGAGCCCAAACAAGTCTCTAAAAGCATGAGTTTGCAACTACTTTACTTTTGGAGAAAATTCAAAACATTCATTATTCAATAGAGCCCAATAGCAAAAATCAGGTTTTGAATGAAGAATCACATTTCTTGGTAAAATCATGCAGGATTGAAATTTTTGATGGTTTTTTACGCCTCTCAACAGCCCAAACAAGTTTCTAAAAGGATGAGTTTGCAACTTCTTTACTTTTGGAGATAATTCAAAACATTCATTATTCAATAGGGCCCAAAATATCAAAAACCAGCAGTTTGAACGAACACACATTTCTTGGTAGAATCGTGCAGGACTGAAATTTTTGATGTTTTTCTACTCCTCTCATGAGCCCAAACAAGTCTCTAAAAGGATGAGTTTGCAACTATTTTAATTTTGGAGAAAATTCAAAACATTCATTATTCAATAGAGCCCAATAGCAAAAACCAGCGTTTTGAATGAAGAATCACATTTCTTGATAGAATCATGCAGGATTGAAATTTTTGATGGTTTTTTACTCCTCTCAACAGCCCAAACAAGTTTCTAAAAGGATGAGTTTGCAACTACTTTACTTTTGGAGAAAATTCAAAACATTCATTATTCAATAGGGCCCAAACTATCAAAAACCAGCGGTTTCAATGAACACACATTTCTTGGTAGAATCATGCAGGACTGAAATTTGTGATGCTTTTCTACTCCTCTCATGAGCCCAAACAAGTCTCTAAAAGCATGAGTTTGCAACTACTTTACTTTTGGAGAAAATTCAAAACATTCATTATTCAATAGAACCCAATAGCAAAAATCAGGTTTTGAATGAAGAATCACATTTCTTGGTAGAATCATGCAGGATTGAAATTTTTGATGGTTTTTTACTCCTCTCAACAGCCGAAACAAGTTTCTAAAAGGATGAGTTTGCAACTACTTTACTTTTGGAGAAAATTCAAAACATTCATTATTCAATAGAGCCCAATATCAAAAACCAGCGGTTTGAATGAACACTCACATTTCTTGGTAGAATCATGCAGGATTGAAATTTTTGATGGTTTTTTACTCCTCTCAACAGCCCAAACAAGTTTCTAAAAGGATGAGTTTGCAACTACTTTACTTTTGGAGAAAATTCAAAACATTCATTATTCAATAGGGCCCAAACTATCAAAAACCAGCGGTTTCAATGAACACACATTTCTTGGTAGAATCATGCAGGACTGAAATTTTTGATGTTTTTCTACTCCTCTCATGAGCCCAAACAAGTCTCTAAAAGCATGAGTTTGCAACTACTTTACTTTTGGAGAAAATTCAAAACATTCATTATTCAATAGAGCCCAATAGCAAAAATCAGGTTTTGAATGAAGAATCACATTTCTTGGTAAAATCATGCAGGATTGAAATTTTTGATGGTTTTTTACTCCTCTCAACAGCCCAAACAAGTTTCTAAAAGGATGAGTTTGCAACTACTTTACTTTTGGAGAAAATTCAAAACATTCATTATTCAATAGGGCCCAAAATATCAAAAACCAGCGGTTTGAATGAACACACATTTCTTGGTAGAATCGTGCAGGACTGAAATTTTTGATATTTTTCTACTCCTCTCATGAGCCCAAACAAGTCTCTAAAAGGATGAGTTTGCGACTACTTTACTTTTGGAGAAAATTCAAAACATTCATTATTCAATAGAGCCCAATAGCAAAAACCAGCGTTTTGAATGAAGAATCACATTTCTTGGTAGAATCATGCAGGATTGAAATTTTTGATGGTTTTTTACTCCTCTCAACAGCCCAAACAAGTTTCTAAAAGGATGAGTTTGCAACTACTTTACTTTTGGAGAAAATTCAAAACATTCATTATTCAATAGGGCCCAAACTATCAAAAACCAGCGGTTTCAATGAACACACATTTCTTGGTAGAATCATGCAGGACTGAAATTTTTGATGTTTTTCTACTCCTCTCATGAGCCCAAACAAGTCTCTAAAAGCATGAGTTTGCAACTACTTTACTTTTGGAGAAAATTCAAAACATTCATTATTCAATAGAGCCCAATAGCAAAAATCAGGTTTTGAATGAAGAATCACATTTCTTGGTAGAATCATGCAGGATTGAAATTTTTGATGGTTTTTTACTCCTCTCAACAGCCCAAACAAGTTTCTAAAAGGATGAGTTTGCAACTACTTTACTTTTGGAGAAAATTCAAAACATTCATTATTCAATAGGGCCCAAAATATCAAAAACCAGCGGTTTGAATGAACACACATTTCTTGGTAGAATCGTGCAGGACTGAAATTTTTGATGTTTTTCTACTCCTCTCATGAGCCCAAACAAGTCTCTAAAAGGATGAGTTTGCAACTACTTTACTTTTGGAGAAAATTCAAAACATTCATTATTCAATAGAGCCCAATAGCAAAAACCAGCGTTTTGAATGAAGAATCACATTTCTTGGTAGAATCATGCAGGATTGAAATTTTTGATGGTTTTTTACTCCTCTCAACAGCCCAAACAAGTTTCTAAAAGGATGAGTTTGCAACTACTTTACTTTTGGAGAAAATTCAAAACATTCATTATTCAATATGGCCCAAACTATCAAAAACCAGCGGTTTCAATGAACACACATTTCTTGGTAGAATCATGCAGGACTGAAATTTTTGATGTTTTTCTACTCCTCTCATGAGCCCAAACAAGTCTCTAAAAGCATGAGTTTGCAACTACTTTACTTTTGGAGAAAATTCAAAACATTCATTATTCAATAGAGCCCAATAGCAAAAATCAGGTTTTGAATGAAGAATCACATTTCTTGGTAGAATCATGCAGGATTGAAATTTTTGATGGTTTTTTACTCCTCTCAACAGCCCAAACAAGTTTCTAAAAGGATGAGTTTGCAACTACTTTACTTTTGGAGAAAATTCAAAACATTCATTATTCAATAGGGCCCAAAATATCAAAAACCAGCGGTTTGAATGAACACACATTTCTTGGTAGAATCGTGCAGGACTGAAATTTTTGATGTTTTTCTACTCCTCTCATGAGCCCAAACAAGTCTCTAAAAGGATGAGTTTGCAACTACTTTAGTTTTGGAGAAAATTCAAAACATTTATTATTCAATAGAGCCCAATAGCAAAAACCAGCGTTTTGAATGAAGAATCACATTTCTTGGTAGAATCATGCAGGATTGAAATTTTTGATGGTTTTTTACTCCTCTCAACAGCCCAAACAAGTTTCTAAAAGGATGAGTTTGCAACTACTTTACTTTTGGAGAAAATTCAAAACATTCATTATTCAATATGGCCCAAACTATCAAAAACCAGCGGTTTGAATGAACACACATTTCTTGGTAGAATCGTGCAGGACTGAAATTTTTGATGTTTTTCTACTCCTCTCATTAGCCCAAACAAGTCTCTAAAAGGATGAGTTTGCAACTACTTTACTTTTGGAGAAAATTCAAAACATTCATTATTCAATAGAGCCCAATAGCAAAAACCAGCGTTTGGAATGAAGAATCACATTTCTTGGTAGAATCATGCAGGATTGAAATTTTTGATGGTTTTTTACTCCTCTCAACAGCCCAAACAAGTTTCTAAAAGGATGAGTTTGCAACTACTTTACTTTTGGAGAAAATTCAAAACATTCATTATTCAATAGGGCCCAAACTATCAAAAACCAGCGGTTTCAATGAACACACATTTCTTGGTAGAATCATGCAGGACTGAAATTTTTGATGTTTTTCTACTCCTCTCATGAGCCCAAACAAGTCTCTAAAAGCATGAGTTTGCAACTACTTTACTTTTGGAGAAAATTCAAAACATTCATTATTCAATAGAGCCCAATAGCAAAAATCAGGTTTTGAATGAAGAATCACATTTCTTGGTAGAATCATGCAGGATTGAAATTTTTGATGTTTTTTTACTCCTCTCAACAGCCCAAACAAGTTTCTAAAAGGATGAGTTTGCAACTACTTTACTTTTGGAGAAAATTCAAAACATTCATTATTCAATAGGGCCCAAAATATCAAAAACCAGCGGTTTGAATGAACACACATTTCTTGGTAGAATCGTGCAGGACTGAAATTTTTGATGTTTTTCTACTCCTCTCATGAGCCCAAACAAGTCTCTAAAAGGATGAGTTTGCAACTACTTTACTTTTGGAGAAAATTCAAAACATTCATTATTCAATAGAGCCCAATAGCAAAAACCAGCGTTTTGAATGAAGAATCACATTTCTTGGTAGAATCATGCAGGATTGAAATTTTTGATGGTTTTTTACTCCTCTCAACAGCCCAAACAAGTTTCTAAAAGGATGAGTTTGCAACTACTTTACTTTTGGAGAAAATTCAAAACATTCATTATTCAATAGGGCCCAAACTATCAAAAACCAGCGGTTTCAATGAACACACATTTCTTGGTAGCATCATACAGGACTGAAATTTTTGATGTTTTTCTACTCCTCTCATGAGCCCAAACAAGTCTCTAAAAGCATGAGTTTGCAACTACTTTACTTTTGGAGAAAATTCAAAACATTCATTATTCAATAGAGCCCAATAGCAAAAATCAGGTTTTGAATGAAGAATCACATTTCTTGGTAGAATCATGCAGGATTGAAATTTTTGATGGTTTTTTACTCCTCTCAACAGCCCAAACAAGTTTCTAAAAGGATGAGTTTGCAACTACTTTACTTTTGGAGAAAATTCAAAACATTCATTATTCAATAGGGCCCAAAATATCAAAAACCAGCGGTTTGAATGAACACACATTTCTTGGTAGAATCGTGCAGGACTGAAATTTTTGATGTTTTTCTACTCCTCTCATGAGCCCAAACAAGTCTCTAAAAGGATGAGTTTGCAACTACTTTAGTTTTGGAGAAAATTCAAAACATTTATTATTCAATAGAGCCCAATAGCAAAAACCAGCGTTTTGAATGAAGAATCACATTTCTTGGTAGAATCATGCAGGATTGAAATTTTTGATGGTTTTTTACTCCTCTCAACAGCCCAAACAAGTTTCTAAAAGGATGAGTTTGCAACTTCTTTACTTTTGGAGATAATTCAAAACATTCATTATTCAATAGGGCCCAAAATATCAAAAACCAGCAGTTTGAACGAACACACATTTCTTGGTAGAATCGTGCAGGACTGAAATTTTTGATGTTTTTCTACTCCTCTCATGAGCCCAAACAAGTCTCTAAAAGGATGAGTTTGCAACTATTTTAATTTTGGAGAAAATTCAAAACATTCATTATTCAATAGAGCCCAATAGCAAAAACCAGCGTTTTGAATGAAGAATCACATTTCTTGATAGAATCATGCAGGATTGAAATTTTTGATGGTTTTTTACTCCTCTCAACAGCCCAAACAAGTTTCTAAAAGGATGAGTTTGCAACTACTTTACTTTTGGAGAAAATTCAAAACATTCATTATTCAATAGGGCCCAAACTATCAAAAACCAGCGGTTTCAATGAACACACATTTCTTGGTAGAATCATGCAGGACTGAAATTTGTGATGCTTTTCTACTCCTCTCATGAGCCCAAACAAGTCTCTAAAAGCATGAGTTTGCAACTACTTTACTTTTGGAGAAAATTCAAAACATTCATTATTCAATAGAACCCAATAGCAAAAATCAGGTTTTGAATGAAGAATCACATTTCTTGGTAGAATCATGCAGGATTGAAATTTTTGATGGTTTTTTACTCCTCTCAACAGCCGAAACAAGTTTCTAAAAGGATGAGTTTGCAACTACTTTACTTTTGGAGAAAATTCAAAACATTCATTATTCAATAGAGCCCAATATCAAAAACCAGCGGTTTGAATGAACACTCACATTTCTTGGTAGAATCATGCAGGATTGAAATTTTTGATGGTTTTTTACTCCTCTCAACAGCCCAAACAAGTTTCTAAAAGGATGAGTTTGCAACTACTTTACTTTTGGAGAAAATTCAAAACATTCATTATTCAATAGGGCCCAAACTATCAAAAACCAGCGGTTTCAATGAACACACATTTCTTGGTAGAATCATGCAGGACTGAAATTTTTGATGTTTTTCTACTCCTCTCATGAGCCCAAACAAGTCTCTAAAAGCATGAGTTTGCAACTACTTTACTTTTGGAGAAAATTCAAAACATTCATTATTCAATAGAGCCCAATAGCAAAAATCAGGTTTTGAATGAAGAATCACATTTCTTGGTAAAATCATGCAGGATTGAAATTTTTGATGGTTTTTTACTCCTCTCAACAGCCCAAACAAGTTTCTAAAAGGATGAGTTTGCAACTACTTTACTTTTGGAGAAAATTCAAAACATTCATTATTCAATAGGGCCCAAAATATCAAAAACCAGCGGTTTGAATGAACACACATTTCTTGGTAGAATCGTGCAGGACTGAAATTTTTGATATTTTTCTACTCCTCTCATGAGCCCAAACAAGTCTCTAAAAGGATGAGTTTGCGACTACTTTACTTTTGGAGAAAATTCAAAACATTCATTATTCAATAGAGCCCAATAGCAAAAACCAGCGTTTTGAATGAAGAATCACATTTCTTGGTAGAATCATGCAGGATTGAAATTTTTGATGGTTTTTTACTCCTCTCAACAGCCCAAACAAGTTTCTAAAAGGATGAGTTTGCAACTACTTTACTTTTGGAGAAAATTCAAAACATTCATTATTCAATAGGGCCCAAACTATCAAAAACCAGCGGTTTCAATGAACACACATTTCTTGGTAGAATCATGCAGGACTGAAATTTTTGATGTTTTTCTACTCCTCTCATGAGCCCAAACAAGTCTCTAAAAGCATGAGTTTGCAACTACTTTACTTTTGGAGAAAATTCAAAACATTCATTATTCAATAGAGCCCAATAGCAAAAATCAGGTTTTGAATGAAGAATCACATTTCTTGGTAGAATCATGCAGGATTGAAATTTTTGATGGTTTTTTACTCCTCTCAACAGCCCAAACAAGTTTCTAAAAGGATGAGTTTGCAACTACTTTACTTTTGGAGAAAATTCAAAACATTCATTATTCAATAGGGCCCAAAATATCAAAAACCAGCGGTTTGAATGAACACACATTTCTTGGTAGAATCGTGCAGGACTGAAATTTTTGATGTTTTTCTACTCCTCTCATGAGCCCAAACAAGTCTCTAAAAGGATGAGTTTGCAACTACTTTACTTTTGGAGAAAATTCAAAACATTCATTATTCAATAGAGCCCAATAGCAAAAACCAGCGTTTTGAATGAAGAATCACATTTCTTGGTAGAATCATGCAGGATTGAAATTTTTGATGGTTTTTTACTCCTCTCAACAGCCCAAACAAGTTTCTAAAAGGATGAGTTTGCAACTACTTTACTTTTGGAGAAAATTCAAAACATTCATTATTCAATATGGCCCAAACTATCAAAAACCAGCGGTTTCAATGAACACACATTTCTTGGTAGAATCATACAGGACTGAAATTTTTGATGTTTTTCTACTCCTCTCATGAGCCCAAACAAGTCTCTAAAAGCATGAGTTTGCAACTACTTTACTTTTGGAGAAAATTCAAAACATTCATTATTCAATAGAGCCCAATAGCAAAAATCAGGTTTTGAATGAAGAATCACATTTCTTGGTAGAATCATGCAGGATTGAAATTTTTGATGGTTTTTTACTCCTCTCAACAGCCCAAACAAGTTTCTAAAAGGATGAGTTTGCAACTACTTTACTTTTGGAGAAAATTCAAAACATTCATTATTCAATAGGGCCCAAAATATCAAAAACCAGCGGTTTGAATGAACACACATTTCTTGGTAGAATCGTGCAGGACTGAAATTTTTGATGTTTTTCTACTCCTCTCATGAGCCCAAACAAGTCTCTAAAAGGATGAGTTTGCAACTACTTTAGTTTTGGAGAAAATTCAAAACATTTATTATTCAATAGAGCCCAATAGCAAAAACCAGCGTTTTGAATGAAGAATCACATTTCTTGGTAGAATCATGCAGGATTGAAATTTTTGATGGTTTTTTACTCCTCTCAACAGCCCAAACAAGTTTCTAAAAGGATGAGTTTGCAACTACTTTACTTTTGGAGAAAATTCAAAACATTCATTATTCAATATGGCCCAAACTATCAAAAACCAGCGGTTTGAATGAACACACATTTCTTGGTAGAATCGTGCAGGACTGAAATTTTTGATGTTTTTCTACTCCTCTCATTAGCCCAAACAAGTCTCTAAAAGGATGAGTTTGCAACTACTTTACTTTTGGAGAAAATTCAAAACATTCATTATTCAATAGAGCCCAATAGCAAAAACCAGCGTTTTGAATGAAGAATCACATTTCTTGGTAGAATCATGCAGGATTGAAATTTTTGATGGTTTTTTACTCCTCTCAACAGCCCAAACAAGTTTCTAAAAGGATGAGTTTGCAACTACTTTACTTTTGGAGAAAATTCAAAACATTCATTATTCAATAGGGCCCAAACTATCAAAAACCAGCGGTTTCAATGAACACACATTTCTTGGTATAATCATGCAGGACTGAAATTTTTGATGTTTTTCTACTCCTCTCATGAGCCCAAACAAGTCTCTAAAAGCATGAGTTTGCAACTACTTTACTTTTGGAGAAAATTCAAAACATTCATTATTCAATAGAGCCCAATAGCAAAAATCAGGTTTTGAATGAAGAATCACATTTCTTGGTAGAATCATGCAGGATTGAAATTTTTGATGTTTTTTTACTCCTCTCAACAGCCCAAACAAGTTTCTAAAAGGATGAGTTTGCAACTACTTTACTTTTGGAGAAAATTCAAAACATTCATTATTCAATAGGGCCCAAAATATCAAAAACCAGCGGTTTGAATGAACACACATTTCTTGGTAGAATCGTGCAGGACTGAAATTTTTGATGTTTTTCTACTCCTCTCATGAGCCCAAACAAGTCTCTAAAAGGATGAGTTTGCAACTACTTTACTTTTGGAGAAAATTCAAAACATTCATTATTCAATAGAGCCCAATAGCAAAAACCAGCGTTTTGAATGAAGAATCACATTTCTTGGTAGAATCATGCAGGATTGAAATTTTTGATGGTTTTTTACTCCTCTCAACAGCCCAAACAAGTTTCTAAAAGGATGAGTTTGCAACTACTTTACTTTTGGAGAAAATTCAAAACATTCATTATTCAATATGGTCCAAACTATCAAAAACCAGCGGTTTCAATGAACACACATTTCTTGGTAGAATCATACAGGACTGAAATTTTTGATGTTTTTCTACTCCTCTCATGAGCCCAAACAAGTCTCTAAAAGCATGAGTTTGCAACTACTTTACTTTTGGAGAAAATTCAAAACATTCATTATTCAATAGAGCCCAATAGCAAAAATCAGGTTTTGAATGAAGAATCACATTTCTTGGTAGAATCATGCAGGATTGAAATTTTTGATGGTTTTTTACTCCTCTCAACAGCCCAAACAAGTTTCTAAAATGATGAGTTTGCAACTACTTTACTTTTGGAGAAAATTCAAAACATTCATTATTCAATAGGGCCCAAAATATCAAAAACCAGCGGTTTGAATGAACACACATTTCTTGGTAGAATCGTGCAGGACTGAAATTTTTGATGTTTTTCTACTCCTCTCATTAGCCCAAACAAGTCTCTAAAAGGATGAGTTTGCAACTACTTTACTTTTGGAGAAAATTCAAAACATTCATTATTCAATAGAGCCCAATAGCAAAAACCAGCGTTTTGAATGAAGAATCACATTTCTTGGTAGAATCATGCAGGATTGAAATTTTTGATGGTTTTTTACTCCTCTCAACAGCCCAAACAAGTTTCTAAAAGGATGAGTTTGCAACTACTTTACTTTTGGAGAAAATTCAAAACATTCATTATTCAATAGGGCCCAAAATATCAAAAACCAGCGGTTTGAATGAACACACATTTCTTGGTAGAATCGTGCAGGACTGAAATTTTTGATTTTTTTCTACTCTCATGAGCCCAAACAAGTCTCTAAAAGGATGAGTTTGCAACTACTTTACTTTTGGAGAAAATTCAAAACTTTCATTATTCAATAGAGCCCAATAGCAAAAACCAGCGTTTTGAATGAAGAATCACATTTCTTGGTAGAATCATGCAGGATTGAAATTTTTGATGGTTTTTTACTCCTCTCAACAGCCCAAACAAGTTTCTAAAAGGATGAGTTTGCAACTACTTTACTTTTGGAGAAAATTCAAAACATTCATTATTCAATAGGGCCCAAACTATCAAAAACCAGCGGTTTCAATGAACACACATTTCTTGGTAGAATCATGTAGGACTGAAATTTTTGATGTTTTTCTACTCCTCTCATGAGCCCAAACAAGTCTCTAAAAGCATGAGTTTGCAACTACTTTACTTTTGGAGAAAATTCAAAACATTCATTATTCAATAGAGCTCAGTAGCAAAAATCAGGTTTTGAATGAAGAATCACATTTCTTGGTAAAATCATGCAGGATTGAAATTTTTGATGGTTTTTTACTCCTCTCAACAGCCCAAACAAGTTTATAAAAGTATGAGTTTGCAACTACTTTACTTTTGGAGAAAATTCAAAACATTCATTATTCAATATGGCCCAAAATATCAAAAACCAGTGGTTTCAATGAACACACATTTCTTGGTAGAATCATGCAGGACTGAAATTTTTGATGTTTTTCTACTCCTCTCATGAGCCCAAACAAGTCTCTAAAAGCATGAGTTTGCAACTACTTTACTTTTGGAGAAAATTCAAAACATTCATTATTCAATAGAGCCCAATAGCAAAAATCAGGTTTTGAATGAAGAATCACATTTCTTGGTAGAATCATGCAGGATTGAAATTTTTGATGGTTTTTTACTCCTCTCAACAGCTCAAACAAGTTTCTAAAAGATGAGTTTGCAACTACTTTACTTTTGGAGAAAATTCAAAACATTCATTATTCAATAGGGCTCAAACTATCAAAAACCAGCGGTTTCAATGAACACACATTTCTTGGTAGAATCATGCAGGACTGAAATTTTTGATGTTTTTCTACTCCTCTCATGAGCCCAAACAAGTCTCTAAAAGCATGAGTTTGCAACTACTTTACTTTTGGAGAAAATTCAAAACATTCATTATTCAATAGAGCCCAATAGCAAAAATCAGGTTTTGAATGAAGAATCACATTTCTTGGTAAAATCATGCAGGATTGAAATTTTTGATGGTTTTTTACTCCTCTCAACAGCCCAAACAAGTTTCTAAAAGGATGAGTTTGCAACTACTTTACTTTTGGAGAAAATTCAAAACATTCATTATTCAATAGTGCCCAAACTATCAAAAACCAGCGGTTTCAATGAACACACATTTCTTGGTAGAATCATGCAGGACTGAAATTTTTGATGTTTTTCTACTCTCATGAGCCCAAACAAGTCTCTAAAAGCATGAGTTTGCAACTACTTTACTTTTGGAGAAAATTCAAAACATTCATTATTCAATAGAGCCCAATAGCAAAAACCAGCGTTTTGAATGAAGAATCACATTTCTTGGTAGAATCTTGCAGGATTGAAATTTTTGATGATTTTTACTCCTCTCAACAGCCCAAACAAGTTTCTAAAAGGATGAGTTTGCAACTAATTTACTTTTGGAGAAAATTCAAAACATTCATTATTCAATAGGGCTCAAACTATCAAAAACCAGCGGTTTCAATGAACACACATTTCTTGGTAGAATCATGCAGGACTGAAATTTTTGATGTTTTTCTACTCCTCTCATGAGCCCAAACAAGTCTCTAAAAGCATGAGTTTGCAACTACTTTACTTTTGGAGAAAATTCAAAACATTCATTATTCAATAGAGCCCAATAGCAAAAATCAGGTTTTGAATGAAGAATCACATTTCTTGGTAAAATCATGCAGGATTGAAATTTTTGATGGTTTTTTACTCCTCTCAACAGCCCAAACAAGTTTCTAAAAGGATGAGTTTGCAACTACTTTACTTTTGGAGAAAATTCAAAACATTCATTATTCAATAGTGCCCAAACTATCAAAAACCAGCGGTTTCAATGAACACACATTTCTTGGTAGAATCATGCAGGACTGAAATTTTTGATGTTTTTCTACTCTCATGAGCCCAAACAAGTCTCTAAAAGCATGAGTTTGCAACTACTTTACTTTTGGAGAAAATTCAAAACATTCATTATTCAATAGAGCCCAATAGCAAAAACCAGCGTTTTGAATGAAGAATCACATTTCTTGGTAGAATCATGCAGGATTGAAATTTTTGATGGTTTTTTACTCCTCTCAACAGCCCAAACAAGTTTCTAAAAGGATGAGTTTGCAACTAATTTACTTTTGGAGAAAATTCAAAACATTCATTATTCAATAGAGCCCAAACTATCAAAAACCAGCGGTTTCAATGAACACACATTTCTTGGTAGAATCATGCAGGACTGAAATTTTTGATGTTTTTCTACTCCTCTCATGAGCCCAAACAAGTCTCTAAAAGCATGAGTTTGCAACTACTTTACTTTTGGAGAAAATTCAAAACATTCATTATTCAATAGAGCCCAATAGCAAAAATCAGGTTTTGAATGAAGAATCACATTTCTTGGTAGAATCATGCAGGATTCAAATTTTTGATGGTTTTTTACTCCTCTCAACAGCCCAAACAAGTTTCTAAAAGGATGAGTTTGCAACTACTTTACTTTTGGAGAAAATTCAAAATATTCATTATTCAATAGGGCCCAAAATATCAAAAACCAGCGGTTTGAATGAACACACATTTCTTGGTAGAATCGTGCAGGACTGAAATTTTTGATATTTTTCTACTCCTCTCATGAGCCCAAACAAGTCTCTAAAAGGATGAGTTTGCGACTACTTTACTTTTGGAGAAAATTCAAAACATTCATTATTCAATAGAGCCCAATAGCAAAAACCAGCGTTTTGAATGAAGAATCACATTTCTTGGTAGAATCATGCAGGATTGAAATTTTTGATGTTTTTTTACTCCTCTCAACAGCCCAAACAAGTTTCTAAAAGGATGAGTTTGCAACTACTTTACTTTTGGAGAAAATTCAAAACATTCATTATTCATTGTCTGCATTGTGATTGCTATAAGTGTGTGCTAGAAGTGTGAAGATTAATTTAAGAATTAAAACCAGAAGGATGAATACAGACTGTGCCCTGCTACCTGCCACCATCGCACTCTAACAAGCATCTCTATTCTTCCGACAGGTATGTCCATCCACCCAGCTCTCCTGCTCTCCTGCTGTCTGTCTATGAAGGACACACAGTGCGTCACCCAGCTTTGCACATAGACTTGCCTCTGCACCTAGCATTCACATGGTATGTCCATCCACCCAGCTCTCCTGCTCTCCTGCTGTCTGTCTATGAAGGACACACAGTGCGTCACCCAGCTTTGCACATAGACTTGCCTCTGCACCTAGCATTCACATGGTATGTCCATCCACCCAGCTCTCCTGCTCTCCTGCTGTCTGTCTATGAAGGACACACAGTGCGTCACCCAGCTTTGCACATAGACTTGCCTCTGCACCTAGCATTCACATGGTATGTCCATCCACCCAGCTCTCCTGCTCTCCTGCTGTCTGTCTATGAAGGACACACAGTGCGTCACCCAGCTTTGCACATAGACTTGCCTCTGCACCTAGCATTCACATGGTATGTCCATCCACCCAGCTCTCCTGCTCTCCTGCTGTCTGTCTATGAAGGACACACAGTGCGTCACCCAGCTTTGCACATAGACTTGCCTCTGCACCTAGCATTCACATGGTATGTCCATCCACCCAGCTCTCCTGCTCTCCTGCTGTCTGTCTATGAAGGACACACAGTGCGTCACCCAGCTTTGCACATAGACTTGCCTCTGCACCTAGCATTCACATGGTATGCCTTTCAGCTAACCCCAGCTTACCCCAGTGTTATTTATGACCTTGTTTACTCTGGCTTGATCATATACATCTGGTCCACTCTTAATTGTCTGGCCAAGATGAGCAGAGACCACTCCTCTCTGCTTCACACCTGACTGCACTTAGTTGTACATATATTGCAGAGTACAAGTCTGCATAGACTTCAGTCTGCATTGTGATTGCTATAAGTGTGTGCTAGAAGTGTGAAGATTAATTTAAGAATTAAAACCAGAAGGATGAATACAGACTGTGCCCTGCTACCTGCCACCATCGCACTCTAACAAGCATCTCTATTCTTCCGACAGGTATGTCCATCCACCCAGCTCTCCTGCTCTCCTGCTGTCTGTCTATGAAGGACACACAGTGCGTCACCCAGCTTTGCACATAGACTTGCCTCTGCACCTAGCATTCACATGGTATGTCCATCCACCCAGCTCTCCTGCTCTCCTGCTGTCTGTCTATGAAGGACACACAGTGCGTCACCCAGCTTTGCACATAGACTTGCCTCTGCACCTAGCATTCACATGGTATGTCCATCCACCCAGCTCTCCTGCTCTCCTGCTGTCTGTCTATGAAGGACACACAGTGCGTCACCCAGCTTTGCACATAGACTTGCCTCTGCACCTAGCATTCACATGGTATGTCCATCCACCCAGCTCTCCTGCTCTCCTGCTGTCTGTCTATGAAGGACACACAGTGCGTCACCCAGCTTTGCACATAGACTTGCCTCTGCACCTAGCATTCACATGGTATGTCCATCCACCCAGCTCTCCTGCTCTCCTGCTGTCTGTCTATGAAGGACACACAGTGCGTCACCCAGCTTTGCACATAGACTTGCCTCTGCACCTAGCATTCACATGGTATGTCCATCCACCCAGCTCTCCTGCTCTCCTGCTGTCTGTCTATGAAGGACACACAGTGCGTCACCCAGCTTTGCACATAGACTTGCCTCTGCACCTAGCATTCACATGGTATGTCCATCCACCCAGCTCTCCTGCTCTCCTGCTGTCTGTCTATGAAGGACACACAGTGCGTCACCCAGCTTTGCACATAGACTTGCCTCTGCACCTAGCATTCACATGGTATGTCCATCCACCCAGCTCTCCTGCTCTCCTGCTGTCTGTCTATGAAGGACACACAGTGCGTCACCCAGCTTTGCACATAGACTTGCCTCTGCACCTAGCATTCACATGGTATGCCTTTCAGCTAACCCCAGCTTACCCCAGTGTTATTTATGACCTTGTTTACTCTGGCTTGATCATATACATCTGGTCCACTCTTAATTGTCTGGCCAAGATGAGCAGAGACCACTCCTCTCTGCTTCACACCTGACTGCACTTAGTTGTACATATATTGCAGAGTACAAGTCTGCATAGACTTCAGTCTGCATTGTGATTGCTATAAGTGTGTGCTAGAAGTGTGAAGATTAATTTAAGAATTAAAACCAGAAGGATGAATACAGACTGTGCCCTGCTACCTGCCACCATCGCACTCTAACAAGCATCTCTATTCTTCCGACAGGTATGTCCATCCACCCAGCTCTCCTGCTCTCCTGCTGTCTGTCTATGAAGGACACACAGTGCGTCACCCAGCTTTGCACATAGACTTGCCTCTGCACCTAGCATTCACATGGTATGTCCATCCACCCAGCTCTCCTGCTCTCCTGCTGTCTGTCTATGAAGGACACACAGTGCGTCACCCAGCTTTGCACATAGACTTGCCTCTGCACCTAGCATTCACATGGTATGCCTTTCAGCTAACCCCAGCTTACCCCAGTGTTATTTATGACCTTGTTTACTCTGGCTTGATCATATACATCTGGTCCACTCTTAATTGTCTGGCCAAGATGAGCAGAGACCACTCCTCTCTGCTTCACACCTGACTGCACTTAGTTGTACATATATTGCAGAGTACAAGTCTGCATAGACTTCAGTCTGCATTGTGATTGCTATAAGTGTGTGCTAGAAGTGTGAAGATTAATTTAAGAATTAAAACCAGAAGGATGAATACAGACTGTGCCCTGCTACCTGCCACCATCGCACTCTAACAAGCATCTCTATTCTTCCGACAGGTATGTCCATCCACCCAGCTCTCCTGCTCTCCTGCTGTCTGTCTATGAAGGACACACAGTGCGTCACCCAGCTTTGCACATAGACTTGCCTCTGCACCTAGCATTCACATGGTATGTCCATCCACCCAGCTCTCCTGCTCTCCTGCTGTCTGTCTATGAAGGACACACAGTGCGTCACCCAGCTTTGCACATAGACTTGCCTCTGCACCTAGCATTCACATGGTATGCCTTTCAGCTAACCCCAGCTTACCCCAGTGTTATTTATGACCTTGTTTACTCTGGCTTGATCATATACATCTGGTCCACTCTTAATTGTCTGGCCAAGATGAGCAGAGACCACTCCTCTCTGCTTCACACCTGACTGCACTTAGTTGTACATATATTGCAGAGTACAAGTCTGCATAGACTTCAGTCTGCATTGTGATTGCTATAAGTGTGTGCTAGAAGTGTGAAGATTAATTTAAGAATTAAAACCAGAAGGATGAATACAGACTGTGCCCTGCTACCTGCCACCATCGCACTCTAACAAGCATCTCTATTCTTCCGACAGGTATGTCCATCCACCCAGCTCTCCTGCTCTCCTGCTGTCTGTCTATGAAGGACACACAGTGCGTCACCCAGCTTTGCACATAGACTTGCCTCTGCACCTAGCATTCACATGGTATGTCCATCCACCCAGCTCTCCTGCTCTCCTGCTGTCTGTCTATGAAGGACACACAGTGCGTCACCCAGCTTTGCACATAGACTTGCCTCTGCACCTAGCATTCACATGGTATGCCTTTCAGCTAACCCCAGCTTACCCCAGTGTTATTTATGACCTTGTTTACTCTGGCTTGATCATATACATCTGGTCCACTCTTAATTGTCTGGCCAAGATGAGCAGAGACCACTCCTCTCTGCTTCACACCTGACTGCACTTAGTTGTACATATATTGCAGAGTACAAGTCTGCATAGACTTCAGTCTGCATTGTGATTGCTATAAGTGTGTGCTAGAAGTGTGAAGATTAATTTAAGAATTAAAACCAGAATTGAACCAGAAGGGAACTGAAGGTAACTGGACACAGTCACTGTAAACAATGTTTCTGTTTGTTTTCACTTTCACCCCAATAATCCTTCACTTTCTGCTAATTCCCCTAATCCCTACTCCTAGTAAGGAACTGTTCATCTCTTCTTCAATCCTCCCCATCCACCTCACCTCCGCCTCAAAACTGTTCCTTAACATACAATCCTCTGTCTCCAAACACAGACAGCCCCCTCATGCGCTCTCCTGCTCCCACCTGCTAACACTTTCTCTGCTCCTTCTCACTGCTGGTGATATCTCTCCAAATCCTGGTCCTCCTCACCACATTCCCACAGTCATTTCTACCTCCCATCCACGCTCTATCACAACCTTCCGTAACCTCTCCAAACTTATACCCATTCACCCAGCCCCCGCTTCCCCAGTCCCACTAACAGGAGCTCTGTGGAACGCTCGCTCTGTCTGCAACAAGCTTTCCTACATCCATGATCTTTTTGTTACTACCAAACTCTCCTTCCTCGCCATCACCGAAACCTGGCTCACCCCTTCTGACACAGCCTCTCCTGCTGCACTTTCGTATGGCGGCTTCCACCTTTCTCACACCCCCCGCCCCAGCAGCAAACATGGTGGAGGAGTTGGTTTTCTCCTGTCAGATACCTGCTCCTTCACCCCAATCCCACTGCCACCCTCTGTTACCCTCCCTTCCTTTGAGGTGCACTCTGTGCGCATCTACTCCCCCTCCAACCTCCAACTGGCTGTCATCTACCGCCCCCCAGGGCCAGCCACCACCTTCTTTGACCACTTCACCACCTGGTTACTTCATTTCCTTTCCGCGGACATCCCTACTATCATCATGGGCGACTTCAACATCCCCATTGACACTTCCCTCTCAGCTGCCACTAAACTTCTATCTCTCACTTCCTCCTTCGGCCTCACTCAATGGTCTTCTGCAGCCACTCACAAAGATGGCCACACACTAGACCTCATCTTCACCCGCCTCTGCGCCCTATCTAGCCTCTCTAACTCGCCTCTTCCTCTCTCTGACCACAACCTGCTCACATTCTCTTCCCTCTTCACTCCATGTCTACAATCCACACCCCACAAACTTTCACACCCTCGCAGGAATCTTAAACACCTTGACCTACACTCATTCTCCGAATCCCTCCTCCCTCTTACAGATATAAGTTCCTTACACAATGCGGATGACGCTGCCGCTCTATATAACACCACAATAGCTGTAGCTTTGGAATCCGCTGCCCCACTTACACATACCAAAACTCGCAAAATCAACAGACAGCCCTGGCACACCAGCCTGACCAAAGAGCTGAGGCGAGCTTCCAGGGCTGCTGAGCGCAGATGGAAAAGATCCCACTCCAACTAGCATTTCATCGCATTCAAACAGTCCCTCACTACTTTCAAGACCACACTCGCCACAGCTAAACAAACCTACTTCTCATCTCTCATATCCTCCCTGTCTCACAACCCTAAACAGTTATTCAACACCTTCAATTCTCTCCTCCGCCCCCCAGCACCTCCTCCCTCCCCACTCATCTCAGCTGAAGACTTTGCCTCATTTTTCAAGCAGAAAATTGATAACATCAGGGACAGTTTTGGTCAACAACCCCCAGAGCCCTTCCTCCCGACTTCCCAGCCCTCCACCTTCAAAACCAACTTCTCCACCATTACAGAAGATCGACTCTCCACTCTACTCTCAAGATCACATCTCACCACCTGTGCACTCGACCCGATCCCATCCCACTTCATCCCAAACCTCACCACAGTCTTCATCCCAACCCTAACCCATCTCTTCAACCTATCACTAACAACTGGTGTTTTCCCCTCAAGCTTTAAACATGCCTCCATCACACCTATCCTCAAAAAGCCCTCTCTTGACCCATCCTCTGTATCTAGCTATCGCCCTATATCACTTCTCCCATACGCCTCCAAGCTACTGGAACAACACGTCTACCTTGAACTGTCCTCCCATCTCTCTTCTTGCTCCCTCTTCGACCGCTTACAATCTGGCTTCCGGTCACACCACTCCACTGAAACTGCCCTTACTAAGGTCACCAATGACCTCTTAACTGCCAAGAGCAAGCGACACTACTCTGTCCTCCTCCTCCTGGACCTGTCGGCTGCCTTTGACACAGTGGACCATTCCCTATTATTACAGACCCTCTCATCCCTCGGCATCACAGACTTGGCCCTCTCCTGGATCTCATCATACCTAACAGACCGGACATTCAGCGTCTCCCACTCACACACCACCTCCTCACCTCGCCCCCTATCTGTCGGAGTCCCACAAGGTTCAGTCCTAGGGCCCCTGCTGTTCTCTATTTACACCTTTGGCCTGGGACAGCTCATAGAATCTCATGGCTTTCAGTATCATCTTTATGCTGATTACACACAGATCTACATCTCTGGACCAGATATCACCTCCCTACTAACCAGAATCCCTCAATGTCTGTCCACTATTTCATCCTTCTTCTCCACTAGATATCTGAAACTCAACATGGACAAAACAGAATTCATCATCTTTCCCCCATCTCACGTGACCCCCCCTACGAACCTATCAATTACAGTAAATGACTGCCCACTCTCCCCAGTCCCACAAGCTCGCTGCCTCGGAGTAATCCTTGATGCTGATCTCTCCTTCAAACCACATATCCAAACCCTTTCCACTTCCTGCCGACTTCAACTCAAAAATATTTCACGCATCCGTTCATTCCTCACCCAAGAATCTGCAAAAACCCTAGTCCATGCCCTCATCATCTCTCGCCTTGACTACTGCAACCTCATGCTCTGCGGCCTCCCCTCAAACACTCTCGCACCCCTCCAATCTATTCTAAACTCTGCTGCCCGACTAATCCACCTGTCCCCCCGCTATTCCCCAGCTTCTCCCCTCTGTCAATCCCTTCACTGGCTCCCAATTGCCCAGAGACTCCATTACAAAACCCTAACCATGACATACAAAGCCATCCACAACTTGTCTCCTCCATACATCTGTGACCTCGTCTCCCGGTACTTTCCTGCACGCAACCTCCGATCCTCACAAGATCTCCTTCTCTACTCCCCTCTTATCTCCTCTTCCCACAATCGCATACAAGATTTCTCTCGCGCATCACCCCTACTCTGGAACTCTCTACCACAACATATCAGACTCTCACCTACCATCGAAACCTTCAAAAAGAGCCTGAAGACCCACCTCTTCCGACAAGCCTATAACCTGCAGTAACCACCGATCGACCAAACCGCTGCACGACCAGCTCTACCCTCGCCTACTGTATTATCACCCATCCCTTGAAGATTGTGAGCCCTCGCGGGCAGGGTCCTCTCTCCTCCTGTACCAGTTATGACTTGTATTGTTTAAGATTATTGTACTTGTTTTTATGTATACCCCCCTCACATGTAAAGCGCCATGGAATAAATGGCGCTATAACAATAAATAATAATAATAATAATAATAATATTCAATAGGGCCCAAACTATCAAAAACCAGCGGTTTCAATGAACACACATTTCTTGGTAGACTCATGCAGGACTCAAATTTTTGATGTTTTTCTACTCCTCTCATGAGCCCAAACAAGTCTCTAAAAGCATGAGTTTGCAACTACTTTACTTTTGGAGAAAATTCAAAACATTCATTATTCAATAAAGCCCAATAGCAAAAATCAGGTTTTGAATGAAGAATCACATTTCTTGGTAGAATCATGCAGGATTGAAATTTTTGATGGTTTTTTACTCCTCTCAACAGCCCAAACAAGTTTCTAAAAGGATGAGTTTGCAACTACTTCACTTTTGGAGAAAATTCAAAACATTCATTATTCAATAGGGCCCAAAATATCAAAAACCAGCGGTTTGAATGAACACACATTTCTTGGTAGAATCGTGCGGGACTGAAATTTTTGATGTTTTTCTACTCCTCTCATGAGCCCAAACAAGTCTCTAAAAGGATGAGTTTGCAACTACTTTACTTTTGGAGAAAATTCAAAACATTCATTATTCAATAGAGCCCAATAGCAAAAACCAGCGTTTTGAATGAAGAATCACATTTCTTGGTAGAATCATGCAGGATTGAAATTTTTGATGGTTTTTTACTCCTCTCAACAGCCCAAACAAGTTCCTAAAAGGATGAGTTTGCAACTACTTTACTTTTGGAGAAAATTCAAAACATTCATTATTCAATATGGCCCAAACTATCAAAAACCAGCGGTTTCAATGAACACACATTTCTTGGTAGAATCATGCAGGACTGAAATTTTTGATGTTTTTCTACTCCTCTCATGAGCCCAAACAAGTCTCTAAAAGCATGAGTTTGCAACTACTTTACTTTTGGAGAAAATTCAAAACATTCATTATTCAATAGAGCCCAATAGCAAAAATCAGGTTTTGAATGAAGAATCACATTTCTTGGTAGAATCATGCAGGATTGAAATTTTTGATGGTTTTTTACTCCTCTCAACAGCCCAAACAAGTTTCTAAAAGGATGAGTTTGCAACTACTTTACTTTTGGAGAAAATTCAAAACATTCATTATTCAATAGTGCCCAAACTATCAAAAACCAGCGGTTTCAATGAACACACATTTCTTGGTAGAATCATGCAGGACTGAAATTTTTGATGTTTTTCTACTCCTCTCATGAGCCCAAACAAGTCTCTAAAAGCATGAGTTTGCAACTACTTTACTTTTGGAGAAAATTCAAAACATTCATTATTCAATAGAGCCCAATAGCAAAAACCAGCGTTTTGAATGAAGAATCACATTTCTTGGTAGAATCATGCAGGATTGAAATTTTTGATGGTTTTTTACTCCTCTCAACAGCCCAAACAAGTTTCTAAAAGGATGAGTTTGCAACTAATTTACTTTTGGAGAAAATTCAAAACATTCATTATTCAATAGAGCCCAAACTATCAAAAACCAGCGGTTTCAATGAACACACATTTCTTGGTAGAATCATGCAGGACTGAAATTTTTGATGTTTTTCTACTCCTCTCATGAGCCCAAACAAGTCTCTAAAAGGATGAGTTTGCAACTACTTTACTTTTGGAGAAAATTCAAAACATTCATTATTCAATAGAGCCCAATAGCAAAAACCAGCGTTTTGAATGAAGAATCACATTTCTTGGTAGAATCATGCAGGATTGAAATTTTTGATGGTTTTTTACTCCTCTCAACAGCCCAAACAAGTTTCTAAAAGGATGAGTTTGCAACTACTTTACTTTTGGAGAAAATTCAAAACATTCATTATTCAATAGGGCCCAAAATATCAAAAACCAGCGGTTTGAATGAACACACATTTCTTGGTAGAATCGTGCAGGACTGAAATTTTTGATGTTTTTCTACTCCTCTCATGAGCCCAAACAAGTCTCTAAAAGGATGAGTTTGCAACTACTTTACTTTTGGAGAAAATTCAAAACATTCATTATTCAATAGAGCCCAATAGCAAAAACCAGCTTTTTGAATGAAGAATCACATTTCTCGGTAGTATCATGCAGGATTGAAATTTTTGATGGTTTTTTACTCCTCTCAACAGCCCAAACAAGTTTCTAAAAGGATGAGTTTGCAACTACTTTACTTTTGGAGAAAATTCAAAACATTCATTATTCAATAGGGCCCAAACTATCAAAAACCAGCGGTTTGAATGAACACACATTTCTTGGTAGAGTCATGCAGGACTGAAATTTTTGATGTTTTTCTACTCCTCTCATGAGCCCAAACAAGTCTCTAAAAGCATGAGTTTGCAACTACTTTACTTTTGGAGAAAATTCAAAACATTCATTATTCAATAGAGCCCAATAGCAAAAATCAGGTTTTGAATGAAGAATCACATTTCTTGGTAGAATCATGCAGGATTCAAATTTTTGATGGTTTTTTACTCCTCTCAACAGCCCAAACAAGTTTCTAAAAGGATGAGTTTGCAACTACTTTACTTTTGGAGAAAATTCAAAATATTCATTATTCAATAGGGCCCAAAATATCAAAAACCAGCGGTTTGAATGAACACACATTTCTTGGTAGAATCGTGCAGGACTGAAATTTTTGATGTTTTTCTACTCCTCTCATGAGCCCAAACAAGTCTCTAAAAGCATGAGTTTGCAACTACTTTACTTTTGGAGAAAATTCAAAACATTCATTATTCAATAGAGCCCAATAGCAAAAACCAGCGTTTTGAATGAAGAATCACATTTCTTGGTAGAATCATGCAGGATTGAAATTTTTGATGGTTTTTTACTCCTCTCAACAGCCCAAACAAGTTTCTAAAAGGATGAGTTTGCAACTAATTTACTTTTGGAGAAAATTCAAAACATTCATTATTCAATAGAGCCCAAACTATCAAAAACCAGCGGTTTCAATGAACACACATTTCTTGGTAGAATCATGCAGGACTGAAATTTTTGATGTTTTTCTACTCCTCTCATGAGCCCAAACAAGTCTCTAAAAGGATGAGTTTGCAACTACTTTACTTTTGGAGAAAATTCAAAACATTCATTATTCAATAGAGCCCAATAGCAAAAACCAGCGTTTTGAATGAAGAATCACATTTCTTGGTAGAATCATGCAGGATTGAAATTTTTGATGGTTTTTTACTCCTCTCAACAGCCCAAACAAGTTTCTAAAAGGATGAGTTTGCAACTACTTTACTTTTGTAGAAAATTCAAAACATTCATTATTCAATAGGGCCCAAAATATCAAAAACCAGCGGTTTGAATGAACACACATTTCTTGGTAGAATCGTGCAGGACTGAAATTTTTGATGTTTTTCTACTCCTCTCATGAGCCCAAACAAGTCTCTAAAAGGATGAGTTTGCAACTACTTTACTTTTGGAGAAAATTCAAAACATTCATTATTCAATAGAGCCCAATAGCAAAAACCAGCTTTTTGAATGAAGAATCACATTTCTCGGTAGTATCATGCAGGATTGAAATTTTTGATGGTTTTTTACTCCTCTCAACAGCCCAAACAAGTTTCTAAAAGGATGAGTTTGCAACTACTTTACTTTTGGAGAAAATTCAAAACATTCATTATTCAATAGGGCCCAAACTATCAAAAACCAGCGGTTTGAATGAACACACATTTCTTGGTAGAGTCATGCAGGACTGAAATTTTTGATGTTTTTCTACTCCTCTCATGAGCCCAAACAAGTCTCTAAAAGCATGAGTTTGCAACTACTTTACTTTTGGAGAAAATTCAAAACATTCATTATTCAATAGAGCCCAATAGCAAAAATCAGGTTTTGAATGAAGAATCACATTTCTTGGTAGAATCATGCAGGATTCAAATTTTTGATGGTTTTTTACTCCTCTCAACAGCCCAAACAAGTTTCTAAAAGGATGAGTTTGCAACTACTTTACTTTTGGAGAAAATTCAAAATATTCATTATTCAATAGGGCCCAAAATATCAAAAACCAGCGGTTTGAATGAACACACATTTCTTGGTAGAATCGTGCAGGACTGAAATTTTTGATATTTTTCTACTCCTCTCATGAGCCCAAACAAGTCTCTAAAAGGATGAGTTTGCGACTACTTTACTTTTGGAGAAAATTCAAAACATTCATTATTCAATAGAGCCCAATAGCAAAAACCAGCGTTTTGAATGAAGAATCACATTTCTTGGTAGAATCATGCAGGATTGAAATTTTTGATGGTTTTTTACTCCTCTGAACAGCCCAAACAAGTTTCTAAAAGGATGAGTTTGCAACTACTTTACTTTTGGAGAAAATTCAAAACATTCATTATTCAATAGGGCCCAAAATATCAAAAACCAGCGGTTTGAATGAACACACATTTCTTGGTAGAATCGTGCAGGACTGAAATTTTTGATGTTTTTCTACTCCTCTCATGAGCCCAAACAAGTCTCTAAAAGCATGAGTTTGCAACTACTTTACTTTTGGAGAAAATTCAAAACATTCATTATTCAATAGAGCCCAATAGCAAAAATCAGGTTTTGAATGAAGAATCACATTTCTTGGTAGAATCATGCAGGATTGAAATTTTTGATGGTTTTTTACTCCTCTCAACAGCCCAAACAAGTTTCTAAAAGGATGAGTTTGCAACTACTTTACTTTTGGAGAAAATTCAAAACATTCATTATTCAATAGTGCCCAAACTATCAAAAACCAGCGGTTTCAATGAACACACATTTCTTGGTAGAATCATGCAGGACTGAAATTTTTGATGTTTTTCTACTCCTCTCATGAGCCCAAACAAGTCTCTAAAAGCATGAGTTTGCAACTACTTTACTTTTGGAGAAAATTCAAAACATTCATTATTCAATAGAGCCCAATAGCAAAAACCAGCGTTTTGAATGAAGAATCACATTTCTTGGTAGAATCATGCAGGATTGAAATTTTTGATGGTTTTTTACTCCTCTCAACAGCCCAAACAAGTTTCTAAAAGGATGAGTTTGCAACTAATTTACTTTTGGAGAAAATTCAAAACATTCATTATTCAATAGAGCCCAAACTATCAAAAACCAGCGGTTTCAATGAACACACATTTCTTGGTAGAATCATGCAGGACTGAAATTTTTGATGTTTTTCTACTCCTCTCATGAGCCCAAACAAGTCTCTAAAAGGATGAGTTTGCAACTACTTTACTTTTGGAGAAAATTCAAAACATTCATTATTCAATAGAGCCCAATAGCAAAAACCAGCGTTTTGAATGAAGAATCACATTTCTTGGTAGAATCATGCAGGATTGAAATTTTTGATGGTTTTTTACTCCTCTCAACAGCCCAAACAAGTTTCTAAAAGGATGAGTTTGCAACTACTTTACTTTTGGAGAAAATTCAAAACATTCATTATTCAATAGGGCCCAAAATATCAAAAACCAGCGGTTTGAATGAACACACATTTCTTGGTAGAATCGTGCAGGACTGAAATTTTTGATGTTTTTCTACTCCTCTCATGAGCCCAAACAAGTCTCTAAAAGGATGAGTTTGCAACTACTTTACTTTTGGAGAAAATTCAAAACATTCATTATTCAATAGAGCCCAATAGCAAAAACCAGCTTTTTGAATGAAGAATCACATTTCTCGGTAGTATCATGCAGGATTGAAATTTTTGATGGTTTTTTACTCCTCTCAACAGCCCAAACAAGTTTCTAAAAGGATGAGTTTGCAACTACTTTACTTTTGGAGAAAATTCAAAACATTCATTATTCAATAGGGCCCAAACTATCAAAAACCAGCGGTTTGAATGAACACACATTTCTTGGTAGAGTCATGCAGGACTGAAATTTTTGATGTTTTTCTACTCCTCTCATGAGCCCAAACAAGTCTCTAAAAGCATGAGTTTGCAACTACTTTACTTTTGGAGAAAATTCAAAACATTCATTATTCAATAGAGCCCAATAGCAAAAATCAGGTTTTGAATGAAGAATCACATTTCTTGGTAGAATCATGCAGGATTCAAATTTTTGATGGTTTTTTACTCCTCTCAACAGCCCAAACAAGTTTCTAAAAGGATGAGTTTGCAACTACTTTACTTTTGGAGAAAATTCAAAATATTCATTATTCAATAGGGCCCAAAATATCAAAAACCAGCGGTTTGAATGAACACACATTTCTTGGTAGAATCGTGCAGGACTGAAATTTTTGATGTTTTTCTACTCCTCTCATGAGCCCAAACAAGTCTCTAAAAGCATGAGTTTGCAACTACTTTACTTTTGGAGAAAATTCAAAACATTCATTATTCAATAGAGCCCAATAGCAAAAACCAGCGTTTTGAATGAAGAATCACATTTCTTGGTAGAATCATGCAGGATTGAAATTTTTGATGGTTTTTTACTCCTCTCAACAGCCCAAACAAGTTTCTAAAAGGATGAGTTTGCAACTAATTTACTTTTGGAGAAAATTCAAAACATTCATTATTCAATAGAGCCCAAACTATCAAAAACCAGCGGTTTCAATGAACACACATTTCTTGGTAGAATCATGCAGGACTGAAATTTTTGATGTTTTTCTACTCCTCTCATGAGCCCAAACAAGTCTCTAAAAGGATGAGTTTGCAACTACTTTACTTTTGGAGAAAATTCAAAACATTCATTATTCAATAGAGCCCAATAGCAAAAACCAGCGTTTTGAATGAAGAATCACATTTCTTGGTAGAATCATGCAGGATTGAAATTTTTGATGGTTTTTTACTCCTCTCAACAGCCCAAACAAGTTTCTAAAAGGATGAGTTTGCAACTACTTTACTTTTGTAGAAAATTCAAAACATTCATTATTCAATAGGGCCCAAAATATCAAAAACCAGCGGTTTGAATGAACACACATTTCTTGGTAGAATCGTGCAGGACTGAAATTTTTGATGTTTTTCTACTCCTCTCATGAGCCCAAACAAGTCTCTAAAAGGATGAGTTTGCAACTACTTTACTTTTGGAGAAAATTCAAAACATTCATTATTCAATAGAGCCCAATAGCAAAAACCAGCTTTTTGAATGAAGAATCACATTTCTCGGTAGTATCATGCAGGATTGAAATTTTTGATGGTTTTTTACTCCTCTCAACAGCCCAAACAAGTTTCTAAAAGGATGAGTTTGCAACTACTTTACTTTTGGAGAAAATTCAAAACATTCATTATTCAATAGGGCCCAAACTATCAAAAACCAGCGGTTTGAATGAACACACATTTCTTGGTAGAGTCATGCAGGACTGAAATTTTTGATGTTTTTCTACTCCTCTCATGAGCCCAAACAAGTCTCTAAAAGCATGAGTTTGCAACTACTTTACTTTTGGAGAAAATTCAAAACATTCATTATTCAATAGAGCCCAATAGCAAAAATCAGGTTTTGAATGAAGAATCACATTTCTTGGTAGAATCATGCAGGATTCAAATTTTTGATGGTTTTTTACTCCTCTCAACAGCCCAAACAAGTTTCTAAAAGGATGAGTTTGCAACTACTTTACTTTTGGAGAAAATTCAAAATATTCATTATTCAATAGGGCCCAAAATATCAAAAACCAGCGGTTTGAATGAACACACATTTCTTGGTAGAATCGTGCAGGACTGAAATTTTTGATATTTTTCTACTCCTCTCATGAGCCCAAACAAGTCTCTAAAAGGATGAGTTTGCGACTACTTTACTTTTGGAGAAAATTCAAAACATTCATTATTCAATAGAGCCCAATAGCAAAAACCAGCGTTTTGAATGAAGAATCACATTTCTTGGTAGAATCATGCAGGATTGAAATTTTTGATGGTTTTTTACTCCTCTGAACAGCCCAAACAAGTTTCTAAAAGGATGAGTTTGCAACTACTTTACTTTTGGAGAAAATTCAAAACATTCATTATTCAATAGGGCCCAAAATATCAAAAACCAGCGGTTTGAATGAACACACATTTCTTGGTAGAATCGTGCAGGACTGAAATTTTTGATGTTTTTCTACTCCTCTCATGAGCCCAAACAAGTCTCTAAAAGAATGAGTTTGCAACTACTTTACTTTTGGAGAAAATTCAAAACATTCATTATTCAATAGAGCCCAATAGCAAAAACCAGCGTTTTGAATGAAGAATCACATTTCTTGGTAGAATCAAGCAGGATTGAAATTTTTGATGGTTTTTTACTCCTCTCAACAGCCCAAACAAGTTTCTAAAAGGATGAGTTTGCAACTACTTTACTTTTGGAGAAAATTCAAAACATTCATTATTCAATATGGCACAAACTATCAAAAACCAGCGGTTTCAATGAACACACATTTCTTGGTAGAATCATGCAGGACTGAAATTTTTGATGTTTTTCTACTCCTCTCATGAGCCCAAACAAGTCTCTAAAAGCATGAGTTTGCAACTACTTTACTTTTGGAGAAAATTCAAAACATTCATTATTCAATAGAGCCCAATAGCAAAAATCAGGTTTTGAATGAAGAATCACATTTCTTGGTAGAATCATGCAGGATTGAAATTTTTGATGGTTTTTTACTCCTCTCAACAGCCCAAACAAGTTTCTAAAAGGATGAGTTTGCAACTACTTTACTTTTGGAGAAAATTCAAAACATTCATTATTCAATAGGGCCCAAAATATCAAAAACCAGCAGTTTGAATGAACACACATTTCTTGGTAGAATCATGCAGGATTGAAATTTTGGTGGTTTTTTACTCCTCTCAACAGCCCAAACAAGTTTCTAAAAGGATGAGTTTGCAACTACTTTACTTTTGGAGAAAATTCAAAACATTCATTATTCAATATGGCCCAAACTATCAAAAACCAGCGGTTTGAATGAACACACATTTCTTGGTAGAATCGTGCAGGACTGAAATTTTTGATGTTTTTCTACTCCTCTCATTAGCCCAAACAAGTCTCTAAAAGGATGAGTTTGCAACTACTTTACTTTTGGAGAAAATTCAAAACATTCATTATTCAATAGAGCCCAATAGCAAAAACTAGCGTTTTGAATGAAGAATCACATTTCTTGGTAGAATCATGCAGGATTGAAATTTTTGATGGTTTTTTACTCCTCTCAACAGCCCAAACAAGTTTCTAAAAGGATGAGTTTGCAACTACTGTACTTTTGGAGAAAATTCAAAACATTCATTATTCAATAGGGCCCAAAATATCAAAAACCAGCGGTTTGAATGAACACACATTTCTTGGTAGAATCGTGCAGGACTGAAATTTTTGATTTTTTTCTACTCTCATGAGCCCAAACAAGTCTCTAAAAGGATGAGTTTGCAACTACTTTACTTTTGGAGAAAATTCAAAACTTTCATTACTCAATAGAGCCCAATAGCAAAGACCAGCGTTTTGAATGAAGAATCACATTTCTTGGTAGAATCATGCAGGATTGAAATTTTTGATGGTTTTTTACTCCTCTCAACAGCCCAAACAAGTTTCTAAAAGGATGAGTTTGCAACTACTTTACTTTTGGAGAAAATTCAAAACATTCATTATTCAATAGGGCCCAAACTATCAAAAACCAGCGGTTTCAATGAACACACATTTCTTGGTAGAATCATGCAGGACTGAAATTTTTGATGTTTTTCTACTCCTCTCATGAGCCCAAACAAGTCTCAAAAGTAAAGTAGTTGCAAACTCATCCTTTTAGAAACTTGTTTGGGCTGTTGAGAGGAGTAGAAAAACATCAAAAATTTCAATCCTGCACAATTCTACAAAAAAATGTGAGTGTTCATTCAAACCGCTGCTTTTTGCTATTTTGGACTCTATTGAATAATGAATGTTTTGCATTTTCTCCAAAAGTAAAGTAGTTGCAAACTCATCCTTATAGAAACTTGTTTGGGCTGTTGAGAGTAGAGAAACATCAAAAATTTCAATCCTGCACGATTCTACCAAGAAATGTGAGTGTTCATTCAAATCGCTGGTTTTTGCTATTTTGGGCCCTATTGAATAATGAATGTTTTGAATTTTCTCCAAATGTAAAGTTGTTGCAAACTAATCCTTTTAGAAACTTGTTTAGGCTGTTGAGAGGAGTAGAAAAACATCAAAAATTTCACTCCTGCACGATTCTACCAAAAAATGTGAGTGTTCATTCAAACAGCTGCTTTTTGCTATTGGTCCCTATTGAATAATGAATGTTTTGAATTTTCTCCAAAAGTAAAGTAGTTGCAAACTCATCCTTTTAGAAACTTGTTTGGGCCGTTGAGAGGAGTAGAAAAACATCAAAAATTTCAATCCTGCATGATTCTACCAAGAAATGTGAGTGTTCATTCAAACCGCTGGTTTTTGCTATTTTGGGCCCTATTGAATAATGAATGTTTTGAATTTTCTCCAAAAGTAAAGTAGCTGCAAACTCATCCTTTTAGAAGTTTGTTTGGGCTCCTGAGAGGAGTAGAAAAACATTAAAAATTTCAATCCTGAATGACTACCAAGAGATGTGAGTGTTCATTCAAACAGCTACTTTTTGCTATTGGGCCCTATTGAATAATGAATGTTTTGAATTTTCTGCAAAAGTAAAGAAGTTGCAAACTCATCCTTTTAGAAACTTGTTTGGGCTGTTCAGAGGAGTAAAAAAATGAAAAATTTCAATCCTGCATGATTCTACCAAGAAATGTGAGTGTTCATTCAAACCGCTGGTTTTTGCTATTTTGGGCCCTATTGAATAATGAATGTTTTGAATTTTCTCCAAAAGTAAAGTAGTTGCAAACTCATCCTTTTAGAAACTTGTTTGGGCTGTTGAGAGGAGTAGAAAAACATCAAAAATTTCAATTCTGCACGATTCTACCAAGAAATGTGAGTGTTCATACAAACAGCTGCTTTTTGCTATTTTGGGCCCTATTGAATAATGAATGTTTTGAATTTTCTCCAGAAGTAAAGTAGTTGCAAACTCATCCTTTTAGAAACTTGTTTGGGCTCATGAGAGGAGTAGAAAAACATCAAAAATTTCAATCCTGCACGATTCTACCAAGAAATGTGAGTGTTCATTCAAACTGCTGCTTTTTGCTAGTGGGCCCTATTGAATAATGAATGTTTTAAATTTTCTGCAAAAGTAAAGTAGTTGCAAACTCATCCTTATAGAGACTTGTTTGGGCTCATGAGAGGAGTAGAAAAACATCAAAAAGTCCAATCCTGCACGATTCTACCGAGAACTGTGAGTGTTCATTCAAACCGCTGCTTTTTGCTACTGGGTCTTATTGAATAATGAATGTTTTGTATTTTCTCCAAAAGTAAAGTATTTGCAAACTCATCCTTTTAGAAACTTGTTTGGGCTGTTGAGAGGAGTAGAAAAACATCAAAAATTTCAATTCTGCACGATTCTACCAAGAAATGTGAGTGTTCATTCAAACTGCTGCTTTTTGCTATTTTGGGCCCTATTGAATAATGAATGTTTTGAATTTTCTCCAGAAGTAAAGTAGTTACAAACTCATCCTTTTAGAAACTTGTTTGGGCTCATGAGAGGAGTAGAAAAACATTAAAAATTTCAATCCTGAACGACTCTACAAAGAGATGTGAGTGTTCATTCAAACAGCTGCTTTTAGCTATTGGGCCCTATTGAATAATGACTGTTTTGAATTTTCCGCAAAAGTTAAGTAGTTGCAAACTCATCCTTATAGAGACTTGTTTGGGTTCATGAGAGGAGTAAAAAAACGTCAAAAATTCCAATCCTGCACGATTCTAATGAGAAATGTGAGTGTTCATTCAAACAGCTGCTTTTTGCTATTAGGCCTTATTGAATAATGAATGTTTTGAATTTACTCCAAAAGTAAAGTAGTTGCAAACTCATCCTTTTAGAAACTTGTTTGGGCTCATGAGAGGAGCAGAAAAACATCAAAAATTTCAATCCTGCACGATTCTACCAAGAGATGTGAGTGTTCATTCAAACAGCTGCTTTTTGCTATTGGGCCCTATTGAATAATGAATGTTTTGAATTTTCTGCATAAATAAAGTAGTTGCAAACTCATCCTTATAGAGACTTGTTTGGGCTCATGAGAGGAGTAGAAAATCGTCAAATTCCAATCCTGCACGATTCTACAGAGAAATATGAGTGTTCATTCAAACCGCTGCTTTTTGGTATTTTGGGCCCTATTGAATAATGAATGTTTTGAATTTTCTCCAAAAGTAAAGTAGTTGCAAACTCATCCTTTTAGAAACTTGTTTGGGCTGTTGAAAGGTGTAGAAAAACATCAAAAATATCAATCCTGCATGATTCTACCAAGAAATGTGAGTGTTCATTCAAACCGCTGCTTTTTGCTATTGGTCCCTATTGAATAATTAATGTTTTGAATTTTTTCCAAAAGTAAAGTAGTTGCAAACTCATCCTTTTAGAAATTTGTTTGGGCTGTTGAGAGGAGTAGAAAAACATCAAAAATTTCAATCCTGCATGATTCTACCAAGAAATGTGAGTGTTCATTCAAACCGCTGGTTTTTGCTATTTTGGGCCCTATTGAATAATGAATGTTTTAAATTTTCTGCAAAAGTAAAGTAGTTGCAAACTCATTCTTGTTTGTGCTGTTGAGAGGAGTTAAAAAACATCAAACATTTCAATACTGCATGATTCTACCAAGAAATGTGAGTGTTCATTCAAACTGCTGCTTTTTGCTATTTTGGGCCCTATTGAATAATGAATGTTTTGAATTTTCTCCAGAAGTAAAGTAGTTGCAAACTCATCCTTTTAGAAACTTGTTTGGGCTGTTGAGTGGAGTAGAAAAACATCAAAAATTTCAATTCTGCATGATTCTACCAAGAAATGTGAGTGTTCATTCAAACCGCTGGTTTTTGCTATTTTGGGCCCTATTGAATAATGAATGTTTTGAATTTTCTCCAAAAGTAAAGTAGTTGCAAACTCATCCTTTTAGAAACTTGTTTGGGCTGTTCAGAGCAGTAAAAAAACTGAAATTTCAATCCTGAATGATTCTACCAAAAAATGTGAGTGTTCATTCAAACCGCTGCTTTTTGCTATTTTGGACTCTATTGAATAATGAATGTTTTGCATTTTCTCCAAAAGTAAAGTAGTTGCAAACTCATCCTTATAGAGACTTGTTTGGGCTCATGAGAGGAGTAGAAAAACATCAAAAATTTCAATCCTGAATGACTCTACCAAGAGATGTGAGTGTTCATTCAAACAGCTGCTTTTTGCTATTGGGCACTATTGAATAATGAATGTTTTGAATTTTCTGCAAAAGTAAAGTAGTTGCAAACTCATCCTTATAGAGACTTGTTTGGGCTCATGAGAGGAGTAGAAAAACATCAAAAATTTCAATCCTGCACGATTCTACCAAGAAATGTGAGTGTTTATTCAAACCGCTGCTTTTTGCTATTGGTCCCTATTGAATAATGAATGATTTGAATTTTCTCCAAAAGTAAAGTAGTTGCAAACTCATCCTTTTAGAAACTTGTTTGGGCTGTTGAGAGGAGTAGAAAAACATCAAAAATTTCAATCCTGCATGATTCTACCAAGAAATGTGAGTGTTGATTCAAACCGCTGGTTTTTGCTATTTTGGGCCCTATTGAATAATGAATGTTTTGAATTTTCTCCAAAAGTAAAGTAGCTGCAAACTCATCCTTTTAGAAATTTGTTTGGGCTCATGAGAGGAGTAGAAAAACATTAAAAATTTCAATCCTAAATGACTACCAAGAGATGTGAGTGTTCATTCAAACAGCTGCTTTTTGCTATTGGTCCCTATTGAATAATGAATGTTTTGAATTTTCTCCAAAAGTAAAGTAGTTGCAAACTCATCCTTATAGAGACTTGTTTGGGTTCATGAGAGGAGTAGAAAAACATCAAAAATTTCAATCCTGCGCAATTCTACCAAGAAATGTGAGTGTTCATTCAAACCGCTGCTTTTTGCTTTTGCGCCCTATTGGATAATGAATGTTTTGAATTTTCTGCAAAAGTAAAGTAGTTGCAAACTCTTCCTTTTAGAAACTTGTTTGGGCTGTTGAGAGGAGTAGAAAAACATCAAAAATTTCAAACCTGCACAATTCTACCAAAAAATGTGAGTATTCATTCAAACCGCTGCTTTTTGCTATTTTGGACTCTATTGATTAATGAATGTTTTGCATTTTCTCCAAAAGTAAAGTAGTTGCAAACTCATCCTTATAGAAACTTGTTTGGGCTGTTGAGAGTAGAAAAACATCAAAAATTTCAATCCTGCACGATTCTACCAAGAAATGTGAGTGTTCATTCAAACCGCTGGTTTTTGCTATTTTGGGCCCTATTGAATAATGAATGTTTTGAATTTTCTCCAAATGTAAAGTTGTTGCAAACTAATCCTTTTAGAAACTTGTTTAGGCTGTTGAGAGGAGTAGAAAAACATCAAAAATTTCACTCCTGCACGATTCTACCAAGAAATGTGAGTGTTCATTCAAACAGCTGCTTTTTGCTATTGGTCCCTATTGAATAATGAATGTTTTGAATTTTCTCCAAAAGTAAAGTAGTTGCAAACTCATCCTTTTAGAAACTTGTTTGGGCCATTGAGAGGAGTAGAAAAACATCAAAAATTTCAATCCTGCATGATTCTACCAAGAAATGTGAGTGTTCATTCAAACCGCTGGTTTTTGCTATTTTGGGCCCTATTGAATAATGAATGTTTTGAATTATATCCAAAAGTAAAATAGTTGCAAACTCAGCCTTTAAGAAATTTGTTTGGCCTCATGAGAGGAGTAGAAAAACATCAAAAATTTCAATCCTGAATGACTCTACCAAGAGATGTGAGTGTTCATTCAAACAGCTGCTTTTTGCTATTGGGCCCTATTGAATAATGAATGTTTTGAATTTTCTGCAAAAGTAAAGTAGTTGCAAACTCATCCTTATAGAGACTTGTTTGGGCTCATAAGAGGAGTAGAAAAACGTCAAAAATTCCAATCCTGAATGATTCTACCAAGAAATGTGAGTGTTCATTCAAACAGCAGCTTGTTGCTATAGGGCCCTATTGAATAAAGAATGTTTTGAATTTTCTCCAGAAGTAAAGTAGTTGCAAACTCATCCTTTTAGAAATGTGTTTGGGCTCATGAGAGGAGTAGAAAAACATCAAAAATTTCAATCCTGAATGACTCTACCAAGAGATGTGAGTGTTCATTCAAACAGCTGCTTTTTGCTATTGGGCCCTATTGAATAATGAATGTTTTGAATTTTCTGCAAAAGTAAAGTAGTTGCAAACTCATCCTTATAGAGACTTGTTTGGGCTCATGAGAGGAGTAGAAAAACATCAAAAATTTCAATCCTGCACGATTCTACCAAGAAATGTGAGTGTTCATTGAAACCGCTGGTTTTTGCTATTTTGGGCCCTATTGAATAATGAATGTTTTGAATTATCTCCAAAAGTAAAGTAGTTGCAAACTAATCCTTTTTGAAACTTGTTTGGGCTGTTGAGAGTAGAAAAACATCAAAAATTTCAATCCTGCACGATTCTACCAAGAAATGTGAGTGTTTATTCAAACCGCTGCTTTTTGCTATTGGTCCCTATTGAATAATGAATGATTTGAATTTTCTCCAAAAGTAAAGTAGTTGCAAGCTCATCCTTTTAGAAACTTGTTTGGGCTGTTGAGAGGAGTAGAAAAACATCAAAAATTTCAATCCTGCATGATTCTACCAAGAAATGTGAGTGTTCATTCAAACCGCTGGTTTTTGCTATTTTGGGCCCTATTGAATAATGAATGTTTTGAATTTTCTCCAAAAGTAAAGTAGTTGCAAACTAATCCTTTTTGAAACTTGTTTGGGCTGTTGAGAGTAGAAAAACATCAAAAATTTCAATCCTGCACGATTCTACCAAGAAATGTGAGTGTTTATTCAAACCGCTGCTTTTTGCTATTGGTCCCTATTGAATAATGAATGATTTGAATTTTCTCCAAAAGTAAAGTAGTTGCAAGCTCATCCTTTTAGAAACTTGTTTGGGCTGTTGAGAGGAGTAGAAAAACATCAAAAATTTCAATCCTGCATGATTCTACCAAGAAATTTGAGTGTTCATTCAAACCGCTGGTTTTTGCTATTTTGGGCCCTATTGAATAATGAATGTTTTGAATTTTCTCCAAAAGTAAAGTAGCTGCAAACTCATCCTTTTAGAAATTTGTTTGGGCTCATGAGAGGAGTAGAAAAACATTAAAAATTTCAATCCTAAATGACTACCAAAAGATGTGAGTGTTCATTCAAACAGCTGCTTTTTGCTATTGGTCCCTATTGAATAATGAATGTTTTGAATTTTCTCCAAAAGTAAAGTAGTTGCAAACTCATCCTTATAGAGACTTGTTTGGGTTCATGAGAGGAGTAGAAAAACATCAAAAATTTCAATCCTGCGCAATTCTACCAAGAAATGTGAGTGTTCATTCAAACCGCTGCTTTTTGCTTTTGCGCCCTATTGGATAATGAATGTTTTGAATTTTCTGCAAAAGTAAAGTAGTTGCAAACTCTTCCTTTTAGAAACTTGTTTGGGCTGTTGAGAGGAGTAGAAAAACATCAAAAATTTCAATCCTGCACAATTCTACCAAAAAATGTGAGTATTCATTCAAACCGCTGCTTTTTGCTATTTTGGACTCTATTGATTAATGAATGTTTTGCATTTTCTCCAAAAGTAAAGTAGTTGCAAACTCATCCTTATAGAAACTTGTTTGGGCTGTTGAGAGTAGAAAAACATCAAAAATTTCAATCCTGCACGATTCTACCAAGAAATGTGAGTGTTCATTCAAACCGCTGGTTTTTGCTATTTTGGGCCCTATTGAATAATGAATGTTTTGAATTTTCTCCAAATGTAAAGTTGTTGCAAACTAATCCTTTTAGAAACTTGTTTAGGCTGTTGAGAGGAGTAGAAAAACATCAAAAATTTCACTCCTGCACGATTCTACCAAGAAATGTGACTGTTCATTCAAACAGCTGCTTTTTGCTATTGGTCCCTATTGAATAATGAATGTTTTGAATTTTCTCCAAAAGTAAAGTAGTTGCAAACTCATCCTTTTAGAAACTTGTTTGGACCGTTGAGAGGAGTAGAAAAACATCAAAAATTTCAATCCTGCATGATTCTACCAAGAAATGTGAGTGTTCATTCAAACCGCTGGTTTTTGCTATTTTGGGCCCTATTGAATAATGAATGTTTTGAATTATATCCAAAAGTAAAATAGTTGCAAACTCAGCCTTTAAGAAATTTGTTTGGGCTCATGAGAGGAGTAGAAAAACATCAAAAATTTCAATCCTGAATGATTCTACCAAGAGATGTGAGTGTTCATTCAAACAGCTGCTTTTTGCTATTGGGCCCTATTGAATAAAGAATGTTTTGAATTTTCTCCAGAAGTAAAGTAGTTGCAAACTCATCCTTTTAGAAATGTGTTTGGGCTCATGAGAGGAGTAGAAAAACATCAAAAATTTCAATCCTGAATGACTCTACCAAGAGATGTGAGTGTTCATTCAAACAGCTGCTTTTTGCTATTGGGCCCTATTGAATAATGAATGTTTTGAATTTTCTGCAAAAGTAAAGTAGTTGCAAACTCATCCTTATAGAGACTTGTTTGGGCTCATAAGAGGAGTAGAAAAACGTCAAAAATTCCAATCCTGAATGATTCTACCAAGAAATGTGAGTGTTCATTCAAACAGCAGCTTGTTGCTATAGGGCCCTATTGAATAAAGAATGTTTTGAATTTTCTCCAGAAGTAAAGTAGTTGCAAACTCATCCTTTTAGAAATGTGTTTGGGCTCATGAGAGGAGTAGAAAAACATCAAAAATTTCAATCCTGAATGACTCTACCAAGAGATGTGAGTGTTCATTCAAACAGCTGCTTTTTGCTATTGGGCCCTATTGAATAATGAATGTTTTGAATTTTCTGCAAAAGTAAAGTAGTTGCAAACTCATCCTTATAGAGACTTGTTTGGGCTCATGAGAGGAGTAGAAAAACATCAAAAATTTCAATCCTGCACGATTCTACCAAGAAATGTGAGTGTTCATTCAAACCGCTGGTTTTTGCTATTTTGGGCCCTATTGAATAATGAATGTTTTGAATTATCTCCAAAAGTAAAGTAGTTGCAAACTAATCCTTTTTGAAACTTGTTTGGGCTGTTGAGAGTAGAAAAACATCAAAAATTTCAATCCTGCACGATTCTACCAAGAAATGTGAGTGTTCATTCAAACCGATGCTTTTTGCTATTGGTCCCTATTGAATAATGAATGTTTTGAATTTTCTCCAAAAGTAAAGTAGTTGCAAACTAATCCTTTTAGAAACTTGTTTGGGCTGTTGAGAGGAGTAGAAAAACATCAAAAATTTCAATCCTGCATGATTCTTCCAAGAAATGTGAGTGTTCATTCAAACCGCTGGTTTTTGCTATTTTGGGCCCTATTGAATAATGAATGTTTTGAATTTTCTCCAAAAGTAAAGTAGCTGCAAACTCATCCTTTTAGAAATTTGTTTGGGCTCCTGAGAGGAGTAGAAAAACATTAAAAATTTCAATCCTGAATGACTACCAAGAGATGTGAGTGTTCATTCAAACAGCTACTTTTTGCTATTGGGCCCTATTGAATAATGAATGTTTTGAATTTTCTGCAAAAGTAAAGAAGTTGCAAACTCATCCTTTTAGAAACTTGTTTGGGCTGTTCAGAGGAGTAAAAAAATGAAAAATTTCAATCCTGCATGATTCTACCAAGAAATGTGAGTGTTCATTCAAACCGCTGGTTTTTGCTATTTTGGGCCCTATTGAATAATGAATGTTTTGAATTTTCTCCAAAGGTAAAGTAGTTGCAAACTAATCCTTTTAGAAACTTGTTTGGGCTGTTGAGAGGAGTAGAAAAACATCAAAAATTTCAATCCTGCATGATTCTACCAGGAAATGTGATTGTTCAATCAAACCGCTGGTTTTTGCTATTTTGGGCCCTATTGAATAATGAATGTTTTGTATTTTCTCCAAAAGTAAAGTAGTTGCAAACTCATCCTTTTAGAAACTTGTTTGGGCTGTTCAGAGGAGTAAAAAAACTGAAATTTCAATCCTGAATGATTCTACCAAGATATGTGAGTGTTCATTCAAACAGCAGCTTTTTGCTATTGGGCCCTATTGAATAATGAATGTTTTGAATTTTCTGCAAAAGTAAAGTAGTTGCAAACTCATCCTTATAGAGACTTGTTTGGGCTCATGAGAGGAGTAGAAAAACATCAAAAATTTCAATCCTGCACGATTCTACCAAGAAATGTGAGTGTTTATTCAAACCGCTGCTTTTTGCTATTGGTCCCTATTGAATAATGAATGATTTGAATTTTCTCCAAAAGTAAAGTAGTTGCAAACTAATCCTTTTTGAAACTTGTTTGGGCTGTTGAGAGTAGAAAAGCATCAAAAATTTCAATCCTGCACGATTCTACCAAGAAATGTGAGTGTTCATTCAAACCGCTGCTTTTTGCTATTGGTACCTATTGAATAATGAATGTTTTGAATTTTCTGCAAAAGTAAAGTAGTTGCAAACTAATCCTTATAGAGACTTGTTTGGGCTCATGAGAGGAGTAGAAAAACATCAAAAATTCCAATCCTGCACGATTCTACCGAGAACTGTGAGTGTTCATTCAAACCGCTGCTTTTTGCTATTGGGTCTTATTGAATAATGAATGTTTTGTATTTTCTCCAAAAGTAAAGTAGTTGTAAACTCATCATTTTAGAAACTTGTTTGGGCTGTTGAGAGGAGTAGAAAAACATCAAAAATTTCAATTCTGCACGATTCTACCAAGAAATGTGTGTTCATTCAAACTGCTGCTTTTTGCTATTTTGGGCCCTATTGAATAATGAATGTTTTGAATTTTCTCCAGAAGTAAAGTAGTTGCAAACTCATCCTTTTAGAAACTTGTTTGGGCTCATGAGAGGAGTAGAAAAACATTAAAAATTTCAATCCTGAAAGACTCTACCAAGAGATGTGAGTGTTCATTCAAACAGCTGCTTTTTGCTATTGGGCCCTATTGAATAATGAATGTTATTTTCTCCAAAAGTAAAGTAGTTGCAAACTCATCCTTTTAGAAACGTGTTTGGGCTGTTGAGAGGAGTAGAAAAACATCAACAATTTCAATCCTGCATGATTCTACCAAGAAATGTGAGTGTTCATTCAAACCGCTGGTTTTTGCTATTTTGGGCCCTATTGAATAATGAATGTTTTGAATTTTCTCCAAAAGTAAAGTAGTTGCAAACTCTTCCTTTTAGAAACTTGTTTGGGCTGTTCAGAGGAGTAAAAAAACTGAAATTTCAATCCTGAATGATTCTACCAAGATATGTGAGTGTTCATTCAAACAGCAGCTTTTTGCTATTTTGGGCCCTATTGAATAATGAATGTTTTGAATTTTCTCCAAAAGTAAAGTAGTTGCAAACTCATCCTTTTAGAAACTTGTTTGGGCCGTTGAGAGGAGTAGAAAAACATCAAAAATTTCAATCCTGCACGATTCTACCAAGAAATGTGAGTGTTCATTAAAACCGCTGGTTTTTGCTATTTTGGGCCCTATTGAATAATGAATGTTTTGAATTTTCTCCAAAAGTAAAGTAGCTGCAAACTCATCCTTTTAGAAATTTGTTTGGGCTCATGAGAGGAGTAGAAAAACATCAAAAATTTCAATCCTGCACGATTCTACCAAGAAATGTGAGTGTTCATTAAAACCGCTGGTTTTTGCTATTTTGGGCCCTATTGAATAATGAATGTTTTGAATTTTCTGCAAAAGTAAAGTAGTTGCAAACTCATCCTTATAGAGACTTGTTTGGGCTCATGAGAGGAGTAGAAAAACATCAAAAATTTCAATCCTGCACGATTCTACCAAGAAATGTGAGTGTTCATTCAAACCGCTGGTTTTTGCTATTTTGGGCCCTATTGAATAATGAATGTTTTGAATTATCTCCAAAAGTAAAGTAGTTGCAAACTAATCCTATTTGAAACTTGTTTGGGCTGTTGAGAGTAGAAAAACATCAAAAATTTCAATCCTGCACGATTCTACCAAGAAATGTGAGTGTTCATTCAAACCGATGCTTTTTGCTATTGGTCCCTATTGAATAATGAATGTTTTGAATTTTCTCCAAAAGTAAAGTAGTTGCAAACTAATCCTTTTAGAAACTTGTTTGGGCTGTTGAGAGGAGTAGAAAAACATCAAAAATTTCAATCCTGCATGATTCTTCCAAGAAATGTGAGTGTTCATTCAAACCGCTGGTTTTTGCTATTTTGGGCCCTATTGAATAATGAATGTTTTGAATTTTCTCCAAAAGTAAAGTAGCTGCAAACTCTTCCTTTTAGAAATTTGTTTGGGCTCCTGAGAGGAGTAGAAAAACATTAAAAATTTCAATCCTGAATGACTACCAAGATATGTGAGTGTTCATTCAAACAGCAGCTTTTTGCTATTTTGGGCCCTATTGAATAATGAATGTTTTGAATTTTCTCCAAAAGTAAAGTAGTTGCAAACTCATCCTTTTAGAAACTTGTTTGGGCCGTTGAGAGGAGTAGAAAAACATCAAAAATTTTCAATCCTGCACGATTCTACCAAGAAATGTGAGTGTTCATTAAAACCGCTGGTTTTTGCTATTTTGGGCCCTATTGAATAATGAATGTTTTGAATTTTCTCCAAAAGTAAAGTAGTTGCAAACTCATCCTTTTAGAAATTTGTTTGGGCTCATGAGAGGAGTAGAAAAACATCAAAAATTTCAATCCTGAATGACTCTACCAAGAGATGTGAGTGTTCATTCAAACAGCTGCTTTTTGCTATTGGGCCCTATAGAATAATGAATGTTTTGAATTTTCTGCAAAAGTAAAGTAGTTGCAAACTCATCCTTATAGAGACTTGTTTGGGTTCATGAGAGGAGTAAAAAAACGTCAAAAATTCCAATCCTGCACGATTCTAATGAAAAATGTGAGTGTTCATTCAAACAGCTGCTTTTTGCTATTAGGCCTTATTGAATAATGAATGTTTTGAATTTTCTCCAAAAGTAAAGTAGTTGCAAACTCATCCTTTTAGTAACTTGTTTGGGCTCATGAGAGGAGCAGAAAAACATCAAAAATTTCAATACTGCACGATTCTACCAAGAGATGTGAATGTTCATTCAAACAGCTGCTTTTTGCTATTGGGCCCTATTGAATAATGAATGTTTTGAATTTTCTGCATAAATAAAGTAGTTGCAAACTCATCCTTATAGAGACTTGTTTGGGCTCATGAGAGGAGTAGAAAATCGTCAAATTCCAATCCTGCACGATTCTACAGAGAAATGTGAGTGTTCATTCAAACCGCTGCTTTTTGGTATTTTGGGCCCTATTGAATAATGAATGTTTTGAATTTTCTCCAAAAGTAAAGTAGTTGCAAACTCATCCTTTTAGAAATTTGTTTGGGCTGTTGAGAGGAGTAGAAAAACATCAAAAATTTCAATCCTGCATGATTCTACCAAGAAATGTGAGTGTTCATTCAAACCGCTGGTTTTTGCTATTTTGGGCCCTATTGAATAATGAATGTTTTAAATTTTCTGCAAAAGTAAAGTAGTTGCAAACTCATTCTTGTTTGTGATGTTGAGAGGAGTTAAAAAACATCAAACATTTCAATACTGCATGATTCTACCAAGAAATGTGAGTGTTCATTCAAACTGCTGCTTTTTGCTATTTTGGGCCCTATTGAATAATGAATGTTTTGAATTTTCTCCAGAAGTAAAGTAGTTGCAAACTCATCCTTTTAGAAACTTGTTTGGGCTCATGAGAGGAGTAAAAAAACATCAAAAATTCCAATCCTGCACGATTCTACCGAGAACTGTGAGTGTTCATTCAAACCGCTGCTTTTTGCTGTTGGGTCTTATTAAATAATGAATGTTTTGAATTTTCTCCAAAAGTAAAGTAGTTGCAAACTCATCCTTTTAGAAACTTGTTTGGGCTGTTGAGAGGAGTAGAAAAACATCAAAAATTTCAATTCTGCATAATTCTACCAAGAAATGTGAGTGTTCATTCAAGCCGCTGCTTTTTGCTATTTTGGACTCTATTGAATAATGAATGTTTTACATTTTCTCCAAAAGTAAAGTAGTTGCAAACTCATCCTTATAGAAACTTGTTTGGGCTGTTGAGAGTAGAAAAACATCAAAAATTTCAATCCTGCACGATTCTACCAAGAAATGTGAGTGTTCATTCAAACCGCTGGTTTTTGCTATTTTGGGCCCTATTGAATAATGAATGTTTTGAATTTTCTGCAAGAGTAAAGTAGTTGCAAACTCATTCTTTTAGAAATTTGTTTGGGCTCATGAGAGGAGTAGAAAAACATCAAAAATTTCAATCCTGAATGACTCTACCAAGAGATGTGAGTGTTCATTCAAACAGCTGCTTTTTGCTATTGGGCCCTATTGAATAATGAATGTTTTAAATTTTCTGCAAAAGCAAAGTAGTTGCAAACTCATCCTTATAGAGACTTGTTTGGGCTCATGAGAGGAGTAGAAAAACATCAAAAATTCCAATCCTGCACGATTCTACCGAGAACTGTGAGTGTTCATTCAAACCGCTGCTTTTTGCTATTGGGTCTTATTGAATAATGAATGTTTTGTATTTTCTCCAAAAGTAAAGTAGTTGCAAACTCATCTTTTTAGAAACTTGTTTGGGCTGTTGAGGAGTAGAAAAACATCAAAAATTTCAATTCTGCACGTTTCTACCAAGAAATGTAAGTGTTCATTCAAACTGCTGCTTTTTGCTATTTTGGGCCCTATTGAATAATGAATGTTTTGAATTTTCTCCAAAAGTAAAGTAGTTGCAAACTCATCCTTTTAGAAACTTGTTTGGGCCATTGAGAGGAGTAGAAAAACATCAAAATTTTTAATCCTGCACGATTCTACCAAGAAATGTGAGTGTTCATTCAAACCGCTGGTTTTTGCTATTTTGGGCCCTATTGAATAATGAATGTTTTGAATTTTCTCCAAAAGTAAAGTAGTTGCAAACTCATCCTTTTAGAAATTTGTTTGGGCTCATGAGAGGAGTAGAAAAACATCAAAAATTTCAATCCTGAAGGACTCTAACAAGAGATGTGAGTGTTCATTCAAACAGCTGCTTTTTGCTATTGGGCCCTATTGAATAATGAATGTTTTAAATTTTCTGCAAAAGTAAAGTAGTTGCAAACTCATCCTTATGGAGACTTGTTTGGGCTCATGAGAGGAGTAGAAAAACATCAAAAATTCCAATCCTGCATGATTCTACCGAGAACTGTGAGTTTTCATTCAAACCGCTGCTTTTTGCTATTGGGTCTTATTGAATAATGAATGTTTTGTATTTTCTCCAAATGTAAAGTAGTTGCAAACTCATCCTTTTAGAAACTTGTTTGGGCTGTTGAGAGGAGTAGAAAAACATCAAAAATTTCAATTCTGCACGATTCTACCAAGAAATGTGAGTGTTCATTCAAACTGCTGCTTTTTGCTATTTTGTGACCTATTGAATAATGAATGTTTTGAATTTTCTCCAGAAGTAAAGTCGTTGCAAACTCATCCTTTTAGAAACTTTTTTGGGCTCATGAGAGGAGTAGAAAAACATTAAAAATTTCAATCCTGAACGACTCTACCAAGAGATGTGAGTGTTCATTCAAACAGCTGCTTTTAGCTATTGGGCCCTATTGAATAATGACTGTTTTGAATTTTCCGCAAAAGTAAAGTAGTTGCAAACTCATCCTTATAGAGACTTGTTTGTGTTCATGAGAGGAGTAAAAAAATGTCAATAATTCCAATCCTGCACGATTCTAATGAGAAATGTGAGTGTTCATTCAAACAGCTGCTTTTTGCTATTAGGCCTTATTGAATAATGAATGTTTTGAATTTTCTCCAAAAGTAAAGTAGTTGCAAACTCATCCTTTTAGAAACTTGTTTGGGCTCATGAGAGGAGTAGAAAAAAATCAAAAATTTCAATCCTGCACGATTCTACCAAGAGATGTGAGTGTTCATTCAAACAGCTGCTTTTTGCTATTGGGCCCTATTGAATAATGAATGTTTTGAATTTTCTGCAAAAATAAAGTAGTTGCAAACTCATCCTTATAGAGACTTGTTTGGGCTCATGAGAGGAGTAGAAAATCGTCAAATTCCAATCCTGCACGATTCTACCGAGAAATGTGAGTGTTCATTCAAACCGCTGGTTTTTGCTATTTTGGGCCCTATTGAATAATGAATGTTTTGAATTTTCTGCAAGAGTAAAGTAGTTGCAAACTCATTCTTTTACAAATTTGTTTGGGCTCATGAGAGGAGTAGAAAAACATCAAAAATTTCAATCCTGCACGATTCTACCAAGAAATGTGAGTGTTTATTCAAACCGCTGCTTTTTGCTATTGGTCCCTATTGAATAATGAATGATTTGAATTTTCTCCAAAAGTAAAGTAGTTGCAAACTAATCCTTTTTGAAACTTGTTAGGGCTGTTGAGAGTAGAAAAACATCAAAAATTTCAATCCTGCACGATTCTACCAAGAAATGTGAGTGTTCATTCAAACCGCTGGTTTTTGCTATTTTGGGCCCTATTGAATAATGAATGTTTTGAATTTTCTCCAAAAGTAAAGTAGTTGCAAACTCATCCTTTTAGAAACTTGTTTGGGCTGTTCAGAGGAGTAAAAAAATGAAAAATTTCAATCCTGCATGATTCTACCAAGAAATGTGAGTGTTCATTCAAACCGCTGGTTTTTGCTATTTTGGGCCCTATTGAATAATGAATGTTTTGAATTTTCTCCAAAAGCAAAGTAGTTGCAAACTCATCCTTTTAGAAACTTGTTTGGGCTGTTGAGAGGAGTAGAAAAACATCAAAAATTTCAATTCTGCACGATTCTACCAAGAAATGTGAGTGTTCATTCAAACAGCTGCTTTTTGCTATTTTGGGCCCTATTGAATAATGAATGTTTTGAATTTTCTCCAGAAGTAAAGTAGTTGCAAACTCATCCTTTTAGAAACTTGTTTGGGCTCATGAGAGGAGTAGAAAAACATCAAAAATTTCAATCCTGCACGATTCTACCAAGAAATGTGAGTGTTCATTCAAACTGCTGCTTTTTGCTAGTGGGCCCTATTGAATAATGAATGTTTTAAATTTTCTGCAAAAGTAAAGTAGTTGCAAACTCATCCTTATAGAGACTTGTTTGGGCTCATGAGAGGAGTAGAAAAACATCAAAAATTCCAATCCTGCAAGATTCTACCGAGAACTGTGAGTGTTCATTCAAACCGCTGCTTTTTGCTATTGGGTCTTATTGAATAATGAATGTTTTGTATTTTCTCCAAAAGTAAAGTAGTTGCAAACTCATCCTTTTAGAAACTTGTTTGGGCTGTTGAGAGGAGTAGAAAAACATCAAAAATTTCAATTCTGCACGATTCTACCAAGAAATGTGAGTGTTCATTCAAACTGCTGCTTTTTGCTATTTTGGGCCCTATTGAATAATGAATGTTTTGAATTTTCTCCAGAAGTAAAGTAGTTGCAAACTCATCCTTTTAGAAACTTGTTTGGGCTCATGAGAGGAGTAGAAAAACATTAAAAATTTCAATCCTGAACGACTCTACCAAGAGATGTGAGTGTTCATTCAAACAGCTGCTTTTAGCTATTGGGCCCTATTGAATAATGACTGTTTTGAATTTTCCGCAAAAGTTAAGTAGTTGCAAACTCATCCTTATAGAGACTTGTTTGGGTTCATGAGAGGAGTAAAAAAACGTCAAAAATTCCAATCCTGCACGATTCTAATGAGAAATGTGAGTGTTCATTCAAACAGCTGCTTTTTGCTATTAGGCCTTATTGAATAATGAATGTTTTGAATTTTCTCCAAAAGTAAAGTAGTTGCAAACTCATCCTTTTAGTAACTTGTTTGGGCTCATGAGAGGAGCAGAAAAACATCAAAACTTTCAATACTGCACGATTCTGCCAAGAGATGTGAGTGTTCATTCAAACAGCTGCTTTTTGCTATTGGGCCCTATTGAATAATGAATGTTTTGAATTTTCTGCATAAATAAAGTAGTTGCAAACTCATCCTTATAGAGACTTGTTTGGGCTCATGAGAGGAGTAGAAAATCGTCAAATTCCAATCCTGCACGATTCTACAGAGAAATGTGAGTGTTCATTCAAACCGCTGCTTTTTGGTATTTTGGGCCCTATTGAATAATGAATGTTTTGAATTTTCTCCAAAAGTAAAGTAGTTGCAAACTCATCCTTTTAGAAATTTGTTTGGGCTGTTGAGAGGAGTAGAAAAACATCAAAAATTTCAATCCTGCATGATTCTACCAAGAAATGTGAGTGTTCATTCAAACCGCTGGTTTTTGCTATTTTGGGCCCTATTGAATAATGAATGTTTTAAATTTTCTGCAAAAGTAAAGTAGTTGCAAACTCATTCTTGTTTGTGCTGTTGAGAGGAGTTAAAAAACATCAAACATTTCAATACTGCATGATTCTACCAAGAAATGTGAGTGTTCATTCAAACTGCTGCTTTTTGCTATTTTGGGCCCTATTGAATAATGAATGTTTTGAATTTTCTCCAGAAGTAAAGTAGTTGCAAACTCATCCTTTTAGAAACTTGTTTGGGCTCATGAGAGGAGTAAAAAAACATCAAAAATTCCAATCCTGCACGATTCTACCGAGAACTGTGAGTGTTCATTCAAACCGCTGCTTTTTGCTGTTGGGTCTTATTAAATAATGAATGTTTTGAATTTTCTCCAAAAGTAAAGTAGTTGCAAACTCATCCTTTTAGAAACTTGTTTGGGCTGTTGAGAGGAGTAGAAAAACATCAAAAATTTCAATTCTGCATGATTCTACCAAGAAATGTGAGTGTTCATTCAAGCCGCTGCTTTTTGCTATTTTGGACTCTATTGAATAATGAATGTTTTACATTTTCTCCAAAAGCAAAGTAGTTGCAAACTCATCCTTATAGAAACTTGTTTGGGCTGTTGAGAGTAGAAAAACATCAAAAATTTCAATCCTGCTCGATTCTACCAAGAAATGTGAGTGTTCATTCAAACCGCTGGTTTTTGCTATTTTGGGCCCTATTGAATAATGAATGTTTTGAATTTTCTGCAAGAGTAAAGTAGTTGCAAACTCATTCTTTTAGAAATTTGTTTGGGCTCATGAGAGGAGTAGAAAAACATCAAAAATTTCAATCCTGAATGACTCTACCAAGAGATGTGAGTGTTCATTCAAACAGCTGCTTTTTGCTATTGGGTCTTATTGAAAATGAATGTTTTGTATTTTCTCCAAAAGTAAAGTAGTTGCAAACTCATCTTTTTAGAAACTTGTTTGGGCTGTTGAGAGGAGTAGAAAAACATCAAAAATTTCAATTCTGCACGTTTCTACCAAGAAATGTAAGTGTTCATTCAAACTGCTGCTTTTTGCTATTTTGGGCCCTATTGAATAATGAATGTTTTGAATTTTCTCCAAATGTAAAGTAGTTGCAAACTAATCCTTTTAGAAACTTGTTTAGGCTGTTGAGAGGAGTAGAAAAACATGAAAAATTTCAATCCTGCACGATTCTACCAAAAAATGTGAGTGTTCATTCAAACAGCTGCTTTTTGCTATTGGTCCCTATTGAATAATGAATGTTTTGAATTTTCTCCAAAAGTAAAGTAGTTGCAAACTCATCCTTTTAGAAACTTGTTTGGGCCATTGAGAGGAGTAGAAAAACATCAAAATTTTTAATCCTGCACGATTCTACCAAGAAATGTGAGTGTTCATTCAAACCGCTGGTTTTTGCTATTTTGGGCCCTATTGAATAATGAATGTTTTGAATTTTCTCCAAAAGTAAAGTAGTTGCAAACTCATCCTTTTAGAAATTTGTTTGGGCTCATGAGAGGAGTAGAAAAACATCAAAAATTTCAATCCTGAAGGACTTTAACAAGAGATGTGAGTGTTCATTCAAACAGCTGCTTTTTGCTATTGGGCCCTATTGAATAATGAATGTTTTAAATTTTCTGCAAAAGTAAAGTAGTTGCAAACTCATCCTTATGGAGACTTGTTTGGGCTCATGAGAGGAGTAGAAAAACATCAAAAATTCCAATCCTGCACGATTCTACCGAGAGCTGTGAGTTTTCATTCAAACCGCTGCTTTTTGCTATTGGGTCTTATTGAATAATGAATGTTTTGTATTTTCTCTAAATGTAAAGTAGTTGCAAACTCATCCTTTTAGAAACTTGCTTGGGCTGTTGAGAGGAGTAGAAAAACATCAAAAATTTCAATTCTGCACGATTCTACCAAGAAATGTGAGTGTTCATTCAAACTGCTGCTTTTTGCTATTTTGTGACCTATTGAATAATGAATGTTTTGAATTTTCTCCAGAAGTAAAGTCGTTGCAAACTCATCCTTTTAGAAACTTGTTTGGGCTCATGAGAGGAGTAGAAAAACATTAAAAATTTCAATCCTGAACGACTCTACCAAGAGATGTGAGTGTTCATTCAAACAGCTGCTTTTAGCTATTGGGCCCTATTGAATAATGACTGTTTTGAATTTTCCGCAAAAGTAAAGTAGTTGCAAACTCATCCTTATAGAGACTTGTTTGTGTTCATGAGAGGAGTAAAAAAATGTCAAAAATTCCAATCCTGCACGATTCTAATGAGAAATGTGAGTGTTCATTCAAACAGCTGCTTTTTGCTATTAGGCCTTATTGAATAATGAATGTTTTGAATTTTCTCCAAAAGTAAAGTAGTTGCAAACTCATCCTTTTAGAAACTTGTTTGGGCTCATGAGAGGAGTAGAAAAAAATCAAAAATTTCAATCCTGCACGATTCTACCAAGAGATGTGAGTGTTCATTCAAACAGCTGCTTTTTGCTATTGGGCCCTATTGAATAATGAATGTTTTGAATTTTCTGCAAAAATAAAGTAGTTGCAAACTCATCCTTATAGAGACTTGTTTGGGCTCATGAGAGGAGTAGAAAATCGTCAAATTCCAATCCTGCACGATTCTACCGAGAAATGTGAGTGTTCATTCAAACCGCTGGTTTTTGCTATTTTGGGCCCTATTGAATAATGAATGTTTTGCATTTTCTGCAAGAGTAAAGTAGTTGCAAACTCATTCTTTTAGAAATTTGTTTGGGCTCATGAGAGGAGTAGAAAAACATCAAAAATTTCAATGCTGAATGACTCTACCAAGAGATGTGAGTGTTCATTCAAACAGCTGCTTTTTGCTATTGGGCCCTATTGAATAATGAATGTTTTAATTTTTCTGCAAAAGCAAAGTAGTTGCAAACTCATCCTTATAGAGACTTGTTTGGGCTCATGAGAGAAGTAGAAAAACATCAAAAATTCCAATCCTGCACGATTCTACCGAGAACTGTGAGTGTTCATTCAAACCGCTGCTTTTTGCTATTGGGTCTTATTGAATAATGAATGTTTTGTATTTTCTCCAAAAGTAAAGTAGTTGCAAACTCATCCTTTTAGAAACTTGTTTGGGCTGTTGAGAGGAGTAGAAAAACATCAAAAATTTCAATTCTGCACGTTTCTACCAAGAAATGTAAGTGTTCATTCAAACTGCTGCTTTTTGCTATTTTGGGCCCTATTGAATAATGAATGTTTTGAATTTTCTCCAGAAGTAAAGTAGTTGCAAATTCATCCTTATAGAAACTTGTTTGGGCTCAAGAGAGGAGTAGAAAAACATTAAAAATTTCAATCCTGAACGACTCTACCAAGAGATGTGAGTGTTCATTCAAACAGCTGCTTTTAGCTATTGGGCCCTATTGAATAATGACTGTTTTGAATTTTCCGCAAAAGTAAAGTAGTTGCAAACTCATCCTTATAGAGACTTGTTTGGGTTCATGAGAGGAGTAAAAAAATGTCAAAAATTCCAATCCTGCATGATTCTAATGAGAAATGTGAGTGTTCATTCAAACAGCTGCTTTTTGCTATTAGGCCTTATTGAATAATGAATGTTTTGAATTTTCTCCAAAAGTAAAGTAGTTGCAAACTCATCCTTTTAGAAACTTGTTTGGGCTCATGAGAGGAGTAGAAAAAAATCAAAAATTTCAATCCTGCACGATTCTACCAAGAGATGTGAGTGTTCATTCAAACAGCTGCTTTTAGCTATTGGGCCCTATTGAATAATGACTGTTTTGAATTTTCCGCAAAAGTAAAGTAGTTGCAAACTCATCCTTATAGAGACTTGTTTGTGTTCATGAGAGGAGTAAAAAAATGTCAAAAATTCCAATCCTGCACGATTCTAATGAGAAATGTGAGTGTTCATTCAAACAGCTGCTTTTTGCTATTAGGCCTTATTGAATAATGAATGTTTTGAATTTTCTCCAAAAGTAAAGTAGTTGCAAACTCATCCTTTTAGAAACTTGTTTGGGCTCATGAGAGGAGTAGAAAAAAATCAAAAATTTCAATCCTGCACGATTCTACCAAGAGATGTGAGTGTTCATTCAAACAGCTGCTTTTTGCTATTGGGCCCTATTGAATAATGAATGTTTTGAATTTTCTGCAAAAATAAAGTAGTTGCAAACTCATCCTTATAGAGACTTGTTTGGGCTCATGAGAGGAGTAGAAAATCGTCAAATTCCAATCCTGCACGATTCTACCGAGAAATGTGAGTGTTCATTCAAACCGCTGGTTTTTGCTATTTTGGGCCCTATTGAATAATGAATGTTTTGAATTTTCTGCAAGAGTAAAGTAGTTGCAAACTCATTCTTTTAGAAATTTGTTTGGGCTCATGAGAGGAGTAGAAAAACATCAAAAATTTCAATGCTGAATGACTCTACCAAGAGATGTGAGTGTTCATTCAAACAGCTGCTTTTTGCTATTGGGCCCTATTGAATAATGAATGTTTTAATTTTTCTGCAAAAGCAAAGTAGTTGCAAACTCATCCTTATAGAGACTTGTTTGGGCTCATGAGAGAAGTAGAAAAACATCAAAAATTCCAATCCTGCACGATTCTACCGAGAACTGTGAGTGTTCATTCAAACCGCTGCTTTTTGCTATTGGGTCTTATTGAATAATGAATGTTTTGTATTTTCTCCAAAAGTAAAGTAGTTGCAAACTCATCCTTTTAGAAACTTGTTTGGGCTGTTGAGAGGAGTAGAAAAACATCAAAAATTTCAATTCTGCACGTTTCTACCAAGAAATGTAAGTGTTCATTCAAACTGCTGCTTTTTGCTATTTTGGGCCCTATTGAATAATGAATGTTTTGAATTTTCTCCAGAAGTAAAGTAGTTGCAAATTCATCCTTATAGAAACTTGTTTGGGCTCAAGAGAGGAGTAGAAAAACATTAAAAATTTCAATCCTGAACGACTCTACCAAGAGATGTGAGTGTTCATTCAAACAGCTGCTTTTAGCTATTGGGCCCTATTGAATAATGACTGTTTTGAATTTTCCGCAAAAGTAAAGTAGTTGCAAACTCATCCTTATAGAGACTTGTTTGGGTTCATGAGAGGAGTAAAAAAATGTCAAAAATTCCAATCCTGCACGATTCTAATGAGAAATGTGAGTGTTCATTCAAACAGCTGCTTTTTGCTATTAGGCCTTATTGAATAATGAATGTTTTGAATTTTCTCCAAAAGTAAAGTAGTTGCAAACTCATCCTCTTAGAAACTTGTTTGGGCTCATGAGAGGAGTAGAAAAACATCAAAAATTTCAATCCTGCACGATTCTACCAAGAGATGTGAGTGTTCATTCAAACAGCTGCTTTTTGCTATTGGGCCCTATTGAATAATGAATGTTTTGAATTTTCTGCAAAAATAAAGTAGTTGCAAACTCATCCTTATAGAGACTTGTTTGGGCTCATGAGAGGAGTAGAAAATCGTCAAATTCCAATCCTGCACGATTCTACCGAGAAATGTGAGTGTTCATTCAAACCGCTGCTTTTTGGTATTTTGGGCCCTATTGAATAATGAATGTTTTGAATTTTCTCCAAAAGTACAGTAGTTGCAAAATCATCCTTTTAGAAACTTGTTTGGGCTGTTGAAAGGAGTAGAAAAACATCAAAAATTTCAATCCTGCATGATTCTACCAAGAAATGTGAGTGTTCATTCAAACCGCTGCTTTTTGCTATTTTGGGCCCTATTGAATAATGAATGTTTTGAATTTTCTCCAAATGTAAAGTAGTTGCAAACTAATCCTTTTAGAAACTTGTTTAGGCTGTTGAGAGGAGTAGAAAAACATGAAAAATTTCAATCCTGCACGATTCTACCAAGAAATGTGAGTGTTCATTCAAACAGCTGCTTTTTGCTATTGGTCCCTATTGAATAATGAATGTTTTGAATTTTCTCCAAAAGTAAAGTAGTTGCAAACTCATCCTTTTAGAAACTTGTTTGGGCCGTTGAGAGGAGTAGAAAAACATCAAAATTTTTAATCCTGCACGATTCTACCAAGAAATGTGAGTGTTCATTCAAACCGCTGGTTTTTGCTATTTTGGGCCCTATTGAATAATGAATGTTTTGAATTTTCTCCAAAAGTAAAGTAGTTGCAAACTCATCCTTTTAGAAATTTGTTTGGCCTCATGAGAGGAGTAGAAAAACATCAAAAATTTCTATCCTGAAGGACTCTAACAAGAGATGTGAGTGTTCATTCAAACAGCTGCTTTTTGCTATTTTGTGACCTATTGAATAATGAATGTTTTGAATTTTCTCCAGAAGTAAAGTCGTTGCAAACTCATCCTTTTAGAAACTTGTTTGGGCTCATGAGAGGAGAAGAAAAACATTAAAAATTTCAATCCTGAACGACTCTACCAAGAGATGTGAGTGTTCATTCAAACAGCTGCTTTTAGCTATTGGGCCCTATTGAATAATGACTGTTTTGAATTTTCCGCAAAAGTAAAGTAGTTGCAAACTCATCCTTATAGAGACTTGTTTGGGTTCATGAGAGGAGTAAAAAAATGTCAAAAATTCCAATCCTGCACGATTCTAATGAGAAATGTGAGTGTTCATTCAAACAGCTGCTTTTTGCTAATAGGCCTTATTTAATAATGAATGTTTTGAATTTTCTCCAAAAGTAAAGTAGTTGCAAACTCATCCTTTTAGAAACTTGTTTGGGCTCATGAGAGGAGTAGAAAAAAATCAAAAATTTCAATCCTGCACGATTCTACCAAGAGATTTGAGTGTTCATTCAAACAGCTGCTTTTTGCTATTGGGCCCTATTGAATAATGAATGTTTTGAATTTTCTGCAAAAATAAAGTAGTTGCAAACTCATCCTTATAGAGACTTGTTTGGGCTCATGAGAGGAGTAGAAAATCGTCAAATTCCAATCCTGCACGATTCTACCGAGAAATGTGAGTGTTCATTCAAACCGCTGCTTTTTGGTATTTTGGGCCCTATTGAATAATGAATGTTTTGAATTTTCTCCAAAAGTAAAGTAGTTGCAAACTCATCCTTTTAGAAACTTGTTTGGGCTGTTGAAAGGAGTAGAAAGCCATCAAAAATTTCAATCCTGCATGATTCTACCAAGAAATGTGAGTGTTCATTCAAACCGCTGCTTTTTGCTATTGGTCCCTATTGAATAATGAATGTTTTGAATTTTCTCCAAAAGTAAAGTAGTTGCAAACTCATCCTTTTAGAAATTTGTTTGGGCTGTTGAGAGTAGAAAAACATCAAAAATTTCAATCCTGCATGATTCTACCAAGAAATGTGAGTGTTCATTCAAACCGCTGTTTTTTGCTATTTTGGGCCCTATTGAATAATGAATGTTTTAAATTTTCTGCAAAAGTAAAGTAGTTGCAAACTCATTCTTGTTTGTGCTGTTGAGAGGAGTTAAAAAACATCAAACATTTCAATACTGCATGATTCTACCAAGAAATGTGAGTGTTCATTCAAACTGCTGCTTTTTGCTATTTTGGGCCCTATTGAATAATGAATGTTTTGAATTTTCTCCAGAAGTAAAGTAGTTGCAAACTCATCCTTTTAGAAACTTGTTTGGGCTCATGAGAGGAGTAAAAAAACAACAAAAATTCCAATCCTGCACGATTCTACCGAGAACTGTGAGTGTTCATTCAAGCCGCTGCTTTTTGCTATTGGGTCTTATTGAATATTGAATGTTTTGAATTTTCTCCAAAAGTAAAGTAGTTGCAAACTCATCCTTTTAGAAACTTGTTTGGGCTGTTGAGAGGAGTAGAAAAACATCAAAAATTTCAATCCTGCACGATTCTACCGAGAACTGTGAGTGTTCATTCAAACCGCTGCTTTTTGCTATTGGGTCTTATTGAATAATGAATGTTTTGAATTTTCTCCAAAAGTAAAGTAGTTGCAAACTCATCCTTTTAGAAACTTGTTTGGGCTGTTCAGAGGAGTAAAAAATCTGAAATTTCAATCCTGAATGATTCTACCAAAAAATGTGAGTGTTCATTCAAACCGCTGCTTTGTGCTATTTTGGACTCTATTGAATAATGAATGTTTTGCATTTTCTCCAAAAGTAAAGTAGTTGCAAACTCATCCTTATAGAAACTTGTTTGGGCTGTTGAGAGTAGAAAAACATCAAAAATTTCAATCCTGCACGATTCTACCAAGAAATGTGAATGTTCATTCAAACCGCTGGTTTTTGCTATTTTGGTCCCTATTGAATAATGAATGTTTTGAATTTTCTCCAAATGTAAAGTAGTTGCAAACTAATACTTTTAGAGACTTGTTTAGGCTGTTGAGAGGAGTAGAAAAACATCAAAAATTTCAATTCTGCATGATTCTACCAAGAAATGTGAGTGTTCATTCAAACCGCTGCTTTTTGCTATTGGTCCCTATTGAATAATGAATGTTTTGAATTTTCTCCAAAAGTAAAGTAGTTGCAAACTCATTCTTTTAGAAATTTGTTTGGGCTGTTGAGAGGAGTAGAAAAACATCAAAAATTTCAATCCTGCATGATTCTACCAAGAAATGTGAGTGTTCATTCAAACCGCTGGTTTTTGCTATTTTGGGCCCTATTGAATAATGAATGTTTTGAATTTTCTCCAAATGTAAAGTAGTTGCAAACTAATCCTTTTAGAAACTTGTTTAGGCTGTTGAGAGGAGTAGAAAAACATCAAAAATTTCAATCCTGCACGATTCTACCAAGAAATGTGAGTATTCATTCAAACAGCTGCTTTTTGCTATTGGTCCCTATTGAATAATGAATGTTTTGAATTTTCTCCAAAAGTAAAGTAGTTTGCAAACTCATCCTTTTAGAAATTTGTTTGGGCTCATGAGAGGAGTAGAAAAACATCAAAAATTTCAATCCTGGATGACTCTAACAAGAGATGTGAGTGTTCATTCAAACAGCTGCTTTTTGCTATTGGGCCCTATTGAATAATGAATGTTTTAAATTTTCTGCAAAAGTAAAGTAGTTGCAAACTCATCCTTATAGAGACTTGTTTGGGCTCATGAGAGGAGTAGAAAAACTTCAAAAATTCCAATCCTGCACGATTCTACCTAGAACTGTGAGTTTTCATTCAAACCGCTGCTTTTTGCTATTGGGTCTTATTGAATAATGAATGTTTTGTATTTTCTCCAAAAGTAAAGTTGTTGCAAACTCATCCTTTTAGAAACTTGTTTGGGCTGTTGAGAGGAGTAGAAAAACATCAAAAATTTCAATTCTGCACGATTCTACCAAGAAATGTGAGTGTTCATTCAAACTGCTGCTTTTTGCTATTTTGTGCCCTATTGAATAATGAATGTTTTGAATTTTCTCCAGAAGTAAAGTAGTTGCAAACTCATCCTTTTAGAAACTTGTTTGGGCTCATGAGAGGAGTAGAAAAACATTAAAAATTTCAATCCTGAACGACTCTACCAAGAGATGTGAGTGTTCATTCAAACAGCTGCTTTTAGCTATTGGGCCCTATTGAATAATGACTGTTTTGAATTTTCCACAAAAGTAAAGTAGTTGCAAACTCATCCTTATAGAGACTTGTTTGGGCTCATGAGAGGAGTAGAAAATCGTCAAATTCCAATCCTGCACGATTCTACCGAGAAATGTGAGTGTTCATTCAAACCGCTGTTTTTTGATATTTTGGGCCCTTTTGAATAATGAATGTTTTGAATTTTCTCCAAAAGTAAAGTAGTTGCAAACTCATCCTTTTAGAAACTTGTTTGGGCTGTTGAAAGGAGTAGAAAAACATCAAAAATTTCAATCCTGCATGATTCTACCAAGAAATGTGAGTGTTCATTCAAACCGCTGCTTTTTGCTATTGGTCACTCTTGAATAATGAATGTTTTGAATTTTCTCCAAAAGTAAAGTAGTTGCAAACTCATCCTTTTAGAAATTTGTTTGGGCTGTTGTGAGTAGAAAAACATCAAAAATTTCAATCCTGCATGATTCTACCAAGAAATGTGAGTGTTCATTCAAACCGCTGGTTTTTGCTATTTTGGGCCCTATTGAATAATGAATGTTTTAAATTTTCTCCAAAAGTAAAGTAGTTGCAAACTCATTCTTGTTTGTGCTGTTGAGAGGAGTTAAAAAATATCAAACATTTCAATACTGCATGATTCTACCAAGAAATGTGATTGTTCATTCAAAACGCTGCTTTTTGCTATTGGGCTCTATTGAATAATGAATGTTTTGAATTTTCTCCAAAAGTAAAGTAGTTGTAAACTCATCCTTTTAGAAACTTGTTTGGGCTGTTGAGAGGAGTAGAAAAACATAAAAAAATTTCAATTCTGCATGATTCTACCAAGAAATGTGAGTGTTAATTCAAACTGCTGCTTTTTGCTGTTGGGCTCTATTGAATAATGAATGTTTTGAATTTTCTCCAGAAGTAAAGTAGTTGCAAACTCATCCTTTTAGAAACTTGTTTGGGCTCATGAGAGGAGTAGAAAAACATCAAAAATTCCAATCCTGCACGATTCTACCGAGAACTGTGAGTGTTCATTCAAACCGCTGCTTTTTGCTATTGGGTCTTATTGAATAATGAATGTTTTGAATTTTCTCCAAAAGTAAAGTAGTTGCAAACTCATCCTTTTAGAAACTTGTTTGGGCTGTTGAGAGGAGTAGAAAAACATCAAAAATTTCAATCCTGCATGATTCTACCAAGAAATGTGAGTGTTCATTCAAACCGCTGGTTTTTGCTATTTTGGGCCCTATTGAATAATGAATGTTTTGAATTTTCTCCAAAAGTAAAGTAGTTGCAAACTCATCCTTTTAGAAACTTGTTTGGGCTGTGCAGAGGAGTAAAAAAAACTGACATTTCAATCCTGAATGATTCTACCAAGAAATGTGAGTGTTCATTCAAACAGCAGCTTTTTGCTATTGGGCCCTATTGAATAATGAATGTTTTGAATTTTCTGCAAAAGTAAAGTAGTTGCAAACTCATCCTTATAGAGACTTGTTTGGGCTCATGAGAGGAGTAGAAAAACATCAAAAATTCCAATCCTGAATGATTCCACCAAGAAATGTGAGTGTTCATTCAAACAGCAGCTTTTTGCTATTGGGCCCTATTGAATAATTAATGTTTTGAATTTTCTCCAAAAGTAAAGTAGTTGCAAACTCATCCTTTTAGAAATTTGTTTGGGCTGTTGAGAGGAGTAGAAAAACATCAAAAATTTCAATCATACATGATTCTACCAAGAAATGTGAGTTTTCATTCAAACCACTGGTTTTTGCTATTTTGGGCCCTATTGAATAATGAATGTTTTGAATTTTCTCCAGAAGTAAAGTAGTTGCAAACTCATCCTTTTAGAAACTTGTTTGGGCTCATGAGAGGAGTAGAAAAACATCAAAAATTTCAACCCTGCACGATTCTACCGAGAACTGTGAGTGTTCATTCAAACCGCTGCTTTTTGCTATTGGTTCTTATTGAATAATGAATGTTTTGAATTTTCTCCAAAAGTAAAGTAGCTGCAAACTCATCCTTTTAGAAACTTGTTTGGGCTGTTGAGAGGAGTAAAAAAACATAAAAAATTTCAATCCTGAACGACTCTACCAAGAGATGTGAGTGTTCATTCAAACAGCTGCTTTTTGCTATTGGGCCCTACTGAATAATCAATGTTTTGAATTTTCTCCAAAAGTAAAGTAGTTGCAAGCGCATCCTTATAGAGACTTGTTTGGGTTCATGAGAGGAGTAGAAAAACATCAAAAATTTCAATCCAGCACAATTTTACCAAGAAATGTGAGTTTTCATTCAAACTGCTGCATTGTGCTATTGATCCCTATTGAATAATGAATGTTTTGAATTTTCTCCAAAAGTAAAGTAGTTGCAAACTCATCCTTTTAGAAACTTGTTTGGGCTCATGAGAGGAGTAGAAAAACATCAAAAAATTTCAATCCTGCACGATTCTACCAAGCGATGTGAGTGTTCATTCAAACAGCTGCTTTTTGCTATTGGGCCCTATTGAATAATGAATGTTTTGAATTTTCTGCAAAAGTAAAGTAGTTGCAAACTCATCCTTATAGAGACTTGTTTGGGCTCATGAGTGGAGTAGAAAAATGTCAAAAATTCCAATCCTGAATGATTCTACCAAGAAATGTGAGTGTTCATTCAAACATCAGCTTTTTGCTATTGGGCCCTATTGAATAATGAATGTTTTGAATTTTCTCCAGAAGTAAAGGAGTTGCAAACTCATCCTTTTAGAAATTTGTTTGGGCTCATGAGAGGAGTAGAAAAACATTAAAAATTTCAATCCTGAACGACTCTACCAAGAGATGTGAGTGTTCATTCAAACAGCTGCTTTTAGCTATTGGGCCCTATTGAATAATGACTGTTTTGAATTTTCCGCAAAAGTAAAGTAGTTGCAAACTCATCCTTATAGAGACTTGTTTGGGTTCATGAGAGGAGTAAAAAAAACTTCAAAAATTCCAATCCTGCACGATTCTAATGAGAAATGTGAGTGTTCATTCAAACAGCTGCTTTTTGCTATTAGGCCTTATTGAATAATGAATGTTTTGAATTTTCTCCAAAAGTAAAGTAGTTGCAAACTCATCTTTTTAGAAACTTGTTTGGGCTCATGAGAGGAGTAGAAAAACATCAAAAATTTCAATCCTGCACGATTCTACCAAGAAATTTGAGTGTTCATTCAAACAGCTGCTTTTTGATATTTGGCCCTATTGAATAATGAATGTTTTGAATTTTCTGCAAAAATAAAGTAGTTGCAAACTCATCCTTATAGAGACTTGTTTGGGCTCATGAGAGGAGTAGAAAATCATCAAATTCCAATCCTGCACGATTCTACCGAGAAATGTGAGTATTCATTCAAACCACTTCTTTTTGGTATTTTGGGCCCTATTGAATAATGAATGTTTTGAATTTTCTCCAAAAGTAAAGTAGTTGCAAACTCAACCTTTTAGAAATTTGTTTGTGCTGTTGAGAGGAGTAGAAAAACATCAAAAATTTCAATCCTGCATGATTCTACCAAGAAATGTGAGTGTTCATTCAAACCACTGGTTTTTGCAATTTTGGGCCCTATTGAATAATGAATGTTTTAAATTTTCTACAAAAGTAAAGTAGTTGCAAACTCATTCTTGTTTGTGCTGTTGACACGAGTTAAAAAACATCAAAAATTTCAATTCTGCACGATTCTACCAAGAAATGTGAGTGTTCATTCAAACCGCTGAATTTTGCTATTTTGGGCCCTATTGAATAATGAATGTTTTGAATTTTCTCCAAAAGTAAAGTAGTTGCAAACTCATCCTTTTTGAAACTTGTTTGGGCTTTTGAGAGTAGAAAAACATCAAAAATTTCAATCCTGCTCGATTCTACCAAGAAATGTGAGTGTTCATTCAAACCGCTGGTTTTTGCTATTTTGGGCCCTATTGAATAATGAATGTTTTGAATTTTCTGCAAGAGTAAAGTAGTTGCAAACTCATTCTTTTAGAAATTTGTTTGGGCTCATGAGAGGAGTAGAAAAACATCAAAAATTTCAATCCTGAATGACTCTACCAAGAGATGTGAGTGTTCATTCAAACAGCTGCTTTTTGCTATTGGGCCCTATTGAATAATGAATGTTTTAAATTTTCTGCAAAAGCAAAGTAGTTGCAAACTCATCCTTATAGAGACTTGTTTGGGCTCATGAGAGGAGTAGAAAAACAACAAAAATTCCAATCCTGCACGATTCTACCGAGAACTGTGAGTGTTCATTCAAACCGCTGCTTTTTGCTATTGGGTCTTATTGAATAATGAATGTTTTGTATTTTCTCCAAAAGTAAAGTAGTTGCAAACTCATCTTTTTAGAAACTTGTTTGGGCTGTTGAGAGGAGTAGAAAAACATCAAAAATTTCAATTCTGCACGTTTCCACCAAGAAATGTAAGTGTTCATTCAAACTGCTGCTTTTTGCTATTTTGGGCCCTATTGAATAATGAATGTTTTGAATTTTCTCCAAATGTAAAGTAGTTGCAAACTAATCCTTTTAGAAACTTGTTTAGGCTGTTGAGAGGAGTAGAAAAACATGAAAAATTTCAATCCTGCACGATTCTACCAAAAAATGTGAGTGTTCATTCAAACAGCTGCTTTTTGCTATTGGTCCCTATTGAATAATGAATGTTTTGAATTTTCTCCAAAAGTAAAGTAGTTGCAAACTCATTCTTTTAGAAACTTGTTTGGGCCATTGAGAGTAGTAGAAAAACATCAAAATTTTTAATCCTGCACGATTCTACCAAGAAATGTGAGTGTTCATTCAAACCGCTGGTTTTTGCTATTTTGGGCCCTATTGAATAATGAATGTTTTGAATTTTCTCCAAAAGTAAAGTAGTTGCAAACTCATCCTTTTAGAAATTTGTTTGGGCTCATGAGAGGAGTAGAAAAACATCAAAAATTTCAATCCTGAAGGACTTTAACAAGAGATGTGAGTGTTCATTCAAACAGCTGCTTTTTGCTATTGGGCCCTATTGAATAATGAATGTTTTAAATTTTCTGCAAAAGTAAAGTAGTTGCAAACTCATCCTTATGGAGACTTGTTTGGGCTCATGAGAGGAGTAGAAAAACATCAAAAATTCCAATCCTGCACGATTCTACCGAGAGCTGTGAGTTTTCATTCAAACCGCTGCTTTTTGCTATTGGGTCTTATTGAATAATGAATGTTTTGTATTTTCTCCAAATGTAAAGTAGTTGCAAACTCATCCTTTTAGAAACTTGCTTGGGCTGTTGAGAGGAGTAGAAAAACATCAAAAATTTCAATTCTGCACGATTCTACCAAGAAATGTGAGTGTTCATTCAAACTGCTGCTTTTTGCTATTTTGTGACCTATTGAATAATGAATGTTTTGAATTTTCTCCAGAAGTAAAGTCGTTGCAAACTCATCCTTTTAGAAACTTGTTTGGGCTCATGAGAGGAGTAGAAAAACATTAAAAATTTCAATCCTGAACGACTCTACCAAGAGATGTGAGTGTTCATTCAAACAGCTGCTTTTAGCTATTGGGCCCTATTGAATAATGACTGTTTTGAATTTTCCGCAAAAGTAAAGTAGTTGCAAACTCATCCTTATAGAGACTTGTTTGTGTTCATGAGAGGAGTAAAAAAATGTCAAAAATTCCAATCCTGCACGATTCTAATGAGAAATGTGAGTGTTCATTCAAACAGCTGCTTTTTGCTATTAGGCCTTATTGAATAATGAATGTTTTGAATTTTCTCCAAAAGTAAAGTAGTTGCAAACTCATCCTTTTAGAAACTTGTTTGGGCTCATGAGAGGAGTAGAAAAAAATCAAAAATTTCAATCCTGCACGATTCTACCAAGAGATGTGAGTGTTCATTCAAACAGCTGCTTTTTGCTATTGGGCCCTATTGAATAATGAATGTTTTGAATTTTCTGCAAAAATAAAGTAGTTGCAAACTCATCCTTATAGAGACTTGTTTGGGCTCATGAGAGGAGTAGAAAATCGTCAAATTCCAATCCTGCACGATTCTACCGAGAAATGTGAGTGTTCATTCAAACCGCTGGTTTTTGCTATTTTGGGCCCTATTGAATAATGAATGTTTTGAATTTTCTGCAAGAGTAAAGTAGTTGCAAACTCATTCTTTTAGAAATTTGTTTGGGCTCATGAGAGGAGTAGAAAAACATCAAAAATTTCAATGCTGAATGACTCTACCAAGAGATGTGAGTGTTCATTCAAACAGCTGCTTTTTGCTATTGGGCCCTATTGAATAATGAATGTTTTAATTTTTCTGCAAAAGCAAAGTAGTTGCAAACTCATCCTTATAGAGACTTGTTTGGGCTCATGAGAGAAGTAGAAAAACATCAAAAATTCCAATCCTGCACGATTCTACCGAGAACTGTGAGTGTTCATTCAAACCGCTGCTTTTTGCTATTGGGTCTTATTGAATAATGAATGTTTTGTATTTTCTCCAAAAGTAAAGTAGTTGCAAACTCATCCTTTTAGAAACTTGTTTGGGCTGTTGAGAGGAGTAGAAAAACATCAAAAATTTCAATTCTGCACGTTTCTACCAAGAAATGTAAGTGTTCATTCAAACTGCTGCTTTTTGCTATTTTGGGCCCTATTGAATAATGATTGTTTTGAATTTTCTCCAGAAGTAAAGTAGTTGCAAATTCATCCTTATAGAAACTTGTTTGGGCTCAAGAGAGGAGTAGAAAAACATTAAAAATTTCAATCCTGAACGACTCTACCAAGAGATGTGAGTGTTCATTCAAACAGCTGCTTTTAGCTATTGGGCCCTATTGAATAATGACTGTTTTGAATTTTCCGCAAAAGTAAAGTAGTTGCAAACTCATCCTTATAGAGACTTGTTTGGGTTCATGAGAGGAGTAAAAAAATGTCAAAAATTCCAATCCTGCACGATTCTAATGAGAAATGTGAGTGTTCATTCAAACAGCTGCTTTTTGCTATTAGGCCTTATTGAATAATGAATGTTTTGAATTTTCTCCAAAAGTAAAGTAGTTGCAAACTCATCCTCTTAGAAACTTGTTTGGGCTCATGAGAGGAGTAGAAAAACATCAAAAATTTCAATCCTGCACGATTCTACCAAGAGATGTGAGTGTTCATTCAAACAGCTGCTTTTTGCTATTGGGCCCTATTGAATAATGAATGTTTTGAATTTTCTGCAAAAATAAAGTAGTTGCAAACTCATCCTTATAGAGACTTGTTTGGGCTCATGAGAGGAGTAGAAAATCGTCAAATTCCAATCCTGCACGATTCTACCGAGAAATGTGAGTGTTCATTCAAACCGCTGCTTTTTGGTATTTTGGGCCCTATTGAATAATGAATGTTTTGAATTTTCTCCAAAAGTACAGTAGTTGCAAACTCATCCTTTTAGAAACTTGTTTGGGCTGTTGAAAGGAGTAGAAAAACATCAAAAATTTCAATCCTGCATGATTCTACCAAGAAATGTGAGTGTTCATTCAAACCGCTGCTTTTTGCTATTTTGGGCCCTATTGAATAATGAATGTTTTGAATTTTCTCCAAATGTAAAGTAGTTGCAAACTAATCCTTTTAGAAACTTGTTTAGGCTGTTGAGAGGAGTAGAAAAACATGAAAAATTTCAATCCTGCACGATTCTACCAAGAAATGTGAGTGTTCATTCAAACAGCTGCTTTTTGCTATTGGTCCCTATTGAATAATGAATGTTTTGAATTTTCTCCAAAAGTAAAGTAGTTGCAAACTCATCCTTTTAGAAACTTGTTTGGGCCGTTGAGAGGAGTAGAAAAACATCAAAATTTTTAATCCTGCACGATTCTACCAAGAAATGTGAGTGTTCATTCAAACCGCTGGTTTTTGCTATTTTGGGCCCTATTGAATAATGAATGTTTTGAATTTTCTCCAAAAGTAAAGTAGTTGCAAACTCATCCTTTTAGAAATTTGTTTGGCCTCATGAGAGGAGTAGAAAAACATCAAAAATTTCTATCCTGAAGGACTCTAACAAGAGATGTGAGTGTTCATTCAAACAGCTGCTTTTTGCTATTTTGTGACCTATTGAATAATGAATGTTTTGAATTTTCTCCAGAAGTAAAGTCGTTGCAAACTCATCCTTTTAGAAACTTGTTTGGGCTCATGAGAGGAGAAGAAAAACATTAAAAATTTCAATCCTGAACGACTCTACCAAGAGATGTGAGTGTTCATTCAAACAGCTGCTTTTAGCTATTGGGCCCTATTGAATAATGACTGTTTTGAATTTTCCGCAAAAGTAAAGTAGTTGCAAACTCATCCTTATAGAGACTTGTTTGGGTTCATGAGAGGAGTAAAAAAATGTCAAAAATTCCAATCCTGCACGATTCTAATGAGAAATGTGAGTGTTCATTCAAACAGCTGCTTTTTGCTAATAGGCCTTATTTAATAATGAATGTTTTGAATTTTCTCCAAAAGTAAAGTAGTTGCAAACTCATCCTTTTAGAAACTTGTTTGGGCTCATGAGAGGAGTAGAAAAAAATCAAAAATTTCAATCCTGCACGATTCTACCAAGAGATTTGAGTGTTCATTCAAACAGCTGCTTTTTGCTATTGGGCCCTATTGAATAATGAATGTTTTGAATTTTCTGCAAAAATAAAGTAGTTGCAAACTCATCCTTATAGAGACTTGTTTGGGCTCATGAGAGGAGTAGAAAATCGTCAAATTCCAATCCTGCACGATTCTACCGAGAAATGTGAGTGTTCATTCAAACCGCTGCTTTTTGGTATTTTGGGCCCTATTGAATAATGAATGTTTTGAATTTTCTCCAAAAGTAAAGTAGTTGCAAACTCATCCTTTTAGAAACTTGTTTGGGCTGTTGAAAGGAGTAGAAAGCCATCAAAAATTTCAATCCTGCATGATTCTACCAAGAAATGTGAGTGTTCATTCAAACCGCTGCTTTTTGCTATTGGTCCCTATTGAATAATGAATGTTTTGAATTTTCTCCAAAAGTAAAGTAGTTGCAAACTCATCCTTTTAGAAATTTGTTTGGGCTGTTGAGAGTAGAAAAACATCAAAAATTTCAATCCTGCATGATTCTACCAAGAAATGTGAGTGTTCATTCAAACCGCTGTTTTTTGCTATTTTGGGCCCTATTGAATAATGAATGTTTTAAATTTTCTGCAAAAGTAAAGTAGTTGCAAACTCATTCTTGTTTGTGCTGTTGAGAGGAGTTAAAAAACATCAAACATTTCAATACTGCATGATTCTACCAAGAAATGTGAGTGTTCATTCAAACTGCTGCTTTTTGCTATTTTGGGCCCTATTGAATAATGAATGTTTTGAATTTTCTCCAGAAGTAAAGTAGTTGCAAACTCATCCTTTTAGAAACTTGTTTGGGCTCATGAGAGGAGTAAAAAAACAACAAAAATTCCAATCCTGCACGATTCTACCGAGAACTGTGAGTGTTCATTCAAGCCGCTGCTTTTTGCTATTGGGTCTTATTGAATAATGAATGTTTTGAATTTTCTCCAAAAGTAAAGTAGTTGCAAACTCATCCTTTTAGAAACTTGTTTGGGCTGTTGAGAGGAGTAGAAAAACATCAAAAATTTCAATCCTGCACGATTCTACCGAGAACTGTGAGTGTTCATTCAAACCGCTGCTTTTTGCTATTGGGTCTTATTGAATAATGAATGTTTTGAATTTTCTCCAAAAGTAAAGTAGTTGCAAACTCATCCTTTTAGAAACTTGTTTGGGCTGTTCAGAGGAGTAAAAAATCTGAAATTTCAATCCTGAATGATTCTACCAAAAAATGTGAGTGTTCATTCAAACCGCTGCTTTGTGCTATTTTGGACTCTATTGAATAATGAATGTTTTGCATTTTCTCCAAAAGTAAAGTAGTTGCAAACTCATCCTTATAGAAACTTGTTTGGGCTGTTGAGAGTAGAAAAACATCAAAAATTTCAATCCTGCACGATTCTACCAAGAAATGTGAATGTTCATTCAAACCGCTGGTTTTTGCTATTTTGGTCCCTATTGAATAATGAATGTTTTGAATTTTCTCCAAATGTAAAGTAGTTGCAAACTAATACTTTTAGAGACTTGTTTAGGCTGTTGAGAGGAGTAGAAAAACATCAAAAATTTCAATTCTGCATGATTCTACCAAGAAATGTGAGTGTTCATTCAAACCGCTGCTTTTTGCTATTGGTCCCTATTGAATAATGAATGTTTTGAATTTTCTCCAAAAGTAAAGTAGTTGCAAACTCATTCTTTTAGAAATTTGTTTGGGCTGTTGAGAGGAGTAGAAAAACATCAAAAATTTCAATCCTGCATGATTCTACCAAGAAATGTGAGTGTTCATTCAAACCGCTGGTTTTTGCTATTTTGGGCCCTATTGAATAATGAATGTTTTGAATTTTCTCCAAATGTAAAGTAGTTGCAAACTAATCCTTTTAGAAACTTGTTTAGGCTGTTGAGAGGAGTAGAAAAACATCAAAAATTTCAATCCTGCACGATTCTACCAAGAAATGTGAGTATTCATTCAAACAGCTGCTTTTTGCTATTGGTCCCTATTGAATAATGAATGTTTTGAATTTTCTCCAAAAGTAAAGTAGTTTGCAAACTCATCCTTTTAGAAATTTGTTTGGGCTCATGAGAGGAGTAGAAAAACATCAAAAATTTCAATCCTGGATGACTCTAACAAGAGATGTGAGTGTTCATTCAAACAGCTGCTTTTTGCTATTGGGCCCTATTGAATAATGAATGTTTTAAATTTTCTGCAAAAGTAAAGTAGTTGCAAACTCATCCTTATAGAGACTTGTTTGGGCTCATGAGAGGAGTAGAAAAACTTCAAAAATTCCAATCCTGCACGATTCTACCTAGAACTGTGAGTTTTCATTCAAACCGCTGCTTTTTGCTATTGGGTCTTATTGAATAATGAATGTTTTGTATTTTCTCCAAAAGTAAAGTTGTTGCAAACTCATCCTTTTAGAAACTTGTTTGGGCTGTTGAGAGGAGTAGAAAAACATCAAAAATTTCAATTCTGCACGATTCTACCAAGAAATGTGAGTGTTCATTCAAACTGCTGCTTTTTGCTATTTTGTGCCCTATTGAATAATGAATGTTTTGAATTTTCTCCAGAAGTAAAGTAGTTGCAAACTCATCCTTTTAGAAACTTGTTTGGGCTCATGAGAGGAGTAGAAAAACATTAAAAATTTCAATCCTGAACGACTCTACCAAGAGATGTGAGTGTTCATTCAAACAGCTGCTTTTAGCTATTGGGCCCTATTGAATAATGACTGTTTTGAATTTTCCACAAAAGTAAAGTAGTTGCAAACTCATCCTTATAGAGACTTGTTTGGGCTCATGAGAGGAGTAGAAAATCGTCAAATTCCAATCCTGCACGATTCTACCGAGAAATGTGAGTGTTCATTCAAACCGCTGTTTTTTGATATTTTGGGCCCTTTTGAATAATGAATGTTTTGAATTTTCTCCAAAAGTAAAGTAGTTGCAAACTCATCCTTTTAGAAACTTGTTTGGGCTGTTGAAAGGAGTAGAAAAACATCAAAAATTTCAATCCTGCATGATTCTACCAAGAAATGTGAGTGTTCATTCAAACCGCTGCTTTTTGCTATTGGTCACTCTTGAATAATGAATGTTTTGAATTTTCTCCAAAAGTAAAGTAGTTGCAAACTCATCCTTTTAGAAATTTGTTTGGGCTGTTGTGAGTAGAAAAACATCAAAAATTTCAATCCTGCATGATTCTACCAAGAAATGTGAGTGTTCATTCAAACCGCTGGTTTTTGCTATTTTGGGCCCTATTGAATAATGAATGTTTTAAATTTTCTCCAAAAGTAAAGTAGTTGCAAACTCATTCTTGTTTGTGCTGTTGAGAGGAGTTAAAAAATATCAAACATTTCAATACTGCATGATTCTACCAAGAAATGTGATTGTTCATTCAAAACGCTGCTTTTTGCTATTGGGCTCTATTGAATAATGAATGTTTTGAATTTTCTCCAAAAGTAAAGTAGTTGTAAACTCATCCTTTTAGAAACTTGTTTGGGCTGTTGAGAGGAGTAGAAAAACATAAAAAAATTTCAATTCTGCATGATTCTACCAAGAAATGTGAGTGTTAATTCAAACTGCTGCTTTTTGCTGTTGGGCTCTATTGAATAATGAATGTTTTGAATTTTCTCCAGAAGTAAAGTAGTTGCAAACTCATCCTTTTAGAAACTTGTTTGGGCTCATGAGAGGAGTAGAAAAACATCAAAAATTCCAATCCTGCACGATTCTACCGAGAACTGTGAGTGTTCATTCAAACCGCTGCTTTTTGCTATTGGGTCTTATTGAATAATGAATGTTTTGAATTTTCTCCAAAAGTAAAGTAGTTGCAAACTCATCCTTTTAGAAACTTGTTTGGGCTGTTGAGAGGAGTAGAAAAACATCAAAAATTTCAATCCTGCATGATTCTACCAAGAAATGTGAGTGTTCATTCAAACCGCTGGTTTTTGCTATTTTGGGCCCTATTGAATAATGAATGTTTTGAATTTTCTCCAAAAGTAAAGTAGTTGCAAACTCATCCTTTTAGAAACTTGTTTGGGCTGTGCAGAGGAGTAAAAAAAACTGACATTTCAATCCTGAATGATTCTACCAAGAAATGTGAGTGTTCATTCAAACAGCAGCTTTTTGCTATTGGGCCCTATTGAATAATGAATGTTTTGAATTTTCTGCAAAAGTAAAGTAGTTGCAAACTCATCCTTATAGAGACTTGTTTGGGCTCATGAGAGGAGTAGAAAAACATCAAAAATTCCAATCCTGAATGATTCCACCAAGAAATGTGAGTGTTCATTCAAACAGCAGCTTTTTGCTATTGGGCCCTATTGAATAATTAATGTTTTGAATTTTCTCCAAAAGTAAAGTAGTTGCAAACTCATCCTTTTAGAAATTTGTTTGGGCTTTTGAGAGGAGTAGAAAAACATCAAAAATTTCAATCATACATGATTCTACCAAGAAATGTGAGTTTTCATTCAAACCACTGGTTTTTGCTATTTTGGGCCCTATTGAATAATGAATGTTTTGAATTTTCTCCAGAAGTAAAGTAGTTGCAAACTCATCCTTTTAGAAACTTGTTTGGGCTCATGAGAGGAGTAGAAAAACATCAAAAATTTCAATCCTGCACGATTCTACCGAGAACTGTGAGTGTTCATTCAAACCGCTGCTTTTTGCTATTGGTTCTTATTGAATAATGAATGTTTTGAATTTTCTCCAAAAGTAAAGTAGCTGCAAACTCATCCTTTTAGAAACTTGTTTGGGCTGTTGAGAGGAGTAAAAAAACATAAAAAATTTCAATCCTGAACGACTCTACCAAGAGATGTGAGTGTTCATTCAAACAGCTGCTTTTTGCTATTGGGCCCTACTGAATAATCAATGTTTTGAATTTTCTCCAAAAGTAAAGTAGTTGCAAGCGCATCCTTATAGAGACTTGTTTGGGTTCATGAGAGGAGTAGAAAAACATCAAAAATTTCAATCCAGCACAATTTTACCAAGAAATGTGAGTTTTCATTCAAACTGCTGCATTGTGCTATTGATCCCTATTGAATAATGAATGTTTTGAATTTTCTCCAAAAGTAAAGTAGTTGCAAACTCATCCTTTTAGAAACTTGTTTGGGCTCATGAGAGGAGTAGAAAAACATCAAAAAATTTCAATCCTGCACGATTCTACCAAGCGATGTGAGTGTTCATTCAAACAGCTGCTTTTTGCTATTGGGCCCTATTGAATAATGAATGTTTTGAATTTTCTGCAAAAGTAAAGTAGTTGCAAACTCATCCTTATAGAGACTTGTTTGGGCTCATGAGTGGAGTAGAAAAATGTCAAAAATTCCAATCCTGAATGATTCTACCAAGAAATGTGAGTGTTCATTCAAACATCAGCTTTTTGCTATTGGGCCCTATTGAATAATGAATGTTTTGAATTTTCTCCAGAAGTAAAGGAGTTGCAAACTCATCCTTTTAGAAATTTGTTTGGGCTCATGAGAGGAGTAGAAAAACATTAAAAATTTCAATCCTGAACGACTCTACCAAGAGATGTGAGTGTTCATTCAAACAGCTGCTTTTAGCTATTGGGCCCTATTGAATAATGACTGTTTTGAATTTTCCGCAAAAGTAAAGTAGTTGCAAACTCATCCTTATAGAGACTTGTTTGGGTTCATGAGAGGAGTAAAAAAAACTTCAAAAATTCCAATCCTGCACGATTCTAATGAGAAATGTGAGTGTTCATTCAAACAGCTGCTTTTTGCTATTAGGCCTTATTGAATAATGAATGTTTTGAATTTTCTCCAAAAGTAAAGTAGTTGCAAACTCATCTTTTTAGAAACTTGTTTGGGCTCATGAGAGGAGTAGAAAAACATCAAAAATTTCAATCCTGCACGATTCTACCAAGAAATGTGAGTGTTCATTCAAACAGCTGCTTTTTGCTATTTGGCCCTATTGAATAATGAATGTTTTGAATTTTCTGCAAAAATAAAGTAGTTGCAAACTCATCCTTATAGAGACTTGTTTGGGCTCATGAGAGGAGTAGAAAATCGTCAAATTCCAATCCTGCACGATTCTACCGAGAAATGTGAGTATTCATTCAAACCACTTCTTTTTGGTATTTTGGTCCCTATTGAATAATGAATGTTTTGAATTTTCTCCAAAAGTAAAGTAGTTGCAAACTCAACCTTTTAGAAATTTGTTTGTGCTGTTGAGAGGAGTAGAAAAACATCAAAAATTTCAATCCTGCATGATTCTACCAAGAAATGTGAGTGTTCATTCAAACCACTGGTTTTTGCAATTTTGGGCCCTATTGAATAATGAATGTTTTAAATTTTCTACAAAAGTAAAGTAGTTGCAAACTCATTCTTGTTTGTGCTGTTGACACGAGTTAAAAAACATCAAAAATTTCAATTCTGCACGATTCTACCAAGAAATGTGAGTGTTCATTCAAACCGCTGAATTTTGCTATTTTGGGCCCTATTGAATAATGAATGTTTTGAATTTTCTCCAAAAGTAAAGTAGTTGCAAACTCATCCTTTTTGAAACTTGTTTGGGCTGTTCAGAGGAGTAAAAAAACTGAAATTTCAATCCTGAATGATTCTACCAAGAAATGTGAGTGTTCATTCAAACAGCAGCTTTTTGCTATTGGGCCCTATTGAATAATGAATGTTTTGAATTTTCTGCAAAAGTAAAGTAGTTGCAAACTCATCCTTCTAGAGACTTGTTTGGGCTCATGAGAGTAGAAAAACGTCAAAAATTCCAATCCTGAATGATTCTACCAAGAAATGTGAGTGTTCATTCAAAAAGCAGCTTCTTGCTATTGGGCCCTATTGAATAATGAATGTTTTGAATTTTCTCCAAAAGTAAAGTAGTTGCAAACTCATCCTTTTAGAAACTTGTTTGGGCTCATGAGAGGAGTAGAAAAACATCAAAAATTTCTATTCTGCACGATTCTACCAAGAAATGTGAGTGTTCATTAAAACAGCTGCTTTTTGCTACTTTGGGCCCTATTGAATAATGAATGTTTTGAATTTTCTCCAGAAGTAAAGTAGTTGCAAACTCATCCTTTTAGAAACTTGTATGGGCTCATGAGAGGAGTAGAAAAACATTAAAAATTTCAATCCTGAACGACTCTACCAAGAGAAGTGAGTGTTCATTCAAACAGCTGCTTTTAGCTATTGGGCCCTATTGAATAATGACTGTTTTGAATTTTCCGCAAAAGTAAAGTAGTTGCAAACTCATCCTTATAGAGACTTGTTTGGGTTCATGAGAGGAGTAAAAAAAGTCAAAAATTCCAATCCTGCACGATTCTAATGAGAAATGTGAGTGTTCATTCATACTGCTGCTTTTTGCTATTTTGGGCCCTATTGAATAATGAATGTTTTGAATTTTCTCCAAAAGTAAAGTAGCTGCAAACTCATCCTTTTAGAAATTTGTTTGGGCTCATGAGAGGAGTAGAAAAACATTAAAAATTTCAATCCTGAATGACTACCAAGAGATGTGAGTGTTCATTCAAACAGTTGCTTTTTGCTATTGGGCCCTATTGAATAATGAATGTTTTGAATTTTCTGGAAAAGTAAAGTAGTTGCAAACTCATCTTTATAGAGACTTGTTTGGGTTCATGAGAGGAGTAGAAAAACATCAAAAATTTCAATCCTGCACAATTCTACCAAGAAATGTGAGTGTTCATTCAAACTGCTGGTTTTTGCTATTTTGGGCCTTATTGAATAATGAATGTTTTGAATTTTCTGCAAAAGTAAAGTATTTGCAAACTCATCCTTTTAGAAACTTGTTTGGGCTGTTGAGAGGAGTAGAAAAACATCAAAAATTTCAATCCTGCACAATTCTACCAAAAAATGTGAGTGTTCATTCAAACCGCTACTTTTTGCTATTTTGGACTCTATTGAATAATGATACAGGGGAGATGTATATCTTTGTACCGTGTTAGCCAGTAGATAGAAAAATATTCAGGATTGAGAGTCCTCAGTAGTTGATACCTTTTAATGACTAACTGAAAAGATAGTGTTACCATCTTTTCAGTTAGCCATTAAAAGGTATCAACTACTGAGGACTCTCAATCCTGAATATTATTGAATAATGAATGTTTTGCATTTTCTCCAAAAGTAAAGTAGTTGCAAACTCATCCTTATAGAAACTTATTTGGGCTGTTAAGAGTAGAAAAACATCAAAAATTTCAATCCTGCACGATTCTACCAAGAAATTTGAGTGTTCATTCAAACCGCTGGTTTTTGCTATTTTGGGCCCTATTGAATAATGAATGTTTTGAATTTTCTCCAAATGTAAAGTAGTTGCAAACTAATCCTTTTAGAAACTTGTTTAGGCTGTTGAGAGGAGTAGAAAAACATCAAAAATTTCAATCCTGCACGATTCTACCAAGAAATGTGAGTGTTCATTCAAACAGCTGCTTTTTGCTATTGGTCCCTATTTAATAATGAATGTTTTGAATTTTCTCCAAAAGTAAAGTAGTTGCAAACTCATCCTTTTAGAAACTTGTTTGGGCCGTTGAGAGGAGTAGAAAAACATCAAAAATTTCAATTCTGCACGATTCTACCAAGAAATGTGAGTGTTCATTCAAACAGCTGCTTTTTGCAATTTTGGGCCCTATTGAATAATGAATGTTTTGAATTTTCTCCAGAAGTAAAGTAGTTGCAAACTCATCCTGTTAGAAACTTGTTTGGGCTCATGAGAGGAGTAGAAAAACATTAAAAATTTCAATCCTGAACGACTCTACCAAGAGATGTGAGTGTTCATTCAAACAGCTGCTTTTAGCTATTGGGCCCTATTGAATAATGACTGTTTTGAATTTTCCACAAAAGTAAAGTAGTTGCAAACTCATCCTTATAGAGACTTGTTTGGGTTCATGAGAGGAGTAAAAAAATGTCAAAAATTCCAATCCTGCATGATTCTAATGAGAAATTTGAGTGTTCATTCAAACAGCTGCTTTTTGCTATTAGGCCTTATTGAATAATGAATGTTTTGAATTTTCTCCAAAAGTAAAGTAGTTCCAAACTCATCCTTTTAGAAACTTGTTTGGGCTCATGAGAGGAGTATAAAAAAATTAAAAATTTCAATCCTGCACTATTCTACCAAGTGATGTGAGTGTTCATTCAAACAGCTGCTTTTTGCTATTGGGCCCTATTGAATAATGAATGTTTTGAATTTTCTGCAAAAATAAAGTAGTTGCAAACTCATCCTTATAGAGACTTGTTTGGGCTCATGAGAGGAGTAGAAAATCGTCAAATTCCAATCCTGCACGATTCTACCGAGAAATGTGAGTGTTCATTCAAACAGCTGCTTTTTGCAATTTTGGGCCCTATTGAATAATGAATGTTTTGAATTTTCTCCAGAAGTAAAGTAGTTGCAAACTCATCCTGTTAGAAACTTGTTTGGGCTCATGAGAGGAGTAGAAAAACATTAAAAATTTCAATCCTGAACGACTCTACCAAGAGATGTGAGTGTTCATTCAAACAGCTGCTTTTAGCTATTGGGCCCTATTGAATAATGACTGTTTTGAATTTTCCACAAAAGTAAAGTAGTTGCAAACTCATCCTTATAGAGACTTGTTTGGGTTCATGAGAGGAGTAAAAAAATGTCAAAAATTCCAATCCTGCATGATTCTAATGAGAAATTTGAGTGTTCATTCAAACAGCTGCTTTTTGCTATTAGGCCTTATTGAATAATGAATGTTTTGAATTTTCTCCAAAAGTAAAGTAGTTGCAAACTCATCCTTTTAGAAACTTGTTTGGGCTCATGAGAGGAGTATAAAAAAATTAAAAATTTCAATCCTGCACTATTCTACCAAGTGATGTGAGTGTTCATTCAAACAGCTGCTTTTTGCTATTGGGCCCTATTGAATAATGAATGTTTTGAATTTTCTGCAAAAATAAAGTAGTTGCAAACTCATCCTTATAGAGACTTGTTTGGGCTCATGAGAGGAGTAGAAAATCGTCAAATTCCAATCCTGCACGATTCTACCGAGAAATGTGAGTGTTCATTCAAACCGCTGTTTTTTGGTATTTTGGGCCCTATTGAATAATGAATGTTTTGAATTTTCTCCAAAAGTAAAGTAGTTGCAAACTCATCCTTTTAGAAACTTGTTTGGGCTGTTGAAAGGAGTAGAAAAACATCAAAAATTTCAATCCTGCATGATTCTACCAAGAAATGTGAGTGTTCATTCAAACCGCTGCTTTTTGCTATTGGTCACTATTGAATAATGAATGTTTTGAATTTTCTCCAAAAGTAAAGTAGTTGCAAACTCATCCTTTTAGAAATTTGTTTGGGCTGTTGAGAGTAGAAAAACATCAAAAATTTCAATCCTGCATGATTCTACCAAGAAATGTGAGTGTTCATTCAAACCGCTGGTTTTTGCTATTTTGGGCCCTATTGAATAATGAATGTTTTAAATTTTCTCCAAAAGTAAAGTAGTTGCAAACTCATTCTTGTTTGTGCTGTTGAGAGGAGTTAAAAAACAACAAACATTTCAATACTGCATGATTCTACCAAGAAATGTGATTGTTCATTCAAACCGCTGGTTTTTGCTATTTTGGGCCCTATTGAATAATGAATGTTTTGAATTTTCTCCAAAAGTAAAGTAGTTGCAAACTCATCCTTTTAGAAACTTGTTTGGGCTGTGCAGAGGAGTAAAAAAAACTGACATTTCAATCCTGAATGATTCTACCAAGAAATGTGAGTGTTCATTCAAACAGCAGCTTTTTGCTATTGGGCCCTATTGAATAATGAATGTTTTGAATTTTCTGCAAAAGTAAAGTAGTTGCAAACTCATCCTTATAGAGACTTGTTTGGGCTCATGAGAGGAGTAGAAAAACATCAAAAATTCCAATCCTGAATGATTCCACCAAGAAATGTGAGTGTTCATTCAAACAGCAGCTTTTTGCTATTGGGCCCTATTGAATAATTAATGTTTTGAATTTTCTCCAAAAGTAAAGTAGTTGCAAACTCATCCTTTTAGAAATTTGTTTGGGCTGTTGAGAGGAGTAGAAAAACATCAAAAATTTCAATCATACATGATTCTACCAAGAAATGTGAGTTTTCATTCAAACCACTGGTTTTTGCTATTTTGGGCCCTATTGAATAATGAATGTTTTGAATTTTCTCCAGAAGTAAAGTAGTTGCAAACTCATCCTTTTAGAAACTTGTTTGGGCTCATGAGAGGAGTAGAAAAACATCAAAAATTTCAATCCTGCACGATTCTACCGAGAACTGTGAGTGTTCATTCAAACCGCTGCTTTTTGCTATTGGTTCTTATTGAATAATGAATGTTTTGAATTTTCTCCAAAAGTAAAGTAGCTGCAAACTCATCCTTTTAGAAACTTGTTTGGGCTGTTGAGAGGAGTAAAAAAACATAAAAAATTTCAATCCTGAACGACTCTACCAAGAGATGTGAGTGTTCATTCAAACAGCTGCTTTTTGCTATTGGGCCCTACTGAATAATCAATGTTTTGAATTTTCTCCAAAAGTAAAGTAGTTGCAAGCGCATCCTTATAGAGACTTGTTTGGGTTCATGAGAGGAGTAGAAAAACATCAAAAATTTCAATCCAGCACAATTTTACCAAGAAATGTGAGATTTCATTCAAACTGCTGCATTGTGCTATTGATCCCTATTGAATAATGAATGTTTTGAATTTTCTCCAAAAGTAAAGTAGTTGCAAACTCATCCTTTTAGAAACTTGTTTGGGCTCATGAGAGGAGTAGAAAAACATCAAAAAATTTCAATCCTGCACGATTCTACCAAGCGATGTGAGTGTTCATTCAAACAGCTGCTTTTTGCTATTGGGCCCTATTGAATAATGAATGTTTTGAATTTTCTGCAAAAGTAAAGTAGTTGCAAACTCATCCTTATAGAGACTTGTTTGGGCTCATGAGTGGAGTAGAAAAATGTCAAAAATTCCAATCCTGAATGATTCTACCAAGAAATGTGAGTGTTCATTCAAACATCAGCTTTTTGCTATTGGGCCCTATTGAATAATGAATGTTTTGAATTTTCTCCAGAAGTAAAGGAGTTGCAAACTCATCCTTTTAGAAATTTGTTTGGGCTCATGAGAGGAGTAGAAAAACATTAAAAATTTCAATCCTGAACGACTCTACCAAGAGATGTGAGTGTTCATTCAAACAGCTGCTTTTAGCTATTGGGCCCTATTGAATAATGACTGTTTTGAATTTTCCGCAAAAGTAAAGTAGTTGCAAACTCATCCTTATAGAGACTTGTTTGGGTTCATGAGAGGAGTAAAAAAAACTTCAAAAATTCCAATCCTGCACGATTCTAATGAGAAATGTGAGTGTTCATTCAAACAGCTGCTTTTTGCTATTAGGCCTTATTGAATAATGAATGTTTTGAATTTTCTCCAAAAGTAAAGTAGTTGCAAACTCATCTTTTTAGAAACTTGTTTGGGCTCATGAGAGGAGTAGAAAAACATCAAAAATTTCAATCCTGCACGATTCTACCAAGAAATGTGAGTGTTCATTCAAACAGCTGCTTTTTGCTATTTGGCCCTATTGAATAATGAATGTTTTGAATTTTCTGCAAAAATAAAGTAGTTGCAAACTCATCCTTATAGAGACTTGTTTGGGCTCATGAGAGGAGTAGAAAATCGTCAAATTCCAATCCTGCACGATTCTACCGAGAAATGTGAGTATTCATTCAAACCACTTCTTTTTGGTATTTTGGGCCCTATTGAATAATGAATGTTTTGAATTTTCTCCAAAAGTAAAGTAGTTGCAAACTCAACCTTTTAGAAATTTGTTTGTGCTGTTGAGAGGAGTAGAAAAACATCAAAAATTTCAATCCTGCATGATTCTACCAAGAAATGTGAGTGTTCATTCAAACCACTGGTTTTTGCAATTTTGGGCCCTATTGAATAATGAATGTTTTAAATTTTCTACAAAAGTAAAGTAGTTGCAAACTCATTCTTGTTTGTGCTGTTGACACGAGTTAAAAAACATCAAAAATTTCAATTCTGCACGATTCTACCAAGAAATGTGAGTGTTCATTCAAACCGCTGAATTTTGCTATTTTGGGCCCTATTGAATAATGAATGTTTTGAATTTTCTCCAAAAGTAAAGTAGTTGCAAACTCATCCTTTTTGAAACTTGTTTGGGCTGTTCAGAGGAGTAAAAAAACTGAAATTTCAATCCTGAATGATTCTACCAAGAAATGTGAGTGTTCATTCAAACAGCAGCTTTTTGCTATTGGGCCCTATTGAATAATGAATGTTTTGAATTTTCTGCAAAAGTAAAGTAGTTGCAAACTCATCCTTCTAGAGACTTGTTTGGGCTCATGAGAGTAGAAAAACGTCAAAAATTCCAATCCTGAATGATTCTACCAAGAAATGTGAGTGTTCATTCAAAAAGCAGCTTCTTGCTATTGGGCCCTATTGAATAATGAATGTTTTGAATTTTCTCCAAAAGTAAAGTAGTTGCAAACTCATCCTTTTAGAAACTTGTTTGGGCTCATGAGAGGAGTAGAAAAACATCAAAAATTTCTATTCTGCACGATTCTACCAAGAAATGTGAGTGTTCATTAAAACAGCTGCTTTTTGCTACTTTGGGCCCTATTGAATAATGAATGTTTTGAATTTTCTCCAGAAGTAAAGTAGTTGCAAACTCATCCTTTTAGAAACTTGTATGGGCTCATGAGAGGAGTAGAAAAACATTAAAAATTTCAATCCTGAACGACTCTACCAAGAGAAGTGAGTGTTCATTCAAACAGCTGCTTTTAGCTATTGGGCCCTATTGAATAATGACTGTTTTGAATTTTCCGCAAAAGTAAAGTAGTTGCAAACTCATCCTTATAGAGACTTGTTTGGGTTCATGAGAGGAGTAAAAAAAGTCAAAAATTCCAATCCTGCACGATTCTAATGAGAAATGTGAGTGTTCATTCATACTGCTGCTTTTTGCTATTTTGGGCCCTATTGAATAATGAATGTTTTGAATTTTCTCCAAAAGTAAAGTAGCTGCAAACTCATCCTTTTAGAAATTTGTTTGGGCTCATGAGAGGAGTAGAAAAACATTAAAAATTTCAATCCTGAATGACTACCAAGAGATGTGAGTGTTCATTCAAACAGTTGCTTTTTGCTATTGGGCCCTATTGAATAATGAATGTTTTGAATTTTCTGGAAAAGTAAAGTAGTTGCAAACTCATCTTTATAGAGACTTGTTTGGGTTCATGAGAGGAGTAGAAAAACATCAAAAATTTCAATCCTGCACAATTCTACCAAGAAATGTGAGTGTTCATTCAAATTGCTGGTTTTTGCTATTTTGGGCCTTATTGAATAATGAATGTTTTGAATTTTCTGCAAAAGTAAAGTATTTGCAAACTCATCCTTTTAGAAACTTGTTTGGGCTGTTGAGAGGAGTAGAAAAACATCAAAAATTTCAATCCTGCACAATTCTACCAAAAAATGTGAGTGTTCATTCAAACCGCTACTTTTTGCTATTTTGGACTCTATTGAATAATGATACAGGGGAGATGTATATCTTTGTACCGTGTTAGCCAGTAGATAGAAAAATATTCAGGATTGAGAGTCCTCAGTAGTTGATACCTTTTAATGACTAACTGAAAAGATAGTGTTACCATCTTTTCAGTTAGCCATTAAAAGGTATCAACTACTGAGGACTCTCAATCCTGAATATTATTGAATAATGAATGTTTTGCATTTTCTCCAAAAGTAAAGTAGTTGCAAACTCATCCTTATAGAAACTTATTTGGGCTGTTAAGAGTAGAAAAACATCAAAAATTTCAATCCTGCACGATTCTACCAAGAAATTTGAGTGTTCATTCAAACCGCTGGTTTTTGCTATTTTGGGCCCTATTGAATAATGAATGTTTTGAATTTTCTCCAAATGTAAAGTAGTTGCAAACTAATCCTTTTAGAAACTTGTTTAGGCTGTTGAGAGGAGTAGAAAAACATCAAAAATTTCAATCCTGCACGATTCTACCAAGAAATGTGAGTGTTCATTCAAACAGCTGCTTTTTGCTATTGGTCCCTATTTAATAATGAATGTTTTGAATTTTCTCCAAAAGTAAAGTAGTTGCAAACTCATCCTTTTAGAAACTTGTTTGGGCCGTTGAGAGGAGTAGAAAAACATCAAAAATTTCAATTCTGCACGATTCTACCAAGAAATGTGAGTGTTCATTCAAACAGCTGCTTTTTGCAATTTTGGGCCCTATTGAATAATGAATGTTTTGAATTTTCTCCAGAAGTAAAGTAGTTGCAAACTCATCCTGTTAGAAACTTGTTTGGGCTCATGAGAGGAGTAGAAAAACATTAAAAATTTCAATCCTGAACGACTCTACCAAGAGATGTGAGTGTTCATTCAAACAGCTGCTTTTAGCTATTGGGCCCTATTGAATAATGACTGTTTTGAATTTTCCACAAAAGTAAAGTAGTTGCAAACTCATCCTTATAGAGACTTGTTTGGGTTCATGAGAGGAGTAAAAAAATGTCAAAAATTCCAATCCTGCATGATTCTAATGAGAAATTTGAGTGTTCATTCAAACAGCTGCTTTTTGCTATTAGGCCTTATTGAATAATGAATGTTTTGAATTTTCTCCAAAAGTAAAGTAGTTGCAAACTCATCCTTTTAGAAACTTGTTTGGGCTCATGAGAGGAGTATAAAAAAATTAAAAATTTCAATCCTGCACTATTCTACCAAGTGATGTGAGTGTTCATTCAAACAGCTGCTTTTTGCTATTGGGCCCTATTGAATAATGAATGTTTTGAATTTTCTGCAAAAATAAAGTAGTTGCAAACTCATCCTTATAGAGACTTGTTTGGGCTCATGAGAGGAGTAGAAAATCGTCAAATTCCAATCCTGCACGATTCTACCGAGAAATGTGAGTGTTCATTCAAACCGCTGTTTTTTGGTATTTTGGGCCCTATTGAATAATGAATGTTTTGAATTTTCTCCAAAAGTAAAGTAGTTGCAAACTCATCCTTTTAGAAACTTGTTTGGGCTGTTGAAAGGAGTAGAAAAACATCAAAAATTTCAATCCTGCATGATTCTACCAAGAAATGTGAGTGTTCATTCAAACCGCTGCTTTTTGCTATTGGTCACTATTGAATAATGAATGTTTTGAATTTTCTCCAAAAGTAAAGTAGTTGCAAACTCATCCTTTTAGAAATTTGTTTGGGCTGTTGAGAGTAGAAAAACATCAAAAATTTCAATCCTGCATGATTCTACCAAGAAATGTGAGTGTTCATTCAAACCGCTGGTTTTTGCTATTTTGGGCCCTATTGAATAATGAATGTTTTAAATTTTCTCCAAAAGTAAAGTAGTTGCAAACTCATTCTTGTTTGTGCTGTTGAGAGGAGTTAAAAAACATCAAACATTTCAATACTGCATGATTCTACCAAGAAATGTGATTGTTCATTCAAAACGCTGCTTTTTGTTATTGGGCTATATTGAATAATGAATGTTTTGAATTTTCTCCAAAAGTAAAGTAGTTGCAAACTCATCCTTTTAGAAACTTGTTTGGGCTGTTGAGAGGAGTAGAAAAACATAAAAAAAATTTCAATTCTGCATGATTCTACCAAGAAATGTGAGTGTTAATTCAAACTGCTGCTTTTTGCTGTTGGGCTCTATTGAATAATGAATGTTTTGAATTTTCTCCAGAAGTAAAGTAGTTGCAAACTCATCCTTTTAGAAACTTGTTTGGGCTCATGAGAGGAGTAGAAAAACATCAAAAATTCCAATCCTGCACGATTCTACCGAGAACTGTGAGTGTTCATTCAAACCGCTGCTTTTTGCTATTGGGTCTTATTGAATAATGAATGTTTTGAATTTTCTCCAAAAGTAAAGTAGTTGCAAACTCATCCTTTTAGAAACTTGTTTGGGCTGTTGAGAGGAGTAGAAAAACATCAAAAATTTCAATCCTGCATGATTCTACCAAGAAATGTGAGTGTTCATTCAAACCGCTGGTTTTTGCTATTTTGGGCCCTATTGAATAATGAATGTTTTGAATTTTCTCCAAAAGTAAAGTAGTTGCAAACTCATCCTTTTAGAAACTTGTTTGGGCTGTGCAGAGGAGTAAAAAAAACTGAAATTTCAATCCTGAATGATTCTACCAAGAAATGTGAGTGTTCATTCAAACAGCAGCTTTTTGCTATTGGGCCCTATTGAATAATGAATGTTTTGAATTTTCTGCAAAAGTAAAGTAGTTGCAAACTCATCCTTATAGAGACTTGTTTGGGCTCATGAGAGGAGTAGAAAAACATCAAAAATTCCAATCCTGAATGATTCCACCAAGAAATGTGAGTGTTCATTCAAACAGCAGCTTTTTGCTATTGGGCCCTATTGAATAATGAATGTTTTGAATTTTCTCCAAAAGTAAAGTAGTTGCAAACTCATCCTTTTAGAAATTTGTTTGGGCTGTTGAGAGGAGTAGAAAAACATCAAAAATTTCAATCATGCATGATTCTACCAAGAAATGTGAGTTTTCATTCAAACCACTGGTTTTTGCTATTTTGGGCCCTATTGAATAATGAATGTTTTGAATTTTCTCCAGAAGTAAAGTAGTTGCAAACTCATCCTTTTAGAAACTTGTTTGGGCTCATGAGAGGAGTAGAAAAACATCAAAAATTTCAATCCTGCACGATTCTACCGAGAACTGTGAGTGTTCATTCAAACCGCTGCTTTTTGCTATTGGCTCTTATTGAATAATGAATGTTTTGAATTTTCTCCAAAAGTAAAGTAGCTGCAAACTCATCCTTTTAGAAACTTGTTTGGGCTGTTGAGAGGAGTAAAAAAACTTAAAAAATTTCAATCCTGAACGACTCTACCAAGAGACGTGAGTGTTCATTCAAACAGCTGCTTTTTGCTATTGGGCCCTACTGAATAATGAATGTTTTGAATTTTCTCCAAAAGTAAAGTAGTTGCAAGCTCATCCTTATAGAGACTTGTTTGGGTTCATGAGAGGAGTAGAAAAACATCAAAAATTTCAATCCAGCACAATTTTACCAAGAAATGTGAGTTTTCATTCAAACTGCTGCATTGTGCTATTGATCCCTATTGAATAATGAATGTTTTGAATTTTCTCCAAAAGTAAAGTAGTTGCAAACTCATCCTTTTAGAAACTTGTTTGGGCTCATGAGAGGAGTAGAAAAACATCAAAAAATTTCAATCCTGCACGATTCTACCAAGCGATGTGAGTGTTCATTCAAACAGCTGCTTTTTGCTATTGGGCCCTATTGAATAATGAATGTTTTGAATTTTCTGCAAAAGTAAAGTAGTTGCAAACTCATCCTTATAGAGACTTGTTTGGGCTCATGAGTGGAGTAGAAAAATGTCAAAAATTCCAATCCTGAATGATTCTACCAAGAAATGTGAGTGTTCATTCAAACATCAGCTTTTTGCTATTGGGCCCTATTGAATAATGAATGTTTTGAATTTTCTCCAGAAGTAAAGGAGTTGCAAACTCATCCTTTTAGAAATTTGTTTGGGCTCATGAGAGGAGTAGAAAAACATTAAAAATTTCAATCCTGAACGACTCTACCAAGAGATGTGAGTGTTCATTCAAACAGCTGCTTTTAGCTATTGGGCCCTATTGAATAATGACTGTTTTGAATTTTCCGCAAAAGTAAAGTAGTTGCAAACTCATCCTTATAGAGACTTGTTTGGGTTCATGAGAGGAGTAAAAAAAACTTCAAAAATTCCAATCCTGCACGATTCTAATGAGAAATGTGAGTGTTCATTCAAACAGCTGCTTTTTGCTATTAGGCCTTATTGAATAATGAATGTTTTGAATTTTCTCCAAAAGTAAAGTAGTTGCAAACTCATCTTTTTAGAAACTTGTTTGGGCTCATGAGAGGAGTAGAAAAACATCAAAAATTTCTATTCTGCACGATTCTACCAAGAAATGTGAGTGTTCATTAAAACAGCTGCTTTTTGCTACTTTGGGCCCTATTGAATAATGAATGTTTTGAATTTTCTCCAGAAGTAAAGTAGTTGCAAACTCATCCTTTTAGAAACTTGTATGGGCTCATGAGAGGAGTAGAAAAACATTAAAAATTTCAATCCTGAACAACTCTACCAAGAGAAGTGAGTGTTCATTCAAACAGCTGCTTTTAGCTATTGGGCCCTATTGAATAATGACTGTTTTGAATTTTCCGCAAAAGTAAAGTAGTTGCAAACTCATCCTTATAGAGACTTGTTTGGGTTCATGAGAGGAGTAAAAAAACGTCAAAAATTCCAATCCTGCACGATTCTAATGAGAAATGTGAGTGTTCATTCATACTGCTGCTTTTTGCTATTTTGGGCCCTATTGAATAATGAATGTTTTGAATTTTCTCCAAAAGTAAAGTAGCTGCAAACTCATCCTTTTAGAAATTTGTTTGGGCTCATGAAAGGAGTAGAAAAACATTAAAAATTTCAATCCTGAATGACTACCAAGAGATGTGAGTGTTCATTCAAACAGTTGCTTTTTGCTATTGGGCCCTATTGAATAATGAATGTTTTGAATTTTCTGGAAAAGAAAAGTAGTTGCAAACTCATCTTTATAGAGACTTGTTTGAATCATAGAATCATAGAATCGTAGAGTTGGAAGGGACCTCCTGGGCCATCTGGTCCAACCCCCTGCTCAAAGCAGGATTCGCTAAATCATCCCAGTCAGATGTCTGTCCAGCCTCTGTTTGAAGACTTCCATTGAAGGAGAACTCACCACTTCTCGTGGCAGCCTGTTCCACTCATTGATCACTCTAACTGTCAAAAAGTTTTTTCTAATATCTAATCTGTGTCTCCTCCCATTCAGTTTCATCCCATTGCTTCTAGTCTTTCCTTGTGCAAATGAGAATAAAGTTGATCCTTCTACAATGTGACAGCCCTTTAGATATTTGTAGACAGCTATTAAGTCTCCTCTCAGTCTTCTCTTTTGCAAACTAAACATTCCCAAATCCTGCAACCTTTCCTCATAAGACAGGGTTTGCAGACCGGTCACCATTCTGGTCGCTCTTTTCTGAACTTGCTCCAGTTTGTTGATGTCTTTTTTAAAATGTGGTGCCCAAAACTGGACACAATATTCCAGATGAGGTCTGACCAAAGAGGAGTAGAGGGAAATAATGACTTCACGTGATCTAGACTGTATGCTTCTGTTAATACATCCTAGAATTGCATTTGCCTTTTTTGCTGCTGCATCACACTGTTGACTCATATTCAGTCTGTGATCTATTAGTATACCCAAGTCTTTTTCACATGTGCTGTCACTTAGCCCTATTCCTCCCATTCTATATATGTTTTTTCCATTTTTATTGCCCAGATGTAGTACTTTGCATTTCTCCCTGTTAAAAACCATTCTGTTAGTTGCTGTTTGGGTTCATGAGAGGAGTAGAAAAACATCAAAAATTTCAATCCTGCACAATTCTACCAAGAAATGTGAGTGTTCATTCAAACTGCTGGTTTTTGCTATTTTGGGCCTTATTGAATAATGAATGTTTTGAATTTTCTGCAAAAGTAAAGTATTTGCAAACTCATCCTTTTAGAAACTTGTTTGGGCTGTTGAGAGGAGTAGAAAAACATCAAAAATTTCAATCCTGCACAATTCTACCAAAAAATGTGAGTGTTCATTCAAACCGCTACTTTTTGCTATTTTGGACTCTATTGAATAATGATACAGGGGAGATGTATATCTTTGTACCGTGTTAGCCAGTAGATAGAAAAATATTCAGGATTGAGAGTCCTCAGTAGTTGATACCTTTTAATGACTAACTGAAAAGATAGTGTTACCATCTTTTCAGTTAGCCATTAAAAGGTATCAACTACTGAGGACTCTCAATCCTGAATATTATTGAATAATGAATGTTTTGCATTTTCTCCAAAAGTAAAGTAGTTGCAAACTCATCCTTATAGAAACTTGTTTGGGCTGTTAAGAGTAGAAGAACATCAAAAATTTCAATCCTGCACGATTCTACCAAGAAATTTGAGTGTTCATTCAAACCGCTGGTTTTTGCTATTTTGGGCCCTATTGAATAATGAATGTTTTGAATTTTCTCCAAATGTAAAGTAGTTGCAAACTAATCCTTTTAGAAACTTGTTTAGGCTGTTGAGAGGAGTAGAAAAACATCAAAAATTTCAATCCTGCACGATTCTACCAAGAAATGTGAGTGTTCATTCAAACAGCTGCTTTTTGCTATTGGTCCCTATTGAATAATGAATGTTTTGAATTTTCTCCAAAAGTAAAGTAGTTGCAAACTCATCCTTTTAGAAACTTGTTTGGGCCGTTGAGAGGAGTAGAAAAACATCAAAAATTTCAATTCTGCACGATTCTACCAAGAAATGTGAGTGTTCATTCAAACAGCTGCTTTTTGCAATTTTGGGCCCTATTGAATAATGAATGTTTTGAATTTTCTCCAGAAGTAAAGTAGTTGCAAACTCATCCTGTTAGAAACTTGTTTGGGCTCATGAGAGGAGTAGAAAAACATTAAAAATGTCAATCCTGAACGACTCTACCAAGAGATGTGAGTGTTCATTCAAACAGCTGCTTTTAGCTATTGGGCCCTATTGAATAATGACTGTTTTGAATTTTCCACAAAAGTAAAGTAGTTGCAAACTCATCCTTATAGAGACTTGTTTGGGTTCATGAGAGGAGTAAAAAAATGTCAAAAATTCCAATCCTGCACGATTCTAATGAGAAATTTGAGTGTTCATTCAAACAGCTGCTTTTTGCTATTAGGCCTTATTGAATAATGAATGTTTTGAATTTTCTCCAAAAGTAAAGTAGTTGCAAACTCATCCTTTTAGAAACTTGTTTGTGCTCATGAGAGGAGTATAAAAAAATTAAAAATTTCAATCCTGCACTATTCTACCAAGTGATGTGAGTGTTCATTCAAACAGCTGCTTTTTGCTATTGGGCCCTATTGAATAATGAATGTTTTGAATTTTCTGCAAAAATAAAGTAGTTGCAAACTCATCCTTATAGAGACTTGTTTGGGCTCATGAGAGGAGTAGAAAATCGTCAAATTCCAATCCTGCACGATTCTACCGAGAAATGTGAGTGTTCATTCAAACCGCTGTTTTTTGGTATTTTGGGCCCTATTGAATAATGAATGTTTTGAATTTTCTCCAAAAGTAAAGTAGTTGCAAACTCATCCTTTTAGAAACTTGTTTGGGCTGTTGAAAGGAGTAGAAAAACATCAAAAATTTCAATCCTGCATGATTCTACCAAGAAATGTGAGTGTTCATTCAAACCGCTGCTTTTTGCTATTGGTCACTATTGAATAATGAATGTTTTGAATTTTCTCCATTTTCAATAACTTTATTAAAAATTTTACATAAAGTTAACAGTAGTATTTTTACAGCATACTGTTGACAGTAGGGTTCAGGATAATATACAAAATAACAGTAATGTATTACATTGAGTAGATCAGTAGGAGTAACAATACACCTAACAATATAAACACTTAACAGTAGTGTGGTATATTGTCAAGAACCAAGAGATAATCCTAAAATAAACAAACGTAATGAGTTACCTTGTATTCTGTTTTAAGAGAGTAATGCGCGTTTTTACCAGATAAATTCAGAGAGGAGAGATATCAGCAATAAAAATAAAAAAAAAATCACATAGTGGGAGAGACCAAGAGCAGTTCAATTAGGAGAAATTCTGATCAGAGGTAAATCTTATCCAAGAATTCCACCTTTTGCTATATGTACTGAAGTAGTCATTTGCCAAAGCATGGCTTTTTTCGTATGAGCAATGTAATGACATCTTGTCTACAATATCACTAATTTTGGGAGTAGCCTCTTCGTTCCATAAGGATGCTATGGCATTTTTAGTTATTAGAAAAAGGTGGATAACTGTTGGGATATGAGATGTATGAATCACTTCTAAACCTATGGACAGTAATGCCATCTGTGGCGTAAGGGTGATGTTTTGTTTAGTCAGAATATTAATTGTTCTAGAGATTTCTATCCAAATGGGCCTGATTTTAGGACATTCCCAGAATACATGTAATAGTGTACCTGTGAATCCGCAATCTCTCCAACAATCTGGGGATCTACCTGGGAACATCCTGGCCAGCTTCACAGGAGTATAGTACCACCTAGATGTCAGTTTGTAAAAGGATTCATGTAGGGATGCGCAAATGTTGGATGAATATGTCTGTTTAAGAGCCAGCTCCCATTGTTCCAGAGAGAATAGGGTATCAAAATCGCTCTCCCATTTAATCATATATGGAGTCTTTTCTCCAATTTCAGAGCCGTTCAAAAAATCATATATATTTCTTGATCTCCAATGGACCTTAACATTAGGATTACAAAGTAGCAAACTTGTAGATTCTGTAATGTAAGATTTTTTTTTCAAAAATTTTGAGATATTTTTCTTAATCGAGGGAAGGAGTTCCAAATCCCGGCAAGAAAAATTATTTTGAGATATTAAAGATTCGTTGCTTATAAATTTCTTACCATCGAACAAATCTCCTATCACCTTAATACCAAATTTTATCCATTCTTTCGGGATTTTTTTATCCATTAGTAAACCAAGAAATTTGATAGGGATATTTTTTAATTGAACGTATCTCTGGCTTCTGTTTCTCTTAACCTGCGGCTTAGCCAGTTGTTTCCATGCAGAGAGAGTTGCGGAGATTATTGGGGAGTCATAACGTAAAGGAGTAGATGACCCCAAACACTCTAGAATTGCGCTTAAAAGAGTTTTGTTTTTATTAAAATATGTCTCAATTTCTACCCAAGCTGGGACGTTATTTGAATTAACCCAAGAAAAGGATTGTTTTATTAAATTGGCATAGTAATAATTAATTAAATTTGGAAGGGCTAGGCCTCCATTGACTTTGCTTCTGTATAGTATATGGGAAGCCACTCTCGCCCTTTTCTTATTCCAAACGAACTTATTTATAATAGACTGAAGTTTCCTAATAAATTTTAAGGGAACAAGTAAAGGTATTGCTCTAAAGATATATAGTATCTTTGGAAGGGTAAAAAGTTTAAATAGTGTTATCCTTCCCACCCATGAAATTTCGTGAGTCGCAAAATTGTTCAATTCGATCTGAGTCTTTTTTGTAATGTTTTGTATGTTCAACTCAACTGTCTTCCTAAAGTTCCTGGATATACGAATACCCAAGTATGAAACATCCTCTTTCTCCCAATCAAACCGGGAAATTTCCTTAATGCGTGAGATGGTTAGGTCGTCTAGAAAGAAATCCAAGATTTTAGATTTGTTCTCATTGATTTTGTAAAATGAGATTTTAGAGAAATTCTCGATAGTAGATAATACACCCCTAATAGAGTTCAGTGGATCTGATAGACTCAGTATAATGTCATCAGCGAATAGACCGATTTTAAATTGGTGATCTTCAATTTGGATACCTTGGATCTCATCATTGGTTCTTATTGCTTCTGCTAAGGGTTCCATAATCAGCGCAAATAACAGGGGGGAGAGTGGGCATCCCTGTCTAGTTCCGTTAGTTATCATGATGCGATCTGAAGTGTGGTTATTTGTATAAACATTAGCGGAAGGGTTTGTGTATAAAGCCATTATAGTTTTTATTATATTATCACTGAAGCCAAATTTATTCAGAGTTGCTTTAAGGAAGTCCCAATTAACCCTGTCGAAGGCTTTCTCTGCGTCTAAAGCCAGGAGGAGAGAGGGGATTTTCTTTCTTTTAATAAAATTTACCAAGTTCAATGTTCTCCTAGTGCCATCGGTAGTCTGGCGTCCCTCTATAAACCCGAGTTGATCTTTATGAATAATGTTTGGGAGGATATTTTTTAGTCTATTTGCTATAATTTTTGAATATAGTTTGACGTCGGTATTTATTAGAGAGATAGGCCTATAATTTTTGACTGACTCCGGGTCTCCCTTAGGTTTGGGTATTAAAATTATATTAGCCTGTAACATTTCCTGAGGAAATTTTCCAGTCCGAGATGCCTTGTCAAAGATGCGGACTAAGTGTGGGGTTATGATATTTGCGAATGCTTGGTAATATTCATTCGAGAATCCATCGGGGCCCGGAGTTTTCTTTTTTTTAAATGAATTAATTACTTCCAGGACTTCAGACGCAGAGAAAGGGGCCTCAAGTTTAGACAGTTGTTAGGGGGTAATCTTAGGTAACCCCAGAGGGGCAAGAAAATCATTTATGCCTTGTTCGTCGGGTTGTTGGGTATGTTCATCTAGTTTAAGATTGTAAATAGACGAATAATATTTAGCAAATGCTTCAACGATTTTCTTGGGGTGTTCTAATTTATTGCCCTCATGGTTAATTTTATTGATTTTGCATTTGATCCTAATTGATCTGAATTTTTGTGCCATAAGTCTAGTGGGTTTGTTGTATGAAGAATAATAGTTTGATTTCATTAGTTTTGCAAATTTTTCGTATTCACTGAATAACTCCGATCTAAGATCTATTCTTAGTTTAAGAATCTCCGAGTGTATATTTGGTGGAGGAGAGGATGAATTTTGTAATATTGCTTCCAATTTTTGTAACTCTAATTGTAAGGTACGGATTTTTTCTTTGGAAAGTTTTTTTTTGTTGTAGGCCAGATATGTCATAACCCCCCTAATTACTGCCTTGTGCGCGTTCCAAAGGGTGAATGGGCAAATGTTGTTTATATCATTTTCTATGAAATAATTATTTAAGGCTTTTTCAATTTCTTTTTTAAATTTTGGGTTGAACAACAGGGATGAGTCGCATCTCCATTGGGATCTGAACTCTGCCGACCTACCAAGGAAAATTTCTGCAACAATTGGAGAGTGATCAGAAAATGTTTTGGGGAGAATTTCAATTTTCTTAAATTTCGAAATTGAGAACGTATCTGTCAAAAACAAGTCAATCCTAGCGAAAGACTTGTGTGCCTCTGAGAAATGGGTATATTCCCTAGAAGATGTATTTAAACATCTGAATACATCTAGGTATTCATGGTTGCAAAGCCAATTTTTTAATTCAGGAAATGATGAGCGAGTGAGAGAGGTGGAGTCCATTGCTCCATCAGGAACAATGTTGAAATCACCCACCAAAACAATAACACCTTTTTTCACTTCCTGGATTTTTCTATCGAGACCATTGAAGAAACGCATTTGACCATTGCATGGAGCATAAACGTTCACAAGTGTCGTTAGTTGATTGTCTATCAGACAAGTAAGAATCAAATATCTGCCCTCGCTGTCAGAGTATTCGTTAATGATTTCGAATGAAATAGTATCTTTAATTAGTATGAGGACTCCTGCTCGTTTCTTTACATTAAGAGATTTGTATATATATGGGAAATTTTTATTCTCTATCTTGGGGTGTCCATCCCTAGCCAATTTCACCTCTTGGAGGCAAATTATATCTGCTCTGCTGCCCCTGATCTCTCTCCACGTGAGATACCTCTTAGCGGGACTATTCAATCCCCTCACATTGAGTGATAGTATCTTAACCATATACTAAAGAATACAAAAAAAAAAACAGAAATATAAACAGAACAATAAACAGGAAGAGATTACCACAATCTTAGGTAAACTTCCTAAAATGGGGAAAAGCTCGTGAAACTCCGCAGGAAGCCTCCTGCATACAAAATAATGTAAGTGATATAGCCATTAAAATTTGCATTTTTCACCCTGGAGCCTCTTCTCTCTTGTCCAAGGATTTAAGAAAATGTTTCCCCTCTTGTGGAGATAGGATTACTACTACCTTCCCACCATGAATTATCAAAAGCTTAGTAGGGAACCCCCACCTATAAACCACACCCTTTTGTCTCAGAATTGTTGTAACTTCATTAAATCCCTTCCTTGTTTGTATAGTTTCTTTTGAAAGGTCTGCATATGATTTGATGTGATCATAAGGGTGGGGAAGATGTTTATTGGTCCTAAAATAGTTTAAGAATTTTTCTTTGGTGGAGTAAAAATGGAATCTTAAGATAGTGTCTCTAGGGAGCTCAGCCGAGATAGATGCAGGCCTCGGGAGTCTGTGGATTCTATCTATCATTAGTTCTACCTCAGGGACGGATGGCAGAATTTTGATTAAAATCTCTTTAACATATTTTTGTAAATTGTGCTGGTTAATTTTTTCCGAGATTCCTCTCAATTTAATGTTGTTCCTCCTACTGCGGTCTTCTAGGTCGGCTACTTTATTTCGTAAAAAAAAGGATCTCTTTTTGGGCATTAGTTTGTTGTTTTTGAATGGAATCTGAGGTTTTCCCTAGAGCTTCTAATTTCTTTTCATTATTATCAATCCTGGTGTTAACTGTGTCAAGATTGGATTGTAGACTGTTTACATGTTTATTCAGAGAGGACTCAAAGCTTTTATTTAATGCTAGAATTAAGTCTTTAATATATTTTTCAGAGACCCCTCTCTCAGAAGCCTGGAAATTTTCCAGACCCTCATGTCCACTGCTACTAGCCTCCTCCTCCTCCTCTACAGAACTATAATCTTTTCTGGGTCTACTTTTTTCTGGACTATGAGATGGAGAGGCTTCGTAGTATTCTTCCTCGTCTGACAACACAGACCTACCCTCCCCTTTAGACTCATCTCTTTTAGATTTTCTACTAACAGAGGTATCCATTGTTGATTGGATGTTATCCAACTCTTGTATCATTAGAGTATGGGAATCACCCTTTTGTCCGATTTCAAATTTAGTAGTATTTATGGGGGAGGGAGGAGGGCTAATGCATATAGCTTCATCTAGATTAGTCATATCTTGTTTACGTGTGGATTTAGATTTATCTTTCTGCTGTTTCGCTTTGTTGTTTTTCTGACTCATTTTTTTTTTTTTTTTTTTTTCTTTTCAATCTACAATGTACAATGCTTTCACTGTGACCGATTCCCTAAAGAACAACAAAGATTTTCTATTAACTCAACACAAATAAATCATGGAATTGTGTACCTGTAGATAAAGAGATCAGATGTATCACAAAAGCTGTTTAGATCAAATATATAGATGAATAGTCTGCAGACACCACAGTATGTTAAATAAAGATAATAGTAAACAGTTTCCTGTAATTAGATTGACAATCTTAGTTAGCCCTTACAGATGAAGCACAAATAATCACCATAAATGAGGTCTGCTGCACTGTTTATAATAATGCCAGGTGAGGCCACCTTAGTGGTTCCCAACCGGATCCGCAGCTTATTTTAATGATTCTCCCGTCTCTCCTGGACCTCAATCTCACCCACGTCAGATTCTTTGATGTATTTAGGGGCATACACCGTACACAGCCCCCACCTCTCAGCTGCTGCAGAAACTCTCCCGGTACCTGTCACCAACACTAACAGTCCTGGATGTCCTCCACGCCTCCCAGCCGCTCCTCTCCCTTGATCTCCTTGGCGGTGCTGCTCCTGTGATCCCCCGCCGACTGTTACCGCTCCCCGCTGCCACCGCTGTTCAGTACCTTGTAGTTAGTGCCGCTACAGCCTCTACCGGGACACCCGATCTCCTCCTCCGCTCCGTTGTTAGGCGTTGCTGGACCTCACTGCCGATGACGGGCTCCGTATATTCTGGCGCACCGCTGCTTTGAATATCAGGCGCGGGAAAGTCTAGGCGCTCTCCTCCTGTTGCTTTCTTCAGACACCGCCGTGCTCACCGGCGTCGCTATGTAACACTGCCTCAGCCAGATCTGCGATGTCCTCCGCACCTCTCAGCCGCTGCACTTCTTTAATCTCCACGTCCACACCGCTCCCAAGGTTCCCCGCTGACTGTCGCCGCTCCACTCTGTCACCTCGATTCAGCTCCTTGTAATTAGCGCCGCAGCCTCCACCGGGACACCAGTACTCCTCCTCCGCACCGCTGCTAGCTGCCGCTGGACTCCACTGTCTATGTCGGGCTCCTTACATCAGCGTCTTTCACCTCCTCACATCGGGCGCATCGCTGCTTTAAACACCGAGCGCGGGAAGACAAAGGCGGGAAAAAGCGCGGGGAAATCCCGGCCGGCTCACTCCTGCTGCTTTCTTCAGATGCCGCTGTACTTGCTGGCGTCGCTATGTAATGCTGCCTCAGTCAGACCTCCGGGACCCGCCGCTTGTCACAACGGGCACCTGAGTCTCCTCTGTCGGCCTCTTTTGGTTTCTCTAGCAGCGTCTCACCTCTTCCCCTCTCGGGCCCGCCGCTGCAGAGAGAAGCAGGCGCGGGAAAAACTTGCTGATTCACCGCTCCTCAGGCATTAGAAGGTCATATCTCGGGGAATATTCATCACAAGAACTCCAGAGAGGTCTCAAAATGATCCTGGAGAATAAGGCTCTCTAGTCCAATAAATCTTTTTGTCCAAATTCTTCTTGTTTGCTTTGTATGTCGCTTAATAAGGAAGGCTTCCTCAGAGCTCAGAGCTCACACAGCCTGCTGCATTGAGCTCCAGACCACGCCCCTTGAATTTTCTCCAAAAGTAAAGTAGTTGCAAACTCATCCTTTTAGAAATTTGTTTGGGCTGTTGAGAGTAGAAAAACATCAAAAATTTCAATCCTGCATGATTCTACCAAGAAATGTGAGTGTTCATTCAAACCGCTGGTTTTTGCTATTTTGGGCCCTATTGAATAATGAATGTTTTAAATTTTCTCCAAAAGTAAAGTAGTTGCAAACTCATTCTTGTTTGTGCTGTTGAGAGGAGTTAAAAAACATCAAACATTTCAATACTGCATGATTCTACCAAGAAATGTGATTGTTCATTCAAAACGCTGCTTTTTGTTATTGGGCTCTATTGAATAATGAATGTTTTGAATTTTCTCCAAAAGTAAAGTAGTTGCAAACTCATCCTTTTAGAAACTTGTTTGGGCTGTTGAGAGGAGTAGAAAAACATAAAAAAATTTCAATTCTGCATGATTCTACCAAGAAATGTGAGTGTTAATTCAAACTGCTGCTTTTTGCTGTTGGGCTCTATTGAATAATGAATGTTTTGAATTTTCTCCAGAAGTAAAGTAGTTGCAAACTCATCCTTTTAGAAACTTGTTTGGGCTCATGAGAGGAGTAGAAAAACATCAAAAATTCCAATCCTGCACGATTCTACCGAGAACTGTGAGTGTTCATTCAAACCGCTGCTTTTTGCTATTGGGTCTTATTGAATAATGAATGTTTTGAATTTTCTCCAAAAGTAAAGTAGTTGCAAACTCATCCTTTTAGAAACTTGTTTGGGCTGTTGAGAGGAGTAGAAAAACATCAAAAATTTCAATCCTGCATGATTCTACCAAGAAATGTGAGTGTTCATTCAAACCACTGGTTTTTGCTATTTTGGGCCCTATTGAATAATGAATGTTTTGAATTTTCTCCAAAAGTAAAGTAGTTGCAAACTCATCCTTTTAGAAACTTGTTTGGGCTGTGCAGAGGAGTAAAAACAACTGAAATTTCAATCCTGAATGATTCTACCAAGAAATGTGAGTGTTCATTGAAACAGCAGCTTTTTGCTATTGGGCCCTATTGAATAATGAATGTTTTGAATTTTCTGCAAAAGTAAAGTAGTTGCAAACTCATCCTTATAGAGACTTGTTTGGGCTCATGAGAGGAGTAGAAAAACATCAAAAATTCCAATCCTGAATGATTCCACCAAGAAATGTGAGTGTTCATTCAAACAGCAGCTTTTTGCTATTGGGCCCTATTGAATAATGAATGTTTTGAATTTTCTCCAAAAGTAAAGTAGTTGCAAACTAATACTTTTAGAGACTTGTTTAGGCTGTTGAGAGGAGTAGAAAAACATCAAAAATTTCAATTCTGCATGATTCTACCAAGAAATGTGAGTGTTCATTCAAACCGCTGCTTTTTGCTATTGGTCCCTATTGAATAATGAATGTTTTGAATTTTCTCCAAAAGTAAAGTAGTTGCAAACTCATTCTTTTAGAAATTTGTTTGGGCTGTTGAGAGGAGTAGAAAAACATCAAAAATTTCAATCCTGCATGATTCTACCAAGAAATGTGAGTGTTCATTCAAACCGCTGGTTTTTGCTATTTTGGGCCCTATTGAATAATGAATGTTTTGAATTTTCTCCAAATGTAAAGTAGTTGCAAACTAATCCTTTTAGAAACTTGTTTAGGCTGTTGAGAGGAGTAGAAAAACATCAAAAATTTCAATCCTGCACGATTCTACCAAGAAATGTGAGTATTCATTCAAACAGCTGCTTTTTGCTATTGGTCCCTATTGAATAATGAATGTTTTGAATTTTCTCCAAAAGTAAAGTAGTTTGCAAACTCATCCTTTTAGAAATTTGTTTGGGCTCATGAGAGGAGTAGAAAAACATCAAAAATTTCAATCCTGGATGACTCTAACAAGAGATGTGAGTGTTCATTCAAACAGCTGCTTTTTGCTATTGGGCCCTATTGAATAATGAATGTTTTAAATTTTCTGCAAAAGTAAAGTAGTTGCAAACTCATCCTTATAGAGACTTGTTTGGGCTCATGAGAGGAGTAGAAAAACTTCAAAAATTCCAATCCTGCACGATTCTACCTAGAACTGTGAGTTTTCATTCAAACCGCTGCTTTTTGCTATTGGGTCTTATTGAATAATGAATGTTTTGTATTTTCTCCAAAAGTAAAGTTGTTGCAAACTCATCCTTTTAGAAACTTGTTTGGGCTGTTGAGAGGAGTAGAAAAACATCAAAAATTTCAATTCTGCACGATTCTACCAAGAAATGTGAGTGTTCATTCAAACTGCTGCTTTTTGCTATTTTGTGCCCTATTGAATAATGAATGTTTTGAATTTTCTCCAGAAGTAAAGTAGTTGCAAACTCATCCTTTTAGAAACTTGTTTGGGCTCATGAGAGGAGTAGAAAAACATTAAAAATTTCAATCCTGAACGACTCTACCAAGAGATGTGAGTGTTCATTCAAACAGCTGCTTTTAGCTATTGGGCCCTATTGAATAATGACTGTTTTGAATTTTCCACAAAAGTAAAGTAGTTGCAAACTCATCCTTATAGAGACTTGTTTGGGCTCATGAGAGGAGTAGAAAATCGTCAAATTCCAATCCTGCACGATTCTACCGAGAAATGTGAGTGTTCATTCAAACCGCTGTTTTTTGATATTTTGGGCCCTTTTGAATAATGAATGTTTTGAATTTTCTCCAAAAGTAAAGTAGTTGCAAACTCATCCTTTTAGAAACTTGTTTGGGCTGTTGAAAGGAGTAGAAAAACATCAAAAATTTCAATCCTGCATGATTCTACCAAGAAATGTGAGTGTTCATTCAAACCGCTGCTTTTTGCTATTGGTCACTCTTGAATAATGAATGTTTTGAATTTTCTCCAAAAGTAAAGTAGTTGCAAACTCATCCTTTTAGAAATTTGTTTGGGCTGTTGTGAGTAGAAAAACATCAAAAATTTCAATCCTGCATGATTCTACCAAGAAATGTGAGTGTTCATTCAAACCGCTGGTTTTTGCTATTTTGGGCCCTATTGAATAATGAATGTTTTAAATTTTCTCCAAAAGTAAAGTAGTTGCAAACTCATTCTTGTTTGTGCTGTTGAGAGGAGTTAAAAAATATCAAACATTTCAATACTGCATGATTCTACCAAGAAATGTGATTGTTCATTCAAAACGCTGCTTTTTGCTATTGGGCTCTATTGAATAATGAATGTTTTGAATTTTCTCCAAAAGTAAAGTAGTTGTAAACTCATCCTTTTAGAAACTTGTTTGGGCTGTTGAGAGGAGTAGAAAAACATAAAAAAATTTCAATTCTGCATGATTCTACCAAGAAATGTGAGTGTTAATTCAAACTGCTGCTTTTTGCTGTTGGGCTCTATTGAATAATGAATGTTTTGAATTTTCTCCAGAAGTAAAGTAGTTGCAAACTCATCCTTTTAGAAACTTGTTTGGGCTCATGAGAGGAGTAGAAAAACATCAAAAATTCCAATCCTGCACGATTCTACCGAGAACTGTGAGTGTTCATTCAAACCGCTGCTTTTTGCTATTGGGTCTTATTGAATAATGAATGTTTTGAATTTTCTCCAAAAGTAAAGTAGTTGCAAACTCATCCTTTTAGAAACTTGTTTGGGCTGTTGAGAGGAGTAGAAAAACATCAAAAATTTCAATCCTGCATGATTCTACCAAGAAATGTGAGTGTTCATTCAAACCGCTGGTTTTTGCTATTTTGGGCCCTATTGAATAATGAATGTTTTGAATTTTCTCCAAAAGTAAAGTAGTTGCAAACTCATCCTTTTAGAAACTTGTTTGGGCTGTGCAGAGGAGTAAAAAAAACTGACATTTCAATCCTGAATGATTCTACCAAGAAATGTGAGTGTTCATTCAAACAGCAGCTTTTTGCTATTGGGCCCTATTGAATAATGAATGTTTTGAATTTTCTGCAAAAGTAAAGTAGTTGCAAACTCATCCTTATAGAGACTTGTTTGGGCTCATGAGAGGAGTAGAAAAACATCAAAAATTCCAATCCTGAATGATTCCACCAAGAAATGTGAGTGTTCATTCAAACAGCAGCTTTTTGATATTGGGCCCTATTGAATAATTAATGTTTTGAATTTTCTCCAAAAGTAAAGTAGTTGCAAACTCATCCTTTTAGAAATTTGTTTGGGCTTTTGAGAGGAGTAGAAAAACATCAAAAATTTCAATCATACATGATTCTACCAAGAAATGTGAGTTTTCATTCAAACCACTGGTTTTTGCTATTTTGGGCCCTATTGAATAATGAATGTTTTGAATTTTCTCCAGAAGTAAAGTAGTTGCAAACTCATCCTTTTAGAAACTTGTTTGGGCTCATGAGAGGAGTAGAAAAACATCAAAAATTTCAATCCTGCACGATTCTACCGAGAACTGTGAGTGTTCATTCAAACCGCTGCTTTTTGCTATTGGTTCTTATTGAATAATGAATGTTTTGAATTTTCTCCAAAAGTAAAGTAGCTGCAAACTCATCCTTTTAGAAACTTGTTTGGGCTGTTGAGAGGAGTAAAAAAACATAAAAAATTTCAATCCTGAACGACTCTACCAAGAGATGTGAGTGTTCATTCAAACAGCTGCTTTTTGCTATTGGGCCCTACTGAATAATCAATGTTTTGAATTTTCTCCAAAAGTAAAGTAGTTGCAAGCGCATCCTTATAGAGACTTGTTTGGGTTCATGAGAGGAGTAGAAAAACATCAAAAATTTCAATCCAGCACAATTTTACCAAGAAATGTGAGTTTTCATTCAAACTGCTGCATTGTGCTATTGATCCCTATTGAATAATGAATGTTTTGAATTTTCTCCAAAAGTAAAGTAGTTGCAAACTCATCCTTTTAGAAACTTGTTTGGGCTCATGAGAGGAGTAGAAAAACATCAAAAAATTTCAATCCTGCACGATTCTACCAAGCGATGTGAGTGTTCATTCAAACAGCTGCTTTTTGCTATTGGGCCCTATTGAATAATGAATGTTTTGAATTTTCTGCAAAAGTAAAGTAGTTGCAAACTCATCCTTATAGAGACTTGTTTGGGCTCATGAGTGGAGTAGAAAAATGTCAAAAATTCCAATCCTGAATGATTCTACCAAGAAATGTGAGTGTTCATTCAAACATCAGCTTTTTGCTATTGGGCCCTATTGAATAATGAATGTTTTGAATTTTCTCCAGAAGTAAAGGAGTTGCAAACTCATCCTTTTAGAAATTTGTTTGGGCTCATGAGAGGAGTAGAAAAACATTAAAAATTTCAATCCTGAACGACTCTACCAAGAGATGTGAGTGTTCATTCAAACAGCTGCTTTTAGCTATTGGGCCCTATTGAATAATGACTGTTTTGAATTTTCCGCAAAAGTAAAGTAGTTGCAAACTCATCCTTATAGAGACTTGTTTGGGTTCATGAGAGGAGTAAAAAAAACTTCAAAAATTCCAATCCTGCACGATTCTAATGAGAAATGTGAGTGTTCATTCAAACAGCTGCTTTTTGCTATTAGGCCTTATTGAATAATGAATGTTTTGAATTTTCTCCAAAAGTAAAGTAGTTGCAAACTCATCTTTTTAGAAACTTGTTTGGGCTCATGAGAGGAGTAGAAAAACATCAAAAATTTCAATCCTGCACGATTCTACCAAGAAATGTGAGTGTTCATTCAAACAGCTGCTTTTTGCTATTTGGCCCTATTGAATAATGAATGTTTTGAATTTTCTGCAAAAATAAAGTAGTTGCAAACTCATCCTTATAGAGACTTGTTTGGGCTCATGAGAGGAGTAGAAAATCGTCAAATTCCAATCCTGCACGATTCTACCGAGAAATGTGAGTATTCATTCAAACCACTTCTTTTTGGTATTTTGGTCCCTATTGAATAATGAATGTTTTGAATTTTCTCCAAAAGTAAAGTAGTTGCAAACTCAACCTTTTAGAAATTTGTTTGTGCTGTTGAGAGGAGTAGAAAAACATCAAAAATTTCAATCCTGCATGATTCTACCAAGAAATGTGAGTGTTCATTCAAACCACTGGTTTTTGCAATTTTGGGCCCTATTGAATAATGAATGTTTTAAATTTTCTACAAAAGTAAAGTAGTTGCAAACTCATTCTTGTTTGTGCTGTTGACACGAGTTAAAAAACATCAAAAATTTCAATTCTGCACGATTCTACCAAGAAATGTGAGTGTTCATTCAAACCGCTGAATTTTGCTATTTTGGGCCCTATTGAATAATGAATGTTTTGAATTTTCTCCAAAAGTAAAGTAGTTGCAAACTCATCCTTTTTGAAACTTGTTTGGGCTGTTCAGAGGAGTAAAAAAACTGAAATTTCAATCCTGAATGATTCTACCAAGAAATGTGAGTGTTCATTCAAACAGCAGCTTTTTGCTATTGGGCCCTATTGAATAATGAATGTTTTGAATTTTCTGCAAAAGTAAAGTAGTTGCAAACTCATCCTTCTAGAGACTTGTTTGGGCTCATGAGAGTAGAAAAACGTCAAAAATTCCAATCCTGAATGATTCTACCAAGAAATGTGAGTGTTCATTCAAAAAGCAGCTTCTTGCTATTGGGCCCTATTGAATAATGAATGTTTTGAATTTTCTCCAAAAGTAAAGTAGTTGCAAACTCATCCTTTTAGAAACTTGTTTGGGCTCATGAGAGGAGTAGAAAAACATCAAAAATTTCTATTCTGCACGATTCTACCAAGAAATGTGAGTGTTCATTAAAACAGCTGCTTTTTGCTACTTTGGGCCCTATTGAATAATGAATGTTTTGAATTTTCTCCAGAAGTAAAGTAGTTGCAAACTCATCCTTTTAGAAACTTGTATGGGCTCATGAGAGGAGTAGAAAAACATTAAAAATTTCAATCCTGAACGACTCTACCAAGAGAAGTGAGTGTTCATTCAAACAGCTGCTTTTAGCTATTGGGCCCTATTGAATAATGACTGTTTTGAATTTTCCGCAAAAGTAAAGTAGTTGCAAACTCATCCTTATAGAGACTTGTTTGGGTTCATGAGAGGAGTAAAAAAAGTCAAAAATTCCAATCCTGCACGATTCTAATGAGAAATGTGAGTGTTCATTCATACTGCTGCTTTTTGCTATTTTGGGCCCTATTGAATAATGAATGTTTTGAATTTTCTCCAAAAGTAAAGTAGCTGCAAACTCATCCTTTTAGAAATTTGTTTGGGCTCATGAGAGGAGTAGAAAAACATTAAAAATTTCAATCCTGAATGACTACCAAGAGATGTGAGTGTTCATTCAAACAGTTGCTTTTTGCTATTGGGCCCTATTGAATAATGAATGTTTTGAATTTTCTGGAAAAGTAAAGTAGTTGCAAACTCATCTTTATAGAGACTTGTTTGGGTTCATGAGAGGAGTAGAAAAACATCAAAAATTTCAATCCTGCACAATTCTACCAAGAAATGTGAGTGTTCATTCAAACTGCTGGTTTTTGCTATTTTGGGCCTTATTGAATAATGAATGTTTTGAATTTTCTGCAAAAGTAAAGTATTTGCAAACTCATCCTTTTAGAAACTTGTTTGGGCTGTTGAGAGGAGTAGAAAAACATCAAAAATTTCAATCCTGCACAATTCTACCAAAAAATGTGAGTGTTCATTCAAACCGCTACTTTTTGCTATTTTGGACTCTATTGAATAATGATACAGGGGAGATGTATATCTTTGTACCGTGTTAGCCAGTAGATAGAAAAATATTCAGGATTGAGAGTCCTCAGTAGTTGATACCTTTTAATGACTAACTGAAAAGATAGTGTTACCATCTTTTCAGTTAGCCATTAAAAGGTATCAACTACTGAGGACTCTCAATCCTGAATATTATTGAATAATGAATGTTTTGCATTTTCTCCAAAAGTAAAGTAGTTGCAAACTCATCCTTATAGAAACTTATTTGGGCTGTTAAGAGTAGAAAAACATCAAAAATTTCAATCCTGCACGATTCTACCAAGAAATTTGAGTGTTCATTCAAACCGCTGGTTTTTGCTATTTTGGGCCCTATTGAATAATGAATGTTTTGAATTTTCTCCAAATGTAAAGTAGTTGCAAACTAATCCTTTTAGAAACTTGTTTAGGCTGTTGAGAGGAGTAGAAAAACATCAAAAATTTCAATCCTGCACGATTCTACCAAGAAATGTGAGTGTTCATTCAAACAGCTGCTTTTTGCTATTGGTCCCTATTTAATAATGAATGTTTTGAATTTTCTCCAAAAGTAAAGTAGTTGCAAACTCATCCTTTTAGAAACTTGTTTGGGCCGTTGAGAGGAGTAGAAAAACATCAAAAATTTCAATTCTGCACGATTCTACCAAGAAATGTGAGTGTTCATTCAAACAGCTGCTTTTTGCAATTTTGGGCCCTATTGAATAATGAATGTTTTGAATTTTCTCCAGAAGTAAAGTAGTTGCAAACTCATCCTGTTAGAAACTTGTTTGGGCTCATGAGAGGAGTAGAAAAACATTAAAAATTTCAATCCTGAACGACTCTACCAAGAGATGTGAGTGTTCATTCAAACAGCTGCTTTTAGCTATTGGGCCCTATTGAATAATGACTGTTTTGAATTTTCCACAAAAGTAAAGTAGTTGCAAACTCATCCTTATAGAGACTTGTTTGGGTTCATGAGAGGAGTAAAAAAATGTCAAAAATTCCAATCCTGCATGATTCTAATGAGAAATTTGAGTGTTCATTCAAACAGCTGCTTTTTGCTATTAGGCCTTATTGAATAATGAATGTTTTGAATTTTCTCCAAAAGTAAAGTAGTTGCAAACTCATCCTTTTAGAAACTTGTTTGGGCTCATGAGAGGAGTATAAAAAAATTAAAAATTTCAATCCTGCACTATTCTACCAAGTGATGTGAGTGTTCATTCAAACAGCTGCTTTTTGCTATTGGGCCCTATTGAATAATGAATGTTTTGAATTTTCTGCAAAAATAAAGTAGTTGCAAACTCATCCTTATAGAGACTTGTTTGGGCTCATGAGAGGAGTAGAAAATCGTCAAATTCCAATCCTGCACGATTCTACCGAGAAATGTGAGTGTTCATTCAAACCGCTGTTTTTTGGTATTTTGGGCCCTATTGAATAATGAATGTTTTGAATTTTCTCCAAAAGTAAAGTAGTTGCAAACTCATCCTTTTAGAAACTTGTTTGGGCTGTTGAAAGGAGTAGAAAAACATCAAAAATTTCAATCCTGCATGATTCTACCAAGAAATGTGAGTGTTCATTCAAACCGCTGCTTTTTGCTATTGGTCACTATTGAATAATGAATGTTTTGAATTTTCTCCAAAAGTAAAGTAGTTGCAAACTCATCCTTTTAGAAATTTGTTTGGGCTGTTGAGAGTAGAAAAACATCAAAAATTTCAATCCTGCATGATTCTACCAAGAAATGTGAGTGTTCATTCAAACCGCTGGTTTTTGCTATTTTGGGCCCTATTGAATAATGAATGTTTTAAATTTTCTCCAAAAGTAAAGTAGTTGCAAACTCATTCTTGTTTGTGCTGTTGAGAGGAGTTAAAAAACAACAAACATTTCAATACTGCATGATTCTACCAAGAAATGTGATTGTTCATTCAAACCGCTGGTTTTTGCTATTTTGGGCCCTATTGAATAATGAATGTTTTGAATTTTCTCCAAAAGTAAAGTAGTTGCAAACTCATCCTTTTAGAAACTTGTTTGGGCTGTGCAGAGGAGTAAAAAAAACTGACATTTCAATCCTGAATGATTCTACCAAGAAATGTGAGTGTTCATTCAAACAGCAGCTTTTTGCTATTGGGCCCTATTGAATAATGAATGTTTTGAATTTTCTGCAAAAGTAAAGTAGTTGCAAACTCATCCTTATAGAGACTTGTTTGGGCTCATGAGAGGAGTAGAAAAACATCAAAAATTCCAATCCTGAATGATTCCACCAAGAAATGTGAGTGTTCATTCAAACAGCAGCTTTTTGCTATTGGGCCCTATTGAATAATTAATGTTTTGAATTTTCTCCAAAAGTAAAGTAGTTGCAAACTCATCCTTTTAGAAATTTGTTTGGGCTGTTGAGAGGAGTAGAAAAACATCAAAAATTTCAATCATACATGATTCTACCAAGAAATGTGAGTTTTCATTCAAACCACTGGTTTTTGCTATTTTGGGCCCTATTGAATAATGAATGTTTTGAATTTTCTCCAGAAGTAAAGTAGTTGCAAACTCATCCTTTTAGAAACTTGTTTGGGCTCATGAGAGGAGTAGAAAAACATCAAAAATTTCAATCCTGCACGATTCTACCGAGAACTGTGAGTGTTCATTCAAACCGCTGCTTTTTGCTATTGGTTCTTATTGAATAATGAATGTTTTGAATTTTCTCCAAAAGTAAAGTAGCTGCAAACTCATCCTTTTAGAAACTTGTTTGGGCTGTTGAGAGGAGTAAAAAAACATAAAAAATTTCAATCCTGAACGACTCTACCAAGAGATGTGAGTGTTCATTCAAACAGCTGCTTTTTGCTATTGGGCCCTACTGAATAATCAATGTTTTGAATTTTCTCCAAAAGTAAAGTAGTTGCAAGCGCATCCTTATAGAGAATTGTTTGGGTTCATGAGAGGAGTAGAAAAACATCAAAAATTTCAATCCAGCACAATTTTACCAAGAAATGTGAGTTTTCATTCAAACTGCTGCATTGTGCTATTGATCCCTATTGAATAATGAATGTTTTGAATTTTCTCCAAAAGTAAAGTAGTTGCAAACTCATCCTTTTAGAAACTTGTTTGGGCTCATGAGAGGAGTAGAAAAACATCAAAAAATTTCAATCCTGCACGATTCTACCAAGCGATGTGAGTGTTCATTCAAACAGCTGCTTTTTGCTATTGGGCCCTATTGAATAATGAATGTTTTGAATTTTCTGCAAAAGTAAAGTAGTTGCAAACTCATCCTTATAGAGACTTGTTTGGGCTCATGAGTGGAGTAGAAAAATGTCAAAAATTCCAATCCTGAATGATTCTACCAAGAAATGTGAGTGTTCATTCAAACATCAGCTTTTTGCTATTGGGCCCTATTGAATAATGAATGTTTTGAATTTTCTCCAGAAGTAAAGGAGTTGCAAACTCATCCTTTTAGAAATTTGTTTGGGCTCATGAGAGGAGTAGAAAAACATTAAAAATTTCAATCCTGAACGACTCTACCAAGAGATGTGAGTGTTCATTCAAACAGCTGCTTTTAGCTATTGGGCCCTATTGAATAATGACTGTTTTGAATTTTCCGCAAAAGTAAAGTAGTTGCAAACTCATCCTTATAGAGACTTGTTTGGGTTCATGAGAGGAGTAAAAAAAACTTCAAAAATTCCAATCCTGCACGATTCTAATGAGAAATGTGAGTGTTCATTCAAACAGCTGCTTTTTGCTATTAGGCCTTATTGAATAATGAATGTTTTGAATTTTCTCCAAAAGTAAAGTAGTTGCAAACTCATCTTTTTAGAAACTTGTTTGGGCTCATGAGAGGAGTAGAAAAACATCAAAAATTTCAATCCTGCACGATTCTACCAAGAAATGTGAGTGTTCATTCAAACAGCTGCTTTTTGCTATTTGGCCCTATTGAATAATGAATGTTTTGAATTTTCTGCAAAAATAAAGTAGTTGCAAACTCATCCTTATAGAGACTTGTTTGGGCTCATGAGAGGAGTAGAAAATCGTCAAATTCCAATCCTGCACGATTCTACCGAGAAATGTGAGTATTCATTCAAACCACTTCTTTTTGGTATTTTGGGCCCTATTGAATAATGAATGTTTTGAATTTTCTCCAAAAGTAAAGTAGTTGCAAACTCAACCTTTTAGAAATTTGTTTGTGCTGTTGAGAGGAGTAGAAAAACATCAAAAATTTCAATCCTGCATGATTCTACCAAGAAATGTGAGTGTTCATTCAAACCACTGGTTTTTGCAATTTTGGGCCCTATTGAATAATGAATGTTTTAAATTTTCTACAAAAGTAAAGTAGTTGCAAACTCATTCTTGTTTGTGCTGTTGACACGAGTTAAAAAACATCAAAAATTTCAATTCTGCACGATTCTACCAAGAAATGTGAGTGTTCATTCAAACCGCTGAATTTTGCTATTTTGGGCCCTATTGAATAATGAATGTTTTGAATTTTCTCCAAAAGTAAAGTAGTTGCAAACTCATCCTTTTTGAAACTTGTTTGGGCTGTTCAGAGGAGTAAAAAAACTGAAATTTCAATCCTGAATGATTCTACCAAGAAATGTGAGTGTTCATTCAAACAGCAGCTTTTTGCTATTGGGCCCTATTGAATAATGAATGTTTTGAATTTTCTGCAAAAGTAAAGTAGTTGCAAACTCATCCTTCTAGAGACTTGTTTGGGCTCATGAGAGTAGAAAAACGTCAAAAATTCCAATCCTGAATGATTCTACCAAGAAATGTGAGTGTTCATTCAAAAAGCAGCTTCTTGCTATTGGGCCCTATTGAATAATGAATGTTTTGAATTTTCTCCAAAAGTAAAGTAGTTGCAAACTCATCCTTTTAGAAACTTGTTTGGGCTCATGAGAGGAGTAGAAAAACATCAAAAATTTCTATTCTGCACGATTCTACCAAGAAATGTGAGTGTTCATTAAAACAGCTGCTTTTTGCTACTTTGGGCCCTATTGAATAATGAATGTTTTGAATTTTCTCCAGAAGTAAAGTAGTTGCAAACTCATCCTTTTAGAAACTTGTATGGGCTCATGAGAGGAGTAGAAAAACATTAAAAATTTCAATCCTGAACGACTCTACCAAGAGAAGTGAGTGTTCATTCAAACAGCTGCTTTTAGCTATTGGGCCCTATTGAATAATGACTGTTTTGAATTTTCCGCAAAAGTAAAGTAGTTGCAAACTCATCCTTATAGAGACTTGTTTGGGTTCATGAGAGGAGTAAAAAAAGTCAAAAATTCCAATCCTGCACGATTCTAATGAGAAATGTGAGTGTTCATTCATACTGCTGCTTTTTGCTATTTTGGGCCCTATTGAATAATGAATGTTTTGAATTTTCTCCAAAAGTAAAGTAGTTGCAAACTCATCCTTTTAGAAATTTGTTTGGGCTCATGAGAGGAGTAGAAAAACATTAAAAATTTCAATCCTGAATGACTACCAAGAGATGTGAGTGTTCATTCAAACAGTTGCTTTTTGCTATTGGGCCCTATTGAATAATGAATGTTTTGAATTTTCTGGAAAAGTAAAGTAGTTGCAAACTCATCTTTATAGAGACTTGTTTGGGTTCATGAGAGGAGTAGAAAAACATCAAAAATTTCAATCCTGCACAATTCTACCAAGAAATGTGAGTGTTCATTCAAATTGCTGGTTTTTGCTATTTTGGGCCTTATTGAATAATGAATGTTTTGAATTTTCTGCAAAAGTAAAGTATTTGCAAACTCATCCTTTTAGAAACTTGTTTGGGCTGTTGAGAGGAGTAGAAAAACATCAAAAATTTCAATCCTGCACAATTCTACCAAAAAATGTGAGTGTTCATTCAAACCGCTACTTTTTGCTATTTTGGACTCTATTGAATAATGATACAGGGGAGATGTATATCTTTGTACCGTGTTAGCCAGTAGATAGAAAAATATTCAGGATTGAGAGTCCTCAGTAGTTGATACCTTTTAATGACTAACTGAAAAGATAGTGTTACCATCTTTTCAGTTAGCCATTAAAAGGTATCAACTACTGAGGACTCTCAATCCTGAATATTATTGAATAATGAATGTTTTGCATTTTCTCCAAAAGTAAAGTAGTTGCAAACTCATCCTTATAGAAACTTATTTGGGCTGTTAAGAGTAGAAAAACATCAAAAATTTCAATCCTGCACGATTCTACCAAGAAATTTGAGTGTTCATTCAAACCGCTGGTTTTTGCTATTTTGGGCCCTATTGAATAATGAATGTTTTGAATTTTCTCCAAATGTAAAGTAGTTGCAAACTAATCCTTTTAGAAACTTGTTTAGGCTGTTGAGAGGAGTAGAAAAACATCAAAAATTTCAATCCTGCACGATTCTACCAAGAAATGTGAGTGTTCATTCAAACAGCTGCTTTTTGCTATTGGTCCCTATTTAATAATGAATGTTTTGAATTTTCTCCAAAAGTAAAGTAGTTGCAAACTCATCCTTTTAGAAACTTGTTTGGGCCGTTGAGAGGAGTAGAAAAACATCAAAAATTTCAATTCTGCACGATTCTACCAAGAAATGTGAGTGTTCATTCAAACAGCTGCTTTTTGCAATTTTGGGCCCTATTGAATAATGAATGTTTTGAATTTTCTCCAGAAGTAAAGTAGTTGCAAACTCATCCTGTTAGAAACTTGTTTGGGCTCATGAGAGGAGTAGAAAAACATTAAAAATTTCAATCCTGAACGACTCTACCAAGAGATGTGAGTGTTCATTCAAACAGCTGCTTTTAGCTATTGGGCCCTATTGAATAATGACTGTTTTGAATTTTCCACAAAAGTAAAGTAGTTGCAAACTCATCCTTATAGAGACTTGTTTGGGTTCATGAGAGGAGTAAAAAAATGTCAAAAATTCCAATCCTGCATGATTCTAATGAGAAATTTGAGTGTTCATTCAAACAGCTGCTTTTTGCTATTAGGCCTTATTGAATAATGAATGTTTTGAATTTTCTCCAAAAGTAAAGTAGTTGCAAACTCATCCTTTTAGAAACTTGTTTGGGCTCATGAGAGGAGTATAAAAAAATTAAAAATTTCAATCCTGCACTATTCTACCAAGTGATGTGAGTGTTCATTCAAACAGCTGCTTTTTGCTATTGGGCCCTATTGAATAATGAATGTTTTGAATTTTCTGCAAAAATAAAGTAGTTGCAAACTCATCCTTATAGAGACTTGTTTGGGCTCATGAGAGGAGTAGAAAATCGTCAAATTCCAATCCTGCACGATTCTACCGAGAAATGTGAGTGTTCATTCAAACCGCTGTTTTTTGGTATTTTGGGCCCTATTGAATAATGAATGTTTTGAATTTTCTCCAAAAGTAAAGTAGTTGCAAACTCATCCTTTTAGAAACTTGTTTGGGCTGTTGAAAGGAGTAGAAAAACATCAAAAATTTCAATCCTGCATGATTCTACCAAGAAATGTGAGTGTTCATTCAAACCGCTGCTTTTTGCTATTGGTCACTATTGAATAATGAATGTTTTGAATTTTCTCCAAAAGTAAAGTAGTTGCAAACTCATCCTTTTAGAAATTTGTTTGGGCTGTTGAGAGTAGAAAAACATCAAAAATTTCAATCCTGCATGATTCTACCAAGAAATGTGAGTGTTCATTCAAACCGCTGGTTTTTGCTATTTTGGGCCCTATTGAATAATGAATGTTTTAAATTTTCTCCAAAAGTAAAGTAGTTGCAAACTCATTCTTGTTTGTGCTGTTGAGAGGAGTTAAAAAACATCAAACATTTCAATACTGCATGATTCTACCAAGAAATGTGATTGTTCATTCAAAACGCTGCTTTTTGTTATTGGGCTATATTGAATAATGAATGTTTTGAATTTTCTCCAAAAGTAAAGTAGTTGCAAACTCATCCTTTTAGAAACTTGTTTGGGCTGTTGAGAGGAGTAGAAAAACATAAAAAAAATTTCAATTCTGCATGATTCTACCAAGAAATGTGAGTGTTAATTCAAACTGCTGCTTTTTGCTGTTGGGCTCTATTGAATAATGAATGTTTTGAATTTTCTCCAGAAGTAAAGTAGTTGCAAACTCATCCTTTTAGAAACTTGTTTGGGCTCATGAGAGGAGTAGAAAAACATCAAAAATTCCAATCCTGCACGATTCTACCGAGAACTGTGAGTGTTCATTCAAACCGCTGCTTTTTGCTATTGGGTCTTATTGAATAATGAATGTTTTGAATTTTCTCCAAAAGTAAAGTAGTTGCAAACTCATCCTTTTAGAAACTTGTTTGGGCTGTTGAGAGGAGTAGAAAAACATCAAAAATTTCAATCCTGCATGATTCTACCAAGAAATGTGAGTGTTCATTCAAACCGCTGGTTTTTGCTATTTTGGGCCCTATTGAATAATGAATGTTTTGAATTTTCTCCAAAAGTAAAGTAGTTGCAAACTCATCCTTTTAGAAACTTGTTTGGGCTGTGCAGAGGAGTAAAAAAAACTGAAATTTCAATCCTGAATGATTCTACCAAGAAATGTGAGTGTTCATTCAAACAGCAGCTTTTTGCTATTGGGCCCTATTGAATAATGAATGTTTTGAATTTTCTGCAAAAGTAAAGTAGTTGCAAACTCATCCTTATAGAGACTTGTTTGGGCTCATGAGAGGAGTAGAAAAACATCAAAAATTCCAATCCTGAATGATTCCACCAAGAAATGTGAGTGTTCATTCAAACAGCAGCTTTTTGCTATTGGGCCCTATTGAATAATGAATGTTTTGAATTTTCTCCAAAAGTAAAGTAGTTGCAAACTCATCCTTTTAGAAATTTGTTTGGGCTGTTGAGAGGAGTAGAAAAACATCAAAAATTTCAATCATGCATGATTCTACCAAGAAATGTGAGTTTTCATTCAAACCACTGGTTTTTGCTATTTTGGGCCCTATTGAATAATGAATGTTTTGAATTTTCTCCAGAAGTAAAGTAGTTGCAAACTCATCCTTTTAGAAACTTGTTTGGGCTCATGAGAGGAGTAGAAAAACATCAAAAATTTCAATCCTGCACGATTCTACCGAGAACTGTGAGTGTTCATTCAAACCGCTGCTTTTTGCTATTGGCTCTTATTGAATAATGAATGTTTTGAATTTTCTCCAAAAGTAAAGTAGCTGCAAACTCATCCTTTTAGAAACTTGTTTGGGCTGTTGAGAGGAGTAAAAAAACTTAAAAAATTTCAATCCTGAACGACTCTACCAAGAGACGTGAGTGTTCATTCAAACAGCTGCTTTTTGCTATTGGGCCCTACTGAATAATGAATGTTTTGAATTTTCTCCAAAAGTAAAGTAGTTGCAAGCTCATCCTTATAGAGACTTGTTTGGGTTCATGAGAGGAGTAGAAAAACATCAAAAATTTCAATCCAGCACAATTTTACCAAGAAATGTGAGTTTTCATTCAAACTGCTGCATTGTGCTATTGATCCCTATTGAATAATGAATGTTTTGAATTTTCTCCAAAAGTAAAGTAGTTGCAAACTCATCCTTTTAGAAACTTGTTTGGGCTCATGAGAGGAGTAGAAAAACATCAAAAAATTTCAATCCTGCACGATTCTACCAAGCGATGTGAGTGTTCATTCAAACAGCTGCTTTTTGCTATTGGGCCCTATTGAATAATGAATGTTTTGAATTTTCTGCAAAAGTAAAGTAGTTGCAAACTCATCCTTATAGAGACTTGTTTGGGCTCATGAGTGGAGTAGAAAAATGTCAAAAATTCCAATCCTGAATGATTCTACCAAGAAATGTGAGTGTTCATTCAAACATCAGCTTTTTGCTATTGGGCCCTATTGAATAATGAATGTTTTGAATTTTCTCCAGAAGTAAAGGAGTTGCAAACTCATCCTTTTAGAAATTTGTTTGGGCTCATGAGAGGAGTAGAAAAACATTAAAAATTTCAATCCTGAACGACTCTACCAAGAGATGTGAGTGTTCATTCAAACAGCTGCTTTTAGCTATTGGGCCCTATTGAATAATGACTGTTTTGAATTTTCCGCAAAAGTAAAGTAGTTGCAAACTCATCCTTATAGAGACTTGTTTGGGTTCATGAGAGGAGTAAAAAAAACTTCAAAAATTCCAATCCTGCACGATTCTAATGAGAAATGTGAGTGTTCATTCAAACAGCTGCTTTTTGCTATTAGGCCTTATTGAATAATGAATGTTTTGAATTTTCTCCAAAAGTAAAGTAGTTGCAAACTCATCTTTTTAGAAACTTGTTTGGGCTCATGAGAGGAGTAGAAAAACATCAAAAATTTCTATTCTGCACGATTCTACCAAGAAATGTGAGTGTTCATTAAAACAGCTGCTTTTTGCTACTTTGGGCCCTATTGAATAATGAATGTTTTGAATTTTCTCCAGAAGTAAAGTAGTTGCAAACTCATCCTTTTAGAAACTTGTATGGGCTCATGAGAGGAGTAGAAAAACATTAAAAATTTCAATCCTGAACAACTCTACCAAGAGAAGTGAGTGTTCATTCAAACAGCTGCTTTTAGCTATTGGGCCCTATTGAATAATGACTGTTTTGAATTTTCCGCAAAAGTAAAGTAGTTGCAAACTCATCCTTATAGAGACTTGTTTGGGTTCATGAGAGGAGTAAAAAAACGTCAAAAATTCCAATCCTGCACGATTCTAATGAGAAATGTGAGTGTTCATTCATACTGCTGCTTTTTGCTATTTTGGGCCCTATTGAATAATGAATGTTTTGAATTTTCTCCAAAAGTAAAGTAGCTGCAAACTCATCCTTTTAGAAATTTGTTTGGGCTCATGAAAGGAGTAGAAAAACATTAAAAATTTCAATCCTGAATGACTACCAAGAGATGTGAGTGTTCATTCAAACAGTTGCTTTTTGCTATTGGGCCCTATTGAATAATGAATGTTTTGAATTTTCTGGAAAAGAAAAGTAGTTGCAAACTCATCTTTATAGAGACTTGTTTGAATCATAGAATCATAGAATCGTAGAGTTGGAAGGGACCTCCTGGGCCATCTGGTCCAACCCCCTGCTCAAAGCAGGATTCGCTAAATCATCCCAGTCAGATGTCTGTCCAGCCTCTGTTTGAAGACTTCCATTGAAGGAGAACTCACCACTTCTCGTGGCAGCCTGTTCCACTCATTGATCACTCTAACTGTCAAAAAGTTTTTTCTAATATCTAATCTGTGTCTCCTCCCATTCAGTTTCATCCCATTGCTTCTAGTCTTTCCTTGTGCAAATGAGAATAAAGTTGATCCTTCTACAATGTGACAGCCCTTTAGATATTTGTAGACAGCTATTAAGTCTCCTCTCAGTCTTCTCTTTTGCAAACTAAACATTCCCAAATCCTGCAACCTTTCCTCATAAGACAGGGTTTGCAGACCGGTCACCATTCTGGTCGCTCTTTTCTGAACTTGCTCCAGTTTGTTGATGTCTTTTTTAAAATGTGGTGCCCAAAACTGGACACAATATTCCAGATGAGGTCTGACCAAAGAGGAGTAGAGGGAAATAATGACTTCACGTGATCTAGACTGTATGCTTCTGTTAATACATCCTAGAATTGCATTTGCCTTTTTTGCTGCTGCATCACACTGTTGACTCATATTCAGTCTGTGATCTATTAGTATACCCAAGTCTTTTTCACATGTGCTGTCACTTAGCCCTATTCCTCCCATTCTATATATGTTTTTTCCATTTTTATTGCCCAGATGTAGTACTTTGCATTTCTCCCTGTTAAAAACCATTCTGTTAGTTGCTGTTTGGGTTCATGAGAGGAGTAGAAAAACATCAAAAATTTCAATCCTGCACAATTCTACCAAGAAATGTGAGTGTTCATTCAAACTGCTGGTTTTTGCTATTTTGGGCCTTATTGAATAATGAATGTTTTGAATTTTCTGCAAAAGTAAAGTATTTGCAAACTCATCCTTTTAGAAACTTGTTTGGGCTGTTGAGAGGAGTAGAAAAACATCAAAAATTTCAATCCTGCACAATTCTACCAAAAAATGTGAGTGTTCATTCAAACCGCTACTTTTTGCTATTTTGGACTCTATTGAATAATGATACAGGGGAGATGTATATCTTTGTACCGTGTTAGCCAGTAGATAGAAAAATATTCAGGATTGAGAGTCCTCAGTAGTTGATACCTTTTAATGACTAACTGAAAAGATAGTGTTACCATCTTTTCAGTTAGCCATTAAAAGGTATCAACTACTGAGGACTCTCAATCCTGAATATTATTGAATAATGAATGTTTTGCATTTTCTCCAAAAGTAAAGTAGTTGCAAACTCATCCTTATAGAAACTTGTTTGGGCTGTTAAGAGTAGAAGAACATCAAAAATTTCAATCCTGCACGATTCTACCAAGAAATTTGAGTGTTCATTCAAACCGCTGGTTTTTGCTATTTTGGGCCCTATTGAATAATGAATGTTTTGAATTTTCTCCAAATGTAAAGTAGTTGCAAACTAATCCTTTTAGAAACTTGTTTAGGCTGTTGAGAGGAGTAGAAAAACATCAAAAATTTCAATCCTGCACGATTCTACCAAGAAATGTGAGTGTTCATTCAAACAGCTGCTTTTTGCTATTGGTCCCTATTGAATAATGAATGTTTTGAATTTTCTCCAAAAGTAAAGTAGTTGCAAACTCATCCTTTTAGAAACTTGTTTGGGCCGTTGAGAGGAGTAGAAAAACATCAAAAATTTCAATTCTGCACGATTCTACCAAGAAATGTGAGTGTTCATTCAAACAGCTGCTTTTTGCAATTTTGGGCCCTATTGAATAATGAATGTTTTGAATTTTCTCCAGAAGTAAAGTAGTTGCAAACTCATCCTGTTAGAAACTTGTTTGGGCTCATGAGAGGAGTAGAAAAACATTAAAAATGTCAATCCTGAACGACTCTACCAAGAGATGTGAGTGTTCATTCAAACAGCTGCTTTTAGCTATTGGGCCCTATTGAATAATGACTGTTTTGAATTTTCCACAAAAGTAAAGTAGTTGCAAACTCATCCTTATAGAGACTTGTTTGGGTTCATGAGAGGAGTAAAAAAATGTCAAAAATTCCAATCCTGCACGATTCTAATGAGAAATTTGAGTGTTCATTCAAACAGCTGCTTTTTGCTATTAGGCCTTATTGAATAATGAATGTTTTGAATTTTCTCCAAAAGTAAAGTAGTTGCAAACTCATCCTTTTAGAAACTTGTTTGTGCTCATGAGAGGAGTATAAAAAAATTAAAAATTTCAATCCTGCACTATTCTACCAAGTGATGTGAGTGTTCATTCAAACAGCTGCTTTTTGCTATTGGGCCCTATTGAATAATGAATGTTTTGAATTTTCTGCAAAAATAAAGTAGTTGCAAACTCATCCTTATAGAGACTTGTTTGGGCTCATGAGAGGAGTAGAAAATCGTCAAATTCCAATCCTGCACGATTCTACCGAGAAATGTGAGTGTTCATTCAAACCGCTGTTTTTTGGTATTTTGGGCCCTATTGAATAATGAATGTTTTGAATTTTCTCCAAAAGTAAAGTAGTTGCAAACTCATCCTTTTAGAAACTTGTTTGGGCTGTTGAAAGGAGTAGAAAAACATCAAAAATTTCAATCCTGCATGATTCTACCAAGAAATGTGAGTGTTCATTCAAACCGCTGCTTTTTGCTATTGGTCACTATTGAATAATGAATGTTTTGAATTTTCTCCATTTTCAATAACTTTATTAAAAATTTTACATAAAGTTAACAGTAGTATTTTTACAGCATACTGTTGACAGTAGGGTTCAGGATAATATACAAAATAACAGTAATGTATTACATTGAGTAGATCAGTAGGAGTAACAATACACCTAACAATATAAACACTTAACAGTAGTGTGGTATATTGTCAAGAACCAAGAGATAATCCTAAAATAAACAAACGTAATGAGTTACCTTGTATTCTGTTTTAAGAGAGTAATGCGCGTTTTTACCAGATAAATTCAGAGAGGAGAGATATCAGCAATAAAAATAAAAAAAAAATCACATAGTGGGAGAGACCAAGAGCAGTTCAATTAGGAGAAATTCTGATCAGAGGTAAATCTTATCCAAGAATTCCACCTTTTGCTATATGTACTGAAGTAGTCATTTGCCAAAGCATGGCTTTTTTCGTATGAGCAATGTAATGACATCTTGTCTACAATATCACTAATTTTGGGAGTAGCCTCTTCGTTCCATAAGGATGCTATGGCATTTTTAGTTATTAGAAAAAGGTGGATAACTGTTGGGATATGAGATGTATGAATCACTTCTAAACCTATGGACAGTAATGCCATCTGTGGCGTAAGGGTGATGTTTTGTTTAGTCAGAATATTAATTGTTCTAGAGATTTCTATCCAAATGGGCCTGATTTTAGGACATTCCCAGAATACATGTAATAGTGTACCTGTGAATCCGCAATCTCTCCAACAATCTGGGGATCTACCTGGGAACATCCTGGCCAGCTTCACAGGAGTATAGTACCACCTAGATGTCAGTTTGTAAAAGGATTCATGTAGGGATGCGCAAATGTTGGATGAATATGTCTGTTTAAGAGCCAGCTCCCATTGTTCCAGAGAGAATAGGGTATCAAAATCGCTCTCCCATTTAATCATATATGGAGTCTTTTCTCCAATTTCAGAGCCGTTCAAAAAATCATATATATTTCTTGATCTCCAATGGACCTTAACATTAGGATTACAAAGTAGCAAACTTGTAGATTCTGTAATGTAAGATTTTTTTTTCAAAAATTTTGAGATATTTTTCTTAATCGAGGGAAGGAGTTCCAAATCCCGGCAAGAAAAATTATTTTGAGATATTAAAGATTCGTTGCTTATAAATTTCTTACCATCGAACAAATCTCCTATCACCTTAATACCAAATTTTATCCATTCTTTCGGGATTTTTTTATCCATTAGTAAACCAAGAAATTTGATAGGGATATTTTTTAATTGAACGTATCTCTGGCTTCTGTTTCTCTTAACCTGCGGCTTAGCCAGTTGTTTCCATGCAGAGAGAGTTGCGGAGATTATTGGGGAGTCATAACGTAAAGGAGTAGATGACCCCAAACACTCTAGAATTGCGCTTAAAAGAGTTTTGTTTTTATTAAAATATGTCTCAATTTCTACCCAAGCTGGGACGTTATTTGAATTAACCCAAGAAAAGGATTGTTTTATTAAATTGGCATAGTAATAATTAATTAAATTTGGAAGGGCTAGGCCTCCATTGACTTTGCTTCTGTATAGTATATGGGAAGCCACTCTCGCCCTTTTCTTATTCCAAACGAACTTATTTATAATAGACTGAAGTTTCCTAATAAATTTTAAGGGAACAAGTAAAGGTATTGCTCTAAAGATATATAGTATCTTTGGAAGGGTAAAAAGTTTAAATAGTGTTATCCTTCCCACCCATGAAATTTCGTGAGTCGCAAAATTGTTCAATTCGATCTGAGTCTTTTTTGTAATGTTTTGTATGTTCAACTCAACTGTCTTCCTAAAGTTCCTGGATATACGAATACCCAAGTATGAAACATCCTCTTTCTCCCAATCAAACCGGGAAATTTCCTTAATGCGTGAGATGGTTAGGTCGTCTAGAAAGAAATCCAAGATTTTAGATTTGTTCTCATTGATTTTGTAAAATGAGATTTTAGAGAAATTCTCGATAGTAGATAATACACCCCTAATAGAGTTCAGTGGATCTGATAGACTCAGTATAATGTCATCAGCGAATAGACCGATTTTAAATTGGTGATCTTCAATTTGGATACCTTGGATCTCATCATTGGTTCTTATTGCTTCTGCTAAGGGTTCCATAATCAGCGCAAATAACAGGGGGGAGAGTGGGCATCCCTGTCTAGTTCCGTTAGTTATCATGATGCGATCTGAAGTGTGGTTATTTGTATAAACATTAGCGGAAGGGTTTGTGTATAAAGCCATTATAGTTTTTATTATATTATCACTGAAGCCAAATTTATTCAGAGTTGCTTTAAGGAAGTCCCAATTAACCCTGTCGAAGGCTTTCTCTGCGTCTAAAGCCAGGAGGAGAGAGGGGATTTTCTTTCTTTTAATAAAATTTACCAAGTTCAATGTTCTCCTAGTGCCATCGGTAGTCTGGCGTCCCTCTATAAACCCGAGTTGATCTTTATGAATAATGTTTGGGAGGATATTTTTTAGTCTATTTGCTATAATTTTTGAATATAGTTTGACGTCGGTATTTATTAGAGAGATAGGCCTATAATTTTTGACTGACTCCGGGTCTCCCTTAGGTTTGGGTATTAAAATTATATTAGCCTGTAACATTTCCTGAGGAAATTTTCCAGTCCGAGATGCCTTGTCAAAGATGCGGACTAAGTGTGGGGTTATGATATTTGCGAATGCTTGGTAATATTCATTCGAGAATCCATCGGGGCCCGGAGTTTTCTTTTTTTTAAATGAATTAATTACTTCCAGGACTTCAGACGCAGAGAAAGGGGCCTCAAGTTTAGACAGTTGTTAGGGGGTAATCTTAGGTAACCCCAGAGGGGCAAGAAAATCATTTATGCCTTGTTCGTCGGGTTGTTGGGTATGTTCATCTAGTTTAAGATTGTAAATAGACGAATAATATTTAGCAAATGCTTCAACGATTTTCTTGGGGTGTTCTAATTTATTGCCCTCATGGTTAATTTTATTGATTTTGCATTTGATCCTAATTGATCTGAATTTTTGTGCCATAAGTCTAGTGGGTTTGTTGTATGAAGAATAATAGTTTGATTTCATTAGTTTTGCAAATTTTTCGTATTCACTGAATAACTCCGATCTAAGATCTATTCTTAGTTTAAGAATCTCCGAGTGTATATTTGGTGGAGGAGAGGATGAATTTTGTAATATTGCTTCCAATTTTTGTAACTCTAATTGTAAGGTACGGATTTTTTCTTTGGAAAGTTTTTTTTTGTTGTAGGCCAGATATGTCATAACCCCCCTAATTACTGCCTTGTGCGCGTTCCAAAGGGTGAATGGGCAAATGTTGTTTATATCATTTTCTATGAAATAATTATTTAAGGCTTTTTCAATTTCTTTTTTAAATTTTGGGTTGAACAACAGGGATGAGTCGCATCTCCATTGGGATCTGAACTCTGCCGACCTACCAAGGAAAATTTCTGCAACAATTGGAGAGTGATCAGAAAATGTTTTGGGGAGAATTTCAATTTTCTTAAATTTCGAAATTGAGAACGTATCTGTCAAAAACAAGTCAATCCTAGCGAAAGACTTGTGTGCCTCTGAGAAATGGGTATATTCCCTAGAAGATGTATTTAAACATCTGAATACATCTAGGTATTCATGGTTGCAAAGCCAATTTTTTAATTCAGGAAATGATGAGCGAGTGAGAGAGGTGGAGTCCATTGCTCCATCAGGAACAATGTTGAAATCACCCACCAAAACAATAACACCTTTTTTCACTTCCTGGATTTTTCTATCGAGACCATTGAAGAAACGCATTTGACCATTGCATGGAGCATAAACGTTCACAAGTGTCGTTAGTTGATTGTCTATCAGACAAGTAAGAATCAAATATCTGCCCTCGCTGTCAGAGTATTCGTTAATGATTTCGAATGAAATAGTATCTTTAATTAGTATGAGGACTCCTGCTCGTTTCTTTACATTAAGAGATTTGTATATATATGGGAAATTTTTATTCTCTATCTTGGGGTGTCCATCCCTAGCCAATTTCACCTCTTGGAGGCAAATTATATCTGCTCTGCTGCCCCTGATCTCTCTCCACGTGAGATACCTCTTAGCGGGACTATTCAATCCCCTCACATTGAGTGATAGTATCTTAACCATATACTAAAGAATACAAAAAAAAAAACAGAAATATAAACAGAACAATAAACAGGAAGAGATTACCACAATCTTAGGTAAACTTCCTAAAATGGGGAAAAGCTCGTGAAACTCCGCAGGAAGCCTCCTGCATACAAAATAATGTAAGTGATATAGCCATTAAAATTTGCATTTTTCACCCTGGAGCCTCTTCTCTCTTGTCCAAGGATTTAAGAAAATGTTTCCCCTCTTGTGGAGATAGGATTACTACTACCTTCCCACCATGAATTATCAAAAGCTTAGTAGGGAACCCCCACCTATAAACCACACCCTTTTGTCTCAGAATTGTTGTAACTTCATTAAATCCCTTCCTTGTTTGTATAGTTTCTTTTGAAAGGTCTGCATATGATTTGATGTGATCATAAGGGTGGGGAAGATGTTTATTGGTCCTAAAATAGTTTAAGAATTTTTCTTTGGTGGAGTAAAAATGGAATCTTAAGATAGTGTCTCTAGGGAGCTCAGCCGAGATAGATGCAGGCCTCGGGAGTCTGTGGATTCTATCTATCATTAGTTCTACCTCAGGGACGGATGGCAGAATTTTGATTAAAATCTCTTTAACATATTTTTGTAAATTGTGCTGGTTAATTTTTTCCGAGATTCCTCTCAATTTAATGTTGTTCCTCCTACTGCGGTCTTCTAGGTCGGCTACTTTATTTCGTAAAAAAAAGGATCTCTTTTTGGGCATTAGTTTGTTGTTTTTGAATGGAATCTGAGGTTTTCCCTAGAGCTTCTAATTTCTTTTCATTATTATCAATCCTGGTGTTAACTGTGTCAAGATTGGATTGTAGACTGTTTACATGTTTATTCAGAGAGGACTCAAAGCTTTTATTTAATGCTAGAATTAAGTCTTTAATATATTTTTCAGAGACCCCTCTCTCAGAAGCCTGGAAATTTTCCAGACCCTCATGTCCACTGCTACTAGCCTCCTCCTCCTCCTCTACAGAACTATAATCTTTTCTGGGTCTACTTTTTTCTGGACTATGAGATGGAGAGGCTTCGTAGTATTCTTCCTCGTCTGACAACACAGACCTACCCTCCCCTTTAGACTCATCTCTTTTAGATTTTCTACTAACAGAGGTATCCATTGTTGATTGGATGTTATCCAACTCTTGTATCATTAGAGTATGGGAATCACCCTTTTGTCCGATTTCAAATTTAGTAGTATTTATGGGGGAGGGAGGAGGGCTAATGCATATAGCTTCATCTAGATTAGTCATATCTTGTTTACGTGTGGATTTAGATTTATCTTTCTGCTGTTTCGCTTTGTTGTTTTTCTGACTCATTTTTTTTTTTTTTTTTTTTCTTTTCAATCTACAATGTACAATGCTTTCACTGTGACCGATTCCCTAAAGAACAACAAAGATTTTCTATTAACTCAACACAAATAAATCATGGAATTGTGTACCTGTAGATAAAGAGATCAGATGTATCACAAAAGCTGTTTAGATCAAATATATAGATGAATAGTCTGCAGACACCACAGTATGTTAAATAAAGATAATAGTAAACAGTTTCCTGTAATTAGATTGACAATCTTAGTTAGCCCTTACAGATGAAGCACAAATAATCACCATAAATGAGGTCTGCTGCACTGTTTATAATAATGCCAGGTGAGGCCACCTTAGTGGTTCCCAACCGGATCCGCAGCTTATTTTAATGATTCTCCCGTCTCTCCTGGACCTCAATCTCACCCACGTCAGATTCTTTGATGTATTTAGGGGCATACACCGTACACAGCCCCCACCTCTCAGCTGCTGCAGAAACTCTCCCGGTACCTGTCACCAACACTAACAGTCCTGGATGTCCTCCACGCCTCCCAGCCGCTCCTCTCCCTTGATCTCCTTGGCGGTGCTGCTCCTGTGATCCCCCGCCGACTGTTACCGCTCCCCGCTGCCACCGCTGTTCAGTACCTTGTAGTTAGTGCCGCTACAGCCTCTACCGGGACACCCGATCTCCTCCTCCGCTCCGTTGTTAGGCGTTGCTGGACCTCACTGCCGATGACGGGCTCCGTATATTCTGGCGCACCGCTGCTTTGAATATCAGGCGCGGGAAAGTCTAGGCGCTCTCCTCCTGTTGCTTTCTTCAGACACCGCCGTGCTCACCGGCGTCGCTATGTAACACTGCCTCAGCCAGATCTGCGATGTCCTCCGCACCTCTCAGCCGCTGCACTTCTTTAATCTCCACGTCCACACCGCTCCCAAGGTTCCCCGCTGACTGTCGCCGCTCCACTCTGTCACCTCGATTCAGCTCCTTGTAATTAGCGCCGCAGCCTCCACCGGGACACCAGTACTCCTCCTCCGCACCGCTGCTAGCTGCCGCTGGACTCCACTGTCTATGTCGGGCTCCTTACATCAGCGTCTTTCACCTCCTCACATCGGGCGCATCGCTGCTTTAAACACCGAGCGCGGGAAGACAAAGGCGGGAAAAAGCGCGGGGAAATCCCGGCCGGCTCACTCCTGCTGCTTTCTTCAGATGCCGCTGTACTTGCTGGCGTCGCTATGTAATGCTGCCTCAGTCAGACCTCCGGGACCCGCCGCTTGTCACAACGGGCACCTGAGTCTCCTCTGTCGGCCTCTTTTGGTTTCTCTAGCAGCGTCTCACCTCTTCCCCTCTCGGGCCCGCCGCTGCAGAGAGAAGCAGGCGCGGGAAAAACTTGCTGATTCACCGCTCCTCAGGCATTAGAAGGTCATATCTCGGGGAATATTCATCACAAGAACTCCAGAGAGGTCTCAAAATGATCCTGGAGAATAAGGCTCTCTAGTCCAATAAATCTTTTTGTCCAAATTCTTCTTGTTTGCTTTGTATGTCGCTTAATAAGGAAGGCTTCCTCAGAGCTCAGAGCTCACACAGCCTGCTGCATTGAGCTCCAGACCACGCCCCTTGAATTTTCTCCAAAAGTAAAGTAGTTGCAAACTCATCCTTTTAGAAATTTGTTTGGGCTGTTGAGAGTAGAAAAACATCAAAAATTTCAATCCTGCATGATTCTACCAAGAAATGTGAGTGTTCATTCAAACCGCTGGTTTTTGCTATTTTGGGCCCTATTGAATAATGAATGTTTTAAATTTTCTCCAAAAGTAAAGTAGTTGCAAACTCATTCTTGTTTGTGCTGTTGAGAGGAGTTAAAAAACATCAAACATTTCAATACTGCATGATTCTACCAAGAAATGTGATTGTTCATTCAAAACGCTGCTTTTTGTTATTGGGCTCTATTGAATAATGAATGTTTTGAATTTTCTCCAAAAGTAAAGTAGTTGCAAACTCATCCTTTTAGAAACTTGTTTGGGCTGTTGAGAGGAGTAGAAAAACATAAAAAAATTTCAATTCTGCATGATTCTACCAAGAAATGTGAGTGTTAATTCAAACTGCTGCTTTTTGCTGTTGGGCTCTATTGAATAATGAATGTTTTGAATTTTCTCCAGAAGTAAAGTAGTTGCAAACTCATCCTTTTAGAAACTTGTTTGGGCTCATGAGAGGAGTAGAAAAACATCAAAAATTCCAATCCTGCACGATTCTACCGAGAACTGTGAGTGTTCATTCAAACCGCTGCTTTTTGCTATTGGGTCTTATTGAATAATGAATGTTTTGAATTTTCTCCAAAAGTAAAGTAGTTGCAAACTCATCCTTTTAGAAACTTGTTTGGGCTGTTGAGAGGAGTAGAAAAACATCAAAAATTTCAATCCTGCATGATTCTACCAAGAAATGTGAGTGTTCATTCAAACCACTGGTTTTTGCTATTTTGGGCCCTATTGAATAATGAATGTTTTGAATTTTCTCCAAAAGTAAAGTAGTTGCAAACTCATCCTTTTAGAAACTTGTTTGGGCTGTGCAGAGGAGTAAAAACAACTGAAATTTCAATCCTGAATGATTCTACCAAGAAATGTGAGTGTTCATTGAAACAGCAGCTTTTTGCTATTGGGCCCTATTGAATAATGAATGTTTTGAATTTTCTGCAAAAGTAAAGTAGTTGCAAACTCATCCTTATAGAGACTTGTTTGGGCTCATGAGAGGAGTAGAAAAACATCAAAAATTCCAATCCTGAATGATTCCACCAAGAAATGTGAGTGTTCATTCAAACAGCAGCTTTTTGCTATTGGGCCCTATTGAATAATGAATGTTTTGAATTTTCTCCAAAAGTAAAGTAGTTGCAAACTCATCCTTTTAGAAATTTGTTTGGGCTGTTGAGAGGAGTAGAAAAACATCAAAAATTTCAATCATGCATGATTCTACCAAGAAATGTGAGTTTTCATTCAAACCACTGGTTTTTGCTATTTTGGGCCCTATTGAATAATGAATGTTTTGAATTTTCTCCAGAAGTAAAGTAGTTGCAAACTCATCCTTTTAGAAACTTGTTTGGGCTCATGAGAGGAGTAGAAAAACATCAAAAATTTCAATCCTGCACGATTCTACCGAGAACTGTGAGTGTTCATTCAAACCGCTGCTTTTTGCTATTGGTTCTTATTGAATAATGAATGTTTTGAATTTTCTCCAAAAGTAAAGTAGCTGCAAACTCATCCTTTTAGAAACTTGTTTGGGCTGTTGAGAGGAGTAAAAAAACATAAAAAATTTCAATCCTGAACGACTCTACCAAGAGATGTGAGTGTTCATTCAAACAGCTGCTTTTTGCTATTGGGCCCTACTGAATAATGAATGTTTAGAATTTTCTCCAAAAGTAAAGTAGTTGCAAGCTCATCCTTATAGAGACTTGTTTGGGTTCATGAGAGGAGTAGAAAAACATCAAAAATTTCAATCCAGCACAATTTTACCAAGAAATGTGAGTTTTCATTCAAACTGCTGCATTGTGCTATTGATCCCTATTGAATAATGAATGTTTTGAATTTTCTCCAAAAGTAAAGTAGTTGCACACTCATCCTTTTAGAAACTTGTTTGGGCTCATGAGAGGAGTAGAAAAACATCAAAAAATTTCAATCCTGCACGATTCTACCAAGCGATGTGAGTGTTCATTCAAACAGCTGCTTTTTGCTATTGGGCCCTATTGAATAATGAATGTTTTGAATTTTCTGCAAAAGTAAAGTAGTTGCAAACTCATCCTTATAGAGACTTGTTTGGGCTCATGAGTGGAGTAGAAAAATGTCAAAAATTCCAATCCTGAATGATTCTACCAAGAAATGTGAGTGTTCATTCAAACATCAGCTTTTTGCTATTGGGCCCTATTGAATAATGAATGTTTTGAATTTTCTCCAGAAGTAAAGGAGTTGCAAACTCATCCTTTTAGAAATTTGTTTGGGCTCATGAGAGGAGTAGAAAAACATTAAAAATTTCAATCCTGAACGACTCTACCAAGAGATGTGAGTGTTCATTCAAACAGCTGCTTTTAGCTATTGGGCCCTATTGAATAATGACTTTTGAATTTTCCTCAAAAGTAAAGTAGTTGCAAACTAATCCTTATAGAGACTTGTTTGGGTTCATGAGAGGAGTAAAAAAAACTTCAAAAATTCCAATCCTGCACGATTCTAATGAGAAATGTGAGTGTTCATTCAAACAGCTGCTTTTTGCTATTAGGCCTTATTGAATAATGAATGTTTTGAATTTTCTCCAAAAGTAAAGTAGTTGCAAACTCATCTTTTTAGAAACTTGTTTGGGCTCATGAGAGGAGTAGAAAAACATCAAAAATTTCAATCCTGCACGATTCTACCAAGAAATGTGAGTGTTCATTCAAACAGCTGCTTTTTGCTATTGGGCCCTATTGAATAATGAATGTTTTGAATTTTCTGCAAAAATAAAGTAGTTGCAAACTCATCCTTATAGAGACTTGTTTGGGCTTATGAGATGAGTAGAAAATCGTCAAATTCCAATCCTGCACGATTCTACCGAGAAATGTGAGTATTCATTCAAACCACTTCTTTTTGGTATTTTGGGCCCTATTGAATAATGAATGTTTTGAATTTTCTCCAAAAGTAAAGTAGTTGCAAACTCAACCTTTTAGAAATTTGTTTGTGCTGTTGAGAGGAGTAGAAAAACATCAAAAATTTCAATCCTGCATGATTCTACCAAGAAATGTGAGTGTTCATTCAAACCACTGGTTTTTGCAATTTTGGGCCCTATTTTGGGCCCTATTCATTATTATGAATGTTTTAAATTTTCTACAAAAGTAAAGTAGTTGCAAACTCATTCTTGTTTGTGCTGTTGAGACGAGTTAAAAAACATCAAAAATTTCAATTCTGCACGATTCTACCAAGAAATGTGAGTGTTCATTCAAACCGCTGAATTTTGCTATTTTGGGCCCTATTGAATAATGAATGTTTTGAATTTTCTCCAAAAGTAAAGTAGTTGCAAACTCATCCTTTTTGAAACTTGTTTGGGCTGTTCAGAGGAGTAAAAAAACTGAAATTTCAATCCTGAATGATTCTACCAAGAAATGTGAGTGTTCATTCAAACAGCAGCTTTTTGCTATTGGGCCCTATTGAATAATGAATGTTTTGAATTTTCTGCAAAAGTAAAGTAGTTGCAAACTCATCCTTATAGAGACTTGTTTGGGCTCATGAGAGTAGAAAAACGTCAAAAATTCCAATCCTGAATGATTCTACCAAGAAATGTGAGTGTTCATTCAAAAAGCAGCTTTTTGCTATTGAGCCCTATTGAATAATGAATGTTTTGAATTTTCTCCAGAAGTAAAGTAGTTGCAAACTCATCCTTTTAGAAACTTGTTTGGGCTCATGAGAGGAGTAGAAAAACATCAAAAATTTCTATTCTGCACGATTCTACCAAGAAATGTGAGTGTTCATTAAAACAGCTGCTTTTTGCTACTTTGGGCCCTATTGAATAATGAATGTTTTGAATTTTCTCCAGAAGTAAAGTAGTTGCAAACTCATCCTTTTAGAAACTTGTATGGGCTCATGAGAGGAGTAGAAAAACATTAAAAATTTCAATCCTGAACGACTCTACCAAGAGAAGTGAGTGTTCATTCAAACAGCTGCTTTTAGCTATTGGGCCCTATTGAATAATGACTGTTTTGAATTTTCCGCAAAAGTAAAGTAGTTGCAAACTCATCCTTATAGAGACTTGTTTGGGTTCATGAGAGGAGTAAAAAAACGTCAAAAATTCCAATCCTGCACGATTCTAATGAGAAATGTGAGTGTTCATTCATACTGCTGCTTTTTGCTATTTTGGGCCCTATTGAATAATGAATGTTTTGAATTTTCTCCAAAAGTAAAGTAGCTGCAAACTCATCCTTTTAGAAATTTGTTTGGGCTCATGAGAGGAGTAGAAAAACATTAAAAATTTCAATCCTGAATGACTACCAAGAGATGTGAGTGTTCATTCAAACAGTTGCTTTTTGCTATTGGGCCCTATTGAATAATGAATGTTTTGAATTTTCTGGAAAAGTAAAGTAGTTGCAAACTCATCTTTATAGAGACTTGTTTGGGTTCATGAGAGGAGTAGAAAAACATCAAAAATTTCAATCCTGCACAATTCTACCAAGAAATGTGAGTGTTCATTCAAACTGCTGGTTTTTGCTATTTTGGGCCTTATTGAATAATGAATGTTTTGAATTTTCTGCAAAAGTAAAGTATTTGCAAACTCATCCTTTTAGAAACTTGTTTGGGCTGTTGAGAGGAGTAGAAAAACATCAAAAATTTCAATCCTGCACAATTCTACCAAAAAATGTGAGTGTTCATTCAAACCGCTACTTTTTGCTATTTTGGACTCTATTGAATAATGATACAGGGGAGATGTATATCTTTGTACCGTGTTAGCCAGTAGATAGAAAAATATTCAGGATTGAGAGTCCTCAGTAGTTGATACCTTTTAATGACTAACTGAAAAGACAGTGTTACCATCTTTTCAGTTAGCCATTAAAAGGTATCAACTACTGAGGACTCTCAATCCTGAATATTATTGAATAATGAATGTTTTGCATTTTCTCCAAAAGTAAAGTAGTTGCAAACTCATCCTTATAGAAACTTGTTTGGGCTGTTAAGAGTAGAAAAACATCAAAAATTTCAATCCTGCACGATTCTACCAAGAAATTTGAGTGTTCATTCAAACCGCTGGTTTTTGCTATTTTGGGCCCTATTGAATAATGAATGTTTTGAATTTTCTCCAAATGTAAAGTAGTTGCAAACTAATCCTTTTAGAAACTTGTTTAGGCTGTTGAGAGGAGTAGAAAAACATCAAAAATTTCAATCCTGCACGATTCTACCAAGAAATGTGAGTGTTCATTCAAACAGCTGCTTTTTGCTATTGGTCCCTATTGAATAATGAATGTTTTGAATTCTCCACAAAAGTAAAGTAGTTGCAAACTCATCCTTATAGAGACTTGTTTGGGTTCATGAGAGGAGCAAAAAAATGTCAAAAATTCCAATCCTGCACGATTCTAATGAGAAATTTGAGTGTTCATTCAAACAGCTGCTTTTTGCTATTAGGCCTTATTGAATCATGAATGTTTTGAATTTTCTCCAAAAGTAAAGTAGTTGCAAACTCATCCTTTTAGAAACTTGTTTGGGCTCATGAGAGGAGTATAAAAAAATTAAAAATTTCAATCCTGCACTAGTCTACCAAGTGATGTGAGTGTTCATTCAAACAGCTGCTTTTTGCTATTGGGCCCTATTGAATAATGAATGTTTTGAATTTTCTGCAAAAATAAAGTAGTTGCAAACTCATCCTTATAGAGACTTGTTTGGGGTCATGAGAGGAGTAGAAAATCGTCAAATTCCAATCCTGCACGATTCTACCGAGAAATGTGAGTGTTCATTCAAACCGCTGTTTTTTGGTATTTTGGGCCCTATTGAATAATGAATGTTTTGAATTTTCTCCAAAAGTAAAGTAGTTGCAAACTCATCCTTTTAGAAACTTGTTTGGGCTGTTGAAAGGAGTAGAAAAACATCAAAAATTTCAATCCTGCATGATTCTACCAAGAAATGTGAGTGTTCATTCAAACCGCTGCTTTTTGCTATTGGTCACTATTGAATAATGAATGTTTTGAATTTTCTCCAAAAGTAAAGTAGTTGCAAACTCATTCTTTTAGAAATTTGTTTGGGCTGTTGAGAGTAGAAAAACATCAAAAATTTCAATCCTGCATGATTCTACCAAGAAATGTGAGTGTTCATTCAAACCGCTGGTTTTTGCTATTTTGGGCCCTATTGAATAATGAATGTTTTGAATTTTCTCCAAATGTAAAGTAGTTGCAAACTAATCCTTTTAGAAACTTGTTTAGGCTGTTGAGAGGAGTAGAAAAACATCAAAAATTTCAATCCTGCACGATTCTACCAAGAAATGTGAGTGTTCATTCAAACAGCTGCTTTTTGCTATTGGTCCCTATTGAATAATGAATGTTTTGAATTTTCTCCAAAAGTAAAGTAGTTGCAAACTCATCCTGTTAGAAACTTGTTTGGGCTCATGAGAGGAGTAGAAAAACATTAAAAATTTCAATCCTGAACGACTCTACCAAGAGATGTGAGTGTTCATTCAAACAGCTGCTTTTAGCTATTGGGCCCTATTGAATAATGACTGTTTTGAATTCTCCACAAAAGTAAAGTAGTTGCAAACTCATCCTTATAGAGACTTGTTTGGGTTCATGAGAGGAGTAAAAAAATGTCAAAAATTCCAATCCTGCACGATTCTAATGAGAAATTTGAGTGTTCATTCAAACAGCTGCTTTTTGCTATTAGGCCTTATTGAATCATGAATGTTTTGAATTTTCTCCAAAAGTAAAGTAGTTGCAAACTCATCCTTTTAGAAACTTGTTTGGGCTCATGAGAGGAGTATAAAAAAATTAAAAATTTCAATCCTGCACTAGTCTACCAAATGATGTGAGTGTTCATTCAAACAGCTGCTTTTTGCTATTGGGCCCTATTGAATAATGAATGTTTTGAATTTTCTGCAAAAATAAAGTAGTTGCAAACTCATCCTTATAGAGACTTGTTTGGGCTCATGAGAGGAGTAGAAAATCGTCAAATTCCAATCCTGCACGATTCTACCGAGAAATGTGAGTGTTCATTCAAACCGCTGTTTTTTGGTATTTTGGGCCCTATTGAATAATGAATGTTTTGAATTTTCTCCAAAAGTAAAGTAGTTGCAAACTCATCCTTTTAGAAACTTGTTTGGGCTGTTGAAAGGAGTAGAAAAACATCAAAAATTTCAATCCTGCATGATTCTGCCAAGAAATGTGAGTGTTCATTCAAACCGCTGCTTTTTGCTATTGGTCACTATTGAATAATGAATGTTTTGAATTTTCTCCAAAAGTAAAGTAGTTGCAAACTCATCCTTTTAGAAATTTGTTTGGGCTGTTGAGAGTAGAAAAACATCAAAAATTTCAATCCTGCATGATTCTGCCAAGAAATGTGAGTGTTCATTCAAACCGCTGGTTTTTGCTATTTTGGGCCCTATAGATTAATGAATGTTTTAAATTTTCTCCAAAAGTAAAGTAGTTGCAAACTCATTCTTCTTTGTGCTGTTGAGAGGAGTTAAAAAACATCAAACATTTCAATACTGCATGATTCTACCAAGAAATGTGATTGTTCATTTAAAACGCTGCTTTTTGCTATTGGGCTCTATTGAATAATGAATGTTTTGAATTTTCTCCAAAAGTAAAGTAGTTGCAAACTCATCCTTTTAGAAACTTGTTTGGGCTGTTGAGAGGAGTAGAAAAACATAAAAAAATTTCAATTCTGCATGATTCTACCAAGAAATGTGAGTGTTAATTCAAACTGCTGCTTTTTGCTGTTGGGCTCTATTGAATAATGAATGTTTTGAATTTTCTCCAGAAGTAAAGTAGTTGCAAACTCATCCTTTTAGAAACTTGTTTGGGCTCATGAGAGGAGTAGAAAAACATCAAAAATTCCAATCCTGCACGATTCTACCGAGAACTGTGAGTGTTCATTCAAACCGCTGCTTTTTGCTATTGGGTCTTATTGAATAATGAATGTTTTGAATTTTCTCCAAAAGTAAAGAAGTTGCAAACTCATCCTTTTAGAAACTTGTTTGGGCTGTTGAGAGGAGTAGAAAAACATCAAAAATTTCAATCCTGCATGATTCTACCAAGAAATGTGAGTGTTCATTCAAACCGCTGGTTTTTGCTATTTTGGGCCCTATTGAATAATGAATGTTTTGAATTTTCTCCAAAAGTAAAGTAGTTGCAAACTCATCCTTTTAGAAACGTGTTTGGGCTGTGCAGAGGAGTAAAAAAAACTGAAATTTCAATCCTGAATGATTCTACCAAGAAATGTGAGTGTTCATTGAAACAGCAGCTTTTTGCTATTGGGCCCTATTGAATAATGAATGTTTTGAATTTTCTGCAAAAGTAAAGTAGTTGCAAACTCATCCTTATAGAGACTTGTTTGGGCTCATGAGAGGAGTAGAAAAACATCAAAAATTTAAATCCTGAATGATTCCACCAAGAAATGTGAGTGTTCATTCAAACAGCAGCTTTTTGCTATTGGGCCCTATTGAATAATGAATGTTTTGAATTTTCTCCAAAAGTAAAGTAGTTGCAAACTCATCCTTTTAGAAATTTGTTTGGGCTGTTGAGAGGAGTAGAAAAACATCAAAAATTTCAATCATGCATGATTCTACCAAGAAATGTGAGTTTTCATTCAAACCACTGGTTTTTGCTATTTTGGGCCCTATTGAATAATGAATGTTTTGAATTTTCTCCAGAAGTAAAGTAGTTGCAAACTCATCCTTTTAGAAACTTGTTTGGGCTCATGAGAGGAGTAGAAAAACATCAAAAATTTCAATCCTGCACGATTCTACCGAGAACTGTGAGTGTTCATTCAAACCGCTGCTTTTTGCTATTGGTTCTTATTGAATAATGAATGTTTTGAATTTTCTCCAAAAGTAAAGTAGCTGCAAACTCATCCTTTTAGAAACTTGTTTGGGCTGTTGAGAGGAGTAAAAAAACATAAAAAATTTCAATCCTGAACGCCTCTACCAAGAGATGTGAGTGTTCATTCAAACAGCTGCTTTTTGCTATTGGGCCCTACTGAATAATGAATGTTTTGAATTTTCTCCAAAAGTAAAGTAGTTGCAAGCTCATCCTTATAGAGACTTGTTTGGGTTCATGAGAGGAGTAGAAAAACATCAAAAATTTCAATCCAGCACAATTTTACCAATAAATGTGAGTTTTCATTCAAACTGCTGCATTGTGCTATTGATCCCTATTGAATAATGAATGTTTTGAATTTTCTCCAAAAGTAAAGTAGTCGCAAACTCATCCTTTTAGAAACTTGTTTGTGCTGTTGAGAGGAGTCGAAAAACATCAAAAATTTCAATCCTGCATGATTCTACCAAGAAATGTGAGTGTTCATTCAAACCACTGGTTTTTGCAATTTTGGGCCCTATTGAATAATGAATGTTTTAAATTTTCTACAAAAGTAAAGTAGTTGCAAACTCATTCTTGTTTGTGCTGTTGAGACGAGTTAAAAAACATCAAAAATTTCAATTCTGCACGATTCTACCAAGAAATGTGAGTGTTCATTCAAACCGCTGAATTTTGCTATTTTGGGCCCTATTGAATAATGAATGTTTTGAATTTTCTCCAAAAGTAAAGTAGTTGCAAACTCATCCTTTTTGAAACTTGTTTGGGCTGTTCAGAGGAGTAAAAAAACTGAAATTTCAATCCTGAATGATTCTACCAAGAAATGTGAGTGTTCATTCAAACAGCTGCTTTTTGCTATTGGGCCCTATTGAATAATGAATGTTTTGAATTTTCTGCAAAAGTAAAGTAGTTGCAAACTCATCCTTATAGAGACTTGTTTGGGCTCATGAGAGGAGTAGAAAAACATCAAAAATTTCAATTCTGCACGATTCTACCAAGAAATGTGAGTGTTCATTAAAACAGCTGCTTTTTGCTATTTTGGGCCCTATTGAATAATGAATGTTTTGAATTTTCTCCAGAAGTAAAGTAGTTGCAAACTCATCCTTTTAGAAACTTGTATGGGCTCATGAGAGGAGTAGAAAAACATTAAAAATTTCAATCCTGAACGGCTCTACCAAGAGAAGTGAGTGTTCATTCAAACAGCTGCTTTTAGCTATTGGGCCCTATTGAATAATGACTGTTTTGAATTTTCCGCAAAAGTAAAGTAGTTGCAAACTCATCCTTATAGAGACTTGTTTGGGTTCATGAGAGGAGTAAAAAAACGTCAAAAATTCCAATCCTGCACGATTCTAATGAGAAATGTGAGTGTTCATTCATACTGCTGCTTTTTGCTATTTTGGGCCCTATTGAATAATGAATGTTTTGAATTTTCTCCAAAAGTAAAGTAGCTGCAAACTCATCCTTTTAGAAATTTGTTTGGGCTCATGAGAGGAATAGAAAAACATTAAAAATTTCAATCCTGAATGACTGCCAAGAGATGTTAGTGTTCATTCAAACAGTTGCTTTTTGCTATTGGGCCCTATTGAATAATGAATGTTTTGAATTTTCTGGAAAAGTAAAGTAGTTGCAAACTCATCTTTATAGAGACTTGTTTGGGTTCATGAGAGGAGTAGAAAAACATCAAAAATTTCAATCCTGCACAATTCTACCAAGAAATGTGAGTGTTCATTCAAACTGCTGGTTTTTGCTATTTTGGGCCCTATTGAATAATGAATGTTTTGAATTTTCTGCAAAAGTAAAGTATTTGCAAACTCATCCTTTTAGAAACTTGTTTGGGCTGTTGAGAGGAGTAGAAAAACATCAAAAATTTCAATCCTGCACAATTCTACCAAAAAATGTGAGTGTTCATTCAAACCGCTACTTTTTGCTATTTTGGACTCTATTGAATAATGATACAGGGGAGATGTATATCTTTGTACCGTGTTAGCCAGTAGATAGAAAAATATTCAGGATTGAGAGTCCTCAGTAGTTGATACCTTTTAATGACTAACTGAAAAGATAGTTGTAAAAAAGTAGTTGCAAACTCATCCTTTTAGAAATTTGTTTGGGCTCATGAGAGGAGTAGAAAAACATCAACAATTTCAATCCTGAATGACTCTACCAAGAGATGTGAGTGTTCATTCAAACCGCTGCTTTTTGCTATTGGGTCTTATTGAATAATGAATGTTTTGTATTTTCTCCAAAAGTAAAATAGTTGCAAACTCATCCTTTTAGAAATTTGTTTGGGCTCATGAGAGGAGTAGAAAAACATCAAAAATTTCAATCCTGAATGACTCTACCAAGAGATGTGAGTGTTCATTCAAACAGCTGCTTTTTGCTATTGGGCCCTATTGATTAATGAATGTTTTGAATTTTCTGCAAAAGTAAAGTAGTTGCAAACTCATCCTTATAGAGACTTGTTTGGGCTCATGAGAGGAGTAGAAAAATATCAAAAATTTCAATCCTGCACGATTCTACCAAGAAATGTGAGTGTTCATTCAAACCGCTGGTTTTTGCTATTTTGGGCCCTATTGAATAATGAATGTTTTGAATTTTCTTCAAAAGTAAAGTAGTTGCAAACTCATCCTTTTAGAAATTTGTTTGGGCTTATGAGAGGAGTAGAAAAACATCAAAAATTTCAATCCTGAATGACTCTACCAAGAGATGTGAGTGTCCATTCAAACCGCTGCTTTTTGCTATTGGGTCTTATTGAATAATGATTGTTTTGTATTTTCTCCAAAAGTAAAGTAGTTGCAAACTCATCCTTATAGAGACTTGTTTGGGTTCATGAGAGGAGTAAAAAAACGTCAAAAATTCCAATCCTGCACGATTCTAATGAGAAATGTGAGTGTTCATTCAAACAGCTGCTTTTTGCTATAAGGCCTTATTGAATAATGAATGTTTTGAATTTTCTCCAAAAGTAAAGTAGTTGCAAACTCATCCTTTAAGAAACTTGTTTGGGCTCATGAGAGGAGTAGAAAAACATCAAAAATTTCAATCCTGCACGATTCTACCAAGAAATGTTAGTGTTCATTCAAACGGCTGCTTTTTGCTATTGGTCCCTATTGAATAATGAATGTTTTGAATTTTCTCCAAAAGTAAAGTAGTTGCAAACTCATCCTTTTAGAAACTTGTTTGGGCTGTTGAGAGGAGTAGAAAAACATCAAAAATTTCAATCCTGCATGATTCTACCAAGAAATGTGAGTGTTCATTCAAACCGCTGGTTTTTGCTATTTTGGGCCCTATTGAATAATTAATGTTTTTAATTTTCTGCAAAAGTAAAGTAGTTGCAAACTCATCCTTTTAGAAACTTGTTTGGGCTGTTGAGAGTAGTAGAAAAACATCAAAAATTTCAATCCTGCACAATTCTACCAAAAAATGTGAGTGTTCATTCAAACCGCTACTTTTTGCTATTTTGGACTCTATTGAATAATGAATGTTTTGCATTTTCTCCAAAAGTAAAGTAGTTGCAAAGTCATCCTTATAGAAACTTGTTTGGGCTGTTAAGAGTAGAAAAACATCAAAAATTTCAATCCTGCACGATTCTACCAAGAAATGTGAGTGTTCATTCAAACCGCTGGTTTTTGCTATTTTGGGCCCTATTGAATAATGAATGTTTTGAATTTTCTCCAAATGTAAAGTAGTTGCAAACTAATCCTTTTAGAAACTTGTTTAGGCTGTTGAGAGGAGTAGAAAAACATCAAAAATTTCAATCCTGCATGATTCTACCAAGAAATGTGAGTGTTCATTCACACAGCTGCTTTTTGCTATTGGTCCCTATTGAATAATGAATGTTTTGAATTTTCTCCAAAAGTAAAGTAGTTGCAAACTCATCCTTTTAGAAACTTGTTTGGGCCATTGACAGGAGTGGAAAAACATCAAAAATTTCAATCCTGCACGATTCTACCAAGAGATGTGAGTGTTCATTCAAACAGCTGCTTTTTGCTATTGGTCCCTATTGAATAATGAATGTTTTGAATTTTCTCCAAAAGTAAAGTAGTTGCAAACTCATCCTTTTAGAAACTTGTTTGGGCCATTGACAGGAGTGGAAAAACATCAAAAATTTCAATCCTGCATGACTCTACCAAGAGATGTGAGTGTTCATTCAAACCGCTGCTTTTTGCTATTGGGTCTTATTGAATAATGAATGTTTTGTATTTTATCCAAAAGTAAAGTAGTTGCAAACTCATCCTTTTAGAAACTTGTTTGGGCTGTTGAGAGGAGTAGAAAAACATCAAAAATTTCAATTCTACACGATTCTACCAAGAAATGTGAGTGTTCATTCAAACTGCTGCTTTTTGCAATTTTGGGCCCTATTGAATAATGAATGTTTTGAATTTTCTCCAGAAGTAAAGTAGTTGCAAACTCATCCTGTTAGAAACTTGTTTGGGCTCATGAGAGGAGTAGAAAAACATTAAAAATTTCAATCCTGAACGACTCTACCAAGAGATGTGAGTGTTCATTCAAACAGCTGCTTTTAGCTATTGGGCCCTATTGAATAATGACTGTTTTGAATTTTCCGCAAAAGTAAAGTAGTTGCAAACTCATCCTTATAGAGACTTGTTTGGGTTCATGAGAGGAGTAAAAAAACGTCAAAAATTCCAATCCTGCACGATTCTAATGAGAAATGTGAGTGTTCATTCAAACAGCTGCTTTTTGCTATTGGTCCCTATTGAATAATGAATGTTTTGAATTTTCTCCAAAAGTAAAGTAGTTGCAAACTCATCCTTTTAGAAACTTGTTTGGGCCATTGACAGGAGTGGAAAAACATCAAAAATTTCAATCCTGCACGATTCTACCAAGAGATGTGAGTGTTCATTCAAACAGCTGCTTTTTGCTATTGGGCCCTATTGAATAATGAATGTTTTGAATTTTCTCCAGAAGTAAAGGATTTGCAAACTCATCCTTTTAGAAATTTGTTTGGGCTCATGAGAGGAGTAGAAAAACATCAAAAATTTCAATCCTGAATGACTCTACCAAGAGATGTGAGTGTTCATTCAAACCGCTGCTTTTTGCTATTGGGTCTTATAGAATAATGAATGTTTTGTATTTTATCCAAAAGTAAAGTAGTTGCAAACTCATCCTTTTAGAAACTTGTTTGGGCTGTTGAGAGGAGTAGAAAAACATCAAAAATTTCAATTCTACACGATTCTACCAAGAAATGTGAGTGTTCATTCAAACTGCTGCTTTTTGCAATTTTGGGCCCTATTGAATAATGAATGTTTTGAATTTTCTCCAGAAGTAAAGTAGTTGCAAACTCATCCTGTTAGAAACTTGTTTGGGCTCATGAGAGGAGTAGAAAAACATTAAAAATTTCAATCCTGAACGACTCTACCAAGAGATGTGAGTGTTCATTCAAACAGCTGCTTTTAGCTATTGGGCCCTATTGAATAATGACTGTTTTGAATTTTCCGCAAAAGTAAAGTAGTTGCAAACTCATCCTTATAGAGACTTGTTTGGGTTCATGAGAGGAGTAAAAAAACGTCAAAAATTCCAATCCTGCACGATTCTAATGAGAAATGTGAGTGTTCATTCAAACAGCTGCTTTTTGCTATAAGGCCTTATTGAATAATGAATGTTTTGAATTTTCTCCAAAAGTAAAGTAGTTGCAAACTCATCCTTTTAGAAACTTGTTTGGGCTCATGAGAGGAGTAGAAAAACATCAAAAATTTCAATCCTGCACGATTCTACCAAGAGATGTGAGTGTTCATTCAAACAGCTGCTTTTTGCTATTGGGCCCTATTGAATAATGAATGTTTTGAATTTTCTCCAGAAGTAAAGTAGTTGCAAACTCATCCTTTTAGAAACTTGTTTGGGCTCATGAGAGGAGTAGAAAAACATCAAAAATTTCAATCCTGAATGATTCTACCAAGAGATGTGAGTGTTCATTCAAACAGCTGCTTTTTGCTATTGGGCCCTATTGAATAATGAATGTTTTGAATTTTCTGCAAAAGTAAAGTAGTTGCAAACTCATCCTTATAGAGACTTGTTTGGGCTCATGAGAGGAGTAGAAAAACATCAAAAATTTCAATTCTGCACGATTCTACCAAGAAATGTGAGTGTTCATTAAAACAGCTGCTTTTTGCTATTTTGGGCCCTATTGAATAATGAATGTTTTGAATTTTCTCCAAAAGTAAGGTAGTTGCAAACTAATCCTTTTAGAAACTTATTTGGGCTGTTGAGAGTAGAAAAACATCAAAAATTTCAATCCTGCACGATTCTACCAAGAAATGTGAGTGTTCATTCAAACCGCTGCTTTTTGCTATTGGTCACTATTGAATAATGAATGTTTTGAATTTTCTCCAAAAGTAAAGTAGTTGCAAACTCATCCTTTTAGAAACTTGTTTGGGCTGTTGAGAGGAGTAGAAAAACATCAAAAATTTCAATCCTGCATGATTCTACCAAGAAATGTGAGTGTTCATTCAAACCGCTGGTTTTTGCTATTTTGGACACTATTGAATAATGAATGTTTTGAATTTTCTCCAAAAGTAAAGTAATTGCAAACTCATTCTTTTAGAAATTTGTTTGGGCTCATGAGAGGAGTAGAAAAACATTAAAAATTTCAATCCTGAATGACTACCAAGAGATATGAGTGTTCATTCAAACAGCTGCTTTTTGCTATTGGGCCCTATTGAATAATGAATGTTTTGTATTTTCTCCAAAAGTAAAGTAGTTGCAAACTCATCCTTTTAGAAACTTGTTTGGGCTGTTGAGAGGAGTAGAAAAACATCAAAAATTTCAATTCTGCACGATTCTACCAAGAAATGTGAGTGTTCATTCAAACAGCTGCTTTTTGCTATTTTGGGCCCTATTGAATAATGAATGTTTTGAATTTTCTCCAGAAGTAAAGTAGTTGCAAACTCATCCTTTTAGAAACTTGTATGGGCTCATGAGAGGAGTAGAAAAACATTAAAAATTTCAATCCTGAACGACTCTACCAAGAGAAGTGAGTGTTCATTCAAACAGCTGCTTTTAGCTATTGGGCCCTATTGAATAATGACTGTTTTGAATTTTCCGCAAAAGTAAAGTAGTTGCAAACTCATCCTTATAGAGACTTGTTTGGGTTCATGAGAGGAGTAAAAAAACGTCAAAAATTCCAATCCTGCACGATTCTAATGAGAAATGTGAGTGTTCATTCAAACTGCTGCTTTTTGCTATTTTGGGCCCTATTGAATAATGAATGTTTGAATTTTCTCCAAAAGTAAAGTAGCTGCAAACTCATCCTTTTAGAAATTTATTTGGGCTCATGAGAGGAGTAGAAAAACATTAAAAATTTCAATCCTGAATGACTACCAAGAGATGTGAGTGTTCATTCAAACAGCTGCTTTTTGCTATTGGGCCCTATTGAATAATGAATGTTTTGAATTTTCTGGAAAAGTAAAGTAGTTGCAAACTCATCTTTATACAGACTTGTTTGGGTTCATGAGAGGAGTAGAAAAACATCAAAAATTTCAATCCTGCACAATTCTACCAAGAAATGTGAGTGTTCTTTCAAACCGCTGGTTTTTGCTATTTTGGGCCCTATTGAATAATGAATGTTTTGAATTTTCTGCAAAAGTAAAGTATTTGCAAACTCATTCTTTTAGAAACTTGTTTGGGCTGTTGAGAGGAGTAGAAAAACATCAAAAATTTCAATCCTGCACAATTCTACCAAAAAATGTGAGTGTTCATTCAAACCGCTACTTTTTGCTATTTTGGACTCTATTGAATAATGATACAGGGGAGATGTATATCTTTGTACCGTGTTAGCCAGTAGATAGAAAAATATTCAGGATTGAGAGTCCTCAGTAGTTGATACCTTTTAATGACTAACTGAAAAGATAGTTGTAAAAAAGTAGTTGCAAACTCATTCTTTTAGAAATTTGTTTGGGCTCATGAGAGGAGTAGAAAAACATCAAAAATTTCAATCCTGAATGACTCTACCAAGAGATGTGAGTGTTCATTCAAACCGCTGCTTTTTGCTATTGGGTCTTATTGAATAATGAATGTTTTGTATTTTCTCCAAAAGTAAAATAGTTGCAAACTCATCCTTTTAGAAATTTGTTTGGGCTTACGAGAGGAGTAGAAAAACATCAAAAATTTCAATCCTGAATGACTCTACCAAGAGATGTGAGTGTTCATTCAAACAGCTGCTTTTTGCTATTGGGCCCTATTGAATAATGAATGTTTTGAATTTTCTCCAAAAGTAAAGTAGTTGCAAACTCATTCTTTTAGAAATTTGTTTGGGCTCATGAGAGGAGTAGAAAAACATCAAAAATTTCAATCCTGCACGATTCTACCAAGAAATGTGAGTGTTCATTCAAACCGCTGCTTTTTGCTATTTTGGGCCCTATTGAATAATGAATGTTTTGAATTTTCTCCAAAAGTAAAGTAGTTGCAAACTAATCCTTTTAGAAACTTGTTTGGGCTGTTGAGAGTAGAAAAACATCAAAAATTTCAATCCTGCACGATTTTACCAAGAAATGTTAGTGTTCATTCAAACCGCTGCTTTTTGCTATTGGTCCCTATTGAATAATGAATGTTTTGAATTTTCTCCAAAAGTAAAGTAGTTGCAAACTCATCCTTTTAGAAACTTGTTTGGGCTGTTGAGAGGAGTAGAAAAACATCAAAAATTTCAATCCTGCATGATTCTACCAAGAAATGTGAGTGTTCATTCAAACCGCTGGTTTTCGCTATTTTGGGCCCTATTGAATAATGAATGTTTTGAATTTTCTGCAAAAGTAAAGTAGTTGCAAACTCATCCTTTTAGAAACTTGTTTGGGCTGTTGAGAGGAGTAGAAAAACATCAAAAATTTCAATCCTGCACAATTCTACCAAAAAATGTGAGTGTTCATTCAAACCGCTACTTTTTGCTATTTTGGACTCTATTGAATAATGAATGTTTTGCATTTTCTCAAAAAGTAAAGTAGTTGCAAACTCATCCTTATAGAACCTTGTTTGGGCTGTTAAGAGTAGAAAAACATCAAAAATTTCAATCCTGCACGATTCTACCAAGAAATGTGAGTGTTCATTCAAACCGCTGGTTTTTGCTATTTTGGGCCCTATTGAATAATGAATGTTTTGAATTTTCTCCAAATGTAAAGTAGTTGCAAACTAATCCTTTTAGAAACTTGTTTAGGCTGTTGAGAGGAGTAGAAAAACATCAAAAATTTCAATCCTGCATGATTCTACCAAGAAATTTGAGTGTTCATTCAAACAGCTGCTTTTTGCTATTGGTCCCTATTGAATAATGAATGTTTTGAATTTTCTCCAAAAGTAAAGTAGTTGCAAACTCATCCTTTTAGAAACTTGTTTGGGCCATTGAGATTAGTAGAAAAACATCAAAAATTTCAATCCTGCACGATTCTACCAAGAAATGTGAGTGTTCATTCAAACCGCTGGTTTTTGCTATTTTGGGCCCTATTGAATAATGAATGTTTTGAATTTTCTTCAAAAGTAAAGTAGTTGCAAACTCATCCTTTTAGAAACTTGTTTGGGCTGTTGAGAGGAGTAGAAAAACATCAAAAATTTCAATTCTGCACGATTCTACCAAGAAATGTGAGTGTTCATTCAAACTGCTGCTTTTTGCTATTTTGGGCCCTATTGAATAATGAATGTTTGAATTTTCTCCAGAAGTAAAGTAGTTGCAAACTCATCCTGTTAGAAACTTGTTTGGGCTCATGATAGGAGTAGAAAAACATTAAAAATTTCAGTCCTGAACGACTCTACCAAGAGATGTGATTGTTCATTCAAACAGCTGCTTTTAGCTATTGGGCCCTATTGAATAATGAATGTTTTGAATTTTCCGCAAAAGTAAAGTAGTTGCAAACTCATCCTTATAGAGACTTGTTTGGGTTCATGAGAGGAGTAAAAAAACGTCAAAAATTCCAATCCTGCACGATTCTAATGAGAAATGTGAGTGTTCATTCAAACAGCTGCTTTTTGCTATAAGGCCTTATTGAATAATGAATGTTTTGAATTTTCTCCAAAAGTAAAGTAGTTGCAAACTCATCCTTTTAGAAACTTGTTTGGGCTCATGAGAGGAGTAGAAAAACATCAAAAATTTCAATCCTGCACGATTCTACCAAGAGATGTGAGTGTTCATTCAAACAGCTGCTTTTTGCTATTGGGCCCTATTGAATAATGAATGTTTTGAATTTTCTGCAAAAATAAAGTAGTTGCAAACTCATCCTTATAGAGACTTGTTTGGGCTTATGAGATGAGTAGAAAATCGTCAAATTCCAATCCTGCACGATTCTACCGAGAAATGTGAGTATTCATTCAAACCACTTCTTTTTGGTATTTTGGGCCCTATTGAATAATGAATGTTTTGAATTTTCTCCAAAAGTAAAGTAGTTGCAAACTCAACCTTTTAGAAATTTGTTTGTGCTGTTGAGAGGAGTAGAAAAACATCAAAAATTTCAATCCTGCATGATTCTACCAAGAAATGTGAGTGTTCATTCAAACCACTGGTTTTTGCAATTTTGGGCCCTATTTTGGGCCCTATTCATTATTATGAATGTTTTAAATTTTCTACAAAAGTAAAGTAGTTGCAAACTCATTCTTGTTTGTGCTGTTGAGACGAGTTAAAAAACATCAAAAATTTCAATTCTGCACGATTCTACCAAGAAATGTGAGTGTTCATTCAAACCGCTGAATTTTGCTATTTTGGGCCCTATTGAATAATGAATGTTTTGAATTTTCTCCAAAAGTAAAGTAGTTGCAAACTCATCCTTTTTGAAACTTGTTTGGGCTGTTCAGAGGAGTAAAAAAACTGAAATTTCAATCCTGAATGATTCTACCAAGAAATGTGAGTGTTCATTCAAACAGCAGCTTTTTGCTATTGGGCCCTATTGAATAATGAATGTTTTGAATTTTCTGCAAAAGTAAAGTAGTTGCAAACTCATCCTTATAGAGACTTGTTTGGGCTCATGAGAGTAGAAAAACGTCAAAAATTCCAATCCTGAATGATTCTACCAAGAAATGTGAGTGTTCATTCAAAAAGCAGCTTTTTGCTATTGAGCCCTATTGAATAATGAATGTTTTGAATTTTCTCCAGAAGTAAAGTAGTTGCAAACTCATCCTTTTAGAAACTTGTTTGGGCTCATGAGAGGAGTAGAAAAACATCAAAAATTTCTATTCTGCACGATTCTACCAAGAAATGTGAGTGTTCATTAAAACAGCTGCTTTTTGCTACTTTGGGCCCTATTGAATAATGAATGTTTTGAATTTTCTCCAGAAGTAAAGTAGTTGCAAACTCATCCTTTTAGAAACTTGTATGGGCTCATGAGAGGAGTAGAAAAACATTAAAAATTTCAATCCTGAACGACTCTACCAAGAGAAGTGAGTGTTCATTCAAACAGCTGCTTTTAGCTATTGGGCCCTATTGAATAATGACTGTTTTGAATTTTCCGCAAAAGTAAAGTAGTTGCAAACTCATCCTTATAGAGACTTGTTTGGGTTCATGAGAGGAGTAAAAAAACGTCAAAAATTCCAATCCTGCACGATTCTAATGAGAAATGTGAGTGTTCATTCATACTGCTGCTTTTTGCTATTTTGGGCCCTATTGAATAATGAATGTTTTGAATTTTCTCCAAAAGTAAAGTAGCTGCAAACTCATCCTTTTAGAAATTTGTTTGGGCTCATGAGAGGAGTAGAAAAACATTAAAAATTTCAATCCTGAATGACTACCAAGAGATGTGAGTGTTCATTCAAACAGTTGCTTTTTGCTATTGGGCCCTATTGAATAATGAATGTTTTGAATTTTCTGGAAAAGTAAAGTAGTTGCAAACTCATCTTTATAGAGACTTGTTTGGGTTCATGAGAGGAGTAGAAAAACATCAAAAATTTCAATCCTGCACAATTCTACCAAGAAATGTGAGTGTTCATTCAAACTGCTGGTTTTTGCTATTTTGGGCCTTATTGAATAATGAATGTTTTGAATTTTCTGCAAAAGTAAAGTATTTGCAAACTCATCCTTTTAGAAACTTGTTTGGGCTGTTGAGAGGAGTAGAAAAACATCAAAAATTTCAATCCTGCACAATTCTACCAAAAAATGTGAGTGTTCATTCAAACCGCTACTTTTTGCTATTTTGGACTCTATTGAATAATGATACAGGGGAGATGTATATCTTTGTACCGTGTTAGCCAGTAGATAGAAAAATATTCAGGATTGAGAGTCCTCAGTAGTTGATACCTTTTAATGACTAACTGAAAAGACAGTGTTACCATCTTTTCAGTTAGCCATTAAAAGGTATCAACTACTGAGGACTCTCAATCCTGAATATTATTGAATAATGAATGTTTTGCATTTTCTCCAAAAGTAAAGTAGTTGCAAACTCATCCTTATAGAAACTTGTTTGGGCTGTTAAGAGTAGAAAAACATCAAAAATTTCAATCCTGCACGATTCTACCAAGAAATTTGAGTGTTCATTCAAACCGCTGGTTTTTGCTATTTTGGGCCCTATTGAATAATGAATGTTTTGAATTTTCTCCAAATGTAAAGTAGTTGCAAACTAATCCTTTTAGAAACTTGTTTAGGCTGTTGAGAGGAGTAGAAAAACATCAAAAATTTCAATCCTGCACGATTCTACCAAGAAATGTGAGTGTTCATTCAAACAGCTGCTTTTTGCTATTGGTCCCTATTGAATAATGAATGTTTTGAATTCTCCACAAAAGTAAAGTAGTTGCAAACTCATCCTTATAGAGACTTGTTTGGGTTCATGAGAGGAGCAAAAAAATGTCAAAAATTCCAATCCTGCACGATTCTAATGAGAAATTTGAGTGTTCATTCAAACAGCTGCTTTTTGCTATTAGGCCTTATTGAATCATGAATGTTTTGAATTTTCTCCAAAAGTAAAGTAGTTGCAAACTCATCCTTTTAGAAACTTGTTTGGGCTCATGAGAGGAGTATAAAAAAATTAAAAATTTCAATCCTGCACTAGTCTACCAAGTGATGTGAGTGTTCATTCAAACAGCTGCTTTTTGCTATTGGGCCCTATTGAATAATGAATGTTTTGAATTTTCTGCAAAAATAAAGTAGTTGCAAACTCATCCTTATAGAGACTTGTTTGGGGTCATGAGAGGAGTAGAAAATCGTCAAATTCCAATCCTGCACGATTCTACCGAGAAATGTGAGTGTTCATTCAAACCGCTGTTTTTTGGTATTTTGGGCCCTATTGAATAATGAATGTTTTGAATTTTCTCCAAAAGTAAAGTAGTTGCAAACTCATCCTTTTAGAAACTTGTTTGGGCTGTTGAAAGGAGTAGAAAAACATCAAAAATTTCAATCCTGCATGATTCTACCAAGAAATGTGAGTGTTCATTCAAACCGCTGCTTTTTGCTATTGGTCACTATTGAATAATGAATGTTTTGAATTTTCTCCAAAAGTAAAGTAGTTGCAAACTCATTCTTTTAGAAATTTGTTTGGGCTGTTGAGAGTAGAAAAACATCAAAAATTTCAATCCTGCATGATTCTACCAAGAAATGTGAGTGTTCATTCAAACCGCTGGTTTTTGCTATTTTGGGCCCTATTGAATAATGAATGTTTTGAATTTTCTCCAAATGTAAAGTAGTTGCAAACTAATCCTTTTAGAAACTTGTTTAGGCTGTTGAGAGGAGTAGAAAAACATCAAAAATTTCAATCCTGCACGATTCTACCAAGAAATGTGAGTGTTCATTCAAACAGCTGCTTTTTGCTATTGGTCCCTATTGAATAATGAATGTTTTGAATTTTCTCCAAAAGTAAAGTAGTTGCAAACTCATCCTGTTAGAAACTTGTTTGGGCTCATGAGAGGAGTAGAAAAACATTAAAAATTTCAATCCTGAACGACTCTACCAAGAGATGTGAGTGTTCATTCAAACAGCTGCTTTTAGCTATTGGGCCCTATTGAATAATGACTGTTTTGAATTCTCCACAAAAGTAAAGTAGTTGCAAACTCATCCTTATAGAGACTTGTTTGGGTTCATGAGAGGAGTAAAAAAATGTCAAAAATTCCAATCCTGCACGATTCTAATGAGAAATTTGAGTGTTCATTCAAACAGCTGCTTTTTGCTATTAGGCCTTATTGAATCATGAATGTTTTGAATTTTCTCCAAAAGTAAAGTAGTTGCAAACTCATCCTTTTAGAAACTTGTTTGGGCTCATGAGAGGAGTATAAAAAAATTAAAAATTTCAATCCTGCACTAGTCTACCAAATGATGTGAGTGTTCATTCAAACAGCTGCTTTTTGCTATTGGGCCCTATTGAATAATGAATGTTTTGAATTTTCTGCAAAAATAAAGTAGTTGCAAACTCATCCTTATAGAGACTTGTTTGGGCTCATGAGAGGAGTAGAAAATCGTCAAATTCCAATCCTGCACGATTCTACCGAGAAATGTGAGTGTTCATTCAAACCGCTGTTTTTTGGTATTTTGGGCCCTATTGAATAATGAATGTTTTGAATTTTCTCCAAAAGTAAAGTAGTTGCAAACTCATCCTTTTAGAAACTTGTTTGGGCTGTTGAAAGGAGTAGAAAAACATCAAAAATTTCAATCCTGCATGATTCTGCCAAGAAATGTGAGTGTTCATTCAAACCGCTGCTTTTTGCTATTGGTCACTATTGAATAATGAATGTTTTGAATTTTCTCCAAAAGTAAAGTAGTTGCAAACTCATCCTTTTAGAAATTTGTTTGGGCTGTTGAGAGTAGAAAAACATCAAAAATTTCAATCCTGCATGATTCTGCCAAGAAATGTGAGTGTTCATTCAAACCGCTGGTTTTTGCTATTTTGGGCCCTATAGATTAATGAATGTTTTAAATTTTCTCCAAAAGTAAAGTAGTTGCAAACTCATTCTTCTTTGTGCTGTTGAGAGGAGTTAAAAAACATCAAACATTTCAATACTGCATGATTCTACCAAGAAATGTGATTGTTCATTTAAAACGCTGCTTTTTGCTATTGGGCTCTATTGAATAATGAATGTTTTGAATTTTCTCCAAAAGTAAAGTAGTTGCAAACTCATCCTTTTAGAAACTTGTTTGGGCTGTTGAGAGGAGTAGAAAAACATAAAAAAATTTCAATTCTGCATGATTCTACCAAGAAATGTGAGTGTTAATTCAAACTGCTGCTTTTTGCTGTTGGGCTCTATTGAATAATGAATGTTTTGAATTTTCTCCAGAAGTAAAGTAGTTGCAAACTCATCCTTTTAGAAACTTGTTTGGGCTCATGAGAGGAGTAGAAAAACATCAAAAATTCCAATCCTGCACGATTCTACCGAGAACTGTGAGTGTTCATTCAAACCGCTGCTTTTTGCTATTGGGTCTTATTGAATAATGAATGTTTTGAATTTTCTCCAAAAGTAAAGAAGTTGCAAACTCATCCTTTTAGAAACTTGTTTGGGCTGTTGAGAGGAGTAGAAAAACATCAAAAATTTCAATCCTGCATGATTCTACCAAGAAATGTGAGTGTTCATTCAAACCGCTGGTTTTTGCTATTTTGGGCCCTATTGAATAATGAATGTTTTGAATTTTCTCCAAAAGTAAAGTAGTTGCAAACTCATCCTTTTAGAAACGTGTTTGGGCTGTGCAGAGGAGTAAAAAAAACTGAAATTTCAATCCTGAATGATTCTACCAAGAAATGTGAGTGTTCATTGAAACAGCAGCTTTTTGCTATTGGGCCCTATTGAATAATGAATGTTTTGAATTTTCTGCAAAAGTAAAGTAGTTGCAAACTCATCCTTATAGAGACTTGTTTGGGCTCATGAGAGGAGTAGAAAAACATCAAAAATTTAAATCCTGAATGATTCCACCAAGAAATGTGAGTGTTCATTCAAACAGCAGCTTTTTGCTATTGGGCCCTATTGAATAATGAATGTTTTGAATTTTCTCCAAAAGTAAAGTAGTTGCAAACTCATCCTTTTAGAAATTTGTTTGGGCTGTTGAGAGGAGTAGAAAAACATCAAAAATTTCAATCATGCATGATTCTACCAAGAAATGTGAGTTTTCATTCAAACCACTGGTTTTTGCTATTTTGGGCCCTATTGAATAATGAATGTTTTGAATTTTCTCCAGAAGTAAAGTAGTTGCAAACTCATCCTTTTAGAAACTTGTTTGGGCTCATGAGAGGAGTAGAAAAACATCAAAAATTTCAATCCTGCACGATTCTACCGAGAACTGTGAGTGTTCATTCAAACCGCTGCTTTTTGCTATTGGTTCTTATTGAATAATGAATGTTTTGAATTTTCTCCAAAAGTAAAGTAGCTGCAAACTCATCCTTTTAGAAACTTGTTTGGGCTGTTGAGAGGAGTAAAAAAACATAAAAAATTTCAATCCTGAACGCCTCTACCAAGAGATGTGAGTGTTCATTCAAACAGCTGCTTTTTGCTATTGGGCCCTACTGAATAATGAATGTTTTGAATTTTCTCCAAAAGTAAAGTAGTTGCAAGCTCATCCTTATAGAGACTTGTTTGGGTTCATGAGAGGAGTAGAAAAACATCAAAAATTTCAATCCAGCACAATTTTACCAATAAATGTGAGTTTTCATTCAAACTGCTGCATTGTGCTATTGATCCCTATTGAATAATGAATGTTTTGAATTTTCTCCAAAAGTAAAGTAGTCGCAAACTCATCCTTTTAGAAACTTGTTTGTGCTGTTGAGAGGAGTCGAAAAACATCAAAAATTTCAATCCTGCATGATTCTACCAAGAAATGTGAGTGTTCATTCAAACCACTGGTTTTTGCAATTTTGGGCCCTATTGAATAATGAATGTTTTAAATTTTCTACAAAAGTAAAGTAGTTGCAAACTCATTCTTGTTTGTGCTGTTGAGACGAGTTAAAAAACATCAAAAATTTCAATTCTGCACGATTCTACCAAGAAATGTGAGTGTTCATTCAAACCGCTGAATTTTGCTATTTTGGGCCCTATTGAATAATGAATGTTTTGAATTTTCTCCAAAAGTAAAGTAGTTGCAAACTCATCCTTTTTGAAACTTGTTTGGGCTGTTCAGAGGAGTAAAAAAACTGAAATTTCAATCCTGAATGATTCTACCAAGAAATGTGAGTGTTCATTCAAACAGCTGCTTTTTGCTATTGGGCCCTATTGAATAATGAATGTTTTGAATTTTCTGCAAAAGTAAAGTAGTTGCAAACTCATCCTTATAGAGACTTGTTTGGGCTCATGAGAGGAGTAGAAAAACATCAAAAATTTCAATTCTGCACGATTCTACCAAGAAATGTGAGTGTTCATTAAAACAGCTGCTTTTTGCTATTTTGGGCCCTATTGAATAATGAATGTTTTGAATTTTCTCCAGAAGTAAAGTAGTTGCAAACTCATCCTTTTAGAAACTTGTATGGGCTCATGAGAGGAGTAGAAAAACATTAAAAATTTCAATCCTGAACGGCTCTACCAAGAGAAGTGAGTGTTCATTCAAACAGCTGCTTTTAGCTATTGGGCCCTATTGAATAATGACTGTTTTGAATTTTCCGCAAAAGTAAAGTAGTTGCAAACTCATCCTTATAGAGACTTGTTTGGGTTCATGAGAGGAGTAAAAAAACGTCAAAAATTCCAATCCTGCACGATTCTAATGAGAAATGTGAGTGTTCATTCATACTGCTGCTTTTTGCTATTTTGGGCCCTATTGAATAATGAATGTTTTGAATTTTCTCCAAAAGTAAAGTAGCTGCAAACTCATCCTTTTAGAAATTTGTTTGGGCTCATGAGAGGAATAGAAAAACATTAAAAATTTCAATCCTGAATGACTGCCAAGAGATGTTAGTGTTCATTCAAACAGTTGCTTTTTGCTATTGGGCCCTATTGAATAATGAATGTTTTGAATTTTCTGGAAAAGTAAAGTAGTTGCAAACTCATCTTTATAGAGACTTGTTTGGGTTCATGAGAGGAGTAGAAAAACATCAAAAATTTCAATCCTGCACAATTCTACCAAGAAATGTGAGTGTTCATTCAAACTGCTGGTTTTTGCTATTTTGGGCCCTATTGAATAATGAATGTTTTGAATTTTCTGCAAAAGTAAAGTATTTGCAAACTCATCCTTTTAGAAACTTGTTTGGGCTGTTGAGAGGAGTAGAAAAACATCAAAAATTTCAATCCTGCACAATTCTACCAAAAAATGTGAGTGTTCATTCAAACCGCTACTTTTTGCTATTTTGGACTCTATTGAATAATGATACAGGGGAGATGTATATCTTTGTACCGTGTTAGCCAGTAGATAGAAAAATATTCAGGATTGAGAGTCCTCAGTAGTTGATACCTTTTAATGACTAACTGAAAAGATAGTTGTAAAAAAGTAGTTGCAAACTCATCCTTTTAGAAATTTGTTTGGGCTCATGAGAGGAGTAGAAAAACATCAACAATTTCAATCCTGAATGACTCTACCAAGAGATGTGAGTGTTCATTCAAACCGCTGCTTTTTGCTATTGGGTCTTATTGAATAATGAATGTTTTGTATTTTCTCCAAAAGTAAAATAGTTGCAAACTCATCCTTTTAGAAATTTGTTTGGGCTCATGAGAGGAGTAGAAAAACATCAAAAATTTCAATCCTGAATGACTCTACCAAGAGATGTGAGTGTTCATTCAAACAGCTGCTTTTTGCTATTGGGCCCTATTGATTAATGAATGTTTTGAATTTTCTGCAAAAGTAAAGTAGTTGCAAACTCATCCTTATAGAGACTTGTTTGGGCTCATGAGAGGAGTAGAAAAATATCAAAAATTTCAATCCTGCACGATTCTACCAAGAAATGTGAGTGTTCATTCAAACCGCTGGTTTTTGCTATTTTGGGCCCTATTGAATAATGAATGTTTTGAATTTTCTTCAAAAGTAAAGTAGTTGCAAACTCATCCTTTTAGAAATTTGTTTGGGCTTATGAGAGGAGCAGAAAAACATCAAAAATTTCAATCCTGAATGACTCTACCAAGAGATGTGAGTGTCCATTCAAACCGCTGCTTTTTGCTATTGGGTCTTATTGAATAATGATTGTTTTGTATTTTCTCCAAAAGTAAAGTAGTTGCAAACTCATCCTTATAGAGACTTGTTTGGGTTCATGAGAGGAGTAAAAAAACGTCAAAAATTCCAATCCTGCACGATTCTAATGAGAAATGTGAGTGTTCATTCAAACAGCTGCTTTTTGCTATAAGGCCTTATTGAATAATGAATGTTTTGAATTTTCTCCAAAAGTAAAGTAGTTGCAAACTCATCCTTTAAGAAACTTGTTTGGGCTCATGAGAGGAGTAGAAAAACATCAAAAATTTCAATCCTGCACGATTCTACCAAGAAATGTTAGTGTTCATTCAAACGGCTGCTTTTTGCTATTGGTCCCTATTGAATAATGAATGTTTTGAATTTTCTCCAAAAGTAAAGTAGTTGCAAACTCATCCTTTTAGAAACTTGTTTGGGCTGTTGAGAGGAGTAGAAAAACATCAAAAATTTCAATCCTGCATGATTCTACCAAGAAATGTGAGTGTTCATTCAAACCGCTGGTTTTTGCTATTTTGGGCCCTATTGAATAATTAATGTTTTTAATTTTCTGCAAAAGTAAAGTAGTTGCAAACTCATCCTTTTAGAAACTTGTTTGGGCTGTTGAGAGTAGTAGAAAAACATCAAAAATTTCAATCCTGCACAATTCTACCAAAAAATGTGAGTGTTCATTCAAACCGCTACTTTTTGCTATTTTGGACTCTATTGAATAATGAATGTTTTGCATTTTCTCCAAAAGTAAAGTAGTTGCAAAGTCATCCTTATAGAAACTTGTTTGGGCTGTTAAGAGTAGAAAAACATCAAAAATTTCAATCCTGCACGATTCTACCAAGAAATGTGAGTGTTCATTCAAACCGCTGGTTTTTGCTATTTTGGGCCCTATTGAATAATGAATGTTTTGAATTTTCTCCAAATGTAAAGTAGTTGCAAACTAATCCTTTTAGAAACTTGTTTAGGCTGTTGAGAGGAGTAGAAAAACATCAAAAATTTCAATCCTGCATGATTCTACCAAGAAATGTGAGTGTTCATTCACACAGCTGCTTTTTGCTATTGGTCCCTATTGAATAATGAATGTTTTGAATTTTCTCCAAAAGTAAAGTAGTTGCAAACTCATCCTTTTAGAAACTTGTTTGGGCCATTGACAGGAGTGGAAAAACATCAAAAATTTCAATCCTGCACGATTCTACCAAGAGATGTGAGTGTTCATTCAAACAGCTGCTTTTTGCTATTGGTCCCTATTGAATAATGAATGTTTTGAATTTTCTCCAAAAGTAAAGTAGTTGCAAACTCATCCTTTTAGAAACTTGTTTGGGCCATTGACAGGAGTGGAAAAACATCAAAAATTTCAATCCTGCATGACTCTACCAAGAGATGTGAGTGTTCATTCAAACCGCTGCTTTTTGCTATTGGGTCTTATTGAATAATGAATGTTTTGTATTTTATCCAAAAGTAAAGTAGTTGCAAACTCATCCTTTTAGAAACTTGTTTGGGCTGTTGAGAGGAGTAGAAAAACATCAAAAATTTCAATTCTACACGATTCTACCAAGAAATGTGAGTGTTCATTCAAACTGCTGCTTTTTGCAATTTTGGGCCCTATTGAATAATGAATGTTTTGAATTTTCTCCAGAAGTAAAGTAGTTGCAAACTCATCCTGTTAGAAACTTGTTTGGGCTCATGAGAGGAGTAGAAAAACATTAAAAATTTCAATCCTGAACGACTCTACCAAGAGATGTGAGTGTTCATTCAAACAGCTGCTTTTAGCTATTGGGCCCTATTGAATAATGACTGTTTTGAATTTTCCGCAAAAGTAAAGTAGTTGCAAACTCATCCTTATAGAGACTTGTTTGGGTTCATGAGAGGAGTAAAAAAACGTCAAAAATTCCAATCCTGCACGATTCTAATGAGAAATGTGAGTGTTCATTCAAACAGCTGCTTTTTGCTATTGGTCCCTATTGAATAATGAATGTTTTGAATTTTCTCCAAAAGTAAAGTAGTTGCAAACTCATCCTTTTAGAAACTTGTTTGGGCCATTGACAGGAGTGGAAAAACATCAAAAATTTCAATCCTGCACGATTCTACCAAGAGATGTGAGTGTTCATTCAAACAGCTGCTTTTTGCTATTGGGCCCTATTGAATAATGAATGTTTTGAATTTTCTCCAGAAGTAAAGGATTTGCAAACTCATCCTTTTAGAAATTTGTTTGGGCTCATGAGAGGAGTAGAAAAACATCAAAAATTTCAATCCTGAATGACTCTACCAAGAGATGTGAGTGTTCATTCAAACCGCTGCTTTTTGCTATTGGGTCTTATAGAATAATGAATGTTTTGTATTTTATCCAAAAGTAAAGTAGTTGCAAACTCATCCTTTTAGAAACTTGTTTGGGCTGTTGAGAGGAGTAGAAAAACATCAAAAATTTCAATTCTACACGATTCTACCAAGAAATGTGAGTGTTCATTCAAACTGCTGCTTTTTGCAATTTTGGGCCCTATTGAATAATGAATGTTTTGAATTTTCTCCAGAAGTAAAGTAGTTGCAAACTCATCCTGTTAGAAACTTGTTTGGGCTCATGAGAGGAGTAGAAAAACATTAAAAATTTCAATCCTGAACGACTCTACCAAGAGATGTGAGTGTTCATTCAAACAGCTGCTTTTAGCTATTGGGCCCTATTGAATAATGACTGTTTTGAATTTTCCGCAAAAGTAAAGTAGTTGCAAACTCATCCTTATAGAGACTTGTTTGGGTTCATGAGAGGAGTAAAAAAACGTCAAAAATTCCAATCCTGCACGATTCTAATGAGAAATGTGAGTGTTCATTCAAACAGCTGCTTTTTGCTATAAGGCCTTATTGAATAATGAATGTTTTGAATTTTCTCCAAAAGTAAAGTAGTTGCAAACTCATCCTTTTAGAAACTTGTTTGGGCTCATGAGAGGAGTAGAAAAACATCAAAAATTTCAATCCTGCACGATTCTACCAAGAGATGTGAGTGTTCATTCAAACAGCTGCTTTTTGCTATTGGGCCCTATTGAATAATGAATGTTTTGAATTTTCTCCAGAAGTAAAGTAGTTGCAAACTCATCCTTTTAGAAACTTGTTTGGGCTCATGAGAGGAGTAGAAAAACATCAAAAATTTCAATCCTGAATGACTCTACCAAGAGATGTGAGTGTTCATTCAAACAGCTGCTTTTTGCTATTGGGCCCTATTGAATAATGAATGTTTTGAATTTTCTGCAAAAGTAAAGTAGTTGCAAACTCATCCTTATAGAGACTTGTTTGGGCTCATGAGAGGAGTAGAAAAACATCAAAAATTTCAATTCTGCACGATTCTACCAAGAAATGTGAGTGTTCATTAAAACAGCTGCTTTTTGCTATTTTGGGCCCTATTGAATAATGAATGTTTTGAATTTTCTCCAAAAGTAAGGTAGTTGCAAACTAATCCTTTTAGAAACTTGTTTGGGCTGTTGAGAGTAGAAAAACATCAAAAATTTCAATCCTGCACGATTCTACCAAGAAATGTGAGTGTTCATTCAAACCGCTGCTTTTTGCTATTGGTCACTATTGAATAATGAATGTTTTGAATTTTCTCCAAAAGTAAAGTAGTTGCAAACTCATCCTTTTAGAAACTTGTTTGGGCTGTTGAGAGGAGTAGAAAAACATCAAAAATTTCAATCCTGCATGATTCTACCAAGAAATGTGAGTGTTCATTCAAACCGCTGGTTTTTGCTATTTTGGACACTATTGAATAATGAATGTTTTGAATTTTCTCCAAAAGTAAAGTAATTGCAAACTCATTCTTTTAGAAATTTGTTTGGGCTCATGAGAGGAGTAGAAAAACATTAAAAATTTCAATCCTGAATGACTACCAAGAGATATGAGTGTTCATTCAAACAGCTGCTTTTTGCTATTGGGCCCTATTGAATAATGAATGTTTTGTATTTTCTCCAAAAGTAAAGTAGTTGCAAACTCATCCTTTTAGAAACTTGTTTGGGCTGTTGAGAGGAGTAGAAAAACATCAAAAATTTCAATTCTGCACGATTCTACCAAGAAATGTGAGTGTTCATTCAAACAGCTGCTTTTTGCTATTTTGGGCCCTATTGAATAATGAATGTTTTGAATTTTCTCCAGAAGTAAAGTAGTTGCAAACTCATCCTTTTAGAAACTTGTATGGGCTCATGAGAGGAGTAGAAAAACATTAAAAATTTCAATCCTGAACGACTCTACCAAGAGAAGTGAGTGTTCATTCAAACAGCTGCTTTTAGCTATTGGGCCCTATTGAATAATGACTGTTTTGAATTTTCCGCAAAAGTAAAGTAGTTGCAAACTCATCCTTATAGAGACTTGTTTGGGTTCATGAGAGGAGTAAAAAAACGTCAAAAATTCCAATCCTGCACGATTCTAATGAGAAATGTGAGTGTTCATTCAAACTGCTGCTTTTTGCTATTTTGGGCCCTATTGAATAATGAATGTTTGAATTTTCTCCAAAAGTAAAGTAGCTGCAAACTCATCCTTTTAGAAATTTATTTGGGCTCATGAGAGGAGTAGAAAAACATTAAAAATTTCAATCCTGAATGACTACCAAGAGATGTGAGTGTTCATTCAAACAGCTGCTTTTTGCTATTGGGCCCTATTGAATAATGAATGTTTTGAATTTTCTGGAAAAGTAAAGTAGTTGCAAACTCATCTTTATACAGACTTGTTTGGGTTCATGAGAGGAGTAGAAAAACATCAAAAATTTCAATCCTGCACAATTCTACCAAGAAATGTGAGTGTTCTTTCAAACCGCTGGTTTTTGCTATTTTGGGCCCTATTGAATAATGAATGTTTTGAATTTTCTGCAAAAGTAAAGTATTTGCAAACTCATTCTTTTAGAAACTTGTTTGGGCTGTTGAGAGGAGTAGAAAAACATCAAAAATTTCAATCCTGCACAATTCTACCAAAAAATGTGAGTGTTCATTCAAACCGCTACTTTTTGCTATTTTGGACTCTATTGAATAATGATACAGGGGAGATGTATATCTTTGTACCGTGTTAGCCAGTAGATAGAAAAATATTCAGGATTGAGAGTCCTCAGTAGTTGATACCTTTTAATGACTAACTGAAAAGATAGTTGTAAAAAAGTAGTTGCAAACTCATTCTTTTAGAAATTTGTTTGGGCTCATGAGAGGAGTAGAAAAACATCAAAAATTTCAATCCTGAATGACTCTACCAAGAGATGTGAGTGTTCATTCAAACCGCTGCTTTTTGCTATTGGGTCTTATTGAATAATGAATGTTTTGTATTTTCTCCAAAAGTAAAATAGTTGCAAACTCATCCTTTTAGAAATTTGTTTGGGCTTACGAGAGGAGTAGAAAAACATCAAAAATTTCAATCCTGAATGACTCTACCAAGAGATGTGAGTGTTCATTCAAACAGCTGCTTTTTGCTATTGGGCCCTATTGAATAATGAATGTTTTGAATTTTCTCCAAAAGTAAAGTAGTTGCAAACTCATTCTTTTAGAAATTTGTTTGGGCTCATGAGAGGAGTAGAAAAACATCAAAAATTTCAATCCTGCACGATTCTACCAAGAAATGTGAGTGTTCATTCAAACCGCTGCTTTTTGCTATTTTGGGCCCTATTGAATAATGAATGTTTTGAATTTTCTCCAAAAGTAAAGTAGTTGCAAACTAATCCTTTTAGAAACTTGTTTGGGCTGTTGAGAGTAGAAAAACATCAAAAATTTCAATCCTGCACGATTTTACCAAGAAATGTTAGTGTTCATTCAAACCGCTGCTTTTTGCTATTGGTCCCTATTGAATAATGAATGTTTTGAATTTTCTCCAAAAGTAAAGTAGTTGCAAACTCATCCTTTTAGAAACTTGTTTGGGCTGTTGAGAGGAGTAGAAAAACATCAAAAATTTCAATCCTGCATGATTCTACCAAGAAATGTGAGTGTTCATTCAAACCGCTGGTTTTCGCTATTTTGGGCCCTATTGAATAATGAATGTTTTGAATTTTCTGCAAAAGTAAAGTAGTTGCAAACTCATCCTTTTAGAAACTTGTTTGGGCTGTTGAGAGGAGTAGAAAAACATCAAAAATTTCAATCCTGCACAATTCTACCAAAAAATGTGAGTGTTCATTCAAACCGCTACTTTTTGCTATTTTGGACTCTATTGAATAATGAATGTTTTGCATTTTCTCAAAAAGTAAAGTAGTTGCAAACTCATCCTTATAGAACCTTGTTTGGGCTGTTAAGAGTAGAAAAACATCAAAAATTTCAATCCTGCACGATTCTACCAAGAAATGTGAGTGTTCATTCAAACCGCTGGTTTTTGCTATTTTGGGCCCTTTTGAATAATGAATGTTTTGAATTTTCTCCAAATGTAAAGTAGTTGCAAACTAATCCTTTTAGAAACTTGTTTAGGCTGTTGAGAGGAGTAGAAAAACATCAAAAATTTCAATCCTGCATGATTCTACCAAGAAATTTGAGTGTTCATTCAAACAGCTGCTTTTTGCTATTGGTCCCTATTGAATAATGAATGTTTTGAATTTTCTCCAAAAGTAAAGTAGTTGCAAACTCATCCTTTTAGAAACTTGTTTGGGCCATTGAGATTAGTAGAAAAACATCAAAAATTTCAATCCTGCACGATTCTACCAAGAAATGTGAGTGTTCATTCAAACCGCTGGTTTTTGCTATTTTGGGCCCTATTGAATAATGAATGTTTTGAATTTTCTTCAAAAGTAAAGTAGTTGCAAACTCATCCTTTTAGAAACTTGTTTGGGCTGTTGAGAGGAGTAGAAAAACATCAAAAATTTCAATTCTGCACGATTCTACCAAGAAATGTGAGTGTTCATTCAAACTGCTGCTTTTTGCTATTTTGGGCCCTATTGAATAATGAATGTTTGAATTTTCTCCAGAAGTAAAGTAGTTGCAAACTCATCCTGTTAGAAACTTGTTTGGGCTCATGATAGGAGTAGAAAAACATTAAAAATTTCAGTCCTGAACGACTCTACCAAGAGATGTGATTGTTCATTCAAACAGCTGCTTTTAGCTATTGGGCCCTATTGAATAATGAATGTTTTGAATTTTCCGCAAAAGTAAAGTAGTTGCAAACTCATCCTTATAGAGACTTGTTTGGGTTCATGAGAGGAGTAAAAAAACGTCAAAAATTCCAATCCTGCACGATTCTAATGAGAAATGTGAGTGTTCATTCAAACAGCTGCTTTTTGCTATAAGGCCTTATTGAATAATGAATGTTTTGAATTTTCTCCAAAAGTAAAGTAGTTGCAAACTCATCCTTTTAGAAACTTGTTTGGGCTCATGAGAGGAGTAGAAAAACATCAAAAATTTCAATCCTGCACGATTCTACCAAGAGATGTGAGTGTTCATTCAAACAGCTGCTTTTTGCTATTGGGCCCTATTGAATCATGAATGTTTTGAATTTTCTCCAGAAGTAAAGGATTTGCAAACTCATCCTTTTAGAAATTTGTTTGGGCTCATGAGAGGAGTAGAAAAACATCAAAAATTTCAATCCTGAATGACTCTACCAAGAGATGTGAGTGTTCATTCAAACCGCTGCTTTTTGCTATTGGGTCTTATTGAATAATGAATGTTTTGTATTTTATCCAAAAGTAAAATAGTTGCAAACTCATCCTTTTAGAAACTTGTTTGGGCTGTTGAGAGGAGTAGAAAAACATCAAAAATTTCAATTCTACACGATTCTACCAAGAAACGTGAGTGTTCATTCAAACTGCTGCTTTTTGCTATTTTGGGCCCTATTGAATAATGAATGTTTTGAATTTTCTCCAAAAGTAAAGTAGTTGCAAACTAATCCTTTTAGAAACTTGTTTGTGTTGTTGAGAGTAGAAAAACATCAAAAATTTCAATCCTGCACGATTCTACCAAGAAATGTTAGTGTTCATTCAAACGGCTGCTTTTTGCTATTGGTCCCTATTGAATAATGAATGTTTTGAATTTTCTCCAAAAGTAAAGTAGTTGCAAACTCATCCTTTTAGAAACTTGTTTGGGCTGTTGAGAGGAGTAGAAAAACATCAAAAATTTCAATCCTGCATGATTCTACCAAGAAATGTGAGTGTTCATTCAAACCGCTGGTTTTTGCTATTTTGGGCCCTATTGAATAATGAATGTTTTGAATTTTCTCCAAAAGTAAAGTAGTTGCAAACTCATCCTTTTAGAAACTTGTTTGGGCCATTGAGATTAGTAGAAAAACATCAAAAATTTCAATCCTGCACGATTCTACCAAGAAATGTGAGTGTTCATTCAAACCGCTGGTTTTTGCTATTTTGGGCCCTATTGAATAATGAATGTTTTGAATTTTCTTCAAAAGTAAAGTAGTTGCAAACTCATCCTTTTAGAAACTTGTTTGGGCTGTTGAGAGGAGTAGAAAAACATCAAAAATTTCAATTCTGCACGATTCTACCAAGAAATGTGAGTGTTCATTCAAACTGCTGCTTTTTGCTATTTTGGGCCCTATTGAATAATGAATGTTTGAATTTTCTCCAGAAGTAAAGTAGTTGCAAACTCATCCTGTTAGAAACTTGTTTGGGCTCATGATAGGAGTAGAAAAACATTAAAAATTTCAGTCCTGAACGACTCTACCAAGAGATGTGATTGTTCATTCAAACAGCTGCTTTTAGCTATTGGGCCCTATTGAATAATGAATGTTTTGAATTTTCCGCAAAAGTAAAGTAGTTGCAAACTCATCCTTATAGAGACTTGTTTGGGTTCATGAGAGGAGTAAAAAAACGTCAAAAATTCCAATCCTGCACGATTCTAATGAGAAATGTGAGTGTTCATTCAAACAGCTGCTTTTTGCTATAAGGCCTTATTGAATAATGAATGTTTTGAATTTTCTCCAAAAGTAAAGTAGTTGCAAACTCATCCTTTTAGAAACTTGTTTGGGCTCATGAGAGGAGTAGAAAAACATCAAAAATTTCAATCCTGCACGATTCTACCAAGAGATGTGAGTGTTCATTCAAACAGCTGCTTTTTGCTATTGGGCCCTATTGAATCATGAATGTTTTGAATTTTCTCCAGAAGTAAAGGATTTGCAAACTCATCCTTTTAGAAATTTGTTTGGGCTCATGAGAGGAGTAGAAAAACATCAAAAATTTCAATCCTGAATGACTCTACCAAGAGATGTGAGTGTTCATTCAAACCGCTGCTTTTTGCTATTGGGTCTTATTGAATAATGAATGTTTTGTATTTTATCCAAAAGTAAAATAGTTGCAAACTCATCCTTTTAGAAACTTGTTTGGGCTGTTGAGAGGAGTAGAAAAACATCAAAAATTTCAATTCTACACGATTCTACCAAGAAACGTGAGTGTTCATTCAAACTGCTGCTTTTTGCTATTTTGGGCCCTATTGAATAATGAATGTTTTGAATTTTCTCCAAAAGTAAAGTAGTTGCAAACTAATCCTTTTAGAAACTTGTTTGTGTTGTTGAGAGTAGAAAAACATCAAAAATTTCAATCCTGCACGATTCTACCAAGAAATGTTAGTGTTCATTCAAACGGCTGCTTTTTGCTATTGGTCCTTATTGAATAATGAATGTTTTGAATTTTCTCCAAAAGTAAAGTAGTTGCAAACTCATCCTTTTAGAAACTTGTTTGGGCTGTTGAGAGGAGTAGAAAAACATCAAAAATTTCAATCCTGCATGATTCTACCAAGAAATGTGAGTGTTCATTCAAACCGCTGGTTTTTGCTATTTTGGGCCCTATTGAATAATGAATGTTTTGAATTTTCTGCAAAAGTAAAGTAGTTGCAAACTCATCCTTTTAGAAACTTGTTTGGGCTGTTGAGAGTAGTAGAAAAACATCAAAAATTTCAATCCTGCACAATTCTACCAAAAAATGTGAGTGTTCATTCAAACCGCTACTTTTTGCTATTTTGGACTCTATTGAATAATGAATGTTTTGCATTTTCTCCAAAAGTAAAGTAGTTGCAAACTCATCCTTATAGAAACTTGTTTGGGCTGTTAAGAGTAGAAAAACATCAAAAATTTCAATCCTGCACGATTCTACCAAGAAATGTGAGTGTTCATTCAAACCGCTGGTTTTTGCTATTTTGGGCCCTATTGAATAATGAATGTTTTGAATTTTCTCCAAATGTAAAGTAGTTGCAAACTAATCCTTTTAGAAACTTGTTTAGGCTGTTGAGAGGAGTAGAAAACCATCAAAAATTTCAATCCTGCATGATTCTACCAAGAAATGTGAGTGTTCATTCAAACCGCTGGTTTTTGCTATTTTGGGCCCTATTGAATAATGAATGTTTTGAATTTTCTCCAAAAGTAAAGTAGTTGCAAACTCATCCTTTTAGAAACTTGTTTGGGCCATTGAGATTAGTAGAAAAACATCAAAAATTTCAATCCTGCACGATTCTACCAAGAAATGTGAGTGTTCATTCAAACCGCTGGTTTTTGCTATTTTGGGCCCTATTGAATAATGAATGTTTTGAATTTTCTTCAAAAGTAAAGTAGTTGCAAACTCATCCTTTTAGAAACTTGTTTGGGCTGTTGAGAGGAGTAGAAAAACATCAAAAATTTCAATTCTGCACGATTCTACCAAGAAATGTGAGTGTTCATTCAAACTGCTGCTTTTTGCTATTTTGGGCCCTATTGAATAATGAATGTTTGAATTTTCTCCAGAAGTAAAGTAGTTGCAAACTCATCCTGTTAGAAACTTGTTTGGGCTCATGATAGGAGTAGAAAAACATTAAAAATTTCAGTCCTGAACGACTCTACCAAGAGATGTGATTGTTCATTCAAACAGCTGCTTTTAGCTATTGGGCCCTATTGAATAATGAATGTTTTGAATTTTCCGCAAAAGTAAAGTAGTTGCAAACTCATCCTTATAGAGACTTGTTTGGGTTCATGAGAGGAGTAAAAAAACGTCAAAAATTCCAATCCTGCACGATTCTAATGAGAAATGTGAGTGTTCATTCAAACAGCTGCTTTTTGCTATAAGGCCTTATTGAATAATGAATGTTTTGAATTTTCTCCAAAAGTAAAGTAGTTGCAAACTCATCCTTTTAGAAACTTGTTTGGGCTCATGAGAGGAGTAGAAAAACATCAAAAATTTCAATCCTGCACGATTCTACCAAGAGATGTGAGTGTTCATTCAAACAGCTGCTTTTTGCTATTGGGCCCTATTGAATCATGAATGTTTTGAATTTTCTCCAGAAGTAAAGGATTTGCAAACTCATCCTTTTAGAAATTTGTTTGGGCTCATGAGAGGAGTAGAAAAACATCAAAAATTTCAATCCTGAATGACTCTACCAAGAGATGTGAGTGTTCATTCAAACCGCTGCTTTTTGCTATTGGGTCTTATTGAATAATGAATGTTTTGTATTTTATCCAAAAGTAAAATAGTTGCAAACTCATCCTTTTAGAAACTTGTTTGGGCTGTTGAGAGGAGTAGAAAAACATCAAAAATTTCAATTCTACACGATTCTACCAAGAAACGTGAGTGTTCATTCAAACTGCTGCTTTTTGCTATTTTGGGCCCTATTGAATAATGAATGTTTTGAATTTTCTCCAAAAGTAAAGTAGTTGCAAACTAATCCTTTTAGAAACTTGTTTGTGTTGTTGAGAGTAGAAAAACATCAAAAATTTCAATCCTGCACGATTCTACCAAGAAATGTGAGTGTTCATTCAAACCGCTGGTTTTTGCTATTTTGGGCCCTATTGAATAATGAATGTTTTGAATTTTCTCCAAATGTAAAGTAGTTGCAAACTAATCCTTTTAGAAACTTGTTTAGGCTGTTGAGAGGAGTAGAAAACCATCAAAAATTTCAATCCTGCATGATTCTACCAAGAAATGTGAGTGTTCATTCAAACAGCTGCTTTTTGCTATTGGGCCCTATTGAATAATGACTGTTTTGAATTTTCCGCAAAAGTAAAGTAGTTGCAAACTCATCCTTATAGAGACTTGTTTGGGTTCATGAGAGGAGTAAAAAAACGTCAAAAATTCCAATCCTGCACGATTCTAATGAGAAATGTGAGTGTTCATTCAAACAGCTGCTTTTTGCTATAAGGCCTTATTGAATAATGAATGTTTTGAATTTTCTCCAAAAGTAAAGTAGTTGCAAACTCATCCTTTTAGAAACTTGTTTGGGCTCATGAGAGGAGTAGAAAAACATCAAAAATTTCAATCCTGCACGATTCTACCAAGAGATGTGAGTGTTCATTCAAACAGCTGCTTTTTGCTATTGGGCCCTATTGAATAATGAATGTTTTGAATTTTCTGCAAAAGTAAAGAAGTTGCAAACTCATCCTTATAGAGACTTGTTTGGGCTCATGAGAGGAGTAGAAAAACGTCAAAAATTCCAATCCTGAATGATTCTACCAAGAAATGTGAGTGTTCATTCAAACAGCAGCTTTTTGCTTTTGGGCCCTATTGAATAATGAATGTTTTGAATTTTCTCCAAAAGTAAAGGAGTTGCAAACTCATCCTGTTAGAAATTTGTTTGGGCTCATGAGAGGAGTAGAAAAACATCAAAAATTTAAATCCTGAATGACTCTACCAAGAGATGTGAGTGTTCATTCAAACCGCTGCTTTTTGCTATTGGGTCTTATTGAATAATGAATGTTTTGTATTTTCTCCAAAAGTAAAGTAGTTGCAAACTCATCCTTTTAGAAACTTGTTTGGGCTGCTGAGAGGAGTAGAAAAACATCAAAAATTTCAATTCTGCACGATTCTACCAAGAAATGTGAGTGTTCATTCAAACTGCTGCTTTTTGCAATTTTGGGCCCTATTGAATAATGAATGTTTTGAATTTTCTCCAGAAGTAAAGTAGTTGCAAACTCATCCTGTTAGAAACTTGTTTGGGCTCATCAGTGGAGTAGAAAAACATTAAAAATTTCAATCCTGAACGACTCTACCAAGAGATGTGAGTGTTCATTCAAACAGCTGCTTTTAGCTATTGGGCCCTATTGAATAATGACTGTTTTGAATTTTCCGCAAAAGTAAAGTAGTTGCAAATTCATCCTTATAGAGACTTGTTTGGGTTCATGAGAGGATTAAAAAAACGTCAAAAATTCCAATCCTGCACGATTCTAATGAGAAATGTAAATGTTCATTCAAACAGCTTCTTTTTGCTATTAGGCCTTATTGAATAATGAATGTTTTGAATTTTCTCCAAAAGTACAGTAGTTGCAAACTCATCCTTTTAGAAACTTGTTTGGGCTGTTGAAAGGAGTAGAAAAACATCAAAAATTTCAATCCTGCATGATTCTACCAAGAAATGTGAGTGTTCATGCAAACCGCTGGTTTTTGCTATTTTGGGCCCTATTGAATAATGAATGTTTTGAATTTTCTGCAAAAGTAAAGTAGTTGCAAACTCATCCTTATAGAAACTTGTTTGGGCTGTTAAGAGCAGAAAAACATCAAAAATTTCAAACCTGCACGATTCTACCAAGAAATGTGAGTGTTCATTCAAACCGCTGGTTTTTGCTATTTTGGGCCCTATTGAATAATGAATGTTTTGAATTTTCTCCAAATGTAAAGTAGTTGCAAACTAATCCTTTTAGAAACTTGTTTAGGCTGTTGAGAGGAGTAGAAAAACATCAAAAATTTCAATCCTGCATGATTCTACCAAGAAATGTGAGTGTTCATTCAAACAGCTGCTTTTTGCTATTGGTCCCTATTGAATAATGAATGTTTTGAATTTTCTCCAAAAGTAAAGTAGTTGCAAACTCATCCTTTTAGAAATTTGTTTGGGCCATTGAGAGGAGTAGAAAAACATCAAAAATTTCAATCCTGCACGATTCTACCAAGAAATGTGAGTGTTCAGTCAAACCGCTGCTTTTTGCTATTGGGTCTTATTGAATAATGAATGTTTTGTATTTTCTCCAAAAGTAAAGTAGTTGCAAACTCATCCTTTTAGAAACTTGTTTGGGCTGTTGAGAGGAGTAGAAAAACATCAAAAATTTCAATTCTGCACGATTCTACCAAGAAATGTGAGTGTTCATTCAAACCGCTGCTTTTTGCTATTGGGTCTTATTGAATAATGAATGTTTTGTATTTTCTCTAAAAGTAAAGTAGTTGCAAACTCATCCTTTTAGAAACTTGTTTGGGCTGTTGAGAGGAGTAGAAAAACATCAAAAATTTCAATTCTGCACGATTCTACCAAGAAATGTGAGTGTTCATTCAAACTGCTGCTTTTTGCTATTTTGGGCCCTATTGAATAACGATTGTTTGAATTTTCTCCAGAAGTAAAGTAGTTGCATACTCATCCTGTTAGAAACTTGTTTGGGCTCATGATAGGAGTAGAAAAACATTAAAAATTTCAATCCTGAACGACTCTACCAAGAGATGTGAGTGTTCATTCAAACAGCTGCTTTTAGCTATTGGGCCCTATTGAATAATGACTGTTTTGAATTTTTCGCAAAAGTAAAGTAGTTGCAAACTCATCCTTATAGAGACTTGTTTGGGTTCATGAGAGGAGTAAAAAAACGTCAAAAATTCCAATCCTGCACGATTCTAATGAGAAATGTGAGTGTTCATTCAAACAGCTGCTTTTTGCTATAAGGCCTTATTGAATAATGAATGTTTTAAATTTTCTCCAAAAGTAAAGTAGTTGCAAACTCATCCTTTTAGAAACTTGTTTGGGCTCATGAGAGGAGTAGAAAAACATCAAAAATTTCAATACTGCACGATTCTACCAAGAGATGTGAGTGTTCATTCAAACAGCTGCTTTTTGCTATTGGGCCCTATTGAATAATGAATGTTTTGAATTTTCTCCAGAAGTAAAGGATTTGCAAACTCATCCTTTTAGAAATTTGTTTGGGCTCATGAGAGGAGTAGAAAAACATCAAAAATTTCAATCCTGAATGACTCTACCAAGAGATGTGAGTGTTCATTCAAACCGCTGCTTTTTGCTATTTGGTCTTATTGAATAATGAATGTTTTGTATTTTATCCAAAAGTAAAGTAGTTGCAAACTCATCCTTTTAGAAACTTGTTTGGGCTGTTGAGAGGAGTAGAAAAACATCAAAAATTTCAATTCTACACGATTCTACCAAGAAATGTGAGTGTTCATTCAAACTGCTGCTTTTTGCTATTTTGGGCCCTATTGAATAATGAATGTTTTGAATTTTCTCCAAAAGTAAAGTAGTTGCAAATTAATCCTTTTAGAAACTTGTTTAGGCTGTTGAGAGTAGAAAAACATCAAAAATTTCAATCCTGCACGATTCTACCAAGAAATGTTAGTGTTCATTCAAACAGCTGCTTTTTGCTATTGGTCCCTATTGAATAATGAATGTTTTGAATTTTCTCCAAAAGTAAAGTAGTTGCAAACGCATCCTTTTAGAAACTTGTTTGGGCTGTTGAGAGGAGAAGAAAAACATCAAAAATTTCAATCCTGCATGATTCTACCAAGAAATGTGAGTGTTCATTCAAACCGCTGGTTTTTGCTATTTTGGGCCCTATTGAATAATGAATGTTTTGAATTTTCTGCAAAAGTAAAGTAGTTGCAAACTCATCCTTTTAGAAACTTGTTTGGGCTGTTGAGAGGAGTAGAAAAACATCAAAAATATCAATCCTGCACAATTCTACCAAGAAATGTGAGTGTTCATTCAAACTGCTGCTTTTTGCTATTTTGGGCCCTATTGAATAATGAATGTTTTGAATTTTCTCCAAAAGTAAAGTAGTTGCAAATTAATCCTTTTAGAAACTTGTTTGGGCTGTTGAGAGTAGAAAAACATAAAAAATTTCAATCCTGCACGATTCTACCAAGAAATGTGAGTGTTCATTCAAACCGCTGGTTTTTGCTATTTTGGGCCCTATTGAATAATGAATGTTTTGAATTTTCTCCAAATGTAAAGTAGTTGCAAACTAATCCTTTTAGAAACTTGTTTAGGCTGTTGAGAGGAGTAGAAAAACATCAAAAATTTCAATCCTGCACGATTCTACCAAGAGATGTGAGTGTTCATTCAAACAGCTGCTTTTTGCTATTGGGCCCTATTGAATAATGAATGTTTTGAATTTTCTCCAGAAGTAAAGGATTTGCAAACTCATCCTTTTAGAAATTTGTTTGGGCTCATGAGAGGAGTAGAAAAACATCAAAAATTTCAATCCTGAATGACTCTACCAAGAGATGTGAGTGTTCATTCAAACCGCTGCTTTTTGCTATTGGGTCTTATTGAATAATGAATGTTTTGTATTTTATCCAAAAGTAAAGTAGTTGCAAACTCATCCTTTTAGAAACTTGTTTGGGCTCATGAGAGGAGTAGAAAAACATCAAAAATTTCAATCCTGCACGATTCTACCAAGAGATGTGAGTGTTCATTCAAACAGCTGCTTTTTGCTATTGGGCCCTATTGAATAATGAATGTTTTGAATTTTCTGCAAATGTAAAGTAGTTGCAAACTCATCCTTATAGAGACTTGTTTGGGCTCATGAGAGGAGTAGAAAAACGTCAAAAATTCCAATCCTGAATGATTCTACCAAGAAATGTGAGTGTTCATTCAAACAGCAGCTTTTTGCTATTGGGCCCTATTGAATAATGAATGTTTTGAATTTTCTCCAGAAGTAAAGGAGTTGCAAACTCATCCTGTTAGAAATTTGTTTGGGCTCATGAGAGGAGTAGAAAAACATCAAAAATTTCAATCCTGAATGACTCTACCAAGAGATGTGAGTGTTCATTCAAACCGCTGCTTTTTGCTATTCGGTCTTATTGAATAATGAATGTTTTGTATTTTCTCCAAAAGTAAAGTAGTTGCAAACTTATCCTTTTAGAAACTTGTTTGGGATCATGAGAGGAGTAGAAAAACATTAAAAATTTCAATCCTGAACGACTCTACCAAGAGATGTGAGTGTTCATTCAAACAGCTGCTTTTAGCTATTGGGCCCTATTGAATAATGACTGTTTTGAATTTTCCGCAAAAGTAAAGTAGTTGCAAACTCATCCTTATAGAGACTTGTTTGGGTTCATGAGAGGATTAAAAAAACATCAAAAATTCCAATCCTGCACGATTCTAATGAGAAATGTGAATGTTCATTCAAACAGCTGCTTTTTGCTATTAGGCCTTATTGAATAATGAATGTTTTGAATTTTCTCCAAAAGTAAAGTAGTTGCAAACTCATCCTTTTAGAAACTTGTTTGGGCTGTTGAAAGGAGTAGAAAAACATCAAAAATTTCAATTCTGCATGATTCTACCAAGAAATGTGAGTGTTCATTCAAACCGCTGGTTTTTGCTATTTTGGGCCCTATTGAATAATGAATGTTTTGAATTTTCTGCAAAAGTAAAGTAGTTGCAAACTCATCCTTTTAGAAACTTGTTTGGGCTGTTGAGTGGAGTAGAAAAACATCAAAAATTTCAATCCTGCACAATTCTACCAAAAAATGTGAGTGTTCATTCAAACCGCTACTTTTTGCTATTTTGGACTCTATTGAATAATGAATGTTTTGCATTTTCTCAAAAAGTAAAGTAGTTGCAAACTCATCCTTATAGAAACTTGTTTGGGCTGTTAAGAGCAGAAAAACATCAAAAATTTCAAACCTGCACGATTCTACCAAGAAATGTGAGTGTTCATTCAAACCGCTGGTTTTTGCTATTTTGGGCCCTATTGAATAATGAATGTTTTGAATTTTCTCCAAATGTAAAGTAGTTGCAAACTAATCCTTTTAGAAACTTGTTTAGGCTGTTGAGAGGAGTAGAAAAACATCAAAAATTTCAATCCTGCATGATTCTACCAAGAAATGTGAGTGTTCATTCAAACAGCTGCTTTTTGCTATTGGTCCCTATTGAATAATGAATGTTTTGAATTTTCTCCAACAGTAAAGCAGTTGCAAACTCATCCTTTTAGAAACTTGTTTGGGCCATTGAGAGGAGTAGAAAAACATCAAAAATTTCAATCCTGCACGATTCTACCAAGAAATGTGAGTGTTCATTCAAACCGCTGCTTTTTGCTATTGGGTCTTATTGAATAATGAGTGTTTTGTATTTTCTCCAAAAGTAAAGTAGTTGCAAACTCATCCTTTTAGAAACTTGTTTGGGCTGTTGAGAGGAGTAGAAAAACATCAAAAATTTCAATTCTGCATGATTCTACCAAGACATGTGTGTGTTCATTCAAACTGCTGCTTTTTGCTATTTTGGGCCCTATTGAATAATGATTGTTTGAATTTTCTCCAGAAGTAAAGTAGTTGCAAACTCATCCTTTTAGAAATTTGTTTGGGCTCATGAGAGGAGTAGAAAAACATCAAAAATTTCAATCCTGAATGACTCTACGAAGAGATGTGAGTGTTCATTCAAACCGCTGCTTTTTGATATTTGGTCTTATTGAATAATGAATGTTTTGTATTTTATCCAAAAGTAAAGTAGTTGCAAACTCATCCTTTTAGAAACTTGTTTGGGCTGTTGAGAGGAGTAGAAAAACATCAAAAATTTCAATTCTACACGATTCTACCAAGAAATGTGAGTGTTCATTCAAACTGCTGCTTTTTGCTATTTTGGGCCCTATTGAATAATGAATGTTTTGAATTTTCTCCAAAAGTAAAGTAGTTGCAAACTAATCCTTTTAGAAACTTGTTTGGGCTGTTGAGAGTAGAAAAACATCAAAAATTTCAATCCTGCACGATTCTACCAAGAAATGTTAGTGTTCATTCAAACAGCTGCTTTTTTCTATTGGTCCCTATTGAATAATGAATGTTTTGAATTTTCTCCAAAAGTAAAGTAGTTGCAAACGCATCCTTTTAGTAACTTGTTTGGGCTGTTGAGAGGAGTAGAAAAACATCAAAAATTTCAATCCTGCATGATTCTACCAAGAAATGTGAGTGTTCATTCAAACCGCTGGTTTTTGCTATTTTGGGCCCTATTGAATAATGAATGTTTTGAATTTTCTGCAAAAGTAAAGTAGTTGCAAACTCATCCTTTTAGAAACTTGTTTGGGCTGTTGAGAGGAGTAGAAAAACATCAAAAATATCAATCCTGCACAATTCTACCAAAAAATGTGAGTGTTCATTCAAACCGCTACTTTTTGCTATTTTGGACTCTATTGAATAAAGAATGTTTTGCATTTTCTCCAAAAGTAAAGTAGTTGCAAACTCATCCTTATAGAAACTTGTTTGGGCTGTTAAGAGTAGAAAAACATAAAAAATTTCAATCCTGCACGATTCTACCAAGAAATGTGAGTGTTCATTCAAACCGCTGGTTTTTGCTATTTTGGGCCCTATTGAATAATGAATGTTTTGAATTTTCTCCAAATGTAAAGTAGTTGCAAACTAATCCTTTTAGAAACTTGTTTAGGCTGTTGAGAGGAGTAGAAAAACATCAAAAATTTCAATCCTGCACGATTCTACCAAGAGATGTGAGTGTTCATTCAAACAGCTGCTTTTTGCTATTGGGCCCTATTGAATAATGAATGTTTTGAATTTTCTCCAGAAGTAAAGGATTTGCAAACTCATCCTTTTAGAAATTTGTTTGGGCTCATGAGAGGAGTAGAAAAACATCAAAAATTTCAATCCTGAATGACTCTACCAAGAGATGTGAGTGTTCATTCAAACCGCTGCTTTTTGCTATTGGGTCTTATTGAATAATGAATGTTTTGTATTTTATCCAAAAGTAAAGTAGTTGCAAACTCATCCTTTTAGAAACTTGTTTGGGCTCATGAGAGGAGTAGAAAAACATCAAAAATTTCAATCCTGCACGATTCTACCAAGAGATGTGAGTGTTCATTCAAACAGCTGCTTTTTGCTATTGGGCCCTATTGAATAATGAATGTTTTGAATTTTCTGCAAAAGTAAAGTAGTTGCAAACTCATCCTTATAGAGACTTGTTTGGGCTCATGAGAGGAGTAGAAAAACGTCAAAAATTCCAACCCTGAATGATTCTACCAAGAAATGTGAGTGTTCATTCAAACAGCAGCTTTTTGCTATTGGGTCTTATTGAATAATGAATGTTTTGTATTTTCTCCAGAAGTAAAGGAGTTGCAAACTCATCCTGTTAGAAATTTGTTTGGGCTCATTAGAGGAGTAGAAAAACATCAAAAATTTCAATCCTGAATGACTCTACCAAGAGATGTGAGTGTTCATTCAAACCGCTGCTTTTTGCTATTGGGTCTTATTGAATAATGAATGTTTTGTATTTTCTCCAAAAGTAAAGTAGTTGCAAACTTATCCTTTTAGAAACTTGTTTGGGCTCATGAGAGGAGTAGAAAAACATTAAAAATTTCAATCCTGAACGACTCTACCAAGAGATGTGAGTGTTTATTCAAACAGCTGCTTTTAGCTATTGGGCCCTATTGAATAATGACTGTTTTGAATTTTCCGCAAAAGTAAAGTAGTTGCAAACTCATCCTTATAGAGACTTGTTTGGGTTCATGAGAGGATTAAAAAAACATCAAAAATTCCAATCCTGCACGATTCTAATGAGAAATGTGAATGTTCATTCAAACAGCTGCTTTTTGCTATTAGGCCTTATTGAATAATGAATGTTTTGAATTTTCTCCAAAAGTAAAGTAGTTGCAAACTCATCCTTTTAGAAACTTGTTTGGGCTGTTGAAAGGAGTAGAAAAACATCAAAAATTTCAATCCTGCATGATTCTACCAAGAAATGTGAGTGTTCATTCAAACCGCTGGTTTTTGCTATTTTGGGCCCTATTGAATAATGAATGTTTTGAATTTTCTGCAAAAGTAAAGTAGTTGCAAACTCATCCTTTTAGAAACTTGTTTGGGCTGTTGAGTGGAGTAGAAAAACATCAAAAATTTCAATCCTGCACAATTCTACCAAAAAATGTGAGTGTTCATTCAAACCGCTACTTTTTGTTATTTTGGACTCTATTGAATAATGAATGTTTTGCATTTTCTCAAAAAGTAAAGTAGTTGCAAACTCATCCTTATAGAAACTTGTTTGGGCTGTTAAGAGCAGAAAAACATCAAAAATTTCAAACCTGCACGATTCTACCAAGAAATGTGAGTGTTCATTCAAACCGCTGTTTTTTGCTATTTTGGGCCCTATTGAATAATGAATGTTTTGAATTTTCTCCAAATGTAAAGTAGTTGCAAACTAATCCTTTTAGAAACTTGTTTAGGCTGTTGAGAGGAGTAGAAAAACATCAAAAATTTCAATCCTGCATGATTCTACCAAGAAATGTGAGTGTTCATTCAAACAGCTGCTTTTTGCTATTGGTCCCTATTGAATAATGAATGTTTTGAATTTTCTCCAACAGTAAAGTAGTTGCAAACTCATCCTTTTAGAAACTTGTTTGGGCCATTGAGAGGAGTAGAAAAACATCAAAAATTTCAATCCTGCACGATTCTACCAAGAAATGTGAGTGTTCATTCAAACCGCTGCTTTTTGCTATTGGGTCTTATTGAATAATGAATGTTTTGTATTTTCTCCAAAAGTAAAGTAGTTGCAAACTCATCCTTTTAGAAAATTGTTTGGGCTGTTGAGTGGAGTAGAAAAACATCAAAAATTTCAATTCTGCACGATTCTACCAAGAAATGTGAGTATTCATTCAAACCGCTGCTTTTTGCTATTGGGTCTTATTGAATAATGAATGTTTTGAATTTTCTCCAACAGTAAAGTAGTTGCAAACTCATCCTTTTAGAAACTTGTTTGGGCCATTGAGAGGAGTAGAAAAACATCAAAAATTTCAATCCTGCACGATTCTACCAAGAAATGTGAGTGTTCATTCAAACCGCTGCTTTTTGCTATTGGGTCTTATTGAATAATGAATGTTTTGTATTTTCTCCAAAAGTAAAGTAGTTGCAAACTCATCCTTTTAGAAAATTGTTTGGGCTGTTGAGTGGAGTAGAAAAACATCAAAAATTTCAATTCTGCACGATTCTACCAAGAAATGTGAGTATTCATTCAAACCGCTGCTTTTTGCTATTGGGTCTTATTGAATAATGAATGTTTTGTATTTTCTCCAAAAGTAAAGTAGTTGCAAAATCATCCTTTTAGAAACTTGTTTGGGCTGTTGAGAGGAGTAGAAAAACATCAAAAATTTCAATTCTGCACGATTCTACCAAGAAATGTGTGTGTTCATTCAAACTGCTGCTTTTTGCTATTTTGGGCCCTATTGAATAATGATTGTTTGAATTTTCTCCAGAAGTAAAGTAGTTGCAAACTAATCCTGTTAGAAACTTGTTTGGGCTCATGATAGGAGTAGAAAAACATTAAAAATTTCAATCCTGAACGACTCTACCAAGAGATGTGAGTGTTCATTCAAACAGCTGCTTTTAGCTATTGGGCCCTATTGAATAATGACTGTTTTGAATTTTCCGCAAAAGTAAAGTAGTTGCAAACTCATCCTTAAAGAGACTTGTTTGGGTTCATGAGAGGAGTAAAAAAAGTCAAAAATTCCAATCCTGCACGATTCTAATGAGAAATGTGAGTGTTCATTCAAACAGCTGCTTTTTGCTATAAGGCCTTATTGAATAATGAATGTTTTGAATTTTCTCCAAAAGTAAAGTAGTTGTAAACTCATCTTTTTAGAAACTTGTTTGGGCTCATAAGAGGAGTAGAAAAACATCAAAAATTTCAATCCTGCACGATTCTACCAAGAGATGTGAGTGTTCATTCAAACAGCTGCTTTTTGCAATTGGGCCCTATTGAATAATGAATGTTTTGAATTTTCTCCAGAAGTAAAGGATTTGCAAACTCATCCTTTTAGAAATTTGTTTGGGCTCATGAGAGGAGTAGAAAAACATCAAAAATTTCAATCCTGAATGACTCTACCAAGAGATGCGAGTGTTCATTCAAACCGCTGCTTTTTGCTATTTGGTCTTATTGAATAATGAATGTTTTGTATTTTATCCAAAAGTAAAGTAGTTGCAAACTCATCCTTTTAGAAACTTGTTTGGGCTGTTGAGTGGAGTAGAAAAACATCAAAAATTTCAATTCTACACGATTCTACCAAGAAATGTGAGTGTTCATTCAAACTGCTGCTTTTTGATATTTTGGGCCCTATTGAATAATGAATGTTTTGAATTTTCTCCAAAAGTAAAGAAGTTACAAACTAATCCTTTTAGAAAGTTGTTTGGGCTGTTGAGAGTAGAAAAACATCAAAAATTTCAATCCTGCACGATTCTACCAAGAAATGTTAGTGTTCATTCAAACCGCTGCTTTTTGCTATTGGTCCCTATTGAATAATGAATGTTTTGAATTTTCTCCAAATCTAAAGTAGTTGCAAACTCATCCTTTTAGAAACTTGTTTGGGCTGTTGAGAGGAGTAGAAAAACATCAAAAATTTCAATCCTGCATGATTCTACCAAGAAATGTGAGTGTTCATTCAAACCGCTGATTTTTGCTATTTTGGGCCCTATTGAATAATGAATGTTTTGAATTTTCTGCAAAAGTAAAGTAGTTGCAAACTCATCCTTTTAGAAACTTGTTTGGGCTGTTGAGAGGAGTAGAAAAACATCAAAAATTTCAATCCTGCACAATTCTACCAAAAAATGTGAGTGTTCATTCAAACCGCTACTTTTTGCTATTTTGGACTCTATTGAATAATGAATGTTTTGCATTTTCTCCAAAAGTAAAGTAGTTGCAAACTCATCCTTATAGAAACTTGTTTGGGCTGTTAAGAGTAGAAAAACATAAAAAATTTCAATCCTGCATGATTCTACCAAGAAATGTGAGTGTTCATTCAAACCGCTGGTTTTTGCTATTTTGGGCCCTATTGAATAATTAATGTTTTGAATTTTCTCCAAATGTAAAGTAGTTGCAAACTAATCCTTTTAGAAACTTGTTTAGGCAGTTGAGAGGAGTAGAAAAACATCAAAAATTTCAATCCTGCACGATTCTACCAAGAGATGTGAGTGTTCATTCAAACAGCTGCTTTTTGCTATTGGGCCCTATTGAAAAATGAATGTTTTGAATTTTCTGCAAAAGTAAAGTAGTTGCAAACTCATCCTTATAGAGACTTGTTTGGGCTCATGAGAGGAGTAGAAAAACGTCAAAAATTCCAATCCTGAATGATTCTACCAAGAAATGTGAGTGTTCATTCAAACAGCAGCTTTTTGCTATTGGGCCCTATTGAATCATGAATGTTTTGAATTTTCTCCAGAAGTAAAGGAGTTGCAAACTCATCCTTTTAGAAATTTGTTTGGGCTCATGAGAGGAGTAGAAAAACATCAAAGATTTCAATCCTGAATGACTCTACCAAGAGATGTGAGTGTTCATTCAAACCGCTGCTTTTTGCTATTGGGTCTTATTGAATAATGAATGTTTTGTATTTTCTCCAAAAGTAAAGTAGTTGCAAACTCATCCTTTTAGAAACTTGTTTGGGCTGTTGAGAGGAGTAGAAAAACATCAAAAATTTCAATTCTGCACGATTCTACCAAGAAATGTGAGTGTTCATTCAAACTGCTGCTTTTTGCAATTTTGGGCCCTATTGAATAATGAATGTTTTGAATTTTCTCCAGAAGTAAAGTAGTTGCAAACTCATCCTGTTAGAAACTTGTTTGGGCTCATGAGAGGAGTAGAAAAACATTAAAAATTTCAATCCTGAACGACTCTACCAAGAGATGTGAGTGTTCATTCAAACAGCTGCTTTTAGCTATTGGGCCCTATTGAATAATGACTGTTTTGAATTTTCCGCAAAAGTAAAGTAGTTGCAAACTCATCCTTATAGAGACTTGTTTGGGTTCATGAGAGGAGTAAAAAAACGTCAAAAATTCCAATCCTGCACGATTCTAATGAGAAATGTGAATGTTCATTCAAACAGCTGCTTTTTGCTATTAGGCCTTATTGAATAATGAATGTTTTGAATTTTCTCCAAAAGTAAAGTAGTTGCAAACTCATCCTTTTAGAAACTTGTTTGGGCTCATGAGAGGAGTAGAAAAACATCAAAAATTTCAATCCTGCACGATTCTACCAAGAGATGTGAGTGTTCATTCAAACAGCTGCTTTTTGCTATTGGGCCCTATTGAATAATGAATGTTTGAATTTTCTGCAAAAGTAAAGTAGTTGCAAACTCATCCTTATAGAGACTTGTTTGGGCTCATGAGAGGAGTAGAAAATCGTCAAATTCCAATCCTGCACGATTCTACCGAGAAATGTGAGTGTTCATTCAAACCGCTGCTTTTTGGTATTTTGGGCCCTATTGAATAATGAATGTTTTGAATTTTCTCCAAAAGTAAAGTAGTTGCAAACTCATCCTTTTAGAAACTTGTTTGGGCTGTTGAAAGGAGTAGAAAAACATCAAAAATTTCAATCCTGCATGATTCTACCAAGAAATGTGAGTGTTCATTCAAACCGCTGGTTTTTGCTATTTTGGGCACTATTGAATAATGAATGTTTTAAATTTTCTCCAAAAGTAAAGTAGTTGCAAACTCATTCTTGTTTGTGCTGTTGAGAGGAGTTAAAAAACATCAAACATTTCAATACTGCATGATTCTACCAAGAAATGTGATTGTTCATTCAAAACGATGCTTTTTGCTATTGGGCTCTATTGAATAATGAATGTTTTGAATTTTCATCAAAAGTAAAGTAGTTGCAAACTCATCCTTTTAGAAACTTGTTTGGGCTGTTGAGAGGAGTAGAAAAACATCAAAAATTTCAATTCTGCACGATTCTACCAAGAAATGTGAGTGTTCATTCAAACTGCTGCTTTTTGCTATTTTGGGCCCTATTGAATAATGAATGTTTTGAATTTTCTCCAGAAGTAAAGTAGTTGCAAACTCATCCTTTTAGAAACTTGTTTGGGCTCATGAGAGGAGTAGAAAAACATCAAAAATTCCAATCCTGCATGATTCTATTGAGAACTGTGAGTGTTCATTCAAACCGCTGATTTTTGCTATTGGGTCTTATTGAATAATGAATGTTTTGAATTTTCTCCAAAAGTAAAGTAGTTGCAAACTCATCCTTTTAGAAACTTGTTTGGACTGTTGAGAGGAGTAGAAAAACATCAAAAATTTCAATCCTGCATGATTCTACCAAGAAATGTGAGTGTTCATTCACACCTCTGGTTTTTGCTATTTTGGGCCCTATTGAATAAAGAATGCTTTGAATTTTCTCCAAAAGTAAAGTAGTTGCAAACTCTTCCTTTTAGAAACTTGTTTGGGCTGTTCAGAGGAGTAAAAAAACTGAAATTTCAGTCCTGAATGATTCTACCAAGAGATGTGAGTGTTCATTCAAACAGCAGCTTTTTGCTATTGGGCCCTATTGAATAATGAATGTTTTGAATTTTCTGCAAAAGTAAAGTAGTTGCAAACTCATCCTTATAGAGACTTGTTTGGGCTCATGAGAGGAGTAGAAAAACGTCAAAAATTCCAATCCTGAATGATTCTACCAAGAAATGTGAGTGTTCATTCAAACAGCAGCTTTTTGCTATTGTGCCCAATTGAATAATGAATGTTTTCAATTTTCTCCAGAAGTAAAGGAGTTGCAAACTCATCCTTTTAGAAATTTGTTTGGGCTCATGAGAGGAGTAGAAAAACATCAAAAATTTCAGTCCTGAACGACTCTACCAAGAGATGTGATTGTTCATTGAAACAGCTGCTTTTAGCTATTGGGCCCTATTGAATAATGAATGTTTTGAATTTTCCGCAAAAGTAAAGTAGTTGCAAACTCATCCTTATAGAGACTTGTTTGGGTTCATGAGAGGAGTAAAAAAACGTCAAAAATTCCAATCCTGCACGATTCTAATGAGAAATGTGAGTGTTCATTCAAACAGCTGCTTTTTGCTATAAGGCCTTATTGAATAATGAATGTTTTGAATTTTCTCCAAAAGTAAAGTAGTTGCAAACTCATCCTTTTAGAAACTTGTTTGGGCTCATGAGAGGAGTAGAAAAACATCAAAAATTTCAATCCTGCACGATTCTACCAAGAGATGTGAGTGTTCATTCAAACAGCTGCTTTTTGCTATTGGGCCCTATTGAATCATGAATGTTTTGAATTTTCTCCAGAAGTAAAGGATTTGCAAACTCATCCTTTTAGAAATTTGTTTGGGCTCATGAGAGGAGTAGAAAAACATCAAAAATTTCAATCCTGAATGACTCTACCAAGAGATGTGAGTGTTCATTCAAACCGCTGCTTTTTGCTATTGGGTCTTATTGAATAATGAATGTTTTGTATTTTATCCAAAAGTAAAATAGTTGCAAACTCATCCTTTTAGAAACTTGTTTGGGCTGTTGAGAGGAGTAGAAAAACATCAAAAATTTCAATTCTACACGATTCTACCAAGAAACGTGAGTGTTCATTCAAACTGCTGCTTTTTGCTATTTTGGGCCCTATTGAATAATGAATGTTTTGAATTTTCTCCAAAAGTAAAGTAGTTGCAAACTAATCCTTTTAGAAACTTGTTTGTGTTGTTGAGAGTAGAAAAACATCAAAAATTTCAATCCTGCACGATTCTACCAAGAAATGTTAGTGTTCATTCAAACGGCTGCTTTTTGCTATTGGTCCCTATTGAATAATGAATGTTTTGAATTTTCTCCAAAAGTAAAGTAGTTGCAAACTCATCCTTTTAGAAACTTGTTTGGGCTGTTGAGAGGAGTAGAAAAACATCAAAAATTTCAATCCTGCATGATTCTACCAAGAAATGTGAGTGTTCATTCAAACCGCTGGTTTTTGCTATTTTGGGCCCTATTGAATAATGAATGTTTTGAATTTTCTCCAAAAGTAAAGTAGTTGCAAACTCATCCTTTTAGAAACTTGTTTGGGCCATTGAGATTAGTAGAAAAACATCAAAAATTTCAATCCTGCACGATTCTACCAAGAAATGTGAGTGTTCATTCAAACCGCTGGTTTTTGCTATTTTGGGCCCTATTGAATAATGAATGTTTTGAATTTTCTTCAAAAGTAAAGTAGTTGCAAACTCATCCTTTTAGAAACTTGTTTGGGCTGTTGAGAGGAGTAGAAAAACATCAAAAATTTCAATTCTGCACGATTCTACCAAGAAATGTGAGTGTTCATTCAAACTGCTGCTTTTTGCTATTTTGGGCCCTATTGAATAATGAATGTTTGAATTTTCTCCAGAAGTAAAGTAGTTGCAAACTCATCCTGTTAGAAACTTGTTTGGGCTCATGATAGGAGTAGAAAAACATTAAAAATTTCAGTCCTGAACGACTCTACCAAGAGATGTGATTGTTCATTCAAACAGCTGCTTTTAGCTATTGGGCCCTATTGAATAATGAATGTTTTGAATTTTCCGCAAAAGTAAAGTAGTTGCAAACTCATCCTTATAGAGACTTGTTTGGGTTCATGAGAGGAGTAAAAAAAACGTCAAAAATTCCAATCCTGCACGATTCTAATGAGAAATGTGAGTGTTCATTCAAACAGCTGCTTTTTGCTATAAGGCCTTATTGAATAATGAATGTTTTGAATTTTCTCCAAAAGTAAAGTAGTTGCAAACTCATCCTTTTAGAAACTTGTTTGGGCTCATGAGAGGAGTAGAAAAACATCAAAAATTTCAATCCTGCACGATTCTACCAAGAGATGTGAGTGTTCATTCAAACAGCTGCTTTTTGCTATTGGGCCCTATTGAATCATGAATGTTTTGAATTTTCTCCAGAAGTAAAGGATTTGCAAACTCATCCTTTTAGAAATTTGTTTGGGCTCATGAGAGGAGTAGAAAAACATCAAAAATTTCAATCCTGAATGACTCTACCAAGAGATGTGAGTGTTCATTCAAACCGCTGCTTTTTGCTATTGGGTCTTATTGAATAATGAATGTTTTGTATTTTATCCAAAAGTAAAATAGTTGCAAACTCATCCTTTTAGAAACTTGTTTGGGCTGTTGAGAGGAGTAGAAAAACATCAAAAATTTCAATTCTACACGATTCTACCAAGAAACGTGAGTGTTCATTCAAACTGCTGCTTTTTGCTATTTTGGGCCCTATTGAATAATGAATGTTTTGAATTTTCTCCAAAAGTAAAGTAGTTGCAAACTAATCCTTTTAGAAACTTGTTTGTGTTGTTGAGAGTAGAAAAACATCAAAAATTTCAATCCTGCACGATTCTACCAAGAGATGTGAGTGTTCATTCAAACAGCTGCTTTTTGCTATTGGGCCCTATTGAATAATGAATGTTTTGAATTTTCTGCAAAAGTAAAGAAGTTGCAAACTCATCCTTATAGAGACTTGTTTGGGCTCATGAGAGGAGTAGAAAAACGTCAAAAATTCCAATCCTGAATGATTCTACCAAGAAATGTGAGTGTTCATTCAAACAGCAGCTTTTTGCTTTTGGGCCCTATTGAATAATGAATGTTTTGAATTTTCTCCAAAAGTAAAGGAGTTGCAAACTCATCCTGTTAGAAATTTGTTTGGGCTCATGAGAGGAGTAGAAAAACATCAAAAATTTAAATCCTGAATGACTCTACCAAGAGATGTGAGTGTTCATTCAAACCGCTGCTTTTTGCTATTGGGTCTTATTGAATAATGAATGTTTTGTATTTTCTCCAAAAGTAAAGTAGTTGCAAACTCATCCTTTTAGAAACTTGTTTGGGCTGCTGAGAGGAGTAGAAAAACATCAAAAATTTCAATTCTGCACGATTCTACCAAGAAATGTGAGTGTTCATTCAAACTGCTGCTTTTTGCAATTTTGGGCCCTATTGAATAATGAATGTTTTGAATTTTCTCCAGAAGTAAAGTAGTTGCAAACTCATCCTGTTAGAAACTTGTTTGGGCTCATCAGTGGAGTAGAAAAACATTAAAAATTTCAATCCTGAACGACTCTACCAAGAGATGTGAGTGTTCATTCAAACAGCTGCTTTTAGCTATTGGGCCCTATTGAATAATGACTGTTTTGAATTTTCCGCAAAAGTAAAGTAGTTGCAAATTCATCCTTATAGAGACTTGTTTGGGTTCATGAGAGGATTAAAAAAACGTCAAAAATTCCAATCCTGCACGATTCTAATGAGAAATGTAAATGTTCATTCAAACAGCTTCTTTTTGCTATTAGGCCTTATTGAATAATGAATGTTTTGAATTTTCTCCAAAAGTACAGTAGTTGCAAACTCATCCTTTTAGAAACTTGTTTGGGCTGTTGAAAGGAGTAGAAAAACATCAAAAATTTCAATCCTGCATGATTCTACCAAGAAATGTGAGTGTTCATGCAAACCGCTGGTTTTTGCTATTTTGGGCCCTATTGAATAATGAATGTTTTGAATTTTCTGCAAAAGTAAAGTAGTTGCAAACTCATCCTTATAGAAACTTGTTTGGGCTGTTAAGAGCAGAAAAACATCAAAAATTTCAAACCTGCACGATTCTACCAAGAAATGTGAGTGTTCATTCAAACCGCTGGTTTTTGCTATTTTGGGCCCTATTGAATAATGAATGTTTTGAATTTTCTCCAAATGTAAAGTAGTTGCAAACTAATCCTTTTAGAAACTTGTTTAGGCTGTTGAGAGGAGTAGAAAAACATCAAAAATTTCAATCCTGCATGATTCTACCAAGAAATGTGAGTGTTCATTCAAACAGCTGCTTTTTGCTATTGGTCCCTATTGAATAATGAATGTTTTGAATTTTCTCCAAAAGTAAAGTAGTTGCAAACTCATCCTTTTAGAAATTTGTTTGGGCCATTGAGAGGAGTAGAAAAACATCAAAAATTTCAATCCTGCACGATTCTACCAAGAAATGTGAGTGTTCAGTCAAACCGCTGCTTTTTGCTATTGGGTCTTATTGAATAATGAATGTTTTGTATTTTCTCCAAAAGTAAAGTAGTTGCAAACTCATCCTTTTAGAAACTTGTTTGGGCTGTTGAGAGGAGTAGAAAAACATCAAAAATTTCAATTCTGCACGATTCTACCAAGAAATGTGAGTGTTCATTCAAACCGCTGCTTTTTGCTATTGGGTCTTATTGAATAATGAATGTTTTGTATTTTCTCTAAAAGTAAAGTAGTTGCAAACTCATCCTTTTAGAAACTTGTTTGGGCTGTTGAGAGGAGTAGAAAAACATCAAAAATTTCAATTCTGCACGATTCTACCAAGAAATGTGAGTGTTCATTCAAACTGCTGCTTTTTGCTATTTTGGGCCCTATTGAATAACGATTGTTTGAATTTTCTCCAGAAGTAAAGTAGTTGCATACTCATCCTGTTAGAAACTTGTTTGGGCTCATGATAGGAGTAGAAAAACATTAAAAATTTCAATCCTGAACGACTCTACCAAGAGATGTGAGTGTTCATTCAAACAGCTGCTTTTAGCTATTGGGCCCTATTGAATAATGACTGTTTTGAATTTTTCGCAAAAGTAAAGTAGTTGCAAACTCATCCTTATAGAGACTTGTTTGGGTTCATGAGAGGAGTAAAAAAACGTCAAAAATTCCAATCCTGCACGATTCTAATGAGAAATGTGAGTGTTCATTCAAACAGCTGCTTTTTGCTATAAGGCCTTATTGAATAATGAATGTTTTAAATTTTCTCCAAAAGTAAAGTAGTTGCAAACTCATCCTTTTAGAAACTTGTTTGGGCTCATGAGAGGAGTAGAAAAACATCAAAAATTTCAATACTGCACGATTCTACCAAGAGATGTGAGTGTTCATTCAAACAGCTGCTTTTTGCTATTGGGCCCTATTGAATAATGAATGTTTTGAATTTTCTCCAGAAGTAAAGGATTTGCAAACTCATCCTTTTAGAAATTTGTTTGGGCTCATGAGAGGAGTAGAAAAACATCAAAAATTTCAATCCTGAATGACTCTACCAAGAGATGTGAGTGTTCATTCAAACCGCTGCTTTTTGCTATTTGGTCTTATTGAATAATGAATGTTTTGTATTTTATCCAAAAGTAAAGTAGTTGCAAACTCATCCTTTTAGAAACTTGTTTGGGCTGTTGAGAGGAGTAGAAAAACATCAAAAATTTCAATTCTACACGATTCTACCAAGAAATGTGAGTGTTCATTCAAACTGCTGCTTTTTGCTATTTTGGGCCCTATTGAATAATGAATGTTTTGAATTTTCTCCAAAAGTAAAGTAGTTGCAAATTAATCCTTTTAGAAACTTGTTTAGGCTGTTGAGAGTAGAAAAACATCAAAAATTTCAATCCTGCACGATTCTACCAAGAAATGTTAGTGTTCATTCAAACAGCTGCTTTTTGCTATTGGTCCCTATTGAATAATGAATGTTTTGAATTTTCTCCAAAAGTAAAGTAGTTGCAAACGCATCCTTTTAGAAACTTGTTTGGGCTGTTGAGAGGAGAAGAAAAACATCAAAAATTTCAATCCTGCATGATTCTACCAAGAAATGTGAGTGTTCATTCAAACCGCTGGTTTTTGCTATTTTGGGCCCTATTGAATAATGAATGTTTTGAATTTTCTGCAAAAGTAAAGTAGTTGCAAACTCATCCTTTTAGAAACTTGTTTGGGCTGTTGAGAGGAGTAGAAAAACATCAAAAATATCAATCCTGCACAATTCTACCAAGAAATGTGAGTGTTCATTCAAACTGCTGCTTTTTGCTATTTTGGGCCCTATTGAATAATGAATGTTTTGAATTTTCTCCAAAAGTAAAGTAGTTGCAAATTAATCCTTTTAGAAACTTGTTTGGGCTGTTGAGAGTAGAAAAACATAAAAAATTTCAATCCTGCACGATTCTACCAAGAAATGTGAGTGTTCATTCAAACCGCTGGTTTTTGCTATTTTGGGCCCTATTGAATAATGAATGTTTTGAATTTTCTCCAAATGTAAAGTAGTTGCAAACTAATCCTTTTAGAAACTTGTTTAGGCTGTTGAGAGGAGTAGAAAAACATCAAAAATTTCAATCCTGCACGATTCTACCAAGAGATGTGAGTGTTCATTCAAACAGCTGCTTTTTGCTATTGGGCCCTATTGAATAATGAATGTTTTGAATTTTCTCCAGAAGTAAAGGATTTGCAAACTCATCCTTTTAGAAATTTGTTTGGGCTCATGAGAGGAGTAGAAAAACATCAAAAATTTCAATCCTGAATGACTCTACCAAGAGATGTGAGTGTTCATTCAAACCGCTGCTTTTTGCTATTGGGTCTTATTGAATAATGAATGTTTTGTATTTTATCCAAAAGTAAAGTAGTTGCAAACTCATCCTTTTAGAAACTTGTTTGGGCTCATGAGAGGAGTAGAAAAACATCAAAAATTTCAATCCTGCACGATTCTACCAAGAGATGTGAGTGTTCATTCAAACAGCTGCTTTTTGCTATTGGGCCCTATTGAATAATGAATGTTTTGAATTTTCTGCAAATGTAAAGTAGTTGCAAACTCATCCTTATAGAGACTTGTTTGGGCTCATGAGAGGAGTAGAAAAACGTCAAAAATTCCAATCCTGAATGATTCTACCAAGAAATGTGAGTGTTCATTCAAACAGCAGCTTTTTGCTATTGGGCCCTATTGAATAATGAATGTTTTGAATTTTCTCCAGAAGTAAAGGAGTTGCAAACTCATCCTGTTAGAAATTTGTTTGGGCTCATGAGAGGAGTAGAAAAACATCAAAAATTTCAATCCTGAATGACTCTACCAAGAGATGTGAGTGTTCATTCAAACCGCTGCTTTTTGCTATTCGGTCTTATTGAATAATGAATGTTTTGTATTTTCTCCAAAAGTAAAGTAGTTGCAAACTTATCCTTTTAGAAACTTGTTTGGGCTCATGAGAGGAGTAGAAAAACATTAAAAATTTCAATCCTGAACGACTCTACCAAGAGATGTGAGTGTTCATTCAAACAGCTGCTTTTAGCTATTGGGCCCTATTGAATAATGACTGTTTTGAATTTTCCGCAAAAGTAAAGTAGTTGCAAACTCATCCTTATAGAGACTTGTTTGGGTTCATGAGAGGATTAAAAAAACATCAAAAATTCCAATCCTGCACGATTCTAATGAGAAATGTGAATGTTCATTCAAACAGCTGCTTTTTGCTATTAGGCCTTATTGAATAATGAATGTTTTGAATTTTCTCCAAAAGTAAAGTAGTTGCAAACTCATCCTTTTAGAAACTTGTTTGGGCTGTTGAAAGGAGTAGAAAAACATCAAAAATTTCAATTCTGCATGATTCTACCAAGAAATGTGAGTGTTCATTCAAACCGCTGGTTTTTGCTATTTTGGGCCCTATTGAATAATGAATGTTTTGAATTTTCTGCAAAAGTAAAGTAGTTGCAAACTCATCCTTTTAGAAACTTGTTTGGGCTGTTGAGTGGAGTAGAAAAACATCAAAAATTTCAATCCTGCACAATTCTACCAAAAAATGTGAGTGTTCATTCAAACCGCTACTTTTTGCTATTTTGGACTCTATTGAATAATGAATGTTTTGCATTTTCTCAAAAAGTAAAGTAGTTGCAAACTCATCCTTATAGAAACTTGTTTGGGCTGTTAAGAGCAGAAAAACATCAAAAATTTCAAACCTGCACGATTCTACCAAGAAATGTGAGTGTTCATTCAAACCGCTGGTTTTTGCTATTTTGGGCCCTATTGAATAATGAATGTTTTGAATTTTCTCCAAATGTAAAGTAGTTGCAAACTAATCCTTTTAGAAACTTGTTTAGGCTGTTGAGAGGAGTAGAAAAACATCAAAAATTTCAATCCTGCATGATTCTACCAAGAAATGTGAGTGTTCATTCAAACAGCTGCTTTTTGCTATTGGTCCCTATTGAATAATGAATGTTTTGAATTTTCTCCAACAGTAAAGCAGTTGCAAACTCATCCTTTTAGAAACTTGTTTGGGCCATTGAGAGGAGTAGAAAAACATCAAAAATTTCAATCCTGCACGATTCTACCAAGAAATGTGAGTGTTCATTCAAACCGCTGCTTTTTGCTATTGGGTCTTATTGAATAATGAGTGTTTTGTATTTTCTCCAAAAGTAAAGTAGTTGCAAACTCATCCTTTTAGAAACTTGTTTGGGCTGTTGAGAGGAGTAGAAAAACATCAAAAATTTCAATTCTGCATGATTCTACCAAGACATGTGTGTGTTCATTCAAACTGCTGCTTTTTGCTATTTTGGGCCCTATTGAATAATGATTGTTTGAATTTTCTCCAGAAGTAAAGTAGTTGCAAACTCATCCTTTTAGAAATTTGTTTGGGCTCATGAGAGGAGTAGAAAAACATCAAAAATTTCAATCCTGAATGACTCTACGAAGAGATGTGAGTGTTCATTCAAACCGCTGCTTTTTGATATTTGGTCTTATTGAATAATGAATGTTTTGTATTTTATCCAAAAGTAAAGTAGTTGCAAACTCATCCTTTTAGAAACTTGTTTGGGCTGTTGAGAGGAGTAGAAAAACATCAAAAATTTCAATTCTACACGATTCTACCAAGAAATGTGAGTGTTCATTCAAACTGCTGCTTTTTGCTATTTTGGGCCCTATTGAATAATGAATGTTTTGAATTTTCTCCAAAAGTAAAGTAGTTGCAAACTAATCCTTTTAGAAACTTGTTTGGGCTGTTGAGAGTAGAAAAACATCAAAAATTTCAATCCTGCACGATTCTACCAAGAAATGTTAGTGTTCATTCAAACAGCTGCTTTTTGCTATTGGTCCCTATTGAATAATGAATGTTTTGAATTTTCTCCAAAAGTAAAGTAGTTGCAAACGCATCCTTTTAGTAACTTGTTTGGGCTGTTGAGAGGAGTAGAAAAACATCAAAAATTTCAATCCTGCATGATTCTACCAAGAAATGTGAGTGTTCATTCAAACCGCTGGTTTTTGCTATTTTGGGCCCTATTGAATAATGAATGTTTTGAATTTTCTGCAAAAGTAAAGTAGTTGCAAACTCATCCTTTTAGAAACTTGTTTGGGCTGTTGAGAGGAGTAGAAAAACATCAAAAATATCAATCCTGCACAATTCTACCAAAAAATGTGAGTGTTCATTCAAACCGCTACTTTTTGCTATTTTGGACTCTATTGAATAAAGAATGTTTTGCATTTTCTCCAAAAGTAAAGTAATTGCAAACTCATCCTTATAGAAACTTGTTTGGGCTGTTAAGAGTAGAAAAACATAAAAAATTTCAATCCTGCACGATTCTACCAAGAAATGTGAGTGTTCATTCAAACCGCTGGTTTTTGCTATTTTGGGCCCTATTGAATAATGAATGTTTTGAATTTTCTCCAAATGTAAAGTAGTTGCAAACTAATCCTTTTAGAAACTTGTTTAGGCTGTTGAGAGGAGTAGAAAAACATCAAAAATTTCAATCCTGCACGATTCTACCAAGAGATGTGAGTGTTCATTCAAACAGCTGCTTTTTGCTATTGGGCCCTATTGAATAATGAATGTTTTGAATTTTCTCCAGAAGTAAAGGATTTGCAAACTCATCCTTTTAGAAATTTGTTTGGGCTCATGAGAGGAGTAGAAAAACATCAAAAATTTCAATCCTGAATGACTCTACCAAGAGATGTGAGTGTTCATTCAAACCGCTGCTTTTTGCTATTGGGTCTTATTGAATAATGAATGTTTTGTATTTTATCCAAAAGTAAAGTAGTTGCAAACTCATCCTTTTAGAAACTTGTTTGGGCTCATGAGAGGAGTAGAAAAACATCAAAAATTTCAATCCTGCACGATTCTACCAAGAGATGTGAGTGTTCATTCAAACAGCTGCTTTTTGCTATTGGGCCCTATTGAATAATGAATGTTTTGAATTTTCTGCAAAAGTAAAGTAGTTGCAAACTCATCCTTATAGAGACTTGTTTGGGCTCATGAGAGGAGTAGAAAAACGTCAAAAATTCCAACCCTGAATGATTCTACCAAGAAATGTGAGTGTTCATTCAAACAGCAGCTTTTTGCTATTGGGTCTTATTGAATAATGAATGTTTTGTATTTTCTCCAGAAGTAAAGGAGTTGCAAACTCATCCTGTTAGAAATTTGTTTGGGCTCATTAGAGGAGTAGAAAAACATCAAAAATTTCAATCCTGAATGACTCTACCAAGAGATGTGAGTGTTCATTCAAACCGCTGCTTTTTGCTATTGGGTCTTATTGAATAATGAATGTTTTGTATTTTCTCCAAAAGTAAAGTAGTTGCAAACTTATCCTTTTAGAAACTTGTTTGGGCTCATGAGAGGAGTAGAAAAACATTAAAAATTTCAATCCTGAACGACTCTACCAAGAGATGTGAGTGTTTATTCAAACAGCTGCTTTTAGCTATTGGGCCCTATTGAATAATGACTGTTTTGAATTTTCCGCAAAAGTAAAGTAGTTGCAAACTCATCCTTATAGAGACTTGTTTGGGTTCATGAGAGGATTAAAAAAACATCAAAAATTCCAATCCTGCACGATTCTAATGAGAAATGTGAATGTTCATTCAAACAGCTGCTTTTTGCTATTAGGCCTTATTGAATAATGAATGTTTTGAATTTTCTCCAAAAGTAAAGTAGTTGCAAACTCATCCTTTTAGAAACTTGTTTGGGCTGTTGAAAGGAGTAGAAAAACATCAAAAATTTCAATCCTGCATGATTCTACCAAGAAATGTGAGTGTTCATTCAAACCGCTGGTTTTTGCTATTTTGGGCCCTATTGAATAATGAATGTTTTGAATTTTCTGCAAAAGTAAAGTAGTTGCAAACTCATCCTTTTAGAAACTTGTTTGGGCTGTTGAGTGGAGTAGAAAAACATCAAAAATTTCAATCCTGCACAATTCTACCAAAAAATGTGAGTGTTCATTCAAACCGCTACTTTTTGCTATTTTGGACTCTATTGAATAATGAATGTTTTGCATTTTCTCAAAAAGTAAAGTAGTTGCAAACTCATCCTTATAGAAACTTGTTTGGGCTGTTAAGAGCAGAAAAACATCAAAAATTTCAAACCTGCACGATTCTACCAAGAAATGTGAGTGTTCATTCAAACCGCTGTTTTTTGCTATTTTGGGCCCTATTGAATAATGAATGTTTTGAATTTTCTCCAAATGTAAAGTAGTTGCAAACTAATCCTTTTAGAAACTTGTTTAGGCTGTTGAGAGGAGTAGAAAAACATCAAAAATTTCAATCCTGCATGATTCTACCAAGAAATGTGAGTGTTCATTCAAACAGCTGCTTTTTGCTATTGGTCCCTATTGAATAATGAATGTTTTGAATTTTCTCCAACAGTAAAGTAGTTGCAAACTCATCCTTTTAGAAACTTGTTTGGGCCATTGAGAGGAGTAGAAAAACATCAAAAATTTCAATCCTGCACGATTCTACCAAGAAATGTGAGTGTTCATTCAAACCGCTGCTTTTTGCTATTGGGTCTTATTGAATAATGAATGTTTTGTATTTTCTCCAAAAGTAAAGTAGTTGCAAACTCATCCTTTTAGAAAATTGTTTGGGCTGTTGAGTGGAGTAGAAAAACATCAAAAATTTCAATTCTGCACGATTCTACCAAGAAATGTGAGTATTCATTCAAACCGCTGCTTTTTGCTATTGGGTCTTATTGAATAATGAATGTTTTGTATTTTCTCCAAAAGTAAAGTAGTTGCAAAATCATCCTTTTAGAAACTTGTTTGGGCTGTTGAGAGGAGTAGAAAAACATCAAAAATTTCAATTCTGCACGATTCTACCAAGAAATGTGTGTGTTCATTCAAACTGCTGCTTTTTGCTATTTTGGGCCCTATTGAATAATGATTGTTTGAATTTTCTCCAGAAGTAAAGTAGTTGCAAACTAATCCTGTTAGAAACTTGTTTGGGCTCATGATAGGAGTAGAAAAACATTAAAAATTTCAATCCTGAACGACTCTACCAAGAGATGTGAGTGTTCATTCAAACAGCTGCTTTTAGCTATTGGGCCCTATTGAATAATGACTGTTTTGAATTTTCCGCAAAAGTAAAGTAGTTGCAAACTCATCCTTAAAGAGACTTGTTTGGGTTCATGAGAGGAGTAAAAAAAGTCAAAAATTCCAATCCTGCACGATTCTAATGAGAAATGTGAGTGTTCATTCAAACAGCTGCTTTTTGCTATAAGGCCTTATTGAATAATGAATGTTTTGAATTTTCTCCAAAAGTAAAGTAGTTGTAAACTCATCTTTTTAGAAACTTGTTTGGGCTCATAAGAGGAGTAGAAAAACATCAAAAATTTCAATCCTGCACGATTCTACCAAGAGATGTGAGTGTTCATTCAAACAGCTGCTTTTTGCAATTGGGCCCTATTGAATAATGAATGTTTTGAATTTTCTCCAGAAGTAAAGGATTTGCAAACTCATCCTTTTAGAAATTTGTTTGGGCTCATGAGAGGAGTAGAAAAACATCAAAAATTTCAATCCTGAATGACTCTACCAAGAGATGCGAGTGTTCATTCAAACCGCTGCTTTTTGCTATTTGGTCTTATTGAATAATGAATGTTTTGTATTTTATCCAAAAGTAAAGTAGTTGCAAACTCATCCTTTTAGAAACTTGTTTGGGCTGTTGAGTGGAGTAGAAAAACATCAAAAATTTCAATTCTACACGATTCTACCAAGAAATGTGAGTGTTCATTCAAACTGCTGCTTTTTGATATTTTGGGCCCTATTGAATAATGAATGTTTTGAATTTTCTCCAAAAGTAAAGAAGTTACAAACTAATCCTTTTAGAAAGTTGTTTGGGCTGTTGAGAGTAGAAAAACATCAAAAATTTCAATCCTGCACGATTCTACCAAGAAATGTTAGTGTTCATTCAAACCGCTGCTTTTTGCTATTGGTCCCTATTGAATAATGAATGTTTTGAATTTTCTCCAAATCTAAAGTAGTTGCAAACTCATCCTTTTAGAAACTTGTTTGGGCTGTTGAGAGGAGTAGAAAAACATCAAAAATTTCAATCCTGCATGATTCTACCAAGAAATGTGAGTGTTCATTCAAACCGCTGATTTTTGCTATTTTGGGCCCTATTGAATAATGAATGTTTTGAATTTTCTGCAAAAGTAAAGTAGTTGCAAACTCATCCTTTTAGAAACTTGTTTGGGCTGTTGAGAGGAGTAGAAAAACATCAAAAATTTCAATCCTGCACAATTCTACCAAAAAATGTGAGTGTTCATTCAAACCGCTACTTTTTGCTATTTTGGACTCTATTGAATAATGAATGTTTTGCATTTTCTCCAAAAGTAAAGTAGTTGCAAACTCATCCTTATAGAAACTTGTTTGGGCTGTTAAGAGTAGAAAAACATAAAAAATTTCAATCCTGCATGATTCTACCAAGAAATGTGAGTGTTCATTCAAACCGCTGGTTTTTGCTATTTTGGGCCCTATTGAATAATTAATGTTTTGAATTTTCTCCAAATGTAAAGTAGTTGCAAACTAATCCTTTTAGAAACTTGTTTAGGCAGTTGAGAGGAGTAGAAAAACATCAAAAATTTCAATCCTGCACGATTCTACCAAGAGATGTGAGTGTTCATTCAAACAGCTGCTTTTTGCTATTGGGCCCTATTGAAAAATGAATGTTTTGAATTTTCTGCAAAAGTAAAGTAGTTGCAAACTCATCCTTATAGAGACTTGTTTGGGCTCATGAGAGGAGTAGAAAAACGTCAAAAATTCCAATCCTGAATGATTCTACCAAGAAATGTGAGTGTTCATTCAAACAGCAGCTTTTTGCTATTGGGCCCTATTGAATCATGAATGTTTTGAATTTTCTCCAGAAGTAAAGGAGTTGCAAACTCATCCTTTTAGAAATTTGTTTGGGCTCATGAGAGGAGTAGAAAAACATCAAAAATTTCAATCCTGAATGACTCTACCAAGAGATGTGAGTGTTCATTCAAACCGCTGCTTTTTGCTATTGGGTCTTATTGAATAATGAATGTTTTGTATTTTCTCCAAAAGTAAAGTAGTTGCAAACTCATCCTTTTAGAAACTTGTTTGGGCTGTTGAGAGGAGTAGAAAAACATCAAAAATTTCAATTCTGCACGATTCTACCAAGAAATGTGAGTGTTCATTCAAACTGCTGCTTTTTGCAATTTTGGGCCCTATTGAATAATGAATGTTTTGAATTTTCTCCAGAAGTAAAGTAGTTGCAAACTCATCCTGTTAGAAACTTGTTTGGGCTCATGAGAGGAGTAGAAAAACATTAAAAATTTCAATCCTGAACGACTCTACCAAGAGATGTGAGTGTTCATTCAAACAGCTGCTTTTAGCTATTGGGCCCTATTGAATAATGACTGTTTTGAATTTTCCGCAAAAGTAAAGTAGTTGCAAACTCATCCTTATAGAGACTTGTTTGGGTTCATGAGAGGAGTAAAAAAACGTCAAAAATTCCAATCCTGCACGATTCTAATGAGAAATGTGAATGTTCATTCAAACAGCTGCTTTTTGCTATTAGGCCTTATTGAATAATGAATGTTTTGAATTTTCTCCAAAAGTAAAGTAGTTGCAAACTCATCCTTTTAGAAACTTGTTTGGGCTCATGAGAGGAGTAGAAAAACATCAAAAATTTCAATCCTGCACGATTCTACCAAGAGATGTGAGTGTTCATTCAAACAGCTGCTTTTTGCTATTGGGCCCTATTGAATAATGAATGTTTGAATTTTCTGCAAAAGTAAAGTAGTTGCAAACTCATCCTTATAGAGACTTGTTTGGGCTCATGAGAGGAGTAGAAAATCGTCAAATTCCAATCCTGCACGATTCTACCGAGAAATGTGAGTGTTCATTCAAACCGCTGCTTTTTGGTATTTTGGGCCCTATTGAATAATGAATGTTTTGAATTTTCTCCAAAAGTAAAGTAGTTGCAAACTCATCCTTTTAGAAACTTGTTTGGGCTGTTGAAAGGAGTAGAAAAACATCAAAAATTTCAATCCTGCATGATTCTACCAAGAAATGTGAGTGTTCATTCAAACCGCTGGTTTTTGCTATTTTGGGCACTATTGAATAATGAATGTTTTAAATTTTCTCCAAAAGTAAAGTAGTTGCAAACTCATTCTTGTTTGTGCTGTTGAGAGGAGTTAAAAAACATCAAACATTTCAATACTGCATGATTCTACCAAGAAATGTGATTGTTCATTCAAAACGATGCTTTTTGCTATTGGGCTCTATTGAATAATGAATGTTTTGAATTTTCATCAAAAGTAAAGTAGTTGCAAACTCATCCTTTTAGAAACTTGTTTGGGCTGTTGAGAGGAGTAGAAAAACATCAAAAATTTCAATTCTGCACGATTCTACCAAGAAATGTGAGTGTTCATTCAAACTGCTGCTTTTTGCTATTTTGGGCCCTATTGAATAATGAATGTTTTGAATTTTCTCCAGAAGTAAAGTAGTTGCAAACTCATCCTTTTAGAAACTTGTTTGGGCTCATGAGAGGAGTAGAAAAACATCAAAAATTCCAATCCTGCATGATTCTATTGAGAACTGTGAGTGTTCATTCAAACCGCTGATTTTTGCTATTGGGTCTTATTGAATAATGAATGTTTTGAATTTTCTCCAAAAGTAAAGTAGTTGCAAACTCATCCTTTTAGAAACTTGTTTGGACTGTTGAGAGGAGTAGAAAAACATCAAAAATTTCAATCCTGCATGATTCTACCAAGAAATGTGAGTGTTCATTCACACCTCTGGTTTTTGCTATTTTGGGCCCTATTGAATAAAGAATGCTTTGAATTTTCTCCAAAAGTAAAGTAGTTGCAAACTCTTCCTTTTAGAAACTTGTTTGGGCTGTTCAGAGGAGTAAAAAAACTGAAATTTCAGTCCTGAATGATTCTACCAAGAGATGTGAGTGTTCATTCAAACAGCAGCTTTTTGCTATTGGGCCCTATTGAATAATGAATGTTTTGAATTTTCTGCAAAAGTAAAGTAGTTGCAAACTCATCCTTATAGAGACTTGTTTGGGCTCATGAGAGGAGTAGAAAAACGTCAAAAATTCCAATCCTGAATGATTCTACCAAGAAATGTGAGTGTTCATTCAAACAGCAGCTTTTTGCTATTGTGCCCAATTGAATAATGAATGTTTTCAATTTTCTCCAGAAGTAAAGGAGTTGCAAACTCATCCTTTTAGAAATTTGTTTGGGCTCATGAGAGGAGTAGAAAAACATCAAAAATTTCAATCCTGAATGACTCTACCAAGAGATGTGAGTGTTCATTCAAACAGCTGCTTTTTGCTATTGGGCCCTATTGAATAATGAATGTTTTGAATTTTCTGCAAAAGTAAAGTAGTTGCAAACTCATCCTTATAGAGACTTGTTTGGGCTCATGAGAGGAGTAGAAAAACATGAAAAATTTCAATCCTGCACGATTCTACCAAGAAATGTGAGTGTTCATTCAAACCGCTGCTTTTTGCTATTTTGGGCCCTATTGAATAATGAATGTTTTGAATTTTCTCCAAAAGTAAAGTAGTTGCAAACTAATCCTTTTAGAAACTTGTTTGGGCTGTTGAGAGTAGAAAAACATCAAAAATTTCAATCCTGCACGATTCTACCAAGAAATGTTAGTGTTCATTCAAACCGCTGCTTTTTGCTATTGGTCCCTATTGAATAATGAATGTTTTGAATTTTCTCCAAAAGTAAAGTAGTTGCAAACTCATCCTTTTAGAAACTTGTTTGGGCTGTTGAGAGGAGTAGAAAACATCAAAAATTTCAATCCTGCATGATTCTACCAAGAAATGTGAGTGTTCATTCAAACCGCTGGTTTTTGCTATTTTGGGCCCTATTGAATAATGAATGTTTTGAATTTTCTGCAAAAGTAAAGTAGTTGCAAACTCATCCTTTTAGAAACTTGTTTGGGCTGTTGAGAGGAGTAGAAAAACATCAAAAATTTCAATCCTGCACAATTCTACCAAAAAATGTGAGTGTTCATTCAAACCGCTACTTTTTGCTATTTTGGACTCTATTGAATAATGAATGTTTTGCATTTTCTCCAAAAGTAAAGTAGTTGCAAACTCATCCTTATAGAAACTTGTTAGGGCTGTTAAGAGTAGAAAAACATCAAAAATTTCAATCCTGCACGATTCTACCAAGAAATGTGCGTGTTCATTCAAACCGCTGGTTTTTGCTATTTTGGGCCCTATTGAATAATGAATGTTTTGAATTTTCTCCAGAAGTAAAGTAGTTGCAAACTCATCCTGTTAGAAACTTGTTTGGGCTCATGATAGGAGTAGAAAAACATTAAAAATTTCAATCCTGAACGACTCTACCAAGAGATGTGAGTTTTCATTCAAACAGCTGCTTTTAGCTATTGGGCCCTATTGAATAATGACTGTTTTGAACTTTCTGCAAAAGTAAAGTAGTTGCAAACTCATCCTTATAGAGACTTGTTTGGGTTCATGAGAGGAGTAAAAAAACGTCAAAAATTCCAATCCTGCACGATTCTAATGAGAAATGTGAGTGTTCATTCAAACAGCTGCTTTTTGCTATAAGGCCTTATTGAATAATGAATGTTTTGAATTTTCTCCAAAAGTAAAGTAGTTGCAAACTCATCCTTTTAGAAACTTGTTTGGGCTCATGAGAGGAGTAGAAAAACATCAAAAATTTCAATCCTGCACGATTCTACCAAGAGATGTGAGTGTTCATTCAAACAGCTGCTTTTTGCTATTGGGCCCTATTGAATAATGAATGTTTTGAATTTTCTCCAGAAGTAAAGGAGTTGCAAACTCATCCTTTTAGAAATTTGTTTGGGCTCATGAGAGGAGTAGAAAAACATCAAAAATTTCAATCCTGAATGACTCTACCAAGAGATGTGAGTGTTCATTCAAACCGCTGCTTTTTGCTATTGGGTCTTATTGAATAATGAATGTTTTGTATTTTCTCCAAAAGTAAAGTAGTTGCAAACTCATCCTTTTAGAAACTTGTTTGGGCTGTTGAGAGGAGTAGAAAAACATCAAAAATTTCAATTCTACACGATTCTACCAAGAAATGTGAGTGTTCATTCAAACTGCTGCTTTTTGCTATTTTGGGCCCTATTGAATAATGAATGTTTTGAATTTTCTCCAAAAGTAAAGTAGTTGCAAACTAATCCTTTTAGAAGCTTGTTTGGGCTGTTGAGAGTAGAAAAACATCAAAAATTTCAATCCTGCACGATTCTACCAAGAAATGTTAGTGTTCATTCAAACCGCTGCTTTTTGCTATTGGTCCCTATTGAATAATGAATGTTTTGAATTTTCTCCAAAAGTAAAGTAGTTGCAAACTCATCCTTTTAGAAACTTGTTTGGGCTGTTGAGAGGAGTAGAAAAACATCAAAAATTTCAATCCTGCATGATTCTACCAAGAAATGTGAGTGTTCATTCAAACCGCTGGTTTTTGCTATTTTGGGCCCTATTGAATAATGAATGTTTTGAATTTTCTGCAAAAGTAAAGTAGTTGCAAACTCATCCTTTTAGAAACTTGTTTGGGCTGTTGAGAGGAGTAGAAAAACATCAAAAATTTCAATCCTGCACAATTCTACCAAAAAATGTGAGTGTTCATTCAAACCGCTACTTTTTGCTATTTTGGACTCTATTGAATAATGAATGTTTTGCATTTTCTCCAAAAGTAAAGTAGTTGCAAACTCATCCTTATAGAAACTTGTTTGGGCTCATGAGAGGAGTAGAAAAACATTAAAAATTTCAATCCTGAACGACTCTACCAAGAGATGTGAGTGTTCACTCAAACAGCTGCTTTTAGCTATTGGGCCCTAATGAATAATGACTGTTTTGAATTTTCCGCAAAAGTAAAGTAGTTGCAAACTCATCCTTATAGACACTTGTTTGGGTTCATGAGAGGAGTAAAAAAACGTCAAAAATTCCAATCCTGCACGATTCTAATGAGAAATGTGAGTGTTCATTCAAACAGCTGCTTTTTGCTGTAAGGCCTTATTGAATAATGAATGTTTTGAATTTTCTCCAAAAGTAAAATAGTTGCAAACTCATCCTTTTAGAAACTTGTTTGGGCTCATGAGAGGAGTAGAAAAACATCAAAAATTTCAATCCTGCACGATTCTACCAAGAGATGTGAGTGTTCATTCAAACAGCTGCTTTTTGCTATTGGGCCCTATTGAATAATGAATGTTTGAATTTTCTGCAAAAGTAAAGTAGTTGCAAACTCATCCTTATAGAGACTTGTTTGGGCTCATGAGAGGAGTAGAAAATCGTCAAATTCCAATCCTGCACGATTCTACCGAGAAATGTGAGTGTTCATTCAAACCGCTGCTTTTTGGTATTTTGGGCCCTATTGAATAATGAATGTTTTGAATTATCTCCAAAAGTAAAGTAGTTGCAAACTCATCCTTTTAGAAACTTGTTTGGGCTGTTGAAAGGAGTAGAAAAACATCAAAAATTTCAATCCTGCATGTTTCTACCAAGAAATGTGAGTGTTCATTCAAACCACTGGTTTTTGCTATTTTGGGCACTATTGAATAATGAATGTTTTAAATTTTCTCCAAAAGTAAAGTAGTTGCAAACTCATTCTTGTTTGTGCTGTTGAGAGGAGTTAAAAAACATCAAACATTTCAATACTGCATGATTCTACCAAGAAATGTGATTGTTCATTCAAAACGATGCTTTTTGCTATTGGGCTCTATTGAATAATGAATGTTTTGAATTTTCTCCAAAAGTAAAGTAGTTGCAAACTCATCCTTTTAGAAACTTGTTTGGGCTGTTGAGAGGAGTAGAAAAACATCAAAAATTTCAATTCTGCACGATTCTACCAAGAAATGTGAGTGTTCATTCAAACTGCTGCTTTTTGCTATTTTGGGCCCTATTGAATTATGAATGTTTTGAATTTTCTCCAGAAGTAAAGTAGTTGCAAACTCATCCTTTTAGAAACTTGTTTGGGCTCATGAAAGGAGTAGAAAAACATCAAAAATTCCAATCCTGCACGATTCTATTGAGAACTGTGAGTGTTCATTCAAACCGCTGCTTTTTGCTATTGGGTCTTATTTAATAATGAATGTTTTGAATTTTCTCCAAAAGTAAAGTAGTTGCAAACTCATCCTTTAAAAACTTGTTTGGGCTGTTGAGAGGAGTACAAAAACATCAAAAATTTCAATCCTGCATGATTCTACCAAGAAATGTGAATGTTCATTCACACCGCTGGTTTTTGCTATTTTGGGCCCTATTGAATAAAGAATGTTTTGAATTTTCTCCAAAAGTAAAGTAGTTGCAAACTCTTCCTTTTAGAAACTTGTTTGGGCTGTTCAGAGGAGTAAAAAAACTGAAATTTCAGTCCTGTATGATTCTACCAAGAGATGTGAGTGTTCATTCAAACAGCAGCTTTTTGCTATTGGGCCCTATTGAATAATTAATGTTTTGAATTTTCTCCAGAAGTAAAGGAGTTGCAAACTCATCCTTTTAGAAATTTGTTTGGGCTCATGAGAGGAGTAGAAAAACATCAAAAATTTCAATCCTGAATGACTCTACCAAGAGATGTGAGTGTTCATTCAAACAGCTGCTTTTTGCTATTGGGCCCTATTGAATAATGAATGTTTTGAATTTTCTGCAAAAGTAAAGTAGTTGCAAACTCATCCTTATAGAGACTTGTTTGGGCTCATGAGAGGAGTAGAAAAACATGAAAAATTTCAATCCTGCACGATTCTACCAAGAAATGTGAGTGTTCATTCAAACCGCTGCTTTTTGCTATTTTGGGCCCTATTGAATAATGAATGTTTTGAATTTTCTCCAAAAGTAAAGTAGTTGCAAACTAATCCTTTTAGAAACTTGTTTGGGCTGTTGAGAGTAGAAAAACATCAAAAATTTCAATCCTGCACGATTCTACCAAGAAATGTTAGTGTTCATTCAAACCGCTGCTTTTTGCTATTGGTCCCTATTGAATAATGAATGTTTTGAATTTTCTCCAAAAGTAAAGTAGTTGCAAACTCATCCTTTTAGAAACTTGTTTGGGCTGTTGAGAGGAGTAGAAAAACATCAAAAATTTCAATCCTGCATGATTCTACCAAGAAATGTGAGTGTTCATTCAAACCGCTGGTTTTTGCTATTTTGGGCCATATTGAATAATGAATGTTTTGAATTTTCTGCAAAAGTAAAGTAGTTGCAAACTCATCCTTTTAGAAACTTGTTTGGGCTGTTGAGAGGAGTAGAAAAACATCAAAAATTTCAATCCTGCACAATTCTACCAAAAAATGTGAGTGTTCATTCAAACCGCTACTTTTTGCTATTTTGGACTCTATTGAATAATGAATGTTTTGCATTTTCTCCGAAAGTAAAGTAGTTGCAAACTCATCCTTATAGAAACTTGTTAGGGCTGTTAAGAGTAGAAAAACATCAAAAATTTCAATCCTGCACGATTCTACCAAGAAATGTGAGTGTTCATTCAAACCGCTGGTTTTTGCTATTTTGGGCCCTATTGAATAATGAATGTTTTGAATTTTCTCCAGAAGTAAAGTAGTTGCAAACTCATCCTGTTAGAAACTTGTTTGGGATCATGATAGGACTAGAAAAACATTAAAAATTTCAATCCTGAACGACTCTACCAAGAGATGTGAGTGTTCATTCAAACAGCTGCTTTTAGCTATTGGGCCCTATTGAATAATGACTGTTTTGAATTTTCCGCAAAAGTAAAGTAGTTGCAAACTCATCCTTTTAGAAACTTGTTTGGGCTCATGAGAGGAGTAGAAAAACATCAAAAATTTCAATCCTGCACGATTCTACCAAGAGATGTGAGTGTTCATTCAAACAGCTGCTTTTTGCTATTGGGCCCTATTGAATAATGAATGTTTTGAATTTTCTACAGAAGTAAAGGAGTTGCAAACTCATCCTTTTAGAAATTTGTGTGGGCTCATGAGAGGAGTAGAAAAACATCAAAAATTTCAATCCTGAATGATTACCAAGAGATGTGAGTGTTCATTCAAACCGCTGCTTTTTGCTATTGGGTCTTATTGAATAATGAATGTTTTGTATTTTCTCCAAAAGTAAAGTAGTTGCAAACTCATCCTTTTAGAAACTTGTTTGGGCTGTTGAGAGTAGTAGAAAAACATCAAAAATTTCAATTCTGCACGATTCTACCAAGAAATGTGAGTGTTCATTCAAACTGCTGCTTTTTGCAATTTTGGGCCCTATTGAATAATGAATGTTTTGAATTTTCTCCAGAAGTAAAGTAGTTGCAAACTCATCCTGTTAGAAACTTGTTTGGGCTCATGAGAGGAGTAGAAAAACATTAAAAATTTCATTCCTGAACGACTCTACCAAGAGATGTGAGTGTTCATTCAAACAGCTGCTTTTAGCTATTGGGCCCTATTGAATAATGACTGTTTTGAATTTTCCGCAAAAGTAAAGTAGTTGCAAACTCATCCTTATAGAGACTTGTTTGGGTTCATGAGAGGATTAAAAAAACGTCAAAAATTCCAATCCTGCACGATTCTAATGAGAAATGTGAATGTTCATTCAAACAGCTGCTTTTTGCAATTAGGCCTTATTGAATAATGAATGTTTTGAATTTTCTCCAAAAGTAAAGTAGTTGCAAACTCATCCTTTTAGAAACTTGTTTGGGCTCATGAGAGGAGTAGAAAAACATCAAAAATTTCAATCCTGCACGATTCTACCAAGAGATGTGAGTGTTCATTCAAACAGCTGCTTTTTGCTATTGGGCCCTATTGAATAATGAATGTTTGAATTTTCTGCAAAAGTAAAGTAGTTGCAAACTCATCCTTATAGAGACTTGTTTGGGCTCATGAGAGGAGTAGAAAATCGTCAAATTCCAATCCTGCACGATTCTACTGAGAAATGTGAGTGTTCATTCAAACCTCTGCTTTTTGGTATTTTGGGCCCTATTGAATAATGAATGTTTTGAATTTTCTCCAAAAGTAAAGTAGTTGCAAACTCATCCTTTTAGAAACTTGTTTGGGCTGTTGAAAGGAGTAGAAAAACATCAAAAATTTCAATCCTGCATGATTCTACCAAGAAATGTGAGTGTTCATTCAAACCGCTGGTTTTTGCTATTTTGGGCCCTATTGAATAATGAATGTTTTAAATTTTCTCCAAAAGTAAAGTAGTTGCAAACTCATTCTTGTTTGTGCTGTTGAGAGGAGTTAAAAGCCATCAAACATTTCAATACTGCATGATTCTACCAAGAAATGTGATTGTTCATTCAAAACGATGATTTTTCCTATTGGGCTCTATTGAATAATGAATGTTTTGAATTTTCTCCAAAAGTAAAGTAGTTGCAAACTCATCCTTTTAGAAACTTGTTTGGGCTGTTGAGAGGAGTAGAAAAACATCAAAAATTTCAATACTGCACGATTCTACCAAGAAATGTGAGTGTTCATTCAAACTGCTGCTTTTTGCTATTGGGTCTTATTGATTAATGAATGTTTTGAATTTTCTCCAAAAGTAAAGTAGTTGCAAACTCATCCTTTTAGAAACTTGTTTGGGCTGTTGAGAGGAGTAGAAAAACATCAAAAATTTCAATCCTGCATGATTCTACCAAGAAATGTGAGTGTTCATTCACACCTCTGGTTTTTGCTATTTTGGGCCCTATTGAATAAAGAATGTTTTGAATTTTCTCCAAAAGTAAAGTAGTTGCAAACTTTTCCTTTTAGAAACTTGTTTGGGCTGTTCAGAGGAGTAAAAAAAATGAAATTTCAGTCCTGAATGATTCTACCAAGAGATGTGAGTGTTCATTCAAACAGCAGCTTTTTGCTATTGGGCCCTATTGAATAATGAATGTTTTGAATTTTCTGCAAAAGTAAAGTAGTTGCAAACTCATCCTTATAGAGACTTGTTTGGGCTCATGAGAGGAGTAGAAAAACGTCAAAAATTCCAATCCTGAATGATTCTACCAAGAAATGTGAGTGTTCATTCAAACAGCAGCTTTTTGCTATTGTGCCCAATTGAATAATGAATGTTTTGAATTTTCTCCAGAAGTAAAGGAGTTGCAAACTCATCCTTTTAGAAATTTGTTTGGGCTCATGAGAGGAGTAGAAAAACATCAAAAATTTCAATCCTGAATGACTCTACCAAGAGATGTGAGTGTTCATTCAAACAGCTGCTTTTTGCTATTGGGCCCTATTGAATAATGAATGTTTTGAATTTTCTGCAAAAGTAAAGTAGTTGCAAACTCATCCTTATAGAGACTTGTTTGGGCTCATGAGAGGAGTAGAAAAACATGAAAAATTTCAATCCTGCACGATTCTACCAAGAAATGTGGTTGTTCATTCAAACCGCTGCTTTTTGCTATTTTGGGCCCTATTGAATAATGCATGTTTTGAATTTTCTCCAAAAGTAAAGTAGTTGCAAACTAATCCTTTTAGAAACTTGTTTGGGCTGTTGAGAGTAGAAAAACATCAAAAATTTCAATCCTGCACGATTCTACCAAGAAATGTTAGTGTTCATTCAAACCGCTGCTTTTTGCTATTGGTCCCTATTGAATAATGAATGTTTTGAATTTTCTCCAAAAGTAAAGTAGTTGCAAACTCATCCTTTTAGAAACTTGTTTGGGCTGTTGAGAGGAGTAGAAAAACATCAAAAATTTCAATCCTGCATGATTCTACCAAGAAACGTGAGTGTTCATTCAAACCGCTGGTTTTTGCTATTTTGGGCCCTATTGAATAATGAATGTTTTGAATTTTCTGCAAAAGTAAAGTAGTTGCAAACTCATCCTTTTAGAAACTTGTTTGGGCTGTTGAGAGGAGTAGAAAAACATCAAAAATTTCAATCCTGCACAATTCTACCAAAAAATGTGAGTGTTCATTCAAACCGCTACTTTTTCCTATTTTGGACTCTATTGAATAATGAATGTTTTGCATTTTCTCCAAAAGTAAAGTAGTTGCAAACTCATCCTTATAGAAACTTGTTAGGGCTGTTAAGAGTAGAAAAATATCAAAAATTTCAATCCTGCACGATTCTACCAAGAAATGTGAGTGTTCATTCAAACCGCTGGTTTTTGCTATTTTGGGCCCTATTGAATAATGAATGTTTTGAATTTTCTCCAGAAGTAAAGTAGTTGCAAACTCATCCTGTTAGAAACTTGTTTGGGCTCATGATAGGAGTAGAAAAACATTAAAAATTTCAATCCTGAACGACTCTACCAAGAGATGTGAGTTTTCATTCAAACACCTGCTTTTAGCTATTGGGCCCTATTGAATAATGACTGTATTGAATTTTCTGCAAAAGAAAAGTAGTTGCAAACTCATCCTTATAGAGACTTGTTTGGGTTCATGAGAGGAGTAAAAAAAACGTCAAAAATTCCAATCCTGCACGATTCTAATGAGAAATGTGAGTGTTCATTCAAACAGCTGCTTTTTGCTATAAGGCCTTATTGAATAATGAATGTTTTGAATTTTCTCCAAAAGTAAAGTAGTTGCAAACTCATCCTTTTAGAAACTTGTTTGGGCTCATGAGAGGAGTAGAAAAACATCAAAAATTTCAATCCTGCACGATTCTACCAAGAGATGTGAGTGTTCATTCAAACAGCTGCTTTTTGCTATTGGGCCCTATTGAATAATGAATGTTTTGAATTTTCTCCAGAAGTAAAGGAGTTGCAAACTCATCCTTTTAGAAATTTGTTTGGGCTCATGAGAGGAGTAGAAAAACATCAAAAATTTCAATCCTGAATGACTCTACCAAGAGATGTGAGTGTTCATTCAAACCGCTGCTTTTTGCTATTGGGTCTTATTGAATAATGAATGTTTTGTATTTTCTCCAAAAGTAAAGTAGTTGCAAACTCATCCTTTTAGAAACTTGTTTGGGCTGTTGAGAGGAGTAGAAAAACATCAAAAATTTCAATTCTACACGATTCTACCAAGAAATGTGAGTGTTCATTCAAACTGCTGCTTTTTGCTATTTTGGGCCATATTGAATAATGAATGTTTTGAATTTTCTCCAAAAGTAAAGTAGTTGCAAACTAATCCTTTTAGAAGCTTGTTTGGGCTGTTGAGAGTAGAAAAACATCAAAAATTTCAATCATGCACGATTCTACCAAGAAATGTTAGTGTTCATTCAAACCGCTGGTTTTTGCTATTTTGGGCCCTATTGAATAATGAATGTTTTGAATTTTCTGCAAAAGTAAAGTAGTTGCAAACTCATCCTTTTAGAAACTTGTTTGGGCTGTTGAGAGGAGTAGAAAAACATCAAAAATTTTTATCCTGCAAGATTCTACCAAGAAATGTGAGTGTTCATTCAAACCGCTGGTTTTTGCTATTTTGGGCCCTATTGAATAATGAATGTTTTGAATTTTCTGCAAAAGTAAAGTAGTTGCAAACTCATCCTTTTAGAAACTTGTTTGGGCTGTTGAGAGGAGTAGAAAAACATCAAAAATTTCAATCCTGCACAATTCTACCAAAAAATGTGAGTGTTCATTCAAACCGCTACTTTTTGCTATTTTGGACTCTATGGAATAATGAATGTTTTACATTTTCTCCAAAAGTAAAGTAGTTGCAAACTCATCCTTATAGAAACTTGTTTGGGCTGTTAAGAGTAGAAAAACATCAAAAATTTCAATCCTGCACGATTCTACCAAGAAATGTGAGTGTTCATTCAAACCGCTGGTTTTTGCTATTTTGGGCCCTATTGAATAATGAATGTTTTGAATTTTCTCCAAATGTAAAGTAGTTGCAAACTAATCCTTTTATAAACTTGTTTAGGCTGTTGAGAGGAGTAGAAAAACATCAAAAATTTCAATCCTGCACGATTCTACCAAGAGATGTGAGTGTTCATTCAAACAGCTGCTTTTTGCTATTGGGCCCTATTGAATAATGAATGTTTTGAATTTTCTCCAGAAGTAAAGGATTTGCAAACTCTTCCTTTTAGAAATTTGTTTGGGATCATGAGAGGAGTAGAAAAACATCAAAAATTTCAATCCTGAATGACTCTACGAAGAGATGTGAGTGTTCATTCAAACCGCTGCTTTTTGTTATTGGGTCTTATTGAATAATGAATGTTTTGTATTTTATCCAAAAGTAAAGTAGTTGCAAACTCATCCTTTTAGAAACGTGTTTGGGCTGTTGAGAGGAGTAGAAAAACATCAAAAATTTCAATTCTACACAATTCTACCAAGAAATGTGAGTGTTCATTCAAACTGCTGCTTTTTGCAATTTTGGGCCCTATTGAATAATGAATGTTTTGAATTTTCTCCAGAAGTAAAGTAGTTGCAAATTCATCCTGTTAGAAACTTGTTTGGGCTCATGAGAGGAGTAGAAAAACATTAAAAATTTCAATCCTGAACGACTCTACCAAGAGATGTGAGTGTTCACTCAAACAGCTGCTTTTAGCTATTGGGCCCTATTGAATAATGACTGTTTTGAATTTTCCGCAAAAGTAAAGTAGTTGCAAACTCATCCTTATAGACACTTGTTTGGGTTCATGAGAGGAGTAAAAAAACGTCAAAAATTCCAATCCTGCACGATTCTAATGAGAAATGTGAGTGTTCATTCAAACAGCTGCTTTTTGCTGTAAGGCCTTATTGAATAATTAATGTTTTGAATTTTCTCCAAAAGTAAAATAGTTGCAAACTCATCCTTTTAGAAACTTGTTTGGGCTCATGAGAGGAGTAGAAAAACATCAAAAATTTCAATCCTGCACGATTCTACCAAGAGATGTGAGTGTTCATTCAAACAGCTGCTTTTTGCTATTGGGCCCTATTGAATAATGAATGTTTGAATTGTCTGCAAAAGTAAAGTAGTTGCAAACTCATCCTTATAGAGACTTGTTTGGGCTCATGAGAGGAGTAGAAAATCGTCAAATTCCAATCCTGCACGATTCTACCGAGAAATGTGAGTGTTCATTCAAACCGCTGCTTTTTGGTATTTTGGGCCCTATTGAATAATGAATGTTTTGAATTATCTCCAAAAGTAAAGTAGTTGCAAACTCATCCTTTTAGAAACTTGTTTGGGCTGTTGAAAGGAGTAGAAAAACATAAAAAATTTCAATCCTGCATGTTTCTACCAAGAAATGTGAGTGTTCATTCAAACCGCTGGTTTTTGCTATTTTGGGCCCTATTGAATAATGAATGTTTTAAATTTTCTCCAAAAGTAAAGTAGTTGCAAACTCATTCTTGTTTGTGCTGTTGAGAGGAGTTAAAAAACATCAAACATTTCAATACTGCATGATTCTACCAAGAAATGTGATTGTTCATTCAAAACGATGCTTTTTGCTATTGGGCTCTATTGAATAATGAATGTTTTGAATTTTCTCCAAAAGTAAAGTAGTTGCAAACTCATCCTTTTAGAAACTTGTTTGGGCTGTTGAAAGGAGTAGAAAAACATCAAAAATTTCAATTTTGCACGATTCTACCAAGAAATGTGAGTGTTCATTCAAACTGCTGCTTTTTGCTATTTTGGGCCCTATTGAATTATGAATGTTTTGAATTTTCTCCAGAAGTAAAGTAGTTGCAAACTCATCCTTTTAGAAACTTGTTTGGGATCATGAGAGGAGTAGAAAAACATCAAAAATTCCAATCCTGCACGATTCTATTGAGAACTGTGAGTGTTCATTCAAACCGCTGCTTTTTGCTATTGGGTCTTATTGAATAATGAATGTTTTGAATTTTCTCCAAAAGTAAAGTAGTTGCAAACTCATCCTTTTAGAAACTTGTTTGGGCTGTTGAGAGGAGTAGAAAAACATCAAAAATTTCAATCCTGCATGATTCTACCAAGAAATGTGAGTGTTCATTCACACCGCTGGTTTTTGCTATTTTGGGCCCTATTGAATAAAGAATGTTTTGAATTTTCTCCAAAAGTAAAGTAGTTGCAAACTCTTCCTTTTAGAAACTTGTTTGGGCTGTTCAGAGGAGTAAAAAAACTGAAATTTCAGTCCTGAATGATTCTACCAAGAGATGTGAGTGTTCATTCAAACAGCAGCTTTTTGCTATTGGGCCCTATTGAATAATGAATGTTTTGAATTTTCTCCAGAAGTAAAGGAGTTGCAAACTCATCCTTTTAGAAATTTGTTTGGGCTCATGAGAGGAGTAGAAAAACATCAAAAATTTCAATCCTGAATGACTCTACCAAGAGATGTGAGTGTTCATTCAAACAGCTGCTTTTTGCTATTGGGCCCTATTGAATAATGAATGTTTTGAATTTTCTGCAAAAGTAAAGTAGTTGCAAACTCATCCTTATAGAGACTTGTTTGGGCTCATGAGAGGAGTAGAAAAACATGAAAAATTTCAATCCTGCACGATTCTACCAAGAAATGTGAGTGTTCATTCAAACCGCTGCTTTTTGCTATTTTGGGCCCTATTGAATAATGAATGTGTTGAATTTTCTCCAAAAGTAAAGTAGTTGCAAACTAATCCTTTTAGAAACTTGTTTGGGCTGTTGAGAGTAGAAAAACATCAAAAATTTCAATCCTGCACGATTCTACCAAGAAATGTTAGTGTTCATTCAAACCGCTGCTTTTTGCTATTGGTCCCTATTGAATAATGAATGTTTTGAATTTTCTCCAAAAGTAAAGTAGTTGCAAACTCATCCTTTTAGAAACTTGTTTGGGCTGTTGAGAGGAGTAGAAAACCATCAAAAATTTCAATCCTGCATGATTCTACCAAGAAATGTGAGTGTTCATTCAAACCGCTGGTTTTTGCTATTTTGGGCCCTATTGAATAATGAATGTTTTGAATTTTCTGCAAAAGTAAAGTAGTTGCAAACTCATCCTTTTAGAAACTTGTTTGGGCTCTTGAGAGGAGTAGAAAAACATCAAAAATTTCAATCCTGCACAATTCTACCAAAAAATGTGAGTGTTCATTCAAACCGCTACTTTTTGCTATTTTGGACTCTATTGAATAATGAATGTTTTGCATTTTCTCCAAAAGTAAAGTCGTTGCAAACTCATCCTTATAGAAACTTGTTAGGGCTGTTAAGAGTAGAAAAACATCAAAAATTTCAATCCTGCACGATTCTACCAAGAAATGTGAGTGTTCATTCAAACCGCTGGTTTTTGCTATTTTGGGCCCTATTGAATAATGAATGTTTTGAATTTTCTCCAGAAGTAAAGTAGTTGCAAACTCATCCTGGTAGAAACTTGTTTGGGCTCATGATAGGAGTAGAAAAACATTAAAAATTTCAATCCTGAACGACTCTACCAGGAGATGTGAGTGTTCATTCAAACAGCTGCTTTTAGCTATTGGGCCCTATTGAATAATGACTGTTTTGAATTTTCCGCAAAAGTAAAGTAGTTGCAAACTCATCCTTATAGAGACTTGTTTGGGTTCATGAGAGGAGTAAAAAAACATCAAAAATTCCAATCCTGCACGATTCTAATGAGAAATGTGAGTGTCCATTCAAACAGCTGCTTTTTGCTATAAGGCCTTATTGAATAATGAATGTTTTGAATTTTCTCCAAAAGTAAAGTAGTTGCAAACTCATCCTTTTAGAAACTTGTTTGGGCTCATGAGAGGAGTAGAAAAACATCAAAAATTTCAATCCTGCACGATTCTACCAAGAGATGTGAGTGTTCATTCAAACAGCTGCTTTTTGCTATTGGGCCCTATTGAATAATGAATGTTTGAATTTTCTGCAAAAGTAAAGTAGTTGCAAACTCATCCTTATAGAGACTTGTTTGGGCTCATGAGAGGAGTAGAAAATCGTCAAATTCCAATCCTGCACGATTCTACCGAGAAATGTGAGTGTTCATTCAAACCGCTGCTTTTTGGTATTTTGGGCCCTATTGAATAATGAATGTTTTGAATTATCTCCAAAAGTAAAGTAGTTGCAAACTCATCCTTTTAGAAACTTGTTTGGGCTGTTGAAAGGAGTAGAAAAACATCAAAAATTTCAATCCTGCATGTTTCTACCAAGAAATGTGAGTGTTCATTCAAACCGCTGGTTTTTGCTATTTTGGGCACTATTGAATAATGAATGTTTTAAATTTTCTCCAAAAGTAAAGTAGTTGCAAACTCATTCTTGTTTGTGCTGTTGAGAGGAGTTAAAAAACATCAAACATTTCAATACTGCATGATTCTACCAAGAAATGTGATTGTTCATTCAAAACGATGCTTTTTGCTATTGGGCTCTATTGAATAATGAATGTTTTGAATTTTCTCCAAAAGTAAAGTAGTTGCAAACTCATCCTTTTAGAAACTTGTTTGGGCTGTTGAGAGGAGTAGAAAAACATCAAAAATTTCAATTCTGCACGATTCTACCAAGAAATGTGAGTGTTCATTCAAACTGCTGCTTTTTGCTATTTTGGGCCCTATTGAATTATGAATGTTTTGAATTTTCTCCAGAAGTAAAGTAGTTGCAAACTCATCCTTTTAGAAACTTGTTTGGGCTCATGAGAGGAGTAGAAAAACATCAAAAATTCCAATCCTGCACGATTCTATTGAGAACTGTGAGTGTTCATTCAAACCGCTGCTTTTTGCTATTGGGTCTTATTTAATAATGAATGTTTTGAATTTTCTCCAAAAGTAAAGTAGTTGCAAACTCATCCTTTAAAAACTTGTTTGGGCTGTTGAGAGGAGTACAAAAACATCAAAAATTTCAATCCTGCATGATTCTACCAAGAAATGTGAATGTTCATTCACACCGCTGGTTTTTGCTATTTTGGGCCCTATTGAATAAAGAATGTTTTGAATTTTCTCCAAAAGTAAAGTAGTTGCAAACTCTTCCTTTTAGAAACTTGTTTGGGCTGTTCAGAGGAGTAAAAAAACTGAAATTTCAGTCCTGTATGATTCTACCAAGAGATGTGAGTGTTCATTCAAACAGCAGCTTTTTGCTATTGGGCCCTATTGAATAATTAATGTTTTGAATTTTCTCCAGAAGTAAAGGAGTTGCAAACTCATCCTTTTAGAAATTTGTTTGGGCTCATGAGAGGAGTAGAAAAACATCAAAAATTTCAATCCTGAATGACTCTACCAAGAGATGTGAGTGTTCATTCAAACAGCTGCTTTTTGCTATTGGGCCCTATTGAATAATGAATGTTTTGAATTTTCTGCAAAAGTAAAGTAGTTGCAAACTCATCCTTATAGAGACTTGTTTGGGCTCATGAGAGGAGTAGAAAAACATGAAAAATTTCAATCCTGCACGATTCTACCAAGAAATGTGAGTGTTCATTCAAACCGCTGCTTTTTGCTATTTTGGGCCCTATTGAATAATGAATGTTTTGAATTTTCTCCAAAAGTAAAGTAGTTGCAAACTAATCCTTTTAGAAACTTGTTTGGGCTGTTGAGAGTAGAAAAACATCAAAAATTTCAATCCTGCACGATTCTACCAAGAAATGTTAGTGTTCATTCAAACCGCTGCTTTTTGCTATTGGTCCCTATTGAATAATGAATGTTTTGAATTTTCTCCAAAAGTAAAGTAGTTGCAAACTCATCCTTTTAGAAACTTGTTTGGGCTGTTGAGAGGAGTAGAAAAACATCAAAAATTTCAATCCTGCATGATTCTACCAAGAAATGTGAGTGTTCATTCAAACCGCTGGTTTTTGCTATTTTGGGCCATATTGAATAATGAATGTTTTGAATTTTCTGCAAAAGTAAAGTAGTTGCAAACTCATCCTTTTAGAAACTTGTTTGGGCTGTTGAGAGGAGTAGAAAAACATCAAAAATTTCAATCCTGCACAATTCTACCAAAAAATGTGAGTGTTCATTCAAACCGCTACTTTTTGCTATTTTGGACTCTATTGAATAATGAATGTTTTGCATTTTCTCCGAAAGTAAAGTAGTTGCAAACTCATCCTTATAGAAACTTGTTAGGGCTGTTAAGAGTAGAAAAACATCAAAAATTTCAATCCTGCACGATTCTACCAAGAAATGTGAGTGTTCATTCAAACCGCTGGTTTTTGCTATTTTGGGCCCTATTGAATAATGAATGTTTTGAATTTTCTCCAGAAGTAAAGTAGTTGCAAACTCATCCTGTTAGAAACTTGTTTGGGATCATGATAGGACTAGAAAAACATTAAAAATTTCAATCCTGAACGACTCTACCAAGAGATGTGAGTGTTCATTCAAACAGCTGCTTTTAGCTATTGGGCCCTATTGAATAATGACTGTTTTGAATTTTCCGCAAAAGTAAAGTAGTTGCAAACTCATCCTTTTAGAAACTTGTTTGGGCTCATGAGAGGAGTAGAAAAACATCAAAAATTTCAATCCTGCACGATTCTACCAAGAGATGTGAGTGTTCATTCAAACAGCTGCTTTTTGCTATTGGGCCCTATTGAATAATGAATGTTTTGAATTTTCTCCAGAAGTAAAGGAGTTGCAAACTCATCCTTTTAGAAATTTGTGTGGGCTCATGAGAGGAGTAGAAAAACATCAAAAATTTCAATCCTGAATGATTACCAAGAGATGTGAGTGTTCATTCAAACCGCTGCTTTTTGCTATTGGGTCTTATTGAATAATGAATGTTTTGTATTTTCTCCAAAAGTAAAGTAGTTGCAAACTCATCCTTTTAGAAACTTGTTTGGGCTGTTGAGAGTAGTAGAAAAACATCAAAAATTTCAATTCTGCACGATTCTACCAAGAAATGTGAGTGTTCATTCAAACTGCTGCTTTTTGCAATTTTGGGCCCTATTGAATAATGAATGTTTTGAATTTTCTCCAGAAGTAAAGTAGTTGCAAACTCATCCTGTTAGAAACTTGTTTGGGCTCATGAGAGGAGTAGAAAAACATTAAAAATTTCATTCCTGAACGACTCTACCAAGAGATGTGAGTGTTCATTCAAACAGCTGCTTTTAGCTATTGGGCCCTATTGAATAATGACTGTTTTGAATTTTCCGCAAAAGTAAAGTAGTTGCAAACTCATCCTTATAGAGACTTGTTTGGGTTCATGAGAGGATTAAAAAAACGTCAAAAATTCCAATCCTGCACGATTCTAATGAGAAATGTGAATGTTCATTCAAACAGCTGCTTTTTGCAATTAGGCCTTATTGAATAATGAATGTTTTGAATTTTCTCCAAAAGTAAAGTAGTTGCAAACTCATCCTTTTAGAAACTTGTTTGGGCTCATGAGAGGAGTAGAAAAACATCAAAAATTTCAATCCTGCACGATTCTACCAAGAGATGTGAGTGTTCATTCAAACAGCTGCTTTTTGCTATTGGGCCCTATTGAATAATGAATGTTTGAATTTTCTGCAAAAGTAAAGTAGTTGCAAACTCATCCTTATAGAGACTTGTTTGGGCTCATGAGAGGAGTAGAAAATCGTCAAATTCCAATCCTGCACGATTCTACTGAGAAATGTGAGTGTTCATTCAAACCTCTGCTTTTTGGTATTTTGGGCCCTATTGAATAATGAATGTTTTGAATTTTCTCCAAAAGTAAAGTAGTTGCAAACTCATCCTTTTAGAAACTTGTTTGGGCTGTTGAAAGGAGTAGAAAAACATCAAAAATTTCAATCCTGCATGATTCTACCAAGAAATGTGAGTGTTCATTCAAACCGCTGGTTTTTGCTATTTTGGGCCCTATTGAATAATGAATGTTTTAAATTTTCTCCAAAAGTAAAGTAGTTGCAAACTCATTCTTGTTTGTGCTGTTGAGAGGAGTTAAAAGCCATCAAACATTTCAATACTGCATGATTCTACCAAGAAATGTGATTGTTCATTCAAAACGATGATTTTTGCTATTGGGCTCTATTGAATAATGAATGTTTTGAATTTTCTCCAAAAGTAAAGTAGTTGCAAACTCATCCTTTTAGAAACTTGTTTGGGCTGTTGAGAGGAGTAGAAAAACATCAAAAATTTCAATACTGCACGATTCTACCAAGAAATGTGAGTGTTCATTCAAACTGCTGCTTTTTGCTATTGGGTCTTATTGATTAATGAATGTTTTGAATTTTCTCCAAAAGTAAAGTAGTTGCAAACTCATCCTTTTAGAAACTTGTTTGGGCTGTTGAGAGGAGTAGAAAAACATCAAAAATTTCAATCCTGCATGATTCTACCAAGAAATGTGAGTGTTCATTCACACCTCTGGTTTTTGCTATTTTGGGCCCTATTGAATAAAGAATGTTTTGAATTTTCTCCAAAAGTAAAGTAGTTGCAAACTTTTCCTTTTAGAAACTTGTTTGGGCTGTTCAGAGGAGTAAAAATAATGAAATTTCAGTCCTGAATGATTCTACCAAGAGATGTGAGTGTTCATTCAAACAGCAGCTTTTTGCTATTGGGCCCTATTGAATAATGAATGTTTTGAATTTTCTGCAAAAGTAAAGTAGTTGCAAACTCATCCTTATAGAGACTTGTTTGGGCTCATGAGAGGAGTAGAAAAACGTCAAAAATTCCAATCCTGAATGATTCTACCAAGAAATGTGAGTGTTCATTCAAACAGCAGCTTTTTGCTATTGTGCCCAATTGAATAATGAATGTTTTGAATTTTCTCCAGAAGTAAAGGAGTTGCAAACTCATCCTTTTAGAAATTTGTTTGGGCTCATGAGAGGAGTAGAAAAACATCAAAAATTTCAATCCTGAATGACTCTACCAAGAGATGTGAGTGTTCATTCAAACAGCTGCTTTTTGCTATTGGGCCCTATTGAATAATGAATGTTTTGAATTTTCTGCAAAAGTAAAGTAGTTGCAAACTCATCCTTATAGAGACTTGTTTGGGCTCATGAGAGGAGTAGAAAAACATGAAAAATTTCAATCCTGCACGATTCTACCAAGAAATGTGATTGTTCATTCAAACCGCTGCTTTTTGCTATTTTGGGCCCTATTGAATAATGCATGTTTTGAATTTTCTCCAAAAGTAAAGTAGTTGCAAACTAATCCTTTTAGAAACTTGTTTGGGCTGTTGAGAGTAGAAAAACATCAAAAATTTCAATCCTGCACGATTCTACCAAGAAATGTTAGTGTTCATTCAAACCGCTGCTTTTTGCTATTGGTCCCTATTGAATAATGAATGTTTTGAATTTTCTCCAAAAGTAAAGTAGTTGCAAACTCATCCTTTTAGAAACTTGTTTGGGCTGTTGAGAGGAGTAGAAAAACATCAAAAATTTCAATCCTGCATGATTCTACCAAGAAACGTGAGTGTTCATTCAAACCGCTGGTTTTTGCTATTTTGGGCCCTATTGAATAATGAATGTTTTGAATTTTCTGCAAAAGTAAAGTAGTTGCAAACTCTTCCTTTTAGAAACTTGTTTGGGCTGTTCAGAGGAGTAAAAAAACTGAAATTTCAGTCCTGTATGATTCTACCAAGAGATGTGAGTGTTCATTCAAACAGCAGCTTTTTGCTATTGGGCCCTATTGAATAATTAATGTTTTGAATTTTCTCCAGAAGTAAAGGAGTTGCAAACTCATCCTTTTAGAAATTTGTTTGGGCTCATGAGAGGAGTAGAAAAACATCAAAAATTTCAATCCTGAATGACTCTACCAAGAGATGTGAGTGTTCATTCAAACAGCTGCTTTTTGCTATTGGGCCCTATTGAATAATGAATGTTTTGAATTTTCTGCAAAAGTAAAGTAGTTGCAAACTCATCCTTATAGAGACTTGTTTGGGCTCATGAGAGGAGTAGAAAAACATGAAAAATTTCAATCCTGCACGATTCTACCAAGAAATGTGAGTGTTCATTCAAACCGCTGCTTTTTGCTATTTTGGGCCCTATTGAATAATGAATGTTTTGAATTTTCTCCAAAAGTAAAGTAGTTGCAAACTAATCCTTTTAGAAACTTGTTTGGGCTGTTGAGAGTAGAAAAACATCAAAAATTTCAATCCTGCACGATTCTACCAAGAAATGTTAGTGTTCATTCAAACCGCTGCTTTTTGCTATTGGTCCCTATTGAATAATGAATGTTTTGAATTTTCTCCAAAAGTAAAGTAGTTGCAAACTCATCCTTTTAGAAACTTGTTTGGGCTGTTGAGAGGAGTAGAAAAACATCAAAAATTTCAATCCTGCATGATTCTACCAAGAAATGTGAGTGTTCATTCAAACCGCTGGTTTTTGCTATTTTGGGCCATATTGAATAATGAATGTTTTGAATTTTCTGCAAAAGTAAAGTAGTTGCAAACTCATCCTTTTAGAAACTTGTTTGGGCTGTTGAGAGGAGTAGAAAAACATCAAAAATTTCAATCCTGCACAATTCTACCAAAAAATGTGAGTGTTCATTCAAACCGCTACTTTTTGCTATTTTGGACTCTATTGAATAATGAATGTTTTGCATTTTCTCCGAAAGTAAAGTAGTTGCAAACTCATCCTTATAGAAACTTGTTAGGGCTGTTAAGAGTAGAAAAACATCAAAAATTTCAATCCTGCACGATTCTACCAAGAAATGTGAGTGTTCATTCAAACCGCTGGTTTTTGCTATTTTGGGCCCTATTGAATAATGAATGTTTTGAATTTTCTCCAGAAGTAAAGTAGTTGCAAACTCATCCTGTTAGAAACTTGTTTGGGATCATGATAGGACTAGAAAAACATTAAAAATTTCAATCCTGAACGACTCTACCAAGAGATGTGAGTGTTCATTCAAACAGCTGCTTTTAGCTATTGGGCCCTATTGAATAATGACTGTTTTGAATTTTCCGCAAAAGTAAAGTAGTTGCAAACTCATCCTTTTAGAAACTTGTTTGGGCTCATGAGAGGAGTAGAAAAACATCAAAAATTTCAATCCTGCACGATTCTACCAAGAGATGTGAGTGTTCATTCAAACAGCTGCTTTTTGCTATTGGGCCCTATTGAATAATGAATGTTTTGAATTTTCTCCAGAAGTAAAGGAGTTGCAAACTCATCCTTTTAGAAATTTGTGTGGGCTCATGAGAGGAGTAGAAAAACATCAAAAATTTCAATCCTGAATGATTACCAAGAGATGTGAGTGTTCATTCAAACCGCTGCTTTTTGCTATTGGGTCTTATTGAATAATGAATGTTTTGTATTTTCTCCAAAAGTAAAGTAGTTGCAAACTCATCCTTTTAGAAACTTGTTTGGGCTGTTGAGAGTAGTAGAAAAACATCAAAAATTTCAATTCTGCACGATTCTACCAAGAAATGTGAGTGTTCATTCAAACTGCTGCTTTTTGCAATTTTGGGCCCTATTGAATAATGAATGTTTTGAATTTTCTCCAGAAGTAAAGTAGTTGCAAACTCATCCTGTTAGAAACTTGTTTGGGCTCATGAGAGGAGTAGAAAAACATTAAAAATTTCATTCCTGAACGACTCTACCAAGAGATGTGAGTGTTCATTCAAACAGCTGCTTTTAGCTATTGGGCCCTATTGAATAATGACTGTTTTGAATTTTCCGCAAAAGTAAAGTAGTTGCAAACTCATCCTTATAGAGACTTGTTTGGGTTCATGAGAGGATTAAAAAAACGTCAAAAATTCCAATCCTGCACGATTCTAATGAGAAATGTGAATGTTCATTCAAACAGCTGCTTTTTGCAATTAGGCCTTATTGAATAATGAATGTTTTGAATTTTCTCCAAAAGTAAAGTAGTTGCAAACTCATCCTTTTAGAAACTTGTTTGGGCTCATGAGAGGAGTAGAAAAACATCAAAAATTTCAATCCTGCACGATTCTACCAAGAGATGTGAGTGTTCATTCAAACAGCTGCTTTTTGCTATTGGGCCCTATTGAATAATGAATGTTTGAATTTTCTGCAAAAGTAAAGTAGTTGCAAACTCATCCTTATAGAGACTTGTTTGGGCTCATGAGAGGAGTAGAAAATCGTCAAATTCCAATCCTGCACGATTCTACTGAGAAATGTGAGTGTTCATTCAAACCTCTGCTTTTTGGTATTTTGGGCCCTATTGAATAATGAATGTTTTGAATTTTCTCCAAAAGTAAAGTAGTTGCAAACTCATCCTTTTAGAAACTTGTTTGGGCTGTTGAAAGGAGTAGAAAAACATCAAAAATTTCAATCCTGCATGATTCTACCAAGAAATGTGAGTGTTCATTCAAACCGCTGGTTTTTGCTATTTTGGGCCCTATTGAATAATGAATGTTTTAAATTTTCTCCAAAAGTAAAGTAGTTGCAAACTCATTCTTGTTTGTGCTGTTGAGAGGAGTTAAAAGCCATCAAACATTTCAATACTGCATGATTCTACCAAGAAATGTGATTGTTCATTCAAAACGATGATTTTTGCTATTGGGCTCTATTGAATAATGAATGTTTTGAATTTTCTCCAAAAGTAAAGTAGTTGCAAACTCATCCTTTTAGAAACTTGTTTGGGCTGTTGAGAGGAGTAGAAAAACATCAAAAATTTCAATACTGCACGATTCTACCAAGAAATGTGAGTGTTCATTCAAACTGCTGCTTTTTGCTATTGGGTCTTATTGATTAATGAATGTTTTGAATTTTCTCCAAAAGTAAAGTAGTTGCAAACTCATCCTTTTAGAAACTTGTTTGGGCTGTTGAGAGGAGTAGAAAAACATCAAAAATTTCAATCCTGCATGATTCTACCAAGAAATGTGAGTGTTCATTCACACCTCTGGTTTTTGCTATTTTGGGCCCTATTGAATAAAGAATGTTTTGAATTTTCTCCAAAAGTAAAGTAGTTGCAAACTTTTCCTTTTAGAAACTTGTTTGGGCTGTTCAGAGGAGTAAAAATAATGAAATTTCAGTCCTGAATGATTCTACCAAGAGATGTGAGTGTTCATTCAAACAGCAGCTTTTTGCTATTGGGCCCTATTGAATAATGAATGTTTTGAATTTTCTGCAAAAGTAAAGTAGTTGCAAACTCATCCTTATAGAGACTTGTTTGGGCTCATGAGAGGAGTAGAAAAACGTCAAAAATTCCAATCCTGAATGATTCTACCAAGAAATGTGAGTGTTCATTCAAACAGCAGCTTTTTGCTATTGTGCCCAATTGAATAATGAATGTTTTGAATTTTCTCCAGAAGTAAAGGAGTTGCAAACTCATCCTTTTAGAAATTTGTTTGGGCTCATGAGAGGAGTAGAAAAACATCAAAAATTTCAATCCTGAATGACTCTACCAAGAGATGTGAGTGTTCATTCAAACAGCTGCTTTTTGCTATTGGGCCCTATTGAATAATGAATGTTTTGAATTTTCTGCAAAAGTAAAGTAGTTGCAAACTCATCCTTATAGAGACTTGTTTGGGCTCATGAGAGGAGTAGAAAAACATGAAAAATTTCAATCCTGCACGATTCTACCAAGAAATGTGATTGTTCATTCAAACCGCTGCTTTTTGCTATTTTGGGCCCTATTGAATAATGCATGTTTTGAATTTTCTCCAAAAGTAAAGTAGTTGCAAACTAATCCTTTTAGAAACTTGTTTGGGCTGTTGAGAGTAGAAAAACATCAAAAATTTCAATCCTGCACGATTCTACCAAGAAATGTTAGTGTTCATTCAAACCGCTGCTTTTTGCTATTGGTCCCTATTGAATAATGAATGTTTTGAATTTTCTCCAAAAGTAAAGTAGTTGCAAACTCATCCTTTTAGAAACTTGTTTGGGCTGTTGAGAGGAGTAGAAAAACATCAAAAATTTCAATCCTGCATGATTCTACCAAGAAACGTGAGTGTTCATTCAAACCGCTGGTTTTTGCTATTTTGGGCCCTATTGAATAATGAATGTTTTGAATTTTCTGCAAAAGTAAAGTAGTTGCAAACTCATCCTTTTAGAAACTTGTTTGGGCTGTTGAGAGGAGTAGAAAAACATCAAAAATTTCAATCCTGCACAATTCTACCAAAAAATGTTAGTGTTCATTCAAACCGCTACTTTTTCCTATTTTGGACTCTATTGAATAATGAATGTTTTGCATTTTCTCCAAAAGTAAAGTAGTTGCAAACTCATCCTTATAGAAACTTGTTAGGGCTGTTAAGAGTAGAAAAACATCAAAAATTTCAATCCTGCACGATTCTACCAAGAAATGTGAGTGTTCATTCAAACCGCTGGTTTTTGCTATTTTGGGCCCTATTGAATAATGAATGTTTTGAATTTTCTCCAGAAGTAAAGTAGTTGCAAACTCATCCTGTTAGAAACTTGTTTGGGCTCATGATAGGAGTAGAAAAACATTAAAAATTTCAATCCTGAACGACTCTACCAAGAGATGTGAGTTTTCATTCAAACACCTGCTTTTAGCTATTGGGCCCTATTGAATAATGACTGTATTGAATTTTCTGCAAAAGAAAAGTAGTTGCAAACTCATCCTTATAGAGACTTGTTTGGGTTCATGAGAGGAGTAAAAAAAACGTCAAAAATTACAATCCTGCACGATTCTAATGAGAAATGTGAGTGTTCATTCAAACAGCTGCTTTTTGCTATAAGGCCTTATTGAATAATGAATGTTTTGAATTTTCTCCAAAAGTAAAGTAGTTGCAAACTCATCCTTTTAGAAACTTGTTTGGGCTCATGAGAGGAGTAGAAAAACATCAAAAATTTCAATCCTGCACGATTCTACCAAGAGATGTGAGTGTTCATTCAAACAGCTGCTTTTTGCTATTGGGCCCTATTGAATAATGAATGTTTTGAATTTTCTCCAGAAGTAAAGGAGTTGCAAACTCATCCTTTTAGAAATTTGTTTGGGCTCATGAGAGGAGTAGAAAAACATCAAAAATTTCAATCCTGAATGACTCTACCAAGAGATGTGAGTGTTCATTCAAACCGCTGCTTTTTGCTATTGGGTCTTATTGAATAATGAATGTTTTGTATTTTCTCCAAAAGTAAAGTAGTTGCAAACTCATCCTTTTAGAAACTTGTTTGGGCTGTTGAGAGGAGTAGAAAAACATCAAAAATTTCAATTCTACACGATTCTACCAAGAAATGTGAGTGTTCATTCAAACTGCTGCTTTTTGCTATTTTGGGCCATATTGAATAATGAATGTTTTGAATTTTCTCCAAAAGTAAAGTAGTTGCAAACTAATCCTTTTAGAAGCTTGTTTGGGCTGTTGAGAGTAGAAAAACATCAAAAATTTCAATCATGCACGATTCTACCAAGAAATGTTAGTGTTCATTCAAACCGCTGGTTTTTGCTATTTTGGGCCCTATTGAATAATGAATGTTTTGAATTTTCTGCAAAAGTAAAGTAGTTGCAAACTCATCCTTTTAGAAACTTGTTTGGGCTGTTGAGAGGAGTAGAAAAACATCAAAAATTTTTATCCTGCAAGATTCTACCAAGAAATGTGAGTGTTCATTCAAACCGCTGGTTTTTGCTATTTTGGGCCCTATTGAATAATGAATGTTTTGAATTTTCTGCAAAAGTAAAGTAGTTGCAAACTCATCCTTTTAGAAACTTGTTTGGGCTGTTGAGAGGAGTAGAAAAACATCAAAAATTTCAATCCTGCACAATTCTACCAAAAAATGTGAGTGTTCATTCAAACCGCTACTTTTTGCTATTTTGGACTCTATGGAATAATGAATGTTTTGCATTTTCTCCAAAAGTAAAGTAGTTGCAAACTCATCCTTATAGAAACTTGTTTGGGCTGTTAAGAGTAGAAAAACATCAAAAATTTCAATCCTGCACGATTCTACCAAGAAATGTGAGTGTTCATTCAAACCGCTGGTTTTTGCTATTTTGGGCCCTATTGAATAATGAATGTTTTGAATTTTCTCCAAATGTAAAGTAGTTGCAAACTAATCCTTTTAGAAACTTGTTTAGGCTGTTGAGAGGAGTAGAAAAACATCAAAAATTTCAATCCTGCACGATTCTACCAAGAGATGTGAGTGTTCATTCAAACAGCTGCTTTTTGCTATTGTGCCCTATTGAATAATGAATGTTTTGAATTTTCTCCAGAAGTAAAGGATTTGCAAACTCTTCCTTTTAGAAATTTGTTTGGGATCATGAGAGGAGTAGAAAAACATCAAAAATTTCAATCCTGAATGACTCTACGAAGAGATGTGAGTGTTCATTCAAACCGCTGCTTTTTGTTATTGGGTCTTATTGAATAATGAATGTTTTGTATTTTATCCAAAAGTAAAGTAGTTGCAAACTCATCCTTTTAGAAACGTGTTTGGGCTGTTGAGAGGAGTAGAAAAACATCAAAAATTTCAATTCTACACAATTCTACCAAGAAATGTGAGTGTTCATTCAAACTGCTGCTTTTTGCAATTTTGGGCCCTATTGAATAATGAATGTTTTGAATTTTCTCCAGAAGTAAAGTAGTTGCAAATTCATCCTGTTAGAAATTTGTTTGGGCTCATGAGAGGAGTAGAAAAACATTAAAAATTTCAATCCTGAACGACTCTACCAAGAGATGTGAGTGTTCACTCAAACAGCTGCTTTTAGCTATTGGGCCCTATTGAATAATGACTGTTTTGAATTTTCCGCAAAAGTAAAGTAGTTGCAAACTCATCCTTATAGACACTTGTTTGGGTTCATGAGAGGAGTAAAAAAACGTCAAAAATTCCAATCCTGCACGATTCTAATGAGAAATGTGAGTGTTCATTCAAACAGCTGCTTTTTGCTGTAAGGCCTTATTGAATAATTAATGTTTTGAATTTTCTCCAAAAGTAAAATAGTTGCAAACTCATCCTTTTAGAAACTTGTTTGGGCTCATGAGAGGAGTAGAAAAACATCAAAAATTTCAATCCTGCACGATTCTACCAAGAGATGTGAGTGTTCATTCAAACAGCTGCTTTTTGCTATTGGGCCCTATTGAATAATGAATGATTGAATTGTCTGCAAAAGTAAAGTAGTTGCAAACTCATCCTTATAGAGACTTGTTTGGGCTCATGAGAGGAGTAGAAAATCGTCAAATTCCAATCCTGCACGATTCTACCGAGAAATGTGAGTGTTCATTCAAACCGCTGCTTTTTGGTATTTTGGGCCCTATTGAATAATGAATGTTTTGAATTATCTCCAAAAGTAAAGTAGTTGCAAACTCATCCTTTTAGAAACTTGTTTGGGCTGTTGAAAGGAGTAGAAAAACATAAAAAATTTCAATCCTGCATGTTTCTACCAAGAAATGTGAGTGTTCATTCAAACCGCTGGTTTTTGCTATTTTGGGCCCTATTGAATAATGAATGTTTTAAATTTTCTCCAAAAGTAAAGTAGTTGCAAACTCATTCTTGTTTGTGCTGTTGAGAGGTGTTAAAAAACATCAAACATTTCAATACTGCATGATTCTACCAAGAAATGTGATTGTTCATTCAAAACGATGCTTTTTGCTATTGGGCTCTATTGAATAATGAATGTTTTGAATTTTCTCCAAAAGTAAAGTAGTTGCAAACTCATCCTTTTAGAAACTTGTTTGGGCTGTTGAAAGGAGTAGAAAAACATCAAAAATTTCAATTTTGCACGATTCTACCAAGAAATGTGAGTGTTCATTCAAACTGCTGCTTTTTGCTATTTTGGGCCCTATTGAATTATGAATGTTTTGAATTTTCTCCAGAAGTAAAGTAGTTGCAAACTCATCCTTTTAGAAACTTGTTTGGGATCATGAGAGGAGTAGAAAAACATCAAAAATTCCAATCCTGCACGATTCTATTGAGAACTGTGAGTGTTCATTCAAACCGCTGCTTTTTGCTATTGGGTCTTATTGAATAATGAATGTTTTGAATTTTCTCCAAAAGTAAAGTAGTTGCAAACTCATCCTTTTAGAAACTTGTTTGGGCTGTTGAGAGGAGTAGAAAAACATCAAAAATTTCAATCCTGCATGATTCTACCAAGAAATGTGAGTGTTCATTCACACCGCTGGTTTTTGCTATTTTGGGCCCTATTGAATAAAGAATGTTTTGAATTTTCTCCAAAAGTAAAGTAGTTGCAAACTCTTCCTTTTAGAAACTTGTTTGGGCTGTTCAGAGGAGTAAAAAAACTGAAATTTCAGTCCTGAATGATTCTACCAAGAGATGTGAGTGTTCATTCAAACAGCAGCTTTTTGCTATTGGGCCCTATTGAATAATGAATGTTTTGAATTTTCTCCAGAAGTAAAGGAGTTGCAAACTCATCCTTTTAGAAATTTGTTTGGGCTCATGAGAGGAGTAGAAAAACATCAAAAATTTCAATCCTGAATGACTCTACCAAGAGATGTGAGTGTTCATTCAAACAGCTGCTTTTTGCTATTGGGCCCTATTGAATAATGAATGTTTTGAATTTTCTGCAAAAGTAAAGTAGTTGCAAACTCATCCTTATAGAGACTTGTTTGGGCTCATGAGAGGAGTAGAAAAACATGAAAAATTTCAATCCTGCACGATTCTACCAAGAAATGTGAGTGTTCATTCAAACCGCTGCTTTTTGCTATTTTGGGCCCTATTGAATAATGAATGTGTTGAATTTTCTCCAAAAGTAAAGTAGTTGCAAACTAATCCTTTTAGAAACTTGTTTGGGCTGTTGAGAGTAGAAAAACATCAAAAATTTCAATCCTGCACGATTCTACCAAGAAATGTTAGTGTTCATTCAAACCGCTGCTTTTTGCTATTGGTCCCTATTGAATAATGAATGTTTTGAATTTTCTCCAAAAGTAAAGTAGTTGCAAACTCATCCTTTTAGAAACTTGTTTGGGCTGTTGAGAGGAGTAGAAAACCATCAAAAATTTCAATCCTGCATGATTCTACCAAGAAATGTGAGTGTTCATTCAAACCGCTGGTTTTTGCTATTTTGGGCCCTATTGAATAATGAATGTTTTGAATTTTCTGCAAAAGTAAAGTAGTTGCAAACTCATCCTTTTAGAAACTTGTTTGGGCTCTTGAGAGGAGTAGAAAAACATCAAAAATTTCAATCCTGCACAATTCTACCAAAAAATGTGAGTGTTCATTCAAACCGCTACTTTTTGCTATTTTGGACTCTATTGAATAATGAATGTTTTGAATTTTCTCCAAAAGTAAAGTAGCTGCAAACTAATCCTTTTAGAAACTTGTTTGGGCTGTTGAGAGTAGAAAAACATCAAAAATTTCAATCCTGCACGATTCTACCAAGAAATGTTAGTGTTCATTCAAACTGCTGCTTTTTGCTATTGGTCCCTATTGAATAATGAATGTTTTGAATTTTCTCCAAAAGTAAAATAGTTGCAAACTCATCCTTTTAGAAACTTGTTTGGGCTGTTGAGAGGAGTAGAAAAACATCAAAAATTTCAATCCTGCATGATTCTACCAAGAAATGTGAGTGTTCATTTAAACCGCTGGTTTTTGCTATTTTGGGCCCTATTGAATAATGAATGTTTTGAATTTTCTGCAAAAGTAAAGTAGTTGCAAACTCATCCTTTTAGAAACTTGTTTAGGCTGTTGAGAGGAGTAGAAAAACATCAAAAATTTCAATCCTGCACGATTCTACCAAGAAATGTGAGTGTTCATTCAAACAGCTGCTTTTTGCTATTGGTCCCTATTGAATAATGAATGTTTTGAATTTTCTCCAAAAGTAAAGTAGTTGCAAACTCATCCTTTTAGAAACTTGTTTGGGCCGTTGAGAGGAGTAGAAAAACATCAAAAATTTCAATCCTGCACGATTCTACCAAGAAATGTGAGTGTTCATTCAAACCGCTGGTTTTTGCTATTTTGGGCCCTATTGAATAATGAATGTTTTGAATTTTCTCCAAAAGTAAAGTAGTTGCAAACTCATCCTTTTAGAAATTTGTTTGGGCTCATGAGAGGAGTAGAAAAACATCAAAAATTTCAATCCTGAATGACTATACCAAGAGATGTGAGTGTTCATTCAAACCGCTGCTTTTTGCTACTGGGTCTTATTGAATAATGAATGTTTTGTATTTTCTCCAAAAGTAAAGTAGTTGCAAACCCATCCTTTTAGAAATTTGTTTGGGCTCATGAGAGGAGTAGAAAAACATCAAAAATTTCAATCCTGAATGACTCTACCAAGAGATGTGAGTGTTCATTCAAACAGCTGCTTTTTGCTATTGGGCCCTATTGAATAATGAATGTTTTGAATTTTCTCCAAAAGTAAAGTAGTTGCAAACTCATCCTTTTAGAAACTTGTTTGGGCTGTTGAGAGGAGTAGAAAAACATCAAAAATTTCAATCCTGCATGATTCTACCAAGAGATGTGAGTGTTCATTCAAACAGCTGCTTTTTGCTATTGGGCCCTATTGAATAATGAATGTTTTGAATTTTCTCCAGAAGTAAAGTAGTTGCAAACTCATCCTTTTAGAAACTTGTTTGGGCTGTTGAGTGGAGTAGAAAAACATCAAAAATTTCAATCCTGCACAATTCTACCAAAAAATGTGAGTGTTCATTCAAACCGCTACTTTTTGCTATTTTGGACTCTATTGAATAATGAATGTTTTGCATTTTCTCAAAAAGTAAAGTAGTTGCAAACTCATCCTTATAGAAACTTGTTTGGGCTGTTAAGAGCAGAAAAACATCAAAAATTTCAAACCTGCACGATTCTACCAAGAAATGTGAGTGTTCATTCAAACCGCTGGTTTTTGCTATTGGTCCCTATTGAATAATGAATGTTTTGAATTTTCTCCAAAAGTAAAGTAGTTGCAAACTCATCCTTTTAGAAATTTGTTTGGGCTCATGAGAGGAGTAGAAAAACATCAAAAATTTCAATCCTGAATGACTCTACCAAGAGATGTGAGTGTTCATTCAAACCGCTGCTTTTTGCTACTGGGTCTTATTGAATAATGAATGTTTTGTATTTTCTCCAAAAGTAAAGTAGTTGCAAACTCATCCTTTTAGAAATTTGTTTGGGCTCATGAGATGAGTAGAAAAACATCAAAAATTTCAATCCTGAATGACTCTACCAAGAAATGTGAGTGTTCATTCAAACAGCTGCTTTTTGCTATTGGTCCCTATTGAATAATGAATGTTTTGAATTTTCTCCAAAAGTAAAGTAGTTGCAAACTCATCCTTTTAGAAACTTGTTTGGGCCGTTGAGAGGAGTAGAAAAACATCAAAAATTTCAATCCTGCACGATTCTACCAAGAAATGTGAGTGTTCATTCAAACCGCTGGTTTTTGCTATTTTGGGCCCTATTGAATAATGAATGTTTTGAATTTTCTCCAAAAGTAAAGTAGTTGCAAACTCATCCTTTTAGAAATTTGTTTGGGCTCATGAGAGGAGTAGAAAAACATCAAAAATTTCAATCCTGAATGACTCTACCAAGAGATGTGAGTGTTCATTCAAACCGCTGATTTTTGCTACTGGGTCTTATTGAATAATGAATGTTTTGTATTTTCTCCAAAAGTAAAGTAGTTGCAAACCCATCCTTTTAGAAATTTGTTTGGGCTCATGAGAGGAGTAGAAAAACATCAAAAATTTCAATCCTGAATGACTTTACCAAGAGATGTGAGTGTTCATTCAAACAGCTGCTTTTTGCTATTGGGCCCTATTGAATAATGAATGTTTTGAATTTTCTCCAGAAGTAAAGGAGTTGCAAACTCATCCTTTTAGAAATTTGTTTGGGCTCATGAGAGGAGTAGAAAAACATCAAAAAATTCAATCCTGAATGACTCTACCAAGAGATGTGAGTGTTCATTCAAACCGCTGCTTTTTGCTATTGGGTCTTATTGAATAATGAATGTTTTGTATTTTCTCCAAAAGTAAAGTAGTTGCAAACTCATCCTTTTAGAAACTTGTTTGGGCTGTTGAGAGGAGTAGAAAAACATCAAAAATTTCAATTCTGCATGATTCTACCAAGAAATGTGAGTGTTCATTCAAACTGCTGCTTTTTGCAATTTTGGGCCCTATTGAATAATGAATGTTTTGAATTTTTGTCCAGAAGTAAAGTAGTTGCAAACTCATCCTGTTAGAAACTTGTTTGGGCTCATGAGAGGAGTAGAAAAACATTAAAAATTTCAATCCTGAACGACTCTACCAAGAGATGTGAGTGTTCATTCAAACAGCTGCTTTTAGCTATTGGGCCCTATTGAATAATGACTGTTTTGAATTTTCCGCAAAAGTAAAGTAGTTGCAAACTCATCCTTATAGAGACTTGTTTGGGTTCATGAGAGGATTAAAAAAACGTCAAAAATTCCAATCCTGCACGATTCTAATGAGAAATGTGAGTGTTCATTCAAACAGATGCATTTCGCTATTAGGCCTTATTGAATAATGAATGTTTTGAATTTTCTCCAAAAGTAAAGTAGTTGCAAACTCATCCTTTTAGAAACTTGTTTGGGCTCATGAGAGGAGTAGAAAAACATCAAAAAATTCAATCCTGCACGATTCTAACAAGAGATGTGAGTGTTCAAACAGCTGCTTTTTGCTATTGGTTCCCATTGAATAATGAATGTTTTGAATTTTCTGCAAAAGTAAAGTACTTGCAAACTCATCCTTTTAGAAACTTGTTTGGGCTGTTGAAAGGAGTAGAAAAACATCAAAAATTTCAATCCTGCATGATTCTACCAAGAAATGTGAGTGTTCATTCAAACCGCTGGTTTTTGCTATTTTGGGCCCTATTGAATAATGAATGTTTTAAATTTTCTCCAAAAGTAAAGTAGTTGCAAACTCATTCTTGTTTGTGCTGTTGAGAGGAGTTAAAAAACATCAAACATTTCAATACTGCATGATTCTACCAAGAAATGTGATTGTTCATTCAAAACGATGCTTTTTGATATTGGGCTCTATTGAATAATGAATGTTTTGAATTTTCTCCAAAAGTAAACTAGTTGCAAACTCATCCTTTTTGAAAATTGTTTGGGCTGTTGAGAGGAGTAGAAAAACATCAGAAATTTCAATTCTGCACGATTCTACCAAGAAATGTGAGTGTTCATTCAAACTGCTGCTTTTTGCTATTTTGGGCCCTATTGAATAATGAATGTTTTGAATTTTCTCCAGAAGTAAAGTAGTTGCAAACTCATCCTTTTAGAAACTTGTTTGGGCTCATGAGAGGAGTAGAAAAACATCAAAAATTCCAATCCTGCACGATTCTATTGAGAACTGTGAGTGTTCATTCAAACCACAGCTTTTTGCTATTGGGTCTTATTGAATAATGAATGTTTTGAATTTTCTCCAAAAGTAAAGTAGTTGCAAACTCATCCTTTTAGAAACTTGTTTGGGCTGTTGAGAGGAGTAGAAAAACATCAAAAATTTCAATCCTGCATGATTCTACCAAGAAATGTGAGTGTTCATTCAAACCACTGGTTTTTGCTATTTTGTGCCCTATTGAATAATGAATGTTTTGAATTTTCTCCAAAAGTAAAGTATTTGCAAACTCATCCTTTTAGAAACTTGTTTGGGCTGTTCAGAGGAGTAAAAAAACTGAAATTTCAGTCCTGAATGATTCTACCAAGAGATGTGAGTGTTCATTCAAACAGCAGCTTTTTGCTATTGGGCCCTATTGAATAATGAATGTTTTGAATTTTCTGCAAAAGTAAAGTAGTTGCAAACTCATCCTTTTAGAGACTTGTTTGGGCTCATGAGAGGAGTAGAAAAACGTCAAAAATTCCAATCCTGAATGATTCTACCAAGAAATGTGAGTGTTCATTCAAGCAGCAGCTTTTTGCTATTGGGCCCTATTGAATAATGAATGTTTTGAATTTTCTCCAGAAGTAAAGGAGTTGCAAACTCATCCTTTTAGAAATTTGTTTGGGCTCATGAGAGGAGTAGAAAAACATCAAAAATTTCAATCCTGCATGATTCTACCAAGAAATGTGAGTGTTCATTCAAACCGCTGCTTTTTACTATTTTGGGCCCTATTGAATAATGAATGTTTTGAATTTTCTCCAAAAGTAAAGTAGTTGCAAACTTATCCTTTTAGAAACTTGTTTGGGCTGTTGAGAGTAGAAAAACATCAAAAATTTCAATCCTGCATGATTCTACCAAGAAATGTTAGTGTTCATTCAAACCGCTGCTTTTTGCTATTGGCCCCTATTGAATAATGAATGTTTTGAATTTTCTCCAAAAGTAAAGTAGTTGCAAACTCATCCTTTTAGAAACTTGTTTGGGCTGTTGAGAGGAGTAGAAAAACATCAAAAATTTCAATCCTGCATGATTCTACCAAGAAATGTGAGTGTTCATTCAAACCGCTGGTTTTTGCTATTTTGGGCCCTATTGAATAATGAATGTTTTGAATTTTCTCCAAAAGTAAAGTAGTTGCAAACTCATCCTTTTAGAAATTTGTTTGGGCTCATGAGAGGAGTAGAAAAACATCAAAAATTTCAATCCTGAATGACTCTACCAAGAGATGTGAGTGTTCATTCAAACCGCTGCTTTTTGCTATTGGGTCTTATTGAATAATGAATATTTTGTATTTTCTCCAAAAGTAAAGTAGTTGCAAACTCATCCTTTTAGAAACTTGTTTGGGCTGTTGAGAGGAGTAGAAAAACATCAAAAATTTAAATTCTGCACGATTCTACCAAGAAATTTGAGTGTTCATTCAAACTGCTGTTTTTTGCTATTTTGGGCCCTATTGAATAATGAATGTTTGAATTTTCTCCAGAAGTAAAGTAGTTGCAAACTCATCCTGTTAGAAACTTGTTTGGGCTCATGATAGGAGTAGAAAAACATTAAAAATTTCAACCCTGAAAGACTCTACAAAGAGTTGTGAGTGTTCATTCAAACAGCTGCTTTTAGATATTGGGCCCTATTGAATGACTGTTTTGAATTTTCCGCAAAAGTAAAGTAGTTGCAAACTCATCCTTATAGAGACTTGTTTGGGTTCATGAGAGGAGTAAAAAAAGTCAAAAATTCCAATCCTGCACGATTCTAATGAGAAATGTGAGTGTTCATTCAAACAGCTGCATTTTGCTATTAGGCCTTATTGAATAATGAATGTTTTGAATTTTCTCCAAAAGTAAAGTATTTGCAAACTCATCCTTTTAGAAACTTGTTTGGGCTCTTGAGTGAAGTAGAAAAACATAAAAAAATTCAATCCTGCATGATTCTAACAAGAGATGTGAGTGTTCAAACAGCTGCTTTTTGCTATTGGTCCCTATTGAATAATGAATGTTTTGAATTTTCTGCAAAAGTAAAGTAGTTGCAAACTCATCCTTTTAGAAACTTGTTTGGGCTGTTGAAAGGAGTAGAAAAACATCAAAAATTTCAATCCTGCATGATTCTAAAAAGAAATGTGAGTGTTCATTCAAACCGCTGGTTTTTGCTATTTTGGGCCCTATTGAACAATGAATGTTTTAAATTTTCTCCAAAAGTAAAGTAGTTGCAAACTCATTCTTGTTTGTGCTGTTGAGAGGAGTTAAAAAACATCAAACATTTCAATACTGCATGATTCTACCAAGAAATGTGATTGTTCATTCAAAACGATGCTTTTTGCTATTGGGCTCTATTGAATAATGAATGTTTTGGAATTTTCTCCAAAAGTTAAGTAGTTGCAAACTCATCCTTTTAGAAACTTATTTGGGCTGTTGAGAGGAGTAGAAAAACATCAAAAATTTCAATTCTGCACGATTCTACCAAGAAATGTGAGTGTTCATTCAAACTGCTGCTTTTTGCTATTTTGGGCCCTATTGAATAATGAATGTTTTGAATTTTCTCCAGAAGTAAAGTAGTTGCAAACTCATCCTTTTAGAAACTTGTTTGGGCTCATGAGAGGAGTAGAAAAACATCAAAAATTCCAATCCTGCACGATTCTATTGAGAACTGTGAGTGTTCATTCAAACCGCTGCTTTTTGCTATTGGGTCTTATTGAATAATGAATGTTTTGAATTTTCTCCAAAAGTAAAGTAGTTGCAAACTCATCCTTTTAGAAACTTGTTTGGGCTGTTGAGAGGAGTAGAAAAACATCAAAAATTTCAATCCTGCATGATTCTACCAAGAAATGTGAGTGTTCATTCAAACCGCTGGTTTTTGCTATTTTGGGCCCTATTGAATAATGAATGTTTTGAATTTTCTCCAAAAGTAAAGTATTTGCAAACTCATCCTTTTAGAAACTTGTTTGGGCTGTTCAGAGGAGTAAAAAAACTGAAATTTCAGTCCTGAATGATTCTACCAAGAGATGTGAGTGTTCATTCAAACAGCAGCTTTTTGCTATAGGGCCCTATTGAATAATGAATGTTTTGAATTTTCTGCAAAAGTAAAGTAGTTGCAAACTCATCCTTATAGAGACTTGTTTGGGCTCATGAGAGGAGTAGAAAAACGTCAAAAATTCCAATCCTGAATGATTCTACCAAGAAATGTGAGTGTTCATTCAAGCAGCAGCTTTTTGCTATTGGGCCCTATTGAATAATGAATGTTTTGTATTTTCTCCAGAAGTAAAGGAGTTGCAAACTCATCCTTTTAGAAATTTGTTTGGGCTCTTGAGAGGAGTAGAAAAACATCAAAAATTTCAATCCTGAATGACTCTACCAAGAGATGTGAGTGTTCATTCAAACAGCTGCTTTTTGCTATTGGGCCCTATTGAATAATGAATGTTTTGAATTTTCTGCAAAAGTAAAGTAGTTGCAAACTCATCCTTATAGAGACTTGTTTGTGCTCATGAGAGGAGTAGAAAAACATCAAAAATTTCAATCCTGCACGATTCTACCAAGAAATGTGAGTGTTCATTCAAACCGCTGTTTTTTGCTATTTTGGGCCCTATTGAATAATGAATGTTTTGAATTTTCTCCAAAAGTAAAGTAGTTGCAAACTAATCCTTTTAGAAACTTGTTTGTGCTGTTGAGAGTAGAAAAACATCAAAAATTTCAATCCTGCATGATTCTACCAAGAAATGTTAGTGTTCATTCAAACCGCTGCTTTTTGCTATTGGTCATAGAATCATAGAATCATAGAATCATAGAATCGTAGAGTTGGAAGCGACCTCCTGGGCCATCTGGTCCAACCCCCTGCTCAAAGCAGGATTCGCTAAATCATCCCAGTCAGATGTCTGTCCAGCCTCTGTTTGAAGACTTCCATTGAAGGAGAACTCACCACTTCTCGTGGCAGCCTGTTCCACTCATTGATCACTCTAACTGTCAAAAAGTTTTTTCTAATATCTAATCTGTGTCTCCTCCCATTCAGTTTCATCCCATTGCTTCTAGTCTTTCCTTGTGCAAATGAGAATAAAGTTGATCCTTCTACAATGTGACAGCCCTTTAGATATTTGTAGACAGCTATTAAGTCTCCTCTCAGTCTTCTCTTTTGCAAACTAAACATTCCCAAATCCTGCAACCTTTCCTCATAAGACAGGGTTTGCAGACCGGTCACCATTCTGGTCGCTCTTTTCTGAACTTGCTCCAGTTTGTTGATGTCTTTTTCAAAATGTGGTGCCCAAAACTGGACACAATATTCCAGATGAGGTCTGACCAAAGAGGAGTAGAGGGAAATAATGACTTCACGTGATCTAGACTGTATGCTTCTGTTAATACATCCTAGAATTGCATTTGCCTTTTTTGCTGCTGCATCACACTGTTGACTCATATTCAGTCTATGATCTATTAGTATACCCAAGTCTTTTTCACATGTGCTGTCACTTAGCCCTATTCCTCCCATTCTGTATATGCTTTTTTCATTTTTATTGCCCAGATGTAGTACTTTGCATTTCTCCCTGTTAAAAACCATTCTGTTAGTTGCTGCCCACTTCTCCAGTTTATTTAAATCTTTTTGAATCCTCTCTCTCTCTTCTCTAGTATTAGCTATCCCTCCTAGCTTTGTGTCATCAGCAAATTTAATCAGTTTACCCTCAATTCCTTCATCTAAATCATTGATAAAGATGTTGAACAATACAGGGCCCAGGACAGAGCCCTGTGGTACCCCACTTGAGACATTCTTCCAACTGGATGTGCAGCCATTTACGACCACTCTTTGGGTCCGATCACTAAGCCAGTTATGAATCCACCTAACAGTTGCCTTGTCCATTCCATACTTAGTCATTTTTTCAATAAGGATTGTATGAGAGACTTTGTCAAATGCTTTGCTGAAGTCAAGATATACTATATCTACAGCATTTCCTTGATCCACCCAATCAGTGATACCGTCATAGAAGGAAATTAAGTTAGTCTGACATGACTTATTAGTTACAAACCCATGCTGACTCTGCTTAATCACTTCATTCTTATCCAGGTATTGACATACATGTTGTTTAATAATTTGTTCAAAGATCTTTCCTGGTATAGAAGTCAGACTCACCGGCCTATAGTTGCCTGGGTCCACCTTCTTCCCCTTTTTGAAGATAGGAGCAACATTTGCTCTTCTCCAGTCCTCTGGCACTTCTCCTGTTCTCCAAGAATTTTCAAAGATTATGGAGAGGGGTTCAAAAATTTCTTTTGCTATCTCCTTCAGTACTCTGGGGTGTAATTCATCTGGACCTGGAGACTTGAATTCATTTAGGTTAGCTAAGTGTTTCCTCACTATCTTTTTGTTTATAGATATCCTGGATTCTTCTATTCCCTTAATAGGACTGTGAATAACAGTTGATGTTACATTTCCTTTCTGAGAGAAAACAGATGCAAAATAGGAATTTAAAAGTTCAGCCTTCTCAACATCCTGTCTTACCATTTCATCATTTTCATCCTGTAAAAATCCTATAGCATCTTTGACTTTTCTTTTACTTTTGACATATCCCCAAAATCCTTTATTATTGCTTTTGACATCTCTTGCAAGCCTCAATTCATTTTCAGCTTTAGATAATATGATTTGTGCCTTGCAGGTTCTGCAGACAGCATTATATTCTTCTTTAGATATGCCTCCCTCTTTCCATTTTATAAACATCTTTTTTTTCCTTTTTAGCATGTGCTTAAGTTCTGTGTTCATCCATCCTGGTTTCCTTAAATGCTTCCTATTCTTCCCTCTTTTCGGAATTGTTAACAACTGTGCTTTGAGAATTTCATTTTTCAAGATTTCCCATCCCTCCTGGACATTTTTGTCTTTTAGGATATCCAGCCATTGGATCCCTCCAATTCTCTTTCTGAATCCTTTAAAATCTGCCTTTCTGAAATCTAACCTTGGCGTCTGAGTCTTCACAGGTCTTCCGCCTCTAGTTATCCAAAATTCTAAAATAGCATGGTCGCTACCTCCTAGGGTCCCAGCCACTTTTACCTCCTCAACCATTTCCTCCCTGTTTATAAGGATTAGATCCAAGGTAGCAGTTCCCCTTGTTTTCTCCCTTACCTTTTGGAAGATAAAGTTGTCAGCAAGAGAGGATAAGAATTTCCTTGACCTGTTAGTTTTGCCTGAGAGAGATTCCCAACAAATGTCTGGATAGTTGAAATCTCCCATGACAACTATGTCATATTTTTTGGAGAACTTGGCCATTTGATGCATAAAGAGTTCATCCATATCTTCAGCTTGCACAGGCGGCCTGTAGTAAATGCCTACAATGGTGTCCTTTCTATTGTTCTGTCCTTGTATTCTTACCCAAACAGTTTCCACAGAACTCCCAGTCTCTGAAGCTTCAATCTCTGTGCAGATATACGTGTTTCTAACATACAATGCGACACCCCCTCCTCGTTTATCAAGTCTGTGTCTTGCAAATAAGTTGTATCCTTCTAGTCTTGTATTCCAATCATGTGTATTGTCCCACCAAGTTTCAGTGATTCCAATGACATCATATTTCTTTTCCTGTGTTAGTAGTTCCAATTCTCCTTGTTTGTTGCCCATGCTTTGTGCATTAGTATAGAAACATTTTAGTTTGTGATTGGTTTCTCTTTCTCCAATATTTTTATTAATTAGATTCTTTCGTCTTTGTTCTTCCTTTCCACTTCTAATAGCAGAGTTCTCAATAGCATTTGTCAGGTGTATGGCTTTTTCTGGTCTTTTGCTTCCCTTCCCATGTTGTTCTAGTTTAAAGCTCTCCTTACAAGTGTAGCAAGGCGACTTCCAAATACATGCTTTCCAGTCTTCGGAAGGTGCACCCCATCTCTAGCAAGTAGTCCATCGTATAAGTAGTTCACTCCGTGATCCAGAAATCCAAATCGTTGCTGACGGCACCATCGACGTAGCCAGTTGTTCACCTGCAGAATCTTATTCCACCTCCTTGCTCCATGGCCATCCACTGGGAAGATGGAAGAGAAGACCACCTGCGCTCCCAGTTCTTTCACTTTCTTGCCTAAGTCTTCAAAGTCTCTGTAGATGGTTTCCAGGTCGTTTCTTGCAGTGTCATTTGTCCCCACGTGAATAATGTCCCTATTGAATAATGAATGTTTTGAATTTTCTCCAAAAGTAAAGTAGTTGCAAACTCATCCTTTTAGAAACTTGTTTGGGCTGTTGAGAGGAGTAGAAAAACATCAAAAATTTCAATCCTGCATGATTCTACCAAGAAATGTGAGTGTTCATTCAAACCGCTGGTTTTTGCTATTTTGGGCCCTATTGAATAATTAATGTTTTAAATTTTCTCCAAAAGTAAGGTAGTTGCAAACTCATCCTTTTAGAAATTTGTTTGGGCTCATGAGAGGAGTAGAAAAACATCAAAAATTTCAATCCTGAATGACTCTACCAAGAGATGTGAGTGTTCATTCAAACCGCTGCTTTTTGCTATTGGGTCTTATTGAATAATGAATGTTTTGTATTTTCTCCAAAAGTAAAGTAGTTGCAAACTCTTCCTTTTAGAAACTTGTTTGGGCTGTTGAGAGGAGTAGAAAAACATCAAAAATTTCAATTCTGCACGATTCTACCAAGAAATGTGAGTGTTCATTCAAACTGCTGCTTTTTGCTATTTTGGGCCCTATTGAATAATGAATGTTTGAATTTTCTCCAGATGTAAAGTAGTTGCAAACTCATTCTGTTAGAAACTTGTTTGGGCTCATGATAGGAGTAGAAAAACATTAAAAATTTCAATCCTGAACGACTCTACCAAGAGATGTTAGTGTTCATTCAAACAGCTGCTTTTAGCTATTGGGCCCTATTGAATAATGACTGTTTTGAATTTTCTGCAAAAGTAAAGTAGTTGCAAACTCATCCTTATAGAGACTTGTTTGGGTTCATGAGAGGAGTAAAAAAAGTCAAAAATTCCAATCCTGCACGATTCTAATGAGAAATGTGAGTGTTCATTCAAACAGCTGCTTTTTGCTATAAGGCCTTATTGAATAATGAATGTTTTGAATTTTCTCCAAAAGTAAAGTAGTTGCAAACTCATCCTTTTAGAAACTTGTTTGGGCTCATGAGAGGAGTAGAAAAACATCAAAAATTTCAATCCTGCACGATTCTACCAAGAGATGTGAGTGTTCATTCAAACAGCTGCTTTTTGCTATTGGGCCCTATTGAATAATGAATGTCTTGAATTTTCTCCAGAAGTAAAGGAGTTGCAAACTCATCCTTTTAGAAATTTGTTTGGGCTCATTAGAGGAGTAGAAAAACATCAAAAATTTCAATCCTGAATGACTCTACGAAGAGATGTGAGTGTTCATTCAAACCGCTGCTTTTTGCTATTGGGTCTTATTGAATAATGAATGTTTTGTATTTTCTCCAAAAGTAAAGTAGTTGCAAACTCATCCTTTTAGAAATTTGTTTGGGCTCATGAGAGGAGTAGAAAAACATCAAAAATTTCAATCCTGAATGACTCTACCAAGAGATGTGAGTGTTCATTCAAACAGCTGCTTTTTGCTATTGGGCCCTATTGAATAATGAATGTTTTGAATTTTCTGCAAAAGTAAAGTAGTTGCAAACTCATCCTTATAGAGACTTGTTTGGGCCCATGAGAGGAGTAGAAAAATATCAAAAATTTCAATCCTGCACGATTCTACCAAGAAACGTGAGTGTTCATTCAAACCGCTGCTTTTTGCTATTTTGGGCCCTATTGAATAATGAATGTTTTGAATTTTCTCCAAAAGTAAAGTAGTTGCAAACTCATCCTTATAGAAACTTGTTTGGGCTGTTAAGAGTAGAAAAACATCAAAAATTTCAATCCTGCACGATTCTACCAAGAAATGTGAGTGTTCATTCAAACCGCTGGTTTTTGCTATTGTGGGCCCTATTGAAAAATGAATGTTTTGAATTTTCTCCAAATGTAAAGTAGTTGCAAACTCATCCTTTTAGAAACTTGTTTAGGCTGTTGAGAGGAGTAGAAAAACATCAAAAATTTCAATCCTGCATGATTCTACCAAGAAATGTGAGTGTTCATTCAAACAGCTGCTTTTTGCTATTGGTCCCTATTGAATAATGAATGTTTTGAATTTTCTCCAAAAGTAAAGTATTTGCAAACTCATCCTTTTAGAAACTTGTTTGGGCCATTGAGTGGAGTAGAAAAACATCAAAAATTTCAATCCTGCACGATTCTACCAAGAAATGTGAGTGTTCATTCAAACCGCTGGTTTTTGCTATTTTGGGCCCTATTGAATAATGAATGTTTTGAATTTTCTAAAAAAGTAAAATAGTTGCAAACTCATCCTTTTAGAAATTTGTTTGGGCTTATGAGAGGAGTAGAAAAACATCAAAAATTTCAATCCTCAATGACTCTACCAAGAGATGTGAGTGTCCATTCAAACCGCTGCTTTTTGCTATTGGGTCTTATTGAATAATGAATGTTTTGTATTTTCTCCAAAAGTAAAGTAGTTGCAAACTCATCCTTTTAGAAACTTGTTTGGGCTGTTGAGAGGAGTAGAAAAACATCAAAAATTTCAATTCTGCACGATTCTACCAAGAAATGTGAGTGTTCATTCAAACTTCTGCTTTTTGCTATTTTGGGCCCTATTGAATAATGAATGTTTGAATTTTCTCCAGAAGTAAAGTAGTTGCAAACTCATCCTGCTAGAAACTTGTTTGGGCTCATGATAGGAGTAGAAAAACATTAAAAATTTCAATCCTGAACGACTCTAACAAGAGATGTGAGTGTTCATTCAAACAGCTGCTTTTAGCTATTGGGCCCTATTGAATAATGACTGTTTTGAATTTTCCGCAAAAGTAAAGTAGTTGCAAACTCATCCTTATAGAGACTTGTTTGGGTTCATGAGAGGAGTAAAAAAACGTCAAAAATTCCAATCCTGCACGATTCTAATGAGAAATGTGAGTGTTCATTCAAACAGCTGCTTTTTGCTATTAGGCCTTATTGAATAATGAATGTTTTGAATTTTCTCCAAAAGTAAAGTAGTTGCAAACTCATCCTTTTAGAAACTTGTTTGGGCTCATGAGAGGAGTAGAAAAACATCAAAAATTTCAATCCTGCACGATTCTACCAAGAGATGTGAGTGTTCATTCAAACAGCTGCTTTTTGCTATTGGGCCCTATTGAATAATGAATGTTTTGAATTTTCTCCAGAAGTAAAGGATTTGCAAACTCATCCTTTTAGAAATTTGTTTGGGCTCATGAGAGGAGTAGAAAAACATTAAAAATTTCAATCCTGAATGACTCTACCAAGAGATGTGAGTGTTCATTCAAACCGCTGCTTTTTGCTATTGGGTCTTATTGAATAATGAATGTTTTGTATTTTCTCCAAAAGTAAAGTAGCTGCAAACTCATCCTTTTAGAAACTTGTTTGGGCTGTTGAGAGGAGTAGAAAACCATCAAAAATTTCAATTCTACACGATTCTACCAAGAAATGTGAGTGTTCATTCAAACTGCTGCTTTTTGCAATTTTGGGCCCTAATGAATAATGAATGTTTTGAATTTTCTCCAGAAGTAAAGTAGTTGCAAACTCATCCTGTTAGAAACTTGTTTGGGCTCATGAGAGGAATAGAAAAACATTAAAAATTTCAATCCTGAACGACTCTACCAAGAGACGTGAGTGTTCATTCAAACAGCTGCTTTTAGCTATTGGGCCCTATTGAATAATGACTGTTTTGAATTTTCCGCAAAAGTAAAGTAGTTGCAAACTCATCCTTATAGAGACTTGTTTGGGTTCATGAGAGGAGTAAAAAAACGTCAAAAATTCCAATCCTGCACGATTCTAATGAGAAATGTGAGTGTTCATTCAAACAGCTGCTTTCTGCAATAAGGCCTTATTGAATAATGAATGTTTTGAATTTTCTCCAGAAGTAAAGGAGTTGCAAACTCATCCTTTTAGAAATTTGTTTGGGCTCATTAGAGGAGTAGAAAAACATCAAAAATTTCAATCCTGAATGACTCTACGAAGAGATGTGAGTGTTCATTCAAACCGCTGCTTTTTGCTTTTGGGTCTTATTGAATAATGAATGTTTTGTATTTTCTCCAAAAGTAAAGTAGTTGCAAACTCATCCTTTTAGAAATTTGTTTGGGCTCATGAGAGGAGTAGAAAAACATCAAAAATTTCAATCCTGAATGACTCTACCAAGAGATGTGAGTGTTCATTCAAACAGCTGCTTTTTGCTATTGGGCCCTATTGAATAATGAATGTTTTGAATTTTCTGCAAAAGTAAAGTAGTTGCAAACTCATCCTTATAGAGACTTGTTTGGGCCCATGAGAGGAGTAGAAAAATATCAAAAATTTCAATCCTGCACGATTCTACCAAGAAACGTGAGTGTTCATTCAAACCGCTGCTTTTTGCTATTTTGGGCCCTATTGAATAATGAATGTTTTGAATTTTCTCCAAAAGTAAAGTAGTTGCAAACTCATCCTTATAGAAACTTGTTTGGGCTGTTAAGAGTAGAAAAACATCAAAAATTTCAATCCTGCACGATTCTACCAAGAAATGTGAGTGTTCATTCAAACCGCTGGTTTTTGCTATTGTGGGCCCTATTGAAAAATGAATGTTTTGAATTTTCTCCAAATGTAAAGTAGTTGCAAACTCATCCTTTTAGAAACTTGTTTAGGCTGTTGAGAGGAGTAGAAAAACATCAAAAATTTCAATCCTGCATGATTCTACCAAGAAATGTGAGTGTTCATTCAAACAGCTGCTTTTTGCTATTGGTCCCTATTGAATAATGAATGTTTTGAATTTTCTCCAAAAGTAAAGTATTTGCAAACTCATCCTTTTAGAAACTTGTTTGGGCCATTGAGAGGAGTAGAAAAACATCAAAAATTTCAATCCTGCACGATTCTACCAAGAAATGTGAGTGTTCATTCAAACCGCTGGTTTTTGCTATTTTGGGCCCTATTGAATAATGAATGTTTTGAATTTTCTAAAAAAGTAAAATAGTTGCAAACTCATCCTTTTAGAAATTTGTTTGGGCTTATGAGAGGAGTAGAAAAACATCAAAAATTTCAATCCTCAATGACTCTACCAAGAGATGTGAGTGTCCATTCAAACCGCTGCTTTTTGCTATTGGGTCTTATTGAATAATGAATGTTTTGTATTTTCTCCAAAAGTAAAGTAGTTGCAAACTCATCCTTTTAGAAACTTGTTTGGGCTGTTGAGAGGAGTAGAAAAACATCAAAAATTTCAATTCTGCACGATTCTACCAAGAAATGTGAGTGTTCATTCAAACTTCTGCTTTTTGCTATTTTGGGCCCTATTGAATAATGAATGTTTGAATTTTCTCCAGAAGTAAAGTAGTTGCAAACTCATCCTGCTAGAAACTTGTTTGGGCTCATGATAGGAGTAGAAAAACATTAAAAATTTCAATCCTGAACGACTCTAACAAGAGATGTGAGTGTTCATTCAAACAGCTGCTTTTAGCTATTGGGCCCTATTGAATAATGACTGTTTTGAATTTTCCGCAAAAGTAAAGTAGTTGCAAACTCATCCTTATAGAGACTTGTTTGGGTTCATGAGAGGAGTAAAAAAACGTCAAAAATTCCAATCCTGCACGATTCTAATGAGAAATGTGAGTGTTCATTCAAACAGCTGCTTTCTGCAATAAGGCCTTATTGAATAATGAATGTTTTGAATTTTCTCCAGAAGTAAAGGAGTTGCAAACTCATCCTTTTAGAAATTTGTTTGGGCTCATTAGAGGAGTAGAAAAAAATCAAAAATTTCAATCCTGAATGACTCTACGAAGAGATGTGAGTGTTCATTCAAACCGCTGCTTTTTGCTATTGGGTCTTATTGAATAATGAATGTTTTGTATTTTCTCCAAAAGTAAAGTAGTTGCAAACTCATCCTTTTAGAAATTTGTTTGGGCTCATGAGAGGAGTAGAAAAACATCAAAAATTTCAATCCTGAATGACTCTACCAAGAGATGTGAGTGTTCATTCAAACAGCTGCTTTTTGCTATTGGGCCCTATTGAATAATGAATGTTTTGAATTTTCTGCAAAAGTAAAGTAGTTGCAAACTCATCCTTATAGAGACTTGTTTGGGCCCATGAGAGGAGTAGAAAAATATCAAAAATTTCAATCCTGCACGATTCTACCAAGAAACGTGAGTGTTCATTCAAACCGCTGCTTTTTGCTATTTTGGGCCCTATTGAATAATGAATGTTTTGAATTTTCTCCAAAAGTAAAGTAGTTGCAAACTCATCCTTATAGAAACTTGTTTGGGCTGTTAAGAGTAGAAAAACATCAAAAATTTCAATCCTGCACGATTCTACCAAGAAATGTGAGTGTTCATTCAAACCGCTGGTTTTTGCTATTGTGGGCCCTATTGAAAAATGAATGTTTTGAATTTTCTCCAAATGTAAAGTAGTTGCAAACTCATCCTTTTAGAAACTTGTTTAGGCTGTTGAGAGGAGTAGAAAAACATCAAAAATTTCAATCCTGCATGATTCTACCAAGAAATGTGAGTGTTCATTCAAACAGCTGCTTTTTGCTATTGGTCCCTATTGAATAATGAATGTTTTGAATTTTCTCCAAAAGTAAAGTATTTGCAAACTCATCCTTTTAGAAACTTGTTTGGGCCATTGAGAGGAGTAGAAAAACATCAAAAATTTCAATCCTGCACGATTCTACCAAGAAATGTGAGTGTTCATTCAAACCGCTGGTTTTTGCTATTTTGGGCCCTATTGAATAATGAATGTTTTGAATTTTCTAAAAAAGTAAAATAGTTGCAAACTCATCCTTTTAGAAATTTGTTTGGGCTTATGAGAGGAGTAGAAAAACATCAAAAATTTCAATCCTCAATGACTCTACCAAGAGATGTGAGTGTCCATTCAAACCGCTGCTTTTTGCTATTGGGTCTTATTGAATAATGAATGTTTTGTATTTTCTCCAAAAGTAAAGTAGTTGCAAACTCATCCTTTTAGAAACTTGTTTGGGCTGTTGAGAGGAGTAGAAAAACATCAAAAATTTCAATTCTGCACGATTCTACCAAGAAATGTGAGTGTTCATTCAAACTTCTGCTTTTTGCTATTTTGGGCCCTATTGAATAATGAATGTTTGAATTTTCTCCAGAAGTAAAGTAGTTGCAAACTCATCCTGCTAGAAACTTGTTTGGGCTCATGATAGGAGTAGAAAAACATTAAAAATTTCAATCCTGAACGACTCTAACAAGAGATGTGAGTGTTCATTCAAACAGCTGCTTTTAGCTATTGGGCCCTATTGAATAATGACTGTTTTGAATTTTCCGCAAAAGTAAAGTAGTTGCAAACTCATCCTTATAGAGACTTGTTTGGGTTCATGAGAGGAGTAAAAAAACGTCAAAAATTCCAATCCTGCACGATTCTAATGAGAAATGTGAGTGTTCATTCAAACAGCTGCTTTTTGCTATTAGGCCTTATTGAATAATGAATGTTTTGAATTTTCTCCAAAAGTAAAGTAGTTGCAAACTCATCCTTTTAGAAACTTGTTTGGGCTCATGAGAGGAGTAGAAAAACATCAAAAATTTCAATCCTGCACGATTCTACCAAGAGATGTGAGTGTTCATTCAAACAGCTGCTTTTTGCTATTGGGCCCTATTGAATAATGAATGTTTTGAATTTTCTCCAGAAGTAAAGGATTTGCAAACTCATCCTTTTAGAAATTTGTTTGGGCTCATGAGAGGAGTAGAAAAACATTAAAAATTTCAATCCTGAATGACTCTACCAAGAGATGTGAGTGTTCATTCAAACCGCTGCTTTTTGCTATTGGGTCTTATTGAATAATGAATGTTTTGTATTTTCTCCAAAAGTAAAGTAGCTGCAAACTCATCCTTTTAGAAACTTGTTTGGGCTGTTGAGAGGAGTAGAAAACCATCAAAAATTTCAATTCTACACGATTCTACCAAGAAATGTGAGTGTTCATTCAAACTGCTGCTTTTTGCAATTTTGGGCCCTAATGAATAATGAATGTTTTGAATTTTCTCCAGAAGTAAAGTAGTTGCAAACTCATCCTGTTAGAAACTTGTTTGGGCTCATGAGAGGAATAGAAAAACATTAAAAATTTCAATCCTGAACGACTCTACCAAGAGACGTGAGTGTTCATTCAAACAGCTGCTTTTAGCTATTGGGCCCTATTGAATAATGACTGTTTTGAATTTTCCGCAAAAGTAAAGTAGTTGCAAACTCATCCTTATAGAGACTTGTTTGGGTTCATGAGAGGAGTAAAAAAACGTCAAAAATTCCAATCCTGCACGATTCTAATGAGAAATGTGAGTGTTCATTCAAACAGCTGCTTTCTGCAATAAGGCCTTATTGAATAATGAATGTTTTGAATTTTCTCCAGAAGTAAAGGAGTTGCAAACTCATCCTTTTAGAAATTTGTTTGGGCTCATTAGAGGAGTAGAAAAACATCAAAAATTTCAATCCTGAATGACTCTACGAAGAGATGTGAGTGTTCATTCAAACCGCTGCTTTTTGCTTTTGGGTCTTATTGAATAATGAATGTTTTGTATTTTCTCCAAAAGTAAAGTAGTTGCAAACTCATCCTTTTAGAAATTTGTTTGGGCTCATGAGAGGAGTAGAAAAACATCAAAAATTTCAATCCTGAATGACTCTACCAAGAGATGTGAGTGTTCATTCAAACAGCTGCTTTTTGCTATTGGGCCCTATTGAATAATGAATGTTTTGAATTTTCTGCAAAAGTAAAGTAGTTGCAAACTCATCCTTATAGAGACTTGTTTGGGCCCATGAGAGGAGTAGAAAAATATCAAAAATTTCAATCCTGCACGATTCTACCAAGAAACGTGAGTGTTCATTCAAACCGCTGCTTTTTGCTATTTTGGGCCCTATTGAATAATGAATGTTTTGAATTTTCTCCAAAAGTAAAGTAGTTGCAAACTCATCCTTATAGAAACTTGTTTGGGCTGTTAAGAGTAGAAAAACATCAAAAATTTCAATCCTGCACGATTCTACCAAGAAATGTGAGTGTTCATTCAAACCGCTGGTTTTTGCTATTGTGGGCCCTATTGAAAAATGAATGTTTTGAATTTTCTCCAAATGTAAAGTAGTTGCAAACTCATCCTTTTAGAAACTTGTTTAGGCTGTTGAGAGGAGTAGAAAAACATCAAAAATTTCAATCCTGCATGATTCTACCAAGAAATGTGAGTGTTCATTCAAACAGCTGCTTTTTGCTATTGGTCCCTATTGAATAATGAATGTTTTGAATTTTCTCCAAAAGTAAAGTATTTGCAAACTCATCCTTTTAGAAACTTGTTTGGGCCATTGAGAGGAGTAGAAAAACATCAAAAATTTCAATCCTGCACGATTCTACCAAGAAATGTGAGTGTTCATTCAAACCGCTGGTTTTTGCTATTTTGGGCCCTATTGAATAATGAATGTTTTGAATTTTCTAAAAAAGTAAAATAGTTGCAAACTCATCCTTTTAGAAATTTGTTTGGGCTTATGAGAGGAGTAGAAAAACATCAAAAATTTCAATCCTCAATGACTCTACCAAGAGATGTGAGTGTCCATTCAAACCGCTGCTTTTTGCTATTGGGTCTTATTGAATAATGAATGTTTTGTATTTTCTCCAAAAGTAAAGTAGTTGCAAACTCATCCTTTTAGAAACTTGTTTGGGCTGTTGAGAGGAGTAGAAAAACATCAAAAATTTCAATTCTGCACGATTCTACCAAGAAATGTGAGTGTTCATTCAAACTTCTGCTTTTTGCTATTTTGGGCCCTATTGAATAATGAATGTTTGAATTTTCTCCAGAAGTAAAGTAGTTGCAAACTCATCCTGCTAGAAACTTGTTTGGGCTCATGATAGGAGTAGAAAAACATTAAAAATTTCAATCCTGAACGACTCTAACAAGAGATGTGAGTGTTCATTCAAACAGCTGCTTTTAGCTATTGGGCCCTATTGAATAATGACTGTTTTGAATTTTCCGCAAAAGTAAAGTAGTTGCAAACTCATCCTTATAGAGACTTGTTTGGGTTCATGAGAGGAGTAAAAAAACGTCAAAAATTCCAATCCTGCACGATTCTAATGAGAAATGTGAGTGTTCATTCAAACAGCTGCTTTCTGCAATAAGGCCTTATTGAATAATGAATGTTTTGAATTTTCTCCAGAAGTAAAGGAGTTGCAAACTCATCCTTTTAGAAATTTGTTTGGGCTCATTAGAGGAGTAGAAAAAAATCAAAAATTTCAATCCTGAATGACTCTACGAAGAGATGTGAGTGTTCATTCAAACCGCTGCTTTTTGCTATTGGGTCTTATTGAATAATGAATGTTTTGTATTTTCTCCAAAAGTAAAGTAGTTGCAAACTCATCCTTTTAGAAATTTGTTTGGGCTCATGAGAGGAGTAGAAAAACATCAAAAATTTCAATCCTGAATGACTCTACCAAGAGATGTGAGTGTTCATTCAAACAGCTGCTTTTTGCTATTGGGCCCTATTGAATAATGAATGTTTTGAATTTTCTGCAAAAGTAAAGTAGTTGCAAACTCATCCTTATAGAGACTTGTTTGGGCCCATGAGAGGAGTAGAAAAATATCAAAAATTTCAATCCTGCACGATTCTACCAAGAAACGTGAGTGTTCATTCAAACCGCTGCTTTTTGCTATTTTGGGCCCTATTGAATAATGAATGTTTTGAATTTTCTCCAAAAGTAAAGTAGTTGCAAACTCATCCTTATAGAAACTTGTTTGGGCTGTTAAGAGTAGAAAAACATCAAAAATTTCAATCCTGCACGATTCTACCAAGAAATGTGAGTGTTCATTCAAACCGCTGGTTTTTGCTATTGTGGGCCCTATTGAAAAATGAATGTTTTGAATTTTCTCCAAATGTAAAGTAGTTGCAAACTCATCCTTTTAGAAACTTGTTTAGGCTGTTGAGAGGAGTAGAAAAACATCAAAAATTTCAATCCTGCATGATTCTACCAAGAAATGTGAGTGTTCATTCAAACAGCTGCTTTTTGCTATTGGTCCCTATTGAATAATGAATGTTTTGAATTTTCTCCAAAAGTAAAGTATTTGCAAACTCATCCTTTTAGAAACTTGTTTGGGCCATTGAGAGGAGTAGAAAAACATCAAAAATTTCAATCCTGCACGATTCTACCAAGAAATGTGAGTGTTCATTCAAACCGCTGGTTTTTGCTATTTTGGGCCCTATTGAATAATGAATGTTTTGAATTTTCTAAAAAAGTAAAATAGTTGCAAACTCATCCTTTTAGAAATTTGTTTGGGCTTATGAGAGGAGTAGAAAAACATCAAAAATTTCAATCCTCAATGACTCTACCAAGAGATGTGAGTGTCCATTCAAACCGCTGCTTTTTGCTATTGGGTCTTATTGAATAATGAATGTTTTGTATTTTCTCCAAAAGTAAAGTAGTTGCAAACTCATCCTTTTAGAAACTTGTTTGGGCTGTTGAGAGGAGTAGAAAAACATCAAAAATTTCAATTCTGCACGATTCTACCAAGAAATGTGAGTGTTCATTCAAACTTCTGCTTTTTGCTATTTTGGGCCCTATTGAATAATGAATGTTTGAATTTTCTCCAGAAGTAAAGTAGTTGCAAACTCATCCTGCTAGAAACTTGTTTGGGCTCATGATAGGAGTAGAAAAACATTAAAAATTTCAATCCTGAACGACTCTAACAAGAGATGTGAGTGTTCATTCAAACAGCTGCTTTTAGCTATTGGGCCCTATTGAATAATGACTGTTTTGAATTTTCCGCAAAAGTAAAGTAGTTGCAAACTCATCCTTATAGAGACTTGTTTGGGTTCATGAGAGGAGTAAAAAAACGTCAAAAATTCCAATCCTGCACGATTCTAATGAGAAATGTGAGTGTTCATTCAAACAGCTGCTTTTTGCTATTAGGCCTTATTGAATAATGAATGTTTTGAATTTTCTCCAAAAGTAAAGTAGTTGCAAACTCATCCTTTTAGAAACTTGTTTGGGCTCATGAGAGGAGTAGAAAAACATCAAAAATTTCAATCCTGCACGATTCTACCAAGAGATGTGAGTGTTCATTCAAACAGCTGCTTTTTGCTATTGGGCCCTATTGAATAATGAATGTTTTGAATTTTCTCCAGAAGTAAAGGATTTGCAAACTCATCCTTTTAGAAATTTGTTTGGGCTCATGAGAGGAGTAGAAAAACATTACAAATTTCAATCCTGAATGACTCTACCAAGAGATGTGAGTGTTCATTCAAACCGCTGCTTTTTGCTATTGGGTCTTATTGAATAATGAATGTTTTGTATTTTCTCCAAAAGTAAAGTAGCTGCAAACTCATCCTTTTAGAAACTTGTTTGGGCTGTTGAGAGGAGTAGAAAACCATCAAAAATTTCAATTCTACACGATTCTACCAAGAAATGTGAGTGTTCATTCAAACTGCTGCTTTTTGCAATTTTGGGCCCTAATGAATAATGAATGTTTTGAATTTTCTCCAGAAGTAAAGTAGTTGCAAACTCATCCTGTTAGAAACTTGTTTGGGCTCATGAGAGGAATAGAAAAACATTAAAAATTTCAATCCTGAACGACTCTACCAAGAGACGTGAGTGTTCATTCAAACAGCTGCTTTTAGCTATTGGGCCCTATTGAATAATGACTGTTTTGAATTTTCCGCAAAAGTAAAGTAGTTGCAAACTCATCCTTATAGAGACTTGTTTGGGTTCATGAGAGGAGTAAAAAAACGTCAAAAATTCCAATCCTGCACGATTCTAATGAGAAATGTGAGTGTTCATTCAAACAGCTGCTTTCTGCAATAAGGCCTTATTGAATAATGAATGTTTTGAATTTTCTCCAAAAGTAAAGTACTTGCAAACTCATCCTTTTAGAAACTTGTTTGGGCTCATGAGAGGAGTAGAAAAACATCAAAAATTTCAATTCTGCACGATTCTACCAAGAGATGTGAGTGTTCATTCAAACAGCTGCTTTTTGCTATTGGGCCCTATTGAATAATGAATGTTTTGAATTTTCTGCAAAAGTAAAGTAATTGCAAACTCATCCTTATAGAGACTTGTTTGGGCTCATGAGAGGAGTAGAAAAACGTCAAAAATTCCAATCCTGAATGATTCTACCAAGAAATGTGAGTGTTCATTCAAACCGCTGCTTTTTGCTATTTTGGGCCCTATTGAATAATGAATGTTTTGAATTTTCTCCAAAAGTAAAGTAGTTGCAAACTAATCCTTGTAGAAACTTGTTTGGGCTGTTGAGAGTAGAAAAACAACAAAAATTTCAATCCTGCACGATTCTACCAAGAAATGTTAGTGTTCATTCAAACCGCTGCTTTTTGCTATTGGTCCCTATTGAATAATGAATAATTTGAATTTTCTCCAAAAGTAAAGTAGTTGCAAACTCATCCTTTTAGAAACTTGTTTGGGCTGTTGAGAGGAGTAGAAAAACATCAAAAATTTCAATCCTGCATGGTTCTACCAAGAAATGTGAGTGTTCATTCAAACCGCTGGTTTTTGCTATTTTGGGCCCTATTGAATAATGAATGTTTTGAATTTTCTGCAAAAGTAGAGTAGTTGCAAACTCATCCTTTTAGAAACTTGTTTGGGCTGTTGAGAGGAGTAGAAGATCATCAAAAATTTCAATTCTGCACAATTCTACCAAAAAATGTGAGTGTTCATTCAAACCGCTACTTTTTGCTATTTTGGACTCTATTGAATAATGAATGTTTTGCATTTTCTCCAAAAGTAAAGTAGTTGCAAACTCATCCTTATAGAGACTTGTTTGGGCTGTTAAGAGTAGAAAAACATCAAAAATTTCAATCCTGCACGATTCTACCAAGAAATGTGAGTGTTCATTCAAACCGCTGGTTTTTGCTATTGGTCCCTATTGAATAATGAATGTTTTGAATTTTCTCCAAATGTAAAGTAGTTGCAAACTAATCCTTTTAGAAACTTGTTTAGGCTGTTGAGAGGAGTAGAAAAACATCAAAAATTTCAATCCTGCACGATTCTACCAAGAAATGTGAGTGTTCATTCAAACAGCTGCTTTTTGCTATTGGTCCCTATTGAATAATGAATGTTTTGAATTTTCTCCAAAAGTAAAGTAGTTGCAAACTCATCCTTTTAGAAACTTGTTTGGGCCGTTGAGAGGAATAGAAAAACATCAAAAATTTCAATCCTGCACGATTCTACCAAGAAATGTGAGTGTTCATTCAAACCGCTGGTTTTTGCTATTTTGGGCCCTATTGAATAATGAATGTTTTGAATTTTCTCCAAAAGTAAAGTAGTTGCAAACTCATCCTTTTAGAAATTTGTTTGGGCTCATGAGAGGAGTAGAAAAACATCAAAAATTTCAATCCTGAATGACTCTACCAAGAGATGTGAGTGTTCATTCAAACCGCTGCTTTTTGTTACTGGGTCTTATTGAATAATGAATGTTTTGTATTTTCTCCAAAAGTAAAGTAGTTGCAAACTCAACCTTTTAGAAATTTGTTTGGTCTCATGAGAGGAGTAGAAAAACATCAAAACTTTCAATCCTGAATGACTCTACCAAGAGATGTGAGTGTTCATTCAAACAGCTGCTTTTTGCTAACGTGCCCTATTGAATAATGAATGTTTTGAATTTTCTCCAAAAGTAAAGTAGTTGCAAACTCATCCTTTTAGAAACTTGTTTGGGCCGTTGAGAGGAATAGAAAAACATCAAAAATTTCAATCCTGCACGATTCTACCAAGAAATGTGAGTGTTCATTCAAACCGCTGGTTTTTGCTATTTTGGGCCCTATTGAATAATGAATGTTTTGAATTTTCTCCAAAAGTAAAGTAGTTGCAAACTCATCCTTTTAGAAATTTGTTTGGGCTCATGAGAGGAGTAGAAAAACATCAAAAATTTCAATCCTGAATGACTCTACCAAGAGATGTGAGTGTTCATTCAAACAGCTGCTTTTTGCTATTGGGCTCTATTGAATAATGAATGTTTTGAATTTTCTCCAAAAGTAAAGTAGTTGCAAACTCATCCTTTTAGAAACTTGTTTGGGCTCATGAGAGGAGTAGAAAAACATCAAAAATTTCAATCCTGCACGATTCTACCAAGAGATGTGAGTGTTCATTCAAACAGCTGCTTTTTGCTATTGGGCCCTATTGAATAATGAATGTTTTGAATTTTCTCCAGAAGTAAAGGAGTTGCAAACTCATCCTTTTAGAAATTTGTTTGGGCTCATGAGAGGAGTAGAAAAACATCAAAAATTTCAATCCTGAATGACTCTACCAAGAGATGTGAGTGTTCATTCAAACCGCTGCTTTTTGCTATTGGGTCTTATTGAATAATGAATGTTTTGTATTTTCTCCAAAAGTAAAGTAGTTGCAAACTCATCCTTTTAGAAACTTGTTTGGGCTGTTGAGAGGAGTAGAAAAACATCAAAAATTTCAATTCTGCACGATTCTACCAAGAAATGTGAGTGTTCATTCAAACTGCTGCTTTTTGCAATTTTGGGCATTATTGAATAATGAATGTTTTGAATTTTCTCCAGAAGTAAAGTAGTTGCAAACTCATCCTGTTAGAAACTTGTTTGGGCTCATGAGAGGAGTAGAAAAACATTAAAAATTTCAATCCTGAACGACTCTACCAAGAGATGTGAGTGTTCATTCAAACAGCTGCTTTTAGCTATTGGGCCCTATTGAATAATGACTGTTTTGAATTTTCCGCAAAAGTAAAGTAGTTGCAAACTCATCCTTATAGAGACTTGTTTGGGTTCATGAGAGGATTAAAAAAACATCAAAAATTCCAATCCTGCACGATTCTAATGAGAAATGTGAGTGTTCATTCAAACAGCTGCATTTTGCTATTAGGCCTTATTGAATAATGAATGTTTTGAATTTTCTCGAAAAGTAAAGTAGTTGCAAACTAATCCTTTTAGAAACTTGTTTGGGCTGTTGAGAGTAGAAAAACATCAAAAATTTCAATCCTGCACAATTCTACCAAGAAATGTTAGTGTTCATTCAAACCGCTGCTTTTTGCTATTGGTCCCTATTGAATAATGAATGTTTTGAATTTTCTCCAAAAGTAAAGTAGTTGCAAACTCATCCTTTTAGAAACTTGTTTGGGCTGTTGAGAGGAGTAGAAAAACATCAAAAATTTCAATCCTGCATGATTCTACCAAGAAATGTGAGTGTTCATTCAAACCGCTGGTTTTTGCTATTTTGGGCCCTATTGAATAATGAATGTTTTGAATTTTCTCCAAAAGTAAAGTAGTTGCAAACTCATCCTTTTAGAAATTTGTTTGGGCTCATGAGAGGAGTAGAAAAACATCAAAAATTTCAATCCTGAATGACTCTACCAAGAGATGTGTGTTCATTCAAACCCCTGCTTTTTGTTACTGGGTCTTATTGAATAATGAATGTTTTGTATTTTCTCCAAAAGTAAAGTAGTTGCAAACTCAACCTTTTAGAAATTTGTTTGGGCTCATGAGAGGAGTAGAAAAACATCAAAAATTTCAATCCTGAATGACTCTACCAAGAGATGTGAGTGTTCATTCAAACAGCTGCTTTTTGCTATTGGGCCCTATTGAATAATGAATGTTTTGAATTTTCTCCAAAAGTAAAGTAGTTGCAAACTCATCCTTTTAGAAACTTGTTTGGGCTCATGAGAGGAGTAGAAAAACATCAAAAATTTCAATCCTGCACGATTCTACCAAGAGATGTGAGTGTTCATTCAAACAGCTGCTTTTTGCTATTGGGCCCTATTGAATAATGAATGTTTTGAATTTTCTCCAGAAGTAAAGGAGTTGCAAACTCATCCTTTTAGAAATTTGTTTGGGCTCATGAGAGGAGTAGAAAAACATCAAAAATTTCAATCCTGAATGACTCTACCAAGAGATGTGAGTGTTAATTCAAACCGCTGCTTTTTGCTATTGGGTCTTATTGAATAATGAATGTTTTGTATTTTCTCCAAAAGTAAAGTAGTTGCAAACTCATCCTTTTAGAAACTTGTTTGGGCTGTTGAGCGGAGTAGAAAAACATCAAAAATTTCAATTCTGCACGATTCTACCAAGAAATGTGAGTGTTCATTCAAACTGCTGCTTTTTGCAATTTTGGGCCCTATTGAATAATGAATGTTTTGAATTTTCTCCAGAAGTAAAGTAGTTGCAAACTCATCCTTTTAGAAACTTGTTTGGGCTCATGAGAGGAGTAGAAAAACATTAAAAATTTCAATCCTGAACGACTCTACCAAGAGATGTGAGTGTTCATTCAAACAGCTGCTTTTAGCTATTGGGCCCTATTGAATAATGACTGTTTTGAATTTTCCGCAAAAGTAAAGTAGTTGCAAACTCATCCTTATAGAGACTTGTTTGGGTTCATGAGAGGATTAAAAAAACATCAAAAATTCCAATCCTGCACGATTCTAATGAGAAATGTGAGTGTTCATTCAAACAGCTGCATTTTGCTATTAGGCCTTATTGAATAATGAATGTTTTGAATTTTCTCCAAAAGTAAAGTAGTTGCAAACTAATCCTTTTAGAAACTTGTTTGGGCTGTTGAGAGTAGAAAAACATCAAAAATTTCAATCCTGCACAATTCTACCAAGAAATGTTAGTGTTCATTCAAACCGCTGCTTTTTGCTATTGGTCCCTATTGAATAATGAATGTTTTGAATTTTCTCCAAAAGTAAAGTAGTTGCAAACTGATCCTTTTAGAAACTTGTTTGGGCTGTTGAGAGGAGTAGAAAAACATCAAAAATTTCAATCCTGCACAATTTTACCAAAAAATGTGAGTGTTCATTCAAACCGCTACTTTTTGCTATTTTGGACTCTATGAATAATGAATGCTTTGCATTTTCTCCAAAAGTAAAGTAGTTGCAAACTCATCCTTATAGAAACTTGTTTCGGCTGCTAAGAGTAGAAAAACATCAAAAATTTCAATCCTGCACGATTCTACCAAGAAATGTGAGTGTTCATTCAAACCGCTGGTTTTTGCTATTTTGGGCCCTATTGAATAATGAATGTTTTGAATTTTCTCCAAATGTAAAGTAGTTGAAAACTAATCCTTTTAGAAACTTGTTTAGGCTGTTGAGAGGAGTAGAAAAACATCAAAAATTTCAATCCTGCATGATTCTACCAAGAAATGTGAGTGTTCATTCAAACAGGTGCTTTTTGCTATTGGTCCCTATTGAATAATGAATGTTTTAAATTTTCTCCAGAAGTAAAGTAGTTGCAAACTCATCCTTTTAGAAACTTGTTTGGGCCATTGAGAGGAGTAGAAAAACATCAAAAATTTCAATCCTGCACGATTCTACCAAGAAATGTGAGTGTTCATTCAAACCGCTGGTTTTTGCTATTTTGGGCCCTATTGAATAATGAATGTTTTGAATTTTCTCCAAAAGTAAAGTAGTTGCAAACTCATCCTTTTAGAAATTTGTTTGGGCTTATGAGAGGAGTAGAAAAACATCAAAAATTTCAATCCTGAATGACTCTACCAAGAGATGTGAGTGTCCATTCAAACCGCTGCTTTTTGCAGCGGTTGGTCTTTTTGAATAATGAATGTTTTGTATTTTCACCAAAAGTAAAGTAGTTGCAAACTCATCCTTTTAGAAACTTGTTTGGGCTGTTGAGAGGAGTAGAAAAACATCAAAAATTTCAATTCTGCACGATTCTACCAAGAAATGTGAGTGTTCATTCAAACTGCTGCTTTTTGCTATTTTGGGCCCTATTCAATAATGAATGTTTGAATTTTCTCCAGAAGTAAAGTAGTTGCAAACTCATCCTGTTAGAAACTTGTTTGGGCTTATGATAGGAGTAGAAAAACATTAAAAATTTCAATCCTGAACGACTCTAACAAGAGATGTGAGTGTTCATTCAAACAGCTGCTTTTAGCTATTGGGCCCTATTGAATAATGACTGTTTTGAATTTTCCGCAAAAGTAAAGTAGTTGCAAACTCATCCTTATAGAGACTTGTTTGGGTTCATGAGAGGATTAAAAAAACGTCAAAAATTCCAATCCTGCACGATTCTAATGAGAAATGTGAGTGTTCATTCAAACAGCTGCTTTTTGCTATAAGGCCTTATTGAATAATGAATGTTTTGAATTTTCTCCAAAAGTAAAGTAGTTGCAAACTCATCCTTTTAGAAACTTGTTTGGGCTCATGAGAGGAGTACAAAAACATCAAAAATTTCAATCCTGCACGATTCTACCAAGAGATGTGAGTGTTCATTCAAACAGCTGCTTTTTGCTATTGGGCCCTATTGAATAATGAATGTTTTGAATTTTCTCCAGAAGTAAAGGATTTGCAAACTCATCCTTTTAGAAATTTGTTTGGGCTCATGAGAGGAGTACAAAAACATCAAAAATTTCAATCCTGAATGACTCTACCAAGAGATGTGAGTGTTCATTCAAACCGCTGCTTTTTGCTATTGGGTCTTATTGAATAATGAATGTTTTGTATTTTCTCCAAAAGTAAAGTAGCTGCAAACTCATCCTTTTAGAAACTTGTTTGGGCTGTTTGGAGGAGTAGAAAAACATCAAAAATTTCAATTCTACACGATTCTACCAAGAAATGTGAGTGTTCATTCAAACTGCTGCTTTTTGCAATTTTGGGCCCTATTGAATAATGAATGTTTTGAATCTTCTCCAGAAGTAAAGTAGTTGCAAACTCATCCTGTTAGAAACTTGTTTGGGCTCATGAGAGGAGTAGAAAAACATTAAAAATTTCAATCCTGAACGACTCTGCCAAGAGATGTGAGTGTTCATTCAAACAGCTGCTTTTAGCTATTGGGCCCTATTGAATAATGACTGTTTTGAATTTTCCACAAAAGTAAAGTAGTTGCAAACTCATCCTTATAGAGACTTGTTTGGGTTCATGAGAGGATTAAAAAAACGTCAAAAATTCCAATCCTTCACGATTCTAATGAGAAATGTGAATGTTCATTCAAACAGCTGCTTTTTGCTATTACGCCTTATTGAATAATGAATGTTTTGAATTTTCTCCAAAAGTAAAGTAGTTGCAAACTCATCCTTTTAGAAACTTGTTTGGGCTCATGAAAGGAGTAGAAAAACATCAAAAAATTCAATCCTGCACGATTCTAACAAGAGATGTGAGTGTTCAAACAGCTGCTTCTTGCTATTGGGCCCTATTGAATAATGAATGTTTTGAATTTTCTGCAAAAGTAAAGTAGTTGCAAACTCATCCTTATAGAGACTTATTTGGGCTCATGAGAGGAGTAGAAAATCGTCAAATTCCAATCCTGCACGATTCTATTGAGAACTGTGAGTGTTCATTCAAACCGCTGCTTTTTGCTATTGGGTCTTATTGAATAATGAATGTTTTGAATTTTCTGCAAAAGTAAAGTAGTTGCAAACTCATCCTTATAGAGACTTGTTTGGGCTCATGAGAGGAGTAGAAAAACATCAAAAATTTCAATCCTGCACGATTCTACCAAGAAATGTGAGTGTTCATTCAAACCGCTGCTTTTTGCTATTTTTGGGCCCTATTGAATAATGAATGTTTTGAATTTTCTCCAAAAGTAAAGTAGTTGCAAACTAATCCTTTTAGAAACTTGTTTGGGCTGTTGAGAGTAGAAAAACATCAAAAATTTCAATCCTGCACGATTCTACCAAGAAATGTTAGTGTTCATTCAAACCGCTGCTTTTTGCTATTGTTCCCTATTGAATAATGAATGTTTTGAATTTTCTCCAAAAGTAAAGTAGTTGCAAACTCATCCTTATAGAGACTTGTTTGGGCTCATGAGAGGAGTAGAAAAACATCAAAAATTTCAATCCTGCACAATTCTACTAAAAAATGTGAGTGTTCATTCAAACCGCTACTTTTTGCTATTTTGGACTCTATTGAATAATGAATGTTTTGAATTTTCTCCAAAAGTAAAGTAGTTGCAAACTCATCCTTATAGAAACTTGTTTGGGCTGTTAAGAGTAGAAAAACATCAAAAATTTCAATCCTGCACGATTCTACCAAGAAATGTGAGTGTTCATTCAAACCGCTGGTTTTTGCTATTTTGGGCCCTATTGAATAATGAATGTTTTGAATTTTCTCCAAAAGTAAAGTAGTTGCAAACTCATCCTTTTAGATATTTGTTTGGGCTCATGAGAGGAGTAGAAAAACATCAAAAATTTCAATCCTGAATGACTCTACCAAGAGATGTGAGTGTTCATTCAAACCGCTGCTTTTTGCTACTGGGTCTTATTGAATAATGAATGTTTTGTATTTTCTCCAAAAGTAAAGTAGTTGCAAACTCATCCTTTTAGAAACTTGTTTGGGCTGTTGAGAGGAGTAGAAAAACATCAAAAATTTCAATTCTGCACGATTCTACCAAGAAATGTGAGTGTTCATTCAAACTGCTGCTTTTTGCTATTTTGGGCCCTATTGAATAATGAATGTTTGAATTTTCTCCAGAAGTAAAGTAGTTGCAAACTCATCCTTTTAGAAACTTGTTTGGGCTCATGATAGGAGTAGAAAAACATTAAAAATTTCAATCCTGAACGACTCTACCAAGAGATGTGAGTGTTCATTCAAACAGCTGCTTTTAGCTATTGGGCCCTATTGAATAATGACTGTTTTGAATTTTCCACAAAAGTAAAGTAGTTGCAAACTCATCCTTATAGAGACTTGTTTGGGTTCATGAGAGGAGTAAAAAAAGTCAAAAATTCCAATCCTGCACGATTCTAATGAGAAATGTGAATGTTCATTCAAACAGCTGCTTTTTGCTATAAGGCCTTATTGAATAATGAATGTTTTGAATTTTCTCCAAAAGTAAAGTAGTTACAAACTCATCCTTTTAGAAACTTGTTTGGGCTCATGAGAGGAGTAGAAAAACATCAAAAATTTCAATCCTGCACGATTCTACCAAGAGATGTGAGTGTTCATTCAAACAGCTGCTTTTTGCTATTGGGCCCTATTGAATAATGAATGTTTTGAATTTTCTCCAGAAGTAAAGGAGTTGCAAACTCATCCTTTTAGAAATTTGTTTGGGCTCATGAGAGGAGTAGAAAAATATCAAAAATTTCAATCCTGAATGACTCTACCAAGAGATGTGAGTGTTCATTCAAACCGCTGCTTTTTGCTATTGGGTCTTATTGAATAATGAATGTTTTGTATTTTCTCCAAAAGTAAAGTAGTTGCAAACTCATCCTTTTAGAAACTTGTTTGGGCTGTTGAGAGGAGTAGAAAAACATCAAAAATTTCAATTCTGCACGATTCTACCAAGAAATGTGAGTGTTCATTCAAACTGCTGCTTTTTGCAATTTTGGGCCCTATTGAATAATGAATGTTTTGAATTTTCTCCAGAAGTAAAGTAGTTGCAAACTCATCCTGTTAGAAACTTGTTTGGGCTCATGAGAGGAGTAGAAAAACATTAAAAATTTCAATCCTGAACGACTCTACCAAGAGATGTGAGTGTTCATTCAAACAGCTGCTTTTAGCTATTGGTCCCTATTGAATAATGACTGTTTTGAATTTTCCGCAAAAGTAAAGTAGTTGCAAACTCATCTTTATAGAGACTTGTTTGGGTTCATGAGAGGATTAAAAAAACGTCAAAAATTCCAATCCTGCACGATTCTAATGAGAAATGTGAGTGTTCATTCAAACAGCTGCATTTTGCTATTAGGCCTTATTGAATAATGAATGTTTTGAATTTTCTCCAAAAGTAAAGTAGTTGCAAACTCATCCTTTTAGAAACTTGTTTGGGCTGTTGAAAGGAGTAGAAAAACATCAAAAATTTCAATCCTGCATGATTCTACCAAGAAATGTGAGTGTTCATTCAAACCGCTGGTTTTTGCTATTTTGGGCCCTATTGAATAATGAATGTTTTAAATTTTCTCCAAAAGTAAAGTAGTTGCAAACTCATTCTTGTTTGTGCTGTTGAGATGAGTTAAAAAACATCAAACATTTCAATACTGCATGATTCTACCAAGAAATGTGATTGTTCATTCAAAACGATGCTTTTTGCTATTGGGCTCTATTGAATAATGAATGTTTTGAATTTTCTCCAAAAGTAAAGTAGTTGCATACTCATCCTTTTAGAAACTTGTTTGGGCTGTTGAGAGGAGTAGAAAAACATCAAAAATTTCAATTCTGCACGATTCTACCAAGAAATGTGAGTGTTCATTCAAACTGTTGCTTTTTGCTATTTTGGGCCCTATTGAATAATGAATGTTTTGAATTTTCTCCAGAAGTAAAGTAGTTGCAAACTCATCCTTTTAGAAACTTGTTTGGGCTCATGAGAGGAGTAGAAAAACATCAAAAATTCCAATCCTGCACGATTCTATTGAGAACTGTGAGTGTTCATTCAAACCGCTGCTTTTTGCTATTGGGTCTTATTGAATAATGAATGTTTTGAATTTTCTCCAAAAGTAAAGTAGTTGCAAACTCATCCTTTTAGAAACTTGTTTGGGCTGTTGAGAGGAGTAGAAAAACATCAAAAACTTCAATCCTGCATGATTCTACCAAGAAATGTGAGTGTTCATTCAAACCGCTGGTTTTTGCTATTTTGGGCCCTATTGAATAATGAATGTTTTGAATTTTCTCCAAAAGTAAAGTATTTGCAAACTCATCCTTTTAGAAACTTGTTTGGGCTGTTCAGAGGAGTAAAAAAACTGAAATTTCAGTCCTGAATGATTCTACCAAGAGATGTGAGTGTTCATTCAAACAGCAGCTTTTTGCTATTGGGCCCTATTGAATAATGAATGTTTTGAATTTTCTGCAAAAGTAAAGTAGTTGCAAACTCATCCTTATAGAGACTTGTTTGGGCTCATGAGAGGAGTAGAAAAACGTCAAAAATTCCAATCCTGAATGATTCTACCAAGAAATGTGAGTGTTCATTCAAACAGCAGCTTTTTGCTATTGGGCCCTATTGAATAATGAATGTTTTGAATTTTCTCCAGAAGTAAAGGAGTTGCAAACTCATCCTTTTAGAAATTTGTTTGGGCTCTTGAGAGGAGTAGAAAAACATCAAAAATTTCAATCCTGAATGACTCTACCAAGAGATGTGAGTGTTCATTCAAACAGCTGCTTTTTGCTATTGGGCCCTATTGAATAATGAATGTTTTGAATTTTCTGCAAAAGTAAAGTAGTTGCAAACTCATCCTTATAGAGATTTGTTTGGGCTCATGAGAGGAGTAGAAAAACATCAAAAATTTCAATCCTGCACGATTCTACCAAGAAATGTGAGTGTTCATTCAAACTGCTGCTTTTTGCTATTTTGGGCCCTATTGAATAATGAATGTTTGAATTTTCTCCAGAAGTAAAGTAGTTGCAAACTCATCCTGTTAGAAATTTGTTTGGGCTCTTGAGAGGAGTAGAAAAACATCAAAAATTTCAATCCTGAATGACTCTACCAAGAGATGTGAGTGTTCATTCAAACAGCTGCTTTTTGCTATTGGGCCCTATTGAATAATGAATGTTTTGAATTTTCTCCAAAAGTAAAGTAGTTGCAAACTCATCCTTATAGAGATTTGTTTGGGCTCATGAGAGGAGTAGAAAAACATCAAAAATTTCAATCCTGCACGATTCTACCAAGAAATGTGAGTGTTCATTCAAACAGCTGCTTTTTGCTATTGGGCCCTATTGAATAATGAATGTTTTGAATTTTCTGCAAAAGTAAAGTAGTTGCAAACTCATCCTTTTAGAAACTTGTTTGGGCTGTTGAGAGGAGTAGAAAAACATCAAAAATTTCAATCCTGCATGATTCTACCAAGAAATGTGAGTGTTCATTCAAACCGCTGGTTTTTGCTATTTTGGGCCCTATTGAATAATGAATGTTTTGAATTTTCTCCAAAAGTAAAGTATTTGCAAACTCATCCTTTTAGAAACTTGTTTGGGCTGTTCAGAGGAGTAAAAAAACTGAAATTTCAGTCCTGAATGATTCTACCAAGAGATGTGAGTGTTCATTCAAACAGCTGCTTTTTGCTATAAGGCCTTATTGAATAATGAATGTTTTGAATTTTCTCCAAAAGTAAAGTAGTTACAAACTCATCCTTTTAGAAACTTGTTTGGGCTCATGAGAGGAGTAGAAAAACATCAAAAATTTCAATCCTGCACGATTCTACCAAGAGATGCGAGTGTTCATTCAAACAGCTGCTTTTTGCTATTGGGCCCTATTGAATAATGAATGTTTTGAATTTTCTCCAGAAGTAAAGGAGTTGCAAACTCATCCTTTTAGAAATTTGTTTGGGCTCATGAGAGGAGTAGAAAAATATCAAAAATTTCAATCCTGAATGACTCTACCAAGAGATGTGAGTGTTCATTCAAACCGCTGCTTTTTGCTATTGGGTCTTATTGAATAATGAATGTTTTGTATTTTCTCCAAAAGTAAAGTAGTTGCAAACTCATCCTTTTAGAAACTTGTTTGGGCTGTTGAGAGGAGTAGAAAAACATCAAAAATTTCAATTCTGCACGATTCTACCAAGAAATGTGAGTGTTCATTCAAACTGCTGCTTTTTGCAATTTTGGGCCCTATTGAATAATGAATGTTTTGAATTTTCTCCAGAAGTAAAGTAGTTGCAAACTCATCCTGTTAGAAACTTGTTTGGGCTCATGAGAGGAGTAGAAAAACTTTAAAAATTTCAATCCTGAACGACTCTACCAAGAGATGTGAGTGTTCATTCAAACAGCTGCTTTTAGCTATTGGTCCCTATTGAATAATGACTGTTTTGAATTTTCCGCAAAAGTAAAGTAGTTGCAAACTCATCTTTATAGAGACTTGTTTGGGTTCATGAGAGGATTAAAAAAACGTCAAAAATTCCAATCCTGCACGATTCTAATGAGAAATGTGAGTGTTCATTCAAACAGCTGCATTTTGCTATTAGGCCTTATTGAATAATGAATGTTTTGAATTTTCTCCAAAAGTAAAGTAGTTGCAAACTCATCCTTTTAGAAACTTGTTTGGGCTGTTGAAAGGAGTAGAAAAACATCAAAAATTTCAATCCTGCATGATTCTACCAAGAAATGTGAGTGTTCATTCAAACCGCTGGTTTTTGCTATTTTGGGCCCTATTGAATAATGAATGTTTTAAATTTTCTCCAAAAGTAAAGTAGTTGCAAACTCATTCTTGTTTGTGCTGTTGAGAGGAGTTAAAAAACATCAAACATTTCAATACTGCATGATTCTACCAAGAAATGTGATTGTTCATTCAAAACGATGCTTTTTGCTATTGAGCTCTATTGAATAATGAATGTTTTGAATTTTCTCCAAAAGTAAAGTAGTTGCATACTCATCCTTTTAGAAACTTGTTTGGGCTGTTGAGAGGAGAAGAAAAACATCAAAAATTTCAATTCTGCACGATTCTACCAAGAAATGTGAGTGTTCATTCAAACTGTTGCTTTTTGCTATTTTGGGCCCTATTGAATAATGAATGTTTTGAATTTTCTCCAGAAGTAAAGTAGTTGCAAACTCATCCTTTTAGAAACTTGTTTGGGCTCATGATAGGAGTAGAAAAACATCAAAAATTCCAATCCTGCACGATTCTATTGAGAACTGTGAGTGTTCATTCAAACCGCTGCTTTTTGCTATTGGGTCTTATTGAATAATGAATGTTTTGAATTTTCTCCAAAAGTAAAGTAGTTGCAAACTCATCCTTTTAGAAACTTGTTTGGGCTGTTGAGAGGAGTAGAAAAACATCAAAAATTTCAATCCTGCATGATTCTACCAAGAAATGTGAGTGTTCATTCAAACCGCTGGTTTTTGCTATTTTGGGCCCTATTGAATAATGAATGTTTTGAATTTTCTCCAAAAGTAAAGTATTTGCAAACTCATCCTTTTAGAAACTTGTTTGGGCTGTTCAGAGGAGTAAAAAAACTGAAATTTCAGTCCTGAATGATTCTACCAAGAGATGTGAGTGTTCATTCAAACAGCAGCTTTTTGCTATTGGGCCCTATTGAATAATGAATGTTTTGAATTTTCTGCAAAAGTAAAGTAGTTGCAAACTCATCCTTATAGAGACTTGTTTGGGCTCATGAGAGGAGTAGAAAAACGTCAAAAATTCCAATCCTGAATGATTCTACCAAGAAATGTGAGTGTTCATTCAAACAGCAGCTTTTTGCTATTGGGCCCTATTGAATAATGAATGTTTTGAATTTTCTCCAGAAGTAAAGGAGTTGCAAACTCATCCTTTTAGAAATTTGTTTGGGCTCTTGAGAGGAGTAGAAAAACATCAAAAATTTCAATCCTGAATGACTCTACCAAGAGATGTGAGTGTTCATTCAAACAGCTGCTTTTTGCTATTGGGCCCTTTTGAATAATGAATGTTTTGAATTTTCTGCAAAAGTAAAGTAGTTGCAAACTCATCCTTTTAGAGATTTGTTTGGGCTCATGAGACGAGTAGAAAAACATCAAAAATTTCAATCCTGCACGATTCTACCAAGAAATGTGAGTGTTCATTCAAACCGCTGCTTTTTGCTATTTTGGGCCCTATTGAATAATGAATGTTTTGAATTTTCTCCAAAAGTAAAGTAGTTGCAAACTAATCCTTTTAGAAACTTGTTTGGGCTGTTGAGAGTAGAAAAACATCAAAAATTTCAATCCTGCATGATTCTACCAAGAAATGTTAGTGTTCATTCAAACCGCTGCTTTTTGCTATTGGTCCCTATTGAATAATGAATGTTTTTAATTTTTTCCAAAAGTAAAGTAGTTGCAAACTCATCCTTTTAGAAACTTGTTTGGGCTGTTGAGAGGAGTAGAAAAACATCAAAAATTTCAATCCTGCATGATTCTACCAAGAAATGTGAGTGTTCATTCAAACCGCTGGTTTTTGCTATTTTGGGCACTATTGAATAATGAATGTTTTGAATTTTCTCCAAAAGTAAAGTAGTTGCAAACTCATCCTTTTAGAAACTTGTTTGGGCTGTTCAGAGGAGTAAAAAAACTGAAATTTCAGTCCTGAATGATTCTACCAAGAGATGTGAGTGTTCATTCAAACAGCTGCTTTTTGCTATTGGGCCCTATTGAATAATGAATGTTTTGAATTTTCTCCAGAAGTAAAGGAGTTGCAAACTCATCCTTTTAGAAATTTGTTTGGGCTCATGAGAGGAGTAGAAAAACATCAAAAATTTCAATCCTGAATGACTCTACCAAGAGATGTGAGTGTTCATTCAAACCGCTGCTTTTTGCTATTGGGTCTTATTGAATAATGAATGTTTTGTATTTTCTCCAAAAGTAAAGTAGTTGCAAACTCATCCTTTTAGAAACTTGTTTGGGCTGTTGAGAGGAGTAGAAAAACATCAAAAATTTCAATTCTGCACGATTCTACCAAGAAATGTGAGTGTTCATTCAAACTGCTGCTTTTTGCAATTTTGGGCCCTATTGAATAATGAATGTTTTGAATTTTCTCCAGAAGTAAATTAGTTGCAAACTCATCCTGTTAGAAACTTGTTTGGGCTCATGAGAGGAGTAGAAAAACATTAAAAATTTCAATCCTGAACGACTCTACCAAGAGATGTGAGTGTTCATTCAAACAGCTGCTTTTAGCTGTTGGGCCCTATTGAATAATGACTGTTTTGAATTTTCTGCAAAAGTAAAGTAGTTGCAAACTCATCCTTATAGAGACTTGTTTGGGTTCATGAGAGGATTAAAAAAAGTCAAAAATTCCAATCCTGCACGATTCTAATGAGAAATGTGAGTGTTCATTCAAACAGCTGCATTTTGCTATTAGGCCTTATTGAATAATGAATGTTTTGAATTTTCTCCAAAAGTAAAGTAGTTGCAAACTCATCCTTTTAGAAACTTGTTTGGGCTCATGAGAGGAGTAGAAAAACATCAAAAAATTCAATCCTGCATGATTCTAACAAGAGATGTGAGTGTTCAAACAGCTGCTTTTTGCTATTGGTCCCTATTGAATAATGAATGTTTTGAATTTCCTGCAAAAGTAAAGTAGTTGCAAACTCATCCTTTTAGAAATTTGTTTGGGCTGTTGAAAGGAGTAGAAAAACATCAAAAATTTCAATCCTGCATGATTCTACCAAGAAATGTGAGTGTTCATTCAAACCGCTGGTTTTTGCTATTTTGGGCCCTATTGAATAATGAATGTTTTAAATTTTCTCCAAAAGTAAAGTAGTTGCAAACTCATTCTTGTTTGTGCTGTTGAGAGGAGTTAAAAAACATCAAACATTTCAATACTGCATGATTCTACCAAGAAATGTGATTGCTCATTCAAAACAATGCTTTTTGCTATTGGGCACTATTGAATAATGAATGTTTTGAATTTTCTCCAGAAGTAAAGCAGTTGCAAACTCATCCTTTTAGAAACTTGTTTGGGCTCATGAGAGGAGTAGAAAAACATCAAAAATTTCAATTCTGCACGATTCTACCAAGAGATGTGAGTGTTCATTCAAACAGCTGCTTTTTGCTATTGGGCCCTATTGAATAATGAATGTTTTGAATTTTCTGCAAAAGTAAAGTAATTGCAAACTCATCCTTATAGAGACTTGTTTGGGCTCATGAGAGGAGTAGAAAAACGTCAAAAATTCCAATCCTGAATGATTCTACCAAGAAATGTGAGTGTTCATTCAAACCGCTGCTTTTTGCTATTTTGGGCCCTATTGAATAATGAATGTTTTGAATTTTCTCCAAAAGTAAAGTAGTTGCAAACTAATCCTTTTAGAAACTTGTTTGGGCTGTTGAGAGTAGAAAAACAACAAAAATTTCAATCCTGCACGATTCTACCAAGAAATGTTAGTGTTCATTCAAACCGCTGCTTTTTGCTATTGGTCCCTATTGAATAATGAATAATTTGAATTTTCTCCAAAAGTAAAGTAGTTGCAAACTCATCCTTTTAGAAACTTGTTTGGGCTGTTGAGAGGAGTAGAAAAACATCAAAAATTTCAATCCTGCATGGTTCTACCAAGAAATGTGAGTGTTCATTCAAACCGCTGGTTTTTGCTATTTTGGGCCCTATTGAATAATGAATGTTTTGAATTTTCTGCAAAAGTAGAGTAGTTGCAAACTCATCCTTTTAGAAACTTGTTTGGGCTGTTGAGAGGAGTAGAAGAACATCAAAAATTTCAATTCTGCACAATTCTACCAAAAAATGTGAGTGTTCATTCAAACCGCTACTTTTTGCTATTTTGGACTCTATTGAATAATGAATGTTTTGCATTTTCTCCAAAAGTAAAGTAGTTGCAAACTCATCCTTATAGAGACTTGTTTGGGCTGTTAAGAGTAGAAAAACATCAAAAATTTCAATCCTGCACGATTCTACCAAGAAATGTGAGTGTTCATTCAAACAGCTGCTTTTTGCTATTGGTCCCTATTGAATAATGAATGTTTTGAATTTTCTCCAAAAGTAAAGTAGTTGCAAACTCATCCTTTTAGAAACTTGTTTGGGCCGTTGAGAGGAATAGAAAAACATCAAAAATTTCAATCCTGCACGATTCTACCAAGAAATGTGAGTGTTCATTCAAACCGCTGGTTTTTGCTATTTTGGGCCCTATTGAATAATGAATGTTTTGAATTTTCTCCAAAAGTAAAGTAGTTGCAAACTCATCCTTTTAGAAATTTGTTTGGGCTCATGAGAGGAGTAGAAAAACATCAAAAATTTCAATCCTGAATGACTCTACCAAGAGATGTGAGTGTTCATTCAAACCGCTGCTTTTTGTTACTGGGTCTTATTGAATAATGAATGTTTTGTATTTTCTCCAAAAGTAAAGTAGTTGCAAACTCAACCTTTTAGAAATTTGTTTGGTCTCATGAGAGGAGTAGAAAAACATCAAAACTTTCAATCCTGAATGACTCTACCAAGAGATGTGAGTGTTCATTCAAACAGCTGCTTTTTGCTAACGTGCCCTATTGAATAATGAATGTTTTGAATTTTCTCCAAAAGTAAAGTAGTTGCAAACTCATCCTTTTAGAAACTTGTTTGGGCCGTTGAGAGGAATAGAAAAACATCAAAAATTTCAATCCTGCACGATTCTACCAAGAAATGTGAGTGTTCATTCAAACCGCTGGTTTTTGCTATTTTGGGCCCTATTGAATAATGAATGTTTTGAATTTTCTCCAAAAGTAAAGTAGTTGCAAACTCATCCTTTTAGAAATTTGTTTGGGCTCATGAGAGGAGTAGAAAAACATCAAAAATTTCAATCCTGAATGACTCTACCAAGAGATGTGAGTGTTCATTCAAACAGCTGCTTTTTGCTATTGGGCTCTATTGAATAATGAATGTTTTGAATTTTCTCCAAAAGTAAAGTAGTTGCAAACTCATCCTTTTAGAAACTTGTTTGGGCTCATGAGAGGAGTAGAAAAACATCAAAAATTTCAATCCTGCACGATTCTACCAAGAGATGTGAGTGTTCATTCAAACAGCTGCTTTTTGCTATTGGGCCCTATTGAATAATGAATGTTTTGAATTTTCTCCAGAAGTAAAGGAGTTGCAAACTCATCCTTTTAGAAATTTGTTTGGGCTCATGAGAGGAGTAGAAAAACATCAAAAATTTCAATCCTGAATGACTCTACCAAGAGATGTGAGTGTTCATTCAAACCGCTGCTTTTTGCTATTGGGTCTTATTGAATAATGAATGTTTTGTATTTTCTCCAAAAGTAAAGTAGTTGCAAACTCATCCTTTTAGAAACTTGTTTGGGCTGTTGAGAGGAGTAGAAAAACATCAAAAATTTCAATTCTGCACGATTCTACCAAGAAATGTGAGTGTTCATTCAAACTGCTGCTTTTTGCAATTTTGGGCATTATTGAATAATGAATGTTTTGAATTTTCTCCAGAAGTAAAGTAGTTGCAAACTCATCCTGTTAGAAACTTGTTTGGGCTCATGAGAGGAGTAGAAAAACATTAAAAATTTCAATCCTGAACGACTCTACCAAGAGATGTGAGTGTTCATTCAAACAGCTGCTTTTAGCTATTGGGCCCTATTGAATAATGACTGTTTTGAATTTTCCGCAAAAGTAAAGTAGTTGCAAACTCATCCTTATAGAGACTTGTTTGGGTTCATGAGAGGATTAAAAAAACATCAAAAATTCCAATCCTGCACGATTCTAATGAGAAATGTGAGTGTTCATTCAAACAGCTGCATTTTGCTATTAGGCCTTATTGAATAATGAATGTTTTGAATTTTCTCGAAAAGTAAAGTAGTTGCAAACTAATCCTTTTAGAAACTTGTTTGGGCTGTTGAGAGTAGAAAAACATCAAAAATTTCAATCCTGCACAATTCTACCAAGAAATGTTAGTGTTCATTCAAACCGCTGCTTTTTGCTATTGGTCCCTATTGAATAATGAATGTTTTGAATTTTCTCCAAAAGTAAAGTAGTTGCAAACTCATCCTTTTAGAAACTTGTTTGGGCTGTTGAGAGGAGTAGAAAAACATCAAAAATTTCAATCCTGCATGATTCTACCAAGAAATGTGAGTGTTCATTCAAACCGCTGGTTTTTGCTATTTTGGGCCCTATTGAATAATGAATGTTTTGAATTTTCTCCAAAAATAAAGTAGTTGCAAACTCATCCTTTTAGAAATTTGTTTGGGCTCATGAGAGGAGTAGAAAAACATCAAAAATTTCAATCCTGAATGACTCTACCAAGAGATGTGTGTTCATTCAAACCGCTGCTTTTTGTTACTGGGTCTTATTGAATAATGAATGTTTTGTATTTTCTCCAAAAGTAAAGTAGTTGCAAACTCAACCTTTTAGAAATTTGTTTGGGCTCATGAGAGGAGTAGAAAAACATCAAAAATTTCAATCCTGAATGACTCTACCAAGAGATGTGAGTGTTCATTCAAACAGCTGCTTTTTGCTATTGGGCCCTATTGAATAATGAATGTTTTGAATTTTCTCCAAAAGTAAAGTAGTTGCAAACTCATCCTTTTAGAAACTTGTTTGGGCTCATGAGAGGAGTAGAAAAACATCAAAAATTTCAATCCTGCACAATTCTACCAAGAAATGTTAGTGTTCATTCAAACCGCTGCTTTTTGCTATTGGTCCCTATTGAATAATGAATGTTTTGAATTTTCTCCAAAAGTAAAGTAGTTGCAAACTGATCCTTTTAGAAACTTGTTTGGGCTGTTGAGAGTAGAAAAACATCAAAAATTTCAATCCTGCACAATTCTACCAAGAAATGTTAGTGTTCATTCAAACCGCTGCTTTTTGCTATTGGTCCCTATTGAATAATGAATGTTTTGAATTTTCTCCAAAAGTAAAGTAGTTGCAAACTGATCCTTTTAGAAACTTGTTTGGGCTGTTGAGAGGAGTAGAAAAACATCAAAAATTTCAATCCTGCACAATTTTACCAAAAAATGTGAGTGTTCATTCAAACCGCTACTTTTTGCTATTTTGGACTCTATGAATAATGAATGCTTTGCATTTTCTCCAAAAGTAAAGTAGTTGCAAACTCATCCTTATAGAAACTTGTTTCGGCTGCTAAGAGTAGAAAAACATCAAAAATTTCAATCCTGCACGATTCTACCAAGAAATGTGAGTGTTCATTCAAACCGCTGGTTTTTGCTATTTTGGGCCCTATTGAATAATGAATGTTTTGAATTTTCTCCAAATGTAAAGTAGTTGAAAACTAATCCTTTTAGAAACTTGTTTAGGCTGTTGAGAGGAGTAGAAAAACATCAAAAATTTCAATCCTGCATGATTCTACCAAGAAATGTGAGTGTTCATTCAAACAGGTGCTTTTTGCTATTGGTCCCTATTGAATAATGAATGTTTTAAATTTTCTCCAGAAGTAAAGTAGTTGCAAACTCATCCTTTTAGAAACTTGTTTGGGCCATTGAGAGGAGTAGAAAAACATCAAAAATTTCAATCCTGCACGATTCTACCAAGAAATGTGAGTGTTCATTCAAACCGCTGGTTTTTGCTATTTTGGGCCCTATTGAATAATGAATGTTTTGAATTTTCTCCAAAAGTAAAGTAGTTGCAAACTCATCCTTTTAGAAATTTGTTTGGGCTTATGAGAGGAGTAGAAAAACATCAAAAATTTCAATCCTGAATGACTCTACCAAGAGATGTGAGTGTCCATTCAAACCGCTGCTTTTTGCAGCGGTTGGTCTTTTTGAATAATGAATGTTTTGTATTTTCACCAAAAGTAAAGTAGTTGCAAACTCATCCTTTTAGAAACTTGTTTGGGCTGTTGAGAGGAGTAGAAAAACATCAAAAATTTCAATTCTGCACGATTCTACCAAGAAATGTGAGTGTTCATTCAAACTGCTGCTTTTTGCTATTTTGGGCCCTATTCAATAATGAATGTTTGAATTTTCTCCAGAAGTAAAGTAGTTGCAAACTCATCCTGTTAGAAACTTGTTTGGGCTTATGATAGGAGTAGAAAAACATTAAAAATTTCAATCCTGAACGACTCTAACAAGAGATGTGAGTGTTCATTCAAACAGCTGCTTTTAGCTATTGGGCCCTATTGAATAATGACTGTTTTGAATTTTCCGCAAAAGTAAAGTAGTTGCAAACTCATCCTTATAGAGACTTGTTTGGGTTCATGAGAGGATTAAAAAAACGTCAAAAATTCCAATCCTGCACGATTCTAATGAGAAATGTGAGTGTTCATTCAAACAGCTGCTTTTTGCTATAAGGCCTTATTGAATAATGAATGTTTTGAATTTTCTCCAAAAGTAAAGTAGTTGCAAACTCATCCTTTTAGAAACTTGTTTGGGCTCATGAGAGGAGTACAAAAACATCAAAAATTTCAATCCTGCACGATTCTACCAAGAGATGTGAGTGTTCATTCAAACAGCTGCTTTTTGCTATTGGGCCCTATTGAATAATGAATGTTTTGAATTTTCTCCAGAAGTAAAGGATTTGCAAACTCATCCTTTTAGAAATTTGTTTGGGCTCATGAGAGGAGTACAAAAACATCAAAAATTTCAATCCTGAATGACTCTACCAAGAGATGTGAGTGTTCATTCAAACCGCTGCTTTTTGCTATTGGGTCTTATTGAATAATGAATGTTTTGTATTTTCTCCAAAAGTAAAGTAGCTGCAAACTCATCCTTTTAGAAACTTGTTTGGGCTGTTTGGAGGAGTAGAAAAACATCAAAAATTTCAATTCTACACGATTCTACCAAGAAATGTGAGTGTTCATTCAAACTGCTGCTTTTTGCAATTTTGGGCCCTATTGAATAATGAATGTTTTGAATCTTCTCCAGAAGTAAAGTAGTTGCAAACTCATCCTGTTAGAAACTTGTTTGGGCTCATGAGAGGAGTAGAAAAACATTAAAAATTTCAATCCTGAACGACTCTGCCAAGAGATGTGAGTGTTCATTCAAACAGCTGCTTTTAGCTATTGGGCCCTATTGAATAATGACTGTTTTGAATTTTCCACAAAAGTAAAGTAGTTGCAAACTCATCCTTATAGAGACTTGTTTGGGTTCATGAGAGGATTAAAAAAACGTCAAAAATTCCAATCCTTCACGATTCTAATGAGAAATGTGAATGTTCATTCAAACAGCTGCTTTTTGCTATTACGCCTTATTGAATAATGAATGTTTTGAATTTTCTCCAAAAGTAAAGTAGTTGCAAACTCATCCTTTTAGAAACTTGTTTGGGCTCATGAAAGGAGTAGAAAAACATCAAAAAATTCAATCCTGCACGATTCTAACAAGAGATGTGAGTGTTCAAACAGCTGCTTCTTGCTATTGGGCCCTATTGAATAATGAATGTTTTGAATTTTCTGCAAAAGTAAAGTAGTTGCAAACTCATCCTTATAGAGACTTATTTGGGCTCATGAGAGGAGTAGAAAATCGTCAAATTCCAATCCTGCACGATTCTATTGAGAACTGTGAGTGTTCATTCAAACCGCTGCTTTTTGCTATTGGGTCTTATTGAATAATGAATGTTTTGAATTTTCTGCAAAAGTAAAGTAGTTGCAAACTCATCCTTATAGAGACTTGTTTGGGCTCATGAGAGGAGTAGAAAAACATCAAAAATTTCAATCCTGCACGATTCTACCAAGAAATGTGAGTGTTCATTCAAACCGCTGCTTTTTGCTATTTTTGGGCCCTATTGAATAATGAATGTTTTGAATTTTCTCCAAAAGTAAAGTAGTTGCAAACTAATCCTTTTAGAAACTTGTTTGGGCTGTTGAGAGTAGAAAAACATCAAAAATTTCAATCCTGCACGATTCTACCAAGAAATGTTAGTGTTCATTCAAACCGCTGCTTTTTGCTATTGTTCCCTATTGAATAATGAATGTTTTGAATTTTCTCCAAAAGTAAAGTAGTTGCAAACTCATCCTTATAGAGACTTGTTTGGGCTCATGAGAGGAGTAGAAAAACATCAAAAATTTCAATCCTGCACAATTCTACTAAAAAATGTGAGTGTTCATTCAAACCGCTACTTTTTGCTATTTTGGACTCTATTGAATAATGAATGTTTTGAATTTTCTCCAAAAGTAAAGTAGTTGCAAACTCATCCTTATAGAAACTTGTTTGGGCTGTTAAGAGTAGAAAAACATCAAAAATTTCAATCCTGCACGATTCTACCAAGAAATGTGAGTGTTCATTCAAACCGCTGGTTTTTGCTATTTTGGGCCCTATTGAATAATGAATGTTTTGAATTTTCTCCAAAAGTAAAGTAGTTGCAAACTCATCCTTTTAGATATTTGTTTGGGCTCATGAGAGGAGTAGAAAAACATCAAAAATTTCAATCCTGAATGACTCTACCAAGAGATGTGAGTGTTCATTCAAACCGCTGCTTTTTGCTACTGGGTCTTATTGAATAATGAATGTTTTGTATTTTCTCCAAAAGTAAAGTAGTTGCAAACTCATCCTTTTAGAAACTTGTTTGGGCTGTTGAGAGGAGTAGAAAAACATCAAAAATTTCAATTCTGCACGATTCTACCAAGAAATGTGAGTGTTCATTCAAACTGCTGCTTTTTGCTATTTTGGGCCCTATTGAATAATGAATGTTTGAATTTTCTCCAGAAGTAAAGTAGTTGCAAACTCATCCTTTTAGAAACTTGTTTGGGCTCATGATAGGAGTAGAAAAACATTAAAAATTTCAATCCTGAACGACTCTACCAAGAGATGTGAGTGTTCATTCAAACAGCTGCTTTTAGCTATTGGGCCCTATTGAATAATGACTGTTTTGAATTTTCCACAAAAGTAAAGTAGTTGCAAACTCATCCTTATAGAGACTTGTTTGGGTTCATGAGAGGAGTAAAAAAAAGTCAAAAATTCCAATCCTGCACGATTCTAATGAGAAATGTGAATGTTCATTCAAACAGCTGCTTTTTGCTATAAGGCCTTATTGAATAATGAATGTTTTGAATTTTCTCCAAAAGTAAAGTAGTTACAAACTCATCCTTTTAGAAACTTGTTTGGGCTCATGAGAGGAGTAGAAAAACATCAAAAATTTCAATCCTGCACGATTCTACCAAGAGATGTGAGTGTTCATTCAAACAGCTGCTTTTTGCTATTGGGCCCTATTGAATAATGAATGTTTTGAATTTTCTCCAGAAGTAAAGGAGTTGCAAACTCATCCTTTTAGAAATTTGTTTGGGCTCATGAGAGGAGTAGAAAAATATCAAAAATTTCAATCCTGAATGACTCTACCAAGAGATGTGAGTGTTCATTCAAACCGCTGCTTTTTGCTATTGGGTCTTATTGAATAATGAATGTTTTGTATTTTCTCCAAAAGTAAAGTAGTTGCAAACTCATCCTTTTAGAAACTTGTTTGGGCTGTTGAGAGGAGTAGAAAAACATCAAAAATTTCAATTCTGCACGATTCTACCAAGAAATGTGAGTGTTCATTCAAACTGCTGCTTTTTGCAATTTTGGGCCCTATTGAATAATGAATGTTTTGAATTTTCTCCAGAAGTAAAGTAGTTGCAAACTCATCCTGTTAGAAACTTGTTTGGGCTCATGAGAGGAGTAGAAAAACATTAAAAATTTCAATCCTGAACGACTCTACCAAGAGATGTGAGTGTTCATTCAAACAGCTGCTTTTAGCTATTGGTCCCTATTGAATAATGACTGTTTTGAATTTTCCGCAAAAGTAAAGTAGTTGCAAACTCATCTTTATAGAGACTTGTTTGGGTTCATGAGAGGATTAAAAAAACGTCAAAAATTCCAATCCTGCACGATTCTAATGAGAAATGTGAGTGTTCATTCAAACAGCTGCATTTTGCTATTAGGCCTTATTGAATAATGAATGTTTTGAATTTTCTCCAAAAGTAAAGTAGTTGCAAACTCATCCTTTTAGAAACTTGTTTGGGCTGTTGAAAGGAGTAGAAAAACATCAAAAATTTCAATCCTGCATGATTCTACCAAGAAATGTGAGTGTTCATTCAAAACGCTGGTTTTTGCTATTTTGGGCCCTATTGAATAATGAATGTTTTAAATTTTCTCCAAAAGTAAAGTAGTTGCAAACTCATTCTTGTTTGTGCTGTTGAGATGAGTTAAAAAACATCAAACATTTCAATACTGCATGATTCTACCAAGAAATGTGATTGTTCATTCAAAACGATGCTTTTTGCTATTGGGCTCTATTGAATAATGAATGTTTTGAATTTTCTCCAAAAGTAAAGTAGTTGCATACTCATCCTTTTAGAAACTTGTTTGGGCTGTTGAGAGGAGTAGAAAAACATCAAAAATTTCAATTCTGCACGATTCTACCAAGAAATGTGAGTGTTCATTCAAACTGTTGCTTTTTGCTATTTTGGGCCCTATTGAATAATGAATGTTTTGAATTTTCTCCAGAAGTAAAGTAGTTGCAAACTCATCCTTTTAGAAACTTGTTTGGGCTCATGAGAGGAGTAGAAAAACATCAAAAATTCCAATCCTGCACGATTCTATTGAGAACTGTGAGTGTTCATTCAAACCGCTGCTTTTTGCTATTGGGTCTTATTGAATAATGAATGTTTTGAATTTTCTCCAAAAGTAAAGTAGTTGCAAACTCATCCTTTTAGAAACTTGTTTGGGCTGTTGAGAGGAGTAGAAAAACATCAAAAACTTCAATCCTGCATGATTCTACCAAGAAATGTGAGTGTTCATTCAAACCGCTGGTTTTTGCTATTTTGGGCCCTATTGAATAATGAATGTTTTGAATTTTCTCCAAAAGTAAAGTATTTGCAAACTCATCCTTTTAGAAACTTGTTTGGGCTGTTCAGAGGAGTAAAAAAACTGAAATTTCAGTCCTGAATGATTCTACCAAGAGATGTGAGTGTTCATTCAAACAGCAGCTTTTTGCTATTGGGCCCTATTGAATAATGAATGTTTTGAATTTTCTGCAAAAGTAAAGTAGTTGCAAACTCATCCTTATAGAGACTTGTTTGGGCTCATGAGAGGAGTAGAAAAACGTCAAAAATTCCAATCCTGAATGATTCTACCAAGAAATGTGAGTGTTCATTCAAACAGCAGCTTTTTGCTATTGGGCCCTATTGAATAATGAATGTTTTGAATTTTCTCCAGAAGTAAAGGAGTTGCAAACTCATCCTTTTAGAAATTTGTTTGGGCTCTTGAGAGGAGTAGAAAAACATCAAAAATTTCAATCCTGAATGACTCTACCAAGAGATGTGAGTGTTCATTCAAACAGCTGCTTTTTGCTATTGGGCCCTATTGAATAATGAATGTTTTGAATTTTCTGCAAAAGTAAAGTAGTTGCAAACTCATCCTTATAGAGATTTGTTTGGGCTCATGAGAGGAGTAGAAAAACATCAAAAATTTCAATCCTGCACGATTCTACCAAGAAATGTGAGTGTTCATTCAAACTGCTGCTTTTTGCTATTTTGGGCCCTATTGAATAATGAATGTTTGAATTTTCTCCAGAAGTAAAGTAGTTGCAAACTCATCCTGTTAGAAATTTGTTTGGGCTCTTGAGAGGAGTAGAAAAACATCAAAAATTTCAATCCTGAATGACTCTACCAAGAGATGTGAGTGTTCATTCAAACAGCTGCTTTTTGCTATTGGGCCCTATTGAATAATGAATGTTTTGAATTTTCTCCAAAAGTAAAGTAGTTGCAAACTCATCCTTATAGAGATTTGTTTGGGCTCATGAGAGGAGTAGAAAAACATCAAAAATTTCAATCCTGCACGATTCTACCAAGAAATGTGAGTGTTCATTCAAACAGCTGCTTTTTGCTATTGGGCCCTATTGAATAATGAATGTTTTGAATTTTCTGCAAAAGTAAAGTAGTTGCAAACTCATCCTTTTAGAAACTTGTTTGGGCTGTTGAGCGGAGTAGAAAAACATCAAAAATTTCAATCCTGCATGATTCTACCAAGAAATGTGAGTGTTCATTCAAACCGCTGGTTTTTGCTATTTTGGGCCCTATTGAATAATGAATGTTTTGAATTTTCTCCAAAAGTAAAGTATTTGCAAACTCATCCTTTTAGAAACTTGTTTGGGCTGTTCAGAGGAGTAAAAAAACTGAAATTTCAGTCCTGAATGATTCTACCAAGAGATGTGAGTGTTCATTCAAACAGCTGCTTTTTGCTATAAGGCCTTATTGAATAATGAATGTTTTGAATTTTCTCCAAAAGTAAAGTAGTTACAAACTCATCCTTTTAGAAACTTGTTTGGGCTCATGAGAGGAGTAGAAAAACATCAAAAATTTCAATCCTGCACGATTCTACCAAGAGATGCGAGTGTTCATTCAAACAGCTGCTTTTTGCTATTGGGCCCTATTGAATAATGAATGTTTTGAATTTTCTCCAGAAGTAAAGGAGTTGCAAACTCATCCTTTTAGAAATTTGTTTGGGCTCATGAGAGGAGTAGAAAAATATCAAAAATTTCAATCCTGAATGACTCTACCAAGAGATGTGAGTGTTCATTCAAACCGCTGCTTTTTGCTATTGGGTCTTATTGAATAATGAATGTTTTGTATTTTCTCCAAAAGTAAAGTAGTTGCAAACTCATCCTTTTAGAAACTTGTTTGGGCTGTTGAGAGGAGTAGAAAAACATCAAAAATTTCAATTCTGCACGATTCTACCAAGAAATGTGAGTGTTCATTCAAACTGCTGCTTTTTGCAATTTTGGGCCCTATTGAATAATGAATGTTTTGAATTTTCTCCAGAAGTAAAGTAGTTGCAAACTCATCCTGTTAGAAACTTGTTTGGGCTCATGAGAGGAGTAGAAAAACTTTAAAAATTTCAATCCTGAACGACTCTACCAAGAGATGTGAGTGTTCATTCAAACAGCTGCTTTTAGCTATTGGTCCCTATTGAATAATGACTGTTTTGAATTTTCCGCAAAAGTAAAGTAGTTGCAAACTCATCTTTATAGAGACTTGTTTGGGTTCATGAGAGGATTAAAAAAACGTCAAAAATTCCAATCCTGCACGATTCTAATGAGAAATGTGAGTGTTCATTCAAACAGCTGCATTTTGCTATTAGGCCTTATTGAATAATGAATGTTTTGAATTTTCTCCAAAAGTAAAGTAGTTGCAAACTCATCCTTTTAGAAACTTGTTTGGGCTGTTGAAAGGAGTAGAAAAACATCAAAAATTTCAATCCTGCATGATTCTACCAAGAAATGTGAGTGTTCATTCAAACCGCTGGTTTTTGCTATTTTGGGCCCTATTGAATAATGAATGTTTTAAATTTTCTCCAAAAGTAAAGTAGTTGCAAACTCATTCTTGTTTGTGCTGTTGAGAGGAGTTAAAAAACATCAAACATTTCAATACTGCATGATTCTACCAAGAAATGTGATTGTTCATTCAAAACGATGCTTTTTGCTATTGAGCTCTATTGAATAATGAATGTTTTGAATTTTCTCCAAAAGTAAAGTAGTTGCATACTCATCCTTTTAGAAACTTGTTTGGGCTGTTGAGAGGAGAAGAAAAACATCAAAAATTTCAATTCTGCACGATTCTACCAAGAAATGTGAGTGTTCATTCAAACTGTTGCTTTTTGCTATTTTGGGCCCTATTGAATAATGAATGTTTTGAATTTTCTCCAGAAGTAAAGTAGTTGCAAACTCATCCTTTTAGAAACTTGTTTGGGCTCATGAGAGGAGTAGAAAAACATCAAAAATTCCAATCCTGCACGATTCTATTGAGAACTGTGAGTGTTCATTCAAACCGCTGCTTTTTGCTATTGGGTCTTATTGAATAATGAATGTTTTGAATTTTCTCCAAAAGTAAAGTAGTTGCAAACTCATCCTTTTAGAAACTTGTTTGGGCTGTTGAGAGGAGTAGAAAAACATCAAAAATTTCAATCCTGCATGATTCTACCAAGAAATGTGAGTGTTCATTCAAACCGCTGGTTTTTGCTATTTTGGGCCCTATTGAATAATGAATGTTTTGAATTTTCTCCAAAAGTAAAGTATTTGCAAACTCATCCTTTTAGAAACTTGTTTGGGCTGTTCAGAGGAGTAAAAAAACTGAAATTTCAGTCCTGAATGATTCTACCAAGAGATGTGAGTGTTCATTCAAACAGCAGCTTTTTGCTATTGGGCCCTATTGAATAATGAATGTTTTGAATTTTCTGCAAAAGTAAAGTAGTTGCAAACTCATCCTTATAGAGACTTGTTTGGGCTCATGAGAGGAGTAGAAAAACGTCAAAAATTCCAATCCTGAATGATTCTACCAAGAAATGTGAGTGTTCATTCAAACAGCAGCTTTTTGCTATTGGGCCCTATTGAATAATGAATGTTTTGAATTTTCTCCAGAAGTAAAGGAGTTGCAAACTCATCCTTTTAGAAATTTGTTTGGGCTCTTGAGAGGAGTAGAAAAACATCAAAAATTTCAATCCTGAATGACTCTACCAAGAGATGTGAGTGTTCATTCAAACAGCTGCTTTTTGCTATTGGGCCCTTTTGAATAATGAATGTTTTGAATTTTCTGCAAAAGTAAAGTAGTTGCAAACTCATCCTTTTAGAGATTTGTTTGGGCTCATGAGACGAGTAGAAAAACATCAAAAATTTCAATCCTGCACGATTCTACCAAGAAATGTGAGTGTTCATTCAAACCGCTGCTTTTTGCTATTTTGGGCCCTATTGAATAATGAATGTTTTGAATTTTCTCCAAAAGTAAAGTAGTTGCAAACTAATCCTTTTAGAAACTTGTTTGGGCTGTTGAGAGTAGAAAAACATCAAAAATTTCAATCCTGCATGATTCTACCAAGAAATGTTAGTGTTCATTCAAACCGCTGCTTTTTGCTATTGGTCCCTATTGAATAATGAATGTTTTTAATTTTTTCCAAAAGTAAAGTAGTTGCAAACTCATCCTTTTAGAAACTTGTTTGGGCTGTTGAGAGGAGTAGAAAAACATCAAAAATTTCAATCCTGCATGATTCTACCAAGAAATGTGAGTGTTCATTCAAACCGCTGGTTTTTGCTATTTTGGGCACTATTGAATAATGAATGTTTTGAATTTTCTCCAAAAGTAAAGTAGTTGCAAACTCATCCTTTTAGAAACTTGTTTGGGCTGTTCAGAGGAGTAAAAAAACTGAAATTTCAGTCCTGAATGATTCTACCAAGAGATGTGAGTGTTCATTCAAACAGCTGCTTTTTGCTATTGGGCCCTATTGAATAATGAATGTTTTGAATTTTCTCCAGAAGTAAAGGAGTTGCAAACTCATTCTTTTAGAAATTTGTTTGGGCTCATGAGAGGAGTAGAAAAACATCAAAAATTTCAATCCTGAATGACTCTACCAAGAGATGTGAGTGTTCATTCAAACCGCTGCTTTTTGCTATTGGGTCTTATTGAATAATGAATGTTTTGTATTTTCTCCAAAAGTAAAGTAGTTGCAAACTCATCCTTTTAGAAACTTGTTTGGGCTGTTGAGAGGAGTAGAAAAACATCAAAAATTTCAATTCTGCACGATTCTACCAAGAAATGTGAGTGTTCATTCAAACTGCTGCTTTTTGCAATTTTGGGCCCTATTGAATAATGAATGTTTTGAATTTTCTCCAGAAGTAAATTAGTTGCAAACTCATCCTGTTAGAAACTTGTTTGGGCTCATGAGAGGAGTAGAAAAACATTAAAAATTTCAATCCTGAACGACTCTACCAAGAGATGTGAGTGTTCATTCAAACAGCTGCTTTTAGCTGTTGGGCTCTATTGAATAATGACTGTTTTGAATTTTCTGCAAAAGTAAAGTAGTTGCAAACTCATCCTTATAGAGACTTGTTTGGGTTCATGAGAGGATTAAAAAAAGTCAAAAATTCCAATCCTGCACGATTCTAATGAGAAATGTGAGTGTTCATTCAAACAGCTGCATTTTGCTATTAGGCCTTATTGAATAATGAATGTTTTGAATTTTCTCCAAAAGTAAAGTAGTTGCAAACTCATCCTTTTAGAAACTTGTTTGGGCTCATGAGAGGAGTAGAAAAACATCAAAAAATTCAATCCTGCATGATTCTAACAAGAGATGTGAGTGTTCAAACAGCTGCTTTTTGCTATTGGTCCCTATTGAATAATGAATGTTTTGAATTTCCTGCAAAAGTAAAGTAGTTGCAAACTCATCCTTTTAGAAATTTGTTTGGGCTGTTGAAAGGAGTAGAAAAACATCAAAAATTTCAATCCTGCATGATTCTACCAAGAAATGTGAGTGTTCATTCAAACCGCTGGTTTTTGCTATTTTGGGCCCTATTGAATAATGAATGTTTTAAATTTTCTCCAAAAGTAAAGTAGTTGCAAACTCATTCTTGTTTGTGCTGTTGAGAGGAGTTAAAAAACATCAAACATTTCAATACTGCATGATTCTACCAAGAAATGTGATTGCTCATTCAAAACGATGCTTTTTGCTATTGGGCACTATTGAATAATGAATGTTTTGAATTTTCTCCAGAAGTAAAGCAGTTGCAAACTCATCCTTTTAGAAACTTGTTTGGGCTCATGAGAGGAGTAGAAAAACATCAAAAATTTCAATCCTGAATGACTCTACCAAGAGATGTGAGGGTTCATTCAAACCGCTGCTTTTTGCTATTGGGTCTTATTGAATAATGAATGTTTTGTATTTTCTCCAAAAGTAAAGTAGTTGCAAACTCATCCTTTTAGAAATTTGTTTGGGCTCATGAGAGGAGTAGAAAAACATCAAAAATTTCAATCCTGAATGACTCTACCAAGAGATGTGAGTGTTCATTCAAACAGCTGCTTTTTGCTATTGGGCCCTATTGAATAATGAATGTTTTGAATTTTCTGCAAAAGTAAAGTAGTTTCAAACTCATCCTTATAGAGACTTGTTTGGGCTCATGAGAGGAGTAGAAAAACATCAAAAATTTCAATCCTGCACGATTCTACCAAGAAATGTGAGTGTTCATTCAAACCGCTGCTTTTTGCTATTTTGGGCCCTATTGAATAATGAATGTTTTGAATTTTCTCCAAAAGTAAAGTAGTTGCAAACTAATCCTTTTAGAAACTTGTTTGGGCTGTTGAGAGTAGAAAAACATCAAAAATTTCAATCCTGCATGATTCTACCAAGAAATGTTAGTGTTCATTCAAACCGCTGCTTTTTGCTATTGGTCCCTATTGAATAATGAATGTTTTTAATTTTTTCCAAAAGTAAAGTAGTTGCAAACTCATCCTTTTAGAAACTTGTTTGGGCTGTTGAGAGGAGTAGAAAAACATCAAAAATTTCAATCCTGCATGATTCTACCAAGAAATGTGAGTGTTCATTCAAACCGCTGGTTTTTGCTATTTTGGGCACTATTGAATAATGAATGTTTTGAATTTTCTCCAAAAGTAAAGTAGTTGCAAACTCATCCTTTTAGAAACTTGTTTGGGCTGTTCAGAGGAGTAAAAAAACTGAAATTTCAGTCCTGAATGATTCTACCAAGAGATGTGAGTGTTCATTCAAACAGCTGCTTTTTGCTATTGGGCCCTATTGAATAATGAATGTTTTGAATTTTCTCCAGAAGTAAAGGAGTTGCAAACTCATCCTTTTAGAAATTTGTTTGGGCTCATGAGAGGAGTAGAAAAACATCAAAAATTTCAATCCTGAATGACTCTACCAAGAGATGTGAGTGTTCATTCAAACCGCTGCTTTTTGCTATTGGGTCTTATTGAATAATGAATGTTTTGTATTTTCTCCAAAAGTAAAGTAGTTGCAAACTCATCCTTTTAGAAACTTGTTTGGGCTGTTGAGAGGAGTAGAAAAACATCAAAAATTTCAATTCTGCACGATTCTACCAAGAAATGTGAGTGTTCATTCAAACTGCTGCTTTTTGCAATTTTGGGCCCTATTGAATAATGAATGTTTTGAATTTTCTCCAGAAGTAAATTAGTTGCAAACTCATCCTGTTAGAAACTTGTTTGGGCTCATGAGAGGAGTAGAAAAACATTAAAAATTTCAATCCTGAACGACTCTACCAAGAGATGTGAGTGTTCATTCAAACAGCTGCTTTTAGCTGTTGGGCCCTATTGAATAATGACTGTTTTGAATTTTCCGCAAAAGTAAAGTAGTTGCAAACTCATCCTTATAGAGACTTGTTTGGGTTCATGAGAGGATTAAAAAAAGTCAAAAATTCCAATCCTGCACGATTCTAATGAGAAATGTGAGTGTTCATTCAAACAGCTGCATTTTGCTATTAGGCCTTATTGAATAATGAATGTTTTGAATTTTCTCCAAAAGTAAAGTAGTTGCAAACTCATCCTTTTAGAAACTTGTTTGGGCTCATGAGAGGAGTAGAAAAACATCAAAAAATTCAATCCTGCATGATTCTAACAAGAGATGTGAGTGTTCAAACAGCTGCTTTTTGCTATTGGTCCCTATTGAATAATGAATGTTTTGAATTTCCTGCAAAAGTAAAGTAGTTGCAAACTCATCCTTTTAGAAACTTGTTTGGGCTGTTGAAAGGAGTAGAAAAACATCAAAAATTTCAATCCTGCAGGATTCTACCAAGAAATGTGAGTGTTCATTCAAACCGCTGGTTTTTGCTATTTTGGGCCCTATTGAATAATGAATGTTTTAAATTTTCTCCAAAAGTAAAGTAGTTGCAAACTCATTCTTGTTTGTGCTGTTGAGAGGAGTTAAAAAACATCAAACATTTCAATACTGCATGATTCTACCAAGAAATGTGATTGCTCATTCAAAACGATGCTTTTTGCTATTGGGCTCTATTGAATAATGAATGTTTTGAATTTTCTCCAGAAGTAAAGTAGTTGCAAACTCATCCTTTTAGAAACTTGTTTGGGCTCATGAGAGGAGTAGAAAAATATCAAAAATTTCAATCCTGAATGACTCTACCAAGAGATGTGAGGGTTCATTCAAACCGCTGCTTTTTGCTATTGGGTCTTATTGAATAATGAATGTTTTGTATTTTCTCCAAAAGTAAAGTAGTTGCAAACTCATCCTTTTAGAAATTTGTTTGGGCTCATGAGAGGAGTAGAAAAACATCAAAAATTTCAATCCTGAATGACTCTACCAAGAGATGTGAGTGTTCATTCAAACAGCTGCTTTTTGCTATTGGGCCCTATTGAATAATGAATGTTTTGAATTTTCTGCAAAAGTAAAGTAGTTTCAAACTCATCCTTATAGAGACTTGTTTGGGCTCATGAGAGGAGTAGAAAAACATCAAAAATTTCAATCCTGCACGATTCTACCAAGAAATGTGAGTGTTCATTCAAACCGCTGCTTTTTGCTATTTTGGGCCCTATTGAATAATGAATGTTTTGAATTTTCTCCAAAAGTAAAGTAGTTGCAAACTAATCCTTTTAGAAACTTGTTTGGGCTGTTGAGAGTAGAAAAACATCAAAAATTTCAATCCTGCACGATTCTACCAAGAAATGTTAGTGTTCATTCAAACCGCTGCTTTTTGCTATTGGTCCCTATTGAATAATGAATGTTTTGAATTTTCTCCAAAAGTAAAGTAGTTGCAAACTGATCCTTTTAGAAACTTGTTTGGGCTGTTGAGAGGAGTAGAAAAACATCAAAAATTTCAATCCTGCATGATTCTACCAAGAAATGTGAGTGTTCATTCAAACCGCTGATTTTTGCTATTTTGGGCCCTATTGAATAATGAATGTTTTGAATTTTCTCCAAAAGTAAAGTATTTGCAAACTCATCCTTTTAGAAACTTGTTTGGGCTGTTCAGAGGAGTAAAAAAACTGAAATTTCAGTCCTGAATGATTCTACCAAGAGATGTGAGTGTTCATTCAAACAGCAGCTTTTTGCTATTGGGCCCTATTGAATAATGAATGTTTTGAATTTTCTGCAAAAGTAAAGTAGTTGCAAACTCATCCTTATAGAGACTTGTTTGGGCTCATGAGAGGAGTAGAAAAACGTCAAAAATTCCAATCCTGAATGATTCTACCAAGAAATGTGAGTGTTCATTAAAACTGCTGCTTTTTGCTATTTTGGGCCCTATTGAATAATGAATGTTTGAATTTTCTCCAGAAGTAAAGTAGTTGCAAACTCATCCTGTTAGAAACTTGTTTGGGCTCATGATAGGAGTAGAAAAACATTAAAAATTTCAATCCTGAACGACTCTACCAAGAGATGTGAGTGTTCATTCAAACAGCTGCTTTTAGCTATTGGGCCCTATTGAATAATGACTGTTTTGAATTTTCCGCAAAAGTAAAGTAGTTGCAAACTCATCCTTATAGAGACTTGTTTGGGTTCATGAGAGGAGTAAAAAAACGTCAAAAATTCCAATCCTGCACGATTCTAATGAGAAATGTGAGTGTTCATTCAAACAGCTGCTTTTTGCTATAAGGTCTTATTGAATAATGAATGTTTTGAATTTTCTCCAAAAGTAAAGTAGTTGCAAACTCATCCTTTTAGAAACTTGTTTGTGCTCATGAGAGGAGTAGAAAAACATCAAAAATTTCAATCCTGCACGATTCTACCAAGAAATGTGAGTGTTCATTCAAACCGCTGCTTTTTGCTATTTTGGGCCCTATTGAATAATGACTGTTTTGAATTTTCCGCAAAAGTAAAGTAGTTGCAAACTCATCCTTATAGAGACTTGTTTGGGTTCATGAGAGGATTAAAAAAAGTCAAAAATTCCAATCCTGCACGATTCTAATGAGAAATGTGAGTGTTCATTCAAACAGCTGCATTTTGCTATTAGGCCTTATTGAATAATGAATGTTTTGAATTTTCTCCAAAAGTAAAGTAGTTGCAAACTCATCCTTTTAGAAACTTGTTTGGGCTCATGAGAGGAGTAGAAAAACATCAAAAAATTCAATCCTGCATGATTCTAACAAGAGATGTGAGTGTTCAAACAGCTGCTTTTTGCTATTGGTCCCTATTGAATAATGAATGTTTTGAATTTCCTGCAAAAGTAAAGTAGTTGCAAACTCATCCTTTTAGAAACTTGTTTGGGCTGTTGAAAGGAGTAGAAAAACATCAAAAATTTCAATCCTGCAGGATTCTACCAAGAAATGTGAGTGTTCATTCAAACCGCTGGTTTTTGCTATTTTGGGCCCTATTGAATAATGAATGTTTTAAATTTTCTCCAAAAGTAAAGTAGTTGCAAACTCATTCTTGTTTGTGCTGTTGAGAGGAGTTAAAAAACATCAAACATTTCAATACTGCATGATTCTACCAAGAAATGTGATTGCTCATTCAAAACGATGCTTTTTGCTATTGGGCTCTATTGAATAATGAATGTTTTGAATTTTCTCCAGAAGTAAAGTAGTTGCAAACTCATCCTTTTAAAACTTGTTTGGGCTCATGAGAGGAGTAGAAAAACATCAAAAATTTCAATCCTGAATGACTCTACCAAGAGATGTGAGTGTTCATTCAAACCGCTGCTTTTTGCTATTGGGTCTTATTGAATAATGAATGTTTTGTATTTTCTCCAAAAGTAAAGTAGTTGCAAACTCATCCTTTTAGAAATTTGTTTGGGCTCATGAGAGGAGTAGAAAAACATCAAAAATTTCAATCCTGAATGACTCTACCAAGAGATGTGAGTGTTCATTCAAACAGCTGCTTTTTGCTATTGGGCCCTATTGAATAATGAATGTTTTGAATTTTCTGCAAAAGTAAAGTAGTTTCAAACTCATCCTTATAGAGACTTGTTTGGGCTCATGAGAGGAGTAGAAAAACATCAAAAATTTCAATCCTGCACGATTCTACCAAGAAATGTTAGTGTTCATTCAAACCGCTGCTTTTTGCTATTGGTCCCTATTGAATAATGAATGTTTTGAATTTTCTCCAAAAGTAAAGTAGTTGCAAACTCATCCTTTTAGAAACTTGTTTGGGCTGTTGAGAGGAGTAGAAAAACATCAAAAATTTCAATCCTGCATGATTCTACCAAGAAATGTGAGTGTTCATTCAAACCGCTGATTTTTGCTATTTTGGGCCCTATTGAATAATGAATGTTTTGAATTTTCTCCAAAAGTAAAGTATTTGCAAACTCATCCTTTTAGAAACTTGTTTGGGCTGTTCAGAGGAGTAAAATAACTGAAATTTCAGTCCTGAATGATTCTACCAAGAGATGTGAGTGTTCATTCAAACAGCAGCTTTTTGCTATTGGGCCCTATTGAATAATGAATGTTTTGAATTTTCTGCAAAAGTAAAGTAGTTGCAAACTCATCCTTATAGAGACTTGTTTGGGCTCATGAGAGGAGTAGAAAAACGTCAAAAATTCCAATCCTGAATGATTCTACCAAGAAATGTGAGTGTTCATTAAAACTGCTGCTTTTTGCTATTTTGGGCCCTATTGAATAATGAATGTTTGAATTTTCACCAGAAGTAAAGGAGTTGCAAACTCATCCTGTTAGAAACTTGTTTGGGCTCATGAGAGGAGTAGAAAAACATTAAAAATTTCAATCCTGAACGACTCTACCAAGAGATGTGAGTGTTCATTCAAACAGCTGCTTTTAGCTATTGGGCCCTATTGAATAATGACTGTTTTGAATTTTCCGCAAAAGTAAAGTAGTTGCAAACTCATCCTTATAGAGACTTGTTTGGGTTCATGAGAGGAGTAAAAAAACGTCAAAAATTCCAATCCTGCACGATTCTAATGAGAAATGTGAGTGTTCATTCAAACAGCTGCTTTTTGCTATAAGGCCTTATTGAATAATGAATGTTTTGAATTTTCTCCAAAAGTAAAGTAGTTGCAAACTCATCCTTTTAGAAACTTGTTTGTGCTCATGAGAGGAGTAGAAAAACATCAAAAATTTCAATCCTGCACGATTCTACCAAGAAATGTGAGTGTTCATTCAAACCGCTGCTTTTTGCTATTTTTGGGCCCTATTGAATAATGAATGTTTTGAATTTTCTCCAAAAGTAAAGTAGTTGCAAACTAATCCTTTTAGAAACTTGTTTGGGCTGTTGAGAGTAACAAAACATCAAAAATTTCAATCCTGCACGATTCTACCAAGAAATGTTAGTGTTCATTCAAACCGCTGCTTTTTGCTATTGGTCCCTATTGAATAATGAATGTTTTGAATTTTCTCCAAAAGTAAAGTAGTTGCAAACTCCTCCTTATAGAGACTTGTTTGGGCTCATGAGAGGAGTAGAAAAACATCAAAAATTTCAATCCTGCACGATTCTACCAAGAAATGTGAGTGTTCATTCAAACCGCTGCTTTTTGCTATTTTGGGCCCTATTGAATAATGAATGTTTTGAATTTTCTCCAAAAGTAAAGTAGTTGCAAACTAATCCTTTTAGAAACTTGTTTGGGCTTTTGAGAGTAGAAAAACATCAAAAATTTCAATCCTGCACGATTCTACCAAGAAATGTTAGTGTTCATTCAAACCCCTGCTTTTTGCTATTGGTCCCTATTGAATAATGAATGTTTTGAATTTTCTGCAAAAGTAAAGTAGTTTCAAACTCATCCTTGTAGAGACTTGTTTGGGCTCATGAGAGGAGTAGAAAAACATCAAAAATTTCAATCCTGCACGATTCTACCAAGAAATGTGAGTGTTCATTCAAACCGCTGCTTTTTGCTATTTTGGGCCCTATTGAATAATGAATGTTTTAAATTTTCTCCAAAAGTAAAGTAGTTGCAAACTCATTCTTGTTTGTGCTGTTGAGAGGAGTTAAAAAACATCAAACATTTCAATACTGCATGATTCTACCAAGAAATGTGATTGCTCATTCAAAACGATGCTTTTTGCTATTGGGCTCTATTGAATAATGAATGTTTTGAATTTTCTCCAGAACTAAAGCAGTTGCAAACTCATCCTTTTAGAAACTTGTTTGGGCTCATGAGAGGAGTAGAAAAACATCAAAAATTTCAATCCTGAATGACTCTACCAAGAGATGTGAGGGTTCATTCAAACCGCTGCTTTTTGCTATTGGGTCTTATTGAATAATGAATGTTTTGTATTTTCTCCAAAAGTAAAGTAGTTGCAAACTCATCCTTTTAGAAATTTGTTTGGGCTCATGAGAGGAGTAGAAAAACATCAAAAATTTCAATCCTGAATGACTCTACCAAGAGATGTGAGTGTTCATTCAAACAGCTGCTTTTTGCTATTGGGCCCTATTGAATAATGAATGTTTTGAATTTTCTGCAAAAGTAAAGTAGTTTCAAACTCATCCTTATAGAGACTTGTTTGGGCTCATGAGAGGAGTAGAAAAACATCAAAAATTTCAATCCTGCACGATTCTACCAAGAAATGTGAGTGTTCATTCAAACCGCTGCTTTTTGCTATTTTGGGCCCTATTGAATAATGAATGTTTTGAATTTTCTCCAAAAGTAAAGTAGTTGCAAACTAATCCTTTTAGAAACTTGTTTGGGCTGTTGAGAGTAGAAAAACATCAAAAATTTCAATCCTGCATGATTCTACCAAGAAATGTTAGTGTTCATTCAAACCGCTGCTTTTTGCTATTGGTCCCTATTGAATAATGAATGTTTTTAATTTTTTCCAAAAGTAAAGTAGTTGCAAACTCATCCTTTTAGAAACTTGTTTGGGCTGTTGAGAGGAGTAGAAAAACATCAAAAATTTCAATCCTGCATGATTCTACCAAGAAATGTGAGTGTTCATTCAAACCGCTGGTTTTTGCTATTTTGGGCCCTATTGAATAATGAATGTTTTGAATTTTCTCCAAAAGTAAAGTAGTTGCAAACTCATCCTTTTAGAAACTTGTTTGGGCTGTTCAGAGGAGTAAAAAAACTGAAATTTCAGTCCTGAATGTTTCTACCAAGAGATGTGAGTGTTCATTCAAACAGCTGCTTTTTGCTATTGGGCCCTATTGAATAATGAATGTTTTGAATTTTCTCCAGAAGTAAAGGAGTTGCAAACTCATCCTTTTAGAAATTTGTTTGGGCTCATGAGAGGAGTAGAAAAACATCAAAAATTTCAATCCTGAATGACTCTACCAAGAGATGTGAGTGTTCATTCAAACCGCTGCTTTTTGCTATTGGGTCTTATTGAATAATGAATGTTTTGTATTTTCTCCAAAAGTAAAGTAGTTGCAAACTCATCCTTTTAGAAACTTGTTTGGGCTGTTGAGAGGAGTAGAAAAACATCAAAAATTTCAATTCTGCACGATTCTACCAAGAAATGTGAGTGTTCATTCAAACTGCTGCTTTTTGCAATTTTGGGCCCTATTGAATAATGAATGTTTTGAATTTTCTCCAGAAGTAAATTAGTTGCAAACTCATCCTGTTAGAAACTTGTTTGGGCTCATGAGAGGAGTAGAAAAACATTAAAAATTTCAATCCTGAACGACTCTACCAAGAGATGTGAGTGTTCATTCAAACAGCTGCTTTTAGCTGTTGGGCCCTATTGAATAATGACTGTTTTGAATTTTCCGCAAAAGTAAAGTAGTTGCAAACTCATCCTTATAGAGACTTGTTTGGGTTCATGAGAGGATTAAAAAAATGTCAAAAATTCCAATCCTGCACGATTCTAATGAGAAATGTGAGTGTTCATTCAAACAGCTGCTTTTAGCTGTTGGGCCCTATTGAATAATGAATGTTTTGAATTTTCTCCAAAAGTAAAGTAGTTGCAAACTCATCCTTTTAGAAACTTGTTTGGGCTCATGAGAGGAGTAGAAAAACATCAAAAAATTCAATCCTGCATGATTCTAACAAGAGATGTGAGTGTTCAAACAGCTGCTTTTTGCTATTGGTCCCTATTGAATAATGAATGTTTTGAATTTCCTGCAAAAGTAAAGTAGTTGCAAACTCATCCTTTTAGAAACTTGTTTGGGCTGTTGAAAGGAGTAGAAAAACATCAAAAATTTCAATCCTGCAGGATTCTACCAAGAAATGTGAGTGTTCATTCAAACCGCTGGTTTTTGCTATTTTGGGCCCTATTGAATAATGAATGTTTTAAATTTTCTCCAAAAGTAAAGTAGTTGCAAACTCATTCTTGTTTGTGCTGTTGAGAGGAGTTAAAAAACATCAAACATTTCAATACTGCATGATTCTACCAAGAAATGTGATTGCTCATTCAAAACGATGCTTTTTGCTATTGGGCTCTATTGAATAATGAATGTTTTGAATTTTCTCCAGAAGTAAAGTAGTTGCAAACTCATCCTTTTAGAAACTTGTTTGGGCTCATGAGAGGAGTAGAAAAACATCAAAAATTTCAATCCTGAATGACTCTACCAAGAGATGTGAGGGTTCATTCAAACCGCTGCTTTTTGCTATTGGGTCTTATTGAATAATGAATGTTTTGTATTTTCTCCAAAAGTAAAGTAGTTGCAAACTCATCCTTTTAGAAATTTGTTTGGGCTCATGAGAGGAGTAGAAAAACATCAAAAATTTCAATCCTGAATGACTCTACCAAGAGATGTGAGTGTTCATTCAAACAGCTGCTTTTTGCTATTGGGCCCTATTGAATAATGAATGTTTTGAATTTTCTGCAAAAGTAAAGTAGTTTCAAACTCATCCTTATAGAGACTTGTTTGGGCTCATGAGAGGAGTAGAAAAACATCAAAAATTTCAATCCTGCACGATTCTACCAAGAAATGTGAGTGTTCATTCAAACCGCTGCTTTTTGCTATTTTGGGCCCTATTGAATAATGAATGTTTTGAATTTTCTCCAAAAGTAAAGTATTTGCAAACTCATCCTTTTAGAAACTTGTTTGGGCTGTTGAGAGGAGTAGAAAAACATCAAAAATTTCAATCCTGCATGATTCTACCAAGAAATGTGAGTGTTCATTCAAACCGCTGATTTTTGCTATTTTGGGCCCTATTGAATAATGAATGTTTTGAATTTTCTCCAAAAGTAAAGTATTTGCAAACTCATCCTTTTAGAAACTTGTTTGGGCTGTTCAGAGGAGTAAAAAAACTGAAATTTCAGTCCTGAATGATTCTACCAAGAGATGTGAGTGTTCATTCAAACAGCAGCTTTTTGCTATTGGGCCCTATTGAATAATGAATGTTTTGAATTTTCTGCAAAAGTAAAGTAGTTGCAAACTCATCCTTATAGAGACTTCTTGGGCTCATGAGAGGAGTAGAAAAACGTCAAAAATTCCAATCCTGAATGATTCTACCAAGAAATGTGAGTGTTCATTAAAACTGCTGCTTTTTGCTATTTTGGGCCCTATTGAATAATGAATGTTTGAATTTTCTCCAGAAGTAAAGTAGTTGCAAACTCATCCTGTTAGAAACTTGTTTGGGCTCATGATAGGAGTAGAAAAACATTAAAAATTTCAATCCTGAACGACTCTACCAAGAGATGTGAGTGTTCATTCAAACAGCTGCTTTTAGCTATTGGGCCCTATTGAATAATGACTGTTTTGAATTTTCCGCAAAAGTAAAGTAGTTGCAAACTCATCCTTATAGAGACTTGTTTGGGTTCATGAGAGGAGTAAAAAAACATCAAAAATTCCAATCCTGCACGATTCTAATGAGAAATGTGAGTGTTCATTCAAACAGCTGCTTTTTGCTATAAGGCCTTATTGAATAATGAATGTTTTGAATTTTCTCCAAAAGTAAAGTAGTTGCAAACTCATCCTTTTAGAAACTTGTTTGTGCTCATGAGAGGAGTAGAAAAACATCAAAAATTTCAATCCTGCACGATTCTACCAAGAAATGTGAGTGTTCATTCAAACCGCTGCTTTTTGCTATTTTTGGGCCCTATTGAATAATGAATGTTTTGAATTTTCTCCAAAAGTAAAGTAGTTGCAAACTAATCCTTTTAGAAACTTGTTTGGGCTGTTGAGAGTAGAAAAACATCAAAAATTTCAATCCTGCACGATTCTACCAAGAAATGTTAGTGTTCATTCAAACCGCTGCTTTTTGCTATTGGTCCCTATTGAATAATGAATGTTTTGAATTTTCTCCAAAAGTAAAGTAGTTGCAAACTTATCCTTATAGAGACTTGTTTGGGCTCATGAGAGGAGTAGAAAAACATCAAAAATTTCAATCCTGCACGATTCTACCAAGAAATGTGAGTGTTCATTCAAACCGCTGGTTTTTGCTATTTTGGGCCCTATTGAATAATGAATGTTTTGAATTTTCTCCAAAAGTAAAGTAGTTGCAAACTCATCCTTTTAGAAATTTGTTTGGGCTCATGAGAGGAGTAGAAAAACATCAAAAATTTCAATCCTGAATGACTCTACCAAGAGATGTGAGTGTTCATTCAAACCGCTGCTTTTTGCTACTGGGTCTTATTGAATAATGAATGTTTTGTATTTTCTCCAAAAGTAAAGTAGTTGCAAACTCATCCTTTTAGAAATTTGTTTGGGCTCATGAGAGGAGTAGAAAAACATCAAAAATTTCAATCGTGAATGACTCTACCAAGAGATGTGAGTGTTCATTCAAACAGCTGCTTTTTGCTATTGGGCCCTATTGAAAAATGAATGTTTTGAATTTTCTCCAAAAGTAAAGTAGTTGTAAACTCATCCTTTTAGAAACTTGTTTGGGCTGTTGAGAGGAGTAGAAAAACATCAAAAATTTCAATTCTGCATGATTCTACCAAGAAATGTGAGTGTTCATTCAAACTGCTGCTTTTTGCTATTTTGGGCCCTATTGAATAATGAATGTTTGAATTTTCTCCAGAAGTAAAGTAGTTGCAAACTCATCCTGTTAGAAACTTGTTTGGGCTCATGATAGGAGTAGAAAAACATTAAAAATTTCAATCCTGAACGACGCTACCAAGAGATGTGAGTGTTCATTCAAACAGCTGCTTTTAGCTATTGGGCCCTAATGAATAATGACTGTTTTGAATTTTCCGCAAAAGTAAAGTAGTTGCAAACTCATCCTTATAGAGACTTGTTTGGGTTCATGAGAGGAGTAAAAAAACGTCAAAAATTCCAATCCTGCACGATTCTAATGAGAAATGTGAGTGTTCATTCAAACAGCTGCTTTTTGCTATAAGGCCTTATTGAATAATGAATGTTTTGAATTTTCTCCAGAAGTAAAGGAGTTGCAAACTCATCCTTTTAGAAATTTGTTTGGGCTCATGAGAGGAGTAGAAAAACATCAAAAATTTCAATCCTGAATGACTCTACCAAGAGATGTGAGTGTTCATTCAAACCGCTGCTTTTTGCTATTGGGTCTTATTGAATAATGAATGTTTTGTATTTTCTCCAAAAGTAAAGTAGTTGCAAACTCATCCTTTTAGAAACTTGTTTGGGCTGTTGAGAGGAGTAGAAAAACATCAAAAATTTCAATTCTGCACGATTCTACCAAGAAATGTGAGTGTTCATTCAAACTGCTGCTTTTTGCAATTTTGGGCCCTATTGAATAATGAATGTTTTGAATTTTCTCCAGAAGTAAAGTAGTTGCAAACTCATCCTGTTAGAAACTTGTTTGGGCTCATGAGAGGAGTAGAAAAACATTAAAAATTTCAATCCTGAACAACTCTACCAAGAGATGTGAGTGTTCATTCAAACAGCTGCTTTTAGCTATTGGTCCCTATTGAATAATGACTGTTTTGAATTTTCCGCAAATGTAAAGTAGTTGCAAACTCATCTTTATAGAGACTTGTTTGGGTTCATGAGAGGATTAAAAAAACGTCAAAAATTCCAATCCTGCACGATTCTAATGAGAAATGTGAGTGTTCATTCAAACAGCTGCATTTTGCTATTAGGCCTTATTGAATAATGAATGTTTTGAATTTTCTACAAAAGTAAAGTAGTTGCAAACTCATCCTTTTAGAAACTTGTTTGGGCTGTTGAAAGGAGTGGAAAAACATCAAAAATTTCAATCCTGCATGATTCTACCAAGAAATGTGAGTGTTCATTCAAACCGCTGGTTTTTGCTATTTTGGGCCCTATTGAATAATGAATGTTTTAAATTTTCTCCAAAAGTAAAGTAGTTGCAAACTCATTCTTGTTTGTGCTCTTGAGAGGAGTTAAAAAACATCAAACATTTCAATACTGCATGATTCTACCAAGAAATGTGATTGTTCATTCAAAACGATGCTTTTTGCTATTGGGCTCTATTGAATAATGAATGTTTTGAATTTTCTCCAAAAGTAAAGTAGTTGCAAACTCATCCTTTTAGAAACTTGTTTGGGCTGTTGAGAGGAGTAGAAAAACATCAAAAATTACAATTCTGCACGATTCTACCAAGAAATGTGAGTGTTCATTCAAACTGTTGCTTTTTGCTATTTTGGGCCCTATTGAATAATGAATGTTTTGAATTTTCTCCAGAAGTAAAGTAGTTGCAAACTCATCCTTTTAGAAACTTGTTTGGGCTCATGAGAGGAGTAGAAAAACGTCAAAAATTCCAATCCTGAATGATTCTACCAAGAAATGTGAGTGTTCATTCAAACAGCAGCTTTTTGCTATTGGGCCCTATTGAATAATGAATGTTTTGAATTTTCTCCAGAAGTAAAGGAGTTGCAAACTCATCCTTTTATAAATTTGTTTGGGCTCTTGAGAGGAGTAGAAAAACATCAAAAATTTCAATCCTCAATGACTCTACCAAGAGATGTGAGTGTTCATTCAAACAGCTGCTTTTTGCTATTGGGCCCTATTGAATAATGAATGTTTTGAATTTTCTGCAAAAGTAAAGTAGTTGCAAACTCATCCTTATAGAGACTTGTTTGGGCTCATGAGAGGAGTAGAAAAACATCAAAAATTTCAATCCTGCACGATTCTACCAAGAAATGTGAGTGTTCATTCAAACCGCTGCTTTTTGCTATTTTGGGCCCTATTGAATAATGAATGTTTTGAATTTTCTCCAAAAGTAAAGTAGTTGCAAACTAATCCTTTTAGAAACTTGTTTGGGCTGTTGAGAGTAGAAAAACATCAAAAATTTCAATCCTGCATGATTCTACCAAGAAATGTTAGTGTTCATTCAAACCGCTGCTTTTTGCTATTGGTCCCTATTGAATAATGAATGTTTTTAATTTTTTCCAAAAGTAAAGTAGTTGCAAACTCATCCTTTTAGAAACTTGTTTGGGCTGTTGAGAGGAGTAGAAAAACATCAAAAATTTCAATCCTGCATGATTCTACCAAGAAATGTGAGTGTTCATTCAAACCGCTGGTTTTTGCTATTTTGGGCCCTATTGAATAATGAATGTTTTGAATTTTCTCCAAAAGTAAAGTAGTTGCAAACTCATCCTTTTAGAAACTTGTTTGGGCTGTTCAGAGGAGTAAAAAAACTGAAATTTCAGTCCTGAATGATTCTACCAAGAGATGTGAGTGTTCATTCAAACAGCTGCTTTTTGCTATTGGGCCCTATTGAATAATGAATGTTTTGAATTTTCTCCAGAAGTAAAGGAGTTGCAAACTCATCCTTTTAGAAATTTGTTTGGACTCATGAGAGGAGTAGAAAAACATCAAAAATTTCAATCCTGAATGACTCTACCAAGAGATGTGAGTGTTCATTCAAACCGCTGCTTTTTGCTATTGGGTCTTATTGAATAATGAATGTTTTGTATTTTCTCCAAAAGTAAAGTAGTTGCAAACTCATCCTTTTAGAAACTTGTTTGGGCTGTTGAGAGGAGTAGAAAAACATCAAAAATTTCAATTCTGCACGATTCTACCAAGAAATGTGAGTGTTCCTTCAAACTGCTGCTTTTTGCAATTTTGGGCCCTATTGAATAATGAATGTTTTGAATTTTCTCCAGAAGTAAATTAGTTGCAAACTCATCCTGTTAGAAACTTGTTTGGGCTCATGAGAGGAGTAGAAAAACATTAAAAATTTCAATCCTGAACGACTCTACCAAGAGATGTGAGTGTTCATTCAAACAGCTGCTTTTAGCTGTTGGGCCCTATTGAATAATGACTAGTGTTGAGCATTCCGATACCGCAAGTATCGGGTATCGGCCGATACTTGCGGTATCGGAATTCCGATACCGACTTCCGATATTTTTTCAATATCGGAAGTCGGCATCGGAATCGGAAGTTCAGTTGATTGACGGCCTGACGTCATCATGATGCGCGGTGTGTGCGCATCATGATGCGCCGTCATTTCGGGCATTCCGGGGGTCTCTGCCGGCCTGCCGGGGGGCTGTGCCGGCCTGCCGGGGGGCTGTGTGGACTGCCCGGGGTCTGTACCGGCCTGCCGGGGGGCTGTGCTGGCCTGCCGGTGGTCTGTGCACCCTGTGGGGGTCTGTACTGGCCTGCCGGGGGGCTGTGCCGGCCTGCCGGGTTGCTGTGCTGGTGTCCGGGGGTCTGTGCAAGCATCGTCCGATGGGACTACAAGTCCCATCGGGCGATGCCTGCTACCATGACAGTGATTGACACATTAGCCAATGATGGGACAGTAGTAGTCCCATCATCCGGCTAATGTGTTAAATGTTAAAAAAAAAAAAAAAAATACTACATACATACTACATGCATGCTACATACATACTACATGCTACATACATACTACATATATACTACATACATACTACATACATGCTACATACATATTACATGCATGCTACATACATACTACATGCTACATACATACTACATGCATGCTACATACATACTACATATATACTACATACATACTACATACATACTACATGCTACATACATACTACATACATACTACATGCATGCTACATACATACTACATGCTACATACATACTACATATATACTACATGCATGCTACATACATACTACATATATACTACATACATGCTACATATATACTACATGCATGCTACATACATACTACATATATACTACATGCATGCTACATACATACTACATGCTACATGCATGCTACATACATACTACATACATACTACATGCTACATACATACCACATATATACTACATACATACAATACATTCATACAATACATACATAGACATACAGTACATATAACATAGAGTAACATACTTACCAATACTTGTCACATTGTTCCCCGAAGCCATTGTCTTTTCCGGAATAAATATTAACATAACAAACCACAAAAATACTCACCCACGATCCGAAGCAGTCCACGAGTGTGTCCCACGACGATCTTGGGTAGAGAACTGCAGCATCAGATGATGCTGCCGTTCTCTACGGGCTGCAGGAATCCAATGACGGAAGGTAGGTATCCTTCCGCACTGTATTCCTCCGCCACTTAAAAAAAAAAAAGTCCCTAGTCTCACTTTATGCCATTGCTGAGTGGGAATTTCCCACACAGCAATGGCATAAAGTGAGACTAGGGACTTTTTTTTTTTTTAAGTGGCGGAGGAATACAGTGTGGAAGGATACCTACCTTCCGTCATTGGATTCCTGCAGCCCGTAGAGAACGGCAGCAACAGCTGATGCTGCAGTTCTCTACCCAAGATCGTCGTGGGACACACTCGTGGACTGCTTCGGATCGTGGGTGAGTATTTTTGTGGTTTGTTATGTTAATATTTATTCCGGAAAAGACAATGGCTTCGGGGAACAATGTGACAAGTATTGGTAAGTATGTTACTCTATGTTATATGTACTGTATGTCTATGTATGTATTGTATGAATGTATTGTATGTATGTAGTATATATGTGGTATGTATGTAGCATGTAGTATGTATGTAGTATGTATGTAGCATGCATGTAGCATGCAGTATGTATGTAGCATGCATGTAGTATATATGTAGTATGTATGTGGTATGTATGTAGCATGTAGTATGTATGTAGCATGCATGTAGTATGTATGTAGCATGCATGTAGTATATATGTAGTATGTATGTAGCATGTAGTATGTAGCATGCATGTAGTATATATGTAGTATGTATGTAGCATGTAGTATGTATGTAGCATGCATGTAGTATGTATGTAGCATGCATGTAGTATGTATATGGTATGTATGTAGCATGTAGTATGTATGTAGCATGCATGTAGTATGTATGTAGCATGCATGTAGTATATATGTAGTATGTATGTAGCATGTAGTATGTAGCATGCATGTAGTATATATGTAGTATGTATGTAGCATGTAGTATGTATGTAGCATGCATGTAGTATATATGTAGTATGTATGTAGCATGTAGTATGTATGTAGCATGCATGTAGTATGTATGTAGCATGCATGTAGTATGTATATGGTATGTATGTAGCATGTAGTATGTATGTAGCATGCATGTAGTATATATGTGTTATGTATGTGGTATGTATGTAGCATGCATGTAGCATGCATGTAGTATGTATGTAGTATGTATGTAGTATATATGTAGTATGTATGTAGCATGTAGTATGTATGTAGTATGTATGTAGCATGCATGTAGCATGCAGTATGTATGTAGCATGCATGTAGTATATATGTAGTATGTATGTAGCATGTAGTATGTAGCATGCATGTAGTATATATGTAGTATGTAGCATGTAGTATGTATGTAGTATGTATGTAGTATATATGTAGTATGTGTGTAGCATGTAGTATGTATGTAGTATGTATGTAGCATGCATGTAGCATGCAGTATGTATGTAGCATGCATGTAGTATATATGTAGTATGTATGTAGCATGTAGTATGTAGCATGCATGTAGTATATATGTAGTATGTAGCATGTAGTATGTATGTAGCATGCATGTAGTATATATGTGTTATGTATGTAGCATGTAGCATGCATGTAGCATGCATGTAGTATATATGTGGTATGTATGTAGCATGCAGTATGTATGTAGCATGCATGTAGTATATATGTAGTATGTATGTTGCATGTAGTATTTATGTAGTATGAATGTAGCATGTATGTAGTATGTAGTATGAATGTAGCATGTATGTAGTATGCATGTTGTATGTATGTAGCATGTAATTTTTTTTTTTTTTTTTTACATTTAACACATTAGCCGGATGATGGGACTACTACTGTCCCATCATTGGCTAATGTGTCAATCACTGTCATGGTAGCAGGCATCGCCCGATGGGACTTGTAGTCCCATCGGACGATGCCTGCACAGACCCCCGGAGCCTGCACAGACCACCGGCAGGCCGGCACAGCCCCCCGGAGCCTGCACAGCCCCCCGGCAGGCCGGCACAGCCCCCCGGCAGTCCGGCACAGCCCCCCGGAGCCTGCACAGACCACCGGCTGGCCGGCACAGACCACCGGAGCCTGCACAGACCCCTGGCAGGCCGGCACAGCCCCCCGAAAGGCCCGTACAGACCCCAGAGAGGCTGTACAAGGGCAGGAAAGGGTTTTTCTTATTCCGATACCGGAAGTCCCATAGACTTGAATGGGACTTCCGGTATCGGAATCGGCGATACCGATACATTTTTTAAAGATCGGCCGATACCATCCAATACGATACTTTGAAGTATCGGACGGTATCGCTCAACTCTAATAATGACTGTTTTGAATTTTCCGCAAAAGTAAAGTAGTTGCAATCTCATCCTTATAGAGACTTGCTTGGGTTCATGAGAGGATTAAAAAAAGTCAAAAATTCCAATCCTGCACGATTCTAATGAGAAATGTGAGTGTTCATTCAAACAGCTGCATTTTGCTATTAGGCCTTATTGAATAATGAATGTTTTGAATTTTCTCCAAAAGTAAAGTAGTTGCAAACTCATCCTTTTAGAAACTTGTTTGGGCTCATGAGAGGAGTAGAAAAACATCAAAAAATTCAATCCTGCATGATTCTAACAAGAGATGTGAGTGTTCAAACAGCTGCTTTTTGCTATTGGTCCCTATTGAATAATGAATGTTTTGAATTTCCTGCAAAAGTAAAGTAGTTGCAAACTCATCCTTTTAGAAACATGTTTGGGCTGTTGAAAGGAGTAGAAAAACATCAAAAATTTCAATCCTGCATGATTCTACCAAGAAATGTGAGTGTTCATTCAAACCGCTGGTTTTTGCTATTTTGGGCCCTATTGAATAATGAATGTTTTAAATTTTCTCCAAAAGTAAAGTAGTTGCAAACTCATTCTTGTTTGTGCTGTTGAGAGGAGTTAAAAAACATCAAACATTTCAATACTGCATGATTCTACCAAGAAATGTGATTGCTCATTCAAAACGATGCTTTTTGCTATTGGGCTCTATTGAATAATGAATGTTTTGAATTTTCTCCAGAAGTAAAGTAGTTGCAAACTCATCCTTTTAGAAACTTGTTTGGGCTCATGAGAGGAGTAGAAAAACATCAAAAATTTCAATCCTGAATGACTCTACCAAGAGATGTGAGGGTTCATTCAAACCGCTGCTTTTTGCTATTGGGTCTTATTGAATAATGAATGTTTTGTATTTTCTCCAAAAGTAAAGTAGTTGCAAACTCATCCTTTTAGAAATTTGTTTGGGCTCATGAGAGGAGTAGAAAAACATCAAAAATTTCAATCCTGAATGACTCTACCAAGAGATGTGAGTGTTCATTCAAACAGCTGCTTTTTGCTATTGGGCCCTATTGAATAATGAATGTTTTGAATTTTCTGCAAAAGTAAAGTAGTTTCAAACTCATCCTTATAGAGACTTGTTTGGGCTCATGAGAGGAGTAGAAAAACATCAAAAATTTCAATCCTGCACGATTCTACCAAGAAATGTGAGTGTTCATTCAAACCGCTGCTTTTTGCTATTTTGGGCCCTATTGAATAATGAATGTTTTGAATTTTCTCCAAAAGTAAAGTAGTTGCAAACTAATCCTTTTAGAAACTTGTTTGGGCTGTTGAGAGTAGAAAAACATCAAAAATTTCAATCCTGCACGATTCTACCAAGAAATGTTAGTGTTCGTTCAAACCGCTGCTTTTTGCTATTGGTCCCTATTGAATAATGAATGTTTTGAATTTTCTCCAAAAGTAAAGTAGTTGCAAACTCATCCTTTTAGAAACTTGTTTGGGCTGTTGAGAGGAGTAGAAAAACATCAAAAATTTCAATCCTGCATGATTCTACCAAGAAATGTGAGTGTTCATTCAAACCGCTGATTTTTGCTATTTTGGGCCCTATTGAATAATGAATGTTTTGAATTTTCTCCAAAAGTAAAGTATTTGCAAACTCATCCTTTTAGAAACTTGTTTGGGCTGTTCAGAGGAGTAAAAAAACTGAAATTTCAGTCCTGAATGATTCTACCAAGAGATGTGAGTGTTCATTCAAACAGCAGCTTTTTGCTATTGGGCCCTATTGAATAATGAATGTTTTGAATTTTCTGCAAAAGTAAAGTAGTTGCAAACTCATCCTTATAGAGACTTGTTTGTGCTCATGAGAGGAGTAGAAAAACGTCAAAAATTCCAATCCTGAATGATTCTACCAAGAAATGTGAGTGTTCATTCAAACAGCAGCTTTTTGCTATTGGGCCCTATTGAATAATGAATGTTTTGAATTTTCTCCAGAAGTAAAGGAGTTGCAAACTCATCCTTTTAGAAATTTGTTTGGGCTCTTGAGAGGAGTAGAAAAACATCAAAAATTTCAATCCTGAATGACTCTACCAAGAGATGTGAGTGTTCATTCAAACAGCTGCTTTTTGCTATTGGGCCCTATTGAATAATGAATGTTTTGAATTTTCTGCAAAAGTAAAGTAGTTGCAAACTCATCCTTATAGAGACTTGTTTGGGCTCATGAGAGGAGTAGAAAAACATCAAAAATTTCAATCCTGCACGATTCTACCAAGAAATGTGAGTGTTCATTCAAACCGCTGCTTTTTGCTATTTTGGGCCCTATTGAATAATGAATGTTTTGAATTTTCTCCAAAAGTAAAGTAGTTGCAAACTAATCCTTTTAGAAACTTGTTTGGGCTGTTGAGAGTAGAAAAACATCAAAAATTTCAATCCTGCATGATTCTACCAAGAAATGTTAGTGTTCATTCAAACCGCTGCTTTTTGCTATTGGTCCCTATTGAATAATGAATGTTTTTAATTTTTTCCAAAAGTAAAGTAGTTGCAAACTCATCCTTTTAGAAACTTGTTTGGGCTGTTGAGAGGAGTAGAAAAACATCAAAAATTTCAATCCTGCATGATTCTACCAAGAAATGTGAGTGTTCATTCAAACCGCTGGTTTTTGCTATTTTGGGCCCTATTGAATAATGAATGTTTTGAATTTTCTCCAAAAGTAAAGTAGTTGCAAACTCATCCTTTTAGAAACTTGTTTGGGCTGTTCAGAGGAGTAAAAAAACTGAAATTTCAGTCCTGAATGATTCTACCAAGAGATGTGAGTGTTCATTCAAACAGCTGCTTTTTGCTATTGGGCCCTATTGAATAATGAATGTTTTGAATTTTCTCCAGAAGTAAAGGAGTTGCAAACTCATCCTTTTAGAAATTTGTTTGGGCTCATGAGAGGAGTAGAAAAACATCAAAAATTTCAATCCTGAATGACTCTACCAAGAGATGTGAGTGTTCATTCAAACCGCTGCTTTTTGCTATTGGGTCTTATTGAATAATGAATGTTTTGTATTTTCTCCAAAAGTAAAGTAGTTGCAAACTCATCCTTTTAGAAACTTGTTTGGACTGTTGAGACGAGTAGAAAAACATCAAAAATTTCAATTCTGCACGATTCTACCAAGAAATGTGAGTGTTCATTCAAACTGCTGCTTTTTGCAATTTTGGGCCCTATTGAATAATGAATGTTTTGAATTTTCTCCAGAAGTAAATTAGTTGCAAACTCATCCTGTTAGAAACTTGTTTGGGCTCATGAGAGGAGTAGAAAAACATTAAAAATTTCAATCCTGAACGACTCTACCAAGAGATGTGAGTGTTCATTCAAACAGCTGCTTTTAGCTGTTGGGCCCTATTGAATAATGACTGTTTTGAATTTTCCGCAAAAGTAAAGTAGTTGCAAACTCATCCTTATAGAGACTTGTTTGGGTTCATGAGAGGATTAAAAAAACGTCAAAAATTCCAATCCTGCACGATTCTAATGAGTAATGTGAGTGTTCATTCAAACAGCTGCATTTTGCTATTAGGCCTTATTGAATAATGAAGGTTTTGAATTTTCTCCAAAAGTAAAGTAGTTGCAAACTCATCCTTTTAGAAACTTGTTTGGGCTCATGAGAGGAGTAGAAAAACATCAAAAAATTCAATCCTGCATGATTCTAACAAGAGATGTGAGTGTTCAAACAGCTGCTTTTTGCTATTGGTCCCTATTGAATAATGAATGTTTTGAATTTCCTGCAAAAGTAAAGTATTTGCAAACTCATCCTTTTAGAAACTTGTTTGGGCTGTTGAAAGGAGTAGAAAAACATCAAAAATTTCAATCCTGCATGATTCTACCAAGAAATGTGAGTGTTCATTCAAACCGCTGGTTTTTGCTATTTTGGGCCCTATTGAATAATGAATGTTTTAAATTTTCTCCAAAAGTAAAGTAGTTGCAAACTCATTCTTGTTTGTGCTGTTGAGAGGAGTTAAAAAACATCAAACATTTCAATACTGCATGATTCTACCAAGAAATGTGATTGCTCATTCAAAACGATGCTTTTTGCTATTGGGCTCTATTGAATAATGAATGTTTTGAATTTTCTCCAGAAGTAAAGTAGTTGCAAACTCATCCTTTTAGAAACTTGTTTGGGCTCATGAGAGGAGTAGAAAAACATCAAAAATTTCAATCCTGAATGACTCTAACAAGAGATGTGAGGGTTCATTCAAACCGCTGCTTTTTGCTATTGGGTCTTATTGAATAATGAATGTTTTGTATTTTCTCCAAAAGTAAAGTAGTTGCAAACTCATCCTTTTAGAAATTTGTTTGGGCTCATGAGAGGAGTAGAAAAACATCAAAAATTTCAATCCTGAATGACTCTACCAAGAGATGTGAGTGTTCATTCAAACAGCTGCTTTTTGCTATTGGGCCCTATTGAATAATGAATGTTTTGAATTTTCTGCAAAAGTAAAGTAGTTGCAAACTCATCCTTATAGAGACTTGTTTGGGCTCATGAAAGGAGTAGAAAAACATCAAAAATTTCAATCCTGCACGATTCTACCAAGAAATGTGAGTGTTCATTCAAACCGCTGCTTTTTGCTATTTTGGGCCCTATTGAATAAAGAATGTTTTGAATTTTCTCCAAAAGTAAAGTAGTTGCAAACTAATCCTTTTAGAAACTTGTTTGGGCTGTTGAGAGTAGAAAAACATCAAAAATTTCAATCCTGCACGATTCTACCAAGAAATGTTAGTGTTCATTCAAACCGCTGCTTTTTGCTATTGGTCCCTATTGAATAATGAATGTTTTGAATTTTCTCCAAAAGTAAAGTAGTTGCAAACTCATCCTTTTAGAAACTTGTTTGGGCTGTTGAGAGAAGTAGAAAAACATCAAAAATTTCAATCCTGCATGATTCTATCAAGAAATGTGAGTGTTCATTAAAACCGCTGGTTTTTGCTATTTTGGGCCCTAATGAATAATGAATGTTTTGAATTTTCTGCAAAAGTAAAGTAGTTGCAAACTCATCCTTTTAGACACTTGTTTGGGCTGTTGAGAGGAGTAGAAAAACATCAAAAATTTCAATCCTGCACAATTCTACCGAAAAATGTGAGTGTTCATTCAAACCGCTACTTTTTGCTATTTTGGACTCTGTTGAATAATGAATGTTTTGCATTTTCTCCAAAAGTAAAGTAGTTGCAAACTCATCCTTATAAAAACTTGTTTGGGCTGTTAAGAGTAGAAAAACATCAAAAATTTCAATCCTGCACGATTCTTCCAAGAAATGTGAGTGTTCATTCAAACCGCTGGTTTTTGCTATTTTGGGCCCTATTGAATAATGAATGTTTTGAATTTTCTCCAAATGTAAAGTAGTTGCAAACTAATCCTTTTAGAAACTTGTTTAGGCTGTTGAGAGGAGTAGAAAAACATCAAAAATTTCAATCCTGCATGATTCTACCAAGAAATGTGAGTGTTCATTCAAACAGCTGCTTTTTGCTATTGGTCCCTATTGAATAATGAATGTTTTGAATTTTCTCCAAAAGTAAAGTAGTTGCAAACTCATCCTTTTAGAAACTTGTTTGGGCCATTGAGAGGAGTAGAAAAACATCAAAAATTTCAATCCTGCACGATTCTACCAAGAAATGTGAGTGTTCATTCAAACCGCTGGTTTTTTGCTATTTTGGGCCCTATTGAATAATGAATGTTTTGAATTTTCTCCAAAAGTAAAGTAGTTGCAAACTCATTCTTTTAGAAATTTGATTGCGCTTATGAGAGGAGTAGAAAAACATCAAAAATTTCAATCCTGAATGACTCTACCAAGAGATGTGAGTGTCCATTCAAACCGCTGCTTTTTGCTATTGGGTCTTATTGAATAATGAATGTTTTGTATTTTCTCCAAAAGTAAAGTAGTTGCAAACTCATCCTTTTAGAAACTTGTTTGGGCTGTTGAGAGGAGTAGAAAAACATCAAAAATTTCAATTCTGCACGATTCTACCAAGAAATGTGAGTGTTCATTAAAACTGCTGCTTTTTGCTATTTTGGGCCCTATTGAATAATGAATGTTTGAATTTTCTCCAGAAGTAAAGTAGTTGCAAACTCATCCTGTTAGAAACTTGTTTGGGCTCATGATAGGAGTAGAAAAACATTAAAAATTTCAATCCTGAACGACTCTACCAAGAGATGTGAGTGTTCATTCAAACAGCTGCTTTTAGCTATTGGGCCCTATTGAATAATGACTGTTTTGAATTTTCCGCAAAAGTAAAGTAGTTGCAAACTCATCCTTATAGAGACTTGTTTGGGTTCATGAGAGGAGTAAAAAAACGTCAAAATTCCAATCCTGCACGATTCTAATGAGAAATGTGAGTGTTCATTCAAACAGCTGCTTTTTGCTATAAGGCCTTATTGAATAATGAATGTTTTGAATTTTCTCCAAAAGTAAAGTAGTTGCAAACTCATCCTTTTAGAAACTTGTTTGTGCTCATGAGAGGAGTAGAAAAACATAAAAAATTTCAATCCTGCACGATTCTACCAAGAGATGTGAGTGTTCATTCAAACAGCTGCTTTTTGCTATTGGGCCCTATTGAATAATGAATGTTTTGAATTTTCTCCAGAAGTAAAGGAGTTGCAAACTCATCCTTTTAGAAATTTGTTTGGGCTCATGAGAGGAGTAGAAAAACATCAAAAATTTCAATCCTGAATGACTCTACCAAGAGATGTGAGTGTTCATGCAAACAGCTGCTTTTTGCTATTGGGCCGTATTGAATAATGAATGTTTTGAATTTTCTGCAAAAGTAAAGTAGTTTCAAACTCATCCTTATAGAGACTTGTTTGGGCTCATGAGAGGAGTAGAAAAACATCAAAAATTTCAATCCTGCACGATTCTACCAAGAAATGTGAGTGTTCATTCAAACCGCTGCTTTTTGCTATTTTGGGCCCTATTGAATAATGAATGTTTTGAATTTTCTCCAAAAGTAAAGTAGTTGCAAACTAATCCTTTTAGAAACTTGTTTGGGCTGTTGAGAGTAGAAAAACATCAAAAATTTCAATCCTGCACGATTCTACCAAGAAATGTGAGTGTTCATTCAAACCGCTGCTTTTTGCTATTTTGGGCCCTATTGAATAATGAATGTTTTGAATTTTCTCCAAATGTAAAGTAGTTGCAAACTCATCCTTTTAGAAACTTGTTTTGGCTGTTGAGAGGAGTAGAAAAACATCAAAAATTTCAATCCTGCATGATTCTACCAAGAAATGTGAGTGTTCATTCAAACCGCTGGTTTTTGCTATTTTGGGCCCTATTGAATAATGAATGTTTTGAATTTTCTGCAAAAGTAAAGTAGTTGCAAACTCATCCTTTTAGAAACTTGTTTGGGCTGTTGAGAGGAGTAGAAAAACATCAAAAATTTCAATCCTGCACAATTCTACCGAAAAATGTGAGTGTTCATTCAAACCGCTACTTTTTGCTATTTTGGACTCTATTGAATAATGAATGTTTTGCATTTTCTCCAAAAGTAAAGTAGTTGGAAACTCATCCTTATAGAAACTTGTTTGGGCTGTTAAGAGTAGAAAAACATCAAAAATTTCAATCCTGCACGATTCTACCAAGAAATGTGAGTGTTCATTCAAACCGCTGGTTTTTGCTATTTTGGGCCCTATTGAATAATGAATGTTTTGAATTTTCTCCAAATGTAAAGTAGTTGCAAACTAATCCTTTTAGAAACTTGTTTAGGCTGTTGAGAGGAGTAGAAAAACATCAAAAATTTCAATCCTGCATGATTCTACCAAGAAATGTGAGTGTTCATTCAAACAGCTGCTTTTTGCTATTGGTCCCTATTGAATAATGAATGTTTTGAATTTTCTCCAAAAGTAAAGTTGTTGCAAACTCATCCTTTTAGAAACTTGTTTGGGCCATTGAGAGTAGTAGAAAAACATCAAAAATTTCAATCCTGCACGATTCTACCAAGAAATGTGAGTGTTCATTCAAACCGCTGGTTTTTGCTATTTTGGGCCCTATTGAATAATGAATGTTTTGAATTTTCTCCAGAAGTAAAGTAGTTGCAAACTTATCCTGTTAGAAACTTGTTTGGGCTCATGAGAGGAGTAGAAAAACATTAAAAATTTCAATCCTGAACGACTCTACCAAGAGATGTGAGTGTTCATTCAAACAGCTGCTTTTAGCTATTGGGCCCTATTGAATAATGACTGTTTTGAATTTTCCGCAAAAGTAAAGTAGTTGCAAACTCATCCTTATAGAGACTTGTTTGGGTTCATGAGAGGATTAAAAAAACGTCAAAAATTCCAATCCTGCACGATTCTAATGAGAAATGTGAATGTTCATTCAAACAGCTGCTTTTTGCTATTAGGCCTTATTGAATAATGAATGTTTTGAATTTTCTCCAAAAGTAAAGTAGTTGCAAACTCATCCTTTTAGAAACTTGTTTGGGCTCATGAGAGGAGTAGAAAAACATCAAAAAATTCAATCCTGCACGATTCTAACAAGAGATGTGAGTGTTCAAACCGCTGCTTTTTGCTATTGGGCAATATTGAATAATGAATGTTTTGAATTTTCTGCAAAAGTAAAGTAGTTGCAAACTCATCCTTATAGAGACTTGTTTGGGCTCATGAGAGGAGTAGAAAATCGTCAAATTCCAATCCTGCACGATTCTATTGAGAACTGTGAGTGTTCATTCAAACCGCTGCTTTTTGCTATTGGGTCTTATTGAATATTGAATGTTTTGAATTTTCTCCAAAAGTAAAGTAGTTGCAAACTCATCCTTTTAGAAACTTGTTTGGGCTGTTGAGAGGAGTAGAAAAACATCAAAAATTTCAATCCTGCATGATTCTACCAAGAAATGTGAGTGTTCATTCAAACCGCTGGTTTTTGCTATTTTGGGCCCTATTGAATAATGAATGTTTTGAATTTTCTCCAAAAGTAAAGTAGTTGCAAACTCATCCTTTTAGAAACTTGTTTGGGCTGTTCAGAGGAGTAAAAAAACTGAAATTTCAGTCCTGAATGATTCTACCAAGTGATGTGAGTGTTCATTCAAACAGCAGCTTTATGCTATTGGGCCCTATTGAATAATGAATGTTTTGAATTTTCTGCAAAAGTAAAGTAGTTGCAAGCTCATCCTTATAAAGGCTTGTTTGGGCTCATGAGAGGAGTAGAAAAATGTCAAAAATTCCAATCCTGAATGATTCTACCAAGAAATGTGAGTGTTCATTCAAACTGCTGCTTTTTGCTATTGGGCCCTATTGAATAATGAATGTTTTGAATTTTCTCCAGAAGTAAAGGAGTTGCAAACTCATCCTTTTAGAAATTTGTTTGGGCTCATGAGAGGAGTAGAAAAACATAAAAAATTTCAATCCTGAATGACTCTACCAAGAGATGTGAGTGTTCATTCAAACAGCTGCTTTTTGCTATTGGGCCCTATTGAATAATGAATGTTTTGAATTTTCTGCAAAAGTAAAGTAGTTGCAAACTCATCCTTATAGAGACTTGTTTGGGCTCATGAGAGGAGTAGAAAAACATCAAAAATTTCAATCCTGCACGATTCTACCAAGAAATGTGAGTGTTCATTCAAACCGCTGCTTTTTGCTATTTTGGTCCCTATTGAATAATGAATGTTTTGAATTTTCTCCAAAAGTAAAGTAGTTGCAAACTAATCCTTTTAGAAACTTGTTTGGGCTGTTGAGAGTAGAAAAACATCAAAAATTTCAATCCTGCACGATTCTACCAAGAAATGTTAGTGTTCATTCAAACCGCTGCTTTTTGCTATTGGTCCCTATTGAATAATGAATGTTTTGAATTTTCTCCAAAAGTAAAGTAGTTGCAAACTCATCCTTTTAGAAACTTGTTTGGGCTGTTGAGAGGAGTAGAAAAACATCAAAAATTTCAATCCTGCATGATTCTACCAAGAAATGTGAGTGTTCATTCAAACCGCTGGTTTTTGCTATTTTGGGCCCAATTGAATAATGAATGTTTTGAATTTTCTGCAAAAGTAAAGTAGTTGCAAACTCATCCTTTTAGAAACTTGTTTGGGCTGTTGAGAGGAGTAGAAAAACATCAAAAATTTCAATCCTGCATGATTCTACCAAGAAATGTGAGTGTTCATTCAAACCGCTGGTTTTTGCTATTTTGAGCCCTATTGAATAATGAATGTTTTGAATTTTCTCCAGAAGTAAAGTAGTTGCAAACTCATCCTGTTAGAAACTTGTTTGGGCTCATGATAGGAGTAGAAAAACATTAAAAATTTCAATCCTGAACGACTCTACCAAGAGATGTGAGTGTTCATTCAAACAGCTGCTTTTAGCTATTGGGCCCTATTGAATAATGACTGTTTTGAATTTTCCACAAAAATAAAGTAGTTGCAAACTCATCCTTATAGAGACTTGTTTGGGTTCATGAGAGGAGTAAAAAAATGTCAAAAATTCCAATCCTGCACGATTCTAATGAGAAATGTGAGTGTTCATTCAAACAGCTGCTTTTTGCTATAAGGCCTTATTGAATAATGAATGTTTTGAATTTTCTCCAAAAGTAAAGTAGTTGCAAACTCATCCTTTTAGAAACTTGTTTGGGCTCATGAGAGGAGTAGAAAAACATCAAAAATTTCAATCCTGCACGATTCTACCAAGAGATGTGAGTGTTCATTCAAACAGCTGCTTTTAGCTATTGGGCCCTATTGAACAATGAATGTTTTGAATTTTCTGCAAAAGTAAAGTAGTTGCAAACTCATCCTTATAGAGACTTGTTTGGGCTCATGAGAGGAGTAGAAGAACATCAAAAATTTCAATCCTGAATGACTCTACCAAGAGATGTGAGTGTTCATTCAAACCGCTGCTTTTTGCTATTGGGTCTTATTGAATAATGAATGTTTCGTATTTTCTCCAAAAGTAAAGTAGTTGCAAACTCATCCTTTGAGAAACTTGTTTGGGCTGTTGAGAGGAGTAGAAAAACATCAAAAATTTCAATTCTGCACGATTCTACCAAGAAATGTGAGTGTTCATTCAAACTGCTGCTTTTTGCAATTTTGGGCCCTATTGAAAAATGAATGTTTTGAATTTTCTCCTGAAGTAAAGTAGTTGCAAACTCATCCTGTTAGAAACTTGTTTGGGCTCATGAGAGGAGTAGAAAAACATTAAAAATTTCAATCCTGAACGACTCTACCAAGAGATGTGAGTGTTCATTCAAACAGCTGCTTTTAGCTATTGGGCCCTATTGAATAATGACTGTTTTGAATTTTCCGCAAAAGTAAAGTAGTTGCAAACTCATCCTTATAGAGACTTGTTTGGGTTCATGAGTGGATTAAAAAAACGTCAAAAATTCCAATCCTGCACGATTCTAATGAGAAATGTGAATGTTCATTCAAACAGCTGCTTTTTGCTATTAGGCCTTATTGAATAATGAATGTTTTGAATTTTCTCCAAAAGTAAAGTAGTTGCAAACTCATCCTTTTAGAAACTTGTTTGGGCTCATGAGAGGAGTAGAAAAACATCAAAAATTTCAATCCTGAATGACTCTACCAAGAGATGTGAGTGTTCATTCAAACAGCTGCTTTTTGCTATTGGGCCCTATTGAATAATGAATGTTTTGAATTTTCTGCAAAAGTAAAGTAGTTGCAAACTCATCCTTTTAGAAATTTGTTTGGGCTCATGAGAGGAGTAGAAAAACATCAAAAATTTCAATCCTGAATGACTCTACCAAGAGATGTGAGTGTTCATTCAAACAGCTGCTTTTTGCTATTGGGCCCTATTGAATAATGAATGTTTTGAATTTTCTCCAAAAGTAAAGTAGTTGCAAACTCATCCTTTTAGAAACTTGTTTGGGCTCATGAGAGGAGTAGAAAAATATCAAAAATTCCAATCCTGCACGATTCTAATGAGAAATGTGAGTGTTCATTCAAACAGCTGCTTTTTGCTATAAGGCCTTATTGAATAATGAATGTTTTGAATTTTCTCCAAAAGTAAAGTAGTTGCAAACTCATCCTTTTAGAAACTTGTTTGGGCTCATGAGAGGAGTAGAAAAACATCAAAAATTTCAATCCTGCACGATTCTACCAAGAGATGTGAGTGTTCATTCAAACAGCTGCTTTTAGCTATTGGGCCCTATTGAACAATGAATGTTTTGAATTTTCTGCAAAAGTAAAGTAGTTGCAAACTCATCCTTATAGAGACTTGTTTGGGCTCATGAGAGGAGTAGAAGAACATCAAAAATTTCAATCCTGAATGACTCTACCAAGAGATGTGAGTGTTCATTCAAACCGCTGCTTTTTGCTATTGGGTCTTATTGAATAATGAATGTTTCGTATTTTCTCCAAAAGTAAAGTAGTTGCAAACTCATCCTTTGAGAAACTTGTTTGGGCTGTTGAGAGGAGTAGAAAAACATCAAAAATTTCAATTCTGCACGATTCTACCAAGAAATGTGAGTGTTCATTCAAACTGCTGCTTTTTGCAATTTTGGGCCCTATTGAAAAATGAATGTTTTGAATTTTCTCCTGAAGTAAAGTAGTTGCAAACTCATCCTGTTAGAAACTTGTTTGGGCTCATGAGAGGAGTAGAAAAACATTAAAAATTTCAATCCTGAACGACTCTACCAAGAGATGTGAGTGTTCATTCAAACAGCTGCTTTTAGCTATTGGGCCCTATTGAATAATGACTGTTTTGAATTTTCCGCAAAAGTAAAGTAGTTGCAAACTCATCCTTATAGAGACTTGTTTGGGTTCATGAGTGGATTAAAAAAACGTCAAAAATTCCAATCCTGCACGATTCTAATGAGAAATGTGAATGTTCATTCAAACAGCTGCTTTTTGCTATTAGGCCTTATTGAATAATGAATGTTTTGAATTTTCTCCAAAAGTAAAGTAGTTGCAAACTCATCCTTTTAGAAACTTGTTTGGGCTCATGAGAGGAGTAGAAAAACATCAAAAATTTCAATCCTGAATGACTCTACCAAGAGATGTGAGTGTTCATTCAAACAGCTGCTTTTTGCTATTGGGCCCTATTGAATAATGAATGTTTTGAATTTTCTGCAAAAGTAAAGTAGTTGCAAACTCATCCTTTTAGAAATTTGTTTGGGCTCATGAGAGGAGTAGAAAAACATCAAAAATTTCAATCCTGAATGACTCTACCAAGAGATGTGAGTGTTCATTCAAACAGCTGCTTTTTGCTATTGGGCCCTATTGAATAATGAATGTTTTGAATTTTCTCCAAAAGTAAAGTAGTTGCAAACTCATCCTTTTAGAAACTTGTTTGGGCTCATGAGAGGAGTAGAAAAATATCAAAAATTTCAATCCTGCACGATTCTACCAAGAAATGTGAGTGTTCATTCAAACCGCTGATTTTTGCTATTTTGGGCCCTATTGAATAATGACTGTTTTGAATTTTCTCCAAAAGTAAAGTAGTTGCAAACTCATCCTTTTAGAAATTTGTTTGGGCTCATGAGAGGAGTAGAAAAACATCAAAAATTTCAATCCTGAATGACTCTACCAAGAGATGTGAGTGTTCATTCAAACAGCTGCTTTTTGCTATTGGGCCCTATTGAATAAAGAATGTTTTGAATTTTCTCCAAAAGTAAAGTAGTTGCAAACTCATCCTTTTAGAAACTTGTTTGGGCTCATGAGAGGAGTAGAAAAACATCAAAATTTTCAATCCTGCACGATTCTACCAAGAGATGTGAGTGTTCATTCAAACAGCTGCTTTTTGCTATTGGGCCCTATTGAATAATGAATGTTTTGAATTTTCTCCAGAAGTAAAGGAGTTGCAAACTCATCCTTTTAGAAATTTGTTTGGGCTCATGAGAGGAGTAGAAAAACATCAAAAATTTCAATCCTGAATGACTCTACCAAGAGATGTGAGTGTTCATTCAAACCGCTGCTTTTTGCTATTGGGTCTTATTGAATAATGAATGTTTTGTATTTTCTCCAAAAGTAAAGTAGTTGCAAACTCATCCTTTTAGAAACTTGTTTGGGCTGTTGAGAGGAGTAGAAAAACATCAAAAATTTCAATAATGCACGATTCTACCAAGAGATGTGAGTGTTCATTCAAACAGCTGCTTTTTGCTATTGGGCCCTATTGAATAATGAATGTTTTGAATTTTTTTCCAGAAGTAAAGGAGTTGCAAACTCATCCTTTTAGAAATTTGTTTGGGCTCATGAGAGGAGTAGAAAAACATCAAAAATTTCAATCCTGAATGACTCTACCAAGAGATGTGAGTGTTCATTCAAACCGCTGCTTTTTGCTATTGGGTCTTATTGAATAATGAATGTTTTGTATTTTCTCCAAAAGTAAAGTAGTTGCAAACTCATCCTTTTAGAAACTTGTTTGGGCTGTTGAGAGGAGTAGAAAAACATCAAAAATTTCAATTCTGCACGATTCTACCAAGAAATGTGAGTGTTCATTCAAACTGCTGCTTTTTGTAATTTTGGGCCCTATTGAATAATGAATGTTTTGAATTTTCTCCAAAAGTAAAGTAGTTGCAAACTCATCCTTTTAGAAATTTGTTTGGACTTATGAGAGGAGTAGAGAAACATCAAAAATTTCAATCCTGAATGACTCTACCAAGAGATGTGAGTGTCCATTCAAACCGCTGCTTTTTGCTATTGGGTCTTATTGAATAATGAATGCTTTGTATTTTCTCCAAAAGTAAAGTAGTTGCAAACTCATCCTTTTAGAAACTTGTTTGGGCTGTTGAGAGGAGTAGAAAAACATCAAAAATTTCAATTCTGCACGATTCTACCAAGAAATGTGAGTGTTCATTCAAACTGCTGCTTTTTGCTATTTTGGGCCCTATTGAATAATGAATGTTTGAATTTTCTCCAGAAGTAAAGTAGTTGCAAACTCATCCTGTTAGAATCTTGTTTGGGCTCATGATAGGAGTAGAAAAACATTAAAAATTTCAATCCTGAATGACTCTACCAAGAGATGTGAGTGTTCATTCAAACAGCTGCTTTTAGCTATTGGGCCCTATTGAATAATGACTGTTTTGAATTTTCCACAAAAGTAAAGTAGTTGCAAACTCATCCTTATAGAGACTTGTTTGGGTTCATGAGAGGAGTAAAAAAACGTCAAAAATTCCAATCCTGCACGATTCTAATGAGAAATTTGAGTGTTCATTCAAACAGCTGCCTTTTGCTATAAGGCCTTATTGAATAATGAATGTTTTGAATTTTCTCCAAAAGTAAAGTAGTTGCAAACTCATCCTTTTAGAAACTTTTTTGGGATCATGAGAGGAGTAGAAAAACATCAAAAATTTCAATCCTGCACGATTCTACCTAGAGATGTGAGTGTTCATTCACACAGCTGCTTTTTGCTATTGGGCCCTATTGAATAATGAATGTTTTGAATTTTCTCCAGAAGTAAAGGATTTGCAAACTCATCCTTTTAGAAATTTGTTTGGGCTCATGAGAGGAGTAGAAAAACATCAAAAATTTCAATCCTGAATGACTCTACCAAGAGATGTGAGTGTTCATTCAAACCGCTGCTTTTTGCTATTGGGTCTTATTGAATAATGAATGTTTTGTATTTTCTCCAAAAGTAAAGTAGTTGCAACCTCATCCTTTTAGAAACTTGTTTGGGCTATTGAGAGGAGTAGAAAAACATCAAAAATTTCAATTCTACACGATTCTACCAAGAAATGTGAGTGTTCATTCAAACTGCTGCTTTTTGCAATTTTGGGCCCTTTTGAATAATGAATGTTTTGAATTTTCTCCAGAAGTAAAGTAGTTGCAAACTCATCCTGTTAGAAACTTGTTTGGGCTCATGAGAGGAGTAGAAAAACATTAAAAATTTCAATCCTGAATGACTCTACCAAGAGATGTGAGTGTTCATTCAAACAGCTGCTTTTAGCTATTGGGCCCTATTGAATAATGACTGTTTTGAATTTTCCGCAAAAGTAAAGTAGTTGCAAACTCATCCTTATAGAGACTTGTTTGGGTTCATGAGAGGAGTAAAAAAACATCAAAAATTCCAATCCTGCACGATTCTTATGAGAAATGTGAGTGTTCATTCAAACAGCTGCTTTTTGCTATAAGGCCTTATTGAATAATGAATGTTTTGAATTTTCTCCAAAAGTAAAGTAGTTGCAAACTCATCCTTCTAGAAACTTGTTTGGGCTCATGAGAGGAGTAGAAAAACATCAAAAATTTCAATCCTGCACGATTCTACCAAGAGATGTGAGTGTTCATTCAAACAGCAGCTTTTTGCTATTGGGCCCTATTGAATAATGAATGTTTTGAATTTTCTCCAGAAGTAAAGTAGTTGCAAACTCATCCTTTTAGAAACTTGTTTGGGCTGTTGAGAGGAGTAGAAAAACATCAAAAATTTCAATCCTGCATGATTCTACCAAGAAATGTGAGTGTTCATTGAAACCGCTGGTTTTTGCTATTTTGGGCCCTATTGAAAAATGAATGTTTTGAATTTTCTCCAAAAGTAAAGTAGTTGCAAACTCATCCTTTTAGAAACTTGTTTGGGCTGTTCAGAGGAATAAAAAAACTGAAATTTCAGTCCTGAATGATTCTACCAAGAGATGTGAGTGTTCATTCAAACAACTACTTTTTGCTATTGGGCCCTATTAAATAATGAATGTTTTGAATTTTCTGCAAAAGTAAAGTAGTTGCAAACTCATCCTTATAGAGACTTGTTTGGGCTCATGAGAGGAGTAGAAAAACGTCAAAAATTCCAATCCTGAATGATTCTACCAAGAAATGTGAGTGTTCATTCAAACAGCTGCTTTTTGCTATTGGGCCCTATTGAATAATGAATGTTTTGAATTTTCTCCAGAAGTAAAGGAGTTGCAAACTCATCCTTTTAGAAATATGTTTGGGCTCATGAGAGGAGTAGAAAAACATCAAAAATTTCAATCCTGCACGATTCTACCAAGAAATGTTAGTGTTCATTCAAACCGCTGCTTTTTGCTATTGGTCCCTATTGAATAATGAATGTTTTGAATTTTCTCCAAAAGTAAAGTAGTTGCAAACTCATCCTTTTAGAAACTTGTTTGGGCTGTTGAGAGGCGTAGAAAAACATCAAAAATTTCAATCCTGCATGATTCTACCAAGAAATGTGAGTGTTCATTCAAACCGCTGGTTTTAGCTATTTTGGGCCCTATTGAATAATGAATGTTTTGAATTTTCTGCAAAAGTAAAGTAGTTGCAAACTCATCCTTTTAGAAACTTGTTTGGGCTGTTGAGAGGAGTAGAAAAACATCAAAAATTTCAATCCTGCACAATTCTACCAAAAAATGTGAGTGTTCATTCAAACCGCTACTTTTTGCTATTTTGGACTCTATTGAATAATGAATGTTTTGCATTTTCTCCAAAAGTAAAGTAGTTGCAAATTCATCCTTATAGAAACTTGTTTGGGCTGTTAAGAGTGGAAAAACATCAAAAATTTCAATCCTGTACGATTCTACCAAGAAATGTGAGTGTTCATTCAAACCGCTGGTTTTTGCTATTTTGGGCCCTATTGAATAATGAATGTTTTGAATTTTCTCCAAATGTAAAGTAGTTGCAAACTAATCCTTTTAGAAACTTGTTTAGGCTGTTGAGAGGAGTAGAAAAACATCAAAAATTTCAATCCTGCACGATTCTAGCAAGAAATGTGAGTGTTCATTCAAACAGCTGTTTTTTGCTATTGGTCCCTATTGAATAATGAATGTTTTGAATTTTCTCCAAAAGTAAAGTAGTTGCAAACTCATCCTTTTAGAAACTTGTTTGGGCCGTTGAGAGGAGTAGAAAAACATCAAAAATTTCAATCCTGCACGATTCTACCAAGAAATGTGAGTGTTCATTCAAACCGCTGGTTTTTGCTATTTTGGGCCCTATTGAATAATGAATGTTTTGAATTTTCTCCAAAAGTAAAGTAGTTGCAAACTCATCCTTTTAGAAATTTGTTTGGGCTCATGAGAGGAGTAGAAAAACATCAAAAATTTCAATCCTGAATGACTCTACCAAGAGATGTTAGTGTTCATTCAAACCGCTGCTTTTTGCTACTGGGTCTTATTGAATAATGAATGTTTTGTATTTTCTCCAAAAGTAAAGTAGTTGCAAACTCATCCTTTTAGAAATTTCTTTGGGCTCATGAGAGGAGTAGAAAAACATCAAAAATTTCAATCCTGAATGACTCTACCAAGAGATGTGAGTGTTCATTCAAACAGCTGCTTTTTGCTATTGGGCCCTATTGAATAATGAATGTTTTGAATTTTCTCCAAAAGTAAAGTAGTTGCAAACTCATCCTTTTAGAAACTTGTTTGGGCTCATGAGAGGAGTAGAAAAACATCAAAAATTTCAATCCTGCACGATTCTACCAAGAAATGTGAGTGTTCATTCAAACCGCTGGTTTTTGCTATTTTGGGCCCTATTGAATAATGAATGTTTTGAATTTTCTCCAAAAGTAAAGTAGTTGCAAACTCATCCTTTTAGAAATTTGTTTGGGCTCATGAGAGGAGTAGAAAAACATCAAAAATTTCACTCCTGAATGACTCTACCAAGAGATGTGAGTGTTCATTCAAACAGCTGCTTTTTGCTATTGGGCCCTATTGAATAAAGAATGTTTGGAATTTTCTCCAAAAGTAAAGTAGTTGCAAACTCATCCTTTTAGAAACTTGTTTGGGCTCATGAGAGGAGTAGAAAAACATCAAAAATTTCAATCCTGCACGATTCTACCAAGAAATGTGAGTGTTCATTCAAACCGCTGGTTTTTGCTATTTTGGGCCCTATTGAATAATGAATGTTTTGAATTTTCTCCAAAAGTAAAGTAGTTGCAAACTCATCCTTTTAGAAATTTGTTTGGGCTCATGAGAGGAGTAGAAAAACATCAAAAATTTCAATCCTGAATGACTCTACCAAGAGATGTGAGTGTTCATTCAAACCGCTACTTTTTGCTATTGGGTCTTATTGAATAATGAATGTTTTGTATTTTCTCCAAAAGTAAAGTAGTTGCAAACTCATCCTTTTAGAAATTTGTTTGGGCTCATGAGAGGAGTAGAAAAACATCAAAAATTTCAATCCTGAATGACTCTACCAAGAGATGTGAGTGTTCATTCAAACAGCTGCTTTTTGCTATTGGGCCCTATTGAATAATGAATGTTTTGAATTTTCTCCAAAAGTAAAGTAGTTGCAAACTCATCCTGTTAGAAACTTGTTTGGGCTCATGATAGGAGTAGAAAAACATTAAAAATTTCAATCCTGAACGACTCTACCAAGAGATGTGAGTGTTCATTCAAACAGCTGCTTTTAGCTATTGGGCCCTATTGAATAATGACTGTTTTGAATTTTCCACAAAAGTAAAGTAGTTGCAAACTCATCCTTATAGGGACTTGTTTGGGTTCATGAGAGGAGTAAAAAAACGTCAAAAATTACAATCCTGCACGATTCTAATGAGAAATGTGAGTGTTCATTCAAACAGCTGCTTTTTGCTATAAGGCCTTATTGAATAATGAATGTTTTGAATTTTCTCCAAAAGTAAAGTAGTTGCAAACTCATCCTTTTAGAAACTTGTTTGGGCTCATGAGAGGAGTAGAAAAACATCAAAAATTTCAATCCTGCACGATTCTACCAAGAGATGTGAGTGTTCATTCAAACAGCTGCTTTTTGCTATTGGGCCCTATTGAATAATGAATGTTTTGAATTTTCTCCAGAAGTAAAGGAGTTGCAAACTCATCCTTTTAGAAATTTGTTTGGGCTCATGAGAGGAGTAGAAAAACATCAAAAATTTCAATCCTGAATGACTCTACCAAGAGATGTGAGTGTTCATTCAAACCGCTGCTTTTTGCTATTGGGTCTTATTGAATAATGAATGTTTTGTATTTTCTCCAAAAGTAAAGTAGTTGCAAACTCATCCTTTTAGAAACTTGTTTGGGCTGTTGAGAGGAGTAGAAAAACATCAAAAATTTCAATTCTGCACGATTCTACCAAGAAATGTGAGTGTTCATTCAAACTGCTGCTTTTTGCAATTTTGGGCCCTATTGAATAATGAATGTTTTGAATTTTCTCCAAAAGTAAAGTAGTTGCAAACTCATCCTTTTAGAAATTTGTTTGGGCTTATGAGAGGAGTAGAAAAACATCAAAAATTTCAATCCTGAATGACTCTACCAAGAGATGTGAGTGTCCATTCAAACCGCTGCTTTTTGCTATTGGGTCTTATTGAATAATGAATGTTTTGTATTTTCTCCAAAAATAAAGTAGTTGCAAACTCATCCTTTTAGAAACTTGTTTGGGCTGTTGAGAGGAGTAGAAAAACATCAAAAATTTCAATTCTGCACGATTCTACCAAGAAATGTGAGTGTTCATTCAAACTGCTGCTTTTTGCTATTTTGGGCCCTATTGAATAATGAATGTTTGAATTTTCTCCAGAAGTAAAGTAGTTGCAAACTCATCCTGTTAGAATCTTGTTTGGGCTCATGATAGGAGTAGAAAAACATTAAAAATTTCAATCCTGAATGACTCTACCAAGAGATGTGAGTGTTCATTCAAACAGCTGCTTTTAGCTTTTGGGCCCTATTGAATAATGACTGTTTTGAATTTTCCGCAAAAGTAAAGTAGTTGCAAACTCATCCTTATAGAGACTTGTTTGGGTTCATGAGAGGAGTAAAAAAACGTCAAAAATTCCAATCCTGCACGATTCTAATGAGAAATGTGAGTGTTCATTCAAACAGCTGCCTTTTGCTATAAGGCCTTATTGAATAATGAATGTTTTGAATTTTCTCCAAAAGTAAAGTAGTTGCAAACTCATCCTTTTAGAAACTTTTTTGGGATCATGAGAGGAGTAGAAAAACATCAAAAATTTCAATCCTGCACGATTCTACCTAGAGATGTGAGTGTTCATTCACACAGCTGCTTTTTGCTATTGGGCCCTATTGAATAATGAATGTTTTGAATTTTCTCCAGAAGTAAAGGATTTGCAAACTCATCCTTTTAGAAATTTGTTTGGGCTCATGAGAGGAGTAGAAAAACATCAAAAATTTCAATCCTGAATGACTCTACCAAGAGATGTGAGTGTTCATTCAAACCGCTGCTTTTTGCTATTGGGTCTTATTGAATAATGAATGTTTTGTATTTTCTCCAAAAGTAAAGTAGTTGCAAACTCATCCTTTTAGAAACTTGTTTGGGCTGTTGAGAGGAGTAGAAAAACATCAAAAATTTCAATTCTGCACGATTCTACCAAGAAATGTGAGTGTTCATTCAAACTGCTGCTTTTTGCAATTTTGGGCCCTATTGAAAAATGAATGTTTTGAATTTTCTCCTGAAGTAAAGTAGTTGCAAACTCATCCTGTTAGAAACTTGTTTGGGCTCATGAGAGGAGTAGAAAAACATTAAAAATTTCAATCCTGAACGACTCTACCAAGAGATGTGAGTGTTCATTCAAACAGCTGCTTTTAGCTATTGGGCCCTATTGAATAATGACTGTTTTGAATTTTCCGCAAAAGTAAAGTAGTTGCAAACTCATCCTTATAGAGACTTGTTTGGGTTCATGAGTGGATTAAAAAAACGTCAAAAATTCCAATCCTGCACGATTCTAATGAGAAATGTGAATGTTCATTCAAACAGCTGCTTTTTGCTATTAGGCCTTATTGAATAATGAATGTTTTGAATTTTCTCCAAAAGTAAAGTAGTTGCAAACTCATCCTTTTAGAAACTTGTTTGGGCTCATGAGAGGAGTAGAAAAACATCAAAAATTTCAATCCTGAATGACTCTACCAAGAGATGTGAGTGTTCATTCAAACAGCTGCTTTTTGCTATTGGGCCCTATTGAATAATGAATGTTTTGAATTTTCTGCAAAAGTAAAGTAGTTGCAAACTCATCCTTTTAGAAATTTGTTTGGGCTCATGAGAGGAGTAGAAAAACATCAAAAATTTCAATCCTGAATGACTCTACCAAGAGATGTGAGTGTTCATTCAAACAGCTGCTTTTTGCTATTGGGCCCTATTGAATAATGAATGTTTTGAATTTTCTCCAAAAGTAAAGTAGTTGCAAACTCATCCTTTTAGAAACTTGTTTGGGCTCATGAGAGGAGTAGAAAAATATCAAAAATTCCAATCCTGCACGATTCTAATGAGAAATGTGAGTGTTCATTCAAACAGCTGCTTTTTGCTATAAGGCCTTATTGAATAATGAATGTTTTGAATTTTCTCCAAAAGTAAAGCAGTTGCAAACTCATCCTTTTAGAAACTTGTTTGGGCTCATGAGAGGAGTAGAAAAACATCAAAAATTTCAATCCTGCACGATTCTACCAAGAGATGTGAGTGTTCATTCAAACAGCTGCTTTTAGCTATTGGGCCCTATTGAACAATGAATGTTTTGAATTTTCTGCAAAAGTAAAGTAGTTGCAAACTCATCCTTATAGAGACTTGTTTGGGCTCATGAGAGGAGTAGAAGAACATCAAAAATTTCAATCCTGAATGACTCTACCAAGAGATGTGAGTGTTCATTCAAACCGCTGCTTTTTGCTATTGGGTCTTATTGAATAATGAATGTTTCGTATTTTCTCCAAAAGTAAAGTAGTTGCAAACTCATCCTTTGAGAAACTTGTTTGGGCTGTTGAGAGGAGTAGAAAAACATCAAAAATTTCAATTCTGCACGATTCTACCAAGAAATGTGAGTGTTCATTCAAACTGCTGCTTTTTGCAATTTTGGGCCCTATTGAAAAATGAATGTTTTGAATTTTCTCCTGAAGTAAAGTAGTTGCAAACTCATCCTGTTAGAAACTTGTTTGGGCTCATGAGAGGAGTAGAAAAACATTAAAAATTTCAATCCTGAACGACTCTACCAAGAGATGTGAGTGTTCATTCAAACAGCTGCTTTTAGCTATTGGGCCCTATTGAATAATGACTGTTTTGAATTTTCCGCAAAAGTAAAGTAGTTGCAAACTCATCCTTATAGAGACTTGTTTGGGTTCATGAGTGGATTAAAAAAACGTCAAAAATTCCAATCCTGCACGATTCTAATGAGAAATGTGAATGTTCATTCAAACAGCTGCTTTTTGCTATTAGGCCTTATTGAATAATGAATGTTTTGAATTTTCTCCAAAAGTAAAGTAGTTGCAAACTCATCCTTTTAGAAACTTGTTTGGGCTCATGAGAGGAGTAGAAAAACATCAAAAATTTCAATCCTGAATGACTCTACCAAGAGATGTGAGTGTTCATTCAAACAGCTGCTTTTTGCTATTGGGCCCTATTGAATAATGAATGTTTTGAATTTTCTGCAAAAGTAAAGTAGTTGCAAACTCATCCTTTTAGAAATTTGTTTGGGCTCATGAGAGGAGTAGAAAAACATCAAAAATTTCAATCCTGAATGACTCTACCAAGAGATGTGAGTGTTCATTCAAACAGCTGCTTTTTGCTATTGGGCCCTATTGAATAATGAATGTTTTGAATTTTCTCCAAAAGTAAAGTAGTTGCAAACTCATCCTTTTAGAAACTTGTTTGGGCTCATGAGAGGAGTAGAAAAATATCAAAAATTTCAATCCTGCACGATTCTACCAAGAAATGTGAGTGTTCATTCAAACCGCTGATTTTTGCTATTTTGGGCCCTATTGAATAATGACTGTTTTGAATTTTCTCCAAAAGTAAAGTAGTTGCAAACTCATCCTTTTAGAAATTTGTTTGGGCTCATGAGAGGAGTAGAAAAACATCAAAAATTTCAATCCTGAATGACTCTACCAAGAGATGTGAGTGTTCATTCAAACAGCTGCTTTTTGCTATTGGGCCCTATTGAATAAAGAATGTTTTGAATTTTCTCCAAAAGTAAAGTAGTTGCAAACTCATCCTTTTAGAAACTTGTTTGGGCTCATGAGAGGAGTAGAAAAACATCAAAATTTTCAATCCTGCACGATTCTACCAAGAGATGTGAGTGTTCATTCAAACAGCTGCTTTTTGCTATTGGGCCCTATTGAATAATGAATGTTTTGAATTTTCTCCAGAAGTAAAGGAGTTGCAAACTCATCCTTTTAGAAATTTGTTTGGGCTCATGAGAGGAGTAGAAAAACATCAAAAATTTCAATCCTGAATGACTCTACCAAGAGATGTGAGTGTTCATTCAAACCGCTGCTTTTTGCTATTGGGTCTTATTGAATAATGAATGTTTTGTATTTTCTCCAAAAGTAAAGTAGTTGCAAACTCATCCTTTTAGAAACTTGTTTGGGCTGTTGAGAGGAGTAGAAAAACATCAAAAATTTCAATAATGCACGATTCTACCAAGAGATGTGAGTGTTCATTCAAACAGCTGCTTTTTGCTATTGGGCCCTATTGAATAATGAATGTTTTGAATTTTTTTCCAGAAGTAAAGGAGTTGCAAACTCATCCTTTTAGAAATTTGTTTGGGCTCATGAGAGGAGTAGAAAAACATCAAAAATTTCAATCCTGAATGACTCTACCAAGAGATGTGAGTGTTCATTCAAACCGCTGCTTTTTGCTATTGGGTCTTATTGAATAATGAATGTTTTGTATTTTCTCCAAAAGTAAAGTAGTTGCAAACTCATCCTTTTAGAAACTTGTTTGGGCTGTTGAGAGGAGTAGAAAAACATCAAAAATTTCAATTCTGCACGATTCTACCAAGAAATGTGAGTGTTCATTCAAACTGCTGCTTTTTGCAATTTTGGGCCCTATTGAATAATGAATGTTTTGAATTTTCTCCAAAAGTAAAGCAGTTGCAAACTCATCCTTTTAGAAATTTGTTTGGACTTATGAGAGGAGTAGAGAAACATCAAAAATTTCAATCCTGAATGACTCTACCAAGAGATGTGAGTGTCCATTCAAACCGCTGCTTTTTGCTATTGGGTCTTATTGAATAATGAATGTTTTGTATTTTCTCCAAAAGTAAAGTAGTTGCAAACTCATCCTTTTAGAAACTTGTTTGGGCTGTTGAGAGGAGTAGAAAAACATCAAAAATTTCAATTCTGCACGATTCTACCAAGAAATGTGAGTGTTCATTCAAACTGCTGCTTTTTGCTATTTTGGGCCCTATTGAATAATGAATGTTTGAATTTTCTCCAGAAGTAAAGTAGTTGCAAACTCATCCTGTTAGAATCTTGTTTGGGCTCATGATAGGAGTAGAAAAACATTAAAAATTTCAATCCTGAATGACTCTACCAAGAGATGTGAGTGTTCATTCAAACAGCTGCTTTTAGCTATTGGGCCCTATTGAATAATGACTGTTTTGAATTTTCCACAAAAGTAAAGTAGTTGCAAACTCATCCTTATAGAGACTTGTTTGGGTTCATGAGAGGAGTAAAAAAACGTCAAAAATTCCAATCCTGCACGATTCTAATGAGAAATGTGAGTGTTCATTCAAACAGCTGCCTTTTGCTATAAGACCTTATTGAATAATGAATGTTTTGAATTTTCTCCAAAAGTAAAGTAGTTGCAAACTCATCCTTTTAGAAACTTTTTTGGGATCATGAGAGGAGTAGAAAAACATCAAAAATTTCAATCCTGCACGATTCTACCTAGAGATGTGAGTGTTCATTCACACAGCTGCTTTTTGCTATTGGGCCCTATTGAATAATGAATGTTTTGAATTTTCTCCAGAAGTAAAGGATTTGCAAACTCATCCTTTTAGAAATTTGTTTGGGCTCATGAGAGGAGTAGAAAAACATCAAAAATTTCAATCCTGAATGACTCTACCAAGAGATGTGAGTGTTCATTCAAACCGCTGCTTTTTGCTATTGGGTCTTATTGAATAATGAATGTTTTGTATTTTCTCCAAAAGTAAAGTAGTTGCAAACTCATCCTTTTAGAAACTTGTTTGGGCTATTGAGAGGAGTAGAAAAACATCAAAAATTTCAATTCTACACGATTCTACCAAGAAATGTGAGTGTTCATTCAAACTGCTGCTTTTTGCAATTTTGGGCCCTTTTGAATAATGAATGTTTTGAATTTTCTCCAGAAGTAAAGTAGTTGCAAACTCATCCTGTTAGAAACTTGTTTGGGCTCATGAGAGGAGTAGAAAAACATTAAAAATTTCAATCCTGAATGACTCTACCAAGAGATGTGAGTGTTCATTCAAACAGCTGCTTTTAGCTATTGGGCCCTATTGAATAATGACTGTTTTGAATTTTCCGCAAAAGTAAAGTAGTTGCAAACTCATCCTTATAGAGACTTGTTTGGGTTCATGAGAGGAGTAAAAAAACATCAAAAATTCCAATCCTGCACGATTCTTATGAGAAATGTGAGTGTTCATTCAAACAGCTGCTTTTTGCTATAAGGCCTTATTGAATAATGAATGTTTTGAATTTTCTCCAAAAGTAAAGTAGTTGCAAACTCATCCTTCTAGAAACTTGTTTGGGCTCATGAGAGGAGTAGAAAAACATCAAAAATTTCAATCCTGCACGATTCTCCCAAGAGATGTGAGTGTTCATTCAAACAGCAGCTTTTTGCTATTGGGCCCTATTGAATAATGAATGTTTTGAATTTTCTCCAGAAGTAAAGTAGTTGCAAACTCATCCTTTTAGAAACTTGTTTGGGCTGTTGAGAGGAGTAGAAAAACATCAAAAATTTCAATCCTGCATGATTCTACCAAGAAATGTGAGTGTTCATTGAAACCGCTGGTTTTTGCTATTTTGGGCCCTATTGAAAAATGAATGTTTTGAATTTTCTCCAAAAGTAAAGTAGTTGCAAACTCATCCTTTTAGAAACTTGTTTGGGCTGTTCAGAGGAATAAAAAAACTGAAATTTCAGTCCTGAATGATTCTACCAAGAGATGTGAGTGTTCATTCAAACAACTACTTTTTGCTATTGGGCCCTATTAAATAATGAATGTTTTGAATTTTCTGCAAAAGTAAAGTAGTTGCAAACTCATCCTTATAGAGACTTGTTTGGGCTCATGAGAGGAGTAGAAAAACGTCAAAAATTCCAATCCTGAATGATTCTACCAAGAAATGTGAGTGTTCATTCAAACAGCTGCTTTTTGCTATTGGGCCCTATTGAATAATGAATGTTTTGAATTTTCTCCAGAAGTAAAGGAGTTGCAAACTCATCCTTTTAGAAATATGTTTGGGCTCATGAGAGGAGTAGAAAAACATCAAAAATTTCAATCCTGAATGACTCTACCAAGAGATGTGAGTGTTCATTCACACAGCTGCTTTTTGCTATTGGGCACTATTGAATAATGAATGTTTTGAATTTTCTGCAAAAGTAAAGTAGTTGCAAACTCATCCTTATAGAGACTTGTTTGGGCTCATGAGAGGAGTAGAAAAACATCAAAAATTTCAATCCTGCACGATTCTACCAAGAAATGTGAGTGTTCATTCAAACCGCTGCTTTTTGCTATTTTGGGCCCTATTGAATAATGAATGTTTTGAATTTTCTCCAAAAGTAAAGTAGTTGCAAACTAATCCTTTTAGAAACTTGTTTGGGCTGTTGAGAGTAGAAAAACATCAAAAATTTCAATCCTGCACGATTCTACCAAGAAATGTTAGTGTTCATTCAAACCGCTGCTTTTTGCTATTGGTCCCTATTGAATAATGAATGTTTTGAATTTTCTCCAAAAGTAAAGTAGTTGCAAACTCATCCTTTTAGAAACTTGTTTGGGCTGTTGAGAGGCGTAGAAAAACATCAAAAATTTCAATCCTGCATGATTCTACCAAGAAATGTGAGTGTTCATTCAAACCGCTGGTTTTAGCTATTTTGGGCCCTATTGAATAATGAATGTTTTGAATTTTCTGCAAAAGTAAAGTAGTTGCAAACTCATCCTTTTAGAAACTTGTTTGGGCTGTTGAGAGGAGTAGAAAAACATCAAAAATTTCAATCCTGCACAATTCTACCAAAAAATGTGAGTGTTCATTCAAACCGCTACTTTTTGCTATTTTGGACTCTATTGAATAATGAATGTTTTGCATTTTCTCCAAAAGTAAAGTAGTTGCAAACTCATCCTTATAGAAACTTGTTTGGGCTGTTAAGAGTGGAAAAACATCAAAAATTTCAATCCTGTACGATTCTACCAAGAAATGTGAGTGTTCATTCAAACCGCTGGTTTTTGCTATTTTGGGCCCTATTGAATAATGAATGTTTTGAATTTTCTCCAAATGTAAAGTAGTTGCAAACTAATCCTTTTAGAAACTTGTTTAGGCTGTTGAGAGGAGTAGAAAAACATCAAAAATTTCAATCCTGCACGATTCTAGCAAGAAATGTGAGTGTTCATTCAAACAGCTGCTTTTTGCTATTGGTCCCTATTGAATAATGAATGTTTTGAATTTTCTCCAAAAGTAAAGTAGTTGCAAACTCATCCTTTTAGAAACTTGTTTGGGCCGTTGAGAGGAGTAGAAAAACATCAAAAATTTCAATCCTGCACGATTCTACCAAGAAATGTGAGTGTTCATTCAAACCGCTGGTTTTTGCTATTTTGGGCCCTATTGAATAATGAATGTTTTGAATTTTCTCCAAAAGTAAAGTAGTTGCAAACTCATCCTTTTAGAAATTTGTTTGGGCTCATGAGAGGAGTAGAAAAACATCAAAAATTTCAATCCTGAATGACTCTACCAAGAGATGTTAGTGTTCATTCAAACCGCTGCTTTTTGCTACTGGGTCTTATTGAATAATGAATGTTTTGTATTTTCTCCAAAAGTAAAGTAGTTGCAAACTCATCCTTTTAGAAATTTCTTTGGGCTCATGAGAGGAGTAGAAAAACATCAAAAATTTCAATCCTGAATGACTCTACCAAGAGATGTGAGTGTTCATTCAAACAGCTGCTTTTTGCTATTGGGCCCTATTGAATAATGAATGTTTTGAATTTTCTCCAAAAGTAAAGTAGTTGCAAACTCATCCTTTTAGAAACTTGTTTGGGCTCATGAGAGGAGTAGAAAAACATCAAAAATTTCAATCCTGCACGATTCTACCAAGAAATGTGAGTGTTCATTCAAACCGCTGGTTTTTGCTATTTTGGGCCCTATTGAATAATGAATGTTTTGAATTTTCTCCAAAAGTAAAGTAGTTGCAAACTCATCCTTTTAGAAATTTGTTTGGGCTCATGAGAGGAGTAGAAAAACATCAAAAATTTCACTCCTGAATGACTCTACCAAGAGATGTGAGTGTTCATTCAAACAGCTGCTTTTTGCTATTGGGCCCTATTGAATAAAGAATGTTTGGAATTTTCTCCAAAAGTAAAGTAGTTGCAAACTCATCCTTTTAGAAACTTGTTTGGGCTCATGAGAGGAGTAGAAAAACATCAAAAATTTCAATCCTGCACGATTCTACCAAGAAATGTGAGTGTTCATTCAAACCGCTGGTTTTTGCTATTTTGGGCCCTATTGAATAATGAATGTTTTGAATTTTCTCCAAAAGTAAAGTAGTTGCAAACTCATCCTTTTAGAAATTTGTTTGGGCTCATGAGAGGAGTAGAAAAACATCAAAAATTTCAATCCTGAATGACTCTACCAAGAGATGTGAGTGTTCATTCAAACCGCTACTTTTTGCTATTGGGTCTTATTGAATAATGAATGTTTTGTATTTTCTCCAAAAGTAAAGTAGTTGCAAACTCATCCTTTTAGAAATTTGTTTGGGCTCATGAGAGGAGTAGAAAAACATCAAAAATTTCAATCCTGAATGACTCTACCAAGAGATGTGAGTGTTCATTCAAACAGCTGCTTTTTGCTATTGGGCCCTATTGAATAATGAATGTTTTGAATTTTCTCCAAAAGTAAAGTAGTTGCAAACTCATCCTGTTAGAAACTTGTTTGGGCTCATGATAGGAGTAGAAAAACATTAAAAATTTCAATCCTGAACGACTCTACCAAGAGATGTGAGTGTTCATTCAAACAGCTGCTTTTAGCTATTGGGCCCTATTGAATAATGACTGTTTTGAATTTTCCACAAAAGTAAAGTAGTTGCAAACTCATCCTTATAGGGACTTGTTTGGGTTCATGAGAGGAGTAAAAAAACGTCAAAAATTACAATCCTGCACGATTCTAATGAGAAATGTGAGTGTTCATTCAAACAGCTGCTTTTTGCTATAAGGCCTTATTGAATAATGAATGTTTTGAATTTTCTCCAAAAGTAAAGTAGTTGCAAACTCATCCTTTTAGAAACTTGTTTGGGCTCATGAGAGGAGTAGAAAAACATCAAAAATTTCAATCCTGCACGATTCTACCAAGAGATGTGAGTGTTCATTCAAACAGCTGCTTTTTGCTATTGGGCCCTATTGAATAATGAATGTTTTGAATTTTCTCCAGAAGTAAAGGAGTTGCAAACTCATCCTTTTAGAAATTTGTTTGGGCTCATGAGAGGAGTAGAAAAACATCAAAAATTTCAATCCTGAATGACTCTACCAAGAGATGTGAGTGTTCATTCAAACCGCTGCTTTTTGCTATTGGGTCTTATTGAATAATGAATGTTTTGTATTTTCTCCAAAAGTAAAGTAGTTGCAAACTCATCCTTTTAGAAACTTGTTTGGGCTGTTGAGAGGAGTAGAAAAACATCAAAAATTTCAATTCTGCATGATTCTACCAAGAAATGTGAGTGTTCATTCAAACTGCTGCTTTTTGCAATTTTGGGCCCTATTGAATAATGAATGTTTTGAATTTTCTCCAAAAGTAAAGTAGTTGCAAACTCATCCTTTTAGAAATTTGTTTGGGCTTATGAGAGGAGTAGAAAAACATCAAAAATTTCAATCCTGAATGACTCTACCAAGAGATGTGAGTGTCCATTCAAACCGCTGCTTTTTGCTATTGGGTCTTATTGAATAATGAATGTTTTGTATTTTCTCCAAAAATAAAGTAGTTGCAAACTCATCCTTTTAGAAACTTGTTTGGGCTGTTGAGAGGAGTAGAAAAACATCAAAAATTTCAATTCTGCACGATTCTACCAAGAAATGTGAGTGTTCATTCAAACTGCTGCTTTTTGCTATTTTGGGCCCTATTGAATAATGAATGTTTGAATTTTCTCCAGAAGTAAAGTAGTTGCAAACTCATCCTGTTAGAAACTTGTTTGGGCTCATGATAGGAGTAGAAAAACATTAAAAATTTCAATCCTGAATGACTCTACCAAGAGATGTGAGTGTTCATTCAAACAGCTGCTTTTAGCTTTTGGGCCCTATTGAATAATGACTGTTTTGAATTTTCCGCAAAAGTAAAGTAGTTGCAAACTCATCCTTATAGAGACTTGTTTGGGTTCATGAGAGGAGTAAAAAAACGTCAAAAATTCCAATCCTGCACGATTCTAATGAGAAATGTGAGTGTTCATTCAAACAGCTGCCTTTTGCTATAAGGCCTTATTGAATAATGAATGTTTTGAATTTTCTCCAAAAGTAAAGTAGTTGCAAACTCATCCTTTTAGAAACTTTTTTGGGATCATGAGAGGAGTAGAAAAACATCAAAAATTTCAATCCTGCACGATTCTACCTAGAGATGTGAGTGTTCATTCACACAGCTGCTTTTTGCTATTGGGCCCTATTGAATAATGAATGTTTTGAATTTTCTCCAGAAGTAAAGGATTTGCAAACTCATCCTTTTAGAAATTTGTTTGGGCTCATGAGAGGAGTAGAAAAACATCAAAAATTTCAATCCTGAATGACTCTACCAAGAGATGTGAGTGTTCATTCAAACCGCTGCTTTTTGCTATTGGGTCTTATTGAATAATGAATGTTTTGTATTTTCTCCAAAAGTAAAGTAGTTGCAAACTCATCCTTTTAGAAACTTGTTTGGGCTGTTGAGAGGAGTAGAAAAACATCAAAAATTTCAATTCTACACGATTCTACCAAGAAATGTGAGTGTTCATTCAAACTGCTGCTTTTTGCAATTTTGGGCCCTTTTGAATAATGAATGTTTTGAATTTTCTCCAGAAGTAAAGTAGTTGCAAACTCATCCTGTAAGAAACTTGTTTGGGCTCATGAGAGGAGTAGAAAAACATTAAAAATTTCAATCCTGAACGACTCTACCAAGAGATGTGAGTGTTCATTCAAACAGCTGCTTTTAGCTATTGGGCCCTATTGAATAATGACTGTTTTGAATTTTCCGCAAAAGTAAAGTAGTTGCAAACTCATCCTTATAGAGACTTGTTTGGGTTCATGAGAGGAGTAAAAAAACGTCAAAAATTCCAATCCTGCACGATTCTAATGAGAAATGTGAGTGTTCATTCAAACAGCTGCTTTTTACTATAAGGCCTTATTGAATAATGAATGTTTTGAATTTTCTCCAAAAGTAAAGTAGTTGCAAACTCATCCTTCTAGAAACTTGTTTGGGCTCATGAGAGGAGTAGAAAAACATCAAAAATTTCAATCCTGCACGATTCTACCAAGAGATGTGAGTGTTCATTCAAACAGCTGCTTTTTGCTATTGGGCCCTATTGAATAATGAATGTTTTGAATTTTCTGCAAAAGTAAAGTAGTTGCAAACTCATCCTTATAGAGACTTGTTTGGGCTCATGAGAGGAGTAGAAAAATGTCAAAAATTCCAATCCTGAATGATTCTACCAAGAAATGTGAGTGTTCATTCAAACAGCAGCTTTTTGCTATTGGGCCCTATTGAATAATGAATGTTTTGAATTTTCTCCAAAAGTAAAGTAGTTGCAAACTCATCCTTTTAGAAACTTGTTTGGGCTGTTGAGAGGAGTAGAAAAACATCAAAAATTTCAATCCTGCATGATTCTACCAAGAAATGTGAGTGTTCATTGAAACCGCTGGTTTTTGCTATTTAGGGCCCTATTGAATAATGAATGTTTTGAATTTTCTCCAAAAGTAAAGTAGTTGCAAACTCATCCTTTTAGAAACTTGTTTTGGCTCATGATAGGAGTAGAAAAACATTAAAAATTTCAATCCTGAACGACTCTACCAAGAGATGTGAGTGTTCATTCAAACAGCTGCTTTTAGCTATTGGGCCCTATTGAATAATGACTGTTTTGAATTTTCCACAAAAGTAAAGTAGTTGCAAACTCATCCTTATAGGGACTTGTTTGGGTTCATGAGAGGAGTAAAAAAACGTCAAAAATTCCATTCCTGCACGATTCTAATGAGAAATGTGAGTGTTCATTCAAACAGCTGCTTTTTGCTATAAGGCCTTATTGAATAATGAATGTTTTGAATTTTCTCCAAAAGTAAAGTAGTTGCAAACTCATCCTTTTAGAAACTTGTTTGGGCTCATGAGAGGAGTAGAAAAACATCAAAAATTTCAATCCTGCACGATTCTACCAAGAGATGTGAGTGTTCATTCAAACAGCTGCTTTTTGCTATTGGGCCCTATTGAATAATGAATGTTTTGAATTTTCTCCAGAAGTAAAGGAGTTGCAAACTCATCCTTTTAGAAATTTGTTTGGGCTCATGAGAGGAGTAGAAAAACATCAAAAATTTCAATCCTGAATGACTCTACCAAGAGATGTGAGTGTTCATTCAAACCGCTGCTTTTTGCTATTGGGTCTTATTGAATAATGAATGTTTTGTATTTTCTCCAAAAGTAAAGTAGTTGCAAACTCATCCTTTTAGAAACTTGTTTGGGCTGTTGAGAGGAGTAGAAAAACATCAAAAATTTCAATTCTGCACGATTCTACCAAGAAATGTGAGTGTTCATTCAAACTGCTGCTTTTTGCAATTTTGGGCCCTATTGAATAATGAATGTTTTGAATTTTCTCCAAAAGTAAAGTAGTTGCAAACTCATCCTTTTAGAAATTTGTTTGGGCTTATGAGAGGAGTAGAAAAACATCAAAAATTTCAATCCTGAATGACTCTACCAAGAGATGTGAGTGTCCATTCAAACCGCTGCTTTTTGCTATTGGGTCTTATTGAATAATGAATGTTTTGTATTTTCTCCAAAAATAAAGTAGTTGCAAACTCATCCTTTTAGAAACTTGTTTGGGCTGTTGAGAGGAGTAGAAAAACATCAAAAATTTCAATTCTGCACGATTCTACCAAGAAATGTGAGTGTTCATTCAAACTGCTGCTTTTTGCTATTTTGGGCCCTATTGAATAATGAATGTTTGAATTTTCTCCAGAAGTAAAGTAGTTGCAAACTCATCCTGTTAGAAACTTGTTTGGGCTCATGATAGGAGTAGAAAAACATTAAAAATTTCAATCCTGAATGACTCTACCAAGAGATGTGAGTGTTCATTCAAACAGCTGCTTTTAGCTATTGGGCCCTATTGAATAATGACTGTTTTGAATTTTCCACAAAAGTAAAGTAGTTGCAAACTCATCCTTATAGAGACTTGTTTGGGTTCATGAGAGGAGTAAAAAAACGTCAAAAATTCCAATCCTGCACGATTCTAATGAGAAATGTGAGTGTTCATTCAAACAGCTGCCTTTTGCTATAAGGCCTTATTGAATAATGAATGTTTTGAATTTTCTCCAAAAGTAAAGTAGTTGCAAACTCATCCTTTTAGAAACTTTTTTGGGATCATGAGAGGAGTAGAAAAACATCAAAAATTTCAATCCTGCACGATTCTACCTAGAGATGTGAGTGTTCATTCACACAGCTGCTTTTTGCTATTGGGCCCTATTGAATAATGAATGTTTTGAATTTTCTCCAGAAGTAAAGGATTTGCAAACTCATCCTTTTAGAAATTTGTTTGGGCTCATGAGAGGAGTAGAAAAACATCAAAAATTTCAATCCTGAATGACTCTACCAAGAGATGTGAGTGTTCATTCAAACCGCTGCTTTTTGCTATTGGGTCTTATTGAATAATGAATGTTTTGTATTTTCTCCAAAAGTAAAGTAGTTGCAAACTCATCCTTTTAGAAACTTGTTTGGGCTGTTGAGAGGAGTAGAAAAACATCAAAAATTTCAATTCTACACGATTCTACCAAGAAATGTGAGTGTTCATTCAAACTGCTGCTTTTTGCAATTTTGGGCCCTTTTGAATAATGAATGTTTTGAATTTTCTCCAGAAGTAAAGTAGTTGCAAACTCATCCTGTTAGAAACTTGTTTGGGCTCATGAGAGGAGTAGAAAAACATTAAAAATTTCAATCCTGAACGACTCTACCAAGAGATGTGAGTGTTCATTCAAACAGCTGCTTTTAGCTATTGGGCCCTATTGAATAATGACTGTTTTGAATTTTCCGCAAAAGTAAAGTAGTTGCAAACTCATCCTTATAGAGACTTGTTTGGGTTCATGCGAGGAGTAAAAAAACGTCAAAAATTCCAATCCTGCACGATTCTAATGAGAAATGTGAGTGTTCATTCAAACAGCTGCTTTTTACTATAAGGCCTTATTGAATAATGAATGTTTTGAATTTTCTCCAAAAGTAAAGTAGTTGCAAACTCATCCTTCTAGAAACTTGTTTGGGCTCATGAGAGGAGTAGAAAAACATCAAAAATTTCAATCCTGCACGATTCTACCAAGAGATGTGAGTGTTCATTCAAACAGCTGCTTTTTGCTATTGGGCCCTATTGAATAATGAATGTTTTGAATTTTCTGCAAAAGTAAAGTAGTTGCAAACTCATCCTTATAGAGACTTGTTTGGGCTCATGAGAGGAGTAGAAAAACGTCAAAAATTCCAATCCTGAATGATTCTACCAAGAAATGTGAGTGTTCATTCAAACAGCAGCTTTTTGCTATTGGGCCCTATTGAATAATGAATGTTTTGAATTTTCTCCAAAAGTAAAGTAGTTGCAAACTCATCCTTTTAGAAACTTGTTTGGGCTGTTGAGAGGAGTAGAAAAACATCAAAAATTTCAATCCTGCATGATTCTACCAAGAAATGTGAGTGTTCATTGAAACCGCTGGTTTTTGCTATTTAGGGCCCTATTGAATAATGAATGTTTTGAATTTTCTCCAAAAGTAAAGTAGTTGCAAACTCATCCTTTTAGAAACTTGTTTTGGCTCATGATAGGAGTAGAAAAACATTAAAAATTTCAATCCTGAACGACTCTACCAAGAGATGTGAGTGTTCATTCAAACAGCTGCTTTTAGCTATTGGGCCCTATTGAATAATGACTGTTTTGAATTTTCCACAAAAGTAAAGTAGTTGCAAACTCATCCTTATAGGGACTTGTTTGGGTTCATGAGAGGAGTAAAAAAACGTCAAAAATTCCATTCCTGCACGATTCTAATGAGAAATGTGAGTGTTCATTCAAACAGCTGCTTTTTGCTATAAGGCCTTATTGAATAATGAATGTTTTGAATTTTCTCCAAAAGTAAAGTAGTTGCAAACTCATCCTTTTAGAAACTTGTTTGGGCTCATGAGAGGAGTAGAAAAACATCAAAAATTTCAATCCTGCACGATTCTACCAAGAGATGTGAGTGTTCATTCAAACAGCTGCTTTTTGCTATTGGGCCCTATTGAATAATGAATGTTTTGAATTTTCTCCAGAAGTAAAGGAGTTGCAAACTCATCCTTTTAGAAATTTGTTTGGGCTCATGAGAGGAGTAGAAAAACATCAAAAATTTCAATCCTGAATGACTCTACCAAGAGATGTGAGTGTTCATTCAAACCGCTGCTTTTTGCTATTGGGTCTTATTGAATAATGAATGTTTTGTATTTTCTCCAAAAGTAAAGTAGTTGCAAACTCATCCTTTTAGAAACTTGTTTGGGCTGTTGAGAGGAGTAGAAAAACATCAAAAATTTCAATTCTGCACGATTCTACCAAGAAATGTGAGTGTTCATTCAAACTGCTGCTTTTTGCAATTTTGGGCCCTATTGAATAATGAATGTTTTGAATTTTCTCCAGAAGTAAAGTAGTTGCAAACTCATCCTGTTAGAAACTTGTTTGGGCTCATGAGAGGAGTAGAAAAACATTAAAAATTTCAATCCTGAACGACTCTACCAAGAGATGTGAGTGTTCATTCAAACAGCTGCTGTTAGCTATTGGGCCCTATTGAATAATGACTGTTTTGAATTTTCCGCAAAAGTAAAGTAGTTGCAAACTCATTCTTATAGAGACTTGTTTGGGTTCATGAGAGGATTAAAAAAACGTCAAAAATTCCAATCCTGCACGATTCTAATGAGAAATGTGAGTGTTCATTCAAACAGCTGCATTTTGCTATTAGGCCTTATTGAATAATGAATGTTTTGAATTTTCTCCAAAAGTAAAGTAGTTGCAAACTCATCCTTTTAGAAACTTGTTTGGGCTGTTGAGAGGAGTAGAAAAACATTAAAAATTTCAATTCTGCACGATTCTACCAAGAAATGTGAGTGTTCATTCAAACTGCTGCTTTTTGCTATTGGTCCCTATTGAATAATGAATGTTTTGAATTTTCTGCAAAAGTAAAGTAGTTGCAAACTCATCCTTTTAGAAACTTGTTTGGGCTCATGAGAGGAGTAGAAAAACATCAAAAATTCCAATCCTGCACGATTCTATTGAGAACTGTGAGTGTTCATTCAAACTACTGCTTTTTGCTATTGGGTCTTATTGAATAATGAATGTTTTGAATTTTCTCCAAAAGTAAAGTAGTTGCAAACTCATCCTTTTAGAAACTTGTTTGGGCTGTTGAGAGGAGTAGAAAAACATCAAAAATTTCAATCCTGCATGATTCTACCAAGAAATGTGAGTGTTCATTCAAACCGCTGGTTTTTCCTATTTTGGGCCCTATTGAATAATGAATGTTTTGAATTTTCTCCAAAAGTAAAGTAGTTGCAAACTCATCCTTTTAGAAATTTGTTTGGGCTCATGAGAGGAGTAGAAAAACATCAAAAATTTCAATCCTGCATGATTCTACCAAGAAATGTGAGTGTTCATTCAAACCGCTGGTTTTTCCTATTTTGGGCCCTATTGAATAATGAATGTTTTGAATTTTCTCCAAAAGTAAAGTAGTTGCAAACTAATCCTTTTAGAAACTTGTTTGGGCTGTTGAGAGTAGAAAAACATCAAAAATTTCAATCCTGCACGATTCTACCAAGAAATGTTAGTGTTCATTCAAACCGCTGCTTTTTGCTATTGGTCCCTATTGAATAATGAATGTTTTGAATTTTCTCCAAAAGTAAAGTAGTTGCAAACTCATCCTTTTAGAAACTTGTTTGGGCTGTTGAGAGGAGTAGAAAAACATCAAAAATTTCAATCCTGCATGATTCTACCAAGAAATGTGAGTGTTCATTCAAACCGCTGATTTTTGCTATTTTGGGCCCTATTGAATAATGAATGTTTTGAATTTTCTCCAAAAGTAAAGTATTTGCAAACTCATCCTTTTAGAAACTTGTTTGGGCTGTTCAGAGGAGTAAAAAAACTGAAATTTCAGTCCTGAATGATTCTACCAAGAGATGTGAGTGTTCATTCAAACAGCAGCTTTTTGCTATTGGGCCCTATTGAATAATGAATGTTTTGAATTTTCTGCAAAAGTAAAGTAGTTGCAAACTCATCCTTATAGAGACTTGTTTGTGCTCATGAGAGGAGTAGAAAAACGTCAAAAATTCCAATCCTGAATGATTCTACCAAGAAATGTGAGTGTTCATTCAAACAGCAGCTTTTTGCTATTGGGCCCTATTGAATAATGAATGTTTTGAATTTTCTCCAGAAGTAAAGGAGTTGCAAACTCATCCTTTTAGAAATTTGTTTGGGCTCTTGAGAGGAGTAGAAAAACATCAAAAATTTCAATCCTGAATGACTCTACCAAGAGATGTGAGTGTTCATTCAAACAGCTGCTTTTTGCTATTGGGCCCTATTGAATAATGAATGTTTTGAATTTTCTGCAAAAGTAAAGTAGTTGCAAACTCATCCTTATAGAGACTTGTTTGGGCTCATGAGAGGAGTAGAAAAACATCAAAAATTTCAATCCTGCACGATTCTACCAAGAAATGTGAGTGTTCATTCAAACCGCTGCTTTTTGCTATTTTGGGCCCTATTGAATAATGAATGTTTTGAATTTTCTCCAAAAGTAAAGTAGTTGCAAACTAATCCTTTTAGAAACTTGTTTGGGCTGTTGAGAGTAGAAAAACATCAAAAATTTCAATCCTGCATGATTCTACCAAGAAATGTTAGTGTTCATTCAAACCGCTGCTTTTTGCTATTGGTCCCTATTGAATAATGAATGTTTTTAATTTTTTCCAAAAGTAAAGTAGTTGCAAACTCATCCTTTTAGAAACTTGTTTGGGCTGTTGAGAGGAGTAGAAAAACATCAAAAATTTCAATCCTGCATGATTCTACCAAGAAATGTGAGTGTTCATTCAAACCGCTGGTTTTTGCTATTTTGGGCCCTATTGAATAATGAATGTTTTGAATTTTCTCCAAAAGTAAAGTAGTTGCAAACTCATCCTTTTAGAAACTTGTTTGGGCTGTTCAGAGGAGTAAAAAAACTGAAATTTCAGTCCTGAATGATTCTACCAAGAGATGTGAGTGTTCATTCAAACAGCTGCTTTTTGCTATTGGGCCCTATTGAATAATGAATGTTTTGAATTTTCTCCAGAAGTAAAGGAGTTGCAAACTCATCCTTTTAGAAATTTGTTTGGGCTCATGAGCGGAGTAGAAAAACATCAAAAATTTCAATCCTGAATGACTCTACCAAGAGATGTGAGTGTTCATTCAAACCGCTGCTTTTTGCTATTGGGTCTTATTGAATAATGAATGTTTTGTATTTTCTCCAAAAGTAAAGTAGTTGCAAACTCATCCTTTTAGAAACTTGTTTGGACTGTTGAGACGAGTAGAAAAACATCAAAAATTTCAATTCTGCACGATTCTACCAAGAAATGTGAGTGTTCATTCAAACTGCTGCTTTTTGCAATTTTGGGCCCTATTGAATAATGAATGTTTTGAATTTTCTCCAGAAGTAAATTAGTTGCAAACTCATCCTGTTAGAAACTTGTTTGGGCTCATGAGAGGAGTAGAAAAACATTAAAAATTTCAATCCTGAACGACTCTACCAAGAGATGTGAGTGTTCATTCAAACAGCTGCTTTTAGCTGTTGGGCCCTATTGAATAATGACTGTTTTGAATTTTCCGCAAAAGTAAAGTAGTTGCAAACTCATCCTTATAGAGACTTGTTTGGGTTCATGAGAGGATTAAAAAAACATCAAAAATTCCAATCCTGCACGATTCTAATGAGTAATGTGAGTGTTCATTCAAACAGCTGCATTTTGCTATTAGGCCTTATTGAAAAATGAAGGTTTTGAATTTTCTCCAAAAGTAAAGTAGTTGCAAACTCATCCTTTTAGAAACTTGTTTGGGCTCATGAGAGGAGTAGAAAAACATCAAAAAATTCAATCCTGCATGATTCTAACAAGAGATGTGAGTGTTCAAACAGCTGCTTTTTGCTATTGGTCCCTATTGAATAATGAATGTTTTGAATTTCCTGCAAAAGTAAAGTATTTGCAAACTCATCCTTTTAGAAACTTGTTTGGGCTCATGAGAGGAGTAGAAAATCGTCAAATTCCAATCCTGCACGATTCTATTGAGAACTGTGAGTGTTCATTCAAACCGCTGCTTTTTGCTATTGGGTCTTATTGAATATTGAATGTTTTGAATTTTCTCCAAAAGTAAAGTAGTTGCAAACTCATCCTTTTAGAAACTTGTTTGGGCTGTTGAGAGGAGTAGAAAAACATCAAAAATTTCAATCCTGCATGATTCTACCAAGAAATGTGAGTGTTCATTCAAACCGCTGGTTTTTGCTATTTTGGGCCCTATTGAATAATGAATGTTTTGAATTTTCTCCAAAAGTAAAGTAGTTGCAAACTCATCCTTTTAGAAACTTGTTTGGGCTGTTCAGAGGAGTAAAAAAACTGAAATTTCAGTCCTGAATGATTCTACCAAGTGATGTGAGTGTTCATTCAAACAGCAGCTTTATGCTATTGGGCCCTATTGAATAATGAATGTTTTGAATTTTCTGCAAAAGTAAAGTAGTTGCAAGCTCATCCTTATAAAGGCTTGTTTGGGCTCATGAGAGGAGTAGAAAAATGTCAAAAATTCCAATCCTGAATGATTCTACCAAGAAATGTGAGTGTTCATTCAAACTGCTGCTTTTTGCTATTGGGCCCTATTGAATAATGAATGTTTTGAATTTTCTCCAGAAGTAAAGGAGTTGCAAACTCATCCTTTTAGAAATTTGTTTGGGCTCATGAGAGGAGTAGAAAAACATAAAAAATTTCAATCCTGAATGACTCTACCAAGAGATGTGAGTGTTCATTCAAACAGCTGCTTTTTGCTATTGGGCCCTATTGAATAATGAATGTTTTGAATTTTCTGCAAAAGTAAAGTAGTTGCAAACTCATCCTTATAGAGACTTGTTTGGGCTCATGAGAGGAGTAGAAAAACATCAAAAATTTCAATCCTGCACGATTCTACCAAGAAATGTGAGTGTTCATTCAAACCGCTGCTTTTTGCTATTTTGGGCCCTATTGAATAATGAATGTTTTGAATTTTCTCCAAAAGTAAAGTAGTTGCAAACTAATCCTTTTAGAAACTTGTTTGGGCTGTTGAGAGTAGAAAAACATCAAAAATTTCAATCCTGCACGATTCTACCAAGAAATGTTAGTGTTCATTCAAACCGCTGCTTTTTGCTATTGGTCCCTATTGAATAATGAATGTTTTGAATTTTCTCCAAAAGTAAAGTAGTTGCAAACTCATCCTTTTAGAAACTTGTTTGGGCTGTTGAGAGGAGTAGAAAAACATCAAAAATTTCAATCCTGCATGATTCTACCAAGAAATGTGAGTGTTCATTCAAACCGCTGGTTTTTGCTATTTTGGGCCCAATTGAATAATGAATGTTTTGAATTTTCTGCAAAAGTAAAGTAGTTGCAAACTCATCCTTTTAGAAACTTGTTTGGGCTGTTGAGAGGAGTAGAAAAACATCAAAAATTTCAATCCTGCATGATTCTACCAAGAAATGTGAGTGTTCATTCAAACCGCTGGTTTTTGCTATTTTGAGCCCTATTGAATAATGAATGTTTTGAATTTTCTCCAGAAGTAAAGTAGTTGCAAACTCATCCTGTTAGAAACTTGTTTGGGCTCATGATAGGAGTAGAAAAACATTAAAAATTTCAATCCTGAACGACTCTACCAAGAGATGTGAGTGTTCATTCAAACAGCTGCTTTTAGCTATTGGGCCCTATTGAATAATGACTGTTTTGAATTTTCCACAAAAATAAAGTAGTTGCAAACTCATCCTTATAGAGACTTGTTTGGGTTCATGAGAGGAGTAAAAAAACGTCAAAAATTCCAATCCTGCACGATTCTAATGAGAAATGTGAGTGTTCATTCAAACAGCTGCTTTTTGCTATAAGGCCTTATTGAATAATGAATGTTTTGAATTTTCTCCAAAAGTAAAGTAGTTGCAAACTCATCCTTTTAGAAACTTGTTTGGGCTCATGAGAGGAGTAGAAAAACATCAAAAATTTCAATCCTGCACGATTCTACCAAGAGATGTGAGTGTTCATTCAAACAGCTGCTTTTAGCTATTGGGCCCTATTGAACAATGAATGTTTTGAATTTTCTGCAAAAGTAAAGTAGTTGCAAACTCATCCTTATAGAGACTTGTTTGGGCTCATGAGAGGAGTAGAAGAACATCAAAAATTTCAATCCTGAATGACTCTACCAAGAGATGTGAGTGTTCATTCAAACCGCTGCTTTTTGCTATTGGGTCTTATTGAATAATGAATGTTTCGTATTTTCTCCAAAAGTAAAGTAGTTGCAAACTCATCCTTTGAGAAACTTGTTTGGGCTGTTGAGAGGAGTAGAAAAACATCAAAAATTTCAATTCTGCACGATTCTACCAAGAAATGTGAGTGTTCATTCAAACTGCTGCTTTTTGCAATTTTGGGCCCTATTGAAAAATGAATGTTTTGAATTTTCTCCTGAAGTAAAGTAGTTGCAAACTCATCCTGTTAGAAACTTGTTTGGGCTCATGAGAGGAGTAGAAAAACATTAAAAATTTCAATCCTGAACGACTCTACCAAGAGATGTGAGTGTTCATTCAAACAGCTGCTTTTAGCTATTGGGCCCTATTGAATAATGACTGTTTTGAATTTTCCGCAAAAGTAAAGTAGTTGCAAACTCATCCTTATAGAGACTTGTTTGGGTTCATGAGTGGATTAAAAAAACGTCAAAAATTCCAATCCTGCACGATTCTAATGAGAAATGTGAATGTTCATTCAAACAGCTGCTTTTTGCTATTAGGCCTTATTGAATAATGAATGTTTTGAATTTTCTCCAAAAGTAAAGTAGTTGCAAACTCATCCTTTTAGAAACTTGTTTGGGCTCATGAGAGGAGTAGAAAAACATCAAAAATTTCAATCCTGAATGACTCTACCAAGAGATGTGAGTGTTCATTCAAACAGCTGCTTTTTGCTATTGGGCCCTATTGAATAATGAATGTTTTGAATTTTCTGCAAAAGTAAAGTAGTTGCAAACTCATCCTTTTAGAAATTTGTTTGGGCTCATGAGAGGAGTAGAAAAACATCAAAAATTTCAATCCTGAATGACTCTACCAAGAGATGTGAGTGTTCATTCAAACAGCTGCTTTTTGCTATTGGGCCCTATTGAATAATGAATGTTTTGAATTTTCTCCAAAAGTAAAGTAGTTGCAAACTCATCCTTTTAGAAACTTGTTTGGGCTCATGAGAGGAGTAGAAAAATATCAAAAATTTCAATCCTGCATGATTCTACCAAGAAATGTGAGTGTTCATTCAAACCGCTGATTTTTGCTATTTTGGGCCCTATTGAATAATGACTGTTTTGAATTTTCTCCAAAAGTAAAGTAGTTGCAAACTCATCCTTTTAGAAATTTGTTTGGGCTCATGAGAGGAGTAGAAAAACATCAAAAATTTCAATCCTGAATGACTCTACCAAGAGATGTGAGTGTTCATTCAAACAGCTGCTTTTTGCTATTGGGCCCTATTGAATAAAGAATGTTTTGAATTTTCTCCAAAAGTAAAGTAGTTGCAAACTCATCCTTTTAGAAACTTGTTTGGGCTCATGAGAGGAGTAGAAAAACATCAAAATTTTCAATCCTGCACGATTCTACCAAGAGATGTGAGTGTTCATTCAAACAGCTGCTTTTTGCTATTGGGCCCTATTGAATAATGAATGTTTTGAATTTTCTCCAGAAGTAAAGGAGTTGCAAACTCATCCTTTTAGATATTTGTTTGGGCTCATGAGAGGAGTAGAAAAACATCAAAAATTTCAATCCTGAATGACTCTACCAAGAGATGTGAGTGTTCATTCAAACCGCTGCTTTTTGCTATTGGGTCTTATTGAATAATGAATGTTTTGTATTTTCTCCAAAAGTAAAGTAGTTGCAAACTCATCCTTTTAGAAACTTGTTTGGGCTGTTGAGAGGAGTAGAAAAACATCAAAAATTTCAATAATGCACGATTCTACCAAGAGATGTGAGTGTTCATTCAAACAGCTGCTTTTTGCTATTGGGCCCTATTGAATAATGAATGTTTTGAATTTTTTTCCAGAAGTAAAGGAGTTGCAAACTCATCCTTTTAGAAATTTGTTTGGGCTCATGAGAGGAGTAGAAAAACATCAAAAATTTCAATCCTGAATGACTCTACCAAGAGATGTGAGTGTTCATTCAAACCGCTGCTTTTTGCTATTGGGTCTTATTGAATAATGAATGTTTTGTATTTTCTCCAAAAGTAAAGTAGTTGCAAACTCATCCTTTTAGAAACTTGTTTGGGCTGTTGAGAGGAGTAGAAAAACATCAAAAATTTCAATTCTGCACGATTCTACCAAGAAATGTGAGTGTTCATTCAAACTGCTGCTTTTTGCAATTTTGGGCCCTATTGAATAATGAATGTTTTGAATTTTCTCCAAAAGTAAAGTAGTTGCAAACTCATCCTTTTAGAAATTTGTTTGGACTTATGAGAGGAGTAGAGAAACATCAAAAATTTCAATCCTGAATGACTCTACCAAGAGATGTGAGTGTCCATTCAAACCGCTGCTTTTTGCTATTGGGTCTTATTGAATAATGAATGTTTTGTATTTTCTCCAAAAGTAAAGTAGTTGCAAACTCATCCTTTTAGAAACTTGTTTGGGCTGTTGAGAGGAGTAGAAAAACATCAAAAATTTCAATTCTGCACGATTCTACCAAGAAATGTGAGTGTTCATTCAAACTGCTGCTTTTTGCTATTTTGGGCCCTATTGAATAATGAATGTTTGAATTTTCTCCAGAAGTAAAGTAGTTGCAAACTCATCCTGTTAGAAACTTGTTTGGGCTCATGATAGGAGTAGAAAAACATTAAAAATTTCAATCCTGAATGACTCTACCAAGAGATGTGAGTGTTCATTCAAACAGCTGCTTTTAGCTATTGGGCCCTATTGAATAATGACTGTTTTGAATTTTCCACAAAAGTAAAGTAGTTGCAAACTCATCCTTATAGAGACTTGTTTGGGTTCATGAGAGGAGTAAAAAAACGTCAAAAATTCCAATCCTGCACGATTCTAATGAGAAATGTGAGTGTTCATTCAAACAGCTGCCTTTTGCTATAAGGCCTTATTGAATAATGAATGTTTTGAATTTTCTCCAAAAGTAAAGTAGTTGCAAACTCATCCTTTTAGAAACTTTTTTGGGATCATGAGAGGATTAGAAAAACATCAAAAATTTCAATCCTGCACGATTCTACCTAGATATGTGAGTGTTCATTCACACAGCTGCTTTTTGCTATTGGGCCCTATTGAATAATGAATGTTTTGAATTTTCTCCAGAAGTAAAGGATTTGCAAACTCATCCTTTTAGAAATTTGTTTGGGCTCATGAGAGGAGTAGAAAAACATCAAAAATTTCAATCCTGAATGACTCTACCAAGAGATGTGAGTGTTCATTCAAACCGCTGCTTTTTGCTATTGGGTCTTATTGAATAATGAATGTTTTGTATTTTCTCCAAAAGTAAAGTAGTTGCAAACTCATCCTTTTAGAAACTTGTTTGGGCTGTTGAGAGGAGTAGAAAAACATCAAAAATTTCAATTCTACACGATTCTACCAAGAAATGTGAGTGTTCATTCAAACTGCTGCTTTTTGCAATTTTGGGCCCTTTTGAATAATGAATGTTTTGAATTTTCTCCAGAAGTAAAGTAGTTGCAAACTCATCCTGTTAGAAACTTGTTTGGGCTCATGAGAGGAGTAGAAAAACATTAAAAATTTCAATCCTGAATGACTCTACCAAGAGATGTGAGTGTTCATTCAAACAGCTGCTTTTAGCTATTGGGCCCTATTGAATAATGACTGTTTTGAATTTTCCGCAAAAGTAAAGTAGTTGCAAACTCATCCTTATAGAGACTTGTTTGGGTTCATGAGAGGAGTAAAAAAACGTCAAAAATTCCAATCCTGCACGATTCTAATGAGAAATGTGAGTGTTCATTCAAACAGCTGCTTTTTGCTATAAGGCCTTATTGAATAATGAATGTTTTGAATTTTCTCCAAAAGTAAAGTAGTTGCAAACTCATCCTTCTAGAAACTTGTTTGGGCTCATGAGAGGAGTAGAAAAACATCAAAAATTTCAATCCTGCACGATTCTACCAAGAGATGTGAGTGTTCATTCAAACAGCAGCTTTTTGCTATTGGGCCCTATTGAATAATGAATGTTTTGAATTTTCTCCAGAAGTAAAGGAGTTGCAAACTCATCCTTTTAGAAATTTGTTTGGGCTCATGAGAGGAGTAGAAAAACATCAAAAATTTCAATCCTGCATGATTCTACCAAGAAATGTGAGTGTTCATTGAAACCTCTGGTTTTTGCTATTTTGGGCCCTATTGAATAATGAATGTTTTGAATTTTCTCCAAAAGTAAAGTAGTTGCAAACTCATCCTTTTAGAAACTTGTTTGGGCTGTTGAGAGGAGTAGAAAAACATCAAAAATTTCAATCCTGCATGATTCTACCAAGAAATGTGAGTGTTCATTGAAACCGCTGGTTTTTGCTATTTTGGGCCCTATTGAAAAATGAATGTTTTGAATTTTCTCCAAAAGTAAAGTAGTTGCAAACTCATCTTTTTAGAAACTTGTTTGGGCTGTTCAGAGGAATAAAAAAACTGAAATTTCAGTCCTGAATGATTCTACCAAGAGATGTGAGTGTTCATTCAAACAACTACTTTTTGCTATTGGGCCCTATTAAATAATGAATGTTTTGAATTTTCTGCAAAAGTAAAGTAGTTGCAAACTCATCCTTATAGAGACTTGTTTGGGCTCATGAGAGGAGTAGAAAAACGTCAAAAATTCCAATCCTGAATGATTCTACCAAGAAATGTGAGTGTTCATTCAAACAGCTGCTTTTTGCTATTGGGCCCTATTGAATAATGAATGTTTTGAATTTTCTCCAGAAGTAAAGGAGTTGCAAACTCATCCTTTTAGAAATATGTTTGGGCTCATGAGAGGAGTAGAAAAACATCAAAAATTTCAATCCTGAATGACTCTACCAAGAGATGTGAGTGTTCATTCACACAGCTGCTTTTTGCTATTGGGCACTATTGAATAATGAATGTTTTGAATTTTCTGCAAAAGTAAAGTAGTTGCAAACTCATCCTTATAGAGACTTGTTTGGGCTCATGAGAGGAGTAGAAAAACATCAAAAATTTCAATCCTGCACGATTCTACCAAGAAATGTGAGTGTTCATTCAAACCGCTGCTTTTTGCTATTTTGGGCCCTATTGAATAATGAATGTTTTGAATTTTCTCCAAAAGTAAAGTAGTTGCAAACTAATCCTTTTAGAAACTTGTTTGGGCTGTTGAGAGTAGAAAAACATCAAAAATTTCAATCCTGCACGATTCTACCAAGAAATGTTAGTGTTCATTCAAACCGCTGCTTTTTGCTATTGGTCCCTATTGAATAATGAATGTTTTGAATTTTCTCCAAAAGTAAAGTAGTTGCAAACTCATCCTTTTAGAAACTTGTTTGGGCTGTTGAGAGGCATAGAAAAACATCAAAAATTTCAATCCTGCATGATTCTACCAAGAAATGTGAGTGTTCATTCAAACCGCTGGTTTTAGCTATTTTGGGCCCTATTGAATAATGAATGTTTTGAATTTTCTGCAAAAGTAAAGTAGTTGCAAACTCATCCTTTTAGAAACTTGTTTGGGCTGTTGAGAGGAGTAGAAAAACATCAAAAATTTCAATCCTGCACAATTCTACCAAAAAATGTGAGTGTTCATTCAAACCGCTACTTTTTGCTATTTTGGACTCTATTGAATAATGAATGTTTTGCATTTTCTCCAAAAGTAAAGTAGTTGCAAACTCATCCTTATAGAAACTTGTTTGGGCTGTTAAGAGTGGAAAAACATCAAAAATTTCAATCCTGTACGATTCTACCAAGAAATGTGAGTGTTCATTCAAACCGCTGGTTTTTGCTATTTTGGGCCCTATTGAATAATGAATGTTTTGAATTTTCTCCAAATGTAAAGTAGTTGCAAACTAATCCTTTTAGAAACTTGTTTAGGCTGTTGAGAGGAGTAGAAAAACATCAAAAATTTCAATCCTGCACGATTCTAGCAAGAAATGTGAGTGTTCATTCAAACAGCTGCTTTTTGCTATTGGTCCCTATTGAATAATGAATGTTTTGAATTTTCTCCAAAAGTAAAGTAGTTGCAAACTCATCCTTTTAGAAACTTGTTTGGGCCGTTGAGAGGAGTAGAAAAACATCAAAAATTTCAATCCTGCACGATTCTACCAAGAAATGTGAGTGTTCATTCAAACCGCTGGTTTTAGCTATTTTGGGCCCTATTGAATAATGAATGTTTTGAATTTTCTCCAAAAGTAAAGTAGTTGCAAACTCATCCTTTTAGAAATATGTTTGGGCTCATGAGAGGAGTAGAAAAACATCAAAAATTTCAATCCTGAATGACTCTACCAAGAGATGTGAGTGTTCATTCACACAGCTGCTTTTTGCTATTGGGCACTATTGAATAATGAATGTTTTGAATTTTCTGCAAAAGTAAAGTAGTTGCAAACTCATCCTTATAGAGACTTGTTTGGGCTCATGAGAGGAGTAGAAAAACATCAAAAATTTCAATCCTGCACGATTCTACCAAGAAATGTGAGTGTTCATTCAAACCGCTGCTTTTTGCTATTTTGGGCCCTATTGAATAATGAATGTTTTGAATTTTCTCCAAAAGTAAAGTAGTTGCAAACTAATCCTTTTAGAAACTTGTTTGGGCTGTTGAGAGTAGAAAAACATCAAAAATTTCAATCCTGCACGATTCTACCAAGAAATGTTAGTGTTCATTCAAACCGCTGCTTTTTGCTATTGGTCCCTATTGAATAATGAATGTTTTGAATTTTCTCCAAAAGTAAAGTAGTTGCAAACTCATCCTTTTAGAAACTTGTTTGGGCTGTTGAGAGGCATAGAAAAACATCAAAAATTTCAATCCTGCATGATTCTACCAAGAAATGTGAGTGTTCATTCAAACCGCTGGTTTTAGCTATTTTGGGCCCTATTGAATAATGAATGTTTTGAATTTTCTGCAAAAGTAAAGTAGTTGCAAACTCATCCTTTTAGAAACTTGTTTGGGCTGTTGAGAGGAGTAGAAAAACATCAAAAATTTCAATCCTGCACAATTCTACCAAAAAATGTGAGTGTTCATTCAAACCGCTACTTTTTGCTATTTTGGACTCTATTGAATAATGAATGTTTTGCATTTTCTCCAAAAGTAAAGTAGTTGCAAACTCATCCTTATAGAAACTTGTTTGGGCTGTTAAGAGTGGAAAAACATCAAAAATTTCAATCCTGTACGATTCTACCAAGAAATGTGAGTGTTCATTCAAACCGCTGGTTTTTGCTATTTTGGGCCCTATTGAATAATGAATGTTTTGAATTTTCTCCAAATGTAAAGTAGTTGCAAACTAATCCTTTTAGAAACTTGTTTAGGCTGTTGAGAGGAGTAGAAAAACATCAAAAATTTCAATCCTGCACGATTCTAGCAAGAAATGTGAGTGTTCATTCAAACAGCTGCTTTTTGCTATTGGTCCCTATTGAATAATGAATGTTTTGAATTTTCTCCAAAAGTAAAGTAGTTGCAAACTCATCCTTTTAGAAACTTGTTTGGGCCGTTGAGAGGAGTAGAAAAACATCAAAAATTTCAATCCTGCACGATTCTACCAAGAAATGTGAGTGTTCATTCAAACCGCTGGTTTTTGCTATTTTGGGCCCTATTGAATAATGAATGTTTTGAATTTTCTCCAAAAGTAAAGTAGTTGCAAACTCATCCTTTTAGAAATTTGTTTGGGCTCATGAGAGGAGTAGAAAAACATCAAAAATTTCAATCCTGAATGACTCTACCAAGAGATGTTAGTGTTCATTCAAACCGCTGCTTTTTGCTACTGGGTCTTATTGAATAATGAATGTTTTGTATTTTCTCCAAAAGTAAAGTAGTTGCAAACTCATCCTTTTAGAAATTTCTTTGGGCTCATGAGAGGAGTAGAAAAACATCAAAAATTTCAATCCTGAATGACTCTACCAAGAGATGTGAGTGTTCATTCAAACAGCTGCTTTTTGCTATTGGGCCCTATTGAATAATGAATGTTTTGAATTTTCTCCAAAAGTAAAGTAGTTGCAAACTCATCCTTTTAGAAACTTGTTTGGGCTCATGAGAGGAGTAGAAAAACATCAAAAATTTCAATCCTGCACGATTCTACCAAGAAATGTGAGTGTTCATTCAAACCGCTGGTTTTTGCTATTTTGGGCCCTATTGAATAATGAATGTTTTGAATTTTCTCCAAAAGTAAAGTAGTTGCAAACTCATCCTTTTAGAAATTTGTTTGGGCTCATGAGAGGAGTAGAAAAACATCAAAAATTTCACTCCTGAATGACTCTACCAAGAGATGTGAGTGTTCATTCAAACAGCTGCTTTTTGCTATTGGGCCCTATTGAATAAAGAATGTTTGGAATTTTCTCCAAAAGTAAAGTAGTTGCAAACTCATCCTTTTAGAAACTTGTTTGGGCTCATGAGAGGAGTAGAAAAACATCAAAAATTTCAATCCTGCACGATTCTACCAAGAAATGTGAGTGTTCATTCAAACCGCTGGTTTTTGCTATTTTGGGCCCTATTGAATAATGAATGTTTTGAATTTTCTCCAAAAGTAAAGTAGTTGCAAACTCATCCTTTTAGAAATTTGTTTGGGCTCATGAGAGGAGTAGAAAAACATCAAAAATTTCAATCCTGAATGACTCTACCAAGAGATGTGAGTGTTCATTCAAACCGCTACTTTTTGCTATTGGGTCTTATTGAATAATGAATGTTTTGTATTTTCTCCAAAAGTAAAGTAGTTGCAAACTCATCCTTTTAGAAATTTGTTTGGGCTCATGAGAGGAGTAGAAAAACATCAAAAATTTCAATCCTGAATGACTCTACCAAGAGATGTGAGTGTTCATTCAAACAGCTGCTTTTTGCTATTGGGCCCTATTGAATAATGAATGTTTTGAATTTTCTCCAAAAGTAAAGTAGTTGCAAACTCATCCTGTTAGAAACTTGTTTGGGCTCATGATAGGAGTAGAAAAACATTAAAAATTTCAATCCTGAACGACTCTACCAAGAGATGTGAGTGTTCATTCAAACAGCTGCTTTTAGCTATTGGGCCCTATTGAATAATGACTGTTTTGAATTTTCCACAAAAGTAAAGTAGTTGCAAACTCATCCTTATAGGGACTTGTTTGGGTTCATGAGAGGAGTAAAAAAACGTCAAAAATTACAATCCTGCACGATTCTAATGAGAAATGTGAGTGTTCATTCAAACAGCTGCTTTTTGCTATAAGGCCTTATTGAATAATGAATGTTTTGAATTTTCTCCAAAAGTAAAGTAGTTGCAAACTCATCCTTTTAGAAACTTGTTTGGGCTCATGAGAGGAGTAGAAAAACATCAAAAATTTCAATCCTGCACGATTCTACCAAGAGATGTGAGTGTTCATTCAAACAGCTGCTTTTTGCTATTGGGCCCTATTGAATAATGAATGTTTTGAATTTTCTCCAGAAGTAAAGGAGTTGCAAACTCATCCTTTTAGAAATTTGTTTGGGCTCATGAGAGGAGTAGAAAAACATCAAAAATTTCAATCCTGAATGACTCTACCAAGAGATGTGAGTGTTCATTCAAACCGCTGCTTTTTGCTATTGGGTCTTATTGAATAATGAATGTTTTGTATTTTCTCCAAAAGTAAAGTAGTTGCAAACTCATCCTTTTAGAAACTTGTTTGGGCTGTTGAGAGGAGTAGAAAAACATCAAAAATTTCAATTCTGCACGATTCTACCAAGAAATGTGAGTGTTCATTCAAACTGCTGCTTTTTGCAATTTTGGGCCCTATTGAATAATGAATGTTTTGAATTTTCTCCAAAAGTAAAGTAGTTGCAAACTCATCCTTTTAGAAATTTGTTTGGGCTTATGAGAGGAGTAGAAAAACATCAAAAATTTCAATCCTGAATGACTCTACCAAGAGATGTGAGTGTCCATTCAAACCGCTGCTTTTTGCTATTGGGTCTTATTGAATAATGAATGTTTTGTATTTTCTCCAAAAATAAAGTAGTTGCAAACTCATCCTTTTAGAAACTTGTTTGGGCTGTTGAGAGGAGTAGAAAAACATCAAAAATTTCAATTCTGCACGATTCTACCAAGAAATCTGAGTGTTCATTCAAACTGCTGCTTTTTGCTATTTTGGGCCCTATTGAATAATGAATGTTTGAATTTTCTCCAGAAGTAAAGTAGTTGCAAACTCATCCTGCTAGAAACTTGTTTGGGCTCATGATAGGTGTAGAAAAACATTAAAAATTTCAATCCTGAATGACTCTACCAAGAGATGTGAGTGTTCATTCAAACAGCTGCTTTTAGCTATTGGGCCCTATTGAATAATGACTGTTTTGAATTTTCCGCAAAAGTAAAGTAGTTGCAAACTCATCCTTATAGAGACTTGTTTGGGTTCATGAGAGGAGTAAAAAAACGTCAAAAATTCCAATCCTGCACGATTCTAATGAGAAATGTGAGTGTTCATTCAAACAGCTGCCTTTTGCTATAAGGCCTTATTGAATAATGAATGTTTTGAATTTTCTCCAAAAGTAAAGTAGTTGCAAACTCATCCTTTTAGAAACTTTTTTGGGATCATGAGAGGAGTAGAAAAACATCAAAAATTTCAATCCTGCACGATTCTACCTAGAGATGTGAGTGTTCATTCACACAGCTGCTTTTTGCTATTGGGCCCTATTGAATAATGAATGTTTTGAATTTTCTCCAGAAGTAAAGGATTTGCAAACTCATCCTTTTAGAAATTTGTTTGGGCTCATGAGAGGAGTAGAAAAACATCAAAAATTTCAATCCTGAATGACTCTACCAAGAGATGTGAGTGTTCATTCAAACCGCTGCTTTTTGCTATTGGGTCTTATTGAATAATGAATGTTTTGTATTTTCTCCAAAAGTAAAGTAGTTGCAAACTCATCCTTTTAGAAACTTGTTTGGGCTGTTGAGAGGAGTAGAAAAACATCAAAAATTTCAATTCTACACGATTCTACCAAGAAATGTGAGTGTTCATTCAAACTGCTGCTTTTTGCAATTTTGGGCCCTTTTGAATAATGAATGTTTTGAATTTTCTCCAGAAGTAAAGTAGTTGCAAACTCATCCTGTAAGAAACTTGTTTGGGCTCATGAGAGGAGTAGAAAAACATTAAAAATTTCAATCCTGAACGACTCTACCAAGAGATGTGAGTGTTCATTCAAACAGCTGCTTTTAGCTATTGGGCCCTATTGAATAATGACTGTTTTGAATTTTCCGCAAAAGTAAAGTAGTTGCAAACTCATCCTTATAGAGACTTGTTTGGGTTCATGAGAGGAGTAAAAAAACGTCAAAAATTCCAATCCTGCACGATTCTAATGAGAAATGTGAGTGTTCATTCAAACAGCTGCTTTTTACTATAAGGCCTTATTGAATAATGAATGTTTTGAATTTTCTCCAAAAGTAAAGTAGTTGCAAACTCATCCTTCTAGAAACTTGTTTGGGCTCATGAGAGGAGTAGAAAAACATCAAAAATTTCAATCCTGCACGATTCTACCAAGAGATGTGAGTGTTCATTCAAACAGCTGCTTTTTGCTATTGGGCCCTATTGAATAATGTTTTGAATTTTCTGCAAAAGTAAAGTAGTTGCAAACTCATCCTTATAGAGACTTGTTTGGGCTCATGAGAGGAGTAGAAAAACGTCAAAAATTCCAATCCTGAATGATTCTACCAAGAAATGTGAGTGTTCATTCAAACAGCAGCTTTTTGCTATTGGGCCCTATTGAATAATGAATGTTTTGAATTTTCTCCAAAAGTAAAGTAGTTGCAAACTCATCCTTTTAGAAACTTGTTTGGGCTGTTGAGAGGAGTAGAAAAACATCAAAAATTTCAATCCTGCATGATTCTACCAAGAAATGTGAGTGTTCATTGAAACCGCTGGTTTTTGCTATTTAGGGCCCTATTGAATAATGAATGTTTTGAATTTTCTCCAAAAGTAAAGTAGTTGCAAACTCATCCTTTTAGAAACTTGTTTTGGCTCATGATAGGAGTAGAAAAACATTAAAAATTTCAATCCTGAACGACTCTACCAAGAGATGTGAGTGTTCATTCAAACAGCTGCTTTTAGCTATTGGGCCCTATTGAATAATGACTGTTTTGAATTTTCCACAAAAGTAAAGTAGTTGCAAACTCATCCTTATAGGGACTTGTTTGGGTTCATGAGAGGAGTAAAAAAACGTCAACAATTCCATTCATGCACGATTCTAATGAGAAATGTGAGTGTTCATTCAAACAGCTGCTTTTTGCTATAAGGCCTTATTGAATAATGAATGTTTTGAATTTTCTCCAAAAGTAAAGTAGTTGCAAACTCATCCTTTTAGAAACTTGTTTGGGCTCATGAGAGGAGTAGAAAAACATCAAAAATTTCAATCCTGCACGATTCTACCAAGAGATGTGAGTGTTCATTCAAACAGCTGCTTTTTGCTATTGGGCCCTATTGAATAATGAATGTTTTGAATTTTCTCCAGAAGTAAAGGAGTTGCAAACTCATCCTTTTAGAAATTTGTTTGGGCTCATGAGAGGAGTAGAAAAACATCAAAAATTTCAATCCTGAATGACTCTACCAAGAGATGTGAGTGTTCATTCAAACCGCTGCTTTTTGCTATTGGGTCTTATTGAATAATGAATGTTTTGTATTTTCTCCAAAAGTAAAGTAGTTGCAAACTCATCCTTTTAGAAACTTGTTTGGGCTGTTGAGAGGAGTAGAAAAACATCAAAAATTTCAATTCTGCACGATTCTACCAAGAAATGTGAGTGTTCATTCAAACTGCTGCTTTTTGCAATTTTGGGCCCTATTGAATAATGAATGTTTTGAATTTTCTCCAAAAGTAAAGTAGTTGCAAACTCATCCTTTTAGAAATTTGTTTGGGCTTATGAGAGGAGTAGAAAAACATCAAAAATTTCAATCCTGAATGACTCTACCAAGAGATGTGAGTGTCCATTCAAACCGCTGCTTTTTGCTATTGGGTCTTATTGAATAATGAATGTTTTGTATTTTCTCCAAAAATAAAGTAGTTGCAAACTCATCCTTTTAGAAACTTGTTTGGGCTGTTGAGAGGAGTAGAAAAACATCAAAAATTTCAATTCTGCACGATTCTACCAAGAAATGTGAGTGTTCATTCAAACTGCTGCTTTTTGCTATTTTGGGCCCTATTGAATAATGAATGTTTGAATTTTCTCCAGAAGTAAAGTAGTTGCAAACTCATCCTGTTAGAAACTTGTTTGGGCTCATGATAGGAGTAGAAAAACATTAAAAATTTCAATCCTGAATGACTCTACCAAGAGATGTGAGTGTTCATTCAAACAGCTGCTTTTAGCTATTGGGCCCTATTGAATAATGACTGTTTTGAATTTTCCGCAAAAGTAAAGTAGTTGCAAACTCATCCTTATAGAGACTTGTTTGGGTTCATGAGAGGAGTAAAAAAACGTCAAAAATTCCAATCCTGCACGATTCTAATGAGAAATGTGAGTGTTCATTCAAACAGCTGCCTTTTGCTATAAGGCCTTATTGAATAATGAATGTTTTGAATTTTCTCCAAAAGTAAAGTAGTTGCAAACTCATGCTTTTAGAAACTTTTTTGGGATCATGAGAGGAGTAGAAAAACATCAAAAATTTCAATCCTGCACGATTCTACCTAGAGATGTGAGTGTTCATTCACACAGCTGCTTTTTGCTATTGGGCCCTATTGAATAATGAATGTTTTGAATTTTCTCCAGAAGTAAAGGATTTGCAAACTCATCCTTTTAGAAATTTGTTTGGGCTCATGAGAGGAGTAGAAAAACATCAAAAATTTCAATCCTGAATGACTCTACCAAGAGATGTGAGTGTTCATTCAAACCGCTGCTTTTTGCTATTGGGTCTTATTGAATAATGAATGTTTTGTATTTTCTCCAAAAGTAAAGTAGTTGCAAACTCATCCTTTTAGAAACTTGTTTGGGCTGTTGAGAGGAGTAGAAAAACATCAAAAATTTCAATTCTACACGATTCTACCAAGAAATGTGAGTGTTCATTCAAACTGCTGCTTTTTGCAATTTTGGGCCCTTTTGAATAATGAATGTTTTGAATTTTCTCCAGAAGTAAAGTAGTTGCAAACTCATCCTGTTAGAAACTTGTTTGGGCTCATGAGAGGAGTAGAAAAACATTAAAAATTTCAATCCTGAACGACTCTACCAAGAGATGTGAGTGTTCATTCAAACAGCTGCTTTTAGCTATTGGGCCCTATTGAATAATGACTGTTTTGAATTTTCCGCAAAAGTAAAGTAGTTGCAAACTCATCCTTATAGAGACTTGTTTGGGTTCATGAGAGGAGTAAAAAAACGTCAAAAATTCCAATCCTGCACGATTCTAATGAGAAATGTGAGTGTTCATTCAAACAGCTGCTTTTTACTATAAGGCCTTATTGAATAATGAATGTTTTGAATTTTCTCCAAAAGTAAAGTAGTTGCAAACTCATCCTTCTAGAAACTTGTTTGGGCTCATGAGAGGAGTAGAAAAACATCAAAAATTTCAATCCTGCACGATTCTACCAAGAGATGTGAGTGTTCATTCAAACAGCTGCTTTTTGCTATTGGGCCCTATTGAATAATGAATGTTTTGAATTTTCTGCAAAAGTAAAGTAGTTGCAAACTCATCCTTATAGAGACTTGTTTGGGCTCATGAGAGGAGTAGAAAAACGTCAAAAATTCCAATCCTGAATGATTCTACCAAGAAATGTGAGTGTTCATTCAAACAGCAGCTTTTTGCTATTGGGCCCTATTGAATAATGAATGTTTTGAATTTTCTCCAAAAGTAAAGTAGTTGCAAACTCATCCTTTTAGAAACTTGTTTGGGCTGTTGAGAGGAGTAGAAAAACATCAAAAATTTCAATCCTGCATGATTCTACCAAGAAATGTGAGTGTTCATTGAAACCGCTGGTTTTTGCTATTTAGGGCCCTATTGAATAATGAATGTTTTGAATTTTCTCCAAAAGTAAAGTAGTTGCAAACTCATCCTTTTAGAAACTTGTTTTGGCTCATGATAGGAGTAGAAAAACATTAAAAATTTCAATCCTGAACGACTCTACCAAGAGATGTGAGTGTTCATTCAAACAGCTGCTTTTAGCTATTGGGCCCTATTGAATAATGACTGTTTTGAATTTTCCACAAAAGTAAAGTAGTTGCAAACTCATCCTTATAGGGACTTGTTTGGGTTCATGAGAGGAGTAAAAAAACGTCAAAAATTCCATTCCTGCACGATTCTAATGAGAAATGTGAGTGTTCATTCAAACAGCTGCTTTTTGCTATAAGGCCTTATTGAATAATGAATGTTTTGAATTTTCTCCAAAAGTAAAGTAGTTGCAAACTCATCCTTTTAGAAACTTGTTTGGGCTCATGAGAGGAGTAGAGAAACATCAAAAATTTCAATCCTGCACGATTCTACCAAGAGATGTGAGTGTTCATTCAAACAGCTGCTTTTTGCTATTGGGCCCTATTGAATAATGAATGTTTTGAATTTTCTCCAGAAGTAAAGGAGTTGCAAACTCATCCTTTTAGAAATTTGTTTGGGCTCATGAGAGGAGTAGAAAAACATCAAAAATTTCAATCCTGAATGACTCTACCAAGAGATGTGAGTGTTCATTCAAACCGCTGCTTTTTGCTATTGGTTCTTATTGAATAATGAATGTTTTGTATTTTCTCCAAAAGTAAAGTAGTTGCAAACTCATCCTTTTAGAAACTTGTTTGGGCTGTTGAGAGGAGTAGAAAAACATCAAAAATTTCAATTCTGCACGATTCTACCAAGAAATGTGAGTGTTCATTCAAACTGCTGCTTTTTGCAATTTTGGGCCCTATTGAATAATGAATGTTTTGAATTTTCTCCAGAAGTAAAGTAGTTGCAAACTCATCCTGTTAGAAACTTGTTTGGGTTCATGAGAGGAGTAGAAAAACATTAAAAATTTCAATCCTGAACGACTCTACCAAGAGATGTGAGTGTTCATTCAAACAGCTGCTGTTAGCTATTGGGCCCTATTGAATAATGACTGTTTTGAATTTTCCGCAAAAGTAAAGTAGTTGCAAACTCATTCTTATAGAGACTTGTTTGGGTTCATGAGAGGATTAAAAAAACGTCAAAAATTCCAATCCTGCACGATTCTAATGAGAAATGTGAGTGTTCATTCAAACAGCTGCATTTTGCTATTAGGCCTTATTGAATAATGAATGTTTTGAATTTTCTCCAAAAGTAAAGTAGTTGCAAACTCATCCTTTTAGAAACTTGTTTGGGCTGTTGAGAGGAGTAGAAAAACATTAAAAATTTCAATTCTGCACGATTCTACCAAGAAATGTGAGTGTTCATTCAAACTGCTGCTTTTTGCTATTGGTCCCTATTGAATAATGAATGTTTTGAATTTTCTGCAAAAGTAAAGTAGTTGCAAACTCATCCTTTTAGAAACTTGTTTGGGCTCATGAGAGGAGTAGAAAAACATCAAAAATTCCAATCCTGCACGATTCTATTGAGAACTGTGAGTGTTCATTCAAACTACTGCTTTTTGCTATTGGGTCTTATTGAATAATGAATGTTTTGAATTTTCTCCAAAAGTAAAGTAGTTGCAAACTCATCCTTATAGGGACTTGTTTGGGTTCATGAGAGGAGTAAAAAAACGTCAAAAATTACAATCCTGCACGATTCTAATGAGAAATGTGAGTGTTCATTCAAACAGCTGCCTTTTGCTATAAGGCCTTATTGAATAATGAATGTTTTGAATTTTCTCCAAAAGTAAAGTAGTTGCAAACTCATCCTTTTAGAAACTTTTTTGGGATCATGAGAGGAGTAGAAAAACATCAAAAATTTCAATCCTGCACGATTCTACCTAGAGATGTGAGTGTTCATTCACACAGCTGCTTTTTGCTATTGGGCCCTATTGAATAATGAATGTTTTGAATTTTCTCCAGAAGTAAAGGATTTGCAAACTCATCCTTTTAGAAATTTGTTTGGGCTCATGAGAGGAGTAGAAAAACATCAAAAATTTCAATCCTGAATGACTCTACCAAGAGATGTGAGTGTTCATTCAAACCGCTGCTTTTTGCTATTGGGTCTTATTGAATAATGAATGTTTTGTATTTTCTCCAAAAGTAAAGTAGTTGCAAACTCATCCTTTTAGAAACTTGTTTGGGCTGTTGAGAGGAGTAGAAAAACATCAAAAATTTCAATTCTACACGATTTTACCAAGAAATGTGAGTGTTCATTCAAACTGCTGCTTTTTGCAATTTTGGGCCCTTTTGAATAATGAATGTTTTGAATTTTCTCCAGAAGTAAAGTAGTTGCAAACTCATCCTGTAAGAAACTTGTTTGGGCTCATGAGAGGAGTAGAAAAACATTAAAAATTTCAATCCTGAACGACTCTACCAAGAGATGTGAGTGTTCATTCAAACAGCTGCTTTTAGCTATTGGGCCCTATTGAATAATGACTGTTTTGAATTTTCCGCAAAAGTAAAGTAGTTGCAAACTCATCCTTATAGAGACTTGTTTGGGTTCATGAGAGGAGTAAAAAAACGTCAAAAATTCCAATCCTGCACGATTCTAATGAGAAATGTGAGTGTTCATTCAAACAGCTGCTTTTTACTATAAGGCCTTATTGAATAATGAATGTTTTGAATTTTCTCCAAAAGTAAAGTAGTTGCAAACTCATCCTTCTACAAACTTGTTTGGGCTCATGAGAGGAGTAGAAAAACATCAAAAATTTCAATCCTGCACGATTCTACCAAGAGATGTGAGTGTTCATTCAAACAGCTGCTTTTTGCTATTGGGCCCTATTGAATAATGTTTTGAATTTTCTGCAAAAGTAAAGTAGTTGCAAACTCATCCTTATAGAGACTTGTTTGGGCTCATGAGAGGAGTAGAAAAACGTCAAAAATTCCAATCCTGAATGATTCTACCAAGAAATGTGAGTGTTCATTCAAACAGCAGCTTTTTGCTATTGGGCCCTATTGAATAATGAATGTTTTGAATTTTCTCCAAAAGTAAAGTAGTTGCAAACTCATCCTTTTAGAAACTTGTTTGGGCTGTTGAGAGGAGTAGAAAAACATCAAAAATTTCAATCCTGCATGATTCTACCAAGAAATGTGAGTGTTCATTGAAACCGCTGGTTTTTGCTATTTAGGGCCCTATTGAATAATGAATGTTTTGAATTTTCTCCAAAAGTAAAGTAGTTGCAAACTCATCCTTTTAGAAACTTGTTTTGGCTCATGATAGGAGTAGAAAAACATTAAAAATTTCAATCCTGAACGACTCTACCAAGAGATGTGAGTGTTCATTCAAACAGCTGCTTTTAGCTATTGGGCCCTATTGAATAATGACTGTTTTGAATTTTCCACAAAAGTAAAGTAGTTGCAAACTCATCCTTATAGGGACTTGTTTGGGTTCATGAGAGGAGTAAAAAAACGTCAAAAATTCCATTCCTGCACGATTCTAATGAGAAATGTGAGTGTTCATTCAAACAGCTGCTTTTTGCTATAAGGCCTTATTGAATAATGAATGTTTTGAATTTTCTCCAAAAGTAAAGTAGTTGCAAACTCATCCTTTTAGAAACTTGTTTGGGCTCATGAGAGGAGTAGAAAAACATCAAAAATTTCAATCCTGCACGATTCTACCAAGAGATGTGAGTGTTCATTCAAACAGCTGCTTTTTGCTATTGGGCCCTATTGAATAATGAATGTTTTGAATTTTCTCCAGAAGTAAAGGAGTTGCAAACTCATCCTTTTAGAAATTTGTTTGGGCTCATGAGAGGAGTAGAAAAACATCAAAAATTTCAATCCTGAATGACTCTACCAAGAGATGTGAGTGTTCATTCAAACCGCTGCTTTTTGCTATTGGGTCTTATTGAATAATGAATGTTTTGTATTTTCTCCAAAAGTAAAGTAGTTGCAAACTCATCCTTTTAGAAACTTGTTTGGGCTGTTGAGAGGAGTAGAAAAACATCAAAAATTTCAATTCTGCACGATTCTACCAAGAAATGTGAGTGTTCATTCAAACTGCTGCTTTTTGCAATTTTGGGCCCTATTGAATAATGAATGTTTTGAATTTTCTCCAAAAGTAAAGTAGTTGCAAACTCATCCTTTTAGAAATTTGTTTGGGCTTATGAGAGGAGTAGAAAAACATCAAAAATTTCAATCCTGAATGACTCTACCAAGAGATGTGAGTGTCCATTCAAACCGCTGCTTTTTGCTATTGGGTCTTATTGAATAATGAATGTTTTGTATTTTCTCCAAAAATAAAGTAGTTGCAAACTCATCCTTTTAGAAACTTGTTTGGGCTGTTGAGAGGAGTAGAAAAACATCAAAAATTTCAATTCTGCACGATTCTACCAAGAAATGTGAGTGTTCATTCAAACTGCTGCTTTTTGCTATTTTGGGCCCTATTGAATAATGAATGTTTGAATTTTCTCCAGAAGTAAAGTAGTTGCAAACTCATCCTGTTAGAAACTTGTTTGGGCTCATGATAGGAGTAGAAAAACATTAAAAATTTCAATCCTGAATGACTCTACCAAGAGATGTGAGTGTTCATTCAAACAGCTGCTTTTAGCTATTGGGCCCTATTGAATAATGACTGTTTTGAATTTTCCGCAAAAGTAAAGTAGTTGCAAACTCATCCTTATAGAGACTTGTTTGGGTTCATGAGAGGAGTAAAAAAACGTCAAAAATTCCAATCCTGCACGATTCTAATGAGAAATGTGAGTGTTCATTCAAACAGCTGCCTTTTGCTATAAGGCCTTATTGAATAATGAATGTTTTGAATTTTCTCCAAAAGTAAAGTAGTTGCAAACTCATCCTTTTAGAAACTTTTTTGGGATCATGAGAGGAGTAGAAAAACATCAAAAATTTCAATCCTGCACAATTCTACCTAGAGATGTGAGTGTTCATTCACACAGCTGCTTTTTGCTATTGGGCCCTATTGAATAATGAATGTTTTGAATTTTCTCCAGAAGTAAAGGATTTGCAAACTCATCCTTTTAGAAATTTGTTTGGGCTCATGAGAGGAGTAGAAAAACATCAAAAATTTCAATCCTGAATGACTCTACCAAGAGATGTGAGTGTTCATTCAAACCGCTGCTTTTTGCTATTGGGTCTTATTGAATAATGAATGTTTTGTATTTTCTCCAAAAGTAAAGTAGTTGCAAACTCATCCTTTTAGAAACTTGTTTGGGCTGTTGAGAGGAGTAGAAAAACATCAAAAATTTCAATTCTACACGATTCTACCAAGAAATGTGAGTGTTCATTCAAACTGCTGCTTTTTGCAATTTTGGGCCCTTTTGAATAATGAATGTTTTGAATTTTCTCCAGAAGTAAAGTAGTTGCAAACTCATCCTGTTAGAAACTTGTTTGGGCTCATGAGAGGAGTAGAAAAACATTAAAAATTTCAATCCTGAACGACTCTACCAAGAGATGTGAGTGTTCATTCAAACAGCTGCTTTTAGCTATTGGGCCCTATTGAATAATGACTGTTTTGAATTTTCCGCAAAAGTAAAGTAGTTGCAAACTCATCCTTATAGAGACTTGTTTGGGTTCATGAGAGGAGTAAAAAAACGTCAAAAATTCCAATCCTGCACGATTCTAATGAGAAATGTGAGTGTTCATTCAAACAGCTGCTTTTTACTATAAGGCCTTATTGAATAATGAATGTTTTGAATTTTCTCCAAAAGTAAAGTAGTTGCAAACTCATCCTTCTAGAAACTTGTTTGGGCTCATGAGAGGAGTAGAAAAACATCAAAAATTTCAATCCTGCACGATTCTACCAAGAGATGTGAGTGTTCATTCAAACAGCTGCTTTTTGCTATTGGGCCCTATTGAATAATGAATGTTTTGAATTTTCTGCAAAAGTAAAGTAGTTGCAAACTCATCCTTATAGAGACTTGTTTGGGCTCATGAGAGGAGTAGAAAAACGTCAAAAATTCCAATCCTGAATGATTCTACCAAGAAATGTGAGTGTTCATTCAAACAGCAGCTTTTTGCTATTGGGCCCTATTGAATAATGAATGTTTTGAATTTTCTCCAAAAGTAAAGTAGTTGCAAACTCATCCTTTTAGAAACTTGTTTGGGCTGTTGAGAGGAGTAGAAAAACATCAAAAATTTCAATCCTGCATGATTCTACCAAGAAATGTGAGTGTTCATTGAAACCGCTGGTTTTTGCTATTTAGGGCCCTATTGAATAATGAATGTTTTGAATTTTCTCCAAAAGTAAAGTAGTTGCAAACTCATCCTTTTAGAAACTTGTTTTGGCTCATGATAGGAGTAGAAAAACATTAAAAATTTCAATCCTGAACGACTCTACCAAGAGATGTGAGTGTTCATTCAAACAGCTGCTTTTAGCTATTGGGCCCTATTGAATAATGACTGTTTTGAATTTTCCACAAAAGTAAAGTAGTTGCAAACTCATCCTTATAGGGACTTGTTTGGGTTCATGAGAGGAGTAAAAAAACGTCAAAAATTCCAATCCTGCACGATTCTAATGAGAAATGTGAGTGTTCATTCAAACAGCTGCTTTTTGCTATAAGGCCTTATTGAATAATGAATGTTTTGAATTTTCTCCAAAAGTAAAGTAGTTGCAAACTCATCCTTTTAGAAACTTGTTTGGGCTCATGAGAGGAGTAGAGAAACATCAAAAATTTCAATCCTGCACGATTCTACCAAGAGATGTGAGTGTTCATTCAAACAGCTGCTTTTTGCTATTGGGCCCTATTGAATAATGAATGTTTTGAATTTTCTCCAGAAGTAAAGGAGTTGCAAACTCATCCTTTTAGAAATTTGTTTGGGCTCATGAGAGGAGTAGAAAAACATCAAAAATTTCAATCCTGAATGACTCTACCAAGAGATGTGAGTGTTCATTCAAACCGCTGCTTTTTGCTATTGGGTCTTATTGAATAATGAATGTTTTGTATTTTCTCCAAAAGTAAAGTAGTTGCAAACTCATCCTTTTAGAAACTTGTTTGGGCTGTTGAGAGGAGTAGAAAAACATCAAAAATTTCAATTCTGCACGATTCTACCAAGAAATGTGAGTGTTCATTCAAACTGCTGCTTTTTGCAATTTTGGGCCCTATTGAATAATGAATGTTTTGAATTTTCTCCAGAAGTAAAGTAGTTGCAAACTCATCCTGTTAGAAACTTGTTTGGGTTCATGAGAGGAGTAGAAAAACATTAAAAATTTCAATCCTGAACGACTCTACCAAGAGATGTGAGTGTTCATTCAAACAGCTGCTGTTAGCTATTGGGCCCTATTGAATAATGACTGTTTTGAATTTTCCGCAAAAGTAAAGTAGTTGCAAACTCATTCTTATAGAGACTTGTTTGGGTTCATGAGAGGATTAAAAAAACGTCAAAAATTCCAATCCTGCACGATTCTAATGAGAAATGTGAGTGTTCATTCAAACAGCTGCATTTTGCTATTAGGCCTTATTGAATAATGAATGTTTTGAATTTTCTCCAAAAGTAAAGTAGTTGCAAACTCATCCTTTTAGAAACTTGTTTGGGCTGTTGAGAGGAGTAGAAAAACATTAAAAATTTCAATTCTGCACGATTCTACCAAGAAATGTGAGTGTTCATTCAAACTGCTGCTTTTTGCTATTGGTCCCTATTGAATAATGAATGTTTTGAATTTTCTGCAAAAGTAAAGTAGTTGCAAACTCATCCTTTTAGAAACTTGTTTGGGCTCATGAGAGGAGTAGAAAAACATCAAAAATTCCAATCCTGCACGATTCTATTGAGAACTGTGAGTGTTCATTCAAACTACTGCTTTTTGCTATTGGGTCTTATTGAATAATGAATGTTTTGAATTTTCTCCAAAAGTAAAGTAGTTGCAAACTCATCCTTATAGGGACTTGTTTGGGTTCATGAGAGGAGTAAAAAAACGTCAAAAATTACAATCCTGCACGATTCTAATGAGAAATGTGAGTGTTCATTCAAACAGCTGCTTTTTGCTATAAGGCCTTATTGAATAATGAATGTTTTGAATTTTCTCCAAAAGTAAAGTAGTTGCAAACTCATCCTTTTAGAAACTTGTTTGGGCTCATGAGAGGAGTAGAAAAACATCAAAAATTTCAATCCTGCACGATTCTACCAAGAGATGTGAGTGTTCATTCAAACAGCTGCTTTTTGCTATTGGGCCCTATTGAATAATGAATGTTTTGAATTTTCTCCAGAAGTAAAGGAGTTGCAAACTCATCCTTTTAGAAATTTGTTTGGGCTCCTGAGAGGAGTAGAAAAACATCAAAAATTTCAATCCTGAATGACTCTACCAAGAGATGTGAGTGTTCATTCAAACCGCTGCTTTTTGCTATTGGGTCTTATTGAATAATGAATGTTTTGTATTTTCTCCAAAAGTAAAGTAGTTGCAAACTCATCCTTTTAGAAACTTGTTTGGGCTGTTGAGAGGAGTAGAAAAACATCAAAAATTTCAATTCTGCACGATTCTACCAAGAAATGTGAGTGTTCATTCAAACTGCTGCTTTTTGCAATTTTGGGCCCTATTGAATAATGAATGTTTTGAATTTTCTCCAAAAGTAAAGTAGTTGCAAACTCATCCTTTTAGAAATTTGTTTGGGCTTATGAGAGGAGTAGAAAAACATCAAAAATTTCAATCCTGAATGACTCTACCAAGAGATGTGAGTGTCCATTCAAACCGCTGCTTTTTGCTATTGGGTCTTATTGAATAATGAATGTTTTGTATTTTCTCCAAAAATAAAGTAGTTGCAAACTCATCCTTTTAGAAACTTGTTTGGGCTGTTGAGAGGAGTAGAAAAACATCAAAAATTTCAATTCTGCACGATTCTACCAAGAAATGTGAGTGTTCATTCAAACTGCTGCTTTTTGCTATTTTGGGCCCTATTGAATAATGAATGTTTGAATTTTCTCCAGAAGTAAAGTAGTTGCAAACTCATCCTGTTAGAAACTTGTTTGGGCTCATGATAGGAGTAGAAAAACATTAAAAATTTCAATCCTGAATGACTCTACCAAGAGATGTGAGTGTTCATTCAAACAGCTGCTTTTAGCTATTGGGCCCTATTGAATAATGACTGTTTTGAATTTTCCGCAAAAGTAAAGTAGTTGCAAACTCATCCTTATAGAGACTTGTTTGGGTTCATGAGAGGAGTAAAAAAACGTCAAAAATTCCAATCCTGCACGATTCTAATGAGAAATGTGAGTGTTCATTCAAACAGCTGCCTTTTGCTATAAGGCCTTATTGAATAATGAATGTTTTGAATTTTCTCCAAAAGTAAAGTAGTTGCAAACTCATCCTTTTAGAAACTTTTTTGGGATCATGAGAGGAGTAGAAAAACATCAAAAATTTCAATCCTGCACGATTCTACCTAGAGATGTGAGTGTTCATTCACACAGCTGCTTTTTGCTATTGGGCCCTATTGAATAATGAATGTTTTGAATTTTCTCCAGAAGTAAAGGATTTGCAAACTCATCCTTTTAGAAATTTGTTTGGGCTCATGAGAGGAGTAGAAAAACATCAAAAATTTCAATCCTGAATGACTCTACCAAGAGATGTGAGTGTTCATTCAAACCGCTGCTTTTTGCTATTGGGTCTTATTGAATAATGAATGTTTTGTATTTTCTCCAAAAGTAAAGTAGTTGCAAACTCATCCTTTTAGAAACTTGTTTGGGCTGTTGAGAGGAGTAGAAAAACATCAAAAATTTCAATTCTACACGATTCTACCAAGAAATGTGAGTGTTCATTCAAACTGCTGCTTTTTGCAATTTTGGGCCCTTTTGAATAATGAATGTTTTGAATTTTCTCCAGAAGTAAAGTAGTTGCAAACTCATCCTGTAAAAAACTTGTTTGGGCTCATGAGAGGAGTAGAAAAACATTAAAAATTTCAATCCTGAACGACTCTACCAAGAGATGTGAGTGTTCATTCAAACAGCTGCTTTTAGCTATTGGGCCCTATTGAATAATGACTGTTTTGAATTTTCCGCAAAAGTAAAGTAGTTGCAAACTCATCCTTATAGAGACTTGTTTGGGTTCATGAGAGGAGTAAAAAAACGTCAAAAATTCCAATCCTGCACGATTCTAATGAGAAATGTGAGTGTTCATTCAAACAGCTGCTTTTTACTATAAGGCCTTATTGAATAATGAATGTTTTGAATTTTCTCCAAAAGTAAAGTAGTTGCAAACTCATCCTTCTAGAAACTTGTTTGGGCTCATGAGAGGAGTAGAAAAACATCAAAAATTTCAATCCTGCACGATTCTACCAAGAGATGTGAGTGTTCATTCAAACAGCTGCTTTTTGCTATTGGGCCCTATTGAATAATGTTTTGAATTTTCTGCAAAAGTAAAGTAGTTGCAAACTCATCCTTATAGAGACTTGTTTGGGCTCATGAGAGGAGTAGAAAAACGTCAAAAATTCCAATCCTGAATGATTCTACCAAGAAATGTGAGTGTTCATTCAAACAGCAGCTTTTTGCTATTGGGCCCTATTGAATAATGAATGTTTTGAATTTTCTCCAAAAGTAAAGTAGTTGCAAACTCATCCTTTTAGAAACTTGTTTGGGCTGTTGAGAGGAGTAGAAAAACATCAAAAATTTCAATCCTGCATGATTCTACCAAGAAATGTGAGTGTTCATTGAAACCGCTGGTTTTTGCTATTTAGGGCCCTATTGAATAATGAATGTTTTGAATTTTCTCCAAAAGTAAAGTAGTTGCAAACTCATCCTTTTAGAAACTTGTTTTGGCTCATGATAGGAGTAGAAAAACATTAAAAATTTCAATCCTGAACGACTCTACCAAGAGATGTGAGTGTTCATTCAAACAGCTGCTTTTAGCTATTGGGCCCTATTGAATAATGACTGTTTTGAATTTTCCACAAAAGTAAAGTAGTTGCAAACTCATCCTTATAGGGACTTGTTTGGGTTCATGAGAGGAGTAAAAAAACGTCAAAAATTCCATTCCTGCACGATTCTAATGAGAAATGTGAGTGTTCATTCAAACAGCTGCTTTTTGCTATAAGGCCTTATTGAATAATGAATGTTTTGAATTTTCTCCAAAAGTAAAGTAGTTGCAAACTCATCCTTTTAGAAACTTGTTTGGGCTCATGAGAGGAGTAGAAAAACATCAAAAATTTCAATCCTGCACGATTCTACCAAGAGATGTGAGTGTTCATTCAAACAGCTGCTTTTTGCTATTGGGCCCTATTGAATAATGAATGTTTTGAATTTTCTCCAGAAGTAAAGGAGTTGCAAACTCATCCTTTTAGAAATTTGTTTGGGCTCATGAGAGGAGTAGAAAAACATCAAAAATTTCAATCCTGAATGACTCTACCAAGAGATGTGAGTGTTCATTCAAACCGCTGCTTTTTGCTATTGGGTCTTATTGAATAATGAATGTTTTGTATTTTCTCCAAAAGTAAAGTAGTTGCAAACTCATCCTTTTAGAAACTTGTTTGGGCTGTTGAGAGGAGTAGAAAAACATCAAAAATTTCAATTCTGCACGATTCTACCAAGAAATGTGAGTGTTCATTCAAACTGCTGCTTTTTGCAATTTTGGGCCCTATTGAATAATGAATGTTTTGAATTTTCTCCAAAAGTAAAGTAGTTGCAAACTCATCCTTTTAGAAATTTGTTTGGGCTTATGAGAGGAGTAGAAAAACATCAAAAATTTCAATCCTGAATGACTCTACCAAGAGATGTGAGTGTCCATTCAAACCGCTGCTTTTTGCTATTGGGTCTTATTGAATAATGAATGTTTTGTATTTTCTCCAAAAATAAAGTAGTTGCAAACTCATCCTTTTAGAAACTTGTTTGGGCTGTTGAGAGGAGTAGAAAAACATCAAAAATTTCAATTCTGCACGATTCTACCAAGAAATGTGATTGTTCATTCAAACTGCTGCTTTTTGCTATTTTGGGCCCTATTGAATAATGAATGTTTGAATTTTCTCCAGAAGTAAAGTAGTTGCAAACTCATCCTGTTAGAAACTTGTTTGGGCTCATGATAGGAGTAGAAAAACATTAAAAATTTCAATCCTGAATGACTCTACCAAGAGATGTGAGTGTTCATTCAAACAGCTGCTTTTAGCTATTGGGCCCTATTGAATAATGACTGTTTTGAATTTTCCGCAAAAGTAAAGTAGTTGCAAACTCATCCTTATAGAGACTTGTTTGGGTTCATGAGAGGAGTAAAAAAACATCAAAAATTCCAATCCTGCACGATTCTAATGAGAAATGTGAGTGTTCATTCAAACAGCTGCCTTTTGCTATAAGGCCTTATTGAATAATGAATGTTTTGAATTTTCTCCAAAAGTAAAGTAGTTGCAAACTCATCCTTTTAGAAACTTTTTTGGGATCATGAGAGGAGTAGAAAAACATCAAAAATTTCAATCCTGCACGATTCTACCTAGAGATGTGAGTGTTCATTCACACAGCTGCTTTTTGCTATTGGGCCCTATTGAATAATGAATGTTTTGAATTTTCTCCAGAAGTAAAGGATTTGCAAACTCATCCTTTTAGAAATTTGTTTGGGCTCATGAGAGGAGTAGAAAAACATCAAAAATTTCAATCCTGAATGACTCTACCAAGAGATGTGAGTGTTCATTCAAACCGCTGCTTTTTGCTATTGGGTCTTATTGAATAATGAATGTTTTGTATTTTCTCCAAAAGTAAAGTAGTTGCAAACTCATCCTTTTAGAAACTTGTTTGGGCTGTTGAGAGGAGTAGAAAAACATCAAAAATTTCAATTCTACACGATTCTACCAAGAAATGTGAGTGTTCATTCAAACTGCTGCTTTTTGCAATTTTGGGCCCTTTTGAATAATGAATGTTTTGAATTTTCTCCAGAAGTAAAGTAGTTGCAAACTCATCCTGTTAGAAACTTGTTTGGGCTCATGAGAGGAGTAGAAAAACATTAAAAATTTCAATCCTGAACGACTCTACCAAGAGATGTGAGTGTTCATTCAAACAGCTGCTTTTAGCTATTGGGCCCTATTGAATAATGACTGTTTTGAATTTTCCGCAAAAGTAAAGTAGTTGCAAACTCATCCTTATAGAGACTTGTTTGGGTTCATGAGAGGAGTAAAAAAACGTCAAAAATTCCAATCCTGCACGATTCTAATGAGAAATGTGAGTGTTCATTCAAACAGCTGCTTTTTACTATAAGGCCTTATTGAATAATGAATGTTTTGAATTTTCTCCAAAAGTAAAGTAGTTGCAAACTCATCCTTCTAGAAACTTGTTTGGGCTCATGAGAGGAGTAGAAAAACATCAAAAATTTCAATCCTGCACGATTCTACCAAGAGATGTGAGTGTTCATTCAAACAGCTGCTTTTTGCTATTGGGCCCTATTGAATAATGAATGTTTTGAATTTTCTGCAAAAGTAAAGTAGTTGCAAACTCATCCTTATAGAGACTTGTTTGGGCTCATGAGAGGAGTAGAAAAACGTCAAAAATTCCAATCCTGAATGATTCTACCAAGAAATGTGAGTGTTCATTCAAACAGCAGCTTTTTGCTATTGGGCCCTATTGAATAATGAATGTTTTGAATTTTCTCCAAAAGTAAAGTAGTTGCAAACTCATCCTTTTAGAAACTTGTTTGGGCTGTTGAGAGGAGTAGAAAAACATCAAAAATTTCAATCCTGCATGATTCTACCAAGAAATGTGAGTGTTCATTGAAACCGCTGGTTTTTGCTATTTAGGGCCCTATTGAATAATGAATGTTTTGAATTTTCTCCAAAAGTAAAGTAGTTGCAAACTCATCCTTTTAGAAACTTGTTTTGGCTCATGATAGGAGTAGAAAAACATTAAAAATTTCAATCCTGAACGACTCTACCAAGAGATGTGAGTGTTCATTCAAACAGCTGCTTTTAGCTATTGGGCCCTATTGAATAATGACTGTTTTGAATTTTCCACAAAAGTAAAGTAGTTGCAAACTCATCCTTATAGGGACTTGTTTGGGTTCATGAGAGGAGTAAAAAAACGTCAAAAATTCCATTCCTGCACGATTCTAATGAGAAATGTGAGTGTTCATTCAAACAGCTGCTTTTTGCTATAAGGCCTTATTGAATAATGAATGTTTTGAATTTTCTCCAAAAGTAAAGTAGTTGCAAACTCATCCTTTTAGAAACTTGTTTGGGCTCATGAGAGGAGTAGAGAAACATCAAAAATTTCAATCCTGCACGATTCTACCAAGAGATGTGAGTGTTCATTCAAACAGCTGCTTTTTGCTATTGGGCCCTATTGAATAATGAATGTTTTGAATTTTCTCCAGAAGTAAAGGAGTTGCAAACTCATCCTTTTAGAAATTTGTTTGGGCTCATGAGAGGAGTAGAAAAACATCAAAAATTTCAATCCTGAATGACTCTACCAAGAGATGTGAGTGTTCATTCAAACCGCTGCTTTTTGCTATTGGGTCTTATTGAATAATGAATGTTTTGTATTTTCTCCAAAAGTAAAGTAGTTGCAAACTCATCCTTTTAGAAACTTGTTTGGGCTGTTGAGAGGAGTAGAAAAACATCAAAAATTTCAATTCTGCACGATTCTACCAAGAAATGTGAGTGTTCATTCAAACTGCTGCTTTTTGCAATTTTGGGCCCTATTGAATAATGAATGTTTTGAATTTTCTCCAGAAGTAAAGTAGTTGCAAACTCATCCTGTTAGAAACTTGTTTGGGCTCATGAGAGGAGTAGAAAAACATTAAAAATTTCAATCCTGAACGACTCTACCAAGAGATGTGAGTGTTCATTCAAACAGCTGCTGTTAGCTATTGGGCCCTATTGAATAATGACTGTTTTGAATTTTCCGCAAAAGTAAAGTAGTTGCAAACTCATTCTTATAGAGACTTGTTTGGGTTCATGAGAGGATTAAAAAAACGTCAAAAATTCCAATCCTGCACGATTCTAATGAGAAATGTGAGTGTTCATTCAAACAGCTGCATTTTGCTATTAGGCCTTATTGAATAATGAATGTTTTGAATTTTCTCCAAAAGTAAAGTAGTTGCAAACTCATCCTTTTAGAAACTTGTTTGGGCTGTTGAGAGGAGTAGAAAAACATTAAAAATTTCAATTCTGCACGATTCTACCAAGAAATGTGAGTGTTCATTCAAACTGCTGCTTTTTGCTATTGGTCCCTATTGAATAATGAATGTTTTGAATTTTCTGCAAAAGTAAAGTAGTTGCAAACTCATCCTTTTAGAAACTTGTTTGGGCTCATGAGAGGAGTAGAAAAACATCAAAAATTCCAATCCTGCACGATTCTATTGAGAACTGTGAGTGTTCATTCAAACTACTGCTTTTTGCTATTGGGTCTTATTGAATAATGAATGTTTTGAATTTTCTCCAAAAGTAAAGTAGTTGCAAACTCATCCTTTTAGAAACTTGTTTGGGCTGTTGAGAGGAGTAGAAAAACATCAAAAATTTCAATCCTGCATGATTCTACCAAGAAATGTGAGTGTTCATTCAAACCGCTGGTTTTTCCTATTTTGGGCCCTATTGAATAATGAATGTTTTGAATTTTCTCCAAAAGTAAAGTAGTTGCAAACTCATCCTTTTAGAAATTTGTTTGGGCTCATGAGAGGAGTAGAAAAACATCAAAAATTTCAATCCTGAATGACTCTACCAAGAAATGTGAGTGTTCATACAAACCGCTGCTTTTTGCTACTGGGTCTTATTGAATAATGAATGTTTTGTATTTTCTCCAAAAGTAAAGTAGCTGCAAACTCATCCTTTTAGAAATTTGTTTGGGCTCACGATAGGAGTAGAAAAACATTAAAAATTTCAATCCTGAATGACTACCAAGAGATGTGAGTGTTCATTCAAACAGCTGCTTTTTGCTATTGGGCCCTATTGAATAATGAATGATTTGAATTTTCTGCAAAAGTAAAGTAGTTGCAAACTCATCCTTATAGAGACTTGTTTGGGTTCATGAGAGGTGTAGAAAAACATCAAAAATTTCAATCCTGCGCAATTCTACCAAGAAATGTGAGTGTTCATTCAAACCGCTGCTTTTTGCTTTTGGGCCCTATTGGATAATGAATGTTTTGAATTTTCTGCAAAAGTAAAGTAGTTGCAAACTCATCCTTTTAGAAACTTGTTTGGGCTGTTGAGAGGAGTAGAAAAACATCAAAAATTTCAATCCTGCACAATTCTACCAAAAAATGTGAGTGTTAATTCAAACCGCTGCTTTTTGCTATTTTGGACTCTATTGAATAATGAATGTGTTGCATTTTCTCCAAAAGTAAAGTAGTTGCAAACTCATCCTTATAGAAACTTGTTTGGGATGCTGAGAGTAGAAAAACATCAAAAATTTCAATCCTGCACGATTCTACCAAGAAATGTGAGTGTTCATTCAAACCGCTGGTTTTTGCTATTTTGAGCCCTATTGAATAATGAATGTTTTGAATTTTCTCCAGAAGTAAAGTAGTTGCAAACTCATCCTTTTAGAAACTTGTTTGGGCTCATGAGAGGAGTAGAAAAACATCAAAAATTCCAATCCTGCACGATTCTACCGAGAAATGTGAGTGTTCATTCAAACCGCTGCTTTTTGCTTTTGGGCCCTATTGGATAATGAATGTTTTGAATTTTCTGCAAAAGTAAAGTAGTTGCAAACTCATCCTTTTAGAAACTTGTTTGGGCTGTTGAGAGGAGTAGAAAAACATCAAAAATTTCAATCCTGCACAATTCTACCAAAAAATGTGAGTGTTAATTCAAACCGCTGCTTTTTGCTATTTTGGACTCTATTGAATAATGAATGTGTTGCATTTTCTCCAAAAGTAAAGTAGTTGCAAACTCATCCTTATAGAAACTTGTTTGGGATGCTGAGAGTAGAAAAACATCAAAAATTTCAATCCTGCACGATTCTACCAAGAAATGTGAGTGTTCATTCAAACCGCTGGTTTTTGCTATTTTGAGCCCTATTGAATAATGAATGTTTTGAATTTTCTCCAGAAGTAAAGTAGTTGCAAACTCATCCTTTTAGAAACTTGTTTGGGCTCATGAGAGGAGTAGAAAAACATCAAAAATTCCAATCCTGCACGATTCTACCGAGAACTGTGAGTGTTCATTCAAACCGCTGCTTTTTGCCTTTGGGTCTTATTGAATAATGAATGTTTTGAATTTTCTCCAAAAGTAAAGTAGTTGCAATCTCATCCTTTTAGAAACTTGTTTGGGCTGTTGAGAGGAGTAGAAAAACATCAAAAATTTCAATCCTGCACAATTCTACCAAAAAATGTGAGTGTTAATTCAAACCGCTGCTTTTTTCTATTTTGGACTCTATTGAATAATGAATGTTTTGCATTTTCTCCAAAAGTAAAGTAGTTGCAAACTCATCCTTATAGAAACTTGTTTGGGATGCTGAGAGTAGAAAAACATCAAAAATTTCAATCCTGCACGATTCTACCAAGAAATGTGAGTGTTCATTCAAACCGCTGGTTTTTGCAATTTTGAGCCCTATTGAATAATGAATGTTTTGAATTTTCTCCAGAAGTAAAGTAGTTGCAAACTCATCCTTTTAGAAACTTGTTTGGGCTCATGAGAGGAGTAGAAAAACATCAAAAATTCCAATCCTGCACGATTCTACCGAGAACTGTGAGTGTTCATTCAAACCGCTGCTTTTTGCCTTTGGGACTTATTGAATAATGAATGTTTTGAATTTTCTCCAAAAGTAAAGTAGTTGCAATCTCATCCTTTTAGAAATTTGTTTGGGCTGTTGAGAGGAGTAGAAAAACATCAAAAATTTCAATCCTGCATGATTCTACCAAGAAATGTGAGTGTTCATTCAAACGGCTGGTTTTTGCTATTTTGGGCCCTATTGAATAATGAATGTTTTGAATTTTCTCCAGAAGTAAAGTAGTTGCAAACTCATCCTTTTAGAAACTTGTTTGGGCTGTTCAGAGGAGTAAAAAAACTGAAATTTCAATCCTGAATGATTCTACCAAGAAATGTGAGTGTTCATTCAAACAGCAGCTTTTTGCTATTGGGCCCTATTGAATAATGAATGTTTTGAATTTTCTGCAAAAGTAAAGTAGTTGCAAACTCATCCATATAGAGAATTGTTTGGGCTCATGAGAGTAGAAAAACGTCAAAAATTCCAATCCTGAATGATTCTACCAAGAAATGTGAGTGTTCATTCAAAAAGCAGCTTTTTGCTATTGGGCCCTATTGAATAATGAATGTTTTGAATTTTCTCCAGAAGTAAAGTAGTTGCAAACTCATCCTTTTAGAAACTTGTTTGGGCTCATGAGAGGAGTAGAAAATCATCAAAAATTTAAATCCTGAATGACTCTACCAAGAGATGTGAGTGTTCATTCAAACAGCTGCTTTCAGCTATTGGGCCCTATTGAATAATGAAAGTTTTGAATTTTCTGCAAAAGTAAAGTAGTTGCAAACTCATCCTTATAGAGACTTGTTTGGGCTCATGAGAGGAGTAGAAAAACATCAAAAATTTTAATCCTGCACGATTCTACCAAGAGATGTGAGTGTTCATTCAAACAGCTGCTTTTTGCTATTGGGCCCTATTGAATAATGAATGTTTTGAATTTTCTCCAAAAGTAAAGTAGTTGCAAACTAATCCTTTTAGAAACTTGTTTGGGCTGTTGAGAGTAGAAAAACATCAAAAATTTCAATCCTGCATGATTCTACCAAGAAATGTGAGTGTTCATTCAAACCGCTGCTTTTTGCTATTGGTCACTATTGAATAATGAATGTTTTGAATTTTCTCCAAAAGTAAAGTAGTTGCAAACTCATCCTTTTAGAAACTTGTTTGGGCTGTTGAGAGGAGTAGAAAAACATCAAAAATTTCAATCCTGCATGATTCTACCAAGAAATGTGAGTGTTCATTCAAACCGCTGCTTTTTGCTATTGGTCACTATTGAATAATGGATGTTTTGAATTTTCTCCAAAAGTAAAGTAGTTGCAAACTCATCTTTTTAGAAATTTGTATGGGCTCATGAGAGGAGTAGAAAAACATTAAAAATTTCAATCCTGAATGACTACCAAGAGATATGAGTGTTCATTCAAACAGCTGCTTTTTGCTATTGGGCCCTATTGAATAATGAATGTTTTGAATTTTCTGCAAAAGTAAAGTAGTTGCAAACTCATCCTTTTAGAAACTTGTTTGGGCTGTTCAGAGGAGTAAAAAAAAATGAAAAATTTCAATCCTGCATGATTCTACCAAGAAATGTGAGTGTTCATTCAAACCGCTGGTTTTTGCTATTTTGGGCCCTATTGAATAATGAATGTTTTGAATTTTCTCTAAAAGTATAGTAGTTGCAAACTCATCCTTATAGAGACTTGTTTGGGCTCATGAGAGGAGTAGAAAAACATCAAAAATTTCAATCCTGCACGATTCTACCAAGAAATGTGAGTGTTCATTCAAACCGCTGCTTTTTGCTATTGGTCCCTATTGAATAATGAATGTTTTGTATTTTCTCCAAAAGTAAAGTAGTTGCAAACTCATCCTTTTAGAAACTTGTTTGGGCTGTTGAGAGGAGTAGAAAAACATCAAAAATTTCAATTCTGCACGATTCTACCAAGAAATGTGAGTGTTCATTCAAACTGCTGCTTTTTGCAATTTTGGGCCCTATTGAATAATGAATGTTTTGAATTTTCTCCAGAAGTAAAGTAGTTGCAAACTCATCCTGTTAGAAACTTGTTTGGGCTCATGAGAGGAGTAGAAAAACATTAAAGATTTCAATCCTGAACGACTCTACCAAGAGATGTGAGTGTTCATTCAAACAGCTGCTTTTAGCTATTGGGCCCTATTGAATAATGACTGTTTTGAATTTTCCGCAAAAGTAAAGTAGTTGCAAACTCATTCTTATAGAGACTTGTTTGGGTTCATGAGAGGATTAAAAAAACGTCAAAAATTCCAATCCTGCACGATTCTAATGAGAAATGTGAGTGTTCATTCAAACAGCTGCATTTTGCTATTAGGCCTTATTGAATAATGAATGTTTTGAATTTTCTCCAAAAGTAAAGTAGTTGCAAACTCATCCTTTTAGAAACTTGTTTGGGCTGTTGAGAGGAGTAGAAAAACATTAAAAATTTCAATTCTGCACGATTCTACCAAGAAATGTGAGTGTTCATTCAAACAGCTGCTTTTTGCTCTTGGGCCCTATTGAATAATGAATGTTTTGAATTTTCTGCAAAAGTAAAGTAGTTGCAAACTCATCCTTATAGAGACTTGTTTGGGCTCATGAGAGGAGTAGAAAAACATCAAAAATTTCAATCCTGCACGATTCTACCAAGAGATGTGAGTGTTCATTCAAACAGCTGCTTTTTGCTATTGGGCCCTATTGAATAATGAATGTTTTGAATTTTCTCCAGAAGTAAAGGAGTTGCAAACTCATCCTTTTAGAAATTTGTTTGGGCTCATAAGAGGAGTAGAAAAACATCAAAAATTTCAATCCTGAATGACTCTACCAAGAGATGTGAGTGTTCATTCAAACCGCTGCTTTTTGCTATTGGGTCTTATTGAATAATGAATGTTTTGTATTTTCTCCAAAAGTAAAGTAGTTGCAAAATCATCCTTTTAGAAACTTGTTTGGGCTGTTGAGAGGAGTAGAAAAACATCAAAAATTTCAATTCTGCACGATTCTACCAAGAAATGTGAGTGTTCATTCAAACTGCTGCTTTTTGCAATTTTGGGCCCTATTGAATAATGAATGTTTTGAATTTTCTCCAGAAGTAAAGTAGTTGCAAACTCATCCTGTTAGAAACTTGTTTGGGCTCATGAGAGGAGTAGAAAAACATTAAAAATTTCAATCCTGAACGACTCTACCAAGAGATGTGAGTGTTCATTCAAACAGCTGCTTTTAGCTATTGGGCCCTATTGAATAATGACTGTTTTGAATTTTCCGCAAAAGTAAAGTAGTCGCAAACTCATCCTTATAGAGACTTGTTTGGGTTCATGAGAGGATTAAAAAAACGTCAAAAATTCCAATCCTGCACGATTCTAATGAGAAATGTGAGTGTTCATTCAAACAGCTGCATTTTGCTATTAGGCCTTATTGAATAATGAATGTTTTGAATTTTCTCCAAAAGTAAAGTAGTTGCAAACTCATCCTTTTAGAAACTTGTTTGGGCTCATGAGAGGAGTAGAAAAAAATAAAAAAAAATTCAATCCTGCACGATTCTAACAAGAGATGTGAGTGTTCAAGCAGCTGCTTTTTGCTATTGGTTCCTATTGAATAATGAATGTTTTGAATTTTCTGCAAAAGTAAAGTAGTTGCAAACTCATCCTTTTAGAAATTTGTATGGGCTCATGAGAGGAGTAGAAAAACATTAAAAATTTCAATCCTGAATGACTACCAAGAGATATGAGTGTTCATTCAAACAGCTGCTTTTTGCTATTGGGCCCTATTGAATAATGAATGTTTTGAATTTTCTGCAAAAGTAAAGTAGTTGCAAACTCATCCTTTTAGAAACTTGTTTGGGCTGTTCAGAGGAGTAAAAAAAAATGAAAAATTTCAATCCTGCATGATTCTACCAAGAAATGTGAGTGTTCATTCAAACCGCTGGTTTTTGCTATTTTGGGCCCTATTGAATAATGAATGTTTTGAATTTTCTCCAAAAGTATAGTAGTTGCAAACTCATCCTTATAGAGACTGGTTTGGGCTCATGAGAGGAGTAGAAAAACATCAAAAATTTCAATCCTGCACGATTCTACCAAGAAATGTGAGTGTTCATTCAAACCGCTGCTTTTTGCTATTGGTCCCTATTGAATAATGAATGATTTGAATTTTCTCCAAAAGTAAAGTAGTTGCAAACTCATCCTTTTAGAAACTTGTTTGGGCCGTTGAGAGGAGTAGAAAAACATCAAAAATTTCAATCCTGCACGATTCTACCAAGAAATGTGAGTGTTCATTCAAACCGCTGGTTTTTGCTATTTTGGGGCCTATTGAATAATGAATGTTTTCAATTTTCTCCAAAAGTAAAGTAGTTGCAAACTCATCCTTTTAGAAATTTGTTTGGGCTCATGAGAGGAGTAGAAAAACATCAAAAATTTCAATCCTGAATGACTCTACCAAGAAATGTGAGTGTTCATACAAACCGCTGCTTTTTGCTACTGGGTCTTATTGAATAATGAATGTTTTGTATTTTCTCCAAAAGTAAAGTAGCTGCAAACTCATCCTTTTAGAAATTTGTTTGGGCTCACGAGAGGAGTAGAAAAACATTAAAAATTTCAATCCTGAATGACTACCAAGAGATGTGAGTGTTCATTCAAACAGCTGCTTTTTGCTATTGGGCCCTATTGAATAATGAATGATTTGAATTTTCTGCAAAAGTAAAGTAGTTGCAAACTCATCCTTATAGAGACTTGTTTGGGTTCATGAGAGGAGTAGAAAAACATCAAAAATTTCAATCCTGCGCAATTCTACCAAGAAATGTGAGTGTTCATTCAAACCGCTGCTTTTTGCTTTTGGGCCCTATTGGATAATGAATGTTTTGAATTTTCTGCAAAAGTAAAGTAGTTGCAAACTCATCCTTTTAGAAACTTGTTTGGGCTGTTGAGAGGAGTAGAAAAACATCAAAAATTTCAATCCTGCACAATTCTACCAAAAAATGTGAGTGTTAATTCAAACCGCTGCTTTTTGCTATTTTGGACTCTATTGAATAATGAATGTTTTGCATTTTCTCCAAAAGTAAAGTAGTTGCAAACTCATCCTTATAGAAACTTGTTTGGGATGCTGAGAGTAGAAAAACATCAAAAATTTCAATCCTGCACGATTCTACCAAGAAATGTGAGTGTTCATTCAAACCGCTGGTTTTTGCTATTTTGAGCCCTATTGAATAATGAATGTTTTGAATTTTCTCCAGAAGTAAAGTAGTTGCAAACTCATCCTTTTAGAAACTTGTTTGGGCTCATGAGAGGAGTAGAAAAACATCAAAAATTCCAATCCTGCACGATTCTACCGAGAACTGTGAGTGTTCATTCAAACCGCTGCTTTTTGCCTTTGGGTCTTATTGAATAATGAATGTTTTGAATTTTCTCCAAAAGTAAAGTAGTTGCAATCTCATCCTTTTAGAAACTTGTTTGGGCTGTTGAGAGGAGTAGAAAAACATCAAAAATTTCAATCCTGCACAATTCTACCAAAAAATGTGAGTGTTAATTCAAACCGCTGCTTTTTGCTATTTTGGACTCTATTGAATAATGAATGATTTGCATTTTCTCCAAAAGTAAAGTAGTTGCAAACTCATCCTTATAGAAACTTGTTTGGGATGCTGAGAGTAGAAAAACATCAAAAATTTCAATCCTGCACGATTCTACCAAGAAATGTGAGTGTTCATTCAAACCGCTGGTTTTTGCTATTTTGAGCCCTATTGAATAATGAATGTTTTGAATTTTCTCCAGAAGTAAAGTAGTTGCAAACTCATCCTTTTAGAAACTTGTTTGGGCTCATGAGAGGAGTAGAAAAACATCAAAAATTCCAATCCTGCACGATTCTACCGAGAACTGTGAGTGTTCATTCAAACCGCTGCTTTTTGCCTTTGGGTCTTATTGAATAATGAATGTTTTGAATTTTCTCCAAAAGTAAAGTAGTTGCAATCTCATCCTTTTAGAAATTTGTTTGGGCTGTTGAGAGGAGTAGAAAAACATCAAAAACTTCAATCCTGCATGATTCTACCAAGAAATGTGAGTGTTCATTCAAACGGCTGGTTTTTGCTATTTTGGGCCCTATTGAATAATGAATGTTTTGAATTTTCTCCAGAAGTAAAGTAGTTGCAAACTCATCCTTTTAGAAACTTGTTTGGGCTGTTCAGAGGAGTAAAAAAACTGAAATTTCAATCCTGAATGATTCTACCAAGAAATGTGAGTGTTCATTCAAACAGCAGCTTTTTGCTATTGGGCCCTATTGAATAATGAATGTTTTGAATTTTCTGCAAAAGTAAAGTAGTTGCAAACTCATCCATATAGAGAATTGTTTGGGCTCATGAGAGTAGAAAAACGTCAAAAATTCCAATCCTGAATGATTCTACCAAGAAATGTGAGTGTTCATTCAAAAAGCAGCTTTTTGCTATTGGGCCCTATTGAATAATGAATGTTTTGAATTTTCTCCAGAAGTAAAGTAGTTGCAAACTCATCCTTTTAGAAACTTGTTTGGGCTCATGAGAGGAGTAGAAAATCATCAAAAATTTCAATCCTGAATGACTCTACCAAGAGATGTGAGTGTTCATTCAAACAGCTGCTTTCAGCTATTGGGCCCTATTGAATAATGAAAGTTTTGAATTTTCTGCAAAAGTAAAGTAGTTGCAAACTCATCCTTATAGAGACTTGTTTGGGCTCATGAGAGGAGTAGAAAAACATCAAAAATTTTAATCCTGCACGATTCTACCAAGAAATGTGAGTGTTCATTAAAACAGCTGCTTTTTGCTATTTTGGGCCCTATTGAATAATGAATGTTTTGAATTTTCTCCAAAAGTAAAGTAGTTGCAAACTAATCCTTTTAGAAACTTGTTTGGGCTGTTGAGAGTAGAAAAACATCAAAAATTTCAATCCTGCATGATTCTACCAAGAAATGTGAGTGTTCATTCAAACCGCTGCTTTTTGCTATTGGTCACTATTGAATAATGAATGTTTTGAATTTTCTCCAAAAGTAAAGTAGTTGCAAACTCATCCTTTTAGAAACTTGTTTGGGCTGTTGAGAGGAGTAGAAAAACATCAAAAATTTCAATCCTGCATGATTCTACCAAGAAATGTGAGTGTTCATTCAAACCGCTGCTTTTTGCTATTGGTCACTATTGAATAATGGATGTTTTGAATTTTCTCCAAAAGTAAAGTAGTTGCAAACTCATCTTTTTAGAAATTTGTATGGGCTCATGAGAGGAGTAGAAAAACATTAAAAATTTCAATCCTGAATGACTACCAAGAGATATGAGTGTTCATTCAAACAGCTGCTTTTTGCTATTGGGCCCTATTGAATAATGAATGTTTTGAATTTTCTGCAAAAGTAAAGTAGTTGCAAACTCATCCTTTTAGAAACTTGTTTGGGCTGTTCAGAGGAGTAAAAAAAAATGAAAAATTTCAATCCTGCATGATTCTACCAAGAAATGTGAGTGTTCATTCAAACCGCTGGTTTTTGCTATTTTGGGCCCTATTGAATAATGAATGTTTTGAATTTTCTCCAAAAGTATAGTAGTTGCAAACTCATCCTTATAGAGACTTGTTTGGGCTCATGAGAGGAGTAGAAAAACATCAAAAATTTCAATCCTGCACGATTCTACCAAGAAATGTGAGTGTTCATTCAAACCGCTGCTTTTTCCTATTGGTCCCTATTGAATAATGAATGTTTTGTATTTTCTCCAAAAGTAAAGTAGTTGCAAACTCATCCTTTTAGAAACTTGTTTGGGCTGTTGAGAGGAGTAGAAAAACATCAAAAATTTCAATTCTGCACGATTCTACCAAGAAATGTGAGTGTTCATTCAAACTGCTGCTTTTTGCAATTTTGGGCCCTATTGAATAATGAATGTTTGGAATTTTCTCCAGAAGTAAAGTAGTTGCAAACTCATCCTGTTAGAAACTTGTTTGGGCTCATGAGAGGAGTAGAAAAACATTAAAAATTTCAATCCTGAACGACTCTACCAAGAGATGTGAGTGTTCATTCAAACAGCTGCTTTTAGCTATTGGGCCCTATTGAATAATGACTGTTTTGAATTTTCCGCAAAAGTAAAGTAGTTGCAAACTCATTCTTATAGAGACTTGTTTGGGTTCATGAGAGGATTAAAAAAACGTCAAAAATTCCAATCCTGCACGATTCTAATGAGAAATGTGAGTGTTCATTCAAACAGCTGCATTTTGCTATTAGGCCTTATTGAATAATGAATGTTTTGAATTTTCTCCAAAAGTAAAGTAGTTGCAAACTCATCCTTTTAGAAACTTGTTTGGGCTGTTCAGAGGAGTAGAAAAACATTAAAAATTTCAATTCTGCACGATTCTACCAAGAAATGTGAGTGTTCATTCAAACAGCTGCTTTTTGCTCTTGGGCCCTATTGAATAATGAATGTTTTGAATTTTCTGCAAAAGTAAAGTAGTTGCAAACTCATCCTTATAGAGACTTGTTTGGGCTCATGAGAGGAGTAGAAAAACATCAAAAATTTCAATCCTGCACGATTCTACCAAGAGATGTGAGTGTTCATTCAAACAGCTGCTTTTTGCTATTGGGCCCTATTGAATAATGAATGTTTTGAATTTTCTCCAGAAGTAAAGGAGTTGCAAACTCATCCTTTTAGAAATTTGTTTGGGCTCACAAGAGGAGTAGAAAAACATCAAAAATTTCAATCCTGAATGACTCTACCAAGAGATGTGAGTGTTCATTCAAACCGCTGCTTTTTGCTATTGGGTCTTATTGAATAATGAATGTTTTGTATTTTCTCCAAAAGTAAAGTATTTGCAAAATCATCCTTTTAGAAACTTGTTTGGGCTGTTGAGAGGAGTGGAAAAACATCAAAAATTTCAATTCTGCACGATTCTACCAAGAAATGTGAGTGTTCATTCAAACTGCTGCTTTTTGCAATTTTGGGCCCTATTGAATAATGAATGTTTTGAATTTTCTCCAGAAGTAAAGTAGTTGCAAACTCATCCTGTTAGAAACTTGTTTGGGCTCATGAGAGGAGTAGAAAAACATTAAAAATTTCAATCCTGAACGACTCTACCAAGAGATGTGAGTGTTCATTCAAACAGCTGCTTTTAGCTATTGGGCCCTATTGAATAATGACTGTTTTGAATTTTCCGCAAAAGTAAAGTAGTCGCAAACTCATCCTTATAGAGACTTGTTTGGGTTCATGAGAGGATTAAAAAAACGTCAAAAATTCCAATCCTGCACGATTCTAATGAGAAATGTGAGTGTTCATTCAAACAGCTGCATTTTGCTATTAGGCCTTATTGAATAATGAATGTTTTGAATTTTCTCCAAAAGTAAAGTAGTTGCAAACTCATCCTTTTAGAAACTTGTTTGGGCTCATGAGAGGAGTAGAAAAAAATAAAAAAAAATTCAATCCTGCACGATTCTAACAAGAGATGTGAGTGTTCAAACAGCTGCTTTTTGCTATTGGTCCCTATTGAATAATGAATGTTTTGAATTTTCTGCAAAAGTAAAGTAGTTGCAAACTCATCCTTTTAGAAATTTGTATGGGCTCATGAGAGGAGTAGAAAAACATTAAAAATTTCAATCCTGAATGACTACCAAGAGATATGAGTGTTCATTCAAACAGCTGCTTTTTGCTATTGGGCCCTATTGAATAATGAATGTTTTGAATTTTCTGCAAAAGTAAAGTAGTTGCAAACTCATCCTTTTAGAAACTTGTTTGGGCTGTTCAGAGGAGTAAAAAAAAATGAAAAATTTCAATCCTGCATGATTCTACCAAGAAATGTGAGTGTTCATTCAAACCGCTGGTTTTTGCTATTTTGGGCCCTATTGAATAATGAATGTTTTGAATTTTCTCCAAAAGTATAGTAGTTGCAAACTCATCCTTATAGAGACTGGTTTGGGCTCATGAGAGGAGTAGAAAAACATCAAAAATTTCAATCCTGCACGATTCTACCAAGAAATGTGAGTGTTCATTCAAACCGCTGCTTTTTGCTATTGGTCCCTATTGAATAATGAATGATTTGAATTTTCTCCAAAAGTAAAGTAGTTGCAAACTCATCCTTTTATAAACTTGTTTGGGCTTTTGAGAGGAGTAGAAAAACATTAAAAATTTCAATCCTGCATGATTCTACCAAGAAATGTGAGTGTTCATTCAAACCGCTGGTTTTTGCTATTTTGGGCCCTATTGAATAATGAATGTTTTGAATTTTCTCCAAAAGTAAAGTAGCTGCAAACTCATCCTTTTAGAAATTTGTCTGGGCTCATGAGAGGAGTAGAAAAACATTAAAAATTTCAATCCTGAATGACTACCAAGAGATGTGAGTGTTCATTCAAACAGCTGCTTTTTGCTATTGGGCCCTATTGAATAATGAATGTTTTGAATTTTCTGCAAAAGTAAAGTAGTTGCAAACTCATCCTTATAGAGACTTGTTTGGGTTCATGAGAGGAGTAGAAAAACATCAAAAATTTCAATCCTGCGCAATTCTACCAAGAAATGTGAGTGTTCATTCAAACCGCTGCTTTTTGCTTTTGGGCCCTATTGGATAATGAATGTTTTGAATTTTCTGCAAAAGTAAAGTAGTTGCAAACTTATCCTTTTAGAAACTTGTTTGGGCTGTTGAGAGGAGTAGAAAAACATCAAAAATTTCAATCCTGCACAATTCTACCAAAAAATGTGAGTGTTAATTCAAACCGCTTCTTTTTACTATTTTGGACTCTATTGAATAATGAATGTTTTGCATTTTCTCCAAAAGTAAAGTAGTTGCAAACTCATCCTTAAAGAAACTTGTTTGGGCTGCTGAGAGTAGAAAAACATCAAAAATTTCAATCCTGCACGATTCTACCAAGAAATGTGAGTGTTCATTCAAACCGCTGGTTTTTGCTATTTTGAGCCCTATTGAATAATGAATGTTTTGAATTTTCTCCAAATGTAAAGTAGTTGCAAACTAATACTTTTAGAAACTTGTTTAGGCTGTTGAGTGGAGTAGAAAAACATCAAAAATTTCAATCCTGCACGATTCTACCAAGAAATGTGAGTGTTCATTCAAACAGCTGCTTTTTGCTATTGGTCCCTATTGAATAATGAATGTTTTGAATTTTCTCCAAAAGTAAAGTAGTTGCAAACTCATCCTTTTAGAAACTTGTTTGTGCCGTTAAGAGGAGTAGAAAAACATCAAAAATTTCAATCCTGCATGATTCTACCAAGAAATGTGAGTGTTCATTCAAACCGCTGGTTTTTGCTATTTTGGGCCCTATTGAATAATGAATGTTTTGAATTTTCTCCAAAAGTAAAGTAGTTGCAAACTCATCCTTTTAGAAATTTGTTTGGGCTCATGAGAGGAGTAGAAAAACATCAAAAATTTCAATCCTGAATGACTCTACCAAGAGATGTGAGTGTTCATTCAAACAGATGCTTTTTGCTATTGGGCCCTATTGAATAATGAATGTTTTAAATTTTCTGCAAAAGTAAAGTAGTTGCAAACTCATCCTTATAGAGACTTGTTTGGGCTCATGAGAGGAGTAGAAAAACATCAAAAATTCCAATCCTGCACGATTCTACCGAGAACTGTGAGTGTTCATTCAAACCGATTCTTTTTGCTATTGGGTCTTATTGAATAATGATTGTTTTGTATTTTCTCCAAAAGTAAAGTAGTTGCAAACTAATCCTTTTAGAAACTTGTTTGGGCTGTTGAGAGGAGTAGAAAAACATCAAAAATTTCAATTCTGCACGATTCTACCAAGAAATGTGAGTGTTCATTCAAACTGCTGCTTTTTGCTATTTTGGGCCCTATTGAATAATGAATGTTTTGAATTTTCTCCAGAAGTAAAGTAGTTGCAAACTCAACCTTTTAGAAACTTGTTTGGGCTCATGAGAGGAGTAGAAAAACATTAAAAATTTCAATCCTGAACCACTCTACCAAGAGATGTGAGTGTTCATTCAAACAGCGGCTTTTTGCTATTGGGCCCTATTGAATAATGAATGTTTTGAATTTTCTGCAAAAATAAAGTAGTTGCAAACTCATCCTTATAGAGACTTGTTTGGGCTCATGAGAGGAGTAGAAAATCGTCAAATTCCAATCCTGCACGATTCTACCGAGAAATGTGAGTGTTCATTCAAACCGCTGCTTTTTGGTATTTTGGGCCCTATTGAATAATGAATGTTTTGAATTTTCTCCAAAAGTAAAGTAGTTGCAAACTCATCCTTTTAGAAACTTGTTTGGGCTGTTGAAAGGAGTAGAAAAACATCAAAAATTTCAATCCTGCATGATTCTACCAAGAAATGTGAGTGTTCATTCAAACTGCTGCTTTTTGCTATTGGTCCCTATTGAATAATGAATGTTTTGAATTTTCTCCAAAAGTAAAGTAGTTGCAAACTCATCCTTTTAGAAACTTGTTTGGGCTCATGAGAGGAGTAGAAAAACATTAAAAATTTCAATCCTGAACGACTCTACCAAGAGATGTGAGTGTTCATTCAAACAGCTGCTTTTAGCTATTGGGCCCTATTGAATAATGACTGTTTTGAATTTTCAGCAAAAGTAAAGTAGTTGCAAACTCATCCATATAGAGACTTGTTTGGGTTCATGAGAGGAGTAAAAAAAGTCAAAAATTCCAATCCTGCACGATTCTAATGAGAAATGTGAGTGTTCATTCAAACAGCTGCTTTTTGCTATTAGGCCTTATTGAATAATCAATGTTTTGAATTTTCTCCAAAAGTAAAGTAGTTGCAAACTCATCCTTTTAGAAACTTGTTTGGGCCATTGAGTGGAGTAGAAAAACATCAGAAATTTCAATCCTGCACGATTCTACCAAGAAATGTGAGTGTTCATTCAAACCGCTGCTTTTTGGTATTTTGGGCCCTATTGAATAATGAATGTTTTGCATTTTCTCCAAAAGTAAAGTAGTTGCAAACTCATCCTTTTAGAAACTTGTTTGGGCTGTTGAAAGGAGTAGAAAAACATCAAAAATTTAAATCCTGCATGATTCTACCAAGAAATGAGAGTGTTCATTCAAACCGCTGCTTTTTGCTATTGGTCCCTATTGAATAATGAATGTTTTGAATTTTCTCCAAAAGTAAAGTAGTTGCAAACTCATTATTTTACAAATTTGTTTGGGCTGTTGAGAGGAGTAGAAAAATATCAAAAATTTCAATCCTGCATGATTCTACCAAGAAATGTGAGTGTTCATTCAAACCGCTGGTTTTTGCTATTTTGTGCCCTATTGAATAATGAATGTTTTGAATTTTCTCCAAATGTAAAGTAGTTGCAAACTAATCCTTTTAGAAACTTGTTTAGGCTGTTGAGAGGAGTAGAAAAACATCAGAAATTTCAATCCTGCACAATTCTACCAAGAAATGTGAGTGTTCATTCAAACAGCTGCTTTTTGCTATTGGTCCCTATTGAATAATGAATGTTTTGAATTTTCTCCAAAAGTAAAGTAGTTGCAAACTCATCCTTTTAGAAACTTGTTTGGGCCGTTGAGAGGAGTAGAAAAACATCAAAAATTTCAGTCCTGCATGATTCTACCAAGAAATGTGAGTGTTCATTCAAACCGCTGGTTTTTGCTATTTTGGGCCCTATTGAATAATGAATGTTTTGAATTTTCTCCAAAAATAAAGTAGTTGCAAACTCATCCTTTTAGAAATTTGTTTGGGCTTATGAGAGGAGTAGAAAAACATCAAAAATTTCAATCCTGAATGACTCTACCAAGAGATGTGAGTGTTTATTCAAACAGCTGCTTTTTGCTACTGGGCCCTATTGAATAATGAATGTTTTAAATTTTCTGCAAAAGTAAAGTAGTTGCAAACTCATCCTTATAGAGACTTGTTTGGGCTCATGAGAGGAGTAGAAAAACATCAAAAATTCCAATCCTGCACGATTCTACCGAGAACTGTGAGTTTTCATTCAAACCGCTGCTTTTTGCTATTGGGTCTTATTGAATAATGAATGTTTTGTATTTTCTCCAAAAGTAAAGTAGTTGCAAACTCATCCTTTTAGAAACTTGTTTGGGCTGTTGAGAGGAGTAGAAAAACATCAAAAATTTCAATTCTGCACGATTCTACCAAGAAATGTGAGTGTTCATTCAAACTGCTGCATTTTGCTATTTTGTGCCCTATTGAATAATGAATGTTTTGAATTTTCTCCAGAAGTAAAGTAGTTGCAATCTCATCCTTTTAGAAACTTGTTTGGGCTCATGAGAGGAGTAGAAAAATATTAAAAATTTCAATCCTGAACGACTCTACCAAGAGATGTGAGTGTTCATTCAAACAGCTGCTTTTAGCTATTGGGCCCTATTGAATAATAACTGTTTTGAATTTTCCGCAAAAGTAAAGTAGTTGCAAACTCATCCTTATAGAGACTTGTTTGGGTTCATGAGAGGAGTAAAAAAATGTCAAAAATTCCAATCCTGCACGATTCTAATGAGAAATGTGAGTGTTCATTCAAACAGCTGCTTTTTGCTATTAGGCCTTATTGAATAATGAATGTTTTGAATTTTCTCCAAAAGTAAAGTAGTTGCAAACTCATCCTTTTAGAAACTTGTTTGGGCTGCTCAGAGGAGTAAAAAAAATAAAAAATTTCAATCCTGCATGATTCTACCAAGAAATGTGAGTGTTCATTCAAACCGCTGGTTTTTGCTATTTTGGGCCCTATTGAATAATGAATGTTTTGAATTTTCTCCAAAAGTAAAGTAGATGCAAACTCATCCTTTTAGAAACTTGTTTGGGCTGTTGAGAGGAGTAGAAAAACATCAAAAATTGCAATCCTGCACAATTCTGCCAAAAAATGTGAGTGTTCATTCAAACCGCTGCTTTTTGCTATTTTGGACTCTATTGAATAATGAATGTTTTGCATTTTCTCCAAAAGTAAAGTAGTTGCAAACTCATCCTTACAGAAACTTGTTTGGACTGTTGAGAAGAGTAGAAAAACATCAAAAATTTCAATCCTGCACAATTCTACCACTAAATGTGAGTGTTCATTCAAACCGCTGGTTTTTGCTATTTTGGGCCCTATTGAAAAAAGAATGTTTTGAATTTTCTTCAAATGTAAAGTTCTTGCAAACTAATCCTTTTAGAAACTTGTTTAGGCTGTTGAGAGGAGTAGAAAAACATCAAAAATTTAAATCCTGCACGATTCTACCAAGAAATGTGAGCGTTCATTCAAACAGCTGCTTTTTGCTATTGGTCCCTATTGAATAATGAATGTTTTGAATTTTCTCCAAAAGTAAAGTAGTTGCAAACTCATCCTTTTAGAAACTTGCTTGGGCCGTTGAGAGGAGTAGAAAAACATCAAAAATTTCAATCCTGCACGATTATACCAAGAAATGTGAGTGTTCATTCAAACCGCTGGTTTTTGCTATTTTGGGCCCTACTGAATAATGAATGTTTTGAATTTTCTCCAAAAGTAAAGTAGTTGCAAACTCATCCTTTTAGAAATTTGTTTGGGCTCATGAGAGGAATAGAAAAACATCAAAAATTTCAATCCTGAATGACTCTACCAAGAGATGCGAGTGTTCATTCAAACAGCTGCTTTTTGCTATTGGGCCCTATTGAATAATGAATGTTTTGAATTTTCTGCAAAAGTAAAGTAGTTGCAAACTAATCCTTATAGAGACTTGTTTGGGCTCATGAGAGGAGTAGAAAAACATCAAAAATTCCAATCCTGCACGATTCTACTGAGAACTGTGAGTGTTCATTCAAACCGCTGCTTTTTGCTATTGGGTCTTATTGAATAATGAATGTTTTGTATTTTCTCCAAAAGTAAAGTAGTTGCAAACTCATCATTTTAGAAACTTGTTTGGGCTGTTGAGAGGAGTAGAAAAACATCAAAAATTTCAATTCTGCACGATTCTACCAAGAAATGTGTGCATTCAAACTGCTGCTTTTTGCTATTTTGGGCCCTATTGAATAATAAATGTTTTGAATTTTCTCCAGAAGTAAAGTAGTTGCAAACTCATCCTTTTAGAAACTTGTTTGGGCTCATGAGAAAAGTAGAAAAACATTATAAAATTTAATCCTGAACGACTCTACCAATAGATGTGAGTGTTCATTCAAACAGCTGCTTTTTGCTATTAGGCCTTATTGAATAATGAATGTTTTGAATTTTCTCCAAAAGTAAAGTAGTTGCAAACTCATCCTTTTAGAAACTTGTTTGGGCTCATGAGAGGAGTAGAAAAACATCAAAAATTTCAATCCTGCACGATTCTACCGAGAAATGTGAGTGTTCATTCAAACCGCTGCTTTTTGGTATTTTGGGCCCTATTGAATAATGAATGTTTTGAATTTTCTCCAAAAGTAAAGTAGTTGCAAACTCATCCTCTTAGAAACTTGTTTGGGCTGTTGAAAGGAGTAGAAAAACATCAACATCAAACTCCTCTCAACAGCCCAAACAAGTTTCTAAAAGGATGAGTTTGCAACTACTTTACTTTTGGAGAAAATTCAAAACATTCATTATTCAATAAGACCCAATAGCAAAAAGCAGCGGTTTGAATGAAAACTCACAGTTCTCGGTAGAATCGTGCAGGATTGGAATTTTTGATGTTTTTCTACTCCTTTCATGAGCCCAAACAAGTCTCTATAAGGATGAGTTTGCAACTACTTTACTTTTGCAGAAAATTTAAAACATTCATTATTCAATAGGGCCCAATAGCAAAAAGCAGCTGTTTGAATGAACACTCACATCTCTTGGTAGAGTCATTCAGGATTGAAATTTTTGATGTTTTTCTACTCCTCTCATGAGCCCAAACAAATTTCTAAAAGGATGAGTTTGCAACTACTTTACTTTTGGAGAAAATTCAAAACATTCATTATTCATTAGGGCCCAAAATAGCAAAAACCAGCGGTTTGAATGAACACTCATATTTCTTGGTAGAATCGTGCAGGATTGAAATTTTTGATGTTTTTCTACTCCTCTCAACGGCCCAAACAAGTTTCTAAAAGGATGAGTTTGCAACTACTTTACTTTTGGAGAAAATTCAAAACATTCATTATTCAATAGGGACCAATAGCAAAAAGCAGCTGTTTGAATGAACACTCACATTTCTTGGTAGAATCGTGCAGGATTGAAATTTTTGATGTTTTTCTACTCCTCTCAACAGCCTAAACAAGTTTCTAAAAGGATTAGTTTGCAACTACTTTACATTTGGAGAAAATTCAAAACATTCATTATTCAATAGGGCCCAAAATAGCAAAAACCAGCGGTTTGAATGAACACTCACATTTCTTGGTAGAATCATGCAGGATTGAAATTTTTGATGTTTTTCTACTCCTCTCAACAGCCCAAACAAATTTCTAAAAGAATGAGTTTGCAACTACTTTACTTTTGGAGAAAATTCAAAACATTCATTATGCAATAGGGACCAATAGCAAAAAGCAGCGGTTTGAATGAACACTCACATTTCTTGGTAGAATCATGCAGGATTGAAATTTTTGATGTTTTTCTACTCCATTCAACAGCCCAAACAAGTTTCTTAAAGGATGAGTTTGCAACTACTTTACTTTTGGAGAAAATTCAAAACATTCATTATTCAATAGGGCCCAAAATACCAAAAAGCAGCGGTTTGAATGAACACTCACATTTCTCGGTAGAATCGTGCAGGATTGGAATTTGACGATTTTCTACTCCTCTCATGAGCCCAAACAAGTCTCCATAAGGATGAGTTTGCAACTACTTTATTTTTGCAGAAAATTCAAAACATTCATTATTCAATAGGGCCCAATAGCAAAAAACAGCTGTTTGAATGAACACTCACATCTCTTGGTAGAATCGTGCAGGATTGAAATTTTTGATGTTTTTCTACTCCTCTCATGAGCCCAAACAAGTTTCTAAAAGGATGAGTTTGCAACTACTTTACTTTTGGAGAAAATTCAAAACATTCATTATTCAATAAGGCCTAATAGCAAAAAGCAGCTATTTGAATGAACACTCACATTTCTCATTAGAATCGTGCAGGATTGGAATTTTTGACTTTTTTTACTCCTCTCATGAACCCAAACAAGTCTCTATAAGGATGAGTTTGCAACTACTTTACTTTTGCGGAAAATTCAAAACAGTCATTATTCAATAGGGCCCAATAGCTAAAAGCAGCTGTTTGAATGAACACTCACATCTCTTGGTAGAGTCGTTCAGGATTGAAATTTTTAATGTTTTTCTACTCCTCTCATGAGCCCAAACAAGTTTCTAAAAGGATGAGTTTGCAACTACTTTACTTCTGGAGAAATTTCAAAACATTCATTATTCAATAGGGCCCAAAATAGCAAAAAGCAGCAGTTTGAATGAACACTCACATTTCTTGGTAGAATCGTGCAGAATTGAAATTTTTGATGTTTTCCTACTCCTCTCAACAGCCCAAACAAGTTTCTAAAAGGATGAGTTTGCAACTACTTTACTTTTGGAGAAAATACAAAACATTCATTATTCAATAAGACCCAAAAGCAAAAAGCAGCGGTTTGAATGAACACTCACAGTTCTCGGTAGAAACGTGCAGGATTGGAATTTTTGATGTTTTTCTACTCCTCTCATGAGTCCAAACACGTCTCTATAAGGATGAGTTTGCAACTACTTTACTTTTGCAGAAAATTTAAAACATTCATTATTCAATAGGGCCCAATAGCAAAAAGCAGCTGTTTGAATGAACACTCACATCTCTTGGTAGAGTGATTCAGGATTGAAATTTTTGATGTTTTTCTACTCCTCTCATGAGCCCAAACAAATTTCTAAAAGGATGAGTTTGCAGCTACTTTACTTTTGGAGAAAATTCAAAACATTCATTATTCAATAGGGCCCAAAATAGCAAAAACCAGCGGTTTGAATGAACACTCACATTTCTTGGTAGAATCATGCAGAATTGAAATTTTTGATGTTTTTCTACTCCTCTTAACGGCCCAAACAAGTTTCTAAAAGGATGAGTTTGCAACTACTTTACTTTTGGAGAAAATTCAAAACATTCATTATTCAATAGGGACCAATAGCAAAAAGCAGCTGTTTGAATGAACACTCACATTTCTTGGTAGAATCGTGCAGGATTGAAATTTTTGATGTTTTTCTACTCCTCTCAACAGCCTAAACAAGTTTCTAAAGGGATGAGTTTGCAACTACTTTACTTTTGGAGAAAATGCAAAACATTCATTATTCAATAGGGTCCAAAATAGCAAAAAGCAGCGGTTTGAATGAACACTCACATTTTTTGGTAGAATTGTGCAGGATTGAAATTTTTGATGTTTTTCTACTCCTCTCAACAGCCCAAACAAGTTTCTAAAAGGATGAGTGGCAACTACTTTACTTTTGCAGAAAATTCAAAACATTCATTATCCAATAGGGACCAAAAGCAAAAAGCAGCGGTTTGAATGAACACTCACATTTCTTGGTAGAATTGCACAGGATTGAAATTTTTGATGATTTTCTACTCCTCTCATGAACCCAAACAAGACTCTATAAGGATGAGTTTGCAACTACTTTACGTTTGCAGAAAATTCAAAACATTCATTATTCAATAGGGCCCAATAGCAAAAAGCAGCTGTTTCAATGAACACTCACATCTCTTGGTAGTCATTCAGGATTGAAATTTTTAATGTTTTTCTACTCCTCTCATGAGCCCAAACAAATTTCTAAAAGGATGAGTTTGCAGCTACTTTACTTTTGGAGAAAATTCAAAACATTCATTATTCAATAGGGCCCAAAATAGCAAAAACCAGCGGTTTGAATGAACACTCACATTTCTTGGTAGAATCATGCAGGATTGAAATTTTTGATGTTTTTCTACTCCTCTCAACAGCCCAAACAAGTTTCTAAAAGGATGAGTTTGCAACTACTTTACTTTTGGAGAAAATTCAAAACATTCATTATTCAATAGGGACCAATAGCAAAAAGCAGCGGTTTGAATGAACACTCACATTTCTTGGTAGAATCGTGCAGGATTGAAATTTTTGATGTTTTTCTACTCCTCTCATGAGCCCAAACAAGTCTCTATAAGGATGAGTTTGCAACTACTTTACTTTTGCAGAAAATTCAAAACATTCATTATTCAATAGGGCCCAATAGCAAAAAGCAGCTGTTTGAATGAACACTCACATCTCTTGTTAGAGTCATTCAGGATTGAAATTTTTGATGTTTTTCTACTCCTCTCATGAGCTCAAACAAATTTCTAAAAGGATGAGTTTGCAACTACTTTACTTCTGGAGAAAATTCAAAACATTCATTATTCAATAGGACCCAATAGCAAAAAGCTGCTGTTTGAATGAACACTCACATTTCTTGGTAGAATCATTCAGGATTGGAATTTTTGACGTTTTTCTACTCCTCTCATGAGCCCAAACAAGTCTCTATAAGGATGAGTTTGCAACTACTTTACTTTTGCAGAAAATTCAAAACATTCATTATTCAATAGGGCCCAATAGCAAAAAGCTGCTGTTTGAATGAACACTCACATTTCTTGGTAGAATCATTCAGGATTGAAATTTCAGTTTTTTTACTCCTCTGAACAGCCCAAACAAGTTTTTAAAAGGATGAGTTTGCAACTACTTTACTTTTGGAGAAAATTCAAAACATTCATTATTCAATAGGGCCCAAAATAGCAAAAACCAGCGGTTTGAATGAACACTCACATTTCTTGGTAGAATCATGCAGGATTGAAATTGTTGATGTCTTTCTACTCCTCTCAACAGCCCAAACAAGTTTCTAAAGGGATGAGTTTGCAACTACTTTACTTTTGGAGAAAATTCAAAACATTCATTATTCAATAGGGATCAATAGCACAATGCAGCGGTTTGAATGAACACTCACATTTCTTGGTAAAATTGTGCAGGATTGAAATTTTTGATGTTTTTCTACTCCTCTCATGAACCCAAACAAGTCTCTATAAGGATGAGCTTGCAACTACTTTACTTTTGGAGAAAATTCAAAACATTCATTATTCAGTAGGGCCCAATAGCAAAAAGCAGCTGTTTGAATGAACACTCACATCTCTTGGTAGAGTCGTTCAGGATTGAAATTTTTTATGTTATTTTACTCCTCTCAACAGCCCAAACAAGTTTCTAAAAGGATGAGTTTGCAGCTACTTTACTTTTGGAGAAAATTCAAAACATTCATTATTCAATAAGACCCAATAGCAAAAAGCAGCGGTTTGAATGAACACACACAGTTCTCGGTAGAATCGTGCAGGATTGGAATTTTTGATGTTTTTCTACTCCTCTCATGAGCCCAAACAAGTTTCTAAAAGGATGAGTTTGCAACTACTTTACTTCTGGAGAAAATTCAAAACATTCATTATTCAATAGGGCCCAAAATAGCAAAAAGCAGCAGTTTGAATGAACACTCACGTTTCTTGGTAGAATCGTGCAGAATTGAAATTTTTGATGTTTTTCTACTCTTCTCAACAGCCCAAACAAGTTTCTAAAAGGATGAGTTTGCAACTACTTTACTTTTGGAGAAAATTCAAAACATTCATTATTCAATAGAGCCCAATAGCAAAAAGCAGTGGTTTGAATGAACACTCACATTTCTTGGTAGAATCATGCAGGATTGAAATTTTTGATATTTTTTTACTCCTCTCAAAAGCCCAAACAAGTTTCTAAAAGGAAGAGTTTGCAACTACTTTACTTTTGGAGAAAATTCAAAACATTCATTATTCAATAGAGCCCAATAAAAAAAAGCAGCGGTTTGAATGAACAATCACATTTCTTGGTAGAATCATGCAGGATTGAAATTTTTGATGTTTTTTTACTCCTCTCAACAGCCCAAACAAGTTTCTAAAAGGATGAGTTTGCAACTACTTCGCTTTTGGAGAAAATTCAAAACATTCATTATTCAATAGAGCCCAATAAAAAAAAGCAGCGGTTTGAATGAACAATCACATTTCTTGGTAGAATCATGCAGGATTGAAATTTTTGATGTCTTTCTACTCCTCTCAACAGCCCAAACAAGTTTCTAAAAGGATGAGTTTGCAACTACTTTACTTTTGGAGAAAATTCAAAACATTTATTATTCAATAGGGATCAATAGCACAATGCAGCGGTTTGAATGAACACTCACATTTCTTGGTAAAATTGTGCAGGATTGAAATTTTTGATGTTTTTCTACTCCTCTCATGAACCCAAACAAGTCTCTATAAGGATGAGCTTGCAACTACTTTACTTTTGGAGAAAATTCAAAACATTCATTATTCAGTAGGGCCCAATAGCAAAAAGCAGCTGTTTGAATGAACACTCACATCTCTTGGTAGAGTCATTCAGGATTGAAATTTTTTATGTTTTTTTTACTCCTCTCAACAGCCCAAACAAGTTTCTAAAAGGATGAGTTTGCAGCTACTTTACTTTTGGAGAAAATTCAAAACATTCATTATTCAATAAGACCCAATAGCAAAAAGCAGCGGTTTGAATGCACACTCACAGTTCTCGGTAGAATCGTGCAGGATTGGAATTTTTGATGTTTTTCTACTCCTCTCATGAGCCCAAACAAGTTTCTAAAAGGATGAGTTTGCAACTACTTTACTTCTGGAGAAAATTCAAAACATTCATTATTCAATAGGGCCCAAAATAGCAAAAAGCAGCAGTTTGAATGAACACTCACGTTTCTTGGTAGAATCGTGCAGAATTGAAATTTTTGATGTTTTTCTACTCTTCTCAACAGCCCAAACAAGTTTCTAAAAGGATGAGTTTGCAACTACTTTACTTTTGGAGAAAATTCAAAACATTCATTATTCAATAGAGCCCAATAGCAAAAAGCAGTGGTTTGAATGAACACTCACATTTCTTGGTAGAATCATGCAGGATTGAAATTTTTGATATTTTTTTTACTCCTCTCAACAGCCCAAACAAGTTTCTAAAAGGAAGAGTTTGCAACTACTTTACTTTTGGAGAAAATTCAAAACATTCATTATTCAATAGAGCCCAATAAAAAAAAGCAGCGGTTTGAATGAACCATCACATTTCTTGGTAGAATCATGCAGGTTTGAAATTTTTGATGTTTTTTTACTCCTCTCAACAGCCCAAACAAGTTTCTAAAAGGATGAGTTTGCAACTACTTCACTTTTGGAGAAAATTCAAAACATTCATTATTCAATAGAGCCCAATAAAAAAAAGCAGCGGTTTGAATGAACAATCACATTTCTTGGTAGAATCATGCAGGATTGAAATTTTTGATGTTTTTTTACTCCTCTCAACAGCCCAAACAAGTTTCTAAAAGGATGAGTTTGCAACTACTTCACTTTTGGAGAAAATTCAAAACATTCATTATTCAATAGGGCCCAAAATAGCAAAAACCAGCGGTTTGAATGAACACTCACATTTCTTGGTAGAATCGTGCAGGATTGAAATTTTTGATGGTTTTTTTTCTTCTCTCAACAGCCCAAACAAGTTTCTAAAAGGATGAGTTTGCAACTACTTTACTTTTGGAGAAAATTCAAAACATTCATTATTCAATAGGGCCCAAAATAGCAAAAACCAGCGGTTTGAATGAACACTCACATTTCTTGGTAGAATCGTGCAGGATTGAAATTTTTGATGTTTTTCTACTCCTCTCAACAGCCCAAACAAGTTTCTAAAAGGATGAGATTGAAACTACTTTACTTTTGGAGAATATTCAAAAAATTCATTATTCAATAGGGACCAATAGCAAAAAGCAGCGGTTTGAATGAACACTCACATTTCTTGGTAGAATCGTGCAGGATTGAAATTTGTGATGTTTTTCTACTCCTTTCAACAGCCCAAACAAGTTTCTAAAAGGATGAGTTTGCAACTACTTTACTTTTGCAGAAAATTCAAAACATTTATTATTCAATAGAGCCCAATAGCAAAAAGCAGCTATTTGAATGAACACTCACATCTCTTGGTAGAATCGTTCAGGATTGAAATTTTTGATGTTTTTCTACTCCTCTCAAGAGCCCAAACAAGACTCTAAAAGGATGAGCTTGCAACTATTTTACTTTTGGAGAAAATTCACAACATTCATTATTCAATAGGGCCCAAAATAGCAAAAACCAGCGGTATGAATGAACACTCACATTTCTTGGTAGAATCGTGCAGTTTTGAAATTTTTGATGTTTTTCTACTCCTACTTTACTTTTGGAGAAAATTCAAAACATTCATTATTCAATAGGGCCCAAAATAGCAAAAAGCAGCGTTTTGAATGAACAATCACATTTCTTGGTAGAATCTAGCAGGATTGAAATTTTTCATGTTTTTTTACTCCTCTGAACAGCCCAAACAAGTTTCTAAAAGGATGAGTTTGCAACTACTTTACTTTTGGAGAAAATTCAAAACATTCATTATTCAATAGGGCCCAAAATAGCAAAAACCAGCGCTTTGAATGAACACACATTTCTTGGTAGAATCATGCAGGATTGAAATTTTTGATGTTTTTCTACTCCTCTCAACAGCCCAAACAAGTTTCTATAAGGATGAGTTTGCAACTATTTTACTTTTGGAGAAAATTCAAAACATTCATTATTCAATAGGGCCCAAAATAGCAAAAACCAGCGGTATGAATGAACACTCATATTTCTTGGTAGAATCGTGCAGTTTTGAAATTTTTGATGTTTTTCTACTCCTACTTTACTTTTGGAGAAAATTCAAAACATTCATTATTCAATAGGGCCCAAAATAGCAAAAAGCAGCGTTTTGAATGAACAATCACATTTCTTGGTAGAATCTAGCAGAATTGAAATTTTTCATGTTTTTTTACTCCTCTGAACAGCCCAAACAAGTTTCTAAAAGGATGAGTTTGCAACTACTTTACTTTTGGAGAAAATTCAAAACATTCATTATTCAATAGGGCCCAAAATAGCAAAAAGCAGTGGTTTGAATGAACACTCACATTTCTTGGTAGAATCATGCAGGATTGAAATTTTTGATGTTTTTCTACTCCTTTCAACAGCCCAAACAAGTTTCTAAAAAGATGAGTTTGCAACTACTTTACTTTTGGAGAAAATTCAAAACATTCATTGTTCAATAGGGCCCAAAATAGCAAAAAGCAGCGGTTTGAATGAACACTCACATTTCTTGGTAGAATCGTGCAGGATTGAAATTTTTGATGTTTTTCTACTCCTCTCAATAGCCCAAACAATTTTCTCAAAGGATTAGTTTGCAACTACTTTACTTTTGGAGAAAATTCAAAACATTCATTATTCAATAGGGCCCAAAATAGCAAAAACCAACAGTTTGAATGAACACTCACATTTCTTGGTAGAATCGTGCAGGATTGAAATTTTTGATGTTTTTCTACTCCTCTCAACAGCCCAAACAAGTTTCTATAAGGATAAGTTTGCAACTACTTTACCTTTGGAGAAAATGCAAAACATTCATTATTCAATAGGGCCCAAAATAGCAAAAACCAGCGGTTTGAATGAACACTCACATTTCTTGGTAGAATCATGCAGGATTGAAAATTTTGATGTTTTTCTACTCCTCTCAACAGCCCAAACAAGTTTCTCAAAGGATGAGTTTGCAACTACTTTACTTTTGGAGAAAATTCAAAACATTCATTATTCAATATGGATCAATAGCAAAATGCTGCGGTTTGAATGAACAATCACATTTCTTGATAGAATCGTGCAGGATTGAAATGTTTGATTTTTTTTACTCCTCTCAACAGCCCAAACAAGTTTCTAAAAGGATGAGTTTGCAACTACTTTACTTTTGGAGAAAATTCAAAACATTCATTATTCAATAGGGACCAATAGCAAAAAGCAGTGATTTGAATGAACACTCACATTTCTTGGTAGAATCATGCAGGATTGAAATTTTTGATGTTTTTCTACTCCTTTCAACAGCCCAAACAAGTTTCTTAAAAGATGAATTTGCAACTACTTTACTTTTGGAGAAAATTCAAAACATTCATTATTCAATAGGGCCCAAAATAGCAAAAACCAGCGGTTTGAATGAACACTCACATTTCTTGGTAGAATCATGCAGGATTGAAATTTTTAATGTTTTTCTACTCCTCTCATGAGCCCAAACAAATTTCTAAAAGGTTGAGTTTGCAGCTACTTTACTTTTGGAGAAAATTCAAAACATTCATTATTCAATAGGGCCCAAAATAGCAAAAACCAGCGGTTTGAATGAACACTCACATTTCTTGGTAGAATCATGCAGGATTGAAATTTTTGATGTTTTTCTACTCCTCTCAACAGCCCAAACAAGTTTCTAAAAGGATGAGTTTGCAACTACTTTACTTTTGGAGAAAATTCAAAACATTCATTATTCAATAGGTACCAATAGCAAAAAGCAGCGGTTTGAATGAACAATCACATTTCTTGGTAGAATCGTGCAGGATTAAAATTTTTGATGTTTTTCTACTCCTCTCATGAGCCCAAACAAGTCTCTATAAGGATGAGTTTGCAACTACTTTACTTTTGCAGAAAATTCAAAACATTCATTATTCAATAGGGCCCAATAGCAAAAAGCAGCTGTTTGAATGAACACTCACATCTCTTGTTAGAGTCATTCAGGATTGAAATTTTTGATGTTTTTCTACTCCTCTCATGAGCTCAAACAAATTTCTAAAAGGATGAGTTTGCAACTACTTTACTTCTGGAGATAATTCAAAACATTCATTATTCAATAGGACCCAATAGCAAAAAGCTGCTGTTTGAATGAACACTCACATTTCTTGGTAGAATCATTCAGGATTGGAATTTTTGACTTTTTTCTACTCCTCTCATGAGCCCAAACAAGTCTCTATAAGGATGAGTTTGCAACTACTTTACTTTTGCAGAAAATTCAAAACATTCATTATTCAATAGGGCCCAATAGCAAAAAGCTGCTGTTTGAATGAACACTCACATTTCTTGGTAGAATCATTCAGGATTGAAATTTCAGTTTTTTTACTCCTCTGAACAGCCCAAACAAGTTTTTAAAAGGATGAGTTTGCAACTACTTTACTTTTGGAGAAAATTCAAAACATTCATTATTCAATAGGGCCCAAAATAGCAAAAACCAGCGGTTTGAATGAACACTCACATTTCTTGGTAGAATCATGCAGGATTGAAATTGTTGATGTCTTTCTACTCCTCTCAACAGCCCAAACAAGTTTCTAAAAGGATGAGTTTGCAACTACTTTACTTTTGGAGAAAATTCAAAACATTCATTATTCAATAGGGATCAATAGCACAATGCAGCGGTTTGAATGAACACTCACATTTCTTGGTAAAATTGTGCAGGATTGAAATTTTTGATGTTTTTCTACTCCTCTCATGAACCCAAACAAGTCTCTATAAGGATGAGCTTGCAACTACTTTACTTTTGGAGAAAATTCAAAACATTCATTATTCAGTAGGGCCCAATAGCAAAAAGCAGCTGTTTGAATGAACACTCACATCTCTTGGTAGAGTCGTTCAGGATTGAAATTTTTTATGTTTTTTTTACTCCTCTCAACAGCCCAAACAAGTTTCTAAAAGGATGAGTTTGCAGCTACTTTACTTTTGGAGAAAATTCAAAACATTCATTATTCAATAAGACCCAATAGCAAAAAGCAGCGGTTTGAATGAACACTCACAGTTCTCGGTAGAATCGTGCAGGATTGGAATTTTTGATGTTTTTCTACTCCTCTCATGAGCCCAAACAAGTTTCTAAAAGGATGAGTTTGCAACTACTTTACTTCTGGAGAAAATTCAAAACATTCATTATTCAATAGGGCCCAAAATAGCAAAAAGCAGCAGTTTGAATGAACACTCTCGTTTCTTGGTAGAATCGTGCAGAATTGAAATTTTTGATGTTTTTCTACTCTTCTCAACAGCCCAAACAAGTTTCTAAAAGGATGAGTTTGCAACTACTTTACTTTTGGAGAAAATTCAAAACATTCATTATTCAATAGAGCCCAATAGCAAAAAGCTGTGGTTTGAATGAACACTCACATTTCTTGGTAGAATCATGCAGGATTGAAATTTTTGATATTTTTTTTACTCCTCTCAACAGCCCAAACAAGTTTCTAAAAGGAAGAGTTCGCAACTACTTTACTTTTGGAGAAAATTCAAAACATTCATTATTCAATAGAGCCCAATAAAAAAAAGCAGCGGTTTGAATGAACAATCACATTTCTTGGTAGAATCATGCAGGATTGAAATTTTTGATGTTTTTTTACTCCTCTCAACAGCCCAAAAAAGTTTCTAAAAGGATGAGTTTGCAACTACTTCACTTTTGGAGAAAATTCAAAACATTCATTATTCAATAGAGCCCAATAAAAAAAAGCAGCGGTTTGAATGAACAATCACATTTCTTGGTAGAATCATGCAGGATTGAAATTTTTGATGTTTTTTTACTCCTCTCAACAGCCCAAACAAGTTTCTAAAAGGATGAGTTTGCAACTACTTCACTTTTGGAGAAAATTCAAAACATTCATTATTCAATAGGGCCCAAAATAGCAAAAACCAGCGGTTTGAATGAACACTCACATTTCTTGGTAGAATCGTGCAGGATTGAAATTTTTGATGGTTTTTTTTCTTCTCTCAACAGCCCAAACAAGTTTCTAAAAGGATGAGTTTGCAACTACTTTACTTTTGGAGAAAATTCAAAACATTCATTATTCAATAGGGCCCAAAATAGCAAAAACCAGCGGTTTGAATGAACACTCACATTTCTTGGTAGAATCGTGCAGGATTGAAATTTTTGATGTTTTTCTACTCCTCTCAACAGCCCAAACAAGTTTCTAAAAGGATGAGATTGAAACTACTTTACTTTTGGAGAATATTCAAAAAATTCATTATTCAATAGGGACCAATAGCAAAAAGCAGCGGTTTGAATGAACACTCACATTTCTTGGTAGAATCGTGCAGGATTGAAATTTGTGATGTTTTTCTACTCCTTTCAACAGCCCAAACAAGTTTCTAAAAGGATGAGTTTGCAACTACTTTACTTTTGCAGAAAATTCAAAACATTTATTATTCAATAGAGCCCAATAGCAAAAAGCAGCTATTTGAATGAACACTCACATCTCTTGGTAGAATCGTTCAGGATTGAAATTTTTGATGTTTTTTTACAACTCTCAACAGCCCAAACAAGTTTCTAAAAGGATGAGTTTGCAACTACTTTACTTTTGGAGAAAATTCAAAACATTCATTATTCAATAGGGTCCAAAATAGCAAAAAGCAGCGGTTTGAATGAACAGTCACATTTCTTGTAGAATCGTGCAGGATTGAAATTTTTGATGTATTTCTACTCCTCTCCACAGCCCAAACAAGTCTCTATAAGTTTGAGTTTGCATCTACTTTACTTTTGCACAAAATTCAAAACATTCATTATTCAATAGGGCCCAATAGCAAAAAGCTGCTGTTTGAATGAACACTCACATCTCTTGGTAGAATCGTTCAGGATTGAAATTTTTGATGTTTTTCTACTCCTCTCAAAAGCCCAAACAAGACTCTAAAAGGATGAGCTTGCAACTATTTTACTTTTGGAGAAAATTCACAACATTCATTATTCAATAGGGCCCAAAATAGCAAAAACCAGCGGTATGAATGAACACTCACATTTCTTGGTAGAATCGTGCAGTTTTGAAATTTTTGATGTTTTTCTACTCCTACTTTACTTTTGGAGAAAATTCAAAACATTCATTATTCAATAGGGCCCAAAATAGCAAAAAGCAGCGTTTTGAATGAACAATCACATTTCTTGGTAGAATCTAGCAGGATTGAAATTTTTCATGTTTTTTTACTCCTCTGAATAGCCCAAACAAGTTTCTAAAAGGATGAGTTTGCAACTACTTTACTTTTGGAGAAAATTCAAAACATTCATTATTCAATAGGGCCCAAAATAGCAAAAACCAGCGCTTTGAATGAACACACATTTCTTGGTAGAATAATGCAGGATTGAAATTTTTGATGTTTTTCTACTCCTCTCAACAGCCCAAACAAGTTTCTATAAGGATGAGTTTGCAACTATTTTACTTTTGGAGAAAATTCAAAACATTCATTATTCAATAGGGCCCAAAATAGCAAAAACCAGCGGTATGAATGAACACTCACATTTCTTGGTAGAATCGTGCAGTTTTGAAATTTTTGATGTTTTTCTACTCCTACTTTACTTTTGGAGAAAATTCAAAACATTCATTATTCAATAGGGCCCAAAATAGCAAAAAGCAGCGTTTTGAATGAACAATCACATTTCTTGGTAGAATCTAGCAGGATTGAAATTTTTCATGTTTTTTTACTCCTCTGAACAGCCCAAACAAGTTTCTAAAAGGATGAGTTTGCAACTACTTTACTTTTGGAGAAAATTCAAAACATTCATTATTCAATAGGGCCCAAAATAGCAAAAAGCAGTGGTTTGAATGAACACTCACATTTCTTGGTAGAATCATGCAGGATTGAAATTTTTGATGTTTTTCTACTCCTTTCAACAGCCCAAACAAGTTTCTAAAAAGATGAGTTTGCAACTACTTTACTTTTGGAGAAAATTCAAAACATTCATTGTTCAATAGGGCCCAAAATAGCAAAAAGCAGCGGTTTGAATGAACACTCACATTTCTTGGTAGAATCGTGCAGGATTGAAATTTTTGATGTTTTTCTACTCCTCTCAATAGCCCAAACAATTTTCTCAAAGGATTAGTTTGCAACTACTTTACTTTTGGAGAAAATTCAAAACATTCATTATTCAATAGGGCCCAAAATAGCAAAAACCAGCAGTTTGAATGAACACTCACATTTCTTGGTAGAATCGTGCAGGATTGAAATTTTTGATGTTTTTCTACTCCTCTCAACAGCCCAAACAAGTTTCTATAAGGATAAGTTTGCAACTACTTTACCTTTGGAGAAAATGCAAAACATTCATTATTCAATAGGGCCCAAAATAGCAAAAACCAGCGTTTTGAATGAACACTCACATTTCTTGGTAGAATCATGCAGGATTGAAATTTTTGATGTTTTTCTACTCCTCTCAACAGCCCAAACAAGTTTCTCAAAGGATGAGTTTGCAACTACTTTACTTTTGGAGAAAATTCAAAACATTCATTATTCAATATGGATCAATAGCAAAATGCTGCGGTTTGAATGAACAATCACATTTCTTGATAGAATCGTGGAGGATTGAAATGTTTGATTTTTTTTACTCCTCTCAACAGCCCAAACAAGTTTCTAAAAGGATGAGTTTGCAACTACTTTACTTTTGGAGAAAATTCAAAACATTCATTATTCAATAGGGACCAATAGCAAAAAGCAGTGATTTGAATGAACACTCACATTTCTTGGTAGAATCATGCAGGATTGAAATTTTTGATGTTTTTCTACTCCTTTCAACAGCCCAAACAAGTTTCTAAAAAGATGAATTTGCAACTACTTTACTTTTGGAGAAAATTCAAAACATTCATTGTTCAATAGGGCCCAAAATAGCAAAAAGCAACTGTTTGAATGAACACTCACATTTCTTGGTAGAATCATGCAGGAGTGAAATTTTTGATGTTTTTCTACTCCTCTCAACAGCCCAAACAAGTTTCTAAAAGGATTAGTTTGCAACTACTTTACTTTTGGAGAAAATTCAAAACATTCATTATTCAATAGGGCCCAAAATAGCAAAAACCAGCGGTTTGAATGAACACTCACATTTCTTGGTAGAATCGTGCAGGATTGAAATTTTTGATGTTTTTCTACTCCTCTCAACAGCCCAAACAAGTTTCTATAAGGATGAGTTTGCAACTACTTTACCTTTGGAGAAAATGCAAAACATTCATTATTCAATAGAGCCCAAAATAGCAAAAACAAGCGGTTTTAATGAACACTCACATTTTTTGGTAGAATTGTGCAGGATTGAAATTTTTGATGTTTTTCTACTCCTCTCAACAGCCCAAACAAATTTCTATAAGGATGAGTTTGCAACTACTTTACCTTTGGAGAAAATGCAAAACATTCATTATTCAATAGGGCCCAATAGCAAAAAGCTGCTGTTTGAATGAACACTCACATCTCTTGGTAGAATCGTTCAGGATTGAAATTTTTGATGTTTTTCTACTCCTCTCAAGAGCCCAAACAAGACTCTAAAAGGATGAGCTTGCAACTATTTTACTTTTGGAGAAAATTCACAACATTCATTATTCAATAGGGCCCAAAATAGCAAAAACCAGCGGTATGAATGAACACTCACATTTCTTGGTAGAATCGTGCAGTTTTGAAATTTTTGATGTTTTTCTACTCCTACTTTACTTTTGGAGAAAATTCAAAACATTCATTATTCAATAGGGCCCAAAATAGCAAAAAGCAGCGTTTTGAATGAACAATCACATTTCTTGGTAGAATCTAGCAGGATTGACATTTTTCATGTTTTTTTACTCCTCTGAACAGCCCAAACAAGTTTCTAAAAGGATGAGTTTGCAACTACTTTACTTTTGGAGAAAATTCAAAACATTCATTATTCAATAGGGCCCAAAATAGCAAAAACCAGCGCTTTGAATGAACACACATTTCTTGGTAGAATCATGCAGGATTGAAATTTTTGATGTCGTTCTACTCCTCTCAACAGCCCAAACAAGTTTCTATAAGGATGAGTTTGCAACTATTTTACTTTTGGAGAAAATTCAAAACATTCATTATTCAATAGGGCCCAAAATAGCAAAAACCAGCGGTATGAATGAACACTCACATTTCTTGGTAGAATCGTGCAGTTTTGAAATTTTTGATGTTTTTCTACTCCTACTTTACTTTTGGAGAAAATTCAAAACATTCATTATTCAATAGGGCCCAAAATAGCAAAAAGCAGCGTTTTGAATGAACAATCACATTTCTTGGTAGAATCTAGCAGGATTGAAATTTTTCATGTTTTTTTACTCCTCTGAACAGCCCAAACAAGTTTCTAAAAGGATGAGTTTGCAACTACTTTACTTTTGGAGAAAATTCAAAACATTCATTATTCAATAGGGCCCAAAATAGCAAAAAGCAGTGGTTTGAATGAACACTCACATTTCTTGGTAGAATCATGCAGGATTGAAATTTTTGATGTTTTTCTACTCCTTTCAACAGCCCAAACAAGTTTCTAAAAAGATGAGTTTGCAACTACTTTACTTTTGGAGAAAATTCAAAACATTCATTGTTCAATAGGGCCCAAAATAGCAAAAAGCAGCGGTTTGAATGAACACTCACATTTCTTGGTAGAATCGTGCAGGATTGAAATTTTTGATGTTTTTCTACTCCTCTCAACAGCCCAAACAAGTTTCTATAAGGATGAGTTTGCAACTACTTTACCTTTGGAGAAAATGCAAAACATTCATTATTCAATAGAGCCCAAAATAGCAAAAACAAGCGGTTTTAATGAACACTCACATTTTTTGGTAGAATTGTGCAGGATTGAAATTTTTGATGTTTTTCTACTCCTCTCAACAGCCCAAACAAGTTTCTATAAGGATGAGTTTGCAACTACTTTACCTTTGGAGAAAATGCAAAACATTCATTATTCAATAGGGCCCAATAGCAAAAAGCTGCTGTTTGAATGAACACTCACATCTCTTGGTAGAATCGTTCAGGATTGAAATTTTTGATGTTTTTCTACTCCTCTCAAGAGCCCAAACAAGACTCTAAAAGGATGAGCTTGCAACTATTTTACTTTTGGAGAAAATTCACAACATTCATTATTCAATAGGGCCCAAAATAGCAAAAACCAGCGGTATGAATGAACACTCACATTTCTTGGTAGAATCATGCAGGATTGAAATTTTTGATGTTTTTCTAATCCTTTCAACAGCCCAAACAAGTTTCTAAAAAGATGAGTTTGCAACTACTTTACTTTTGGAGAAAATTCAAAACATTCATTGTTCAATAGGGCCCAAAATAGCAAAAAGCAGCGGTTTGAATGAACACTCACATTTCTTGGTAGAATCGTGCAGGATTGAAATTTTTGATGTTTTTCTACTCCTCTCAATAGCCCAAACAATTTTCTCAAAGGATTAGTTTGCAACTACTTTACTTTTGGAGAAAATTCAAAACATTCATTATTCAATAGGGCCCAAAATAGCAAAAACCAGCAGTTTGAATGAACACTCACATTTCTTGGTAGAATCGTGCAGGATTGAAATTTTTGATGTTTTTCTACTCCTCTCAACAGCCCAAACAAGTTTCTATAAGGATAAGTTTGCAACTACTTTACCTTTGGAGAAAATGCAAAACATTCATTATTCAATAGGGCCCAAAATAGCAAAAACCAGCGGTTTGAATGAACACTCACATTTCTTGGTAGAATCATGCAGGATTGAAATTTTTGATGTTTTTCTACTCCTCTCAACAGCCCAAACAAGTTTCTCAAAGGATGAGTTTGCAACTACTTTATTTTTGGAGAAAATTCAAAACATTCATTATTCAATATGGATCAATAGCAAAATGCTGCGGTTTGAATGAACAATCACATTTCTTGATAGAATCGTGCAGGATTGAAATGTTTGATTTTTTTTACTCCTCTCAACAGCCCAAACAAGTTTCTAAAAGGATGAGTTTGCAACTACTTTACTTTTGGAGAAAATTCAAAACATTCATTATTCAATAGGGACCAATAGCAAAAAGCAGTGATTTGAATGAACACTCACATTTCTTGGTAGAATCATGCAGGATTGAAATTTTTGATGTTTTTCTACTCCTTTCAACAGCCCAAACAAGTTTCTAAAAAGATGAATTTGCAACTACTTTACTTTTGGAGAAAATTCAAAACATTCATTGTTCAATAGGGCCCAAAATAGCAAAAAGCAACGGTTTGAATGAACACTCACATTTCTTGGTAGAATCATGCAGGAGTGAAATTTTTGATGTTTTTCTACTCCTCTCAACAGCCCAAACAAGTTTCTAAAAGGATTAGTTTGCAACTACTTTACTTTTGGAGAAAATTCAAAACATTCATTATTCAATAGGGCCCAAAATAGCAAAAACCAGCGGTTTGAATGAACACTCACATTTCTTGGTAGAATCGTGCAGGATTGAAATTTTTGATGTTTTTCTACTCCTCTCAACAGCCCAAACAAGTTTCTATAAGGATGAGTTTGCAACTACTTTACCTTTGGAGAAAATGCAAAACATTCATTATTCAATAGAGCCCAAAATAGCAAAAACAAGCGGTTTTAATGAACACTCACATTTTTTGGTAGAATTGTGCAGGATTGAAATTTTTGATGTTTTTCTACTCCTCTCAACAGCCCAAACAAGTTTCTATAAGGATGAGTTTGCAACTACTTTACCTTTGGAGAAAATGCAAAACATTCATTATTCAATAGAGCCCAATAGCAAAAAGCAGTGGTTTGAATGAACACTCACATTTCTTGGTAGAATCATGCAGGATTGAAATTTTTGATGTTTTTTTACTCCTCTCAACAGCCCAAACAAGTTTCTAAAAGGAAGAGTTTGCAACTACTTTACTTTTGGAGAAAATTCAAAACATTCATTATTCAATAGAGCCCAATAAAAAAAAGCAGCGGTTTGAATGAACAATCACATTTCTTGGTAGAATCATGCAGGATTGAAATTTTTGATGTTTTTTTACTCCTCTCAACAGCCCAAACAAGTTTCTAAAAGGATGAGTTTGCAACTACTTCACTTTTGGAGAAAATTCAAAACATTCATTATTCAATCGAGCCCAATAAAAAAAAGCAGCGGTTTGAATGAACAATCACATTTCTTGGTAGAATCATGCAGGATTGAAATTTTTGATGTTTTTTTACTCCTCTCAACAGCCCAAACAAGTTTCTAAAAGGATGAGTTTGCAACTACTTCACTTTTGGAGAAAATTCAAAACATTCATTATTCAATAGGGCCCAAAATAGCAAAAACCAGCGGTTTGAATGAACACTCACATTTCTTGGTAGAATCGTGCAGGATTGAAATTTTTGATGTTTTTTTTTCTTCTCTCAACAGCCCAAACAAGTTTCTAAAAGGATGAGTTTGCAACTACTTTACTTTTGGAGAAAATTCAAAACATTCATTATTCAATAGGGCCCAAAATAGCAAAAACCAGCGGTTTGAATGAACACTCACATTTCTTGGTAGAATCGTGCAGGATTGAAATTTTTTATGTTTTTCTACTCCTCTCAACAGCCCAAACAATTTTCTAAAAGGATGAGATTGAAACTACTTTACTTTTGGAGAATATTCAAAAAATTCATTATTCAATAGGGACCAATAGCAAAAAGCAGCGGTTTGAATGAACACTCACATTTCTTGGTAGAATCGTGCAGGATTGAAATTTGTGATGTTTTTCTACTCCTTTCAACAGCCCAAACAAGTTTCTAAAAGGATGAGTTTGCAACTACTTTACTTTTGCAGAAAATTCAAAACATTTATTATTCAATAGAGCCCAATAGCAAAAAGCAGTTATTTGAATGAACACTCACATCTCTTGGTAGAATCGTTCAGGATTGAAATTTTTGATGTTTTTCTACTCCTCTCAAGAGCCCAAACAAGACTCTAAAAGGATGAGCTTGCAACTATTTTACTTTTGGAGAAAATTCACAACATTCATTATTCAATAGGGCCCAAAATAGCAAAAACCAGCGGTATGAATGAACACTCACATTTCTTGGTAGAATCGTGCAGTTTTGAAATTTTTGATGTTTTTCTACTCCTACTTTACTTTTGGAGAAAATTCAAAACATTCATTATTCAATAGGGCCCAAAATAGCAAAAAGCAGCGTTTTGAATGAACAATCACATTTCTTGGTAGAATCTAGCAGGATTGAAATTTTTCATGTTTTTTTACTCCTCTGAACAGCCCAAACAAGTTTCTAAAAGGATGAGTTTGCAACTACTTTACTTTTGGAGAAAATTCAAAACATTCATTATTCAATAGGGCCCAAAATAGCAAAAACCAGCGCTTTGAATGAACACACATTTCTTGGTAGAATCATGCAGGATTGAAATTTTTGATGTTTTTCTACTCCTCTCAACAGCCCAAACAAGTTTCTATAAGGATGAGTTTGCAACTATTTTACTTTTGGAGAAAATTCAAAACATTCATTATTCAATAGGGCACAAAATAGCAAAAACCAGCGGTATGAATGAACACTCACATTTCTTGGTAGAATCGTGCAGTTTTGAAATTTTTGATGTTTTTCTACTCCTACTTTACTTTTGGAGAAAATTCAAAACATTCCTTATTCAATAGGGCCCAAAATAGCAAAAAGCAGCGTTTTGAATGAACAATCACATTTCTTGGTAGAATCTAGCAGGATTGAAATTTTTCATGTTTTTTACTCCTCTGAACAGCCCAAACAAGTTTCTAAAAGGATGAGTTTGCAACTACTTTACTTTTGGAGAAAATTCAAAACATTCATTATTCAATAGGGCCCAAAATAGCAAAAAGCAGTGGTTTGAATGAACACTCACATTTCTTGGTAGAATCATGCAGGATTGAAATTTTTGATGTTTTTCTACTCCTTTCAACAGCCCAAACAAGTTTCTAAAAAGATGAGTTTGCAACTACTTTACTTTTGGAGAAAATTCAAAACATTCATTGTTCAATAGGGCCCAAAATAGCAAAAAGCAGCGGTTTGAATGAACACTCACATTTCTTGGTAGAATCGTGCAGGATTGAAATTTTTGATGTTTTTCTACTCCTCTCAATAGCCCAAACAATTTTCTCAAAGGATTAGTTTGCAACTACTTTACTTTTGGAGAAAATTCAAAACATTCATTATTCAATAGGGCCCAAAATAGCAAAAAGCAGTGGTTTGAATGAACACTCACATTTCTTGGTAGAATCATGCAGGATTGAAATTTTTGATGTTTTTCTACTCCTCTCAACAGCCCAAACAAGTTTCTATAAGGATGAGTTTGCAACTATTTTACTTTTGGAGAAAATTCAAAACATTCATTATTCAATAGGGCCCAAAATAGCAAAAACCAGCGGTATGAATTGACACTCACATTTCTTGGTAGAATCGTGCAGTTTTGAAATTTTTGATGTTTTTCTACTCCTACTTTACTTTTGGAGAAAATTCAAAACATTCCTTATTCAATAGGGCCCAAAATAGCAAAAAGCAGCGTTTTGAATGAACAATCACATTTCTTGGTAGAATCTAGCAGGATTGAAATTTTTCATGTTTTTTACTCCTCTGAACAGCCCAAACAAGTTTCTAAAAGGATGAGTTTGCAACTACTTTACTTTTGGAGAAAATTCAAAACATTCATTATTCAATAGGGCCCAAAATAGCAAAAAGCAGTGGTTTGAATGAACACTCACATTTCTTGGTAGAATCATGCAGGATTGAAATTTTTGATGTTTTTCTACTCCTTTCAACAGCCCAAACAAGTTTCTAAAAAGATGAGTTTGCAACTATTTTACTTTTGGAGAAAATTCAAAACATTCATTATTCAATAGGGCCCAAAATAGCAAAAACCAGCGGTATGAATGAACACTCACATTTCTTGGTAGAATCGTGCAGTTTTGAAATTTTTGATGTTTTTCTACTCCTACTTTACTTTTGGAGAAAATTCAAAACATTCATTATTCAATAGGGCCCAAAATAGCAAAAAGCAGCGTTTTGAATGAACAATCACATTTCTTGGTAGAATCTAGCAGGATTGAAATTTTTCATGTTTTTTTACTCCTCTGAACAGCCCAAACAAGTTTCTAAAAGGATGAGTTTGCAACTACTTTACTTTTGGAGAAAATTCAAAACATTCATTATTCAATAGAGCCCAATAAAAAAAAGCAGCGGTTTGAATGAACAATCACATTTCTTGGTAGAATCATGCAGGATTGAAATTTTTGATGTTTTTTTACTCCTCTCAACAGCCCAAACAAGTTTCTAAAAGGATGAGTTTGCAACTACTTCACTTTTGGAGAAAATTCAAAACATTCATTATTCAATCGAGCCCAATAAAAAAAGCAGCGGTTTGAATGAACAATCACATTTCTTGGTAGAATCATGCAGGATTGAAATTTTTGATGTTTTTTTACTCCTCTCAACAGCCCAAACAAGTTTCTAAAAGGATGAGTTTGCAACTACTTCACTTTTGGAGAAAATTCAAAACATTCATTATTCAATAGGGCCCAAAATAGCAAAAACCAGCGGTTTGAATGAACACTCACATTTCTTGGTAGAATCGTGCAGGATTGAAATTTTTGATGTTTTTTTTTCTTCTCTCAACAGCCCAAACAAGTTTCTAAAAGGATGAGTTTGCAACTACTTTACTTTTGGAGAAAATTCAAAACATTCATTATTCAATAGGGCCCAAAATAGCAAAAACCAGCGGTTTGAATGAACACTCACATTTCTTGGTAGAATCGTGCAGGATTGAAATTTTTTATGTTTTTCTACTCCTCTCAACAGCCCAAACAATTTTCTAAAAGGATGAGATTGAAACTACTTTACTTTTGGAGAATATTCAAAAAATTCATTATTCAATAGGGACCAATAGCAAAAAGCAGCGGTTTGAATGAACACTCACATTTCTTGGTAGAATCGTGCAGGATTGAAATTTGTGATGTTTTTCTACTCCTTTCAACAGCCCAAACAAGTTTCTAAAAGGATGAGTTTGCAACTACTTTACTTTTGCAGAAAATTCAAAACATTTATTATTCAATAGAGCCCAATAGCAAAAAGCAGTTATTTGAATGAACACTCACATCTCTTGGTAGAATCGTTCAGGATTGAAATTTTTGATGTTTTTCTACTCCTCTCAAGAGCCCAAACAAGACTCTAAAAGGATGAGCTTGCAACTATTTTACTTTTGGAGAAAATTCACAACATTCATTATTCAATAGGGCCCAAAATAGCAAAAACCAGCGGTATGAATGAACACTCACATTTCTTGGTAGAATCGTGCAGTTTTGAAATTTTTGATGTTTTTCTACTCCTACTTTACTTTTGGAGAAAATTCAAAACATTCATTATTCAATAGGGCCCAAAATAGCAAAAAGCAGCGTTTTGAATGAACAATCACATTTCTTGGTAGAATCTAGCAGGATTGAAATTTTTCATGTTTTTTTACTCCTCTGAACAGCCCAAACAAGTTTCTAAAAGGATGAGTTTGCAACTACTTTACTTTTGGAGAAAATTCAAAACATTCATTATTCAATAGGGCCCAAAATAGCAAAAACCAGCGCTTTGAATGAACACACATTTCTTGGTAGAATCATGCAGGATTGAAATTTTTGATGTTTTTCTACTCCTCTCAACAGCCCAAACAAGTTTCTATAAGGATGAGTTTGCAACTATTTTACTTTTGGAGAAAATTCAAAACATTCATTATTCAATAGGGCACAAAATAGCAAAAACCAGCGGTATGAATGAACACTCACATTTCTTGGTAGAATCGTGCAGTTTTGAAATTTTTGATGTTTTTCTACTCCTACTTTACTTTTGGAGAAAATTCAAAACATTCCTTATTCAATAGGGCCCAAAATAGCAAAAAGCAGCGTTTTGAATGAACAATCACATTTCTTGGTAGAATCTAGCAGGATTGAAATTTTTCATGTTTTTTACTCCTCTGAACAGCCCAAACAAGTTTCTAAAAGGATGAGTTTGCAACTACTTTACTTTTGGAGAAAATTCAAAACATTCATTATTCAATAGGGCCCAAAATAGCAAAAAGCAGTGGTTTGAATGAACACTCACATTTCTTGGTAGAATCATGCAGGATTGAAATTTTTGATGTTTTTCTACTCCTTTCAACAGCCCAAACAAGTTTCTAAAAAGATGAGTTTGCAACTACTTTACTTTTGGAGAAAATTCAAAACATTCATTGTTCAATAGGGCCCAAAATAGCAAAAAGCAGCGGTTTGAATGAACACTCACATTTCTTGGTAGAATCGTGCAGGATTGAAATTTTTGATGTTTTTCTACTCCTCTCAATAGCCCAAACAATTTTCTCAAAGGATTAGTTTGCAACTACTTTACTTTTGGAGAAAATTCAAAACATTCATTATTCAATAGGGCCCAAAATAGCAAAAAGCAGTGGTTTGAATGAACACTCACATTTCTTGGTAGAATCATGCAGGATTGAAATTTTTGATGTTTTTCTACTCCTCTCAACAGCCCAAACAAGTTTCTATAAGGATGAGTTTGCAACTATTTTACTTTTGGAGAAAATTCAAAACATTCATTATTCAATAGGGCCCAAAATAGCAAAAACCAGCGGTATGAATTGACACTCACATTTCTTGGTAGAATCGTGCAGTTTTGAAATTTTTGATGTTTTTCTACTCCTACTTTACTTTTGGAGAAAATTCAAAACATTCCTTATTCAATAGGGCCCAAAATAGCAAAAAGCAGCGTTTTGAATGAACAATCACATTTCTTGGTAGAATCTAGCAGGATTGAAATTTTTCATGTTTTTTACTCCTCTGAACAGCCCAAACAAGTTTCTAAAAGGATGAGTTTGCAACTACTTTACTTTTGGAGAAAATTCAAAACATTCATTATTCAATAGGGCCCAAAATAGCAAAAAGCAGTGGTTTGAATGAACACTCACATTTCTTGGTAGAATCATGCAGGATTGAAATTTTTGATGTTTTTCTACTCCTTTCAACAGCCCAAACAAGTTTCTAAAAAGATGAGTTTGCAACTATTTTACTTTTGGAGAAAATTCAAAACATTCATTATTCAATAGGGCCCAAAATAGCAAAAACCAGCGGTATGAATGAACACTCACATTTCTTGGTAGAATCGTGCAGTTTTGAAATTTTTGATGTTTTTCTACTCCTACTTTACTTTTGGAGAAAATTCAAAACATTCATTATTCAATAGGGCCCAAAATAGCAAAAAGCAGCGTTTTGAATGAACAATCACATTTCTTGGTAGAATCTAGCAGGATTGAAATTTTTCATGTTTTTTTACTCCTCTGAACAGCCCAAACAAGTTTCTAAAAGGATGAGTTTGCAACTACTTTACTTTTGGAGAAAATTCAAAACATTCATTATTCAATAGGGCCCAAAATAGCAAAAAGCAGTGGTTTGAATGAACACTCACATTTCTTGGTAGAATCATGCAGGATTGAAATTTTTGACGTTTTTCTACTCCTTTCAACAGCCCAAACAAGTTTCTAAAAAGATGAGTTTGCAACTACTTTACTTTTGGAGAAAATTCAAAACATTCATTGTTCAATAGGGCCCAAAATAGCAAAAAGCAGCGGTTTGAATGAACACTCACATTTCTTGGTAGAATCGTGCAGGATTGAAATTTTTGATGTTTTTCTACTCCTCTCAATAGCCCAAACAATTTTCTCAAAGGATTAGTTTGCAACTACTTTACTTTTGGAGAAAATTCAAAACATTCATTATTCAATAGGGCCCAAAATAGCAAAAACCAGCAGTTTGAATGAACACTCACATTTCTTGGTAGAATCGTGCAGGATTGAAATTTTTGATGTTTTTCTACTCCTCTCAACAGCCCAAACAAGTTTCTATAAGGATAAGTTTGCAACTACTTTACCTTTGGAGAAAATTCAAAACATTCATTATTCAATAGGGCCCAAAATAGCAAAAACCAGCGGTTTGAATGAACACTCACATTTCTTGGTAGAATCATGCAGGATTGAAATTTTTGATGTTTTTCTACTCCTCTCAACAGCCCAAACAAGTTTCTCAAAGGATGAGTTTGCAACTACTTTACTTTTGGAGAAAATTCAAAACATTCATTATTCAATAGGGATCAATAGCAAAATGCTGCGGTTTGAATGAACAATCACATTTCTTGATAGAATCGTGCAGGATTGAAATGTTTGATTTTTTTTACTCCTCTCAACAGCCCAAACAAGTCTCTAAAAGGATGAGTTTGCAACTACTTTACTTTTGGAGAAAATTCAAAACATTCATTATTCAATAGGGACCAATAGCAAAAAGCAGTGATTTGAATGAACACTCACATTTCTTGGTAGAATCATGCAGGATTGAAATTTTTGATGTTTTTCTACTCCTTTCAACAGCCCAAACAAGTTTCTAAAAAGATGAATTTGCAACTACTTTACTTTTGGAGAAAATTCAAAACATTCATTGTTCAATAGGGCCCAAAATAGCAAAAAGCAACGGTTTGAATGAACACTCACATTTCTTGGTAGAATCATGCAGGAGTGAAATTTTTGATGTTTTTCTACTCCTCTCAACAGCCCAAACAAGTTTCTAAAAGGATTAGTTTGCAACTACTTTACTTTTGGAGAAAATTCAAAACATTCATTATTCAATAGGGCCCAAAATAGCAAAAACCAGCGGTTTGAATGAACACTCACATTTCTTGGTAGAATCGTGCAGGATTGAAATTTTTGATGTTTTTCTACTCCTCTCAACAGCCCAAACAAGTTTCTAAAAGGATGAGTTTGCAACTACTTTACTTTTGCAGAAAATTCAAAACATTTATTATTCAATAGAGCCCAATAGCAAAAAGCAGTTATTTGAATGAACACTCACATCTCTTGGTAGAATCGTTCAGGATTGAAATTTTTGATGTTTTTCTACTCCTCTCAAGAGCCCAAACAAGACTCTAAAAGGATGAGCTTGCAACTATTTTACTTTTGGAGAAAATTCACAACATTCATTATTCAATAGGGCCCAAAATAGCAAAAACCAGCGGTATGAATGAACACTCACATTTCTTGGTAGAATCGTGCAGTTTTGAAATTTTTGATGTTTTTCTACTCCTACTTTACTTTTGGAGAAAATTCAAAACATTCATTATTCAATAGGGCCCAAAATAGCAAAAAGCAGCGTTTTGAATGAACAATCACATTTCTTGGTAGAATCTAGCAGGATTGAAATTTTTCATGTTTTTTTACTCCTCTGAACAGCCCAAACAAGTTTCTAAAAGGATGAGTTTGCAACTACTTTACTTTTGGAGAAAATTCAAAACATTCATTATTCAATAGGGCCCAAAATAGCAAAAACCAGCGCTTTGAATGAACACACATTTCTTGGTAGAATCATGCAGGATTGAAATTTTTGATGTTTTTCTACTCCTTTCAACAGCCCAAACAAGTTTCTATAAGGATGAGTTTGCAACTATTTTACTTTTGGAGAAAATTCAAAACATTCATTATTCAATAGGGCACAAAATAGCAAAAACCAGCGGTATGAATGAACACTCACATTTCTTGGTAGAATCGTGCAGTTTTGAAATTTTTGATGTTTTTCTACTCCTACTTTACTTTTGGAGAAAATTCAAAACATTCCTTATTCAATAGGGCCCAAAATAGCAAAAAGCAGCGTTTTGAATGAACAATCACATTTCTTGGTAGAATCTAGCAGGATTGAAATTTTTCATGTTTTTTACTCCTCTGAACAGCCCAAACAAGTTTCTAAAAGGATGAGTTTGCAACTACTTTACTTTTGGAGAAAATTCAAAACATTCATTATTCAATAGGGCCCAAAATAGCAAAAAGCAGTGGTTTGAATGAACACTCACATTTCTTGGTAGAATCATGCAGGATTGAAATTTTTGATGTTTTTCTACTCCTTTCAACAGCCCAAACAAGTTTCTAAAAAGATGAGTTTGCAACTATTTTACTTTTGGAGAAAATTCAAAACATTCATTATTCAATAGGGCCCAAAATAGCAAAAACCAGCGGTATGAATGAACACTCACATTTCTTGGTAGAATCGTGCAGTTTTGAAATTTTTGATGTTTTTCTACTCCTACTTTACTTTTGGAGAAAATTCAAAACATTCATTATTCAATAGGGCCCAAAATAGCAAAAAGCAGCGTTTTGAATGAACAATCACATTTCTTGGTAGAATCTAGCAGGATTGAAATTTTTCATGTTTTTTTACTCCTCTGAACAGCCCAAACAAGTTTCTAAAAGGATGAGTTTGCAACTACTTTACTTTTGGAGAAAATTCAAAACATTCATTATTCAATAGGGCCCAAAATAGCAAAAAGCAGTGGTTTGAATGAACACTCACATTTCTTGGTAGAATCATGCAGGATTGAAATTTTTGATGTTTTTCTACTCCTTTCAACAGCCCAAACAAGTTTCTAAAAAGATGAGTTTGCAACTACTTTACTTTTGGAGAAAATTCAAAACATTCATTGTTCAATAGGGCCCAAAATAGCAAAAAGCAGCGGTTTGAATGAACACTCACATTTCTTGGTAGAATCGTGCAGGATTGAAATTTTTGATGTTTTTCTACTCCTCTCAATAGCCCAAACAATTTTCTCAAAGGATTAGTTTGCAACTACTTTACTTTTGGAGAAAATTCAAAACATTCATTATTCAATAGGGCCCAAAATAGCAAAAAGCAGTGGTTTGAATGAACACTCACATTTCTTGGTAGAATCATGCAGGATTGAAATTTTTGATGTTTTTCTACTCCTCTCAACAGCCCAAACAAGTTTCTATAAGGATGAGTTTGCAACTATTTTACTTTTGGAGAAAATTCAAAACATTCATTATTCAATAGGGCCCAAAATAGCAAAAACCAGCGGTATGAATTGACACTCACATTTCTTGGTAGAATCGTGCAGTTTTGAAATTTTTGATGTTTTTCTACTCCTACTTTACTTTTGGAGAAAATTCAAAACATTCCTTATTCAATAGGGCCCAAAATAGCAAAAAGCAGCGTTTTGAATGAACAATCACATTTCTTGGTAGAATCTAGCAGGATTGAAATTTTTCATGTTTTTTACTCCTCTGAACAGCCCAAACAAGTTTCTAAAAGGATGAGTTTGCAACTACTTTACTTTTGGAGAAAATTCAAAACATTCATTATTCAATAGGGCCCAAAATAGCAAAAAGCAGTGGTTTGAATGAACACTCACATTTCTTGGTAGAATCATGCAGGATTGAAATTTTTGATGTTTTTCTACTCCTTTCAACAGCCCAAACAAGTTTCTAAAAAGATGAGTTTGCAACTATTTTACTTTTGGAGAAAATTCAAAACATTCATTATTCAATAGGGCCCAAAATAGCAAAAACCAGCGGTATGAATGAACACTCACATTTCTTGGTAGAATCGTGCAGTTTTGAAATTTTTGATGTTTTTCTACTCCTACTTTACTTTTGGAGAAAATTCAAAACATTCATTATTCAATAGGGCCCAAAATAGCAAAAAGCAGCGTTTTGAATGAACAATCACATTTCTTGGTAGAATCTAGCAGGATTGAAATTTTTCATGTTTTTTTACTCCTCTGAACAGCCCAAACAAGTTTCTAAAAGGATGAGTTTGCAACTACTTTACTTTTGGAGAAAATTCAAAACATTCATTATTCAATAGGGCCCAAAATAGCAAAAAGCAGTGGTTTGAATGAACACTCACATTTCTTGGTAGAATCATGCAGGATTGAAATTTTTGACGTTTTTCTACTCCTTTCAACAGCCCAAACAAGTTTCTAAAAAGATGAGTTTGCAACTACTTTACTTTTGGAGAAAATTCAAAACATTCATTGTTCAATAGGGCCCAAAATAGCAAAAAGCAGCGGTTTGAATGAACACTCACATTTCTTGGTAGAATCGTGCAGGATTGAAATTTTTGATGTTTTTCTACTCCTCTCAATAGCCCAAACAATTTTCTCAAAGGATTAGTTTGCAACTACTTTACTTTTGGAGAAAATTCAAAACATTCATTATTCAATAGGGCCCAAAATAGCAAAAACCAGCAGTTTGAATGAACACTCACATTTCTTGGTAGAATCGTGCAGGATTGAAATTTTTGATGTTTTTCTACTCCTCTCAACAGCCCAAACAAGTTTCTATAAGGATAAGTTTGCAACTACTTTACCTTTGGAGAAAATTCAAAACATTCATTATTCAATAGGGCCCAAAATAGCAAAAACCAGCGGTTTGAATGAACACTCACATTTCTTGGTAGAATCATGCAGGATTGAAATTTTTGATGTTTTTCTACTCCTCTCAACAGCCCAAACAAGTTTCTCAAAGGATGAGTTTGCAACTACTTTACTTTTGGAGAAAATTCAAAACATTCATTATTCAATAGGGATCAATAGCAAAATGCTGCGGTTTGAATGAACAATCACATTTCTTGATAGAATCGTGCAGGATTGAAATGTTTGATTTTTTTTACTCCTCTCAACAGCCCAAACAAGTTTCTAAAAGGATGAGTTTGCAACTACTTTACTTTTGGAGAAAATTCAAAACATTCATTATTCAATAGGGACCAATAGCAAAAAGCAGTGATTTGAATGAACACTCACATTTCTTGGTAGAATCATGCAGGATTGAAATTTTTGATGTTTTTCTACTCCTTTCAACAGCCCAAACAAGTTTCTAAAAAGATGAATTTGCAACTACTTTACTTTTGGAGAAAATTCAAAACATTCATTGTTCAATAGGGCCCAAAATAGCAAAAAGCAACGGTTTGAATGAACACTCACATTTCTTGGTAGAATCATGCAGGAGTGAAATTTTTGATGTTTTTCTACTCCTCTCAACAGCCCAAACAAGTTTCTAAAAGGATTAGTTTGCAACTACTTTACTTTTGGAGAAAATTCAAAACATTCATTATTCAATAGGGCCCAAAATAGCAAAAACCAGCGGTTTGAATGAACACTCACATTTCTTGGTAGAATCGTGCAGGATTGAAATTTTTGATGTTTTTCTACTCCTCTCAACAGCCCAAACAAGTTTCTAAAAGGATGAGTTTGCAACTACTTTACTTTTGCAGAAAATTCAAAACATTTATTATTCAATAGAGCCCAATAGCAAAAAGCAGTTATTTGAATGAACACTCACATCTCTTGGTAGAATCGTTCAGGATTGAAATTTTTGATGTTTTTCTACTCCTCTCAAGAGCCCAAACAAGACTCTAAAAGGATGAGCTTGCAACTATTTTACTTTTGGAGAAAATTCACAACATTCATTATTCAATAGGGCCCAAAATAGCAAAAACCAGCGGTATGAATGAACACTCACATTTCTTGGTAGAATCGTGCAGTTTTGAAATTTTTGATGTTTTTCTACTCCTACTTTACTTTTGGAGAAAATTCAAAACATTCATTATTCAATAGGGCCCAAAATAGCAAAAAGCAGCGTTTTGAATGAACAATCACATTTCTTGGTAGAATCTAGCAGGATTGAAATTTTTCATGTTTTTTTACTCCTCTGAACAGCCCAAACAAGTTTCTAAAAGGATGAGTTTGCAACTACTTTACTTTTGGAGAAAATTCAAAACATTCATTATTCAATAGGGCCCAAAATAGCAAAAACCAGCGCTTTGAATGAACACACATTTCTTGGTAGAATCATGCAGGATTGAAATTTTTGATGTTTTTCTACTCCTTTCAACAGCCCAAACAAGTTTCTATAAGGATGAGTTTGCAACTATTTTACTTTTGGAGAAAATTCAAAACATTCATTATTCAATAGGGCACAAAATAGCAAAAACCAGCGGTATGAATGAACACTCACATTTCTTGGTAGAATCGTGCAGTTTTGAAATTTTTGATGTTTTTCTACTCCTACTTTACTTTTGGAGAAAATTCAAAACATTCCTTATTCAATAGGGCCCAAAATAGCAAAAAGCAGCGTTTTGAATGAACAATCACATTTCTTGGTAGAATCTAGCAGGATTGAAATTTTTCATGTTTTTTACTCCTCTGAACAGCCCAAACAAGTTTCTAAAAGGATGAGTTTGCAACTACTTTACTTTTGGAGAAAATTCAAAACATTCATTATTCAATAGGGCCCAAAATAGCAAAAAGCAGTGGTTTGAATGAACACTCACATTTCTTGGTAGAATCATGCAGGATTGAAATTTTTGATGTTTTTCTACTCCTTTCAACAGCCCAAACAAGTTTCTAAAAAGATGAGTTTGCAACTATTTTACTTTTGGAGAAAATTCAAAACATTCATTATTCAATAGGGCCCAAAATAGCAAAAACCAGCGGTATGAATGAACACTCACATTTCTTGGTAGAATCGTGCAGTTTTGAAATTTTTGATGTTTTTCTACTCCTACTTTACTTTTGGAGAAAATTCAAAACATTCATTATTCAATAGGGCCCAAAATAGCAAAAAGCAGCGTTTTGAATGAACAATCACATTTCTTGGTAGAATCTAGCAGGATTGAAATTTTTCATGTTTTTTTACTCCTCTGAACAGCCCAAACAAGTTTCTAAAAGGATGAGTTTGCAACTACTTTACTTTTGGAGAAAATTCAAAACATTCATTATTCAATAGGGCCCAAAATAGCAAAAAGCAGTGGTTTGAATGAACACTCACATTTCTTGGTAGAATCATGCAGGATTGAAATTTTTGATGTTTTTCTACTCCTCTCAACAGCCCAAACAAGTTTCTATAAGGATGAGTTTGCAACTATTTTACTTTTGGAGAAAATTCAAAACATTCATTATTCAATAGGGCCCAAAATAGCAAAAACCAGCGGTATGAATGAACACTCACATTTCTTGGTAGAATCGTGCAGTTTTGAAATTTTTGATGTTTTTCTACTCCTACTTTACTTTTGGAGAAAATTCAAAACATTCCTTATTCAATAGGGCCCAAAATAGCAAAAAGCAGCGTTTTGAATGAACAATCACATTTCTTGGTAGAATCTAGCAGGATTGAAATTTTTCATGTTTTTTACTCCTCTGAACAGCCCAAACAAGTTTCTAAAAGGATGAGTTTGCAACTACTTTACTTTTGGAGAAAATTCAAAACATTCATTATTCAATAGGGCCCAAAATAGCAAAAAGCAGTGGTTTGAATGAACACTCACATTTCTTGGTAGAATCATGCAGGATTGAAATTTTTGATGTTTTTCTACTCCTTTCAACAGCCCAAACAAGTTTCTAAAAAGATGAGTTTGCAACTATTTTACTTTTGGAGAAAATTCAAAACATTCATTATTCAATAGGGCCCAAAATAGCAAAAACCAGCGGTATGAATGAACACTCACATTTCTTGGTAGAATCGTGCAGTTTTGAAATTTTTGATGTTTTTCTACTCCTACTTTACTTTTGGAGAAAATTCAAAACATTCATTATTCAATAGGGCCCAAAATAGCAAAAAACAGCGTTTTGAATGAACAATCACATTTCTTGGTAGAATCTAGCAGGATTGAAATTTTTCATGTTTTTTTACTCCTCTGAACAGCCCAAACAAGTTTCTAAAAGGATGAGTTTGCAACTACTTTACTTTTGGAGAAAATTCAAAACATTCATTATTCAATAGGGCCCAAAATAGCAAAAAGCAGTGGTTTGAATGAACACTCACATTTCTTGGTAGAATCATGCAGGATTGAAATTTTTGACGTTTTTCTACTCCTTTCAACAGCCCAAACAAGTTTCTAAAAAGATGAGTTTGCAACTACTTTACTTTTGGAGAAAATTCAAAACATTCATTGTTCAATAGGGCCCAAAATAGCAAAAAGCAGCGGTTTGAATGAACACTCACATTTCTTGGTAGAATCGTGCAGGATTGAAATTTTTGATGTTTTTCTACTCCTCTCAATAGCCCAAACAATTTTCTCAAAGGATTAGTTTGCAACTACTTTACTTTTGGAGAAAATTCAAAACATTCATTATTCAATAGGGCCCAAAATAGCAAAAACCAGCAGTTTGAATGAACACTCACATTTCTTGGTAGAATCGTGCAGGATTGAAATTTTTGATGTTTTTCTACTCCTCTCAACAGCCCAAACAAGTTTCTATAAGGATAAGTTTGCAACTACTTTACCTTTGGAGAAAATTCAAAACATTCATTATTCAATAGGGCCCAAAATAGCAAAAACCAGCGGTTTGAATGAACACTCACATTTCTTGGTAGAATCATGCAGGATTGAAATTTTTGATGTTTTTCTACTCCTCTCAACAGCCCAAACAAGTTTCTCAAAGGATGAGTTTGCAACTACTTTACTTTTGGAGAAAATTCAAAACATTCATTATTCAATAGGGATCAATAGCAAAATGCTGCGGTTTGAATGAACAATCACATTTCTTGATAGAATCGTGCAGGATTGAAATGTTTGATTTTTTTTACTTCTCTCAACAGCCCAAACAAGTTTCTAAAAGGATGAGTTTGCAACTACTTTACTTTTGGAGAAAATTCAAAACATTCATTATTCAATAGGGACCAATAGCAAAAAGCAGTGATTTGAATGAACACTCACATTTCTTGGTAGAATCATGCAGGATTGAAATTTTTGATGTTTTTCTACTCCTTTCAACAGCCCAAACAAGTTTCTAAAAAGATGAATTTGCAACTACTTTACTTTTGGAGAAAATTCAAAACATTCATTGTTCAATAGGGCCCAAAATAGCAAAAAGCAACGGTTTGAATGAACACTCACATTTCTTGGTAGAATCATGCAGGAGTGAAATTTTTGATGTTTTTCTACTCCTCTCAACAGCCCAAACAAGTTTCTAAAAGGATTAGTTTGCAACTACTTTACTTTTGGAGAAAATTCAAAAATTCATTATTCAATAGGGCCCAAAATAGCAAAAACCAGCGGTTTGAATGAACACTCACATTTCTTGGTAGAATCGTGCAGGATTGAAATTTTTGATGTTTTTCTACTCCTCTCAACAGCCCAAACAAGTTTCTATAAGGATGAGTTTGCAACTACTTTACCTTTGGAGAAAATGCAAAACATTCATTATTCAATAGAGCCCAAAATAGCAAAAACAAGCGGTTTTAATGAACACTCACATTTTTTGGTAGAATTGTGCAGGATTGAAATTTTTGATGTTTTTCTACTCCTCTCAACAGCCCAAACAAGTTTCTAAAAGGATGAGTTTGCAACTACTTTACTTTTGGAGAAAATTCAAAACATTCATTATTCAATAGGGACCAATAGCAAAAAGCAGCGGTTTGAATGAACACACATTTCTTGGTAAAATTGTGCAGGATTGAAATTTTTGATTTTTTTCTACTCCTCTCAATGGCCCAAACAAGTTTCTAAAAGGATGAGTTTGCAACTACTTTACTTTTGCAGAAAATTCAAAACATTCATTATTCAATAGGGCCCAATAGCAAAAAGCAGCTGTTTGAATGAACACTCACATCTCTTGGTAGAGTCGTTCAGGATTGAAATTTTTGATATTTTTTTACTCCTCTCAACAGCCCAAACAAGTTTCTAAAAGGATGAGTTTGCAACTACTTTACTTTTGGAGAAAATACAAAACATTCATTATTCAATAAGAAAGACCCAATAGCAAAAAGCAGCGGTTTGAATGAACACTCACAGATCTCGGTAGAATCATGCAGGATTGGAATTTTTGATGTTTTTCTACTCCTCTCATGAGCCCAAACAAGTCTCTATAAGGATGAGTTTGCAACTACTTTACTTTTGTAGAAAATTCAAAACATTCATTATTCAATAGGGCCCAAAATAGCAAAAAGCAGTGGTTTGAATGAACACTCACATTTCTTGGTAGAATCATGCAGGATTGAAATTTTTGATGTTTTTCTACTCCTTTCAACAGCCCAAACAAGTTTCTAAAAAGATGAGTTTGCAACTATTTTACTTTTGGAGAAAATTCAAAACATTCATTATTCAATAGGGCCCAAAATAGCAAAAACCAGCGGTATGAATGAACACTCACATTTCTTGGTAGAATCGTGCAGTTTTGAAATTTTTGATGTTTTTCTACTCCTACTATACTTTTGGAGAAAATTCAAAACATTCATTATTCAATAGGGCCCAAAATAGCAAAAAGCAGCGTTTTGAATGAACAATCACATTTCTTGGTAGAATCTAGCAGGATTGAAATTGTTCATGTTTTTTTACTCCTCTGAACAGCCCAAACAAGTTTCTAAAAGGATGAGTTTGCAACTACTTTACTTTTGGAGAAAATTCAAAACATTCATTATTCAATAGGGCCCAAAATAGCAAAAAGCAGTGGTTTGAATGAACACTCACATTTCTTGGTAGAATCATGCAGGATTGAAATTTTTGATGTTTTTCTACTCCTTTCAACAGCCCAAACAAGTTTCTAAAAAGATGAGTTTGCAACTACTTTACTTTTGGAGAAAATTCAAAACATTCATTGTTCAATAGGGCCCAAAATAGCAAAAAGCAGCGGTTTGAATGAACACTCACATTTCTTGGTAGAATCATGCAGGATTGAAATTTTTGATGTTTTTCTACTCCTTTCAACAGCCCAAACAAGTTTCTAAAAAGATGAGTTTGCAACTATTTTACTTTTGGAGAAAATTCAAAACATTCATTATTCAATAGGGCCCAAAATAGCAAAAACCAGCGGTATGAATGAACACTCACATTTCTTGGTAGAATCGTGCAGTTTTGAAATTTTTGATGTTTTTCTACTCCTACTTTACTTTTGGAGAAAATTCAAAACATTCATTATTCAATAGGGCCCAAAATAGCAAAAAGCAGCGTTTTGAATGAACAATCACATTTCTTGGTAGAATCTAGCAGGATTGAAATTTTTCATGTTTTTTTACTCCTCTGAACAGCCCAAACAAGTTTCTAAAAGGATGAGTTTGCAACTACTTTACTTTTGGAGAAAATTCAAAACATTCATTATTCAATAGGGCCCAAAATAGCAAAAAGCAGTGGTTTGAATGAACACTCACATTTCTTGGTAGAATCATGCAGGATTGAAATTTTTGATGTTTTTCTACTCCTTTCAACAGCCCAAACAAGTTTCTAAAAAGATGAGTTTGCAACTACTTTACTTTTGGAGAAAATTCAAAACATTCATTGTTCAATAGGGCCCAAAATAGCAAAAAGCAGCGGTTTGAATGAACACTCACATTTCTTGGTAGAATCGTGCAGGATTGAAATTTTTGATGTTTTTCTACTCCTCTCAATAGCCCAAACAATTTTCTCAAAGGATTAGTTTGCAACTACTTTACTTTTGGAGAAAATTCAAAACATTCATTATTCAATAGGGCCCAAAATAGCAAAAACCAGCAGTTTGAATGAACACTCACATTTCTTGGTAGAATCGTGCAGGATTGAAATTTTTGATGTTTTTCTACTCCTCTCAACAGCCCAAACAAGTTTCTATAAGGATAAGTTTGCAACTACTTTACCTTTGGAGAAAATTCAAAACATTCATTATTCAATAGGGCCCAAAATAGCAAAAACCAGCGGTTTGAATGAACACTCACATTTCTTGGTAGAATCATGCAGGATTGAAATTTTTGATGTTTTTCTACTCCTCTCAACAGCCCAAACAAGTTTCTCAAAGGATGAGTTTGCAACTACTTTACTTTTGGAGAAAATTCAAAACATTCATTATTCAATAGGGATCAATAGCAAAATGCTGCGGTTTGAATGAACAATCACATTTCTTGATAGAATCGTGCAGGATTGAAATGTTTGATTTTTTTTACTCCTCTCAACAGCCCAAACAAGTTTCTAAAAGGATGAGTTTGCAACTACTTTACTTTTGGAGAAAATTCAAAACATTCATTGTTCAATAGGGCCCAAAATAGCAAAAAGCAACGGTTTGAATGAACACTCACATTTCTTGGTAGAATCATGCAGGAGTGAAATTTTTGATGTTTTTCTACTCCTCTCAACAGCCTAAACAAGTTTCTAAAAGGATTAGTTTGCAACTACTTTACTTTTGGAGAAAATTCAAAACATTCATTATTCAATAGGGCCCAAAATAGCAAAAACCAGCGGTTTGAATGAACACTCACATTTCTTGGTAGAATCGTGCAGGATTGAAATTTTTGATGTTTTTCTACTCCTCTCAACAGCCCAAACAAGTTTCTATAAGGATGAGTTTGCAACTACTTTACCTTTGGAGAAAATGCAAAACATTCATTATTCAATAGAGCCCAAAATAGCAAAAACAAGCGGTTTTAATGAACACTCACATTTTTTGGTAGAATTGTGCAGGATTGAAATTTTTGATGTTTTTCTACTCCTCTCAACAGCCCAAACAAGTTTCTAAAAGGATGAGTTTGCAACTACTTTACTTTTGGAGAAAATTCAAAACATTCATTATTCAATAGGGACCAATAGCAAAAAGCAGCGGTTTGAATGAACACACATTTCTTGGTAAAATTGTGCAGGATTGAAATTTTTGATTTTTTTCTACTCCTCTCAACGGCCCAAACAAGTTTCTAAAAGGATGAGTTTGCAACTACTTTACTTTTGCAGAAAATTCAAAACATTCATTATTCAATAGGGCCCAATAGCAAAAAGCAGCTGTTTGAATGAACACTCACATCTCTTGGTAGAGTCGTTCAGGATTGAAATTTTTGATATTTTTTTACTCCTCTCAACAGCCCAAACAAGTTTCTAAAAGGATGAGTTTGCAACTACTTTACTTTTGGAGAAAATACAAAACATTCATTATTCAATAAGAAAGACCCAATAGCAAAAAGCAGCGGTTTGAATGAACACTCACAGATCTCGGTAGAATCATGCAGGATTGGAATTTTTGATGTTTTTCTACTCCTCTCATGAGCCCAAACAAGTCTCTATAAGGATGAGTTTGCAACTACTTTACTTTTGTAGAAAATTCAAAACATTCATTATTCAATAGGGCCCAATAGCAAAAAGCAGCTGTTTGAATGAACACTCACATCTCTTGGTAGAGTCATTCAGGATTGAAATTTTTGATGTTTTTCTACTCCTCTCATGAGCCCAAACAAATTTTTAAAAGGATGAGTTTGCAACTACTTTACTTCTGGAGAAAATTCAAAACATTCATTATTCAATAGGGCCCAAAATAGCAAAAAGCAGCAATTTGAATGAACACTCACATTTCTTGGTAGAATCGTGCAGAATTGAAATATTTGATGTTTTTCTACTCCTCTCAACAGCCCAAACAAGTTTCTAAAAGGATGAGTTTGCAACTACTTTACTTTTGGAGAAAATTCAAAACATTCATTATTCCATAGGGCCCAAAATAGCAAAAAACAGCGGTTTGAAATAACACTGACATTTCTTGGTAGAATCATGCAGGATTTAAATTTTTGATGTTTTTCTACTCCTTTCAACAGCCCAAACAAGTTTCTAAAAGGATGAGTTTGCAACTACTTTACTTTTGGAGAAAATTCAAAACATTCATTATTCAATAGGGACCATTAGCAAAAAGCATGGCCAAGGGTATTACATCTCGCTGACTGGGCATGATGCGAACCTGGTGGCGGCCCTCCGGTGAGGCAAGCTCACACATGTGTATTGCATGGCTCACATCCTCAACCTTGTTTGTTTGTTTTAAACATCTTTTTATTGGTTTAACAAAGAGAAATAACAATACATGTGACTGTTATGATCAAACATTATTAGTTTCTCACATTTCAAGTTTGATCATACTAATCGTATATTCACATCTCATATATTACTGCTTGATACTTGTTGCTATGCAGTAAACCAGGTAGTATCCGTCTAAGTTTTATTGCTTAAACTCATGAGTCCCAGACAAAATCTTTGACGTAGATCCCTGGAAAAGATGTACACATCAGTCGTAACAAAATACAAAGTTTTAACTGAGTAGAAAGAATAAACGTTAGGTAGAGAAGTAGAGTGGATAGAAGGGGGAATAATTAAGGGTGGGATGGAGTAGGAATTCCATTCAGGGGGGTGATGGTCAACCAATATTGCTCCAAGATTAGTTGGTCTTAGGACAATTTGATAAATTTTACTAAGGGTTTAGTAGTTTTAAGTATTCATCTGTTTCTCTAAAGAGTGTCCACGGTGCCCAGGTCAATCTGAATTGACCTATCTTAAAGGTTGTGCTGGCTATTATTTCTTCTATGTAATATATTTGGTTCACCTTGTGCAACCATTCTGCCAGGGTAGGACAGTCCTGTGATAACCAATGTAAGGGGATAAGCATTTTGGCTGCTCCTAACAAATACATAAGACATTTTTTATGTTTGTATTGTGCAAGATCGCTTGACCAGTTTAGAAAAATCAATTTCAAGGATGGGGGGTTTGGAAGCTGACAAAGTCTTGTTGCAATTTTAAGCACTTTCCTCCAGAATGGTTGAATATTTTCGCACTGCCACCATATGTGTAAATAAGATCCCCTTTCCCTGAAACATCTCAAACAATTAGAGGGTGCATCAGGCTGCCACTTCTTTCTAGTGTCAGGGGTGGTGTACCACCTAGTAAGGACTTTGTAAGAATTTTCTTGGACCCTCACACAGCCAGAAGGACCATGCAAGTTTTTATATATCTTTTCAACCTCCCAATCTTGCAATACAACCTCAAGGTCCCTTTCCCATTTCATTATAAACGCTCATTTAACCGAGGTTGAGTGGGCCAGGAGCATCTGGTAAAGCATACCCAACACGCCCCTTGGTTTATTTCTCTGAGTCAGCAACTTTTCAAAAGCGGTCAACTATCTGTACGGAAGTCCAGATTGTAAATACGATCTGATCGAGTTTTTGAGCCTGTTGTAAGGAGGAAATTTAATATGATAGTGTTGAAATCTCATTTGTAAATCTTGCACAGGGAGGATCACACCATCTTCCATTAAAGCATCTAAACTTTCATTTATTTTATGTAGAGAGTCTGTGTCCTTAAGAAAAGGGCAATTTAAATAGGCCAGGTAGGTCCCCTACTTTTATCAGGGGTGATGGAAGTGGCATTAGTGAGGATGAGAATCTGGCCCACGTCCTGCTTAAATTTTTTGTTATTGCATTTGGGGAGAGAACCTTCTTTATAAAACCCGTTGGCAAGTGAAGGATAGTAGAGATTGGTACTGACAGTGACTCGCTAGCAATCCCTGTCCAAAGTTTGTGATTACTCTCTCTCGTCCAATCGATTAATAGCGACAAAGTTGCCGCTGCGTGGTTTTTTTGTGGGTCCAGTAATCCTATACCCCTTTATGTTTAGGTAGGGAAAGAGTATTATAGCTTATTCTAGGTCTTAAGCCCCCCATATATACTTCCCAAAAAGAGATCGGATCTTCTGAATAAACGTGTCAGGGACTTTAATTGGTAGCATTCTGGATATATAACTATACTTGGGTAAAATAAATCCTTTGATGAGATTTTTTCTTCCTATCCAGGAAACATAGGGTGCTCTCCACGACTTAATGGCTTCAAGAGTATCATCGAGAAGGGGTACAAAGTTGAGTGAGAAAAGGGAGTTCCAATGAGGACTCAGTTTAATACCTAAATACTTAATATATTTAGAGTTCCATTTTATTGGGAATTTAGCTTTCAAATTTTGGATTGTTGTATGTCGAATATTTATCCCCATTGCCTCAGACTTCTCTAGATTAATCTTAAAGTTCGATAACTCTCCAAATTCCTCAAACCAATCCAACACCGCCAGAATTTCTTTTTCAGGGTCCGATAGGAGCAAGAGAAGGTCGTCTGCGAACGCTGCTACTACATGTGAGGAGTCCAAGATCTCGATACCCTCTATTGCTGGATGCTGTCTAATACTCTGAATTAACGTCTCAATGGTTAGGACAAATAAAGCTGGTGAAAGGGGGCAACCCTGACGTGTGCCGTTTTTTATCTCAAAGGGTGGAGAAAAATCCCCATTTTCCCTTACTTTCGCAGATGGTGACTTATACATTTGAAAAATGGCGTCTATAACTGTGGGAGGAAAACCAAACCTCGCAAGAGTCTCACGCATGAATGTCCAGTCCACTCTGTCAAACGCTTTCTCTGCATCGGTGCCCATTAAGACTAGGAGTTTGTGGTGGCTGTGCGCATGCTGCATCAGGTACAGTACTCTAAGGGAGTTGTCTCTTCCCTCCCTACCCCTGACAAAACCAACTTGCTCAGGTGAGATGAGTGTGTCAAGGATCAGGCCTATCCTTGTGGCTAATATCTTTGCAAATATTTTAGGTCATTATTTAATAGTGAGATCGGCCTGTAATTACTGCATAGGTTGGGGTCTCTACCTTCTTTGTGTATTAAGGATATGTGTGCTTCCGGTGTCTGTCCTGCAAATGCCGCACCCCCCAGTACACCATTACACAGCTTCAATAAAAACGGACTCAATGTGTCCTGAAACGTCTTATAATAGGACGCCGGGAGGCCATCTGGACCAGGACTCTTGCCCATAGGACAGTCTGACAGGGTAGACTGGAGTTCCCCTATCATGAAAGGGGCTGTCAGTTCCTGTTGCTGTGTTTCAGATAAGGTAGGGAGGTTTATAGATTGTACTCGTCTTTTTTTTAACTGTTCTACATTCTCTCTCGGTCGCAAATCATACAAGGTGGAATAGTACTCCCTGAAAGCTGAAGCTATCCCGTCTGGGTTTGTAATTTTGGCTCCATCCGACCCCTTTACCGTATATATAAGAGACCTAGCCTTACACTTTTTAATCATGGTTGTCATAAATTTTGACATTTTGTCTCCATGAGCAAATACCCTGTGTTTCCATCTAGTATAAATTTTTATTGAGTCTTTGTTTAGTAAGTCTCTAAGAGATTGTCTCTTCTGTGAGAGGAGAGCAAAGGCATCAGGTTCCAGTGTCATTCTATGATCTCGTTCTAGTGTTTGGATCTCTTTATAAAGAGTATTGTTTTTTTCTTTTCTGCTTTTATTCTTATGCGAGGCCGCAGAAATCAATTCACCTCTTATTATGGCCTTGTGAGCCTCCCAGATAGTAGAAAATTGAATATTTTCACTCAAGTTGATCTCAAAGTACTCTTGAATTTTCTTTTTTATTTTATTTCTTGAGGGTTCATCTGCAATTAAAGTTTTGTTAAGCCTCCAAGGGATATTATTTGGTCTATGGCCTATCATAAGTTTGTTTGTTAAGATGGAGTGGTCGGAGTGAACGCTCGGAATTATTTGTGAGTCTTTCAGATGTAAGGACATCTGGAGTGGGATAAAAAGATAGTCAATTCTACTATAAGACGATTGCACTTGTGAGAAATGTGAGAAGTCTCGTACAGTGGGGTGGAGAAATCTCCAAGTATCAATCAGTTGGTTCAAATGTAGGGTTGTTCGGATGCGTGTTAGTGCATTCTTAGGAACACTAGATTTCCCAGTAGAGGAGTCTATTGGTGGTTCAAGAGGAACATTCAGGTCACCTCCCAGGATCAAAGTGCCCTCTACAAATTGACTTGTCTCTCTCATAATTCTGGAAAACCCGGTGTCTTGTTTTGTGTTGGGGGCATATACACATCCTATCGTGACCAGTTTGTGTGCCAACTTCCCCTTTATGAAAATATATCTGCCATCTCTGTCATGAACCATGTCGATATACTGAAATGGTGTATTTTTTGCAAGAGCGATTGCCACTCCCCTCCCCTTCCTGGAAGAGGAAAATGAGTGGAACCATGTATTATAGTAGTGTTTCTCAAAACTCTGTTTTTTTTCCTGTATAAAGTGGGTCTCCTGCAGGAGTGCAATGTCAGCCCCCAATTTCTTAACATGTGCCAATACCTGAGCTCTTTTAATTGGCACGTTCAGTCCTCTTACGTTGTATGTTGCTATTGTCATTTCAGCCATGTCGGGTCAGTGGGCACCGGGGCTCAGGACAAGATGAAAGGTGATTCGCCGATAGACATGGGAAAGGTTGGGGAGGGGAAGAGAGAAAGGTAAAAGACAAAAACATTAGCATATATTCAACAAAAAGGGCTTGTTGCCCTAAATTAACAACGTTCTTTGTAATAAGCAAAATTACAAATACCAGTGTAATACCCATCAAGGAGTGTAAAGGAGAAAACATGACAATTTTTCAATTTGCTCCATATGTTAACTAGGCAGTCACTGTGGATCAGCTTTAAGGATCCATACAGAGATGGTTAGGAGACAAGGGTCCCTAATTCAATCGCTGGAGGAATGCTGCTTCCCTGCTTGTCTTTTTCTGCTTCTTTGTTCTTTAGAGTTGCTTGCTTTTCTCCAGGGTTCTTGCAATGGCAGATCCGGAAGACTGAAATTAGTACGGGCGAGATGAAGATCAGGCAGCGAGTTGAGTTGAATACCCAGCTCTGCACATACTTTGGCAATGTTGGAAGATGACTTAACTGTAAATCTCTTGCCGTCTGCTGTGATGAATAGACCGAATGGGAAAAGCCATCTGAAAGGAAACTGTCTCTGCTTAAGGGCGTCCGTAAATGGTTTCAATAAGAATCTCTTAGACAAGGTTGATGGTGCCATATCCTGGAAAACACGAATTGTAGAGCCTTTATATTCCAATGAGCTTAATGTCCTTGTCTTTTTGAGAATTTTCTCTTTCATGCGGAAGTCAAGAATTCTGCAAATTATATCTCTAGGGAATTCTGATTGTTTAGGCTTGGGTTTTAGTGCCCTATGTACTCTCTCAAGAATTAACATCTTTCCTTCTTTGTCCAGCATAGGCAGAAAGAGTTCATAAAGAATGGCTGGTACAGCCTCTCGGTCGGTCGCCTAGAGCACTCCCCAGACTCTGAGATTGTTTCTTCTGTTCCTGTTCTCAATATCTTCCATTGCAGTAGAGAGGGAATTGATATGATCTTCCTGTTGCTGAAGGCCCGTTTTTAGATCCCCAGCGAAGGCGGACAGCTTCGACTGCGCCTCCTCCACTCTGCTGTCAATCTGCTGAATGTCCTTTTTAATTGCAGATAAATCTTTCGCAAGGGGGGGCCAAGGCTGAGGACAAAATACTTTTAATGAAGCTTCTAGAAATAGGTTTATCTGAGTCTGCAAAGTCAGAAGGATCCTCCTGTGATTCCTTCAAATCTGGGTCATCACCTGGGTCCTTATACTGCGATGGCCCTTGTTTAGGTCCACTTTGTTTTGTGATAAATTTTTCCATCTTTTTGGTTGTTTGTGACCCACTATTAGCGTTTGTGTCAGCTGATCTACCAATCTTGACCATGGTCCATTTTTGCTGAAAAAAAAAAAAACTGGTGATGTAGTATGTTTCGCCACTAAAAACCGTGGGCAGATATCTGGACTGTTAAATATAATATCTCTCGGCAGAAGTGGGACGAGAGATCAGAGAGATTTCTCAGCTGGCACTTTCCAAATGCACCACTAGATGGGGATCACTCCCCTTTTTCTCACAAGCCTTTCAGTAGCCTAGCCACTAGTGTACTTTATAGCATGGATAAGAAAGAAAAAAAAATAATTGCCTAACAGCAGCTTGACGGTTCATTCAGTAGTGAGCATTATTTTATGATAGAGAAAGTAGCTTCCCTATGTCTCATGGGTGTCCCAGGTCTCCCCATCTCCCTGGAACTTTCATATATGTACCTCCCCGGTGGGCATAATGTCAGTTCTTTAAATCATGACAGGAATGGAAAGACTGAGCTGTTGTTCAGAGAAATAGTGCTCAACAAAGCAGAGATAGGTGTCGTGCATAGCGTTGCCTCTAATAAATGTTGAAAATGAATGCTCTTATTTGGAGCTTCCAGCTATGATCACTGCTGCATATATCTTCCTCCAGGGGAGGGGGAGAGCAACTGTTGCTGGGGTGACTGGGCTTTATATATCGCTGTGAAAATACAAGTCAATTTGGCAGCAGGGCCTAATGGTGGGTCTATTAGTGGGTCCCAGCTGCACCTGTTTCTTCCCACTTTACTCGGGGGAAAATTGTCGCCCCTCTGCTACACCCATCACCCACCTAGTGGATGTTGGTCAATCCTCTGTGTTTCTGCTCCTCTGTAAAGGCTGTGTACGGGCAGAGCTCAGTTCAGTAATAGGAGCAGGGATGTTTACTCACAGTAGGGGAGGAGGAGGGATCTTCTTGTCTATAGCTGTGAAGGCAGCCTGGCAGCCATATTGGGATCTTGCAGCAGTGTGATCTTATTATCTTCTGTGATGAATATCTTTGGATTAAATGGTCCAGGGGTCCGAGTTAGGTCTCAAAATGTTCCAGGGGAGATAGGGAATAATCCAATGGTGAATTGGAACCTCAAAGTCCGCTTGTGAGTTGCTTTTCAGGGAAATCCTGTGGGAGCTCCAGACTTCTGTTTCCTCACATGGCAAGAGCTAGGCCACGCCCCCCCACGTCCTCAACCTTGTGACACAGCTTTTCCACTATCCTGGCCTGGGTGAGCTGCTACAGAAAGCACATAAGTTGTGTGCTCATTTCCGCCATTCGCACCCCTCAGGTTATCGACTTGCATTGATACAGAGGTTTTTGTCCATGCCAGTTAACATGTTGATATGCGATGTGCCGACACGGTGGAATTCCACTCAGCACATGTAGCAGCGACTGTGGCAGTAGCAACAAGCCCTGATGCAGTATGTCATGTCGTATAACCTTGACCAATGCAGTAATTACATGGTGCATATCATGTTTATAAAGTGGGCACAGATTAAGGACCTCTGCACCCCTCTGCAGTTTCAAAATGGCAACTAAGATGGTTAGCGCTGATGATGCTGTCATCAGCATCACTATTCTAGTCATCTATATGCTGGAGCAGACTTTGAATAGCCTGAGGGAGGAGATGGTGGTCTCATAAAAAAAGAAGGAAGCAGAGGAGGATGCGGAAGGGATAACATTGTCTCTAAGTTCCAGACTGTCGTCACACAGGCGGATTACCGCGATCGAGGGGGGCTGGTGATAACAAACTGTTATCGAAGGTTCAAAATCTGAGGAACAAGTGGAGATGGAAGAGGCAGTGGGCAAACAACTGTTATGAAGAGGATAATCCTCCCCTCTCTGTTGTTGGGCTTGGGCTTGGACCTCATGGTAGAGCCCGACATACAGTATGAGTGCCTTCTTGCTGCACTATCTGCAACATGATCCCCGTATTAGGAATACTGCTGACTACTGGGTTGCCACTCTGTTATATCCATGTAATAAAACCAAATTTTGCCAGAGGCTTCCCACCCTGGAAAGGGACCCACGAATACTTGAGTATCAAAACACGCTTTTACACAACCTTAAGAAAGCTTTTCCCCAAGACAGCAGTGAAGCACACAGTTCACATCGCAGCTCTAGACTTCCAACCTCCAACATGTCAATTTTTCAATGCCAAAACATCAGCAGCAGCAGTGATGTAAGTGAAGAAGCAATTTCTGTGAGTCCTTTGACACTTTTCTTTAGACCAGCTCGTGTCCCAGCACAACAGAGTTCAAGTCTTACACGTGGTGAACGAATGGAGAGGATGGTGTTATGAATGAGTCACCGTAGGAGGCAAAAACAGAAATGCTAGCTAAGTCCAGAAAACCAGAGAAGTTGGCAGCTATCGGATTGCAGACCCCTGAACCTATCAACAACAACTAGCAGTAGCCATGGGGGGTTCCTACGGTGCCCTAGACCCCTCGATCACAGCCAGAGAACTACATAGCCTAAAGACAGAAAGGGAAATCTAAACTGCCCCAGAGCAGACCCCAAAGCAATAGGCAGCCCCCAACATATAATGACGGTGAAGCAAGAAGAAAAAACACTAACACAGATAGAAAGATAGACTGAGCAAATGATGGGGCCCAAGCTAACTAGATAGGACAGGATAGAAAAACTGCTGTCTGCAATCCGTCAAAAACGCTATCAAAACAAGAGCCAACAGACTGACAGGGAAAAAGGCCCTGAAGACACTAGGCTTCAAAAAAGACTATGTCAGTATTTTCTGAAGACAGAGCAAAAAGACGCAAAGGAATTCAGCTCACCCCAGCAGGGGATGGCAGAATCCAGAAAAGCAAGGCAAAATAAAACCAAAACACAAATGCAAAAAGCAAGGCAGAAAACTTAGCTTTTGAGGAGCAGGAATCAGACTGGTCTCCTAGAATCCCTCAGAGAAATCACCAGCGAGGCAGAAGGGCGTCGGCTGCCTTATATCCAGTCAGCAATTCCCATCACCCAGTCATCCTCTACCAGCTCAGGTGTTTGGTAATCAGCCTCACTACCTTCCTTCACCAGAAGAGGGAGTTCATCAGACCTCAATGGTGAAGGGGAAAATGAACTCATAACAGGATGGTGCAGGAGTGTCTAGAACTGAATATCAATACCATCAGGGAGGGTTTGGACCCTTTCACATTTTGATCTTTCAAAATGGATGAGTGGCCTGCGCTTGCCTCACATGACTTGGAGGTTTTATCATGCCTGTCAGCCTGCGTTCTCTCAGAACATGTTTTCAGTGCTGCTGGTGGTGTCCTGTCCTGCTACTGATGTTAACACAATTTTGTGGAAACGTGAAAAGTCATGGTTGGTATATATCTGCTGGGTTAGCTGTAGTGGAAGACGTGTCCCAATTATACTATTTCTATTCTCATGACAATTATTCCACTTCGGTGGTATCTGGCCCTCATTTTTTAAAATGTGAAAACTCCAGGTTGGGTGTCCATCTGCTGGATTGGGTGTAGACCTGTTGGTCCCTATTATACTATTTCTACTGTGGTGAAATCGATGCTACTTTTGTGGTGTCTGCCTATAATTTTGGAAATGTGAACATTCCTGGTTGGGTATCTGGAGCGCCAGCTAGGGCAGTGGGGTACTCGGTATCAGGTCACTTCTTAAAAGGGCAGAGTCGCAGCAGCAGGGACCCGGTCTGTGGCCCTGGTCGTCCAATAAAAGGGATCTATTTACAAAGGAATGAAAAATAAAGAGTTTTTGTAATGAGTTTGTAACGCCACCCATGGTATCTGATCAATAGTGACCAGTGCTGCAGTGCAGATACGCTGGGACTGATGGTGATGCAGCAGAGTTGGTAGAGCTCCCCACAGGTAGAGCTTTGTCCCAGGGCAGGTGAAAGATGTTGAGGAATAGATGGTGATGTAGCAGTGCTGAGAAGGTGACACAGGAAGAATTCAAAGGACACAACAGAGTGAAGTTTCCTTTACCTTTTATGGTGCTTTGTAGGTACAGTCCAGGGCTCAAGTTGCCATTGGTACAGGAGTCCGTCAGCCTGGAAGCAATTTGGGATCTCTCTATACAGGTGGGTTGTGAGGTCTCCTTTCTAGTGCTATTCTGAAGTACTTGCGGTTGTGAACTCCACTCAAGTTCCTCTTTCTGTCTGTTACTTAGAAATCCACTCGCATGACAGGCAGCTGTAGCCTCCTTTCTCTGGATCACACATTGCTGCTGTGTCATCGAGTCTCAGTTGGGAATAGAGGGTCTGCAGCCTCTTATCCTCCGGATTCTGTTGTGGGACCGTTAGCGTCCACACAGCCTCAGACTCCGGCACCCGGTTTCTGGCGCTTAGCCTGGAGATGAGCTCTGCTATAGCTCCAATCTCCAGCACCTTTTCCCATGTCCTCCCTCTTCCCTGTCCACACTCTAACTTCCTTCCTTCCTTCTCCTGACCAGAGAGAGCAGCTCCCCTCAAGTTGGGTTTAGAGCTCCCTCTGCTGGCCTGGAGCAGGAACCGTGTTGTATGTTGGAACTACCTGATAAAGAGATCCTTTCACTGCTTCCAGGCATGACATCATTCTCCCTTAGAGGGAGGTAAGGTCACTGTGGCAAACGTACTCCTGGGGACACCACATTCCCCCCTAGTGCAATTCAGTACTCCCGGACTGAGGAAACATAAACAAACATTTTAACAAATGACTAATTAAAACGATTACAAGATTTCAAAAATGAAAAATTACAAAAACCATAGCTTAAAAATAGTCCTCGTGACGATTAGTTCATGTGTCATTGTCCATGGTCCTCTCCTGAGCAAGTTGGTAACTATATACAAATAAAGTCCTGGCCACACATAGTCCTGTGGCCTAATTGTCCATCTAAACAAAATAAGATTGCTCAAAAGTTCTTACAGAGTCTCTGTAGGCACATGTTCTTGAAAGTTACGTATTTACATTACATATTTACATTTACCATTTACATAGCTTACTTATATATATGGAACCTCATGTATATACTTTGTACTTTTCTGCATATCTTTCTCAGTCTAGCAAGATGAAGAAGGCAGGGAGTAAGGCACGTGGGCGTGGAGTTTCAGCAGGGAGAGGATGTGGGGATTCTGCAGGGAGAGGACGTGGGGATTCTGCAGGGAGAGGACGTGGGAATTCTGTGCCTGCTGTTGGCACCAGTGAGTCAGCATCCACCAGTTTTAGCAGGCAACAGTCCTTTATGCGCAGCTTTGTAGGACCTCACCGTACCCCACTGCTGCGGGAGTAACAAATTGAAGCCGTTGTGGAATGGATGGCAGCTAACGCATCGACTTCAATTACTTCCACATCCTCTCAGGGCCAGAGCACCGAAGAGCAACCATCTGTCTCTTCACCACCTGCCAAAGTGCCCAGGCAGTCAGAGAGCACTGGACAGGAGCCATCACAGTCTCTACTTCTGTTCTCGGAATCTGTTGGTTTGGAAAGAGGGGGCCAGCCAAGCAGCATTCCAGAATGTGAAGAAGAGGGAGTATGCAGTGATGCGCAACTTCTTTGTCCCTCTGAATCTGAAGAGGTGGGTGGGCCAGTGCCTATGGTCAGCACACTTCAGTACGCATCAGATGATGACGAGACACAGTTGCCACTTTCTGTCACATACGGTGCTGGCGAGACAACCCAGGAGGAGCAGGTGTTTGAAGATGGGAGTGTAGATGATGAGGTCCTTGACCCATCATGGCGTGAGGAACAGGAAGGTGGTGGGAGCAGCTCTGAGGAAGAGATTCCCCGAACGGCCAAAACCGGAGGGAGAGGGAGGGGGCAGACTTGGTTGCCTGTAGCCTCCACTTCGGCACCCGTTAGGAGCATTCCACTTTCAAAAGGCAAAACGGGCGCTCCCAAGACTTGCAGTGCGTGGTCCTTTTTTGACACAGTTGCAGATGACATTTACTTTGTCAAATGCAAGCTGTGTCATCAGAGAGTCAAAAGAGGGAAAAATGTCAGCAACCTCAATACCACTAATATGTGGAAACATGTGCAGACCAAGCACGAGGTGGAGTTACACAGACACACTGAAGACATAGGCCAACGTACAGCACCACCTACCACCTCTTCAGCTCATGTTGGGGCCTCTTCCTCCAGCTCACACACAGCTGGTTCGGCTTCCTCACAGGATCGCCAAGGAAGAACCTCTGGCACTGTTGTCCGGAGACCCTGTGACATTCCACCCACAGCACCACGTTCCAAGTCATCTTCACACTCCCAGGCCACTTGACAGCCATCGGTAGCACAGGCACGGGAGAAAAGGCGGCCATACTCGGCAAACCATCCCCGAGCACAGGCTCTGAATGCTGGCATTGCCAAACTACTGGCACTTGAAATGCTGTCATTCAGGCTGGTGGAGACTGACACCTTCCGGGACTTCATGGCATTGGCAGTCCCACAATACACCGTGCCCAGCCGCTTTTATTTCAGTAGGCGTGCCGTCCCTGCCCTGCAGAAACATGTGGAGGCAAACATAAAACATGCGCTACTAAACGCAGTCAGTAGCAAGGTCCACCTGACTACCGATGCGTGGACCAGTAACCATGGACAGGGACGATACCTTTCCCTCACTGCCCATTGGGTCAATGTTGTGGAGCCGGGTACAGATCTGGAGAGTGGCGCTCTACGTGTTCTGCCAACTCCACGGATTGCAGGAATCCAGTCTGTACACATTGACTCCTACTCCTACTCAAGTTCCTCTGAAACAGCGCAGCACGAGCCTGTTACGACCGATATGAGCACAGCCATGACCAAACGTCAACAGGCCGTACTGAAATTAATTTCTTTGGGGAATCAAAGCCACACAGCGCAGGAGCTCTGGAATGCCATCAAGCAGGAGAGCAACGTGTGGTTTCTGCCAGCGAATCTCCAGCCGGGCTTGGTAGTGTGTGACAATGGCCGAAATCTGGTGGCAGCTCTTGGCCTGGGCAACCTCACTCACATCCCATGTCTGCCACATGTGCTCAACTTGGTCGTGCAGAGCTTTCTGAGGGACTATCCGGATCTTGATGCACTGCTGCACAAGGTCCGCATAGAGTGCGCTCACTTGCGGCGTTCCAGCACGGCAAGGTCGCGCCTTGCTGCTCTGCAGCGCCGATTACGCCTTCCGGAACATCGCATCATATGTGACCTACCCACCAGGTGGAATTCTACGTTACATATGTTGGAGCGGTTGTGTGAGCAGCAGGCAGCAGTCATGGAGTACCAGCTATTCAGCACCACTGAGTGGGCCTCTATGAAGGACATCTGCCTCGTTTTGCATGCCTTCGATGATTCCACGCGGATGGCGAGTGCAGATGATGCACTAGTCAGCATGACTGTCCCCCTTATCTGCCTGCTTCAAAAAACACTGCAAGCACTAAGGGATGAGGTTTTGGAAGAGGTGGAGGATGAGGAGTCCCAAATGCCATCTACTTCTGGACAGTCTGCGCTACGTGCTTCGTCACAAAGGCCTAGGCAGGGGACACTTTGTGAGGAGGATGAGGAGGAGTCGATGGAGGAGGAAGACATCTCTCCAGAGGAGGGAGGTACACAAAGCTCTAGTCAGTATGTACAGCGAGGGTGGGGTGATGCAGAGCAGGCAGAGATCACGCCTCAAGCAGGGGACAGTGGTTCTTTGGCAGTTGGGAGTCTGCAGCACATGGTTGACTTCATGCTGCAGTGCCTGAGAAACGACCGCCGCATCGCCCACATTCTCTATGCGGCTGATTATTGGGTGTACAGCCTCCTAGATCCTCGCTACCGGGACAACTTGCTAACCCTCATACCAACGTTGAACCGGGAGCGTAAACTGCGGGAGTACCAAGACACACTGGTGCAGTCCATCATGTTTTCCATTCCACCCAACAGCAGTGGTGCTAGTGCTTTACAAAGCACCTCTGTGCGTCGAGCCAGTGGAGGAAATACAGCACAAAGAGGGAGCAGAGGCAGCGCCTCAGCACAATGCAAGACCACTATGGCCCAAATGTGGCAAAGTTTTGTGTGTCCGCCACAATTGTCTACACCATCACTGACGGCTCCAGTCAGCAGGAGGGAACGTTTCCGTCAGATAGTGTCAGACTACATGACTTGCCCTGTCAGTGTACTCCCAGATGGCTCTTCCCCCTTCAAGTTTTGGGTCTCTAAGCTGGATACATGGCCAGAGCTTAGCCAGTATGCATTGGAGGTGCTGGCTTGCCCTGCTTCCAGTTTATTATCGGAACGCGTCTTTAGTGCCGCAGGTGGTGTACTAACAGACAGCCGCACGCGACTTTCTTCCGATAACGTTGACCGGCTTACTTTTCTGAAAATGAACAAGGCCTGGATCTCCCCAGAATTTGCCAGTCCTCTTCCCGACTAAATAATTGGTTGGCAACTGTATCCAGGCCTCCTGTTGTGTTCATGTTTCTACCACCTGAACTATAATCCCTGGGCTTCAACACAGCCAGTTGTCGCTCAGATGTGTCGTCTGCACAGAGAAAAACACTAGCTCCTGTGTTAGTGGGGTTCAGTAACGCCAGCTGCTCCTCTGCTGTGTGGACGGCAAAGTCTCCTGCTCCATCCTCATTCAAACTACTACTGATTTTTAAACCTGCTCCACTTAGGCCTCTGGCTCCACTGTCTCTAGTATTTCCCCTGGCCTCCAACCCCGCCAGTGACAGCTCTTAAGTGGCGTCTGCATAATCCACACTTGTTCCAGTGTTACTTGGCCTCAGTCACGTCAGTTGATCCCCTGATGTGTGTCCGGCAAGGTCTCCTGGTCTGTCCACATTCCCATTATTAGTAGTGTGAATGATGACAGAGCAGGAGACCTTGCCGGACACACATCAGGGGATCAACTGACGGGACTGAGCCCAAGTAACACAGGAACAAGTGTGGATTGTGCTGACGCCACTTCAGAGCTGTCACTGGCGGGCTTGGAGGCCAGGGGAAATACTAGAGACAGTGGAGCCTGAGGCCTAAGTGGAGCACGGTTACAATCAGTAGTAGTCTACAACCTCTATAAAACGTGCTGCAAGTTGGCCTCAGCCTGCTCCATGCTTCATCCTGGGCTTCAACAACGCCAGTTGGTGTTCAGAAGTGCTGTCTTCACAGAGCAAAACTCACTAGCTCCTGTGTTAGTGGGGTTCAGTAATGCCAGCTGTTCCCCTGCTGTGTAGACGGCAAAGTCTCCTGCTCCATCCACATGCCAACAACATCAGACCTCAGCCTGCTCCATGCCTCAACCTGGGCTCCAACAACGCTAGTTGGTGTTCAGAAGTGCCGTCTTCACAGAGCAAAACACACTAGCTCCTGTGTTAGTGGGGTTCAGTAATGCCAGCTGTTCCCCTGCTGTGTAGACGGCAAAGTCTAGTGCTGCCTCCACATGCCAACAACATCAGGCCTGACCCTGCTCCATGCCTCATCCTGGGTTCCAACAACGCCAGTTGGTGTTCAGAAGTGCCGTCTTCACAGAGCAAAACACACTAGCTCCAGTGTTAGTGGGGTTCAGTAATTCCAGCTGTTCCCCTGCTGTGTAGACGGCAATGTCTCCTGCTGCCTCCACATGCCAAAACAATCAGACCTCTGCCTGCTCCATGCTTCATCCTGGGCTCCAACAACGCCAGTTGGTGTTCAGAAGTGCCGTCTTCGCAGAGACAAGCACACACTAGCTCCTGTGTTAGTGGGGTACAGTAATGCCAGCTGTTCCCCTGCTGTGTTGACGGCAAAGTCTCCTGCTCCATCCACATGCCAACAACATCAGACCTCAGCCTGCTCCATGCCTCAACCTGGGCTCCAACAACGCTAGTTGGTGTTCAGAAGTGCCGTCTTCACAGAGCAAAACACACTAGCTCCTGTGTTAGTGGGGTTCAGTAATGCCAGCTGTTCCCCTGCTGTGTAGACGGCAAATTCTAGTGCTGCCTCCACATGCCAACAACATCAGGCCTAAGCCTGCTCCATGCCTCATCCTGGGCTCCAACAATGCCAGTTGGTGTTCAGAAGTGCCGTCTTCGCAGAGACAAACACACACTAGCTCCTGTGTTAGTGGGGTACAGTAATGCCAGCTGTTCCCCTGCTGTGTAGACGGCAAAGTCTCCTGCTCCACCCACATGCCAACAACATCAGACCTCAGCCTGCTCCATGCCTCAACCTGTGCTCCAACAATGCTAGTTGGTGTTCAGAAGTGCCGTCTTCACAGAGCAAAACACACTAGCTCCTGTGTTAGTGGGGTTCAGTAATGCCAGCTGTTCCCCTGCTGTGTAGACGGCAATGTCTCCTGCTGCCTCCACATGCAAACTACTACTGATTTTTAACCGTGCTCCACTTAGGCCTCCGGCTCCACTGTCTCTAGTTTTTCCCCTGGCCTCCAACCCCGCCAGTTGCTGCTCTGTAGTGGCGTCTGCACAATCCACACTTGTTCCTGAGTTACTGGGGCTCAGTCACGTCAGTTGATCCCCTGATGTGTGTCCGGCAAGGTCTCCTGCTCTGTCCACATTACCATTACTAGTAGTGTGAATGAGGACAGAGCAGGAGACCTTGCCAGACACACATCAGGGGATTAACTGACGTGACTGAGCCACAGTTACACAGGAACAAGTGTGGATTGTGCAGACGCCACTTCAGAGCAGCAACTGGCGGGGTTGGAGGCTAGGGGAAATACCAGAGACAGTGGAGCCGGAGGCCATAGTGGAGCACGGTTACAATCAGTAGTAGTCTACAACCTCTATAAAACCAGCTGCAAGTTGTCCTCCGCCTGCTGCATGCTTCATCCTGGGCTACAACACAGCCAGTTGTAGCCTGGAAGTGCCATGCACACAGATTGAAACACTCGCTCTGGTGTCTGTGGGGTTCAGTAACGCCAGCTGTTCCCCTGCTGTGTGGATGGCAAAGTCTCCTGCTGCCTCCAAACTCACACTACATCGTATTTTGTCCTCGCTCCAAGTAGGCCTTAGCCCGCTCGGAGCACTGATCCTGGGCTACAACACAGCCAGTTGTAGCCTGGAAGTGCCGTCCGCACAGATTGAAACACTCGCTCCGGTGTCTGTGGGGTTCAGTAACGCCAGCTGTTCCCCTGCTGTGTGGATGGCAAAGTCTCATGCTGCCTCCAAACTCACACTACATCGTATTTTCTCCTCGCTCCAAGTAGGCCTCAGCCTGCTCGGAGCATTGATCCTGGGCTACAACACAGCCAGTTGTAGCCAGGAAGTGCCGTCCGCACAGATTGAAACACTCGCTCCGGTGTCTGTGGGGTTCAATAACGCCAGCTGTTCCCCTGCTGTGTGGATGGCAAAGTCTCCTGTTGCCTCCAAACTCACACTATATCGTATTTCCTCCTCGCTCCAAGTAGGCCTCAGCCTGCTCGGAGCATTGATCCTGGGCTACAACACAGCCAGTTGTAGCCTGGAAGTGCCGTCCGCACAGATTGAAACACTCGCTCTGGTGTCTGTGGGGTTCAGTAACGCCAGCTGTTCCCCTGCTGTGTGGATGGCAAAGTCTCCTGCTGCCTCCAAACTCACACTACATCATATTTTCTCCTCGCTCCAAGTAGGCCTCAGCCTGCTCTGAGCATTGATCCTGGGCTACAACACAGCCAGTTGTAGCCTGGAAGTGCCGTCCGCACAGATTGAAACACTCGCTCCGGTGTCTTTGGGGTTCAGTAACGCCAGCTGTTCCCCTGCTGTGTGGATGGCAAAGTCTCCTGCTGCCTCCAAACTCACACTACATCGTATTTTCTCCTCGCTCCAAGTAGGCCTCAGCCTGCTCGGAGCACTGATCCTGGGCTACAACACAGCCAGTTGTAGCCTGGAAGTGCCATCAGCACAGATTGAAACACTCGCTTCGGTGTCTGTGGGGTTCAGTAATGCCAGCTGTTCCCCTGCTGTGTGGATGGCAAAGTCTCCTGCTGCCTCCAAACTCACACTACATCGTATTTTCTCCTCACTCCAAGTAGTCCTCAGCCTGCTCGGAGCATTGATCCTGGGCTACAACACAGCCAGTTGTAGCCTGGAAGTGCCATCCGCACAGATTGAAACACTCGCTCCGGTGTCTGTGGGGTTCAGTAACGCCAGCTGTTCCCCTGCTGTGTGGATGGCAAAGTCTCCTGCTGCCTCCAAACTCACACTACTACTGATTTTTAACCGTGCTCCACTTAGGCCTCTGGCTCCACTGTCTCTAGTTTTTCCCCTGGCCTCCAACCCCGCCAGCCGCTGCTCTGAAGTGGCGTCTGCACAATCCTGAGTTACTGTGGCTCAGTCACGTCAGTTGATTCCCTGATGTGTGTCCGGCAAGGTCTGCCGCTCTGTCCCCATTCCCATTACTAGTACTGGGAATGTGGACAGAGCAGGAGACCTTCCCGGACACACATCAGTGGATCAACTGACGTAAATGAGCCCCAGTCACACAGGAACAAGTGTGGGTGGATTGTGCACACGCCACTTCAGAGCAGCGACTGGCGGGGTTGGAGGCCAGGGGAAATACTAGAGACAGTAGAGCCAGAGGTCTAAGTGGAGCCCGGTTAAAATCAGTAGTTGTGTACAACCAATATATATAACTCGCTCCAAGTAGGCCTCAGCCTGCTGCATGATTGACCCCTGGGCTCCAACATCGCCAGTTGCAGCTCAGAAGTGTCTTTGTCATGGGCACTCCCTCCTGCCCAGCCTGGTTCCTGCACACCTGCTGTTTCCGGGTAGTGTCAACGTCACTTTGCCACCAATACGTTGTCCTGTCGTGTTGCGGTCGGGTTAGCCGAGTCTATGGTGCCTGCTGTTTTGGTGCTTCCTATGTGGGCTGCGGGTTCTGGTAATAAAGGCTGGTTCCGTAGTGCCAATAGGACAAGCACCCCCTGTAGGACTGTGGGTTTCGGTAACTGAGGCCGGCTCACGGCCTTGCAACTTTGTTTTTTACCTGGGTACCTTCTGCTACCCATCCGGGTTCCAGCACCGTCAGCTGGCTCTCGGCAGAGCCTTTGGCCTAGGTGCCTCCTTCTCGGTATCCGAGTTCCAGCAACGTCTGCTGGTCCTTGGTAGTGCTTTGTAGCACAGGTACCTCCTGCTTAGTAACCGTGTTCCAGCACCGTCAGCTGGTCCACGGTTGTGCCATTGGCTGTTGTTCCTTCTGCTGCCACTCTGGGTTCCAGCACCGTCAGCTGGTTCTCGGTAGTTCCATTGACTCTTGTAGCTAATGCTACCCATCTGGGTTCCAGCACCGTCAAGCTGGTTCTCGGAAGTGTCTTTGGCACAGGCACTCCCTCCTGCCCAGCCTGGTTCCAGCACGCCTGCTGTTTCCAGGTAGTATCAACGTCACTTTGCCACCGATACGTTGTCCTGTCGTGTTGCGGTCGGGTTAGCCGAGTCTATGGTGCCTGCAGTTTCGGTGCTTCCTATGTTGGCTGCAGGTTCTGGTAATAAAGGCTGGTTCCGTAGTGCCAATAGGACAAGCACCCCCTGTAGGACTGTGGGTTTCGGTAACTGCGGCCGGCTCACGGCCTTGCAACTTTGTTTTTTTCCTGGGCACCTTCTGCTACACATCCGGGTTCCAGCACCGTCAGCTGGTCCACGGTTGTGCCATTGGCTGTTGTTCCTTCTGCTGCCACTCTGGGTTCCAGCACCGTCAGCTGGTTCTCGGTAGTTCCATTGACTCTTGTAGCTAATGCTACCCATCCGGGTTCCAGCACCGTCAGCTGGTTCTCGGAAGTGTCTTTGGCACAGGCACTCCCTCCTGCCCAGCCTGGTTCCAGCACGCCTGCTGTTTCCGGGTAGTATCAACGTCACTTTGCCACCGATACGTTGTCCTGTCGTGTTGCGGTCGGGTTAGCCGAGTCTATGGTGCCTGCAGTTTCGGTGCTTCCTATGTGGGCTGCGGGTTCTGGTAATAAAGGCTGGTTCCGTAGTGCCAATAGGACAAGCACCCCCTGTAGGACTGTGGGTTTCGGTAACTGCGGCCGGCTCACGGCCTTGCAACTTTGTTTTTTTCCTGGGTACCTTCTGCAACACATCCGGGTTCCAGCACCGTCAGCTGGTTCTCGGCAGAGCCTTTGGCCTAGGTGCCTCCTTCTTGGTATCTGAGTTCCAGCAACGTCTGCTGGTCCTTGGTAGTGCTTGTAGCACAGGTACCTCCTGCTTAGTAACCATGTTCCAGCACCGTCAGCTGGTCTACGGTTGTGCCATTGTCTGTTGTTCCTTCTGCTGCCACTCTGGGTTCCAGCACCGTCAGCTCGTTCTTGGTAGTTCCATTGACTCTTGTAACTAATGCTACCCATCTGGGTTCCAGCACCGTCAAGCTGGTTCTCGGAAGTGTCTTTGGCACGGGCACTCCCTCCTGCCCAGCCTGGTTCCAGCACGCCTGCTGTTTCCGGGTAGTGTCAACGTCACTTTGCCACCAATACGTTGTCCTGTTGTATTGTGGTCGGGTTAGCCGAGTCTATGGTGCCTGCAGTTTCGGTGCTTCCAATGTGGGCTGCGGGTTCTGGTAATAAAGGCTGGTTCCGTAGTGCCAATAGGACAAGCACCCCCTGTAGGACTGTGGGTTTCGGTAACTGCGGCCGGCTCACGGCCTTGCAATTTTGTTTTTTTCCTGGGTACCTTCTGCTACTCATCCGGGTTCCAGCACCGTCAGCTGGTTCTCGGCAGTACCTTTGGCCTAGGTGCCTCCTTCTTGGTATTCGAGTTCCAGCAACGTTTGCTGGTCCTTGGTAGTGCTTTTTAGCACAGGTACCTCCTGCTTAGAAACCATGTTACAGCACCGTCAGCTGGTCCACGGTTCTCCCATTGGCTCTTGTTCCTTCTGCTGCCCCTCCGGGTTCCAGCACTGTCATCTGGTCCTCGCTAGTGTCATTTGCTCTTGCAGCTTCTGCTACCCATCTGGGTTCCAGCACCGTCAGCTGGTTCTCGGCAGTGCCTTTGGCCTAGGTGCCTCCTTCTTGGTATCCGAGTTCCAGCAATGTCTGATGGTCCTTGGTAGTGCTTTGGAGCACAGGTTCCTCCTGCTTAGTAACCGTGTTCCAGCAATGTCAGCTGGTCCACGGTTGTGCCATTGGCTCTTGTTCATTCTGCTGCCCCTCCGGGTTCCAGTACCGTCAGCTGGTTCTCGGCAGTTCCTCAGCCTTCTTGTACCTTCTGCTACTTTTCCAAGTTCAAGCTTGTGGAAATGGTTTTTGATTCTCACGCTAGATCTCCCTGGCAATGACCCTGAAGACGACGACCCTGAAGACCACACAGAAGAATACCTAAAAGATGACCCTGAAGAAGATGACCAAGAGGACAAAGAACAGGAAGACAACCACCAAGATGCAGAACAACAAGAGACAGAAGACCAAGAAGCATAAAAACCAAAAGCAGAAGAACATTAAGCATAAGACTAAAAATCAGAGCAAATTTATAAGCAGAAGAACACTAAGCAGTGTATGGGGGTGAGTCCGTTCCTCCTCGTGGTGCCCCTGGAAAAGGCCTGCTGCTGCAGGCCAAACTGAACGCGGACAAATCCTGTTGTAAATCTGTTGTCACAGGCTGAATGGAAGGTGTAATCTTCAAACTTTTACAGATTACAACTACAGGAATGCCTGACACAAATAAGAATATGATGAAGAAGAAGAATAGGAAGAAGATGAAGAAGTAGAATATGAAGAAGAATAGTTGAATAAGAAGAATATGAAGAATGTAAAAAAAATTAAAAAAAAAAGGAGAAGAAGAAGAAGAAGATGAATAAGGTGAAGAAGAAGTTGATGAAAAAGATGCTGCTGAGGATGATGAAGGAGAAAGTGTGGGAGAAGTAAAAAAGAAGGTGAAGAGCATGGAAGTAGCTAAACATACATATCTGACAAAATATAAAAGAGGTTAACATAGTAAATATCTTTGTAACTCCAAACGTCTTTAAAAAAAAAAATTTAATTCCTGCTATTCCATTTGATTGGGCTAAACCTCTATGGCTTTAATGTCTCCTACACCTTCCACAATACATTCTACATTATTATTAGTTGTATTTCTTCATGTAGAATTAACCTACAGGGAAAGAAAGGTTTTTTTTTAATTCCGAAATTTCAGTTCCATTGACTTGAATGGGACTTCTGGGATCGGAATCGGCGATACTCGATACTTTTTTTAGATCAGCCGATCCATTCCGATACGATATTTTTCAGTATCGGGTGGTATCGCTCAACACTACTGGTGACCTCACTGGATTCACTATGCTAACTACCACTGATGTAGTGCGCTCTTTTACTGGCTACGCTACGGGTGACTCTCCGTAGCACGGGGATACCTGATTTCCTAAGACCACTTCTACTCACTGTGGGCACGGCAGATTCACCACTGGCAGGGAGAGGATTCTCTTGCTCTACTGCTGGTGTGGCATTCGCTAACTGTACTTGCTGATTTTCAGGGTGGTCTTGAGTCACATCTTTTTCTGGCACTACCAGTTGGGGAAAGGTCAAAACGGGCACCACTATGGCCTGATTCACTCTTGTCCAATTTGAAGGGAATTCGCTGAGTACAGTGCTTGACCTTTTCTTCTTCTTCTTTTACTGGCTGAAAAATGTCCTTATCACCAATCTTTTCCTTCAGTTGGGCAGAGCATGATTTTAGGTGGTCTTTTGACACTGCTGCTGAGGTTTCTCCTCCATCCTTGCTGATACGGCACACCTTGGAATTGTCAAAGTTTGGAGGCATGATGGTATATGGTTCAGCTTCCCACTGATCAACAAGTTTGTGCACTCGTCTCTTTCTTTTGAGTACCTGTTCTTCAGGCGACAAGGGAACTGCAGGTGCCTGATTGTAGTTCCTTTCTTGCTTCTGTCTTGCTTGAGCTAGACTCTTTTCTATGGATTCTTGTACTTTGCGGTACTGCTGCTGACACTTTGTATCTCAGTCTGCATCTGGCGATGCTACCTCAGATGTCAGGACTCCCATATCCAAGTCAATGGGTAACTTGCCAGGCCTTGCTCTCATCAAATAGGCTGGAGTACAGTTGGTGGAATTTACAGGAATGTGATTGTAGAGATCAACCAGATCTGGCAACTTCTCTGGCCACAGATTTCTCTCTTCCAAAGGCAAGGTCTTCAATAGGTCAATTACCACTTGGTTCATTTTCTCACACATGCCATTGGTCTGTGGATGATACGGTGTTGTTCTGATTTTCTTGCAGCCGTACAAGTTACAGAACTCCTAGATCACTTCTGCCTCGAAGGCTTGGCCTTGATCTGTAAGCACTCGTTCAGGGTAACCGTGTGGTCGACAAAAGTGTTGTTGAAATGCTTTGGCCGCTGCCTTTGCTGTTTGGTCCTTGACAGGCACGACCACCAGGAACCATGAGTAGTGGTCAACAATGGTTAGGGCGTAGACATGGCCTGAACGGCTTGGGACCAGCTTCACATGATCTAAAGCTACCAACTCGAGTTGCTGTTTGGTAATTATTGGCTGTAATGCGGCTCACTGGCTGTTATGGTCTTTACTACATAGGTTGCATGATCCACACTCTTGGCACCAATTTTCAATGGCCTTCCTCATAATAGCCCAGTAGAATCTCTCCCGGAGTAGGGCCTCCATTGTCTTCCATCTGAAGTGTCCTGCTCCATCATGGTATGCTTCCAAGACCATTGACGCATCTCGCTTTGGGACTACCACCTGACAGATCAGTTCGTGAGTTTTGGCATTGAAACTCCTCTGACACAGCTTTCCCTTGTAGATGAACAGCCTGCCCCTTTCCTTCCACAACTGCTGGGCCTCTTCAGAAGCATCTGGACCAGGGCGCGAGTTAGCTTGTGTCAGTAGCTCCTTTACCAGGCAGACTGCTGGGTCACTATCCTGCATCTCTGCCCACTCATGGTGAGGCAATGGGTTTAGCGTGGCCTCTTTCATGATATAGTGCTTGTTTTTCACTCCTTCATAGAATCATAGAATCATAGAATCGTAGAGTTGGAAGGGACCTCCTGGGCCATCTGGTCCAACTCCCTGCTCAAAGCAGGATTCGCTAAATCATCCCAGTCAGATGTCTGTCCAGCCTCTGTTTGAAGACTTCTATTGAAGGAGAACTCACCACTTCTCGTGGCAGCCTGTTCCACTCATTGATCACTCTAACTGTCAAAAAGTTTTTTCTAATATCTAATCTGTGTCTCCTCCCATTCAGTTTCATCCCATTGCTTCTAGTCTTTCCTTGTGCAAATGAGAATAAAGTTGATCCTTCTACAATGTGACAGCCCTTTAGATATTTGTAGACAGCTATTAAGTCTCCTCTCAGTCTTCTCTTTTGCAAACTAAACATTCCCAAATCCTGCAACCTTTCCTCATAAGACAGGGTTTGCAGACCGGTCACCATTCTGGTCGCTCTTTTCTGAACTTGCTCCAGTTTGTTGATGTCTTTTTTAAAATGTGGTGCCCAAAACTGGACACAATATTCCAGATGAGGTCTGACCAAAGAGGAGTAGAGGGAAATAATGACTTCACGTGATCTAGACTGTATGCTTCTGTTAATACATCCTAGAATTGCATTTGCCTTTTTTGCTGCTGCATCACACTGTTGACTCATATTCAGTCTGTGATCTATTAGTATACCCAAGTCTTTTTCACATGTGCTGTCACTTAGCCCTATTCCTCCCATTCTATATATGCTTTTTTCATTTTTATTGCCCAGATGTAGTACTTTGCATTTCTCCCTGTTAAAAACCATTCTGTTAGTTGCTGCCCACTTCTCCAGTTTATTTAAATCTTTTTGAATCCTATCTCTCTCTTCTCTAGTATTAGCTATCCCTCCTAGCTTTGTGTCATCAGCAAATTTAATCAGTTTACCCTCAATTCCTTCATCTAAATCATTGATAAAGATGTTGAACAATACAGGGCCCAGGACAGAGCCCTGTGGTACCCCACTTGAGACATTCTTCCAACTGGATGTGCAGCCATTTACGACCACTCTTTGGGTCCGATCACTAAGCCAGTTATGAATCCACCTAACAGTTGCCTTGTCCATTCCATACTTAGTTATTTTTTCAATAAGGATTGTATGAGAGACTTTGTCAAATGCTTTGCTGAAGTCAAGATATACTATATCTACAGCATTTCCTTGATCCACCCAATCAGTAATACCGTCATAGAAGGAAATTAAATTAGTCTGACATGACTTATTAGTTACAAACCCATGCTGACTCTGTTTAATCACTTCATTCTTATCCAGGTATTGACATACATGTTGTTTAATAATTTGTTCAAAGATCTTTCATGGTATAGAAGTCAGACTCACCGGCCTATAGTTGCCTGGGTCCACCTTCTTCCCCTTTTTGAAGATAGGAACAACATTTGCTCTTCTCCAGTCTTCTGGCACTTCTCCTGTTCTCCAAGAATTTTCAAAGATTATGGAGAGGGGTTCAAAAATTTCTTCTGCTATCTCCTTCAGTACTCTGGGGTGTAATTCATCTGGACCTGGAGACTTGAATTCATTTAGGTTAGCTAAGTGTTTCCTCACTATCTTTCTGTTTATAGATATCCTGGATTCTTCTATTCCCTTAATAGGACAGTGAATAACAGTTGATGTTACATTTCCTTTCTGAGAGAAAACAGATGCAAAATAGGAATTTAAAAGTTCAACCTTCTCAACATCCTGTCTTACCATTTCATCATTTTCATCCTGTAAAAATCCTATAGCATCTTTGACTTTTCTTTTACTTTTGACATATCCCCAAAATCCTTTATTATTGCTTTTGACATCTCTTGCAAGCCTCAATTCATTTTCAGCTTTAGATAATCTGATTTGTGCCCTGCAGGTTCTGCAGACAGCATTATATTCTTCTTTAGATATGCCTCCCTCTTTCCATTTTATAAACATTTTTTTCTTCCTTTTTAGCATGTGCTTAAGTTCTGTGTTCATCCATCCTGGTTTCCTTAAATGCTTCCTATTCTTCCCTCTTTTCGGAATTGTTAACAACTGTGCTTTGAGAATTTCATTTTTCAAGATTTCCCATCCTTCCTGGACATTTTTGTCTTTAAGGATATCCAGCCATTGGATCCCTCCAATTCTCTTTCTGAATCCCTTAAAATCTGCCTTTCTGAAATCTAACCTTGACGTCTGAGTCTTCACAGGTCTTCCTCCTCTAGTTATCCAAAATTCTAAAATAGCATGGTCGCTACCTCCTAGGGTCCCAGCCACTTTTACCTCCTCAACCATTTCCTCCCTGTTTATAAGAATTAGATCCAAGGTAGCAGTTCCCCTTGTTTTCTCCCTTACCTTTTGGAAGATAAAGTTGTCAGCAAGAGAGGATAAGAATTTCCTTGACCTGTTAGTTTTGCCTGAGAGAGATTCCCAACAAATGTCTGGATAGTTGAAATCTCCCATGACAACTATGTCATATTTTTTGGAGAACTTGGCCATTTGATGCATAAAGAGTTCATCCATATCTTCAGCTTGCACAGGTGGCCTGTAGTAAATGCCTACAATGGTGTCCTTTCCATTGTTCTGTCCTTGTATTCTTACCCAAACAGTTTCCACAGAACTCCCAGTCTCTGAAGCTTCAATCTCTGTGCAGATATACGCGTTTCTAACATACAATGCGACACCCCCTCCTCGTTTATCAAGTCTGTTTCTTGCAAATAAGTTGTATCCTTCTAGTCTTGTATTCCAATCATGTGTATTGTCCCACCAAGTTTCAGTGATTCCAATGACATCATATTTCTTTTCCTGTGTTAGTAGTTCCAACTCTCCTTGTTTGTTGCCCATGCTTTGTGCATTAGTATAGAAACATTTTAGTTTGTGATTGGTTTCTCTTTCTCCAATATTTTTATTAATTAGATTCTTTCGTCTTTGTTCTTCCTTTCCACTTCTAATAGCAAAGTTCTCAATAGTATTTGTCAGGTGTATGGCTTTTTCTGGTCTTTTGCTTCCCTTCCCACGTTGTTCTAGTTTAAAGCTCTCCTTACAAGTGTAGCAAGGCGACTTCCAAATACCTGCTTTCCAGTCTTCGTAAGGTGCACCCCATCTCTAGCAAGTAGTCCATCGTATAAGTAGTTCACTCCGTGATCCAGAAATCCAAATCGTTGCTGACGGCACCATCGACGTAGCCAGTTGTTCACCTGCAGAATCTTATTCCACCGCCTTGTTCCATGGCCATCCACTGGGAGGATGGAAGAGAAGACCACCTGCGCTCCCAGTTCTTTCACTTTCTTGCCTAAGTCTTCAAAGTCTCTGCAGATGGTTTCCAGGTCGTTTCTTGCGGTGTCATTTATCCCCACATGTAGTAGCAGGAATGGGTAGTCATCTGTAGGTCTGAAGAGTCCTGATATCCTGTCAGACACATCTTTAATTTTTGCACCTGGAAGACAGCACATTTCTCTTGAAGTTATATCCGGTCTGCAGATAGCGGCCTCTGTTCCTCTCAACAGGGAATCCCCCATGACCACCACTCTCCGTTTCTTCTTCACAACATTTTTCTTTCTCCATCCAGGAGGACTCTGAAGGCATACAAGGTTGCTGTTTGTTGGCAAAGTCTTATCCTGATGTATTTCTTCATCGTTTTCCTGCGTGAGAGCCTGGTACTGGTTTCTGAGCAGTATGGGTGCTGACTGCCTCCTGATCCTCCTGCTTCTCTGGGTCACATGTCTCCATTCCTCTGTTTCTTCAGGTGCACTTCGAATTTCTTCTCTTTCTGTAACATGAAGAGATAATTCTGCTCTGTCCAAGAACTCTTCACCTTCCTTAATGATCTTCAATGTAGCTAACCTCTCTTCGAGATTTTGCAACTTTTCCTCCAACAGGGTCACAAGCTTGCATTTGTGGCATGTGAAGTTTGGCTTTTCCACTGGTAAATCTGTGAACATGTAGCAAGAAATGCAGCTCACCAAATGGCTCCTGGCCTCTTCCATCTTGAGATTTCTTAAAAACGATGAAAGATGAGCCAAAATCGGCGCGCGGTTTTTCCGATTTCCTCTTTTCAGCTGCAACGGCCAAAACCCAGTGATTGTTGAGCTCGCGGAGACTCTTCACTTATCCCAGAAGGCACTGTGAATATGCAAATGATCTCCTCAAGACTCTTCCCCCTGGTTTTCCGATTTCCTCTTTTCAGCTGCAACGGCCAAAACCCAGTGATCGTTGAGCTCGCGGAGACTCTTCACTTATCCCAGAAGGCACTGGGAATATGCAAATGATCTCCTCAAGACTCTTCCCCTGGTTCTCTTCCCCTTAGGCGCGTTGAGCAGCAATTGGCCGGTGAAAGGCAGGTAACTCGTTCTTCGAGTGCTTCAGGATCTTCTCCCCCATCTGGCAGATTGGGTATTATGGACAGTGCGTCAGCATTGGCATTCTTGTGCCCCGCTCGGTACTTGATGGTAAACTCATAGTTGGACAGCGGGGCCATCCATCGCTGCTCCAGCGTACCTAGCTTTGCAGTTTCCAAGTGAGTCAGCGGATTGTTGTCCATGAAGATGGTAAACTTGGCCGCAGCTAGGTAGTGTTTGAATCATTCAGTCACAGCCCAGACTATGGCGAGGAACTCCAGTTTAAAGGAGCTGTAGTTGTCAGGGTTCCTTTCAGTGGGACGAAGCTTCCTGCTGGAGTAGGAGATCACTCTTTCTTTGCCATTCTGTATCTGTGACAATACTGCTCCCAGTCCCATGCTGCTGGCCTCAGTATAAAGGACAAATGGTTGGTCATAGTCTGGGTAGGCCAGAACTTCATCTCCCATGAGAGCCAATTTCAATCAAGTGAAGGACCTTTCCAGTTCATCACTGCAGTCAAATGTAGGACTCTTCTTTCTGGCCTTCTTGGGTTGGCCCACAATAAGATTTTGCAGGGGTGCGGCTATTTCTGTAAAGCCCTTGATGAACCTTCGGTAGTAGCCTACCAACCCGAGGAATTGACATATTTCAGGGATGTTGCTGGGCCTCTGCCAATCCCGGATAACAGTGACTTTGTCAGGGTCCGGGGCCACGCCTTCTGCACCCACTATATGGCCCAGGTACTGCACCTTAGGCTTCAGGAGGTGGCATTTGGATGACTTCACTTTCAGGCCAAAGTTGGACAGGGCTTCGAACACCTCAGCCAGGTGCTCCAAATGGTCTTCATAGGAGAAGGTACAACAGAACTGTCTCAAAGTTCTTGTGTCCCGAAATAAAGAAGAAAAAGCTACTGACCAAAGACACATGGATCACCACACATATCACAAAGTTTATTTAGGTACAGACAGACAAAAACCATTTAAAAACATTTAAAAGTCAAACAAATGACAATTGCAATAGACCCTTGGGGCTTGTAATATAGCCCACTGGACTCCCCTATCTAAATAATCAAGGCTATAAACAATCATATATTCAGCTAATAGCTCAATAGGTCATATATCTGTACATAGAATGGTCCTTGTATGATTAAATAACCTGAAACCCTGACATCACTAGTGGTGTGTACATATATAAATCAGATTCAAATAGAAAAGATAAAACATATCAGTAGTTATCAACGAAAGCAGCAAAACACCCTGGTAGTGCATCTGGACTCAGATAAATATCGTCCACAACCGGGCAAATGCCCAAAGTTGCAAACCACATGAGCACTGAGTGTGCTGTAATCATACAATACCACTAATAGGGGGAGCCTGTAGTGACACCCAAGCTTGGTCCGTGAACCTGGGTGTTCAATGAAAGAGGTCTATTTACAAAGGAATGAAAAATAAAGAGTTTTTGTAATGAGTATGTGACGCCACCCGTGGTATCTGATCAATAGTGACCAGCGCTGCAGTGCAGATCCGCTGGGTTTGATGGTGATGCAGGAGAGTTGGTAGAGCTCCCCACAGGTAGAGCTTTGTCCCAGGGCAGGTGAAAGATGTTGAGGAATAGATGGTGATGTAGTGTGGAGCAAGGGATGTAGAGGGTGACGATGGAAGAATTCAAAGGACACAAGAGAGTGAAGTTTCCTTTACCTTTTATGGTACTTTGTAGGTACAGTCCAGGGCTCAAGTTGCAATTGGTACTGGAGTCGGTCAGCCTGGAAGCAATTTGGGACCCCTTCTATACAGGTGTGTTGTGAGGTCTTCTTTCTAGTGCTATTCTGAAGTACTTGCGGTTGTGAACTCCACTCAAGTTCCTCTTTCTGTCTGTTACTTAGAACTCCACTCGCATGACAGGCAGCTGTAGCCTCCTTTCTCTGGCTCACATGTTACTGCTGTGTCATCGAGTCTCATTTGGGAGCAGAGGGTCTGCAGCCTCTTATCCTCCGGATTCTGTTGTGGGACCGTTAGCATCCACACAGCCTAGGACTCCGGCGCCCGATTTCTGGCGCTTAAGCCTGGAGATGAGCTCTGCTATAGCTCCAATCTCCAGCTCCTTTTCCCACATCCTCCCTCTTCCCTGTCCACACTCTAACTCCATTCCTCCATCCTCCTGACTAGAGAGCAGCTCCCCTCAAGTTGGGTTTAGAGCTCCCTCTGCTGGCCTGGAGCAGGAACTGTGTTGTATGTTGGAACTACTTGATAAAGAGAATCCTTTCACTGCTTCCAAGCATGACATCACTGTCGCTTAGAGGAAGGTAAGGTCACTGTGGCAACCGTACTCCTGGGGGTGCCATATATCCATCTGTTGGATTGGGTTAGCGGAAGACCTGTCAGTCTCTATTATGCTATTTTTACTCTCGCGAAATTTATGCCACTTCTGAGGTGTAAGGCCCTTATTTGTTTAAATCTGAGCACTCCTGGTTGGGTATCCATCTTCTGTATTGGGTGTAGTGGAGGACCTGTCGGTCCCTATTATACTATTTCTACTGTGATGAAATTGAGACCATCAGGCCTCCACTTCCTTTGACTCAACTACCCGTGTTACTATCCTTAAATATTTCTGACAATGGCAGTCTACAAAACTGATATTTGTGCCATCTGAGTGTGGCTAAGCACGAAAGCAGGTAGAGGTGTTGCCTGTGGTATCAGGGCTCCCAGCCTACACCGATCCCTCACCCACCTCGTGATGTTGAATTGAAAGCTGTAAATGCTGTCCCAGACTCTGATACCTCAAGCCTGGCTAATTGCTGCAGTGCCATGCTACAATTTGTGCTGTGGGTGAGTTGAGGACACTTTTCCTGGTGTCTGTCCCTCATTTGATGTGTTTTGGCAACATTTGGGGCCATTATAAGATGTGCATGCGTTTGTTTTTGCCTCCCATTGACATGAATGGCATTTGGCTATGTTCGGGGAATAATGCAAATTCGGCGATTGTAGTCCGAACCGAACATTGAAATATTCACTCATCTCTACTGGTGACTACATCTACCGGTGACTACAATGTACTGCCCACTAAAATGGCAGTTTGCAATTTTCACACAGCGACATCCACTGTAGTTTGTTTCTGGGAAAAACTCAGAGTCAAAATTATCACTACACCTGTAGATAAATTCCCAAAGTGGTATAATTTCCAAAATGGGGTCACCTTATGGGGGATTGTTGGCAGCGGATTATTCGGGATTCTCTCCAAGCGTGAGACAACAGAGCTTCTTTATTCTGGAACAATATATGATAAGTTTAATAGAACAGGAATAAATAATTTGTGCGTCTCTATCTGTGCATCATCTACAGTAGGATGCTTCTCTCATACACAGACACAGGAAAAAACAGGAAATACAGTCACATGCTCTCCATGTGTGAGCCTCTGGGAGTTTTTTTACTTTATAAACATACAAATCTAGCAACTAAACACTCATAGACAGGAATGGAGTTGTTGCTCCAAACATATTCCAACACCCCCACTCAACAACTACTTATCCTGTTTGTCCCATTGCGGTTTGGTAGTCCACAAACTTGGCTCTTGATAATGACTGGTATAGCTAATGACTTGCCAAAATCTTCCAAAAGTTGTTTCAATTAAATTACTTCTTGTCTTGCATAAGCAGCAGACATATATTCTACTTCTGTAGAAGATAATGCGACTGACACTTGTTTTCTGCTGGACCAAGAAATTGAATTTTCTACTAACTTGAACAAGTAACCACTTGTTGAATTTCCGATCACTTGAATCTCCAGCCCAATATGTATCCACATAACCTCTGAGCATGAGATCTCCTGATGCAGAAATCTTAAGATTTAGTCTTTGAGTTTCTTTAAGATATTGAAGAATTCTCTTAAATGCATTCCAGTCTCTTTGGCATGGCTTTATTACACGTTGGCAGAGAATTCCAACTGTAGCTGTGATGTCCAGACGAGTCATGGTTGCTATGTACAGAAGCGCCCCCTCTGCTTGTCTGTAACTCTCATTGCTGGATAGCAGATCTTCTTCTCCTTCCAACTTTAAGTAGGATGGATCCATTGGTGTTGGCTCACATTTGGCTTCTGACATTCCAAACTGGTTTAGGATTGCGGAAATTTTAGAACTTTGGTTGAGAAGAAAACTCCCATCTTCCGCTCTCTGGATTTGGATTCCCAAATACAGTAATATGTCACATTTCCAAGGTCCTTAGTCTCAAAGTGCTGGTTGAAAATTTCACCTACCTTTGCAATTTCTTTTTCATCTTGATGAGACATGATTACATCATCTACATATAGGAGAACATACATCCACTCCTTCGCTACATTTTTCATATACAAACATGGATCAGCTTGAGATCTTTTAAATCCTTCATCCATCAAAACTTTGTTCATTTTCGAGTATCAAGCTCTTGACGACTGCTTAAGTCCATAGAGAGATTTTTGCATTTTACAAACAAGGTGCTCTTCACCCTTTTAAATATATCCTTCGGGGTGGCTCATGTACAACTCTTCTTCAATTTCACCATGCAGGAAGGCTGTTTTGATGTCAAAATGTCTCACTGTCATCTGTTGAACTGCAGCTACAGACATTAAAGTTCTGAATGTGGTTTGCTTCGCAACTGGAGAAAATGTAGCATCATAATCTTCACCATACTTTTGCAAGTACCCTTTTGCGACCAATCTTGCCTTAAACCGGTGAACTTTACCTTCTGAGTGATATTTGTGTTTGAAGACCCACTTACATCCGATAGCTCTTTTTCCTTGTGGTAGTTCAGCAAGCTTTCATGTCTAGAGTTGGTGAAGGGACTCCATCTCTTCATTAGCAGCATTTATCCATTTCTGCTTCTCAAGAACAGTCAGTTTTTGCATCTCTTGCCATGACTGTGGCTCTGGTTCAGGAAGTGTTCTGACCATATAAGAAAGGCGTCTAGCTGGGATACCTTTGTTTGGCCTTTCTGATCTCCTGACTGGAGGTTGACTTGGTTCTTTTGTGTCTTCCTTGGTGGCTTCAGAGCTTATCCATACTTCAGGGTTTTCCTTTTCGGTGTCTGGGTTTGGTGATTGAGATTCTTGTTCTTGCTTCTTAGGTTGAATAACTGGTGTAACTTCATGGAATTTGAGCGATACAAAGTTGTCCTCAAACACTACATCTCTGCTGATTGTTACTGTGTTGGTCTCTGGGTGCAGGATTTGAGTTTTGCTATAGCCCACCAGTACTCCTTGCTTTGCGTATGATTCTCACTTGGAACATTTTTGTTTGGGAACATACACAAAGGTTTTGCTTCCAAATATCCTGAGGTACTTCAGATTAGGCTTCTCGCAGTTCCTTAGCTCAAATGGAGTTTTATATGTGGCTGTACCTCACACTCTGTTTTGAAGATAGCAAGCTGTCATGATGGCTTCTCCCCAAAACATTGTAGGTAGATTCGCATAAAACAACATACTTTTTCCACTTTCACCGAGAGTACGGTTCTTTCTCTCTGCAATGAAATTTTGTTCTGGGTTGTAAGCAGGGGCTGGCTGGCACATTTTAGCCTGGGGGGCAAGCACACAGCAGTGGCCCATGAGTAGCAGCCCATCGTTAAAAAGGTTGTCCGATCTTAAGCTACAAGTCTAAAGTCACTATATGTGAATCCTCACATCATGTGCGCTGTGAGGATTCTCTGGTGCTGGTGGTGGGAGCGGGCACTTATGTGATCAAGTATGTGATGTGTATATTCCCGGCCATATTACAACTAGACTGCTTCTGGCCTTGCTCAATACAGGTGTAATAAGTGGGGCCGAGCAAGGCTAGTTGTCATGTATGCAAATCACATACCTGCAGTCACACGCCCGCCGAATCACGACAGCACTGTGAGCAATGTGAGGATTCACGAGTCTGCAGTCACAGAGTGACTTGTAACTTAAATCTGGACAACCCCTTTAACATGTTTACCTCTGGCTGCTTCATAGGCTATATGCCTACTACTGTATTGACTGAGAGCTGTTCAATGAAAAACCAGAAAGTACTGGGATCAGCTCAGATGAGCATTTCTATTGATCAGACAAATCACATATTATGCTCATGTATTAGTAATTTTAAACTGGATATACATTTTCAGATATGTAGTAAAGCAAAGTATGCTATGCTTCTCATCATTACCTAGGATTTTTTTTTCCCAATGCTCTATACTGGTCACACCTGGACCTGCCTACAGAACCTCAGATATCACATATGGAGCTATATAAGTTTCAGTTTTAACATAGCCATGAAGCACATTATGGTTTGCTACATGTGTACATGATCAGAACCAGTAGTAGAATGAAGTGACAGAACCGTCAGTAGATACATGCAGCACCAGAACCACCGACAAGTAGATAAATGCAGCAACAGAACCACCATCAGTAGATGAATGCAGGGCCAGAACCACCATCAGTAGATGAATGCAGGGTCAGAACCACCATCAGTAGATGAATGCAGGGTCAGAACCACCATCAGTAGATGAATGCAGGGTCAGAACCACCATCAGTGGATGAATGCAGGGTCAGAACCACCATCAGTAGATGAATGAAGGGTCAGAACCACCATCAGTAGATGAATGCAGCAACAGAACCACCATCAGTAGATGAATGCAGCAACAGAACCACCATCAGTAGATGAATGCAGCAACAGAACCACCATCAGTAGATGAATGTAGCAACAGAACCACCATCAGTAGATGAATGCAGCAACAGAACCAACATCAGAAGATGAATGCAGCAACAGAACCACCATCAGTAGATGAATGCAGCCACAGAACCAACATCAGAAGATGAATGCAGCAACAGAACCACCATCAGTAGATGAATGCAGCAACAGAACCACCATCAGTAGATGAATGCAGGAACAGAACCACCATCAGTAGATGAATGCAGCAACAGAACCACCATCAGTAGATGAATGCAGGGCCAGAACCACCATCAGTAGATGAATGCAGCAACAGAACCACCATCAGTAGATGAATGCAGGGCCAGAACCACCATCAGTAGATGAATGCAGCATCAGAACCTCCATCAGTAGATGAATGAAGCAACAGAACCACCATCAGTAGATGAATGAAGCAACAGAACCACCATCAGTAGATGAATGCAGCAACAGAACGACCATCAGTAGATGAATACAGGGCCAGAATCACCATCAGTAGATGAATGCAGGGACACAGCCACCATCAGTAGATGAATGCAGGGTCAGAATCACCATCAGTAGATGAATGCAGCAACAGAACCACCATCAGTAGATGAATGCAGCAACAGAACCACCATCAGTAGATGAATGCAGCAACAGAACCACCATCAGTCGATTAATCCAGAAACAGAATCAGAATCAGTAGATACATGCAGGGCCAGAACCACCATCAGTAGATACATGCAGGGCCAGAACCACCATCAGTAGATGAATGCAGGGCCAGAACCACCATCAATAGATGAATGCAGGGACACAGTCACCATCAGTAGATGAATGCAGCAACAGAACCACCATCAGTAGATGAATGCAGCAACAGAACCACCATCAGTAGATGAATACAGCAACAGAACCACCATCAGTAGATGAATGCAGCAACAGAACCACCATCAGTAGATGAATGCAGCTACAGAACCACCATCAATAGATGAATGCAGGGCCAGAACCACCATCAGTAGATGAATGCAGGGACACAGCCACCATCAGTAGATGAATGCAGAGTCAGAACCACCATCAGTAGATGAATGCAGCAACAGAACCACCATCAGTAGATGAATGCAGCAACAGAACCACCATCAATAGATGAATGCAGGGCCAGAATCACCGTCAGTAGATGAATGCAGTGACACAGCCACCATCAGTAGATGAATACAGGGTCAGAACCACCATCAGTAGATGAATGCAGCAACAGAACCACCATAAGTAGATGAATGCAGCAACAGAACCACCATCAGTACATGAATGCAGGGCCAGAACCACTATCAGTAGATGAATGCAGGGCCAGAACCACCATCAGTAGATGAATGCAGCGGCATAACCACGATCAGTAGATGAATGCAGCAACAGATCCACCTCAGTAGATGAATGCAGGGCCAGAACCACCATCACTAGTTGAATGCAGGGACACAGCCACCATCAGTAGATAAATGCAGGGACAGAACCACCATCAGTAGATGAATGCAGGGTCATGAATACCATCAGTAGATGAATGCAGCGACAGAACCACCGTCAGTAGATGAATGTAACATTAGAACCACCGTCAGTAGATGAATGTAACATTAGAACCACAGTCAGTAGATGAATGCAGCACCACGTTTATTACAGTGGTCAATTTCAGTGTTAGATCAGCCCCATGATACACTTGTATGACATGAACATGTAGCTCCCAGTATGTCCTTAACTATGGTAAGAAGATACTGGGAGTTGTTGCTACCTTTATCATCAGACAGAGGACCATACAGGAACCTCACTACTTATGAGATGTGGTCAGTATTAGAGATATCACTGAATTATCATCCTTACACCAGATACAAATCCAACCAATTACCGAAATTGCAAAAATCACTGACTGTGGTGGAAAAATAATAAAACTTAACTTTTAATAAATTGTGAATAAATAATATATCAAATCATCCACCATGCTTGTGTGCAGTCTGTCCAATCAACCCCTACCACAAGAGGGGGTCATAAAGCACACTAATATAATTATACAACATTGTATTCATGGACTCCAAATCACCCTTTAACGAGGGAAAATCTCACTAGGCATCCTTTTTTAAGGGAAGTGTTTAACAATTATTGCATATATGGATATACCATTGCATCATTCTCAATCATTAATAGCCAATTTTACACTCCAATATCCGTAGACTAAAGTGCTAATGCTATCGCACATTGTCCCCAATGGAATAACGGAATCTCCCTAATACAGTGTCATCCGTTGACTACACAAAGGCTCCTTTGCCCAATTGAAACAGATGCCAGCCAGTGACGGAATGATTTATCTCACTCACTCACTCAGTCCGTAGATGTCACCTCTCACATGCACATGCTTATTCACATGGGAGTAACATTAATATAGTCTGCCAGTATACTGAGCCATAAACTTAAGGCTCTACCACATCCCGGCAATTTTGCCTCATCCCCGTACTCATAATGGGATTAATATGTCCACAATGTGCCTGAGATGTTAAGCCGTGATATTAAGCTCTGACACACCTCAACAATGTTGCCTCGACACGTTTGCCCTACACTATCATATTAGGGTACATGAGGAGGCTTAGCCCTTTTTCTGTGCGCTTATGATTTTACAACGGCGCAAAATACTCCTGGCCACGATGAGAGCCGCATGCGGCGGCACGGACGCCGAGCTTTTATAAACAACGTGCGTGGCTCTCATCATGGCCAGGAGTATTTTTTGCCGTTGTAAAATCATTATACTGCCAACAAAGTATAAATATCTACCATGTTGTGCCCCTGATGAAATAATTGCCCTTCAATGTGCTTCCTGCACAAAAAATCCCCCTAGACTGTCTCTCTCCATAATATCCCTCCCACACCACCCTTCTCCATAATATACCCCCTACACCACACCTCCCCATAATATACCCCCTTCCCCACCCCTCACCATAATATACCCCCTACACCGCACCTCCCCATAATATACCCCCTACACCACCCCTCACCATAATATACCCCCTACACCACACTTCCCCATAATATACCCCCCTACACTGCACCTCCCTATAATATACCCCCTACACCGCACCGCCCCATAAGATACTTCCCACACACTGCACCCCTCCCCTTAATATACCCCCCACACCAGCCCTCTCCATAATATACCCCCACACCACCCCTCTCCATAATATACCCCCCACCCAACCCCTCTCCATAATATACCACCTACACCGCCACTCACCATTATACCCCCCACACCACCCCTCTCCATAATATACCCCCACACCACCCCTCTCCATAATATACCCCCTACACCGCCCCTCACCAAAATATACCCCCACACATGCCGCCCCTCCCCATGATAAATGTCCCTCTCCATAATATCCTGCCTACACCACCCCTCTCCATAATATCCCCTTCGCTGTCTCTCCCTATAATATACTCCATACACCACCCCTCTCCAAAACATACCTCTCCATCCCATAATATCCCACCTACACCGTCCCTCTCCATATTGTTCGTCTCCACAATGTGCCCCACATACTGCCCCTAGTCTCTATAATGTCCTCCCTCCACACTGCCCGTCTGAACACACACACATACACACACTCACTTACACATACTCATACACACCACACACACAGTCATACACACACTCACTTACACATACTCATACACACACACAGTCACTTACACATACTCATACACACACACTCACTTACACATACTCATACACACACACACTCACTTACACATACTCATACACACACATACCACACTCACTTACACATACTCATACACACACATACCACACTCACTTACACATACTCATACACACACACACTTACACATACTCATACACACACACACACACTCACTTACACATACTCATACACACACTCACTCATACACACACACACTCACACATACTCATACACACACACTCACTTACACATACTCATACACACACTCACTCATACACACACACTCACACATACTCATACACACACACACACACTCACTTACACATACTCTTACACACAGTCATACACACTCACTTGCACATACTCATACAAACACAGTCATTTAAACATACTCATACACACACTCACTTATATATATATATATACACACACCACACTTACACACACTCATACACACACACTCTCATACACACAATGCTGTGCGGCTGCCCTTGTGGACTAACACCATGGATTCATGCCCCATACCTTATGCATGCACAGCAAATGACAGCTCTCCAATCTTCAGCAGATCAGCTCCTGCACCTCATTGGAGCGCTGCTGCGCACCATTTTTCCCGCCGGCCGCCTTGTCCCCGCCTCTTCTGCCCTGCTCTGCGTCGCCAGCAGCAGTGTGAGGAGGTCACAGCATGATGACCTCATCACTCTGCTGCACGCTAGGCCGCGGAGCAGCAACAACGGCTCTGCTCTGCTCTGTGCCAGATATAATGCATTCAAATGTATTCGCGTCTCAAAGATGCAAATACATCTGGATACATCATTCATGCGCGATCAGGAAGGAGTCTGCCAGCCCGGCCACAAATGAAGTTTTGGCGGCCGCAATAAAAAGTATAGTGCCAGGCCTCCGGCGGCCCTGAACAGCCGTCTGGGGACCGGCCTGGGGGGCAAATGCATCCCTGCCACCCGGCTCAGCCCGCCACTGGTTGTATGGAATGGTAGTCTGGAACACGATTCCATCCTTTTTCAAAATGGTTTGCACCTTACCACTTGTATATTTAGTTCCCTTATCTGCACGCAGGGCTTTTGGCATTCTTCCAATTTGTTAAACACCACAGCTAGATATTCTTCAAGTTTCTGCAGAACTTCATCCTTACTGTGAAGCAGGTAGGCGACTGTATATCTGGGGTAGTCATCAATAAATGTAAGAAAATATCTAGTCTTCTTGCAAGGAGTTTGAACACTCATTGGGCCGCATACATCTGTATGTATCAGATCCAGTGGCTGTGCAGATCTAGTGGTGCTTATTTTAGGAAACAATTTTCTGGACATTTTCCTTTTAAGATAGCTAGTACACTTCATTATTTGACTACACTTGTTGATTTCAATACCATTTACAAGTTGAGCTAGCTACCTTAATGCTTCTGGGTCTCTGTGCCCAAGATATATGTGCCATACATGGATACAGTTCTTATGTAGAACTTGTCTAGCACTGTACTCTTTCTTTGCATTTCAGCTGATAAAGTTCATCTTGGATTTTTCCTTCTGTAAGAGTGTGACCCTTCTTTGAGATGATGCAGCTGTTATCTTTAAAAGTAATTACATTCCCCTTTTGTGTGAGCTTCTTTACTGACAGAAGATTGCTTTGAAGACTGGGAACATAGAGAACATACTTTATTGGGATCTTTCTGCTTTGTGTTGCGGAAACTGGACAGTGGAGGTAGGCCTTCTCCTACTCCTTCTGAAGTCATATAGTGACCATTAGCTAAGATGACCTTTTCTGACTTGCTTTCATTAAGTATATATAGAGAGATGGTGCGCACTCAGATCTTAGATAAAGTAGGTGCTGGTGAATCGGACCACTAGGGCCCATAGCATATATACAATACATGGTGAATTCTCAAAAATATATACAGAATATATACATAGATTATGGATAGACAGTCATCAGTGTATAAATATAGTAAATGATGTACATAAACAAACAAAAACATAAATGAACAATAAAGTATGAAAAGTTACTGCTGAAATGTTGCTAGTCAGCTATAGCATATTAATTTGATTTATTAAGCCAAGTACAAAATTCAAAATTAACTCCAGGAGTTTAAGAGACCAGAGACATCATAGATTTACCTTCATAGAAATAGTGGCGGATCTAGGGCACTTGGAAAGGATACATATCCCCTTAAGGTAATTGTGGAAGCTATAGGTGGAAACATATACAAAAATATAAGCTATCCATTGGTTGTAGAATAAGGGTAGAATAACAGGTTCAGCAAAGGCTGTATGATGTACCTGAAAGGTTTAGAAGCGTGGAAAATGGCTTTAACGGGTGCTGCCTAGTAATTGTAATAGAAATGTCATAGATTGGTTTCAGCTGGGTAGTGCTGTAAACTGGTTTCAGCTGGATAATGTAAAAGGAGATAGCTTAGAATACTGTTAATAGAAATGACTTAAAGGTATATGCCAAGGTGTGTAGTATACCTTAAGGTAGGTAGGTTTCAGCTTGAGGCTGCAGTGGCCATCATTAAGTGGTTTCCACCTGTAAAATGAGTGGCACATAATGAAAATAATATTGCCAGTGCTAAAGTGCAGTATAGTGTGTACTCATATGGCGTGGATTACCTGGGGGATCCTGAGAGGAGGGAATGAGCAGTAACTGTGGCGCTCCCGCACCCTGTCCTGGAGTGGATGGGAGGCTGTCATGGTCCGTGATGTAGCGGGGTTTAAGTACCGCGCTGAGCACCGCCGGTCCGGAATTGCGTCATCCGGCCCGGAAGTGACACAGCGCTATGAGGGGAGAGACAAGGCACATGCGCGGCGGTTGTCGACATTGCACGGTAGAGGAGAGGGCTGCGATGATGATGCAGTGTGTGAAAGTGACCGCGCTTGCGCGGTAGAGAAGAAAGTTGTGATGTTAACACAGTATTATAATGGGGAAGAGGGCGAAATTGTAATGCAGGAGAGAGTATGAAGGAAACATAAGGGGGGAAAAGGAATAAAAGGGGGGACGGGCAGACACTACTATGATAAATGGGCCATAATAGAGAGCGGTCTCTATAGAGAAAATGAAAAAATATTTAAATAAAACTATAAATAAAAATAAAAATAATAATATGAAAATGAAATGAAAATAAAAATGAATGGAGCGATGAGAATAATGAAAAAATGAAAAAAATTAAACAAAAACTTGAAAAAATTAAAAAGGAAAAAAGGAAATATTGATTAGAATAAAAAAGGAAAACTTTTTTTGAAAAAGACTTATCAATCATTGTGGAATATCAGCGTGTCTGAAAATAGTAACCAACAATAGGTTAATTATAAAAGCCAATTTATTTCTCTATTAAGGCCTTTAGGCGACAATGTGTCTAATTTGGGAATCCATTAGGTTTCCCTCTGTTTCAAGAGTTTTATGTGATTGCCACCTCTTCTGGGTTTAGATACCTGTTCAATCACTTGATATTTTAGTTGTGCCACTGTGTGTTTGTGTTTGATGAAGTGATCTGGAATGGGTAGCCATGTTTTGCCACATCTAATTGTAGATTTGTGGCTAGCAATTCTATCTTTGACATGTTGTGTCGTCTCACCCACGTATAAAAGGCCACAAGGGCACTTGATGACATATATTACGAAGTTGGAGTCACAGGTATAGAACCCTTGTATAGGGAATGATTTGCCCATGCGTGGATGAGTGACTGTATCTGATTTAATAATATTTGAACAGGAAGCACAACTAAGGCAAGGGAAGGTGCCCTTGCGACGTGTGGCTAGCTGCCGTTGTGTTGATATAGGTAGTTTGCTGCCTATATCTGCCCGAACCAATTTATCCTTGATGTTGGGGGCTCTCCTGTTACACATAAGAGCCGGTGTGCTAAAGGCTTTGATGTTAGGATATGCCTTCGTGAGCAATGACCAATGTTTGCGAATGATGGAGTGAATTTTCGGCATAAGGGGGTGATAGGTATGAACAAAAGGGACTCTTTCAGGATTTGAGATAGTTGAGACTGTCGTGGGTGGATCTAGGACTCATGTTCTCTCTTGAAGGAGTCTAGCAGGGTAATTTCTCTCTAAGAATTTAGATGACATCTCATCCAGACGAGTAGGTAGTAATTCTGGGTCAGAAACTATTCTTGATATACGTGTAAACTGTGACCTGGGTAGACTATCTTTTGTGGCCTTTGGATGGCTGCTAGAGTAATAAAGTAAACTATTACAGTCTGTAGACTTTGTATACAGATCAGTAGTGAGATTACCCAAAGGATCTTTGTGTATCTTTGTATCCAAGAAAGGTATGTGAGTCATGTCATAGTTGATAGAAAACTGTAGACCATTATCCAGTGAGTTCAGATAGGTGTGAAAGGATTCCAAGGACTCAGGAGAGCCTGTCCAGATAACGAATAGCGATAACAAATGATGCATTCTTTAAACACCTCATTGGAATAAATAAAAAAATTTTCAAAAGAGTGCATGAACGCATTTGCGTAAGCCGGTGCCACGTTTGACCCCATTGCCGTCCCCCGTAACTGGACATATTATGTGTCCTCAAATAGAAAGAAATTTTCATATAGGACTAGCGAAAGGAGGTCTAGACATAATTGGATGGATTCAACAGACATATTGGAAGTTTCCAATAAGGACCGGGTGGCTTGTAACCCCTTGGTATGAGAAATGGATTTATAGAGACTGTTGACGTCTAAAGTAACCAATAGACTCGTAGGGGATGTGGTTTTGAGGTCATGGACAATTTTCAGAAAATGTTCAGTGTCTAATAAAAAAGAGGGAGTAATCTTTACCAATGGTGTAAGGATTTTCTCAAGATAGAGAGAGGAGAAAGTATGGAGTCAGTTGATGCCACGATTGGCCTGCCAGGGGGGTTTTTCAGAGATTTGTGGATTTTCGGATGGATATAGAAAACGGGAGTGATAAGATGAGGATTGGTAAGAAATGTGACTGTTTTATTGTCTAGAATATTATTATCCAGGTAGGTTTTGAGCACGAACTGAATCTTACGATTGATGTCAAATGTGGGGTCCCTTGGTATAGGTTTATAGGTGTGTATATCGGATAGTTGCCGTTCAATTTCACCAATATACATGTTATGTTCCAGAATGAAGATGGCACCCCTGTTATGAATGGGTCACCGAAGAGAAAAAAACAAAACAAGCTAAGTCACAGAAAACCAGAGAGGTTGGTAACTATGCAGATTGCAGATCCCTGATCCTAACCACACAACTATCAGCAGCCGTGGAGCGTACCTACGATGATCCTAGACGCTTCGTCATAGCCAGAGAACTACATAAGCCTGAAGCAAGAAAAGGGGAAAACTAACTGCCCCAGAGCAGACCCCAAAGGAAAGACAGCCCCCACACATGTTTTGACGGTGAAACAAGATGAAAGCACAAACACAGGCAGGAAAATAGGCTGAGCAAACGATGGTGCCCAAACTAACTGGAAAGGATAGGAAAGGAAAGACACTGTCTGCAATGTGCAAAAAACCCTACAAAAATAATGTCCAACACTTCTGATAGCAAAATTAACCCTGAAGTCACTAGACTTCTCCCACTATATCAGCACTCTGAAATATTCTGAGACAGAGCAAAAAGAGGCCAATCTAATAAGGGACAAAAAGAAAATTGGCAAATACAGGTAAATAAGAGTGGAAATTCAGCACAGCCCCAGCCGGGGCTGGCTGACCACACAAAAAACTGAATAGACCAACAAAATCAAGTGTGAACATTAGCAGAAAAACTTAGCTTTAGATGACTGGAACAGAGCTGAAAACCAAGACCTGACAAGCCAGAAGGAATCACCAGCAACAGAATAGGGAGTCGGCTGTCTTAAATCTAGTCTGAGATTCCTGAGGTCCAATCATCATCCTCATTATCAGGTGGCAGATCTCTACTGATTAAATCAGTCTCACTACCTCCTGTTACCACCAGAGGGAGCCTGGCAGGAGAACTCACAACTAGTGGACCAGAAAATGAACTCACAACACCCCCCCTTATCAGCCGGTTTAATGATGATGTTTTTGTGATTTTGTAGTGCTATAAGGGCTTGTTTTTCTACCCGTGTCAAATTGTTATGGTTCGGAAAGAATCCAAACATTGTTTGTGTATTAGATCCTTAACTTCTCTATCAATAAAGGAAATGCATGTCTCTGTAGCATGGGATGACTGTTGAGGATTAAGGGAGCTTGGAATCCGTAGTCCCAGATTTGTAACCGAAAGCTCCGCAACAGAGACATCCCCAATTGGAGACACTCTGATATCAGAGGTTTCTGGTAAAGTCCCAAAATGTGTTTTCAGTCTGATGGCACGGTAGAAACGTTGAAGGTTCTTCTCCAGCTGGAAAGCATCCCAGTTGGGGGTAGGACAAAACAAAAGTCCTTTTTGAAGTACTGATAGCTCAGCAGGGGAGAGTGTATGTTTGGAAATATTAACTACCATTTTGGGTGGTGTCTTATCTGGGATCTGCGAGTGGTCATTTTGTCATTTCCTGGATCTTCGCGTCTGTCGCCGCGTTGGAATCCTCCCCTGCGGCCCTTCGAAAAAAATGTGGTCTTGTTGAACCTGTAGATGAGTCGCTCTCTGTAATGAAAGACCTATCAACACAACGGCAGCTAGCCACACGTCGTTTTCTATAAACTATGACATGACTCACATACCTTTCTTGGATACAATGATACACAAAGATCCTTTGGGTAATCTCACTACTGATCTGTATACAAAGTCTACAGACTGTAATAGTTTACTTCATTACTCTAGCAGCCATCCAAAGGCCACAAAAGATAGTCTACCCAGGTCACAGTTTACACGTATATCAAGAATAGTTTCTGACCCAGAATTACTATCTACTCGTCTGGATGAGATGTCATCTAAATTCTTAGAGAGAAATTACCCTGCTAGACTCCTTCAAGAGAGAACATGAGTCCTAGATCCACCCACGACAGTCTCAACTATCTCAAATCCTGAAAGAGTCCCTTTTGTTCATACCTATCACCCCCTTATGCCGAAAATTCACTCCATCATTCGCAAACATTGGTCATTGCTCACGAAGGCATATCCTAACATCAAAGCCTTTAGCACACCAGCTCTTATGTGTAACAGGAGAGCCCCCAACATCAAGGATAAATTGGTTCGGGCAGATATAGGCAGCAAACTACTTATATCAACATAACGGCAGCTAGCCACACGTCGCAAGGGCACCTTCCCTTGCCTTAGTTGTGCTTCCTGTTCAAGTATTATTAAATCAGATACAGTCACTCATCCACGCACGGGCAAATCATTCCCTATACAAGGGTTCTATACCTGTGACTCCAACTTCGTAATATATGTCATCAAGTGCCCTTGTGGCCTTTTATACGTGGGTGAGACGACACAACATGTCAAAGATAGAATTGCTAGCCACAAATCTACAATTAGATGTGGCAAAACATGGCTACCCATTCCAGATCACTTCATCAAACACAAACACACAGTGGCACAACTAAAATAACAAGTGATTGAACAGGTATCTAAACCCAGAAGAGGTGGCAATCACATAAAACTCTTGAAACAGAGGGAAACCTACTGGATTCACAAATTAGACACATTGTCACCTAAAGGCCTTAATAGAGAAATAAATTGGCTTTTATAATTAACCTATTGTTGGTTACTATTTTCAGACACGCTGATATTCCATAATAATTGGTAAGTCTTTTTCAAAAAAAGTTTTTCCTTTTTTATTCTAATCAAATTTTCCATTTTTCCTTTTTAATTTTTTCAAGTTTTTGTTTAATTTTTTTAATTTTTTCATTATTCTCATCGCTTGAACTATTTATCCATTTATTTTTATTTTCATTTTATTTTCATATTATTATTTTTATTTATAGTTTTATTAAATTATTTTTTCATTTTCTCTATAAAGACTGCTCTCTATTATGGCCCATTTATCATTAACATGCTACTATAATCTATTTATCTGCCCGTCCCCCCCTTTTATTCCTTTTTCCCCCTTATGTTTCCTTCATACTCTCTCCTGCATTACAATTTTGCCCCCTTCCCCATTATAATAACAATCCCAATCAATTACCCCCAGCCCTCAATGAGGGTCCTCTTCTCACAAAAAATAAACCTAAAACTAAACAAAGCCGTTTGCCGTTTTTTCAGGTGGGTCCAAAAAAATACGGCAGAGGGGATGTAGGGGCGGGAAATTTACCAAAAAAAAGAATAAACAACAAATACCAGAGGATCAAGTGAGCCATTCAGAACAAAAAATTTTTAATCTTAGTGACTACAGTTTAAAGGATAATGAGAAAAGATTACTGAGTAAAGGCCTTAAATTTGCACCCAGTGTGGGTTTTAACAAGTTCCAGGCGTTTATTGGTATCAAAACTTTTATGAGGAGATTAGCCATAAAAAAATTCTATATGAAAAAAAGAGTGACTTCTAGCGACGTCACGAATCCGTTTGAAATTATAGACCCTTATCAGCATACCGGTCTAAAGAAGAAATCCAATTTCAATCCGACTCAAGAATACTCAGAAGCCTTTTAGGCATTTCAGAATAACGTGATACAGGATATTAGGAGTATATCTGATAAAAGATGCAGAAAATTTAAATATAATTTATCTAGCAGTGAACGTTCAGCTATTAAACGGCTTCAGACAAATCATGCAATTACACTAAGACCGGCTGACAAAGGGGGCAGCATAGTAATTTTGAACACTTCTGACTATGAGGAAGAGTCTTTGAGGATACTATCGGATTCACGTACCTATGAATTATTGGACAGTGACCCTTCAGAAAGGTACCTTGCAGAAATGCAGGTCCTCATCAAATGTGGTTTCGATAAGGGGTACATTAAGAAAGAGGAATTTGACTTTATCAACACCACTCACCCTAGGATACCATATTTTTATTACATCCCAAAGATACATAAGAGTTTGATCAAACCCCCGGGCCGACCAATAATATCGGCTATTGGCGGCCTGACGGCTAATCTTTCTAAGTTTGTGGACTACCATTTACAGCAATTAGTCCCTGCCCTTCCAGTCTATTTGAAGGACACTACTCATGTTTTACAGGTTTTAAATACTATAGAATGGAAAGATCATTTCATCTTAGGGACTTTAGATATAACTTCCCTTTACACAGTTATTGAACATGAAAAGGGTTGCAAATCTGCGGAATTCTTTATGTCAGAGGCTAAAAGCTTTCCCAGCGAGCAAATTGCTTTTATTGTCGACTGTATTTATTTTATACTCACCCACAACTATTTTTACTATGGAGCGAACTACTACTCCCAGAAGTGGGGGACCGCTATGGGTACCAGATTCGCGCCCAGTTATGCAAATTTGTATGTTGGCAAGTGGGAACATGAAACCATCTTTCCCGAGGGCAGGCTGCGCGCGAATCTGGTACTCTGGCACCGCTTCATAGATGATATTATTTTTATTTGGTCTGGTGGGCCTACTCTTTTAACAGATTTTATCGATGAATTGAATAAAAATTGTTATTTTTTAAAATTTACCGCAACTACTAGTCTCACGGAGATTAACTTTTTGGACTTAAAAATCTTTATTGAGGACAACACCATTCAGACACAACTATTTCACAAACCCACTGATTCAAACAATTATATTTCGCTAGAAAGCTGTCATCTCCCAAGTTGGCTTCTTAATATTCCAAAGAGCCAATTCATACGGGCTCATAGAAATTGTTCCAAGTCACAGGACTATTTAACTGAGGCTGAAACTCTAATCAAAAAATTTTGTCAAAAAGGTTATGATACCCAATCCCTGCTAGCAACCAGGGAATATATTGGACATATACCAAGGGAACAATTCCTTAGACATAAAATAAAAAATAAAGAAAATATTAGTATAGACGAGATTCCTATCATCACCCAGTATAATTCAAATAGTCAAATTCTCAGAAAAATTATAAATAAACACTGGGGTATTTTGAAGAATGATAAAATCATAGGGGAAGTTCTACCAGCCCGCCCTAGGTTTGTCTTTAGAAGGGCAAATAATTTAGGTAACCTGGTAGCCCCTTCTATTTCAATATCTAAAAAAGGCCCAAATTCTCATTCACAACAGCAATTAAAAGGTTTTTTTCCCTGCAAAAAATGTGTATCTTGCTGAAAATTAGGCAGTAAGAAACAATTCTCTATTATAAATAAATCCATGGAGATTCAGATTCGTGATTTTATCACCTGTGACACGAAGGGGGTGATATATTGTATCACATGTCCATGTGATAAATTATATATAGGTCGAACGATACGTCCCTTAAATGTCAGAATTGGGGAACATTTACGGAATATTTGTAAGAAATTCACAGGTCACCCCCTCTCTAATCATTATCTTACACATCATGGGAGCTCCCTAAGGGACACTAAAGTGACTGGGATTCAAATAGTTAAAAGAAGTATCAGGAAAGGTAATTTTATCCATCAGACGTCCAGGGTGGAAAGTAAATGGATATTTGAATTGAATACTCTGATCCCAAACGGTTTAAATAGCGAGATTGAGCTATTTGCTTTTAATGCATAGTATAATGCTCCATTGCTATATACTGGAGGCTATATAAGGGTTCCTCTTGCTCTAGGGGGCCATCCCTGAAGAAGGAATCAGTGAATTCCGCAACGCCTAGGATTTGCCATTGCTTTCTGGCCCCATCAGCGCCCCATAGGGCTTTCTTGCCTGTCACGTGATCTATCACGTGACTGTGATGTCACGCAAGGTCCTTCAGCTTTTTTGGACCTTGCAGGCCTGCTTTTGCAAGCGGCGGCTGGTACTCTTACAGCCTGCCGATATACACCTCCAGCTGCGCGCCAGTCACCGGCCGGGACGGCGGCATGCTAGGAGGTAGCACCCTTTAGCTCCAGTAACTATATACCTGTGTTGGGGAGTATTATTGGGAAAGGACCTGGAAATCCACCCTGCATTCTGAAGACCCTTTTCCCTGCCTCGCCAGTTTTTAGCTTCAGTAAAGGTAATAGATTTCTTCATAAGATATCTTTATTTAACCAAGACACATTTAATTAGCGCAAGTTTCTATTAGGTTTATTTATTATTATGGCTTTTATAATTAACCTATTGTTGTTTGCTATTTTCAGACATGCTGATATTCCACAATAATTGGTAAGTCTTTTTCAAAAAAAGTTTTTCCTTTTTTATTCTAATCAATTTTTCCTTTTTTCCCTTTTATTTTTTTCAAGTTTTTGTTTAATTTTTTTCATTTTTTCATTGTTTTCATTATTCTCATCGCTTGAACTATTTATCCATTTATTTTTATTTTTATTTTCATTTTATTTTCATATTATTATTTTTATTTATAGTTTAATTTAATTTTTTTTCATTTTCTCTATAAAGACCGCTCTCTATTATGGCCCACTTATCATTAACATGCTACTATAATCTATTTATCTCATAGTAGTGTCTGCCCGTCCCCCCTTTTATTCCTTTTTCCCCTTATGTTTCCTTTATACTCTCTCTTGCATTACAATTACGCCCCCTTCCCCATTATAATACTGTATTAACATCACAACTTTTTTCTCTACCGCACAAGCGTGTTCACTTTCACACACTGCATCATCATTGCAGCCCTCTCCTCTACCGCGCAAGCGCGGTCTTCCTCATATGCCGACAACCACCGCGCATGCGCCTTGTCTCTCCCCTCATAGCGCTGTGTCACTTCCGGATCGGATGACGCACTTCCGGTCCAGCGGTGCACAGCGCAGTATTTAAACCCCGCTACATCACGGACCATGACAGCCTCCCATCCACTCCAGGACAGGGCGCGGGAGTGCCACCGTTACTGCTCATTCCCTCCTCTCAGGATCCCCCAGGTAATCCACGCCATATGAGTACACACTATACTGCACTTTAGCGCTGGCAATATTATTTTCATTATGTGCCACTCATTTTACAGGTGGAAACCACTTAATGACGACCATTGCAGTCTCAAGCGAAAACCTACCTACCCCAGGTAATCCACGCCATATGAGTACACATCATACTGCACTTTAGCGCTGGCAGCAGTATTTCCATTATGTGCCACTCATTCTACAGGTGGAAACCACTAAATGATGGCCACTGCAGCCTCAAGCTAAAACCTACTTACCTTAAGGTATACTACACACCTTGACATATACCTTTAAGTCATTTCTATTAATAGTATACTAAGCTATCTCCTTTTCCATTACCAGCTGAAACCAGTTTGCAGCACTACCCAGCTGAAACCAATCTATGACATTTCTACTACAATTACTAGGCAGCACCCGTTAAAGCCATTTTCCACGCTATCTAAACCTTTCAGGTACATCATACATCCTTTGCTGAACCTGTTATTCTACCCATATTCTACAACCAATGGATAGCTTATATTTTTGTATATGTTTCTACCTATAGCTTCCACAATAACCTTAAGGGGATATATATCCTTTCCAAGTGCCCTAGGTCCGCCACTATTTCTATGAAGGTAAATCTATGATGTCTCTGGTCTCTTAAACTCCTGGAGTTAATTTTGAATTTTGTACTTGGCTTAATAAATCAAATTAATATGCTATAGCTGACTAGTAATATTTCAGCAGTAACTTTTCATACTTTATTGTTCATTTTTGTTTTCGTTTGTGTATGTACAACCTTTACTATATTTATACACTGGTGACTGTCTATCCATAATCTATATATATATTCTGTATATATTTTGAGAATTCACCATGTATTGTATATATTCTTTTATTTTAGTGTACCCCATGAGTAAGATCCGGGAGGATCGAAACGTCGGGTATTCTGATTGTACATATTCTAATCTTGCTTGGGCACACTTTTGTAGATGGATTTGACATATTGAATAAATACACAAGTTTTTGCATACTATCAACTTGTTGAGTGTGGTGAATCATTTCTTTTTTATATGCTATGGGCCCTAGTGGTCCAATTCACCAGCACCTACTTTATCTAAGACCTGAGTGCGCACCATCTCTCTATATATAGTCTATGATTTTTTCTGGTGCTAGCAACGGTCTGAACAGATGTCTTCAGAAACCTTCGCCTATGACGCTGCAACAAGTTCCAGCATCTTAGCACAAGTTTCAGATTCTAACGATTTTTTGAAAACTCCAGCACAGGAGTTAAGAACGAGAGACTACGAAAAGGAGAGACGCAAACTACTATCCTATGATCTTCATTGTAGAACCCTAGCTGAGTATCATAAGCAAGGGAAGATTCCGAGGGACCTCAGGTGTCACCTGCATCCAACTCTCTTCAGTGACAACGAGGAATTCTGTGATAAATATAAAAAAATATTATACAAGTGTTCTCTTGACATTATAATCCTAACTGTTGAATTCTTGCAGAAAGTGATTGCTGATACTAAATAAAGCATCAAAGCTGTGGAAACCCAACTATCCGCCACCTTATCTACTGCTGACTGGTCAAACCTGAAAGATAAAACAGAAAAAATTCTATCGGAACAACAGAAATTCCTACAAGAGAGGAAATGTCAGAAGTTCCAACGGGACACCGACGACTATAGTAATAACAGAGTCTACCGATGGAGCGAAACCTCTGGAACAAGTTCCTGGCAACGCCAATCCAATCACAGATTCGGCTCTTTCAGTACAGAGAGCGACTCATCTGCAGGTTCAACAAGAACATGTCTTTTGTCGAAGGGCCACAGGGGAGGATTCCAAAGCGGTGACAGATGCGAAGCTCCAGGAAACGACAAAATGACCACTCGATCACAGGTAAGGCACCACCCAACCTGGTAGTTAATATTTCCAAACATACACTCTCCCCTGCTGAGCTATCAGTACTTCAAAAAGGACTTTCATTTTGCCCTACCCCCAACTGGATAACAAAAGGGGGAGGACGCCCCCTGACAAAGGTTTCCTGAAACGCAAGTTGGGGCGAACAAGGTTACCCTGCGGCCTCTATCTACCTCTCAGTCCAGGGATTATGCATTGTTTGTTTATTTAAATTTGCACTTTCTACCTTGCCTGGCTATGTTGTTATCTAGCTTGACTATATACTGGTATATCATTGGTATTATATATATTATTTAAAAACCAGTCTTCAGATACATGTTTATTATGTACTCTATTGTACAATTATGGGCAGTATTGGCCAACAGGGTATCAGTGTCCATTTTCGCTGATTTGTTTTTATGATTTTATAGTACATCATATTTGTACCTTGCCTTCCATTCTAATAAAGAATTTTATATTTGACATTCAGTTGTGTTTTTGGATTCGTCCTCCCCCTTTTGTTATGCATGTCTTTGCAACTGGTCATATATAGTCCTTGGGTGTTCATGTTGGTGGTTAATTATATAATATTACACTGGATATTGTGTTTAGAATTCCCCACATGTCTTATACACCAGGTTCTACTACCTTCTTTATTTATTACCCCCAACTGGGATGCTTTCCAGCTGGCGAACGACCTTCAACGTTTCTACCGTGCCATCAGGCTGAAAACACATTTTGGGACTTTACCAGAAACCTCCGATATCAGAGTGTCTCCAATTAGCGACATCTCAGTTGCGGAGCTTTCGGTTACAAATCTGGGACTACGGACTCCAAGCTCCTTTAATCCTCCACAGTCATCGCATGCTACAGAGACATGCATTTTCTTTATTGATAGAGAGGTTAAAGATCTAATACACCAACAACGTCTGGGTTTCTTTCCGAATCATAACAATTTGACACGGGTAGAAAAACAAGCGCTTATAGCACTACAAAATAACAAAAACAACATCATTAAACCGGCTGATAAGGGGGGTGCCATCGTCATTCTGGAACGTAACATGTACATTGGTGAAATTGAATGGCAACTATCCGATATACACACCTATAAACCTATACCAAGGGACCCCACATTTGACATCAATCGTAAGATTCAGTCCTTGCTAAAAACCTACCTGGATAATAATATTCTAGACAATAAAACAGTCACATTTCTTAGCAATCCTCATCCTATCACTCCTGTTTTCTATATCCTTCCGAAAATCCACAAATCTCTGATAAACCCCCCTGGCAGGCCAATCATGGCATCAACTGACTCTATACTTTCTCCTCTCTCTATCTATCTTGAGAAGATCCCTACACCATTGGTAAAGATTACTCCCTCTTTTTTATTAGACACTGGACATTTTCTGAAAATTATCCATGACCTCAAAACCACATCCCTTACTGGTCTATTGGTTACTTTAGACGTCAACAGTCTCTATACATCCATTTCTCATACCGAGGGGATACAAGCCACCCGGTCCTTATTGGAAACTTCCAATATGTCTGTTGAATCAATCCAATTATATCTAGACCTCCTTTCGCTAGTCCTATATGAAAATTTCTTTCTATTTGAGGACACATACTATGTCCAGTTACGGGGGACGGCGATGGGGTCAAACGTGGCACCGGCTTACGCAAATGCGTTCATGCACTCTTTTGAAAAAATTTTTATTTATTCCAATGAGGTGTTTAAAGAATCCATCATTTGTTATCATCGCTATATTAATAATATTTTCTTTATCTGGACAGGCTCCCCTGAGTCCTTGGAATCCTTTCACACCTATCTGAACTCACTGGATAATGGTCTACAGTTTTCTATCAACTATGACATGACTCACATACCTTTCTTGGATACAATGATACACAAAGATCCTTTGGGTAATCTCACTACTGATCTGTATACAAAGTCTACAGACTGTAATAGTTTACTTCATTACTCTAGCAGCCATCCAAAGGCCACAAAAGATAGTCTACCCAGGTCACAGTTTACACGTATATCAAGAATAGTTTCTGACCCAGAATTACTACCTACTAGTCTGGATGAGATGTCATCTAAATTCTTAGAGAGAAATTACCCTGCTAGACTCCTCCAAGAGAGAACACGAGTCCTAGATCCACCCACGACAGTCTCAACTATCTCAAATCCTGAAAGAGTCCCTTTTGTTCATACCTATCACCCCCTTATGCCGAAAATTCACTCCATCATTCGCAAACATTGGTCATTGCTCATGAAGGCATATCCTAACATCAAAGCCTTTAGCACACCAGCTCTTATGTGTAACAGGAGAGCCCCCAACATCAAGGATAAATTGGTTCGGGCAGATATAGGCAGCAAACTACCTATATCAACACAACGGCAGCTAGCCACACGTCGCAAGGGCACCTTCCCTTGCCTTAGTTGTGTTTCCTGTTCAAATATTATTAAATCAGATAGTCACTCATCCACGCACAGGCAAATCATTCCCTATACAAGGGTTCTATACCTGTGACTCCAACTTCGTAATATATGTCATCAAGTGCCCTTGTGGCCTTTTATACGTGGGTGAGACGACACAACATGTCAAAGATAGAATTGCTAGCCACAAATCTACAATTAGATGTGGCAAAACATGGCTACCCATTCCAGATCACTTCATCAAACACAAACACACAGTGGCACAACTAAAATATCAAGTGATTGAACAAGTATCTAAACCCAGAAGAGGTGGCAATCACATAAAACTGGATTCACAAATTAGACACATTGTCACCTAAAGGCCTTAATAGAGAAATAAATTGGCTTTTATAATTAACCTATTGTTGGTTACTATTTTCAGACACGCTGATATTCCATAATAATTGGTAAGTCTTTTTCAAAAAAAGTTTTTCCTTTTTTATTCTAATCAATTTTTCCATTTTTACGTTTTCATTTTTTCAAGTTTTTGTTTAATTTTTTTAATTTTTTCATTATTCTCATCGCTTGAACTATTTATCCATTTATTTTTATTTTCATTTTATTTTCATATTATTATTTTTATTTATAGTTTTATTAAATTATTTTTTCATTTTCTCTATAAAGACCGCTCTCTATTATGGCCCATTTATCATTAACATGCTACTATAATCTATTTATCTGCCCGTCCCCCCCTTTTATTCCTTTTTCCCCCTTATGTTTCCTTCATACTCTCTCCTGCATTACAATTTTGCCCCCTTCCCCATTATAATACTATGTTAACATCACAACTCTTTTCTCTACCGCGCAAGCGCGGTCACTTTCACACACTGCATCATCATCGCAGCCCGCTCCACTACCGCGCAAGCGCGGTCTTCCTCATATGCCGACAACCACTGCGCATGCACCTTGTCTCTCCCCTCATAGCGCTGTGTCACTTCAGGGCCGGATAACAAAAAAGAGAAGGAGGGCACCACCAACAATGCATGCGGAGATACACCAATAGTCAGTATAAAATATCAGTAAAGAAACAAGAGAAAGCTACTGACCATAACAATGGGATCACACACTGAATCAAAATAATGTAAATTTTATTAATTGCCAAGACAGACCAAAACACCATAAAAACAATTAAAAATCACTATATGACAGTGAAATTGAACCCTGAGGGGTTAATAATATAACCCTACAACAAACTCCCCTCGTATATAGATATCATAATACTGGCTGATCAATGTAATGATGGTGTACTTAGGTCACGGTACAGATCATAGTGCATATACATAGATATAGTCATTAATAGCAACAAAACCAATCATGAAATACAGAATGCTAAACCATAAATCTGTACACCGATGGATCAATATTCCATTTGAAATGATCATATAATAAGAAGGTAGAAAACCCGAAGGTACATCAGGGCCCCGATTGCAATGATTCGGAGCCTAATGACGTTCCTCCAAAATAAGCGCTAAAAAAATATATACAAGCACTGGGTGCAGAGTCATTACCATACCAAGGGGAGCCTGTGGATTGCCCGACACGTGTCTCTACCGCTGGGTAGCTTCGTCAGGGGCTGAAGAGTAAGCCTGTCAGACATGATATTTATATGATATATACAGTTTATAAGTAGCAGCTGAGGTAAATACCTATGCAATCGCGTGTGTAGAGAGGCGGGACCGGGCACTCTGTTTCAGCCCACAGCCCTGTAGTGTCATCACTTCCGGCGGAAGGAGGTCAATCCGGTCTATGTGTCCAGATACTGACAATGCGGCTGCGCAAACAAATCAGCGTTGTATACGCCGCTTTCCTATACAACAGCGAAAGAAGGTCATTTGTCTTGAAAGCGAGCACAGCGCATACGCCAGACATATGAAGGGAACAATTAGAGGATTCCCTGATCATAAGGGTTATTTATTTTTAAATTCGTATAGACCTCACAGTTATCTAAGTAGGCAATATGCCAACAACTAGAGAACTACCGGTCGCTAGCATATAGACATAGTTTTAGCATAATACCAGTAACAGCGCGATGTGTTAACATGAAAACTATGCAAACAGATCCCTTTTTAAGAAAACAAAAAATAAACAGTGGATCAAACAAATAACATGACATTATTATATGTCTCTTAGAAGTTAGTACTCCGCATGCGCTCACATATCAATAGATTGTATAAAAGAGTCGTTCATGAAAACAAAGGAAGCATTGTGAAATGTCCCTAAAAATCGATATAAGCTAAATCTATATTATAGAAGTACACTATATGATTTTTATGCTAGTTATAGCCTGTCTAAAACAATAACGCAAAAAATGAATGAATAAACACATAAAGTCGCTGTCAAATATATATGGTGTGTTTATGACATAACAATAACACAACACCCCACCCCCATAAACATACCATATATATTTGACAGTGATTTTTAGGGACATTTCACAATGCTTCCTTTGTTCTCACGAACAACGACTCTTTTATACAATCTATTGATATGTGAGCGCATGCGGAGTACTAACTTCTAAGAGACATATAATAATGTCATATTATGTTATTTGTTTGATCCACTGTTTATTTTTTGTTTTCTTAAAAAGGGATCTGTTTGCATAGTTTCCATGTTAACACATCGCACTGTTACTGGCATTATGCTAAAACTATGTCTATATGCTAGCGACCGGTAGTTCTCTAGTATGGTAATGGCTCTTCACCCAGTGCTTGTATATATTTTTTTAGCGCTTATTTTGGAGGAACGTCATTAGGCTCTGAATCATTGCAATCTGTACCTTCGGGTTTTCTACCTTCTTATTATATTATCATTTCAAATGGAATATTGATCCATCGGTGTACAGATTTATAGTTTAGCATTCTGTATTTCATGATTGGTTTTGTTGCTATTAATGACTTGATTCCCAGTCAAGTGATTTTTTATCATCAGCGCTATGTATATGCACTATGATCTGTACCATGACCTAAGTACACCATCATTACATTGATCAGCCAGTATTACGATATCTATATACAAGGGGAGTTTGTTGTAGGGTTATATTATTAACCCCTCAGGGTTCAATTTCACTGTCATATAGTGATTTTTAATTGTTTTATGGTGTTTTGGTCTGTCTTGACAATTAATAAAATTTACATTATTTTGATTCAGTGTGTGATCCCATTGTTATGGTCAGTAGCTTTCTCTTGTTTATTTACTGATATTTTATATTGACTATTGGTGTATCTCAGCATGCATTGTTGGTGGTGCCCTCCTTCTCTTTTTTGTTACTATTGTTTAGTGGCCTTACAAGCCACGTTTCCCTTTTGGGAGTGCAGGCACACCCTGTTGGTATATTTGGACTGTATTATGGATTTGGCAGCTAGAGAGGTGGGCTGGAGTAACCAGGCCCATGGTATCTTTGAGGATGTTACAAAATTATTCTTTTTCCTTTCAAACTGGTACGGGCAATAATGCCTTTGACAGCATTTCTGGGGATTTGGTGATTTTGCACAAATCCCTAACGAAGACCTGGTGGAACATTAAAAGCTTGGAGGAGTATAAGAGGTTTGGTTTTGTTCTTCGTGGATTGAGGGTTCAAATATTCCCAGCCTGGGAGGCTGAATGTTCATTTCAGAAAACTTGGGAAAATAGGCTTTTTCAGTGCTCTACCATTCTTATGAATTTGCTTATAGAACATGATAGACTGTCCCTAACGAACATCAAGGATAAAATTAAGGCATGTGAATTGAAACTAAGTACATTTGACCTTAAAACAGTGGTTGAACCTTTTCAGATTCATCTTAAAAACACCATTGATCAATATGAAAAAGATATAATTGGGGGTAAAAAATGCAAATTTAAGCGTGATCAAATGGATTTTACCAAAGGAAAAGCTTTTAAGTGGGTGCATAGGGGAAATAAAAGACGCTTTGCTCAGGATAATACCCCCAATAAGGATAATACAACAATTGCTGATTCCCAGTCAAGTGATTTTTTATCATCAGCGCAAAGCGATCTAGAAGGCGCCCCAGGAGGGGCAGACATGGCAAAAAAAAGAAAAATCAGAACATTCAAACAATGGTCCCCCAAACATCGGAGAAAAACCAGGCAGAGGCGGAGATATTGATCTTACCTGTGGCTGTTACAGACTCTTCTCCAACAATATCTAGTCTCAATCTGGGTAAGCTGTCTATCATTAATTTATCACAATATGAGCTGTCTGAAGTTGAAACTTCAATTTTACAACGTGGCTTATCATTCTGTCCTATGAATCCTTTGGATAAATTCACATTTATTAAGGATCTATATATGTTTTGTAGACAACTTACTTTCAAATTAATGTATCATCAACCTTCTATTATTGACAGCTTACCAATTGGAGAGAGACAAGCCTTGAGAGACCTTATATCTTTGTTGGAAGAAAATGAACATGTAGGGACGAGGACACGTTTTAAGGGACATTTACCCTCCCAGGCTACACCCAGTTTTTCTCTTTTCCCTGTGATACAAATCTTTTTTGATATGGTGAGCAGGGATATCAGGTTATTAGATGAGAGACCAAATCACCTGAATAATGTCAATCAATCAGAAAGGAAGGCAATACGTGAACTTGGCAATAATAGAGACCTGGTTATAAGGGAGGCAGATAAAGGGGGGAACATTGTTGTTTGGCCTGTTGAACTTTATCTTAAGGAGGCAAAAAGACAACTAAATAACTCCCGATTCTATCAGCTTCTTCCATCAGATCCCACCCCTGTCTTCAATTCGCAATTGAATAGTTTACTCTCCATGGCAATGGCACACAATGTAATTAATCAAAAGGAGAAGGAATTTTTGACTACCCACCACCCTAAGGTCCCTACATTTTACATGCTGCCTAAAGTGCACAAGTCGATCCAAGAACCACCAGACAGACCATTAGTGTCGGGGATAGGAGGGATCTTTGAGAAACCATGCATATATGTCGATTTCTTTTTGCAACCATTAGTCACCACTCTTGATTCCTTTATTAAGGACACATCTCATTTATTGGCTATACTCAACGACTTGCTAATCCCCCCCTGATACCTTCATCGTTACTCTCGACGTCGAATCACTATATACCAACATAAGGCATGATTTGGGAATATAAAACAAAACCATACGGAACCAAATATATATCCCAATAGAGTCGCCCACTTTGTAGTGCCGACTCAATGGGGAATGGACACTCCAGCATAACATATTACACAGGGAAAAAATGGAGTACGAGTCCAATATCATAAAAATAGACAAGATTTATTAAACATGTAGTTGTCATGATCCAGGACGGGATTTCGCTTTGACCCGTCCTGGTTAGACTATGGGTTAATTGTGCTGCCTCTCTCTGGCAGCAGGAGGCTATTTAGTGCTCACTGGACCTGGGTCCGGTGTCAGTTATACTCCTGCCCTCGGCTGAGTTAAGTGACCTCTTGTATACGTGTGCCTTGTGCCTGATATCTTGCTTGCTTGTTCGGTTGTGATCTGGTTCTGTCCCTGTTACGAGTTCTGCCTGACCCTCTTGTACTGCGCTACCTCTCGTGTATGACTCTCTGCTTGTGACCCAACTCCTCTCTGCTCGTCCCCTTGGTACCACGTCGCCCTCTTGTGTATGACCTTTGGCTCTGTCTGACTACCCGTCTGTTTGTCCCTCTGTACCTCGTTTGCCCGTACTGCTGTGACCTCTGTTTTGCCTTACTCTGAGTTGTTGTATGGTGTCCTGTCCTATCTGAATACAGGACGCTAAGCCCCGCCCCCTTGCAGTCACATGACCATAGGTCCCGTGCAGACTATTCAGTTTCAGTGTCCGCAGGTTCTATGCATCTTTACTTTCCAGCACTGACTGGATCCTGACACTATTAGCCTGAAGCACGCCTGGTCACCGCTGCTGCCACTCCCCAGGTAACTCTTAGCACGGCTTCTGTACTCAGGACACGCGCACTGGCTTTATGAGCAAGTGCAGTGCGGTGTCTCTGACATTATAACTGACCCATACCATTTTTTTTTTCCTCTGCTCCCATTCACCTGTGTGTGTGATGGATCCTGTGCACGCTCTTTCTGAGCAGGTTAAGCATCTGACGCAGATGTCTCAGAAACTCTTTGGAGAACAAAGAGTCCTGGCTCAGTCTCAGCAGCTGATCGCCGACACTGTGCAGGGGGTTCTTTCATTGGGGGCTCGGGATGTTACATTAATTTCCCCTGAGTCTCCAGTGAAGTTACCAGATACCTTTTCTGGAGATAAAAATGACTTCAGAGTTTTCAAGGAGGGCTGTAAGCTTTTTTTTTCCTTAAGACCACACTCTTCTGGGGATGAAAGTCAGAGAGTGGGGGTCATTATGTCTCTGTTAAGAGGAGCCCCCCAAGCCTGGGCTTTCTCCCTTCCTACCACGGCCCCTGAGCGTTTGACTGTGGATGCATTTTTTGAGGCCCTGGGGCATATTTATGATGAGCCTGATCGGGTGCGTATGGCTGAGGACAGGCTGATGAATGTTTGTCAGGGGAAACACTCAGCCGAGTGGTTTTGCTCAGAGTTCAGACGCTGGGCTGCTGAGGTCTGCTGGAACGACGCCGGTCTCCGGGGGTTGTTCCGTAGAGGCCTGTCTGAGCATCTGAAAGACGCCTTGGCTCTCCACCCCCCACCTGATGCCCTGGAGGAAGCTATGACACAGGCCGTCCGAATGGATCGCAGGTTACGGGCAAGGGGAGTGATACAAACCGAGACATCATTATTCTCCCAAGGAAGGGGAGCCAGTTCTTCATTGAAAATCACGGCGATGGGAACCATCAACCTTAAGGAGGAAGAAAGGAGACAACGGCACGTGAGAAAATGCTGTGTTTACAGTGGCGAGTCTGGACATTGGAAAAAGGATTGCCCCTCCCGGCCACTAACCAGCAAGCGACTGAGCCCGGGTGATTATCGTGGAGGTCACCCAGGCTCTCAGGTACCCTTTTCTGCATTTTCTAAAATGTCATTTCAAGTGGAACTTTGTTGTGGGGGTGTCTCCACATCCACTTCTGCCTTCGTGGATTGCGGTTCATCATTGAACTTTATTGACTCTGACTTGGTGGCCAGGTGTAAGTTAGGGACAGTTAGGTTGGAGACTCCGATTCACCTTGTTGCTATTGACAAAACACCACTGGTTAAGAATGACATTGTGTTTTGTACTGAAGAGTTTCTCCTTAAAGTGAGTTCCTTACACCAGGAACGTATTTCATGTTTTGTAATGAACAACCTGCCTGCGGGACTGGTGTTGGGGTTCCCCTGGTTACAGCTGCATAATCCTGTGATTAATTGGGAATCTCGGGACATTGTTAAATGGGGTCCCTATTGCTCTGAGAAATGTCTTTTTTCTGTGTCTGTGTCGTCCGTGGGTCTAGAAGGCATTCCGGAGTGCCTGATAGATTATACTGACGTTTTCTCCGAAAAAGAGGCTGAGGTTTTACCACCACACCGCCCATTTGATTGTGCCATTGACCTGGTTGCAGGTGCTAAATTGCCCAAAGCCCGCCTGTATAACCTCTCGGGTCCGGAACGGGCTGCGATGAAGGAATATATTTCCGAGAGCCTCCGTAAGGGACATATTCGTCCTTCTGTTTCTCCTGAGGCGGCAGGGTTCTTTTTTGTAAAAAAAAAAGACGGTGGTTTGCGCCCATGCCTCGATTTTCGTGAGTTAAATAAAATAACTGTGAGGAATACTTATCCCCTTCCACTTATTCCTGATTTATACAATCAGTTGTCCGGAGCTAAGTGGTTTTCGAAATTAGATCTACGGGGAGCGTATAACCTTATCCGAGTCCGGGACGGAGATGAATGGAAGACCGCTTTTCTCACTACTGAAGGGTTGTTTGAAAATTTGGTCATGCCCTTCGGCCTGACCAACGCTCCAGCGGTCTTCCAAAATTTCATAAATCATGTGTTTTCCGATTTGATTGGACGTTTTATGGTGGTGTATTTGGATGACATTTTAATCTACTCGCCTGATAAACAGACTCACATTGGTCATGTTCGGGCAGTTCTCCAAAGGCTCAGGGAGAACTGTCTGTTTGCTAAACTTGAAAAATGTTTATTTTTTGTTCAGGAACTGTCCTTTCTGGGGTTCATCGTGTCTGCTGAAGGGTATCGCATGGATCCTAATAAGGTGCAGGCCATTCTCGAGTGGGTTCAACAGTGTGATTTGAAGGGTCTGCAACGTTTCCTAGGGTTCGCTAATTATTATCGGAAATTCATAAGGGGGTTCTCACAGGTGGTTAAACCCCTCACAGACATGACTCAAAAGGGGGCCGATATCAAGAATTGATCAACCACAGCGGTAGCGGCATTTCAGTTTTTGAAAAAATGTTTCATGTCGGCCCCGGTTCTTATCCAACCGGACCCCTCTGAACCATTTATTGTTGAGGTAGACGCCTCAGAGGTGGGGGTGGGGGCGGTATTGTCCCAGGGACCCGCCACTTTGACCAATTTAAGACCTTGCGCCTTTTTCTCAAAGAAGTTCTCCCCTGCGGAGAGAAACTATGATGTGGGGAATCGGGAACTTCTGGCCGTAAAATTGGCTTTTGCAGAATGGAGGCATTTTTTGGAGGGGGCTGTTCATCCTATAACGGTAATCACGGACCACAAAAACCTAGCTTACATTGAGTCAGCTAAAAGGTTGACTCCCAGACAGGCTAGATGGTCACTTTTTTTTTCCCGATTCAACTTCTCGATCACTTTTCGACCAGGATCCAAGAATATCAGAGCGGATGCATTGTCACGCAGTCTTGATCCGGTGTCCCCCCCGGAACCTCCATCCTCCATTCTTCAGCCTGGGGTGGTGGTGGCAGAGGTTTCTAATGTGTTTGAACGGGAGATTCGAGAAGCCCAGGCTCTTGCACCTCCAGCTAAGCCGTTGGATAAACTTTTTGTGCCAGCTCAGTTTCGTCTCAAGGTCCTCCAGGAGTTCCATGACTCAGTTCTGGGTGGACATCCAGGGATCTCAGCGACCCGGAAGGCCATTGCTAGAATATTCTGGTGGTCTTCTTTAGCCTCTGATGTTGGGGAGTATGTGTCTGCGTGTGAGGTTTGTGCCCGTGCGAAAACTCCCCATAACCGGCCGGCCGGGGAATTGGTACCACTACCAATTCCTGAGAGACCATGGACTCATCTGTCCATGGATTTCATCACCAACCTTCCCCCTTCCAAGGGTAATACCGTGGTCTGGGTCGTAGTGGACAGGTTTAGTAAGCAGGCACATTTTGTACCTTTGGCAGCTCTACCTAATGCGGAAACATTGTCCAGATTGTTTGTGGAGCATGTGGTGCGGTTGCATGGGGTACCCCTGAATGTGGTGTCTGATAGGGGAGTGCAATTTGTGTCCAGATTTTGGAGAGCTTTTTGTAGGAGGTTGGGTATTGGTCTGTCCTTTTCATCTGCCTACCATCCAGAGACTAATGGGCAGACTGAGCGGACCAATCAGTCTCTGGAGCAAATTCTGCGTTGTTTGACCTCAGCCCGACAGGATGATTGGTGTTCTGTGTTACCATTGGCTGAGTTTGCATTTAACAACCGCACTAACCAGTCTACGGGTACATCTCCTTTTTTTTGCAATTATGGGTTTCATCCTCATTTTGGAGAATTTTCTCGCTTGAATTCTGGGTGTCCTGGGGCGGACGAGACGATCCAGCGGTTGGGGGAGGTATGGCGGGAGGTCCAGAATAACATTACGAAGGCCCAGGACAAATTTAAATTTTTTGCGGACAAAAAACGATCCGTGGGTCCAGTGTTTCAGGTCGGAGATAAGGTATGGTTATCCACCAAAAATATAAGGCTCAAGGTCCCCTCTGCGAAGCTTGGACCCAAGTTTATAGGTCCCTATGTAATTACCGAAGCAGTTAACCCGGTGGCTTTTCGGTTGAGTCTTCCGCCATCTCTAATGATCCCTAATGTTTTCCATAAGGCCCTTTTGAAACCTGTGAGGTCCAGTGGGGAGGGATCATCATCTTCCCCAACACCGGTTCTGGTAGATGGGCAGGCTGAGTACGAGGTGGAACGGATTGTCGACTCCAGGTTGGTCCGTTGCGCCCTTCAGTATCTGATACATTGGAAGGGCTATGGTCCTGAGGAACGCTCGTGGGTTCCTGCTCGATCAGTTCATGCGGATCGGTTGATCCGAGCCTTTCACGCCAAGTACCCTGAGAGACCTGGGGGTCTGGTGGCCCCCCATTGAGAGGAGGGTACTGTCATGATCCAGGATGGGATTTCGCTTTGACCCGTCCTGGTTAGACTATGGGTTAATTGTGCTGCCTCTCTCTGGCAGCAGGAGGCTATTTAGTGCTCACTGGACCTGGGTCCGGTGTCAGTTATACTCCTGCTCTCGGCTGAGTTAAGTGACCTCTTGTATACGTGTGCCTTGTGCCTGATATCTTGCTTGCTTGTTCGGTTGTGATCTGGTTCTGTCCCTGTTACGAGTTCTGCCTGACCCTCTTGTACTGCGCTACCTCTCGTGTATGACTCTCTGCTTGTGACCCGACTCCTCTCTGCTCGTCCCCTTGGTACCACGTCGCCCTCTTGTGTATGACCTTTGGCTCTGTCTGACTACCTGTCTGTTTGTCCCTCTGTACCTCGTTTGCCCGTACTGCTGTGACCTCTGTTTTGCCTGACTCTGAGTTGTTGTATGGTGTCCTGTCCTATCTGAATACAGGACGCTAAGCCCCGCCCCCTTGCAGTCACATGACCATAGGTCCCGTGCAGACTATTCAGTTTCAGTGTCCGCAGGTCCTATGCATCTTTACTTTCCAGCACTGACTGGATCCTGACACTATTAGCCTGAAGCACGCCTGGTCACCGCTGCTGCCACTCCCCAGGTAACTCTTAGCACGGCTTCTGTACTCAGGACACGCACACTGGCTTTATGAGCAAGTGCAGTGCGGTGTCTCTGACAGTATTACTGACAATTACATGCTTGTGGTCCTTGGCAGAGTTTAATATGGGTAAGCACTATGGCTTGGGATAGTGGATTTTTTCAGGATGCGCACCTGTTAGGATCTCTCTTTACTTTTATATCCCTCAAGTATGGATCATATCTATTACAAGAACTAAGCACTTTATTTTGTTAATGCTTAGGACTAACAAGCAGCAGATATTATCTGATCCTTCATATATTTTTTGTCATTTATGTAATTGTCAGTACTACATGTTTAATAAATCTTGTCTATTTTTATGATATTGGACTCGTACTCCATTTTTTCCCTGTGTAATATGATTTGGGAATACAAGCGGTATCTTTCTTCCTTGGACTACACATGACTGGTGACCGACAGCACGACTCTTTCGTTTTGGATCTACTGCACTTTATTTTGGATAAAAATTATTTTGTTTTCGATCGCTCTTTCTACAGGCAGGTATCCGGGACCGCGATGGGCGCATGTTGTGCGCCATCGTATGCTAATCTTTTTTTGGGGTGGTGGGAGGTGGATTTAGTTTATGATTTACCGGCTTTCAGAAATCATGTTTTTAAATGGTTTCGTTATATTGATGATGTGCTCCTCTTCTGGACAGGATCATTGGAGGAGTGTCAGGAGTTTATACATCTACTCAATGATAATGATTTTAATATTCATCTCACAGCAAATTTTTCGGGCCCTGTGTCTAAATATTGGGACATGTTGACAAATGACCCTAAATTGGCACCCCATAGAGAATCCAGACCTACACTAATAGCTAAGAGGGCACAATCCCTCAAGGATTCCCTTTGCCATAGCCACTTTAAGAGACCAACACATAAGCTGAATAGGGGCACACGTTTGATTGACACGTTTGCCTGTGGTGGCTGCAATATCTGTCATTTGACAGTGGGCAGTGAAGGGGTTACTCTTCCAACTTTAAAATCACCTGTTTTTTCTAAAACCTACTTTAATTGTAGGTCCAGGAATCTGATATACGCTTTGGTTTGCAGTTGTCCCAAGATCTACATTGGTCAAACTACACAGGAACTACGTAAAAGAATCCAGCAACCCCTTTCTAATATTAATACGGCTAGAACGGATAAAGAAAAAGGTAAAACCCTGAGTTCAGTTGCCCTACATTTCCTACGGGATCATAATAGCTGTAGTAGGGGCATACGGGTTATGGGTCTGGAGTCTGTTTTATCAGACATCCGGGGTGGTAACATCTCACTAGAACTCTTGAGAAGAGAATCCAAATGGACCTATAACCTTAAAAGTCGGACACCCTTAGGATTAAATGAGGCTCTCTTGTTTACAGGGTTTTACAAACAAGTATGAAGTCACCCTAAGATACCTTTTCTTGTTCTGTTCACAGATTCTGCCAAGTCTCAATTTATGAGGCATAAAACTTGAAGCGCACAAGATCTACATGGGGATTGATCTGTTCCGTTTGATCCCCCACTATATATTTGACAAGTAGGTGAACATGCTTTCTTGATGGATCTCTATTTGACTTGTCTCTATTGGTTTGGATTGGTCCTTCAGGATGAAAATACTGCTCTTCGAATCCTTCCTGAATACCGTCTGTGGAATCATTAAATGAACTATTGGATCCGTTTTTGCAGTGACATTTGTCCATGACCAACACTTTGGTCTATTCTGATGTAAATTCTGGACCATTGATTGTCAATGACTTATGCCTTCTATTTATACTCTAGCCGAGTCTAAAATGCTTACATTATGAGCTGTTTATATTTGATTATTTGGGGAACAACAACACTTAGTAAAGCACTTCATTGTCCTAATGTGATAGGTGTATATTATACTCCTTTTGCACTGATACTCAGTTTCATTTATCGAGTGCATCTAATTAGTGAGACTGTGTTTTTTGTTCTCTTTCATTCCAGGGATGTTCTCGCAGATCATGCACAGCCTGCACCATCCAACATGGATTTGGGTCCACTTTTGGTTACCCACTCCTGTCTTGATGGTGGAGCAGTTTCCCCTCTTTTTGACTTTGACCATAGTGCTGTCATTATCATGCCTTTTTTCTGGCTGCTTACATTAAAGCTTGAAACCCCTATTTTGGGCACTTTCGAATGGGGCTGCCTTTATAAATGGGGTGGAGCCTGTGGATTATTAGCATATAGTCAAATTCGATCCTGATTATTGAGAACCATGGGTTGCGTATGACATCATGCTTTTTTCATTTTTGAATTCATCTCTATATGACCTACATTATATTGTCTATAGACCTGCAATATAGCGGTTTTAATTAAAACTGAGGGGTCTTTTTGATTACCCATATTATACTTTGTCGTTTATATCCCTTGACACATTCCATGCTTTTGTCGTGAATTGAGGGGTTGATGATTGGAACTATACCATCAACCGTAAGCCTCTTCATGTTGTATATCACTTTGTTATACACCATCATGGTCTTGATTGAATTATTAATGTTCATGAGGGACAAATATCTTTATTGGGTTTGATCTAGTATCACACTTTGTCTCGGTGCTAAAGAGTATCTCCGGTTGATGCTTTTGCATGTTGAAACCTTCACAATATGCAAGCCTGGGGTAGCAGGGAGGAGCCTGTGGAATAGTAGTATAAGTGCAATTTGATATGGACTATTGAGAATAATTGGGCATACATGATGGCTATGCATGTCTACACTTGAGTGTACTTCTTTTTCACATACTACCAGTGCCTTGATTACTCCAAAAAGAACCTCATATAGGACAGTCGTGCTAGCTATGTCCTTTTCGTCTCTGGTTATATATTTTTTCGCATGATGAAACTCTCATTATATGTAAGCTTGGTTTAGCTGGGTGGAGCCTGTGGAATAGTAGTATAAGTGCAATTCTATGTGGACTTTTGAGAATATTTGGCATACATGACGGTTTTTCATGTCTGCACTTGATTGTACTTTCTCAGTCATACATTACCATTGCCTTGACTATACTAAAAAGAACTCCATATAGGACAACTGTGCCTGCTATGCTTTTTCCTTCTTTGATCTAATATTGTACAAGCGTTGCGTATGTGGTGTTGATGCAAGTGTTTGAGCTGGGATAACCCTCTAATGACTCTTCTTTACACTTGACCAATGTACTATGAGCTCCAGCTGGTCTTGATTAACTATTCTATACCTGTATTGATCTCATTTGCGTCCCATGGTGAATTGGAGCAAGTGTGTCACAATATGCCTATAATTTGGCTTTATTTTACTATGGATATATACTACATCCGCACAACCAATATTTTCTTTGGGGGTGGGGGGTTGTGTTATTGTTATTGTTATGTCATAAACATACCATATATATTTGACAGTGACTTTATGTGTTTATTCATTCATTTTTTGCGTTATTGTTTTAGACAGGATATAACTAGCATAAAAATCATATAGTGTACTTCTATAATATAGATTTAGCTTATATCAATTTTTAGGGACATTTCACAATGCTTCCTTTGTTTTCATGAACAACGACTCTTTTATACAATCTATTGATATGTGAGCGCATGCGGAGTACTAACTTCTAAGAAACATATAATAATGTCATATTATGTTATTTGTTTCATCCACTGTTTATTTTTTGTTTTCTTTAAAAGGGATCTGTTTGCATAGTTTTCATGTTAACACATCGCGCTGTTTCTGGCATTATGCTAAAACTATGTCTATATGCTAGCGACCGGTAGTTCTCTAGTTGTTGGCATATTGCCTACTTAGATAACTGTGAGGTCTATACGAATTTAAAAATAAATAACCCTTATGATCAGGGAATCTTCTAATTGTTCCCTACATATGTCTGGCGCATGCGCTGTGCTCGCTTTTAAGACAAATGACCTTCTTCCGCTGTTGTATAGGAAAGCGGCGTATACAACGCTGATTTGTTTGCGCAGCCGCATTGTCAGTATCTGGACACATAGACCGGATTGACCTCCTTCCACCGGAAGTGATGACACTACAGGCCTGTGGGCTGAGACAGAGTGCCCGGTCCCGCCTCTCTACACATGCGATTGCATAGGTATTTACCTCAGCTGCTACTTATAAACTATTTGTATATATCATATAAATATCATGTCTGACAGGCTTACTCTTCGGCCCCTGACGAAGCTACCCAGCGGTAGCGACACGCGTCGGGCAATCCACAGGCTCCCCCTGGTATGGTAATGGCTCTTCACCCAGTGCTTGTATATATTTTTTTAGCGCTTATTTTGGAGGAACGTCATTAGGCTCCGAATCATTGCAATCGGGGCCCTGATGTACCTTCGGGTTTTCTACCTTCTTATTATATGATCATTTCAAATGGAATATTGATCCATCGGTGTACAGATTTATGGTTTAGCATTCTGTATTTCATGATTGGTTTTGTTGCTATTAATGACTATATCTATGTATATGCACTATGATCTGTACCATGACCTAAGTACACCAGCATTACATTGATCAGCCAGTATTATGATATCTATATACGAGGGGAGTTTGTTGTAGGGTTATATTATTAACCCCTCAGGGTTCAATTTCACTGTCATATAGTGATTTTTAATTGTTTTTATGGTGTTTTGGTCTGTCTTGACAATTAATAAAATTTACATTATTTTGATTCAGTGTGTGATCCCATTGTTATGGTCAGTAGCTTTCTCTTGTTTCTTTACTTCAGGGCCGGATGACGCACTTCTGTTCCGGCGGTGCACAGCGCGGTACTTAAACCCCGCTACATCACGGACCATGACAGCCTTCCATCCACTCAAGGACAGGGCGCGGTAGTGCCACCGTTACTGCTCATTCCCTCCTCTCAGGATCCCCCAGGTAATTCACGCCATATGAGTACACACTATACTGCACTTTAGCGCTGGCAATATTATTTTCATTATGTGCCACTCATTTTACAGGTGGAAACCACTTAATGACAGCCATTGCAGCCTCAAGCTAAAACCTACCTACCCCAGGTAATCCACACCATATGAGTACACATCATACTGCACTTTAGCGCTGGCAACAGTATTTTCATTATGTGCCACTCATTCTACAGGTGGAAACCACTAAATGACGGCCACTGCAGCCTCAAGCTAAAACCTACCTACCTTAAGGTATACTACACACCTTGACATATACCTTTAAGTCATTTCTATTAACGGTATACTAAGCTATCTCCTTTTACATTATCCAGCTGAAACCAGTTTACAGCACTACCCAGCTGAAACCAATCTATGACATTTTTACTACAATTACTAGGCAGCACCCGTTAAAGCCATTTTCCACACTATCTAAACCATTCAGGTACATCATACATCTTTTGCTGAACCTGTTATTCTACCCTTATTCTACAAACAATGGATAGCTTATATTTTTGTATATGTTTCCACCTATAGCTTCCACAATTACCTTAAGGGGATATATATCCTTTCCAAGTGCCCTAGGTCCGCCACTATTTCTATGAAGGTAAATCTATGGTGTCTCTGGTATCTTAAACTCCTGGAGTTAATTTTGAATTTTGCACTTGGCTTAATAAATCAAATTAATATGCTATAGCTGACTAGCAACATTTCAGCAGTAACTTTTCATACTTTATTGTTCATTTATGTTTTTGTTTGTTTATGTACATCCTTTACTATATTTATACATTGGTGACTGTCTATCCATAATCTATGTATATATTCTGTATATATTTTTGAGAATTCACCATGTATTGTATATATTCTTTTATTTTAGTGTACCCCATGAGTAAGATCCAGGAGGATCGAAACGTCGGATATTCTGATTGTACATATTCTAATCTTGATTGGGCACACTTTTGTTGATGGATTGGACATATTGCTTTCATTAAAGTCAGTGAAGAAATCCTTGTTATTTGTCATATGACTGCTTGCACCAGAATCTATACACCATATATGTTTTACAGATGCGCCCCTGTACTGGCTTTAAATGCAGTTTCAACACATGCAGAATCTTCCTTTACAGCTGTTTTAACCCTTTGATGACTGTTCTGCTTTTTAGTCGACTCATTCTTGCTTTCCAAATTCTGCAGTCTGCTTTAAGGTGGCCAGGCTTATACAGACAAAACATTCACTAGTTTCTCTTAGATTGGTCTTATATTCAGGGAAATCCTGTGTCTTTAATGCTGATTCTGCTCTGGTTTCATTACTTGTTGTGAGTTCATTTTCCCCTTCGTCACTGAGGTCTGGTGAACTCCCTATTCTGGTAAAGGAAGGTAATGAGCCTGATTATAAGGCACCTGAGTCTAATGAGGATGACTGGCTGAGTGGAGTCACTGACTGGATATAAGGCTACCGACGCCCTTCTGCCCTGCGGGTGATTTCTCTGTGGACTTCTAGGACACCAGTCTGATTCCTGCTTCCCTAAAGCTAAGTTTCTGCTTTGCCTGTTTGCATTTATGTTTTGTGTTTGTTTTCCTTGCTTTTCTGGATTCTGCCATTCCCTGCTGGGATGAGCTGAATCTCCTTTTGCCGGTTGCTCTGTCTTCAGAATATTCCTGAGTACTGACATAGCTTTTTTGAAGCCTAGCGTCTTCAGGACCTTTTACACTGTCAGTCTGTTGGCTCTTATTTTCATAGGGTTTTTCACGGATTGCAGACAGCAGCGTTCCTATCCTTTCCTATCTAGGTAGTTTGGGCCCCGTTTTTGCTCAGTCTATCTTTCTGTCTGTGTTAGTGTTTTCATCTTGCTTCACCGTCATTATATGTTGGGGGCTGCCTATTGCTTTGGGGTCTGCTCTGGGGCAGTTTAGATTTCCCCTTTCTTTCTTTAGGCCTATTTAATTCTCCGGCTGTGATCGAGGGGTCTAGGGCATCGTAGGAACCCCCCACGGCTACTGCTAGTTGTGTTGATAGGTTCAGGGGTTTGCAATCTGATAGCTGCCAACTTCTCTGGTTTTCTGGACTTAGCTTGTATTTCTGTTTTTGCCTCCTGCGGTGACTCATTCATAACAGAATCACCCGCCATACCGCAGATCCTAGGGTACTCAGTAGCAGGAAAGAATTGTAAAAAAAAAAAAAAAAAAAAAAAGTGTGTATATTTTTTCCTCTATATCTCTGAGGCCGTAGGGGGAATTTTTTTTTTTCTCTCAATGGAGATAAAGCAATTGTCTGATCGTGTGGAGCAGCTCGCTGCGGAAGTGCGGGGAATTTCCGCCTACCTTGCTCATTCACATGCTGCTGAACCAAAGATTCCTACACCTGATGTATTTTTTGGGGATCGGTCTAAATTTTTGAATTTCAAAAATAATTGTAAATTATTTTTTGCCTTGAAGCCTAACTCGTCAGGGAGCTCCGCGCAGCAGGTTAAAATTGTCATCTCTTTGCTGCGTGGCGATCCCCAGGATTGGGCATTTTCTTTGAAACCAGATGATCCTATTCTGACTAATGTGAACGCATTCTTTCAAGCCTTGGGGTTGTTGTATGACGAACCTAATGCCATTGATCAGGCTGAAAAGACCCTGCTGGCATTGAACCAGGGTCGTGATTCTGCAGAATTGTACTGTCAAAAATTCCGAAAGTGGGCAGTACTTACTACCTGGAATGATAATGCCTTGGCTGCTCTCTTTCTGAAGGGGTTGTCAGAAGCCGTAAAAGATACTATGGTGGGATTTCCTGTTCCCTCTGGTCTTGACGATTCTATGTCATTAGCCATTCAGGTTGATCGGCGTTTGCGCGAACGCAAAGCTGCACGAGAGGTGTTGCCACCTGTTGAACAAATGTCTGAACCTATGCAATGTGATAGAGTTTTTTCCAGAGAGCAGCGTCAGGAGTTCAGAAGGCGTAATAAGTTGTGTTTTTTCTGTGGAGATGCCTCGCATATTATTCCTGTCTGTCCTAAACAAGAGAAACGCTTTGCACACACGTTTTCTGTTGGTGGTGTTCAACCCAAGTTTCTTCTGGCTATTACTCTGATCTGCTCCCTGTCCACATTTTCCGCCAAGGCTTTTGTGGATTCGGGAGCAGCCCTAAACCTAATGGACTTGGATTTTGCTAAACGTTGTGGATTTCCGATGACACCTCTGCAGACGCCTATCCCTTTGAGGAGGATTGATGCTACTCCTTTGGCTTAAAATAAACCTCAGTTTTGGACCCAGGTGGTAATGCGGGTCGCCCCAGACCATCAAGAAAACTGCAGATTTTTGGTGTTGCATAATCTGCATGATACTATTGTTCTGGGGTTTCCCTGGTTACAAATTCATAATCCAGTTTTGGATTGGAAATCTGTGTCTGTGGTGAGTTGGGGTTGTCGGTGTGCCTTTAGTGAGGCTCCGGTGTTTTCCATCTCTCCTCAGTCGCATGATGTTCCTGATTATTTGGCGGACTTTTATGATGTATTTAGTGAGAATGAGTCTGCGTCTCTGCCTCCTCATAGGAGTTATGACTGTGCAATTGAACTGAGCCCGGGGTGTAAATTTTCTAAGGGTCGGCTCTTCAATTTATCTGTACCCGAGCACGAGGCTATGCGATCCTATATTAAGGAGGCGTTGGAGAAGGGTCATATTAGACCATCCTCGTCACCCTTAGGTGCCGGTTTTTTTTTGTAGCCAAAAAGGATGGATCATTAAGACCTTGTATTGATTATCGTGACCTCAACAAAATTACTGTTAAATATCAGTATCCGTTACCCCTGATTTCTGATCTATTCTCCAGAGTTAAAGGTGCTTGCTGGTTTACCAAGCTTGACCTCAGGGGGCGTATAATCTTATTCGCATTAAGCATGGGGATGAATGGAAGACGGCGTTTAATACTCCGGAGGGACATTTTGAGTACCTGGTGATGCCTTTTGGGCTCACTAATGCCCCTTCTGTCTTCCAGTGCTTCATGAACGATATTTTCCGAGATTTTGTCGATAAATTTTTGATTATCTATCTGGATGATATTTTGATCTTCTCCAAGGATTGGGATTCTCATGTGGAACATATTCGGACTGTGTTCCGGATCTTGAGGGAGAATTCCCTGTATGTCAAAGGATCTAAATGCCTTTTTGGAGTACAGAGGATTTCTTTTTTGGGATTTATTTTGTCCCCGTCAACTATTGAAATGGACCCGGCCAAGGTACAGGCCATTTACGATTGGGTTCAGCCCACTTCTTTGAAGGCCCTCCAGAAGTTTTTGGGTTTTGCTAATTTTTATCGGAAATTTATAGCAAAATTTTCTAGTATTGCCAAGCCAATGACTGATTTGACTAAGAAGGGTGCTGATGTGTTAAATTGGTCTCCGGAGGCTGTTTCTTCCTTTCAGGAGCTGAAGCGAAGATTCACCTCCGCCCTGGTTTTGCGGCAACCTGATGTCTCACTTCCATTCCAGGTAGAGGTGGATGCTTCTGAGATTGGTGCAGGAGCTGTTTTGTCCCAAAAGGATCCTGTAACATCTAAAATGAATCCCTGTGCTTTAGATTTAGACCGGGAGCAAGTCCCACAGGACTGCACAAAATTCCTGACATCATGAGAAAAGGTGGGCCACCAAAAAGAGCGACTCACCAGATCTCTAGTACCAAAAATACCTGGATGACCAGCCAATGCAGAGCAATGAACTTCAGACATCACTCTCTTCTTCCACTGGTCAGGAACATACAACTTTCCACTGGGACAACGCTCAGGTTTGTCCTCCTGGAACTCTTGCAGAGCAAGTTTCAAATCGGGCGAGATGGCAGAAAGAACTACCCCTTCGCCTAAGATGGTAGCAGGCTTGGTCACCACAGGAGAATCAGCAAAGAAACTCCTAGAGAGGGCGTCTGCCTTGACATTCTTCGTTCCAGGAAGAAAAGAGACCACAAAATCAAAACGTGTAAAAAACAAGGCCCACCTAGCCTGTCTAGGGTTCAAGCGCTTAGCCGACTCTAGGTAAATCAAATTCTTGTGGTCAGTGAGGACCACGACTTGATGCTTAGCTCCCTCCAACCAATGTCTCCACTCCTCAAATGCCCATTTCATGGCCAACAGTTCCCTATGCCCCACATCATAGTTACGTTCAGATGGAGAGAACTTTCGGGAAAAGAAAGCACAGGGATTCATTTTAGATGTTACAGGATCCTTTTGGGACAAAACAGCTCCTGCACCAATCTCAGAAGCATCCACCTCTACCTGGAATGGAAGTGAGACATCAGGTTGCCGCAAAACCGGAGCGGAGGTGAATCTTCGCTTCAGCTCCTGAAAAGAAGAAACAGCCTCCGGAGACCAATTTAACACATCAGCACCCTTCTTAGTCAAATCAGTCAATGGCTTGGCAATACTAGAAAATTTTGCTATAAATTTCCGATAAAAATTAGCAAAACCCAAAAACTTCTGGAGGGCCTTCAAAGAAGTGGGCTGAACCCAATCGTAAATGGCCTGTACCTTGGCCGGGTCCATTTCAATAGTTGACGGGGACAAAATAAATCCCAAAAAAGAAATCCTCTGTACTCCAAAAAGGCATTTAGATACTTTGACATACAGGGAATTCTCCCTCAAGATCCGGAACACAGTCCGAATATGTTCCACATGAGAATCCCAATCCTTGGAGAAGATCAAAATATCATCCAGATAGATAATCAAAAATTTATCGACAAAATCTCGGAAAATATCGTTCATGAAGCACTGGAAGACAGAAGGGGCATTAGTGAGCCCAAAAGGCATCACCAGGTACTCAAAATGTCCCTCCGGAGTATTAAACGCCGCCTTCCATTCATCCCCATGCTTAATGCGAATAAGATTATACGCCCCCCTGAGGTCAAGCTTGGTAAACCAGCAAGCACCTTTAACTCTGGAGAATAGATCAGAAATCAGGGGTAACGGATACTGATATTTAACAGTAATTTTGTTGAGGGCACGATAATCAATACAAGGTCTTAATGATCCATCCTTTTTGGCTACAAAAAAAAACCGGCACCTAAGGGTGATGAGGATGGTCTAATATGACCCTTCTCCAACGCCTCCTTAATATAGGATCGCATAGCCTCGTGCTCGGGTACAGATAAATTGAAGAGCCGACCCTTGGGAAATTTACACCCCGGGCTCAGTTCAATTGCACAGTCATAACTCCTATGAGGAGGCAGAGACGCAGATTCATTCTCACTAAATACATCATAAAAGTCCGCCAAATAATCAGGAACATCATGTGACTGAGGAGAGGTGGAAAACACCGGAGCCTCACTAAAGGCACACCGACAACCCCAACTCACCACAGACACAGATTTCCAATCCAAAACTGGATTATGAATTTGTAACCAGGGAAACCCCAGAACAATAGTATCATGCAGATTATGCAACACCAAAAATCTGCAGTTTTCTTGATGGTCTGGGGCGACCCACATTACCACCTGGGTCCAAAACTGAGGTTTATTTTAAGCCAAAGGAGTAGCATCAATCCCCCTCAAAGGGATAGGCGTCTGCAGAGGTGTCATCGGAAATCCACAACGTTTAGCAAAATCCAAGTCCATTAGGTTTAGGGCTGCTCCCGAATCCACAAAAGCCTTGGCGGAAAATGTGGACAGGGAGCAGATCAGAGTAATAGCCAGAAGAAACTTGGGTTGAACACCCCCAACAGAAAACGTGTGTGCAAAGCGTTTCTCTCGTTTAGGACAGACAGAAATAATATGCAAGGCATCTCCACAGAAAAAACACAACTTATTACGCCTTCTGAACTCCTGACGCTGCTCTCTGGAAAAAACTCTATCATATTGCATAGGTTCAGACATTTGTTCAACAGGTGGCAACACCTCTCGTGCAGCTTTGCGTTCGCGCAAACGCCGATCAACCTGAATGGCTAATGACATAGAATCGTCAAGACCAGAGGGAACAGGAAATCCCACCATAGTATCTTTTACGGCTTCTGACAACCCCTTCCGAAAGAGAGCAGCCAAGGCATTATCATTCCAGGTAGTAAGTACTGCCCACTTTCGGAATTTTTGACAGTACAATTCTGCAGAATCACGACCCTGGTTCAATGCCAGCAGGGTCTTTTCAGCCTGATCAATGGCATTAGGTTCATCATACAACAACCCCAAGGCTTGAAAGAATGCGTTCACATTAGTCAGAATAGGATCATCTGGTTTCAAAGAAAACGCCCAATCCTGGGGATCGCCACGCAGCAAAGAGATGACAATTTTAACCTGCTGCGCGGAGCTCCTTGACGAGTTAGGCTTCAAGGCAAAAAATAATTTACAATTATTTTTGAAATTCAAAAATTTAGACCGATCCCCAAAAAATACATCAGGTGTAGGAATCTTTGGTTCAGCAGCATGTGAATGAGCAAGGTAGGCGGAAATTCCCCGCACTTCCGCAGCGAGCTGCTCCACATGATCAGACAATAGCTTTATCTCCATTGAGAGAAAAAAAAAATTCCCCCTACGGCCTCAGAGATATAGAGGAAAAAATATACACACTTTTTTTTTTTTTTTTTACAATTCTTTCCTGCTACTGAGTACCCTAGGATCTGCGGTATGGCGGGTGATTCTGTTATGAATGAGTCACAGTAGGAGGCAAAAACAGAAATACAAGCTAAGTCCAGAAAACCAGAGAAGTTGGCAACTATCAGATTAGAGACCCCTGAACCTATCAACACAACTAGCAGTAGCCGTGGGGGGTTCCTACGATGCCCTAGACCCCTCGATCACAGCCGGAGAATTAAATAGGCCTAAAGAAAGAAAGGGGAAATCTAAACTGCCCCAGAGCAGACCCCAAAGCAATAGGCAGCCCCCAACATATAATGACGGTGAAGCAAGATGAAAACACTAACACAGACAGAAAGATAGACTGAGCAAAGACGGGGCCCCAAAACTACCTAGATAGGAAAGGACAGGAAGGCTGCTGTCTGCAATCTGCCAAAACCCTATCAAAGACATAAGCCAACAAGCTGATATGAAAAAGGCCCTGAAGCACCTAGGCTTCAAAAACTAAATCAGCACTCAGGTATTTTCAGAAGACAGAGCTAAAGGAATTCAGCACACCCCAGCAGGGAATGGCAGAAATCCAGAAAAACAAAGCAAAACAAAGTCAAAGCACAAAGCAAAAGGCCGAGCAGAAAACTTAGCTTTAGAGGAGCAGGAATTCAGACTGGTCTCCAAGGATCCCACAGAGAAGTCACCTGCAGGGCAGAAGGGCGTCGGCAGCCTTATATCCAGTCAGTAACTCCACTCAGCCAGTCATCATCATCAGCCTCAGGTGTTTGATAATCAGGCTCACTACCTTTCTTTACCAGAAGAGGGAGTTCCTCGGGCCTCAGTAATGAAGGGGAAAATGAACTCACAACAGGTTTCCCTGGTTGCAAATTCATAATCCAGTTTTGGATTGGAAGTCTGTGTCTGTGGTGAGTTGTGGTTGTCGGTGTGCCTTTAGTGAGGCTCCGGTTTTTTCCACCTCTCCTCAGTCGCATGATGTTCCTGACTATTTGGCGGACTTTTATGATGTATTTAGTGAGAATGAGTCTGCGTCCTTGCCTCCACATAGGAGTTATGACTGTGCAAGTGAACTAAGCCCGGCGTGTAAAGTTCCCAAGGGTCGGCTCTTCAATTTATCTGTACCCGAGCACGAGGCTATGCGATCCTATATTAAGGAGGTGTTGGTCATATTAGACCATCCTCGTCACCCTTAGGTGCCTTTTTTTTTTTGTGGCCAAAAAGGATGGTTCTTTAAGGCCTTGTATTGATTATCATGCCCTCAATAATATTACTATTAAATATCAGTATCCGTTACCCCTGATTTCGGATCTATTCTCTAGAGTTAGAGGTGCTTGCTGGTTTACCAAGCTTAACCTCAGGGGGGCGTATAATCTTATCCGCATTAAGCAGGGGGATGAATGGAAGACGGCGTTTAATACTCCGGAGGGACATTTTGAGTACCTGGTGATGCCTTTTGGGCTCACTAATGCCCCTTCTGTGTTCCAGTGCTTCATGAACGATATTTTCCGAGACTTTGTCGATAAATTTTTGATTATCTATCTGGATGATATTTTGATCTTCTCCAAGGATTGGGATTCTCATGTGGAACATATTCGGACTGTGTTCCGGATCTTGAGGGAGAATTCCCTGTATGTCAAAGGATCGAAATGCCTTTTTGGAGTACAGAGGATTTGATTTTTGGGATTTATTTTGTCTCCGTCAACTATTGAAATGGACCCGACCAAGGTACAGGCCATTTATGATTGGGTTCAGCCCACTTCTTTGAAGGCCCTCCAGAAGTTTTTGGGGTTTGCTAATTTTTATCGGAAATTTATAGCAAAATTTTCTAGTATTGCCAAGCCATTGACTGATCTGACTAAGAAGGGTGCTGATGTGTTGAATTGGTCTCCGGAGGCTGTTGCTTCCTTTCAGGAGCTGAAGCGAAGATTTACCTCCGCCCTGGTTTTGCGGCAACCGGATGTCTCACTCCCGTTCCAGGTAGAGGTGGATGCTTCTGAGATTGGTGCAGGAGCTGTTTTGTCCCAAAAGGATCCTGTAACATCTAAAATGAATCCCTGTGCTTTCTTTTCCCGAAATTCTCTCCATCTGAACATAACTATGATGTGGGGAATCGGGAACTGTTGGCCATGAAATGGGCATTTGAGGAGTGGAGACATTGGTTGGAGGGAGCTAAACATCAAGTTGTGGTCCTCACTGACCACAAGAATTTGATTTACCTAGAGTCGGCTAAACGCTTGAACCCTAGACAGGCTAGGTGGGCCTTGTTTTTTACACGTTTTGATTTTGTGGTCTCTTTTCTTCCTGGAACTAAGAATGTCAAGGCAGACGCCCTCTCTAGGAGTTTCTTTGCTGATTCTCCTGTGGTGACCAAGCCTGCTACCATCTTAGACGAAGGGGTAGTTCTTTCTGCCATCTTGCCCGATTTGAGACTTGCTCTGCAAGAGTTCCAGGAGGACAAACCTGAGCGTTGTCCCAGTGGATAGTTGTATGTTACTGACCAGTGGAAGAAGAGAGTGATGTCTGAAGTTCATTGCTCTGCATTGGCTGGTCATCCAGGTATTTTTGGTACTAGAGATCTGGTGAGTCGCTCTTTTTGGTGGCCCACCTTGTCTCATGATGTCAGGAATTTTGTGCAGTCCTGTGGGACTTGCTCCCGGTCTAAATCTTGTTCTCACTCTAGTGGGTTGTTGATGCCTTTGCTGGTCCCCAGGAGGCCATGGACCCATATTTCAATGGATTTCATCTCTGATATGCCGGTCTCTCAAAGAATGACTGTTATTTGGGTGATTTGTGATAGGTTCTCTAAGATGGTTCAACTTGTACCACTCCCTAAGTTGCCATCTTCCTCTGAGTTGGTGCCCCTGTTTTTGCAACAGGTGGTTCGCTTGCACGGGATTCCTGAGAACATTGTATCTGACAGAGGAGTTCAGTTTGTGTCTAGATTTCGGAGGACTTTCTGTTCCAAGCTGGGAATTCAGTTGTCCTTCTCCTCTGCTTTTCACCCTCAGACCAATGGGCAGACAGAGAGAACAAACCAGACCTTGGAGTCGTATTTGAGATGTTTTATTTCCGCTGATCACGATGATTGGGTTTCATTTTTGCCCTTGGCCGAATTTGCTTTAAATAATAGAGCTAGTTCTGCCACTTTGATGTCACCTTTTTTTTGTAACTTTGGGTTTCATCCTCGATTTTCTTCAGGGCAGGTGGAGCCTTCTGCCTGCCCAGGTGTTGACACTGTGGTGGAGAGAATGCACCAGATCTGGGAGCAAGTGGTGGATAAGTTATCTCTCTCCTAGGAAAAGGCCCAGCGGTTTTCCAATCGACATAGGACCATTGGTCCCCAGTTTAAGATTGGTGATATGGTGTGGTTATCTTCAAAAAATATTGCTATGAAGGTGGCTTCTCCTAAGTTTAAGCCTAGATTTATTGGACCTGACAAGATTTTGGAGATTATTAATCCAGTCTCTTTTCGTTTGGCTCTTCCTGTCACATTTAAAATCCATAATATGTTCCATAAGTCCTTGTTGAAGAGGTTTGTTGAACCAGTTGTTCCTGGGGTGGCACCTCCAGACCCTGTATTGGTTGAAGGTAACATGGAATATGAGGTAGAGAAAATACTGGATTCCCGTCTGGCTAGACGGAGACTCCAGTATTTGGTTAAGTGGAAGGGTTATGGTCAGGAGGATAATTCCTGGGTCTCTGCCTCTGATATTCATGCCAAAAGATTGGTGCGTGCCTTTCATCGGGCTCACCCTGATCGCCCTGGTGGCGTGGTTGAGGGTTCGGTGACCCCTCCTCAAGGGGGAGGTACTGTTGTGAGTTCATTTTCCCCTTCGTCACTGAGGTCTGGTGAACTCCCTATTCTGGTAAAGGAAGGTAATGAGCCTGATTATCAGGCACCTGAGTCTAATGAGGATGACTGGCTGAGTGGAGTCACTGACTGGATATAAGGCTGCCGACGCCCTTCTGCCCTGCGGGTGATTTCTCTGTGGACTTCTAGGACACCAGTCTGATTCCTGCTTCCCTAAAGCTAAGTTTCTGCTTTGCCTGTTTGCATTTATGTTTTGTGTTTGTTTTCCTTGCTTTTCTGGATTCTGCCATTCCCTGCTGGGATGAGCTGAATCTCCTTTTGCCGGTTGCTCTGTCTTCAGAATATTCCTGAGTACTGACATAGCTTTTTTGAAGCCTAGCATCTTCAGGGCCTTTTACACTGTCAGTCTGTTGGCTCTTATTTTCATAGGGTTTTTCATGGATTGCAGACAGCAGCCTTCCTGTCCTTTCCTATCTAGGTAGTTTGGGCCCCGTTTTTGCTCAGTCTATCTTTCTGTCTGTGTTAGTGTTTTCATCTTGCTTCACCATCATTATATGTTGGGGGCTGCCTATTGCTTTGGGGTCTGCTCTGGGGCAGTTTAGATTTCCCCTTTCTTTCTTTAGGCCTATTTAATTCTCCTGGCTGTGATCGAGGGGTCTAGGGCATCGTAGGAACCCCCCACGGCTACTGATAGTTGTTGTGATAGGATCAGGGGTCTGCAATCCGATAGCTGCCAACCTCTCTGGTTTTCTGGACTTAGCTAGCATTTTTGTTTTTGCCTCCTACGGTGACTCAATCATAACAATTACTGCTGCTTACATGCTGCGTTTTTCTCTTGAATTCATCCACAAGTCTGCTTTTAACATCCTCTAGTGTCAGCTCATCATCTGGCTGTGCATCTAGTGCAGTCACGAGTGTGTCATAACTCTCTGGGAGACCACTTAATAGAAGTGCAGCAACATGAAATCTTTAATTTTTTCTCCAATACCCTTGAGACTCTCCACAATCTCTAGGGTGTTTCTTATTTAGTCCTGCATATTCTGTTCATCACTTAGCAAAGACTGATACAGTTTTCTCATGAAATAAAGCTTATTGCTGAGATTTGATCTTTCATGCACATTCTGTAACTCATCCCACATCTCTTTTGCAGTTGCACACTTGCATATACAGTGCCTTGCAAAAGTATTCAGCCCCCTAGAACTTTTCAACCTTTTCCCACATATCATGCTTCAAACATAAAGATAAAGAAATGTAAATTTTTGGTGAAGAATAGTGTTGAGCATTCCGATACCGCAAGTATCGGGTATCGGCCGATACTTGCTGTATCGGAATTCCGATACCGACTTCTGATATTTTTTCAATATCGGAAGTCGGCATCGGAATCGGAAGTTCAAAGTTGATTGATAGCCTGACGTCATCATGATGTGCGGTGTGTGCGCATCATGATGTGCCGTCATTTCGGGCCTGCCGGGGGTCTCTGCCGGCCTGCCGGGGGGCTGTGCCGGCCTGCTGGGGGGCTGTGTGGACTGCCCGGGGTCTGTACCGGCCTGCAGGGGGGCTGTGCCGGCCTGCTGGTGGTCTGTGCACCCTGTGGGGGTCTGTACCGGCCTGCCGGGGGGCTGTGCCGGCCTGCCGGTGGTCTGTGCACCCTGTGGGGGTCTGTACCGGCCTGCCGGGGGGCTGTGCCGGCCTGCCGGGGGGCTGTGCTGATGTCCGGGGGTCTGTGCAAGCATCGTCCGATGGGACTACAAGTCCCATCTGGCGATGCCTGCTACCATGACAGTGATTGACACATTAGCCAATGATGGGACAGTAGTAGTCCCATCATCCGGCTAATGTGTTAAATGTTAAAAAAAAAAAAAAAATACTACATACATACTACATACATACTACATACATACTACATACATACTACATACATACTACATATATACTACATGCATGCTACATACATACTACATACATACATACTACATACATACTACATGCATGCTATCCAATGACGGAAGGTAGGTATCCTTCCGCACTGTATTCCTCCGCCACTTAAAAAAAAAAAAAGTCCCTAGTCTCACTTTATGCCATTGCTGTGTGGGAATTTCATGCATGTAGTATGTATGTAGCATGCATGTAGTATGTATGTAGCATGCATGTAATATGTATGTAGTATGTATGTAGTATATATGTGGTATGTATGTAGTATGTATGTAGTATGTATGTAGCATGCATGTAGTATGTATGTAGTATATATGTGGTATGTATGTAGTATGTAGTATGTATGTAGTATGTATGTAGCATGCAGTATGTATGTAGCATGCATGTAGTATATATGTAGTATGTATGTAGCATGTAGTATGTATGTAGCATGCATGTAGTATATATGTAGTATGTATGTAGTATGTATGTAGCATGTAGTATGTATGTAGCATGCATGTAGTATGTATGTAGTATGTATGTAGCATGTAGTATGTATGTAGCATGCATGTAGTATGTATGTAGTATGTATGTAGTATGTATGTAGCATGTAGCATGCATGTAGTATGTATGTAGTATGTATGTAGTATATATGTAGTATGTATGTAGCATGTAGTATGTATGTAGCATGCATGTAGTATATATGTAGTATGTATGTAGCATGTAGTATGTATGTAGCATGCATGTAGTATGTATGTAGTATGTATGTAGCATGTAGTATGTATGTATCATGCATGTAGTATGTATGTAGTATGTATGTATGTAGTATGTATGTAGCATGCATGTAGTATGTATGTAGTATGTATGTAGTATGTATGTAGTATGTATGTAGTATGTATGTAGTATTTTTTTTTTTTTTTAACATTTAACACATTAGCCGGATGATGGGACTACTACTGTTCCATCATTGGCTAATGTGTCAATCACTGTCATGGTAGCAGGCATCGCCAGATGGGACTTATAGTCCCATCGGACGATGCTTGCACAGACCCCCGGACATCAGCACAGCCCCCCGGCAGGCCGGCACAGCCCCCCGGCAGGCCGGTACAGACCCCCACAGGGTGCACAGCCCCCCGGCAGGCCGGCACAGCCCCCCGGCAGGCCGGCACAGACCACCGGAGCCTGCACAGACCCCCTGGCAGGCCGGCACAGACCACCGGAGCCTGCACAGACCCCCTGGCAGGCCGGCACAGCCCCCCGGCAGGCCGGCACAGCCCACCGGAGCCTGCACAGCCCCCCGGCAGGCCGACACAGCCCCCCGGCAGGCCGGCACAGACCACCGGAGCCTGCACAGACCCCCTGGCAGGCCGGCACAGCCCCCCGAAAGGCCCGTACAGACCCCAGAGAGGCTGTACAAGGCAAAAATAGGGTTTTTCTTATTCCGATACCGGAAGTCCCATAGACTTGAATGGGACTTCCGGTATCGGAATCGGCGATACCAATACTTTTTTTTAAGATCGGCCGATCCATTCCGATCCGATACTTTGAAGTATCGGACGGTATCGCTCAACTCTAGTGAAGAATCAACAACAAGTGGAACACATTTGTGAAGTTGAATGAAGTTTATTGGTTATTTTAGATTTTTGTGGAAATTAAAAAACTGAAAAGTGGGGCGTGCAATATTATTCGGCCCCTTTAACTTAATACTTTATTGCACCACCTTTTGCTGTGATTACAGCTACAAGTCCCTTGGGTTATGTCTCTATCAGTTTTGTACATCGAGAGACTGAAATTCTAGCCCGTTCTTCCTTGGCAAACAGCTCAAGCTCAGTGAGGTTTGATGGAGATCATTTGTGAACAGCAGTTTTCAGCTCTCTCCACAGATTCTTGATTGGATTCAGGTCTGGACTTTGGCTTGGCCATTCTAACACCTGGATACGTTTATTTGTGAACCATTCCATTGCAGATTTTGCTTTATGTTTTGGATCATTGTCTTGTTGGAAGACAAATCTCCGTCCCAGTCTCAGGTCTTTTGCAGACTCCAACACGTTCTCTTCAAGAATGGTCCTGTATTTGGCTCCATCCATGTTCCCATCAATGTTAACCATCTTCCCTGTCCCTGCTGAAGAAAAGCAGGCCCAAGCCATGATGCCACCACCACCATGTTTGACAGTGGGGATGGTGTGTTCAGGGTGATGAGCTGTGATTCCTTTACGCCAAACATATCGTTTGGCATTGTTGTCAAAAAGTTTGATTTTGCTTTCATTCGACAAGAGCACCTTCTTCCACATGTTTGGTGTGTCTCCCAGCTGGCTTGTTGCAAACTTTAAACAACACTTTTTATGGATATCTTTGAGAAATGGCTTTCTTCTTGCCACCCTTCCATAAAGGCCCAATTTGTGCAGTGTACGACTGATTGTTGTCCTATAGACAAGACTGTCCCACCTCAGCTGTAGATCTCTGCAGTTCATCCAGAGTGATCATGGGCCTCTTGGCTGCATCTCTGATCAGTCTTTTCCTTGTTTGAGATGAAAGTTTAGAGGGACGGTTGGGTCTTGGTAGATTTGCAGTGGTATGATACTCCAGCCATTTCAATATAATCACTTGCACAGTGCTCCTTGGGATGTTTAAAGTTTTGTAAATCATTTTGTATCCAAATCCAGCTTTAAACTTCTCCACAACAGTATCACGGACCTGCCTGTTGTTTTCCTTGGTCTTCATGATGCTCTCTGTGCTTCAAACAGAACCCTGAGACTATCACAGAGCAGGTGCATTTATACGGAGTCTTGATTACACACAGGTGGATTATATTTATCATCATTAGTCATTTAGAACAACTTTGTATCATTCAGAGATCCACAATGAACTTCTGGAGTGAATTTGCTGCACTAAAAGGGGCCGAATAATATTGCACGCCCCACTTTTCAGTTTTTTAATTTCTACAAAAATTTAAAATAATCAATAAATTTTGTTCAACTTCTCAATTGTATTCCACTTGTTGTTGATTCTTCACCAAAAATTTACTTTTGGTATCTTTATGTTTGAAGCATGATATGTGGGAAAAGGTTGAAAAGTTCCAGGGGCCGAATACCTTCCCAAGGCACTGTATGCACAATCTGATTATCATCTACACTGAGGGAGATTGTGCTTTTGTGTTTTCTGATAAGTGGTGATCTTGTCCTGTTGATCTCTTAAACGGATCACCTCTTGGCACAGTTCCATAGTCGGAGGCCTCTGAGGTCCAGCGAATTCCATGGCCGGAGCAATCTCTAATGAATGGAAGTGGAGGCAGAGATGGTGAAGTTCACACTCCTTTTTTATTTTTCAAGTGGAACCTCGGGACCACGGTCCGGGGGGCTCCGAAGGGGGCGTAACTAGTGAGCCCCGGGTACCCGTAGTAAAGTCCCTCAGACAGGACCAGAGTGGAATACCCGGAGGACACAGGTGCTACCTCCAGTTAGACCCCGGACACGAGGCAGCTGTCGTGGCGGGACCAAAAGGGATAACAGAAATAATAGCAGAGTCCGTAATGAGACGGGTCCTGGATCCGGGTAGTTGGTAGATAGCTGGCTACAGTAACCTTGTCACAGTCCTCGGACTCGGATGGCTGTTGGCGGAACGGGATGGCTTTTGCACAGATGATAGCCGAGATAGCCAGGGTAATCAGGATACAGATATTCTGTGGAGACAGATAGCATGAGAGAATGCATAGAGAGTACAAACACAGCGCAGACAGGTTAGCAACAGAACGGGATGTAGGAATGATTGATACTAGTTGCTCCGGTGCTCTCCCTATGGAGGAGAGGCCAGAAATAACAGCCAGTGCGCTGCCATTGGATAATTACCAATTTTGAAAAATGCGCACTGTCCCTTTAAGAAGCCAGGGAAGCGCGCGCGTGCCCTAATAGCTTTAGCTGAAGACCTGCCGATGAGATGCCAGGAGGTGGGGGAAGGGGAGAGAACAGGACCCTGAGAAGTAGCATGGGACACACAGGGAGCCGACTGCTGCACAGGGATAGCATGCAAGGCACGAGGTGAGTGCCCTGAACGGGCAGCAGCGGCAGACCGGGGAGCAGAGCCAGGACAGGGACCGGGTGTAACAGTCTGCTTCTTTACCAGACATCGCTCTTCATGACCGCCTCCAATGGTTGGTGCGGCCGTGAGACTCACTTACAGTCGAGCTTACTGTCTGGTCTGAATCTGACCCATCTAGTATGCTACAGGGTCTCCCGCCCAGGTCTCTCAGCACTGAGATAACAGAGGAGTCACTACTTCTAACTCCTCCATTCTTTAGGGAATCTTTTCGTTTCTCCAGACCTCGGGTTGAAAGTGGTCGCCATCTTCTTTCCATTTCCTGCAGCTGTTCATTAATCTGCAGTCTGTCATGTCTTAGCTGCTCTATCTCCAAAAGGTACGCCACATGATACTCCAGCAGAGTCCGTATATCTCTATGACTCTCCACTGTACCCACAACAAAGAATGGAACCATACCCTTTTCCCTGGGTATCTGGTCTTCATAGTCACCTGGAATTCTTAATCTCACCACTCCAGACTTATTCACCATCTCTTGCATGGCTCAACCATTTCTTCCAATGACTTTCCTCACTATAGGAATAGGCACCTAAATGATGTCTTCCGCAAGACACTACTATGGCCTGATTCACTCTGCTCCAATTTGAAGGGAATTCGCTGAGTACAGTGCTGACCTTTTCTTCTTCTTCTTTGACTGGCTGAAGAATGTCCTTATCTCCAATCTTTTCCTTCAGTTGGTCAGGGCATGATTTTAGGTGATCCCTTGACACTGCTGCTGAGGTTTCTTCTCCATCTTTGCTGATAAGGCATACCTTGGTATTATCAAAGTTTAAAGGCATGATGGTATATGGTTCAGCTTCCCACTGATCATCAATTTTGTGTTCGTGCCTCTTTCTTTTGAGTACCTGTTCTCCAGGCGACAAGGGAACTGCAGGTGCGTGCTGATTGTAGTTACTTTCCTGCTTCTGTATTGCTTGAGCTAGGCTCTTCTCTACACATTCTTGCACTTTGTGGTACTGCTGCTGCTGCACTGTATCCCAGTCTGCACCTCAGGCGTTAGGACTCCCATGTCCAAGTCAATGGGTAACTTGCCAGGTCTTGCTCTCATCAAGTAGGCTGGAGTACAGTTGGTGGCGTTTACAGGGATGTGATTGTAGAGATCTACCAGATCTGGCAACTGCTCTGGCCATAGGTTTCTCTCTTCCAAGGGCAAGGTCTTTAATAGGTCAATTACCACTTGGTTCATTTTCTCACACATGCCATTTGTCTGTGGATGATATGGTGTCGTCCTGATTTTCTTGCAGCCATACAGATTACAGAACTCCTGGAACACTTCTGCCTCAAAGGCTGGGACTTGGTCAGTAAGCACTCATTCAGGGTAACCGTTTGGTTGACAAAAGTGCTGTTGAAATGCTTTGGCTGCTGCCTTTGCTGTTTGGTCCTTGACTGGCACGACTACCAGGAACCTTGAGTAGTGGTCAACGATGGTGAAGGTGTAGACATAGCCTGAACAGCTTGGGACCAGCTTCACATGGTCTAAGGCTACCAACTCAAGTGGCTGTTTGGTTATTAATGGACATAATGGTGCTCTCTGGCTGTTACGGTCCTTCCCGTGCAGGTTGCATTGTCCACACTCCCGGCACCAATCTTCAATGGCCTTCCTCATACCAGCCCAGTAGAATCTCTCTCGGAGCAAGGTCTCCAACTTCTTCCATCTGAAGTGTCCTGCTCCCTTGTGGTACGCGTCTAAGACCATTGATGCATCTCTCTTCAAGACTACCACCTGCCAGACCAGTTCATGAGTTCGGGCGTTGACACTCCTCCGACACAGCTTTCCCTCGTAGATGAACAGCCTGCCCTTCTCCTACCACAACTGTTGGGTCTCTTGTGGGGCATCGGGACCTGGGCGCGAGTCAGCTTACGTTAGTAGCTTCTTTACCAGGCGGACTGCTGGGTCACTATCCTGCATCTCTGCCCACTCATGGTGAGGCAATGGGCTTAGCGTGGCCTCTTTCACAATGTAACCCTTGTTTTTCACTCTTTGAGCGCGTTGGGCCGCAATTGGCCAGTGAAAGGCAGGTAACTCAATTTCTTCGAGTGCTTCCAGATCTTCTCCCCATCTGGCAAGTTGGGCATTCTGGACAGTGCATCAGCATTGGCATTCTTATGCCCCATTCGGTACTTGATGGGTAAACTCGTAGTTGGACCGCCGGGCCATGCATCGCTGCTCCAGCGCAACTAGCTTTGCAGTTTCCAAGTGAGTCAGCGGGTTGTTGTCCGGGAAGATGGTAAACTTAGCCGCAGCTAGGTAGTGTTTGAATCGTTCAGTCACAGCCCAGACTATGGCGAGGAACTCCAGTTTAAAGGAGCTGTGATTGTCAGGGTTCCTTTCAGGGTTCCTTCCTGCTGGTGTAGATCACTCTTTCTTTGCCATTCTGTACTTATGACAGTACTGCTCCCAGTCCCACATTGCTGGCATCAGTATAAAGGACAAATGGTTGGTCATAGTCTGGGTAGGCCAGAACTTCATCTCCCGTGAGAGCCAACTACAATTGAATGAAGGACCTTTCCAGTTCCTCATTCCAGTCAAATGTAGGACTCTTCTTCCTGGCCTTCTTGGGTTGGCCCACGAGGAGGTTTTGCAGGGGTGCAGCTATCTCAGTAAAGCCCTTGATGAACCTTTGGTAGTAGCCTACCAACCCGAGGAATTGATGTATTTCATGGAAGTTGCTGGGCCTCTGCCAATCCTGGATAACAGTGACTTTGTCGGGGTCCGGTGCCACACCCTCTGCGCTCACTACATGGCCCTGGTACTGCACCTTAGACTTCAGGAGGTGGTATTTGGACAGCTTCACTTTCAGGCCAAAGTTGGACAGGGCTTCGAACACTTCGGCCATGTGCTCCAAATGGTCTTCATAAGTATTGGAGAGGACGATGACGTCATCAAGGTACAATAGAACTGTATTGAAGTTCTTGTGTCCAAGACAGCACACCATCAACCTCCGGAACGTTCCTGGCGCATTACAAAGCCAAATGGCATGTAGTTGAATTCTGAGAGGCCCATTGATGTTGTGAAGGCGGTTTTCTCTTTGTCTGCCTCTGCCACGGGAAACTGCCCATACCCACTAGTGAGATCTAAGGTAGAGAAATAGTTAGCAGTTCTCAATGCAGCTAGTGATTCCTCTATCCTTGGAAACAGATAGGTGTCCTTGTGGGTAATGCTGTTAATTTTCCTGTAATCAATACACATCCTTATTGTGCCATCTTTCTTTCTTACAAGGACTAGTGGAGCTGCCCAGGGGCTACAACTGTCTCTGATCACCCCAGCCTCCTTCATCTCTCGTAACATACTCTTGGCACATTGATAGTGAGCTGGGGGTACAGGCTGATACCTCTCTTTAATGGGTGGATGATTTCCAATGTGGATATGATGTTGGACCCCATTTACCTGCCCAAAGTCTAAAGGGTGTTCGCTGAATACCCGTTCAAACACTTGGACTACTCGGTAAACCCCATTCTTTGGGGTGGAGTCAGTGCCTATGTGTAGCTGCTGACACCAATCCTCCAGCTCTTTTGCAGAGCCTTTGTCCTCTGCATGGTCGGGTGAGACCAAGGGTTCTGCTGTCTGTATTGCATTACAGATAGCTCTACCTGCTGTCTTTGCATCAGGGCCTTGATCTCCTTTTGCTGGACCCGTTGCTCACTGGAACCAGCAGTTTCAGCTACCTGTTGTAACAAAACAATAACCTCGGCAGTTTTCCATCACATTAGTACCTAAGGTCACTATTGGGTTACATTCTCGTTGATCAATGTCTACAATCATCAGTCCTTGTTTTTTTAACTCTACTCGCCCCACCTTAATGGTCACCTCCTTACATCCCACTTGTGGCAAAGGCTGAGCACTGCTGGCAACTACTGTCAGCTCATCACCTGGGTCGTGAGTAAGTTCAGAGTCAGCCCAGTACCGTTTGTAAAGAATATATGGCATAGTTGTCACCTGAGAGCCGGTGTCCAGTAAGGCATTCATGGGGATGCCGTCAATCACTACTGGGAGGACCGGTTGTCCTCCGACGTACTTGGCTCGCCAGTACTGTGGGCCTGGCTGTCCTACTCCTGGGGGTTAGCCCCCTGCCCCAGGGGTTGCCCGTTTAAATAGCAGAATCTTGCGATGTGGCCTGCTTTGCTGCAGCGGTGGCAGATGGGTCATCTGTTCTGGTCATAGCGATCGTTGGTTCTCCCTCTAATCGGTGGGATCCTCCTCTACCATCGCCACGGGATGTAATCTGGACTGGAGGCCAGCTGGATCTTCTCCTTTGGAGGCACTTGGATGGACTGTACGGTTTTGGTTAGTGCAGCCATACTTTTGGTCAGCTTCTGAATCTGAAGACGTAGTTCTGCAGATGGATCATCATCCAGGGTCTGTGCGTCGGCTTCAATAGGGATCTGAGGGAAGGATGCTGCTTCTTGGTGGTATGTAATTGCTGGGTGCTTAGGGAGCGCTGGGCAGCTGACATTTGGTTCATGCAGCACCCGGATATCCCTGTCTTTAAAGTCTACAAAGTTTAGGTAAGGGTTTTGTAGGGCTATGATGCGCAGCTGTGCTCTGTGAGTGTTGGATAGGAGTCCTTCAGTAAATTGCTCCTTTAACAATCTGTCTCCATCCCGCACGGTCTGGTTCAATCTGCTTTATGGCCCGCAGCGCCTCCTGAAGGTTAAAAGCATAGTACAGTATACTGTCCTGCACCCTTTGTTTGCACCCAAAGAACCTCATTTTTATTTCTGCTGCAGTACGGGTGTTAAAAGTGCTCCTCAGCTTAGCCAGCACTCGCTTAACAGTCTCTTTATTAGTGTCCTGCCAGGACTTTACTTCTCTTTGAGCTGCACCAGTTAACTGTCCAGTGAGAATGGTTACTTTTTGGCTTTCAGACAGGGGGTACACTTCAAATAAACTGCACTGTCTCTCTTTGAAATCGCTCAGGGTATGTGACTCTCCTGAGTATTGCGGTAGCCAGGCCGCTCCCGGTATATATGGCATTGATAGCGGCATTATAGGGACTGCAGCGGTGGTTGCCAGATCTTGCTGCGCTCTGGTGGCTGTGCCAGCCACTGGATTCTGCTGGGCTATGGGGGCTGCAGCTGCGCCTGTCTCTGTATCTTGCAGCGCTATGGGGCTGGGGCAGTATCCGCCGCTAAATCCTCTCCTGCATCAGACATTTTCTCCCCCCCTAGTTAATCTTAGCCAGGCTCTGAATTTCCACTGGCTTACCAGGCTGTTACTCTGCAGGCTCGATGAACAGTATGCGCCGGGATTACAGGCCTCAGCTCCCTGCTTTTCTGCCAGATGATGTCTTCGCACGCAGCACTTCTCTTTTTGCGCTCTCTCCAGCTCCGCCCATGACGCACGCCCCTTCTGCTTCCTGCGCGCCATGCGTCGTTGTAATGGCAGCAATTCCACAGTTCAATACAGTCTATGGCACAGTACCCGGTGATATCGGGCTTCGATATCCTGTTCATGGCGCCAAGTTGGGGCGCCCACCAGGGCTGTGCAGTACTTGATACCGGGCCACTTCTTAAAGGGGCAGTGTCACAGCGGCGGTGATCTGGTCCGTGGCCCTGGGCGTCCAATTAAAGGGGTATATTTACAGGGGATGAAAAATAAAGAGTTTTTGTAATAAGTGTTCGTGACGCCACCTGTGATATCTGATCAGAAGGGACCAGCGCTGCAGTGTAGATCCGCTGCTACTGATGGTGATGCAGCAGAGTTGGTATAGCTCTCCACAGGCAGAGCTTAGTCCCAGGGCAGATGAAAGATGTTGAGGAAGATGGTGATGTAGTATTTAGCAAAGGATGTAGCAGTGCTGAGAAGGTGTTGCAGAAAGAATTCAAAGGACACAACAGAGTGAAGTTTCCTTTACCTTTTATGGTGCTTTGTAGGTACAGTCCAGGGCTCAAGTTACAGTTGGTACAGGAGTCGGTTAGCCTGAAAGCAATTTGGGAATCTCTCCATACAGGTGGGTTGTGAGGTCTCCTTTCTAGCGCTATTCTCTGAGGTACTTGCTGTTGTAAACTCCACTCAAGTTCCTCGTTCTGTCTGTTACTTAGAACTCCACTCGCATGACAGGCAGCTGTAGCCTCCTTCATGAACCATTCCTATATGGCGTCTCCAACTCATACGTTGCTGCTGTATCGTTGAGTCTTAATTGGGAACAGAGGATCTGCAGTCTCTTGTCCTCCGGTCCCTGTTGTGGGACCTTTAGCATCAACACAGCCTCGGACTCTGGTTTTTGGCACTTCAGCTTGGGGATGAGCTCTGCTATAGCTTTCTCCCACTTCCTCTCTCTTCCCTCCTCAGGCATAAACTAACTACATCCTTCCTCCTCCTGACCAGAAAGAGCAGCTCCCCAGAAGTCGGGTTTAGAGCTCCCTCTGCTGGCCTGGAGCAGGAACTGTGTTGTATGCTGGAACTAACTGATAAAGAGACCTTTTCCTTGCTTTCAGGCATGACATCATTCTCCCTAGGAGGGAGGTAAGGCCACTGTGGCGACTGTACTCCTGGGGCGCCACAGAGGCACAACAGAAATCCTTCTTTTTGCAAGGCTTACAGAACTTGAAATGCTGATGTAAGAAGTGTGTTAACATTAGTGGAGAGTATGTGGAATAAATTTAAGTTTCATTTTTATATCTCGTTTCTTTCTGGGTAAAGCCAAAGACTTATCAGCAGCCCCTCATACTTACCTTTCCGCTGTAGTCTATTTATTAACGAGTGTCCCACGGCGATCTCACATGTTGAAAAGTCACATCGGGAGATGTGACCTCTCTACGTGAGTCCGGTGATACACTGACAGGAGATAATTTCTCCTGCAGTGCATCACTGAGTGATCACCGGAGTTTGTGCTCTTACTTTATGGCACTACTGCTGCGTCAGAATTTTCTTATGCAGCGATGCCGCAAGTGACAGCATGAATTCTGGTGACCTCTCACGGCGGTGCAGTGATACACTGCGGAAGGATCAACTCCTGTCAGTGTATCACCGGAACCATGTAGAGCGGTCACTTCTCCCGATGTAACTGTTCTACACGTGAGATCGTTGTGGGATACTCGGTAATTGGACTACTTCGAACAGGGAGTATTTGTATTGGTTTATTATTTTATTTTTGTTGCAGGTGATCAAGGGATTCGGGGATTAGGCAATGCAGTAATTATGGTAAATTGAGATTCAATAAAGGAATCTGTGTGATCAATTCAAATAAAGGACTTTATTCTGGCTGTGTGTTTATTAACCATATAAGTATAGGATTCGTAATGGATAGCTGTCTTATTGACGCCTCTCCATTACTAATCCATGGGCTTGATGTCAACGGACAATGCAAAGGTGACATCAACCCCACAAATATTACCCCACTTGCCACCGCTACAGGGCAAGTGGGAAGAGCGAGGCTAAGTGCCATATGCTTCTTATGAAGCCACTCCTTCATTGCCCTGGTGGTGTGCTTGGGATCAATATCATACTGAAAGAACCATCCACGTTTCATCTTCAATGCCCTTGCTGATACAAGGCAGTTTGCACTCAAAATCTCACGATACATGGCCCCATTCATTCTGTCATGCACATGGATCAGTCGTTCTGGTCCCTTTGCAGAGAAACAGCCCCAAATCATGATATTGCCACCCCCATGCTTCACAGTAGGCATGGTGTTCTTTGGATGCAACTCAGCTTTCTGTCTCCTCCAAACACAATGAGTTTTTTTTCTACCAAACATTTCTAGTTTTGTTTCATCAGACCATATGACATTCTCCCAATACTCTTCTGGATAATCCAAATGCTCTCTAGCAAACTTCAGATGGGCCCAGACATGTACTGGCTTAAAACAAAAAAGAAAATCCTCCTAAACAATCAATATGATCCCTTCAACCATACACAGAAACCAAAAAGAGCAAATGAAGGAGCAAGATCAAAAATATATATAAAAATCAAAAATTTTATTAGTACTGATTAAAATTACAAAATATGTAACATAACAATAGAGTACCAAAGAGCAGGGACAAAAAGATACAATGAAGCACCCAAGGCTACAAAGATATACAAAGATATGCGTGTCAATATAAAGTGCATATGTGCCAAAATAGCTCAATAAACATGAGAAAGGGAACACGGCCATTGGTAACAACCAAGTGACCACTCTGAATATTATATGAGTGGTAATGGCATTTAGCAAATACTAAACTGAGCTCCACCAACAATATATAGGAAAATTAGGACTATCCCTAACTCATAAAACATCAGACGCTTATAAAAAAAATATATAGGTCATTACCTGCCGTCATGATGCAAGGGGGGTAACCACCTGTGATAGAATACCTCGACGCGCGTTTCACCATCGCTTTGCAGTTTCGTCAGGAGGTGCAAATGCTCTCTAGAAAAACTTCAGATGGGCCCAGACATGTACTGTCTTACACAGGGGGACATGTCTGGCACTGCGGGAACTGAGTCCCTGGCAGTGTAATATGTTACCTGAGGTAGCTTTTGCTATGATGGTCCCAGCTCTATGCAGGTCATTCACTAGGTCCCTCCGTGTGGTTCTGGGATTTTTGCTCACTGCTCTTGTAATAATTTTGACCCACAGGGTGAGATCTTGTGTGGAGCCCCAGATCGAGGGAGATTATCAGTGGTGTTTAGTGATGGGCAAGCACTAAAATGCTCGGGTGCTCGTTGCTCGGGTTGAGCAAATTGGAATACTCGGGTACTCGGACAGAACAACGAGCCCAATGTAAGTCTATGGGAGCATTTTTACCGCGATCCCCCGGGGGTCCTTTTAAGATCTTAAAACGTCTGAAAATGATAGAAACACTGCTCAAATGAACTGGGACATCAAGGGGATCACCCCAGGAAGCATTCCTGACTCCTAGTTCACAGCTTAAAACAATGTTGTCGAAGTTTCATGCCATTTTTACCGATGTACCAAAAAACATACCAAAACGAAACCAAAACGGATTTTGATGGGAAATATGTTAAGGTACATCCTTTCCAGGTTATTGACTTGTATATAAGGGAAAATAAATAACCCCAGACCAAAATGTTCCTCCACCACTTGGGCTATGTTCAGGCGCAGCGTTTTTGAAGCGTTTTTCAACTTTAACAATGCTTTCAACCAATACAATGCATTCAATATCATTGTAACATTTAACAACCCTAGCTGGCCATGTGGTGTGTGACACATAAGCAGACATATCTTGTTTCATTTATGAATGAGGAACTCTTAAAGTCACAGAGCCTATTTTTACATAGGAATCAGACAGCATTAATCTGCTTAAAGGGCCATTATTAAACAGTCGGTCTCCTAAACTGTTATAGCCTATGCAGTGAGTGGATGGGCTGGGAAGAATTACGACGCACCCCAATACCCCTTTCACGAGATGTCCAGGAGGGCTTCCATAAAAAAATGTTGCATTGAATGCAAGGCCTTCCCTGCTACCAAGTCATATGCACCCCAATATGCCTTTGAACCCAAGTACTGGATGGACCCAGGAAAATCCACTTCACATTATTCATTTAGTACTCCCATTCTGTTTTCTTATGCATTGACTGCAAGGCCTGCCCTGCTAACAAGTCATATGCACCCCAATCCCCCTTGGAAGAGACATGGAGGAGGGTCTCTTAACAAAAAATGTCCCATTAAAAAGGAGCAGGTCTCCTAGACTTGTAATGCCCACACCCTAAGTGTGTTGGCTGGCCAACATTTTCCCCTGTGGGGTACACCTCAACCTTTTCCATACCAAGTATTTAACGTCCAGCAAGAACACCTACCCTTGTTATGATTTTGACACTGGCTGTAGCAGCAAGGAACACGTTAACCCTGTTGATCTAGTGGCAGTGGATGATGAGAAGTGGAGGAAGGCCTGATAAAAACCATGCCCAATTTAAAGGAGCGTGTCTCCTTGACTTGTAATGTCCATACACTGTGTGTTGTCTGGCAAACATTTTCCCCGGTGGGGTACACCTCAACCTTTTCCATAACAAGTATTTTAGGCCCATCAAAACCACCCACCCTTGTTCGGAATTCGACACTGACTGTAGCAGCATGGAACACGTTAACGCTGGTGATCTAGTGGTGGTGGATGATGAGACGTGGAGGAAGGCCTGACTAAAAACTATGCCCAATTTAAAGGAGCTGGTCTCCTAGACTTGTAATGCCCATGCACTAAGTGTGTTTTCTGGCCAACATTTTACCCTGTGGGGTACACCTCAACCTTTTCCATAACAAGTATTTTAGGCCCATCAAAACCACCCACCGTTTGTTCGGAATTTGACACTGGCTGTAGGTGTTGTGATACAATTTCTTTGAAAGGTTTTAGAGCTAGTGGCAGCGATGGAAGGAGTTAGTGCGAGTCTGGAAGGAGTTATTGCGAGTATTGACAGCTTCAGTGTGGAATTGGATCTTCACTTGAATCAGTTGGCAATTATTGCTCTCGAGACGGAGAAAAGATTGCGAATCCTGCGTATGAGGAGACGGCGTCAGTGGATTCATCCCATTAATGCGCAGAGGTTCACCCGTGGTGTTTTTTCCACATTGTACCTGGAATTGAGGGATAATCCGCACAAGTTCTTCAACTACGTAGGCATGAGGCTGGAATTCTTTGAGATATTGGTGGATCGTGTTGGAGAACAAATCCGGAGAAGGGACACACAAATGCGGTTTTCTATATCACCGGCGGAGCGTTTGATGGTGACCCTTCGGTAAGTTATCTAAATTTTAAAATGTTTCAGATTCTGCAGGATTTTATTGTTATGTTATGGCTTGTAGTTTGTATTAATTTTACTGTTTCAATTTTTTTAACAGATTCCTGGCAACTGGAGAATCCTTCACCTCCCTCCATTTCCAGTTCCGGATTGGGATTTCCACTATTGCTGGAATTGTACAACAGACCTGCAGGGCATTATGGGATTCTCTACAGGAGGAATACATTCCAGAGCCAACACAGGAGAGGTGGCTGGAGATTGCAGAGAAGTTTCAAGAAATCTGCCAGTTTCCAAACTGCATCGGTGCCGTGGATGGCAAGCATATCAGGATTGTGAAACCTATGGGATCTGGTTCACAGTTTTACAACTATAAGAAATACTTTTCTATTGTGCTGATGACCATTTTGGATGCAAACTGCAAATTCATTGCCGTGGACATTGGTGCATACGGTCGTTCTAATGACTCTCAGGTGTTCAAGATTTCCACCATGGGCCGTCGCTTGTATGGAGATAATTTTAACTTCCCACCTCCAAGACCACTCCCTGGAACAACAGGCCCACCAATGCCTTTTGTGTGCATTGGCGACGATGCTTTTCAGCTTTCCAAACACCTACTCAAACCATACGGTAGTCGTGGATTAACACACCGGAAAAGAATCTATAACTATCGGTTAACTAGAGTGCGCAGAGTTGTGGAGTGTGCGTTTGGAATTTTAACTGCCAAATGGAGAGTCCTGTTAACAGCCATGAAAATGAAAACAGAGACTGTGGATGAGGTGGTTAAGGCCTGTGTAATCCTGCACAATTTTGTCCTTTCAAAGGAACCAGTTTCCATCAATGATAATCTGTCTGGAACCACCTTGTGGGATTATGAGCAACAAACTTTTCGGAGTACTGGATCAGTGGCAAGAATCAGGGACACCTTTGCAGACTATTTTGTGAGCCCAGAGGGACAAGTGGACTGGCAAGATGACATGATATAATTTTCTATACCAATTGTGAGTAACCTTTTTTTTTTTTTTTTTTTAAGTGAAATGTTACCAAGTGTTTGGATTTCCCAAGCATTGTTACAATGTCATTTGGTTTACCATTTTTTTTTTTTTTTCTTCAAGTTTTACACTTTACCAGTGTTACCAATTGTTGGGTACCAAGCATAAAGTTTTACCAGTGTTACCAATTGTTGGGTACCAAGCATAAAGTTTTACCAGTGTTACCAAGTTTTACCAGTGTTACCAAGTTTTACCAGTGTTACCAATTGTTGGGTACCAATTGTTGGGTACCAAGCATAAAGTTTTACCAAGTGTTGTTTTGCACTTACAAATGTACCAAGTGTAAAATGTGACACTTTGAAATTTTACCAAGTGTTGTGTACCAAGCGTTTCACACTTTGAAATGGTACCAAATGTTGTGCTACCAAGTGTTTTTTTCACCGGTGTACTGTGAAATATTGTTGTGTGTTGTGTTGCCAAGTGTTGTGTTTACCTTTTACACCACTGGTGTAATTTGAATATTTCAAAAGAAAGAAGCAAAAAAGAAACAACACAATAAAGTTTTTTGAAAAAAAAAAAACAGTTTATTTCTGAATTTGTAATATTGTAATTTTTTTTTTTTTTTTGGTATATATTACTTTTTGTAACTTTTTTTCTTGGTATATATTACCTTTTTTTATTTTTTTTTTTTTTTTTATAAGAAAACATAAGAAAACATCACAGAGTGTGATAATGTTGGGTGGAGATAGTATTGGAGGGGTTAACAGGGTTGACCACCACATCGAGGGGGGGGTAGAGGACTGGGGAGGGAGTTGGTGAGGACCAGAAGTGGAAGGGGGGTTTAACACATGTGGTTGGGACGGGAGTGGATGGACAGATGAGGTTTGTGGGTACATTGAAGGTGTATGTGGGGGTGGGTATGGTGAGGGCATTGGGGTATAATGCAATGGGGAAGGTAGGTACTGGGAAGAATGGAATGGGGAACTAGAGAAAGGAGAGGGAGTGGTAGGAGGAGGGACGGCTGTGTGATGGATGGTGGTGGAAGGATGGACGGGGGAAGGATGGACTGTGGAAGGATAGACAGGGGGAGGATGGACAGGGGGAGGATGGACAGGGGGAGGATGAGATGCTTCAGCAAGCACTTCCACTAGAGCATTCTGACAGGCTTGCATCACACGCATCTGCTGGTGAGTACTTAAACCTTCCATTTGCCGGACAACAGATTGAAAAAAGGTATGTCTCGGTGTCTGGTTTGATTTTAAATTCATCTGTTCCATGTATCTTCTGAGTTCCATGATACTTTGATTGATCATGGTCAACCCAGAAGATAACTGTTGTCCATAAGTGTGGAAACCGTGTTGAACAGTTGAGTTTAGACTCAAACAGTCAGACAAGGTCAGCCTTTCCTGACTCTTCAGACGCTGCCGGCCAGAACCAAAAGTTGGTCGAGATGTTACGGCAGTGTCTGAGGGGTGGGGAACAGGGAACAAGTCGTCTCCAGCAGCTTCATGTGATGAAGTCTGCCCTGCTGCTCCAGTGCTGGTGGAGGGGATAGAGGGATGAGACAAGAGGGTAGGTACAGAGGGGTCGGATACCTCGATGTGGTCACCGGGGGCGGTCTCACTAGGGATCACTCCAGAGGGATGCAACTCTGATGCAGACTCCCGAGTGCTGCAGATGGTGCTAAAAAAAAAGGAGAAAAAAATGTATATTAAAAATATTGATATTTAATTTAAGTCTGCTGAAAAAAAATTGGTTAAACATTTCTACTACAGGAATTGTTTGGGGAATATTTACCTTCTGCACACCATTGTAGATCGCAGGAACGCCAGGGCTTTGTAGTTTTTGTACTGGGGTCCCCGGCGCCCTCCCGACGATCCACTCGGGGTCTGAATCTCTTTGTTGTAGTCCCTCTTGAAGCGATCCCGGAGCGACCGCCACCGTGTGATAACCCTGTCACCTGTGAAGCAAAAAAAAAAAAAAGGTTTAGTATTCAACACTTCACATGCTGGAAATATAAGTTACTGAAGTTGTAATACTTACGCACAAAATCCCTGGCACTCGCATTGAGTTCCTCCCAGTTGTCAATAACCTCGGAACACACCTCATCCCAGAGCCGTCGGGTGGTTGGTTGGTCGGCGTGTAGACGGTTTGCCATGTTCCACAGCGGCACCCGGTTTTCCACCTCACGGATGAGGTCATCAGTATCAATGACCACACCCTCCTCCAGATGTCTGCGGGGAGCACGCTGTGAAACCTGTGAAGATAAAAAACAAAAGAAAAAAAAAAATTACATTCTATTCAAACACATGATGTTCATTTAAACAATTATCCAAATAGGGTTACTTACCGTTTGCCGACCACCAGATGCATCACCTTGACGACCCTGGGATGTCCTGGGAGTCACTCTAGTACGGGCACCGGATTCTGAAGACTGTGGGAAAGAAAAAAAAAAATTTTGTTTCGATGGATGCGGAGTTATGGTGTGTGCACTGTGATGAATGTTTGTGTTGGGTGTAGCATTATGTATCTTTGTGTGTGCTAAACTTACACTCTGCGCACCCCCTCCTTGCGTCTCTCCACCCTGCACGTCTCCTCCTGGAAGCTCCTCTGTATCAGCTTCCTGTTAAAACATAATAGGATAGTGTTTTTAACCCAAAAAAAAAAATTAGTTTAAATTAAAAAAAAAAAAAATTTTTTACCTCAGCTCGCTGATGATGTGAGGGGGAGCTTTCAGGAGAAGACATAATGGTTTGTGGCTGCTGCGTTGGCAGCTGCGTTGGCAGCTGCGGTGCTTCCTGAAGTGATCTGCAAGTATAAAGACACTTTTTAAGCTACTATACAAAGGATCATAATAAGCTTTCAGGCCTTTATACTTACAGGGAAAATAAAGGTTGGCTGGCGGTATCTGCTGCTGTCTGTGCGACCATCTCCGCTGCCTGTCCAACTGTTTCTGCTGCGGCCTGTCCGACCGTGTTCGCTGCTGCATTCCTCACAGTCTCTGCTGCGGTCTGGTTGGTGGTCCTTTCTGAAGTTATCTGGAAGTACAAAGATAATTGCTAAGCTACTATAGAAACGATCATAATAAGCTTTCAGGTCTTTATACTTACAGGGAAACTTGCGTGTACTCTGCCACGGCCTGTGTGTTCCTGTCTGCTGCGCACTCGCCGTTTCTCTCTGCTGCGCTCTCTCTGTTCCTCTCTGCTGCGCTCTCGCCGTTCCTCGCTGCTGCGCTGTCTTTGACCATCCCTTCTGCCGTCTGGCTGACCATCTCTGCTTTTTTGGTTCTTCATTATTTAGTGATCTGTAAGTATTAAGAAAATGATTAAGTGTTTTCATGTTTACATTTCCTTATCTCTCACCGAGTGTAACTAGTGATTGAAGGTGTGTAATATTTTGTGTAAACCCCTTTTTTGCATGTGAATTCCCTGAAAAAGTGTCACCAAGTGTAACCAGTGATTGAAGGTGTGTAAACCAGTGTAGTGTTACCAGTGATTGAAGGTGTTACCAAGTGTAACCAGTGATTAAGGTGTGTAAACCAGTGTTTGCATTCCCTCAAACTCTCACCGAGAGTGTAACCAGTGATTGAAGGTGTTTATTTTGTGTATACCCACACTGTGTTTGGATGTTTTTGAATTCCCTTAAAAACTCAGCTGTGTATACCCAGATGGATGTTTTTGAATTCCCTTAAAAACTCAGCTGTGTATACCCAAATTATTTTCATGTTGCAATCTCACTTTTAACCACACTTATGTACCTTTATGGTAACTTAATTTTACCTTTTTTTTAAATAATACAAAACGAGATTTTTTCAAAACAGTTTATTATTTTTTTTTTTTTTATTATTATTTTTTTCCAACAAATAGGAGCTCCTCTGCTCTTTATTTTAAATACCACAATAAATGAAAAATAAAAAAACACCAATTTACAACATATACATTAATAACACAATTGCAAATCTGAAAATAAAATAAAAAAAACCCACCCAGACACACACACACACACACACACACACACACACACACACACACACACTTTTGCAGGTGGAAGATTTGCAGCTGAGTTTGATGTCTGGTTCGGTGTCTTCAGTGTGGCTGTTGCCAGATGTCAGGGCCCAATTACACCACATACAATACCAGTTAGGTAAGTTTCACATTTGCACTAATCCCCGTCCCATCCGGTCATCGCCGCCTACTAGCGCACATGGACGCTTGGGATCTGCGCACCCTATGTTTAGTATGGGGTGCGCAGATGGTGCGCTGGCAGGATTTTACTGTGTGCTGCGCACTTTTGAAGGTGTGCCATGCGCGACAAAATGCAACATGCTGCATTTGGCGCACAAGGGCACACCTTCAAAAGTGCACAGCACACTGTAAAATCCTGCCAGCGCACCATCTGCGCACCCCATACTAAACATAAGGTGCGCAAATCCTAAGCGTCCATGTGCGCTAGTAGGCGGCGATGACCGGATGGGACGGGGATTAGCGGCGGCCATGTGCGGGTCATCGCTGCGCTATAAAGTGCAAATATGAAACCGGCCTTACACCACACAATCACAGCATAAAAAATACAATATAATTACAGTTGTATGAAAATAAAATGCAGTACACAAGCAACAGAAAAAAAAATGGAATAAAAAAAAAATGCATTACAGACACCACACACACACACACACACACACACACACACACACAGACACACACACACAGACACACACACACACGCTCCAAGGGTCTTGCAGGTGGTAGACTTGCAGCTGGGCAGACAGGTTTTATAGCTCTAGTTGAATCTTCTGTCAGGCAGGCTGGAGTCGGATATCTTGCTTGGTGTCTTGTGTTGCTGGTGCCGGATTGTCTGGGCCCAATTACACCACATACCATACACCACTCAATCACAGCATAAAAAATACAATATAATTACAGTTGTATGAAAATAAAATGCAGTACACAAGCAACAGAAAAAAAGTATAAAAAAAAAAAAACACAGACATGCAACACTCGCAGACCACACACACACACACACACACAGGCAGGCTACACACTAGCAGGCCATACACACACACACACACAGAAATGTGATAAATAGGTATACTCACACTTGTTGGTGAGCTGGTACTGGCAGGCCTCTTGATATCTGTGTGGCTGTCTGCAGGCTTGGTGGCTTGTCTGGCAGGCTTGGTGGCTTGTCTGGCAGGCTTGGTGGCAGTCTTGGTGGCTGGATGGCTTGCTTGCTGTCTGGCTGCTACTGCATGTCTGGGCCCAATTAGCCCACCTTATATAGTTTTGGGACTGTCTGGAAAAGTATCTTTTTTTCTGGGCATGCCCAGTACGATTTTGCGGATCCTGCCGGCGGATTCCGCAAAATCGCGGATCCCGGCGGATCCGCCGCCCATAGGCGCCCATTCTACCGCATGGCGGATGACGGCGGATCCGCCGTCATCCGCCATTTTGACGGCAAAAAAAAACGTTACAAGCTCCGTCCCCCTCAGACAGAATCCGCAAAGAATTTTGCGGATCCGCCGAATATCGGACGCAACGGACGACCATTCGTCAAAATCCGCCACTAATGTATCCCAATGGGGAAAATGGCGGATCCGCAACAAGAAAAAGCGGATCCGCGAATTTCAAATTTTGGCGGATTTTGACTGATGGCAAAAAACTGAAGTGTGAAAGAGGCCTTACCAGATTTGACACCAGTGGCAGTGGAACACGACAGAGTAAAATCAAAACTAGAGTCATTTCTAATCCTAGATTGTTTGGTGACAAAATCAACAAATACAGTGAAAGTAGCAAATGGTACATTTTTTATACTCTGAACCACATGTAATCCACTTTTCTTGTAGGTTGTAAGGAAGTTTCTGTACTATCAGATTGACACCCCTAGCGGTATCTAAGCATGTCAATCCGGGCAAGTCTCCTTCCTGCTGAGCAACCTGCAACTCATTCAATAAATCTCTCAGTTCTCTAAGCTTTAGATAGCCTTTAGGTCCTATCTTAGGAAAATCCTCAATTCTTTTATATAAAGCATTCTCTATGACTTCTACTGCCCCATAGCATTCATTTAGTCTTTCCCACACCTTATGTAGGGCTGTGCGAGGATGCTTTACATTAATGTCTCTCAGTCTTTTGGCATGCTCGACTGACTCACTTCCGAGCCACTTTACCAGGAGATCTAACTCCTCATCACAAGATAGATTCAGACCATGAATGGCGTTCTGGAATGAGGCTCGCCATGACCGATAGTTCTCGGGTTTGTCAGTGAACTTTACAAATCCCTTTGTAACCAGTTCTTGGTGGGCAAGGAACTTTGCAAGGTCCTTGATGGCTCCATCAGTGCTGGCACGAGCCGGTGTGTAATAGTCATGTCTAGTGTATGGTGCATCACCATACCTGTAAGACGCTTGTGACTCCGGATATCCTGTGCGGTACCTTGTTGCTGAAGGTGTCTCTTTAAGGCAGGATGGGAGCTGTACCTTCTTTTCAGTGGAACGGTAGCTGTAGTCGACCTCTCTGTGCTGGACGTCTCCTCACCTATGGTAGTGAAGCGCAGGTTTGGATCGCTGGTAATCGGCATGGGCTGATCGATATGATGTGCCAGGGCTGTCATCTACGCTGGAATGTTGACGGACGAACTCTGCGACGCATTGTGCTGGATCTTGCTGCTCTAGATCTGGACTGAGAATGTTGCTGTGTCTTTCATAATCAGGATCTTTCATAGCTTCCAAATACTCTGCTTTAGCTATTGCGGCTGCTGTCTCTTTGTCTGCCGCAAGTCTTTCTAGCTCTGCTTGCAAACATGCAGTTTTCACTTCTCTCTCTGCCTGCAGACGTGCTGTTTCGGCTTGCAGGCGTGCAGCTTCCGCCTCTCTCTCTGCCTGCAAACGGGTGGTTTCTGCATCTTGATCTGCCTGTCTCAGCTTTAGATGCAACTCTCGTTTGGCAAAGGAGGATCTTGCTTTGGCTGCCTCAGCCTCGGCGCAAGCGACAGCAGCTAGCTCTGCTAATGACGATCTGCTGGAGCTTGCTCGTGACCTCGTTTTGAGTGAGGATGTGCTTTTCCGAGACATTGTGCATTTGGCTGAGTACTGCTGAGTATATTGGAGGGAAACAGTCTGTGTATAGCGGGCTTCCGCGTGGCGGGAAAGATGTAGCACTTCTTGGTGGGCTGCAGTGGCGTTCTGCAGCTGTATGGCAGCTGCTGTGATACCCATATGCAGAGCAGTGGGTGTCCCGTACAATCTATGCAATCACCACGTGCGACCGGCGGCCCTTTACTGGGCCCTGGGCTTGTCTCCTGCAGCTGTATGGCGGCTGCTGTAGTACCCGTATGCGGAGTAGTCTGGGTGATAGCGGTCCCTTACAGCCTGAATTCACTATCGCAGGCATCTGGCATCTGTTTTACTATTCTGCCTTCAGGCACGTTGACACGATGTGCAATCCAGCATGCAGTATAAACTACAGCTCTGTCTTTCAAAATAAGCAGACTGTTCTCTGTAGTCTAACTTGTTTATTTGTGAAGAGTATAGAACATGCACGGTAAAACTACAAGGAATACAAATAACATGCATAAGTACTGGGCAGATGATCATAGCTAACACAATCACAGAAGTGTACATTGAGATGCAAACATTACATAGGAATACATTAGCTTATGATTACATTTACTGAGAACTGGCAACTAAAGAGTTAATGACATCTTTTGGCTGCTAGACAGTAAATAACACCTCTCTGAATCACTGCATTGCAAGAAAGATTAAGCTTACCAGATATGCTTTAGCCGGGTAGTGACACAAGTAGAGAAGTTGCAGGAAAAGCAAAGGTTACACAGGAGGACAAAATAACATGTGCATCCTATGAGCTCCACAGAGGCAAAATGGCCCTTCTTCATCCCAGAATACATTGCTTCCTTCCCACAAAGCACTGCTTTAATCCCATAGTGCATTGCTTCTGTTAAAGTCAAAGGCTTTATAATGCTATTGAAGACACTGCTATAAATTCAGCCACAACTAGATGGTGCTATAATTAACCCAGCAATAATAAAACATTCTTTACCCTATCAAGAGGGCAGAACACTGTGTATTACATTGGGGCCGGTTCACACTGTCTTTCTTTACTGCTCCTGGTGCGTTCTGCCTGAATCCTGTATAGGAAATCCCATGACCAATATACGTCCACAGAATTTCTGGCATGGAAGTAACCTCTTTTAATACTTCTTTTACTGTAACTCCGTACCAGAAATCTCTCCCCAAGAGGTTTACGTATACAGACCTTCCCCTCATTTAATATAGAGAACGAACAATTTAAAAATCAATGGGAGGAAGTTGCATCCACTTGTTCTAAAGGATTTATGGGATTATTGATCCCCAATAATGAAGTAACTCTGAGTGAGATCGATAAGGATCTCAATCTCATCCAGGATGAGATTAATAAAATTCTTACTCCTGAAACTAGCATCAATTTTAAAAAATGAGATTGACGTTGAGATACAGAAATGGGAAAAAGATATTGTTTCTACCAAAACCAAGAAATACCAACATGACTCAATGGATGCCCAGAATAAACGGGTATATAGATGGAGGTCTAACCCAGTAAATAGGAGATCTGTATCCAGAGCATGATCGGTTTTCTTTTCATCCGTATCTTCTGTTGATGAAAGATCTGTAACAACAGAAATAAGCAAAATGGGCTGTGATAGATTGGATGGTAAAGATCGCTGGCAGAGAACAACTAGATTCGGGAATAAAAGGAAGAAAGTGACTTCACCTCAGAAAGACAAGAGACCCAAGAATAACACTCTTGAAGTAATTAATTTGTCTCAACATACTCTGACCATGTCTCAGAGGGAAGTCTTGGGTCTTGGTCTTTCCTTTTCTCCATGTAACAACTATGATTATTTTACAGCACTGAAAGATTTGCATTTGTTTTCGCGAAAATTAGTGTTGAAAAAACTTCACTCTCAGTCAACAATAGAGTTGAGCGAAACGGGTCGAAAAAATTCAAAAGTCGCCGACTTTTGGCAAAGTCGGGTTTCATGAACCGAAACCCGAACCTAGGATGAGGTCGGCCACGAGGTCGGCGACTTACGCGCCAAAGTCGCGTTTCAAAAGTTTGTTTTGCGCTCTTTTTCAGCCAATCAGGATCCACGGACACTGTGGGCAACGTGATGACATAGGCACGGGTCACCACCATCTTTCAGAAGGGCATGCAAGTGATTGGCTTGCTTTGGGGGCGTCACAGGGGGTATAAAAGGGCGTGCACGCCGACCGCCATGTTACTCATGCTGATCTCAGAATAGGGAGAGCTGCTGCTGATGATGATTTTGTAGGGAGAGCGTTAGGCAGGGAAGAAGACACCAAAAACTGCTTCTGCTGCTAGCGATTTTGCCTGTACAACACACCAGTCACTGTGCAGTGCAAGGGGAGGCTATATAGTGGTGTATCAGTGGTGTTGGTTGTTGGGCTTCCTTCTAAGGCTTCCTGACATTCCTGCATTGCTGTTTACCCACTGCTCCGCAAACTGCTTTTTTAAAAGCAATCCCAATTTTTTTTTTTGTCCTGCTGAGAAGAAAAAAAAACTGCTTCTGCTGCTAGCGATTTTGCCTGTACAACACACCAGTCACTGTGCAGTGCAAGGGGAGGCTATATAGTGGTGTATCAGTGGTGTTGGTTGTTGGGCTGCCTTCTAAGGCTTCCTGACATTCCTGCATTGCTGTTTACCCACTGCTCCGCAAACTGCTTTTTTAAAAGCAATCCCAATTTTTTTTTTTGTCCTGCTGAGAAGAAGAAAAAAAAACTGCTTCTGCTGCTAGCGATTTTGCCTGTACAACACACCAGTCACTGTGCAGTGCAAGGGGAGGCTATATAGTGGTGTATCAGTGGTGTTGGTTGTTGGGCTGCCTTCTAAGGCTTCCTGACATTCCTGCATTGCTGTTTACCCACTGCTCCGCAAACTGCTTTTTTAAAAGCAATCACAATTTTTTTTTTTGTCCTGCTGAGGTACTGAGAGTACATTTTTTCACACCATACAGCGGTGTACGCTCCTCACACAGTACCGTGTAACGGCTGTTATCACAGCCACAGTGAAGCTATCAGTGAGTCACTCTGTGAGAATAAGTCGAGGACATGTTCCGTTCTTACAGACCTGCACTCTAGGGAGATTCCAATTCTGCCCAATTCTACATACACCTTGTAGTTTGTGATACACTAGCCAATTTCTGCCTGTGACAGAGCGCTCAGATACTCAGTGGGCCTCACACAATCCATAAGTGTCCAGTGTCCACAAGTGTGTGCAGAAATTAAAAATCTCCCTTATCCTCTAGTCACTTTGGTCACAGCTCTGCCATCGAGCCTGTGACAGAGCGCTCAGATACTCAGTGGGCCTCACACAATCCATAAGTGTCCAGTGTCCACAAGTGTGTGCAGAAATTAAAAATCTCCCTTATCCTCTAGTCACTTTGGTCACAGCTCTGCCATCGAGCCTGTGACAGAGCGCTCAGATACTCAGTGGGCCTCACACAATCCATAAGTGTCCAGTGTCCACAAGTGTGTGCAGAAATTAAAAATCTCCCTTATCCTCTAGTCACTTTGGTCACAGCTCTGCCATCGAGCCTGTGACAGAGCGCTCAGATACTCAGTGGGCCTCACACAATCCATAAGTGTCCAGTGTCCACAAGTGTGTGCAGAAATTAAAAATCTCCCTTATCCTCTAGTCACTTTGGTCACAGCTCTGCCATCGAGCCTGTGACAGAGCGCTCAGATACTCAGTGGGCCTCACACAATCCATAAGTGTCCAGTGTCCACAAGTGTGTGCAGAAATTCAAAATCTCCCTTATCCTCTAGTCACTTTGGTCACAGCTCTGCCATCGAGCCTGTGACAGAGCGCTCAGATACTCAGTGGGCCTCACACAATCCAAAAGTGTCCAGTGTCCACAAGTGTCTGCAGAAATTCAAAATCTCCCCTGTCCTATAGACACCTTGTACCTTGTTTTACATTACTATATAGTTTGTTGGATTTTGTCTACATTTCTACCAAAAATGAGGAAGGCTGGTGGAAGAGGCCGTGGAATTGGGCGGGGGTTGGCAGTTGGTAATGATGGTGTTGGTGGTGGATCTGATGGTAGTGGCAAGAGCAAAATAGGACCGAATGCAGGAGGTGTTGAGCCTGCGTCATCGTCTGGCTACATAAGGCCTCGAACGCTTAGTTTTCTAGGAGTTGGCAAACCGCTTTTAAAGCCAGAGCATCAGGAAAAAGTTTTGTCTTACATTGCTGACTCAGCCTCCAGCTCTATTGCCTCCTCTTCTTCAGTTGTAAAAAGAAAAAGCACTGAGTCGTCATTGGAGGCTCATGTTCATGAACCACACCTTTCCTTGTGTCCTTCACCCCAACCAAGATTGAAGGATGACGCAGGCCATACTACTGATTACTCCATGGAGCTGTTTTCACATACCATGCCTGGATTATCAAGTGAAATGGTGAATTACCCAGGCCAAGATGAATCTGACATGGAGTGCACTGATGCACAGCCGCTGATGGATGATTCTGCTGGTACATTCACTCAGAGCACTACATTGTCCTCACAGTGTACAGAGCCAGATTCTGACCCTGATGAGACTCAGGTGCCCCTTCCCGCACACTATACCACCATACACGGTGACACAGAGGAAGGTGCACATGACATAGAAGAGGAGGTGATGGATGACCCAGTTGTTGACCCAGATTGGCATCCATTGGGGGAAGAGGGTGCTGCTTCCAATAGCTCAGATGAGGAGCATCCACAGCAGACATCGACATCGCAACAGCTGTTATCTGGCAGGCCCGGAGCACTCCAAAGACAGGTTCCAAACATCAAAAGAGTTGCTGGACAGCTTGTCCAGAGGGTCAAAAGATCACAGCGTGCTAGGCCGCAAAATGTCTGCCAAAGTAGGAAGAGTGCAGTGTGGCACTTTTTTGAACAAAATCCTCATGATCAGACCAAGGTTATCTGTAAGAAGTGCGCAAAGACCTTTAGCCGAGGGAAAAATCTGAAAAATTTGAATACCAGTTGCATGCTTAGACATTTAACCAGCATGCACTTGCAAGCGTGGACACAACACCAAACCTCAAGTGCCACATGTGCAACTGATCACAATGAAAGTAGTCAGCAACGCTACATTGTTTCCCCCACTGTAAGCCCACCGGTTAGCACAGCAGCAAATGTTGAGGTGTCGTTGCAATGCCACAGCAGTCAGGGAATCCCACTGTTATATCAACGAAAGACTGATTCTAGGCCATCAGAAAGAACAACAACTCCATCACCATCATCAACCCTCTCTCAGTCCGCCCTGTCCACCGCTACTTCCACCATATGCAGCTCTCAAGTCCAGCTCACCCTCCCAGACACTATGAGTAGGTCAAGAAAGTACTCAGTCTCTCATCCGCGTACACTGGGTTTGAACGCCCACATTGCCAAACTAATCTCGTTTGAGATGATGCCCTTTCGGTTTGTGGAAAGCGCAGCTTTCCGCGAACTCATGGCCTATGCAGTACCACGCTATGACCTACCCAGTCGCCACTTCTTCTCTCGCAAAGCCATCCCAGCCCTCCACCATCATGTGAAAGACCGCATTGTCCATGCACTCAAGCAGTCAGTGAGCGGAAAGGTGCACCTCACAACTGATGCATGGTCCAGTCGGCATGGCCAGGGCCGTTACGTGTCCATCACTGTGCACTGGGTTAATGTGGTGGATGCAGGGTCCACAGGGGACAGCGGTGGTGGGACAGTGCTGCCTAGCCCACGGTATAGGAAACAGTTGGCTGTAGGCGTTCGACCCTCATCCTCCTCCTCCTCCTCCAGAAGCGAAAGCTCGTCCACAGAGCGCAGTCGTACGAGCACTCCATCTGCAGCTGCCACTGTTGCACACGATGTGTCCCCCTATCGAGCAGCTAGTGGAAAGCGTCAGCAGGCTGTGTTGCAGATGATGTGTTTGGGCAACAGACACACCGCCGAGGTACTGGCCGAGTACTTGAAGCGACAAACTGAGTCATGGCTGGGCAGTGTACATCTTGAGGCAGGCAAGGTAGTTAGTGATAACGGCCGTAATTTTGTGGCAGCCATAGCCCTTTCAAAACTCAGCCACATACCTTGCTTGGCTCACACCTTGAACCTGGTGGTGCAGTGCTTCCTCAAAAATTATCCGGAGTTAACAGCCCTGCTCCAGAAGGTGCGAAGACTGTGCGCGCACATCTGCCGGTCGCCTGTACACTCCGTTCGTATGCAGAAGCTGCAGCGATTGCTTAACCTTCCCAACCACCGCCTCATTATCGACATTGCAACAAGGTGGAACTCCACCCTGCACATGGTGGAGCGGCTGTGCGAGCAGAGGCAGGCCATAATGCATTTGTGGGAGGATACACAGCCAGGCACTTTGAGAGCAGACATGGAGTTGATAGGTGTGCAGTGGTCGAAGCTGAAAGACCTCTGTAAAGTCCTTCAGTGTTTTGAGGAATGCACACGGCTGGTAAGCGCAGACGACGCCATCCTAAGCATGAGCATCCCACTTATGCATCTGCTCATGCAAACTTTGATGCACCTTAAGGAGCAGGCGTCTGCAGCCAATGTTGATGAGGAGGAAAAGGAGGAGGGAATCCTTGATGACATTCAGCCATTGTCTGCTCAGGGACCTCTCCTGGACGAGGTGGAGGAAGAAGAGGAGGAGGAGGATGATGGGGATGATTACTTAGGGGAGGAGGATGCATCTCGTGGGGCAAGTGAAAATGTTGGCGTGGCACGGTCTGGTACAGGGTTTGTGCGTGACTGGAGGGATGTGGATTTGCCAGAAAGTGCTCCTCCAACCAGCACTCGCAGTGCATCATTGACACCGGGAACATTGGCCCACATGTCAGATTATGCCTTGCAGATCCTAAAAAGGGACCCCCGCATTGCCAAAATGATGAACGATGACGACTACTGGTTGGCCAGCATCCTGGATCCACGCTATAAAGGCAAATTACAAAACATCATGCCACAGGAGAACCTTGACCTAATATTGGCTAATAAACAAGCAACTCTGGTAAATAGGTTGCTTGAGGCATTCCCAGCACACAGCAGCGGTGATGGTTCTCACACGAGCCGTACGGGCCGGGGGCAGCTTGGCAGAGGTGTTCGTGGTGCACACAGCAGAAGTGGCGTTGGAGACAGGGGTTTCATGACAATGTTGTGGACTGATTTTTCAAATACCGCTCACACAACTGGTAATACTGCATCGATGGAAAGTGACAGGATACAGCAGTTGTCAACTATGGTTACAAACTACTTTTCCTCCCATATCGATGTTCTCCCACACAGGTCATTCCCCTTTGACTATTGGGCCGCTAAACTGGACACCTGGCCTGAATTGGCCCAATATGCCTTACAGGAGCTCGCTTGCCCAGCTGCAAGTGTGCTATCGGAAAGAGTCTTCAGTGCAGCTGGATCAATCCTGACAGAAAAAAGGACCCGTCTGTCAACCCAAAATATGGATGATCTAACCTTCATTAAAATGAACCATGCATGGGTTTCCAAGGATTTTGTCCCACCTTCCCCTGATGACACATAGGGTGACAGAAAAATGGCTTTCTTTGGTCCACCTCTTCCTGGGACTTGACCTATTTCGCCTTTTGCATCAGCTGAATGTCCAACATCAACATATGCCACTTTCTAAAACTCCCTAACTGTGCTGCCTCCCCCCCCATGGCCGGGGTCACCAGCTAGAGCACGACACCGTGCGAGTGCCGTTGCCCTGGACAGGTGGGTAGGCCGACTCTTGGGCGCGGGCACTGGCACAGGGTCCCTCATAGTGCAATCAAGTGTCTCTGACGGTGGTGGTGCACACCCGCCGTCAGACACACCGCTGTACTATGAGGGGCCCAGTGCCAGTACCGACTCCCACGAGTGGGCCCCCCTTGGTTGGGCAGGGCCCCAGCATTTGCAATCTTTACCTCTCCCTGCTCCTCCGCTGTGTAATCTGGGCCGTCAAATCCATACTGTGCCTGACACCGTCTGAGCCTGCCTCCTGATGTATAGACATATATTTTGAATGTGTACGCTATCCCTACATGTTATCTGGGGATACGGTACCCTTTCTAACCTTTGTGCAATCACGTGCAATCCATACTGGGCCTAACACCATCTGAGCCTGCCTCCTGATGTATAGACATATATTTTGAATGTGTACGCTATCCATACATGTTATCTGGGGATACGGTACCCTTTCTAACCTTTGTGCAATCACGTGCAATCCATACTGGGCCTAACACCGTCTGAGCCTGCCTCCTGATGTATAGACATATATTTTGTTTCATTATGCATTCTGTGCATATAAGGGTGTGACCGCCCTGTTTCTGAGTTGGAAAATCCATCCTGTCTGGCCTATACTATTACTGGTGGTTCAGTCCCTCTGTCCTTGTTCACATTTACGTCACTTGACAAGTGGAAAGGTTTTAAATACAAGAGTTAGGACTGTCCCACAGGGGTTGCCGTGACGTGGCGGGATGGCTTCTACATTATTTTGATCAAAATTATGTTAACTAAATACCCTTATTATTACTATTATTACTACCTTCATGCAATTTTTGCAATATATTTTTTTACTTTTTTATTCCAGGATATTTGTTTTGTGTTTTGCTTTTGGTTTTCTCTGTGTAAAGGTCATGTGTTCATATGCAATTACATTTTGCATGCACATTAATTTACTTTTTCTGCTCAGACCCAGTTTCTCATTTGTTTCATTATGCATTCTGTGCATATAAGGGTGTGACCGCCCTGTTTCTGAGTTGGAAAATCCATCCTGTCTGGCCTATACTATTACTGGTGGTTCAGTCCCTCTGTCCTTGTTCACATTTACGTCACTTGACAAGTGGAAAGGTTTTAAATACAAGAGTTAGGACTGTCCCACAGGGGTTGCCGTGACGTGGCGGGATGGCTTCTACATTATTTTGATCAAAATTATGTTAACTAAATACCCTTATTATTACTATTATTACTACCTTCATGCAATTTTTGCAATATATTTTTTTACTTTTTTATTCCAGGATATTTGTTTTGTGTTTTGCTTTTGGTTTTCTCTGTGTAAAGGTCATGTGTTCATATGCAATTACATTTTGCATGCACATTAATTTACTTTTTCTGCTCAGACCCAGTTTCTCATTTGTTTCATTATGCATTCTGTGCATATAAGGGTGTGACCGCCCTGTTTCTGAGTTGGAAAATCCATCCTGTCTGGCCTATACTATTACTGGTGGTTCAGTCCCTCTGTCCTTGTTCACATTTACGTCACTTGACAAGTGGAAAGGTTTTAAATACAAGAGTTAGGACTGTCCCACAGGGGTTGCCGTGACGTGGCGGGATGGCTTCTACATTATTTTGATCAAAATTATGTTAACTAAATACCCTTATTATTACTATTATTACTACCTTCATGCAATTTTTGCAATATATTTTTTTACTTTTTTATTCCAGGATATTTGTTTTGTGTTTTGCTTTTGGTTTTCTCTGTGTAAAGGTCATGTGTTCATATGCAATTACATTTTGCATGCACATTAATTTACTTTTTCTGCTCAGACCCAGTTTCTCATTTGTTTCATTATGCATTCTGTGCATATAAGGGTGTGACCGCCCTGTTTCTGAGTTGGAAAATCCATCCTGTCTGGCCTATACTATTACTGGTGGTTCAGTCCCTCTGTCCTTGTTCACATTTACGTCACTTGACAAGTGGAAAGGTTTTAAATACAAGAGTTAGGACTGTCCCACAGGGGTTGCCGTGACGTGGCGGGATGGCTTCTACATTATTTTGATCAAAATTATGTTAACTAAATACCCTTATTATTACTATTATTACTACCTTCATGCAATTTTTGCAATATATTTTTTTACTTTTTTATTCCAGGATATTTGTTTTGTGTTTTGCTTTTGGTTTTCTCTGTGTAAAGGTCATGTGTTCATATGCAATTACATTTTGCATGCACATTAATTTACTTTTTCTGCTCAGACCCAGTTTCTCATTTGTTTCATTATGCATTCTGTGCATATAAGGGTGTGACCGCCCTGTTTCTGAGTTGGAAAATCCATCCTGTCTGGCCTATACTATTACTGGTGGTTCAGTCCCTCTGTCCTTGTTCACATTTACGTCACCTGACAAGTGGAAAGGTTTTAAATACAAGAGTTAGGACTGTCCCACAGGGGTTGCCGTGACGTGGCGGGATGGCTTCTACATTATTTTGATCAAAATTATGTTAACTAAATACCCTTATTATTACTATTATTACTACCTTCATGCAATTTTTGCAATATATATTTTTACTTTTTTATTCCAGGATATTTGTTTTGTGTTTTGCTTTTGGTTTTCTCTGTGTAAAGGTCATGTGTTCATATGCAATTACATTTTGCATGCACATTAATTTACTTTTTCTGCTCAGACCCAGTTTCTCATTTGTTTCATTATGCATTCTGTGCATATAAGGGTGTGACCGCCCTGTTTCTGAGTTGGAAAATCCATCCTGTCTGGCCTATACTATTACTGGTGGTTCAGTCCCTCTGTCCTTGTTCACATTTACGTCACTTGACAAGTGGAAAGGTTTTAAATACAAGAGTTAGGACTGTCCCACAGGGGTTGCCGTGACGTGGCGGGATGGCTTCTACATTATTTTGATCAAAATTATGTTAACTAAATACCCTTATTATTACTATTATTACTACCTTCATGCAATTTTTGCAATATATTTTTTTACTTTTTTATTCCAGGATATTTGTTTTGTGTTTTGCTTTTGGTTTTCTCTGTGTAAAGGTCATGTGTTCATATGCAATTACATTTTGCATGCACATTAATTTACTTTTTCTGCTCAGACCCAGTTTCTCATTTGTTTCATTATGCATTCTGTGCATATAAGGGTGTGACCGCCCTGTTTCTGAGTTGGAAAATCCATCCTGTCTGGCCTATACTATTACTGGTGGTTCAGTCCCTCTGTCCTTGTTCACATTTACGTCACTTGACAAGTGGAAAGGTTTTAAATACAAGAGTTAGGACTGTCCCACAGGGGTTGCCGTGACCAGGCGGGATGGCTTCTACATTATTTTGATCAAAATTATGTTAACTAAATACCCTTATTATTACTATTATTACTACCTTCATGCAATTTTTGCAATATATTTTTTTACTTTTTTATTCCAGGATATTTGTTTTGTGTTTTGCTTTTGGTTTTCTCTGTGTAAAGGTCATGTGTTCATATGCAATTACATTTTGCATGCACATTAATTTACTTTTTCTGCTCAGACCCAGTTTCTCATTTGTTTCATTATGCATTCTGTGCATATAAGGGTGTGACCGCCCTGTTTCTGAGTTGGAAAATCCATCCTGTCTGGCCTATACTATTACTGGTGGTTCAGTCCCTCTGTCCTTGTTCACATTTACGTCACTTGACAAGTGGAAAGGTTTTAAATACAAGAGTTAGGACTGTCCCACAGGGGTTGCCGTGACGTGGCGGGATGGCTTCTACATTATTTTGATCAAAATTATGTTAACTAAATACCCTTATTATTACTATTATTACTACCTTCATGCAATTTTTGCAATATATTTTTTTACTTTTTTATTCCAGGATATTTGTTTTGTGTTTTGCTTTTGGTTTTCTCTGTGTAAAGGTCATGTGTTCATATGCAATTACATTTTGCATGCACATTAATTTACTTTTTCTGCTCAGACCCAGTTTCTCATTTGTTTCATTATGCATTCTGTGCATATAAGGGTGTGACCGCCCTGTTTCTGAGTTGGAAAATCCATCCTGTCTGGCCTATACTATTACTGGTGGTTCAGTCCCTCTGTCCTTGTTCACATTTACGTCACTTGACAAGTGGAAAGGTTTTAAATACAAGAGTTAGGACTGTCCCACAGGGGTTGCCGTGACGTGGCGGGATGGCTTCTACATTATTTTGATCAAAATTATGTTAACTAAATACCCTTATTATTACTATTATTACTACCTTCATGCAATTTTTGCAATATATTTTTTTACTTTTTTATTCCAGGATATTTGTTTTGTGTTTTGCTTTTGGTTTTCTCTGTGTAAAGGTCATGTGTTCATATGCAATTACATTTTGCATGCACATTAATTTACTTTTTCTGCTCAGACCCAGTTTCTCATTTGTTTCATTATGCATTCTGTGCATATAAGGGTGTGACCGCCCTGTTTCTGAGTTGGAAAATCCATCCTGTCTGGCCTATACTATTACTGGTGGTTCAGTCCCTCTGTCCTTGTTCACATTTACGTCACTTGACAAGTGGAAAGGTTTTAAATACAAGAGTTAGGACTGTCCCACAGGGGTTGCCGTGACGTGGCGGGATGGCTTCTACATTATTTTGATCAAAATTATGTTAACTAAATACCCTTATTATTACTATTATTACTACCTTCATGCAATTTTTGCAATATATTTTTTTACTTTTTTATTCCAGGATATTTGTTTTGTGTTTTGCTTTTGGTTTTCTATATATTTTGAATGTGTACGCTATCCATACATGTTATCTGGGGATACGGTACCCTTTCTAACCTTTGTGCAATTACGTGCAATCCATACTGGGCCTAACACCGTCTGAGCCTGCCTCCTGATGTATAGACATATATTTTGAATGTGTACGCTATCCATACATGTTATCCGGGGATACGGTACCCTTTCTAACCTTTGTGCAATCCAAACTGGGCCTAACACCGTCTGAGCCTGCCTCCTGATGTATAGACATATATTTTGAATATGTACGCTATCCATACATGTTATCTGGGGATACGGTACCCTTTCTCACCTTTGTGCAATCACGTGTAATCCATACTGGGCGTGAGAACGGCTGGCGAGCTGTTAAGCAAGCTACAGCACCTGTGGTTTGCACACGTAAGTTTTTAATTTTTTCAGGAATGACGGTTAGGCCTAATTCCGGAACTGCGGTTGACCTGCACTTACTGGGAAATCATCGTTCGCGGGTAATAATTGTAATCAGTGATCCCCATCACTAACGTTGTTCAGCGGGTTATCTGCACCTGTAAGCGACAAACGCTGGCCTTTTCAGTGTAGCGCACATGCAGCCACGGACATGTAAGGGCATGACACACCAGTTATTGGCCAATCTCATGTGCCAGAGCCTCACGTGTCCCTCTAGTAAGCCGGACTCGGACCACGGGGCATGACGGAGTCTCGTTCGTTAACGGAATTAAGCTTGCAATGTGTGCATCTGTTCTGTAGCTGGCATGGTTGAGGTTTCCCAGGTGGAGTAAAATTTAACCGTAGGCTCCACTCCTGGTGGTGCCCTTCTGGACATTCCTTTAAGGTTCAGCTTTGCAACCATACTGCCCACGTAAAACAAACACTTTGCCTTCATGAACGCTGTTTGGAGGGTCATGACTCGTGGGAGTAACGCCGCCCAATCAGTTAACCTGCTAGAGAGATCCTTCGTTGCTCCCAAGCATGACATCACACTCCCTAGGAGGAAGGTAATGCCACTGTGGTGACCATACTCCTGGGGGCGACACAAGTGCAGTGATGCCCAGCCACTGCTCGATGAATCTGCTGGTACATTGACCCAGACTAGAGTTGAGCGAAACGGGTCGAAAAAATTCAAAAGTTGCCGACTTTTGGCAAAGTCGGGTTTCATGAAACGAAACCCGACCCTAGGATGAGGTCGGCCACGAGGTCGGCGACTTACGCGCCAAAGTCGCGTTTCAAAAGTTTGTTTTGCGCTCTTTTTCAGCCAATCAGGATCCACGGACACTGTGGGCAACGTGATGACCTAGGCACGGGTCGCCACCATCTTTCAGAAGGGCATGCAAGTGATTGGCTTGCTTTGGTGGGCGTCACAGGGGGTATAAAAGGGCGTGCACGCCGACCGCCATCTTACTTCTGCCGATCTTAGTATAGGGAGAGGTTGCTGCTGATTCTGTAGGGAGAGCGTTAGGCAGGGAAGAAGACAAAAAAACTGCTTCTGCTGCTAGCGATTTGGCCTGCACAACACACAAGTCACTGTGTGTGCAGTGCAAGGGGAGGCTATATTGTGGTGTATCAGTGGTGTTGGTTGTTAGGCTGCCTTTTAAGGCTTCCTGACACGCTGGCATTGCTGTTTACCCACTGCTCTGCAAACTGCTTTTTTAAAAGCAATCCAATCTCCCTTATCCTCTAGTCACTTTTGTCACAGCTGTGCCATCGAGCGTGTCACATAGCGCTCAGATATCAGTGGGCCTCACACAATCCACAAGTGTCCAGTGTCCAAAAGTGTACGCAAAGATTCAAAATCTCCATTATCCTCTCGTCACTTTGGTCACAGGCAGCTGTGCCATCGAGCGTGTCACATAGCGCTCAGATATCAGTGGGCCTCACACAATCCACAAGTGTCCAGTGTCCAAAAGTGTACGCAGAGATTCAAAATCTCCATTATCCTCTCGTCACTTTGGTCACAGGCAGCTGTGCCATCGAGCGTGTCACATAGCGCTCAGATATCAGTGGGCCTCACACAATCTACAAGTGTCCAGTGTACAAAAGTGTACGCAGAGATTCAAAATCTCCATTATCCTCTCGTCACTTTGGTCACAGGCAGCTGTGCCATCGAGCGTGTCACATAGCGCTCAAATATCAGTGGGCCTCACACAATCCACAAGTGTCCAGTGTCCAAAAGTGTACGCAGAGATTCAAAATCTCCATTATCCTCTCGTCACTTTGGTCACAGGCAGCTGTGCCATCGAGCGTGTCACATAGCGCTCAGATATCAGTGGGCCTCACACAATCCACAAGTGTCCAGTGTCAAAAAGTGTACGCAGAGATTCAAAATCTCCATTATCCTCTCGTCACTTTGGTCACAGGCAGCTGTGCCATCGAGCGTGTGACATAGCGCTCAGATATCAGTGGGCCTCACACAATCCACAAGTGTCCAGTGTCCAAAAGTGTAAGCAGAGATTCAAAATCTCCATTATCCTCTCGTCACTTTGGTCACAGGCAGCTGTGCCATCGAGCGTGTCACATAGCGCTCAGATATCAGTGGGCCTCACACAATCTACAAGTGCCCAGTGTCCAAAAGTGTACGCAGAGATTCAAAATCTCCATTATCCTCTCGTCACTTTGGTCACAGGCAGCTGTGCCATCGAGCGTGTCACATAGCGCTCAGATATCAGTGGGCCTCACACAATCCACAAGTGTCCAGTGTCCAAAAGTGTACGCAGAGATTCAAAATCTCCATTATCCTCTCGTCACATTGGTCACAGGCAGCTGTGCCATCGAGCGTGTCACATAGCGCTCAGATATCAGTGGGCCTCACACAATCTACAAGTGTCCAGTGTCCAAAAGTGTACGCAGAGATTCAAAATCTCCATTATCCTCTCGTCACTTTGGTCACAGGCAGCTGTGCCATCGAGCGTGTCACATAGCGCTCAGATATCAGTGGGCCTCACACAATCTACAAGTGTCCAGTGTCCAAAAGTGTACGCAGAGATTCAAAATCTCCATTATCCTCTCGTCACTTTGGTCACAGGCAGCTGTGCCATCGAGCGTGTCACATAGCGCTCAGATATCAGTGGGCCTCACACAATCTACAAGTGTCCAGTGTCCACAAGTGTGTGCAGAAATTCTAAATCTCCCCTGTCCTATAGACACCTTGTACCTTGTTTTACATTACTATATAGTTTGTTGGACTTTGTCTACATTTCTACCAAAAATGAGGAAGGCTGGTGGAAGAGGCCGTGGAATTGGGCGGGGGTTGGCAGCTGGTAATGATGGTGTTGGTGGTGGATCTGATGGTAGTGGCAAGAGCAAAATAGGACCGAATGCAGGAGGTGCTGACCCTGCGTCATCGTCTGGCTACGTAAGGCCTCGAACGCTTAGTTTTCTAGGAGTTGGCAAACCGCTTTTAAAGGCAGAGCATCAGGAAAAAGTTTTGTCTTATATTGCTGACTCAGCCTCCAGCTCTATCGCCTCCTCTTCTTCAGTTGTAAAAAGTAAAAGCACTGAGTCGTCATTGGAGGCTCATGTTCATGAACCACACCTTTCCTTGTGTCCTTCACCCCAACCAAGATTGAAGGATGACGCAGGCCATACTACTGATTACTCCATGGAGCTGTTTTCACATACCATGCCTGGATTATCAAGTGAAATGGTGAATTACCCAGGCCAAGATGAATCTGACATGGAGTGCACTGATGCACAGCCGCTGATGGATGATTCTGCTGGTACATTCACTCAGAGCACTACATTGTCCTCGCAGTGTACAGAGCCAGATTTTGACCCTGATGAGACTCAGGTGCTCCTTCCCGCACACTATACCACCATACACGGTGACACAGAGAAAGGTGCACATGACATAGAAGAGGAGGTGATGGATGACCCAGTTGTTGACCCAGATTGGCATCCATTGGGGGAAGAGGGTGCTGCTTCCAATAGCTCAGATGAGGAGCATCCACAGCAGACATCGACATCGCAACAGCTGTTATCTGGCAGGCTCGGAGCACTCCAAAGACAGGTTCCAAACATCAAAAGAGTTGCTGGACAGCTTGTCCAGAGGGTCAAAAGATCACAGCGTGCTAGGCCGCAAAATGTCTGCCAAAGTAGGAAGAGTGCAGTGTGGCACTTTTTTGAACAAAATCCTCATGATCAGGCCAAGGTTATCTGTAAGAAGTGCGCAAAGACCTTTAGCCGAGGGAAAAATCTGAAAAATTTGAATACCAGTTGCATGCTTAGACATTTAACCAGCATGCACTTGCAAGCGTGGACACAACACCAAACCTCAAGTGCCACATGTGCAACTGATCACAACGAAGGTAGTCAGCAACGGATTGTTTCCCCCACTGTAAGCCCACCGGTTAGCACAGCAGCAAATGTTGAGGTGTCGTTGCAATGCCACAGCAGTCAGGGAATCCCATTGTTATATCAACGAAAGACTGATTCTAGGCCATCAGAAAGAACACCAACTCCATCACCATCATCAACCCTCTCTCAGTCCGCCCTGTCCACCGCTACTTCCACCATATGCAGCTCTCAAGTCCAGCTCACCCTCCCAGACACTATGAGTAGGTCAAGAAAGTACTCAGTCTCTCATCCGCGTACACTGGGTTTGAACGCCCACATTGCCAAACTAATCTCGTTTGAGATGACGCCCTTTCGGTTGGTGGAAAGCACAGCTTTCCGCGAACTCATGGCCTATGCAGTACAACGCTATGACCTACCCAGTCGCCACTTCTTCTCTCGCAAAGCCATCCCAGCCCTCCACCATCATGTGAAAGACCGCATTGTCCATGCACTCAAGCAGTCAGTGAGCGGAAAGGTGCACCTCACAACTGATGCATGGTCCAGTCGGCATGGCCAGGGCCGTTACGTGTCCATCACTGCGCACTGGGTTAATGTGGTGGATGCAGGGTCCACAGGGGACAGCGGTGGTGGGACAGTGCTGCCTAGCCCACGGTATAGGAAACAGTTGGCTGTAGGCGTTCGACCCTCCTCCTCCAGAAGCGAAAGCTCGTCCACAGAGCGCAGTCGTACGAGCACTCCATCTGCAGCTGCCATTGTTGCACACGATGTGTCCCCCTATCGAGCAGCTAGTGGAAAGCGTCAGCAGGCTGTGTTGCAGATGATGTGTTTGGGCGACAGACACACCGCCGAGGTGCTGGCCGAGTACTTGAAGCGACAAACTGAGTCATGGCTGGGCAGTGTACATCTTGAGGCAGGCAAGGTAGTTAGTGATAACGGCCGTAATTTTGTTGCAGCCATAGCCCTTTCAAAACTCAGCCACATACCTTGCTTGGCTCACACCTTGAACCTGGTGGTGCAGTGCTTCCTCAAAAATTATCCGGAGTTAACAGCCCTGCTCCAGAAGGTGCGAAGACTGTGCGCGCACATCCGCCGGTCGCCTGTACACTCCGTTCGTATGCAGAAGCTGCAGCGATTGCTCCACCTTCCCAACCACCGCCTCATTATCGACATTGCAACAAGGTGGAACTCCACCCTGCACATGGTGGAGCGGCTGTGCGAGCAGAGGCAGGCCATAATGCATTTGTGGGAGGATACATGGCCAGGCACTTTGAGAGCAGACATGGAGTTGACAGGCGTGCAGTGGTCGAAGCTGAAAGACCTTTGTAAAGTCCTTCAGTGTTTTGAGGAATGCACACGGCTGGTAAGCGCAGACGACGCCATCCTTAGTATGAGCATCCCACTTATGCGTCTGCTCATGCAAACTTTGACGCACCTTAAGGAGCAGGCGTCTGCAGCCAATGTTGATGAGGAGGAAGAAGAGGAGGGAATCCTTGATGACATTCAGCCATTGTCTGCTCAGGGACCTCTCCTGGACGAGGTGGAGGAAGAAGAGGAGGAGGAGGAGGATGATGGGGATGATTACTTAGGGGAGGAGGATGCATCTCATGGGGCAAGTGAAAATGTTGGCGTGGCAAGGTCTGGTACAGGGTTTGTGCGTGACTGGAGGGATGTGGATTTGCCAGAAAGTGCTCCTCCACCCAGCACTCGCAGTGCATCATTGACACCGGGAACATTGGCCCACATGTCAGATTATGCCTTGCGGATCCTAAAAAGGGACCCCCGCATTGCCAAAATGATGAATGATGACGACTACTGGTTGGCCAGCATCCTGGATCCACGCTATAAAGGCAAATTACAAAACATCATGCCACAGGAGAACCTTGACCTAATATTGGCTAATAAACAAGCAACTCTGGTAAATCGGTTGCTTGAGGCATTCCCAGCACACAGCAGTGGCGATGGTTCTCACACGAGCCGTACGGGCAGGGGGCAGCTTGGCAGAGGTGTTCGTGGTGCACACAGCAGAAGTGGCGTTGGAGACAGGGGTTTCATGACAATGTTGTGGACTGATTTTTCAAATACCGCTCACACAACTGGTAATACTGCATCGATGGAAAGTGACAGGAGACAGCAGTTGTCAACTATGGTTACAAACTACTTTTCCTCCCATATCGATGTTCTCCCACACAGGTCATTCCCCTTTGACTATTGGGCCGCTAAACTGGACACCTGGCCTGAATTGGCCCAGTATGCCTTACAGGAGCTCGCTTGCCCAGCTGCAAGTGTGCTATCGGAAAGAGTCTTCAGTGCAGCTGGATCAATCCTGACAGAAAAAAGGACCCGTCTGTCAACGCAAAATGTGGATGATCTAACCTTCATTAAAATGAACCACGCATGGGTTTCCAAGGATTTTGTCCCACCTTCCCCTGATGACACATAGGGTGACAGAAAAATGGCTTGCTTTGGTCCACCTCTTCCTGGTACTTCACCTATTTCGCCTTTTGCATCAGCTGAATGTCCAACATCAACATATGCCACTTTCTAAAACTCCCTAACTGTGCTGCCTCCCCCCCCATGGCCGGGGTAACCACCTAGCGCACGACACCGTGCGAGTGCCGTTGCCCTGGACAGGTGGGTAGGCCGACTCTTGGGCGCGGGCACTGGCACAGGGTCCCTCATAGTGCAATCAAGTGTCTCTGACGGTGGTGGTGCACACCCGCCGTCAGACACACCGCTGTACTATGAGGGGCCCAGTACCAGTACCGACGCCCAAGAGTGGGCCCCCCTTGGTTGGGCAGGGCCCCAGCATTTGCAATCTTTACCTCTCCCTGCTCCTCCGCTGTGTAATCTGGGCCGTCAAATCCATACTGTGCCTGACACCGTCTGAGCCTGCCTCATGCTGTATAGACATATATTTTGAATGTGTACGCTATCCATACATGTTATCCAGGGATACGGTACCCTTTCTAACCTTTGTGCAATGACGTGCAATCCATACTGGGCCTAACACCGTCTGAGCCTGCCTCATGCTGTATAGACATATATTTTGAATGTGTACGCTATCCATACATGTTATCCGGGGATACGGTACTCTTTCTAACCTTTGTGCAATGACGTGCAATCCATACTGGGCCTAACATCGTCTGAGCCTGCCTCATGCTGTATAGACATATATTTTGAATGTGTACGCTATCCATACATGTTATCCGGGGATACGGTACCCTTTCTAACCTTTGTGCAATGATGTGCAATTCATACTGGGCCTAACGTCTGAGCCTGCCTCATGCTGTATAGACATATATTTTGAATGTGTACGCTATCCATACATGTTATCCGGGGATACGGTACCCTTTCTAACCTTTGTGCAATGACGTGCAATCCATACTGGGCCTAACACCATCTGAGCCTGCCTCATGCTGTATAGACATATATTTTGAATGTGTACGCTATCCATACATGTTATCCGGGGATACGGTACCCTTTCTAACCTTTGTGCAATGACGTGCAATCCATACTGGGCCTAACACCGTCTGAGCCTGCCTCATGCTGTATAGACATATATTTTGAATGTGTACGCTATCCATACATGTTATCTGGGGATACGGTACCCTTTCTAACCTTTGTGCAATGACGTGCAATCCATACTGGGCCTAACACCGTCTGAGCCTTCCTCATGCTGTATAGACATATATTTTGAATGTGTACGCTATCCATACATGTTATCCGGGGATACGGTACCCTTTCTAACCTTTGTGCAATGACGTGCAATCCATACTGGGCCTAACACCGTCTGAGCCTGCCTCATGCTGTATAGACATATATTTTGAATGTGTGCGCTATCCATACATGTTATCCGGGGATACGGTATCCTTTCTAACCTTTGTGCAATGACGTGCAATCCATACTGGGCCTAACACCGTCTGAGCCTGCCTCATGCTGTATAGACATATATTTTGAATGTGTACGCTATCCATACATGTTATCCGGGGATACGGTACCCTTTCTAACCTTTGTGCAATGACGTGCAATCCATACTGGGCCTAACACCGTCTGAGCCTGCCTCATGCTGTATAGACATATATTTTGAATGTGTACGCTATCCATACATGTTATCCGGGGATACGGTACCCTTTCTAACCTTTGTGCAATCACGTGCAATCCATACTGGGCCTAACACCGTCTGAGCCTGCCTCATGCTGTATAGACATATATTTTGAATGTGTACGCTATCCATACATGTTATCCGGGGATACGGTACCCTTTCTAACCTTTGTGCAATGACGTGCAATCCATACTGGGCCTAACACCGTCTGAGCCTGCCTCATGCTGTATAGACATATATTTTGAATGTGTACGCTATCCATACATGTTATCCGGGGATACGGTACCCTTTCTAACCTTTGTGCAATGACGTGCAATCCATACTGGGCCTAACAACGTCTGAGCCTGCCTCATGCTGTATAGACATATATTTTGAATGTGTACGCTATCCATACATGTTATCCGGGGATACGGTACCCTTTCTAACCTTTGTGCAATCACGTGCAATCCATACTGGGCCTAACACCGTCTGAGCCTGCCTCATGCTGTATAGACATATATTTTGAATGTGTACGCTATCCATACATGTTATCCGGGGATACGGTACCCTTTCTAACCTTTGTGCAATGACGTGCAATCCATACTGGGCCTAACACCGTCTGAGCCTGCCTCATGCTGTATAGACATATATTTTGAATGTGTACGCTATCCATACATGTTATCTGGGGATACGGTACCCTTTCTAACCTTTGTGCAATGACGTGCAATCCATACTGGGCCTAACAACGTCTGAGCCTGCCTCATGCTGTATAGACATATATTTTGAATGTGTACGCTATCCATACATGTTATCCGGGGATACGGTACCCTTTCTAAGCTTTGTGCAATGACGTGCAATCCATACTGGGCCTAACACCGTCTGAGCCTTCCTCATGCTGTATAGACATATATTTTGAATGTGTACGCTATCCATACATGTTATCCGGGGATACGGTACCCTTTCTAACCTTTGTGCAATGACGTGCAATCCATACTGGGCCTAACACCGTCTGAGCCTGCCTCATGCTGTATAGACATATATTTTGAATGTGTGCGCTATCCATACATGTTATCCGGGGATACGGTATCCTTTCTAACCTTTGTGCAATGACGTGCAATCCATACTGGGCCTAACACCGTCTGAGCCTGCCTCATGCTGTATAGACATATATTTTGAATGTGTACGCTATCCATACATGTTATCCGGGGATACGGTACCCTTTCTAACCTTTGTGCAATGACGTGCAATCCATACTGGGCCTAACACCGTCTGAGCCTGCCTCATGCTGTATAGACATATATTTTGAATGTGTACGCTATCCATACATGTTATCCGGGGATACGGTACCCTTTCTAACCTTTGTGCAATCACGTGCAATCCATACTGGGCCTAACACCGTCTGAGCCTGCCTCATGCTGTATAGACATATATTTTGAATGTGTACGCTATCCATACATGTTATCCGGGGATACGGTACCCTTTCTAACCTTTGTGCAATGACGTGCAATCCATACTGGGCCTAACACCGTCTGAGCCTGCCTCATGCTGTATAGACATATATTTTGAATGTGTACGCTATCCATACATGTTATCCGGGGATACGGTACCCTTTCTAACCTTTGTGCAATGACGTGCAATCCATACTGGGCCTAACAACGTCTGAGCCTGCCTCATGCTGTATAGACATATATTTTGAATGTGTACGCTATCCATACATGTTATCCGGGGATACGGTACCCTTTCTAACCTTTGTGCAATCACGTGCAATCCATACTGGGCCTAACACCGTCTGAGCCTGCCTCATGCTGTATAGACATATATTTTGAATGTGTACGCTATCCATACATGTTATCCGGGGATACGGTACCCTTTCTAACCTTTGTGCAATCACGTGCAATCCATACTGGGCCTAACACCGTCTGAGCCTGCCTCATGCTGTATAGACATATATTTTGAATGTGTACGCTATCCATACATGTTATCCGGGGATACGGTACCCTTTCTAACCTTTGTGCAATGACGTGCAATCCATACTGGGCCTAACACCGTCTGAGCCTGCCTCATGCTGTATAGACATATATTTTGAATGTGTACGCTATCCATACATGTTATCCGGGGATACTGTACCCTTTCTAACCTTTGTGCAATGACGTGCAATCCATACTGGGCCTAACAACGTCTGAGCCTGCCTCATGCTGTATAGACATATATTTTGAATGTGTACGCTATCCATACATGTTATCCGGGGATACGGTACCCTTTCTAACCTTTGTGCAATGACGTGCAATCCATACTGGGCCTAACAACGTCTGAGCCTGCCTCATGCTGTATAGACATATATTTTGAATGTGTACGCTATCCATACATGTTATCCGGGGATACGGTACCCTTTCTAACCTTTGTGCAATGACGTGCAATCCATACTGGGCCTAACACCGTCTGAGCCTGCCTCCTGAGACATATATTTTGAATGTGTATGCTATCCATACATGTTATCCAGGGATACGGTACCCTTTCTAACCTTTGTGCAATCACGTGCAATCCATACTGGGCGTGAGAACGGCTGGCGAGCTGTTAAGCAAGCTACAGCACCTGTCCAGACAAGTACAGGGATTCCCTAGCGAGGAGACTTATTTGATTGTTTTCAATGTTGGGACAGCAATTTTTGGGGAGCACTATACTCTGGAGAATGATAGATGGGGCCCACCATACACTGGAACATTCCAAAGGTGGACATCAGACACTGGAGCAGCATTTACAGGGCCCATTATACACTAGAGCATTAGAAATGGGGCCCATTATGTTTGGAGCATTATTTGGGCCCATAAGACAGTGGAGCTTCATCCATGGGGACCAACATATACTGTAGCATTATGTGGAGCTCATCATATACTGTTTCAAACATTATATGGGACCAATGATTCTGTATGGAGAAATAGATGGGCCTCGTCATGAGATGTAAAAAGTGAGGTATTTTTCATTGTACTATACCGCTATTTATCTGCCGTATCGGAGCATGATGAGTTGTGGTATGTGTTAAAGGGGCGCTCTTTCGCCCAGGGCACATGAAAACCTGCAGCCAGCCCTCCCCCCCACAACTTTAGCCAAATAACCCCCATTTTTCAGTGCGTAACTAGTATTATGAAGTTAATTAAGGTTGACAAGCTTAAGTAAGAAGAATTGATGCTTTTGGCATTCAAATGGGCACTGTTGGTGTGTTTCCTGTCCTCCTCTCACTGCCGACTTTTATTCCCCATTGACTTACATTGGGTTTCGTGTTTCGGGACGACCCCGACTTTTCCCTATAATCGGACGATCTTGCTCGACCCGACTTTTGGAAAAGTCGGGTTTCACGAAACGAAACGCGACCCTAAAAAACCAAAAGTCGCTCAACTCTAACCCAGACCACTACATTCCCCTCGCACGCTACACGGCCTGAATCTGACCCTGATGAAACTCAGGTTACCCTTCCCATATACAGTTCCATCTTACACGGTGACAAAGAGGAAGCTGCAGATGAAAGTGCAGGTTCGGCCCACCCGCCATCAGACACACCACCGTACTATCAGGGGCCCTGTGCCAGTGCCGTCGCCAACGAGTGGGCCCCCCCTGCTTGCTCAGGATCACAGCACTTGCAAGTTGAAATACTGTGCAGTGAGATGGAAGATGGGGACGACGAGGAGTCCAGACTAGTACAGGGATTCCCTAGCGAGGAGACTTATTTGATTGTTTTCAATGTTGGGACAGCAATTTTTGGGGAGCACTATACTCTGGAGAATGATAGATGGGGCCCACCATACACTGGAACATTCCAAAGGTGGACATCAGACACTGGAGCAGCATTTACAGGGCCCATTATACACTAGAGCATTAGAAATGGGGCCCATTATGTTTGGAGCATTATTTGGGCCCATAAGACAGTGGAGCTTCATCCATGGGGACCAACATATACTGTAGCATTATGTGGAGCTCATCATATACTGTTTCAAACATTATATGGGACCAATGATTCTGTATGGAGAAATAGATGGGCCTCGTCATGAGATGTAAAAAGTGAAGTATTTTTCATTGTACTATACCGCTATTTCTCTGCCGTATCGGAGCATGATGAGTTGTGGTATGTGTTAAAGGGGCGCTCTTTCGCCCAGGGCACATGAAAACCTGGAGCCAGCCCTACCCCCCCCACAACTTTAGCCAAATAACCCCCATTTTTCAGTGCGCAACTTGTATTATGAAGTTAATTAAGGTTGACAAGCTTAAGTAAGAAGAATTGATGCTTTTGGCATTCAAATGGGCACTGTAGGTGTGTTTCCTGTCCTCTCACTGCCGACTTTTATTCCCCATTGACTTCCATTGGGTTTCGTGACGACCCCGACTTTTCCCTATAATCGGACGATCTTGCTCGACCCGACTTTTGGAAAAGTCGGGTTTCACGAAACGAAACTCGACCCTAAAAAAACAAAAGTCGCTCAACTCTAGTCAACAACAGAGAATTTGAGTATCGCAGAACAAGAAGCAATCTCTGTTTTGGAGGAACTGGAAAAGGAATCTGTGGATTTACCTACAGGTATTTCTCTTCCTCCCATTTCTGCCAAATTGACCATGTTTCCCCCTTTTTCCCTCTGTCCACAAGTGGATATTTTTACTTGGTTGGTTTCTGCTGATTTAAAAACTATCTCCAATAAGGGGAAAAGAGATAATCTAACTTATTCTCAGAGAGAAGCATTACAAGAACTAAAGGAATTGCATGATGTGGTCATAAAACCTGCAGGTAAGGGGGGGGACATGGTCATCTGGCCTATTGAGAAATATGAGAAAGAAGTTTTTAAACAACTACGTAATAAAGATACCTATGAGTTGCTTTCTCATAATCCGATATCTCATTTTCAGGTTGAGCTTTTGGAGTAATCACTTGACATGGGAACCATCCACAAAAAATTGTTTGATGGATTGATTGTCAAGAATCCCATTATTCCAACATTTTCTCTCCTCCCCAAGGTCCACAAGGACGCTGTTAACCCTCTGGGATATCCTATTGTCTCTGGCATAGGAGGGCTGTGTGATCCTATTTGTAAATTCATTGATCATTATCTTAGATCACAGGTTGAGACGTTGCCCTCCTATGTCAGAGACACTACTGACGTCCTGAGATGTTTGGATGGGGTTGTCCTCGAGCCCGACATGTTGTTAGTCATGGTTGATGTAGAGGCATTGTACACCTCCATCTGCCATGATGACGGACTTGAGGCTGTTTCATTTTTTCTGGAATCCAGCAACATTGACGTGGATGTTAGGAGTCTGGTGTTGAGGCTTTTGCGATGCATTCTTACACATAACTTTTTTACTTTCATGGATCGGTACTACCTTCAGAGTCGGGGCACCGCTATGGGGGCGGCTTGTGCGCCCTCTTATGCTAACCTTTTTCTGGGTTACTGGGAGAGGGACATCTTCCAGGGGGGTGTGCAGGCTGCTCCCCAGATCCTGGGGTGGTACCAATTCATTGATGATATATTATTTATTTGGCAAGGCACGGTTGACCATCTACATGAATTTATGCAGGAATTGAATTGCAACAACCTCAGCATCAGACTCACATATAACTACCATCAGAAAATAATATCTTTTTTGGATATCAATTTGCTGGTCCAGATTAATGGTTCTATACACACTGATGTGTTTAGGAAGGATACATCCGTAAATGCTCTCCTCCATGCCTCATCATCCCATATGAGCTCTACAATTGGAGCTATTCCTATTGGACAATTTTTACGGATGAGGAGGATCTGTACTACGGAGGTGGCCTTTGAACAGCAGTCTGTGGACCTTGGGGAGTGATTTCTGGCACGGGGTTACAGTAAAGAAAGTATTAAAAGAGGTTACTTCCAAGCTAGAAATTCTAAAAGAACTGATTTGCTTGCTAATAAGAAAAAAGTTATTCAAAAAGAGGACTCTAAAATCCGATTTATATCCACATTCAACCACAAATGGGAGACTATGAGATGTATTTTGAAAAGGCATTGGCTGGTTTTAAAAACGGATCAAGTTTTGTCTAAATGTCTCTCAGATTCTCCTCTTATGACAGCTAGGAGGAGTAAGAATCTGAGGGACATCTTAGTACAAAGTCATTAAGTCCCTAAAAAATCTGACCCATTTGGAGCTGGCAAGCGTAAATGGGGTTGTTATCCCTGTGGTGACTGCTTAGCGTGCCGCAACCATGTCCGTACCACATCCTTTCTTTCTGCTGATGGCCACAGAAATTTTAAAATTACAGAATATATTTCATGCAGTACCACATTTGTGGTGTATGTGGCCAAGTGTACTAGTAATCTTCTATATGCTGGTCTGACGTCACGCGAATTGAGAATACGCACTCGTGAACATGTCAGAGACGTTCAAGCAGCAAAAGATGTGGCAGTCATTACACTTCTGAAGACTATCCCACGTCATTTTAGACTGCATCATAAATGTAATCCAAAAGATCTGCAGGTTTTTGGGATTAACAGGGTTAGGTGTGGCATTCAAGGCAGGGATACTAAGCGTCTTTTGGCACAGTTCGAATGTTGCTGGATAACAATATTGGGAACTATGAGTCCATCCGGATTGAATGAGCAATTAAGTTTTGCATCTTTTCTTTAAGGATTGATTTATATATATTTTTTTGTCCCTATATTCTTGGATTTTAATCCTGTGTGTTTTTGTTTTGTTTATTTAGTTATTTTCAGCTCATTGTTTCTATTCCATCATTGTCTGATGTCCTGGGTATTTTGTATTTGGAGAACAGTGGACGGATTAAAAGCATATGATTTTACAAGATGTATGGCACTGATATTTCCATCCTGAAGCGCCCATTCCATCCTAATGATGAAGATTTTCCATGGAGTGGCTCTTTATTACTGCATCTTTTCTTTATGAATTTGTAATTATTATGTATTTATATGAATATTATATATTTTTTCTGCACTTGTCACTTTATTTCCCTTACTGGGATTATATATATATATATTTAGGCACTTTATCTACTTAAATAGGCATAAATTAGCACTTATTACCTGTAGTCACTTTGTTTTCTATATTGTGAACACAATTGTATATATTTTGCACCTCTTTTTCACTTTTTATATGAATTCATTTGTGAATAATGTTGCAGTCTATTTGCCCTCTTTTTTTCCCTCACGCAAGATGGCGCTATTCAGCGTGAGCGCATGCTCAGTGCGGCTCGTTCCATAATGCATCTCCCCGGCGGCTGGCAGTGACACGGGAGGCTTGTAACGTCATGAGGAATTTCCCTCTGCCTTCCGGTCACATGAGCGGCTACGGTCGTTGCTATTCACGGACCTGCCAGGCATTGCGCATGCGCCGATAATGGCGCTGTTTATTGGTGACACCTGTGTCTCCTGCATAAATGCCTGGAGTTTTCAACACACAGGCACAGCCCCCCGAGGAAGTCCACGCGAAATGCGCGTCGGGGCTGTTCTTTTTGTGCCACGCTCACCTGCAGACATTTATGGGTAAGACATCCATCTTTTCTACAGTGACTTTTTACTTATGATATGCTGTTGACAGATATCCTTTAGGTCACTGTGGTTCCTTGAGTGATTCAGCCCTGTTTGCCTATTATGGTTATTCATTATGCACTATGCACTTTTTTAAATTTATCTTATGACAGTCTGTTATTAATCAATTCACTCAGGGTATTTTTGTCTATATCCATTCTGCTATTTAGTGTGATGCTGTGGCTACCATACATGAGCTTTGTTTAAGTGCTTTGTCTTTTGTCTGTACTACGTGTGATTTTGTTCAGATTATTTTAAAATAAATATTTTTTACATATATTTCGGATTATCTCTCTTCTTAGCACTGGGCTGTAGTGGTCTTGTGACTCCGGCGGTCTCCGCCAGTCTTAGGCTGGGTTCACATTACGTTAGGCAGACCGTTAGACGGACTGTTACACTGCGGTATAACGCAGTCCGTTAACGCTGCCATTCAACCCCATTGTAGGGTGCATTGCGATGCATGCCGTAAAGCGCCACTCGTTTGCTATGTGCCGTCATTCACTGACGGAGCCTCGGATGCTGGCTGCAGCGTCTGAGGCTCCATCACCGCTAGCATGGATGAATCATCTGTGCTAGCACAGATGATTCATCTGCGCTAGCGGGTATAGCATAACGCGATCACGTTTTGCTATAAAGTTAACGCAGCCCGTCAACGCTATGCGTTGAACGGGCTGCTTAACGTAATGTGAACCAAGCCTTAGCACTGGGCTGCAGTCATCTTGTGGCTCCGGGGGTCTCCTCCAGTCTTATCTCTGCGCTTCAGGGGTCTTGTGGCTCCAGGGTCTCCGCCAGTCTTAGAACTGGGCTGCAGTCATCTTGTGGCTTCACCTTACATTATAGCTTCAAAGTGACTAATAACCATCAGGGACCTCGAACCATTGGCTAAGGAGCCAAAGGGGTTTTAGCAGAGTAATTTGGGGGACTTGAAGGACTTTTTTTTAATCGCTTTCTATTCTGCTGTTTGTGAGGAAGGATGGAGAAAAAGACAGCAATTCTGCAAACGTTTCTATTATGTAACTGTACAGCCCCCTTCACATGACCTATCATGCTTTTCACGGATGCCACGTGTCTAGTGATGAGCGAACGTGCTAGAACTACTCTGTACTCCTCTGAGTATCACGGTACTCGGCGAGCACTGAGCATTTCCGAGATTACTCGGGAATGCTCGGGTCTCCACCCAGCATTTTTGGCAGACTTTAGAGACCCAATTACGCTGCAGGGATTGTCTTCCAGGCTATGAAATGTCATAGCCATCTTTGTTGTGGTCGTGTAGTGATTGACTGGCCGCACAGCATCATCAGGGGTAAAAGGGACAGGACGCCGCCCTGTTCGGCACATTCAGCTCCGGATTGAGAAAGTGTAAGGGGAGTGGCTGTCTTGATAGGGTCAGTATTGGGCATTTCTTAGCGTGGGGTCTACCATCCTAAATACTCACAGCCAGCTAAACCATCACTCCTTCTAAGGACTAATTCTGAAGTATATAGGTTACTGTGTTAGGCAGGCAAAGGAGTGTACGTCGCTGTATACACATCAGTGCAAGGCCTGCAGGCACTGTATGTGTGTATATAGAGCATTGCATACATCAAGAGGGTCCATTCCCTACCTGTGTTCTGGTGCTGCTGCTACCTGTGGGATATATTAGCCTTATATAGCTAGCCCCAGGTAGAATTGGAATACATGCCAAACATTTTTTGGTGTGGTATCTCCGTGCTAGCTCATATCTGTGTGTGCTCAAACTATGGCCAGTTTACGGCTGTTTTATTTTTTTGGGCTTGCTGTCACTTTTGTTTAAATGCAGCAGTATTTAGACCACAAAAAAAAAAAAAGGCCACACCTTCATTGTAGTGGTATCTCCATGGGAGCTCATACAGTGAGTTGTTAAAGTATTCGGCTCCCTGGAACTTTTCAACCTTTTCCCACATATCATGTTTCAAACATAAAGATACCAAGTGTAAATTTTTGATGAAGAATCAACAACAAGTGGGACACAATTGTGAAGTTGAACGAAATTTATTGGTTATTTTAAATTTTTGTGGAAAGTCATAAACTGAAAAGTGGGGCGTGCAATATTATTTGGCCCCTTTACTTTCAGTGCAGCAAACTCATTCCAGAAGTTCATTGTGGATCTTTGAATGATCCAATGTTGTCCTAAATGACTAATGATGATAAATATAATCCACCTGTGTGTAATCAAGTCTCCGTCTAAATGCACCTGCTCTGTGATAGTCTCGGGATTCTGTTTGAAGCACAGAGAGCATCATGAAGACCAAGGAACAAAACAGGCAGGTCCGTGATACTGTTGTGAAGTTTAAAGCTGGATTTGGATACAAAATGATTTCCAAAACTTTAAACATCCCAAGGAGCACTGTGCAAATGATCATATTGAAAAGGAAGGAGTATCATACCACTGCAAATCTACCAAGACCTGGCCGTCCCTCTAAACTTTCATCTCAAACAATGAGAAGACTGATCAGAGATGCAGCAAAGAGGCCCATGATCACTCTGGATGAACTGCAGAAATCTACAGCTGAGGTGGGATAGTCTGTCTATAGGACAACAATCTGTCGTACACTGCACCAATCTGGCCTTTATGGAAGAGTGGCAAGAAGAAAATCATTTCTCAAAGATATCCATAAAAATTGTCATTTAAAGTTTGCAACAAGCCACCTGGGAAACACACCAAACATGTGGAAGGTGCTCTGGTCAGGTGAAACCAAAATCAAACTTTTTGGCAACAATGCCAAACGATATGTTTGGCATAAAGGCAACACAGCTTATCACCCTGAACACACCATCCCCACTGTCAAACATGGTGGTGGCAGCATCACGGTTTGGGCCTAATTTTCTTCAGCAGGGACAGGGAAGATGGTAAAAATTGATGGGACGATGGATGGAGCCAAATACAGGACCATTCTTGAAGAAAACCTGTTGGAGTCTGCAAAAGACCTGAGACTAGGACGTAGATTTATCGTCCAATAAGACAATGATCCCATACAGCAAAATCTACAATGGAATGGTTCACAAATAAACGTATCCAGGTGTTAGAGTGGCCAAGTCAAAGTGCAGACCTGAATCCAAACGAGAATCTGTGGAAAGAGCTGAAAACTGCTGTTCACAAAACATCTCCATCAAACCTCACTGAGCTCTAGCTGTTTGCCAAGGAAGAATGGGCTAGAATTTCAGTCTCTCGATGTACAAAACTGATAGAGACATACCCCAAGCGCTAGTGGTTAGTCAATTCCCGCCCAGCTCTCTGACTAACCCTATAAGTTCCACAACACAACAAACTTGTGGAACCATAAGTCCCAGCATAACCATATCATTTTGGGCTTACAGCGCAGAGAACCTCTGCGACACATACGGGCCATTTACAATAATGCCAGTTCCTAATTCACCATCATAAATATGCCTCCAAGTGCACCCTGAAGCGCACACACTGTGTCCCCTAGCTGTAACAAAGGTTACTGCATCACAAGAGACACACACACACAAAATCTGCATTAAACGTAATATCTGTTTAATTTAAAAAAAAAAAAAAAAAAAGGGTGACTGGGGGCTGATGTTTATAGCTTGAGAAGGGGGTAATACTTGTGGATCTTCCCTGCCTATTAATATAAGCTCACAGCTGTATAATTAGGCTTTAGCAGCTATTAAAATAGGGAAGCCCCCCCCCAAAAAAAAAAAAATGAAGGGGGATCCCCCTATAATTAATAACCAGAAAAGGCTATGCAGACAGCTGCGGGCTGATATTAATAGCCTAGGAAAGGGCCATGGATATTGCCCCCCCATTTGGCTACAATCACCAGCTCTCAGTCGCCCCAGAAATGGTGCATCTCTAAGATGCGCCAATTTCGGCATTTAGCCTCTCTCTTCCAACTGCCATGTAGCGGTGACATATGGGGGTAATAGTTGAGGGGTTGATGTCACCTTTGCGCTGTAAGGTCACATCAAGCCCATGGCTTAGTAATGTAGAGGTGTCAATATGACTCCTATGCATTACTAATCCTATAGTTGCTGTGGGGTTAAATAAAGACACAGCTAGAATAAAGTATTTTAATGAAATAACACAACACAGTTTCCCATCTTTATTATATGCCTAATTCCTGTGACGTCCTAGATCTCCTGCAAACAAAAAAAATAACAAACCAATACAAATACTCTCTGTTCCGACGTAATCCACTTAATAACGAGATGTGACTGCTCTACAAGGCCTCCAATGACACCCTGACCGGAGGTAATCCTCGTGCAGTGTAGTTCATTGGAGTTCGTGCTCTCACTTTACGGCACCACTGCTGTGTGAGAATTTTCTCACGCAGCGGTGCCACAAGTGACAGCATGAACTCTGGTGAACTCAAGGTGGCAGAGTGATATAAGGCAGGAGGATAATCTACAGTCACTGTACACCGGAGCCCCTGTAGAGCGATCACATTTTGTGATGTGACTGCTCTATAGGGGAGATAATCATGGGACAATCGTTATTAAATGGATTATGTCCGAAGAGGGAGCATACTGTTGGTTTATTATGTTTTTTCAGGTGATTGAGGGCGTCGGGGATTAGCTGTATGGTGAGTATGTACTGTATGTGTGTTTTTTTTTTTACTATTCAACACAGTAGCCGGATGATGGGACTACTACTGTCCCATCACCGGCTAATGCTGTCACTGTAGCAGACATAGCCAGATGGGACTAGTAGTCCCATTGGATGATCCCTGCCTACACACGGACATGCACACACACACAGAGAAGACACGCAGACAGAAACACACACATTCTCCGCACACACACTCTTCCTCCTCCCGATCTGCAGTGTTTTTCGCACGCAACTCCACAGCAAAACTGAAGATATTTTTAAACCTGCGGTTTTGCTGTGGATTTAACTGACTCAATGGTAGTCAATGGGTGCAGAAACGCTGCAGCTCGCAAAAAGAATTGGCATGCTGTAAAAAATAAAACGCTGCCAATGTGTACATAGCCTTAGGAGACGAGGCTGAAGTTGGTTTCTTATTCGGCAATTTTTTCTTTTATGATTTTTATAAGTTTTAAAAAAAAATAGCCATCACAATAATAACATACAATGCAGCGAGGTGCCCTGATGTGAATACACTTAAAAATAGCTACAAAAACTATAAACCTGGCATAAAAATGGGCATCAAAGAGTGTTAATGAAGGGTTAAATGACTTTGGACCACTGATATCACACTGTAGACATAAAGAACAGGGAGCCCCACATCAAAGCTAGGTCTCTCCACCAGCCTGGCCCAAACGGGTTCTGGGCATCATTCCTGGCAGGGATCACACTGCTGTGTGTGATGTGAGAACTTTGTACGAGTCTCTGGCATCAACACCCGGCGCTGCCACCCGCACTCAAGATAGACATACATGCAGCCGCAGCTCCGGTCCTGAGTGCCGGGTGTTTATGAGAGAGGCTTGTACAAGTTTCTCACATCACACACCATAGTGAGAGATCAGTGGCCGAACGTCATTTAACCCCTTAAAAACATCAGTTACTTATGCAAATCTGTGAAAATCGGCTGTTTGCCCACTTTGATGCCAATTCTGGAGAGACCTGGTTTGGATGTGGCGCTCCCTGTGCTATATGTCTACAGTATGAGGTCAGTGGCCTAAAGTCATATAACCCTTTCATTAACTCTTTGCTGCCCACCTTGATGCCCATTTTTGTGGCAGCTTTATAGTTTTTGCAGCCGTTAAGTGTATTCACATCAGGGCACCTCGCTGCATTGTATGTTATTATTGTAATGCTTATTTTTTGTTGTTAAACCTATAAAAAACAGAAAAGAAAAAATTGCTGTATAAGAAACTGACGAATAAAGAAAACAACTTCAGCCACGTCCTTAGGATCCGCGTCCTTAGGAGCCGCTCTAGGCGCATGCGCCTTAGTCAGCACAACGCTGCTTAGTTCCGGATCGTGGATGAGGCTCCTCCTCCCTGTGACGTCATCCCCTCCCAGGAGCAGCTCCATTCTAGACACCGCCGCCAGTGTTAACCCCACCCCTCCTGTCAGATACTGGGTGCTGCCACTTCGTTACCTTGTTGTGGCGTTTCCTGGCTTTCGCACCATGGCTGCCCGCATTGGCCGCTCTGGGCTTTCCAAGTTTAGCATTGTTGCTGGCGCTAGACGGTTTCTGGATGGACGGAAAACTATAAACAGCAGTCCCCCTGGCCGCACGGCAGTCACCTCAAGTACGGGCGCCATTTACCCCAAGCCGGATAAAGTAAGCTCTGTACATTGCTACTGGTCTAGTGCTGACACCGCAGTAACTGAGCGCACATTGTGTTATGGTGCATCGTTCGCTGCTCACAGCGCCTCCTTCCGTTGGAGGACTCCCAGCTGCACTTCTGCTTGTAGAAGTGTCCGGGGGCTCAGCCGCCTGCCTCCACGAATGGACTTTCCGTAGCCCCGGTTTGGCTTGTGGCTGGTGTGGTGACGTACGAGCTCGTCATGGGAGATTCTCAGTAGAGGTGTGGGCTGCGGCTCTTTAGTCACATCAGCCTTTGTGATTTTAGCTCCTTATCCTGCCATTACTGTGCCAGCTATATATTGACATGCATGAATTAAAGTGAAACTGGCAGATAAATGCTATTATAGGGATTGTCCGCTGCTTGGACAACTCCCTTTACAATCTGTGGTCCCCCCTTGTAAAATAATCCCACTCCCGTCCAGCTATATATTGACATGCATGAATTAAAGTGAAACTGTCAGAAAAATGCTATTATAGGGATTGTCCGCTGCTTGGACAACTCCCTTTACAATCTGTGGTCCCCCCCTTGTAAAATAATCCCACTCCCGTCCAGTGGCAGCGCCGTTGTGGTGTTTGCACGGGCTTCCCGGGATCGGGTTAGGTCTGTCACGCAATCCCTGCGGCCAGTCTGCATCGGCTTCATATTCTGCACCAAGCCCACATCTGGAGTCGGTCAAAGCCACTGCGCTCTCACCTGCTCTGGGTGTATGCGATTCGTCCACAGGCAGCGAGAATTGTTATTTTTTTTACAAGGAAGAAACATGAGGATTGAGAACGAGTTGTCTTAGTAGTGCAGGTAAATTGCATTGTGCTGCTCTCCAAGCACCTGAAGATGGGGCTCCTGGGAGAAAATGCGCTTCCGACACACAGTATAGTAATGGATGGGTGAGGGCAGTGTGATTTGCGCATCCGCTCCCCACACGCTGCTATCGTTTTCTCTTGCCAAATCGGTATGAGGAAAATAACCGCCGGTCTGCACCGCCCATAGTATAACATTAAGTGGTGTCTGATAAAACATCTGAGCCCGGAATGGGAGCTTGTCATTTCTTCCGTTACTGTACACCGATGCTTACATCGGGCGACGGACCACGAAAGACAATGATCGTTTACACTTTTTCACCCAATGAACCAGTGTTGAGCTCTGCAAAAACGTTCCATCGGGGTGATCGGCCGCCTGTTTACACGGCTAGATAATGGGGAAACAAGCATATTTTCACACCAGACAACCTGACCAAGACCAGCTTCTGGCCTAGACATCCCACATGCTGGTTCACCTTCAGCAATTCTGCAGATTAGCATATGAGAAATCGTCCGAGTTTCATCCAGAAAACTCAGACAATTATTTTTCTAAATTGCATCCATGTGTCCATGTTCATGCAGCTACATTAAACCCTTCACAAATTTTGACATACCCTTACGTCATAGTTGGGAGAGGGTTCCGGACCTTTGTTGTATGGGTACGTCATGGCAATTGTGCGATAGCTGCCGGGACCTCAGGTAAGTTTACCCCTGAGCGTGCTTTCACCTTCGTGACCAGGCTAATTTTTACAATTCTGACCAGTGTCCGTTTATGAGGTAATAACTCTGGAACTCTTCAGCGGATCCCGGTGATTCTGAGATTTGTTTTTTTCATGACATATTGTACTTCATGTGGTACACTTTGTTCAATATGACTTGCGTTTATTTGTGAAGTTATTGGAAATTTGGCTAAAATTTAGAAAAATTCCTAATTTTTAACCCTTTAACACCTTCATGACCAGAGTATCTTCGTTTTTCTGTTTTCATTTTTTGCTCCCCTTCTTCCCAGGGCCATGACTTATTTATTTGTCGGTCAAAATGGCTGTGTGAGGCTAGCTTCACACTAGCGTTTTAGGCCGCAGCGCACGACCGCCGCTAAGCCCCGCCCCTGCCGCGCCCCCTCCTGTTATCTCCGCCTAGTAGCGCACATCGCTGCATGCGGTTCTGCACACCCTATCTTTAGCATAGGGTGCGCAGACCGTGCGCTGCGCACTTTTGAAGGTGCGCTAAGCGCACCAAAATGCAACATACTGCGTTCGGCGCACCTTCAAAAGTGCGCAGCGCACTCAAAAATCCTACTAGCGCACTGTCTGCGCACCCTATGCTAAAGATAGGGTGTGTAGATTCACATGCAGCGACGTGCGCTACTAGGCAGAGATGACAGGTTGGGGCGGGGCTTAGCGGCCGTGTGCTGCGGCCTAAAACGCTAGTGTGAAGCTAGCCTTAGGGTTTTGTTTTTTTTGCGTGACAAGTTGTACTTTTGAACAGCGCCATTGGTTTTAACGACTTAATGACTGCCAATACCTCTTTTTACTGACCTGAGATATAAGAGAATAACATCCCCATACAGGTGATAATCGAGAAGCTGTACACTATAGCTGACAACTTGCTGCATCAGCCACGATCGGTGTTGGCACTGTCCATATCTGTTTAACCCCCTAGATGCTGCTGTCAATAGTGACTACATAACATAAATGGTTAACAGTGTGTGGGGGCACCCTGAGACCATGATTGTATGGTCCTGGTGTTTGCCGTGGCAATTCATGGCCAAATAGCGGCCTTAGGCTATGTGCCCACGTATTCAGAAAATTCCTGACTGAAAACGCACGGTTTTTTTTCTGTTCGTTTTCATCGCGTTTTTATGCGTTTTTTTTCCGGGGCATCCCCAGTCTCATAGAAAATAGCTAGAAATGCGGAATTTTCCCCGAAATTAATGAGCATGCTGCGTTTTTTACCGTGATGCGTTTTTTTCACTGAAAAAATATGCATCAATATTCACATAAAGTGCGGAATCATTGAAATGAATGGGATGCTTTTAAGCGTTTTTTAAGCGTTTTATTTGGTAAAAACGTGAAAACTCTTGGGCTACTTTCAGACTAGCGTTCTGAGGCGCAGCGCAGGGCCACAGCTAAGCTCTGCCCCGGCCGCGCCTCCTCCGGTCAGCTCTTCCTATGATCGCATGACGTTGCATGCGATCAGTGTACCCTATAAACTGTGTTCCAAATTATTATGCAAAAAGAGTTTAGGAGTGATAAGGTTAGAATTTTTTTGTTTGTCATTTAAACTCATTGATGGTGATGTGTGTCAGGGCTCTTTATATCACTGAAAGCAATTGTACAATTGCACATACCTGTGCAAATTAGTTTGGCAGGTGTGTCCAAATAAAGGCAAGACTACTTAAAGCCCCCGTTACACACTGCGATATCGCTAGCAATATCGCTGTAAAGTCACCGATTTTGTGACGTTGAGCGATATTGCTAGCGATATCGCTGCATGTGATACTTACCTCCGATCGCTCCCCCGCTGGTTATCGCTGATCGCGCGAGATGCTCCTGGACCATTCCTCGTCGGCCACTTCCTGCGGCGCTTCCTGTGGCGCCGACGAGCGACGCGTGGAGCGGGCGGGAGGACGCAGGATCGCCGCGTCTGACAGGTAAGTAGCGACCACCGTCCCCAGCGATGTCGCTGGTGAGATCTGCCTGTGTGGCAGCTCACTAGCGACCACCTAGCGATGCACCAGCGATCCTGACCACGTCATATCGCTGGTCGGGATCGCTGGTGCATCGCTAGGTGTAACTGTACCCTTCCAAGGCTTTTCCACATTATTAAGCAGCCTACATTTTTTGCCAAAATGGGAAAGAAAAAGGATGTGTCAGCTGCTGAGAAGCAACAAATTGTGGAGTATTTAGGTCAAGGCATGACTACAATCAACATTGCCAAGACACTTCGTGATCATCGCACAATCAAGAAGTATGTAGCTGATTCCCAACACACACGTGTGCGTGCTGATAAGGAAAAATTGAGGACTCTTTCCAACAGGCCATTGCGTCAGGTTAAAAGAGCAGCTGCAAAAATGCCTTGTCATAGCAGCAGACAAGTTTTTGAAGCTGCTGGTGCCTCCAACGTCCCCCGAACAACAAGATGCAGGGTCCTTCAGAGGTTTGCAGCTGTGCGTAAGCCATCCTGTCGACCACCTCTATCCACTGCACACAAGCAGAAACGGCTCCAGTGGGCCAAACGATACATGAAGACTGACTTCCAAGCTGTTTTGTTCACCAATGAGTGCCGTGCAACGCTCGATGGTCCAGATGGATGGAGTGGAGGATGGCTGGTTGATGGACACCCCATGAAAACACGGCTAAGGTGCCAAAAAGGAGGAGATGGAGTAATGTTTTGGGCTGGAATCATGGGGAGATAGATTGTCGGCCCCTTTAGGATCCTTGAAGGGGTAAAGATTAACTCCATAATCTATGTGGAGTTTCTAAAACAGCACTTTCTGCCATGGTTCAAGAGGAAGAACCGTGCTTTCCGCAGCAAGATCATTTTCATGCATGATAATGCACCGTCTCATGCTGCAAATAACACATCTGCATCTCTGGCTGCTATGGGCATAAAAGAGGACAAACTTATGGTGTGGCCACCATCTTCACCTGACCTCAACCCCACTGGGAACCTCTGGAGCATCATCAAAAGGAGTGTCTATGATGGCGGGAGGCAGTTCACATCTAAGCAACAGCTCTTGGAGGGTATTCTGTCCACATGCAAAACAATTGAAGCACAAACCATCCAAAAACTGACAAATTCAATGGACGAGTGAGTTCAGAAGCTTCTTTCGAACAAGGGGTCCTATGTGCAAATGTAACATCACCTAGAATAAAGTTTTGACTTGAAAACTGTTTGATTTCATTTTGTAATAAGCTGATAATGCTTATAATTTCACAATTGACCATTTTTTTGTTCAAAATAAAAATAAAAAGGTTGAAAACTGCTGTGCATAATAATTTGGAACATGCATTTTGAGTGTTTCTTATTTTTAAAAACATACTGTTTTCATAGGCAGTTTGTTCAAAAACATGGCAATTATACTAGAATATTAGATGACTGGAAAATAACAATGACTGCAATTCATATAGGTAATTTAGAGAAAATATGAGGAAATATTTTTTGCATAATAATTTGGAACACAGTGTATTTAGCGTTTGGTACGCTGGCCGTGCGCTGGTATAATTTTACCGGCGCTTGCCCCCTTTTGGCGCTGCGCTGAGCGCACAAAAATGCAACACAGTGTGTTTTTGTGCCCTCGGTGCAGCGCCAGCAAAATCATACCAGCGCAAGGCCAGCGTACCCAACGCTAATTATAGGGTACGCTGATCTCATGCAGCGTCATGCGATCATAGGAGGAGCTGACCAGAGGAGGCGCGGCCGGGGGCGGAGCTAAGCGGCGGCGCTGCGCCTCAGAACGCTAGTCTGAAAGTAGCCTTACGTGTGCACATACCCTTAGAGTCTGCTGGCTGCAGTAACCTGTTCATAAATTACTGACTTATAGGTGGTTAAAATCAACTTTTTCATTCCTGTCATGTCACTTTGCATTAATTCCTGAAAATCACCTGAAGGGTTAATAAACTACCTGACAGCAGTTTTCGATTTGTTAGGATGCTGTTTTTAAAATGGTAAATATTTTTGGCTGTTTTCTGATGTATAAGACCCCAAAAGTCACGTCAAACCTGGAAAGGTCCCTAAAAAAATAAATTTTGTAAATTTCCTTGAAAAAATGATAAATTACTGCTACGTTTTTAAACCTCGTATAATGCTAACAAAATAAAATATAACATTTTACAAATGGTGCTAATGGTGCTGACTTAAGCAGGCATGAGGGAAATGTTATTTATTAATGTTTTTGTGTGGGGTGACTATCTGGATTAGGCCGGTTTCATACATCCAGATGTCTCTGGTACCGGTTTTTCCAGTACCGGAAAAGTCCGTGCAGGGTCGGACTAGGGTGTCTGGGGCCATGCAGCATACTATGGCCCCTCTGCTCCTCCATGCAACACATTATGGCCTCCCCTGCTCCTCCATACAGTATATTATGGGCCCCCATGCTCCTCCATACAGTATAGAATCATAGAATCGTAGAGTTGGAAGGGACCTCCTGGGCCATCTGGTCCAACCCCCTGCTCAAAGCAGGATTCGCTAAATCATCCCAGTTAGATGTCTGTCCAGCCTCTGTTTGAAGACTTCCATTGAAGGAGAACTCACCACTTCTCGTGGCAGCCTGTTCCACTCATTGATCACTCTAACTGTCAAAAAGTTTTTTCTAATATCTAATCTGTGTCTCCTCCCATTCAGCTTCATCCCATTGCTTCTAGTCTTTCCTTGTGCAAATGAGAATAAAGTTGATCCTTCTACAATGTGACAGCCCTTTAGATATTTGTAGACAGCTATTAAGTCTCCTCTCAGTCTTCTCTTTTGCAAACTAAACATTCCCAAATCCTGCAACCTTTCCTCATAAGACAGGGTTTGCAGACCGGTCACCATTCTGGTCGCTCTTTTCTGAACTTGCTCCAGTTTGTTGATGTCTTTTTTAAAATGTGGTGCCCAAAATTGGACACAATATTCCAGATGAGGTCTGACCAAAGAGGAGTAGAGGGAAATAATTACTTCACGTGATCTAGACTGTATGCTTCTGTTAATACATCCTAGAATTGCATTTGCCTTTTTTGCTGCTGCATCACACTGTTGACTCATATTCAGTCTGTGATCTATTAGTATACCCAAGTCTTTTTCACATGTGCTGTCACTTAGCCCTATTCCTCCCATTCTATATATGCTTTTTTCATTTTTATTGCCCAGATGTAGTACTTTGCATTTCTCCCTGTTAAAAACCATTCTGTTAGTTGCTGCCCACTTCTCCAGTTTATTTAAATCTTTTTGAATCCTCTCTCTCTCTTCTCTAGTATTAGCTATCCCTCCTAGCTTTGTGTCATCAGCAAATTTAATCAGTTTACCCTCAATTCCTTCATCTAAATCGTTGATAAAGATGTTGATAAAGATGTTGTATATTATGGGCCCCACCACCACCACACATCCGAGGACACTGGACGTGGCACAGACCCTGACTCTCCCCTTCCCCTACTGTGTTCTACTCACTGGACCGAAGGGCTGTGTACACACTGGGGCGCAGAGGGAGCGGGAGCAGCAGGGTGAGCACTGCAGAGCGTGGCGGGCTGGCGGCGTCCTCTTGTCTGTGTGCTGGCGCTGCTATTAGCCAGTCAGCAGCCAGCTGCAGACCAGGAGATCAGAGCGTGGGGCGGTTGTCACCGCCCATCAAGAACAGGCCGCGCCGCTGTTGTGAACTGTCTGCAGCAGCAAGGTCACGCGGCGGCCAGGGTGAGAGCGGTGAGTCATTATCAGTCTTTCTCATCACAGACTGTCAGGAGCCGCCCCAGCCAGCCAGGGGGTCGCCGCCCAACCACGCGCGGCGCTAAGGTATGTGCACGCACGCGGCGTGTCCCTGCAGCTCTTAAAGGGCCAACACATTTAAATGGGCAGCAAATTTAAAGGGCCCACCGGGCATTTTCCCGGTACCCTGCCAGACGAGACCGAGCCTGTGTCCGTGTAGCAACTGTATGCCGCTGTTCCCCGGTGGCTGGTGCTGAAGCCGGCTGTCATTCGATCAGAGGAGAACGATGAGCTGTATATTAAAGTCCGAATTACAGCACTTGTCGGATGATGGGGGTAACAGTCCCAAAAGCCCCATCTGCTGTCGTTCGGACTTTAATATACTGCTCATCGTTCTCCTCTGCTCGAAAGACAGCCGACTTCAGCACCAGCCACCGGGGGACAGCGCTTACAGTAGACGCTTCGACGGCTGCCGTCCGTGCATACGGAGGATAGCGTGCACTGTTCTCCGAGTGCACGTTTTGCGGACCATGCTGCGGGTAAAAAACCTGACGTGTCAGCGTGTTTTGCACAGGGACACACGGTCCATGAAAACACGCCGACATCTGCAGAGACACATTCATTTGAATGGGTCTACGTGTGTCAGTGTCTCCGGTACGTGAGAAAACTGTCACTACATGCATCGGAGACACTGACGTGTGAAACTGCCCTTAAAGGGATAATCATTCAAAGTTTGAAAATTGCAATTTATTTATTTTTTTTGTAAAATTTCTGATATTTTTTATAAATGAACACAAAACATACCGACCTAAATTTACCATTGTCATAAAGTATAATCTGCCACCAAGTAAACCAATCTCAAAATTACTGGGATTTGTTGAAGTGTTCCAGAGTTATTACCATATAAAGTAACACTGGTCAAATTAAAAAAAAATTGTCCCGGTGACTAAGGGGTTAACCTATCTTGTACTGTAAAATGAGAAAATGTTTGCCGTTACGCCGTTTAGCGATTGGGTTATTTCTTTTCTTGATTGGGCGAATCTGAACGCCGCGATACCAAGTATGAGTATATTTGATTTTTTTAAGTATATTTTGAACGAGGCAAAGGGGGGGGGGGTAATTTGAGCTTTAATATTTTTATTTTTTTTAATATTTCTAAAGACACTTTTTTATTACTTTTTGCATGCTTCAATAGTCTCTGTGGGAGACTAGAAGCTGCAGTTGTCTGATCACCTCTGCTACACTCAGGCAATGATCAGATCGTCCGAGTGTAGCAGAAATACTCACTTGCTATGAGCGCCGACCACCAGCTATGACAACCATAGAGGTCTGCTGGAGACCTCTGGTTGTCAGGCCAACCCATCGGTGAACCTCGATCACGTGACAGGGTCACCGATGTGCGGATTTCCGGCGCTCGTCCAGTAAGCACGAGTTAACTGCCGCTGTCCGAGATGGACAGTGGCATTTAACAGGTTAACAGCTGCGGGTGGATCGTGATTTCCACCTGCGGCTGTTAAACGCAAGTGTCAGCTGTTCAAAACAACTGACATGTGCCAGGAAACATGTGGGCTCAGCGCCGGAGCCCACATCAAAGGGAGGGATTCCGATGTGGGTGTACTGTTACGCCCAAAGTCAGAAAGGGATAGTTATACCCTTAAACCAGTATGTAATACATAACATTTTCCATATGTCTACTGTACATCTGCATATTTTTTAAACATATTTTCTTTTTGTTAGGAAGTTAGAAGGGTTAACCATCAATTTTTCGTCTTTCCAACTAAATTTACAAAATTTTTTTTTTAGGGACGGTATCACTTTTGAAGAGACTTTGGTGGGCCTATATGACAGAAAGTACCCCAAAGTGACACCATTCTGAAAACTGCACCCCTCAAACTGCTAAAAACCAAATACTAGAAGTGTATTAACCCTTCAGATGGTTCACAAGAATTAACCCCTTAACCCCCGGAGCTTTTTTCGGTTTTGCATTTTCGTTTTTCGCTCCCCTTCTTCCCAGAGCCATAACTTTTTTATTTTCCCATTAATATGGCCATGTGAGGGCTTATTTTTTGCGGAATGAGTTGTACTTTTTAATGACACCATTGGTTTTACCATGTCTTCTACTAGAAAATGGGGGAAAAAAATCCAACTGTGATGAAATTGCAAAAAAGTGTAATCCCACACTTTTTTTTTTGTTTGACTTTTTTGCTAGGTTCACTAAATGCTAAAACTGACCTGTCACTATAATTCTCCAGGTCATTACGATTTCATAGACACCAAACATGTCTAGGTTCTTTTTTTTTTATCTAAGTGGGGAATATAAAATTCCAAACATTGCTAAAAAAGCCTTTTTCCGAGACCCGTAGCGTCTCCATTTTTCGTGAGCTCGGGTTGGTTCAGGGCTTTTTTTTTTTTTTTTTTTGCGGGCTGACATTTTTAATGATGCCATTTTGGTGCAGATACGTTCTTTTGATCATCCGTTATTGCATTTTAATGCAATGTCGCAGTGACCAAAAAAAAACGTAATTCTGTCGTTTTTACTTTTTTCTCACCATGCCGTTTAGCTATCAGGATAATCCTTGTTTTTTTATATTGATCGTGCGATTATGAATGTGGCGATACCAAATGTGTATGTTTGATTTAACTTTTATTGTTTTATTTTGAATGGGGCGAAAGGGGGGTGATTTGAACTTTTTATATTTTTTTTATATTTTTAATTTTTTTTTTTTTTTTATTTTACTTTTGGCATGCTTCAATAGCCTCCAAAGGAGACTAGAAGCTGCCATAGCCCGATCGGCTCTGCTACACAGAGGCGATGGTCAGATCGCCTCAATGTAGCAGAATTGCTCACTTGCTATGAGCGCCGACCACTGAGTCGTGCTCACAGCAATCCAGCATTGACAACTATTGAAGTCTCCAGGAGACCTCGGGCTGTCATGCCGACACACTGGTGACCCGCGATCACGTGACCTGCGATCACGTGACGCATGTCACCGGTGTGCGTATTTATGGCGCAATTCCCGTAGCGCTATTTTGCGTTTCTGGGCGGTCGCGGCACATGTCAAATTGCCGCATGCGGACGCATCCTCATACAACGCATGTCTCTGTGTGCCCAATGTTAAAGATGGGTACGCAGGGAAATGCAGGACGCATGTGGAAGTAGGCGGAGCTTCACCGAGGAAGGAAGGAGGAAGTAGGCAGCCATCCGTAGCCCTACTGAATGCAAATCTGAAACCAGCCTAAAAGCTCCAAAACGTTAAAAAATGAGGTATCGCTCTAATTGTACTGACTTGAAGAATAAAGCTGCCTTATCACTTTTACCACACAGTAAACGGCTGACTGTGAGAACTTTGCTAGTGACAAGAGATAAAACCGTCCCCGGCGGTCACGTGCATGGCAGTTCTCGCGAACAGCTCAGCTCATCGCTGAGCGTCTCCGCAACATAGACATGCTGTGGTCTGGAAAGAGGCGCCGCATGTCCATTTACGCAGGCAAGCTCGAGGCATCTCTGGTCGCATAGTGGACATGGGATTTCATGAAATCCCATCTATTATGCTGTAACATCTGGACGCTGCGCGTTTGACGTTGCAGATGGACGCAGTGTCCATCCCGCAGCGTTTACTGACCGTGGGAACATACTCTTACATACGTGATTCAATCGGAACCCCTGACAGAAGATGCCTTATAATGAGACAGATGGATATACTGTGGGTGCTGTCTCGTCTATGATCTAAGTGTGGATAATAGCATGCATGATCGGGCCACAGTCTTTTTTTTTTTTTTTTTTTTTTATACCTCTGAAAAGAAGGATGTCTTGAACAGAGACCAGACGGAGTACAGAGTAACTCGGCTACCTCAATATATCAATATAGTGAATGGATCCCTCAGGGGTTTCATCTACATCATGTCACTCAGAAATTTTAGATAGAAACCTCAAAATAAGTGCTCAGCGTGGAGTGCCGGATAAATGTACTCGCAAACATTATGTAAAATGTGCACAATAAAAGGCTTCAACTCAATCCACCGAAAAGCAAGTACCCTCTCAGGTCCATCATCTGTTAACGGAAATACAGGGGGCTTCCTTGTTACTGCTAGCACAAAAGCTCTGGAAAAGCTCTATGGCTCATTGCCTCCCAAAAGAAATCCAGCAAAATTCTAATGCCCTTCCCTCCTGAGTCCCACAGTATACCTAAACCATATTAAGTGTCGACATGTTTAGTATTTCTGTTAGATATGAGAGTTTGCTTTATGTATGGGGGGAGCGTGTCAGCAGAAGCATGAGCTGGGCACTACATTGGCAGATTTGCAATTTTCACTGAGCAACATTCACTACTGCTTGCTTCTAGAAATCACATATGGAGTCAAAATCATCATGGCACCTGTAGATAAAAGTTCCATAGGGGTGTAATTTCCAAAATGGGTTTAATTCAGGGGGATATTCTGATTTTTTTTTTTTTTTGGCATGTAGGGGCTCTGTGTATGGAGACCGCAAACTATTCTATGATAATTTGTTCCCCCAGAATCAAATAGCTCTCCTTTTCCCTTCACCCATGACAGCACCACCTGAGAGAAGGATCCGCCCCGCCAGGACAAGAACCTACTGAGACATAAGGGGCGGCACCTCTCCCCCGCTTCAGTTGGGTTCCTGTCCTGGAAGGAACCCCACTGTCGGCGGTGCCTGTCATGGGCGAAGAAAATGGACCCAGCCCCGTCCCGGAGCAGGAAGAACAGGTGTCTCACCTGCAGCGCCGGCCGTCGGGTACTGGATGCGCAGTCCCCGGGCCCTCCGGGGTTCCGGGTTCGTGCGGGCGTCGGTGGGATCCCCGGGGTCTGCGGGAAGCCCCCACCGCGCCGCCCTCCCCTCGCGCACACCGCATCTCGATCCCCATAGCAGGGGAGAGACGCTGGCTTCTTCCGGCCTCTGACGTCAGCGGCGCATTGCATGCTGGGTGCGCCGGCTGACGTCAGAGAAGGGCGACGGTTTAATGGTGCCGGGTGCGATGCCGGCCGGTTTTCTGAAGCGGTCGGCCGGTGGACGCAGGCGGGAGGGGAGAGACGCTCACCTGAGCGGAGGCGCGGTATTTAAAGAGAGAAGGCGGCAGCAGACGGCGGTGCAACATGGAGTCAGAGCAGGAACGTTCAGTGTCCCTGCCTCCCTCTCAGCCCTCTGGCAGAAAGCATGGAAGCCATTCCAGCAACAGTCGCCCTAGCCGCAGGTCGGGGGACTCATCAAGATCCAAAGAACGCAGGTCACGTGCCCCGACGCAGCCTCCGAGTCCGGTACCCTTGATTTCGGGTCGTGAGTGATCTTCGTGAATGTTAGCATTATGTTAATAGGGGCTTCTGTCGTATGCTTCACCCTGTAGGAAAGGCCTAGAAAAGCGGGAAGCAAGAAGAACAATAGGGATTGTGCTATATGTAAATCTCCCCTAGCAAGAGATTGGCAAAAAGATCTCTGTGCTGCGTGCATTCAGCAAACTATGGCGGAGGAATCGCCTAGTTTCGCAGCCAATCTGATATCTGCCCTAAGGTCAGAAATGGAAGGCTCAATTAAGTCCCTATTGAAAAAAAGGAAAAAAAACCAGGAAGGATCCCCCTAGTTCCCCCTCGGATTCCGCGTCAAGGTCATCTCAGGCGGAAAAATCATCCTCCTCAGACTCCTCAGACAGCGACATGGGGGGTAAACCATGTTTTCCTGTAGAAGACACAGACGCCCTCCTAAAGGCCATTAGAGCTACAATGGGCCTACAGGAAGAAAAGGCGGCTAAAACCCTAGAGGATGTTATGTTTGGGGGGCTTCAGGAGAGGAAAAAACGAACCTTTCCAGTAAACGAGAAGATCCAGGCACTTATTGAGAAAGAGTGGAAAAAGCCCGAAAAATCGGGGGCCCTTCCATCCACTTCTAAGAGACGATATCCCTTCGAGCATAAGGATGCAGAGATATGGGACAAAATCCCCAAAATAGATGCAGCAGTGTCCAGGTCCTCCAAAAGGTCGGCCCTGCCCCTGGAAGACGCAGGGGATCTTAAGGCCCTTTTACATTTAGCGATGCACCAGCGATCCGACCCGGTCAGGATCGCTGGTGCATCGCTAAATGATCGCTAGTGAGCTTTCATACAGAAAGAACTCACAGCGATGCAGCAGCGATGCAGCGCACGATACTCACCTTTCACACACAGCGATCCTGACGTCCTCCCGCCCGCGTCCAGCGTCGCTCGTCGTCACAGCAGGAAGCGCCCGACGAGAAATGGAGCCGGACATTCTCGCGCGATCAGCGATGGACAGCGGGGGGAGCTGGTCGGAGGTAGGTATCACACAGCGATATCGCTAGCAATATCGCTATAACGTCACAAAACCAGTGACGTTTTAGCGATATTGCTAGCGATATCGCTTAGTGTAAAACCCCCTTTAGAGACCCACTAGACAAGAAGGCGGACTCATATTTGAGGCACGCATGGGAGGCGACAGCAGGAGGACTAAAACCGGCGATAGCGGGCACTTGTACGGCACGCTCCCTCATGATCTGGCTGCAGCAGTTAGAAGAAAAGCTGGCTTCAAGGGTCCCAAGAGAGAAAATCTTATCGGAGATGTATCTCTTGCACGGGGCAGCAGCTTTTTTGGCCGATACCTCGGCGGACTCTATGCGGATGACAGCCAGGGCAGCGTCACTATCAAATGCTGCTAGACGCGCGTTATGGCTTAAGGGCTGTCCGGGTGACCTTCAGTCCAAGGCCAAACTATGCTCTCTCCCCTGCGACAGTCGATTCTTGTTCGGCAAGAACTTGGAGGATATACTGGAGAAAGCAGGCGATAAGAAAAAAGGCTTCCCCAGATTCCCTATGGATCAGAGGAGACAGCCCTATCGGAGGGGGAGATTCAATAGGGGGCGCCCTCCTGCTGACAGGAGAAGATGGGAGGATAAAAGAAAAAAAGAATCGGGATTTATGTTTGGTGGAGGCACCTCCACCTCCAAAAAAGTCGCCACAGTGACGCCAGTATTCCAGTGGGGGGAGATTGGCACTCTTTTTCCAAACCTGGGAGAAGATCTCCTCCAACGCCTGGATCCTAACCATCCTAACAGAAGGCCTGAAAATTCCCTTCATTCGTCAGCCAAAATCCGTGGTCGTCATCACACCCATCAGGAAGGTGACCGAAGAGCAGGTGGCCTTAGAAACAGAGATCCTGAGCCTGATAGACAAGCGGGTACTCTCCGAGGTACCACGCCTACAAGAAGGGAGGGGGTTTTATTCACCCCTTTTTCTGATAAAAAAAACCCGATCAAACTTTCAGGACAATCATAAATCTCAAACGGCTCAATCTATGGATAAGGAACTCGACCTTCAAGATGGAATCAGTAACTACGGCGGTGAAGCTGCTACACCAAGATTGCTTCATGGCCGTAGTCGATTTAAAGGATGTGTATTATCACATCCCTATCCACCCAGATTACCAGAAATACTTGAGGGTAGCACTTTATATTCAAGGCACACTAAGGCACTTTCAGTTCAGGGCTCTTCCGTTTGGCATATCTATAGCCCAGAGAGTTTTCACCAAGGTCATAGCGGAAGTGACTGCCTTTCTCCGGATTCACGACACGGTCATAATACCATACCTGGACGATTTTCTCATAGTAGGCAGCTCAGAGGACCACTGTACAGCGCAGTTGACCCGGGTGATCAACACCTTGCAGGAATTAGGGTGGATAGTCAATTTAAAAAAAATCAAAATTGCAACCCCTAAAAGAACAGACCTTCCTAGGATTCGTACTAGACTCAGAAAAGCAAGAGTGTCTGCTCCCAGAGTCCAAAATAGAAAAGGTGCAGAATCTGGCCTTCACGGGCCAAAACCAACCACGTATGACTTTAAGAAGAGCAATGTCCCTGCTAGGTACCCAAACGTCCTGTATTCCGGCGGTCAGGTGGGCACAGTTTCACACCCGGCAACTCCATTGGGAGATACTAACAGCACAAAGATCGCTAAGAGGGCGTTTAGAAGGAAAGCTGGAGCTTTCCTTAAAAACCAGAGACTCTCTCAATTGGTGGCTGGACAAGAGAAATCTGACCTTGGGAATACCGTGGGACAGACAGACGTCAGATATAATCTTAACAGATGCAAGCTCCTCGGGGTGGGGGGCACACCTAAGGGGCATCATAGGTCAGGGTTCCTGGACGCGTCAAGAAAGGGAAGCATCCTCCAACCTGAGAGAACTGTGGACAGTGAGCAAGGCCCTAAGTCACTTCATTCGGCTACTCCAGGGTCGAAATGTACGCATCATGTCAGACAACAAGGTAGTAGTGGCATACATCAACCACCAAGGAGGGACAAGATCACACTCCTTAATAGAAGCGGCGACAGACATTCTGAGCAGGGCAGAAGAACACCTACACTCCTTGACAGCCTTACATATAAAAGGGGCAGAAAACAGAGGCAGACTTCTTGAGTCGCAATACCCTGAAGCAGGGGGAATGGACGCTAAACCGGTCCATTTTTAAAAAAATAACTCCGCTTTGGGGGAAACCGGTGATAGACCTCTTTGCCAACAAACACAACAGGCAAACAGAGAGGTTCTGCTCTCTAAACCCGAGAGAAAATCCATGGGCAGTGGACTCGTTGCACATCCAGTGGAACTTCAGGCTAGTTGTCAGAAAAATCAGAAACGATCAGGCCAGGGTGATTCTAATAGCTCCATTTTGGCCAAAAAGGCCCTGGTTTGCTCTGCTACGAAGGATGTCCCTCTCCGATCCATGGGTTCTGCCAGAAATCCCGGACCTACTAGCTCAAGGTCCAATATTCCACGCTCAGGTCAAAGGATTCCATCTGACAGCGTGGAATTTGAAAGGTCGCTTTTAACGGATAGAGGGTTCTCCCCCGGGTTGGTGGCCACCCTGCTAAAGAGTAGGAAACCAGTGACGACTAACATCTACGGCAGAACATGGAATAAGTTCCTGCAGTTCTTAGGTAGGCCGTTAGGAAAAGATCCCCCGATTAATGCCATCCTGGAGTTCTTACAATCGGGGTTGCAGATGGGGTTAGCAGTGGACACACTTAAAGTTCAGGTGTCTGCACCAGGGGCGCTCTACAACTGCAAATTGGCATCAAATAGATGGGTAGCCAGATTTATTAAATCCTGCCATAAAGCTAGGCCTATCCCAATACCCCGGATAGCCCCCTGGGATTTAAACCTAGTGCTAGAGGCCCTTACAAAAGATCCGTATGAGCCATTACATCAGCTACCCTTAAAGTTTCTGACCCTAAAAACAATCCTGTTAGTGGCCCTCACGTCAGCCCGCAGGATAAGCGATTTACAGGCTCTCTCAGTAAATCCACCTTATACGCAAGTCTTTCAGGATAGGGTAGTGTTAAAAACAGACCCTGCTTATCTGCCCAAAGTAGCATCAGATTTCCATCGGGGCCAGGAAATTGTCCTTCCATCTTTCTGCGACAACCCAAAAAATCTGGGGGAGGAAAAGTTCCATAATCTGGATGTTAAGAGAGCTCTCGTAGAATACATATCTATGACTAGCCAATGGAGGAGGTCCCAGTCCCTATTCGTAGCTTTTCAGGGTGCCAGGAAAGGCTATGGGGTTTCAAAAGGGACTATTGCTAGATGGATTAGGGAGGCCATTAGTGTAGCCTACACAGCTAGTGGTATCCCGATTCCTGACGGCATCAAGGCTCATTCCACCAGAGCCGTGGCGACCTCCTGGGCCAAAAAAGCAGAGGTATCGATCTAACAGATTTGTAAGGCCGCTACCTGGGCCTCACCTTCAACCTTCTTTAAGCACTATAGGTTGAATCTATCATCCTCTGCTGACTTAACCTTCGGTAGAAGGGTGCTGCAAGCGGTGGTCCCTCCCTAAGGTGTTTCGAATCTCCAAAAATCTCTCAGGTGGTGCTGTCATGGGTGAAGGGAAAACCACCATGGTTACTTACCGGTAGCCGGTTTTTCCGGAACCCATGACAGCACCCGTATATTCCCCCCCCTTTTTCACCATATGGGTGTGCACAATTAGTAGGGTGTTTTTTGAGTATTGTGGTGTTGGATTAAACATGTAACTAACCGGGAAGTCCTCTCAGTGCTGTGTAACCCAACTGAAGCGGGGGAGAGGTGCCGCCCCTTATGTCTCAGTAGGTTCCTGTCCTTGCGGGGCGGATCCCTCTCTCAGGTGGTGCTGTCATGGGTTCCGGAAAAACCGGCTACCGGTAAGTAACCATGGTGGTTTCCTCCCTATTATCGCCATGTACAGTATAACCATATACCATATATATGGGATGTTACCACATTCAGGAGGAATCGTGTGATACATTTTGTTTTTAGTTTACTCATTTCCCCATGTGAAAATTTTTGTGATAGAAGTGTAATATTTTTTTCTTCACTGCCAAATGGCATAAAATTCTGTGACAAATCTGTGGTGTCAATATGATCAAGGCACCCTATGATGAATTTTTTGAGAGGTGTAATTTTGTAAAATGGGGTCATTTACGGGTGGGTTCTGCTGTTTGGGCACCTCAGGGGCTCCCTCAGTGGGTCATGGCACCTGTAAACCATAAGGCTATGTGCCCACGGTGCGTGTTAAAACGCACACCAAAAAACGGACTCCTTCCCAGAAATCGCGCATTTTTTTTCCGCGCGATTTCACCGCGATTATGATCGTGATTTTGCCGCGATTTTCATGTGCGATATTCAAGCACTTTCCAAGCGATTTGAAGCATCGCTTGGAAAGTGATTGACAGGTTGGTCACACTCGTCAAACAGTGTTTGACAAGTGTGACCAGGTTTTTACTATTGAGGCCGCCTATGCGGCCTCAATAGTAAAAGATAGAATGTTAAAATGCTAAAAAAATTGGTGTATATTTACCTTCCGGCGTCCCGCGCTGCCATCCCGGGCCTCAGCGTTCCCAGTAATGCCTTGCGAGACTTGTGATGACGTAGTCTCGCGTTGCTATAGCGATGTCGCGTGACCGCGTCATCACAGGACCGTGCCGCAAGGCATTACTGGGAACGCTTAGGCCGGGATGGCAGCGTGGGACGCTGGAAGGTAAATATACCCCGATTTTTTTTATTTTTTATTCTTTTTTTTTACATGGGTATGGTACCCAGGGCCTGGAGGACAGTCTCCTCTCCTCCACACCGTGGGTACCAACCGCACATGAGACGCTTAACTTCCCGCATGGTGGGCATAGCCACATGCGGGAAGTAAGCGATTCTCATGCATTCCTATGGGTGCGGAATCGCTGTAATTCTTTGCGATTCCGCACAAAAGAATGAGCATGCTGCGATTTTTTTTTTTTTTTTTTTTTTTTTTTTTTCCGTGATGCGATTCCGCCGCAGAAAAAAGCGCAGCATTAGCACAGCATGTGCGGAATGCCATGGGAATGCATGGGGAGCGTTCTGTACACGATTTTTAAACGTTTTCGCGCCGAAAATCGCGGCAAAAACGCTTAAAAATCGCTACGTGGGCACACAGCCTAACGGTAAAATCTGCACTATAATATGTGCTCCTTTCCTTGTGAGCTTTCCACTGTGCCTGAAAAGTAGTTCCCAATTACGTGTAGCATATTGACACACTCAGGAGAAATTGCACAACAAACTCATAGGTCCATTTTTTTCCTATTTTATCCTTTTATAAGATTTAAAAACTTGGGGCTAAAATAGCATTTTAGTGGTAAACATGTAATGCTTTCTTCAGCGCCCAGTGGTATAAAACACAGGAGAAATTGTGTAACAAATTGTTCTTTTCATTTTCTTCTATTACCCCTTTTGAAAATTGAAAACTTAGAGCTAAAGCAACATTCTAGTGGAAAAAAATGGTAATTTTCCATTGACTCAGCCCAATGTTACCCAATTCTGTGAATCGCCTGAGGGTTATAAATGCTTGCTTCACCTCTAGATGAATTCCTCAAAAGGTCTAGTTTCCAAAATGGGATCACTTGTGGAGAGTTTCTACTGTTTAGGCACATCAGGGACTCCTCCAATGTGATATGGCATCCGCTATCTATTCCAGCCAATTTTAGGCTCCAAAAGTCACATGGTGCTCCTTCTCTTCCGAGGCTTGACCTGCACTTACACACAAGTTTCCATCACATATGTGGTATTGGCATACTCTGGAGCTAGACATACTGCACAACAAAATTTTATGGTCCATTTTCTTAATTTGAGGCCAAATGATTTATTTTGGTGGGGAAAAAGTAAACTTTTCATTTTTTCTTTCCACATTGTGTAATTGTCGTGACGCCCCTAAACAGTTAATAATCTACTTGAATGTGGTTTTGATCACTTTGAGGGATATCGTTTTTAAAAATGGTGTCACTTTTGAGAATTTTCTGTCATATAGGACCCCCAAAGTCACTTCAAAGGATAAAAAAGAAAAATGATTTTGTTGGAGAAATGAGAAATTGCTAATTAACTTTTAACCCTTCTAACTTCCTAACAAAGAAAAATTGTTTGCAAAGTGATGTCGATTTAAAGAAGACATGTGGTAAATGTTATTTATTATCTATTTTGTGTGGCATAATGACCTGGTTTAAGGACATAACAATTTAAAGCTTGAAAATTGCTAAATTTTCAACTTTTTTTGGTCAAATTTCCTATATTTTGATAAACACAAGAAATATCGACCTAAATTTGCCACTAATATGAAGTACAATGTGTCACAAAAAACAATCTCAGAATCAGTGGGATCCATTAACCCCTTTATGACAGGAGGTATGTTCGTTTTTGTGTTTTCGTTTTTTCTCCCCTTATTCCCAGAGCCATAACTTTTTTTATTTTCCATTAATATGGCCATGTGAGGGCTTGTTTTTTGCGGGACAAGGTGAACTTTTGATCGACACCATTGATTTAACATATCGTGTATTGGAAAACAGGAAAAATTTTCAAATGCGATGAAATCGCAAAAAAGTGCAATCTCAGTGTTTTTTTGTTTTGCTTTTTGACTGTTCACTAAATGCTAAAACTGACCTGCCATCATGATTTTCCAGGTCATTCCGAGTTCATACACACCAAACATGTTCCGTATTTTTCAGACTATAAAATTTTGGGGGAAAATGGGGGTGCGTCTTATAGTCGTAATGTACTGTACTTACACTTAGCGTGGTGGCAGCAGAAGTCGGGCGATTCTTCCAGTGCTCCTAGTCCGACGCTGCAGGACGATGATGCGTCAGTGCTCGGTCGTGCCAGGGCCTCCGGTGACATTTAATGAAAGCCCAAAGCCCTGCACTTCTATTGCCTCGATGCTGTGGCCTCCGGGAAAATGGCCGTCGATCCTGAGATCTCAATCTGCGCCTGGGGAATCAATCTGGCCTCCGGGAAAATGGCCGCCAGAGGCGGCGCATTCACAGATTGAGATCTAGTCTCCCAAGATCTCATTGCCGAGATCTCAATCTGTGCATGCGCCGCCTCCGGCCATTTTCCCGGAGGCCACTGCATCGAAGCAACAGAAGTGTAGGGGCTCCAGGCTTTTCAGAAAATGTCACCGGAACCCCCCACACCACCAAGCACCGCCGAACCTGCCGCACCAGGCTGGAATGGGAGTGATACCATCGCCCTGCAGCGTTGGACCACCGGAAGAATCGCCCGGCTCCTGTTCCCACCAGCGCTGCCGATTTCCCCCCCCCCCCCCCCCGGTAAGCTGAATTCAGGACTGCGAAATGGACCCCCTTTTTGACACATCAATTTTTTTCCTCCATTTTCCCTTTGAAAATTTGGGGTGCGTCTTATGGACCCGTGCTTCTCATAGTCCGAAAAATATGGTATAGGTTCATTTTTATCTAAGTGATGAAAAGAATTCCAAACTTTGTGAAAAAAAATTGCGCCATTTTCCGATCTCAGGTTGGACAAGGGCTTTTTTTTTGTGCGCCAAGCTGACGATTTTAATAATACCATTTTGGTGCAGATACGTTCTTTTCATCGCCTGTTGCATTTTAATGCAATTTCGCGGCGACGAAAAAAAAGTAATTCTGTCGTTTTGACTTTTTTTTTTCCTACGCCGTTTAGTGATTGGGTTAATTTTTTTTTAATCTTGGCATGATTCAATAGTCTCCATAGGAGACTAGAAGCTGATATAACCCAATCGGGTCTGCTACATACAGGCAATGATCAGATTGTATGTAAGTAGCAGAATTACTCACTTGCTATGAGCGCCAACTACTGTGCGGCTCTCGTAGCAATCCGGCAGTGACAGCCATAGAGGTCTGCAGGTGACCTCGTTGTCATGCCAACCCATCGGTGACCCGCGATCACGTGGCGGGGGTCACCGATAGGTGGATTTCCGGCGCTATTGCCGGAAGCGCATGTTAAATGCCACTGTCAGCGTTTGGCATGTGCTGTTCCGGGCACATGTCAGCTGTTCAAAACAGCTGACATGTGCCAGGAAAGATTTGGGCTCACTACCGGAGCCCACATCAAAGGGAGGGTGTCTGACATTGGTGTACTATTACGCCCGATGTCGTAAAGGGGTTAAAGCGTTCTACAGTTAATACCTCATAAGATGACACTGGTCAGAATTGAAAAAAGTTGGCCTGGTCATGAAGTGAAAATGGACTGGGGTGTAAACGGTTAAAAATGAACATGATCAAATATGGTTTCCTAGGTTTATAATAGAAATTTACCTGTAAAAACGGATGCTACTTAGATACGTTTTTTTACACGTTTGTTTTTACTAGAAATCTAGCATGCTTTAATTCCTGTTATCACCGTTCTCTTGAAATGATTCACTTTATTTCATATTAATAAAGCATAGGCAATGGCACGGGAGAAATGCAAAAAGACGGACGACAGCCGTTTCATGCACAATGCACCTGTTGAAGTGCATTGTGCACGAAAAAAACAATAATAAGTCCCAAAACTGAACTCATAAACACAATATAAACCAACAGCCCACAGCCAGCTCTACCTCCAACAACTTGAGTTAGGGACATGTCCAGGCATGTATGGCCAAATTAGCTTAGGGTTGGTACTTTGCAGAGTATACATCTCCAGTTTACACATGCAACAATGAGGAGAAGATTTGATGTAAGCCAAATTCTGGATTATATCTTAGATGATAATGAATCAGAGGACACACCGCAGCAAACTGATACAGATGAACAGGTTTCTGAGGAGGAAGATGATGTGGAGTATCAACCGAAAGACACAGACAGTTCTGATCAGTCTGATGAGGAGGTCACTGGTGCTGAAGCTGCTCCCGCTGAAAGATTCAAATCCAAAAGTGGCAAGATCAGTTGAAGCTCAGTACCTCCAGATGTACATGGCAGTGCAGTTGCTGCAAATGTCATAAAAATGACCCCTGGGATCACAAGGTTTGCTGTGACAAGAGTAAGTGACATCAAGACATGTTTTGATCTGTTTATGCCATTGTCAATAAAAAAAGTCATTATTGCTATGACAAACCTTGAAGGAAAAAAAGTCCACGGCAACATGTGGAATGACCTTCATGATGTCCTGGATGCCTACATTGGTGTTCTTCTCCTTGCTGGAGTGTACAAATCCTGCAATGAGGCCACTGATAGTCTCTGAGACGCATCGACAGGCAGGAATATTTTCCGGGCAACAATGTCACTTCAAAAGTTTCAAATTATATCAAGAGTCCTCAGATTTGACAACAGAGACACCAGAACAAAATCTGACAAACTTGCTCCCATCAGGGATGTTTGGGAGAAATGGGTGCAGCTCCTTCCACTGATGTTCAACCCAGGGCCAGAGGTGACAGTAGACGAACGTTTTCTCCCTTTCCGGGGAAAATGCCCCTTCCGGCAATACATGCCAAGTAAGCCAGGCAAATACGGCATAAAAATCTGGGCAGCCTGTGATGCAAAAACTAGCTATGCATGGAATCTACAGATTTACACAGGCAAGTCTGCAAGCGGCATCCCTGAAAAAAAACAAGTAAAACGTGTTGTCCTCGATATGACTACTGGACTGCATGGTCACAACATTACTTGTGACAATTTTTTTTACCAGCTATGACCTTGGACAAGAACTTCTCAGGAGGAAAATCACCATGGTGGGCACAGTGGGGAAAAAAACAAACCTGAGCTGCCCGCTGAATTGTTGCAGATGAAGGACAGGGCTCCACTTTCCTCAAAGTATGTTTTTACAGACACCACCACTGCTGTTTCATACTTCCCCAAAAAACGACGGAATGTGGTACTGATGTCTACACTTCACAAAGATGCAGCTGTGTCATCATGAAGTGACAAAAAGCCCAGAATCATCCTGGACTATATCAAAAACAAAGGAGGAGTGGACAAGCTGACTGCCACCTACACTTGCCAGCGAATGACTAGGAGATTGCCAATGGTTGTATTTTACAACATCCTTGATGTGTCAGCATGCAATTCATTTGTGTTGTGGACCCACATTCACCAATTCAAAGAAATTGGAATTCAAAGAAAAAAAACAAGCGGAGGATGTTTCTTGAGGAACTAGGAAGATCCCTTGTCAAGGCGCACATTGACCAAAGGGAACGAGTGCCCCGAGACCCAGCCACTGCAGCCTTGGTCCGACAACTCCAGAGCTCAACAAGTGCTTCGTCCACACCCACAGCAACACAAAGAGCATCATCACCAGCATCCTCCTCAACCAGGCCTGCCTCAACATCAACCACAACAGCCACAACCCCAGTGAGACCACCTGATTCTAAAAGAAAGAGGTGTCAGGTCTGCCCTAGCAATAAGGACAGAAAGACAAACACATTGTGCTTCGCCTGCAAAAAATACCTCTGCAAAGAACACACAAAGTGTCACTGTTTGCCACACATGCATCTAAATACTAATGCATCTAAAAACTAGTACTTGATTTCTGTTGATTTGATTTGCTTGATTGATTGTTGTTTGTATGTTTGACCTAGAAAAGCTACTTTTTATTATTATTGCTATTAATGTTAATATAATTTTCATCTTTTATTTGTATTAAAGTTCTATAAAAAAAATCTGTTTTTTGCCTTTTTCATAAAGTAGTTAGATATGGGTCAAAATTGACCCGTAACACCATAGATGTTACTAGAGTTAGTAATATAAAAAATATATATATATATATATATATATATATATATATATATATATATATATATATATATTATATGTATGTATATTTTTTTACATTTAAGAAATGTGTTCTAAAACCCTTCAGTAATAGGTAATATAACAAACTTTTTTAAGTTTATATTATTCTCTTGAGGTTCATTTGACAATATTTTTATATTGAAAATGAAGGGTATGCTCTCAAATGAAAGGCCCAGGGGGCCACAACAAACATATTAAAATCAATCCTTCCATGGATGAGAAACCCTAAGAAGGTAACCAAGAGGTAAGAAACAAATTGGATCCTAAATAACTGTTTTTAGGGTATCCTAGGGGTGATTTAAGACACGGGTCAAAACAGACCTGTTAACATAAGAAAGAGTAACAGAAAGCTAACACCAGAGGAAGGTTAAGGTGCAGGCTTTATTTTCAAGTGTAGGGGTGTGAAGTATGAGGTTCTGCAGCAGCTGAGGTGTGCAGTATGAAATTCTGCGGAACTGTATGAAACTCTGCCCCCCCAGGTTTGATCCTGGCTACGCCCATAGTGTGAATGTAGCCTGAGGATCTAGGCTTTATCTCAGCCGAGATAAGTCATAGTGTGTATATATGTGTGTGTGTGTGTGTATATATATATATATATATATATATACACTCACTGGCCACTTTATTAGGTACACCTGTCCAACTGTGTGTTAAGACTTAATTTCTAATCAGCCAATCACATGGCGGCAACTCAGTGCATTTAGGCATGTAGACATGGTCAAGACAATCTCCTGCAGTTCAAACCGAGCATCAGTATGGGGAAGAAAGGTGATTTGAGTGCCTTTGAACGTGGCATGATTGTTGGTGCCAGAAGGGCTGGTCTGAGTATTTCAGAAACTGCTGATCTACTGGGATTTTCACGCACAACCATCTCTAGGGTTTACAGAGAATGGTCCGAAAAAGAAAAAAAATCCAGTGAGCGGCAGTTCTGTGGCCAGAAATGCCTTGTTGATGCCAGAGGTCAGAGGAGAATGGGCAGACTGGTTCGAGCTGATAGAAAGGCAACAGTGACTCAAATTGCCACCCGTTACAACCAAGGTAGGCAGAAGAGCATCTCTGAACGCACAGTGCGTCGAACTTTGAGGCAGATGGGCTACAGCAGCAGAAGACCACACTGGGTACCACTCCTCTCAGCTAAGAACAGGAAACTGAGGCTACAATTTGCACAAGCTCATCGAAATTGGACAGTAGAAGATTGGAAAAACGTTGCCTGGTCTGATGAGTCTCGATTTCTGCTGCGACATTCGGATGGTAGGGTCAGAATTTGGCGTAAACAACATGAAAGCATGGATCCATCCTGCCTTGTATCAACGGTTCAGGCTGGTGGTGGTGGTGTCATGGTGTGGGGAATTTTTTCTTGGCACTCTTTGGGCCCCTTGGTACCAATTGAGCATCGTTGCAACGCCACAGCCTACCTGAGTATTGTTGCTGACCATGTCCATCCCTTTATGACCACAATGTACCCAACATCTGATGGCTACTTTCAGCAGGATAATGCGCCATGTCATAAAGCTCGAATCATCTCAGATTGGTTTCTTGAACATGACAATGAGTTCACTGTACTCAAATGGCCTCCTCAGTCACCAGATCTCAATCCAATAGAGCATCTTTGGGATGTGGTGGAACGGGAGATTCGCATCAGGGATGTGCAGCCGACAAATCTGCGCCAACTGTGTGATGCCATCATGTCAATATGGTCCAAAATCTCTGAGGAATGCTTCCAGCACCTTGTTGAATCTCTGCCACGAAGAATTGAGGCAGTTCTGAAGGCAAAAGGGGGTCCAACCCCTTACTAGCATGGTGTACCTAATAAAGTGGCCAGTGAGTGTGTGTGTATATATATATATATATATATATATATATATATATATATATATATATATATACAGTCATGGCCAAAAGTATTGACACCCCTGCAATTCTGTCAGATAATACTCAGTTTCTTCCTGAAAATGATTGCAAACACAAATTCTTTGGTATTATCTTCATTTAATTTGTCTTAAATGAAAAAACACAAAAAGAATTGTCCTAAAGCCAAATTGGATAGAATTCCACACCAAACATAAAAAAGAGGGTGGACAAAAGTATTGGCACTGTTCGAAAAATCATGTGATGCTTCTCTAATTTGTGTAATTAACAGCACCTGTAACTTACCTGTGGCACCTAACAGGTGTTGGCAATAACTAAATCACACTTGCAGCCAGTTGACATGGATTAAAGTTGACTCAACCTCTGTCCTGTGTCCTTGTGTGTACCACATTGAGCATGGAGAAAAGAAAGAAGACCAAAGAACTGTCTGAGGACTTGAAAAACCAAATTGTGAGGAAGCATGAGCAATCTCAAGGCTACAAGTCCATCTCCAAAGACCTGAATGTTCCTGTGTCTACCGTGCGCAGTGTCATCAAGAAGTTTAAAGCCCATGGCACTGGCGCTAACCTCCCTAGATGTGGCCGGAAAAGAAAAATTGACAAGAGATTTCAACGCAAGACTGTGCGGATGTTGGATAAAGAACCTCCACTAACATCCAAACAAGTTCAAGCTTCCCTGCAGTCCGAGGGTACAACGGTGTCAACCCGTACTATCCGTCGGCATCTGAATGAAAAGGGACTGTATGGTAGGAGACCCAGGAAGACTCCACTTCTTACCCGGAGACATAAAAAAGCCAGGCTGGAGTTTGCCAAAACTTACCTGAAAAAGCCTAAAACATTTTGGAAGAATGTTCTTTGGTCAGATGAGACAAAAGTAGAGCTTTTAGGGCAAAAGCATCAACATAGAGTTTACAGGAGAAAAAAGAGGCATTCAAAGAAAAGTACACGGTCCCTACAGTCAAACATGGCGGAGGTTCCTGATGTTTTGGGGTTGCTTTGCTGCCTCTGGCACTGGACTGCTTGACCGTGTGCATGGCATTATGAAGTCAGAAGACTACCAACAAATTTTGCAGCATAATTTAGGGCCCAGTGTGAGAAAGCTGGGTCTCCCTCAGAGGTCATGGGTCTTCCAGCAGGACAATAACCCAAAACACACTTCAAAAAGCACTAGAAAATGGTTTGAGAGAAAGCACTGGAGACTTCTAAGGTGGCCAGCAATGAGTCCAGACCTGAATCCCATAGAACACCTGTGGAGAGATCTAAAAATGGCAGTTTGGAGAAGGCACCCTTCAAATATCAGGGACCTGGAGTAGTTTGCCAAAGAAGAATGGTCTAAAATTCCAGCAGAGCATTGTAAGAAACTCATTGATGGTTACCGGAAGCGGTTGGTCGCAGTTATTTTGGCTAAAGGTTGTGCAACCAAGTATTAGGCTGAGGGTGCCAATACTTTTGTCCGGCCCATTTTTGGAGTTTTGTGTGAAATGATCAATGTTTTGCTTTTTGCTTAATTCTCTTTTGTGTTTTTTTATTTAAGACAAATTAAATGAAGATAATGATACCAAAGAATTTGTGATTGCAATCATTTTCAGGAAGAAACTGAGCATTATCTGACAAAATTGCAGGGGTGTCAATACTTTTGGCCACAACTGTATATATATGAAAAAGATATTTTGGCACAGCCAGCTCACCGCTTTGAAGAAAACCAGGAATAAGTCCAGCCTGTGGCAGCAGTTCGCATAGAAACTGATTGGGATAAATCCTTGCATGTAAAAGAAATAGACAAATTAAATGAAGATAATAATACCAAAGAATTTGTGTTTGCAATCATTTTCAGGAAGAAACTGAATATTATCTGACAGAATTGCAGGGGTGTCAATACTTTTGGCCATGACTGTGTGTGTGTGTATATATATATATATATATATATATATACACACAGTACAGACCAAAAGTTTGGACACACCTTCTCAATCAAGGCGTTTTCTTTATTTTCGTGACTATGAAAATTGTAGATTCACTCTGAAGGCATCAAAACTATGAATTAACACATGTGGAATTATATAATTAACAAAGTGTGAAACAACTGAGAATACTGTATGTCTTATATTCTAGGTTCTTCAAAGTAGCCACCTTTTGCTTTGATTACTGCTTTGCACACTCTTGGCATTCTCTTGATGAGCTTCAAGAGGTAGTCACCGGAAATGGTTTTCACTTCACAGGTGTGCCCTGTCAGGTTTAATAAGTGGGATTTCTTGCCTTATAAATGAGGTTGGGACCATCAGTTGTGTTGTGCAGAAGTCTGGTGGATACACAGGTGATAATCCTACTGAATAGACTGTTAGAATTTGTATTATGGCAAGAAAAAAGCATTAAAGAAAAACAAGTGGCCATCATTACTTTAAGAAATGAAGGTTAGTCAGTCTGAAAAATTGGGAAACCTTTGAAAGTGTCCCCAAGTGCATTGGCAAAAACCATCAGGCGCTACAAAGAAACTGACTCACATGAGGACCGCCCCAGGAAAGGAAGACCAAGAGTCACCTCTGCTGCGGAGGATAAGTTCATCCTAGTCACCAGCCTCAGAAATCGCAGGTTAACAGCAACTCAGAATAGAGACCAGGTCAATGCCACACAGAGTTCTAGCAGCAGACACATCTCTACAACAACTGTTAAGAGGAGATTTTGTGCAGCAGGCCTTCATGGTAAAATAGCTGCTAGGAAACCACTGCTAAGGACAGGCCACAAGCAGAAGAGACTTGTTTGGGCTAGAGAACACAAGGAATGGACATTAGACCAGTGGAAATCTGTGCTTTGGTCTGATGAGTCCAAATGTGAGATCTTTGGTTCCAACCACCATGTCTTTGTGCGACACAGAAAAGGTTAACGGATGGACTCTACATGCCTGGTTCCCACCATGAAGCATGGAGGAGTAGGTGTGATGGTGTGGGGGTGCTTTGCTGGTGACACTGTTGGGGATTTATTCAAAATTGAAGGCATACTGAACCAGCATGGCTACCACAGCATCTTGCAGCGGCATGCTATTCCATCCGGTTTGTGTTTAGTTGGTCCATCATTTATTTTTCAACAGGACAATGGCCTCAAACACACCTCCAGGCTGTGTAAGGGCTATTTGACCAAGGAGGAGAGTGATGGGGTGCTACGCCAGATGACCTGGCCTCCACAGTCACCAGACCTGAACCCAATCGAGATGGTTTGGGGTGAGCTGGACCGCAGAGTGAAGGCAAAGGGCCAACAAGTGCTAAGCATCTCTGGGAACTCCTTCAAGACTGTTGGAAGACCGCTTCTGGTGACTACCTCTTGAAGCTCATCAAGAGAATGCCAAGAGTGTGCAAAGCAGTAATCAAAGCAAAAAGTGGCTACTTTGAAGAATCTAGAATATAAGACATATTTTCAGTTGTTTCACACTTTAATTATATAATTCCACATGTGTTAATTCATTGTTGTGATGCCTTCAGAATGAATCTACAATTTTCATAGCCATAAAAATAAAGAAAACTTTGAATGAGAAGGTGTCCAAACTTTGGTCTGTACCGTATACATGTACATGTATACAGTATTACATATTTACAATTTATTAGTTTTTTGTGTTCTAAAGTCGTATTCCAATAAATAGATATTATGTTCCATCTAAATATCTTGATTATTGCATCATAGAAATGATTAAATGTCTGATGTTCACATTGTACTACAATAAATTTTTCACTTAAATATAAGCAATATACCGTATTTTCCGCTTTGTAAGACGCACTTTTTTTCCCCAAAATTTGGGGGGAAAACAGGGGTGCGTCTTACAAAGCGGACATGCCTTACCTAGGCTGTGATCGGGGGCGTCCGGCGGTTGCTGGCCGCTGCTGCGGGTGTGTCCGGTGCCGCGTTGTGTGCCCGTCGATGCCCGGGGCTCTGCCAACATTGTGCGACAGGCCAGAGCCCCGGCATTTCCTCAGTTCCCTGTGTGCCGGTAAAAAGATGGCCGCCGGCGCGTGCGCAGATGGGATCTCGGAACCCAGTTCTCGAGAGATGAGATTTGAAATCTCATCTCTCGAGAGGTGGGTCCCGAGATCCCATCTGCGCACGTGCCGGCGGCCATTTTCCCTGGGTTCCCTGTGTGCGCGCGGTGGTGCCTGCAAAAAAATGGCCGCCGCGCGTGCGCAGATGGGATCTCGGGACCCAGCTCTCGAGATCTGAAATCTCATCTCTCGAGTACTGGTCCCGAGATCCCATCTGCGCACGCGCCGGCGGCCATTTTTTTTTTTACCGGCACTTCAGCGCACATATACAGGGAACCGAGGAAATGCTGGGGCTCTGGTCTGTCGAACAATGTCGGCAGAGCCCCGGGCATCGATGGGCACACAACGCCGCACCGGAGCACCCGCAGCACCGGCCTCCAACCGCCGGACAAGTGGAGAAACCTGACACCAGCACAAGACTCTGCAGCAGCAACAGCACACATCGGAGCCCCCCCTCATCCCTGAATGCGGCCTGCAGCATCACTCCACGCCTGCCTCCTCCAGCAGCGAGCCTGGGACCCCTCTACACCGCAGCCACCAACCCCGGTAAGCAATAAGATGCAAGGATTATAAGAGGCACCACCATTTTATTAAAAAATATTTTTTTCTTATTTTTCTCCTCAAAAATTGTGGTGCGTCTTATAATCCGGAGCGTCTTATAAAGCGAAAAATACGGTATGTGGGAGGTGGAGTCGGTGTAAGGGAAATTGAGGAGTCGGAGTCGCAGGTTTGGCTTACCGACTCCACAGCCCTGGTTTTAACCACGTGATTTTGCCGTGAAAATGCGAAAAATAAGCATCCCATGCATTCCTATGGGATTCCGCAATGCTGTGCTAATGCTGCGGTTTTTACCGTGGCGGAATTGCTTTGCGGTAAAAAAACGCAGCATGCTCATTAATTTCGCGGAATCGCGGCGATCCCGCACCCATAGGAATGCATTGTTCTGCTTACTTTCCGCATGTGGCTGTGCGCACCATGCAAAAAGTAAGCAGAACATTTGCGGATGGTACCCACGGTCCGGAGGAGAGGAGACTGTCCTCCTGGCTTTGGGTACCATATCCCTGTAAAAAATAGAATTTAAAATAAAAAAAATTGTTATTCTCACCTTCCGACGTCCCGTGCAGCCTTCCCGCCTCTCTCCACGCTCCAAGTCCCAGTAAGCCTTTGCGAGCGATGACGTCCGTTCTCGCGGGATCGCGAAGTCTCGCGGTCATTCACACGACATCATCGCGAATGACCGTGAGATGTAGCGATCCCGCGAGAACGGACGTCATCGCGGTAATTGTCGCAAAGGATTACTGGGACCGGGAGCGTGGAGAGGCGGGAAGGCTGCGCGGGATGTCGGAAGGTGAGAATAGCAATACAGTATATATATATTTTTTTTTTTTAATTATTATTTACATTCTATCTTTTACTATTGAGGCCGCATAGGCGGCCTCAATAGTAAAAAGTTGGTCACACTCGTCAAACACTATGTTTGACGAGTGTGACCAACCTGACAATCAGTTCTCCAAGCGATGCTACAGATCGCTTGGAAAACGCTAGCAATTCTGCAAGCTAATTACGCTTGCAAAATGCTAGTTTTTCCGCGGGAAAATCGCGGGAATTTAAAAAGCGATTTTTCCCGCGGAATGGAATTCCGGAATTCTCGCGGTAATTTCCGCGAGAGTTCCACTTCGTGTGAACCCAGCCTAAAGATATGTGCCTTATACACGGTGTTCCAAATTATTATGCAAATGATATTTTTCTCTGATTTTCCTAAATAGTCGGTACAAATGACAGTCAGTCTAATAAAAGTCATCACCGGTTAGAGTATACATCAAATTTTATTGAAGAAACCTCCCAATAATAACAGTATAATCTCCAAAATGAATAAAAACTCAAATTGCACTGTTCCAAATTATTAGGCACAGTAGAATTTCTAAACATTTGATATGTTTTAAAGAACTGAAAATGCTCATTTGTGGAATTTGCAGCATTAGGAGGTCACATTCACTGAACAAAAAGGATATTTTGGAGTTAAATTGCTTAACAGGCCAAGTTACATGTTAACATAGGAACCCTTCTTTGATATCACCTTCACAATTCTTGCATCCATTGAAATTGTGAGTTTTTGGAGAGTTTCTGCTTGTATTTCTTTGCATGAAGTCAGAATAGCCCCCCAGAGCTGCTGTTTTGATGTGAACTGCCTCCCACCCTCATAGATCTTTTGCTTGATTATACTCCAAAGGTTCTCTATAGGGTTGAGGTCAGGGGAAGATGGTGGCCACACCATTAGTTTATCTCCTTTTATGCCCATAGCAGCCAATGACTCAGAGGTATTCTTTGCAGCATGAGATGGTGCATTGTCATGCATGAAGATGATTTTGCTCCTAAAGGCACGTTTCTGCTTTTTATACCATGGAAGACAGCTGTCAGTCAGAAACTCTATATACTTTGCAGAGGTCATTTTCACACCTTCAGGAACCTAAAAGTCGAGCAACCCTGGATGGTCCAGATGGATGGAGTAGTTGGTTGATGGATGGCCACTATGTCCCAACAAGGCTGCGACATCAGAAAGGAGGTGGAGGAGTCATGTTTTGGGCCGGAATCATGGGGAAACAGCTGTTCCCCATGATTCCGGCCCAAAACATGACTCCTCCACCTCCTTTCTGATGTCGCAGCCTTGTTGGGACATAGTGGCCATCCATCAACCAACTACTCCATCCATCTGGACCATCCAGGGTTGCTCGACACTCATCAGTAAACAAGACTGTTTGAAAATTAGTCTTCATGTATGTCTGGGCCCACTGCAACCATTTCTGCTTGTGAACACTGTTCAGGGGTGGCTGAATAGTAGATTTATGCACCACAGCAAGCCTTTGAAGGATCCTACATCATGAGGTTCGAGGGACTCCTGAGGCACCAGCAGCTTTAAATATCTGTTTGCTGGTTTGTAATGGCTTTTTAGCAGCCACTCTCTTAATCCAATGAACTTGCCTGGCAGAAACCTTCCTCATTCTTCCTTTATCAGCACAAACATGTCTGTGCTCAGAATCAACGACAAATCTCTTAACAGTGCAATGATCACGTTTAAGTTTTTGGGAAATATCTAATGTTTTCATCTCTTGACCAAGGCATTGCTCTATTTGATGCTTTTCAGCAGCAGAGAGATCCTTTTTATTTCCTAAATTCCTTGAAACCTGTGCCCTGCTTAATAATGTGGAACATCATTCTTAAGTAGCTTTCCTTTAATTGAGCTCACCTGGTAAACTAATTATCACAGGCATTTGAGATTGATTTCAGTGATCCAAAGAGCCCTGATACACAATACCATCTAGGAGTTTATTTGATAAACAAAAAATTACATCTTTATGACACTTAAATCCAATTTGCATAATAATTTGGAACACAGTGTAAACACTGTGTTAACTAAAAGGCCATATTGAGATTACAGTATTAAGGTTGTGATCCCTATAAATACAATCTATTAAAATGCAATCTCTATATATAAAAATGAATGTGTGTGTGTGTATCACCAACCAATCACGAATCATCTTTAATTTCACCAGAGCTGTTCAAAAGAAGCTGAGCTGTGATTGGTTGCTATGAGCAAGTTTTCCCACTTGACAACACCTTAGCAGACACTGACATGGTGGGAGAAATGTAGCATCCCCGGGAACATAAGCTCCCAGCCATTGCCTGCCCCCCTGAAAGGAACAGAGAGCACATGACAGAAATCAATCCTCCCTCCCGTGCCCATATACCCATCACACATCCTCCATCCCGTAGGCACATCTTCCCTCTTGAAGGGATCTCTGGTATGGAAGTCAGAGCAAATCCATCCAGTGCTTTGGTTTTGACCCCAGGCCTATCTTAAAGGGATCCCCGGTATGGAAGTTAGGACAGTTTCACTCAGCTCTGTGGTTCTGACCCCAGGGTCTCTTAAAGGGATCATTAGTATGGAATTTAGGGCAAATCCACTGTGCGCTTTGGTACTGACCCCAGGCTTTTCTTAAAGGGATCTCCGGTATGGAAGCCAGGGCAATTGCCTACAAATGCTCTGGTACTGACCCCAGGCTCTCTTAAAGGGATCTCCTGTATGGAAGTTAGGGCAAATCCCTTGGTGCTCTGATTCTGACCCCAGGTTTCTATTACAGGTATCATTGGTATGCAAGTCAGGGCAAGTCCACTCAGCGCTCTGGTTCTTATCCCAGGCTCTCTCAAAGGGATCCCTGGTATGGAAGTTAGGGCAAATCCAATCAGCGCTCTGGTTCTGACCCAATTCCCCTCTTAAAGGGATCCTCGGTACAGAAGTGAGGGAAAATCCACTCTGCGCTTTGGTATTGACCCCAGGCCTCTCTTAAAGGGATCTCCGGTATGGAAGTTAGGGTAAATCATCCAGCGCTCAGATTCTCACCCCAGGCTTCTATTAAAGGGATCGTTGGTATGGAAGTCAGGGCAAATCCACTCAGTGCTCTGGTTCTGACACCAGGCCTCTCTTAAAGGGATCCCCAGTATGGAAGTTAGGACCGTTCCACTCAGCGCTCTGGTTCTGACTCCAGGCTGACGGGATGATGTGGATATTAGTGGTAGTTGTAGGTGGGACCTGGAGGAAGACACACGTAGTGTCGAAACATGTCGTCCAAAAGGGATTGACCATATGCAAAATTGTCACTGAAGAAACCTGGAACCTTTTTAATGGAAAAATAAGTTATGTTTTACCCCACCATTGGACTGATTGCTGGAGAACCAACACTATTTCTTTTACATGCAAGGATTTATCCCAATCAGTTTCTATGCGAACTGCTGCCACAGGCTGGACTTATTCCTGGTTTTCTTCAAAGCGGTGAGCTGGCTGTGCCAAAATATCTTTTTCATATATATACAGTTGTGGCCAAAAGTATTGACACCCCTGCAATTTTGTCAGATAATGCTCAGTTTCTTCCTGAAAATGATTGCAATCACAAATTCTTTGGTATCATTATCTTCATTTAATTTGTCTTAAATAAAAAAACACAAAAGAGAATGAAGCAAAAAGCAAAACATTGATCATTTCACACAAAACTCCAAAAATTGGCCAGACAAAAGTATTGGCACCCTCAGCCTAATACTTGGTTGCACAACCTTTAGCCAAACTAACTGCGACCAACCGCTTCCGGTAACCATCAATGAGTTTCTTACAATGCTCTGCTGGAATTTTAGACCATTCTTCTTTGGCAAACTGATCCATGTCCCTGATATTTGAAGGGTGCATTCTCCAAACTGCCATTTTTAGATCTCTCCACAGGTGTTCTATGGGATTCAGGTCTGGACTCATTGCTGGCCACCTTAGAAGTCTCCAGTGCTTTCTCTCAAACCATTTTCTAGTGCTTTTTGAAGTGTGTTTTGGGTCATTATCCTGCTGGAAGACCCATGACCTCTGAGGGAGACCCAGCTTTCTCACACTGGGCCCTACATTATGCTGCAAAATTTGTTGGTAGTCTTCTGACTTCATAATGCCATGCACACGGTCAAGCAGTCCAGTGTCAGAGGCAGCAAAGCAACCCCAAAACATCAGGGAACCTCCGCCATGTTTGACTGTAGGGACCGTGTTCTTTTCTTTGCCTCTTTATTCTCCTGTAAACTCTATGTTGATGCCTTTGCCCAAAAAGCTCTACTTTTGTCTCATCTGACCAGAGAACATTCTTCCAAAACGTTTTAGGCTTTTTCAGTTAAGTTTTGGCAAACTCCAGCCTGGCTTTTTTATGTCTCTGGGTAAGAAGTTGGGTTCTTCCTGGGTCTCCGTCCATACAGTCCCTTTTCATTCAGACGCCGATGGATAGTACGGGTTGACACTGTTGTACCTTCGGACTGCAGGGCAGTTTGAACTCGTTTGGATATTAGTCGAGGTTCTTTATCCAACATCCGCACAATCTTGCGTTGAAATCTCTTGTCAAATTTTCTTTTCCGTCCAAATCTAGGGAGGTTGGCCACAGTGCCATGGGCTTTAAACTTCTTGATGACACTGCGCACGGTAGACACAGGAACATTCAGGTCTTTGGAGATGGACTTGTAGCCTTGAGATTGCTCATGCTTCCTCAAAATTTGGTTTCTCAAGTCCTCAGACAGTTCTTTGGTCTTCTTTCTTTTTTCCATGCTCAATGTGGTACACACAAGGACACAGGACAGAGGTTGAGTCAACTTTGATCCATGTCAACTGGCTTCAAGTGTGTTTTAGTTATTGCCAACACCTGTTAGGTGCCTCATGTAAGTTACAGGTGCTGTTAATTACACAAATTAGAGAAGCATCACATGATTTTTCGAACAGTGCCAATACTTTTGTCCACCCTCTTTTATGTTTGGTGTGGAATTATATCCAATTTGGCTTTAGGACAATTCTTTTTGTTTTTTCATTTAAGACAAATTAAATGAAGATAACAAAGAATTTGTGTTTGCAATCATTTTCAGGAAGAAACAGTATTATCTGACAAAATTGCAGGGGTGTCAATACTTTTGGCCACAACTGTATGTATGTATGTATGTATGTATATGTGTGTGTGTGTGTGTGTGTGTGTGTGTGTATATATATATATATATATATATATATATATATATATATATATATATATATAATATATATCAAAAAAAGGGCAGCACTACAAAAATTAAATAGTTGGTGCAAAACCTATTCAGCAGTGTCCAAACAGCCAAATTAACAAAAGTAAAAAAATAGGCAGCACTCAAATTAAATGTGAAAAAAAGTGGATACTTTACTGATCCTCAAGTGGCAACGTTTCAACGGTGACCCGTCTTTATCAAGCAATGTGATCATAGTCAGTACAAACTTAAATAGTAGTAACACATGTGTATACAATTTCAATAATTAATCTGTTTTACATATTCAAAATGGCCATTGCCATAGTAACATTAGCAAGTGCTCCATACAACATATGTGCATATGTCCGAAGATCTAGATTACAAAGTGCAACAGTGCACTTTGTAATCTAGATCTTCGGACATATGCACATATGTTGTATGGAGCACTTGTTAATGTTACTATGGCAATGGCCATTTTGAATATGTAAAACAGATTAATTATTGAAATTGTATACACATGTGTTACTACTATTTAAGTTTGTACTGACTATGAGCACATTGCTTGATAAAGACGGGTCACCGTTGAAACGTTGCCACTTGAGGATCAGTAAAGTATCCACTTTTTTTCACATTTAATTTGAGTGCTGCCTATTTTTTTACTTTTTTATATATATATATATATATATATATATAATATATATAGGACCGTGAGGAAGGCACATAGTGCTGAAACATGTAGTCCTTTGCTGGAATGCTACTAATTGTTTGGCGTTCCTCATACTTTTTATGATATAATGGATTAATAAAGAAGAAGTTTTTACAAATCTGGTGAACTTTCATCCTTTTGCTGGATCCCAATTTTTATATATATATATATATATATATATATATATATATATATATATATATATATATATATATATACACTCACTGGCCACTTTATTAGGTACACCATGCTAGTAAGGGGTTGGACCCCCTTTTGCCTTCAGAAGTGCCTCAATTCTTCGTGGCAGAGATTCAACAAGGTGCTGGAAGCATTCCTCAGAGATTTTGGACCATATTGACATGATGGCATCACACAGTTGGCGCAGATTTGTCGGCTGCACATCCCTGATGCGAATCTCCCGTTCCACCACATCCCAAAGATGCTCTATTGGATTGAGATCTGGTGACTGAGGAGGCCATTTGAGTACAGTAAACTCATTGTCATGTTCAAGAAACCAATCTGAGATGATTCGAGCTTTATGACATGGCGCATTATCCTGCTGAAAGTAGCCATCAGATGTTGGGTACATTGTGGTCATAAAGGGATGGACATGGTCAGCAACAATACTCAGGTAGGCTGTGGCGTTGCAACGATGCTCAATTGGTACCAAGGGGCCCAAAGAGTGCCAAGAAAAAATTCCCCACACCATGACACCACCACCACCAGCCTGAACCGTTGATACAAGGCAGGATGGATCCATGCTTTCATTGTTGTTTACGCCAAATTCTGACCCTACCATCCGAATGTCGCAGCAGAAATCGAGACTCATCAGACCAGGCAACGTTTTTCCAATCTTCTACTGTCCAATTTCGATGAGCTTGTGCAAATTGTAGCCTCAGTTTCCTGTTCTTAGCTGAGAGGAGTGGTACCCAGTGTGGTCTTCTGCTGCTGTAGCCCATCTGCCTCAAAGTTCGACGCACTGTGCGTTCAGAGATGCTCTTCTGCCTACCTTGGTTGTAACCGGTGGCAATTTGAGTCACTGTTGCCTTTCTATCAGCTCGAACCAGTCTGCCCATTCTCCTCTGACCTCTGGCATCAACATGGCATTTCCGGCCACAGAACTGCCGCTCACTGGATTTTTTTTCTTTTTCGGACCATTCTCTGTAAACCCTAGAGATGGTTGTGCGTGAAAATCCCAGTAGATCAGCAGTTTCTGAAATTCTCAGACCAGCCCTTCTGGCACCAACAATCATGCCACGTTCAAAGGCACTCAAATCACCTTTCTTCCCCATACTGATGCTCGGTTTGAACTGCAGGAGATTGTCTTGACCATGTCTACATGCCTAAATGCACTGAGTTGCCGCCATGTGATTGGCTGATTAGAAATTAAGTCTTAACACACAGTTGGACAGGTGTACCTAATAAAGTGGCCAGTGAGTGTGTATATATATATATATATATATATATATATATATATATATATATATATATATATATATATATATATATATATATATATATATTATTTTTTTTTTTTTTTTTTTTTTTTTTTTTTTTTTTTTCATTATAATTTGTTATAACTAACCGTTGTTAGTTACTATGCCCGGGCAGCGCCGGGCTCCTCAGCTAGTTAAGAATAAGGAATCATAGAATCGTAGAGTTGGGCCATCTGGTCCAACCCCCTGCTCAACGCAGGATTTGCTAAATCATCCCAGTCAGATGTCTGTCCAGCCTCTGTTTGCAGACTTCCATTGAAGGAGAACTCACCACTTCTCGTGGCAGCTTGTTCCACTCATTGATCACTCTAACTGTCAAAAAGTTTTTTCTAATATCTAATCTGTGTCTCCTCCCATTCAGTTTCATCCCATTGCTTCTAGTCTTTCCTTGTGCAAATGAGAATAAAGTTGATCCTTCTACAATGTGACAGCCCTTTAGATATTTGTAGACAGCTATTAAGTCTCCTCTCAGTCTTCTCTTTTGCAAACTAAACATTCCCAAATCCTGCAACCTTTCCTCATAAGACAGGGTTTGCAGACCGGTCACCATTCTGGTCGCTCTTTTCTGAACTTGCTCCAGTTTGTTGATGTCTTTTTTAAAATGTGGTGCCCAAAACTGGACACAATATTCCAGATGAGGTCTGACCAAAGAGGAGTAGAGGGAAATAATGACTTCACGTGATCTAGACTGTATGCTTCTGTTAATACATCCTAGAATTGCATTTGCCTTTTTTGCTGCTGCATCACACTGACTCATATTCAGTCTGTGATCTATTAGTATACCCAAGTCTTTTTCACATGTGCTGTTGCTTAGCCCTATTCCTCCCATTCTGTATATGCTTTTTTCATTTTTATTGCCCAGATGTAGTACTTTGCATTTTTCCCTGTTAAAAACCATTCTGTTAGTTGCTGCCCACTTCTCCAGTTTATTTATATCTTTTTGAATCCTCTCTCTCTCTTCTCTAGTATTAGCTATCCCTCCTAGCTTTGTGTCATCAGCAAATTTAATCAGTTTACCCTCAATTCCTTCATCTAAATCGTTGATAAAGATGTTGAACAATACAGGGCCCAGGACAGAGCCCTGTGGTACCCCACTTGAGACATTCTTTCAACTGGATGTGCAGCCATTTACGACCACTCTTTGGGTCCGATTACTAAGCCAGTTATGAATCCACCTAACAGTTGCCTTGTCCATTCCATACTTAGTCATTTTTTCAATAAGGATTGTATGAGATACTTTGTCAAATGCTTTGCTGAAGTCAAGATATACTATATCTACAGCATTTCCTTGATCCACCCAATCAGTGATTCCATCATAGAAGGAAATTAAGTTAGTCTGACATGACTTATTAGTTACAAACCCATGCTGACTCTGTTTAATCATTTCATTCTTATCCAGGTACTGACATACATGTTGTTTTAATAATTTGTTCAAAGATCTTTCCTGGTATAGAAGTTAGACTCACCGGCCTATAGTTGCCTGGGTCCACCTTCTTCCCCTTTTTGAAGATAGGAACAACATTTGCTCTTCTCCAGTCTTCTGGGACTTCTCCTGTTCTCCAAGAATTTTCAAAGATTATGGAGAGGGGTTCAAAAATTTCTTCTGCTATCTCCTTCAGTACTCTGGGGTGTAATTCATCTGGACCTGGAGACTTGAATTCATTTAGGTTAGCTAAGTGTTTCCTCACTATCTTTCTGTTTATAGATATCCTGGATTCTTCTAGTCCCTTAATAGGACAGTGAAGAACAGTTGATGTTGCATTTCCTTTCTGAAAGAAAACAGATGCAAAATAGGAATTTAAAAGTTCAGCCTTCTCAACATCCTGTCTTACCATTTCATCATTTTCATCCTGTAAAAATCCTATAGCATCTTTGACTTTTCTTTTACTTTTGACATATCCCCAAAATCCTTTATTATTGCTTTTGACATCTCTTGCAAGCCTCAATTCATTGTCAGCTTTAGTTAATCTGATTTGTGCCCTGCAGGTTCTGCGGACAGCATTATATTCTTCTTTAGAAATGCCTCCCTCTTTCCATTTTATAAACATTTTTTTCTTCCTTTTTAGCATGTGCTTAAGTTCTGTGTTCATCCATCCTGGTTTCTTTAAATGCTTCCTATTCTTCCCTCTTTTCGGAATTGTTAACAATTGTGCTTTGAGAATTTCATTTTTCAAGATTTCCCATCCTTCCTGGACATTTTTTGTCTTTAAGGATATCCAGCCATTGGATCCCTCCAATTCTCTTTCTGAATCCCTTAAATCTGCCTTTCTGAAATCTAACCTTGACGTCTGAGTCTTCACAGGTCTTCCTCCTCTAGTTATCCAAAATTCTAAAATAGCATGGTCGCTACCTCCTAGGGTCCCAGCCACTTTTACGTCCTCAACCATTTCCTCCCTGTTTATAAGGATTAGATCCAAGGTAGCAGTTCCCCTTGTTTTCTCCCCTACCTTTTGGAAGATAAAGTTGTCAGCAAGAGAGGATAAGAATTTCCTTGACCTGTTAGTTTTGCCTGAGAGAGATTCCCAACAAATGTCTGGATAGTTGAAATCTCCCATGACAACTATGTCATATTTTTTGGAGAACTTGGCCATTTGATGCATAAAGAGTTCATCCATATCTTCAGCTTGCACAGGCGGCCTGTAGTAAATGCCAACAATGGTGTCCTTTCCATTGTTCTGCCCTTGTATTCTTACCCAAACAGTTTCCACAGAACTCCCAGTCTCTGAAGCTTCAATCTCTGTGCAGATATACACGTTTCTAACATACAATGCTACACCTCCTCCTCGTTTATCAAGTCTGTTTCTTGCAAATAAGTTGTATCCTTCTAGTCTTGTATTCCAATCATGTGTATTGTCCCACCAAGTTTCAGTGATTCCAATGACATATTTCTTTTCCTGTGTTAGTAGTTCCAATTCTCCTTGTTTGTTGCCCATGCTTTGTGCATTAGTATAGAAACATTTTAGTTTGTGATTGGTTTCTCTTTCTCTAATATTTTTATTAATTAGTTTCTTTTGTCTTTGTTCTTCCTTTCCACTTCTAATAGCAGAGTTCTCAATAGCATTTGTCAGGTGTATGGCTTTTTCTGGTCTTTTGATTCCCTTCCCATGTTGTTCTAGTTTAAAGCTCTCCTTACAAGTGTAGCAAGGCGACTTCCAAATACATGTTTTCCAGTCTTCGTAAGGTGCACCCCATCTCTAGCAAGTAGTCCATCGTAAAGGTAATTCACTCCGTGATCCATAAATCCAAATCGTTGCTGACGGCACCATCGACGTAGCCAGTTGTTCACCTGCAGAATCTTATTCCACCTCCTTGTTCCATGGCCATCCACTGGGAGGATGGAAGAGAAGACCACCTGCGCTCCCAGTTCTTTCACTTTCTTGCCTAAAGGGCATGTCACACTAAGAGATATTGCTAGCAATATCGCTATAACTAGTGACGTTATAGCGATATTGCTAGCGATATCGCTATGTGTGATACTTACCTACGACCGGCTCCCCCGCTGGTTATCGCTGATCGCGCGAGAATGTTCAGGACTGTTTCTCGTCGTCAGCTTCCTGCGGCGCTTCCTGCTGTGAGGACGAGCGACGCGTGGAGCCGGGCGGGAGGACGCAGGATCGCCTGGTGTGACAGGTAAGTAGCGATCCCCGTCCCCAGCGATGTCACTGGTGAGATCTGCCTGTGTGGCAGCTCACTAGCGACCACTTAGCGATGTACCAGCGATCTTGACCGCGTCATATCGCTGGTCGGGATCGCTGGTACATCGCTAAGTGTGACAGTACCTTAAGTCTTCAAAGTCTCTGCAGATGGTTTCCAGGTCATTTCTTGTGGTGTCATTTGTCCCCACATGTAGTAGCAGGAATGGGTAGTCATCTGTAGGTCTGCAGAGTCCTGATATCCTGTCAGACACATCTTTAATTTTTGCACCTGGAAGACAGCAAATTTCTCTTGAAGTTATATCCGGTCTGCAGATAGCGGCCTCTGTTCCTCTCAACAGGGAATCCCCCATGACCACCACGACCACCACTCTCCATTTCTTCACTACATTTTTCTTTCTCCATCCAGGAGGACTCTGGAGGCGTACAAGGTTGCTGTTTGTGGGCAAAGTCTTATTCTGATGTATTTCTTCATCGTTTTCCTGCGTGAGAGCCTGGTACTGGTTCCTGAGAAGTATGGGTGCTGACTGCCTCCTGATCCTCCTGCTTCTCTGGGTCACATGTCTCCATTCCTCTGTTTCTTCAGGTGCACTTTGAATTTCTTCTCTTTCTGTAACATGAAGAGATAATTCTGCTCTGTCTAAGAACTCTTCACCTTCCTTAATGATCTTCAATGTAGCTAACCTCTCTTCGAGGTTCTTCGAGGAAGAATGAATCAGACATATAAATGACCTAAATAACATCAATATATGGGGAATCAGTTGATGAATAAATGAATAAATGCAGTGGAAAGACTAACTTACACTGGTTATTATATAGAGCAGGATCTACCAGAGGGTTTCATATAAGAGATATGTTGCAATCGGCATCATCAGAAGGCAAATGTATTGCACAGGCAGGAGATGGACGAGTTCTGTGTAAATGTCCACAGCGTACACAGTGGTGGCTAGGGGCTTGTAGCAGCAGAGTTTCTTTGTAGAACGGAGTGCTGCCCTGGCCAGTGACAAGAGCTCCGTTCGGCTCCTATTCTCCGATGAGTGGGCGGTGATGCACCGCGATGTAGTCCGACATGGTCACACTGTCTGAGGAGCAGACAGGACCTGTGTGACGCCGGTGGTGACGTGGTGCACACGTGACTGGATGGAGTAAGAAGCGCCGTGAGGACCAAACCCAATGCGTTTCGGAAAAACACGGTTTCCTTCGTCAGGGATCCCTTGAGAAAGTCATTTGGGCGAAACATACGTTGGAGTCATAGGAGCCACGGGTTACTGACTACTGGTATTTATCTATTTCTTATCCCTTTCCGTTTTGCTCTTTATTCACCTTACTTTTTGGACTATTTTTTTTTTTTTGTCCGTTAAGCTCTCTTTGCACATATATAGATTTGCTGAAGGGATTCTTTTGATATAAAATCATAATTTGTAGTCAGTACCCCTATTAATGTCCTGCTTTATACTATGGTATTTCTGACATTGTCTATTTTTGTGTTTCCCTGTCATTTCATGTTTTTAACTATTTTAATATTGTCATCTAATAAAATTAAATATTTTGTATGATTTTTTTCGGTTTATTTAAATTTTTTTGAGTTGGTTTAAATCATTGATACTCTTAACTGATTATCACCTTGACACCCCTGTGGTGGTGTCCTTTTTTGCAGCTTGTACCTTCTCCCATACACTTGCGCCGCAAGCCTCTTAGTGTGCTTCAACATTTACAAGATGTCTACTTTAAATCAGCCTCATTTTTTAAACATTTTTTTGTTAGGAAGTTAAAAGGGTTAAAAGTAAATCAGCAATTTTTCGTTTTTCCCCAAAAATTTTCAAAACCATTTTTTTCAGGACTATAGCACATTTGAAATTACTTTGAGCGACTATGTGACAGAAAATACCCAAAATGATAATATTTTAAAAACTGCACCCCTTGAAGTGCTCAAAATATGTTTATTAACCCTTTAGGTCCTTCATAGGAATTGAAGCAATATGGAAGGAAAAAAAATGAACCTTTCAATTTTTCCCATAAAAATGTTGCTTTTGCCCCAAATCTTTCATATTCACAAGGGTAATAAGAAAAAATAGACCATACAATTTGTTGTGCAATTTCTCCTGAGTACACTCTGATACCTCATGTGAAGAACCGAACCTTGCAACCCCTCCTGATGTCAATAATATATTGGTGGTCGCGCATTACGGTCTCTCTTCTTTCACCGTGATGTTCCGCACTCCCTGGGAATACATAATGTCATCTTGACACGGAAAGAGAGAGGGTGGCCTACGAGACCGAAAAGCGTGGCACAACTCCTTAAGAGCACACTAGACAAAACTCTATACATATACAATTATCAGGCAGATACAGGTGGTAGTACAAAGTATAAGCAGATGATGCAAAAGTCGGTTACCCGTAGAATGTTGGGCCTTCGTGTTGCACATCCATATGAGAGGTGTGGGGTACCAGCGGTTTCCAGTTTCTTTGTCTTGCCAGAAAGACTGGTCCTAACCAGGTCCTGGTCCTAACCAGGCTGCTAGGGGTGTGAGTTTTTTCACTTGGAGCTTTTAAAGCTGACCCGCCTACTGAGCCATGTGTCCTGTCTCAGCTTCACATTTTGAAGGAAGTCTATAATTTCGGACCGCATATGATCTAGTCGATTGGCATGAAATAATATCCTCCATATTCATCACACCTCCCCACATTAGAGGGCACTAGGATGTGCTCCCCCACCCGCTCATCCATAACTTCCCCTTGCCGGGATAACCCATCTGTGCTACCGTAGTCACAGCCCTTATGGCGAAGTGGTACTGCTGGTGTGCAAGGCTCCAGTGTTGCAAACTCTGGAGATGGTGTGTAACCAGCTGATGGGGTTGTGGTCCATCTCCATGGTTAGGTGACACCCGCACAAGTAAGGCTGCAGGACTCACACCACTGCCAGGCATTCCTTCTTTCCTCTTCCATTGTGGTAAGTAGACCACTTTCCTCAGCTGGAGCTTTTGGCTCAGGTACAAAACGGGGTGTTCCTAACCGTAGGTTCGAGCTTGCTGAGCACGGCACCAAGGCCAAAGTCCCTGGCATCGGTCTGTACTGCAAATGGCCTTGTGAAGTTGGCTGCATAATATCGGGAATCTGGAAAGGACAGTCTTCAGCACCCGGAAAGTCGCGCCTCTGAGTCATTTGGCCAACCGACTACGGAGGTCAGCATTTTCTTTGTGATGTCTGTTAGAAGCTTCACCAGGCTACTGTAGTGGGGAACGTACCTGGCGGTGCCCAGGAGGAACATCACCTGTTTCTGAATACTTGTGGTGGGCTAGGACACAATGGCATCCACCTTTCCTGACTCCAGTTTCAGAACCTACCAGGTGCCCCAGGTTGTGGACCTATCTCAGTCCCAGCTGGCACTTTTCTGGCTATTGAGATGCGCCCAAGCACCTGCATTGGATGGCATTCCCGTGCCTTGCGGCTCAGGGGAATCTGCTAATATTCCCAGCTCAGATCCATTATGGTCAGATACTTGGCCCCAACCAATTGATCGAGCAGGTCATAGATGCGCGGCATCAGTGACCGTGACAGCGTTGAGCCCTCTGCAGTCCATGCTGAACCAGGTTGTCTGTACCTCCTTTGGGACGAAAACTATAGGTGAGGCCTAAACACTGAGCTTGGATGACCCGCCCTCCCAGCTTTACCATCTAGTCAGTCTCCTGGTGCCTGTGCTGCAGCACCTCTAGAGAGACACCCGCCAGACAAGGCGGTGATCCCCACAGTCCATGTGAACAGCCAACTCTGTCTTTCCAGGCTTGTTGCTGAATAAGTGGCGGAAGCAGTGCAGGTGTTAGGAACTAAGCTTGGTTAGAGTAGTGGTATTGCAACCACGAGGGGCAGCATTGACAGCATGGTCATGAATAGCTGAGAGTCGGTACACAGGAGCAGCAATGTAGTTTAAAGGAGCAGCACAAAGCGTAGTCAGGGATAGCCTGGAGTCAGTACACAAGAGCAGCAAAGTAGCTGTAGAATGAAAGAGCAGGTTATAGGAAGCAAGTGCAATGCCAGGTGTAAGTAGAGTGGCTTCATGATGATTGAACAATCAGGAACTCACAGTGGAGACTAATTAGAAACATCACAGTTACTAGAATTTGGTTTAGCAAGGAACTGTCCAGTGAGGGTGGTTTTACACTTACCCCATTTTTTGCAAGCCGTATCACTGCATTTTTTGTGATGTACCGCAATAACCGGCCTCAAAAAATGTTTGCGGATCTCCATTTTTTTTTTTTTCAATACTATGGAAATATTATTGGAAAAAAAAACAGCGTTCCGCAAAACTGGAAGTGACGGCGCGCCACTAAAACAAACTTCCGGTTTGTTTTTGCGGCCCCATTGATTTAAATGGGTGCCGTGTCCATACGCCATGAAAAATATCGAGCAAGCTCAATATTTTTTCACGGCCGTACGGCACACGGCGCACCATTGAATTTTTGCAGACCGATTTTGTGGCCCCATAGAAAGCTCTTGGGGCCGCAAAATCGGCCTGCAAAATTACAGTAAGTATAAAACCACCCTGAGATGAATATCTCAGAGGGAAGAACTGCCGCCTGGTGCACAAGAGCTGCTGGGTTCAAATCCTGATGAGCATATGCCAGAGGGTGACCACCCCTCCCTCTACTGGCAGGTGGCATATGGGTAGGGCAGAGACCCTCCCGCTCACGAAGTTTCTTCATCATGTTCACGTGAAAGGAAAAGAAACAATACTATGGTCCATTAATATAAATAATTACTCAATTTATTGGTTGTACAAAAAGAGGGGATGACACAGATATCACAAAAACCACTGCAAAAAAACTAGGGCACACGACCCTGGGTATGACTGCATATGACCAAGTATATATCATGATTTGCCTTAGAAAATTACATGTAATACTAATTAATATATCTCTCATGATAAAAAAAACAAAAACAGTACATAATCTGTATAGGAAACAATGCATTTTACAGCCCAGTCAACACATACAACTATAATAAGTAGCCATCATGGCCATGTGCAGACCCAGGGGGTGCGCACGGGCCATGTTCATGTGGAAAATTGTCTGACTTCTCCTGGCGTGGTCCAGGGTGACCAGGTACTTTATGGCATTGAGCCGCTGGTTCAGGAGGTACGGGCCTTTCCAGGCTGCCTGAAGCTTGTTCTGGGTGACGGGAACCAGTACCCACACGTTTTGACCCACTTGGTAAATCTCACAGGTAAATGTTGGGCCGATCTTATTGATGCCCAATTTACCAACAAACCTCATAAAAGAATCTGTGTCCCCGGTCCAGGAAATTAAAATATCTATGTAGCACTCCCAAAATTGTATCTGGAGGCACCACCAAGACGTAGCCTTGTTGCCAAAGATGATGGTGTCCTCCCAGCAGCCCATGAGCAGGTTGGCATATGTGGGATCACAGGCTCCCTATTGCAGTGCCCCTGAGCTGGTGGTAGTTGTATACCAGCACCCATAGTAACCTTCGCAGCAGATCAAACGTATCCCTTGTCTAGGAGGGAAGAGCAACCACAAAGGATCAAAGAACCTTGTCTATATAAATACTGCAATTCTGCAAGATTGATCCCTGGCACCATGGGACGACCCTTAACCCCTTAATCCCATGTGACGTACTATCCCGTCCATGTGCCCTGGGACTTAATTCCCAGGGACGGCATAGTACGTCACAGCGATCAGCGGCGCCCACGTGGTGAGCGCCGCTGATCGTGGCCGGGTGTCAGCTAATTATCACAGCTGACACCCAACACAATGTGTCAGGGGCGGTCACGGACCGCCCCCGACACGTTAACCCCTTGCACACCGCGATCAAACACGATCGCGGTGTACCAGGGGTTAAAGGGAAGCATCGGCAGGGAGGGGGCTCCCTCCGTGCTTCCCTGAGCCCCCCACCGCAGCGCAATGTGCAGTGCTGCTGCTCGGGGCTCTTTCCCTACAGGGTCCCCGGATCCAAGATGGCGACGGGGACCTTCGGGGGCCTGTAGGGAGCTGACTTCCTCAGTGCCTGCAAAGGGCAGGCATGAGGAAGTCTGCGTCTATGCCTGTGACAGATCGCTGATCTGTCACAGTGATCCGTGATGTGACAGATCACCGATCTGTCACAGGACAGTGATGTCCCCCCTGGGACAACCTAATTAAAGTTAAAAAAAAAAAAAAAAAAAAAAAAAAGGTAAAAATAATTTTAAAAAAATCGCTAAATAAATTAGAAAAAAAAATATTCCCCAATAAATTCATTTTTTGGAAATAAAGAAACAAACAATAAAAGTACATATATTTGGTATCGCCGCGTCCGTAACGACCTGCCCTATAAAACTGTCCCATTAGTTAACCCCTTTAGCGAACCCCTTAAAAAATAAAAAACGAAGCAAAAAATGATTTATCATACCGCCGAACAAAAAGTGCAATAACGCGCGATCAAAAAGACGAATATAAATATCCATAGTACCGCTGAAAACGTCATCTTGTCCCGCAAAAAACGAGCTGCCACACAGCATCATCAGCAAAAAATAAAGTTATAGCTCGCAGAATAAAGCGATGCAAAAATAATTATTTTATATATAAAATAGTTTTCATTGCATAAAACCGCCAAAACATAAAAAAACTACAAAAATGAGGAATCACTGTAACCGTACTGACCCAGAGAATAAAACTGCCTTATCAATTTTACCGCACGCGGAACGGTGTAAACGCACCCCCAAAGGAAATCATGAAACGCTGTTTTTTGTTCATTCTGCGTCCCAAAAATCGGAATAAAAAGCGATCAAAAAATGTCACGTGCTCGAAAATGGTACCAATAAAAACGTCAACTCGTCCCGCAAAAATAAGACCTCACATGACTCAGTGGGTCAAAATATGGAAAAATTATAGCTCTCAATATGTGGTGATGCAAAAACTATTTTTACAATAAAAAGCGTCTTTTAGCGTGCGACAGCTGCCAAATATAAAAACCCACCATAAATAGTAAATCAAACCCCCCTTCATCACCCCCTTAGTTAGGGAAAAATAATAAAATTAAAAGAAAATGTATTTCCATTTTCCCATTAGGGTTAGGGCTAGGGTTAAGGCTGATATTAGGGTTACGGGTGTGTTGGGGTTAGGGTTGGAGTTAGAATTGGGGGTTTCCACTATTTGGGCACATCAGGTGCTCTCCAAATGCAACATGGCGTCGGATCTCAATTCCAGCCAATTCTGCATTGAAAAAGTCAAATGGTGCTCCTTCCCTTCCAAGCTCTGCCATGCGCCCAAACAGTGTTTTACCCCCACATATAGGGTATCAGCCTACTCTGGACAAATTGCAAAACAACTTTTGGGGTCCAATTTCTCCTGTTACCCTTAGAAAATAAAAATTTGGGGGCAAAAATATCATTTTTGTGGAAAAAAATGATTTTTTTTATTTTCACGCCCGGGCGTTATAAACTTCTGTGAATAACTTGGGGGTTCAAAGTGCTCACCACACATCTAGATAAGTTCCGTGGGGGGTCTAGTTTCCAAAATGGGGTCACTTGTGGGGGGTTTCCACTGTTTAGGTACATCAGGGGCTCACCAAACGCACACGACACCCGCAGACCATACTATCAAAGTCTGCATTCCAAAACGTCACTACTTCCCTTCCGAGCCCCGACGTGTGCCCATACAGTAGTTTTCTCCCACATATGAGGTATCAGCAACTTTTGGGGTCCAATTTCTCCTGTTACCCTTGGGAAAATAAAAAAAATCGGGGACTAATTGATCGTTTGTGGAAAAAATACGATTTTTTTTTATTTTCATGCCCGGGCATTGTAAACTTCTGTGAAGCCCTTTGGGGTTCAAAGTGCTCACCACACATCTAGATAAGTTCCGTGGGGGGTCTAGTTTCCAAAATGGGGTCACTTGTGGGGGGTTTAGACTGTTTAGGTACATCAGGGGCTCTCCAAAAGCAACATGACACCCGCAGACCATTCCATCAAAGTCTGCATTCCAAAACGTCACTACTTCCCTTCCGAGCCCTGACGTGTGCCCATACAGTAGTTTTCTCCCACATATGAGGTATCGGCGTACTCAGGAGCTTATCTTTAAACTCACAATTTTGGTAAATCATATTGTCTACCTCATCCCTTAGGTTTTCACATTCACAACTATGATCTTCAGCACTAGCAATAGCCATACTGACTTCCTGTTCAATTTTGTCCACATCACCTCTTAATTGAGCTTTCTCTGAATACCAATGCAATTCCTTTTGTTCTGCAATTCCTTTCATTTTCAACAACATACACAAAACATTTGCTAACTTCTTTCTTTGCTTTCTTTTTTGACAATTTACTTTTGTTCTCACTTTGCCCTTCACATTGCTTCATTAGGTCATTAAATTGATGTGTCAATGCATCATCTTCACAAGTATTAAACTGAGCAGAGGCATACTTTTCAATAAATTTACTGACTATTTCCATGTTAATTATTTTCAACTATTTCCACAGAAGACAAACAAAAATAAACAAATCAACTTTCCAAACAGAAATTGACAAACCACTATACAGAAACCAGTGAATATCACTTCACTAAAACAGGGACTCAGATTAAATACAATCTTCCCTCAGGCAGTCACAATCCAACACTAGAGGCTTGTGACTTTACCTATATCTGACTGACAGTATCTCATGCACTTGATCAAATACAGATCCAAGATCCAGGCCAAGAGTGATCTCCTATTGAAGCATAAGGCTACTTCCCCTCACTTACCTCTCACCCCTAACCTCTAACTCACTTCTCAGAGATGTCTGGTTTTATCCTGTAGATCTTATGAGAAACTCATCAACAGGGTGCTACCCTAACTTTACCGGCAAAAATTCAACAACACTTAAACACATACCAATAGGCCTATACTTAACTTAAAGACATTAATAAACATATAATGCATGTATGAAATCTAATTAAAGGAATGTTTGCTTGCCAATTAAGCGCGTCCGCTCCCTGATGAAAAATATCACAGAACTTCCCGTCAATATCTCAGGCGTTCCAGCGTGTCACTTGTTCACCGATAAGATATTCTCCTTGGGTCTGTTTCCTTGAAGAAGAGATTTCTTGTCTGGTCTTAAAATTAGATTTTCTCCGGCACTTGGATGAAGCAGTTGGGAACTTTGGTTCTGCGTAGATAATTGTTTTTCCACGATCCGCTGGGGTGCCAAATGTTGGAGGTGGTTTCCCTTCCTGAATATTTCCTATATAATCAATAACTCAAGTTTGGGAGAATGACAAAGATATTTAATGGCAAGTAAAATAAGATAGTAATAAGACAATTCAAACAATAAAACCTTTCTTCAATGTCCTAGAATTAGATAAATACCAATACAAATATCTATGTAATACTAGTATACTTAGCAATGGTTCTTCATGGCAATAATGAGAGAGAGAGATTGCCTTGATTCTTCCTCCATTTATACCCAGATTTCACATTCACACCCACAAACAACCCATGACTCCACCCTTCTTCCGGTATCTTCTGTGGCAAATATCCAATCATCTTCCTGTAATAGGAACACTGTCATTGGCAGCAGTATTCATCATTTTCCTGTAGATGGGGTCCTTGTATTTAAGATAAGTCCCTGGTGTCAAAAGGCCTGAGGGTATTCAGTTTAGGCCAACACTAGATGTCCATCTGAAGAACAATAGTTTATCATCCAAACACCACAGACATTGTGAATCAATATACATATCCATAGGCAGGATGTCTATCTCAGGAATACTGGTTCTTAATGGAAACCCACAGGAGCTGTGTATGTATGTATTAACCATAGGTCACAAACAGGATAGAGGCTATTCATTCAAGACCTCCACAGTGTGCACCTATATCTTTTATTATATTGGAGGGCCAGTATTCATTTCGTATGCAGATGCACTTTTATCTTATGTCTAAAACAAAAGGACAACACACAAGAACATAGGCCTTCTCAGGTACACAGTCTTGTATCTGGTTTCAGCTCTCAAAAACTCAATATAGAGTTCAGTGATTCCTATGATACATAGATTGTCCATGTCTTCCAACAGCGTCCGATCTGAATTACAGCCAATTTTGCATTGGAAAAAGTCAAACGGCGCTCCTTCCCTTCTGAGCTCTGCCATGCGCCGAAACAGTGGTTCCCCCCCCACATATCAGGTATCAGCGTACTCAGGTCAAATTGCACAATAACTTTTGCAGTCCAATTTCTCTTGTTACCCTTGGTAAAATAAAAAAAAATAACCTGAAGTATTTTTTTGTGAAAAAAAGTTAAATGTTCGTTTTTTTAAATATTCAAAAAATTCCTGTGACGCACCTAAAGGGTTAATAAACTTCTTGAATGTGGTTTTGAGCACCTTAAGGGGTGCAGTTTTTAGAATGGTGTCACTTTTGGGTATTTTCTATCATATAGACCCCGCAAAGTGGCTTCAAATGTGATGTGGTCGCTAAAGAAAAAAAAATGGTGTTGTAAAATTGAGTCAACTTTTAACCCTTATAACTTCCTAACAAAAAAATTTTGGTTCCAAAATTGTGCTGATTTAAAGTAAACATGTGGGAAATGTTACTTATCAAGTTTTTTGTGTGCTGTATCTCTGTGATTTAAGGGCATATAAATTCAAAGTTGGAAAATTGCTAAATTTTCGCCCAAATTTCCGTTTTTTTCAGAAACGCAAGTTATTTGAATGAAATTTTACCACTAACATGAAGTACAATATATCACGAGAAAACAATGTCAGAATCACCGGGATCCATTGAAGCGCTTCAGAGTTATTACCTCATAAAGGGACAGTGGTCAGAGTTGTAAAAATTGGCTCGGTCATGAACGTGCAAACCACCCTTGGGGCTTAAGGGGTTAAGTGGATTCAGACCATTTTGCACCTTCGGAAGTGAATAAAAGGTTGCCAACATCAGAAACCTGTCATGCATAACGTTAAATTTGTTATTGGAGATCAACTTAGATTTAAGTGCTGCAGTCAGGATGTTTGTCAGATACTGGTTAAATTCCTTGGTGGGGTCCTTTCTCAAAATGCCTTAAGTCGTATTGTCTTGTAAAATGTCAAGGTACGAGGCTTTGATAATAATGCTTTCATTGGTGACCAGGTTGTCAAGTATTCTCTTTTACCTGGGGACAGGTCGGGGTAATTGGTATGGGGAGGAAAAACAGTCTTTTTAATATCGTCAGTTACTGGTTTAATAAAGATCTTAATGCTAGTAATGTTCGTTCCTGGAGGCATTACTCACAGGTCTAAGATTAGTAAAGGTACCCTCACCTAATGGTTTCTGCCCTTCAGCCAGATCAGCCAATATCATGACTGTCAGGAGATCTACCTCAGGGATACCCAGTGAGGCACACTCGGCCACATCATGTGCTTTAAAAAAAATCTCTTCCACATATTTATTTACATGAAAAGAGATTAATATTTTTGACCCATTCAAATTCATTGTATCTGTTAGAACTCTGCTGGCCCGTCTCCAGGTACAGTCATACTGATCCCAGACAACCCGATCAAGTGCTGAGTTGGAGGGATGCTGTGCTGCCTACTCCTTGAGAGCTTTCGGGCTGTTGTCCGTTTCCAACACCACCTACAACCCCTTACTTGATGTGGCCAGAACAGACAAGACCACCATCTCTTCTGCCAGTTCTCTGGTACCGGTCTCTTGGCCTCCGTCTGGCCCTGCAGCAACTTGATGGGAAGGGGAAAAACAGTCTGAACCTCGGCGCTCACGCTGTGCATGACAGCAGCCATGACTGCTGCAACCGCAGGTAGTGCCCGCTTCCCCTTGGCTTGTTACCAAGTTACCAATCCACACTGACTAATCTGGCCCACTCCCCCGCTTGGGGAGGAATCCTGAAATAGGGCTCCAATGTAAAGCCTCATCTCCTGGGAAAGCTCTGCCGTCAATTGTATGCACACTCGCAGCAGCTGTATGCTCCTCGGTTTGTCCCCTCAGTGACTACCTCAAAGTACACCATCATGCTTGCTGGCCACACCGTATGGCAGGGGACCCCAACCTGTAGCTCGGGAGCCACATGTGGCTCGCGGTCCCATAAATTGTGGCTTTCGGCTGTCTGCCAGCTTAGTGCATTAGCTCCAGGTCTAACAAACAGGTATGAAGAGCAAATCTCAAAATGGTGAATTTTGTGGGTAGCTCTACACAGAAGAGCAGATCTGGATGCACATATACTGTTCTTAGAGGTTTAGAGATAATTTAAGTAAGGTACGCAGGAGACAGGATGATACTACCTGTTGAAGCTGGATGAGACAGTGTGTTGGGAGTGCTGGATGGGAGAATACTTAATGAGGGTATTGTGGGGACCTCTGGATCTAGGTATACTGCTTTGGGGTGATTTCTGTGGAAAATCTTTGGCTATCATTATACCCGTAATGGGGCTTTGGTTGCCACTACTGTGAGGGGGCAGTAGCTGGATGTGGCTCACGATCCTCTGACCTGAATGTAGCTCTCTAGGTCAGAAAAGTTGAGGACCACTGCCCTATGGCATCAGTACAGCTTACTTGATTGACGTCCTACCCCCTCAGAGGGGAGAGGGACAAAATAAATCACCAAACCCCAGATCCCTATCGCTACACATGTTAATCACATTGACAACATCAACAACATGGGTGTACATAACATTGCCATCTGGGGGATCAGACCTTCGGGGTTCAATGGCTACATATTGGGACACTAGCCACCCCAAGTCTGTCCCAAACAAATCACTTGCAGGAATTTTTAATGATAACCCCACCTCCTAAACTCCCTGCCCGGCATCCCAGTCCAAATACACCTTGGTTACGGGCAGCGCTGGTTTGACTCCTCCAATCCCAGAGACAGTGAGTGTATTCCTGGGCACCTAATCCTGTGCAGACAACAGCTCTGTGCACAAGTGTCATCTCAGCGCCTGTGCAGTCCCATGGTCACGACCTGGCCTATCATGATGGGCTGAAAGTTGTCAAAGAAAAGAGGAAATCCCGGCACTCTTATGTGTTGATTTAATTTGCTTTATTCCACATCATTGCAAAATGTTTCAGCTCATCCAGAGCCTTTGTCAATTGACAAAGGCTCTGGATGAGCTGAAACTTTTTGTTGTGATGTGGAATAAAGCAAATTAAATCAACACATGTGAGTGTCGGGATTTCCTCTTGACTTGGATGAATCATTCCCTCCAACGTGCACCACGATAACGACTGGCGTGCCGACTACTTTTCATTATCATATGAAAGATGTCAAAGGACCTCCCCATCAACCCTGCCCACACATTAAAACAGTGGAGGGTTTCTGGGATGGGGGCGAGCCCTTCTGGCGCTGCAACATATGACCTAGAAGTGTTGTGGCTGTTTGCAAATGTGGCGCAGTCGGAGTTTCCCCCACCGACGTGGAGAGGGGAGCTTGAGCAGGTGCCCCATTGGTCTTGCAGGCAGAGACAGCAGGCACAGAGTTTGTCCATACCCCCTCTCCATCTTGCAGGTTTCATAGCCTCTGGAGTGCTATTGTTGGAGTACTCCTCGTCAAGTGTCCCTGTTGCGGAGTCCCCCTTTGGCTCCCAGTAACGGAGATACTGTCGGAGGTGAAGGTCCACTGGGTAGTTACACTAAAACTACTTGGTTGAGATGGGCTCCTTCAGCTGCTTGACAGTGGTGATCTCCTATCCCATAGTCAATGGTCGCCTGTTCTCAGTGGGGTCTGCATATGTTTGAACTAGCTGCCTGCAGGACCCCGCTGCATACTCCAGAGCTTTTTCTGATATGTCTTAGGGGTCAAGTTAGATTTTGGAATAAATTCTCGGACTTTTGTGCGCTGCCAGATAAATTCACCAATCCAATATTTAGGAGAAAGATTAATTCATTTATTTCCCAACGCGTTTCGAAATGTATACCATTTCTTCATCAGGGGATGACAATATATGATCAAACAGAACTGTCACAGGTTATTTACAGCATGATTTCAAAAAGCGGCGCCAAAAAGGTCACATGTCATCTGGTGCAAATGTCAGGGTTCAAAGTATCACAGTTGAACTAATGCACTAATTAATCTCAATTCATTAAAAGCAATGTTTTTATTATAGAAAAAATGAAGAAAAGAAAAAAGAGAAGAAAAGAAGACCGAAAGAAAAAAAAATATATATATATATTAAAAAAACGAACTCATGACATCTAAAAAAACTTTTTGGCAAAGAAATGTATATCTTAGTGCACTGAACCACGGTCAGGTCATACCTGGCAGAGAGGGAGAAAAAGGACTAGTGGAGAAAAGATAAAATGTTATAATGTTCTGAATATTTGTGAATGAAACCAACGTCTCCTTTTCAAGTGACGTGTGAGAGTTTTCTATAATCAATTGCAGTATCCACGGACACATATATATATTTTTTTTTAATTGGTGATTCATACATTTTTTAAAAAAAGCAAGAGAAAGCTTCCTTTATTGTCAAATAAATTATACATATCATTTTTAATTATAACATTTTATCTTTTCTCCACTAGTCCTTTTTCTCCCTCTCTGCCAGGTATGACCTGACCGTGGTTCAGTGCACTAAGATATACATTTCTTTGCCAAAAAGTTTTTTTAGATGTCATGAGTTCGTTTTTTTAATATATATATATATATATATATATTTTTTTTTTTTTTTTTTCTTTCGGTCTTCTTTTCTTCTCTTTTTTTCTTTTCTTCATTTTTTCTATAATAAAAACATTGCTTTTAATGAATTGAGATTAATTAGTGCATTAGTGCAACTGTGATACTTTGAACCCTGACATTTGCACCAGATGACATGTGACCTTTTTGGCGCCGCTTTTTGAAATCATGCTGTATATAACCTGTGACAGTTCTGTTTGATCATATATTGTCATCCCCTGATGAAGAAATGGTATACATTTCGAAACGCGTTGGGAAATAAATGAATTAATCTTTCTCCTAAATATTGGATTGGTGAATTTATCTGGCAGCGCACAAAAGTCCGAGAATTTATTCCAAAATCTGATGTGTAAGCGGTCACAGAGCTGACCTTTGGACGTGCAGCAAGCAGATTACTGATCCTACATGCTTGAACCTCTCCTAAAAAGGGTGAGTATAATCTAAATTACTTTTCCAGCATTAACCCAGATAAGACCCTATTGCGCTCTTTGTGTTCCTTTAGTTTTGACACTTAGGGGTCAAGTTGTACTACTGGAACAGAGTCTGCTTGCTATCCTCATAGCTCAGGGTGGTCTTGATGGGAAAGTACCCAAAGATTACCAAGGCCTTACCCCTGAGGCGAGAGCTAACAACCAGACCCACTGGTCCTCATGCAAATGCTACTGGACAAGTCCTTTCAAATGCCATTACGAACGTGTCCAAGTCTCCTCCTTTATCCAACAGGAGAAAGTTCTCTGCTTGTAGCTTTGGGACCCTGATCTCAGGGGACACGTTACTGGCTGGGGTGGTCTGCTGGAGTTAGAACTTAAGTATTTTTGTATCTGGTGCTCGTGCTCACACTAACATTCTGCAGCTTCCTCACTACGTGCTGCCATGAGGGTCTCATAGGTGGCCTGGTTCCCTGCCTGGTGACTGGCCAGAACAGCTTGCAGAAGGGCATCTGAGCCTACCTAGCTGGGGGAATGGGCAGGTGGTGAGCGACCCACTGTGGGACTGACTGGCTCCTTGGGGAGCCTCGGCTGGACTCCTCCTTGTCTTGAACAACATCAACTTCCACCTCCTATCCACCGTTCGTAGCATTGGCCATCCTCTTAACTCTGCCCTTGGTGCAGCTGCTTATCCTTGCAATCTTTGGTCACTCACTGAGCTGCAATCTGATGCACCTACACCTTACCATATTTGCACTAGTAGTGTTTCATGCTGAAATGATCTAAAAAAAAAAAGCAACTACTGCAGGAAGTCTTTAGTGTCTGGGAGCATGAGTCCCACACTCACACTATTATATTGATGTCACTGCTCCCACCAGTATGTGAAGAACCGCAACTTGCAGTCCCGTCTGACATCACCAATAAGTCGGGCGTCACATGGTATGGTCTCCCCACTTTCACCAACGTGACATTCCGCACCCCCTGGGGATACGCAATGTCAGCTTGGCACAGTTTTACACAAACACACCATGTCCACACTGGCATGGGGAGTGAGAGACTGACCACACGACCGCAAGTGTGGCACAACACTCACAACCCTGACAGGCTGAGACAATTTTTTCTCTGGCACCAGTGAAACATAGCCTTGCCAGCCCAGTAGGACTGCTACCAGTTTCTCATTAGATATAAGCCTGGTTCATTAACGGGTGTAACGGCGGCAGTCGTGCCCGCCGCCGTTCCCCCAGCACCGGGTCCCCCTGCGGCTGCTACTTACAAGGCCCGTCGCGTGCTGCCGTCTCCTCCTCTGTTCAGCTCACGTGCGCCTTGCCTCCCTGGTCTCCCGACGGCTGCTGGCCCGCACATGCGCGTTAGGTCGCGGGCGCGCGGCCGGCGGGTTGTTTAACCCTGCGGTGGGCGGCGACCGATTAGCGGTCAGCCAATCGCCCGCCAGCAAGGGATATATCAGGCGTCTCCCATAAGGGGAGGACGCCTGATTATTGTGTGTGCCTACCTGCTCTAATTTGGCCGCCTATAGCTTGTCTATAGGTCTTCCTTGTCTTGTGCACTTCCTAGTCCCAGTCTTGCTGTCACTGCTACTGTTGTTGTCCTGTCTCCCTGCTTGTCCTGTCTGTCCGGGTGCCACTGCCTACATCCCCCGGTACCCTGTCTCTGTTCCATCCTCCAGTGTCTGCTCAGTTCCCTGTCCTGTACTCCTGCCACTGTCTGTCAGTCGTCCGTGCTTTCTCCTCTCTCCTCCTGCACGGAGTCCCGTCCCTTGGTAAACCTCTAAAGCCTGTAGTCATTCCAGTCCCTCGAGCCGCCCCTCTAGGTTCCAGCTGTCGCAGTGTCTGACCCCCCCCGTGGACCTGCCCCTAACGGTCCCTGTATAGGGGTCGGCTCCACCTGGTGCGCTCGTCCCGGGGGCCTCAGTTCCGTGATCCAGAGGGTCCGCTCTCGGACGCGGTCCATATCCCTGAAGCGTCACAGTACTGCCGAAGTGGAATTCCGAGTGGGGGCTCTTCATCAGGAGAAGATAGGTTTCTATGTCCTCCCCAACTTGTCTCACGCCGTTCTCCTTGGCTTACCCTGGCTCAGGTTGCATGAACCGGTTCTGGACTGGCGCTCTGGGGAGATTCTGCGCTGGGGTCATACTTGCCAGGAAAGCTGTCTGTTGTCGGTGGTCCGTCCTCCCCCGCCTCAGGAGCCAGTCGACCTTTCAGGACTCCCGGCTCCGTATCACGCGTATGCCGACGTCTTCAGTAAGAAGGAAGCAGATTACTTGCCGCCACACCGGTTTTGTGACTGTCCCATCGAGTTGATTCCAGGAGCCACCCCCCCTAGGGGGAGAACGTACCCCCTGTCTCCAGCAGAAACCTCAGCCATGACAGAGTACATTCAGGAAAATTTGGCCAAGGGTTTCATCCGAAAATCTTCTGCTGGCGCGGGCTTTTTCTTTGTCTGAAAGAAAGACGGATCCCTCAGGCCATGCATTGATTATCGAGGGCTGAACAATATCACTGTTAAAAGTCGGTATCCTCTTCCGCTGATCCCAGAGCTCTTCGACCGGCTGATGGGGGCTTGGCTCTTTACTAAACTGGATCTGCGAGGAGCCTATAATTTGATCCGAATCCGCGCTGGGGACGAGTGGAAAACTGCTTTCAATATTCGCGATGGCCATTATGAATATTTGGTCATGCCGTTTGGACTCTGCAATGCCCCGGCAGTCTTCCAGGAATTCGTCAACAAGGTTTTTCGGGATTTACAGTACTCCTGTGTTGTGGTGTACCTAGATGATATTCTCATCCGATCTATCCTCGCATCGAAGAAGTGTTCGCCTGGTCTTGCAACGTCTTCGGGAGAATCCTCTCTATGCGAAATTGGAGAAATGCCTGTTTGAGCAAACCTCGTTGCATTTCCTGGGCTACATTATCACTGATTCCGGTCTGGATATGGATCCCGAGAAGCTCTCTGCCGTCCTCAAATGGCCTCGTCCTGTCAGTGTGAAAGCCATTCAGCGCTTCCTGGGATTCACAAATTATTACAGACAGTTTATTCCCCACTTTTCCCCCGTGACCAAACCCATCACGGCCCTGACCCGTAAAGGAACTAAATCGAACTCCTGGCCTCCTGAGGCAGAAGACGCCTTCCTTGCTTTGAAACGCTCCTTTGCGTCTGCACAAATCTTGCATCGCCCTGTAGCCAGCAGGCCCTTCATCCTAGAGGTGGATGCCTCCTCCACCGGGGCTGGGGCAGTACTTTTCCAGCGGGCATCATCCGGACGTCTGGTTCCCTGTGGGTTTTTTTCCAAATCCTTTTCCTCTGCCGAGTGTAACTACTCAATCGGAGATCGGGAGTTGCTCGCTATAAAGATGGCGCTGGAGGAATGGCGATATCTGCTCGAGGGGGCGGTTCATCCCATTACCCGGCTTGCCTTCGGCTCCTAAGTTGGCCGAGATCTTCGTCCATCAGATCTTCAAGCTGCATGGACTCCCTCAACGGATCGTATCCAATCGAGGTGTGCTGTTTACCTCTCGTTTCTGGAGGGGCCCTCTGTCGGCTCATGGGTACATCTTTGGATTTCTCCTCCGCCTACCACCCTCAGACCAACGGGCAAGTGGAACAAGTCAATCAAGTTCTGATGTCCTTCCTGCGTCACTTTTCCAACGCCCACCAGGACGACTGGGTCTCACTTCTTCCCTGGGCAGAATTTGCTCACAATAATCATCCTAATGAGTCCTCCAAGTCACCGTTTTTTGTGGTTACAGGTCAGAACCCTGGCATCCCGCTGCCCATTTCCACGTCTTCGGGGGTTCCTGCGGCAGATGCTCTCGCCGCTGACTTTTCGCAAGTCTGGAAAGAGACCAGGGAGGCTCTCGTGAACTCCAGTGCCCGGATGAAAAAACATGCAGACAAAAGACGGAGAGACCTTCCACCTTACCATCCAGGTGACAAAGTCTGGCTTTCAACCAAACACATCCGTCTGAAAGTCCCCTCGTACAAGTTGAGCCCTCGGTACATCGGGCCGTTTGAAGTACTTGGACGCATCAATGATGCTGCATACAAATTGAGATTGCCGGCTTCACTCCAGGTTCCTAACGCCTTCCATGTCTCGCTCCTTAAACCTGTCATTCTCAATCGGTTCCGTCCTGCTCCTATCTCTTCTCCTCAGCCAATGGGGACGATAACGTCTTTGAAATTAAAGACATTCTGGCCATGAAAAAAGTCAAGGGAAGAACCTTCTTCCTTATCGATTTGGTAGGGATATGGTCCCGAGGAGAGGTCCTGGGAACCTCGGGAGAATGTAAATGCCCCACAAATTCTGAAAAAGTTTTTAGCCAATCTCAGAAGGGGGAGATGTAAGGAGGGGGGGTACTGTAACGGCGGTGGTCGTGCCCGCCGCCGTTCCCCCAGCACCGGGTCCCCCCGCGGCAGCTACTTACCCGGCCCGTCGCGTGCCGCCGTCTCCTCCCTTCAGCTCACGCGCGCCTCCCCTCTCCTCTTGCTCACGCGCGCCTCCCTTCTCCTCCTGCTCACGCGCGCCTCGCCTCCCTGGTCTCCCGATGGCTGCTGGCCCGCACATGCGCATTAGGTCGCGGGCGCGCGGTGGGCGGCGACCGATTAGCGGTCAGCCAATCGCCCGCCAGCAGGGGATATATCAGGCGTCTCCCATAAGGGGAGGACGCCTGATTATTGTGTGTGCCTACCTGCTCTAATTTGGCTGCCTATAGCTTGTCTATAGGTCTTCCTTGTTTTGTGCACTTCCTAGTCCCAGTCTTGCTGTCCCTGCTACTGTTGTTGTCCTGTCTCCCTGCCTGTCCTGTCTGTCCGGGTGCCACTGCCTACGTCCCCCGGTACCCTGTCTCTGTTCCATCCTCCAGTGTCTGCTCAGTTCTCCTGCCACTGTCTGTCAGTTGTCCGTGCTTTCTCCTCCTGCACGGAGTCCCGTCCCTTGGTAAACCTCTAAAGCCTGTAGTCATTCCAGTCCCTCGAGCAGCCCTCTAGGTTCCAGCTGTCGCGGTATCTGACCCCCCCGTTGACCTGCCCCTAACGGTCCCTGTATAGGGGTCGGCTCCACCTGGTGCGCTCGTCCCGGGGGCCTCAGTTCCGCGATCCAGAGGGTCCACTCTCGGACGCAGTCCATACCCCTGAAGCGTCACAACGGGATTATATCGGGTCAGAAACCAGCCCTGGTAAACCGAGAACATGGACTTGTGGATTAAGATAAAAGAGCAGCCCAAGTTTAAATTGGATATTTAATCGTCTTAAGGGCATACGAGACTAAACACTACTGTATATACACAATGGATATACAATGATCAGGTATGCCTATACATGCGGAAGTACAATAAGTATAAACAGATGATACAAAAGTCATTTACCAGTTGGATGTTAGGCCTTGATGCTTTACAACCATATGGGAGATGTGGGGTGCCAGTGGTTTCCAGTTTCTTCCAACACGATACGATGGCATGACCTCTCTTAGGGCCCCGTCACACATAGTGACGCACCAGCGATCCCGACAACAATATGACCTTGTCAGGATCGCTGGTGTGTCGCTACATGATCGCTGGTGAGCTGCCAAACAGGCAGCTTCACCAGCGATCAGCACCAGCGACACGCGGGTAACAAGCGATGCACGTCGCTTAGTTACCCACTGTGTACCTTAGTTACCAGCATGCTGGGAGCTGGTAACCAAGGTACACATCGGGTTTCTAAGCGGCGCGCGGCACTTAGAAACCCGACGTGTACCTTGGTTACCAGCTCCCTGCACCAGCGCGCTGGTAACTAAGGTACACATCAGGTTTTAAGTGCTGTGGGCCGCTTAGAAACCCAATGTGTACCTTAGTTACCAGCGCCAGATAGCTGATCTCCCGCCTGCCACACGCAGCGATGCGTGCTGGCCAGCTGGAGACCAGCGATCAAAAAAATGTCCTGGCCATTCCAGGACGATCAGCGATACCCGGCAGCGGGGCCGGTCGCTGGTAAGTGTCACACACAGCGATCTCGCTGGTGAGATCGCTGTTGCGTCACAAAACTTGTGACTCAGCAGCGATCTCGTTAGCGAGATCGCTGTGTGTGGTGGGGGCTTTAGAAGAGAACCCTTTCCACAGCCTTGTGCGAGCAATTAACCCCTTGGTCAGTCACTCCCTCTCCTGCCCCAGGGATGGTCCTAGTTTCACTCCACTTGGATCTGGTAGCTGTAACTCCAAAATCTATGATGGATCATAACTTCTCAGCGGAAGGTCATAGGGAGGTGGTTTTGACGCCATGGAATTGGGCTGAGATGCCTTTACCTTTGGAGACCAAACACTGCTTCACTACCTGGCATCTGCTAGCCATTCAGTTTATCTCCCTGGGTTGCTAGGAGTCGAGACCCCGGCAGGCATTAGTCCTGTTCCCGAGATCTCAAAAAAAATATAACTGGTATAACTCCTTATGGCTCCCGTCTGGGGGGGGGGTTCTTAGAAGCAATTAAGCAGCTTGGACTCCCAGCGAGGGTCAGTGCTGACAGAATGGCGTTGGTCCCAACTAGACTGCTAGGGGTGTGAGTTTGCTGAGTAAGGTGTCCTGTCTCAGCTTCACATATTGAAGGAGGTTTATAATCTTGGACCTGATATGATAGTCATGACATGAAATTATAGCCTCCATATTCATCACAGAAACAAAATGAACACAAACGTGCTGTAAGAAAGTAAAAAGCAACAATGCATATATGGTGGGGAAAATAAGTATTTGATACACTGCTGATTTAGCAAGTTCCCTCCTACAAAGAATGGAGAGGTCTGTAATTTTTATTGTAGGTACACTTCAACTGTGGAAGAAGGAATCTAAAAAAATACAGAAAATCACATTGTATGATTTTTCTTTAATTAATTTGCATTTTATTGCAATGAAATAAGTCTTTGATTCAATAGAAAAACAGAACTTAATATTTTGTGCAGAAACCTTTGTTTGCAATCACAGAGGTTAAACGTTTCCTGTAGTTCTTGATCAAGTTTGCACACACTGCAGCAGGGATTTTGGTGCATTCTTCCATATATAGCTCTTCGCCAGATCTTTCAGGTTCTGGGGCTGTCTCTGGGCAATATTGAGTTTCACCTCTTTCCAAAGATTTTTTTAATTGTGTTTAGGTTTGGAGACTGGCTTGGCCACTTCAGGACCTTGAAATGATTCTTACCGAGTCACTTCTTTGTTGTCCTGACTGTGATTTTCAAGTGATTGTCATTCTGGAAGATCCACCAGCCATGACCCATCTTCAATGATCTTATTGAGGGAAGGAGATTGCTTGCAAAAATCTCGCTATACATGACCCCATCCATCCTCCCTTCAATACCTTAAGTCGTCCTGTCCCCTTAGCAGAAAAACGCCCCCAAAGTATGACGTTTCCCACACCAGGCAAGATTTTGCATGGAGCCTCAGACCAAGGAAAATTGACCGTCATTTTGAGTTTATTCAATTTTCTATTAATAGCACTAACAGTTGTTGCCTTATCACCAAGCTGCTTGCCTCTTGTCCTGTAGACCACCCCAGCCTTGTGCATGTCTACAGTTTTGTCCTTGGGGGTTCTTAGACAGCTCTTTGGTCTTGGCCTTGGTGGGGGGTTGGAGAGTGATTGAATGTGTGGACAGGTGTCTTTCATACAGGTATTGAGTTCAAACAGGTGCTATTAATACAGGTAATAAATGCAGAGTTGGAGGGCTTTTTGAATAACTAACAGATCTGTGAGAGCCAGAATACTTCCTGGTTGCTGGTGATCAACTACTTTTTTCATGCAATAAAATGCAATGTAAGGATTTCAAAATCATACAATGAGATTTTGTTTTTTATTTATTTATTTTTTTTTAAGATTCTGTCTCTCACAGATGAAGTGTACGAAATAGTGCTGAGCAAAGTGGCTCGGATATTGTGTTATCCTCGTATATCGGGCATGCTTGAAGTAATATGTTCGAGTCCATGCGGCTGCATGTTTTCCACAACACATACAAGGATTGCCTGTTTCTTAGGCAATCCCCGCATTTGTTGCTGCTGTTAACATCTGCAAATCATACAGCCGCAGGCATTCGAACATATTACTCGAACACACCAAAGATATTTGGACATTCGGACATCACCCTAGCATGATAGCCGAGCATGTTCGCTCATCACTATACCTACTATAAAAATTACAGACGTCTCCATTCTTTGTAGGTGGGAAAACTTGCAAAATCGGCAGTGTATCAAATACTTAAACTATGTGCACACGTTGCGGATTTAGATGCGGATCCACAGCGTTTTTGCATTCACTGGGAAATGTCTTTTTAACACTTTACAACCTTATCTGGCCATGTGGTTTGTGACACATCATCAGACACATCCTGTCTCATTTATGAAAGAGGGACTCTGAAAGTCACAATGCCTATTTTTATAGGGTAATCAGGCAGCCCTTACTATTCTTAAAGGGCCAGAAGTTGGACCTCACTATTCTTCGTGAGCCATCACCTGGCTATGCTTTGTTATTCCCATTAATAAACAGTGGGTTTCCTATTCCATTATTGCGTATGCAGTGAGTAGCGGGGCTGCCCAAAATTTGGACACACCGCAATACCCCTTTCAAGAGACTTACAGAAGGGCTTCCTAAAAATAATGTTCCCATTCTTAGGAAGTGGGTCTCCCATAGTGTTTGCTTATGCAGTGAATGCAAGGGCTGCCAAAATTTTGGAGGCACTCCAATGCCTCTTTCAAGAGACATGGAGGAGGGCCTCATAAAAAAAAAAAAATGTTTCCATTAGAAAGGAGCGGGTCTCCTATACTTGTAATGCCCATGCACTAAGTGTATGGGCTGACAAACATTTACCCCTGAGCATACTGTATACCATTTTTTTTATGGGCATCATAAACACCCTTTAAAAAAAATTATGTGGGTGTTGCATCACAGACCACGGTCACCCTGGTGATATGGTGGTGGAGGATGAGGAGAAGGAGGAGGACAACGGCAAATAGCCAAAATCAGGAAGAGTATACCCATGTGTGGGTGTGAAGAGATGCATGGTAATAGACCTCCCAAAAAAGACTCTGGATTTGAGGTTGTTACACTGCTAACATTCGCTGGTGTTGAGAAGTCTGACCCAATCCAGCCCATGTTCATTATTATAAGAGTCAGCCTGCCAGCATTTTCAGTTGACAGACGGATGCGCTTATCAGTTATAATTCCACCAGCGGCACTAAACACCTGCTCTGACAAAATGCTAGCGGCAGGCCAGGACCTCCAAGGCGTAAAGAGCCAGTTCATGCCACGTGTCCAGCTTAGATACCCAATAATTATAAAGCACAGAGGAATCAAGGAGGACGTTGGTATGGTCAGCAAGGCACTCCCTCAGCATCTTTCCTAACTTTACACTCCTTGTGAGAGTACCCAGTGCTTCAGGGCCTGTGCGATGGGAGGGTCTGAGAAAACTCCCAGAACTTTGCAGTGTTCCCCTGCCTCTGCTGGATTGGAGTTGTGTCTCTCTCGCCTGTACTCCTTGGTTGTCCAATGAACTGTGACCTCTGTCGCCAGCGTTTTCAGATGGGAATTTTTTTAATAATTCCGCATCAAGGGCCTTCTGGTATTGCCCCATTTTAATAGCCCTGTCCGCCTCGGGAAAAAGAGAAAGTTCTTGTAGTGTGGGTCTATAAGTGTCACCACTCAGTAATTTACTGTCACCCAAAATTTTGAGAACATGAGTCACAGGAAAGGCAGCGTAACTCAGCCATGCGTGCCAGACTGCTAACAGGCAAGACTTCCATGTCCTCACCAAGAGGACGACTGACCATGCTCTCCTCCTCTGCTCTGTCCTCAGGCCATCCAAGCTGAACAGATGATATGACAGTTGTGCAGGTAGTACTGTCTATAGCGCATAAAACTTGCTCCTATTCATCCTCCTCCTCTTTCTCATTATCACCCAATCCACGTTGGGATGAGGTAAGTTTGGGCTGTGTGTAATCACCCTGTATGGTTCCTTGCTCCATCTCATTGTGCTCTGCCTGCAATGCATCCTCTGATTGTGAGCAGAGAGCGTTTCAGAAAACAGAAGCGGGTTGGTGACGCTAATTATGGTATAATCGCTGCTCACCATGTTGGTGGTGTCCTCAAAGTTTTGGAGGATAGTACATATGTCTGACATCCATGTCCAATCCTGAGGTCTTATGTGTGGAGTCTGAACTGAATACCGATGGCCTTGTTGTTGCTGGTAGTCAACAACTGCCCTCTTCTCACAAATCCTTCCCAACATCTGCAGTGTAGAGTTGCAACTTGTGGGGTCATCACACAACATTCGGTGAGACAGAAGCTGAAAACGCTGCTGAAGCACAGGAATGGTGGCGGAAGCTGTAACTGATTTTCTAAAATGGGCACACAGGCAGCATACTTTGACAAGCAGATCCGGCAGTTCCGGGTAGGTTTTGAGAAACCGCTGAACCACGAGGTTAAGCACATGGGCCAGGCATGGTACGTGTTTGAGCTCGCCTCAGAGCCGCCACCAGGTTCCAGCCATTGTCACACATGACCATGTCTGGCTTTAGGTTCAGCGGTGTCAGCCACAGATCTGCCTGCTCTTTCAGAGCTGTCCACAACTCTTCAGCATTGTGCGGTTTGTCACCTAAGCATATTAGCTTCAGCACAGCCTGTTGCCAGTTGGCTGAGGCAGTGCTGCAGTGCTTCCAGCTTGTAACTGATGTGGTCATTTCGGAGATGGAGGCTGAGGAGGATGAGGTGCAGGAGCTGTAGACTGTGGGGGCAACCCTGATTGACCTAGGGCCCGCAATCCTCGGCGTCGGGAGGACGTGTTCCATCCCAATGTGCAACTGGGTCCCGGCTTCCACTATGTTGACCCAGTGTGTCATCAGCGAGATGTACCCTCCCTGCCCACAAGCACTTTTTCACGTGTCTGTGGTTAGGTGGACTTTCCCAGTAACTGCATTGTTGAGGGTCCTGCTAATGTTGTGGGACACGTGCTTGTGTAATGTGGGGTCAGCACACAGGGAGAAATAATCGCGGCTGGATGCCGAGAAACGGCCGCCGCCATCAGTGAAAAAACCTGAGTCAAAGAATATGCATATCGATAGGGATCACTTTGAACAATAATTTTTTTTATCCAATTGAGCACTACAAGAAAGCAAAAATACACCACAATATAAAACCATTTAAAAAGCCACAATGGCTAGAAAAGGGAAACCTTACCCAATTAAGGTCCAAGGCACATGTGGCACAAATAAGCGAGAAATGGTATTTAATAGTCAACAACGTTCCACAATGTTAATACATTAGTATACACAAGTAGTAAAAAGTGCATGCAAAAGTATGTGCCAAAGCACAATATAAACCTTCAAGGGTTAGATGGTATGCTGCCAGCCCTATTAAAAATAGCTACCTGTATATGCTGAAGAAATGTTAATCAAAGTATGTCAGAGTTTAAGAAAGTGCAAGAGATGGCAAAGCTGTTCCCAAAAATGAAAAGCCAGCCGGTATGATCAGAGAGGGAGCAGGGCAGCAAAAATGTGCATCTGGAGATAAAGTGCCATGTGCAGCCTGGGGGACAGGTGCCCCACGCGTATCGACACTAACAAGTGTCTTCCTCAGGGGTAAAGTTTTGTTTGTGGATAATATCTATTCTTTTTTATACCCATAATAGAATGGGACAAGGACGTGGATGTGCTTGCTGATGGTGCTAGTTGAGTGTATGCAATGACAGGTGCAGGGCAGGAGGCTTCTTAGCATACATTATGCACAGGGGATTGGCTTGCACGCACAACAGCAGAAGAAGCAGTGGTGTCACCAGCATACACTGTTCCTGGACCCTGGGGTTCGGCCCACAAAGTCAGGTGCTTTGCTGCCATGTGCCTGATCATGCTGGTGGTCAGGCTGGTAGTTTTGCTACCCCTGCTGATGCTGGCATGGTAGGTGGTGCAAATGGCCTTTTTGGGGTTATCGACAGAGTCTTTAAAAAGTAACCAGACTCGGGAAGACCTAACAGTTGTACTCGCAACTTCCATCATATTGGTGTTACTGTAAGAAAAAGTCCTGATTGGGAGAGTTGGAAGAGCCGAACAAAACTGGAGACAATTCTTCTTGAAGCTGAGGTTGAAGTTTATTCGGAGATACACGGCAGAACAGAATGGACAATCGAAGTTGAAATATGCGGGCAAAAACATGAATTCAGACGGGAAGAGATTTGCTAGGAGGTCTAGCGGTGATAAGGCTCTGTGCCCTGGCCATGGTGAGGCACAGTGGCATGATGGCGATGGAATGGCCCCGAGCAACAGTAACAGGGGCTTTTTATACATTATGCAAACAAAGAAAGCTATATACATCGCGCTATGCTGAGCAGATGTATACAAAAAAAAAAAAAAAGGGGGAAATAAATACTTAACAGCAGTTATACGTACTTACTTAAAAATGAAGTTGATGTAGAATATTCTGTGTAAGTTGAGATGTCTACGTGGTAAGTAGTTTGCAGGTTATCTGATGGTAGAGATCTCATTTTTGATAGCTGCTGATGCTATTGGAACAATGATATATTAAGGTACCAATAAAACATACAAAAGGTCACACCACTCCTTGCATGTCCACCATACTCACTGGTTGTATCTTAACGTTTATATTCTCTTCGGGGTGTTCCCTTTATGGTGGATCAATTGATACAATACTAAATATGAAGAGAATTTCAATTACTATCAGTGACCACAACCTTTATATTCAGACACAGTTCCTGGGGTACATATGCACTTACTTGTGCTAGATTTGTTATGCTACACAGGTGTAAATCCTGATAGACTCTCTATAATGGTCTTTGTTGGCTTTATTTAGAGCCAGTGCAGGGACGATATCCACTGTTGAAAAAAATGACAAAGTGCTGGGTAAGGAGGGATCCACTAAACCCACAAATAGTGCTAGCGTTCCAGTAGCCAGTTAGTCCTGGTAGGACTTCTATGCACTTACTTCTGGTAATTGCTCTGTCGCAGTCTGGCTGAGGCAGCAGCTGCTGATAGAGTGATAAGCGATGCAGTGTAAGGAGGGATCCACTAGATACCCTAATTATGCTAGCGTTCCAATAATCAGTTAGTCCTAATAGGACTTCTATGCACTTACTTCTGGTGATTGCTCTGGCGCAATCTGGCTGAGGCAGCGGCTCTGGCTGAGGCAGCGGCTGCTGATGGAGCGATAAGCTATGCAGTGTGTAGTAGGGGAGCGGGTAGACGCCAGCACCTCGTGTACTCCGGCCGGAAGTATTGACGAGGACGCGGCGAGAGTGGGGGGGCGGAGCTACTGTGACGTCAGAGGCAGGGAGGAGGACAGGTGCACGAGAGGCACAAATCAACCAACATGTTTCGAGGGGGGCTTCCCTCTTTGTCAGGGCTATGCTGAATGCCTGTCAGCCCGTCCTTATATAATAGCTCACCCAGCTGCAACCCATACCAATCATTAGTCTTGGGCACAAATGTATGTTTTGTTTTTTTTTCTCTTTCTTTCTCTGTGTGTATTGTTGCCTCAAGATATGCCTTGCTGCTATAATTGCAATATTATATTGTTGATTTATTAAAATGGATAGTCCGCTTTGTCTCCTAAATAATAAGTATACCTAACTTGTGTGCATAATATACTAAACTAAAACATAACTTTTATTTATACCAATTTTAAGATAATTTCAAATAATTTTACTGGAACTAAATAAATAAAACATGAGTATGGAGGGTTACACGAGCAGATTGACCCTCCGCACGTTAATAAAATAGATACCTATATTTTCTAAAAAGTATATGTGTGCTACCAGCAATTTAGGAAAAAAAAAAAAAAAACGGAAAAAAGGATAGAAATGGAAGGGGGGGGAAGGACTAATTTGACCATATGGTACTCGTCGTGAATCTCTATATAAAGAAAATATGGATAAAGATGAAAACTGACGCACGGATGTAGTATGTACATCCTTAATTGTATGTTTCATAAAATGTAGATAGAAATAACAATAAGTGTATTAAAAATAAATAAATAAAAAAAAATTATAAAAATAAGATTAATGTTTTAATAATTTTATCTAAAAAGCATATAGCTCAATCTCATGGTTGAGGCCTTTTGGGGCCAGGCTGTCAAGAGTGTAAATCCACTTTGACTCCACTCTTGACATAGCTTTCAAATAGTTGCCCTTCCTTGGATTTTGGGGGGACCACCTGGATTCCACAATAGGATACCCCCTTGTAAGACTGATTATGTTTGTCCAAAAAATGACGCGATAAGGGGTGACCTTTGAATCCTTTTTTAATGTTATCCAGGTGCTCCTTAATCCTATCCATTAAACGTCTCTTGGTTCTGCCTACATAGATTTTATTGCAAGGGCACCTGAGTATATAGATCACCCCCTTAGTTTGGCATGTTATTTCATCTCTAATACTAAATTTATTATTTGCCATATCTGTGAATGTCGTTTGTAACTTCCTTTGTGTCAACGTTCTATTGCAACATAAGCATCTCCCACATGCCAAAATCCCAGATGGTTGTGTATTTGAATTAGTAAGGAATGTTTGGCGTAAGGATGGCCTTGTTATGGGTTTGATCATTTTTGTGGTGGGTGCCACTAGAAGCCCTAAATTCTGGGCTCTAGTGTAAACAAATCTAGGACGTTGCGGTAGCAATTCCCCTATGTGTTTATCCCCCTGTAATATCGGCCAATATTTCCGAATAATGTTATTGAATCGTTTATAGCCCGCATGAAATTGTGTAATAATAGGTAATTTTTGAATAATTGAACCAAACCAAGAAAGAGGTGGAAAACATGTCTAGAACATCTCTAATATACAAATCTCAGAATAGTGACACTCCACTTAATATTCAAGATCAAATTAAAAAATTACCTATTACACAATTTCATGCGGGCTATAAACGATTCAATAACATTATTCGGAAATATTGGCCGATATTACAGGGGGATAAACACATAGGGGAATTGCTACCGCAACGTCCTAGATTTGTTTACACTAGAGCCCAGAATTTAGGGCTTCTAGTGGCACCCACCACAAAAATGATCAAACCCATAACAAGGCCATCCTTACGCCAAACATTCCTTACTAATTCAAATACACAACCATCTGGGTTTTTGGCATGTGGGAGATGCTTATGTTGAAATAGAACGTTGACACAAGGGAAGTTACAAACGACATTCACAGATATGGCAAATAATAAATTTAGTATTAGAGATGAAATAACATGCCAAACTAAGGGGGTGATATATATACTCAGGTGCCCTTGCAATAAAATCTATGTAGGCAGAACCAAGAGACGTTTAATGGATAGGATTAAGGAGCACCTGGATAACATTAAAAAAGGATTCAAAGGTCACCCCTTATCGCGTCATTTTTTGGACAAACATAATCAGTCTTACAAGGGGGTATCCTATTGTGGAATCCAGGTGGTCCCCCAAAATCCAAGGAAGGGCAACTATTTGAAAGCTATGTCAAGAGTGGAGTCAAAGTGGATTTACACTCTTGACAGCCTGGCCCCAAAAGGCCTCAACCATGAGATTGAGCTATATGCTTTTTAGATAAAGTTATTAAAACATTAATCTTATTTTTATAATTTTTTTTTTATTTATTTTATTTTTAATACACTTATTGTTATTTCTATCTACATTTTATGAAACATACAATTAAGGATGTACATACTACATCCGTGCGTCAGTTTTCGTCTTTATCCATATTTTCTTTATATAGAGATTCACAACGAATACCATATGGTCAAATTAGTCCTTCCATTTCTATCCTTTTTTCTGTTTTTTTTTTTTTTTTTTTTTTTTCTTGCTAAAGTGCTGGTAGCACACATATACTTTTTAGAAAATATAGGTATCTATTTTATTAACGTGCGGAGGGTCAATCTGCTCATGTAACCCTCCATACTCATGTTTTATTTATTTAGTTCCAGTAAAATTATTTGAAATTATCTTAAAATTGGTATAAATAAAAGTTATGTTTTAGTTTAGTATATTATGCACACAAGTTAGGTATACTTTTATTATTTAGGAGACAAAGCGGACTATCCATTTTAATAAATCAACAATATAATATTGCAATTATAGCAGCAAGGCATATCTTGAGGCAACAATACACACAGAGAAAGAAAGAGGAAAAAAAAAAAAACATACATTTCTGCCCAAGACTAATGATTGGTATGGGTTGCAGCTGGGTGAGCTATTATATAAGGACGGGCTGACAGGCATTCAGCATAGCCCTGACGAAGAGGGAAGCCCCCCTCGAAACATGTTGGTTGGTTTGTGCCTCTCGTGCACCTGTCCTCCTCCCTGCCTGTGGTGTCACAGTAGCTCCGCCCCCCCCACTCTCGCCGCGTCCTCGTCAATACTTTCGGCCGGAGTACACGAGGGGCTGGCGTCTACCCACTCCCCTACTACACGCTGCATAGCTTATCGCTCCATCAGCAGCCGCTGCCTCAGCCAGAGCCGCTGCCTCAGCCAGATTGCGCCAGAGCAATCACCAGAAGTAAGTGCATAGAAGTCCTATTAGGACTAACTGATTATTGGAACGCTAGCATAATTAGGGTATCTAGTGGATCCCTCCTTACACTGCATCGCTTATCACTCTATCAGCAGCTGCTGCCTCAGCCAGACTGTGACAGAGCAATTACCAGAAGTAAGTGCATAGAAGTCCTACCAGGACTAACTGGCTACTGGAACGCTAGCACTATTTGTGGGTTTAGTGGATCCCTCCTTACCCAGCACTTTGTCATTTTTTTCAACAGTGGATATCGTCCCTGCACTGGCTCTAAATAAAGCCAACAAAGACCATTATAGAGAGTCTATCAGGATTTACACCTGGGTAGCATAACAAATCTAGCACAAGTAAGTGCATATGTACCCCAGGAACTGTGTCTGAATATAAAGGTTGTGGTCACTGATAGTAATTGAAATTCTCTTCATATTTAGTATTGTATCAATTGATCCACCATAAAGGGAACACCCCGAAGAGACTATAAACGTTAAGATACAACCAGTGAGTATGGTGGACATGCAAGGAGTGGTGTGACCTTTTGTATGTTTTATTGGTACCTTAATATATCATTGTTCCAATAGCATCAGCAGCTATCAAAAACGAGATCTCTACCATCAGATAACCTGCAAACTACTTACCACGTAGACATCTCAACTTACACAGAATATTCTACATCAACTTCATTTTTAAGTAAGTACGTATAACTGCTGTTAAGTATTTATTTCCCCCCTTTTTTTTTTTTTTGTATACATCTGCTCAGCATAGCGCGGTGAATTACACAAATATACGGTTCGCTCAGACTTTATAACAGGAGCCGACACAGTCCTGTCTCTTCACCAGCTGCATCTGAGTTTTTTGGATAGGTAGCGCCCGTGTTACTTTACCGTAATTATTAAAGCTATATACATATTATAGCAAAAGGGCGTATATGGTTACATCATATCTTTTTGGACAAAGGAAGAAGTAACACAATATTACATCATTAATTAACTCTTTACCAAACCACATTAAAAACACATAAATCCAATATTATCTCTAACTACTGTCATTAATCTTATTACTGCTCTTAGACTAAACCCATAAATTCATGCATTTGACAATTGTAGAAGTCTGTTTCCTACTAACACTATCATAAATACACATATTTACCATATATTCGTTGGTTCTATTTTCTCATTGCCCTGAGGCTGATCCAATTTACCTGTATGCACATCTGCTAAATTTGTTAATGGGCATGATCTCATTTTATATCCTCCATCTGCTTTTCCAGAGTACATCGTATTAGTTCTATTGTAAAAGTTTAATCTGTTTCCTAACTTTCACAAGATGGCTGCCTGGTTGATCATGCCAGCTCAGTATATTATTGCTGGCCATTCTCTTACAAGTTCCCCTCTTGTACTCTATCCAGAGTACAACATACAGTGCAGTAATATTCATGGGTGAATTATTGAAAATAAGAATATTGAGGTAATTCAGCACTTTATGCACGTGTGTGTGTAAGGCAAAAGTCCCTAAAAGTAGCACAAACACATAATAAAAAAAAAATAATTCAAATAGTCCCGAAAAAAATAAGTTGCACAATAATTGTCTATTGGTCTTTTTCTTCTCATTCTTTGGCTTCTGGATTTTCCTGATCTTCTCCCCCTCTCACACTATCAGAGTCCCACTGTATAGTGTGAAACATCTTCTCCTGATCATCCAATAGGTTCATGGTCCCAGGAGTAGAATATGAAAATCTTCAGCTGACCTGGAGAAAATAGAAAAAAAAAGAGTGGAGTATCAGTCCTTATCAGAAATCTCAGTAAAATAATTAAGAAGTCTACACTGATCCATATGAACAATTTTAACACCTTTGTAGCTTGAAATTTGAGCAAAGACTTAATCATTGTTGTTGGGATGTAAGGCACTAGCCTATCCCCTTCAATGGGCAGGGACTCAAGAGAATTGAACAGAGATGAGTCTCCATCCTTCTCCTGTGCCTCTACGAGACCTTGAAGAGGAGTAAAAACAAGCGGGGGCTCTCGGGGTTTTTCAGTGACTACAGCGATGACTTCTTGGGGATATTTGTCATCGCCCGTGAGTGCAGCTTCCTTGGCTGCGTGGTCTACGTATGCATTGCCAAGGATGTGGGGGTCCGGAATCAACCTCTGGTGCCCTTTTAATTTTACAGAAAGACCATAAATTCGGGAATTCTTTGCCCCGCTGCTCAATTTGTTTGAGAATGTCTGCACGTTGCAAAGACCTATTCTGTGAGTCAACCATCCCCCTCAGGGCCCATACATTGAGATACAGGGTGAGGGAGGAAACGACATATGCACTATCACTGAAAATATTCATTGGCTCTGTACACACAAGCTCAATTTGACAATCGTGACTTTTTCCTGCATACTGCATCATCTGGGCTAAGTGATATTTCTCACCCATTTCGACTTGTAAGTCTCTAGTCTCAAAATCAATGATTCATTGGGCCATTCTCTGTGAATTAATACCTGAAACTTTTCCTTTCATCAAAGTTTTTAAGGTGACATGCAGGGTTTGTAAAATTAAAGGAGCAAACCCCACTATATGTCTCACTTGACTCATATTCCAGTGCACGCCCAGTAGGTGCTTCATGCACAAAGTGAATCCTTTCTCCACGGGGGTAAGCAACCTAGAGTAGTAACCTAGGGCATACAACTGACTAGACACTTCTGGGCTTTCTTTGGGCCATTTCTGTAGAAGCACAGAAGAAATAGAGACATCATCGGTATGAGTCTGAATGTAGAAAGGCTGGGAAGGATCAGGGTTAACCAATGCAGTAGCTGCCGTAAGGGCGCGCTTCAATCCCTCAAAAGCCTGTAAGGTGGCTCCCTCCACATTAACAGGAGAAAAATAATTAACTTTAACATCTTTCAATAAATCATACAGTGGTTTAGCCAGATAAGCAAAATATTCAATAAATTCTCTGGAAAAGTTAAGACCCAAAAATGTTCTGAGCTCAGTAATATTAGTTGGTATGGGGACAGCTTGAATAGCTTTAACCCGATCATGCATGGGCTTCTTTCCTTCTGCTGAGACAGACACACCCAGAAATTTAACCTCTGATTTCATCAATTGTATTTTGTCTAGACTTATTTTGAGTCCTGCAGCTTGTAACGCCTGACAAACATTTTCAAGGGTCTCTTTGTGTTCACATTCATCGACAGTTTGAATCAATAGATCATCCAAATACTGTAAGACTTTGTCTCCGTAGCCAAGGGGTTCTAACACTTGAGCCAATGCCTGATGGAAATACACAGGAGAACTGTGAAATCCCATGGGCAACCGCGTGACCAAATATTGCACATTCTCAAAAGTGAATGCGAAGCGGAGGGCAGATTCAGGTGTTAGGGGTACTGAGAAAAAACCATTTGCAATGTTCAAACAAGAAAACACTTTACAATCACTCCTCAGCTGTGACATAACTTCAGGGACAGATGCAACAAGGTGAGCGGCTGAGGGAGTGTACTTATTTACGAGTCTCAGGTCTGCTACCATTCGAAAACTGCCATCTTCCTTTTTTACAGGTAGAATAGGACTGTTACATGGGCAATTACCCTTCACAACAACACCTTGTTTTTCTAATTCACTGACTGCAACCCTTATATAAGGGATTGCGTCCCCAGGAATACGGTAATGATGCTGGAAATGTGGCAGTTTTTCACCATCAATTTTAACCTGAGTTTGCATTAACCCACAATCAGTTTTCTTTGAGATCCACAATTCAAGGAACTTTTGCATCAATTCATTTTTCAAAGCATCATTGTCAGCATTTTCAACATTTTCATCAACACCTAATCCTCCAGCTGGGGTGTGCCAGCATATTTCTCTGCCTGATTCCGTAGCCACTCCATATTTACAGTGGTCTACAAGGACAAATTTTACTCTGTTCTAGTATCAACAAATGCAATTTAAGCAAAGTCAGATACTCACACCTCTCTCGTATGGAAGACCTCGCTGCAGACTAGGTCAACCCAAAATATCAAGAGGTGCAGCCGTGATTCCAGCCTCACTCGTTACGCTTGCCAAGCGTCTCCCCACGCCCTTTTAAAGCTTCTTGCTGCCCAGCACAAAAAAGTTCTCACGTCCTTGTAGATAACTTCTTCTTAGATGCACATATATTTTTATAGTCTTTTTTTTCTTCTGTAGTTTCCTTATAAAAATAATCTGGCAGGCGGTCTCGGAGCGATCACGAGAGGTTCTCCTTCAGGCTGGCTTCCTTTGATCGGTTTCACGTATGGCCATACGCGTTTTTTTTATTTTTTCTTCACTCTTCTAACCTTGACGCTCTCATCTACAGCTTTCTTCCTTGGTTCTTCTGGTGGCAGCTCTCCGGAGCCGCTCCTCCTTCCTCCTGGCTGGCTTGCCACTTGTAAGAAAGAGTCCTGATTGGGAGAGTTGGAATAGCTGAACAAAACTGGAGACCATTCTTCTTGAAGCTGAGGTTGAAGTTTATTCGGAGATACACGGCAGAACAGAACGGACAATCAGAGAAGTTGAAATATGCGGGCAAAAACAGGAATTCAGACGGGCAGAGATTTGCTAGGAGGTCTAGCGGTGATAAGGCTCTGTGCCCTGGCGATGGTGAGGCACAGTGGCATGATGGCGATGGAATGGCCCCGAGCAACAGTAACAGGGGCTTTTTATACATTATGCAAACAAAGAAAGCTGTATACATATTATAGCAAAAGGGCGTATATGGTTACATCATATCTTTTTGGACAAAGGAAGAAGTAACACGATATTACATCATTAATTAACTCTTCACCAAACCACATTAAAAACACAAAAATTCAATATTATCTCTAACTACTGTCATTAATCTTATTACTGCTCTTAGACTAAACCCATAAATTCATGCATTTGACAATTGTAGAAGTCTGTTTCCTACTACCACTATCATAAATACACATTTATCATATATTCGTTGGTTCTATTTTCTCATTGCCCTGAGGCTGATCCAATTTACCTGTATGCACATCTGCTAAATTTGTTAATGGGCATGATCTCATTTTATATCCTCCACCTGCTTTTCGAGAGTACATCGTATTAGTTCAATTGTAAAAGTTGAATCTGTTTCCTAACTTTCACAAGATGGCTGCCTGGTTGATCATGGCAGCTCAGTATATTATAGCTGACCATTCTCTTACAGTTACGTAGAACGGTTGCCCACGTTCTGTCTGTGGCCACCACACTGTTTCTTCCTGTCTGTTAGGATGCTATGCATCCCTCCCCCTGTGTGCTGCTGTCCTCACTCTGCACGTCCTCCTGCCAGGTTGGGTCTTTTTCTATATCACCCACCACCTCGTCTTCCACTTCCGCACCCTGGTCCTCCTCCTGACTTTCTGGCAATTCTCATCATCGTCCATGTCTTTTGACTCTTTCCCACCGTCGCCTTCGTGTCACTGTGGCTGCTCAAATATTTGGGCATCACTACATGCGATCTCCTCTTGTCCTGCTTCAAGTGTACCGGACGAGAGGCCCCAAATCTATAAATAGAAAAGTGAATAGCTCTTCGGAGTGTGGGATCAGTTGTCTCCGGGCACTCGGCATTGTGGGAGGAAGGAGGATCAGGGGGAGGAATATGCGGTCCAGAATAACAGCTACTGAGACTTGACCGTGTGGAAGACGGTGGTGGTGGTGGCAAAGTGAATGGAAGCATTATCCAGTATTCAACCAACAACCTTTTGACACTGCCCTGGGTTCAATAGTGGTGTGCTGCGGTCCCCTAGTAATTGGGATAGGAAGTTCAGTCGAGAAGATGTGGGTGTTTGTTGTGGCACAATTTCAGCTTGCCCACGGCCTCGGCATCTGCTTTCACAATCACGTCCAGTTCCCCGTCCCTTGCCACCCGCCTTTCCCATTTTAAATGGAGAATAATATTTTCCACGTTCACTTCAAATGGCTGAATTGGGAGCAAACTTATATGTGATCCATGTGAAGGAAAACCACAGTTTTAAATAGCTGGCCTGTGTAGGTAACTATTTTTAACAGCAAACTGGTGTCAATAACTTCGCTAACCCACTGCAACAAAATTTAAATGGAGGCTAGAAGTGGCAGAATATTGAGCGTACTTATATGTGATCCGTGTGACAGATAAACCAGTTTTAAATAGATGGATTTTTAGCGCTGTAATATGGAAAGGAACTGGCTGTATTCTGCAGTGTCAACAATCAAATGGAGCAGAAAAACAGTGTTCTCTAGGTTGCTTTTTAAGCAAATAATAAAGATTAAGATCCAAAAAATGTTATTCCTGGCCCCTGATACCTGGGGCTATGTCTAGAAATATCTGTAAAAGCAGCAGACAGAACTAGAATGGACCCTATTGCTATATGCACTGCAGTCTGCCGCATACACTGCCTGCCTAGCACTGATATCTATGCAGCTGGATTAGTCCTCAGAAGGACTGTTAGTTGAGTTGAATATGTGTAGAATAGATTGTGGTATACCTGCACTAACTAAGAAACAGATCTCTCCCTAACTCAGCAACAACTCTCCCTACAGTGCCTGATTCTGGAGTAGACTGACGAGTAGAGTTGAGCGAAACGGGTCGAAAAATTTCAAAAGTCGCCGACTTTTGGCAAAGTCGGGTTTCATGAAACGAAACCCGACCCTAGGATGAGGTCGGCCACGAGGTCGGCGACTTACGCGCCAAAGTCGCGTTTCAAAAGTTTGTTTTGCGCTCTTTTTCAGCCAATCAGGATCCACGGACACTGTGGGCAACGTGATGACAGGCAGAGGTCACCACCATCTTTCAGAAGGGCATGCAAGTGATTGGCTTGCTTTGGTGGGCGTCACAGGGGTTATAAAAGGGCGTGCACGCCGACCGCCATCTTACTTCTGCCGATCTTAGCATAGGGAGAGGTTGCTGATTCTGTAGGGAGAGCGTTAGGCAGGGAAGAAGAAAAAAAAACTGCTTCTGCTGCTAGCGATTTTGCCTGTACAACACACCAGTCACTGTGTGTGCAGTGCAAGGGGAGGCTATATTGTGGTGGATCAGCGGTGTTGGTTGTTAGGCTGCCTTCTAAGGCTTCCTGACAGCTGCATTGCTGTTTACCCACTGCTCTGCAAACTGCTTTTTTAAAAGCAATCCCAATTTTTTTTTTTTTGTCCTGCTGAGGTACTGAGCGTGCATTTTTTCACACCATACAGCGTCAGTGGGCCTCACACAATCCAAAAGTGTCCAGTGTCCACTAGTGTCTGCAGAAATTCAAAATCTCCCTTATCCTGTAGTCCCTTTTTTCACACCTGTGCCATCGAGCCTGTGACATAGCGCTCTGATATTCAGTGGGCCTCACACAATCCAAAAGTGTCCAGTGTCCACTAGTGTCTGCAGAAATTCAAAATCTCCCCTGTCCTATAGACACCTTGTACCTTGTTTTACATTACTATATAGTTTGTTGGATTTTGCCTACATTTCTACAAAAAATGAGGAAGGCTGGTGGAAGAGGCCGTGAAATTGGGCGGGGGTTGGCAGCTGGTAATGATGGTGTTGGTGGTGGATCTGATGGTAGTGGCAAGAGCAAAATAGGACCGAATGCAGGAGGTGTTGAGCCTGCGTCATCGTCTGGCTCCATAAGGCTTCGAAGGCTTAGTTTTCTAGGAGTTGGCAAACCGCTTTTAAAGCCAGAGCATCAGGAAAAAGTTTTGTCTTACATTGCTGACTCAGCCTCCAGCTCTATCGCCTCCTCTTCTGAAGTTGTAAAAAGTAAAAGCACTGAGTCGTCATTGGAGGCTCATGTTCATGAACCACACCTTTCCTTGTCTCCTTCACCCCAACCAAGATTGAAGGATGACTCAGGCCATACTACTGATTACTCCATGGAGCTGTTTTCACATACCATGCCTGGATTATCAAGTGAAATGGTGAATTACCCAGGCCAAGATGAATCTGACATGGAGTGCACTGATGCACAGCCGCTGATAGATGATTCTGCTGGTACATTCACTCAGAGCACTACATTGTCCTCGCAGTGTACAGAGCCAGATTCTGACCCTGATGAGACTCAGGTGCCCCTTCCCGCACACTATACCACCATACACGGTGACACAGAGGAAGGTGCACATGACATTGAAGAGGAGGTGATGGATGACCCAGTTGTTGACCCAGATTGGCATCCATTGGGGGAAGAGGGTGCTGCTTCCAATAGCTCAGATGAGGAGGAGCATCCACAGCAGACATCGACATCGCAACAGCTGTTATCTGGCAGGCCCGGAGCACTCCAAAGACAGGTTCCAAAAATCAAAAGAGTTGCTGGACAGCTTGTCCAGACGGTCAAAAGATCACAGCGTGCTAGGCCGCAAAATGTCTGCCAAAGTAGGAAGAGTGCAGTTTGGCACTTTTTTGAACAAAATCCTCATGATCAGGCCAAGGTTATCTGTAAGAGGTGCGCAAAGACCTTTAGCCGAGGGAAAAATCTGAAAAATTTGAATACCAGTTGCATGCTTAGACATTTAACCAGCATGCACTTGCAAGCGTGGACACAACACCAAACCTCAAGTGCCACATGTGCAACTGATCACAAAGAAGGTAGTCAACAACGCTACATTGTTTCCCCCACTGTAAGCCCACCGGTTAGCACAGCAGCAAATGTTGAGGTGTCGTTGCAAGGCCACAGCAATCAGGGAATCCCACTGTTATATCAACGAAATACTGAATCTAGGCCATCAGAAAGAACACCAACTCCTTCACCATCATCAACCCTCTCTCAGTCCGCCCTGTCCACCGCTACTTCCACCATATGAAGCTCTCAAGTCCAGCTCACCCTCCCAGACACTATGAGTAGGTCAAGAAAGTACTCAGTCTCTCATCCGCGTACACTGGGTTTGAACGCCCACATTGCCAAACTAATCTCGTTTGAGATGATGCCCTATCGGTTGGTGGAAAGCGCAGCTTTCCGCAAACTCATGGCCTATGCAGTACCACGCTATGACCTACCCAGTCGCCACTTCTCTCGCAAAGCCATCCCAGCCCTCCACCATCATGTAAAAGACCGCATTGTCCATGCACTCAAGCAGTCAGTGAGTGGAAAGGTGCACCTCACAACTGATGCATGGTCCAGTCGGCATGGCCAGGGCCGTTACGTGTCCATCACTGCGCACTGGGTTAATGTGGTGGATGCAGGGTCCACAGGGGACAGCGGTGGTGGGACAGTGCTGCCTAGCCCATGGTATAGGAAACAGTTGGCTGTAGGCGTTCGACCCTCCTCCTCCTCCTCCAGAAGCGAAAGCTCGTCCACAGAGCGCAGTTGTACGAGCACTCCATCTGCAGTTGCCACTGTTGCACACGAGGTGCCCCCCTATCGAGCAGCTAGTGGAAAGCGTCAGCAGGCTGTGTTGCATATGATGTGTTTGGGCGACAGACACACCGCCGAGGTGCTGGCCGAGTACTTGAAGCGACAAACTGAGTCATGGCTGGGCAGTGTACATCTTGAGGCAGGCAAGGTAGTTAGTGATAACGGCCGTAATTTTGTGGCAGCCATAGCCCTTTCAAAACTCAGCCACATACCTTGCTTGGCTCACACCTTGAACCTGGTGGTGCAGTGCTTCCTCAAAAATTATCTGGAGTTAACAGCCCTGCTCCAGAAGGTGCGAAGACTGTGCGCGCACATCCGCCGGTCGCCTGTACACTCCGTTCGTAAGCAGAAGCTGCAGCGATTGCTCCACCTTCCCAACCACCGCCTCATTATCGACATTGCAACAAGGTGGAACTCCACCCTGCACATGGTGGAGCGGCTGTGCGAGCGGAGGCAGGCCATAATGCATTTGTGGGAGGATACACGGCCAGGCACTTTGAGAGCAGACATGGAGTTGACAGGTGTGCAGTGGTCGAAGCTGAAAGACCTCTGTAAAGTCCTTCAGTGTTTTGAGGAATGCACACGGCTGTTAAGCGCAGACGACGCCATCCTAAGCATGAGCATCCCACTTATGCGTCTGCTCATGCAAACTTTGATGCACCTTAAGGAGCAGGCGTCTGCAGGCAATGTTGATGATGAGGAGGAAGAGGAGGAGGGAATCCTTGATGACATTCAGCCATTGTCTGCTCAGGGACCTCTCCTGGACGAGGTGGAGGAAGAAGAAGAGGAGGAGGATGATGATGATGGGGATGATTACTTAGGGGAGGAGGATGCATCTCGTGGGGCAAGTGAAAATGTTGGCGTGGCAAGGTCTGGTACAGGGTTTGTGCGTGACTGGAGGGATGTGGATTTGCCAGAAAGTGCTCCTCCGCCCAGCCCTCGCAGTGCATCATTGACACCGGGAACATTGGCCCACATGTCAGATTATGCCTTACAGATCCTAAAAAGGGACCCCCGCATTTCCAAAATGATGAACGATGACGACTACTGGTTGGCCAGCATCCTGGATCCACGCTATAAAGGCAAATTACAAAACATCATGCCACAGGAGAACCTTGACCTAATATTGGCTAATAAACAAGCAACTCTGGTAAATCGGTTGCTTGAGGCATTCCCAGCACACAGCAGCAGTGATGGTTCTCACACGAGCCGTATGGGCCGGGGGCAGCTTGGCAGAGGTGTTCATGGTGCACACAGCAGAAGTGGCGTTGGAGACAGGGGTTTCATGACAATGTTGTGGACTGATTTTTCAAGTACCGCTCACACAACTGGTAATACTGCATCGATGGAAAGTGACAGGAGACAGCAGTTGTCAACTATGGTTACAAACTACTTTTCCTCCCATATCGATGTTCTCCCACACAGGTCATTCCCCTTTGGCTATTGGGCCGCTAAACTGGACACCTGGCCTGAATTGGCACAATATGCCTTACAGGAGCTCGCTTGCCCAGCTGCAAGTGTGCTATCGGAAAGAGTCTTCAGTGCAGCTGGATCAATCCTGACAGAAAAAAGGACTTGTCTGTCAACCCAAAATGTGGATGATCTAACCTTCATTAAAATGAACCATGGTTTCCAAGGATTTTGTCCCACCTTCCCCTGATGACACATAGGGTGACAGAAAAATGGCTTGCTTTGGTCCACCTCTTCCTGGGACTTGACCTATTTCGCCTTTTGCATCAGCTGAATGTCCAACATCAACATATGCCACTTTCTAAAACTCCCTAACTGTGCTGCCCCCCCCCCATGGCCGGGGTCACCACCTAGCGCACGACACCGTGCGAGTGCCGTTGCCCTGGACAGGTGGGTAGGCCAACTCTTGGGCGCGGGCACTGGCACAGGGTCCCTCATAGTGCAATCAAGTGTCTCTGCCGGTGGTGGTGCACACCCGCCGTCAGACACCCCCCTGTACTATGAGGGGCCCAGTGCCAGTACCGACGCCCACGAGTGGGCCCCCCTTGCTTGGGCAGGGCCCCAGCATTTGCTATCTTTACCTCTCCCTGCTCATCCGCTGTGTAGTCTGGGCCGTCAAATCCATACTGTGCCTGACACCGTCTGAGCCTGCCTCCTGATGTATAGACATATATTTTGAATGTGTATGCTATCCATACGTGTTATCCGGGGATACGGTACCCTTTCTCACCTTTGTGCAATCACGTGCAATCCATACTGGGCCTAACACCATCTGAGCCTGCCTCCTGATGTATAGACATATATTTTGAATGTGTACGCTATCCATACATGTTATCCGGGGATACGGTACCCTTTCTCACTTTTGTGCAATCACGTGCAAGCCATACTGGGCCTAACACCGTCTGAGCCTGCCTCCTGATGTATAGACATATATTTTGAATGTGTACGCTATCCATACATGTTATCTGGGGATACGGTACCCTTTCTCACCTTTGTGCAATCACGTGCAAGCCATACTGGGCCTAACACCGTCTGAGCCTGCCTCCTGATGTATAGACATATATTTTGAATGTGTACGCTATCCATACATGTTATCCGGGGATACGGTACCCTTTCTCACCTTTGTGCAATCACGTGCAAGCCATACTGGGCGTGAGAACGGCTGGCGAGCTGTTAAGCAAGCTACAGCACCTGTGGTTTGCACACGTAAGTTTTTCATTTTTTCAGGAATGACGGTTAGGCCTAATTCCGGAACTGCGGTTGACCTGCACTTACTGGGAAATCATCGTTCGCGGGTAATAATTGTAATCAGTGATCCCCATCACTAACGTTGTTCAGCGGGTTATCTGCACCTGTAAGCGACAAACGCTGGCCTTTTCAGTGTAGTGCACATGCAGCCACGGACATGTAAGGGCATGACACACCAGTTATTGGCCAGTCTCATGTGCCAGAGCCTCACGTGTCCCTCTAGTAAGCCGGACTCGGACCGCGGAGCATGACGGAGTCTCGTTCGTTAACGGAATTAAGCTTGCAATGTGTGCATCTGTTCTGTAGCTGGCATGGTTGAGGTTTCCCAGGTGGAGTCGAATTTAACCGTAGGCTCCACTCCTGGTGGTGCCCTTCTGGACATTCCTTTAAGGTTCAGCTTTGCAACCATACTGCCCACGTAAAACAAACACTTTGCCTTCATGAACACTGTTTGGAGGGTCATGACTCATGGGAATAACGCCGCCCAATCAGTTAACCTGCAAGAGAGATCCTTCGTTGCTCCCAAGCATGACATCACACTCCCTAGGAGGAAGGTAATGCTACTGTGGCGACCGTACTCCTGGGGCGACACAAGTGCACTGATGCCCAGCCACTGCTCAATGAATCTGCTGGTACATTGACCCAGACCACTACATTCCCCTCGCACGCTACACGGCCTGAATCTGACCCTAATGAAACTCAGGTTACCCTTCCCATATACAGTTCCATCTTAGGCTGGTTTCACATTAGCGCTTTTTAAGCGCATGCACGGCCGGGGGTAGCTCCGCCCCCGAGCCGGCTCTCTGCCCGGCGTGCCCGCCCCTTGCTTGTAGCGCCGCCTCCTAGCGCACAGCGGCGCCTGCGATCGGCGCACCCTATCTTTAGCATAGGGTGCGCCGATCGTGCGCAGGCCGTGCGCTAGTTGCGCTTTGACCTGCGCTGCGCACTTTTGACGGTGCGCCGTGCGCGCCAAAATCCGAAAAGTTTGATTTTGGCGCGCACGGCGCACCGTCAAAAGTGCGCAGCGCAGGTCAAAGCGCAACTAGCGCACGGCCTGCGCACGATCGGCGCACCCTATGCTAAAGATAGGATGCGCCGATCGCAGGCGCCGCTGTGCGCTAGGAGGCGGCGCTACAAGCAAGGGGCGGGCACGCCGGGCAGAGAGCCGGCTCGGGGGCGGAGCTACCCCCGGCCGTGCGTGCGCTTAAAAAGCGCTAATGTGAAACCAGCCTTACACGGTGACAAAGAGGAAGCTGCAGATGAAAGTGCAGGTTCGGCCCACCCGCCATCAGACACACCACCGTACTATCAGGGGCCCTGTGCCAGTGCCATCGCCAACGAGTGGGCCCCCCCGCTTGCTCAGGATCACAGCACTTGCAAGGTTGAAATACTGTGCAGTGAGATGGAAGATGGGGACGACGAGGAGTCCAGACTAGTACAGGGATTCCCAAGCGAGGAGACTTATTTGATTGTTTTCAATGTTGGGACAGCAATTTTTGGGGAGCACTATACTCTGGAGAATGATAGATGGGGCCCACCATACACTGGAACATTCCAAAGGTGGACATCAGACACTGGAGCAGCATTTACAGGGCCCATTATACACTAGAGCATTAGAAATGGGGCCCATTATGTTTGGAGCATTATTTGGGCCCATAAGACAGTGGAGCTTCATCCATGGGGACCAACATATACTGTAGCATTATGTGGAGCTCATCATATACTGTTTCAAACATTATATGGGACCAATGATTCTGTATGGAGAAATAGATGGGCCTCGTCATGAGATGTAAAAAGTGAAGTATTTTTCATTGTACTATACCGCTATTTATCTGCTGTATCGGAGCATGATGAGTTGTGGTATGTGTTAAAGGGGCGCTCTTTCGCCCAGGGCACATGAAAACCTGGAGCCAGCCCTACCCCCCCACAACTTTAGCCAAATAACCCCCATTTTTCAGTGCGTAACTTGTATTATGAAGTTAATTAAGGTTGACAAGCTTAAGTAAGAAGAATTTATGCTTTTGGCATTCAAATGGGCACTGTAGGTGTGTTTCCTGTCCTCCTCTCACTGCCGACTTTTATTCCCCATTGACTTACATTGGGTTTCGTGTTTCGGGACGACCCCGACTTTTCCCTATAATCGGCCGATCTTGCTCTACCCGACTTTTGGAAAAGTCAGGTTTCACGAAACGAAACTCGACCCTAAAAAACCAAAAGTCGCTCAACTCTACTGACGAGCATGGCGGTGCCAGGTCTGATATAGACCTGATGACGCTGTGCGGCCAACCAATCACTGTAATGCCACAACAAACACGGCTGCGGCATTTCAGTGTGTGGCAGACAATCCCTGCATGTTCATTGGCTCACTAAAGAGTGACAAACATGCAGGGCAGGGACCCGAGCTCTCGCCAAGCAACCCCGGAAATACTTGGCAAGCTCTGAGCATCTCGAACGGTGAGATGCTCGGGCGGGTACCGAGTAGTGACGAGCATGTTCACTCATCACTACTCGGGTGTTATCCGAGTATCTTGACCGTGGTTGAATAATATGTTTGCGTCCTTGTGCATGTTTTGTGTCTGTTAGATAGCTGCAAGACTTGTGAGAATTGCCTAACAAACAGGCAATCCCTGCATGTGTTACTGCTGTCTAATAGCCACGAAATATGCATCCGCAAGTACTTGAACATATTACTCGAGCAAGCCCCATGATAGCACCCTATCATGTTTGGATTACATATTATCTAAGCACATTCGCTCATCACTAGTAGCTTCCCATTGCTGAGTGTCCATAATTGGGCCCCTGACCTGGTCAGCCCTTATTGACATTGAGGTAATTTTTGACACATTGTAAGGTTTTAATACTAGAAGTTAGCACCGTCCTGACTGAGTACACCTTGTGTTTGGGAGGATAGGGGAGTTGCTAGTTTTATGAACCAATTTGGCAAAACAAATTTGAAATTACAATCAAGAATTTATTTTTAGGGCATCTTGCCCAACCCTATCATGTGCATTTTTGAAACTATACCATATATACTCGAGTAGAAGCCGACCTGAGTATAAGCCGAGGTGCCTAATTTTGCCACAGAAAACTGGGGAAGCTTATTGACTCGAGTATAAACTTGGGTATTCATTGTCACCTCATCCCTGTACCTGTATGCATGGCTCCCCCATCCTGTCCTGTTATGCATGGCTCCCCCGTCCTGTCCTGGTATGCATAGCTTCCCCCATCGCTGTCCTGGTATGCATGACTCTTTATCCCCTATCCTTGTGTGAATGGTTCCTATTAAAAAATAAAACATCCTACTCTCCTTCCACGTACCCTGGCATCATCTCGTGGGCTACCGGGTCCAGCAGCTCTTTCTGCGCAAAGCAATTATGTGGCCCTGCTCATTAAGGTAATGAATATTCCCTCCACGCCTATGGGAGTGGAGAGTCGTGCATATTCATTACCTTAATGAGCAGGGCCACATGATCGCTCGGCACAGGAAAAGCTGCCGGCGACGGGACCAACAAGATGCTGAGGGATGCGCAAGAGGGGTGAGTAGGATGTCTTCTGGAAGCCGGCGGCTGCGGGTGTCACTGCGTGCTATAAGAGAAATGAATATTCATTTCTCTTTAGCAGCGGCACAGGCTTTAGCCACAGCCACAGACTCGTGCCTCTGTCACCTGCCTCTCCCTCGCCGGCTCCTGCCTCTGTCACCCGCTGTTCCCTCTCCCCCGCCGGCTCTGTGGAACATTTGGCTCGTGTATAAGCTGAGGGGGGGGGGGGGCGTTTTCAGCACAAAAAAGTGCTGAAAAACTCTGCTTATACACGAATATATACGGTAAGTTGAGGTGCACATGAAGTTAAGGATTTAGATAAGCAAATATTTTCAAGAAGTGCTGCTTATTATGGAAAATGTGAAATAATCAGGTTTTTTTTCTTTTCTACAGGTAAGCTTTGGCTTATTGAGGGTCTTCAGCGTGGTAATCCCTTTTTTGTATGTTGGAACACTAATTAGTAAGAATTTTGCAGCTTTACTTGAAGAGCATGACATTTTTGTTCCAGAGGATGATGATGATGATGATTGAGGTATTTATAATTGTATAAAACTGATTCATACTTAACTACTTAAGAGTCTACACTAATTAATTTGGTCTTTTTTTATATTCACTGCTGTCCCTTTATCAATTTGCTTTATATTAAACTAGCTGAAGAGACCGGCGCTGCCCGGGCATAGTAACTAACTACGGTTAGTTATAACAAATTATAATGAATACAGTATATATAAAGCTGAGTGTAGAGCCCTGCCCACTCCGCATACCCACATTCACTATAATATACCACACAATCACGTCAGCCAGAGCTACCGGACTACTACCCCTAATATCCCACATCGTCCCGTCAGCCAGAGCCACCAAACTACTACCCCTAATATTCCACATCGTTCCGTCAGCCAGAGCCACCTGACTACTCCCCCTAATATCCCACATCATCTAATCCCGTCAGCCAGAGCCACCGGACTACTACCCCTAATATCCCACATCATCCCGTCAGCCTGAGGTCAGAACCAGAGCGCTGAGTGGAACGGTCCTAACTTCCATAATGGGGATCCCTTTAAGAGAGGCCTGGTGTCAGACCCAGAGCGCTGAGTGGATTTGCCCTGACTTCCATACCAATGATCCCTTTAATAGAAGCCTGGGGTGAGAATCAGAGCGCTGAGGGATTTACCCTAACTTCCATAATGGAGATCCCTTTAAGAGAGGCCTGGGGTCAGTACCAAAGCGCAGAGTGGATTTGCCCTCACTTCCATACTGGGGATCCCTTTAAGAGGGGCCTTGGGTCAGAACCAGAGCGCTGAGTGGATTTGCCCTAACTTCCATAGCGGGGATCCCTTTAAGAGAGCCTGGGGTCAGAACCAGAGTGCAGAGTGGATTTGCCCTGACTTGCATACCAATGATCCCTTTAATAGAACCCTGGGGTCAGAATCAGAGCACTGAGGGATTTGCCCTAACTTCCGTACAGGAGATCCCTTTAAGAGAGCCTGGGGTCAGTACCAGAGCATTTGAAGGCAATTGCCCTGACTTCCATATTGGGGATCCCTTTAAGAAAGGCCTGGGGTCAGTACCAAAGCACAGAGTGGATTGTCCCTAACTTCCATACCAATGATCCCTTTAAGAGACCCTGGGGTCAGAACCACAGAGCTGAGTGGAACGGTCCTAACTTCCATACCGGGGATCCCTTTAAGAGAGGCCTGGAGTCAAAACCAAAGCGCTGGATGGATTTGCTCTGACTTCCATACCAATGATCCCTTTAAGGTGGAGGATGTGTGATGGGTACATAGGCACGGGAGGGGGTGATTCATTTCTGTCATGTGCTCTCTGCTCCTTTCTAGGGGCAGACAATGGCTGGGAGCTTATGTTCCCGGGGATGCTAGATTTCTCCCACCATGTCAGTGTCTGCTGAGGTGTTGTCAAGTGGGAAAACTTGCTCATAGCAACCATTCACAGCTCAGCTCCTTTTAACCTGCTCTGGTGAAATGAGAGATGCTTAGTGATTGGTTGCAAGGAAAACAGTTGTTCATAGCAACCAATCACAGCTCAGCTTCTTTTGAACAGCTCTGGTGAAATGTAAGATGCTTCGTGATTGGTTGGTGATACACACACATTCAGTTTTATATATATAGAGATGGAACCTGTTACCTTGCATTCATATCTTGTAGTATTTAGTTTGGAAATTGTAGAGCAATCGATATCCAAGAAGTAACATGTCACTCTATACAAGGAGAAATGTTACTTTTTGGATCCCGGTGTCTCCTGACATTTTGCACTGACAACGGGTAGTACCCTGAAACAGTGACTTCAAATTAAGATTCTGGTTTTGGCTTTTATCCTAAGTGTTGTAACAAGGCTCGTTAAAGGGTTAACATTGACTTTTAGGATTGCTACTTCCCATAGGTGACACTAGAGTTCTAGTCCTCTTTCTCTCTGAAGAGACTATTTACATAGAGAAATCGTTTAAATTTTAATCGCAAGTGCTGTGGGCAGACACTGCACCTCCAGCTCTCATGCGCTCCTTATTCCCTGGCCAAGATTGGTATTCGGTTTTTGCCTGACAGGTCACTCTTTTCCTCCCCGAGATTTTGCCCAGATACCGAAGATGGATAGTCGCAAGCCATCAAACAAAGAAGAACTGCTTAAAGGGAATCTGTCACCCCATTTTTAGACTATAAGCTGCCGGCACCGCCATCAGGGGCTTATCTACAGCATTCTGTAATGCTGTAGATAAGCCCCCGATGTAACCTGAAAGAGAAGAAAAACGAGTTAGATTATACTCACCAGGGGGTGGTCCGGTCTTGGTCGGATGGGTGTTGCGGTCCGGCGCCTCGCATCTTCTAACGGTGACGTCCTCTTCTTTGCTGCCTGTCGTGGCTCTGGCGCAGGTGCACTGCTCTGCCCTTTCGGAGGCAGAGCAGAATACTGCAGTGCGCAGGCGCCGGGATGATTTAGCGAATCCTGCTTTGAGCAGAGGGTTGGACCAGATGGCCCAGGAGGTCCCTTCCAACTCTACGATTCTATGATTCTATGATTCTATGACCTCTCCTGGAACCTGCGCACTGCAGAACTCTGCTCTGCCCTCAACAGGGCAGAGCAGTACGCCTGCACCGTAGCCACGACAGGCAGCAAAGAAGAAAACGTCAGCGTTAGGAAATGGGTGGTGCCGGACCGGACGGCGACACCCATCGGACCGAACACCAGGGTGAGTATAATCTAACTCCTTTTTCTTCTCTTTCAGGTTACATAGGGGGCTTATCTACAGCATTACTGAGTGCTGTAGATAAGCCCCAGATGACGGTGCCGGCAGCTCATAGTCGAAAAATGGGGTGACAGATTCCCTTTAAAATTTTGTACTAGAAGTGGCATAAGGTCACCCAAAAGCAGTGTGAAAGACTGGGGTAAAGCATGCCAAGACGCATGAAAGCTGTAATTAAAAATCATGGTTATTCCACAAAATATTGATTTCTGAACTCTTCCTGAGTGTTGTTTCTAAATGAATTATAAATTTGTTTTCTTAGCATTATTTGAGGTCTGCAATCACTGCATTTTTTTGTTATTTTGGCCATTTCTCATTTTCTGAAGATAAATACAAAATTTAGTGCTTGGAAATTCGAAGACATGTTGTCAGTAGTTGATAGAATAAAAGAGCAAATATATATATATAATATATACAGTGGGGCAAAAAAGTATTTAGTCAGTCAGCAATAGTGCAAGTTCCACCACTTAAAAAGATGAGAGGCGTCTGTAATTTACATCATAGGTAGACCTCAACTATGGGAGACAAACTGAGAAAAAAAAATCCAGAAAATCACATTGTCTTTTTTTTTCATTTTATTTGCATATTATGGTGGAAAATAAGTATTTGGTCAGAAACAAGCAATCAAGATTTCTGGCTCTCACAGACCTGTAACTTCTTCTTTAAGAGTCTCCTCTTTCCTCCACTCATTACCTGTAGTAATGGCACCAGTTTAAACTTGTTATCAGTATAAAAAGACACCTGTGCACACCCTCAAACAGTCTGACTCCAAACTCCACTATGGTGAAGACCAAAGAGCTGTCAAAGGACACCAGAAACAAAATTGTAGCCCTGCACCAGGCTGGGAAGACTGAATCTGCAATAGCCAACCAGCTTGGAGTGAAGAAATCAACTGTGGGAGCAATAATTAGAAAATGGAAGACATACAAGACCACTGATAATCTCCCTCGATCTGGTGCTCCACGCAAAATCCCACCCCGTGGGGTCAGAATGATCACAAGAACGGTGAGTAAAAATCCCAGAACCACGCGGGGGGACCTAATGAATGAACTGCAGAGAGCTGGGACCAATGTAACAAGGCCTACCATAAGTAACACACTACGCCACCATGGACTCAGATCCTGCAGTGCCAGACGTGTCCCACTGCTTAAGCCTGTACATGTCCGGGCCCGTCTGAAGTTTGCTAGGGAGCATTTGGATGATCCAGAGGAGTTTTGGGAGAATGTCCTATGGTCTGATGAAACCAAACTGGAACTGTTTGGTAGAAACACAACTTGTCGTGTTTGGAGGAAAAAGAATACTGAGTTGCATCCATCAAACACCATACCTACTGTAAAGCATGGTGGTGGAAACATCATGCTTTGGGGCTGTTTCTCTGCAAAGGGGCCAGGACGACTGATCCGGGTACATGAAAGAATGAATGGGGCCATGTATCGTGAGATTTTGAGTGCAAACCTCCTTCCATCAGCAAGGGCATTGAAGATGAAATGTGGCTGGGTCTTTCAACATGACAATGATCCAAAGCACACTGCCAGGGCAACGAAGGAGTGGCTTCGTAAGAAGCATTTCAAGGTCCTGGAGTGGCCTAGCCAGTCTCCAGATCTCAACCCTATAGAAAACCTTTGGAGGCAGTTGAAAGTCCGTGTTGCCTAGCGAAAAGCCAAAAACATCACTGCTCTAGAGGAGATCTGCATGGAGGAATGGGCCAACATACCAACAACAGTGTGTGGCAACCTTGTGAAGACTTACAGAAAACGTTTGACCTCTGTCATTGCCAACAAAGGATATATCACAAAGTATTGAGATGAAATTTTGTTTCTGACCAAATGCTTATTTTCCACCATAATATGCAAATAAAATGAAAAAAAAACAATGTGATTTTCTGGATTTTTTTTCTCAGTTTGTCTCCCATAGTTGAGGTCTACCTATGATGTAAATTACAGACGCCTCTCATCTTTTTAAGTGGTGGAACTTGCACTATTGCTGACTGACTAAATACTTTTTTTCCCCACTGTATGTGTGTGTGTGTGTGTGTGTGTGTGTGTGTGTGTGTATATGTATGTATGTGTATATATATATATATATATATATATTATAGTGTGTATGTATAATACATGCATACATACATGCAGTGTGGGCCATTTATATGGATACACCTAAATAAAATGGGAATGGTTTGGTGATATCAACTTCCTGTTTATGGCACATTAGTATATGGGAGGGGAAGACTTTTCAAGATGGGTGGTGAACATGGCAGCCATTTTGAGGTTGGCCATTTTGGATCCAACTTTATTTTTTCCAATGGGAAGAGGGTCATGTGACACATCAAACTTATTGAGAATTTTACAAGAAAAACAATGGTGTGCTTTGCTTGGTTTTAACGTAACTTTATTCTTTCATGAGTTATTTACAAGTTTCTCTTTGTTTACAGCCATTGGCATGTTGCAGAGGTTAACACGTGAGGAGCGGCTAGAAATTGCGCTGATGTCTGGTGAACGCAGTACGCGGGTCATGGCAGCAGATTTCAATGCAAGACACCCTACGCAAGAAAACTGTCACCATTCCCATTTTATTTATATGTATCCATATAAATAGCCCATCCAAAAACGTTTGCCTCATCACTGAACATAATGTTCTGTGTAAACTGAGGGTCCTGTTCCATTTTTGGTTTTGCACATCCTGCAAATTCAGCACGCCAATCTGGGTCACCAACCATTCCCATTTTATTTAGGCGTATCCATTTAAGTGGCCCACCCTGTGTGTGTGTATGTATATATGTACAGTACAGACCAAAAGTTTGGACACACCTCATTCAAAGAGTTTTTTCTTTATTTTCATGACTATGAAAATTGTAGATTCACTCTGAAGGCATCAAACCTATGAATTAACACATGTGGAATTATATAATTAACCAAAAAGTGTGAAACAACTGAAAATATGTCTTATATTCTAGGTTCTTCAAAGTAGCCACCTTTTGCTTTGATTACTGCTTTGCACACTCTTGGCATTCTCTTGATGAGCTTCAAGAGGTAGTCACCGGAAATGGTCTTGAAGGAGTTCCCAGAGATGATTAGCACTTGTTGGCCCTTTTGCCTTCACTTTGCGGTAGAGCTCACCCCAAACGATCTCGATTGGGTTCAGGTCTGGTGACTGGAGGCCAGGTCATCTCGCGTAGCACCCCATCACTCTCCTTCTTGGTCAAATAGCCCTTACACAGCCTGGAGGTGTGTTTGGGGTCATTATCCTGTTGAAAAATAAATGATGGTCCAACTAAACGCAAACCGGATGGAATAGCATGCTGCTGCAAGATGCTGTGGTAGCCATGCTGGTTCAGTATGCCTTCAATTTTGAATAAATCCCCAACAGTGTCACCAGCAAAGCACCCCCACACCATCACACCTACTCCTCCATGCTTCACAGTGGGAACCAGGCATGTAGTTCACCGTTCACCTTTTCTGCGTCGCTCAAAGACATGGTGGTTGGAACCAAAGATCTCAAATTTGGACTCATCAGACCAAAGCACAGATTTCCACTGGTGTAATGTCCATTTCTTGTGTTCTTTAGCCCAAACCAGTCTCTTCTGCTTGTTGCCTGTCCTTATCAGTGGTTTCCTAGCAGCTATTTTACCATGAAGGCCTGCTGCACAAAGTCTCCTCTTAACAGTTGTTGTAGAGATGTGTCTGCTGCTAGAATTGTGTGTGGCATTGACCTGGTCTCTAATCAGAGCAGCTGTTAACCTGCGATTTCTGAGGCTTGTGACTCGGATGAACTTATCCTCCGCAGCAGAGGTGACTATTGGTCTTCCTTTCCTTGGGCGGTCCTCATATGAGCCAGTTTCTTTGTGGCGCTTGATGGTTTTTGCCACTGCACTTGGGGACACTTTCAAAGTTTTCCCAATTTTTCAGACTGACTGACCTTCATTTCTTAAAGTAATGATGGCCACTCGTTTTTCTTTACTTAGCTGCTTTTTTTCTTGCCATAATACAAATTCTAACAGTCTGTTCAGTAGGACTATCAGCTGTGTATCCACCAGACTTCTGCACAACGCAACTGATGGTCCCAACCCCATTTATAAGGCAAGAAATCCCACTTATTAAACCTGACAGGGCACACCTGTGAAGTGAAAACCATTTCCAGTAACTACATCTTGAAGCTCATCAAGAGAATGCCAAGAGTGTGCAAAGCAGTAATCAAAGCAAAAGGTGGCTACTTTAAAGAACCTAGAATATAAGACATACAGTATTTTCAGTTGTTTCACACTTTTTTGTTAATCATATAATTCCACATGTGTTAATTCATAGTTTTGATGACTTCAGAGTGAATCTACAATTTTCATAGTCATGAAAATAAAGAAAACTCTTTGAATGAGAAGGTGTCCAAACTATATATATATATATATATATATATATATATATATATATATATATATCTCCTATTTGTATTTACTGTATGTAATTCATCTCTGCTATCCTGTTGGCTCCTGCAGTGATTTTACACTACGCAGCGACATGGAAATTCGGAGACAGGTTGTCAGACGTTTGTAGACTAAAAGAACAATTTACATTTTACTCAAAAATATACCCATAAAGAGAAAAATCAGACAAACTGAATATTTGGAAGTGGTCTCTTAATTTTGCCAGAACTGTATATTGCCGTCTAGAAGTATTAAAATCTTTTTCTTCTTTTACAGACACTGCATGAGACAACCCCACCACAAAAGAAAAATGCTAGCTGATATCTGGCTATGAGCTGTACTGTTTACTCGGTTGTTTTTTTTTTTGCTCTATTATCTGTAAATACTGTCATGAAATCTCGTTGTGGTATTCCAGGTATCAGAGTTAATATTAAAAAAAAGATATTAAACAGAACTTACAAATAACTTAGAATTATTTTTCAGTCATACATAAATGCTATTTTACAAATTGGTAGTGCAAATATGCAAACATATTTTAATTATAGCCTATGGAAAGTTACTGCTCTATTCTAATAAAATTAACTGAAGGTATGATTATAATTTTAACTAAGAAGTAGGGATTAGCAAACCCGAACAATAAAGTTCACGATTCGTACCGAACATCCATGGTACTGTTTGGATTCGGCAGCCTAATAAAGCTTATTGAAAGGCTACAGCCAACAAGATCTGTCTGTGGGCACTTCTGGCCCAATGATTGGCCAGCTCCCAATGTGACCCGACCTGTATAAAGGCCTGGATCACGTGTTGCGCCGCAATTTTGACGCCTGGTGCCTTAACAGCATGGTGTACAGACCCATGAGAGCCTGGTGCAGCATGCCCTGACAGCCATCTGTAGAGTACCCTAACAGCTTTGTGCAGTGTGCCTGTAATGCAGCCTGCCCATAATACAGCCTTGGGGTAGCGTGCCCGTTACACAGCCTGGTGCTCGTGCCTGTAATAATGTGTGGTGCACATGCCCATAATACAGCATGGTGCTCATATCTGTAATGCAGGATGCCTGTAATACAGCCTGGTACAGCATGACTGTAATACAACCTGGGGTAGCATGCCCGTAATACATCTCTTCCACAGTCAACAATGTGATCGCTTCTTTCCATGCCTTCATTGACAGATTCAGGCTGTATATGGTGATCTGTAGACAGATATTCACAAAAGAATTTAAAATTAACTGATTTAAGACCATTCACAGTTTCACAGATAGTCGTGGGACAGGACCTCTTCCAAACTTTCTCCTATCCAATCTATTTCACAATCTTTTTGAGATCTTCCCAAAAAAATTTTTGAGGCCAAGTCATGTTCTTGCTTTGTCCCATCTTGTATTTCCCGTTTCTGTGGGTGTACTGTGCCAAAAACCCTGTGTGAGTGTACTCTTCAAAACAACCTCTGTGGGGGAATTCTGCGTTAACAGCTTCCTTGGGTTTTTTTTTTTTTGTGCTTTTAATTTTTTGTAGCCCCCAAACATTGGGAATGCCAAATAGAACTAACAAACTGTGGTGGAGTGTAAATGAGGAAGACCCATCAATTAGTACGTGGATTGGTGTGAAGATGTACTTTCACCATGTTGTTGTAACGCTGACTCCTCCTAATATGGACCTTTGCAGATGGTGGTGCTGGATGTTGTGGCATGCTTAGACATGTTTTCCACATTTTGGCCAGGCTAACCCTTCCAAGGTGGTGCCAGTGCCCCATTTTCATTAGAAATTTTTTTCTCCTCCACCTTTTTCTTCCCCTGAGCCTTCAATTTCATGTGAGAACACTGTCAGTACTGCGTCTACCAGTGCGCACTTCTATTCTTGTATTTTCCTATCCCACTCCACTGACAGAAGTAAGGATGGTGCGTTGTCCTTGTACTGAGGATCCAGCAGTGTGGCCACCCAGTTATCGGCACTGGTAATAATCGACGCAACTCGGCAGTCGTTGCGCACACACAGCAGCATGTATTGGCTCGTGTGCAAGCCTGCCCATAGGCAACATCAAGCTGTCATCAATGGGAGGTGTATCGTCTGTGTCCTCTCTATCTCTCCAGACATGCTACTTTGAGTGCCACCCTGCTGTGAACAGTGTTTTACCCCCTCAACCTCAAGAAAAATCTTGACTGGACAGTTGTGTAACCGCCCACTGTTGGTACAGGAACCCACCCTCCAAGCCATGTGGGGACGATTGGCCTGATAATGGCGTGAATTGTCTCTGTTCCTCCTTCTGTTCCTCCTCCTCATCCATCATCGCCTGAAATGTTTTTATTCAAAAAGGCATAAAAGTGGGATAGTAACGCAGATAGACGATAGAGAATTTTATACTGGAGAATTCGTCAGATAGCACCTCCCCATCGATTAAATGGGAATCATTAAAATGTGTCCTGAGATTAATTTTAATTAAGCGAGGTACCAGAATAAAAAAGGAAAGCTCTCAAACCCTCAAGGATGCTATCCAGGTGAACAGGCACACAGAACGCTCTCTCTACTGCAACTCTCAGAGAACTTCTTAAAGCTAGACTCAAGGTTAAAGGGGTTGTCCGGGCTTTTCACATAATCTCAGGGCATATCTGGGCTGCAGAATGCTGACAATAAGTAACTTACCTTCTGTGGCCAGTTTGCATGCTTTCCAAGATATGATCTCTTGCTTCTATGAAAAACGTCCAGGGGGGGTGTGTTCTGGCATTGAAATGAGAACTGGTCGTTTCCTCCTACTCTACTAAAAACATGCTGTCTGTAGCAACAACGCCACCCTCCATAGCAACAGGCCCTCCCCGACCACATGAACAAGCCTATCCCTCCTCACACAGTAACAAATCCTCCCCCTCTAGCAGCCTCACTGCAGAGAGCAGAACCACCCAGCTGCTCCTCCCCCAGACACACGCTGAACAGTGATCTATGGAAAGTGAAACTATTGAGGAGAAAACGACCAGTTCTCATTTCAATGCCAGAACACACACCCTGGATGTTTTTCTTACAAGCAAGAGATGATATCTTGGAAAGCATGCAAACGAGCCACAGAAGGTAAATTACTTATTGTCAACATTCTGCAGCCCAGATATGCACTGAGATAATGTGAAAACCCCTTTAAGCGTATACTTGTATCTTCATATATTCGGTTCCTACAGCTAGGGTGTAGTAAATTCTATGACTATGGCAGCAAGCATGGGTGAATGCTAGCTACAGCTCTGAGATAAAATTACACAAAATCATACCCCTTGTGTCAAGAATGCACGTAGCCTTCAAGATCATGCCACTTCTGAGATTGCGGAGGTTTTCCCAAACTTATTACTCCAAACGATACAATCTTCCAGGGGAAGATTCACATCTCATCCACGCCTCATCCCCTTTTAAAAACCTGCCAGTAGATGTAGAAAACATGAGATGCCTTTCTCTCCTCAGGAGCTCACAAAGGTCTTCCAGGAAATAAAAGCCCTGGCCCTGATGGCCTAACCTCCCTATTTTGTAACTCTTTTCAGACACCGCTAATCCTGTTAATGCTCCAGTCTTTTAACTATATTTCTGCATCCAATTTTTTCCTACTCAAGCAACCTCTGCACATGTCACCATCATTTCCAAAACTGGAAAGGATCCTCATTTATGTGCCAGCTATTGCCCAATCTCTTTTCTTGCTGTCAACATCAAAATATACAGTGGGTATGGAAAGTATTCAGACTCCTTGAAATTTTTCAATTTGTTTCATTGCAGCCATTTGGTAAATTCAAAAAAGTTCACTTTTTTTCTCATTAATATACACTCTACACCCCATCTTGACTGAAAAAAAAACCCAGAAATGTTGAAATTTTTGCAAATTTATTAAAAACGAAAAGCTGAAATATCACATGGTCATAAGTAGTCAGACCCTTTTCTCTGACACTCATATATTAGTCACATGCTGTCTATTTCCTTGTGATCCTCCTTGAGATGGTTCTACTTCATTGGAGTCCAGCTGTGTTTAAACTGATAGGACTTGATTTGTAAAGGCACACACTTGTCTATATAAGAGCTCACAGTGCATGTCAGACCAAATGAGAATCATGAAGTCAAAGGAACTGGCCAAGGAACTCGGACAGAATTGTGGAAAGGCACAGATCTGGCCACGGTTACAAAAATAATTTCTGCAGTGGCCTCCATAATCCTTAAATGGAAGAAGTTTGGGACCACCAGAAATCTTCCTAGACCTTGCCGTCCAGCCAATCTGCGCAATCGTAGGAGAAAAACCTTGGTGAGAGAGGTAAAGAAGAACCCCAAGATCACCGTGGCTGAGCTCCAGAGATGCAGTAGGGAGATGAGAGAAGGTCCACAAAGTCCGCTATCACTGCAGCCCTCTGTAAGAGGAGAAAGCAGTTCATCTGATGCAGAGACAGAGAAGGGTTAACAGTTTTTTTTTTTACACTAAACAGTAGTTCACAACAGTACTGGCAGGGAGGCAATGAAATAGGGTAACAGAGATATACAAAATAAACAGTGCAATTATCGGTTGAAGTTCTGGCAGGGGGAAGGCTGTAATATCTCAAGGCGGCGTCGCAAATGGTACACAAAGTCTCTGGCTCTGTTCCGCAAGAAGGAAGAGCACTGTCGCGGTCTTCCAAGTAGTCTCTAGGCTGTGCCGATGGTATCCTAACCGAAACAACAATATCCGATGGTTTGCTCGCAGACGGTAACTCAATAACGTCAGGGGAAATCTCTAAGTCAGCACATGGAGGCCTGGAAGCAGGGGAGTCAGTAGGCGCTGCAGAGAGGGAGTCAACCATCGCCTTGCCGCCAAGTCTGTCCCATTCCCGCACTCAGTCCCCCTTAAGTACCCCACGCTCCCTGCTGTCTGACCAGCCTTAAAGCGGACCGCACACCGCTGATTCTGTCTTGTCTCATCTTCTTACACCCCCCACTCTTCACTCGCCATTCCATGGGCGAGGCATCTGGAGCACAACTGGGAAGTTTGCTTTCAGTTTCAGCGGTTTGCCGCCAAACGAATTGGTCTTCATTATACCATATGGGGAGCTGGCCAGCCATAGTTCGCTCAGAGCGACGTAGATTGGAAGGAATAGTGGTGTATTCTGACGGGCAGGACTGACTTCATTCGCCACAACGTTGTCCCCAGGAATCTCAGGGTCCTGACCCGTGGCCGTACCTTCAGATGGTTGTTTTAGATCTTCCTCTTCCTACCCTACGGCCACTGGAGCTGCTTCTTCAGAAACTCTGGGAGGTTCCTCCCTTCTTCTGGGATCTTGAGAAAGGCATTGCCGGAGCATATTCCTATGCAGCACCCGAGTTGGCGCATTCTCTTCTCCTTCTGGAAGAACTTCATATAAAGCAGGGTTCCCCAATTCTAGTCCTCAAGGCCCACCAACAGATCATATTTTCAGGATTTCCTTAGTATTGCTCAGGTGATAACTGCATCACCTGTGCAATACAATGGAAATCCTGAAAGCATGATCTGTTGGTGGGCCTTGAGGACTAGAATTGGGGCAATACAAAGGAAATCCTGAAAGCATGATCTGTTGGTGGGCCTTGAGGACTGGAGTTGGGGAACCCTGATATAAAGGACCCTCCACACCAACTCGACACTTCACTCTGTAGGGTCTACTTTCCCATCTGTTCTCCAGTTTGTCACGGGGACGCTTGTCCCTCAACAACACTCGATCGCCCACCTGTAGATCTGTCCCCTTAAGAGGAATCTTCTCCACATGTTCCAGCTCCCGGAGCTGGGTCAGCACCAGATGATGTAGGGTCTGTAACCGGTGGCGATATTCTCTGACCCAGATAGACACACCCGTCCGTGGGTAGTCTTCCCCTGAATCCAGCTCCATGATCTTTCCTACTCACCCAAACAACAAGGAATACGGCGTGTGGCCCGTGGTCTGATGGACTCGATTGTTGTATATCCACACAAGTTGGGAAACATATTCTGGCCACCTGGCCTTCCGATCATCTTCCAGAGTCCGTAACATTCGAATTAGGGTACGGTTGAATCGTTCGCAGGCCCAGATTCCCTGGGGATGGTATGGTGTGGTATGTGACCTGTCAAACTGAAAGATCCACTGTAATTTGTCCATCACTTTGCCCAAGAAACACGCTCCCTGATCTGAATGGATCCGCTGTGGACACCCATACACCTGGACGAAGTGTTTGCAGATGGCATACGCAGCAGTCTCAGCTGTCTGATCTCGGGTGGGCATCACCACTGCAAATTTCGTGAAGTGGTCTATCATCAATCAATCAAATTTATTATCGCCAAGTACATATTACATATATACAAGGAATTCTTTGTGGCAAAGAGGCAACATAATATATAACAACAGATACAACAAGTAACATCTAACAAGACAGATACAGTATATAGTCTACACATGACGATTTAATTGTTGAACAGAGAGTGGATAGAAGCTGTTCATATGGCGGTTGGTGCTGCATTTGGGGACTCTGAAGTGACGTCCTGAAGGGAGTAGTTGGAATGAGGAGTGTCCCGGGTGAGAGGGATCGGATGAAATTTTCAATGCATGGGATCGAATACTCTTATAAAGATCCTGGATTTTAGGCAGGGGGGAACCTATAATTCTCTCTGCTGTTCTGAAAGTCCTTTGTAAGCGGAGTTTGTCATGCACAGAGGCTCCCCCTTACCAGACTATCAGAGAGGAACAAATCACAGATCTGATGACAGCATTAAAGAATAAGATCAGCAGATTCTTAGACAAACCATATCTATACCAGTTTTTTTTTAGTGTTGAGTACAAGATTATTGGCTTTACACCAGTCACATATTCTTTTCACCTCACTCCGATACAAGTCTTCAGCATTTCCCCTGATGAGACCAATCAGTGTCATATCATCGGCAAATTTCAAGATTTTTACTGAGTCTGCTGAAGAGATGCAATCATTCGTATAGAGAGAAAACAGTAACGGGGACAAAACACACCCCTGAGGTGCCCCGATGTTTGTGACCAAGGTGTCCGAAGTGAATGGTCCAACTTTTACACTCTGTATCCTGGCTGTCAGGAAGTTATAAATCCACAAGCATAAGTTGAGAGGGACTCCAAGAGCTACCATTTTGTTACGAAGTAAATTCGGATCAATGGTATTGAACGCTGAGCTAAAGTCCATGAAAAGAATCCGGACATATGAGTGCAGTTCATCTGTATGATCCAAAATGTACTTCAGTGCCAGATTGAGTGTCGTTTGCCGAACGATTCTCCTTATAGGCAAACTGAAGCGGGTCCCATAGCTTCTGCGTGAATTTTATCAGGTGGGACATCATAATTCTTTCGAAGACTTTCATAGCTACAGATGTGAGTGCTACTGGTCTATAGTCATTCAACTCAGAGGATCCCACTTTCTTGGGGACAGGGATAATTGTGGAACTTTTCCAACACTGAGGTACAACGCACTCTTTCAGTGACACATTGTATATATTTGTCAGTATAGGGGCAAGCTGGGTAGCACATACTTTCAGACACATTGGAGATACACCATCAGGGCCAGGTGCCTTTTTGACCTTAAGTCCCTTCAGGATGCGTATCACCTGTGCCTCGGAGATCACTACTCCGAGGCAGATCATAACTAGGCAGTGGTCATATCCCTGGTGAGCTGGCCCGATGATCGTTAAGTAATCAACAGTCAATATTTCCAGAGGGGCGGAGGTCACTATAGTCGGCATCGGAGCCCGTTGTTCTGAGGACTTGGCCAACTCACAGGCTCGTCAGAGCCTGCAAACCACCTCAACTGCTGCTGTCATTCGTGGATGGTAAACAAATTGTTGGAGGCATTGAAACATTTTCTCAGGGCAGAAGTGAGCCCCTCTCATGAGTGTCGCGAGCCAGTGCAGGTAGTACTGTTTCTGGTATCACCACCTGCCAGGAAGCCCTTCCCGGAGTTGCACCTTTCGGTATAGTAGTCCATTTCTCATCTGCAGCCGCTACCACTGCCGGAAGATCTTCAATGCTTCTGGAGTCAAGCACTTCGCTTTTCTGGACTAGGTAGTTCCCCCTTTGTCACCCAGTGCCTAAATAGAGTTCACGGTCCTCCTGCTGTAACTGCACGCATTCATCTCGGGATCTCCCCAGCACTCCTTCATGTTGGGAGACCTGCATCTGGTCCAACGTGGCCACTGCAGTCCCAGCGGTCCTTCAGAACCTGGGAACCTCCTCCCCTGTAACGATTCGTCCTACTCTTCCCCGGCGGTGCATGTCTTGCTTGAGACAGGGCGCCACCCATCGTTCTAAGGTGCCTAGCTTAGCATTCTCCAGGTGTGCCAACGGGTTATCAGTACGGAACAGCACCTCCAAGCCAGACAGGTATTCTGCGATTTCTCTCCATCATAGTCCAGCTTGAAGGAGCTGTAGTTGTCGGGGTTGCGCTCAGAATCGTGAAGGGACCAACTGGCATAGGCGGTCACCCTCTCCTTTCCGTCCTGCACCTGCGACAACACCGCTCCAAGACCTTGTAAGCTTCAGTCACTGTGGAGAATGAACGGTAAAGAGAAGTCCGCATAGGCCAGTACCGGGGACTCGGTTAATGCTTTTTTCAACTCTCAGAACGCCTTCTCCTGTCTTTCTTCCCAGCGAATGGATTTTCCCTTGGCATTCGGGGGCACCCCTTTTCAGGAGTTCAAGCAACAGTTGCACCACCCGGATGAAGTTCTTCACAAAACGTCGGTAGTATCTTGTTAGACCTAGGAACACATGGACATCCTTCACGCTTTCTGGAATCGGCTAGTCTCTGATCACCACAATCTTCTCATTTGATCGTCGCACTCCTTCAGCAGAAACAACATGCCCCAGGTACTTGATCTGAGTCCGGAACAGGTGGCACTTTTGAGGTTTCACTTTTAGCCCGTACTTCTGTAGACAGCTCAACACCTGCTCCAGTCCCCGCAAATGGTCCTCAAACGTAGCAGCGTACACAATGATGTCATCCAAGTAGATCAGGGTAGCCTCAAAGTTCATGTCACCTAGACACCTCCATCAGCTGGTGGAACGTACCGGGGGCATTGGCCAATCCGAACGGCATTCGGTTAAATACAAAAAGGCCCATGGGGAGTATAAAGGCCGTCTTCGCCCGATCCTTTTCGGACATGGGCACTTGCCAATAACCACTTGCGAGATCCAATGTGGAAAAGAATTTGACCTTACCTAATGCAGACAGAGACTCTCTTCAATCTAGGGCAGGGAATACGAGTCACGTACAGTACAGGCGTTAAGCTTACGGTAGTCCACACAGGACCTCAGGGTCCCATCTTTTTTTCATTCTAACACAATAGGGGCCGCCCATGGACTTTGGCTTTCTCTGATGACACCCGCCTGCAGCATCTGACCGAGAATATCTCTCACTTCCTGGTATAAGGTTACAGTGTGGCCGTGGCCAGCTTCTCGCTGAATCAACATGATCCCTCTCCGTCCGAGATCTCTCCCACCCAGGGATACCTGCATCCAGACCACCCCTGTGACCAGGATGGGCAGGTGGTTTGCGGAGGTCAATCTCATGACTGGGCCCCATTCAGGCCTCAGGATTTCCGGGAAGTGCTGTCGAAAATATGCTTCTGGCATTGTGGTCACCTGCGACCCGGTATCCACCAAACAGCGTACTGCTCGTCCATCAATTTTTGCCCACTCCAGTGGACATGTTGATGCTAGGTCCATGGGACTTCCACTACTCCTTCCTCTCCATTCTGGCTCCGGAGCCCTTTAGTTTAACAGGCGGTGTACTCCTTGGCCAAATGTACTATTTCTCCGCAATTGTAGAATGCAAAAGACCTCGGCCGATGGGCCCTTCGGTCCTCATTACAAGCATTTGTCCCGCCCTGACTAGTCTCTGCTTTCTCTTTCTTCATCTGGGCCAGCTCTCCTTGAATGTTCACTAGCTCTCGTCGCTTCTCTTGGGCCCATTGAGGTTCGACTGCCAACTGAAATGTAAGTTCACCACTCTGGACCTTCCCTACCCGGACTGTCACCCCCTGCTCCTGTACATGTGAGCGGGCTTCTCTTCCTTGTCAGCAAAAGTGATGCGAGGGTTTACCCGCACCCTCTCTCTCAACGTCTGCTAGATAAGGATGTCACATAATCCGGTCGCCAACAAGTCACGCAGCATCACATCCGTCTGCCCTATTCCTATCCCATCTTTTCTAACAATGGCGGGGTGGAGTTCTTGTAGTGCATTCATTTATTGGGTGACTGTCTCCCCCTCTCTTTGCATATGGCTTAACAAACGTGTCCTAAGTTCCGCTACGTCAGTGGGGTCCCCATGAGTCTCCTCCAATATCTGAAGTACTTTAGCAAATGTATCACGGTCCCGGGGGGTACACAACATCACAGAATCTCGGGCCTCTCCTTCTAGAGCCATAATGGCCACTTCAGCATCGAGTGCAGGGGTCATGGGGTGCATTCTCATCATACCCTTCATGCGCTCCGTCCATCTCCACAACATAGTATTAGACCCCGTAAACTTTGGCAAATTGCTCAACATGGCTCCTAGAGAAATGCTGGTTCTGAGCCCCACCGCATGTTCTGCTGTCTCTGTGCTACTAGACTGCATCCTGCTGACTACGCCAAAATGTAAGCGGAGAATGCAGTTCGTCTGATGCAGTGAGTAACTGGAGACAGAGACAGTTTTATTTTTACTAAACAGTAGTTCACAACCATACTTCTTGCAGGGAGGCAATGAAATAGGGTAATGGAGATATACAAAATAAACAGTGCACTTATTGGTTGAAGTTCTGGCAGGAAGGCTGGAATATCTTGCGTCGCAAATGGCACACAAAGTCTGTGGCTCTTTTCCGCAACAAGGAATAGCACTGTCGCCCGACAGTGCCGAAGGATGCAGTCCTCTTTGTCTTTAATGCGCTGTAGTGTGGAAACAATCCTCTGGATGAATGTCCCAGGAATGGCGTCGGGCATGGGCGGCAAGCACGTTGCACTGTCCACAACAGTTCGAAAAACTTGTTGCATCATTCCCAAAAAGACTCATGGCTGTATTAGCTCGAAAGGGTGCTTCTACTCAATACTGAGCAAAGGGTCTAAATACTTATGATCACGTGATATTTCAGTTTCTCTTTTCTCATAAATTTGCAAAACTTTCTACATTTCTGGGTTTTTTTCAGTCAAGATGGGGTGCAGAGTGTACATTAATGAGAAAACAAAACTTGAATTTACCAAATGGCTGCAATGAAACAAAAAGTGAAAAATTTAAAGGAGTCTGAATACTTTCCAAACCCACTGTATGCTGAGTTAATCACAAACAGATTAAACCCCTTCCTTTCGAAGCTAATACACCCAGACCATGTGAGTTTTGTTCCTGGAAGGGAGTCCCGGGTAAACACTATAAAAACCCTGGTCATTGTCAACCATGCCACATCTCATAAAATTCCGCTAATGAGCTCGTCACTAGATTATTATTTATTATTAAAGCGCCATTTATTCCATGGTGCTTTACATGTGAGGAGGGGTATACATAATAAATACAAGTGCAGTAGTCTTAAACAATACAAGTCACGACTGGTACAAGATGAGAGAGGACCCTGCCCGTGAGGGCTCACAATCTACAAGGGATAAGTGAGAATACAGTAGGTGAGGATAGAGCTGGTCGTGCAGCGGTTTGGTGGATCGGTGGTTACTGCAGGTTGTAGACTTGTTGGAAGAGGTAGGTCTTCAGGTTCTTTTTGAAGGTTTCCATGGTAGGCGAGAGTCTGATATGTTGTGGTAGAGAGTTCCAGACTAGGGGGGATGCGCGGGAGAAATCTTGTATGCGATTGTGGGAAGAGGAGATAAGAGGGGAGTAGAGGAGATCTTGTGAGGATTGGAGGTTGCGTGCAGGTAAGTACCAGGAGACGAGGTGACAGATGTATGGAGGACTCAGGTTGTGGATGGCTTTGTATGTCATGGTTAGGGTTTTGAACTGGAGTCTTTGGGTAATGGGGAGCCAGTGCAGGGATTGACAGAGGGGAGAGGCCGGGGAATAGCGGTGGGACAGGTGGTTAGTCTGCAGCAGAGTTTAGAATAGATTGGAGGGGTTTGAGAGTGTTAGAGGGGAGGCCACCGAGCCGGAGGTTGCAGTAGTCAAGGCGGGAGATGATGAGGGCATGGACTAGGGTTTTTGCAGAATCTTGGTTGAGGAATGTACGGATCCATGAAATGTTTTTGAGTTGAAGTCGGCAGGAAATGGAAAGGGCTTGGATATGTTGTTTGAAAGAGAGATCAGTGTCAAGGATAACCCCGTGGCAACGAGCTTGTGGGACTGGAGAGAATGGGCTGCCATTTACTTTAATGGATAGGTCCGCTGGGGGGTTGCGTGAGATGGAGGAAAGATGATGAATTCTGTTTTGTCCATATTAAGTTTTAGAAATCTAGCGGAGAAGGATGAAATAGCAGACAGACATTGAGGGATTCTGTTTAGTAGGGAGGTGATACCTGGTCCAGAGATGTAGATCTGTGTGTCATCATCATAGAGGTGATACTGAAAGCCGTGAGATTCTATGAGCTGTCTGAGGCCAAAGGTGTAAATGGAGAAGAGCAGGGGCCCTAGGACTGAACCTTGCGGTACTCCGATGGATAGGGGGCGTGGTGAGGAGGTGGTGTGCGAATGGGAGAAGCTGAATGTCCGGTCTGTTAGGTATGATGCGATCCAAGATAGGGCCAAGTCTGTGATACCAAGAGATGAGAGGGTCTGTAGTAATAGGGAATGGTCTTCTGTGTCAAAGGCAAAGGACAGGTCCAGGAGGAGGAGAGGACAGAGTAGTGTCTCTTGGCCTTGGCGGTTAATAGATCATTGGTGACCTCAGTTAGGGCAGTTTCAGTGGAGTGGTGTGGCCGGAATCTAGATTGTAAGCGGTCAAGGAGGGAGCAAGAACCGAGCCCGAAAAGGCTTTTGACGGTGTCTTGGCAGTCTATTAGTCAAATTTTAGACTTTATTTTAGGCCCCTCCCTTAAATCCAAAATAAATGCTCTTTGTCAGACCCCATCTGCAAGACTGAAAATCAATGGTTCTATCTCTGACGTATTCTCGATTAAAAATGGTACACGCCAAGGCTGTCCATTATCACCCCTCCTTTATGTTTTCGTGGTGGAGAGCCTTATGGGTGCTATCCGAGAAAATCTGGATATTTAGATTATTATGATCAAAAATCGTGAGAACAAATGGTCCACATATATCTCTCCCTTCACTAATGTTAGAATTGGACAAATTCAGTAAATAGTCTAATATTAAAATAAACGTGGATAATTCCAAAGCTTTAAACATATCTCTACGGTCTCAGATTATTAATAAACTGAAGGATAATTTACCCTTCAAATGACCCACCAATACATCCATTAATTATCTTGGTTTAAGAATCTCCTCTGATTGCTCCAGGTCAGACCTTTCTAACTAGACTAGGTAGGGACCTCACCCTATGAAATCGCAATGAATTCTCTTGGCTTGGAAGGCTCAATACTATAAAAATGACAGTTCTTCCCAGATCGCTATATCTCTTCCAGACGATTCCACTACACATCCCTTCATCCTTCTAGCATAACGTTAAGCGTATCTTCAATTGCTTTGTTTGGTCTTCAGGTCGCCTCAGAATTAAACTTAACATATTAACCAGATATAGATATTTAGGGGGTACAGGAATGCCGGATTATCATAGATATACTTGGTGGCTGCCCACTCTCGAATCCTTGATATGATCCATTATTCATCCTCCAAACTGTGGGATGCAATCGCCCAAGATATTTACCCATTCTCCATTTTGTCATTACCATGAATTTGGCCTCTTATCACTCAAAATAATGAGGTCCCATTGTCATTCAGTGTGAGCAGCACTGTAAGGGTATGTGCACACATTGCAGATTTGCCTGTGGAAATTTCTGCACGGATTCTTCTTCTCTTGGCAAAAAGCGCAGTTGAAATTTGCACGGATTTTCATGCGGATTTGTATGCGTTTTTGTAAGCTAAATAAAGATCTATTATTTAACAAAAAAAAAGAATTGTGATGTAATTTCTTTGTCCAACCTCTTGTTTTACATACTCCTTTGAATACCATAATATTGCATACCATGTTCAAATATGTTTACACACACAAAACAAATATAAGTGAATTTCTATAGATAGATATATCGATAGATATACAGTAGCTATAGATAGATAATACCAAGCCCGATGTTTAGTAATGAATATAATAAAATGGTACATAAAGAGTTAAATAAAGACACACGCAAAATCTGCGTTAGGTTGGGGTCACACTTGCGAGAAACTCGCACGAGTCGTGCACCTCAATACCCGGCACTGCCGCCGACACTGGAACCGGAGCATTCAGCTGCATAGAAATACATGCAGCCGCATACTCTGGTCCCGAGTGCTGGCAGCAGTGCGGAGTATTGAGGTGCGAGACTCGTGTGAGTTTCTCAGAGGAATGACCCCAGCCTTAAATGCAATATCTGTTTAATTTAAAAAAAAAGGAAAAATTGCGTGGGCTCCCGTGCAATTTTCAAAACCATAACGGAAAGCCAGCAACTGGGGGCAGATGTTTTAGCCTGGGACGGGGGTAATACCCATGGAGCTTCCCAGGCTATTAATGTCAGCTCACAACTGTATACTTAGCCTTTACTGCCTATTAAAATAGGGGAGCCCCCCAAAAAATAATGTGACGTCCCCCTATAATTAATAACCAGAAAAGGCTATCCAGACAACTGCGGACTGATATTAATAGGCTAGGAAGGGGCCATGGATATTTCCCCCCATTCCGGCTATAATCACCAGCTCTCAGCCACCCCAGAAATAGTGTATCTCTAAGATGCGCCAATTCTGGCACTTGTCCTCTATTTAAGTGGGGTAATAGTTGTGGGGTTGATGTCACCTTTGTATTGGCTTCAGGCTCTGTGCACATGTTGTGGATTTTGATGCGGGTCCGCAGCATTTTTGAATGCACGGAATTGCATCAAAACCGCAGTGTTGTGCAAAACCAATGTTAGTCAATGGGAAATCCAGAAATGGTGTGCACATGCTGCGGAAAAATCCATGCAGATTTGCAGCGTTTTATTTTCCACAGCATGTCAATTTTTTTTGCGGATTTGCAGCGTTTCTGCACCCATTGACTTCCATTGAGTCAGTAAACTCTGCAGCAAAACTGCAGTTGTAAAAAGATTTGCGGTTTTGCTGCAGAGATGCGTGCGAAAAACGCTGCAGATAGAGAGGAGGAAGTGTGTGAGAGGAGACTGTGAGCGGAGAACATGTGCGTGTCTGTCTGTGAGTGTCTGTGTGTATCTGCGGGTGTGTGCGAGTCTCTGTGAAAATTCTCACGCTGCAGCCGTGCCGTAAAGTGAGAGCATGAACTCCGATGTACTGCACTGTGGGAGTATTACATCCTGTCAGTGTATCATCAGAGGCCCTGTAGAACAGTCACATCTCCCGATGTGACAGCTCTACACGGGAGATCGTCGTGGGACACTCATCATTAAATGGATTACATCGGAACAGGGAGTATTTGTGTTGATTTCTTTTTTTTTTGCAGGAGAACAAGGGCATCGCAGGGATTAGGCGTATAATAAATATGGCAAAGTGTGTTTGTGTTTTATTTTATTAAATTACTTTATTCTGGCTGTGTCTTTAACATGTAAAGCTATAGGGTTAGTAATGGAGAGGTGTCTTATTGATACCTCTACATTACTAAGCCGTGGGCTTGATGTCACCTTACAATACAAAGGTGACATCAACCCCACAACTATTACCCCACTTGCCACCACTGCAGGGCAAGTGGGAAGAGAGGGGCTAAGTGCTGGAATTGGCGCATCTTAGGGATGTGCCATTTCTGGGGCGGCCGAGAGCTGGTATTTACAGTATAGCCGGGGGGGCAATATCCATGGGCCCTTCCAAGGCTATTAGCATCAGCCTGCAGCTGTCTGCATAGCCTTTTCTGGTTATTAATTATAGTGGGACCTCACATCATTTTTTGAGGGGAGCTCCCCTATTTTAATAGCCAGTAAAGACTAAGTATACAGTTGTGAGCTGATGTTAATAGCCTGGGAAGCTCCATGGGTATTACACCCTTCCCAGGCTATAAACATCTGCCCCCAGTCACTGGCTTTTCTTGCTCTGGTTTTGAAAATTGCGTGGATGCCCACACAACTTTTTTCCCTTTTTTTTAAATTAAGCAGATATTGCTTTTAAGGTCGGGGTCACACTTGCGAGAAACTCGCACAAGTCTTGCACCTCAGTACCTGGCAGTGCCACCGGCACTCTGGACCGGAGTGTGTGGCTGCATGTATTTCTATGCAGCCAAACGCTTTGTGCGAGTTTCTTGCAAGTGTGACCACGGCCTAATGCAGATTTTGTGTCTGTATGTCTTTATTTAACTATGTACCATTTTATGTTCATTACTAAATATCGGGCTTGGTATTATCTATAAAAGCATCTAGCTAACTAGCTATGGATCTAGCTAGCTATCTAGATATCTATCGATATTCACTTATATTTGTTTTGTGTGTGTAAACATTATATTTGAACATGGTATGTGATAATATTATAATATTAAGTGGAGTATGTAAAAGGTTTGACAAAGAAATGACATCACAATTCTTTTTTTTTTGTTAAAGAATAGATTTTTATTTAGCTTACAAAAACACATACAAATCCGCATGAAAATCCGCATAAAAAACGCTCGGGTTTTGAACTGCATTTTCTGCCAAGAGAGGAAGAATCCGCTCAGAAAATTACACAGGCAAATTCACAATGTGTGCACGTTGCGGATTTTGATGCAGATCCACAGCGTTTTTGGACGTGTGGAATTGTATCAAATCCACAGTGTAGTGCACAACCATTGTTTGTCAATGGGAAATTCAGAATTGGTGTGCACATGCGGAAAAATAAGGGTGGATTTGCAGTGTTTTATGTTCCACAGCATGTCAATTCTTTTTGTGGATCTGCAGCGTTTCTGCACTCATTCTCTTCCATTGAGTCAGTAAAATCCGCAGCAAAACTACAGGTGTAAAAGATTTGTGGTTTTGCTGCAGAGTTGTGTGCGAAAAACGCTGCAGATAGGGAGGAGGAAGAGTGTGAGCAGAGACTGTATGTGCGGAGATGATGTGCGTGTCTGTCTGCGGATGTCTGTGTGTATTTCTGTGTGTGCGGGTGTATGCGTGGCTGTGTGTGTGCAGTTCTGTGTGTAGGCAGGCATCGTCCGATGGGACTACTTGTTCCATCCGGCTATGTCTGCTACAGTGACAGCATTAGCCGATGATGGGACTGTAGTAGTCCCATCATCTGGCTACTGTGTTGAATAGTAAAAAAAAACAAAAAACATACACATACAGTACACATACTCATCAAACAGCTAATCCCAGACGCCCTTGATCGCCTGCAAAAAAAATAAAATAATAAACCAACAGTATACTCCCTTTTCCAATGTAATCCATTTAATAACAATTGTTCCACAACGATCTCCCGTGTAGAGCTGTCACATCAGGAGATGTGACCGTTCTACAGGGCTCCGGTGATACAGTCATCAGAGGTAATCCTCCCGCCATGTATCACTCCGCTGCCTAGAGGTCACCTGACTTCGTCCTGTCACTTGCAGCACTGCTGGGTGATAAAATTCTCATGCGCTAGTACCGTAAAGTGAGAGCACGAACTCCAATGAACTACACTGCAGGAGTATTATCTCCTGTCAGTGTATCATCGTAGGCCCTGTAGAGCAGTCACATCCCCTGATGTGACAACTCTACACGGGAGATCGTTGTGGGACACTCGTTATTAAATGGATTACATCAGAACAGGAAGTATTTGTGTTGGTTTATTTATTTATTTTTTTGCAGGAGAACGAGGACGTCGCAGGAATTAGGCATATAATAAATATGGGAAACTTGTTTTTTTCATTAAAATACTTTATCTTGGCTGTGTTTTTATTTAACATGTAACAGCTATAGGATTAGTAATGGATAGGTGACTTATTGACACCTCTCCATTACTAAGCCGTGGGCTTGATGTCACCTTACAATACAAAGGTGACATCAACACCACAACTATTACCCCTCTTGCCACCGCTACAGGGCAAGTGGGAAGACAGAGGCTAAGTGCCGGAATTGGTGCATCTTAGCGATGTGCCATTTCTGGGGCGGCCGAGAGCTGGTGTTTGTAGCCGGGCAAGCCAATATCCATGGCCCCTTCCTATGCTATTAATATCACCCTGCAGCTGTCTGCATAGCCTTTTCTGGCTATTTATTATAGGGGACCCCTATTTTAATAGCCAGTAAAGGCTAATTATACAGCTGTGAGCTGATATTAACAGCCTGGGAAGATCATGGGTATTACCCCCTTCCCAGGCTATAAACATCTGCCCTTAGTGGCTGGCTTTCCCTGTTCTGGTTTTGAAAATTGCACAGGAACCCACAATTTTTTCCCTTTTTTTCTTTTTTAATTAAACAGATATTGCGTTAAATGCATATTTTGTGTCTGTGTGTCTTTATTTAACTCTATGTACGATTTTATTATGTTCACTGCTAAACATCGGCCTTGGTATTATATATCTATCGATCTATAGATACAGTGCCTTGCGAAAGTATTCGGCCCCCTGGAACTTTTCAACCTTTTCCAACATATCATGCTTCAAACATAAAGGTACCAAATGTAAATTTTTGGTGAAGAATCTACAACAAGTGGAACACAACTGTGAAGATGAACGAAATTTATTGGTTATTTTAAATTTTTGTGAAAAGTCAAAAACTAAAAAGTGGGGCGTGCAATATTATTCGGCCCCTTTACTTTCAATGCAGCAAACTCACTCCAGAAGTTCATTGTGGATTTCTGAATGATCCAATGTTATCCTAAATGACTAATGATGATAAATATAATCCACCTGTGTGTAATCAAGTCTCCGTATGAATGCACCTTCTCTGTGATAGTCTCAGGGTTGTTTGAAACACAGAGAGCATCAGGAAGGCCAAGGAACACAACAGGCAGGTCTGTGATACTGTTGTGGAGTAGTTTAAAGCCGGATTTGGATACAAACTGATTTCCGAAACCTTAAACATCCCAAGGAGCATTGTGCATATTGAAATGGAAGGAGTAACATGCCCCTGCAAATCTACCAAGACCTGGCCGTCCCTCTAAACTTTCATCTCAAACAAGGAGAAGACTGATAAGAGATGCAGCCAACAGGCCCAAGATCACTCTGGATGAACTGCAGAGCTCTACAGCTGAGGTGGGACAGTCTGTCCATAGGACAACAATCAGTCGTACACTGCACAAATCTGGCCTTTAGGGAAGAGTGGCAAGAAGAAAGCCATTTCTCAAAGATATCCATAAAAAGTGTAGTTTAAAGTTTGCAACAAGCTACCTGGGAGACACACCAAACATGTGGAAGAAGGTGCTCTGGTCAGATGAAACCAAAATCAAACTTTTTGGCAACAATGTCAAACGATATGTTTGGCGTAAAGGCAACACAGCTCATCACCCTGAACACACCATCCCCACTGTCAAACAAGGTGGCAGCATCATGGTTTTGGCCTGCTTTTCTTCAGCAGGGACAGGGAAGATGGTTAAAATTGATGGGAAGAGGGATGGAGCCAAATACAGGACCATTCTTGAAGAAAACCTGTTGGAGTCTGCAAAAGACCTGTGACTGGGATGGAGATTTGTCTTCCAACAAGACAATGATCCCAAACATAAAACCAAATCTACAATGGAATGGTTCACAAATAAACATATCCAGGTGTTAGAATGGCCAAGAGAATCTGTGGAAAGAGCTGAAAACTCCATCAAACCTCACTGAGCTCGAGCTGTTTGCCAAGGAAGAATGGGCAAGAATTTCAGTCTCTCGATGTGCAAAACTGATAGAGACATACCCTAAGTGACTTGCAGCTGTAATCCCAGCAAAAGATGGTGCAACAAAGTTTTAAGTTAAATGGGCCAAATAATATTGCACGCCCCACTTTTCAGGTTTTGACTTTCCGCAAAAATTTAAAATAACCTATAAATTTCATTCAACTTCACAATTGTGTTCCACTTGTTGTTGATTCTTCACCAAAAATTTACATTTGGTATCTTTCTGTTTGAAGCATGATATATGGGAAAAAGTTGAAAAGTTCCAGGGGGCCGAATACTTTCGCAAGGCACTGTATATGTATAGATATATCTATAGAGAGAATGATATACTGTATATACTCGTGTATAAACAGAACCGTGTATAAGCCGAACCCCCTAATTTTGCCACAAAAAACTGGGAAAACTTATTGATATTGACTCGCATATAAGTCTAGGGTGGAAAATGCAGCAGCTATTGGTAAATTTCAAAAATAAAAATAGATACCAATAAAAGTAAAACTAATTGAGACATAAGTAGGATAAATGTTTTTGAATATCCATATTGAATCAGGAGCCCCACATAATGCTCCATACAGTTCATGATGGCCCCATAAGATGTTCCATACAAAATACACCCCATATAATGCTGCACAAAGGTTAGTAATGGCCCCATAAGATGCTCCATAGAATAATATGCCCCATATGCTGCTCCATAAAGGTTATGGCCCCATAAGATGCTCCATAGATTATGCCTACATAAGATACTCCATAAGATGCTCCATAGATTATGCCCCCATAAAATGCTCCATAGATTATGCCCACATAAAATGCCCCATAGATACCAATGAAAGTAAAATTAATTGAGACATAAGTAGGTTAAATGTTTTTGAATATCCATATTGAATCAGGAGCCCCATATAATGCTCCATACAGTGTTCATGATGGCCCCATAAGATGCTCCATACAAAATACACCCCATATAATGCTGCACAAAGGTTAGTAATGGCCCCATAAAATGATCCATAGAATAATATGCCCATATGCTGCTCCATAAAGGTTATGGCCCCATAAGATGCTCCATAGATTTTGCCCCCATAAAATGCTCCATAATATCCCCATAAGATGCTCCATAGATTATGCCCCCATATGCTGCTCCATAGATTATGCCCCCATAAAATGCTCCATAGAATATGCCCCCATATGCTGCCCCATAGAATATGCCCTCATATGCTGCCCCATAGAATATGCCCCCATATGCTGCTCCATAGTATAAGCCCCCATATGCTGCTCCATAGAATATGTCCCCATATGCTGCCCCATAGAATATGCCCCCATAGGCTGCTCCATAGAATATGCCCCCATATGCTGCTCCATAGAATATGCCTCCATATGCTGCTCCATAGAATATACCCCCATATGCTGCCCCCATATGCTGCTCCATAGAATATGCCCTCATATGCTGTCCCATAGAATATATCCCCATATGCTGCCCCATAGAATAAGTCACCATATGCTGCTCCATAGAATATGTCCTCATATGCTGCCCCATAGAATATGCCCCCATATGCTGCCCCATAGAATATGCCCCCATATGCTGCCCCATAGAATATGCCCCCATATGCTGCTCCATAGAATATGCCCCCATATGCTGCTGCTGCTGCTGCAAAAAATGACATACTCACCTCTCCTGGCTGGGGGCCAGGTGCCAGTGTCATGAGCAGGCAGGGACACCGGCGCGCTATGGGGGACAGGTGCTGGTGTCGCCGCTCGCTCAGGACCCGGCACCTGAGATATTCACCTGTCCCCAGTCCATCGCTCCTTGCTGCTGTCTGCTGAATCCTCTGTCAGTGACTGTTTAGGCAGTAGAGGATGCAGTGTGCACTAACCACATCATCGCGCCCTCTGCTGCCTAAACATCACTGATACAGGACGCAGCAAACAGCAGCAAGCAATGATGAACCGGGGACAGGTGCATATTGGATACACTTACCCCCTCTTGGCGCGGTCTCTGCAGCCCCCCCGCTTCTCCCTTGGTCTCCCTTCCTTCCTTTAGTGGTCATGTGCTTCTGCTCATTAAACTCATGAATATGTGCATATTCATGAGTTTAATGAGCAGTACCAAATGACCGCTGAAGGAAGGGAGACTGTGGGAGAAGGGGGGGCTGCAGAGACACATCAGGTGGGGTCAGTATGATCCCTGACACCCCTGCTTCCCCTCCCCCGCCGACCCCCAGGTATATGACTCGTGTATAATGTGAAAAAAGGGAAAAAGCAGCACAGAAAATGAACAGACAATGCGGGTGCAAGCCTTCCAGGCATATACCAAACCTCAAAAATAGTCCTCAAGATGAAAGCAGCACACCAAAAGAATTCCAGTCAAAGTGATATTTATTAGCCCATCTGGCTAGTTGCCCATACAGCGACATTTCGGTCCTGGGAGTTGTGGACCTTTCTCGTGTGACTCGGGTATAAGCCGAGAGGGCCAAAAAATGTGCTGAAAATCTCAGCTTATTATTATTTACTTATATAGCACCATTGATTCCATGGTGCTGTACGAGTATATACGGTATCTATATAGATAAATATGGATAAATCTATAGATAGATATTCACATATATTTGTTTTGTGTGTGTAAACATTATATGTGAACATGGTATGTGATGATATGGTATTCAATGGAGTACGTAAAAGAAGAGGTTGGACAAAGAAATTGCATCACAATTTTTTTTTGTGAAATAGATCTTTATTTAGCTTACAAAAATGCATACAAATCCGCATGATAAAAATACATGAAAATCTGCATCAAATCCACATCAAAAACGTGCAGATTTTCAACTGCGTTTTTTGCCAAGAGAGGAAGAATCCGCACAGAAAATTCCACAGGCAAATCAGCAACATGTGCACATAGCCTAACACCTATAACTGGCAATCTGAACTTCCCGCTGGGCAATTCCTCTTCTACACGTCTAAAAGGTTCCCAGAAAAAAAAACCTCCACTTATACTAAATTTCCCCACAAGTAACTCTTACTTCTCTTCCAGAGCACTGACAGGGCAGGACCCCCATGATGTTCCAATATATTGAGTACACCCAGCTCAAACATTTTTTCCACTCTCTTGTTGGGAGTTCGGATCCAACCAAAGCTCAGGAGACAAATTTTAAAATCGTTTCTAGGTGGAATTTGGTTCCTGTCGTTCTGGTTTCTTAGTACCTAGTACATAAAAACCCCTATATTAAGGGTCACCAATCTAACCGAAGAAGAGGTGCGAAACCGGCTAAATCAGATAAATCTCTGGGCCCGGATGGCATACACCCACGAGTACTAAGAGAACTAAGTAATGTAATAGACAAGCCATTATTTTTTATATTTAGGGACTCTATAGTGACGGGGTCTGTTCCACAGGACTGGCGCATAGCAAATGTGGTACCAATATTCAAAAAGGGCTCTAAAAGTTAACCTGGAAATTATAGGCCAGTAAGTCTAACTTCTATTGTTGGTAAAATATTTGAAGGGTTTCTGAGGGATGTTATTCTGGATTATCTCAATGAGAATGACTGTTTAACGCCATATCAGAATGGGTTTGTGAGGAATTGCTCCTGTCAAACCAATCTAATCAGTTTTTATAAGGAGGTAAGCTATAGACTGGACCAAAGTGAGTAATTGGAAGTGATATATCTTGATTTTTCCAAAGCGTTTGATACCGTGCCACACAAGAGGTTGGTACACAAAATAAGAATGCTGGGTCTGGGGGAAAATATGTGTAAATGAGTAAGTAACTGGCTTAGTGATAGAAAACTGTTAGCAAAGCCAAAAAAGAAGACTAAAAGCCTCCAAAAATTCAAATTAAACAGCAAAAAAAGAGGCATCACCGGTTACCTGCCCAGATCTTGGAACAAATGCACTACAGGGTGCAGCCAGCCCATATAGCAAGATGTTAGCAACATAGGTGTCTGGTTCACAAAAATAGTGAGGTATTGGTCGATAATTTTTTGGGTTGCAGCAAAGTTCAAACACATCTGGTCTATTATTAGGGGTATTCACACTGGGATGCATTGAGAGTGTGCTGGCCAGCCCGCCTAATTGAGAAGTAGGGGTGTAAATAATAGGCTGTGAACTAGACACTATGCCGTACCCTTATGTGAACAGTGCCCTATACTGGCCTTTATTGTGCAGTATATACTGGGCAGTCACCCCCTCCAGGAATGGGTAGGTGGAGAGTGGCTGTTGATCTAGTATTTTGCACCTGTGTTGCTTACATCTTGCTATATGGGCTGGCTGCACCCTGTAGTGCATTTGTTCCAAGAGTTGGGCAGGTAAGTGGTGCTGCCTTTTTTTCTGTTGTTTGTTTAATTTTTGAAGGCTTTTAGTCCTCTTTTGAGGCTTTGCTAATAGTTTAGTATTTGGACTCGGAAGTGTGAGGACCCGTGATGTGGGTTGGGAGCTTACGTATTTTGGCCAAAATATCGACCAATACCTCATTATTTTTGTGCATTTTGTGCACTATATTTTTTGGGATGCACCTGTGTTGCTAACATCTTGCTATATGGGCTGGCTGCACCCTGTAGTGCATTTGTTCCAAGATCTGTGCAGGTAAGCAGTGCTGCCTTTTTTTTCTGCTGTTTACTAACTGATAGAAAGCAGAGGGTGGTTATAAATGGTATATTCTCTATCTGTGTCATTGTGACCAGTGGAGTACCACAGGGGTCGGTGTTGGCACCTATTCTCTTCAACATATTTGTTAATGATCTGGTATAAGGTTTACACAGTAAAGTATCGATATTTGCAGATGATACAAAACTATGTAAAGCAGTCAATACAAGAGGAGATAGTATTCTGCTACAGATGGATCTGGCTAAGTTGGAAACTTGGGCTGAAAGGTGGCAGATGTGGTTTAACAATGATAAATGTAAGGTTATACACATGTGAATAAGGAATCAATATCACCATTACACCCTGAATGGGAAACCACTGGGAAAATCTGACATAGAGAAAGACTTGGGGATCCTAGTTAATGATAAACTTACCTGGAGCAGCCAGTGCCAGGCAGTGGCTGCCAAGGCAAAGAGGATCATCGGGTGCATTAAAAGAGGTCTGGATACACATGATGAGAGCATTATACTGTCTCTTTGCAAATCCCTGATTAGACTGCACACGGAGTACAGTATTGGGCACTGGTGCTCAGGAAGGATATAATAAAACTAGAGCGAGTACAAAGGAGGGCAACAAAATTAATAAGGGGGATGGGGGAACTACAACACCCAGAGAGATTAGCAAATTTAGGATTTGAGGGGCGATCTAATAACCATGTATAAGTATAGAAGGGGAGAATACAAATATCTCTCCGAGGATCTGTTTATACCAAGGAAAGTGACGGTCACAAGGGGGCATTCTCTGCGTCTGGAGGAGAGAAGGTTTTTCCACCAACATAGAAGAGGCAGTGAGGCACTGTTAGGACAGTGAGAATCTGGAATTCCCTGCCTGAGGAGGAAGTGATGGCAAACTCAGTCGAGGGGTTCAAGAGAGGCCTGGATGTCTTCCTGGAGCGTAACAATATTGTATCTTACAGTTATTAGGTTCTTTAGAAGGACGTTGATCTGGAGATTTATTCAGACGGAATATAGGCTGAAATGGATGGACATATATCTTTTTTCGGCCTTGCTAACTATGTTGCTATGTTACCTCCAATTTGTGCTGGTGCTGCGGCATCCGCAAGTGCACAATGACCCACATATGGTTGTCTTGCACGGTTCTAGCTCCATTCTTGGAAGGAGGGTTCAGGGTGATCCTTGAAGTGACTGGAGTGACAGTTCGCAATCGCCCAAAAGCTGCTCTTTTGATCATGTTCCGTATGTCGGGTCTTAGCTTCAAATGATCGCTTTTCTGACAGCAGCAAAAGCGACTATCCTGCCTCATTGCAAATTTCAGACCACCCCTTCCATGGAGGAATGTTTCTCGGATGTAGCTTCGACCCAGAATATGGAACTGCTAATTGCCAGTTCACCTGAAGAAAAGACTAAAAAGCACCAATAAATGGTTTCACTGGGACATTTTTGTGGCCTTTCCGCTCTATAAATTCATTTGAGGGTAATTGGTCCCTATTTTGAGTCATCTTCGATTTGCCTCCTGGTGTAGCCTCTCCTAGGCTCTTTGTCCACCTGCTCATTTTTTCAGAGTTATTCCCGTGTGCCTGTTTTTTTTCCTTGTGTATCTGTTTATCTTTATGTCTTTTACTTGCTGATTGTTTTCATATGATGTTTATCATATGTCTGATGTTGGAAGTTTCTTGTTTTGTTAAAATCTTTCAAAAAATATTTTAAACTGGAAAATATGAAAAATAATTTTGAAAGGTTTGGTATTTCCACTTTTAACCCCTTCACCCCGAAGCCTGTTTTAACCTTCCTGACAGGCCAATTTTTTCATTTCTGACCACTGTCACTTTATGAGATCATAACTCTGAAGCTCTTTATTGAATCCCACTGATTTTGAGAATGTTTTTGCGTGACATATTGTACTTCATGATCATGGTAAAATTTCTTTGATATGACTTACATTTATTTGTGAAAAAATTGGAAATTTGGCGAAAATTTTTCAATTTTCAAACGTAATTTTTATGCCCTTAAATCAGAGTCATGTCACACAAAATAATGAATAACATTTCCCACATGTCAACTTTACATCAGCACAATTTTTAAAGCATATTTTTTTGTTAGGAAGTTAAAAATTGACCAGCAATTTCTCACTTTTACAACAAAATTTACATAACCATTTTTTTAGGGACTACAACACATTTGAAGTGACTTTGATGGGCCTGAAACAGAAAACAAACAGAAAATGCCCAAAAATGACATTCTAAAAACTTCACCCCTCAAGGTGGTCAAAACCACATTCAAGAAGCTTATTAACCCTTCAGGTACTTCACATGAATTAGTAGAATGTGGAAGGAAAAAAATAACATTTAGCTTTTTTCACAAAAATTTTCCTTTAGACCCAATTTTTCTTTTCACAAGGGTAACCGGAGAAAATGGACCACACAATTTGTGCAATTTCTCCTGAGCATACCAATACCCAATATGTGGGGGCAAAGCACTGTTTGTGTGCACGGCAGGGCTTAGAAGGGAAGGAGCGTTATATGACTTTTTGAATGTAAAATATGCTTGAATCATTAGCAGTTGCCATGTTGCGTATGGAGAACCCCTAATGTGCTTAAACAGTGGAAACCATGTAGCAAGTATAAAAAGAATGGCACTCACCGTCCTTAAACTTTCACTTTATTTCGGCCTGGATGTTTTAAAAATTGCCGAAATAAAGTGAAATTGTAAGGACGGTGAGTGCCACTCTTTTTCTACTTGCTACATGGACTGCATTATTGTCTTTTTCATGAGTGGGCACCCAGGAGTCTGGTTTGGGCAGCCAATATAGCGGATTGGATTTGTACAATTAATCCAGCATATGTGCTGCAGTGGTGCAGATCATTTTGTCTTGCTTGGCATTTCTTAAACATTCGAAACCCCCAAAAGTGACATCATTTTGGAAACTAGTCTCTTCAGGGAACTTATCAAGATGTGTATTGAGCACATTGAACCCCCAAGTGCTTCACAGAAGGTTATAACGTTGAGCTGTGGAAAAAAAAATCACATTTTTCCCACAAAAAATGTTTCTTAGCTCCAAATTTTGCATTTTCATAAGGGTAACCAGAGAAATTGCACCGTACAATTTGTTCACCAATTTCTGCTGAGCATGCCGATACACCATATGTTTGGATGCACCACAGGGCTTGGAAGGGAAGGAGCGTCATTTGACTTTTTGAATGCAAAATTTGCTGGAATAGTTAACAGATGTGCCTAAACAGTGGACACCCCCAAAAGTGACACCATTTTGGAAAGTAGACCCCCTCAGCAAAATTACCTAGATGTGTGGTGAGAACCTAGAAACCCCTTGAAACCCCAGGTTATTCATAAAAGTTTATAACTTTGAGCCGTGAAAAGAAAAGAATCAAATTTTTCCCACAAAAATGTTTTTTAGCTCCAAATTTTGCATTTTCACAAGGGTAACAGGAGAAAATGGACCCCAAAATTTGTTGTGCAATTTCCCCTGAGTTCACTGATACCCCATATGTGGTCAAAAACTACTTTTGAGGCACATTGTAAATCTCAGTAAGAAAGGAGCACCATGCTGCACTGGTTTGAGGGTGCCATGTCACATTAGCAGAGCTCCTGAGGTACCAGAACAGCAGGACATATCCCCCTAAAACTTATGGAGATAAGCAACCACATTTTACAAACTATACCTCTCAATGAATTCATCTAGAAGTGAAGTGATCATATTAACACCTCAGGTGTGTCTCAGAATTTCATACCATTGGGGAGTGAAGAAAAAATTATTTACATTTTTACCACTAACATTGTCTGTTAGCCTCAAAATTTACATTTTCATACTAGGAAATAGGTAAAAATGGCACCAAAATCTGTCCCAGAATTTCTGCTGAATGTAGAACTATTCTGTATATGGCTGTACAGTACTGCTTAGCCTCACGGCAAGATTCTGGAGGAACTGATCGCTATTTGCCTCCTGGAGTGCAGATTTTCCTAGAATAGTTTGCGGACTCCATATCCAAAGCCCATAAGTGCTAGAAAAGCTGAATTCCCCATCATGTGATCCCATTTTGGAAATGATACCCATTTGGGAATTTACAGGTATAGTGACGATTTTGACTCAATGAGTGTTTTCCAGAAACAATCAGTAGTGGATATTACTGAGTGAAAATTGCAAACTGCCATTGTAGTGACCAGTGCATTATAGTGCCTAGTACATTGTAGTGACCAGTACATTATGACCAGCACATGCTTCTGTAGACACGTACCTGTAAACTAGGTGGGCTATTATCACTACAGAAATGCCAAACGTGGGTGCTTAATGTGGTTTAGACACACTGGGGCTCAGAAGCGAGGGGGCATTTGGATTTAGCAGCACAGAATTTGCTGAATTTCTTTTGGGGGACAAGGGCAATTTTGCTTTTCCAGTCTTTGTTCTCCCAGTGAAAAATGAGGATGAATGAACTCATGGAGATCAACATCCAACACTGCGGAGACACCATCACATGTTTATCAACGCAGTGATTCTAGAGCAAAGCCCCCATCCCTTATGGGAAATATGTAAAATATGCAAAACACAAGCCGTGGAGACACCATCACGTTTCTCAACGCAAGCAATGACTAGCCAGGTCTTTCCCTGGGAAGGAACAACCACGGGAAGGGCAGTCTCCAATGAAGGAGACCACCTATGCCAAAGCATGGTATCCATCCACAGACAGCTGTTTCGGGGTATTGCCCCTCATCAGTGTGGAGTAGGAAACTGGCCAGTAGGAGCAATGCCTAGTAGAAGACTGTGAAAAATGAGGATGAATGAACTCATGGAGATCAACATCCAACACTGTGGAGACACCATCATGTTTCTCAACGCAGTGATTCTAGAGCAAAGCCCCCATCCCTTATGGGAAATATGTAAAATATGCAAAACACAAGCCACGTAGACACCATCACATGTTTCTCAACGGAAGCAATGACTAGCATTGGAGACTGCCCTTCCCGTGGTTGTTCCTTCCTGGGGAAAGACCTGGCTAGTCATTGCTTGCATTGAGAAACATGTGATAGTGTCTCCGCAGTGTTGGATGTTGATCTCCACAAGTTCATCCTCATTTTTCACAGTCTTCTACTAGGCATTGCTCCTACTGGCCAGTTTCCTACTCCACACTGATGAGGGGCAATACCCCGAAACAGCTGTCTGTGGATGGATACCATGTTTGGGCATAGGTGGTCTCCTTCATTGGAGACTTCCCGTGGTTGTTCCTTCCTGGGGAAAGACCTGGTAGTCATTGCTTGCGTTGAGAAACATGTGATGGTGTCTCCGCGGCTTGTGTTTTGCATATTTTACATATTTCCCATAAGGGATGGGGGTTTTGCTCTAGAATCACTGCGTTGAGAAAAGTGATGGTGTCTCCGCAGTGTTGGATGTTGATCTCCATGAGTTCATTCATCCTCATTTTTCACAGTCTTCTACTAGGCATTGCTCCTACTGGCCAGTTTCCTACTCCACACTGATGAGGTGCGGAGTTTCCTGAATACCTTGAGTGTTGTCTCTTGGCCTTCCGGCATCACCAATTTGGTGGCTTAAGCCGGTCGCTGCTTTTGGGAGCTAGCCAGGAGGTTTCGGGGAGGAGACCCTTGGAGTTGTGGACGATGGGAGTCCGACTTCAATTCTCTGGGACCGGTGATAGCTGGGTCAAAAATGGATTCAGGATTGACATTGCTGAAGATAAGAAGTTGCATTTTTCCCTGGGATATTTGGTCAACATGGTGTTTTATGACATCCTGAAGATTCGGAAGTCCGATATAATATGCCTGCAGGAGTTTAGGAGAGAAGGCAGGTATGTACAGGTGCTATCTTCTATGGCGGCTTGCCAGAATTTGTTTACTGCACTGAAAAATGGAGTGTCAAATCCTTTGCTGGAAGGTCTTACCTTTACTGTGCTGTACTCTAAGGGAGATATCCCACTTGTAGTTTTCATGCACAACCCTTTTGTTTCCCTGGAGGATATTGCTTTATTTTTGAAAAGACATTGCATTTATGTTCAGTTCTCCCACAGGGTCCTGAATGGAGAAGGGCTCTGGACTGGGAAGTACAAATTTTTTGTGAGATTTGGGATGGATCCCCAAGGCCCGGGAGGCATCCATTACCCCCCTCTTAATTTTTCAATTGGGAAAAATACTGTTTTTTTGTTCTTTCCAGATGCCCCGATGTATTGCAGGAGGTGTAAAAATTTCGGGCATACCCAGGATAGTTGCAAGGAGATGCCAACTTGCAGGAATTGCAATGCTTCTGGCCATATGGCAAAAGACTGCACAAATCCTGTTATGTGTAATGCTTGTGGTGAGGAGGGCCATAAGTATCGGGACTGTAAGGCCAAGATCAGTCCTAGGTCTTACGCTGAGGTCTCAGGTGGGGCAGCTGCACCCCCTGCTGCTGTTGTTGACATTCCACAGGTTTCAGACCCGGAACTTATTGAGGAACCTGAAATAATGGATGCACATGAGGAGGCCCTGCCCCAAATGGAGTCTCCCAGCCCAGAGGTGGCCATTTTGGAAGCTACTGATGTTGAATGTGAGCTCCCTCTTCAGTCTGATGTCTGTGGGGAGGGGGAGTTGGAGAGTACTCTTGGCAATACCCCCAGTGTATCTTGGTTTGCTACTGAGGAGGAGTTGGCCAGTTGTGGAGATCAAGGTGACTTCACTCTTGCGAGGTCCTCTGAGGATGAGGAGCCTGGAAATTCCTGTAAGAAGCCCAGAACGGATTGGGCAGACCCCGGTGAAGTTGGTTTAAGTCCGGTGAGTGAACGTAGTTACCCTCAGAATGTCTTCTCTCCTGACACCAATGCTTTTTTAGGCATTCCCGCAGACGTAAACAGATTCAAGGAGTTGCAGTTCCAGATGGAAGACGAAAACGGCTGAAGAGGAAGTGGCGTGTTTGTCGTCATGTAAATAACACAGTCATGTTATGGCTCCCCAAGCTGGTTGGGGCATTGCGTCCCTGAATGTCAGGCAAATTAGATCCAAATTCAGGAGGGCAATCGTTCTAGATTATATTAAACAGATGAATGCTCACATCTTTTGTCTTCAGGAATGTGGGATTGTGGACGCTCCAAGCAATAAGGACTGGCCTTACGGGCAGCATGTATGGGCTGGCTCATGTGTTAATAGGAATGATGGTGTAGGGATATTAATGGGTAACAGGGAGATTAGTTTAGATAGCTACATGGTGGTAGAGGTGGGTAGATGTATAATTGCACATATTAGCTATAGGGGGTGGCGGGCTAGAATTATTAATGTGTACTGTCCATCAGGACACGACAGGAAAAAGGAGCGTCTGGCTCTTTTGGAAAAATTAAGTTTGCTTCTTCCGGGCAAAATGCCTACAGTTTTAGTTGGAGACTTTAATTGCACCACAGAAGGGAATTGTGACATAACTGGTAAAAAGTTATCCAATCTTATTTCTGATTTTTCCCTTCTAGATGCTGCTGCTCTGAAATTTGTCATCCCACCACCGCCAACGTACCATGCTGATAGGGGTGGTATTGCATCATGGATAGATAAAATGTTGTTTTCCAAAAATATGTTGTGTATGAATTTTGAACAAAATGCTGTACCTTTTTCTGATCATGAGTGTTTGAGAGGTGTGTTTAGTGCGATTGATGACCGTGTGTATGGGGGTGGGGTTTGGAAGCTGAATGTAAGATTGTTAGAAGATAAGGATGTGATGAATGAATTAAAAATAAAGTATAAAGAGAGGAGAGTATGTAAGAGGGATTTTGTGTGTGTACTGGAATGGTGGGACTGGGTTAAGGTGTGTTGCAAAAAATTCTTCAAAAAGTGGGGCTATAAAAAAGCTGCTATTTATCGGAGTAGATTTAATTATTTAAACAGGCGCTTAGACTGGTTAAGGAAGTGTGGAGAAAGTGGCATGGATGTGTCTGATCTGCTGGCTGAGACAAAGAGTGAATTAAAGAGTGTTATGGATGAAAGAGGGAAAGAAATCATCTATCGCACCAAAATAGAACATCTTGAAAAAGATGAAAAGTGCACAAGGTTCTTTTTTAAGAAAATGAATGGGAGAAAGGCTGATATGGATAAAATCCTGGATAGGAATGGTTTGTGTGTGTCAGGTGACAATGTGATAAAGGAGGTGAATAGGTTCTATAACAAGTTATGATAAAAAATGGATTGATTCTGGTCTTGTTTCAGAAGTGCTGAATGGGTTAGAGAACAAGTTGGATAGTGGAGAATGTGATATTTTGAATGAGGACGTAATTATGGAAGAAGTAGAAAATGTGATGAAGAGTGCTAAAAAGAATAAGACTCCAGGTAAAGACGGATTTCCGGTAGAATTCTATGTTAATGCGTGGGATTTTCTGGGTGCTGATTTGACTGAGATATGTAAGTATATGTGGGAGAGTGGTAAGTTGTGTGAACCAATGAAAGGGGGTGGTTATGCTTGTGCATAAGAAAGGTGAGAGAAAGTGTTTAGAGAATTGGAGACCTATAACATTGCTGAACGCAGATTATAAAATCTATATCAAATTGTTGGCGAATCGTATGTGTGAGGTGATTGGTAGTGTTGTGGATGTGGATCAAGTGTGTGCTGTGCCTGGAAGAAGTATGAGTGATAACTTATTGTTATTAAGGGATTTGATTGGAGACTGCATGGGAAGGAACCGGAAGTGTATGGTTTTGTCAATTGATTTTGAGAAAGCGTTTGATAGGGTCTCGCATGTGTTTTTGTTTAAAGTTCTGGAGAGAATGGGATTTCCTCAAAAATTTGTGAATGGGATAATGTCTTAGTATGATTGTGTGTCAAGTGAGTTTCTTGTTAATGGGTGGTTGAGTGAGAAAGTGAATATTAAGTCTGGTGTAAGGCAGGGTGTCCTATGTCCCCTGTCTTGTTTGTATGTGTGATTGAACCTCTGTTGTGCTTGGTGAGACGTGATAAAATGATGCGAGGTTTGTTGGTACCTGGGAGTGGTGGGAAGCATGTGAAAGTTCTTGGATATATGGATGATGTTGTGGCTGTGAGTGAAAGTGTTGCGTCTATGAGTAGGGTTAAGTTGCTTCTGGAGTTTTTCTGTGGTGCATCTGGCTTTAGAGTGAATTGGAATAAATGTAGTTTTAAATGTTTTGGGGATGACAGGGTTAAAATGGAGGGGCTAAAGTGTGAGGAGGGTGCTATGAAAGTGCTGGGAGTATTATTTAATAAGGACTTGGAAGGTAAGGAAAGCTGGGAGGAGTGTGGATTGCGCATAGAGCGTAAGTTAAATTTTTGGCGACTGAGAGACTTGACCTTGAGTGGTAAGATTTTGGTCATAAAAGCGGTGATTCTTCCGATTTTGCTTTTTATTGCAACAGTTTTTCCACCATCATGTAGGAAAATAAAAAGAGTGGAAAAGTTAGTTTTTACTTTTTTCTGGAACAGTAAAATAGAGAAACTTAAGAGAGAGAGTCTTTTCAAGGCGTGTCACCATGGTGGCATGGCCTTTCCAAACATTGAGATTTTTCTGGGGCTTCAGTATATCAAAACTGTTGTTATTTTGCTGAATAAAGGAAATAAGGGCGCGTATATGGCAAGTTATTCTGCTGGTTGGATGTTATATGGCTTATGTTGGAGAAAGAGGGATGCTAGAGTGCCTGTTGCTTTCAAGTGTCCGGTCTGGTATGAGGTGATTGAGAAGTTTGTGAGGAAGCATGATTTGCTGAGTGTACCGATGAATGATTTTAGAATGGCTAAGAATGTGATGAAAATAATACGTAAGAATGATGTGGAATGTAATATTGTGGGGTTGAGAGGGAATGAAGTTTCGGTTGCATGGAAGAGTTTGGAAATGCACGGGATGTCTAATAGAAAAAAGGAATATTGTATGGATGTCCTTGCACAATATTTTGCCTGTGCGCCAGGTTCAGAAGAGACGAGGTCTGACCAGAACTGATATGTGCCCGAGGGAAGGATGTGGTGGATGTGAGACTGTGTGGCACACTATGTGGGACTGTGATTACGCATGCAGTGTGTGGAAGTGTGTAGGTGGGTTGTGTAAGGAGTTAGCAGGTGTGAGTTTTATTGACTGGCGTGTTGCGATGTTTGGAATTGGTGCATGTGGTCGTGTGAAAAATAGAATCCTATGGTTAATTATGACTTGTGTGATGCAGAGTTTGTGGGATGTGAGGAATTTAGGAATTTTCAAAGAGAAGCATGTATCTGTGAATAAGTGTGTCGGGCTGATCCTTTCTAGATTATACTTGATTTATAAATTAGACAGCGAAGGCGGTGGTGGTTTTGATGCAGAGGGTGTCTGGAAATTTAAAAAATGGCAGCACCTGATCAAATATCAGTGAATTTTAGTGATGTTTATTGATGTTCAGGATGTCTTTTGTGTATACCCTTGGTTTGTTATACTAAAATAAATATGAACCATGATGATGAGAGTTGAAACAATGACGTTTAAGTTGATGAGCTTATATTGAGTTGTTTATAACTAACCTGAATGGTTTTAAAAAAAAAAACAAAAAACAGCTGTCTGTGGATGGACACCATGTTTTGGCATAGGTGGTCTCCTTCATTGGAAACTGCCCTTCCCGTGGTTGTTCCTTCCCGGGGAAAGGCCTGGCTAGTCATTGTTTGCGTTGAGAAACATGTCAAGGTGTCTCCGCGACTTGTATTTTGCATATTTTTTTCTCCCAGTAACACGGAAACCCCTTATATTTCTATTGACAGATGATGGACCTGAGTGAGGACTTGCTTTTTTTCTGGATTGAGTTGAAGCTTTTATTGGGAACATTTTACATACTGTTTGGGATCACATTTATTTGGTGGTATACGCTGAGCACTTACATCGGGGTTTCCTTCTAAATCTCCAAGTAATGCTACATATGAAAGCCCCAAGTGACCCATTCACTATAATGAGGCAGCAGAGTTACTCTGGACTCTATCTGGCCTCTGTTCAATGTTGTCCTTCTTTATAGAAGTGCACAAAACTGTGGTTGACCGCGCTTTTATGATCGCCTTAAAAGACAGACACCACCGGATCACAGGTCCTATGGCATCCACAGTGCCTCCATCTGCCTCATTATAGGGAATCTTCCGCCGGGGTTCTGTCTGAAACATGTATTTCAGAGATTTACACGGAAACCCCACTATAAGTGCAGAGCGCAGGGTAAATACACGCTGAGCCTTACTGCCCTCTTTGGGAGGCAGAATGAACAAATCAACAGCAGGTGAATTGGTTTTATTTTTTTTTTCTGCGTTTCTCGTACAGTATAAGTGATTAGATGATTTTAATATTTGGGTTGGTGCTATTAAAGCGATACCAGATTTATATTGGGGTTTTATGTTTGGCTGCTGTCACACACTAAAAGACACCTTTTATTGAAAAAACTGGCCATATTTAGACAGCTGTCATTTTTCCATATTTCGGCTAACAGTCATGGGACAGCTTTTTTGTGGGGCGAGTTGGCATTTGAATTGGTACCATTTAAGGGACATTTTTTGATCACCTATTCTGAGTTTTGGGAGTGAATAAGAAAGAATAGCAGTGAGCAAGCTAAGACGACAATTTGCCAACAGGGTAAGATGTACAGCAGATTTACACAGGAAAACACAACAGGTACCGTATATACTTGCGTATAAGCCGAGATTTTCAGCCCATTGTTTTGGGCTGAAAGTCCCCCTCTCGGCTTATATGCGAGTCATATACTGGGGGTCGGCGGGGGAGGGGGAGCCGGGGTGTCAGATCATACTTATCCCCTCCTTGCGCGGTCTCTGCAGTCCCCCCTCTTCTCCCACGGTCTCCCTTCCTTCAGCGGTCACGTGGCATTGAAGACATGAATATGCGCAAATTCATGAGTTTAATGAGCGGTACCACGTGACCGCTGAAGGAAGAGAAACCGTGGGAGAAGGGTGGGGCTGTGGAGACCTCACCAGGAGGGGGTAAGTATAAGCTATATTCACATGTCCCCGGTCCATCGCTGCTCACTGCTGTCTGCCGCATCCTCTGTCAGTGAGGTTCAGGCAGCAGAGGGCGCGATGACGTATCCAGTGTGCGCCCTCTGCTGAACGTCAATGACAGAGGACGCGGCAGACAGTGGCGAGCAGCGATGGACCAGGGACAGGTAAATATCTCAGGTGTCAGGTCCTGAGCCAGCGGTGACACCGACACCTGTCCCCAGCGATGGAGAGGTATGTCTTTTTTTGCAGCAGCAGCAGTGGCAGCAGCAGCATATGAGGGCATAATCTATGGAGCATCTTATGGGGGCATAACCTATGGAGCATCTTATGGGGGCATAATCTATGGAGCATCTCATGGGGCATAATCTATGGAGCATCTTATGGGGCATTTTATGTGGGCATAATCTATGGAGCATTTTATGGGGGCATAATCTATGGAGCATCATATGGAGTATCTTATGGAGGCATAATCTATGGAGCATCTTATGGGGGCATAATCTATGGAGCATCTTATGGGGGCATAATCTATGGAGCATAATCTATGGAGCATCTTATGGGGCATTTTATGTGGGCATAATCTATGGAGCATTTTATGGGGGCATAATCTATGGAGCATCATATGGAGTATCTTATGGAGGCATAATCTATGGAGCATCTTATGGGAGCATAATCTATGGAGCATCTTATGGGGGCATAATCTATGGAGCATATTAAGGGGCATAATCTATGGAGCATCTTATGGGGAATTTTTGGGGGGCATAATCTATGGAGCATCTTATGGGGGCATAATCTATGGAGCATCTTATGAGGGTATAATCTATGGAGCATCTTATGGGGACATAATCTATAGAGCATCTTATGGGGCATTTTATGTGGGCATAATCTATGCAGCATTTTATGGAGTTATCTTATGGAGGCATAATCTATGGAGCATCTTATGGGGCCATATCGTTTATGGAGCAGCATATGAGGCATATTATTCTATGGAGCATCTTATGGGGCCATTACTAACCTTTGTGCAGCATTATATGGGGAGTATTTTGTATGGAGCATCTTATGGGGCCATCATGAACTGTATGGAGCATTATGTGGGGCTCCTGATTCAATATGGATATTCAAAAACATTTAACCTACTGATGTCTCAATTAATTTTACTTTTATTGGTATCTATTTTTATTTTTGAAATTTACCAGTAGCTGCTGCATTTTCCACCCTAGGCTTACACGCGAGTCAATAAGTTTTCCGTTTTTTTGTGGCAAAATTAGTGGGTCGGTTTATACTCGGGTTGGCTTATACACGAGTATATACGGTAAGTGTACAGATTTAGGGTAAGAGTATCCAATGTGATACCTTAAACCTGATATGCAGAGGTCTTAAGTTAGTACAGAGTATAAAGACAAATCTCTACATATAAAATTGAATGTGTGTGTGTCACCAACCAATCACGAAGCATCTTTCATTTCACCAGAGCTGTTTAAAAGAAGCTGAGCTGTGATTGGTTGCTATGAGCAAGTTTTCCCTGCAACCAATCACTAAGCATCTTTCATTTCACCAAAGCTGTTTAAAAGAAGCTGAGCTGGGGGCGTGGCCTGAGCAAGCTGAGAGGACGCACAGCTCAGAAGCTCCTGCCTAATTTGAGATAAAATAAGGGGAAAACATCCTTTTTCTTCCCACATACTACCCCCTGTGAACTGGCTGGGCTGGTGACCTTGGGCCCTCTGGATGAGTCCCCTGACTGGACGGAGGAAGCTGGGATACCCCTGAAGAAATCTGAGACACCAGAGGGGAGTGGAGGGAGGACTTTCCCTGAGGTATCGGTGTGGGATCCCTCTGTGGGTACTCTCACCTTGGTGTCTGGGTGGTGTGCCCTGTCACTCTGTCTGCTGCTGGTTTCCCCCATAGGATTGTGGGGATGGAGGGCTCCGACCTAGGCTTCCCCAACGCACCTCCTGCACACCTCCTGCGCACCTCTGGTCTCGCTTTGCTTTCCTGGGAGCAGGGTCTGTGGATCGGCTCGGGATGGGTGGAGTCTGCAGGATGCTGGTGTCGCGGTGGTCGCTGCTGGCTCCAATCCCTGACTCTTCTCAGAGCCGGGACTTGTCTCAAGATGCCGCCGTCTCTCCCTTGAAGGCTCCGAGGCACTGTCAGCACCATTTTGGAACCCGGGGGTAAAGCGGGACACATTAAAGCGGCGGTGATTTCTGCTTCGGGGGCAGGCATAGGGGACATTGCTTGCCTGCCCTGGACTGCTCTTGGACACACGAGGGGCCCCGGTGGGTGAAGGACTGGGTGGAGCATGGAGATGAGAGGTTAATTTAACCCATAGCTTCCATATTAAAAGGCTGAAACAACTCATATCCAAAGGAAGACTATCTCACAAGGGTGGATCTCCTATCCTAACAACATACAATACAGACCAAAAGTTTGAACACACCTTCTCATTCAAAGAGTTTTCTTTATTTTCATGACTATGAAAATTGTAGATTCACTCTGAAGGCATCAAAACTATGAATTAACACATGTGGAATTATATAATTAACAAAAAAGTGTGAAACAACTGAAAATATGTCTTATATTCTAGGTTCTTCAAAGTAGCAACCTTTTGCTTTGATTACTGCTTTGCACACTCTTGGCATTCTCTTGATGAGCTTCAAGAGGTAGTCACCAGAAATGGTCTTCCAACAGTCTTGAAGGAGTTCCCAGAGATGCTTAGCACTTGTTGGCCTTTTTGCCTTCACTCTGCGGTCCAGCTCACCCCAAACCATCTCGATTGGGTTCAGGTCTGGTGACTGTGGAGGCCAGGTCATCTGGTGTAGCACTCCATCACTCTTCTTCTTGGTCAAATAGCCCTTACACAGCCTGGAGGTGTGTTTGGGGTCATTGTCCTGTTGAAAAATAAATGATGGCCCAACTAAACGCAAACCGGATGGAATAGCATGCCGCTGAAAGATGCTGTGGTAGCCATGCTGGTTCAGTATGCCTTCAATTCTGAATAAATCCTCAACAGTGTCACCAGCAAAGCACCCCCACACCATCACACCTCCTCCTCCATGCTTCACGGTGGGAACCAGGCATGTAGAGTACATCTGTTAACCTTTTCTGCATCACACAAAGACACGGTGGTTGGAACCAAAGATCTCAAATTTGGACTCATCAGACCAAAGCACAGATTTCCACTGATCTAATGTCCATTCCTTGTGTTCTTTAGCCCAAACAAGTCTCTTCTACTTGTTGCCTGTTCTTAGCAGTGGTGTCCTAGCAGCTATTTTACCATGAAAGCCTGCTGCACAAAGTCTCGTCTTAACAGTTGTTGTAGAGATGTGTCTGCTGCTAGAATTCTGTGTGGCATTGACCTGGTCTCTAATCTGAGCTGCTGCTAACCTGCGATTTCTGAGACTGGTGACTCTGATGAACTTATCCTCCGCAGCAGAGGTGACTCTGGGTCTTCCTTTCCTTGGGCGGTCCTCATGTGAGCCAGTTTTTTTTGTAGCACTTGATGGTTTTTGCCACTGCACTTGGGGACACTTTCAAAGTTTTCACAATTTTAAAGACTTACTGACTTTCATTTCTTAAAGTAATGATGGCCACTCGTTTTTCTTTACATAGCTGCTTTTTTCTTGCCATAATACAAATTCTAACAGTCTATTCAGTAGGACTATCAGCTGTGTATCCACTAGACTTCTGCACAACACAACTGATGGTCCCAACCCCATTTATAAGGCAAGAAATCCCACTTATTAAACCTGACAGGGCACACCTGTGAAGTGAAAACCATTTCCGGTGACTACCTCTTGAAGCTCATCAAGAGAATGCCAAGAGTGTGCAAAGCAGTAATCAAAGCAAAAGGTGGCTACTTTGTAGAACCTAGAATATAAGACATACAGTATTTTCAGTTGTTTAACACTTTTTTGTTAATTATATAATTCCACATGTGTTAATTCATAGTTTTGATGCCTTCAGAGTGAATCTACAATTTTCATAGTCATGAAAATAAAGAAAACTCTTTGAATGAGAAGGTGTGTCCAAACTTTTGGTTTGTACTGTATGTCTACCTTTTTATATACACTGCTCAAAAAAATAAAGGGAACACTTAAACAACAGAATATAACTCCAAGTAAAATCAAACATCTGTGAAATCAAACTGTCCACTGTTATGAATGAGTCACCGTAGGAGGCAAAAACAGAAATACTAGCTAAGTCCAGAAAACCAGAGAAGTTGGCAGCTATCGGATTGCAGACCCCAGAACCCATCAACAACAACTAGCAGTAGCTGTGGGGGGTTCCTACGGTGCCCTAGACCCCTCGATCACAGCCGGAGAACTAAATAGCCTAAAGACAGAAAGGGAAATCTAAACTCCCCCAGAGCAGACCCCAAAGCAATAGGCAGCCCCCAACATATAGTGACGGTGAAGCAAGATGAAAAAACACTAACACAGATAGAAAGATAGGTTGAGCAAATGATGGGGCCCAAGCTAACTAAATAGGACAGGATAGAAAAGCTGCTGTCTGCAATTTGCAAAAACCCTATCAAAACAAGAGCCAACAGACTGACCGGGAAAAAAGCCCTGAAGACGCTAGTCTTCAAAAAGACTAAATCAGTACTCAGGTATTTTCTGAAGACAGAGCAAAAAGGAATTCAGCTCACCCCAGCAGGGAATGGTAGAAATCCAGAAAAACAAGGCAAAACAAAGCCAAAACACAAATGCAAAAAGCAGAGCAGAAAACTTAGCTTTTGAAGAGCAGGAATCAGACTGGTCTCCTAGAATCCCTCAGAGAATCACCAGCAAGGCAGAAGGGCATCGGCTGCCTTATATCCAGTCAGCAATTCCAGTCACCCAGTCATCATCATCCTGCTCAGGTGCTTGGTAATCAGCCTCACTACCTTCCTTCACCAGAAGAGGGAGTTCATCAGACCTCAATGGTGAAGGGGAAAATGAACTCACAACAGTACCTCCCCCTTGAGGAGGGGTCACCGAACCCTCATCCACGCCAACAGGGCGATCAAGGTGAGCCCAAAGAAAGGCACGCACCAATCTTTTGGCATGAATATAAGAGGCAGAGACCCAGGAATTATCCTCCTGACCATAACCCTTCCACTTAACCAAATACTGGAGTCTCCGTCTAGCCAGATGGGAATCCAGTATCTTCTCTACCTCATATTCCATGTTACCTTCAACCAATACAGGGTCCGGAGGTGCCACCCCAGGAACTACTGGTTCAACAAACCTCTTCAACAAGGACTTATGAAACACATTATGGATTTTAAATGTGACAGGAAGAGCCAACTGAAAAGAGACCGGATTAATAATCTCCAAAATCTTGTAAGGTCCAATAAATCTAGGCTTAAACTTAGGAGAAGCCACCTTCATAGCGATATTTTTTGATGATAACCAAACCATATCACCAACCTTAAACTGGAGACCAATGGTCCTATGTCGGTTGGAAAACCGCTGGGCCTTTTCCTGGGAGAGAGATAACTTATCCACCACTTGGTCCCAGATCTGGTGCATTCTCTCCACCACAGTGTCAACACCTGGGCAGGCAGAAGGCTCCACCTGCCCTGAAGAAAATCGAGGATGAAACCCAAAGTTACAAAAAAAAGGTGACATCAAAGTGGCAGAACTAGCTCTATTATTTAAAGCAAATTCGGCCAAGGGCAAAAATGAAACCCAATCATCCTGATCAGCGGAAATAAAACATCTCAAATACGACTCCAAGGTCTGGTTTGTTCTCTCCGTCTGCCCATTGGTCTGAAGGTGAAAAGCAGAGGAGAAGGACAACTGAATTCCCAGCTTGGAACAGAAAGTCCTCCAAAATCTAGACACAAACTGAACTCCTCTGTCAGATACAATGTTCTCAGGAATCCCGTGCAAGCGAACCACCTGTTGCAAAAACAGGGGCACCAACTCAGAGGAAGATGGCAACTTAGGGAGTGGTACAAGATGAACCATCTTAGAGAACCTATCACAAATCACCCAAATAACAGTCATTCTCTGAGAGACAGGCATATCAGAGATGAAATCCATTGAAATATGGGTCCATGGCCTCCTTGGGACCGGCAAAGGCATCAACAACCCACTAGAGCGAGAACAAGATTTAGACCGGGAGCAAGTCCCACAGGACTGCACAAAATTCCTGACATCACGAGACAAGGCGGGCCACCAAAAAGACCGACTCACCAAATCTCTAGTACCATAAATACCTGGATGACCAGCCAATGCGGAGCAATGAACCTCAGACATCACTCTTTTCCTCCACTGGTCAGGAACATACAATTTTCCAATGGGACAACGCTCAGGTTTGTCCTCCTGAAACTCTTCCAGAACACGTCTCAAATCGGGCGAGATGGCAGAAAGAACTACCCCCTCACCTAAGATGGTAGCATGTTATGAATGAGTCACCGTAGGAGGCAAAAACAGAAATACTAGCTAAGTCCAGAAAACCAGAGAAGTTGGCAGCTATCGGATTGCAGACCCCTGAACCTATCAACAACAACTAGCAGTAGCCGTGGGGGGTTCCTACGGTGCCCTAGACCTCTCGATCACAGCCGGAGAACTAAATAGCCTAAAGACAGAAAGGGAAATCTAAACTGCCCCAGAGCAGACCCCAAAGCAATAGGCAGCCCCCAACATATAATGACGGTGAAGCAAGATGAAAAAACACTAACACAGATAGAAAGATAGGCTGAGCAAATGATGGGGCCCAAGCTAACTAAATAGGACAGGATAGAAAAGCTGCTGTCTGCAATCCGCAAAAAACCCTATCAAAACAAGAGCCAACAGACTGACCAGCAAAAAGGAATTCAGCTCACCCCAGCAGGGAATGGCAGAAATCCAGAAAAACAAGGCAAAACAAAACCAAAGCACAAATGCAAAAAGCAGAGCAGAAAACTTAGCTTTTGAAGAGCAGGAATCAGACTGGTCTCCTAGAATCCCTCAGAGAATCACCAGCAAGGCAGAAGGGCGTCGGCTGCCTTATATCCAGTTAGCAATTCCAGTCACCCAGTCATCATCATCCTGCTCAGGTGCTTGATAATCAGCCTCACTACCTTCCTTCACCAGAAGAGGGAGTTCATCAGACCTCAATGGTGAAGGGGAAAATGAACTCATAACAGTCCACTTAGGCAGCAACACTAATTGACAAACAATTTCACATGCTGTTGGGCACCACAGACCACATCTCAGTACCAATGCATTCTGGCTGATGTTTTGGTCACTTTTGAATGTTGATTGTGCTTTCACACTCGTGGTAGCATGAGACGGACTCTACAATCCACACAAATGGCTCAGGTACTGCAGCTCATCCAGGATGGCACATCAATGTGAGCTGTGGCAAGAAGGTTTGCTGTGTCTGTCAGCATAGTGTTCAGAAGTTGGAGGCACTACCTTGAGATGGACCAATACACCAGGAGACGTGGAGGGGGCCATAGGAGGGCAACAAGCCAGAAGCAGGACTGCTACCTCTGCCTTTGTGCAAGGAGGAACAGGAGGAGCACTGCCAGAGCCTTGTAAAATGAACTCCAGCAGGCCACAAATGTGCATGTGTCTGCACAAACGGTTAGAAACCGACTCTATGAGGATGGTCTGAGGGCCCAAAGTCCACAGATGGGGGTTGTGCTCCACTAAAGATGAGATAGCTGACCTTAAAAAAAATGTCAAACAAGTACATACAAGACTACAGACCTTAGAGGATACCTGTGAGCAGTTATCCACGCATTCTGAACGTGTTGCGGAATTTCTAATTGATAATCAGAAAGAAAGTTTTCTTCAAAAAATTCACATAGATGACCTGGGGAACAGGTCAAGAAGGAACAACCTAAGAATCAGAGGGCTCACAGAAAAAATTTCAGACAAAGTCATACCTGTAATTCTTACCAATATATTTAATGATCAATTGAGTAAAGACGATTCTAACATCATATGCATTGAAATGGCTCATAGAGTCTACAGGCCTAAAAGCATAAGTCCGGACAAACCCAAAGATGTACTCTGCTGCATACAAAGCTTTAAAGTTAAGGAGGAAATTTACCACAAATCCAGGCAAGCCACTAAAATCGAATACGAAGATAATGAGATTCAAATTTTCCAAGACCTTTCAAAGTTCACTTTCGATTTCAGAAGACTTCAGCCTTTGACCAGGATCCTAAGAGACAGAAATATAGCTTACAAGTGGATGTTCCCATTAGGACTTGCTATTACCCTCGACAACAAAACCTTATTTGTAAAAACACCAGAGGATCTACCCTATGTCCTGAACAAATTGGATCTTTCTCAGCTTCAACTTCCAGATTTGACAATAGCAAAGGATCAGACTTCCACCATTACCAAAACATGAAAAATGGTCCGACATCACACCAAACAAGCCTGACTCAGTTGCCCTTAGCAACCAATCAGATTACGCCTTTCATTCTTCAGAGACTCTTTGGAAAATTAAAGGTGGAATCTGATTGGTTGCTAAGGGCAACTGAGTCAGTTTCACAGATCCAGTTTTCACAGATAAATCTCCCTCAAATCTGTTTTCATTTCAGATAATTCAGATAACTCACAATGGCAAATAATTTAAATACAGATCAAAGAAAATGGATTTTAAAAGAGCATTGGAAATCTCAAAATGCTGAAATAGTTAGAGCAAATTGGGTTGAAACATTTGGTACTCAAACCCCAAAGAGACAAACCATTTACTGCATTTGTGACAAATTCGATGCCACTGGCTCAATCCTTAATGCTCCAAAAACTGGTCGACCCAAAACAGCCTGTACAGAAAATAATAAACAACTTGTTGTGGAAACATTTGTACAGAGCCAAAAAAAAGTCCACCAGAAGAGTCTCTTTAGAATTGGGAATTTCACGAGCTTCCATCATGTGAATCCTGAAATCCATTGGGTGGAAAGCTTATCATCCACGTCTAATTCATGGCTTATTGGAGGATGATCCAGACAGGCGGCTGCAATTTAGAGAGATTATGCTTAATGAAACTGAAGAAAATCCAGTAATTTTAGATAACATTATGTGGAGTGATGAAGCTTCTTTCAAATTATGTGGCCATATTAACAGACATAATTGTATTTACTGGTATAATGAGAACATGCATTTAACATTAGAGCAACAACTAAATGAGCCTGGTGTCAATGTTTGGTGTGGTATTTCAAGTTTTGGTGTCTTTGGACCATTTTTTTTATGGAACAGTCACAGGAGATAAGTATCTCGAAATTCCAATGAATCAAGTTGTTCCCCAGTTACAGCAACAGCCTAATTCAAATGACCTTTATTTCCAACAAGATGGGGCCCCTCCACATTATTCAAGAGTAGTCCATGAGTATCTTGATGAAACATTTCCTAATAAATGGATTGGCCGAATAGGCGCACTTGATTGGCCGGCACGTTCACCAGACTTGACCCCAATGGATTTTTTATTTTGGGGAGTACTCAAGGACAAAGTTTATAGTCGAAAACCAAAAAGTGTCAGTGATTTGAAAAATTACATAAGAGATGCATTTCAAGAAATTAATACCCATGTGCAAAAATGTTTGTCGAAGCGTAAGAGGCAGACTTCAAAGCTGTGCAAATTGTGATGGAAAACAGATTGAGCACCTGCGCTGATAAAATTTAAGGGCTTTTGTATTGTTGTTCAGAATAAAATTTAATTGTCAATGTTATGCTTGTGTTAGTAAACATAATTTTATATATAAATCAAAATAAATGTTATTATTTTCTATCCACCTACTTTTGGACCACCCTGTATAATTGCCAATCGGCTCTGTCACAGCTTCCGGCGATTGTGTCGCTATCCCACAATCCACCGTGGCCGGAACTATGCCAACCGCCATATTGGAACACCCAAGCTATGGGTATTCCAATATGGCGGCCGGGATTCATATCCCCCGCCAAGTCGTGTTCAGCCAATGAGCAACGCAGGATTCAAATCCCCCGCCGGCTGAGCCAATGAGCGTTGCCGCGAGGGATTTGAATCCCCCGCAAAGCAGCACGGCACCGCTCATTGGTTGAGCGCCCCTGGCCTCAGTCAATGAGCGGCGCGGGATTCAAATCCCCCGCCAAAGCTGCGTGGCTCTGCTCATTGGTTGAGCCAACTGCCGGCTGAGCCAATGAGCGTTGCCACGAGGGATTTGAATCCCTCGCCAAGCAGCACGGCACCGCTCATTGGTTGAGCGCGCCTGGCCTCAGCCAATGAGCGGCGCGGGATTCAAATCCCTTGCCAAAGCTGCGTGGCTCTGCTCATTGGCTGAGCCAACCGCCAGCTGAGGCTTGGCGGTAGCTTCAAATCCCAAGCAGCACCGCTCATTGGCTCAGCCGGCAGGGTGGGGGATTACTTACTTACATACTTACCTTACCGGGAGGAGCATTGACGCGGTGCTTCTCAACGGAAACCGGGGTAGGAGTGTGGTGTCGGAATCGCGCATGCAAATAGCACTATCTGGCGCCATTTTACTGAAGACACATTTGCAGTGTGCCTTCAGCAATATGGTGCCGTACAGTGCGGTATGGGCATGCGAGTACTCTGGCGCTCCTCCCCCGGCCTTCGGCAGAACGGGACAGCACTGGAGCACAGGAAAGATGAGTATAAATGTTTTTTTTGTATGTGTGCAGTTTAAAAGGGGTGAGAGGACCATGCATGTCAGGATAGGGGGGTGAGAGGTAGCATGCATACCAGGATAGGGGGGTGAAAGGACCATGTATACCAGGATAGGGGGTGAGAGGACCACGCATACCAGGATAGGGGGTGAGAGAACCATGCATACAGGATAGGGGGTGAGAGGACCATGCATACCAGGATAGGGGGTGAGAAGACCATGCATACCAGGATAGGGGGGTGAGGGATCCATGCATACCAGGATAGGGGGGTGAAGGGTAGCATGCATACCAGGATAGGGGGGTGAGAGGACCATGCATACCAGGAAAGGGGGGTAAGAGGACCATGCATGCCAGGATTAGGGGGTGAGGGGACCATACATACCAGGATAGGGGGGTGAGGGGACCATGCATATCAGGATTGGGGGGTGAGAGGACCATGCATATCAGGATTGGGGGGTGAGGGGTAGCTTGCATACCAGGATAGGGGGGTGAGAGGACCATGCATACCAGGATAGGGGTGTGAGAGGGCCATGCATGCCAGGATAGGGGGGTGAGAGGGCCATGCATACCAGGAAAGGGGGGTGAGGGAACCATGCATGTCAGGATAGGGGGGTGAGAGGGCCATGCATACCAGGATAGGGGGGTGAGGGGACCATGCATACTAGGATAAGGGGGTGAGAGGACCATGCATACCAGGATAGAGGGGTGAGAGGACCATGCATACCAGGAAAGGTGGGTGAGGGGACTATGCATACCAGGATAGGGAGGTCAGTGGACCATGCATGGAAGAACTAGAAGCAGAAATATCTACAGGTAACTATGACATAGTGGGAATAACCGAGACATGGTTAGATGAAAGCTATGACTGGGCAGTTAACTTGCAGGGTTACAGTCTGTTTAGAAAGGATCATAAAAATCGGAGAGGAGGAGGGGTTTGTCTTTATGTAAAGTCTTGTCTAAAGTCCACTTTAAGGGAAGATATTAGCGAAGGGAATGAGGATGTCAAGTCTATATGGGTCGAAATACATGGAGGGAAAAATAGTCACAAAATTCTCTTTGGGGTCTGTTACAAACCCCCAAATATAACAGAAATCATGGAAAGTTTACTACTAATGCAGATAGATGAAGCTGCAACCCCTAATGAGGTCATTGTTATGGGGAACTTTAACTACCTGGATATTAACTGGGAAACAGAGACCTGCGAAACCCATATAGGCAACAGGTTTCTGCTAATAACCAAGAATAATTATCTTTCACAATTGGTGCAGAATCCAGCCAGAGGAGCAGCACTTTTAGACCTAATACTATCTAACAGACCTGACAGAATAACAATCTGCAGGTTGTTGGGAAATAGCGACCACAATATTGTACAGTTTCAATTGTCTTTCATTAGGGGGACATGTCAGGGAGTCACAAAAACACTGAACTTTAGGAAGGCAAAGTTTGACCAGCTTAGAGATGCCCTTAATCTGGTTGACCAGGACAATGTCCTCAGAAATAAGAATACAGAAAATAAATGGGAAAAGTTTAAGAACATCCTTTAATAGGCACTATAAGCGGTTTATACCTTGTGGGAATAAAAGGAAAAGAAATAAGAAAAACCCAATGTGGCTAAACAAAGAAGTAAGAGGGGCAATTAACAGTAAAAAGAAAGTATTTAAACTACCAAAGCAGGATGGCACCGTTGAAGCTCTAAAAAATTATAAGGAGAAAAATTCTTTATCTAAAAAAATAATTAAAGCTGCCAAAAAGGAAACAGAGAAGCGCATTGCTAAGGAGAGTAAAACTAATCCCAAGCTGTTCTTCAACTATATCAATAGTAGAAAAATCAAAAGTGAAAGTGTAGGTCCATTAAAAAATTGTGAGGAAAGTATGGTTGTAGATGATGAGGAAAAAGCTAATATATTAAACACCTTCTTCTCCACGGTATTCACGGTGGAAAATGAAATGCTAGGTGAAATGCCGAGAGACAAAGAAAACCCTATATTAAGGGCCACCGATCTAACCCAAGAAGAGGTGCAAAGCTGGCTAAATAAGATTAAAATAGATAAATCTCTGGGTCCGGATGATATACACCCACGAGTACTAAGAGAACTAAGTAATGTAATAGACAAACCATTATTTCTTATATTTAGAGACTCTATAGCGACGGGGTCTGTTCCACAGGACTGGCACATAGCAAATGTGGTACCAATATTCAAAAAGGGCTCTAAAAGTGAACCTGGAAATTACAGGCCAGTAAGTCTAACCTCTATTGTTGGTAAAATATTTGAAGGGTTTCTGAGGGATGTTATTCTGGATTATCTCAATGAGAATAACTGTTTAACGCCATATCAGCATGGGTTTATGAGGAATCGCTCCTGTCAAACCAATCTAATCAGTTGTTATGAAGAGGTAAGCTATACAGTAGACTGGACCAAGGTGAGTCATTGGATGTGGTATATCTTGATTTTTCCAAAGTGTTTGATACCGTGCCACACAAGAGGTTGGTACACAAAATGAGAATGCTGGGTCTGGGGGAAAATGTGTGTAAATGGGTAAGTAACTGGCTTAGTGATAGAAAGCAGAGGGTGGTTATAAATGGTATATTCTCTAACTGGGTCGCTGTGACCAGCGGGGTACCACAGGGGTCGGTGTTGGGACCTATTCTCTTCAACATATTTATTAACGATCTGGTAGAAGGTTTGCACAGTAAAATATCGATATTTGCAGATGATACAAAACTATGTAAAGCAGTCAATACAAGAGAAGATAGTATTCTGCTGCAGATGGATCTGAATAAGTTGGGAACTTAGGCCGAAAGGTGGAAGATGCAGTTTAACAATGATAAATGTAAGGTTATACACATGGGAAGAAGGAATCAATATCAACATTACACACTGAACGGTAAACCACTGGGTAAATCTGACATGGAGAATGACTTGGGGATCCTAGTTAATGATAAACTTACCTGGAGCAGTCAGTTCCAGGCAGCGGCTGCCAAGGCAAACAGGATCATGGGGTGCATTAAAAGAGGTCTGGATACACATGATGAGAGCATTATACTGCCTCTGTACAAATCTTTGGTTAGACCGCACATGGAGTACTGTGTACAGTTTTGGGCACCGGTGCTCAGGAAGGATATAATGGAACTAGAGCGGGTACAAAGGAGGGCAACAAAATTAATAAAGGGGATGGGGGAACTACAATACCCAGAGAGATTAGCAAAATTAGGATTATTTAGTCTAGAAAAAAGATGAATGAGGGGTGATCTAATACCCATGTATAATCATAGAATCATAGAATCATAGAATCGTAGAGTTGGAAGGGACCTCCTGGGCCATCTGGTCCAACCCCCTGCTCAAAGCAGGATTCGCTAAATCATCCCATAATATATAAGGGGACAATACAAATATACAAATATCTCTCCGAGGATCTGTTTATACCAAGGAAGGTGACGGTCACAAGGGGGCATTCTCTGCGTCTGGAGGAGAAAAGGTTTTTCCACCAACATAGAAGAGGATTCTTTACAGTTAGGGCAGTGAGAATCTGGAATTCCCTGCCTGAGGAGGTGGTGATGGCAAACTCAGTCAAAGGGTTCAAGAGAGGCCTGGATGTCTTCCTGGAGCGTAACAATATTGTATCTTACAGTTATTGTTAGGTTCTTTAGAAGGACGTAGATCTGGGGATTTATTCTGACAGAATTTTATAGGCTGAACTGGATGGACTAAAGTCTTTTTTCAGCCTTACTAACTATGTTACTATGCATACCAGGATAGGGGGGTGAGATGACCATGCATACCAGGATAGGGGGAGAGGGCCATGCATGCATTCAAATCCCGCGCGGCACCGCTCATTGGCTCAGCCGGTGGGGCGAGGGATTTGATTCCCGCACCACTCATTGGCCGAGCGCCAGGGGCGCTCAGACAATGAGCAGTGCCGTGTGGCTTTGGCGGGGATTCAAATCCCGCGTGGCACTGCTCATTGGCTCAATCGGCGGGGCGGGGGATTCAAATCCCCCGCCAAAGCCATGCGAGACCGCTCATTGGCGGAGCCGTCCGCCAGCGGATGTTCATTTCACAGCACACCCGATGCAATAGCATCGGGTCTATTTCTAGTTAAATAATATTTTAATATACGATGCTGATTCTCAGAAGCTTGTAAGTGAGAACATTAAACAATTTTCTTTAGAAAACAGCAGCGATGATATTTCCTATTGTAATGTCTGGGAGGCACACAAAGCGGTGATTACAATAGAAAATATCATCGCTGCTGAGAGGTCTCTTCATAGAATTGGGCTCTAGGAAAAAAAAGAAAAAGAGAAACTTACAGCCTCTTTATTGTCTCAAATTAAAGATTTAGAGGAGAAACATAAAATAACCCAGGAGGCCTCACTGGGAAAAGACCTTTTCAGACTTAGAGCAAAACTTAGAGAATTATTGAGACAAGATTCTGAGAAATATTTATAATACTCCAGATTTAAATTATATACATAAGCAAATAAATGCGGTAAAAACCTGGCAAATTTGGTTAAAAAAAAATTAACTCTACATATATTCAAAAGATTAAAGATTCACGAGATCAAATACATCACAAAACGCAAGATATAACTAAAATTTTCAGTTTACTTTATTCAGACCTCTACAATTTAAAAATGAAAGAAGACTGTGCATTCCCCCCAAAAAAAATTTGAACTCATCAATAATTACTTACAAACAATAGATTTACCTAAGCTAACATCCCAGCAAATACAAACTTTAGATAATCCAGTTACAATGGATGAATTAGGGTACCGTTACAGTTAGCGATGAACCAGCGATCCCGACAACGATATGGATCGCTGGTGCATCGTTAAGTGGTCGCTAGTGAGCTGCCACACAGGCAGATCTCACCAGTGACATAGCAGGGGTCGGAAGTCGCTACTTACCTGTCAGACGCGGCGATCCTGACGTCCTCCCACCCGCGTCCACGCGTCGCTCATCGGCGCCACAGGAAGCCCAGCAGGAAGCGCCCGACGAGAAATGGTCCAGGATGTTCTCGCGCGATCAGCGATGAGCAGCGGGGGAGCCGGTCGGAGGAAAGTATTAGACATAGCGATATCGCTAGCAATATCGCTGCTACATCACAAAATCGGTGACGTTACAGCGATATTGCTAGCGATATCGCTATGTGTAACGGGGGCTTTAGAATCTGTTATTAAATCAAGCCCTAAAGGAAAAAGCCCAGGCCCAGATGGATACTCTGCGGAGTACTACAAAATTTTCAAAGAGGAACTTTCCCCACACCTTTTGAAGTACTTCAACAATATATCCAGAACAAACCCATTCAAAACAGAGGCACTTTCTGCCCACATAGCTCTTATTCCAAAATAGGGTAAAGACCCAATCCTCTGCGGTAGCTACAGGCCAGTCTTGTTGATTAAAATGACATAAAGTTGTATGTAAGGATTCTGGCCAGTAGGGTACAGACCCTCTTGCTGGACTTGATTAATCTAGAACAGGTGGGTTTTGTGGGGGGGTAGGGAGGCCAAAGACAACGTTATTAAAACCCTGAATATAATCTATTATACAAAATGTAAAAATATTCAAACTGCTCTTTTTTCAACTAATGCCGAAAAGGCTTTCGACTGAGTTGATTGGGAGTTTATGGAAAAAACATTAGCGAAATTTGGCTTCCTCGACCCCTTCATCAGGAAAGTTTTAGCTCTGTACTCCTATCCAACTGCTCGACTGAAAATTAATAATGACTTGTCTCCTAGCTTTGGGATAGGGAATGGGACAAGACAGGGGTGCCCTCTCTCCCCACTTTGTTCTGGTCATGGAAACTTTTCTACAAAGAATTAGACAAAATCCTAAAATCCAGGGTGTAAAATGCAGCAAGAAAGAACATAAAATAGCCGCATTCGCAGACGACATCCTTTTTTACCTCACAGATCCTTGATAATCTATCAACCCATTACATGAAGAAACGCGCAAATTTGGATCAGTATCAAATTTTAAGATAAATTTCTCGAAATCAGAATTGTTAAACCTCAGTGTAAATCAAGAAAATTTGAATCTTATCTAAAAAATCTCCATTCAAAAATAATTGCTCTCATATTATATATCTAGGGACTAAGGGCCCCGTCACACATAGCAACGCACCAGCGATCCCGACAACGATACGACCTTGTCAGGATCGCTGGTGTGTTGCTACATGATCGCTGGTGAGCTGCCAAACAGGCAGATCTCAGCAGCGATCAGGACAGCGACAACGCGGGTAACAAGCGCGGCACTTAGAAACCCGCTGTTTACCTTAGATACCAGCTCCCAGCACTCTGGTATCTAAGGTACACAGCGGATAACTAAGTGACGCGCGCCCTTAGTTACCCGCGGTTTACCTTGGATACCAGCTCCAGCTCGCTGGTCTCTAGCCTGCTACACGCAGCGATGTAAGCTGGCCAGCGGGAGACCAGCGATCAAAAAAATGTTCAGGGCTTTCGAGCACGATCAGCGATACCCGGCGGGGGGGGGCAGTCGCTGATACGTGTCACACACAGCAATATCGCTGGTGAGATCGCTGTTGCGTCACAAAACTTGTGCCTCAGCAGCGATCTCGCTAGTGATCTGTCTGTGTGTGACGGGGGCTTAAGATTAATAATATCTCCTCCTTATATAATATTAACTTTTTACCTCTAATCCGCAATCTAGAACGTGATATTTCCTCACAGAAGGAGTTACCCATCTCTTGGTTTGGTAGAATTAATATTGTAAAGATGATCGCTTTACCTAAAATACTATATTTTACCTATTGATATCCCACAGTCTTTCTTTAAAAAAAGTAAAACTCTGATCTCTAAATTTATTTGGCAAAACAAAAGTAGTAGGATCAAATACTCAACACTAATAAAAAGGAAATGCAAAGGGGGGTTGGGTTTACCAGATTTTGAAAAGTACAGACTTGCTTCACACTTGGCTAGAATCAGAGAGGTAAGAATCTATCCCCCTAGGAAATTGTGTGTCGACATTGAACGCAATCTCTTAAATAAGAATATTAACCATTATCTCTGGCCAACACCATATAATAAATTTAAATACTGTGAAATTGTAAGCCTGCTAACTAAATTATCAATAATCCTCTGGAACAGAACTAACAAAAAATATAATTTTGTTCCAATTGTCTGTACACATACCCCACTGCTACACCTGATCCCGAATAGATACAGAGCTATTAAAAAGAAAATTAAATCAAAATTAAATCCTTAGGAAATCTCTCCTATATACAGTACATATCGGCCATCTTATTAAAAAAAATATCATCTCTACTAATGAATTCAAGATTTTATTTAGTGACATCAAAATGACAGAAACAGAACTTGAAATCATAAAAGAAACAGCTAGAATTCACCTTCCCAATATCTCCAACAACCCTACTGACAAATTAACGCAGGATGTTTTCTTTGGTTTGAGCGTAACTAAAAAAATAATATCTAAAATGTATAAAATTCTCTGCGACACAGCGGATCCTCCTAATTTCATCAGTAAATGGGAGAAGGAACTGAATATTTCATTGACACCTGAGGAAATTTCTAAACTTCCACTCCATCTCTCCCTCAACGAGATGTCAGAAATTAAATTACAAGATTATTTCTCGTTGGTATAGAACCCCAGACACTCTTTATAGGATTGACAAGTCTTATTCACTTAACTGCTGGAGATGTAATTTATCATCAGGTACGCCTTCTCATATTTGGTATGAATGCACCAAAATTGCCCCTTTCTGGAAAATGATACACGGACATATAAGAAATGTTTTTCAAACAACACCCAAACAAATCCTCCTTAGTATTCATCCTGATTACCAACATGTAAGTGATTATATTGTAACTTCTCATCTGCTTAATGCAGCTAAAATTCTTATTGCCAGGCATTGGAAAGATACTCACCCACCCTCCCTTTCAGAGTGGGTCAATGAAGCCAATAGCATTTACTCTTTAGAAAAAATTCGATTGACTTATTTTAACCAGGATAAGCTGCAAAGAAAATGGCACCAATGGTTTATATATCAAAATACTAACAAGCTTTAACACACGGAATTATCTTACTATACACTGTTTGTGCTATATATGATTGGATATATTTCAATTTCTTATATTATAGATAAAAAGATAGAGGCCATCGCCCAGCGGGACTGTCATTCCCACTCTCCCCTCTCCGACCTCAGTCTTGCCTGTTCTCCCGTTCCCCCTCTCCTCCCTTCTTCCCTAATTCCTCTCCCTGAATTTCCCTCCCATAAAGAGAATTGAATGTTGACTATATTGACTTGTATGTTGTTAACATTTCTGTAATAACATTCTTAAATAAAGAATTTATAAAAAAAAAAGAAGCTGAGCTGTGATTGGTTGCTATGAGCAACAGTTTTCCCACTCCAGAAGACACCTCAGCAGACACTGACTGGGTGGGAAAAATCTAGCATCCCCGGAAACATTAACTCCCAGCCATTGTCTGCCCCCAGAAAGGAGCAGAGAGCACATGACAGAAATGAATCCCTCCCGTTCCCATATACCCATCACACATCCTCCATCCCATAGGCACATCTTCCCTCTTAAAGGAAACATTGGTATGGAAGTCAGGGCAAATCCATCCAGCACTTTGGTTTTGACCCCAGGGTCTCTTAAAGGGATCATTGGTATGGAAGTTAGAGCAATTCCACTAAGTGCTCTGGTTCTGACCCCAGGCCCCTCTTAAAGGGATCCCCGGTATAGAAGTAAGGGCAAATCCACTCTGCGTTTTGGTACTGACCCCAGGCCTCTCTTAAAGGGATCTCCGGTATGGAAGTTAGGGCAAATCCCTCAATGCTCTGATTCTCCCCCAGGCCTCTATTAAAGGGATAATTGGTATGGAAGTCAGGGCAAATCCATCCAGCACTTTGGTTCTAACCCCAGGCCTCTCTTAAAGGGATCCCCGGTATGGAAGTTAGGGCAATTCCACTCAGCATTCTGGTTCTGACCCCAGGCTCTTTTAATGGGATCCCCAGTAAGGAAGTCAGGGCAATTGCCTTCAAATGCTCTGGTACTGACCCCAGGCTCTCTTAAAGGGATCTCCTGTATGGATGTTAGGGCAAATCCCTCAGCGCTCTGAATCTGACCCCAGGATTCTATTAAAAGAATCATTGGTATGCAAGTCAGGGCAAATCCACTCAGCGCTCTGGTTCTGATCCCAGGCTCTCTTAAAGGGATCCCCAGTATGGAAGTTAGGGCAATTCCACTTAGCGCTCTGGTTCTGACCCCAGGCCCTTCTTAAAGGGATCTCCGGTATGGAAGTGAGGGAAAATCCACTCTGCACTTTGGTACTGACCCCAGACCTCTCTTAAAGGGATCTCCGGTTTGGAAGTTAGGGTAGATCCCTCAGCGCTCTGATTCTCACCCCAGGCTTCTATTAAAGGGATCCCCGGTATGGAAGTTAGGGCCATTCCACTCAGCGTTCTGGTTCTGACGCCAGGCTGACGGGATGATGTGGGACATTAGGGGTAGTAGTCCAGTGGCTCTGGCTGATGGGATGATGTGGGATATTAGGGGTAGTAGTCCGGTGGCTCTGGCTGACAGGATGATGTGGGATATTAGGGGTAGTAGTCCGGCGGCTGTGACGGGATGATGTGGGATTTTTAGTAGTCGGTTGGCTCTGGCTGATGTGACGATGTGGGATATTAGGTGTAGTAGTCCGGTGGCTTTGACGGGATGATGTGGGATATTAGTAGTCCGGTAGCTCTGGCTGACGGGATGATATTATAGTGAATGTGGCTATGTGGAGTGGGAGGGGCTCTACACTCAGGTTTATATATATATATACAGTGGGGCAAAAAAGTATTTAGTCAGTCAGCAATAGTGCAAGTTCCACCACTTAAAAAGATGAGAGGCGTCTGTAATTTACATCATAGGTAGACCTCAACTATGGGGGACAAACTGAGAAAAAAAAATCCAGAAAATCACATTGTCTGTTTTTTTTTCATTTTATTTGCATATTATGGTGGAAAATAAGTATTTGGTCAGAAACAAAATTTCATCTCAATACTTTGTGATATATCCTTTGTTGGCAATGACAGAGGTCAAACGTTTTCTGTAAGTCTTCACAAGGTTGCCACACACTGTTGTTGGTATGTTGGCCCATTCCTCCATGCAGATCTCCTCTAGAGCAGTGATGTTTTTGGCTTTTCGCTTGGCAACACGGACTTTCAACTCCCTCCAAAGGTTTTCTATAGGGTTGAGATCTGGAGACTGGCTAGGCCACTCCAGGACCTTGAAATGCTTCTTACGAAGCCAATCCTTCGTTGCCCTGGTGGTGTGCTTTGGATCATTGTCATGTTGAAAGACCCAGCCACGTTTCATCTTCAATGCCCTTGCTGATGGAAGGAGGTTTGCACTCAAAATCTCACGATACATGGCCCCATTCATTCTTTCATGTACCCGGATCAGTCGTCCTGGCTCCTTTGCAGAGAAACAGCCCCAAAGCATGATGTTTCCACCACCATGCTTTACAGTAGGTATGGTGTTTGATGGATGCAACTCGGTATTCTTTTTCCTCCAAACACGACAAGTTGTGTTTCTACCAAACAGTTCCAGTTTGGTTTCATCAGACCATAGGACATTCTCCCAAAACTCCTCTGGATCATCCAAATGCTCTCTAGCAAACTTCAGACGGGCCCGGACATGTACAGGCTTAAGCAGTGGGACACGTCTGGCACTGCAGGATCTGAGTCCATGGTGGCGTAGTGTGTTACTTATGGTAGGCCTTGTTACATTGGTCCCAGCTCTCTGCAGTTCATTCACTAGGTTCCCCCGCGTGGTTCTGGGATTTTTGCTCACCGTTCTTGTGATCATTCTGACCCCACGGTGTGGGATTTTGCGTGGAGCACCAGATCGAGGGAGATTATCAGTGGTCTTGTATGTCTTCCATTTTCTAATTATTGCTCCCACAGTTGATTTCTTCACTCCAAGCTGGTTGGCTATTGCAGATTCAGTCTTCCCAGCCTGGTGCAGGGCTACAATTTTGTTTCTGGTGTCCTTTGACAGCTCTTTGGTCTTCACCATAGTGGAGTTTGGAGTCAGACTGTTTGAGGGTGTGCACAGGTGTCTTTTTATACTGATAACAAGTTTAAACAGGTGCCATTACTACAGGTAATGAGTGGAGGAAAGAGGAGACTCTTAAAGAAGAAGTTACAGGTCTGTGAGAGCCAGAAATCTTGATTGCTTGTTTCTGACCAAATACTTATTTTCCACCATAATATGCAAATAAAATGAAAAAAAAAAGACAATGTGATTTTCTGGATTTTTTTTTCTCAGTTTGTCTCCCATAGTTGAGGTCTACCTATGATGTAAATTACAGACGCCTCTCATCTTTTTAAGTGGTGGAACTTGCACTATTGCTGACTGACTAAATACTTTTTTGCCCCACTGTATATATATATATATATATATATATATATATATATATATATATATATATATATATAATCATTATAATTTGTTATAACTAACCATAGTTAGTTACTATGCCTGGGCAGCGCCGGGTTCTTCAGCTAGTACTTATAATAAAAATAGACAGAAAAATACCTGTGGTCATCTCCTCCTGCTGGACTGGCGCCAGAACCCAACATGTGTTTTGGGTGTGTGATGTCAGACCAGCAGGAGGCACCTTAAATATAACCCCTCACCAATGAGTGGCAGTTCCTTTTCAAGGGATCTGTGCTGTCATTACCAGCGCATGCGGCCAGTCGACACTGCCTGGTAATCTCTCCCACACCACATCATCCAAGGGGGCGAGCCGGGTGACACAAGCACAACCATGTGACTAGGCACATGATCGCCATCCGGTCACATGACGCAGCTCACAATCAGATAGAGACACAGTAAGCAAAAGTACCTGAGCGTGAGGACCTGTATGCCATGTGGTTAGATATCCTAGACACTAGCAAGAAGTATTAAAACCAGGAGATATGAAATAAAAAGGCAATCAAGGCAGTTGGGTTAAAAATAATGCATATATAAAAGCAGAGCCGGTAGTACAGAAAGGCAAAACGTTGTGCATTTAGGCTGTGTACCCACGTTGTGGATTATATGCATTTTTGCCGCGTTTTTCGCCACGAAAACGCTGCAAAAATGCATACAGAACGCACCCCATGCATTCCTATGGCATTCCGCACCTGTTGTGCTAATGCTGCATTTTTTTCCATGGCGGAATCGCATAGCAGAAAAAAACGCAGCAGGCTCATTATTTTTGCGGAATCGCCGCGATTCCGCAAAGAATCGCCGCGATTCCGCAAAGAATCGCCGCAATTCCGCACATATAGGAATGCATGAGATCCACTTACTATCCGCATTTGGCTATGCCCACCATGCGCAAAGTGAGCGGCTCATGTGTGGATGGTACCCACGGTCTGGAGGAGAGGAGACTGTCCTCCAGGCCCTGGGTACAATAGCCCTGTAAAAAAAGAATAAAAAATAAAAAATTGGGTTATACTCACCTTCCGGCGTCCCACGCAGCGTCCCCAGGCCTCAGCGATGCTCCCGCCAACTCCCGTTCCCAGTAATGCCTTGTGGCAAGGACCTGTGATGACGTAGCAGTCTCACGAGACCGCTACAGTATCGCGAGACCGCTACATCATCTAAGGTCAATGTCGCAAGGCATCGCTGGGAACGGGAACATTGCTGAGGCCTGGGGACGCTGCACAGGACGCCTGAAGGTGAGTTTATCACGATTTTTTATTTTTTTTAATTATTTTTTAACATTCTATCTTTTACTATGGAGGCTGCATAGGCAGCCTCAATAGTAAAAAGTTGGTCACACTTGTCAAACACCATGCTTGACGAGTGTGACCAACCTGTCAATCACCTTCCAAGCGATGCTTCAAATCGCTTGGAATGCGCTTGAATTCCACACACGAAAATCGCATGAAAAACGCTTGTTTTCGAGGGAAAAATGCATGCAAATTCCATGTGTTTTTCCCGCGGCAGGAGTTGCGGAAATGCTGCGTAAATTTCTACAGCATCTCTGCAACGTAGGTACATAGCCTTTAAGAAGAAAGACACATTACTTATATTACTTAAATATAAAGTGCATGATTGCATGTAAAAATAAAAGTGATAAGAATAAATGGCGCACATTACATATTAAGTGACTAATGAACTATTAAAAAATACCAAACTCTATCTATAGGGATAACATTACCCACCAAGAGAGATGTAGTCTTAAAGTTTAAAAAGTATACCGGATATTTTTAAACAGGCTAACAAAGGCGGCAACATTGTGATATGGCCTCTAAAATTAATGAAACAGAAGCCTTCCAACATGTTAGGGATTCATCGTGCTATTAAAAAAATCACCTATATCCCTATTCTCTCATTCAAGACTACACTGAATACAATTTTACAAAAATCACTACAAGAACATTTGATTTCAAAAGATCTACCTCAAGCTATGACTGACGGATCCAGCTGTTCCCACCTTGTACATTCTAACCTAGATCCATAAAAACCCAGCGACATCCCCAGGTAGACCAATTTTCTCAGGCATGGGTGGTCTTGTGAAAAACATATGTAAATACGTTGACAGCTTTCTCAAAAATCTGGTGTTAAATTTACCTTTGCATTGCATCTACAAGATACTGCAGATTTACTCTGCAAAATTGATGGGTTACATATTGATGATGATGTGCTCTTAGTGACATAGAGTCACTTTATACGAGCATTAGGTACCAAGATGGTTTGCGGGCCACATCTTTTTTTCTCCAAATGAGCAAACTGGATCATGATTATAGCAATTTAATTTTGAAATTATTGGAATTTATCCTCCATCACAATTTCTTCACATTTAATGGCTCCTACCTGTAGCTCCAGGAAACAGCTATGGGGCAGCTTGTGCCCCCTCTTATGCCAACTTATTCCTGGGGCTGTGGGAGAGGGAGTTTTTTTATGACAGATGCACATCAATAAATGGAGCATGTAGTACTTTGGACATGCTTCATTGATGATGTGTTTCTCATTTGGAAGGGTACTCCCCTAAACTTGAAAAAAATTCTTTGGTGACCTAAGTAAAAACGATATGAATATCCCCTTGACTTATAAATGTGTCTATCAGAAAATTGAGCTTTTGGATGTTCTCATAAAACTTGATGGCCAAAATACTCTTTAAACTGACGTCTTCAGAAAAAGCACAGCTATTAATGCATTTTTGAACTTCAGGCTAAAAACTTGGAGAAGAGATTCATAGATCGTGGATACAGTAGAAGAAACATTAATTCTGGTTATAAAAGAGCTAAACATTCAAATCAACAACTTCTACGTTCCTCTGAAAAACATTCTGGAGCTAATCAGGTGAGGCTCATCACTGAGATCCATTTACATTGTCCTCACAAGAAGAAAATTGTAGAGAAGTTTTGGCCAATTCTGCATACTGAACCTGCCATTAAACAATATACACTACTCAAAAAAATAAAGGGAATACTTAAACAACAGAATATAACTCCAAGAAAATCAAACCTCTGTGAATTCAAACTGTCCACTTAAGGGGGTTTTACACATAGCGATATCGCTAACAATATCGCTAAAGCATCACCGATTTGGTGACGCAGCAGCGATATCGCTATGTGTGATACTTACCTCCGACCGGCTCCCCCACTGTCCATCGCTGATCGCGCGAGATCGCGCGGCTCCATTTCTCGTCGGGCGCTTCTTGCTGACGCCGAAGAGTGACGCTGGACGCGGGCGGAGGATGTCAGGATCGCTGTGTCTGAAAGGTAAGTAACGACCGCTAGATCGCTGCTGCATTGCTGGTGAGTCTGACAGCTCACTAGCGATCATTTAGCGATGCACCAGCGATCCTGATCGTTGTCGGGATCGCTGGTGCATTGCTAAATGTAAAGGGGCCTGTAGGAAGCAACACTGATTGACAATCAATTTCACATCCTGTTGTGCAAATGGAATACACAACAGATGGAAATTATTGACAATTATAAGACACACTCAATAAAGGAGTGGATCTGCAGGTGGGGACCACAGACTACATCTCAGTACCAATGTTTTCTGGCTGATGTTTGGTCACTTTTGAATGTTAGTTATGCTTTCACACTCGTGGTAGCATGAGACGGGACTCTACAATCCACACAAGTGGCTCAGGTAGTGCAGCTCATCCAGGATGGCACATCAATGCTCATCCAGGATGGCACATCAAGCTCGCTGTGGCAAGGTTTGCTGTGTCTGTTAGCGTAGTGTCTAGAGGCTGGAGGCACTACCAGGAGGCAGGCCAGTACACCAGGAAATGTGGAAGGGGCAACAACCCTGCAGCAGGACCGCTACCTCTGCCTTTATGCAAGGAGGAACAGGAGGAGCACTGCCAGAGCCCTGCAAAATGTCCTCCAGTAGGCCACAAATGTGCATGTGTCTGCACAAACGGTTAGAAACCGACTCCATAAGGATGGTCTGAGTGTCCAACGTCCACAGATGGGGGTTGTGCTCACAGCCCAACACCGTTCAGGACGCTTGGCATTTGCCACAGAACACCAGAATTGGCAAATTCGCCACTGGCGCCCTCTTTCTTCACAGATGAAAGCAGGTTCACACTGAGCACATGTGACAGACATGACAGAGTCTGGAGAGTGATCTGGTGCCTGCAACATCCTTCAGCATGACTGGTTTGGCAGTGGGTCAGTAATGGTGTGGGGTGGCATTTCTTTGGAGGGCCACACAGCCCTCTATGTGCTCGCCAGAGGTAGCCTGATTGCCATTAGGTACCGAGATGAGTTCCTCAGACCCCTTGTGAGACCATATGCTGGAGCGGTTTGTCTTGGGTTCCCCCTAATGCAGGACAATGCCAGACCTCATGTGGCTGGAGTGTGTTAGAAGTTCCTGCAAGATGAAGGCATTGAGGCTATGGACTGGCCCGACAGTTCCCAGACCTGAATCCGATTAAGCACATTTGGGACATCATGTCTAGCTCCATCCACCAACTTCATGTTGCACAACAGACTGTCCAAGAGTTGGCAGATGCTTTAGTCCAGGTCTGGGAGGAGATCCCTCAGGAGACCATCCGACGCCTCATCAGGAGCATTTCTCTTCTTGTATACTCATCAGGAGCATGCCCAGGCATTCTAGGGAGGTCATACAGGCACGTGGAGGCCACACAATACTAAGCATCATTTTGACTAGCTTTAAGGACATTACATTCCACTTTGATTCTGTGTGAGACTCCAAATCCAGGCCTCCTTTGGTTAATAAATTTGATTTACATTAATGATTTTTGTGCGATTTTGTTGTCAGCACATTCAACTTTGTACAGAACAAAGGATTCAATGAGAATATTTCATTCATTTAGATCTAGGAAGTGATATTTGAGTGCTCCCTTTATTTTTTTGAGCAGTGTATATCCACAAATGCCAGCATTACAGTGAGATGAGTGAAAAATCTAAAAGGTATGCTGGTAATAAGCCATTATCAACCAATCCCTAACGGCCTTACCTCTGTCAATTCCACGTTCTAAATGGGGTTGTGCATCTTGCAGCAATTGTATCTTGTGCCCCAATATTGAACAAGCAGCATATTTTTCCAATTCAACTGGGTCTAAGACCTACGTTATTACGCACAGCATCACTTGCTCAACGTGTGCTGTTGTCTATTATGCTGTTTGCCCTTGTCCAAAAATATATGTAGGCTTCAGGGGCGGACACAGACTGTAGTGGGCCCCTGTGCAAGAAATTTTTTGGGGCCCCCCGTCCTTCATAGGGCAACAAATTTATGTAAACATATAGATAGGTAATATATATAGGCACCCCCGTTTCCCTTTGTTTCATAATGCCCTCCCCCATATGCGGTCTACTTTTGGCATAGTGCTTCTCGCCCTATGTGGCCCCCTCAGTTTATGCTGCTACTCCCCATGTGGCCCCCCAGTTTATGCTGCTTCTCCCCCTATGAGGGCTGCCCGATTCATGTTTCTTCTCCCCCCATGAGCCGTCCCATTCATGAGCAGCCAAGCATCTCCCCCAGGGCCCCCCCAATCATGAGCAGTCATGCTTCTCCCCAGGGGTCCCCCATTCATGAGCAGCCATGCTTCTCCCCAGGGGCCCCCCATTCATGAGCAGCCAAGGCCTTGCTTCCCTTCTCCCCAGGCCAGGGGTCCCCCCATTCATGAGCAGCCAGGCCATCATGCTTCAGTTCTCCCCCAGGACGGAGCCCCCCAAAATCATGCCTGCCATGTTCAGTTCTCCCCCACCCCAGGAGACCCCAAAATCATGCCTGCTCCTCGGTCCCAGTCCCTCAGTCCTGCCCAGCTCTGGTAGTACTCTTACCTGGAGCAGGCAGGGCAGACCAGACCAAGAGGATCCATCCATTCCACACTGTCCAGTGTCCGCACTCCGCACATTCCTGAACTGCTGCACCATATGGGTAGGGGCAGGGCTGCCACTAAGAATTTCGGGGCCCCAAACTGGGAAAATTTTCGGGGCCCCCGTAAGACTCCGCCCAGACTCCACCCCAACCCTGCCTCCACCCTTGAAACTGTCCACAGTTCCACCGCCCTCTCTTGGAAAACTCCACTTCTCACCAATCACACATTAACAGTTCCCATCACCAGATCACACATATAGCCGGCAGATTTTTTTTCTCACCAAAATATTTTTTAAGCCGCCATCACAACACTGTAGACACTTTTGGCCGAGCTCTACTCTACTGTAACCTATAAAATATTTGTTAAAATATGCAATACAATTTAGGTACATTTGTATTAATTTTTCAATTTTTAAAATGACCATTAAGATCACATACAATGGACAAATACCACCGCACCATGACCAGACACAATATTACCACCAAATAGTGACCTATAATTAATATCACGTACAAGGAACAAATACCGCCACACCAGGACAAGACTATATATTGCTACCACAGTGACCGAATAATATCACATACAAGGAACAAATACCACCGCACCATGACCAGACCACATATTACCACCACAAAGTGACCAAATAATAGCACATACAAGGGACAAATACCGCAACACCATGTCCAGACCACATATTACCACCACATAGTGATTGAATACTACAATACTGATCAGTAATAAAAAAAACAATACTATCGCCATAAGTGCCATTATACACAGGGGATCTGTACTTACTATCCAGTGTCTGTGTACTGGTAATACAGTGATTAATGACATTATACACAGGAGCTCTGTATATAATGTACAGGTAATACAGTGATCACTGGTGACATTATACACAGGACCTCTGTATATAGTATACAGTGTATAGTGTCAGTTTATAGGTAACACACTAACTCACCAGTGACGTCTCTAGGTAAAGTCTTTCATCCTTGCTTTTCATCTTTCATCCAGCACAGATCGCCATCACTTCTTCCAGCCAGGGCTTGTCTCTGCAGGAAATAACACAGTTATCTAGAGCTCCACTTGCAGAACACATTACTTATTTTTTTTCCCAACTTCTACACTACACCACATGAAGAAAAAAAGGCAACATAGTATCACTCTACACAGTAACAGGACTGCCCCCCATTTAAAACAGTATACTCATAAATAAAATAAATACATCACTGCTGTAATAATATCCTTTAATTAGCCCCTATGGTAATAATATCCCCCATCCTGGCCCCCGTGTGTCGCATTCCTGGCTTCAGCCATATGTTCCCTCATGAGTATCCATTGTGCCCCATATGATCTCCCCATCTGTCTCCATCGAATCCATCCTGCCCCATCTGTCTCCAATCCTGCCCCGTGTCTCCAATCCTGCCCCGTGTCTCCAATCCTGCCCCATGTCTCCATTTTGCCCTGTTTCCAATCATGCCCCGTGTCTTTCATCCTGCCCCCTTTGCCTCCAATCATGCCCCGTGTCTGCAATCATGCCCCCTGTACCTGCAATCCTGCCCCCATGTCTTTCATCCTGCCCCCTTTGTCTCCAATCATGCCCCCTGTACCTGCAATCCTCCCCCCCATGTCTCCAGTCCTGCCCCCGTGTCTCCAATCATGCCCCTTGTGTCTGCCATCCTGCCTCCAGTGTCTGCCATCCTTCCCCCTGTATCTCCAATCCTGCCCTGTCTCCACCCTGTCCCCAATGTCTCCATCCTGCCCCCTATGTCTCCATCGTGCCCCCAATGTTTCCAATCCTGCCCTGTCTCCATCTTGCCCCCAATGTCTCCAACCTTGCCCCATCTCCATCCAGCCCTGTCTCCATCCTGCCCCCATCTCCATCCTGCCCCCAATCCTGCCCTGTCTCCATCTTTCCCCAATGTCTCCAATCCTGCCCCCAATGTCTCCAATCCTGCCCCATCTCCATCTGGCCCCATCTCCATCCTGCCCCCATCTCCAATCCTGCCCCCATCTCCAATCCTGCCCTGTCTTCAATCCTGCCCTGTCTCCATCCTGCCCCATCTCCATCTTGTCCCCAATGTCTCCATCCTGCCCGCAATGTCTCCATCCTGCCCCATCTCCATCCTGCCCCGTCTCCAATCCTGCCCCATCTCCATCCTGTCCCATCTCCAATCCTGCCCCATCTCCATCTTGCCCCAATGTCTCCAATCCTGCCCCCAAAGTCTCCATCCTGCCCCCAATGTCTCCATCCTGCCCCATCTCCAATCCTGCCCTGTCTCCATCCTGTGCCGTCTCCAATCCTGCCCCATCTCCATCTTGTCCCAATGTCTCCAATCCTGCCCCAATGTCTTCAATCCTGCCCCAATGTCTCCAATCCTGCCCCCAACGTCTCCAATCCTGCCCCGTCTCCATCCTGTCCCATCTCCAATCCTGCCCCATCTCCATCTTGCCCCAATGTCTCCAATCCTGCCCCCAAAGTCTCCATCCTGCCCCCAATGTCTCCATCCTGCCCCATCTCCATCCTGCCCCGTCTCCAATCCTGCCCCCTGTGTCTCCAATCCTGCCCCATGTCTCCATTTTGCCGTTTCCAATCATGCCCCTTGTGTCTTTCATCCTGCCCCCTTTGCCTCCAATCATGCCCCCTGTGTCTGCAATCATACCCCCTGTACCTGCAATCCTGCCCCCATGTCTTTCATCCTGCCCCCTTTGTCTCCAATCATGCCCCCTGTACCTGCAATCCTGCCCCCCCATGTCTCCAGTCCTGCCCCCGTGTCTCCAATCATGCCCCTTGTGTCTGCCATCCTGCCTCCAGTGTCTGCCATCCTTCCCCCTGTATCTCCAATCCTGCCCTGTCTCCACCCTGTCCCCAATGTCTCCATCCTGCCCCCTATGTCTCCATCGTGCCCCCAATGTCTCCAATCCTGCCCTGTCTCCATCTTGCCCCCAATGTCTCCAACCTTGCCCCATCTCCATCCAGCCCTGTCTCCATCCTGCCCCATCTCCATCCTGCCCCCAATGTCTCCAATCCTGCCCTGTCTCCATCTTTCCCCAATGTCTCCAATCATGCCCCCAATGTCTCCAATCCTGCCCCATCTCCATCTGGCCCCATCTCCATCCTGCCCCCATCTCCAATCCTGCCCCATCTCCAATCCTGCCCTGTCTTCAATCCTGCCCTGTCTCCATCCTGCCCCATCTCCATCTTGTCCCCAATGTCTCCATCCTGCCCCATCTCCATCCTGCCCCGTCTCCATCCTGTCCCATCTCCAATCCTGCCCCATCTCCATCTTGCCCCAATGTCTCCAATCCTGCCCCCAAAGTCTCCATCCTGCCCCCAATGTCTCCATCCTGCCCCATCTCCAATCCTGCCCTGTCTCCATCCTGTGCCGTCTCCAATCCTGCCCCATCTCCATCTTGTCCCAATGTCTCCAATCCTGCCCCAATGTCTTCAATCCTGCCCCAATGTCTCCAATCCTGCCCCCAACGTCTCCAATCCTGCCCCGTCTCCATCCTGTCCCATCTCCAATCCTGCCCCATCTCCATCTTGCCCCAATGTCTCCAATCCTGCCCCCAAAGTCTCCATCCTGCCCCCAATGTCTCCATCCTGCCCCATCTCCATCCTGCCCCATCTCCAATCCTGCCCCCTGTGTCTCCAATCCTGCCCCATGTCTCCATTTTGCCGTTTCCAATCATGCCCCTTGTGTCTTTCATCCTGCCCCCTTTGCCTCCAATCATGCCCCCTTTGTCTGCAATCATACCCCCTGTACCTGCAATCCTGCCCCCATGTCTTTCATCCTGCCCCCTTTGTCTCCAATCATGCCCCCTGTACCTGCAATCCTGCCCCCCCATGTCTCCAGTCCTGCCCCCGTGTCTCCAATCATGACCCTTGTGTCTGCCATCCTGCCTCCAGTGTCTGCCATCCTTCCCCCTGTATCTCCAATCCTGCCCCCTGTATCCAATCCTGCCCTGTCTCCACCCTGCCCCCAATGTCTCCATCCTGCCCCTTATGTCTCCATCCTGCCCCCAATGTCTCCAATCCTGCCCTGTCTCCATCTTGCCCCCAATGTCTCCAATCTTGCCCTATCTCCATCCATCCCTGTCTCCATCCTGCCCCCATCTCCATCCTGCCCCCAAAGTCTCCAATCCTGCCCTGTCTCCATCTTTCCCCAATGTCTCCAATCCTGCCCCCAATGTCTCCAATCCTGCCCCATCTCCATCTGGCCCCATCTCCATCCTGCCCCGTCTCCAATCCTGCCCCCACCTCCAATCCTGCCCTGTCTTCAATCCTGCCCCATCTCCAATCCTGCCCTGTCTCCATCCTGCCCCATCTCCATCTTGTCCCCAATGTCTCCATCCTGCCCGCAATGTCTCCATCCTGCCCCATCTCCATCCTGCCCCATCTCCAATCCTGCCCCCGTCTCCATCCTGTCCCATCTCCAATCCTACCCCATCTCCATCTTGCCCCAATGTCTCCAATCCTGCCCCCAAAGTCTCCATCCTGCCCCCAATGTATCCATCCTGCCCCATCTCCATCCTGCCCCGTCTCCAATCCTGCCCTGTCTCCATCCTGTGCCATCTCCAATCCTGCCCCATCTCCATCTTGCCCCAATGTCTCCAATCCTGCCCCAATGTCTTCAATCTTGCCCCAATGTCTCCAATCCTGCCCCCAACGTCTCCAATCCTGCCCCGTCTCCATCCTGTCCCATCTCCAATCCTGCCCCATCTCCATCTTGCCCCAATGTCTCCAATCCTGCCCCCAAAGTCTCCATCCTGCCCCATCTCCATCCTGCCCCATCTCCAATCCTGCCCTGTCTCCATCCTGTGCCATCTCCAATCCTGCCCCATCTCCATCTTGCCCCAATGTCTCCAATCCTGCCCCAATGTCTCCAATCCTGCCCCCAACATCTCCACCCTGCCCCTTCTCCATCCTGCCCCAATGTCTTAAATCCTGCCCCCAATGTCTATAACCTGCCCCCAATGTCTCCATCCTGCCCCCATCTCCATCCTGCCCCCATCTCCATCCTGCCCCCAATGTCTCCAGTCATGCCCCGCCTCCAATCCTGCACCCGTCTCCATCCTGCTCCTGCCTCCAATCCTGCATCTCCAATACTGCCCCATTTCCATCCTGCCCCATCTCCATCCTGACCCTAATGTCTCCAATCCTGCCCATCTCCCTCTTGCCTCAACCCTTGTCTCCAATCTGCCCTGGCAGGATGGAGACATATGGTCCATGTGTCTCCATCCTGCAGGGAAACATAATTCAATTTAAAAAAAAATTTCCCTTGTGTCTGCCATCCTGCCCCCAGTGTCTGCCATCCTTCCCCCTGTATCCAATCCTGCCCTGTCTCCACCCTGCCCCCAATGTCTCCATCCTGCCCCCTATGTCTCCAATCCTGCCCTGTCTCCATCTTTCCCCCAATGTCTCCAATCTTGCCCCATCTCCATCCAGCCCTGTCTCCATCCTGCCCCCATCTCCATCCTTCCCCTAATGTCTCGAATCCTGCCCTGTCTCCATCTTTCCCCAATGTCTCCAATCCTGCTCCCAATGTCTCCAATCCTGCCCCCAACGTCTCCATCCTGCCCCCAATGTCTCAAATCCTGCCCCCAATGTCTCCATCCTGCCCCCAATGTCTCCATCCTACCCCATCTCTATCCTGCCCCCATCTCCATCCTGCCTCCATCTCCATCCTGCCTCCATCTCCATCCTGCCCCCAATGTCTCCAATCATGCCCTGCCTCCAATCCTACCCCCATCTCCATCCTGCCCCTGCCTCCAATCCTGCATCTCCAATACTGCCCCATCTCCATCCTGCCCCGTCTCCATCCTGACCCTAATGTCTCCAATCCTGCCCGTCTCCATCTTGCCTCCCCTTGTCTCCAATCTGCCCTGGCAGGATGGAGACACATGGTCCATGTGTCTTCATCCTGTGGGGAAACATAATAAATAAAAAAAAACTTACCTGGCCGCCTCCTGCTGGAAGATGCCGCTCCTGTGTGAGCTCAGCTATTGCTAAAGAACCTGTGGTGATGTCATTGTCATGTGATCAGGGGGCAGAGCTGATCAATGGTGAAGGCCTGTGATCAGCTCTGCCCCTGATCACATGACAATGACGTCACCACAGGTCCGCTTCGGCATGGCTCTCCCCTCCTCCTGCGCTCCACATGACTAATTTGAAAACTGAATAATTAGCCATGTGGTGCAGGAGGCTGGAGGGGCCCCCCTCTCACCTGGGTCCCCGTTCAATGAACCATCTGCACAGCCGGTAGGTCCGCCCCTGGTAGGCTTAACCATGCGTGAATGTAAGGGTGGGTAAGAGAACATGTTCTGGACATTTTGCTGCAAAAGTAACATTGAAAACCTCAAACTAATACCCAGACATTTTCTGAGTTATCATGATTGAAAAGTCTCAATCCTTAAAGTTAGAGGCATTGATCATATCTTTACTGGTACTTGTGGAGGAAATATAGCCCATCGTCTGTCTTAAAAAGGAATGCAAATGGATCTGGACCCTTGATACAGTGCACCCAAATGGTTTAAATATAGTCTGTAGTTTCGTACCATTCCTCTAGTCTAGTTGATCCCCTGACTTCCCTTTATTTATTTTATCTGTTTTTAATATATCTTGTATTTTAAACTAATTAGGCACTTTTTTTGTTTTATGTACTTCTAACTTGCATTTTATTACTTTCATAGTGATATCAGTGGAGCACGGATATTTATATATATTAGGCCTGGTTCACATATTGTTAACAGCAGTCCGTTCAACGCGTAGCGCTGACGGACTGCGTTAAGGCTATGCATAGCGTGATCGCGTTATGTCCTCCCACCAGCGCAGATGCTTCATCTGCGCTAACAGTGACGGACCCACAGATGCTGCAGCCCGGGTCTGTCACAGTATGACGGCACATTGCTAACGCATGCCGATTATGGCATGCATTAGCGATGCGCTCGTCTATAGCTGTGTATAATGCCATTAATGCCGATATATAATGGATGCATTAAACGCAGCCCATTAACGCTATGTGAACCCAGCCTTACCCTCTTTGTACCTTCTCTATAAAGGCTGATCTCTTTCTGGACAAAACATACAAAAAATCTCGCATGGATCCTGATGAAAAATATCCTTTCTTCCTGCCTCGATGGAGATGACGTCATCTAGGTTGGATCTAACCAGAACGTCTGGAATATTGAAGAAATATATACATTTTCTCTGTCCTGCAGACCTTTATAGTTGGCAATTTGTTGAATTCTTTCACTTCTTTATTCATGTCCTTATATGCATTCATATATTATGAAAAGTGTTTTTATCACTTTCATTCCTGCTTTTATATAATTATCTACTTCACTTAATATGTAATGTACGCCTTTTTTTCTTATCACTTATTTTTACATGCACTCATGCACTTTATTTTTATATTTACGTAATGTGTCTTTCTTCTTTAATTGCACAACTTTTTTGCCTTTCTGTAGTACCGGCTCCACTTTTATATACAGTTGTGCTCAAAAGTTTACATACCCTGGCAGAAATTTTGCTTTCTTTGCCTTTTTTTCATAGAATATGAACAATAACACCAAAACTTTTTCTCCTCTCATAGTCAGTGGTTTGGTGAAGCCATTTATTGTCAAACTACTGTGTTTTCTCTTTTTAAATCATAATGACAACTAAAACATCCAAATGGCCCTGATCAAAAGTTCACATACCCCATTTCTGAATACCGTTTATTGTCCCCTCTAACATCAATGACAGCTTGAAGTCTTTTGTAGTAGTTGTGGATGAGGTTCTTTATTTTTTCAGATGGTAAAGCTTCCCACTCTTCTTGGCAAAAAGCCTCCAGTTCCTGTAAATTCCTGGGCTGTCTAGCATGAACGCCACGCTTGAGACCTCCCCAGAGTGGCTCAATGATATTGAGTTCAGGAGACTGAGATGGCCCCTCTAGAACCTTCACTTTGTTCTGCTGTAGCCAACGACAAGTCGACTTGGTCTTGTGTTTTCATGTTGGATCATCCAAGTACGTCCGATGCGCAGCTTTCAGACATATGAGTGCAAATTTGCCCCCAGTATTTGCTGATAACGTGCTGCATTCATCTTTCCTTCAACTTTGACCAAGTTTCCTGTGCCTTTGTAGCTTACACAACCCCAAAACATCAGTGATCTACCTCCGTGCTTTACAGTAGGAATGATGTTCCTTTCATTATATGCCTTGCTGACATCTCTCCAAATGTAACGTTTATAGTTGAAGCCAAAAAGTTCAATTTTGGTCTCATCACTCCAAATTATCTTGTTCCAGAAGTTTTCAGGCTTGTCTCTCTGCTGTTTTGCATAGTTTTTGCATATTGATACTTTGTGGCATTTGTCCATTACTCCCCAGCAACATGCCCGCTGTCTTGGGGTCATACTTGATTCCGAGCAGTCATTCACCCACAACATCCGATCACTGGCTCACTCTTGTTATCTGCACCTCAAAAACATTTCTAGGATTCAACCCTTTCTTACTTTCAACTCTGCAAAAACTCTTAGTTTCTCTTATTCATTCTCATTTGGACTATTGTAACTTTCTACTAATCGTTCTCCCTCTTACCAAACTCTCCCCCCTCTAATCTGTCTTGAATGCTGCAGCCACATCAGCGCTAGTCAGTGAGGCTGCGTGGAGTCACCTGGCTGTGCAGAGATGAACTAATTCTTTTTCCAGTGGTTTACAGCGGGGTCGGTCGCATTAGCACCGGACCCCGTTGTAAACTAGTTAACCCCTTCTGATGGATTGCAGCAGGGGACCTGACTGAACAGCGGAGAGGTATGTATATTGTTGCTTTTTTATTTTTTTTAAAGATCCATGGCTTTTTCTTGGATTAGCAGATGAATAAATGTGGTCAAAAACTTGGTGTGTTTATTTCATTAAAAGAATTTTTAATTAATGTCTGTTTTTTCAACCCTTTACTATTCTAGGGTTAACAATGGATGGGTGTCTTATTGACACCTCTCCATTATTAATCTGGCTTAATGTCACCTTCCAATAGCATGGTGACATTAACCCATTATTAACCCATTAGCCACCTCTACAGGGCAATGGCAATAGAGAGGCTAAGTGCCAGAAAGGAGTATCTTATAGATGAACCTTTTCTGAGGTGGCAGGGGCAGATTTTTGTAGCCAGGGGGGGGAAACAATGGTCCCTCTCAATGCTATTAATATCTGCCCTCACTCACTGGCTTTTCCTCTCTGGTTGAGAAATTACCGTGGGAGCCCACGCAATTTTTTTCAACGAATTAATACCTTAATTTAACACCTACATGTCCCAAATTTTACACACATACCCTAATCTAATTATTAGTCAAAGACATATAAAAACTAAATTAAATAAAATGGTTTACTGTATGTAAACCATGTGTCATTTCATGTCGGGTTTTGCATTGATTTTACAGAAGCCGGCAATTGATTTTGCGAATATTCTGCTATGTAGAACTCTATGAAACATAAATATATGTGTGTCTCAATGACATGTATATATCTATATATATATATATATATAATCGTCTTATCATGTCTGTCGTAACCGAAATCCTGCTGCGCTGATTGGTCGCGGCCGGCTGCGGCCAATCAGCGACAGGCGCACTGCGCAGTCTGGAATTCGAAGGACGCAAGCCACCCCTACCGTCGGGAGATCAACAGTCTTGAAGGAGTTCCCAGAGATGCTTAGCACTTGTTGGCCCTTTTGCCTTCACTCTGCGGTCCAGCTCTCCCCAAACCATCTCGATTGGGTTCAGGTCTGGTGACTGTGGAGGCCAGGTCATCTGGCGTAGCACCCAATCACTCTCCTTGGTCAAATAGCCCTTACCCAGCCTGGAAGTGTGTTTGGGGTCATTGTCCTGTTGAAAAATAAATGATGGTCCAACTAAAGATGGCTGTCAGGGCACGCTGCACCAGGCTCTCATGGGTCTGTACACCATGCTGTTAAGGCCCCAGGCGTCAAAATTGCGGCATAACACGTGATCCAGGCCTTTATACAGGTCGGGTCACATCAGGAGCTGGCCAATCATTGGGCCAGAAGTACCCACAGACTTAGGCTACTTTCACACATCAGTTTTCGTGCATCAGGCGCGATGCGGCGAAAAGTGTAAAAACCGGATCCGGCGCCTGTTGCCACCGGATCCGGTTTTTTCCCCATAGAGTTTCATTATCGCCGCATCGCGCCTGATGCCTATGCGGCGTATCCGGTTTTTGCCAGATCCGGCAAAAACAGCAGGTCCGGCGTCTGGAAAAAACGTTCTCTGCAACGTTTTTTCTCAGCGCCGGACCGGCTTTTTCCACAGCGCATGCCCGGACTCTGTGAATGTTAACCCCACAAGTGCCCGGTGAGAGAGAGAGAGATCTCTCTCTGTCACCCAGACACTTGTGAGAGATCTCTCTCGCCGGGCACTTGTGGGGTTAACACTCAGTGTCTGGGTGAGAGAGATCTCTCTGTGGGGTTAACCCCACAAGTGCCCGGCAAGAGAGAGAGATTCTCTCGCCCGGACACTGAGTGTTAACCCCACATGTCTCTCTCTCTCTCCAACCCCCTCTCCTCTCCCCTCCCCTCTCCTACCCTCCCCTCACCTCCCTTTCAGCAGCTGTCTCTCTCAGCGGCTGTCTCTGTCCACCTCCTGCTGCGGCTCCTTTAAATCACGTCCGAGCCGTATCAGACGCCGCACACACATCCGGTGTCACGGCTGCAGGCCGGATCCGGCGGCCCGGCTTTTCGCCGCACGCCGCCGGACCCCACACACCGGATGTGTGAAAGTAGCCTTAGAGCTTGTTGATTGGCTGCGTCGTAGCCTTTCAATAAGCTTTATTAGGCTGCCGAATCCAAATAGTACCATGGATGTTCAGTAAGAATCGTGAACTTTACCGTTCGGGTTTGCTAATCCCTACTTCTTAGTTAAAATTATAATCATACCTTCAGTTAATTTTACCAATTTTTAAAATAGCATTTATGTATGACTGAAAAATGATTCTAAGTTATTTGTAAGTTCTGTTTAATATCTTTTTGTTAATATTAACCCCTTAGCGACAGCCAGTTTGCAGCTTAATGACCAGGCCAATTTTTACAATTCTGACCACTGTCCCTTTATTAGGTTATAACTCTGGAACGCTTTAATGGATCCCGTTGATTCTGAGACTGTTTTTTCGTGACATATTGTACTTCATGTTAGTGGTACAATTTCTTCGATAAGACTTGTGTTTATTTATGAAAAAAAACGGAAATATGGCGAAAATTTTGAAGATTTTGCAATTTTAAAACTTTAAATTTTTATGCCCTTAAATCAGAAAGATGTGTCACGCAAATTTCTTAATAAATAACATTTCCCACATGTCTACTTTACATCAGCACAATTTTGGAAGCAAAATTTTTTTTTGTTAGGAAGTTATAAGGGTTAAAAGTTGACCAGCGATTTCTCATTTTTACAACAAAATTTACAAAACCATTTTTTTTAGGGACCACACCATATTTAAAGTCATTTTGTGGGTTGTACAAGACAGAAAATACCCAAAAGTGGCACCATTCTAAAAACTAGACCCCTCAAGGTGCTCAAAACCACATTCAAGAAGTTTATTAACCCTTTAAGTGATTCACAAGAACTAAAGCAATGCGGAAGGAAAAAATTAACATTTAACTTTTTTTTGCAAAAAATTTACTTCAGAACCAATTTTTTTTATTTTCACAAGTGTTAAAAGAGAAAATCAACCACAAAATTTGTTGTACAATTTCTCCTGAATACGTCGATACCCCATATGTGGGGGTAAACCACTTTTTCAGCACATGGCAGAGCTCGCAAGGGATGGAGTGCCGTTTGACTTTTTCAACGCAGAATTGGCTGGAATTGAGATCAGATGCCATGTTGCGTTCGGAGAGCCCTTAATGTGCCTAAACAGTGGAAACCCCCAACAAGTGACCCCATTTTGGAAACTAGACCCATTAAGGAACTTATCAAGATGTGTGCCGAGCACTTTGAACCTTCAAGTGCTTCACAGAAGTTTATAACGTAGAGCCGTGAAAATAAGAAATCCATTTTCCACAAAAATGATCTTTTCGCCCCCAAATTTTTATTTTTACAAGGGTAACAGGAGAAATCATACTCCCACAGTTATTGTGCGATTTGTCCTGAGTACGCTGATACCCCATATGTGGGGGGGAACCACTGTTTGGGCTCATGGGAGAGCTTGGAAGGGAAGGAGTGCCATTTTGGCAGGGCTGTGGAGTCGGTGCTCATTTTGGTGGAGTTGGTATAAAATGGACCGACTCCTAAAATATATAATAAATTGGGTACAGTAGTTCAATGCAGAATGTGCTGAATATTTTTTCATAGGAATTTGGGAAAGTTATGAAATGTCCTATAAATGACTGTTCTTTTCCTGATCTAAGGCTACTTCACACACAGCGTTTTTTGAGGATACATTTTTCAGTTGCAAAAGCAGATCAGCTTTTTAAAAAACTGCATCACCTGAAAGGTTTTTGAGCTCATAGATGTTTTCAATAGCAAAAGCAGATTAGAAATCTGCTCTAGCTATCCATTTATCCATATGTCTATCCATATCATATCTGTACCAAAAAGAATGAAAGCTGGATAGCACACAGACTGAGGCTAGTTTCACACTTGCTTTTTTTTGCAGCGCGTTTTTCCCGCAAAAAAACGCATACAAACGCATACAGATGCTGCGTTTTTTTCAAGCATTTTTATGAGCATGCATGAAAAAAACGCAGCGTTTTTATGCGTTTGTAGTGCGTTTTTACCGCGTTTGCGTTTTTTCCCAACATTAGGTGGCCCCTCACACTAACCCAAACCATGACTTTACTAACCCTAACCCTTAACCAAACCATACCCTGATCCTAACCCTAACCCTGACCCTAACCCTGACCCTAACCCTTAACCAAACCATACCCTGATCCTAACCCTAACCCTTAACCAAACCATACCCTAACCTTAACCCTAACCCTGACCCTAACCCTAACCCTTAACCAAACCATACCCTGATCCTAACCCTAACCCTGACCCTAACCCTTAACCAAACCATACCCTGATCCTAACCCTAACCCTGACCCTAACCCTTAACCAAACCATACCCTGATCCTAACCCTGACCCTAAACCCCCTTAACTAACCCTAACTCTAACCCAAACCCCTAAATTCCATTGTCTAACTAATGGTAAAAAAAAAAAACGCATGTGCAAAAAAACGCATACATAAGCATGCCAATGCGCACATATGCTCACCATAGACTTATAATGGGTGTCTTGCTGTAAAAAAACGCATTGCGCGCGCATGCGTTTTTTTGAGGCAAGTCGGACGCCCAAAAAATGCAACAGGTTGCATTTTGTGCGCCCGAGCGCATACCGCAAAAAAACGCATGCGCGGAAAAACGCGTACAAACGCATGTGTATGCGCACATAAGCGCATCCCATGCAAAGTATAGGAAAAAAAAACGCATGCGCTATTTAGCGCTAAAATACCGCGAAAAAAAACGCAAATGTGAAACCAGCCTAACACTCCTTTTTTTTAGCACCAGTCAGGTACACCTCATAGCTGCCCAAAAGGACGCCCAGGACAGGCATTGCTCGTCTTCAGTAACACATCAACATCAATCGATAGTTGGAATAAATAGACAGCATTCATCACATCTTCTTAAGGTGCAGGCTTTATTTTCAAGTGTAGGGGTGTGCAGTATGAGGTTCTGCAGCAGCTGAGGTATGCAGTATGAAATTCTGCGGAACAGTATGAAGTTCTGCCCCCCCTCCTCTAGGTTTGATCCTGGCTATGCCCATAGTGTGAATGTAGCCTGAGGATCTAGGCTTTATCTTAGACAAGATAAGTCATAGTGTGTGTATATATATTGTAGGGATTCGCTCTGGTAGGCAATAGCTGGGCGGCAGTAACGAGGCAACACACAGGCATAAAGACCAATTTCAGTGGATTTAATGTCACTCCATAACCAGCAGCTTAACAAAACATAAGGGAAATAAAACACATACTCCAGCTTGGAGAACCACTGGTCCCAGACTCACCCCTTGCATGGGACGGGCGTAACTAAGCGGCTGCCAGGTCCTGCGGCCTCCGCCAGGTGCCATTCCCAGGGTTCTTCTGAGTCTTGCTGCGATAGTCCTGCAGCACGGGAATACTATATACAAGTTCCAGGCTGAGTCCACACAAGTTCCTGTAGCTTCCAGAAACACACTCACACTGTGGCATTTACCAACCTCCATTACATAGGGCCTAACCCCTCCCACCAGTGAGGTAGACATCACATGGGCTGATCACGTTACCCTGACATCATCGCAGGTCCCGTCTTTAAGGAAAAACCCGGCCAAACATTAATCTGCTAGGAGAAACATCTTCCATCCAGTAAAACACCCTTTACTGTACCACATACCTCCCCCCTATGTTCAACCCTAGAGGGGTGGACACATGACATACAGTGAACTCTGGACAGGGCATCTGCATTCCCCTGTAGTCTTGCCTGCGCGATGTTTAAAGTTTTGCAGGGACAGGAACCACCTGGTGACTCGGGCATTCCTCTCCTTAGTTTGACTCATCCACGTAAGAGGGGAATGATCTGTCACCAACCGAAATGTTCTCCCCAGCAAATAGTAGCGCAACGATTCCAGTGCCCACTTGATGGCCAGGCACTCTCTCTCCACAATACTGTACCGGGTTTCATCTGGGGTAAGCTTCCGGCTTAGGAAACTAACGGGATGCTCTTCCCCGTTAACTTCCTGAGACAGCACGGCACCGAGGCCTATCTCAGAGGCATCAGTCTGCACCATGAACTTTTTTTTGAAATTTGGAGTGATCAGGACTGGTGTACCACACAGTACCCCTTTTAATTTTGTAAAGGCCTCCTCTAACTGATCATTCCAGTGGACCATCACAGATTTTTTTCCCTTTTAAACAATCTGTTAAAGGTGCGGACAGGGTTGCAAAGTTGGGAATCGCCTGTTATATCCCACCAAACCCAAAAAGGCCTTTACCTGCTTTGTTGTGAGGGGACGGGGCCAGTTCTGAATTGCCTCGACCTTGTTTACTTGGGGCTTGAGAACTCCCCTCCCAATGACATAACCCAAGTACCGGGCTTCCTCCAACCCTATGAAACACTTCTTTGGGTTGGCAGTTAGCCCTGCTTGTCGCAGGGAGTCTACCACTGCCTGTTCTTTTGCTAAGTGGCTTTCCCAATCGGTGCTGAACACAATATCATCTAGAAAGGCTGAGGCATAGCGGCGATGGGGACGGAGAACAATATCCATTAACCGCTGGAACGTTGCTGGAGCGCCATGCAACCCAAAGGGTAACACCTTATACTGGAACAGCCCCTCAGGTGTTATAAACGCCGTCTTTCCTTTCGCCGCCTCTGTTAAGGGTACCTGCCAATAACCTTTTGTGAGGTCCAGAGTTGTAAAATACCGTGCTTGCCCAAAGCGCTCTATCAACTCGTCAACACGGGGCATGGGGTAGGCATCAAACTTTGAAATGTCATTGATTATAAAATCATTACAGAATCTTAGAGACCAATCAGGCTTGGGTATTAGAACTATTGGGCTGGCCCACTGACTCTGAGACTCTTCTATGACCCCTAACTGTAGCATCACTTTTACCTCTTCCGAGATGACTTGTCACCGGGCCTCAGGTACTCGATATGGCTTTAGTCGGATCTTGGCCTGTGGCTCTGTGACAATGTCATGTTGGATTAGGGAGGTGTGTCCAGGGAGCTCCGAAAAAACATCTGTATTTCGGCTGATGAACTCCCGGACCTCCTGAACCCGTTTAGGAGACAAAGTATCTGCAATTTTGACCGCGGGTTGGGCTTCTCCTGCCTCGCCCCGAGGTAACGGAGCCTTTTCCATCTGAAACGCTGGCAGCGGACTATCCCCACCAAGGTGCTCTCTATCTTTCCAGGGTTTGAGCAAATTAATATGGTAAACCTGTTCTGGCTTTCTCCGACCTGGTTGGTGTACCCTGTAGTCTACTGGCCCCACCTTCTCCATGATCTCGTAGGGTCCCTGCCACCTTGCGAGAAATTTGCTATCTACGGTAGGCACAAGCACCAAAACTCGATCCCCAGGGCTAAAGGTTCTTACCCGAGCCTCCCGGTTATAGACCCGACTCTGTGACCGTTGTGCTGCCTCCATATGTTCCCGAACCAAAGGTAGGACTGTCTCCATTCTCTCTTGCATTTTTGCAACATATTCTATCACACTTTTGTGGGGAGTAGGTTGGTTCTCCCAGGCCTCTTTGGCTATATCTAGTAAGCCCCGTGGATGTCTGCCGTACAATAGTTCAAAGGGCGAGAACCCCGTAGATGCCTGAGGTACCTCCCGCACTGCAAATAACAAATATGGCAATAACAGATCCCAGTCCTTCCCATCTTTGGAAACTGCCTTTTTTAACATGCCCTTCAGTGTCTTATTGAATCTTTCTACCGACCATCTGTTTGGGGATGATAGACCAAGGTACGCAACTGTTTAACATTTAACAACCGTCAGAGTTCCTTCATAATTTTTGACATAAAGGGGGTTCCCTGGTCGGTTAAAATCTCTTGCGGAATTCCCACCCATGAAAACATACCCATGAGTTCCTTTGCTATAAGCTTAGCTGATGTGTGGCGCAGAGGAATGGCCTCAGGATATCGGGTAGCATAGTCTAGAAATACAAGAATGTGTTGGTGTCCCCTTGCCGACTTATTGAGTGACCCCACCAGGTCCATGGCCACTCTCTCGAAGGGTACCTCTATAATTGGCAAAGGCACCAAAGGGCTCCGAAAATGAGGCTGGGGACTGGTTACCTGGCATACTGGACAGGAGCTACAGTACCGTTTAACTTCTTCATGAACCCCTGGCCAGTAAAATCGCTGCAGAATTCGGTCGAGGGTCTTCTTTGGCCCAAATGCCCCCCAAGTACATGTGCATGCGCTAAATCCATTACCAGCCTTCGATACGTCTGAGGTACCAGTAACTGTTCTACCATTTCCCCACGTATTTTCTCCACTCGGTGCAACAAATCCTGATTCAACTCAAAGCGTGGAAATACCGTGTCTGCCCCAAGTTGTTGGGGTTCCCCATTGACAAACAGTACATTTTCTCTGGCCCGGGCTAAAGTGAGATCTCGGAGTTGCGCTGTACCAAAATTATCACCTGATACATTCAAGTCTGACAACTCGGGTCCCAGCGGCAAGTCTTCCACCTCTCCAGCCAATACTTCTATGGGAGAACTCTCCCCCTCCTCCACCGAAGGGAAGGTTATTCCTACCGCCAGCACTTCTTCCTCCGGGCCACCAGGTTCATGCCCCCCTTCTGGAGAATGTAACCTGGTTGCCTCTGGTGCCGGCAGTTGCTCAGTGGACGGGACAACCGACGGCCACAGCACAGAAAACGGAAAGTCTCTTCCAATTATCCCTTCATAATGTAAATTAGTCACCACCCCCACCTCGTGGCACCGCCTCCCTGCTGGCGTGCTGATTACCACTAGTGCGGTGGGATAGTCTTTTAAGTCTCCATGTATACACAACACCCCAATTTTCCGACCCGTATACTCGCTGGTGTGTATCCAGCTGGCTCGTACCAGGGTTACAAGACTCCCTGAGTCCAATAGGGCCACAGCCGGGGAGCCCTCCACTTCCACCCGACACAAATGTTCCATATTGGGGCCTTTCGGGGTGCCCACTGCACACATTGGTTCGGCATAATGGGACTGGCGGTACCCAAAATTAGTGTCCATGGGCTGTCAGGTGGGGGCAATCAGCTCTCATATGACCTGGTTCCTGGCACCGACAGCAGATTATGGGGCTCCTTACTTCCCCAGATAAGTCCTGAGCGGCCTTCCTGGGCTCCACTCGCCGAACCAGGGGCGGGGACTTAGGGAACCTTCCTGTTACCCTTCGAGGGGTCCCTCCCTGTAACTCTTTGGTAGCCCCATACCTTTCTATGAGGTCTTAATCTGCATGGCATTAGTAGGGGATGCCTGACCGACCCATGTCTGGAGGGAGTGGGGCAAAGCCCTTCAAAATTTATCAGTCACTATGCGGTCCAGCATGGCCGTGGGGGACAACACCTCAGGCTGCAACCACTTTTGTAATATGTGCAACAGGTCGTAATACTGGGACCGGGCCGGCTTGGCGGGGGTAAACTCCCACTGGTGTACCCGCTAGGCCCGCACTAACACATTTACCCCAAGACGAGCCAGTATCTCACCCTTGACGACCGGGTAGTCTGCCCTTTGCTTGGGGGGTAGGTCCTGATACGCCTTCAAAGGTCCTGGGGTCAGAAACGGAGCAAGGACATCCGCCCAACTGTCCCAGGGATGCCTCCACATCGTCCGATTTCTCCATCTTGGGAATCGCTATACGAACCGCTTTCCGGACCACATGGATTCCCCGGTCAGCTCCTTTTGTCTGCGCTGCCATGATATGCTGTATCAACATCGGATTGGTTTCCTGCTGCTGCACAGCCTGCTGTCGCATGGCCTCCTGTTGCTGCTGCCGCATGGCCTCCTGTTGCTGTCGCATGGCCTCTATGAGTGTTTTTACCGTGGCCTCCATTTCTGGAAAGTTCCCTGCCTGGGTCTCTGCCACTTGTTTCACCCAGGACATAGGCTGGGGTGCAAATCAAAAATAAAAACAGCCTGGCCTCACTGCTTGTGCCCGCATTCTCCACCAATTGTAGGGATTCGCTCTGGTAGGCAATAGCTGGGCGGCAGTAACGAGGCAATACACAGGCATAAAGTCCAATTTCAGTGGATTTAATGTCACTCCATAACCAGCAGCTTAACAAAACATAAGGGAAATAAAACACATACTCCAGCTTGGAGAACCACTGGTCCCAGACTCACCCCTTGCACGGGACGGGCGTAACTAAGCGGCTGCCAGGTCCTGCGGCCTCCACCAGGTGCCATTCCCAGGGTTCTTCTGAGTCTTGCTGCGATAGTCCTGCAGCACGGGAATACTATATACAAGTTCCAGGCTGAGTCCACACAAGTTCCTGTAGCTTCCAGAAACACACTCACACTGTGGCATTTACCAACCTCCATTACATTACATAGGGCCTAACCCCTCCCACCAGTGAGGTAGACATCACATGGGCTGATCACGTGACCCTGACATCATCGCAGGTCCCGTCTTTAAGGAAAAACCCAGCCAAACATTAATCTGCTAGGAGAAACATATCTTCCATCCAGTAAAACACCCTTTACTGTACCACTATATGTATATATATATATATATATATATATATATATATATATATACACACACACACACACACACACACACAGTACAGACCAAAAGTTTGGACACACCTTCTCATTCAAAGCGTTTTCATTATTTTCATGACTATGAAAATTGTAGATTCACTCTGAAGTCATCAAAACTATGAATTAACACATGTGGAATTATATAATTAACAAAAAAAGTGTGAAACAACTGAAAATACTGTATGTCATATTCTGGGTTCTTCAAAGTAGCCACCTTTTGCTTTGATTTCTGCTTTACACACTCTTGGCATTCTCTTGATGAGCTTCAAGAGGTAGTCACCAGAAATGGTTTTCACTTCACAGGTGTGCCCTGTCAGGTTTAATAAGTGGGATTTATTGCCTTATAAATGGGGTTGGGACCATCAGTTGTGTTGTGCAGAAGTCTAGTGGATACACAGCTGATAGTCCTACTGAATAGACTGTTAGAATTTGTATTATGGCAAGAAAAAAGCAGCTGAGTAAAGAAAAACGAGTGACCATCATTACTTTAAGAAATGAAGGTCAGTCAGCCAAAAAATTGGGAAAACTTTGAAAGTGTCCCCAAGTGCAGTGGCAAAAACCATCAAGCGCTACAAAGAAACTGGCTCACATGAGGACCGCCCCAGGAAAGGAAGACCAAGAGTCACCTCTGCTGCGGAGAATAAGTTCATCCTAGTCACCAGCCTCAGAAATCTCAGGTTAACAGCAGCTCAGATTAGAGACCGGGTCAATGCCACACAGAGTTCTAGCAGAAGACACATCTCTACAACAACTGTTAAGAGCGACTCTGTGCAGCAGGCCTTCATGGTAAAAGAGCTGCTAGGAAACCACTGCTAAGGACAGGCAACAAGCAGAAGAGACTTGTTTGGGCTAAAGAACACAAGGAATGGACATTAGACCAGTGGAAATCTGTGCTTTGGTCTGATAAGTCCAAATTTGAGATCTTTGTTTCCAACCACCATGTCTTTGTGTGACGCAGAAAAGGTGAACGGATGGAGGAGGAGGTGTGATGGTGTGAGGGTGCTTTGCTGACACTGTTGGGGATTTATTCAAAATTGAAGGCATACTGTACCAGCATGGCTACCACAGCATCTTGCAGCGGCATGCTATTCCATCCGGTTTGTGTTTAGTTGGACCATCATTTATTTTTCAACATGACAATGACCCCAAACACACCTCCAGGCTGTGTAAGGGTTATTTGACCAAGAAGGAGAGTGATGGGGTGCTACGCCAGATGACCTGGCCTCCACAGTCACCAGACCTGAACCCAATCGAGATGGTTTGGGGTGAGCTGGACCGCAGAGTGAAGGCAAAAGGGCCAACAAGTGCTAAGCATCTCTGGGAACTCCTTCAAGACTGTTGGAAGACCATTTCCAGTGACTACCTCTTGAAGCTCATCAAGAGAATGCCAAGAGTGTGCAAAGCAGTAATCAAAGTAAAAGGTGGCTACTTTGAAGAATCTAGAATATAAGACATATTTTCAGTTGTTTCACACTTTTTTGTTAATTATATAATTACACATGTGCTAATTCATAGTTTTGATGCCTTCAGAGTGAATCTACAATTTTCATAGTCATGAAAATAAAGAAAACTCTTTGAATGAGGTGTGTCCAAACTTTGGTCTGTACCGTATGTATGTAATCGATATTATACAGTGTATTACATATTTACAATTTATTAGTTTTTTGTGTTCTAAACTTGTATTCCAATAAATAGATATGTTCTATCTAAATATCTTGATTATTGCATCATAGAAATGATTTCTGATGTTCACATTGTACTACAATAAATTTTTCACTTAAATATAAGCAATATATGTGGAAGTCGGAGTCGTGGAGTCGGTGTAAGGGAAATTGAGGAGGCGGAGTCGCAGGTTTGGCTTACCGACTCCACAGCCCTGCATTTTGGAATGCAGACTTTGATGGAATGGTCTGCGGGCATCATGTTGCGTTTGCAGAGCCCCTGATGTGCCTAAACAGTGGAAACCCCCAACAAGTGACCCCATTTTGGAAACTAGACCCATTAAGGAACTTATCTAGATGTGTGGTGAGCACTTTGAACCTTCAAGTGCTTCACAGAAGTTTATAACGTAGAGCCGTGAAAGTAAAAACTTCATTTTTTTTCCACAAAAATGATCTTTTCGCCCCCAAATTTTTATTTTTACAAGGGTAACAGGAGAAATCATACCCCCACAGTTGTTGTGCGATTTGTCCTGAGTACGCCGATACCCCATATGTGGGGGGGAACCACTGTTTGGGCGCATGGGAGAGTTCGGAAGGGAAGGAGTGCCATTTTGGAATGCAGACTTTGATGCGCTTGCAGAGCCCCTGATGGGCCTAAACAGTGGAAACCTCCCACAAGTGACCCCATTTTGGAAATTAGGCCCCCTAAGGAACTTATCTAGATGTGTGGTGAGCACTTTGAACCCCCATGCGCTTCACAGAAGTTTATAAACGCAGAGCCGTGAAAATAAAAAGTCTTTTTTATTTCCACAAAAGTGATTTTTTTAGACCCCAATTTTTAGACCCCCAAAGTTGGTAAATAGTGGAAACCCCTCAATTCTTGCTCCAACCCTAACCCCAACACACCCCTATCCCTAATTCTAACCCTAATCCTAGTTCGCCCTAACCCTAATTCTAACCCTAGCCCAACCCTAACGGAAAACTGAAAAAAATATTTTCTTTATTTCATTATGTTTGCCTATATAAGGGGGTGATAAACGGGGGCGTTATGTACTATTTTTTTTATTTTGATCACTATGATCGTTTATCATAGTGATCAAAATAATGAATGGAATCCGCCAGCCGGATCCGGCAGATTCCCGGCGAGCGCACTGTGCATGCGCCCGCCATTTTCAAGATGGCGGCGCCCATCGAAGGACGCCGGCGGGACGTGGGACCACCGGGAGGGGATGGAGGACCACAGAGAGGTACCGGGGGGGGGGAAATCGGGGACCCTATTTCTCTCTCCTCTGATGTGCGATCACATCAGAGGAAAGAGAAATTTAATGCATAATCGCGGCTTTTTTTTTTTTGCGGTCGCCGTTATGGGGTTAATAACGGCGATCGCAAAAGTGGGGTCGGTAAAAACCGACCGATTCATGTCCTCTGGGGTCTCGGCTACCCCTGGCAGCCGAGACCCCGGAGAAAATCCGACACTGGGGGGCGCTATTCACTTAAATCACAGCGCCGTGAATTAACGGCGCTGTGGTTTTAGTACCCTTAACTACCGCCGTTAAAAGGCGTATCGGCGGTCGTTAAGGGGTTAACTCTGATACCACAACAAGATTTCATGACAGTATTTACAAATAGAGCAAAAAAAAACAACTGAGTAAACATTACAGCTCATAGCCAGACATCAGCTAGCATTTTTCTTTTATGGTGGGGTTGCCTCATGCAGTGTCTGTAAAAGAAGAAAAAGAAGATTGTAATACTTCTAGATGGCAATATACAGCTCTGTCAAAAATTAAGAGACCACTTCCAAACATTCAGTTTGTCTGATTTTTTCTCTTTATAGGTACCGTATATACTCGAGTATAAGTCGACCCGAGTATAAGCCGACCCCCCTAATTTTTCCACAAAAACTGGGAAAACTTATTGACTCGTGTATAAGCCGAGGGTGCACAGTGAGTGGCCTCAGTTATCTGCAGTGTGTGGCCCCAGTTATCTGCATAGTATGTGGCCCCAGTTATGATGCACAGCATGTGGTCCCAGTTATGATGCACAGTGAGTGGCCCCAGTTATGATGCACAGTGAGTGGCCCCAGTTATGATGCAAAGTATGTGGCCCCAGTTATGATGCACAGTGAGTGGCCCCAGTTATGATGCACAGTGAGTGGCCCCAGTTATGATGCACAGTGAGTGGCCCCAGTTATGATGCACAGTGAGTGGCCCCAGTTATGATGCACAGTGAGTGGCCCCAGTTATGATGCAGTGAGTGGCCCCAGTTATCTGCACAGTATGTGGCCCCAGTTATGATGCACAGTATGTGGCCCCAGTTATGATGCACAGTATGTGGCCCCAGTTATGATGCACAGTATGTGGCCCCAGTTATCTGCACAGTATGTGGCCCCAGTTATCTGCACAGTATGTGGCCCCAGTTATGAAGCACAGTGAGTGGCCCCAGTTATGATGCAGTGAGTGGCCCCAGTTATGATGCACAGTGAGTGGACCCAGTTATGATGCAGTGAGTGGCCCCAGTTATGATGCACAGTGAGTAGCCCCAGTTATGATGCACAGTGAGTGGCCCCAGTTATGATGCACAGTGAGTGGCCCCAGTTTTCTGCACAGTGTGTGGCCCCATCATGTTGCTGCTGCCGCTGCCTCTTACAAAAAACCCCAAAAAACTGTATACTCACCTCAGTCGCTGCCCCCTGCTCATCAGCGTTGCGCTCTGCAGTGACTGTGCAAGCAGAGAGCGATAGCGCTCTCTGACCTGAATGTCACTGCAGAGGACGCAAGACAGCAGAGTGCAGGGACAGGTGAATATGCCTCCCAACCCCCCCTTCATACTCACCGGGTCCTGGCGCTTGTCTCTGCAGCTCCTCTGCTTGTTCCATGTTGTCGGCGCTGCTCTCTTCCTGGTTCAGCGGTCACGTGGTACCCGCTCATTAAATATGCGTATATTTAATGAGTGGGTACCATTTGACAGCTGAAGCAGGAAGAGAGCAGCGCCGACAACATGGAACAAGCAGGGGAGCTGCAGAGAAGGGTGAGTATGATCTGACACCCCCGCTCCCCCGCCGATCCCCCCGGTATATGACTCGTGTATAAGCCGAGAGGGGGACTTTCAGCCCAAAAAAATGGGCTGAAAATCTCGGCTTATACACGAACATATACGGTATATTTTTGAGTAAAATGTAAATTGTTCTTTTAGTCTACAACCGTCTGACAACCTGTCTCCGAATTTCCAAGCAATACATTTTGTATTTTTTTTCTGAAAAGGAAAAATAGCCAAAATAAAAAAAACAGCGCTTTCAGACCTCTAATAATGCAAAGAAAACAAGTTCATAATTATTTACAACGATACTAATGTTTTAACTCAGGAAGGGTTCAGAAATAAATATTTTGTGGAATAACCATGAATTTTAAAAACAGCTTTCATGCATCTTGGCATGCTTGCCACCAGTCTTTCACACTGCTTCTGGCGCACAAATTTAAGCAGTTCTTCTTTGTTTGATGGATCGTGACTATCCATCATCCTCTTGATTACATTCCAGAGGTTTTCAATGGGGTTCAGGTCCGGAGAATGGGCTGCCCATGACAGGGTTTTGATGTGGTAGTCTCTTATTTTTTGCCAGAGCTGTATGTGTGTATATGTGTATATATATCACTAGAACTACCGCATGTTTCATAATACCTATAACTACCATTAGGGGTCATTTTGACTCCCATTCAAAAGTACTGACTCTGGAGTAAAAATAACTTTTTTGTTGCCAACAAATTAAAGAACATTTATTTTAACTTAGTAGGAACAGTGTTAAGATCAAGTTTCCTTTTACATGGTCATAGCATGCGGTGTCCAACAGTTAACACAAAGTACTTTCTTCCACTTTCCCAGTGCATTTTCCACAAACTGGTTTGCTACAGCTTGCGCAAGTTTTAGTTGCATCTTCCAACTCCATATTTTCGACGCTTGCGGATTTCTTGTCCTTTTGTTTGTGGTTCAGACATTGTGGATGATGGGCCACTTCTTCTGACTCATTTTCAGATAAATTCTGAAGACATTTCAAAAGTTCATCACTTGTCAGACCCCTCTGCTTACTCATGCTTCAAATATACGTCGCAAAAAGGGACTTGTAAGATCGCTAGAACTACCAGAGGGGTCATTTTGACCCATTTGCTATTTCTTTTTCCTATAATTTCTAAAATTTTAACAAATGAGTTCTGACTTTTTGTGACTTTTATTTATTCATGGTAGTGTATATTTTAGGACACAAAAATGAATTGTAACTTTTTCAGGGGCCCGGATTTTACAATTCATACCTATAAGTACTGAAGGGGTCAATTTGACCCCATACATAAAAGTGGTAGTAGGCAAGTCACCTAATATTACAGAGTACAGAAAATCACAGTGCTTCTCCCTAGTTGTAGAGTGTAATTGTATCTTTGCATATCAGGGATGATTCAGCATTTTGCTTTGTCTAAACTTGTCTGAACATGTTTGATCCATGTCTCTTGTAGCGATTTCTGTCTGCACTTCAGTAGCAAACATTACATACAGTTGAAGCTACAACTCTGCATGTTTGTACAGTGTCGTTTTATTACTTCTGCAATCTAACAAGTCCCTTTTTGCGACGTATATTTGAAGCATGAGTAAGCATAGGGGTCTGACAAGTGATGAAATTTTGAAATGTCCAGAATTTATCTGAAAATGAGTCAGAAGTGGCCCATCATCCGCAATGTCTGAACCACAAACAAAAGGACAAGAAATCCGCAAGCGTCGAAAATGTGGAGTTGGAAGATGCAACGAAAACAAAACTAAAACTTGCGCAAGCTGTAACAAACCAGTTTGTGGAAAATGCACTGGGAAAGTGGAAGAAAGTACTGTTTGTGTTAACTGTTGGACACCGCATGCTATGACCAAGTAAAAGGAAAATGCCTGCTGTATTTGATCTTAACACTGTTCCTACTAAGTTAGAATAAATGTTCTTTAATTTGTTGGCAACAAAAAAGTTATTTTTACTCCAGAGTCAGTACTTTTGAATGGGGGTCAAAATGACCCCTAATGGTAGTAATAGGTATTATGAAACATGCGGTAGTTCTAGTGTTAAATATACACACACACAATAGCAAATCTGGTCTCATTTTAAGACTACAATGATTTTTCTCATGCATAAAAAAAATTGATCAATTTTCATGTTTGTTTAGGATGGGATTTTCACCAGTGTTTTATCAGTGTGTCAGATTTTACCATCAGTTTTTTTTGCTGCATAAGAGAAGTTTTCTTAATTTTCTATCAAACAAAAATAGGACAGAACACGGATGGGATCCACATTACTTGCATGTGTGAGTGCCAGTCATGATTAGAGATGAGCGAATATGTTTGGAAAACGATCGCCAAACATATTTGGCACGCTTATGGCACATTCGGATTCGTGATTGGTAACACGAGCATTTTTGTTAAAAATCGGAAAATGTTAGTACAATTTAGTAAAAGTGTAGGAAAATAATTGCATTGCCACTAAAGAATTTTAAAGTAGATAACAGATAGAAGAAACACTAGCAATTCAGCAGTAGTGTAAAATCACTGCAGGAGCCAACAGGATAGCAGAGATGAATTATATACAGTAAATACAAAAAGAATGGATATACATACTGTATATATATATATAGATGTCTGTGACTATTATATATACTGTACATTACTAACATTATTAGTGAGGGACATATATAAATCTAATGGATATGCAATGGTTTACTGTATGTAAACCATGTCTCATATCCTGTCGGATTCTGTAATGATTTTACAGAAGCCGACAGTTGAATTATCGGCTATTCTGCTATCTAGCTTTGTATGAAATATAAAGACATTATATGTCCATTTTGCAAGCCAACGAGAAAATCTCGCCATACAGATGTCACGCGGATGCTTAGATGCGAGAAAATCGCATCCTCGCATTGCACACGGATGACATATGGATCACTGTTCAGGGAACATTTCTGCGATTCTAGTCCGTGTAAAACGGACAGATTTTTTATATGTTGTGTGTGACTCCAGCTTTAAATAAACACACACACAGCCAGAAAAGTCTTTTAATGAAATAAAAAATTACACAGTTTTCCCATTTTATTGTATGCCTAATCCATGCGACACCCTCAATCTCCTGAAAAAAAAGAATAAACAAATACTCCGTTCCGACGTAGTCCATTTAATAACGAGTGTCCCACCACGATCTCCCCTGTAGAACAGTGACATCGGGTGACGTCACTGCTCTACAGGGCCTCCCACAATGCACTGACAGGACACAATGGCTGTTGCAGTGCATCACTAAAAAATTTACCTGAGTTCAGCCTCTCAGTTTACAGCAAGGCTCAATGCTTCGTGAGAATTAGGCCGGGGTCACACTGGCGAGGAATATGGCCGAGTGATAGGCGCTAAAAGCACGCATTAGACACGGACCAATGATTCTCTATGGGGCAGCTCCCAACAGCCGTATATTTCTCATCTGTATTCTACGGTCCGTGCCAATCGCAGCATGCTGCGATTGTCAGCGTACTACGGCCGTAATACGCCAATGCAAGTCTATGGATGCGCAAAAAATACTGATTACACACGTTCCACACATGTGACTTGCGAGAAATACGTACCCGGAGTCTTTAAGCAAAGCCGGCAATTCAGTGAGCTATACAGTAAACTCACACTGACAGGTTTAATAAAGAAACGAAAGAATAGATATAGACACATAGAATACACACACATATATATATATATATATATATATTGTGGCAGGGCTAAGGGTCGTGTAATTGATGGGAGATATGTGTCTCATAAATGGCTTATCTCCATAATGTAAGGCATAAGTAAAGCATACCAGATATTTGTTATTGTTTTTGTTTGAAGGACCTGTGGTGAGGTCACAGTCATGTGACCAGTCAGCTGCTGGGTTTGTGGGTGTGACTACAGCCTTATAATGTGATCTGCTCTTGAACCAGGGAGCTGTATGTGGGGAGGACTACATCTCCCAGCATGTGCTGAGACTCGCGGTCTGAGCCTGCAACCACGAACGTTTATGTTTTGCTTGCCTAAGCTAGAGGCTATTCTTGGTGACACGCTGTTTTATGGTTTATGACAGAAATAAACCTCAGGAACTTTGGAAGAACCGGTCTCCTGATTGTCTCCCGCTGCACTTTAGTGAGTCACATCCCTACAATTGGTGGTACACGTGCGGGCAGCGGTCCCAGCAGAGACTTGAGACAGTTGCTGCATGTCCTGGGTGAAGTTTGCAGCGGGGCAACAAGCACTGCCGGGAATCATGGAGGACCTGCTGAAACACCTGGTCCAGTCCCAGGCACTGCAGCAGGAAACCAACAAGCTGTTATTACAGCAGATCCAGCAAAGCCAGCAGGAGCAGCGGCAGCAGTTCCAGCAGGAACAACGGCAGCAGATACAGCTTCTGGCAACCGCCATCCAGGAGGGCAGGACGAGCGCCCCAACCCCAGGTCGGGCTGATGCCACCGATGTCGAGAAGGCGGTAAGACGCGCATTACAAAAAATGACCCCTGAGGATGATGTTGAGGCCTTCCTGACGGTGTTTGAAAGGGTGGCTGAGAGGGAAAAACTTCAGCCAGAGCGGTGGGCGGAGGTACTGGCCCCATACCTAACGGGGGAGCCCCAGAAGGCGTACTTTGACCTGACGGTACAAAATGCCAAAGAGAATCCCAAATTAAAAGCGGAAATTCTCGCCCACTTGGGGGTAACAATGACTACCAGAGCACAGAGAGTTCATCGTTGGGCCTATCACCTGGAAAAACCCCAGCACTCCCAAATGTTTGACCTGTTGCACCTGGTCCAGAAATGGCTGCAGCCAGAGTCGGCTTCCCCTGCACAGATGGTAGAGCGAGTTTTGATGGATCGGATTGTGCATTCTCTGCCGAGACCTCTACAGATTTGGGTTGCCCAGGGTGATCCCCAAAATGCTGATGAACTGGTTGGGCTGGTCGAGAGATACCAGGGGATGGAAGGTTCCTTGGGGAAGCAGCCCATTCCGTATTGGGGGTCCCAGCAGGGGGCGGAGTCACAAAAAGGGGTGGTGCGTCCAAGGTCAAAAGGGGCGGGGGAGGCTGTGCCCAAGGTCCCCTCGGGTGTTATTTGCTGGAAGTGTCATGGGCCAGGACATATAGCGGCCCGTTGTCCCCAGACCACCGAGCAGATGGACTGCAGCATGGGACGCCGTAGTTCATACTACGCATATCCAGATTGCAGTGTGAACTCGCTACCTAACAAGGGTCCACAAGCGTGTCCCGTGAAGGTGAACGGTCGAGCAGTAATGGCGCTTCTGGACTCCGGGAGCTTGGTGACCCTTGTGAGGGCCAGTTTTCCTCTAAACATACTCCCGGGTAAAAAGATTGGTGTTCGGTGCATACATGGCGATGCAAAGGACTACCCTATGGCTAGGGTGAAGATTGAAACGGCGCATGGCACCGAGTCACATGAAGTTGGCGTTGTTCGAGACTTGTTGCATCCCATAATTATTGGCCAGGATTTCTGTCTGTTTTGGGATCTGTGGGGGATGGGTTCTGAGGGGGCTAGCAAGAGCAGGGAACCAATCCACCCCACTGAGGTATCGCCACCACCAGAGGCAGACGAGTTTCCTTTATGTGTCCTTGTTGGGGATGAAGGGGAAGGGTCCCCTGTACCTGACATCCTGGAGTTAGGGGTGGCCGGGGAGAATTTTGGGACTGCCCAACATAGGGACCCCACGCTAAGGGAAGCCTTTAACAATGTCACCGTCATTAATGGGGTTGCACTAGAGCCGGGAGCAGACATAAGGTTTCCCCATTTTATGTTGGGTGGGGAATTGTTGTACCGGGTCACGAAAATAAGGGAGGAGGTGGCAGAGCAGTTAATAGTACCAGGCCCCTATAGACAAAAAGTGTTGGACATGGCCCATTCACACATCTTGGGGGGACACCTGGGGGTGGAAAAAACCTAGGAACGGATTGTACAGAGGTTCTATTGGCCTGGGTGTCACCGGGAAATAGTAAACTATTGCAGGTCCTGCCCGACATGTCAGTTAACTGCCCCCACATCTCATTTTCGGAACCCTCTTGTGCCACTGCCCATTATTGAGGTGCCATTTGAGAGAATTGCCATGGACTTGGTCGGTCCCTTAGTTAAATCAGCTTGGGGCCATCAGTATATATTAGTCATCCTGGACTATGCCACACGCTATCCTGAGGCCATTCCCCTGAGAAACTCCTCCTCGAAGAGTATAGCCCGTGAGCTGGTCCATGTGTTTTCCCAGACGGGTTTGCCGAAGGAGATCTTGACCGACCAGGGGACACCTTTTATGAGCAAGGTGATGAGAGAATTGTGCAGTCTTGCAAATTTCCCAGTTGAGGACTTCAGTGTACCATCCGCAGTCAGATGGCCTTGTTGAGAGGTTTAACAAGACCCTGAAGAGCATGCTGAGAAAAGTCATAGAGGAAGATGGTAGACACTGGGATTGTCTCTTACCGTATTTACTGTTTTCTATCCGTGAAGTTCCCCAGGCCTCCACGGGGTTCTCCCCCTTCGAGCTTCTGTACGGCCGGCATCCGCGAGGTCTCCTAGATATAGCCAAGGAAACCTGGGAAGCCGAAGTCACGCCCCACAGAAGCGTCATTGAGCATGTGGCACTGATGCAGCAGAGGGTTGCGAAGGTGATGCCCATTGTTAAAGAACATCTCCGCCAGGCACAAGAGGCTCAGGCCAGGGTCTACAACCGGTCAGCCAGAGTGAGGCAGTTCAATCCGGGAGACCGAGTTCTCGTGCTAATCCCGACGGTGGAAAGTTCTTGGCCAACGATCACTGGGTTTTGGCGGTTGCAGCTGAAAAGAGGAAATCGGAAAACCAGGGGAAGAGTCTTGAGGAGATCATTTGCATATTCCCAGTGCCTTCTGGGATAAGTGAAGAGTCTCCGCGAGCTCAACGATCACTGGGTTTTGGCGGTTGCAGCTGAAAAGAGGAAATCGGAAAACCAGGGGAAGAGTCTTGAGGAGATCATTTGCATATTCCCAGTGCCTTCTGGGATAAGTGAAGAGTCTCCGCGAGCTCAACGATCACTGGGTTTTGGCGGTTGCAGCTGAAAAGAGGAAATCGGAAAACCAGGGGAAGAGTCTTGAGGAGATCATTTGCATATTCCCAGTGCCTTCTGGGATAAGTGAAGAGTCTCCGCGAGCTCAACGATCACTGGGTTTTGGCGGTTGCAGCTGAAAAGAGGAAATCGGAAAACCAGGGGAAGAGTCTTGAGGAGATCATTTGCATATTCCCAGTGCCTTCTGGGATAAGCGAAGAGTCTCCGCGAGCTCAACGATCACTGGGTTTTGGCGGTTGCAGCTGAAAAGAGGAAATCGGAAAACCAGGGGAAGAGTCTTGAGGAGATCATTTGCATATTCCCAGTGCCTTCTGGGATAAGTGAAGAGTCTCCGCGAGCTCATCTTTCATCATTGTTAAGAAATCTCAAGATGGAAGAGGCCAGGAGCCATTTGGTGAGCTGCATTTCTTGCTACATGTTCACAGATTTACCAGTGGAAAAGCCAAACTTCACATGCCACAAATGCAAGCTTGTGTCCCTGTTGGAGGAAAAGTTGCAAAATCTCGAAGAGAGGTTAGCTACGTTGAAGATCATTAAGGAAGGTGAAGAGTTCTTGGACAGAGCAGAATTATCTCTTCATGTTACAGAAAGAGAAGAAATTCGAAGTACACCTGAAGAAACAGAGGAATGGAGACATGTGACCCAGAGAAGCAGGAGGATCAGGAGGCAGTCAGCACCCATACTGCTCAGAAACCAGTACCAGGCTCTCACGCAGGAAAACGATGAAGAAATACATCAGGATAAGACTTTGCCAACAAACAGCAACCTTGTACGCCTTCAGAGTCCTCCTGGATGGAGAAAGAAAAATGTTGTGAAGAAGAAACGGAGAGTGGTGGTCATGGGGGATTCCCTGCTGAGAGGAACAGAGGCCGCTATCTGCAGACCGGATATAACTACAAGAGAAATGTGCTGTCTTCCAGGTGCAAAAATTAAAGATGTGTCTGACAGGATATCAGGACTCTTCAGACCTACAGATGACTACCCATTCCTGCTACTACATGTGGGGACAAATGACACCGCAAGAAACGACCTGGAAATCATCTGCAGAGACTTTGAAGACTTAGGCAAGAAAGTGAAAGAACTGGGAGCGCAGGTGGTCTTCTCTTCCATCCTCCCAGTGGATGGCCATGGAACAAGGAGGTGGAATAAGATTCTGCAGGTGAACAACTGGCTACGTCGATGGTGCCGTCAGCAAGGATTTGGATTTCTGGATCACGGAGTGAACTACTTATACGATGGACTACTTGCTAGAGATGGGGTGCACCTTACGAAGACTGGAAAGCATGTATTTGGAAGTCGCCTTGCTACACTTGTAAGGAGAGCTTTAAACTAGAACAACATGGGAAGGGAAGCAAAAGACCAGAAAAAGCCATACACCTGACAAATGCTATTGAGAACTCTGCTATTAGAAGTGGAAAGGAAGAACAAAGACGAAAGAATCTAATTAATAAAAATATTGGAGAAAGAGAAACCAATCACAAACTAAAATGTTTCTATACTAATGCACAAAGCATGGGCAACAAACAAGGAGAATTGGAACTACTAACACAGGAACAGAAATATGATGTAATTGGAATCACTGAAACTTGGTGGGACAATACACATGATTGGAATACAAGACTAGAAGGATACAACTTATTTGCAAGAAACAGACTTGATAAACGAGGAGGGGGTGTCGCATTGTATGTTCGAAATGCGTATATCTGCACAGAGATTGAAGCTTCAGAGACTGGGAGTTCTGTGGAAACTGTTTGGGTAAGAATACAAGGACAGAACAATGGAAAGGACACCATTGTAGGCATTTACTACAGGCCGCCTGTGCAAGCCGAATATATAGATGAACTCTTTATGCATCAGATGGCCAAGTTCTCCAAAAAATATGACATAGTTGTCATGGGAGATTTCAACTATCCAGACATTTGTTGGGAATCTCTCTCAGGCAAAACTAACAGGTCAAGGAAATTCTTATCCTCTCTTGCTGACAACTTTATCTTCCAAAAGGTAAGGGAGAAAACAAGGGGAACTGCTACCTTGGATCTAATCCTTATAAACAGGGAGGAAATGGTTGAGGAGGTAAAAGTGGCTGGGACCCTAGGAGGTAGCGACCATGCTATTTTAGAATTTTGGATTACTAGAGGTGGAAGACCTGTGAAGACTCAGACGTCAAGGTTAGATTTCAGAAAGGCAGATTTTAAGGGATTCAGAAAGAGAATTGGAGGGATCCAATGGCTGGATATCCTTAAAGACAAAAATGTCCAGGAAGGATGGGAAATCTTGAAAAATGAAATTCTCAAAGCACAGTTGTTAACAATTCCGAAAAGAGGGAAGAATAGGAAGCATTTAAGGAAACCAGGATGGATGAACACAGAACTTAAGCACATGCTAAAAAGGAAGAAAAAAATGTTTATAAAATGGAAAGAGGGAGGCATATCTAAAGAAGAATATAATGCTGTCTGCAGAACCTGCAGGGCACAAATCAGATTAGCTAAAGCTGAAAATGAACTGAGGCTTGCAAGAGATGTCAAAAGCAATAATAAAGGATTTTGGGGATATGTCAAAAGTAAAAGAAAAGTCAAAGATGCTATAGGATTTTTACAGGATGAAAATGATGAAATGGTAAGACAGGATGTTGAGAAGGCTGAACTTTTAAATTCCTATTTTGCATCTGTTTTCTCTCAGAAAGGAAATGCAACATCAACTGTTATTCACTGTCCTATTAAGGGAATAGAAGAATCCAGGATATCTATAAACAGAAAGATAGTGAGGAAACACTTAGCTAACCTAAATGAATTCAAGTCTCCAGGTCCAGATGAATTACACCCCAGAGTACTGAAGGAGATAGCAGAAGAAATTTTTGAACCCCTCTCCATAATCTTTGAAAATTCTTGGAGAACAGGAGAAGTGCCAGAAGACTGGAGAAGAGCAAATGTTGTTCCTATCTTCAAAAAGGGGAAGAAGGTGGACCCAGGCAACTATAGGCCGGTGAGTCTGACTTCTATACCAGGAAAGATCTTTGAACAAATTATTAAACAACATGTATGTCAATACCTGGATAAGAATGAAGTGATTAAACAGAGTCAGCATGGGTTTCTAACTAATAAGTCATGTCAGACTAACTTAATTTCCTTCTATGACGGTATCACTGATTGGGTGGATCAAGGAAATGCTGTAGATATAGTATATCTTGACTTCAGCAAAGCATTTGACAAAGTCTCTCATACAATCCTTATTGAAAAAATGACTAAGTATGGAATGGACAAGGCAACTGTTAGGTGGATTCATAACTGGCTTAGTGATCGGACCCAAAGAGTGGTCGTAAATGGCTGTACATCCAGTTGGAAGAATGTCTCAAGTGGGGTACCACAGGGCTCTGTCCTGGGCCCTGTATTGTTCAACATCTTTATCAACGATTTAGATGAAGGAATTGAGGGTAAACTGATTAAATTTGCTGATGACACAAAGCTAGGAGGGATAGCTAATACTAGAGAAGAGAGAGAGAGGATTCAAAAAGATTTAAATAAACTGGAGAAGTGGGCAGCAACTAACAGAATGGTTTTTAACAGGGAGAAATGCAAAGTACTACATCTGGGCAATAAAAATGAAAAAAGCATATATAGAATGGGAGGAATAGGGCTAAGTGACAGCACATGTGAAAAAGACTTGGGTATACTAATAGATCACAGACTGAATATGAGTCAACAGTGTGATGCAGCAGCAAAAAAGGCAAATGCAATTCTAGGATGTATTAACAGAAGCATACAGTCTAGATCACGTGAAGTCATTATTTCCCTCTACTCCTCTTTGGTCAGACCTCATCTGGAATATTGTGTCCAGTTTTGGGCACCACATTTTAAAAAAGACATCAACAAACTGGAGCAAGTTCAGAAAAGAGCGACCAGAATGGTGACCGGTCTGCAAACCCTGTCTTATGAGGAAAGGTTGCAGGATTTGGGAATGTTTAGTTTGCAAAAGAGAAGACTGAGAGGAGACTTAATAGCTGTCTACAAATATCTAAAGGGCTGTCACATTGTAGAAGGATCAACTTTATTCTCATTTGCACAAGGAAAGACTAGAAGCAATGGGATGAAACTGAATGGGAAGAGACACAGATTAGATATTAGAAAAAACTTTTTGACAGTTAGAGTGATCAATGAGTGGAACAGGCTGCCACGAGAAGTGGTGAGTTCTCCTTCAATGGAAGTCTTCAAACAGAGGCTGGACAGACATCTGACTGGGATGATTTAGCGAATCCTGCTTTGAGCAGGGGGTTGGACCAGATGGCCCAGGAGGTCCCTTCCAACTCTACGATTCTATGATTCTATGATTCTATGATTCTATGATTCTAAGTGGCAAGGGCCATATGAGGTGGTGGAGAAGCTGGGAGACGTAAACTACAAGATCCACCAACCCGGAAGACGGAAGCCATACCAGGTTTACCATGTTAACCTTATCAAGCCGTGGCAAGATAGAGAGCCAGCGGTAAGTCCGTGCTTGCTGGGCAACCTAGAAGGGGAGGTTGGAGCCGTTACCATAGCGGAGACTCTATCGAAGGCCCAGAAGCAGCAGTGCCGGGAGTTACTCCAGAAAAACCGCGACCTGTTCTCAGAGTTGCCGGGGTGCACGAAGGTGGTGGAGCACGAAATTCTGACCGAGCCACATGTGCGCGTGAACGTGAAACCATATCGTATTCCTGAGGCCCGGCGAGAGGTAATCTTCAAGGAGGTGCAGCGTATGTTGAAGCTCGGGGTCATTGAGGAATCCAAGAGCGGCTGGTCGAGCCCGATTGTCCTGGTCCCAAAACCTGATGGTGAATGGAGGTTCTGCAACGATTACCGGAAGCTGAATGAGGTCTCCAAGTTCGACGCTTATCCCATGCCATGCGTTGATGAGCTCATCGAGAGACTTGGACCTGCCAGGTACATAACCACTTTGGATCTGACCAAGGGATATTGGCAGATCCCCATGGCACAGGAAGCCAAGGAGAAGACGGCATTCTCCACACCATACGAGTGCTTCCAGTATGTCCGGATGCCGTTTGGCCTACAGGGAGCTCCAGCAACCTTCCAGAGGGCGATGGAAAGAATCCTTGCACCTCATAAGCTATACGCTGCCACATACCTGGATGATATCGTCATCTTTACCCCGGACTGGGAGACTCACCTGGAAAAGGTCCAAGCAGTGTTTGACGCTCCAAGAGAGGCGGGGTTTACAATAAACCCGAAGTGTGCCTTGGGGAGAGAAGCCAAGTACCTCGGATATGTAGTGGGGCGTGGTGAGATCAAACCCCAAATCAATAAAGTGGAGGCAATTCAAACATGGCCGAGACCTCTGTCAAAGAAGCAAGTTAAAGCCTTTCTGGGGATTGTGGGATATTACAGGAGGTTCATCCCAAACTTCGCCACAATGGCTGCACCTCTAACTGATCTGCTTAAAGGGACAAAGTCAGTGATGGTCAGCTGGTCCGAAGAAGCAGAGTCAGCCTTCCAAGAAATGAAGGGAGCTCTTTGTAAGCAACCCGTTTTGGTGGCCCGACTTTAAACGTGAATTTGTCCTCCAGACAGATGCCTCAGATGTCGGGGTAGGAGCTGTCCTTTCCCAAGAGATACGTGGGGAGGAGCATCCTGTTCTCTACTTGAGTAGGAAGTTGACTTCTTGTGAGAGAAATTACTCAGTTGTAGAGAAGTGTTTGGCCATAAAATGGGCAGTGGACACATTACGGTACTACCTGGGGGGACGGAAGTTTAGGTTAATATCCGACCATGCCCCACTCAGGTGGATGAGGGAAACCAAGGGCAAGAATGCTAGGGTCACCCGCTGGTTCTTAGCCCTATAAGACTTCAGCTTCCATGTAGAGCATAGGGCTGGGAAGCTACATGGGAATGCCGATGCCCTCTCCAGAATCCCTTGCCTGGTAGGTGAAAGTGCCAAGCCCCACGGCTTTAGGCAGAGGGGGGAGGTATGTGGCAGGGCTAAGGGTCGTGTAATTGATGGGAGATATGTGTCTCATAAATGGCTTATCTCCATAATGTAAGGCATAAGTAAAGCATACCAGATATTTGTTATTGTTTTTGTTTGAAGGACCTGTGGTGAGGTCACAGTCATGTGACCAGTCAGCTGCTGGGTTCGTGGGTGTGACTACAGCCTTATAATGTGACCTGCTCCTGAACCAGGGAGCTGTATGTGGGGAGGACTACACCTCCCAGCATGTGCTGAGACTCGCGGTCTGAGTCTGCAACCACAAACGTTTATGTTTTGTTTGCCTAAGCTAGAGGCTATTCTTGGTGACACGCTGTTTTATGGTTTATGACAGAAATAAACCTCAGGAACTTTGGAAGAACCGGTCTCCTGATTGTCTCCCGCTGCACTTTAGTGAGTCACATTCCTACAATATATATATGCATTCTATGTGTCTATATCTATTCTTTGGTTTCTGTTAGAAACCCTGTCATAGGGCTCCATTATATGTCCATTTTGCAAGCCTGCGAGAAAATCATAGAATCATAGAATCGTAGCGTTGGAAGGGACCTCCTGGGCCATCTGGTCCAACCCCCTGCTCAAAGCAGGATTCGCTAAATCATCCCAGTCAGATGTCTGTCCAGCCTCTGTTTGAAGACTTCCATTGAAGGAGAACTCACCACTTCTCGTGGCAGCCTGTTCCACTCATTGATCACTCTAACTGTCAAAAAGTTTTTTCTAATATCTAATCTGTGTCTCCTCCCATTCAGTTTCATCCCATTGCTTCTAGTCTTTCCTTGTGCAAATGAGAATAAAGTTGATCCTTCTACAATGTGACAGCCCTTTAGATATTTGTAGACAGCAATTAAGTCTCCTCTCAGTCTTCTCTTTTGCAAACTAAACATTCCCAAATCCTGCAACCTTTCCTCATAAGACAGGGTTTGCAGACCGGTCACCATTCTGGTCGCTCTTTTCTGAACTTGCTCCATACGGATTACATACGGATGCTTACATGTGCAAAATACGCGACCACACCTTGATTACGGATGACATACAGAGCACTATTTAGGGGTCATTCATCCGTATTACGCATGTAAAATACTGACCGTATTTTCCGTCGGTTAGTGTGACCCCGGCCTTAGAGTTGCGGGACCTCTTTCCCGGCGGTGGAGGGATACATCGGAGGATTACCTCCGCCCATCAGTTCATCAAGGGAGGCCCTGTAGAGCACTGACATCACCGAATGTCAATGTTCTACATGGGAGATCGTCGTGGGGCACTCGTTATTAACTGGACTACGGCGGAAAGGTAAGTATAGGTTGGTTTATTATTTTATTTTTGGTTACAGGAGATTGAGGGCTTTGGGGACTAGTTGGGGACGCGAAGTCATTATTGCCCTCTACTCCTCTTTGGTCAGACCTCATCTGGAATACTGTATCCAGTTTTGGGCGCCACATTTTAAAAAAAGACATCAACAAACTGGAGCAAGTTCAGAAAAGAGCGACCAGAATGGTGACCGGTCTGCAAACCCTGTCTTATGAGGAAAGGTTGCAGGATTTGGGAATATTTAGCTTGCAGAAGAGAAGACTGAGAGATTTAATAGCTGTCTACAAATATCTCAAGGGCTGTCACATTGCAGAAGGATCATCTTTATTCTCATTTGCACAAGGAAAGACTAGAAGAAATGGGATGAAACTGAATGGGAGGAGACACAGATTAGATATTAGAAAAAACTTTTTGACAGTTAGAGTGATCAATGAGTGGAACAGGCTGCCACGAGAGGTGGTGAGTTCTCCTTCAATAGAAGTCTTCAAACAGAGGCTGGACAGATATCTGTATGGAATGATTTAGCGAATCCTGCTTTGAGCAGGGGGTTGGACCAGATGGCCCAGGAGGTCCCTTCCAACTCTGCGATTCAATGATTGGTGAATATCTACTCTATGTTATATGTACTGTCTGTAATGTATATGAACTGTATGTTTTTTTTTGTTTATATACTTGACATGCATTGTGTGATGGGACTACTTTTCCATCATCGGCAATGCAGTATTCCCATCAAACAATGGCTACTTACACAGCAGACACGCACACACACAGACACGCACATAGCACCATCCACACTCCGCCCACACACTTCACTCTTCCCGATCTGTAGAGTTTCTAGCACCCACATCCGCTGCAAATTCGCAGATCTTTTTTATATCTGCGGTTTTGCTGCGGATGTGCCTGACTCAGTGGAAGTCAATGGGTGCAGAAATGCTGCAGATCCGCAAAAAGAATTGACATGCTGTGGAAAAAATGCTGCGTTTCTGCGCGGATTTTTCTGCAGCATGTGCACAACAAATCTCCATTTCCCATAGATTTACATTGGTTGTGCACTAAGCTGCGTATTTGATGCGAATCCGTGAGGCCAAAAATGCTGCAGCTCCGCATCTAAATCTGCAACGTGAGCACACAGTCTTACCGCCTTCCCAGGCTATTCCCTCTGCTGGTTAAGAAAATTATGCAAGAGCCCACGCCATTTTTTCAGAAAAGTAATCATTTGTTAAATAAAAGTGTACTAAGCTGTGCACACACTGTACTAATTGTATATATCACAGACATCTATATATCTACCTATTCTATGTGTATATACTGTATGTAATCCATCTCTTCTATCCTGTCAGCTCCTGCTGTGATTGTACTGTACGCAGCTGCTGACTTACCGGCTTTTCATAGGAGACCATTGTGTAAAAATCGGACAGCACTCGCATGGTATTTTTCTTCTATCGATTACAGTCGCAGCATGCTGCACTTTTTTTTCCAGTCCGATCTGAGCTGGAAAAAATAATCGCAGATGAACACCCAACGGCAGAATAACGTTGGTTTGAATGCAATCTGATTCTTAACCCCTTAATGACCGCCGATACGCCTTTTAACGGCGGCAGTTAAGGGTACTTAAACCACAGCGCCATTAATTCACTGCGCTGTGGAGAAAGTAAATAGCGCCCACCAGAGTCGGATTTTCTCTGGGGTCTGGGCTGCCGGGGTAGCCGAGACGCCAGAGAACATAAATCAGGTTGGTTTTTACCGACCCTGATTTTGCGATCGCCGGTATTAACCGTATAACGGTGATCGCAAAAAAAAAAAGCCGCAATTTTGCATTTGATTTCTCTCTCCTCTGATGTGATAGCACATCAGAGGAGAGAGAAATAGGGTCCCTGATCCCCCCCCAGTACCTCCCGGTGGTACTTGTGGTCCCCAGGCCCTCCTGCCTCCTCTGGTGGGCGCCGCCACCTTGGTCTGGGAAGAAAAGGACGGGCCCATGCTCAGTGCGCCCGCCGAATCTGCCGCCTGGCAGATTCGATTCATTCATTACAGGTACATTTTGATCACAGTGATCAAAATGAAAAAAATAGTAAATAACACCCCAGTTTATCACCCCCTTAGTTAGGTAAATATAATGAAATAAAGAAAATAAATGTATTTTCATTATTCCATTAGGGTTAGAAATAGGGTTAGAATTGGGGTTAGGATTAGGGTTGGAATTAGGGTGGGTATTAGGGGTAGGGATGGGATTAGGGTTAGGGTTGGGATTAGGGTGTGTTGAGGTTAGGGTTGGAGCTAGAATTGAGAGGTTTCCACTATTTACCAACTTTCGGGGTCTAATTTCTCCTGTTACCATTGGGAAAATAAAACTGGAGGCTAAAAAATCACTTTTCTGGAAAAAAAAAGATTTTTTATTTTCACGGCTCTGCATTATATACTTCTATGAAGCACTCGGGGGTTCAAAGTGTTCACCACACATCTAGATAAGCTCCATGGGGGGTCTAGTTTCCAAAATAGGTTCCCTTATGGGGGGTTTCTACTGTTTAAGCACATCGGGGGCTCTGCAAACGCAACATGAAGCCAGCAGAACATTCCATCAAAGTCTGCATTCTAAAATGGTGCTCATTCCCTTCCGAGCTCTCCCATGTGCCCAAACACGTATGGGGTATCAGTGTACTGAGGACAAATTGCAAAACAATTTTTGTGGTCCAATTTATCCTGATACCCTTAGGAAAATAAGTAGCAGGCTAAAAAAATCATTTTTGAGGAAAAAAATGATTTTTTATTTTCACTGCTCTGCGTTATAAACTTGGGGGTTCAAAATGCTCACCACACATCTAGATAAGTTCCTTAAGGGGTCTAGTTTCCAAAATGGTGTCAATTGTGGGGGGTTTTCACTGTTTAGGCACATCAGGGGCTCTCCAAACGCGACATGGCGTCCAATCTCAATTCCAGCCAATTCTGCATTGAAAAAGTCCTTCCCTTCTGAGCTCTGCCGGGCGCCCAAACAGTGGTCTACCCCCACATATGGGGTATGGGCGTACTCAGGACAAATTGCATAACAACTTTGGGGGTCTAATTTCTCCTGTTACCCTTGTAAAATTAAAAATTTAGGGGCAAAAAAGATCATTTTTGTGAAAAAAAAAATGCATTTTTATTTTCACGGCTCTACGTTATAAACTTCTGTGAAGCACTTGGAGGTTTCCACACATCTAGATACGTTCCTTAAGGGGTCTAGTTTCCAAATGGGGTCACTTGTCGGAGGTTTCCACTGCTTAGGCACATCAGGGGCTCTCCAAATGCAACATGGTGTCCGATCTCAATTCCAGCAAATTCTGCGTTGAAAAAGTCATGTGGCGCTCCTTCCCTTGCAAGCTCTGCCGTGCGCCCAAAAAGTGGTTCACCCTCACATATGGGGTATCGGCGTATTGAGAAATTGCACAACAAATTTTGTGGTTCATTTTCTCTTTTAACACTTCTGAAAATAAAAAAATTGGTTCTGAAGTAAATTTTTTGAAAAAAAAGTTACCGTGTATACTTGTGTATAAGCCGGCCCCCCTAATTTTGCCACAAAAAACTGGGAAAACTTACTGAATAGCATATTAGCCTAGTGTGGAAAATGCAGTAGCTACAGGTAAATTTCAAAAATACATACCAATAAAAGTAAAATTGAGACATCAGTAGGTTAAATGTTTTTGAATATCCATATTGAATCAGGGGCCCCATATAATGCTTCATACAGTTCATGATGGCCCCATAAGATGCTCCATACAAAATACACCCCATATAATGCTGCACAAAGGTTAATAATGGCCCCATAAGATGCTCCATAGAATATGCCCCATATGCTGTTCCGTAAAGGTTATGGCCCCAATAAGATGCTCCATAGATTATGCCCCCATAAGATGCTCCATAGATTATGCCCCATAACATGCTCCATAGAATATGCCCCCTTAAAATGCTCCATAGATTATGCCTCCATAAGATGCTCCATAGATTATGCGCCCATAAAATGCCTCATATGCTGCTCCATAGATTATGCCCCCATATGCTGCCGCAAACAAGAAGAAAAAATGACATACTCACCTCTCGTCGCTGTTAGCCTGGTGCTGGGACCCTGAGCAGGCGGGGACACCGGTGTGCTATGGGGGACATGTGCCGGTGTCGCCGCTGGCTCAGGGCCCTGGCACCTGAGATATTCACCTGTCCCTGGCTGCCGCTCTCTTCTGGGTCCTCTGTCAGTGACGTTCAAGCAGCAGAGGGCACAGCGTGCACTGACTACGTCATCGCGCCCTCTGCTGCCTGAACATCACAGCCAGAGGACGTGGAGGACAGAGCAGCCACAGCGGTGGACCGGGGACAGGTGAATATTGCATAGACTCATCCCCTCCTGGCGCGGTCTCAGCAGCCCCGCTTCTCCAGCACCTTTCTTCAGCGGTCACGTGGTACGTATACGCAAGTATATACGGTAAATGTTAATGTTTTCCTTCTGCATTGCTTCAGTTCCTGTGAAGCATGTAAGGGTTAATAAACTTCTTGAATGTGGTTTTGAGAACTTTGAGGGGTCCAGTTTTTAGAATGGTGTCACTTTTGGATATTTTCTGCCATATAGACCCCTCAAATGACTTTAAATATGATGTGGTCCCTAAAAATAAAACGGTTTTGTAAATTTTGTTATGAAAATGAGAAATCGCTGGTCAACTTTTAACCCTTATAACTTCCTAACAAAAAAAACATGTTTCAAAAATTGTGTAGATGTAACGTAGACGTGGGCAATGTTATTTATTAACTACTTTGTGTGGCATGACTCTCTGATTTAAGGGCAGAAAAATTTAAAGTTGTAAAATTGTGAAATTTTCAAAGTTTTCGCCATATTTCTGTTTTTTTCATAAGTAAACACAAGTCATATTGGATACAGGAAAGATGTATATCTTTGTACCGTGTTAACCAGTAGATAGAAAAATATTCAGGATTGAGAGTCCTCAGTAGTTGATACCTTTTAATGGCTAACTGAAAAGATGGTAACACATTGCAAGCTTTCGAGACTACTCAGGTCTCTTCATCAGGCTAGACTAATACAAAATCTGAAGTCATATTGGATAAATTTTACCAGTAACATGAAGTACAATATGTCACTAAAAAACAGTGTAAGGCCATGTGCACACGCTGCGGTTTTGGCCCTGCAGAACTGCAACAGTTCCGCAGACATGGTACTTTACCATGTTAGCCTATGGGTTTTCAAAACCGCAGTGCACACGCTGCGGTTTTTTACCTGTGGAAAAGCTGCGTTTTTTTTTCCGCAGCATGTCAATTGTTTCTGCGGATTCTGCTGCGGTTTCACACCTTTAACATAGTAGAGGTGTGAAACCGCAGGTCACTTTACCTGCGGTTTTACCTGCGTTTCCACAGGAAAAAACCCGCAGGTGAATCCGCAGCGTGTGCACATGGCCTAAGAATCAGCGGGATCCATGGAAGCGTTCCAGAGTTATTACCTCATAAAATGACAGTGGTCAGAATTGTAAAAATTGGCCCGGGAGTTAACATGCAAAAGGGCTCCGTCACTAAGGGGTTAAACGGATTGCATGCGTTTGACTTCCTCACAATTCGGAATGAGCCCTTTGTTGCAGATGCACAGTTCTATCATCAGGGCTGCGACAAGTCCTGATCAGAACCAGAACCTGTTACCTCATAAACTGTGGAGGAATAGAGCGTAAGGAGAGAGAAAAACCCACCCAGTCAGAGGGCTCAGCCTCGGGCTTCTGGTGGGAAAGGCGGGCGCCAAAAGTCACTGGGGAATAGAAACCGTGAAGTGGCCGTGACGTGACATCAGCCCGCAGCTTGTTTCCCACTGTTCCTCCGCCTGACGATTCGCTGCGGCCTGTGTAACATAAGCTGTGTACACATCAGGCTCTGATTGGCTAGGGGGCATGTCACTCACCCGATTGCATCATGCTGCTTAGAATAAGCAGGAGAAAGACCTGGGAGATTTCGCAACGCGGCTTTGTCTGTAAGGAAATCGGGGCGAAAGGGGCGAAAGGGGCGAAAGTGGCGAGAAGTGCGGCAGAGTGTGTCCAGCGCCCGACTGTCAGGTAACACACTGTGTGAGAACCGCTGCGGTATGCCGGACTCACTGTGGGGAAGTGGAGTCACGGGGGCTCCCGGCCGCCTGTGGGGGTAGTCGTGTTCTGGGGTTTCTGGAGCAGCGGGCATGTTGTGTCAGTGACGGTGACTTACTTTCACCAGCCTGGTCACCTCACCTTCCCCCATACAGCGCTGTTTTTGTTCTGCCAGTCCTCTGCTGTAACTTGTCAGTTCCCACCCCCATCATCCCTCCTATCGCTGCCATACATGTCCTGGACTAGGAAAAGAAGTTTTCGTTTTTGGAGTCTGTGAGCAAGACAACCCGCCTCCTCTTAAAGGGACCCTGGGCTGAACTTCAGGAATAGGAAGTGGCCCCTCCACCCACGAGGGCTGGGGCATTGCTTTCAGCCACGAGGGCTGGGGCATTCCTCCTAGCCACGAGGGCTGGGGCATTCCTCCTAGCCACGAAGGCTGGGGCATTGCCTTCAACCACGAGGGCTGGGGCATTCCTCCAAGCCACGAGGGCTGGGGCATTCCTCCAAGCCACGAGGGCTGGGGCATTCCTCCTAGCCACGAGGGCTGGGGCATTCCTCCTAGCCACGAGGGCTGGGGCATTCCTCCTAGCCACGAAGGCTGGGGCATTGCCTTCAACCACGAGGGCTGGGGCATTCCTCCTAGCCACGAGGGCTGGGGCATTCCTCCTAGCCACGAGGGCTGGGGCATTGCTTTCAGCCATGAGTGCTGGGGCATTCCTCCCATTCCTAGCCATGAGGGCTGGGGCATTCCTCCTAGTCCTAGCCATGTGGGCTGGGGCATTCCTTTCAGCCTTTGTTCTCACCATTGGTGGTGGTCTCTTGGGATAAGACATCACACCCTGATTCATCAACGCTTTTACCACTCAAAAAATTACAAATAAATTGGAGGAACATGCGTTTGGAAGGTTTCGTCATTTTTGTGCAACATGTAGATGTGCAGAAAAATGTTGCGACCTTGGCAGCTCTGCCAGAATGGACAGAACACGTACACGTCGCCAGTCTGTATATTTCAGGTCACAAAGCCTGCTCAAAGGAGCCTGTGACCAGGGTCTTACAGTCTAGTAGTGGACATCATGATGTAAGGCTAGAGTCACTGATTCTGAGGTGTGTAGTGCTGCGGGTATGAATGCTGTATTCAGGACTTTTGTATAGCTCTCCTCCCCCAGCACTGATTTCTGCCTATGCACAGTGTACCTAGAAATCTGCCAACCAGTGATGTGGACCGCGTAATACAGAACTCCGCATGTAGAAATGTAATAGATCTGCAGCAGAGACAAGGGTCAAACGACAGCATGGAAGAAGCTGTATAATTATCCGGAAAAGTGCAACTTTTTTATCTTTGTCTATAAAGACATTTTGTTTTCTCACCTGTCATCCGTGTGCAATCCATATAAAAAAAAAATTACATACACTAATATATAATGTATTTTTTCTTACAGCAGCTATTTGAAGACGTTGTCCACTACTTGGACAACTTCTTGTCATACCCCTTGCTTGGCCTCCATAAAATAATATAAAAAGGCTTCTTCTCCCCTCCTGTGCTGGTGCCGTTACCACGGTGTCGGCACTCGCTCTCCCCAGGGCCCCTGTGCTGTTGTGACGCCGGCGCCCAGTCATTGCCGGCGTCACTGTCCCCATCTCCTGTCAAATTGAACATGAAGAGGAAGCGAAAGATCAGCTGCACATTGGGCTCTAGCGGCACAACATCCGCACGGTAGCCCTGGGACCACGTGTGCCCACTCAGCTGGAATAGCGCTGGCATCAGAGGGCAGTAAAAGCGTTATTATTTTATTGGGGCCAAACATTTTGATCATGAAGGAGTTGTCCTAGTAGTGGATGACCCCTTTTAATCATTTACAAAACGATTTTCAGTTTCCTATAGTTTAAAATTAATCAAGGGACTGTTGGAGAAATCAGCGCAAATAGGGTCTTATCCGATATACACAGCAAGATTTTCCTTAGATTAAACCAACCTGATGTATCCGTAGAAAAAGCATGGAATGTGAGCATGAGCTGCAGCCAGAGGCGTAGCTAGGGGTTCAACTCGGGGGGTGGGGGGGGGGGTAGATACCAGTCCTACAAAGCATATAAGTGATTACAGCACAGTTACAGATGGTGACTTACAGCTGACGATCTTTCTGATAGAGCCGTTCACTTTTCCTGTCTTTTCATTGTGGCCCAGACCGACATGACGACTTCTCCAGCCAGGAATTAGCTGCACAGATTACAGCAAAGACACATCTGACTTCTCACATTTCCAGTCATGTCCCCATCTATTCCCAACCTGCACAAACTCCTCATTCTGCTGATACCCAATACTGAGCCTCTGCTGTTGTGTCCCTAAGGGCTCATACTCACTATTCTCGTGCGAGTCTCTCGCATGAACACCCAAAACTGCCGCCAGCACTCGGACCGGAGCGTATGGCTGCATAGGAATACATGTAGCCACCCGTTCTGGTCCCGGCGGCTGTTCCAGGTTATCATGTGAGAGACTCGCACGATAATCATGCGAGTCTCTCGCAAGTGAGCATGTGCCCTAATACTGCACCTGCTGTGTGGTACAAAGGCAGTGTTCCTCTTATTGCCCCACATAATAATGCCACCACTGTGCCCTTACATAGTGAAATGTCTCCTATGTGTCCTCACTGGCCCCACACTGTATAATGACCCCCACAGTAGCTCCCACACTGTATATAGACCCCTACCCTGTATGATGCCTGACAACAGCCTTCAAACTGTGTAACAGCCCTTGCATACCTCCCAACTTTTGAAGAAGGGAAAGATGGACAAAGGCTGCGGCGCACGCAGCACGTTGCGGCAATTGTAGGTCACGCCCCCCGACCACACCTATTTTGCAACTAGTCATACCCACACCCAACCGCACCCATTTAGCACTGCTGATCACACTGACTGGTACTGAGGGCACAGTGGTTGGCATTATGGGAACAGTGGCTGGTACTGTGGGCACACTGACAGGTACTGAGGAAAAGAAAGAAAGCAGAGAGAGAAAGAACAGAGAGAAAGAAAGAGGGGACAGAAATACAGAACAGAGAGAGAAAGAGGGGAAAGAAAGAACAGATAGAGAATGAAAATAAGAAAGATTAGAGAGAAAGAAAGAACAGAGAGAGAAAAAAGGTGAAAGAAAGAACAGAAGGAAAGAACAGAGAGATAAAGAGGGGAAAGAAAGAACAGAGAAAGAAAGGGGGGACAGAAAAAAAAACGGAGAGGGAAAGAAAGAACAGAGAGAGCAAGAAAGGGGAAAGAAAGAATAGAAAAAGAAAGAACAAAGAGAAAGAACAGAGAGCGAGAAAGAAGTAAAGAAAGAACAGAAAGAAGAGGGGAAAGAAAGAACAGAGAGAAAAAAAGAAAGATTAGAGAGAAAGGACAGAGAGAGAAAAAGAACAGAAAGAAACAGTGAGAAAGAAATAAAGAAAAATTCTATAAAGATACTATAACAGCCCGGCTCCCATTATAGTGCCCACCTGATCCTCCCGGTGCAGGACATATGATCCGCTCACATGACCGGCATCCCCGATTCCAAGGCGATCCCGCTGTCTGAGGAGGACATGGTGATGGATCTGAAGCATTCTCTGAAGTTCCTCCATGGCTCCGTCACAATCTCCTCATGAAATTACCTAATTTCCGGACAGCTTCCAGCACATCACTTCCGGTGGAACGTCATGTGCGAGTTTTAAAGTGCTCCTCTGGGCTCCGCCACGTTCTCAGGTGTCCGCGGGAAAAGCCTGCTTTGTATGCCTCGTACACACTTGGCTCCGATCCGTACATCCCATACACATATGGCTCCACTCTGTACACACACGGCTCCGCTCCACACACCCCATACACACATGGCTCGGCTCCACTACGTACACCAAGTACACACACGACTCCGCTTCGTACACCTCGTACACGCGCGGCCCTGCTCCGTACACCTCGTACACGCGCGGCCCTGCTCCGTACACCTCGTACACGCGCGGCCCTGCTCCGTACACCTCGTACACGCGCGGCTCGGCTCCGTACACCTCGTACACGCGCGGCTCGGCTCCGTACACCTCGTACACGCGCGGCTCGGCTCCGTACACCTCGTACACGCGCGGCTCGGCTCCGTACACCTCGTACACGCGCGGCTCGGCTCCGTACACCTCGTACACGCGCGGCTCGGCTCCGTACACCTCGTACACGCTCGGCTCTGTACACCTCGTACACACGCGGCTCCGTGCTGTACACCTCGTACACACGCGGCTCCGTACACCTCGTATACACGTACACCTCATACACACGCGGCTCCGCTCCGTACACCTCGTACACACGCAGCTCTGCTCCGTACACCTCGTATGCACGTGGCTCCGTACACCTCGTACACGTGCGGCTCTGCTCCGTACACGCGCGTACACGCGCGGCTCCGCTCCGTACACCTCGTACATGCGCGGCTCCTCTCCGTACACCTCGTACACGCACGGCTCCGCTCCGTACACCTCGTACATGCACGGCTCCTCTCCGTACACCTCGTACACGCACGGCTCCTCTCCGTACACCTCGTACACGCACGGCTCCGCTCCGTACACCTCGTACACGCACGGCTCCGCTCCGTACACCTTGTACACATACAGCTCTGCTATATCCACACTGCTATATCCACACTGTAAACCCCTCCTGACCCCACACAGCAACTTCACCTCATCCAGCACCATGACAACCAGCACAGCAGAGTCCTGCAGAGTGCAGACACCATGTGACCTCTGACTCCTCACCTCCTGTGACCTCATCACAGGTCGTGTGCGCACAGCCACAGAACAGCCTAGGACGTCATTGCAGGCTGCGGTGGGTCTCTCTGGGAGGGCGAGGATGGGGGTCCGTGCATGGGGGGCGTGGCGGCTCAGTGCAGTGCGGGAAAAATAGGAGTCCCGGGCAGGCCGAGGGTGGGATGGTCAAAAACAGGACTGTCCTGCGAGAATTGGGACGGTTGGGAGCTATGCCCTTGCATTAACTCCCACGTTGTATAATGCCCCCCGCTGTAGATTCCACACCTTAGATTCTGGTCTCTGTCCGTCCTTTTCTGTGGGCTACTACTTTCACAGTCCTGATATATATGACAAAGAGCTAAAGAAAATAGAAACAGCCAGTGGGTGTGTATAGAGACCAGCATATGGGTATAGCTCCCTGAATGTATCCAGGCAACCCTACAAGAAATACTCTTGTCTGAACAAAAGAGGGAAAAGGAAAGGAGGGAACCAGAAGAATGAGGAGGAGGTAGAATATTACCATTCTAAAGAAGAAAGTGTCCCCTCTTTTTTTCTTCCCGTTCTCTCCCTTTGGGGTCTCGTTGTCTAGACTGAGTATATGTTCAGGGTCCTGCACTCATGTGATTTTTTTTTTTTTTATATACGCCCCTACTTGCTGTTTCTATTTTCTTCTGTCTGGCTATTTATCATATATATTCATCCTCAAGTTTTTTTGTTTTTTTTTATAAGGCTGGGGTCATACTGTGTTAATGCAGTCCGTTTAACGCAACACGACATAACGCGATGTAACGCAATCCGTTAACGCAGCCATTAACCCCCATTATCGGGCGCATCGCCAACGCATGCGCCGTCATTCTGTGATGGATCCTCGGACGTGGGCTGCAGCGTCTGAGGGTCCGTCACCGCTAGCGCAGATGAAGCACCTGCGCTAGCGGTATAGCATAACGCGATTGCGTTATGCTATAGCGTTAACGCAGTCCGTCAGCGGATTAGGCCCTGCGCATCTGCAGCAATTTCTGCTGCGGTGTACAGTACCATTTAAGTAAATGCAAAATGAAAAACTCAATGCCCACGATGCAGAATTTTCCGACCGGTTTTTCTCTCTTTCTCTGTTTTCTTTCTTTCTTTCCCTCAGTACCTGTCAGTTTTAAATCTGCAGCATGTCACTTCTTTGTGCGGATTCCGCAGCGGTTTGGCACCTGCTCCATGACAGGTGTTAAACCGCAGGGGAAAACTGCTGGCTAATCTGCAATAAATCCGCAGATAAACCGCAGGTCTTTTGACCTACGGATTTACTGGCGGATTTAGACAAATCTGCGTGGAAAAATCTGCAGCAGAATCCGCAACGTGTGCACTCACCCTTAGGGCCTTGACCCCGGCTACAGAACTGCATCACTAATATATATATATTGGAAAAGAGACCTATTTCCTCACCTGTGGGGTCATGCAGCCAGTTTTGTGTCTGTCTGAGGCACCATGAGATTTATGGCAGCTGCTCTGAAGTTTTTTACAGATCGGGTGATGCTCCGGCAACTTGCGCTGACAGACACCAATCTGTTTAGAAGTTCAAGCAGCTGCAATAAAACTGCTGTGCCTCAGATGGAGACCGCAGTCACAGCACAAGAATCCGGCAGGGTCTTATCAGGAGGGGAGCCTCGTCCTGCCACCTCCTCGCTGCACAGTGCAGACACCTCCAGCCGGTACTGGCAGAAGTGTGAGCTGTTAATTACAGCACCACTGTGTCCTGTCCTGCACCTCTTTGGAAGGAAGAAGCAGCGCCGGGCATCCTCACTTCTCTGCAGCAGACACGGTCACACAGCGTGCAATGTGGGTGTGCCTGCAATGTACTGGAGGCAGCTGTCGGATACTGTGCCGGCACCCAGCGTCCTGGGGGCATGTATTCTTCGGCCTCTCCCCAGCCACTGCCGGCGGTAGTGCAGGAAGATCATGTCTCCCTCCTCTATCACGGAGCTTAACTCGTATTCTTCGGACTATAAGACGTACGTTTTTCCACAAAAAATTGGGAGGAAAAGGGAGGGTGCGTTTTACAGTGCGAACGCAGGCTTACTGGGGGGTTGCGGCAGTGGTGTTGCAGCGGAACCGGCGGCGGTAGAGCTGTGGCTATGCTGCGGCAGTGGGCGGTGCAGCGTGCACCTGAGCAGGGTCCCTTCCTCAGGATGCTGGCGGCAGAAAGCTGAGTGCATCATCGGTTTCCCTGCGGCCATCTTCCTGAAGCCGTTTGCCGCCAGAGGCTTCAGGATAATGACCAACAGAGGCCGGGCGTACGCAGTTTGAGATCTCAGCGGCACTCTGCTTCAGGAAAATGGCCGCCGAGATCTCAATCTGCGTACGCCTGGCCTCTGGCGCCATTTTCCTGAAGCCTCTGGCGGCCCACGGTTTCAGGAAGATGGCCGCAGGGAAACCGGTGATGCACTCGGCTCTGATCGCCATGGACACTGGGCCGCGGCATACACACATTTCTGCTGCTGCATCCTGAGGAAGGGACCCTGCTCCATGCTCTGCCTCACCGCCAACACCGGACCAGCAGCATCGCACCCCGGGACTGCAGCATTGCCCCACTTCTGCCACCGCCAGCCTCCTGAGAAATGGACCATGCCTCCTGTGACCCTGGTATACCACCGCTGGCCCTCAGGTAAGATACCTTAAATTGGGACAATAAGACGGACCCCCAACTTATTTTCCACCCCAAAATTTGGGGTGCGTCTTCTAGTCCGAAAAAATACGTTATATATCGGCTGGCTGTGCACGCTGATATAATTAAGGGTAGTGTAGCTCCGGGTAGGCCCCTGCCACTGCACCCTTTGCCTCCCTGGTAGCTACGCTACTGGCTGCAGCGCATCCACGGGTCAGTCAGTGACCATTAGACATCAAATAAAGAGATACTTGTGGATGATCTCCACTGCTAGATGAACTGAGACGTATACTCCAGTATACTTAGTGAAAAGATAGTGGTTTATTCGACGCTTTCCAAGTACAAAATTACTTCTTCCTCATGATTGACCACATGTATACAGAGAATGCAGGGGTGACGTTTAAATAGGGTAATTTTTTGAATGTATGCCATGTGCTGTATAATGTGGTACACGACTGAACTCTGACACTTCTGTCATGTAGTTCAGTTGGCGCCCACATTCAAAAAAATTTACCTATTTAACCCCTTAAGGGCAAAGACCAGGGGTATTTTTGTTTTTGCGTTTCCATTTTTTTGCTCCTCTTCTTCCCAGAGCCACAACTTTATTTTATTTTTCTGTTAATATTTGCGGGATGAGTTGTACTTTTGAATAGCACCATTGATTTCACCATATCGTGTACTGGAAAACAGTAAAAATTCCAAGTACAGCGAAATTGTAAAAAAAAAAAAAAAAAAAAAAAGCCGCCTCCCAGCTGTCCATCAACCCCCCTGTAGCGTCCGGCACCGCCTCCTCCTGTGTTGGATGCTGGAGGGCGCCTGCATTGTTCCAACAGTTCTCGGGCATGCACACTGCGCATGTCTGAGAACTGACATCAGGCTGTCCAGCCTGTGTGTTTTGGAGTCCCCTGATGATCCCGCCCCGCAGTGTGTTATGAAGTATTCACACTGCGGGGCTGGGAATCTTGTGCCTGCTTCCATCTCCCTCCTCCACTTTAGTTTTGCTCCTTTGGCAGTGTCTCATGGGCTGACCTGTCAGTGAACCGCTTAAGGCAAAGTGGGGCCATGGCAAAGTTTAAAATAGTGCCCCACACACTCATATATTGCACATCATACTGAAGCATTTTAGTTGAATTTACATGCGCGGAGTTCAGGTCGCTAAACGAGTGTGAACAACAATGTTAGTCATTCGATGATTTCAGCAGCACATCTGTAGTTTTCACCAGGCGATGTGCTGCTGAGAATAATGATTTTTGTTTCAGCATAAACAATCCAATCACTCAGTCAGCATTTTGCTTGTTTAATATAATGCACTCACCAGCCCTCCATATAGTATAATGCACACCTCATAGCCCTCCATATAGTATAATATAGTATAATAGACTCTTCATAAATCTCCACATAGTATAATGCACACCATATAATATAATGTGAACCACAAACCTCCATATTATATAATGCACTCCCCATAGTCCCCCATATAGAATAATACACTCCTCAGTCCTCCATATAGTATAATACTCCTCATGTTCCTCCATACATTATAATGCATTCCACCTAGTCCTCGATACATTATAATGCAGGTCCCATATAGTATAATCCACTGCCCGTAGTCCGATAGAGCATAATGTAGCCCCCCAATAAAATACAATGTTTTCAACAGCTGACATGAGTCCGCAATAGGCGCAGGTGGAATCGCGATCCACCCATGCCTATTAACTAGTTAAATCTCGCTGTCAAACGCTGATAGTGGGCTTTAACTAGAGCTTAGATGCGTTACCATGATCTGCTCATCGCCTATATGTAGCAGAGCCGATCGAATTGTGGATGCTTCTAGCCTCCTATGGAGGCTATTGAAGCATGCCAAAATCTAAAAAAGAAAGTTTTAAAAAATATGAAAAAAATAAATAAAAGTTTAAATCACCTTCCTTTCGCCCCATTCAAAATAAAATCTAAAAAAAAAATCAAACATACACATATTAGGTATCACTGCGTTGAGAATCGCCCCATCAATAAAAACCTGATCGCTAAACGGCGTTGCGAGAAAAAAATCGAAACGCCAGAATTACGTTTTTTTTGTTGTTGTCACAACAATGCATTAAAATGCAATAACGGGCGATCAAAAGATCGTATCTGCACATAAATGGTATCTTTAAAAACCTCAGCTCGGCGCGCAAAAAATAAGCCCTCACCCAACCTGAGATCACGAAAAATGGAGATGCTGCGGGTATCGGAAAATGGCCTTTTTTTTTTTTTTTAAGCAAACTTTGGAATTTTTTTTCACCACTTAGATAAAAAAGAACCTAGACATGTTTGGTGTCTATGAACTCGTAATGACCTGGAGAATCATAATCGCTGGTCAGTTTTAGCCTTTAGTGAACTTAGCGAAAAAGCCAAACAAAAGGCCTGTGTGAGATTGCAATTTTTTTGCAATTTCACCGCACTTGGAATTTTTTCCCCGTTTTCTAGTACATGACATGGTAAAACCAAATAGTGTCGTTCAAAAGTACAACTTGTCGCACAAAAAAATAAGCCCTCACATGGCCATATTGACGGAAAAATAAAAAAGTTATGGCTCTGGGAAGAAGGGAAGCGGAAAACGCAAAACCAAAAAAAGCTAGGGTCGTTAAAGAGTTAAAAAATGTATTAATCCAATAAATGTAGCTAAAAAAATAAAGTACACACAGTTGCTATCACTATTTCCGAAACCACCCACTCTATAAAACTGACCCACTAATGAACCCCTTCAGTGAACACCATAAAAAAGTATAAAAGAGGCAAAAAACAATGGTTTATCATCATACCGCTGAACAAAATGTGCAATAAAATGCGAACAAAAGATGAATGTAAATAAAAATAGTACGGCTGAAAACGTCATTTTGTCCTGCAAAAAAAACAAATCAAAAAAAGCTTTGTCAGCAGAAAAATAAAAAGTTATAGCTCTCAGAATAAAGTTTCGTGCAACAATGCCAAAACATAAAAAATATATAACTGGGGTAACGCTGTAATCGTACTGACCTGAAGAATAAAACTGCTTTATTAATTTTACTATGCATCAAATGGTATAAAAAAAATCCTGAATTTCTAGTTAATTCAAAGAGAATGCCCCCTTGTTCTTGTCACAGTCCTTGGTACAAACAGTTCACTGGAGAGAGATCTCTGTTTTGCCCTCTGATATACTTGTACATATATATTAGGTCTCCCTTAAGTCTTCTCTTTTCTAGAGTAAATAGACCTAATTTTGATAACCTTTCTGGGTATTGTAGTGAACCAACTCCATTTATCATTTTAGTAGCCCGCCTTTGAACCCTTTCAAGTTCAGTAATGTCTTTCTTGAGCACCGGCGTCCACAATTGCACACAATACTCCAAGTGTGGTCTGACGAGTGATTTGTACAGAGGGAGAATTATGTTTTCATCTCGTGTCCCCAGACCTCTTCTAATGCATCCCATGACCCTATTTGCTTTGGTGGCAGCTGCCTGACACTGGGTACTCCAATTTAGCTTCTTGTTGACTAAGATGCCTAAGTCTTTTTCCATGTCTGATTTCCCCAGCAGTTTCCCATTTAGTAAGTAATTGTAGCATCTGTTTCTCCTTCCCATGTGCATAACCTTACACTTATCTGTGTTAAACCTCATTTGCCATTTTTCAGCCCAATTCTCTAATTTACTTAAATCTGTCTGTAGTTGCAAACTGTCCTCCTTTGTGTTAACTACCTTACATAGTTTTGTATCATCTGCAAAAACTGATATTTTACTGTGTAAACCATCCACTAGATCATTAATATATTAAATAGTAGGGGGCCCAATACAGAACCCTGTGGTACCCCACTAGTAACCCTGGCCCAATCTGAGTATGCACCATTAATAACCACTCTTTGTTTTCTATCACTAAGCCAGCTACCTACCCATCCACACACATTTTCCCCTAGCCCAAGCTTTCTCATCTTACTTACCAATCTTTTATGTGGGACAGTGTCAAATGCTTTAGAGAAGTCGAGATAAATGACATCCAATGATTCTTCTTGGTCCATTTGAGAGCTTACATCCTCATAGAAGCTGATCAGGTTAGTTTGACAGGAGCGATCCTTCATAAATCCATGTTGATATGGAGTTAAACATTTATTAACATTGAGATAATCCATAATGGTATCCCTTAGAAACCCTTCAAAAATTTTACCCATAACAGATGTTAATCTTACCGGCCTATAGTTTCCAGGTTCCCTTTTACACCCCTTTTTGAATATTGGTACCACATTTGCTTGCCGCCAATCAAAAGGAACAGACCCTGTTTCTATAGAGTCTTTAAATATAAGGAATAGAGGCCTGTCTATCACATTACTTAACTCTCTTAATACCCGAGGGTGAATGCCATCAGGGCCTGGTGATTTGTCAATTTTAATCTTACTAAGGCGGTTCTGCACTTCTTCCTGGGTTAGGCAGGTAATACTTAATGGGGAGTTTACATTATCGCTCTGCATTTCCCCTGGCAAATCCTTTTCCTGTGTGAACACTGTTGAGAAAAAGTATTTAAAACATTTGCTTTTCCCACATCGCTTTCTATGATTTCACCCTCATTGTTCTTTAAAGGGCCGACACCATCAATTTTAATCATTTTACTGTTTATATAATTAAAGAATAGTTTGGGGTTTGTTTTACTTTCCTTAGCAATGAGTCTCTCAATTTCCACTTTTGCTAAATGTATTTGTTTTTTACACATTTTATTTTTTTCTCTATAACTTTTTAATGCTTCTTCATTGCCTTCTTGTTTTAGTTTCTTAAATGCCTTGTTCTTGTTATTTATTGCCCTTTTTACATCCTTATTTAGCCACATTGGTGTTCTCCTGTTCCTAGCCCTTTTATTTCTGTACGGTATGGCTAGCTCGCAGTGGGTGTGTAAAACTGATTTAAATATTTCCCATTTATTTTCTGTGCTCCTATTTTTGAGGACATTGTCCCAATCAATTCGGCAAAGGTCCTCTCTAAGCTGATCAAACTTTGTTTTCCTGAAATTCAGCGTTTTCGGAACCCCCTTCCAGGGCACCTTACTGAAGGACAAGTGGAATTGTATTATATAGTGGTCACTGTTCCCTAGGTGCCCATCGACTCGTACGCCTGTTGCTTAAAATTAAGTCCAGAAGGACAGACCCTCTAGTTTGGCCCTGCACAAGTTGTGACAGATAATTATCCTTGGTCACTGACAGAAATTGATTTCCTTTCTGTGATATGCAGGTTTCAGTTTCCCAGTCTATGTCGGGGTAGTTGAAGTCCCCCACAATAGTCACCTCATTGTGATTTGCTGCTTTGTCTATTTGTTTCAATAATACATTTTCAGTGGTTTCTGTTATATTTGGTGGCTTATAACAAACCCCCTATGAGGATTATATTACTTTTCCCTCTGTCACGGGGTCCTTCTCTGGTATCACACAATCAACAGAGCAAGAGGAGAGTGAACAATTCCAAGACATTTATTTAGGCAAAAATATGAAAGGTCCATATTCAGTCCACCCCACAAAAGATAGTCTAGAATCTGAATGCAGTTCAGTAACAGTATAACATGTCCAGGGAGATGAGAGTCCAAAATCCAGCTGACAGTGATAACATGTTCCATATATTCTTCTTTCTCTCCGAAGTCCTGTCTTCACACCATGCTCTGCACACAGCAACTGACTTGCCCAGCCCCCTCATTATGTCCAGGGAGAGTCAAACCGGTTTGGCGGTTTTCAGGCCTCCCAGACTTGACAAAAGGTGCCTGGGGGATTATGACACTACAGGGGGGTCATCAAGAGTCATAGATAAAAGTCAGGCTGCAGACATACAAGGCATCAAGATTAACACTATGCAAATCAGTGAAATAGCAATATACACAAAATGATATCCATATAGCATATCACACCATCACACCCTCCTTGTATCTCCACCCATAGAGACTCCACCTCTTCATTTCCCTCTTGTATATCTTCTCTTAGTGTGGGCTTTAAAGTGGACTTTATATATAGACAGACTCCACCCCCCAAAATAAATAAAGCCTATTCTTCAAATGCTGTTAATTTGTTCATTTTGTTTCACAAAGTACGCTAGGATTTCCATGTAAATCTCTGAAATATGTGATTCAGACGGAACCCCCGGCAGAAGATTCCCAATGAGTCAGATGGAGGCACTGTGGACACCGTCTGACCTGTGATCCGGTGGTGTCCGTCTTTTTAGGCAAGTATAAAAGTCCAGTGGACCAGTTAGTTTTGTGCACTTCTGTAAAGGACACCACTGATGGAGTCCAGAGTAACTCTGCTGCCTCATTATAGTGAATGGATCCCTCAGGGATTTCATATGAATCATGTCACTCAGAGATTTAGATGAAAACCCCGATATAAGTGGTCAGAGTAGAGCGCCGGATTAATGTGATCCCAAACGTTATGTAAAATGTTCCCAATAAATGCTTCAACTCAATCCAGAAAAAAGCAAATCCCCACTCACTTCCGTCATCTGTTAACGGAAATATAGGGGGCTCCCACGTTACTGGTAGGACAAAGGCTCTGGAAAAGCTAAGTGGCTCCTCACCCCTCAAAAGAAATTCAGCAAATTCTCCACTCCCAAATCCAAGTGCCCCCCTCCCCCTTCTGAGCCACACAGTATTTCTAAACCACATTTGGTGCCCACATGTTTTGCATTTCTGTAGTGATGAGGGTACATGTCTCCAGAAGCATGAAATGGGCAGAACTTACTGGTCACTACAATGGCAGTCTTCAATTTTCACTCTTCAACATCCACTGCTACCTGTTTCTGCGAAAACACCCATGGAGTCAAAATCGTTACTACACCTATAGATAAATTCCTAAAGGGGTATAATTTACAAAATGGGGTCTCTTCAGGGGGGATTCCACTTTTCTAGCACTTTGGGGCTCTGTATATTAAGTCCGCAAACTATTCTAGCAAAATCTGCGCTCCAGGAGGCAAATGGCGCTCCGTCCCTCTCGATTCTGTCAGAATGGCTAAGCAGTACTCTACAGCCACATATGGGGTATTCCTACACTCACCCAAGTCCAAGTATGAAAATGTAAACCTTGGTGCTAACACACAATCTTAGTGGTTAAAACGTAAATTATTTTTTCTTCAGTGCCCAGTGGTATAAAATTCTGTGACCTACCTGTGGTTTCAATATGATCTTTTCACCCCTAGAATAATTCATTGAGAGGTTTAGTTTGTAAAATGGGGGTCAAGTATGGGGGGATTCTGCTGTTCTGGCATTTCTTGGGCTCTACCAATGTGACATGGCACCCTCAAACCAGTGCAGAAAAATCTAAACTACAATATGGTGTTTCTTCCCTTCTGAACTTTGCACTGTGCCTCAAAAGTAGTTTTCGACCACAAATGGGGTATCGGTGAACTCAGGAGAAATTGCATAACAAATTTGGGGGTCCATTTTCTTCTGTTATCCTTGTGAAAATACAAAGTTTGGAGCTAAAGAAACATTTGTGGGGAAAAATGATTTTTTTTTGCTTTTTTCCCCACAACTCAACGTACTTGGCTATAGTCTGTTCAGAAATGACTGTACAAATAAGCAAGGGGGGGGTTGTTTTTATGTAAAATCATCCTTAAAACACATCCTGCGTGATAATATATGTGAGTCTAATGAAAATGTAGAGTCCCTGTGGGTGGCGATAAGGGGAGGGGAAGAAAATAATAAATTATTGATATGGGTTTGTTATAAGTCTCCAAAAGTAATGGAAGCAACAGAGAATATCCTTGTGAAGCAATTACAGCTCTGGCAAAAATTAAGAGACCACTGCAAAATTTTCAGATTGTCTGATTTTTCTTTTTATAGGAATATTTTTTAGTAAAATGTAAATTGCTCTTTTATTCTATAAGGTATTGACAACATGTCTTCGAATTTCCAAACACTAAATTTTGTATTTATTTTCAGAAAATGAGAAATGGTCAAAAGAACAAAAAATGCAGTGCTTGCAGACCTCAAATAATGCTAAGAAAACAAGTTCATAATCATTTAGAAACAACAACACTAATGTTTTAACTCAGGAAGAGTTCAGAAATCAATCTTTTGTGGAATAACCATGATTTTTAATCACTGCTTTCATGCGTCTTGGCATGCTGCTTCTGGGTGACCTTATGCCCCTCCTGGTACAAAAACTTAAAGAGAATCTGTCATCCTTTTTTGGACTATCAGCTGCCGGCATTGACATCAGGGGCTTATTTAAAGCATTCTGTAACGCTGTAGATAAGCCCCTGATGTAACCTGAAAGATAAGAAAAACACGTTAGATTATACTCACCGGAGGGGGCGGGATCCGATGGGTGTCGCGGTCCGGTCCACCGCCACCCTTCTTCATACGATTCCGTCCTCTTCTTCCCTTCCTGTAGTGGCTCCGGCGCAGGTGCACTGCTCTGCCCTGTTGAGGGCAGAGCAGAATACTGCAGTGCGCAGTATTGTTTACCAACAAGGCATCTGATCTGAGACTTTTCTTTTTTTTTTAGCAGTCTATAATCTGTATGCCCATATTAATAGTTCAGATAGTATGTTATTCCTCCATGTACAATTACTATACAGCTGTTGGGTTTGCAAATATTAGAAAATAAGTTTGTTCTGCATTTTTTTGTTACCTGCTAAAATGTATTATCTTGCAATGCTGCCATTTGCTGGTCAGTATTAACCGCTCGCTCTTGTTTGTTCCAATTAAGTTGGTTCAAAATGGGCTTGGCTTCACATGGCAGATAAATTGGTCACTTCCTCTAGGCAGCCATTTTAAAGTCTGAGATGCTGTGAGGACCACTTGTGCTAGGCTTGTGAAGCTACCGATTTCTGACCAGCAGGAACAGACCGTTAGCGGAGTCAGAGAAAATTGCAGTATTGTGCAGACAAGTGTTTCAGTATCTGAGTTTAAATAAACCAAGTCTTGAATTGTGCCCATGCTATGGTTCTACATTTGCATCTACGAACACTGAATCTGCGCTGTTCCAGTCTGCTCATCTTTGATACAGAGGTAGGAAGATCAGGACCTTTTTATAGTCGGCTATGCCTCCATTCGCGTTATGTGGAGACAGGTCAGAAGTTGCCTTCGAGCACAGTCATTGTGCCTGCCTTGTGCCTGCACAGCAGAGCGCAGCTGAATCTCACAGGAATCTCCCTAGCAACAGGCAAGTCAGAGGCGTAGCGTCTTCAATAATCTACACCCGCCTAGAGGTCTTCTACAAACGTCAACAAGCTGTTTTCGTGTTTAAAATGAACCCATTGCTTGCATAATTGCAGAACCGTCTGTGTGTGCGCAGTTTCATCTTCAATCACACCTTTTAAAATAAACTTTCTGCATATTTTACCTCAGTTTGTTATAACAATTTTCCACGTAGCAACGATCACCCAGACTGGAAATCCCAAAATTCACTCCAAATATTTTGGGAATCTTATTGAAGGGACCCATGGGAGCTGTGCAGTAATTGTCAACATCCAAAAATCACAATGGCTGAGAATTGTCCTGTGCAATCTCCCGATGCTGAAATACAGCAAGTGCAATCTGATTGTGAACATTATGAAGGGCAGGAAGTCAAGAGCCCACACTTGCCGCAAACCAAATTGCATGACCTCAAACAGACGCTAAAAGTAATTGACAACTATCATGCCACAAAAGATGACCTCTCCGATAACCTGAAAGGTCTATGGAAATGAGTCCCCTCCCTCATATTGGGTTTTCAATTATATAAAAGTGATGGCGAGTTTGCTGGACACTATGGCTGAACACAGCTCATGTCTGCAAGGTAGGCAACCTTTCTAAAAGACTCCAACATCAATGAAGCCTTGTCGGATCTAAGGCTGCTTTTGCATATCAGTTTTTTGGCGTCACAATCCATCGGATCGACGGATACGACGCAGATTGTCAAAAACTGATGTGACGATCCGTTTTTTTCCCTGGATCAGCTAGTCGGATCCGTAAAAGAAAACTGATCCGTCGCATCTGTTTTTTCATCCGTTTTGTCCGTTTTTTGACTGATCCGTTCTTAAAAACGCCCACAGACAGACAGATCTATAGATAGAATACATAGATATAGCTATAGATATATTTTTTCTTTTGATATATCTATGGATAGGGATAGATAAATTAGGCTGATGTTTATTAATGAACAATATTTTTTATGTAAAAAAAAAAAAGAAAAAAAATGGCGTGGGCTCCCACGCAATTTTCTGTGCCAGACGGGGAAAGCTGACGGCCGGGGGCCAATATTTGTAGCCTGGGAAGGGGGTAATACCCATGGCCCCTTCCCAGGCTATGAATATCAGCCCGCAGCTGTCTGCATAGCCTTTACTGGCTATTAAAATAGGGGGACCCCCCCAAAAAAAATGACTTGGGGGTCCCCCTATATTTTGTAGCGAGAAAGGCTACGCAGACAGGTGCGGGCTAATATTCATAGCCTAGGAAGGGGCCATGGATATTGCCACCCCAGAAATGGCGCATCTCTAAGATGCGCCAATTCTGGGAATTAGCCCCTCTCTTCCCACTGCCGTGTAGCAGTGGCATATGGGGTAATAAGGGGTTAATGTCACCTTGCTATTCTAAGGTGACATTAAGCCCAGTTAATAATGGAGAGGTGTCAATGTGATGCCTATCCATTATTAATCGTATATTAATTAAGGGTTAAAAAACCTACACATGTAAGAATAAAGTATTTAAATGAAATAAAGCACGACACATTTTTTCAAAATTTTTATTTTACGCCTATCCAGTCGAAGCTATCGATCACCTGCAAAAAAAAACCCAACAATATACTCCCTGTCCAACGTAATCCCATTAATAACGATTGACCCACGGCGATCACCCCTATAGAGCTGTCACATTAGCAGATGTGACCGCTCTGTAGGCCTCCCGATGACACACTGACCAGAGATAACCCTCCAGCAGTGTGTCATTGGAGATAAGCCTCTCGCTTTACAGCACTATAGCATGAGAAAATTCTCATGCTGTATTGCCGCAAAGTGACAGGTGACCTGTCGGTGGCGGAGTGATACAATGCGGAGGATTATCTCCGTCATTGTATCACCTTAATCCCTGGAGAGCGGTCACATCAGCTGATGTGACAGCTCTCCACGGGAGATCGTTGTGGGACAATTGTATTTATTGGATTACGTCGGACACAGGGAGTATATTGTTTGTTTATTTTAATTTTTTTTCAGGTGAGCAAGGGCTTCAGGGATTAGCAGAATATGGTGAGTATGAACTTTATATGTGTGTGTTGTTTTTTTTTTTATACATTCAGCACATTGGACTACTACTGTCCAATTGTTGGCTAATGTGTCAATCAATCACTGTCACTGTAGCAGGCATAGCCCGACAATGCCTGCATACACACACACACACACAGACCCACGCATACCCCCGCACGACCCCGCCACACACGCACACACACATAGCCCGCACACACCATACAGGCACACACAGTGTTGGCACATGCACAGTTAAAGAAAAAAAACGGAATCAGTCACCGGATTCCGTCATTTGTCGGAGAGCGACGGATCCGTCGCCCATAGGCTTCCATTCTAGCAAAAATCGGACAGCAATGGATTCGTCGCTGTCCGATTTTTCGATGTAGACAAAAAACGTTCCTACGTTGCCTCCGGCCGACGGACAAAAACGATGGATGAAACGTGCGGCCATCCGTCGCAACCCGTCGCTAATACAAGTCTATGAGAAGAAAACGGATTTAGCGGCATCAGTCACCAGATCCGTTTCTTTGAAAATTCGACAGATTGATTGCAAAAAACTGATACGTGAAATCAGCCTAAGCAAAGCGCAATCAATAGACAGAGAAAGACACCATGATGCAGAGTCTTAAATTGAATCTGTCAGCAGGATTGTGCACAGTAACCTACACACAGTCTGGTCAGCGCAGTTATACTGATTAAGTTGATGAAATCCGTCTTGTGGTTGTTGTGTAATCTTTAGTTTCAGTTTTGAGTTACTGAGATTCTCATACTTCGGACAGGCTGGGGGGTAGTGGTCTTCAATGTGGTCTCTTTTTAGCTATTCATACTGAAGACTGCCGACAGGTCACTGATCTGCCCTGTAGTTAACATAATGAATATTATATATGTACACATACTGGGGGAAAAAAAAACCACACCCTTCTGCAGGCTGGTGCCAGCTGGGGCATTATCGCATGTGTAATCTATTAATATAATTGCCTTGTAATGTTTTCATTTCCTGTTCTGTCCAGATGTCACCGTATACCAGAATTCCAAGTGGAGGACGTTCACCGACCACCATATTGGGACACCCAAGTGATGGGTGTCTCAATATGGAAACTGCTGGTATCAACCTATTGTGCGGTACCATCAGCGGAACACCGTCGCAACACACGTACTCACGCAGCCTCTTGCGCGGTACCACCAGCGGAACACAGTCACACTGCGCCTTCGCAAATTCCGCGCAGTGAATCATTTGGCTGATCCCGGCGGCAGATGCATGACGTATCTACAGGCAGAGGAAGCCGGTCACATTAAAGGGGTTTTCCCACGAACGAAAGTTCATTTTAAAAATTGTCTGACCGTGTATGGAGCATACCAAATCTCCTGGGCAGGGGAGGAAGCAAAAGAAAATACTGATATAACAGCAGGGGAGCACAGATGATTCATTTTGTGAGGTAAAATATTTCACTGACTCTTTTTAAACAATATTTTACCTCACAAAATCTATCCTCTGCGATCTCCTGCTGTAATGTCAGTATTGTCTAATGCTTTCTCCCCTGCCCAGGAGCTGTGGTATGTTCTGTACATAGTCAGACACAGGGGTGAGAGAGACAGAGCACAGGGGGGACACAGCTCAAATGGGACAGCACATGAGGGGAGAACACAGCACCGGAAGGAGAGAGACAGCAGACAAGGGGGATAGCACATGGGATAGACAGGTCAAAGAAGAGAGCACAGACGGGAGAAGTCAGCACATGGGGAAAGAGAGAGTGGATAGGTGGGTGAGCACATGGTGGGGGGGATTCTCAATGCTGCAAAGCCTGCCCCCATCGTGACATTACCGCCCTCCCGATACCATAGCATCGGGCCTCCATCTAGACTAATATTTACACCTTGCAATGTCTTCACATCTTTTTCCGTCCAGATGTCACCGGATCCCAGAATTCCAAACTGCGGAAGTTCACCAACCACCATATTGGGACACCCAAGTGATGGTTGTCTTAATATGGAAACTGCTGGTGGTATCAGCCTCTTGCACGAAACCCAGCCGAACACTGTCACACCACACATACAAGCTGTATATGCCGTAAGCAGCACACACACTGTATAAGCTGTACACAGCCTCTTGCGTGGTACCACCAGCGGAACTCTGTCGCGAACACGCCGCTACCGGAATCAGCCAAATGATTCACTGACCGCCGCCATCTTCATACAGGAGGAGCGCATGCGCAGTTTTAATGTGATCGCCACTATCTGCACAAAGATGGTGGCAGTCTGATTTACTGCGTCTGCGCGAATTCCACGCAGGCGCAGTGAATCATTTGACTGATCCCGGCGGCAGATGGGTGAGGTGTCTACAGCACAGTGGTAGAGAGAGAGAGCAGTCAAGGGGGAGAGCACATGGGGTACACAGGGCAAAGAAGAGATGACATGAGAGGGGAGTACAGCAGATGGGTGAGAGAGACAGCTCAAACGGGACAGCACAGGAAGGAGAGAGACAGCAGACAAGGGGGATAGCACATGGGGTAGACAGGTCAAAGAAGAGCGCACAGACAGAAGTCAGCACATGGGGAAAGAGAGTGGATAGGTGGGTGAGCATATGGGGGGGGAGATAATCAACGCTGCAAAGCCTGCCCTCATCGTGACATTGCTGCCCTCCCTATGCGATAGCATCGTGCCTCCATCAAATGTGCATATAATTATGGTTAAGGTTACCCTGATATTTAACAAAAAAAAAAGACACGCATTTAAATTTGCTGGAGCAGCTATTGGTGTATATAGGAGTGATTTGATAGCTGCTATTGCGCAGGTGGCACCATCTTGCAAGAGAAGAAAAAAAAAATTTCCTCCTCCAAGATGGGGCCACTAGCACAATAGCAGCTATCGGATCACTTTTAGATACACAGATAGCTGCTACTGCGCAGGCGTGGCTGGCGAGATTGTCTAATGGATTTTTAAATATCAGGATAACCTCAACCATATTAATTATAAACACAATACACATGCAATTATGCTGCAGCACAGGTGCCACGGCTGACATCTGCCTGCTGAAGTTTTTTTTGTTTCTTCAGTAAGTATATATACTATTCATTATGTTAAACATACATAACTAGAGTTGTGGATTGCAGAAAATGGCATATTCAATGCCACAAGAAAGTCTCCATATAACATAGAAATATGAGAGAACATTTGGGAGCTTAAATCTCTGTTCAAAGTAGAAGATAAATGTGGATGGTATTTGAAATTAATTCCAAGTCTTGTTTTATAACAAGGTACAAAATGATGTTTTATTTATAATCACATAGACAAGACATTAATGCAAACTATTAAATATAAACTATTTTTACCACATGAATCAAATATATCAAACAATATTAAAAGGCGGGCCGTGACAACCATGAACATGAAACAGCAATACAGGCCAAACATTAGATGAGGTAGAGTAGAAAAAGAAACTAACCAAAATTGCAGCTGTTAGTTTTTTCGTGTAATCAGGTGGAGAGATTGAGGAATGAGTAGCCCATACACAGCAAATCTGACAGCCTCAAATATAATAATAAATACCTATAGATTTCTTATAGCACAAAATGCTGTGCAGCCTCAAATGTTGTGTATTGCATTAGTAAACTCATTCGGGCACGAAAGCCAAAACAACTCCTAACTGAAACATAACCAGCGTGTATGTAAAGACCTCTTACCCATGGTTTGTAATGCCTGTACGATGCGCAGGAGTCTCGACGAGCGTTTTACACCTGCTTCTTCAGGGAGCAGTGTGTTCTGTACTAGCTGCAGAGTTTAAATGTCCCTTGGAGTAAGTAATCTGACTAATCTGAGGTAGGAAGTTTCATCTCCTCCTTGTTTTTCACGCCCCCAGCGCATGGGGGCGTGACCTCAGTGCCAGTCTGTCATTTCTGGTGTCCCGGCCGTGATGCGTGTCAGGAACAAGTGTTCCAGTGACGTCAATGGCACGCATTGCTCCGTACGGTCACCTTCTGGGATTGAGACACACAGGAAGAGCCAGCCCCATGTGCTACACGAGGTAGGACCATCCCTACTACATAAAGCACCGTGGTGGCCATATCAGATCTTGGCACATGCAAGGGCAAGCAAGGTCCATCTCCGATGTGGAAGGAACCAGGACAATCTGATGGTAAATGGACTACTGGAACAAACCATACATGGACAAGGCAAAAGAACCTGGATCCAATGAAATGATACTATAACAGCAGAACAAGTGAGAGAGGATATATGAAGTGTATGAGGAAACTCTGTATGGATATAAGACCTGCATGTCCACTGACTGAGAAACAACTAGTCACCCAGCGTTTCAATGTATTAAAGAGAAAGCTATTATCACGACTTGAGATGGATCAACTGCACTGCAGATCCTCCCCACATGAAGATCTGGAAGAACAATATGCAACCCAATGAAAATCCTGATCCAATCCTGCAACAAGAGAGCATTGCAGCTTATCTGAAACAGAAGATCTCGTAAGATTTTAGATAAACTAAATATAATCAATACCAGAGATCAACTGCCAAGGCTCAGCAAAGAAACACCACCAGACAGTATGCTAGAAGATTCCAGTAGAGCACTTGCATCAATACCTACTACCACCATAACTCAAACTAAAACTAATCTATTAAACTGCCTCAGCAATCATGGAAATACTTGGATATACAACCAGCAAGAACAACAGAAGTATGTGCCCCCCTTGGAAAAGAAGACTGGAGACAAAGATCAAGTTGATACGAAGGGAAGTAAGCCAATTAACAGAAATACAGAAGGGTGTAAAGATCAAGCTGTACAAGTACAAAGGCCCGACCCCAACTGAAGCCCTTGAGACTGCTAAACAAAGGCTCACGACACTCGCTGCAAGACTAGGGAGATACACTAGGGAAGCAGAGGCCAAGAGGATAAATGCCCTGTTCTCCAAAGAACCATTCCAAGGTGTACTCCCAACTACAGAGTAACATCACAAAGGCAGCAACTCCAATAGCAGACTGAACAATACTGAAAGAACATATGGGATAAGGAAACAAAACAACACCAGTGTAATGTGGCTGGAAGATTTGAGAATGAAACACAGCAACCACCTAGAGAAAGAACCAGTCAACATTACAGAAGCAGGCATCCAACAGCGGGTCAACAACATGAAGAGCTGGACAGCACCTCGCCCAGACATGATCCACACCTAAATAAATTAACAGCGGAACATTAACTCATGGCTAAGCAGATGAACCAACTGCTAGAAGCAGGCCACCACCCAGCTTGGCTAACACAAGGAAGAACAGTGCTGATCATGAAGGACCCTCTCAAAGGAACAGCTCCATCCAACTACCACTCAATAACCTTTCTTACAACAACATGACAACTCCTATCAGGCATCATAGCCACCAAGCTGTTGAACTATATATGAACCAGTACATGAATCCAGCTCGGAAAGGAATTGGGACCAAAATCAGAGGCTCTAAGCACCAGCTTCTAGTAGCTAGAGCAGTTGCTCAAGATCCAGAGAGACCAATCTTAGCACAGCCTGGATTGACTACAGGAAAGCTTATGATTCAATGCCACGCACATGGATCTGTGATTGCTTGGCTCTTTACAATGTCAACAGGAAATTAAGAACCTTCCTCAGAAACTCAATGGGGCTATGGAGAACAACATTGGAAGTGAACTCAAGACAACTAGCACAAGTGACCATCAAATGTGGCATATACCAAGGTGATGCACTGTCCTCATTGCTGTTCTGCATAGGCTTGAACCCGCTCAGTCAGATAATTAGAGTCTGGCTATGGATACAAATTCAAGAGTGGAAGGACCATCAGCCACCTCTTCTACATGGATGACATCAAGCTGTATACAAAAAATGAACAAGACATCAATTCACTGATCCACCTGACAAGGATCTACAGCGAAGACATCGGGATGTCCTTCGGACTGTAGAAGTGCGGCAGGTTGGTAATAAAGAGAGGCAGGGTAGTCAAGGCTGTTGGAGTGGAATTACCAGTAGGGCACATAGCAGGTGTACAGACATGCTACAAGTACCTCGGCATCCCACAGGGATGCGGTAACCATGATGAGGAGGCAAGGAAAGCAGCAACATCCAAATACCATCAAAGGGTAAGGCAGGTCCTAAAGAGCCAGCTCAATGGGAAGAATAAAATCTGCACCATCAATACATACTGTATGCCCTACCAGTTATCAGATACCCTGCTGGTATAGTGTGCTGGCCAAAAGAAGAGATGGAAACTGCAGACATGAAGACACAAAAGCTCCTCATAATGCATGGAGGTCTCCACCCCAAGTCTAACAACCAAAGATTGTATACCAACAGAAAAGAGGGTGGTTGAGGTTGGATAAGCATCCAAGCCACCATCATGGATGAAACAAGGAGTATCCAGGAATACATTAGAAAAATGGCACCAAAAGATGAGATCCTGAGAGAAAGCATAAGGCAGCAACAACAAATCTGGAAAGAATAACAGGAACATAAAGCACCATGACAAGTGAAGCCGCTGCATGGGATGTACCATCGACCGATAATGGAGGTGGCTGAAATGGAGACATCTTACCAATGGCTGGAGAAAGCTGGACTCCGAGACAGCACAGAGGGACTAATCATAGCTGCACAAGAGCAAGCACTAAGTACCAGATGCCTAGTAGCAGGAATCTACAAGACAAGACCCAAAGTGGAGAGTATGCAAAGAAACCTCAGAAACAGTCCAACACTTAGTGGCAGGATTAAAAACAGGTGAGCCATGCACAAAAGTGAACAAGTCGGTTGGACAGTGTTCACATCACCCAAAGACATGAAACACAGAAAAACACAGTATAACAAACGCGTTAAAATACGAGTCTGTTGTAAAAAACAGGGTATTTAGTTGATACTTTTTTTGCAAAAAAAGTATACTAAGCCGCTCCACCAACGCCAAGGTATACCCATCTTAGAGCAGTCCTATCTAATGTATTTAAAACCTGATCATGTGAACAGTACCTGTATGAGCAGGGTTCAGAAAGGCAATGTCTGATGTGGATATGCTGTGCAAGATGGCTTTTTATGTGCATGGCTCACAAGAGAGGGGCGGGGATCTCCCAAAACTCGCAGAAGCAAGAAACTAAATAGATTAAAAACGCATGAGCCATGCACAAAAGTGAACAAGTCGGTTCAACAGTGTTCACACCACCCAAAAACATGAAACACACACAGGTACTGTTCACATGATTAGCTAGCCGATGATAGGACAGTAGTAGTCCCATCATCCAGCTACTGTGTTCACGTGTAAAAAAAAAAAAAGACATACAGTACATAATCACTATACAGCTAATCCCAGATGCCCTCAATCACCTGTACAAAATAAAATAATAAACCAATAGTATTCTCCCTGTTCCGTTGTAGTCCATGTAATAACGATTGTCCCACGATGATCTTCTGTGGAGTGCTGTCACATCGGCAGATGTGACCGCTCTCCAGGGGCCTCCGGTGATTGAATGATGGCAGGTATCCTCCCTCACTGGATCACTCTGCCATCAGAGGTCAATGGAGTTCATGCTGTCACTTGCGGCACCACTGTGTGGGAAAATATTCACGCAGCAGTGCCTTAAAGTGAGAGCATGAACTCAAGTGAATCCTCAGTGATAACACTGCAGGAGCCATTATCTCCTGTCAGTGTGTCACTGGAGGCCCTGTAGAGAGGTCATCTCTCCTGATGTGACAGCTGTTTAGGGGAGATCATCGTGGGACACTCAATATTAAACGGATTACGTCGGAACAGGGAGTATACTATTGGTTTAATATTTTTATTTTTCTTTACAGGTGATCGAAGGCGTCGCAGGAATTAGGAGTAGAATAAAGATGGGAAACTGTTTAGTGTTTAATTTCCTTAAAATACTTTATTCTGGCTGTGTGTTTATTTAACCCCTTAACAACTAGAGGATTAGTAATGGATAGGTATCTTATTGACACCTCTCCATTACTAAGCTGGACTTGATGTCACCTTACAATGCAAAGGTGACATCAACCCCACAAATATTACCCTATATGCCGCCGCTACAGGGCAGTGGGAACAGATGGGCAAATTCCGGCACTTAGCCTATCTTAAGAGATGTTCCATTTCTTGGGCGGCTGTGAGCTGATGTTTGTACCGGGGAGCAATATCCATGGCCCCTTCCTAGACTGTTAATATCAGTCCGCAGATGTCTGCATAGCCTTTTCTGGCTATTAATTATAGGGGGACCCCACTTCATTTTTTTGGGGGGGGTCCCCCTATTTTAATAGCCAGTAAAGGGTAAATATACAGCTACGGGCTGATATTCATAGCCTGGGAAGATCCATGGGTATTAACCCTAGGCTTTAAACATCGCCCTCCAGTCGCTGGCTTTCCGTCTCTGGCGCAGAAAATTACTCGGGAACACACACCATTTTTTTTCAATTTTTTTTTTTTCAAAGTAGACAGATATTGTGTTTAAGGCCGGGGTCACACTCGCATGCGTCTTGCACCTCAATACCCGGCACTGCCGCCGGCACTCAGGACCGGAGTGTGCGGCTGCATGGATTTCTATGCAGCTTTCAATTTTGTATAGACTTGAGGATGACACTGGCTCTTGCAGATCATGTTCTCACAGGGGCGTAATAGCATGCTGAGTAGGATGGCTAATCTGGGAAAATGAGTGCCCCATCCCCTAGTCAAAATGTTAATTTGCATAGGAAAAAAAAGAGTTTAAAAAAAATGGATTTCTAAAGCTCTATTGGTGTTATCCTGAATAAAGGGTCTGTGATTTGGGAGCTATGGGGGGGACCTGTCAGGTTTCCTCTTAAGTGAAAACTAAGGGCCTTCAGTACGCCCACTATTACTGTGTACTTACCGCAATACATGTACTTCTCCTTCTCTTTAAAAGCAACTAGAACTTTGGCATGAAGTTCCATTTTTTTTTTTTGCACGTTCTTGGCACAAATCAATACACTTGGACCATGTCAGCCAGAAGGTTTTATAAAATATATTCCTCTATATACACTTTGTTACTGTAAATGTGAACTTTTCTAAATGATCTCCCATGTAAACTGGTTTACCAGTTTATCGGCTGGTATAGTGTAATGGTTAAGTGCATACCCTAAATCATGGAGACTGTGGTTCAAATAAATTTATCGGCTGATTTACCAGTGAGCATGCTGATATGGGTAATACAGGTTGTGTTGTACTCTGTAGGCTACAGCGCTAACAAGCAACCATCCTAGATTCTGAGGGCTTGTCTTATTAGAATACCGCATGCTGAGTTGCCAACCTCAAGATGGCCGCTCATATGAATGTGATTCTCTCATAACATAATTCCTCTATTCACAGTCATCATTTTTCCAAAGATGATTTATTTCCTGTTTATTTATACAGTCTCCTTACCGTGACATACAGTGGCTTGCGAAAGTATGCATCCCATTGACTTTTTACTTATTTTGTTACATTACAATTTGGGTTTAAATATCTTTTTTTATCTAACTTGTGTGTGAAGCTTCAGTACTAAATAGTCTAACTTGGAGAAGTGAGAAAAACATAAGCATTAATTAAATTTATGGGGTCAAATAGCTAAAAATTGGCATGTGCATATATATTCACCCCTTTTTTCAATGAAACCCCTAAAATTTTCTGATGCAAGCAATTTCCTGCATAAGTCACATGCTTGGTGAAAGGAAGTATACCTGTGTGCATCCTAAGGGTATGTGCCCAGGTTCAGTAATAAAATAGAGAAGACGGTCAGCAGGAGCGCCAGCTGCACATTTCCAAGTGATAGATAAAAAACCAATGCTGCTCCAGCCGGGTGCCTCAGATGAGGGAAAGTACTGGAATAAGAGTAAAAAGCCCGGTCCAAGGGGGTGCATAGGATAGGATTAAGTATAAAAATTGCTCATTTAGGCTATGTGCACACGTACCGGAACTCTCGCGGAAATTACCGCTAGAATTCCGGAATTCCAGTCCGCGGGAAAACCGCATTTTAAATTCCCGCGATTTTCCCACGGAAAAACTAGCATTTTGCAAGCATATTTAGCTTGCAAAATGCTAGCTTTTTCCAAGCGATCTGTAGCATCGCTTGGAGAACTGATTGACAGATTGGTCACACTCGTCAAACATAGTGTTTGACAAGTGTGACCAACTTTTTACTACTGAGGCCGCCTATGCAGCATCAGTAGTAAAAGATAAAATGTAAAAAAAAATAATAAATGGTGTTATTCTTACCTTCCGACGTCCCGCGCAGGCGTTCCCAGTAATCCTTTACGAAAATGCCCGCGATGACGTCCGTTCTCGCGGGATCGCGATGTCTCGCGGTAATTCGCGATGACCGCGAGACTTTGCGATCCCGCGAGAACGGACGCCATCGCGGGCATTTTCACAAAGGACTACTGGGAACGAGAGCGTGAAGAGAAGCGGGAAGACTGCGCGGGACGTCGGAGGGTGAGAATAACAATATTTTTTATTTTAAATTCTATTTTTTACAGGGATATGGTACCCAAAGCCCGGAGGACAATCTCCTCTCCTCCGGACCGTGGGTACCATCCGCAATTGTTCTGCTTACTTTCCGCATGGTGTGCACAGCCACATGCGGGAAGTAAGCGGAACAATGCATTCCTATGGGTGCGGGATCGCCGCGATTCCGCAAATTAATGAGCATGCTGCGGTTTTTACCGCGAAGCGATTCAGCCGCGGTAAAAACCGAAGCATTAGCACAGCATTGCAGAATCCCATAGGAATGCATGGGATGCTTATTTTTCGCGTTTTTGCGGCAAAATCGTGCGGTTAAAACGGCCGCGGAAACGCGAAAAAAACGCCACGTGTGAACTCAGCCTAATTAGGATAAAATTTTCCACAGCGCATTTTGACAGAAAAAACTGTCTTCATCAGGTGGCAATAACAGGAAGTAAAAGGGGGGGCACATTTAAAGAGGGGTGGTATCCAATGATGAAACAGGAGCAATAAAATCACCCTGCTGAAGCAGCATTGTTTTTTTATCTATCACTTGGAAATGTGCAGCCGGCACTCCCGCTGACCGTCTTCTGCCAGTGTTTTGCACTGTAGCTATAAAATTTTGGGCACACCACAATGCCAAACAATAAATGTCTAACCCAAGGTGCTACATCAGGTAGAAAAGAATGAAGGTAGGGCAAAGGAGAAAAGGCTACCTGAATATCACCAAAATGATAAATATAAAAAGAATAATTTTATTGGACAACTAACAGACAGAATACATCTAAAAACAATTAAAATGCAAAGGAAGAAGGTTTCCCAGACCATAATGTCAGACAATGCACGAAACACATTGTGCAGAGGTATTTAAATACCATGACAAACAGGTAAATGAATGTCTATCACAATATAGTCAAGCACCACCAATAGAAGTATGTATCCATAAAATTGATAACAATAGTAAACCTAGCGGCGTGGATAATGGGAGTCAGCAAACAGAAGAAAGATTTTATCTGAAAAAGAGATAATACTCTTGGCAAGGTAAACTATAAAAATAGGTATTCAAGGAGGACTGCACCTGCACATAATAATTACAGTATATGCTGGAACAAATAGCGGGATAAATATAGAAGATGTAATGAATAACCAGAGAAAATGCCCGACGGACAGAAATGTCAAATATGCCCCAAAGGTCTAACAAAGATGTACCTTCATATGCATGGTGTGCATCGATGAAACAAAAATTGCCAGAGGAATACTGGATAGTGCTGAAGTGGGGAGCAGCAATGAAATAAAGGCCCAAAAAAGGGGTCTGGGGACCCAACTCACACCGTAGGGCATTTTCCTCTGGTTATTTATTACATCTTCTACAGGGTGGGCCATTTATATGGATACACACCTAAATAAAATGAGAATGGTTGGTGATCATAGAATCATAGAATCGTAGAGTTGGAAGGGACCTCCTGGGCCATCTGGTCCAACCCCCTGCTCAAAGCAGGATTCGCTAAATCATCCCAGTCAGATGTCTGTCCAGCCTCTGTTTGAAGACTTCCATTGAAGGAGAACTCACCACTTCTCGTGGCAGCCTGTTCCACTCATTGATCACTCTAACTGTCAAAAAGTTTTTTCTAATATCTATTCTGTGTCTCCTCCCATTCAGTTTCATCCCATTGCTTCTAGTCTTTCCTTGTGCAAATGAGAATAAAGTTGATCCTTCTACAATGTGACAGCCCTTTAGATATTTGTAGACAGCTATTAAGTCTCCTCTCAGCCTTCTCTTTTGCAAACTAAACATTCCCAAATCCTGCAACCTTTCCTCATAAGACAGGGTTTGCAGACCGGTCACCATTCTGGTTGCTCTTTTCTGAACTTGCTCCAGTTTGTTGATGTCTTTTTTAAAATGTGGTGCCCAAAACTGGACACAATATTCCAGATGAGGTCTGACCAAAGAGGAGTAGAGGGAAATAATGACTTCACGTGATCTAGACTGTATGCTTCTGTTAATACATCCTAGAATTGCATTTGCCTTTTTTGCTGCTGCATCACACTGTTGACTCATATTCAGTCTGTGATCTCTTAGTATACCCAAGTCTTTTTCACATGTGCTGTCACTTAGCCCTATTCCTCCCATTCTGTATATGCTTTTTTCATTTTTATAGCCCAGATGTAGTACTTTGCATTTCTCCCTGTTAAAAACCATCCTGTTAGTTGCTGCCCACTTCTCCAGTTTATATCTTTTTGAATCCTCTCTCTCTCTTCTCTAGTATTAGCTATCCCTCCTAGCTTTGTGTCATCAGCAAATTTAATCAGTTTACCCTCAATTCCTTCATCTAAATCGTTGATAAAGATGTTGAACAATACAGGGCCCAGGACAGAGCCCTGTGGTACCCCACTTGAGACATTCTTCCAACTGGATGTGCAGCCATTTACGACCACTCTTTGGGTCCGATCACTAAGCCAGTTATGAATCCACCTAACAGTTGCCTTGTCCATTCCATACTTAGTCATTTTTTCATTAGTATTTGGGGGGGGGAAACTTTTCAAGATGGGTGGTGACCATGATGGCCATTTTGAAGTCGGCCATTTTGGATCCAACTTTATTTTTTTCAATGGGAAGATGGTCATGTGACACATCAAACTTATTGAGAATTTCACAAGAAAAACAATGTAACAATGCTTAGTTTTAATGTAACTTTATCCTTTCATGAGTACTATCCATTGTGTTGGATTGTCAATGCAACCCTCGTCTCCCACTCTTGACACACTCTTTTGCCGCGACGTGGGTAGCTAAAGCTATGGTTCTGGTCAGGGTATCAGCCCAAGAAACCATTCAGGATAGTAACCATTCCACAGGAGGCAGCGGATCTGGCCCATCAGATCTCTCTGGCCAAACCTGTCACACCGCGCTCACCTGGGGGCGGGACCTTGGTCCCGACGTCATCTCTTCCGGAGCCGCGTTCACTCCGGGGGTCCCGTCGGGTACGCACGCGCAGCTTTCATTCCCGGGTCTCCTCCATGTCACGTTTGCGCTTGCGCGCTCCTGTCAGTGCTGTATAGGGCTCGGTCCTCTCTATGGTAATGGAGGACCTGACCCGGAACCTGTAGTGGTCAGGTGATTTCTGGCTAGGTCCTGACCCGCAACCAGTAGTAGTCATGTGCTATATCAGATGACCTCCCCCTTGGGGAGGTGCCTGATTATTGTTGTGCTTCCTGGCTTGGTCTGCCGTGTCCCTGCCTGGCTGTGCGCTGTATTCAGGTCCCCTGCCTTGCACTCTGTTGTGCCTCTTGGCACACGCTCTGAATCTGCACTCTGCCTTGTACTTGGTTGTGCCTCCTGGCACACGCTCTGACCCTGTGCTCTGTCTCGTACTCAGTTGTGCCTCCTGGCACATGCTCTGACCCAGTACTCTGTCTCATCCTCAGTTGTGCCTCCTGGCACACACTCTGATTCCGTGCTCTGTCTTATACTCAGTTGTGCCTCCTGGCACACACTCGGACCCTGTGCTTTGTCTCATACTCAGTTGTGCCTCCTGGCACATGCTCTGATCCTGTACTCAGTCTCTTACTCTGTTGTGCCTCCTGGCACACGTACCAATCCTGCGCTCTGTCTTATGCTCAGTTGTGCCCTCTGGCACACACCCTGCTCCTGTACTCTGTTACACCTCGTGGCACACCTGCTGCATGACTCAGTGCTCTGACGTGCTCCTTGCACGCATCCTGCTTCACTCACACCCAGACGAACGAAGTCTCTATACCACGTGATCCCGTGTCCACCCTTTACACGTTCCTGCAGACACACTCACCCACTCGTGTCTCCTGTGAGCCGGCCGACTAGTGCCAGCAGTCATGGTGCCTCACCCCCTGGGGCTTGCCCCTGACACTCCCTGTATAGGGGGTGGTCTTCACTAGGTCAGCTCGCCCTGGGAGGGTTGGTGTCACGACCCAGAGGGTCCATTCCAGGAGTCGTCATACCTTCTCTCCAGACGCAGCGTCTGCCCCCTTGTGACCGTCACATTCTTTAGTATAAACATCCTTGGAGAGAAATTTGTATTGTCCAGTATAATATCCTTCAGAAATTGTTCAAATATTTTACCAACAATAGAGGTTAGACTTACTGGCCTATAATTTCCAGGTTCACTTTTAGAGCCCTTTTTAAATATTGGTACCACATTTGCTATGCGCCAGTCCTGTGGAAGAGACCCCATCCCTATAGAGTCCCTAAATATAAGAAGTAATGGTTTGTCTATTGCATTACTTAGTTCTCTTAGTATTCGTGCGTGTTTAATAAATTAGCTTTTTCCTCGTCATCTACAACCATTCTTTCCTCACAATTAATTTTAAGGAGCCTACACTTTCACTTTTGATTCTTTTACTATTGATATAGTTGAAGAACAGTTTGGGATTAGTTTTACTCTCCTTAGCAATGTGCTTCCCTGCTTCCTTTTTGGCAGCTTTAATTCGTTTTTTAGCTAAAGTATTTTTCTTCCTATAGTTTTTAGAGCTTCAACTGTGCCATCCTGCTTTAGTAGTTTAAACGCTTTCTTTTTACTTTTAATTGCCCCTCTTCTTTGTTTAGCCACATGGCATTTTCCTATTTTTTGCGTTTTTTTATTCCCTGAAGGCATAAAACGCTTACAGTGCCTATTTAGGATATCTTAAACATTTCCCATTTATTTTCTGTAGTCTTATTTCTGAAGACATTGTCCCAGTCAATCAGATTAAGGGCATCTTTAAGCTGGTCAAACTTTGCCTTCCTAAAGTTCAGTGTTGTTGTGACTCCCTGACAAGTCCCCTTAGTGAAGACAAGTGAACCTGTACAATATTGTGGTCTCTATTTCCTAGTTGCCCAACGACCTGGAGATTTGTTATTCTGTTAGGTCTATTAGATACTATTAGGTCTAAACGTGCTGCTCCTCTGGTTGGATTCTGCACCAATTGTGAACTCGATTGTACTCAATTGATTGAATTGATTGGACTCAATTGTGATACTCGAACCTATTCGTGGTTCCGAAGAAGGAAGGAACGGTGCGGCCCATTCTGGACCTGAAACTCCTAAACAAGTTTGTCAAGGTCTGGCACTTCAGGATGGAGCCCCTCCGTTCTGTCATCACCTCAGTGGAGAAGGAGGGAGTTCCTAGCATGCATCTTCAAATCCCGTTTCCCCACCACCACCAGAAGTTCCTGCGTTTCGCCGTCCGTGGGGATCATTTCCAGTTCACAGCCTCGCCACCTCTTCCAGATTGTTAACAAAGGTCATGACGGCCATCATGTCCATTCTGCATTCTCAGGGCATGGTCGTTTTGCCATACTTAGACGACCTTCTAATCAAGGGCCCGTCTTTCCAAGCCTGCACGGAGTGCATCCGTATCACTTTGGATACACTTTCTCACCTGGGCTGGCTGATAATCCTAAACAAATCTTCCCCTGTCCCAGCTCAGCAGATATCCTCTTTTAGGAATGACTGTGGACACCTTCCGAGGGTTGGTGATTCTCCCACTAGACAGGATCCTAGCCCTTCAACAGGGAGCGCAGTCACTTTGTCGCCCATATCCTCACTCCATCCGATTCCGCATAGGGAACCCTGGGCAAGATGGTGGAGGCGAAGGAAGCTATTCCCTTTGCTCAGCTGCACCTCCATCCTCTGTAGCATGCTCTTCTGGCAGCCTGAAACAGGAACCCGTTCTCCCTCGACCGGCTGCCGCTTGTCTCCGTGGGTCAAGCAGGCCCTCAGGTGGTGGACGTTATGGTCTTCTCTCACCCAGGGATAATCCCTTCTCCCAGTCCAATTGGCTGGTGGTCACCATCGACGTCAGTCTTCTTGGCTGGGGAGCTGTCTTTCGTCATCACACTGCCCAGGGGCGCTGGTCACCTCAAGAGTCGCGCCTTCCGATCAACGTCCTGGAAATCCAGGTGATTCAGTTGTCCCTGTGGCGGTTCCATCTTCACCTGGTGGGTCGTCCCATCCGAATACAATCAAAGCCATGGCTGTTGCATGTATTAACCATCAAGGGGGCACCCGCAACAGGGCGGCAATGCGTGAGGTGGAACACATTCTCCACTGGGCTGAGAGGAACTTGTTGTGAGTTCATCTTTCCCTTCACCATTGAGGTCTGATGAACTCCCTACTCTGGTGAAGGAAGGTAGTGAGGCTGATTACCAAACACCTGGGCAGCTAGATGATGACTGGGTGGCTGGAATTGAGGACTGGATATAAGGCTGCCGACGCCCTTCTTTCTGGCTGGTGATTTTCCTGCTGGATTCTTGGAGACCAGTCTGATTCCTGCATCTCAAAGATAAGTTTTTCTGCTCTGCTTTGTACTCTTCAGTTTTGTTTTTGTTTTGCCTTGTTTTATGGGAGTTCTGTCATCCCCGGCCGGGGGTGAGCTGAATTCCATTTTTGTCTCTGATCTGTTGATCTTTTGCTCTGTCTTCAGAATATACCTGAGTGCTGATATAGTCTTTTGAAGCCTAGCGACTTCAGGGCCTCTTTTTCCTATCAGTCGGTTGGCTCTTTTTGGATAGGGTTTTTGCGGATGGCAGACAGCAACTTTCCTATCCTGTCCTATGTAGTTAGCTTGGGCCCCATCATTTGCTCAACCTATCTTTCTATCTGTGTTAGTGTTTTCATCTTGCTTCACCGTCATTATATGTTGGGGGCTGCCTATTGCTTTGGGGTCTGCTCTGAGGCATTTTAGTTTTTCCCCTTTCTGTCTTTAGGCTATGTAGTTCTCCGGCTGTGATCGAGGGGTCTAGGGCACCGTAGGAACCCCCCACGGCTACTGCTAGTTGTTGTGGATAGGTTCAGGGGTCTGCAATCCGATAGCTGTCAACCTCTCTGATTTTTCTGGACTTAGCTAGTATTTTGTTTTTTCCTCCTTCGGTGACTCATCATAACAGAATCACCATCCATACCGCAGATCCTGGGATACTCAATAGCAGGAGAGAATTGTAAGAAAAAAAAAAAGAAAGAAAAAAAAGTGTCAGAATTTTTTTTTTTTTTTGTGTGCATATTTTTTCCTGAATATCTCTGAGGCCGTAGGGGGAATTTTTCTCTCAATGGAGATGAAGCAATTGTCTGATCGTGTGGAGCAGCTCGCTGCTGAAGTGCGGGGAATTTCCGCCTATCTTGCTCATTCACATGCTGCTGAACCAAAGATTCCTACTCCTGATGTGTTTTTTGGGGATTGGTCTAAATTCTTGAATTTCAAGAATAATTGTAAATTATTTTTTGCCTTGAAGCTTAACTCGTCGGGGAACTCCGCGCAGCAGGTTAAAATTGTCATCTCTTTGCTGCGCGGCGATCCCCAGGATTGGGCGTTTTCTTTGAAACCTGATGATCCTATTCTGAATAATGTGAAAGCATTTTTTCAAGCCTTGGGGTTGTTGTATGATGAACCTAATGCTATTGATCAGGCTGAAAAGACCCTGTTGGCATTAAGCCAGGGTCGGGATTCGGCAGAGTTGTACTGTCAAAAATTCCGAAAGTGGGCGGTCCTTACTACCTGGAATGATGGTGCCTTGGCAGCCCTCTTTCGGAAGGGTTTGTCAGAAACTGTAAAAGATACTATGGTGGGATTTCCTGTTCCCTCTGGTCTTGACGATTCTATGTCATTAGCCATTCAGATGGTTTACGTGAACGCAAAACTACACGAGAGATGTTGCCACCTGTTGAACAAATGTCTGAACCTATGCAATGTGATAGAGTTTTGTCTAGGGCGCAACGTCAGGAGTTCAGAAGGCGTAATAAGCTGTGTTTTTTTTTTGTGGAGATGCCTCGCATATTATTTCTGTCTGCCCTAAACGAGAAAAACGTGCACACACGTTTTCTGTGGGTGGTGTTCAACCTAAGTTTCTTCTGGCAATTACTCTGATCTGCTCCCTGTCCACATTTTCCGCCAAGGCTTTTGTGGATTCAGGAGCAGCTCTGAACCTGATGGACCTGGATTTTGCTAAACGTTGTGGATTTCCTATGACACCTCTGCGGACGCCTATCCCTTTGAGGGCTATTGACGCTACTCCTTTGGCGAAGAATAAACCTCAGTTTTGACCCAGGTGGTAATGCGGGTCGCCCCAGACCATCAAGAAAATTGCAGATTTTTGGTGTTGCATAATTTGCATGATACCATTGTTCTGGGGTTTCCCTGGTTGCAAATCCATAATACAGTTCTGGATTGGAAATCTTTGTCTGTGGTGAGTTGGGGTTGTCGGTGTGCCCTTAGTGATGCTCCTGTTTTCTCCACCTCTCCCCAGGCATGATGTTCCTGACTATTTGGCTGACTTTTATGATGTATTTAGTGAGAATGAGTCTGCGTCTTTGCCTCCTCATAGGAGTTATGACTGTGCAATTGAGCTGAACCCGGGGTGTAAATTCCGCAAGGGTCGGCTTTTCAATTTATCTGTACCCGAGCACGAGGCTATGCGATCCTATATTAAGGAGGCATTGGAGAAGGGTCATATTAGAACATCCTCTTCACCCTTAGGTGCTGGGTTTTTTTTCGTGGCTAAAAAGGATGGTTCATTAAGGCCTTGTATTGACTATCGTGCCCTCAACAAAATTACTGTTAAATATCAGTATCCGTTACCCCTGATTTCTGATCTATTCTCCAGAGTTAAAGGTGCTTGCTGGTTTACCAAGCTTGACCTCAGGGGGGCTTATAATCTTATTCGCATTAAGCATGGGGATGAATGGAAGACGGCGTTTAATACTCCGGAGGGACATTTTGAGTACCTGGTGATGCCTTTTGGGCTCACTAATGCCCCTTCTGTCTTCCAGTGCTTCATGAACGATATATTCCGAGACTTTGTGTATAAATTTTTGATTATCTATCTGGATGATATTTTGATCTTCTCCAAGAATTGGGACTCTCATGTGGAACATGTTCGGACTGTGTTCCGGATTTTGAGGGAGAATTCCCTGTATGTCAAGGGATCGAAATGCCTTTTTGGGGTACAGAGGATTTCATTTTTGGGATTTATTTTGTCTCCGTCAACTATTGAAATGGACCCGGCCAAGGTACAGGCCATTTATGATTGGGTTCAGCCCACTTCTTTGAAGGCCCTCCAGACGTTTTTGGGTTTTGCTAATTTTTATCGGAAATTTATAGCAAATTTTTCTGGTATTGCCAAGCCATTGACGGATTTGACTAGGAAGGGTGCTGATGTGCTGAATTGGTCTCCGGAGGCTGTTTCTTTCAGGAGCTGAAGCGAAGATTCACTTCTGCTCCGGTTTTGCGGCAACCTGATGTCTCACTCCCGTTTCAGGTGGAGGTGGACGCTTCTGAGATTGGTGCAGGAGCGGTGTTGTCCCAAAAAGATCCTGTGACATCTAAAATGAATCCTTGTGCTTTCTTTTCCCGAAAGTTCTCCCCATCCGAACGTAACTATGATGTGGGGAATCGGGAACTGTTGGCCATGAAATGGGCATTTGAGGAGTGGAGACATTGGTTGGAGGGAGCCAAACACCAAGTCGTGGTCCTTACTGACCACAAGAATTTGATTTACCTGGAGTCGGCCAAGCGCTTGAATCCTAGACAGGCTAGGTGGGCCTTGTTTTTCACACGTTTTGATTTTGTGGTCTCTTTTCTTCCGGGCACTAAGAATTTCAAGGCAGACGCCCTCTCTAGGAGTTTCCTTGCTGATTCTCCTGTTGTGACCAAGCCTGCTACCATCTTAGGTGAGGGGGTAGTTCTTTCTGCCATCTCGCCTGATTTGAGACGTGCTCTGGAAGAGTTTCAGGAGGACAAACCTGAGCGTTGCCCCAGTGGAAAGTTGTATGTTCCTGACCAGTGGAGGAAGAGAGTGATGTCTGAAGTTCATTGCTCTGCATTGGCTGGTCATCCAGGTATTTTTGGTACTAGAGATTTGTTGAGTCGGTCTTTTTGGTGGCCCGCCTTGTCTCTTGATGTCAGGAATTTTGTGCAGTCCTGTGCGACTTGCTCCCGGTCTAAACCTTGTTCTCGCTCTAGTGGCTTGTTGATGCCTTTGCTTGTGCCCAGGAGGCCATGGACCCATGTTTCAATGGATTTTATCTCTAATATGCCTGTCTCTCAGAGAATGACTGTTATTTGGGTGATTTGTGATAGATTCTCTAAGATGGTCCATCTTGTACCACTCCCTAAGTTGCCATCTTCCTCTGAGTTGGTGCCCTTGTTTTTGGAACAGGTGGTTCGCTTGCACGGGATTCCTGAGAACATTGTATCTGACAGAGGAGTTCAATTTGTGTCTAGATTTTGGAGGACTTTCTGTTCCAAGCTGGGAATTCAGTTGTCCTTCTCCTCTGCGTTTCACCCTCAGACCAATGGGCAGACGGAGAGAACAAACCAGACTTTGGAGTCGTATTTGAGATGTTTTATTTCTGCCGATCAGGATGATTGGGTTTCATTTTTGCCCTTGGCCGAATTTGCTTTAAATAATAGAGCTAGTTCTGCCACTTTGTCACCTTTTTTTTGTAACTTTGGGTTTCACTCTCGATTTTCTTCAGGGCAGGTGGAGCCTTCTGCCTGCCCAGGTGTTGACACTATGGTGGAGAGAATGCACCAGATCTGGGACCAAGTAGTGGATAAGTTGTCTCTCTCCCAGGAAAAGGCCCAGCGGTTTTCCAACCGGCGTAGGACCGTTGGTCCCCAGTTTAAGGTGGGTGATATGGTTTGGTTGTCATCAAAAAATATCGCTATGAAGGTGGCTTCTCCTAAGTTTAAGCCTAGATTTATTGGACCTTACAAGATTTTGGAGCTTATTAATCCGGTCTCTTTTCGGTTGGCTCTTCCTGTCACATTTAAAATTCATAATGTATTTCATAAGTCCTTGTTGAAGAGGTTTGTTGAGCCAGTAGTTCCTGTGGTGGCACCTTCTGACCCTATATTGGTTGAAGGTAACATGGAATATGAGGTAGAGAAGATACTGGATTCCCGTCTGGCTAGACGGAGACTCCAGTATTTGGTTAAGTGGAAGGGTTATGGTCAGGAGGATAATTCCTGGGTCTCTGCCTCTGATATTCATGCCGAAATATTGGTGCGTGCCTTTCATCGGGCTCACCCGGATCGCCCTGGTGGCATGGATGAGGGTTCGGTGACCCCTCCTCAAGGGGGAGGTACTGTTGTGAGTTCATTTTTCCCTTCACCATTGAGGTCTGATGAACTCCCTCCTCTGGTGAAGGAAGGTAGTGAGGCTGATTACCAAACACCTGGGCAGCTAGATGATGACTGGGTGGCTGGAATTGAGGACTGGATATAAGCAGGGTTGTGGAGTCGGAGTCGGAGTTAGTTTTGGTCGGAGTCGGTAGAAATGTACCGACTCCGACTCCAGCTTTAAAAAAAAATGTATTAATATTTCATAATTGAACTTTTATATGAATTTTATAAATGTTACTCAAATATATATGTTCTATCAAACTATGAACAACAGTGATAAGCAGTTCTGCTGGAGATAGAGACATTTCTTACTTCTTGTGTGTCACTGTTCTCCACTGCCCTTATCTAAATTTATAGTTGGTTAACCTCATGCTGCTCCAACCCCCCTACTTACAATGTATGAAACTGAAAGTGAAAATGTGTTGCAAATTCTTAGTAGTAAAGCTCCTCCTCTAGACTAGATCATACTAGGTGTGCGTCTTCCAAGCATCTCACAGCTGCCTGCTACTCAGAAGAGGAAGACTGTAAGAAGTATTATCCTTTCAACAAACTTTGCATCAGTTAACTGTGAGTACATGAGGAATAATAACAGTATTACTGACCACTATATCAGTTGTACAACCTGGCAATAATTTTGTACAATTGTTTTTAGGAAAAACAATTGTCATTTGGATTGTGAATGCAGAATTAAAAACCTGAGAATGTCAAAGAAGCATCACATTAAATCACCTGTATTTGAACATTTCACCATCACTCAAGATAGAAAACATTATGTTTATCCGTGTATGTCAAATGATCCAGACGAAAACAAATGCTGTGAAGCCAAGATGAGTGCATATTCAGGCAAAGATAAAAATGCTCCTACCAGAGCTTCTAATCTAAAGAGACATTTACAGCGCTTTCATCCAGAAGTACTGAAAGCAGTGGATGAGAAAGACTGCATCCAAACCAATGAACCAGTGCCCAGCTCTTCCAGCCAAACAAAGGAGCAGAGAACTTTGCAGCCATCAGTTGCAAGATATTTTGTCAGTGACAAAGTTACTGTGACAATGACAGTAGATACATTTAAAAAACAGATCATAGAGCTTGTTGTAAAGGATAGTGTGCCTATTTCATTATTTTCACGACCAGCTTTTATGTGTCTGAATGGGGAAATGGCCCGCAAGCTTGGTGTTTCTCTGGAGAGAGAGAGAGTATTAGAAAATTAGTAATCGAAGAAGCTTTTAAACAAAAGGAAGAACTTAAAAAAACTCTCAAGGGACGCTTTCTGTTTCTTAAAATGGATGCCTGCACACTTCACAGAGTGAACTATTTTGCCATCAATGTCCGATTTGTTTGTGACAAAAATGAAATAGTTACCAAGACATTGGCAGTAAAAGACACCAAAGCTCATCACACCAGTGAGTTTCTCCAGGTCTTGGTGGAAAAGGTTCTGCAAGACTATGAACTTTAAAAAGAGCAAGTTCTTTCTGTCGTAACTGACAATGCTTCAAATATGATAAGTACTATTAAGCTAATGAATGAGAGTAATGATGGTGACCAGCAGCTAGAAGAACATTCTGGGTCCACAGACACAGAAATGTTTGAAATAGAGGAACACAGTATTGTAACTGAGGAGCAAACTGAAGTTGCTTCAGATGAACAGCAACATGATAGTTTAGATGATCTTGTTGAAACTGTGTCAATATGTTCTTTCATTCATCACATGTGCTGTGTTGTGCATACGCTACAGCTGGCTATAAGAGACAGTCTGCAAGAAGGACATGCTGCTGCACTGATTGGCAAGGTGAGAAAATTGGCTACTGTTGCCAGAACCCCTAAAGTTGACTCAATTTTGAAGAGACGTGCTGGAAAAGGGGCAATTATTGATCAAGCCACACGATGGAGCAGTACTTACTTAATGATTCAGCGCTTGGTTGAACTGAAAACCTTTCTTGTAGACATGGCTAACTCTCAACTGACGCTAAATGAAAGTCAGTGGAATCAGGTGACTGAGCTGGAAAAATTGCTAGAGCACCCATTTACAGTGACTAAAAAATTACAAGCAGAGGACTTCAGGTATTTTCTTAAAGGAGTGGAAGAACCTGATGTTTCGCCTGTCCCAAAGAGGAGGGTTAATTGCAAGTGGCATTGCTACATCAATGAAACGGAGAGAGGAGCTACTATTACAAAATAACATTCTTTTGGCAGCTGTTTATGTAGACCCAATGCATTGGATTCTTCTAGATGATCAACAGCTAAGTAAAGGAAAAGAAGCTCTGTTTGAAATAGCAGTAAGGATGAAAGGGTTGCAGAACAGTCAGGAGCAACAAGAAGAATTTGGTCGTCCTGCCACATCTTCACCCTCATCATCAACTGATGAAGAATTTAATTTAAAAAAATATTTGGATCACAAGGACCGTGCAAAGCGTTCCCGCATAGAAGAGTCATCCCCATCAAGGAACACAGCCAGTACATTTCAGCAGAATTTTTCATGTGCACTAAAAGAAATTGAGAAATTTGACCGTTCATCAAAAATAACAGTGCAACAAGCGATTCCTCTGTATCCTGACATTGTCAGAGATGTTGCCCGAGTGGTTACTGCTTTGCCACCAACACAAGTTAGTGTAGAGAGGTTGTTCTCTGCTCTCAAAATAATTAGATCAGATTTGAGGGCATCCATGAAGGAGGATCTGACAGAGGCAATACTTTTTCTGAGGACAAATTTATAGATTTCTTCTTATTAACTGCATAAAAGTGTTTATTGCATATTTACTTACAGTTTATAAAAGTTTATAAAAGTTATTTGCTATATTCTAATTGTATTCTAATAAATGTAGTTTTTGCTCTAAGTGGTCTGGTTACTTATATGATGGTGAGAAACTGAATAAGCACGATGTTTAATATTTTACAACAGTAAATTTGTTGTTATGAATTGGCCATTTATGAAGGAGTCGGAGCCGGAGTAGGAGCCTGATAAAATCCAGGAGTCGGAGTCGCAACTGTGGCTTACCAACTCCACAGCCCTGGATATAAGGCTGCTGATGCCCTTCTTTCTGGCTGGTGATTTTCCTGCTGGATTCTTGGAGACCAGTCTGATTCCTGCATCTCAAAGATAAGTTTTTCTGCTCTGCTTTGTACTCTTCAGTTTTGTTTTTGTTTTGCCTTGTTTTATGGGAGTTCTGCCATCCCCGGCCGGGGGTGAGCTGAATTCCATTTTTGTCTCTGATCTGTTGATCTTTTGCTCTGTCTTCAGAATATACCTGAGTGCTGATATAGTCTTTTGAAGCCTAGCGACTTCAGGGCCTGTTTTTCCTATCAGTCGGTTGGCTCTTTTTGGATAGGGTTTTTGCGGATGGCAGACAGCAGCTTTTCTATCCTGTCCTATGTAGTTAGCTTGGGCCCCATCATTTGCTCAACCTATCTTTCTATCTGTGTTAGTGTTTTCATCTTGCTTCACCATCATTATATGTTGGGGGCAGCATATTGCTTTGGGGTCTGCTCTGAGGCAGTTTAGTTTTTCCCCTTTCTGTCTTTAGGCTATGTAGTTCTCCGGCTGTGATCGAGGGGTCTAGGGCACCGTAGGAACCCCCCACGGCTACTGCTAGTTGTTGTGGATAGGTTCAGGGGTCTGCAATCCGATAGCTGCCAACCTCTCTGTTTTTTCTGGACTTAGCTAGTATTTAGTTTTTTCCTCCTTCGGTGACTCATCATAACAGGAACTACTCAGTCATCTCAGCAGTGCACATTCCGGGCGTGGAAAGCCGGGCTGCAGACTTCCTCAGCCGTTAGGGTCTCGCCTCGGAAGAGTGGTCACTCCATCTGGACATCTTCCAACAGATCTGTTACCGCTGGGGGACTCGGGATGTGGATCTGATGGCATCAAGACTAAACGCCAAGGTGCCCGAGTTCATAGCTCGGTCCCAGGATCCAGAGGCCATTGGGGCGGATGCAGTGGTCCTTCCGTGGCGTCAGTTTCAGCTTCAGAATGTGTTTCTCCCACTTCTGTTACTTCCGAGGTTCTTCAGGAAGATCAAGATGGAAGGAGTTCCAGTGATCCTAGTCGCTCCGGACTGGCCACGATGGCCATGTTAGGCGGAGCTGGTGCAGCTCGTCATCGACTTTACCTGGTGACTACCGGATCAACCAGATTTACTCTCCCAGGGCCCGATTTGCCACCAGAACTCATGGGCCCTGTGTATAACGGTATGGCCATTGAATCCTGGGTCCTAACCCAATCTGGCTTCTCCCAAGAGGTGGTCTCCACCATGACTAACGCTCGGAAACCTGTATTGGTGCGCATATATCACCGCACCTGGAAAGCTTTCTTCGCATGGTGCCGAGACCGCGGTGATCCTCCTCTCATCTTCTCCATTCCCACCATCTTGGAGTTCTTGCAGACCGGACTGGAATCGGGCATAGCGCTTAGCTCTCTCAGGGGCCAGATCTCCGCTTTATCTGTTTTGTTCCAGCGCAAGATCGCTTCCTACTGCAGGTGAGGATGTTCATTCAGGGGGTCTCAATGTAGTTCCCCTTATAGAATGCTGTTAAATGCCTAAGACCTTAACTTATTCCTGGATGTTCTACAAGAGACTCCCTTCGAGTCGCTGCAGGACGTCTCTCTGACCCACCTTTCATGGAAAGTTGCCTTTCTTGTCGCAGTGACGTCAATCTGGTGGGTTTCGGAGCTAGCTGCCCTGTCTTGTCGACTTCCTCTCCTAATTTACCACTAGGACAAGGTGGTTCTCAGGCCGTCCACATCCTTCTTGCTCAAGGTGGTTTCCTACTTTCACCTTAGCGAGGACATTATCCTGCCATCGTTTTGCCCTCCACCAGTACACCGTGTCACGAATGCTCTCCACACTCTGGATCTGGTGAGAGCTCTCAGAAGGTACATCTCACGGATGGCATCCTTCCTTAAGATGGAAGCCTTATTCGTTCTTCCCGAGGGTCACAGGAAGGGACTCACTGCTTCAAAGTCCAGAATAGACAGGTGGATATGCTCGGCTATTTAAGAGTCTAACCGTCTCAGGGGCAAGTCTATCCTAGTGGGGATTAATGCAAAAAAGTGAAACAAGAAGCACACATGAGAAGGACCTGTTATAAATAGGAATTAGGCAAGCAAAGAACAGCTAAGGGGTCACTTACCTTCTGGGGTTATGCACCCCTGATAACCCCGAAGAAGAGAGAGACGTGAGAGAAATGATTCCCCTTGTGCAGCAGCTGTTCCTGTTGCGGACCCAGGGGTACACCACGTGATCACTGACAGACATTGCTGGATCTATGCTGGAAGCACGTGACCGCATGCCCTAGAGTCACGTGACCACAGGTCCTTAAGATGACAAGAAAAAACTTTCACCTGGAGCTGCTCTTTCCCCGTGCCCTCAATAGAGGGATATGAAGTGGGAGAAAAAGATATCGCGGTCTTAAGAAGCGCTGAGGCAAAATGGGACAAGGCAATTAAATTTAAAAATTAAAAAACACAGACCTTTATTAAAACACTCCAACACATTTCAATAGCGGCACGCTATCTTCGTCTGGTGGTTCCACCTGATGAACATAGCGTGCTGCTATTGAAAAGCGTTGTGAAGTGTTTTAATAAAGGTCTGTGTTTTTTTTTAATTTTTAATTGCCTTGTCCCATTTTTCCTCAGCGCATTCTTAAGACCGCAATATCTTTTCCTCCCAGCGGGGATTAAGGCACACTCCACTCAGTCGGTGGGTGCTTCTTGGATCATTCAGCACGAGGCATCGGCGGAACAGGTTTGCAAAGCTGCGACTTGGTCCAGTCGGCACACGTTCTCGAAGCACTACAACATTCACACTCAGGCTTCCGCGGATGTGGGCCTGGGCAGACAGATCTTGCAGGCGGTGGTAGCACATCTCTAGACAGTTGGTACGTGAGATGTGATCTGTTATGTCTGTTTCCCACCAAGGGACTGCTTTAGGGCGTCCCATGGTTCTATGGTCCTGTGTCCCCCAATGAGGCAAAGGAGAAACAGGAATTTTTGTGTACTCACCATAAAATCCTTTTCTCCAAGCCACTCATTGGGGGGCACAGTGCCCACCTTGTTTGCCTGAAGGCTTGAGTATGTTCTTTGGTTTGACATTTGTATACTCTCATATAATATTACTTGGTATCCTACTGCTTTTGGCATGGAACTGGTTCACCTGGAGCCAGTGTGTGCGGTGTATACTGCAGAGGAGGAGCTAATCGTATTGTGTTTACTTCGTGTCAGCCTCCTAGTGGCAGCAGCATAAGACCCATGGTCCTGTTTCCCCCAATGATTGGCTCGGAGAAAAGGACTTTACGGTGAGCACACAAAAATCCCTGTTCTTCAGGGAAGGAAGCTAAAATGTCCAATGCTTTTGTCACAGCATTTCAGGAAAAGAAATTTGCACATATTAATCCACCAAACTTCATCCTTAGGTGTTCTCCACACTCCTTTAGCTCTTCCTCATCTGTTAAAAAGGCTGGAGTATTTACAGCGATTAGAGGCTGTCTCCTTCCAACTAATAAAATAAATTTCAGACATTAATTTATACCTTGGTAATATTTATGCTCCCAATAAGAGGCAAAATACATTTCTTAACAGATTTAATGAAAAAAGTGTATAAATTCCTAAAAGAATATTGATAATGATGGGGGACTTTAATGTTATCCCTGATAGATGTATTGATGCTTCGGCTATTTCCAGAGGCTCTATGATCACATTGAAGAATTGGTTATATAGGGAACAGGTATAGAATCATAAAATGTTAGAGTTGGAAGGGACCGCAAGGGTCGTGTCCAAACCCTTGCTCAGTGCAGTGCAGGATTAACTAAGGCTGGTTTCAGACTTGCGCTGAGGAGGGCTGCGGATGGCAGCCTACTTCCTGCTTTCTTCCCCTGTGACGCTCCACCCTTGCTCCGCCTACTGCCGCATGCGTCCAGCATTTCCCTGTTTACCTATCTTTAACATTGTGTACGCAGGGACATGCGTTGCATGCGGATGCTGACACATCCTCATACAACGCATGTCCCTGCGTACACAATGTTAAAGATAGGTATGCAGGGAAATGCTGGACGCATGCGGCAGTAGGCGGATCGTGGGAAGAGATTCACGGAGGAAGAAAGGAGGAAATAGGCTGCCATCTGCAGCCCTCCTGAACGCTAGTGTGAAACTAGCCTAAACCATCACAGAGAGATGTCTGTCCAGCCTCTGTTTGAAGACTTCCATTGAAGAAGAACTCGCCACCTTTTGTGGGTGCTTGTTCCACTCATTGATCACTGTCAATCTGTATCTTCTCCTTTTCAGTTACATTCCATTGTTTCTCGTGTTTCCATGTGCAAATGAGAATAATGATGATCCCTCCACACTGTGACATCGCTTCAGATATTTGTTGAGAGCTATTAAGTCGCTTATTTGTCTTGTTTTTTGCAAGCTAAACAGTCACATATCCTTTAACTATTCCTCGTAGGACATACTTTGCAGTCCGCTTACCATCCTGGTGGCTCTTTTCTGAACTTGCTAGAGTTTTTCAATGTCTTTTTTTTTATTTGGTACCCAGAACTGGACACAGTATTCCAAATGAGGCCTGACCAAGGAGGAGTAGAGAGGGATAATTACTTCATGTGATCTAGACTCTATGCTTCTCTTAATACATCCTAGAGCTGTTTGCCTTTTTGTTGCTAGGAAATTAGATTAGTGTGGCATGACTTATTTGCTACAAACCCATGCTGGCTGTGGTTAATTACTGTATTTTTATACAAATACATGCTGTTTAATAATTTGTTGAATAATGATATCTTGAGGTGTCTGAATGCACGTCAACGGAATTCACCGTTTATTCTAATAACCATAAATCATACTCAAATATAGAATTAGTTCTGACCAATATTCCCATTATTCAAAAATTCTTAGATGTTCAGACTGGAAATATAACTTGGTCAGATCATGCCCCAGAATCCTTTACAATTAAAACGGGATTCCAAAAATATAATTATAAAGAATGGAAAGGCAATTCATTTTTTTGTTTTAAATCGTTTGCCTTATGAAAAGGAAATTGATGAAGCCATAGGTTTCTACTTCAAAGATATCTTCTCCTGATATTTCCCCTTTTCATTTGTGGAACATCCATAAAGCTCAGAGGAGTGCTTATGCAAATAAATGCTATACATCAGAGGAAGACTAAAGAAAAGAATCATTACATCTCCAGGAAAATTAATGATCAGGTAATAAAACAAAATAACCATTCTCCTTGTACACATACCACCCTGCTGAATTTAAGAACAGAACTCAAATCTGTTTTAATCAGTGAATGTGACAAAATGATCAAACTACTAGAATGAAGTATTACTGTTTATATACCGTAATAAAATGTCAGAAGTAACGGCAAACAGAGCACCTTGATTTCTCTTATCTTGAAATATCTAATAGACCCTTCTCTTCCATTACCTGAACAACTAACTTTAAAATTGACAATTACTCATTGGAAAAAATAATTTAAACTGTCATTAGACAATGTCAGTATACCGACTGGAGAAAGTTCCTATTACCATCTTTCAAACAATCTTTCCCAAATTTCCTCTTGTATGAAGGAATGGATATGGATAAAACTAGAGATTAAAAATTTCTCCTGTTTATTCTATTTAATTATCAAGGATTCTATTCTAAATTTTCAAGATTTTAAAATTTACACAATCTTCCTGATGAAGAATTACACAAGTTATTGTATCTCAGGAAATATATAAATAAAATAAATTCACATTACCTATAGCCCTTTCAGGAGCAATTTCAGCATTACTGAACAATCCTTCATCAGATTTAATCTGGAATATGAAAAATATTCATATGCTTTTCACTTCAGATCTAGATTAAAAAAAAAAAATCTACACCCATCTTAAAATGGGAAATTGATTTAAATAAAAAAGTCCTCCCAAAATTGGCAACAAACATTTAGAAATGTGTGTAAATCTAAAATAAGTGCTAATATTCACGATAACTACTTCAAAATTTTTTCATGTTTGGTACTTAACACCTGTTAGGCTTAAAGAAGCCTTTCCAGATTATTCTGAGTTATATTGAAGAGGTTGTGGCAGAGAGGTAGTATTATCGATATTTTCTGGTCTTGCCTGAAAAAAGTCTTCATAGGGAGAGAAATGTTTTATTGAACAAGATAGGGAAAGATAAGATATCCATTTCCCCTCAACTCCTTCTTTCTCTTTAGACTGATTTATTTCATTAGGAAATTAGATACATCTTTTGCATATTTTTGCAGTAATAAAAGTGATCATTTGAACCAAATGAAAATCACCTGCTGTCCCTACCATAAATGATAACATTGAAAAAATCTCAGTTCATAACTCTTTTGAAATACCTTTCCTTTAAAAATTAATTATCTTTTCAAATACAAGGTCAGATGGTCTTCATGGAACTTATCTTTTCCTCCGAATGTGGATTACTTTGTATATGACAAATTTTGATTGTTAGCCATTTTAAACATATTACTTGATCTATACATATTTTAAAGTTTTACCATGTTTTCCGTTTTAAATAGTTTTCAGATGATCATTTTCTTTTCCCTTCTTGCCGTTTCTTTCTTTTTTCCCTAAGATCCAGTGTTTCTTTCCTCTCCTAGCTTTTTCCATTATTTTACCTTTTTCGTTCATTCCTTCCCTTTCTTCCCTTCTTTCCCTTTCTTCCAATTCCTTTTTCCTCCTTCTTTCTCTTCCCTTTTCTTCCCCTCCTCCTAATTCTAGTTCTTAATTTCCTTATGCCTTTCCTTACTTTACATAGTTGGCTAGACATGTTATATTAATATTTTAATATAAAATTTTTAATTGTTATGCTGTACTCAAATTTACCCCTTCCCTTTATGTTAAATTCCCTTAATAAACAAAATTACTTTAACAAAAAAATGTAACTTTTTGTCCACCAAGGTGAACGTCTGGCGCCAAACCAACACAGCTCATCACCCCAAGAACATCATCCCCACAGTGAAACGTGGCAACATCATGCTGTGGAGATGTTTATCGGCAGCAGGGACAGGAAAAATGATATGGGTCAAGGGGAAGATGGATGGTGCGAAATACAGAGATATTCATAAGCAAAACCTGTTTCAGTCTGTCAGTGATTTGAGACTGAGATGGAGATTCACCTTCCAACAAGACAATTACCCAAAGCATACTGCTAAAGCAACACTCGAGTGGTTTTAGGGTAAACTTGTAAACGTTTTGGAATGGCCTAGACAAAGCCCGAACCTTAATCCAATTTAGAATCTGTGGTCAGACTTGAAGATTGCTGTTCACAAGTGGCAACCATGTAATTTGAAGCAGCTGGAGCATTGCCATGATGAATGGGTAAAAATCCCAGTGGCAAGATGTGTAAAGCTCAGAGACTTGTCCAAAGAGACTTGCAGCTGTAATTGCTGCAAAAGGAGGCTCTACAAAGTACTGACTGTAGACGGATGAATAGTTGTGCAAATTGAAACTTTCAGTTATTTTGTCCAATTTGTTTGCTTCACATTAAAAACAAAACAAATGTTCACAGTTGTAGGCATGTTATTTTCATGAATCAGTGCAAACCCTCAAGAAAAGCTAGTGAAATTCCAGGCTGAGAAGCAAAACACAGAAAAAGCCAAGGGAGGGCGAATACTTTTGCTAGTCACTGTATGCTAATATGTGTAAAGGTGATTGGTCCTCTTTAAATCAAGCGACTGATGTGCAGTAAAAACCCATCCACAAGAGGAAAATCTTTCTTCTGCTCCCTGTTGGAGTGCTTCACTACCCACCACCACTCCATAATTCAACTACTCGGAAACAAAACTAGATCTCCCTGCAACTGGGGAAAATGACCAATTTGGTGCCCTCTCCTGTATGTAGTTTAAAGCGAACCTGTCAGCGGTTTTGGCCGATATAAGATGCGGCCACTGCCTTTCAGGGCTTATATACAGCATTCTATAATGCTGTAAATAAGCCCGCGGTCCGACCTAAAAGATAAGAAAAAGTAAGTTTTATTATACTCACCCGGGGGTCGGTCCAGTCCGATGTGTGTCGTAGATCTTCGTCCGGCGCCTCCCATCTTCTTGCAATGCCGCCCTCCTGTTGTTTCATCGCTCCCAATCATCACGCTCCTACGCAAGCGTACTTATCTACCCTCTTGAGGGCAGACCAAAGTACTGCAGTGAGCAGGCACTGGGAAAAGTCAGAGAGGTCTAGTGCCTGCGCACTGCAATACTTTACTCTGCCTTCAACATGGCAGATAAGTACGCCTGCGCAGGAGTGCGATGCCGGGGAGCCATGAAGCAAGGAGATGGAAGGCCCCGGACCTGCGACACCCATTGGACTGGACCTCCCCCCGGGTGAGTATAATAAAACTTTTATCTATCAGGTCTGACTGGGGGCTTATCTACAGCATTATAGAATGCTGTATATAAGCCCTGAAAGGCAGTGGCTGTATCTTATGTCGGCCAAAACTGCTGACAGGTTCCCCTTAATGGTATGGACAGGAAGAGCGGTCATGTCACAGTCCTGGTACAGCTACAACATTTTTTAATTGGTGGTTGGCTGCCTTAACATATGACAGCCATTTTACAATTTTTTTGTGCCATGATAGCTCAACATCTTTTTGCCACGATTAAGAGAGGGAAAATAAATGCAACACTAAGCTAACAGTACTGACAACACCATCAATCCTGACACTACCAAATTTACCAACAATAATGACAATACCAACTACAACAATAATACTGACTCTACTGATGTCGACAGTACTGAAAATATCAACAATACTAATACTGCCAACTCTACAGACAATACCAGAAAACTTAAAAAGACCATACAAAGCCAACGGCGCTGCGCCCGAACCTTAATGGTACAAAGCTGCAAGTAAAAGGACAAAGACCACTCAACTCGTCCAAAAAAGAAATACAAATAAAATGATATATATAACTTGCGCTAAAATGATGTACCCAGGTTCAGTAAATAACTCTAATGGAGCCAACAAATACAATGCTGAGTAAAATGAGAGGTAAATTACCTTAAATAGTGCTCGATTGGCATAAAAAGAAGTAGTCCCGGAAAAGGTTCCTTAGGAACGAGGTAGATGAAAGGTCCTTCCCATTAGAGAAAGTCAGTCTGTCAATAGCTGATGTCCCAGATGAATAGAAGTGGAATCTCCATATATGACGCTGTCTCGGACGGTGACTAGCGTGCAGCTGGAGATATGCAGCGGCCGTCTGTGTTGGATACAGACGCCGCATTGGACGGCAGGCCTGCAGGGTCCAAAGACGCTGCAGGACCTTGCGTGACGTCACAGACACGTGATAGATCACGTGACAGGCACTGGAGGGCTACGGAGCGCTGTGCGGGCCAAAAGAAACTTGATTTCCTACGCGTTTCGGAATTCTCGGATTCCTTCTTCCTGAAGAATTCCGAAACGTACCTATGATGTATAGGTACATTATAGGCCACCTCCCCCACTTTGATGCCCGCTCTGGCGCTGATCCCGCAACTTTTCAGGCACATGACAGCTGATCAAATCAGCCAACAGTCGTGGTGGAATGGCGATCCACCTGCGGCTATTAACATGTTAAATGCTGCTGTCAGTATGTGATAGTGGCATTTAACATGCCCACATCAGAAGCGCATTACTAGCTCCGGCCATCGGCGCCTGTCACATGTTGCCGATGGGTTGGCATAACAACCCGGGGTCTGCAGGAGAACCCTGTTGTTATCAATGCCGCGATGCCATGAGTGCCGTCCAGTGTCCGGCATTCATAGGGGATGAGAATTTCTGCTATACATGTGTTGGACAAGCGATCAGAAGTTCGCAGTTTCGAGTCTCCTATGGAGACTATTGAAGTACATAAAAAAAATTAAATATTTAAAAAAATATAAAAGTTCAAATCACCCCCTTTTTGCCCCATTCAAAGTAAAACAATAAAAAAATCAAGTACACATTTGGTATCACCGTGTTCAGAAACTCCCGATTTATCAAAATATAAACAGAACTAATCTGATCGGTGAACAGCGTAACGGAAAAAAATCAAAACGCCAGAATTCCGTTTTTGTTTGTTGTTGCCGCAACCGTGCAATAAAATGCAATACCAGGCAATCAAAACATTGTATCGGCCCTAAAATATTATCAATAAAAATGTCAGCCCTAGATCACTAAAAAAGGAGATGCCATGGGTCTTTTTTTTTTTTTTAAATAAATTTAGATTTTATTTTCACTACAATAAAAAACATATACATGTTTGGTGTCTGTGAACTCATAATGGCAGGTCAGTTTTAGCATATAGTGAACATGGTAAAAAAAAGAGCAATTGTCGCTTTTTAGCAATTTTACCGCTCTTGGATTTTTTTTTCCGTTTTTCAGTACACTATGTGGTAAAATCAATGAAGCTTTTCTAAAGTACAACTCGTCCCACAAAAAAGAAGCCCTCACAAGGCCATATTGACGGAAAAATAAAAAAGTTGTGTGGAGAAGGGGTGCAAAAGCTGAAAATCCCAAGGTGGTAAGAGTGGTCCAAACTCAAAATAAACTTAATTCTAAATCCCTATTCAGTGCCATAATCTAAACTACAGTTGAAACCAAAAGTTTACATACACTATATATAAAAAGACGCATATGCATGTTTTTCTTAATATCTGACATGAAATCAGAATAAACCTTTCCTGTTTTAAGTCAATTAGGATAACCATTATTATTATTTGACAAATGCCAGAATAATGAGAGAGAGAGAGAATGTTTAAGACATTTTTATTACTCAAAATTTTACATACATTTCATTAGTATTTTGTATCATTGCCCTTAAATTGAACGACTTGGGTCAATCGTTTGGGATATTCTTACACAAGCTTCTCACAATAGTTGGTCGAAATTTGGGCCCATTCCTCCTGACAAAACTAGTGCAACTGATCCAGGTTTGTAGGTCACCTTGCTCACCCTTGCCTTTTCAGCTTTGCCCATAGATTTTCATTAGGACTGATATCAAGGCTTTGTGCTGGCCACTACAAAACATTGACTATGTTATCCTTAAGCCACTTTTTTACCATTTTGGCAGTATGCTTCAGATCATTGTCCATTTGGAAGACACATTTCCGTCCAAGCTTAAACTTCCTAGCTGATGTCTTGAGATGTTGCTTTAGTATTGCCACATAATCTTCTTTTCTCAAGATGCCATATATTTTGTGATGTGCACCAGTCCCTCCTGCAGCAAAACAATACCACAACATGATGCTTCCACCCCCGTGCTTAGGCTTCCAAGTTTCTCCCTTTTTCTTTCAAACATAGCGATGATCATTATGCCCAAAAAGTTCAATTTTCATTTAATCAGACCACAGGACATGTCTCAAAAAATAAGGTCTGTGTTCCTGAGTGCATTTGCAAACATTAATCTGGCTTTTTTATGTTTCTTTTGGAGTAATTGCTTCTTCCTGGCAGAGTAGCCTTTCAGCTCATGATCAAACAGTACTCTTTTTCACTGTGGATATTGACACAATCTTACCAGCTTCTGCTATCATCTTCACAAGGGCTTTTGTCTTTGGGTTGATATGAACATGTCAGACCAAGGCACGTTCATCTCTGGGACACAGAACTAGTCTCCTTCCTGAGTAGTATGATGGCTGGACTTTCCCATCTTGTTTATACTTGCGTTTAATTGTTTGTACAGATGAACGAGGCACCTTCTGGTATCTTGAAATTCTACCCAAGGATGAGCCAGATTTGTGCAAGACCAAAATTCTCCTGATATTTTGGCTGATTTCTTGAGACTTTCCCATGATGCTACACAAAGAAATAGTGTGTTTCAGGCATGCATTAAAATACATCCACAGGTGTGTCTCTAACTTAGATGTTGCCAAAAAACAAGAAGCTTACAAACACATGACATAATCATATGGGCATTCCAGAATTGGTTAAAGGCATAGTAATCTTGGCAGGACTAAGTACATGTTAGCATTGCCAAAGCAAATGGTAAAAATAGGGGGGGTGGCGTAGGGAGGCATATAGAGGTCCAGGATATATCAGGTTCCTGTTAGAAGATAAAGGCATGTTCAGGGTGGGGGGTAGGAGTCCATGACATACCAGGCTCTTTAGTCGGGGGATAGGAACATGTCTACGGTGGGGTTTAGAGGTCCATGACATATCAGTCTCCTTTTAGTCTGGCAGGCACTGACTTATTATGCTGCTATGGTCGCTGCACTTTCCTTTTCCTCCAGTATTATCGGCAGTTTGTCTTCCTCTTCCATGGAGGTGAAGTCTGGGAGGAGATCAGAAAGTCCCTTAAAGTGAGTGTCCCTCACTGCAGAGTATTTCAGGCACCTCAGCAGGAAGTGGGCCTCATCCTCCATGGTCTCCTGGGGGCACTGAGGGCAGAGTGTGCTCTCTTGGGGCTTGTAGTTCTGTCAGTGCTGCCTGGATTAGATGAGTAGGTCGTGGGCACTCTGTACTGGCTTAGGATCTGTCACTCTTTGGAGTTTTCTAGTTTCTCTATATATTGGGCCAGTTTGTACTCCCTCTGTAGGTTCTGGTATATCGACAGTTTCTGGGATTTGTTTGTCGTTCCTCCAGATACTGAGATATTCCTCCTTGACTTTGTGTGCCATCTCCGGGATTTCGTCTTTTGTCAGGTCATGTTGGTTGATGGCTTGGTCAGGCTGGCTTTGGGTACTTTGTATTTGGAGGCTTCCTGGTGTAGGAAGGCTTTGTGATGGTTGGAGCTGGGACTACTACTTTGTAGATGAGCCTTGAATGACAGAGCCTTCTTCTGGATTGCGAGGTTAGTGGGAATCTGCCCCGCTCTGCTCGGCAGTCACTGTTTGATGTGCTCCGATGGACTTGGAGAAGATGCTTGCAGAACTCTAGGGGGAATATTTCAGTCGGCCCAGCACCCCACTTTGACCAGTTTGGGTATGAGACTGGGCCCCAGACCTCACTGCCGTACAAAAGGATTGGGGCAATGATGGAGTTAAAGATTTTTAGCAAGACAGTTACTGGTGCCTTGAGATGGTACAGACGTCTTCTGATGGCATAGAAAGCTTTGTCTGCCTTGTCTTTCAGTAACTCTGGCTTGCTTGAAGCTCCCTTACTGGCTGAGTTCTACACCCAGGTAGGTGTACTTGTTGGTTTCTATAAGTAGACCTTTGTCATAAAGGTAGGACGGCCAGTAGGTTTCTGCTTTCTTTTCTGGAACACCATGATGTTAGATTTCTTCTGGTTGATTGGCACTGCCCATGTGCTGCTGAAGGTCTCTAGGATTTTTAGATGATCTTGGAGGCCTTTCTCAGTTGGTGATAAAAGCACAACGTAATAAGCATACAGCAGAAATGTTACCTGGGTGGCATGGAGGGTGAGTTCTGGTGCTGAAGAGGACTCTATGGCCACGGCCAGCTCATTGATGTAGATGTTAAAGAGCGTTGGATTGAGGCTGCAGCCCTGTCTCACTCCTCGGCTCTGTTGGAAATAGGCCATCCTCCTTCCGTTGACCCTCAGGCTGCAACTGTTCTCAGTGTAGGAGCTTCAGATGACATCATATGTTTTGCCTCCTATTGCGCTCCCAGCAGTTTTAGGAATAGTCCTGGGTGCCACACGGAGTTGAAGGCCTTCTTGAAGTCCACAAAACAGGCGTATATCTTCCCATTCTTTGTATTGTGACCATAAGGCTGTGCAGAGTGTAGATATGGTCAATGGTGTGGTGGTTCGGCATGAACCCTGCTTGGCTCTTGCTGAAAACGTTGTGCTCGGTGAGGAAGATGAGGATCCTCTTGTTCAGGATGCATTTGAAGAGTTTACCCAGGTAGTCCAGTCAAAATACGGTTTGACCTGGAACAAATTCCAAGAAAGCGTTTGATTTTTTTTTATTACTATTATATGTGGGGAACAACATATTAAAAGTTTTCCAAAAATTGATCGCCACAAAGGTCCCTAACTATGACATCATAAGACGATGACAGCCATCGCACTAAAAATAACGAATATTTCCCTATTTCAAAGCTGTAGCTGTAGGTTACAGAAGAGTTTGCATTTTGTATACTATATATTTTCATATAACAATTTTTATACAAAGTTTTATACTAACTACATGGACAGGCGAGGTCATGATGTCATCAATGACGTCATGACATATGTACATTTCTAGAAATTATAGAATTAATACAGAGTGCATTTTAAGTCCTACTTCACTGAATAAGCGTGTCAGGTCAATAGTCACTATTTTGATCATCAGACACTGCTTCCTCACTCATATTGTCACAATGCCCTTCTTGACATGGTCCGCATACCCGTGAACAGGTAAGTCCGTGTCTTTTGCAAGTGCACCGAAGTGTACTACAACCACGAGAACAATTGCAGTGAATTATTTTCAGAAGTGTTTCTGGTGCGGGTGAAGTATGTATCATCACAGGAACTAGACTGTTGTTCTGCAATTCCCATCCCCATTCAGTAGTGTCCATGGCCTCACCATTGTCTATGCAAAGCATCACTTGGAGGTAACTCCGAAGGGCATGATACTTCGTTGCAGAGGAGGTCGGTGGCAGTTGTTCAGGTGTAACAAAGATTTTGGCTGAACCAACTTTTTTGCAGAGAGTAGAATACCTCATTGCAGACAGATTGTCTCCAGGTTTGCCCCCGAACAATGCCACCATCGCTTTAAACCCAGCGTCTTCAATCTCAGCTCTGTTTTTGTTAGGTGTGGAAAAGATTTTAGCACAGCTATTTAAGATCGAGTCTCCCTTCAAAACCTTGTGTAGACCAAGTTTTTTTCCGATTCCAAAAATCGCGGAAGTCGTATCGCAACCCGTGAATGCATGAAGGAACAGAAGACTGCTGCAGACATGGTTTCCCAGGAACTTCTTCATAACCTTAATGTCGTATACTGTTGCAGGACGCCCTTTATCCGAGTAAAAATAAAGCTTGTTGCCATCGCTGGTTGACGCGTGATGAAGTAACAACACCAAAAGATCTGTATCTTCGCCAATGAGACTAGTACTTTTGTTGGATGACGGGGGAGACAGGGCAAAAGCTTAGAACAAGGATGAATGCTCATCGTCACACAATAAGAGAAAAAAGAATGGATCTACCTGTGGCAAAACATTTTTGTATCCCTGATCACAGCAACATGGATATGAAATTACTGGTATTGAAAGGTAACTTCACATCTCAGAGAGAGAGACGTGTTTGGGAGTATAAATTTATGACGACCTTTGACACTCTCAGTGCTGGAATGAATGTGTCGCATGGATTTATGTCTTTTTACATCAATTAAGGAGTTTGCTTTCAAGACCTGGTGGGGGCATCACAACACATTAGGAGACCCCAATCAGAGGACTATAAAACATCCGGACTCCTTATCTATGTATTGGTCCAATATTTATGTTTCTCCCTCTCCCATATTGATAGTTCTGCTTCACGTCACTTGTCTTATCCATTGCATTTTTTCTGTGTTGTATTGTGCATAAATATGTGACTCTTCAGATTTTGTATTAGTCTAGCCTGAAGAGGAGACCTGAGTAGTCTCGAAAGCTTGCAATGTGTTACCATCTTTTCAGTTAGCCATTAAAAGGTATCAACCACTGAGGACTCTCAATTCTGGATATTTTTGGATGACATTGACACTGCTGCCTTAACAATCTACACATCTGCATCCCCCTCTGATTGTATTACGTGGCAACCTCTGTCATTCATGCTCTGTGAAATGAGATTGATGAGACTGTTAGTTCTCCACATTCAAAAGGAAGTCCTCCTTTTTCCCGACAAATTTGGTTCCTTCAGCAATGTTCACTTTGTTACTTGTTTGTTTTTTGCGCCGTCGCTGATGGGTAATGTCCTTAGTGTTTGGTCCTCCAATGGAACCATCAAATACTATCGTAGCCTTACCATAGTGCTTTAGTGTGAAAGATGCATAGTCTTCAGCAATTGAACAATATGTCTTTCCTTTTGATCACTTCAGTCGATGGAGAAGAGAGCCTCCGTCAAGAACATAATGTTCCACTTCTGGTACATCCTTAAGTACTGCGTCATCTGAACTCCGTTCTTTTATAGCAGCCATCAGTTGTTCTTTGTTTGGTTTGCGTAAGAGATGTTTTGCCTCAAAGAGGGATGGTGGGTATGGTGAAAGTTCATAGGCCATCACCTCATCAAGGGAAAGATCAGCAGTTTGAGACACCACAAGAAACCTTTGGAACAAAAGAGCGGGGTCTATTGTTTTGTCCTTAGCAACGTCAATAGCCTCACTGGATGCCAGGGTCTTGGCTTTCATTGACCGCTTGTACTTAACTGAAAACAGTGATTGACCCTCCATTGTTGCCACTATTTCTCTGCCAATGGTGAACAGGTTATGGACATTCACATCCTTATTTGCATTGACACCAGTGATAATGTTGCGAAGAGACACTTCATCAGAGACCATCTGTTGGTAATTCAGCCATAGTTTACTGGTGCGAGAGTGAGCGGATAATCCGTTCCTTTTGGTGGACAAGAGGTGGACAATTTCACTAAGGCAGGTAGAAGTGATGACTGAATTTAAGTCACTCTCCCCTGTCAGTGTCCGAGCATACAACTGCTCAAGTTCTTGCAACAGGTCTGCAAAACCGGGATGGTCGCAAAGTACTTTGCAACTTGCGAGTAAGACACTGATCAAGGAGGAAATGGCCACGAACTGCACGCTGAACTGCCTTTCCAGTCATGATATGTTGCACAGCATTGTCATCGTAAATTGTTCCCAAGATCTCTGATTCCACTCCCATCCATCAACGTTCCTATGGCACCCATAAGATTCATAAAATGTGTGGAAGCTCCCGAGCATCAGGACAACTTCTCGAACCGGGCTGTCTTCAGGCACCTCCTGTTTGATTTCTGACGCTTTCCAGTAGAGTGGCTGGTGCAGGCTGTTTGAAGCGTAAAGACATCTCCCACAATACATCAACACGATGGTCAATGACATCGAGAAATGGCAAGGGCTTGAATTTTATGTTTCGGCGAGTGTGTTTTGCGAAACGGTATTCCCTTACATCAACTCTGCTTTGTTCAACTATCTCCAAGTCCGCAGTCTTCCGTCTGAGAACAGTGCGACTGACCTTCCTTCCTGGCGTCACAGTAGCTACCATCCCCATGCCGTGGAAAGTCCCCTTCCCATCTAACGTGATGGTATTATGATCGACGTCCGCAGCGAACAGCAGTGCCGTATCCAGTCTACTATAGTACCACCGAGTACATCCTGGCCAACAGAAGCGTCAGCGTTTTTCTCGAATCGCTGAACTTTCGAATATGATGAACAATATCCCATGGCTGAGAGACTGTCTACAAGAAATCAAGACCTGAAATGATGATGGAGCTGGACTGTTAACCCAAGCTGCAATGGAGCTACTACAGCCCTGGGACGTACAGCCTGAACAACTGATTGTCCAATGCTTGCGACCTTCCTGTGAATGTCCTTTCCAACAAAGAGGGTTGCAAGCAAAGCAAACTCAGGGGGAGATAATCTAAGGCAGACTGACATTCAAGCAAAGAAGTCTTCGGATATTCATCGGTTGAAGATGGGATCTTAGACTTGATATCGCTCTTGATTAGTTTGACTGCAGTCTCTATGATGGCTCTCTTCTGGGCTTATTCATCCGTTTCCTGACTACGGAAATAGTCCCTCAGGATTATTCTGGTCTTTTCACGGAACGTTACAATGTTAGGCAACCCTTCACACTCTGCTATGAATAGCGAATTGCCATACCTCTCCTCCAGCCTATACCTCAGCCATTGATTACTATAGGCAGCACTGTCTCCTTCTACAAGATACTCCGTCATTTTCTTTGCAATATCTGTGACAGTCAGTTGCTCTTCATCGTTGTCCTCAAGAGATGCACACATTCTCAAGAACGCTTGCTCTTGGTCCATGTTCATCGGCCTCCCTACCTTCCGCGGTTTCTTTGTAGTAGATCCACCACCATGACGCATAGGAATTCCATAATTTGTCCGAAAGTTAATGTCACATGAACGATGATACAGACAGTCTGCAGCATGTAAGTCCTTCCCAAAGTACGCGATTCTCCCTTGAATGGTGATTGCCCAGTCATCATTACGCTGTTTGCAATGTGACAAGATGGACCTTACAAATCCATCCGTTTTAACAAAGCTATAGTCATCGAAATCACTACTAGATCTTGTCTTCACCACTTGATGTCCACAGAACAAACGCTGCGTCGTGCTATCATAGGATCCAGTAGACACCCGTGTACCTCTCTTGGCAGATGAACGGAAGTAGCTTTCTTATGCAAGTCTATTTGCTTCTTGTTTATGTAGTTCATACGACATCTCTTGTGCACCACTGCCCCAGCAGCTACCACAGTGCTAACGCCCCTCTCAATACTGGCTTTATTGATCCCTTCAGCTCCTTTTGCACCAATCACCACTCTTTCTCCGTCATTTTCTACTTCATGGCTGCATAAGGGGCAAGTTTCTTGACTTTCCATCATTCTCAGCTCTGTAAAAGAAGATAAATAAATCATTAAATAATAAATATAATAATAGTAATTGTAAAAGAAATATGATAGACACTGAAAGGCGAGTCGCATTTAACATTTTACAGCTTTGGCGGCCATATTCTTTGACGTCACATTTGGACCCTTTGTGGTATCCCTATCTTAGTAAACTTTTAGTATGTTTTTCCCTACATGTAATACTACCAAAAAAAACAATAAAACGCTTTCTTGGAATTTGTTCAGGGTAAAGGATTTTTTTTTTCGTATTTTGACTGGACTAAGGTTGCTGCTGACACATATCCCCCGCTAGTTTGCTGGGTCGTACTTGTTCCCATTTTATATGTATAGGGGTTATGAGGCCTTGGTTCCAGTTTTTAGGGAAGCAGCCAACCTGCAGTATGATATTAAAACAGTTTTGTTATTGTAGCCTGAATGTCTGGAGGGCTGTATTTTAGCATTTCTGGGAGGATCCCATCCGGACTGCTGTCTTTTTTACCTTTTATCCATGTGATCCTTTTTGTTATTTCTGTCAGTGTGATTGGTGTGTCCAGAGGACTTTGGAAATCTTTGAACTTTTCCTCCATATCTTTCAGTTTTTTCACAAGCTATTTTTGTGCTAGGTTCAGGTCTTTACTTGGGATGTCTTTGTAAAGGTCCTTGAAGTACTGGAGCCAGATGTTGTCGCTCTGGATGTGGAGGCTGTTGCTTTTTGGTTGGATCCAAGGCGATTCCACAGTTTCCAAAATTTGTTGTCTCCAAGGGCATATTGGAGTTGGAGGAGTTTGGCAAAGATGTGGTTTTGCTTTTTCTTTCTGAAGATGGCTTTGTAATTTTGTTGTACAGTGTGGTAGGCTTCTCTCAGAGTGAGGTTGTTTGGGTCTCTGTATTTTTTATTTGAGGCCATTCTTAAGGCCTTCCGTATGGTCTTGCATTCTTTGTCGGCCTCTTGTTGATACTTCTTTTCAGGTCGGGCATTTGCGCCATGGCATAGAGAATGTTGTTAAGGTCTCTTACCGCCAGGTGTACTCCTTCAGGGTTCATACACGTGTTCATACACGTTATTATGGAAGTGTTGGAGCGTCTCCTTGATCTCTGGTCTGTTGATGGCATCTTTATATTTTGGGGCCAAAATCTTGGACCATCTGAAGCATGGTGGCAAGCTAAAGAGGCCAGTCTTTTGCAGGGTTTCTCTTTCTCTCTCTCTCTTTCTCTATCCCTCTCTCTTTTTCTCTCTCTTTGTCTCTTTCTATCTTTTTCTCTCTCTTTTTCTCTTTCTCGAGCTTTATTGGCATGACTAAGTACATGTTAGCATTGCCAAAGCAAATGGTAAAAATAGGGGTACAGGAGTACAGAGACGTGTAAAGGTCCAGGATATATCAAACTCCTTTTAGGGGATAGGGGATGGCTTTGGGTACTCTGTGTTGGAAGGCTTCCTGGTGTAGGAAGGCTTTGTGATGTTTGGAGCTGGGACTACTACTTTGTAGCTCAGTTTAACACAATCCAACACAATAGTGAACATAGTGCTTTTTCCTATACTGAAAAAAGAATGTTCATAGGGACATAATAGAAGGACAACTCCCTAGAGACAGTATATGAACCTATATAGAAATTTGGAGTAACGCCCAAACAATCAATTCAAAAAAGTCAAATTTATAGTATCAAAATGATTTGCTCTTTTTACAGGTGCAAAAAAAGTACAATCATGTGATCAGATACCAGGGATGACAGAAAACAGGGGAGTGGGATCGCTGCACATACATAATAAAATTGCAGTGGTACAAAATGGAATCAACATAACATATCATAATCCCACCCTTAGCAATCCATTATTTTTGCCAAAGTAAAATCCATGCTAAGGGAATTTATACGGAACCTTCCATTAAAGTGCTATGTGCAGGAAGGTGTAGGGGAAAGATGAAAAGGTGACCATGCTTACGCATGTGGAAAAATGCACATGCAGCGTGTCCGATCCCCAGAGCCCCTACGCACGTTTCGCGCTGGGCTTCGTCGGGGGGCTTGTGTCAAGACGAGAGGGGGACGCCTGAAAATCTCAGCTTATATGCAAGTATATACAGTACTTGTATTAAAAATTCCCTAATGTTCCCCAGCTAAACTATCCAACTATTCTATTTTTTCCCTATTTCTTCTAAATCCCTTCACGACCTTTGACATATCCATACGTCCAAGCGATTTTGCACACGATTGTCACTGCGTCATCAGCTGACACCTGGCACTCACTGCCAGGAGCAGTGCCTGCACCCTCCTGGCAGTTTAACCCCCTAAATGCTGTGATCGATATCAATCGCAGCATTTAGATGGCATGCACATTGAGGGAGCCCTATTTGCCCTCCGATCAGCACCCTGCAACGTCATCGCAAAAGCTCAATCATTGCCATGGTGACCTGATGTCGTTAGTATAACTGCGATCACAGTGCTGTAAGTAATTGTCCCACAGTGGGACTAAGTGAAAAAAAAAATTGTAAAAATATTTAAAAATAAAAATCACAAAATAATATAAAAAATATATTGTACCCATAAATATTTTTATAAAAGACAAACAAGAAAACTACACATATTTGGTATCGCCACTTCCGTAACGACCCGCCCTAAAAAAATTGTCACATTAGTTAACCCCTTCAGGGAACAACGTACAAAAACAAACAAGGCAAAAAACTATGCTTTATAATCATACCGTCGAAAAAAGTGTAACAAAACATGAAAAAAAGATGAATGTAAATAAAAATAGTATAGCTGAAAACGTTAACATGTTGCATAAAAAACAAGCTGTCGTATTTCTCCATCAGTGGAAGACTAAAAAAGTTATAGCTCTCACAATAAAGTGATGCAAAAAAAGGTGAACTTCAAGCTCAATAAACATCAGTGTCAGATCGCACCATCCGTAGTTGTATGAGCCAAAGTGGGCTTCAAGGGAGATGACCAAAGAGGATACCATTGTTGAAAAAAATCAAAGCCAGACTGGAATTTGCCAAACTACGTGTTGACAAGCCACAAAGCTTCTGTGAGAGTGTCCTATGGACACATGAGACAAAAATGGAACTTTTTGGCAAGACACATCAGCTCTATGTTCACAGATGGAAAAATGAAGCATATCAAGAAAAGAACACTATCTCTACTGTGAAACATGGAGGAGGCTCTGTTATGTTCTGGGCTGCTTTGCTGCATCTGGCACAGGGTGTCTAGAATCTGTGTAGGGTACAATGAAATCTCGAGACGATCACGGGATTCTAGAGAGAAATGTGCTGCCCAGTGTCAGAAAACTTCGCCTCAGTCACAGGTCATGGGTCTTTCAACAGGATAATAACCATAAACACACAGCTAAGAACACCCAAGAATGGCAACCTTCAAACATGAGACAACTGGAGCAGTTTGATCTTGATGAGAGGGCCAAAATACCTGTCGAGAGGTGTAACAGTCAATGAGACTTCTGCAGGAATTGTTTGATTGCAGGGATTGCCTCAAAAGCTTGTGCAACAAAATATTACGTTAAGGGTACCATCATTTCTGTCCAGGCCTATTTCATGAGTTATATTTTTTTTAATTTTGTGGAAGCATGGTTGAAAACCAATGTCTGACTTTCATTTGTTCATTTTCATAGATTTTTGATTCATTACTTTTGTCAGATTGAAGTTATTTCTGTGACCATTGTGGATTTTTCTTTCATTAAATGAAGGGTTCCAACAATTTTGATACAAAAAGTTTTTTTGCAAAAAAAAAAAAAGCGTCTTTGTGTGTGACAGCAGCCAAGCATAAAAGACAGCAATATTAATCTGGTATCTCTATTTGTATGGATTATCCTAAAAAAGAAAAAAAAAGCGCTACTATCTAAGTGTGGTAAATTTGTCAAGTTGTAAAAGGTGAGTTGTATAAGGAGCTTGCTTGCCTGAGATAGTTGTGCTGCTTGAGGCACAAATCTTTGTGGTTTGGATTCAAGAGTGATAGGCTGCAGCTATTCCCGGAGAGACAGGGGAAACAGCTTCCAGGAGTTTGCCACAGTGGAAGAATCGGAAATGGAAATCAGGATAAGCTTCTGTTGCTACGATTGAATCAAGGGGTGACCAGAAAAATGCCCACAGGAAAAATGTCCACAGGAAAAATGCCCACAAGAAAATTGCCCACACGGAAAATTGCCCACCCAAAAAATTGCCAATTGCATCATCACAAAGTTTCAGATCTATGATATTTGAGGTACAAGGTGAGGATGTTCACATGATATGTGCAAAATGCCCACAGAAAATCGCCCACAGACATGAATACCCACAGGAAAACAGCGAGTTATAGGTGAGATGCTCTGCAGGACAGAGAATAGTATAGAATTATAGGTTAAATGCTCTGCAGGACAGGGGGATAGTATACAGGTATAGGTGAGATGATCTGCAGGGCAGAAGAATAATCTAGAATTATAGGTGAGATGCTCTGCAGGACAGAGAATAGTATAGAATTATAGGTTGGATGCTCTGCAGGACAGGGGGATAGTATACAGGTATAGGTGAGATGCTCTGCAGGGCAGGAGAATAATATAGAATTCTAGGTGAGATGCTCTGCAGGACAGAAGCACATTTGCTTCTGCTTTTTGAGGGCAGGAGTCATGATAATGTTCTTGAACTACGTTGTCATCTTTTGCTTTGAGAACTGAATGGCACTTTGAAGAGCGATGCAGTCGGCATTTCCAAGTCACAACTGCGTTGATAGTATGAAATGCAAGATATTCAAACCCCAAGTAAATCATAACTTTGTTGTTCCTCTAGCTAGAATACTTTAGATGAACTCAAAATACACTTTTATTGAAAAGAAATTAAAAAATATAGGGCTAGAGCTATTAAAGTACATGCTTTAACTAAGAGTACCATTACACTTAGCGATGCACCAGCGATCCCGACAATGATATGGATCGCTGGTGCATCGCTAAGTTGCCGCTAGTGAGCTGCCACACAGGCAAATCTCACCAGTGACATAGCAGGGGTCGGGGGTCGCTACTTACCTGTCAGACGCGGCGATCCTGACGTCCTCCCGCACGCGTCGCTCGTCGGCGCCACAGGAAGCCCAGCATTAAGCGCCCGACGAGAAATGGTCCAGGACGTTCTCGCGCGACCAGCGATGAGCAGCGGGGGAGCCGGTCGGAGGTAAGTATCAGACATAGCGATATCGCTAGCAATATCACTGCTATGTCACAAAATCGGTGACGTTACAGCGATATTGCTAGCGATATCGCTATGTGTAACGTGGGCTTAACCATAACACAATTGGCTGGCACAGCAGGAAAGCCATTGTTCACTGGGGTTGTTCCAAAAGGAATGACAGGATTGCCAATTTGAAACAATGGGGGTGGGGAAGCGCTGGAAGGAACATGTGAAATAATGTCAACAAGGAAAGCCCGGTGACTTCCATGGGCTCCATTGAAATACAATACAGCACAACACAGGCAGCAAAGAAAATGCAGAATGGATTTCACCATAGGTCTCTGGACCCAGCTTACTTCTCCGGGTTCTACAGATTCGGTTCACTCATACCTAGTCCCAGAGTACAGATTCTGTTCTTACGAGCTGTCAGTCCACTGTGCTAAAAATAATACCACTCTCAGTGTGGCGTGTATGGGCCAAGAGACCCTTAATCAAATCCATTCTGCATTTTCTTTCATGCTATGCCTGCCTACACCTGCAGTATATGTGTATGATGCATAACTACGTAGGATCTGTTCACTCTTACTCTTGGTAGTCATAAGTGGACAGGGAAGTAAGTGCAGGTGCCATATTCACTAGCACTGAAATCAATAGGAGAGCGGTGCTGCTCTGGCACTTCCGGCTCCTCTGCTGGTCAGTGACATCACTATGGAGGCACACCGGGCAGTGGGGGCTGTTGTCTGCTGACCTGGCTGTCTTTCGAGAGCCCGCAAAAACCAGGGCTCATCCCACTGAACGCCCGCGCTCGACCCCCATGGGTAGAACCCCACTCAGACAACACAGGGTGAGGGGAACACACATTGGTAAGACTATTGGTTCACCAACAGAAAAAAACAGGTGCAATGACTGTTTTGAAGGCCATGATCAGGCATGGGGGTACAGATGTCTGCTTCTGCTGGATCTCCGTCCTCACTGAAGACACAGATCCAGATGACATGCATAGTGTTGCAGAGACCAGTCGGGTCCCTGCACTGCGATACATGCTGCACTGCAACACATGCAGTGGCTGTGAGCTGACATCGGCGGTGCAGCCACAGGGAGCGGCGCATGACAATGGCGTACACTCCGATGTCAGCTGACGGGTTGTTTTGGATACAAAAGACACTGGGCGACGTGGGAGCAGAGGAAAGGGGAGTAGAATGTTTTTGTGTTTAATTATGCATTAGGGGCAGAACGGGGGCACATACACTAGGATTGGGGACCATGTAAACCAGGATGGGGACATATATACCAGGAAGTGGGCATATATACCAGGATGGAGACCATTTGGACCATACATACCAGGATGGGGACCATATATACCAGCATATATCTATCTATTGCTGATGATGACAGACTGCAACAAACACAGATCTTCATTGTTGCAGTTTTGCACTAGATCAACTGTAAATCACAAGTTAATCACATATCATTTGCACCTCAAAAATCATACATCTTAAACTTTGTGATGCTGCAATTGGCAATTTTCTGTGTGGGCAATTTTCCATGTGGACAATTTTCCGTGTGGGCAATTTTCCTGTGGGCAATTTTCAGGGAACCGAATCAAGGACTGTGTCTTTTTGATTGAATGGGTAAAATCTCTTGACGCATAACCAATCCACCAAGAGCAGCAAGTTTGTTCTTGGGGGATTGGCTATGCAGAAACAGATTTTACTTGTTTAATCATGCAAATTGTCTTTTCACAGAGGAAGCTGACTAGAACTTTAGTCCCTCTTATAGGAAGTGGTAATCTTAGAAGTCAATGTCGATCATTTAACAATCCTTGTTGCATGACTTGGGATAAAAGCCAAAACCAGAAGTGCAAATTGAGATTCTGATTTTGGCTTTTATCCTACGTCGTGTAACAAGGCTCGTTAATGGGTCGACATTGATTTCGAGGATCGCTACTTCCTATAGGGGGCACTAAATTTCTAGTCCTCTTCCTCTCTGAAGAGACAATTTGCATATTTCCCAAAGAAGCATTGCTCGCACCGACCAAAAGAATAAAGTTGTCTAATCACTTATACCGTACAAGAATCTGGGGTAAAAAATAAAAACAATTCTTCACCCCAGTTTTTTTTCATCCTGACTTCCAAAAAATGCATTAAAGCTCGGCTCAGATTCAACCAGTGCTCTGTGCTGATCGCTTACTTCTGGGTTTTCGTGTAAATCTGTGAAATACATGATTCAGATGAATCCCCAGGCGGAAGACTTTCTATAACGAGGCATATGGAGGCACTCTGGATGCCTTCTGACTTGTGATCTGGTGGTGTCCGTCTTTCTAGGAGTGCATAAAAGTGCCGTCGGCCACAGTTTTGTGCTAACTTCTGAAAAGGACACTGCTGAACATAAGCTAAACAGAGTCCGTGGTTAAGCCCCCGTCAAACTAAGCGACGCACCAGCGATCCCGACAATGATATGACCTGGTCAGGTCAGGATCGCTGGTGTGTCACTACATGATCGCTGGTGAGCTGTCAAACAGGCAGATCTCACCAGCGATCAGGACCAGCGACGACATGGGTAACAAACACGCGCGTCGCTTAGTTACTCGTTGTGTACACTGGATACCAGCGTGCTCACGCTGGGAGCTGGTATCCAAGGTAAACAGCGGGTAACTAAGCGCGCACAGCGCTTAGTTACCCGCTGTTTATCTTGGATACCAGCTCCCAGCATGAGCACACTGGTATCCAGGGTACACAGCGGGTAACTAAGCGATACACGCGCTTAGTTACCCGCTGTTTACCTTGGATACCAGCTCCCAGCGTCTGCTTACAGCGCTGGGAGCTCTCTGATCGATGGTCTCCCTCTGCAACACGCAGCGATGCGTGCTGGCCAGCGGGAGACCAACGATCAAAAAAGGCCCAGGACATTCCTGAATGATTAGTGATACCCAGCGGGGGGCCAGTCGCTGATAGGTGTCACACACAGCGAGATCGCTGCTGAGGTCGCTGTTGCATCACAAAACTTGTGACTCAGCAGCAATCTCGCTAGCGATCTCGCTTAGTGTGACGGGGGCTTTACTCTGCTGCCTCATTATAGTGAATGGATCCTGCTTGGGATTCGTCTGAATAACGTCACTCGGAGATTAAGGCTATGTGCACACGATGCGTTTTTGAGGCGTTTTTTACGAGTGTAAATGCTCCAAAAACGCAATGGAATACTAAAGCAAGGGATTGCAATGACAATCCTGAAGTGTTATGCACAATATCTGAAAATTTCCGTCTGTATTTGCAGCATTTTATATTCTGCAGCATGTCAATTCGTTTTGCGTTTCTGCAGCATTTTTAACTCATTGGCCGGGGTCACACTGGCGAGGAATACGGCCGAGTGAGAGGCGCTAAAAGCACACATTAGACATGGACCAATGATTCTCTATGGGGTCCCTCGCACCAGCCGTATATTTCTCATCCGTATTCTACGCTCCGTGCCAATCGCAGCATACTGCGACTGTCAGCGTACTACGGCCGTAGTATGCCAATGCAAGTCTATGGGTGCACAAAAAATACGGATTACACACGGACCACACATGTGACTTGGGAGAAATACGCACCCGGTGTCCTTTACAAAAGCCGGCAATTCAGTGCGCGATACAGTAAACTCACACTGACAGGTTTAATAAAGAAACGACAGAATAGATATAAACACATAATACATATATATATATATATGTATTCTATGTGTCTATATCTATTTTTTGGTTTCTGTTAGAAACCCTGTCATAGGGCTCCATTATATGTCCATTTTGCAAGCCTGCGGGAAAATCTCGCCATATGGATGCCATACGGATTACATACAGATGCTCACATGCGCAAAATACGCGACCACACCTTGAATACGGATGACATACGGAGCACTATTTAGGGGCCATTCATCCGTATTACGCATGTAAAATACTGACCGTATTTTGCGTCGGTTAGTGTGACCCCGGCCATTGACTTGAGTCAGTCAAAACTGCAGCAAAAACGCAGGTGTATAAAGTTTATGTCTTTGCTGCATATTTACTGCTTATTTTCTGCAGATTTGCTGCCAAAAACGCTGCAAATTGTCAAAGTAAATTTCAGAAGGAGGAAGATTGTGTGGGCGGACAATATGTATGTGAGCGGAGAATCTGTGTGTCTGCGTGTGTCTGTCCGTATGTGGTGTCATCTGATGGGAATACTACTCCCATCCAGCTCCGTCTTTTGTCACACATAACAGAGACGACATGAGCCGATGATGGGAGAATAGTCCCATCATCTGGCGTCTGTGTTCAATTATAAAAAAATAAATAAAAACTTTTACATAATTAAATACATATTCACATACAAAATACATACTCACCAAACACCTAATCCTCAACACCCTAGTTTCCTGCAAGCAATCAAAAATAATAAACCAACATATACTCCCTGTCCGCTGTAGTCCATTTAATACAGAGTGTCGCACATCGATCTCACCTGGCCGCTGGTGATACACTGACAGGAGGTAATCACTCCCACTGTGTATCACTTCGCTGCCGTGAGAGTTCAACGGAGTTCATCAGCTGATCAGCTCCGATGCTTTCACTTGCAGCACCACTGTGTGAGAAAGTTCTCACAAAGCGGTAGTGCCGTAAGTGAGAGCACCGGAGCTGATGAACTTTGGTGAACTCTCACGGCAGCTCAGTGATACATTGCAGGAGTGATTACCTCCTGTCAGTGTATCGTCGGCGGCTGGGGAAAGCAGTCACAACCCCCAATGTGAATGTTCTACATGTGAGATCGCCGTGGGACACTCGGTATTAAATGGACTACGTCGGACAGGATAGTATTATATGTTGGTTTAGTATCTTTTGATTGCAGGAGACGAGGGAGTCGGCAATTAGGTGTTCAGTAAGTATGGTAAATTTGGATTCAATAAAGGAGTCTGTGTCATTATTTCAAATAAAGTACTTTATTCAGGGTGTGTGTTTTATGCAATATCACTATGGGGGTGTCTTATTAAAGCCTTTTCATTACTAACCTGTGGGCTTGATGTCACCTGACAATACAAAGGTGATATCAACCCCTCCAACCATTACCCTACTTGCCACTGCTACAGGGCAAGTGGGAAGAGCGAGGCTAAGTGCCAGAATTGGTGCATCTATAAGATGTGCCATTTCTGGGCCGGCTGATGTTTTTATCCTGGGGGTGCCAATATCCATGGACCCTTCCCAGGCTATTAATATCAGCCCGCAGCTGTCTGCCTAGCCTTTGCTGGTGCGATTTTATAGGGGTGCCCATGTCAATTTTTTTCTGAGCTTCCCCTGTAAACTAGCAAGTAAAGGCTAGCAAACAGCTGTGAGCAGATGTTAACCCCTTCGCCCAAGAGCCCGTTTTTGCTTTTGCGTTTCTTTTTTGTGCTCTCCTTCCCAGAGCCATAACATTTTTATTTTATTGTCAATATGGCTATTTGAGGGCTTGCTTTTTTTGCAGGAAGAGCTGTACTTTTTAACGGCACCATTGGTTTTACCATAACGTGTATTCAAAAACGGGAAAAAAATTCCAAGTGCGGTGAAGTTGCAAAAAAGTGCAATCCCACACTTGTTTTTTTTTTTACCATGTTCACTAAATGCTAAAACTGACCATTATGATTCTACAGGTCATTACGAGTTTATAGACACAAACATGTCTAGGTTCATTTTTATCTAAGTGGTGAAAAAAAATTCAAAACTTTGTTAAAAAAAAATAAAAAATTTGCGTCTTTTTGAGATCCGTAGCATCTCCATTTTTCATGATTTCATGTTGGTTGAGGGCTTTTTTTTTGCACGCCGAGCTGACATTTTTAATGTTACCATTTTTGTGCAGATACGCTCCTTTAATCGCCTGTTACTGCATTTTAGCGCAATGTTGAGGTGACCAAGAAAAACAATTCTGGCGTTTTTAATTTTTTTTCCCCCTACGCCGTTTAGCGATCAGGTTAATCCTTTTTTTTATTGATGGATCGGGTGATTCTGAACGCGGCGATACCAAATATGTGCATGTTTGAATTTTTTTTTTTTTTTGAATGGGGTAATAGGGAGGTGATTTGAACTTTTGTATTTGTTTTATTTTTTTAATATATTTAAAAACTTTTTTATTTTTGGCATGCTTCAATAGCCTCCATGGGAGGCTAGAAGCTGCCATAACCTGATTGGCTCTGCTACTGTACATAGAGGCGATGCTCAGATCACCTCTATGTAGAAGGACAGCATTGCTATGAGCGCCAACCACAAGGCACCTGATGAAGACGGAGGTTATCCGTTGAAACGCGTAGTGGAACTTAATAAAGAAGAAAACCTTTCAAGCGTCTCCCTTTCCTTTGCGCTCCCCTGCGATCAGGTTACCCTGCTTCCCGTGGCTGGAAGATTTGGCATCATAACCTGCTGAGAGTTTAGAACAGACTCCTTGTATTCAGTTCCAACATTGTGTGGCTCTGCAGGTGGAGGCATGTGGGCAGATCAAATTACAGCAGCTCCAGGCTTATCATCCATAGTTTATGCAAGCAAATTGGAAGATGTCCTCTGGTCAGTAGAAACAATAGAGGTTGCTTTAGGGCCTAGGGTGAATTCAGTCAGGATGAGGTTAACTTACTGCTCACTGTCTGTTGTGTGCAGACACACTCTGAGATAAAATCCAAAGACACTTTTTTTTTCTTCACTGCACTGATCTCTCTGCAGCAGTCCTACCTACTGGGGGCAGACTTACAACTCTTCACTGAAGAGAGGCAGCACCTCCTGGCAGGAGTAACAGGAGGCCAAAGAAGAGTCTGAGTGGGCGGGGCTAGTTTTGGTGCCGTTTCCAAGGCTCCACCCACTATGGGATGACTCAGCACAGGCTTAGCTGAGTACATGGGTCCCTCAAACAACGGGGGCCATCTTTGCAATATGTCAAAGTACAGTTCAACATACAATTTTACAGTCTTTTAGGATGTAAGGCTCCCCCTCTTGAATAAAGCACTGCTGTGTATGAGAATCTGCACTTAGCTTTGCTAAACAGGCAGCAGCAGCACAGCATATACCAGGAAACAGTCTTTAGAATACACTGGCAAGATACGGTTAATAAGCAGTTCTGAGCCTTGTAGTGCCACAATAGTGGAAAGGCACAGAGGAATATATCCTGTTCATGACACCACTTTTATGCAATAGCCCTGGTATGGGGCTATTCCATTCCCTTTTATCCACCCCCACGCAGCATCCACAGCTGATTGAATAACCACAGACAACAGGTCTCGGGGATAACAGCTGTTTTACTTCAGCAGAACGGGGAGAAATAACATGGAGTTATGGTAACCGTTCATGTGGGGAATCCACAGCCAATACAGTTCAGAATTGGATTCTGACACAGAATTGAGGTTCTGGAGCTTTAAGAACCTGTACTTGTACCTGTACCTGTAGAAGCAGTACTTGTGGGTAATTATAAGAGAGTTCAAAGTCTCTTGGTAGCATAAAGGCAGAAGAGGGAATATATGGCAATGTTTACAGACCTGAAATCCCATATTCATTTTCTCAGCTGGTCACGGTACATGCAGAAATATACTTGAAGTAAATAACGGATAATTTGCGGTGAGGCGGGGGACGCTCGATTTCCTCAACATGCAGAGCAATAGGTTCTTCTGTACACATTTAGTGCGACCTAATGCTGGAGAAGCACGCCATAAACCGGACAGCGGGTATCCAGGGTTAAAAAAGGTTAAAAGTCTTCAGCCATCTTGGCTGTAGAAGTCAGGGGAAGATACAAGGCATTAGGCCTGGCTGTAAGTCTTGAAATGAAGGGAAAGATGAACCTCCAGGCTTGGAGCCTGGAGGGGGTCGGGAGACCCCTCACATGAGGCCTGCTCTGGGTTACATCTTGAACCAGACTCCTCAGGGAACTTTCCAGAACCCTGTCTTGTCTCCACGGAGACTGGAGGTAGCTCCTCCCATTGAACCTTGGTGACTGGGTCACTGACCAATAGGATAACACTCAATTCTTGTGTCAGACTTCACATTGTGAGAATAATATAAATCATGAATATATGAGATTAGTGAGTAATGGATTCATTTAAACCATATAACAGTTAAAGGATAACTTAGGGGTGAGTTGAAGTGCATGAAAGCTACTCACGGTCCAGGGTTAGTTAAAGGGACATACCCAGTCTGGACCAGGTCACTACACAGGCTCTGGGGCAAAAGGTTTAAACATACACGATTTTTGTTCGGTATGCCCAGATACCTTGACGTGGTCCCAGTTTACATGATTAAGCTCTTCTCTTAGACCTCTTTCACACTTCAGTTTTTTGCCATCAGTCACAATCCGTCATTTTTTGAAAAAAACTGATCCAGCGTTTTTTTATGCCAGATCCGTTTTTTCTCATAGACTTGTATTAGTGACAGATTGTGACGGATGGCCACACGTTTCATCCGTCGTCCGACGGATCCGTCAGAAAATCTCTGACCGTCGGCAGGAGACAACGGTCAGAGTAACGTTTTTTGTGTACGTCGAAAAGTTGGACAGCGACAGATCCTGCGCCATCCGTCTTTGGATACAATGGAAGCCTATGGGCGTAGGATCTGTCACTGTCAGTCAAAAGACGGAATCCGTCGCTGGATTCCGTTTTTTCAAACTGAGCAGGCCCGGAACAATTTCTCTTCCATTAATTTAACCCCCACAGCCTTTATGGCACATAAAAATTCTCTTTCATTTTCTCTCTCTCTCTCATTCCGTTCCTTTAAATTTCCTACAACTCCTGCTTCGATGGATCCGTCAAAAAAACGGATACGGTGCATCAGTTTTTTACAATCTGCACAGGATCCGGTTTTTTAACACTGACGGATTGTGCCTGATTATAAAAGACTGAAGTGTGAAAGAGGCCTTAATGTGATGAAATCTGCTTTCCTTAAGTTCCAGATTTTTGCATTTCCTTATTGAAATGTTTTATTGAATATTACATTGAGACTTACCATATTATGGTCGCTGCATCCCAAAGGCTCCCAGACCTGTAGATCTGAAATTGTATCTGGTCTATTTGACATAACCAGATCCAGCAGATTACCTCCCCTGGTCAGTTCATCTACCAGCTGAGAGAGGTAATTGTCTTTAACTGCAGATAAGAACTTCCAGCTTTTAGCACAACCAGAAGAGTCTATGTCTATTGAATGTCTGGATACATAAAATCCCTCATAGTAATGACTCTTCTCATTTGCTGCCTTTTCAATTTGTTGCAGCTAAATGAAGAGGATTCTAGTGAATGACAATTAGCAGCTTTACATTATTACCATCCCCATGTACAGTTACCACACTAAAACTAAAGGTACTGTCACACTTAGCGATGCACCAGCGATATGACGCGGTCAGGATCGCTGGTGCATCACTAAGTGGTCGCTAGTGAGCTGCCACACAGGCAGATCTCACCAGCGACATCGCAGGGGTCGGGGGTCGCTACTTACCTGTCACACTAGGCGATCCTGACATCTATCTATTACTTTATTAGTTGTTTCTAAATGGTTTTATTATATGTAATTGCCTTTAACCCCTTAGTGACATAACCAATTTTTTAAATTCTGACCAGTGTCACTTTATGTGGTGATAACTCTGGAATGCTTCAACAAATCCCAGTGATTTTGAGACTGTTTTTTCCTGGCACAATATAATTTATGCTAATGGTAAATTTAGATTGATATATTTTGTGTTTATTTATAAAAAATATCAGAAACTTGACAAAAATGTAAAAAAAATTGCAATTTTCAAACTTTGAATGATTATCCCTTTAATCCAGATTGTCACATCACAGAAAAACATTAATAAATAACATTTCCCACATGTCTGCTTTACATCAGCACCATTTTTAAAACACTAATTTATTTTATTAGCCTTTTAGGAGGTTTAAAAATGTAGCAATAATTTTTCATTTTTTCAAGGAAATTTAGAAAATTTATTTTTTTGAGGGATCTATCCAGGTTTGAAGTGACTTTAGAGGTGCTATATATTGGAAAACCTCAAACATGATACCATTTTAAAAACTGCACCCCCTGACATATTGAAAACTGCTGTCAGGTAGTTTATTAACCCTTCAGGTGATTTTCAGCGCGCTGGTAACTAACGTACACATCGGGTATCTAAGGGACGCCCGTCCCTTGGATACCCGATGTGTACGTTAGTTACCAGCAGATCGCTGGTCTCCCGCCTGTCACACGCAGCGATGCGTGCTGGCCAGTGGGAGACCAGCGACCAAAGAAAAGTCCAGAGGTTTCCCAGAGCGATCAGCGATACCGTCAGGGGGGGCGGTCGCTGATCGCTGTCACACACAGCGATCTCGCTGGTGAGATCGCTGTTATGTCACAAAACTAGCGAGATCGCTATGTGTGATGGGGCCTTAAGGCCGCTATTTGGCCATGAACTGCTATGGCATACATCAGGACCACACAATCATGATCTCAGTGTGTCAATTAGATTAAAGCGGAAGCCCCCGCAATCTATTAACCATTTATTTGATGTAGTCACTTTTGACAGCAGCAACTAAGGGGTTAAACAGATATGGATTGTGCCAACACCGATCATTTATGATATAGCAAGTTGTCAGATATAGTGGATAGCCGACAGCTGCTGGATTGCCACCTGTATGGGGATGATATTCCCTTATATCTCAGGTCAGTAAATATACGTATTGGCTGTCATGAAGGGGTTAATTATGCTTTTTTTTCTCTATAACCACCATACCCTTTATTTTTGATGATCATCATGCTCCAATGTGATTTTTATATATGAATTTTTGATGAGATCCAGTCAAGATTGATATTGAATTAACTACTATTATGTGCATGAGGTTTATGCTTTCTCATCTAGTCAGTGTTTGTTTTACTGAAATTATTAGTCACTGAGGTATGTTATTAGTCACTGAGGCATGTCTCCTCATTGCTGGGTTAACAGGTATTTCCCTATGTGTGGGCACTAGGCGATACCTTTCAGTCTAGCTAAGGGGGAAAAGAAAAAGCAAGTGGGATCATACCTCTGTAACTAATCATCCTAAACTCCACGTCTCCAGCCATCACTTTAAAGGAAACATCTCATGTTAGTTAATGCTATTAACCTGCAGACATAGGCTTAATCTGCAGGTTAATAGCATTAGAAAAGTGCCCGGCAACCATAATGAAGGCAAAATTAGCTTGGCTCCTCATAGTAGCCGCCAGCTTTCAGTCATACAGGTTTTCCAGTCTGTCTACCGTCACGGCACTGTGATCGGTGGCATGATAAAGCACTGCAGAGCTGGCTGTCAGTCAAGTGCCTAAATGTGTTAACAGCTTCTACTCAAGGGTTACTATTGCTGAGCCAGAATGGCTTTATGACTGAAAGCTGGCTCCTGGGAAGAATAATGACTGAAAGCTGGCTCCTGGGAGGAATAAAATTCAATTTCTCCCTGGTGCCGCTTTAACACTATTAACCCTAAATCTGGAGCTTAATGGCTATATAATATGTGACAAGTTTCCTGTCTAGTATATTTTCTCTAAAATGCTGCAGTATTTAATAGAAACCTATACTTTGCTGCAGTAATCTGTTTCTAATTCATGCTGCCTGTTTTTTGTGCAGTATGATTAAACTAACAGGTTCCTTTTGAATGTATTCTGTTTAATAGAATGAAATATAACTAATTTAAAATTCTGTCATTTAACTGCAGGTTTTCCAGCTTTTTTGGCATTTACAACTGTTGAAAATGGATATATCTCCATCTTCTTCAGATGATGGGTTAAGTAATTCTCACCTGAGTAGCCCATCAACTCCTCAGCTTGTGCCACTAGACCCAGAAGGTGGTGGTAAAGCTACTCCTGCAAGTAAAAACAAGAAAGCACAGCGGATGGACCGTGGTAGCGAGGAGTACCGTCTACGCAGGGAGCGCAACAACATGGCTGTAAAGAAAAGTAGATTAAAAAGCAAGCAAAAAGCCCAAGATACACTGCAACGGGTCAATCAGCTAAAAGAGGAGAACGAAAGGCTAGAAGCCAAAATTAAGCTATTGACGAAAGAGTTAAGTGTGCTGAAGGACCTTTTCCTAGAGCATGCACACAACTTAGCAGAAAGTGTACCAACAGAGACTTCTGTAGCAGGGCCGGACCAAGCAACACCATAACATGTACTACATTATTTTAATTGGTGGCAGACTTCAGAATAGACGTTTGGACAGAGATAAAGCTTGACAATTGTTCATGGATATATATTCCAAGAAGTGCTGGAACTATTTGTTCTGCTTCATCTTTGTAAACATTTTATGTGAATAGCACTGGGAGTTCCGAGGTTTTAAAAACCCTGTTAATTTTTTTAGCACTATATGATGTGTCATCATGACCTTATCATTTTGTGCTCCATGACAGATATGTACTTCATGCTGATCACTCCAACAGAGATGATATGTGGTGCAATCAACTGCAGGAGCCAATTGATATGCACATCTCGACTCCTACTGTAACTGCTATGATCAGCGTTCTCTGAAATCCTACCTGTTTAATCTCCCATATTGTGTTTTCGATAATGATAACCAAACAAGGAGGTTGACAGATTTAAAACATTCTCTCTGTCATCCCATTGGAACCTCTGCAGCAAGGTAGCGAGTATCAATGGGTTGCTATGGCAATAGGAGGCTTGACAAATGCCTTCGGGTTTGCCATACTTGACAGTACAGACAATCCGATCCCACTGGAGGCAAGGCCTGGTATGTTAATCATTAGTCAAGCACTGGTATGATAGTCTAATGCCCACCAAAGTACACTACAGCTCAATAGTGCTGTGTATTAATACTACCTTAATTCGTATTTTTAAATCACATGTTAAAATACCCTTAAGGGCAGATAAATAATGTAAAAATTGTTCAAATCTGGAAAAAATAAACATAACTTAAAAATGTCACATTTGTTATTGCCGCATAAGTAATGACATGTACTACATCACAGACATAATTTATCCCACATGGTGAACACTGGAAAGAAAAAACACAAAAAAAATTACTGGCTAAAAAATTGTACATACGGTATAGCAAAAGGATAACAGTAGAAACTACAGGTTATTGCGCAAAAAATATAAGCCCTCATCTGGCTCTAAACTAAACAAGTAAAAGTTATTGATCTCAGAAAATGATACAAAAAAACCACAAAAAAGTAGTAAAATGTAAAACAAATTATATAAATTGGATAGCAATGTAATCATACTGACCCGTACTATAAAAATATATATTTTCCTGTACAATTCACGCTGTAAGAAAAAAATATACTGTAATTTCTGGATTTTCCTCATCCAGCATCACAAAAAAATGAAATTAAATGATCAAAAAGTTGTTTGTATCAAAAAATGGCACCATTCAAAACAGCAGCTCTATGTCTATGGAAACAAAATTATTTTCTGGTTCTCGGATTTCTCAGATTATAGGGAACACCCACCCCTCCTCAAAAAAAAGAATTTTAAGACAAAATAACTTTTTTTGTGTGTGTGTAAAAGTCGTAAAACCAAAATCTACATAAATTGGGTATTGTCATTATCGTATCAACCGCCAGAATAAAGTTACTATGGCGCTCAAAACAATACAGATTTTTTTTTAGTTGTTTTTTTCTTACACTGTTTACTATTCAGCTTATATACATGCCACCTCCAAATAAAGTGTAGTAAAAAGTGATCACAAATTCCTATGCATTAGAAAATGGCACCGCTGAATGCTGCATCTTCATCTGTCAGGCAAATAAATGAGACCTTATACAGCTACTTTCACAGAATATTGAAAAACGTATCACTCTCAGAATATGGTGATGCAAAAGCAATTTTTTTTTCTAATGTATTTCTTATACTAAAGATGAGTTTAATGGCCATCGCCATATTAGTTCGAACTCACGAAATAACGGTAACACCTTATTTGTGTGGCACGTGAATAAGAGAAATGTTCAAACATCAAAAAATAGATGTGATGTTTTATTAACTTTGGTATAGTGAGACATTGAAAAAAATTTTAATAAAAGTTTGGTAAGATATATACAACCAAATCCTGCCGCTGACAAGTAGAACTTATCCAAAGAAAGAAAAATCCTCATACAGCTACATCGACAAAAAAAATTATTATGACTGTTTTTTCAAGGGACAAAATGGGGGGTGTCAGTACAGGGGTAGCACTGCTGCAACAACGCATGTCCTCTGAAAGTCAGGGGAGTGTCTGCTCCAGTAAGGGGGAAATAGGGGAGCAGGGCAGGCCAGACAGGTTCAGGTAGTGGGGGACTCAATTATTAGGGGAACAGATAGGGCAATCTGTCACAAAGACAGGGATCGTCGAACAGTGTGCTGCCTACCTATTCATTTTATAGGAGGGTATGATAGTACAGATAGTGACCTGGGCACAAATAAAGAAATTGGGGGTGACATGGGGGGTGGGGCTAAAACAGTTATTATTTTAAGAAAGAATAGAGGTACAGAGAGATACATAAAGTGCATGTATACTAATGCCACCAACAAAATGGAGAACTTAAAATTAATTTTGTTGGAGCATAATTATGACATGGTGGGGATACAGATATCCCCGCCATGTCATAATTATGTTCCAACAAAATTAATTCTAATTTAATTAATCAATTAATTAAGTAATTCTAACAGCCCAGTCATGGCTCTCATCCAGCCATGTCTCAGAAGACATGGCTGGACAAGAGCCATGACTGGGCTGTTAATTTACAGGGATGTAGTCTGTTCAGAAATGACCATACAAATAACCGAGGTGGGTGTGTGTTTATATGTAAAATCATCCTTAAAACCCATCCTGCGTGATAATATATGTGAATCTAATGAAAATGTAGAGTCCCTGTGGGTGGATATAAGGGGAGGAGGAGAAAATAATTACTGATAGGGGTTTGTTATAAAGGCCCTTTTACATTTAGCGATGTACCAGCGATCCGACCCGGTCAGGATCGCTGGTGCATCGCTAAATGATCGCTAGTGAGCTTTCACACAGAAAGATCTCACAGCGATGCAGCAGCGACGCAGCGCACGATACTCATCTTTCACACACAGCGATCCTGACGTCCTCCCGCCCGCGTCCAGCGTCGCTCGTCTCACACAGCAGGAAGCCCAGCAGGAAGCAGACGACGAGAAATGGAGCCGCCCAATCTCGCGCGATCAGCGATAACCAGCGGGGGAGCCGGTCGGAGGTAAGTATCACACATAGCGATATCACTAGCAATATCGCTATAACGTCACAAAATCAGTGACGTTTTAGCGATATTGCTAGCGATATTGCTATGTGTAAAACCCCCTTAAGTCTCCAAAAATAATGGAAGCAACAGAGAATATCCTCGAATAGAACGGAGAATATCCTCGTACAGCAAATATATGAAGCAGCGACTCAAGGAGAAGTCATTAATATGGGGGACTTCAACTACCCTGAAATAAATTGGGGAACAGAAACCTGCAGTTCCAGCAAAAGGTAATAGGTTTTTGACAACTATGAGAGACAGTTATCTTTCACAACTGGCTCAGGACCCAACAAGAAGGGGCATTACTAGATCTAATATTAACCAACAGGCTAGACCGCATATGAAATATAAGGAACATAGAAAAGTACAGTAAAACAAACGTATAAAAATACTCTGTTGTGAAGAAGTAACAGTAAACAGCAAGTGCTAGTAAAAAGATGATAAAAAACAGGGTATTTGGTTGATACATTTTTTGCAAAAAATGTATACTAAGCCGCTCTACCAAATGTCAAGCGTGTCCACATCGGACATTACCTGTCTGAATCCTGCTCATATAGGTACTATACCCATGACCAGGTTTTTAAATACATTAGTTAGGGACTGCTCTGATATGGGTTACCTTGATGTTTGGTAGTGCAGCTTAGTATACATTTTTTTCAAAAAACATCAACTAAATACCCTGTTTTTTATCATCTTTTTACTACCACTTGCTATTTATGGTTTCTTCTTCTCAACAGACTATTTTTATACATTTGTTTTACTGTGCTTTTCTATGGTTCAGTCTTTTGGTGGTGTGAACACTGTCCTACAGACTTGTTCACTGTGTGCATGGCCCATGTGTTTGTATATGAAATATAAGGGATGGGGGTCACTTGGGTAATAGTGATCACAAAATAATAAGTTTTCATGTACCCTGTAAAAAAAATATTTAGAATTGAGAGTCCTCACTGAGGCAGGCCAGTACACCAGGAGACGTGGAGGGGGCCATAGGAGGGCAACAACCCAGCAGCAGGACCGCTACCTCAGCCTTTGTGCAAGGAGGAACAGGAGGAGCACTGCCAGAGCCCTGCTAAATGACCTCCAGCAGGCCACAAATGTGCATGTGTCTGCACAAACGGTTAGAAACCGACTCCATGAGGATGGTCTGAGTGTCCGACGTCCACAGATGGGGGTTGTGCTCACAGCCCAACACCGTTCAGGATGCTTGGCATTTGCCACAGAACACCAGGATTGGCTAATTCGCCACTGGCGCCCTGTGCTCTTCACAGATGAAAGCAAGTTCACATTGAGCACATATGACAGACGTGACAGAGTCTGGAGACGCTGTGGAGAGCGATCTGCTGCATGCAACATCCTTCAGCATGACCAGTTTGGCAGTGGGTCAGTAATGGTGTGGGGTGGCATTTCTTTGGAGGGCCGCACAGCCCTCCATGTCCTTGCCAGAGGTAGCCTGACTGCCATTAGGTGCCGAGATGAGATCCTCAGACCCCTTGTGAGACCATATGCTGGTGTGGTTGGCCCTCGGTTCCTCCTAATGCAGGACAATGCCAGACCTTGTGTGGCTGAAGTGTGTCAGCTGTTCCTGCAAGATGAAGTAATTGAAGCTATGGACTGGCCCGACCGTTCTCCAGACCTGAATCCGATTGAGCACATCTGGGACATCATGTCTCGCTCCATCCACCAACATCACATTGCACCACAGACTGTCCAGGAGTTGGCGGATACTTTAGTCCAGGTCTGGGAGGAGATCCCTCAGGAGACCATCCGCCGCCTCATCAGGAGCATGCCCAGGCGTTGTACAGTAGGAAGGTCATACAGGCATGTGGCCACATGCAATACTGAGCCTTATTCTGACTTGTTTTAAGGACATTACATTCCACTTTAATTTTGTGTGTGACTCCAAATCCAGGCCTCCATTGGTTAATAAATTTGATTTCCATTGATGATGTTTGTGTGATTTTGTTGTCAGCACATTCAACTTTGTACAGAACAAAGTATTCAATGAGAATATTTCATTCATTCAGATCTAGGGTGTGTTATTTGAGTGTTCCCATTATTTTTTTGAGCATTGTATATCTTTCCTGTATCATGTATCCTTTAATAAGATGTGTAGTAGAGGGGTTACAAGGACCCTAAACTTAAGGTAGACAAATTTCCAATGGCTGAGAGATTATCTTAGTGCAATAAACTGGAATGATATCTTGAAAAATAAAGGTACACAAATAAAATGGAAGATGTTTATTAGCATCCTGAATAGGACCTGTGCACAATATATATCGTATGGGAATAAACATGCTACAAATAGGAGGAAACCACTATGGCTAAAAAGAGCTGTAAGGGGCACAATAAGTGACAAAAATAAAGCATTTAGAGAATTAAAGCAAGTAGGTAGTGATGAGGCATTAAATAAATACAGAAAATTAAATATATTCAGTAAAAAGCAAATCAAGACAGCAAAGATTGAGACAGAGACTCATTGCCAGAGAAAGTAAAAATAATCCCAAAATATTCTTTAACTACATAAATAGTAAAAAACTAAAAAATCATAGTGTTGGCCCCCTTAAAATTAGTCTGGGTGAAATGGTGGATGAGGATGAGGAAAAAGTCAATATGCTAAGTGACTTATTTTAAAATTAATTTACACAAGAAAATCCCATGACTGATAACATGATCAGTGATAACAAAAAATCTCCATTAAATGTCACCTGCTTAACCCAGCAGGAAGTATGTCAGCATCTTAAAATCACTAAAGTTGACAAATCCCCGGGTCTGGATGGGATACACCCCCGAGTACTGCAGGAATTAAGTACAGTCATAGATAGACCATTATTTTAATCTTTAAAGATTCCATAATAACAGGGTCTGTACCACAGGACTGGCATATAGCAAATGTGGTGCTAATATTCAAAAATGGTACAAAAACTGAACTTGGAAATAATAGGCCAGTGAGCTTAACCTCTACTGTGGGTAAAATCCTGGAGGGTTTTCTAAGAGATACTATACTGGAGTACTGAAGAAGAATAACCTCATAACCCAATATCAACATGGATTTATGAGGGACCGTTCCTGTCAGACTAATTTGATAAGCTTCTATGAAGAGGTAATTTCCAGACTGGACCAAGGGAACGCAGTGGACGTGTTGTATATGGACTTTTCAAAAACTTTCGATGTGGTGCCACACAAAAGGTTGATACATGAAATGAGAACAATGGGGATAGCGGACAATATGTGTAAGTGGGTTAAGAGCTGGCTCAGGGATAGGAAGCAAAGGGTGGTTATTAATGGAACACACTCAGACTGGGTCACAGTAAACAGTGGGGTACCACAGGCGTCAGTATTGGGCCTGCTTCTTTTTATCATATATATTAATGACCTTGTAGGGGGCACAGAGAGTAGAATTTCATTATTTGCAGATGACACTAAACTCTGCAGGGTAATCAATACAGAGGAGGACAATTTTATGTTACAGGAGGATTTTTGTAAATAGAATCTTGGGCTGATAAATGGCAAATTAGCTTTAATGGGGATAATTGTAAGGTCATGCACTTGGGCAGAGGAAATAAGATGTATAATTATGTGCCTAATTGTAAAACACTAGGCAAAACTGTTACTGAAAAAAACCTGGGTGTATGGGTGGATGACAAACTCACATTTAGTGGCCAGTGTCAGGCAGCTCCTGCAAAGTTAAATAAAATAATAGGATGCATTATCCCCTTCCCAACCCATAACGCCTACATAGGCATCATGAAATCTTTGCCAACACCAACAATGATGCCTACGTAGGCGTCATGGTATAAATCACCCTTCTGCGGGTCGGGTGACCGGGGTCACTGAAAGGTCACCTGGCCCGCAGATGCAGGAGGCTTTGTGCTTCACCCCAGGGGGGTGGCTTCGCCTCCCCGTGGCTACGATCGCACTGATTGGCTGTTGAAAGTGAAAGTGAAAGCCGCCGTCATCATCTGCTCCCCCTCCCCTTCCCTCTGCTCCCCCCTGCCTTCCGATCACCCCCCTCCCCTTCCCCGGTACCCTCCAAGTTCTGCTGTTGCTCCCGGTGTCCCGCTGTCCCGGATCATGGGCGCCGCCATCTTCCAAAATGGCAGGCGCTTGCACAGTGCGCCCGTCGGATCAGCCAAACGGCATATGCCATTCATTCATTTTGATCACTGTGATAGATCCTATCACAGTGATCAAATAAAAAATAGTAAATCACCCCCCCTTATCAGCCACATAGGTAGGGACAAATAATAAAATAAATAAAATATTTTTATTTTTCTATTAGAATTAGGGTTAAAATTTGGGTTAGAATTAGTGTTAGGGTTGGAAATAGGGTTAGGGTTGGAATTAGGGTTAGGCTTGTGGTTAGGGTTATGTTTAGAGTTGGGATTAGGGGTGTGTTGGGGTTAGGGTTATGGTTAGGGTTGGGATTAGGGTTAGGCTTGTGGTTAGGGTTATGGTTAGGGTTGGAAATAGGGTTAGGGGTGTGTTGGGGTTAGGGACGGAGTTAGAATTGAGGGGTTTCCACTGTTTAGGCACATCAGGGGGTCTCCAAATGCAACATGGCGCCACCATTGATTCCAGCCAATTTTGCGCTCAAAAAGTCAAACGGTGCTCCCTCCCTTCCAAGCCCTGACGTGTGCCCAAACAGTGGTTTACCCCAACATATGGGGTATCAGCATACTCAGGAGAAATTGCACAATCTGCTAAGTTACCAACCTTTCTGGTTTCCTGGTGGCCTAGCCTATTCCTGCCATCCTCCTTGGTGACCAGTTCTTAACACAGATCCAGAAATGGATTGTGACAGTACCCCCCTTATAATGAGCGGCCCCTGGACCCTCAACACTGCACCTCACCAGAAAACCACCTACATTGAGGACACCTAGATCCACCAGAGTTCACCTCAGCAACCACCTGACTCTCAGGGTCATGGCAAACGTGGACTGATGGAGGTGGCAACGTATGCTCCGGAGGCGCCACAAATCTCCAGAGCACCGAACTGGGGAATGAGTTGTGTATGGGCATTACCGGGGCTAACTCCAGCTGGTAAGTCCCTAGGCCAAAAATGGCCGACACCCGATATGGCCCGATCACCCGACAACTCCAGACCCCAGCAGCACACTTCCACTGGATGTTTTTGGAGAACACCCATACGTACTCATTCACACACAGGTCCGGACCTGAACGTTTATTGCCAAACACACGTTTGCCACAAGATGGTGAACTATTCACGAAACTGACTACAGAGGCGTCCCTGTTATGAATGAGTCACCGAAGGAGGAAAAAACAAAAATACAAACTAAGTCCAGAAAACCGGAGAGGTTGGTAGCTATCGGATTGCAGACCCCTGATCCTATCCACAACAACTAACAGTAGCCGTGGGGGGTTCCTACGATGCCCTAGACCCCTCGATCACAGCCGGAGAACTAAATAGGCCTAAAGAAAGAAAGGGGAAATCTAAACTGCCCCAGAGCAGACCCCAAAGCAATAGGCAGCCCCCAACATATAATGACGGTGAAGCAAGATGAAAACACTAACACAGATAGAAAGATAGGTTGAGCAAACGATGAGGCCCAAGCTAACTAAAAAGGACAGGATAGAAAAGCTGCTGTCTGCAATCCGCAAAAAACCCTACCAAAAAATGTCCCAACCGTCTGACAGGAAAAACAGGCCCTGAAGTCGCTAGGACTTCAAAATGACTATATCAGCACTCAGGTAAATTCTGAAGACAGAGCAAAGAGACAAACTGATCAGAGACAAAAATGGAACTCAGCACACCCCCGACCGGGGATGTCTGAACTCCAAAAAACAAGGTAAACAAAACAAAACTAATAAGTTCAATAGCAGAGCAAAAACTTATCTTTGGGAAGCAGGAATCAGACTGGTCTCCAAGAATCCAGCAGAGAAATCACCAGCGACTCAGAAGGACGTCGGCTGCCTTATATCCAGTCAGCAGTTCCTGTTACCCAGTCATCATCTACCAGATCAGGTGTTTGGTAATCAGCCTCACTACCTTCCTTCACCAGAAGAGGGAGATCATCAGACATCGACGGTGAAGGGGAAAATGAACTCACAACAGTACCTTCCCCTTGAGGAGGGGTCACCGAACCCTCATCCACGCCACCAGGGCGATCTCAGGATAGGCCAGATGAAAGGCACGAACCAATCTTTCGGCCAGTATATCGGATGCAGGGACCCAAGAATTATCCTCCTGGCCATAACCCTTCCATTTAACCAAATACTGGAGTCTCCGTCTAGCCAGGCGAGAATCCAGTATCTTCTCAACCTCATATTCCACATTACCTTCAACCAATACCGGGTCAGGAGGTGCCACCACAGGAACTACTGGCTCAACAAACCTCTTCAACAAAGACTTATGAAACACGTTATGGATCTTAAATGTAACAGGAAGAGCCAATCGAAAAGAGGCTGGATTAAGAATCTCCAAAATCTTGTAAGGTCCAATAAATCTAGGCTTAAACTTTGGAGAAGCCACCTTCATAGCGATATTCTTTGATGACAACCAAACCATATCACCCACCTTAAACTGGGGACCAATGGTCCTATGCCGGTTGGAAAACCGCTGGGCCTTTTCCTGGGAGAGAGACAACTTATCCACCACTTGGTCCCTGATCTGGTGCATTCTCTCCACCACAGTGTCAACACCTGGGTAGGCAGAAGGCTCCACCTGCCTTGAAGAGAATCGAGGATGAAACCCAAAGTTACAAAAAAAAGGTGACATCAAAGTGGCAGAACTAGCTCTATTATTTAAAGCAAATTCGGCCAAGGGCAAAAATGAAACCCAATCATCCTGATAGGCAGAAATAAAACATCTCAAATACGACTCCAAAGTCTGGTTTGTTCTCTCCGTCTGCCCATTGGTCTGAGGGTGAAACGCAGAGGAGAAGGACAACTGAATTCCCAGCTTGGAACAGAAAGTCCTCCAAAATCTAGACACAAACTGAACTCCTCTGTCAGATACAATGTTCTCAGGAATCCTGTGCAAGCGAACCACCTGTTGCAAAAACAAGGGCACCAACTCTGAGGAAGATGGCAACTTAGGGAGTGGTACAAGATGGACCATCTTAGAGAATCTATCACAAATCACCCAAATAACAGTCATTCTCTGAGAGACAGGCATATCAGAGATAAAATCCATTGGAATATGGGTCCATGGCCTCCTGGGCACCGGCAAAGGCATTAACAACCCACTAGAGCGAGAACAAGGTTTAGACCGAGAGCAAGTCCCACAGGACTGCACAAAATTCCTGACATCACGAGACAAGATGGGCCACCAAAAAGACCGACTCACCAAATCTCTAGTACCAAAAATACCTGGATGACCAGCCAATGCAGAGCAATGAACTTCAGACATCACTCTCTTCCTCCACTGGTCAGGAACATACAATTTTCCAATGGGACAACGCTCAGGTTTGTCCTCCTGAAACTCTTCCAGAGCACGTCTCAAATCAGGCGAGGAGATGGCAGAAAGAACTACCCCCTCACCTAAGATGGTAGCAGGCTTGGTCACAACAGGAGAATCAGCAAAGAAACTCCTAGAGAGGGCGTCTGCCTTGACATTCTTAGTGCCCGGAAGAAAAGAGACCACAAAATCAAAATGTGTGAAAAACAAGGCCCACCTAGCCTGTCTAGGATTCAAGCATTTGGCCGACTCCAGGTAAATCAAATTCTTGTGGTCAGTAAGGACCACGACTTGATGTTTAGCTCCCTCCAACCAATGTCTCCACTCCTCAAATGCCCATTTCATGGCTAACAGTTCCCGATTCCCCACATCATAGTTACGTTCGGATGGGGAGAACTTTCGGGAAAAGAAAGCACAGGGATTCATTTTAGATGTTACAGGATCCTTTTGGGACAAAACAGCTCCTGCACCAATCTCAGAAGCGTCCACCTCTGCCTGAAATGGGAGTGAGACATCAGGTTGCCGCAAAACCGGAGCAGAAGTGAACCTTCGCTTCAGCTCCTGAAAGAAACAGCCTCCGGAGACCAATTCAGCACATCAGCACCCTTCTTAGTCAAATCAGTCAATGGTTTGGCAATACCAGAAAAATTAGCTATAAATTTACGATAAAAATTAGCAAAACCCAAAAACTTCTGGAGGGCCTTCAAAGAAGTGGGCTGAACCCAATCATAAATGGCCTGTACCTTGACCGGGTCCATTTCAATAGTTGACGGAGACAAAATAAATCCCAAAAATGAAATCCTCTGTACACCAAAAAGGCATTTCGATCCCTTGACATACAGGGAATTCTCCCTCAAAATCCGGAACACAGTCCGAACATGTTCCACATGAGAGTCCCAATCCTTGGAAAAGATCAAAATATCATCCAGATAGATGATCAAAAATTTATCCACCAAGTCTCGGAAAATATCATTCATGAAGCACTGGAAGACAGAAGGGGCATTAGTGAGCCCAAAAGGCATCACCAGGTACTCAAAATGTCCCTCCGGAGTATTAAACGCCGTCTTCCATTCATCCCCATGCTTAATGCGAATAAGATTATACCCCCCCTGAGGTCAAGCTTTGTAAACCAGCAAGCACCTTTAACTCTGGAGAATAGATCAGAAATCAGGGGTAACGGATACTGATATTTAACAGTAATTTTGTTGAGGGAACGATAGTCAATACAAGGCCTTAATGACCCATCTTTCTTAGCCACGAAAAAAACCCCAGCACCTAAGGGTGAAGAGGATGGTCTAATATGACCCTTCTCCAACGACTCCTTAATATAGGATCGCATAGCCTCATGCTCGGGTACAGATAAATTGAAAAGTCAACCCTTGGGAAATTTACACCCAGGGCTCAGCTCAATTGCACAGTCATAACTCCTGTGAGGAGGCAAAGACGCAGACTCATTCTCACTAAATACATCATAAAAATCAGCCAAATAGTCAGGAACATCATGCGACTGGGGAGTGGTTGAGAAAACAGGAGCATCACTAAGGGCACACCGACAACCCCAACTCACCACAGATTTCCAATCCAAAACTGGATTATGGATTTGCAACCAGGGAAACCCCAGAACAATGGTATCATGCAAATTATGCAACACCAAAAATCTGCAATTCTCTTGATGGTCTGGGGCAACCCGCATTACCACCTGGGTACAAAACTGAGGTTTATTCTTCGCCAAAGGAGTAGCATCAATACCCCTCAAAGGGATAGGCGTCCGCAGAGGTGTCATAGGAAATCCACAACGTTTAGCAAAATCCAAGTCCTTCAGGTTCAGAGCTGCTCCCAAATCCACAAAAGCCTTAGCGGAAAATGTGCACAGGGAGCAGATCAGATTAATTGCCAGAAGAAACTTAGGTTGAACACCACCCACAGCAAATGTGTGTGCAAAACGTTTCTCTCGTTTAGGGCAGACAGAAATTATATGAGAGGCATCACCACAGAAGAACCACAGCTTATTACGCCTTCTGAACTCCTGACGCTGCGCCCCAGACAAAACTCTATCACATTGCATAGGTTCAGATATTTGTTCAACAGGTGGCTACACCTCTCGTGCGGTTTTGCGTTCACGCAAACGCCGATCAACCTGAATGGCTAATGACATAGAATTGTCAAGACCAGAGGGAACAGGAAATCCCACCATAGTATCTTTTACGGCTTCTGACAAACCCTTCCGAAAGAGAGCTGCCAAGGCACCATCATTACAGGTAGTAAGGACCGCCCACTTTCGGAATTTTTGACAATACAACTCTGCAGAATCCTGACCCTGGCTCAATGCCAACAGGGCCTTTTCAGCCTGATCAATAGCATTAGGTTTATCATACAACAACCCCAAGGCTTGAAAAAATGCGTTCACATTAGTAAGAATAGGATCATCAGGTTTCAAAGAAAACGCCCAATCCTGAGGATCGCCGCGCAGCAAAGAGATGACAATTTTAACCTGCTGCGTGGAGCTCCCCGACGAGTTAGGCTTCAAGGCAAAAAATAATTTACAATTATTCTTAAAATTCAAAAATGTAGACCGATCCCCAAAAAACACATCAGGAGTAGGGATCTTTGGTTCAGCAGCATATGAATGAGCAAGATAGGCAAAAATTCCCGTACTTCTGCAGTGAGATGCTCCACACGATCAGACAATTGCTTCATCTCCATTGAGAAAGAAAAAAAATTCCCCCTGCGGCCTCAGAGACATAGAGGAAAAAATATATACAAAAAAAATATTCTGACAAACTCTTTTTTTTTCTTTTACAATTCTTTCCTGCTATTGAGTACCCTAGGATCTGCGGTATGGCTGGTGATTCTGTTTTGAATGAGTCACCGAAGGAGGAAAAAACAAAAATACAAGCTAAGTTCAGAAAACCGGAGAGGTTGGTAGCTATCGGATTGCAGACCCCTGATCCTATCCACAACAACTAACAGTAGCCGTGGGGGGTTCCTACGATGCCCTAGACCCCTCGATCACAGCCGGAGAACTAAATAGGCCTAAAGAAAGAAAGGGGAAATCTAAACTGCCCCAGAGCAGACCCCAAAGCAATAGGCAGCCCCCAACATATAATGACGGTGAAGCAAGATGAAAACACTAACACAGATAGAAAGATAGGTTGAGCAAACGATGGGGCCCAAGCTAACTAAAAAGGACAGGATAGAAAAGCTGCTGTCTGCAATCCACAAAAAACCCTACCAAAAAATGTCCCAACCGTCTGATAGGAAAAACAGGCCCTGAAGTTGCTAGGACTTCAAAATGACTATATCAGCACTCAGGTAAATTCTGAAGACAGAGCAAAGAGACAAACTGATCAGAGACAAAAATGGAACTCAGCACACCCCCAACCGGGGATGTCTGAACTCCAAAAAACAAGGTAAACTAAGCAAAACTAATAAGTTCAATAGCAGAGCAAAAACTTATCTTTGGGAAGCAGGAATCAGACTGGTCTCCAAGAATCCAGCAGAGAAATCACCAGCAACTCAGAAGGACGTTGGCTGCCTTATATCCAGTCAGCAGTTCCTGTTACCCAGTCATCATCTACCAGATCAGGTGTTTGGTAATCAGCCTCACTACCTTCCTTCACCAGAAGAGGGAGTTCATCAGACATCGACGGTGAAGGGGAAAATGAACTCACAACATGTCCCCCTGTGTCACAACGCTCACACCCCCACAATTCAGAGAGGGAACCACCACCCTCCTCCTACGAGGATTCTGCCTCTCAGACTTGGTTAATGGTGAGGGTTGAGACTTGCCCCTACTCCATGGCAGCACCTCTGCTGACCCCACTGGAGAAGGAGACGGTTGTAGAATGACAGCAGAGACAGTAGCCCCCAGGCAGCAGCTCTCACACGACTGACCCCAGCCAACTACTTCCTTAGACCGCCAATCTATTACCGGGTTGTGTCTTTTCAACCATGGGAGGCCTAAATCGATAGGTGATGGCATTCTTACCAAGACGTAGCATGACAGGGACTCTTCATGATGAGTCCCTATACGCAGATTTATATTATCCACGACTTGGGTCGACCTTCCCTGGCTAAGTGGGACAGAGTTAATGGCCTGGTTTCTTAGGGGATTGGCTAGCATTCTACATCTCAGGCCACGGGTCTGGAGAAAGTGAGCATCCACCAGATTGACTCCTGCTCCACAATCCACAAGCACCGATAGACCCTCAGTTTCCCCGCCAAGCACCACTTCCGCAGACAGGGTACAAAGAGGGAAAAAATGGAGGAAATATACACTCCCTGGTCGCCTCCCTCCACACGACCAGGGGGACACGGCTTCTTAGCTGGTACAGATGATGTGGCGCGCGCTGGGCACACCCCGATGAAATGACCAGTCTGCTCACAGTGAAAACATGCTCACACACCACGACGAACCGCAGGCGACACCGTTTGGGAACTAACTCCTCCCACTTGCATGGGTTTGTTTGTCTGCTCTGGTGTGTCCTCTTCCCTAACAAGGACTACAGGGGGCACAATTGGGCATGTCTCTCCCTGAGGTGTCTATCCACCCAGATGGCAAGGGACATGGAGGCCTCTAACGACCTGGGGGCGGCGTACTGCACCAGCGTATCCTGCAACTTAGGGGACAGACCCTGCCCAAAATGACTCCTAAGGGCAGGGTCATTCCACTGTGTGTCAGTGGCCCACCTTCTGAACTCTGAGCAGTACTCCTAAGCAGGCCATCCCCCCTGCTTGATCTTACAGAGTCTGGTTTCTGCCAGGGAGACGCCATCAGGATCTCCATACAACAGCGCCAGAGCTGCAAAAAACCCGTCCACCGACTGTAACGATGGTGAATCGGTCGGCAGGGAGAAGGCCCAGTATCGGGGATCACCCTTATGAAGGGACACAATTATCCCCACATGCTGTTCCTCAGTCCCTGATGAACGGGGGCGGAGCCGGAAATATAATTTTCAGGCCTCCTGAAACAAGAAATTTTTCTCTCCCTACAGAAAACCTGTCAGGGAGAGATATCTTGGGTTCTGGCTGAGCCTGCACCTGAGCCGAGGCCAAGAACCTCACTAACTGCTGCAGCTGCTGCACCACCTCACCCCGCAGCACCATAAGTTCATCAGTGAGGGAGCCAAGCAGTTGGGCAAAGGCTTGCATTTGGGCCATGGCTCACCAGACAAAATGGGACGGTTGTTGGGCAGTAGCAGGTAAACAGGAGGCAAGGAACCAGGGCCCCTGAACTGCCCCATAGGCTAGGGGGGTGCCCTGACTTTCCTTAACTTGGGGGTACACTTGATGGTAGTGAGGCCCAAGTCCCCGATCTGTCCCTATCTCATGTTTAGCCCTGAGCTAAACCCCCAACCCCCTCCCCAGGAGGTGAGACAGGTAAAACAGTGAACTGCACCACAAACCAAAGGAAAGATAAAATAGACACCACCGGGTTATATCAACTGAAAAACAAAACTTAGCTTTATCTGCTGCTAAGCACCGAACAGCAGAGTAGGCACCAGAACAAGGAAATAGCTGGAGCTCCACTGCAACACAGCCTGCACCTGACTCCAGCTTGGTTGGGCTCCAAAGAGGAATAATATCACCAACAGTTAGCTGGTGCACCTGGTGACCTTATATAGGAATGTGGGAGTGGTTTTCACCTGCCTCAACAGATAGACCAGCCATGCAATTACACCAGTGGCCACTGGGGGGAAAAACCCACCAGCAGACTCACTAAACTTGTAGTAACACCAGCGGCCACCGGGGGCAAAAACTAATATTAACCCCGATGGCCTGAAAGGAAAAAAGTTTATATATGAGAAGCCCACACTGACAAAGATCCAGAAATGGATTGTGACAGGTTCTTCAGCTGAATGTTGTTATCTGGTGCCTTACTCTGCTGTGCGGTGCATTGCAGCAGAGAAAGCTAAGTGTGATTTTTGTTACCCTGTTCCTTTTTGCTGTCTGTCTATCCATCCTTACCTTGTGTTGTATTTGTGCAGTGGTGGGACCACTGTCTTCACTTGCCAATTCCTTAGTTAGGGATAGGTGCAGGGCAAGTGAGGGCTAAGGTATCCTGCTCGCGACAGGTTAAAAGAACCTGTATAGGGACGCTACTAAGAGCAGGGCACATCCTCAGGAGAGTGCAGGAGATGTCTATTTCCCCATTCCCTATCGCATGACCCACCGTTGTAATTGTTTCCCCGGTGTTCCCTTGGTATGGTTTTTGTTTTACCGTTTTGTGACCAACTGATTGTTGGGTCGTGTCACACAGGGCCAGTCACTTCGTGACACTCCTCTAGGCCTGTGTTTGTTGGGCTGCAGTGCTGTACTTGTGCGGGACTTTCAGCCCAAAAAGATATATATAGTGACCTCCTGTTAATGCCACTCCCGTTTAATGCTGGTCTTCTACATTTATGTGCCATGTGCTTTTCCACCCAGGTTTCAGTCTTACACAGAATATTAATTTGAGTAATTACAAATGCTCTATATATATGCTACTAGTTCGAAAATCTTACCCACCCTTCTGTTTATAAAGGGAAATTTGATATCATACCTCTGTTAGCACACGTCATATACTGCTGACATACACAGCACCCCAGTAGGTAGGCAGAACACCTGGGTACAAAAGCTGTGTCTGAGGGTAAAATCACTGCCCCTTTCCCTGTGTTACATCCTTCCCAATCTACTGTCCAGGAAACAGGCGCTGATGCCTCTTGTCCACAACCTGCAGTTTCGCATTCAGTATGAACATTCAGCAACCACGTCCACTTTTTGGTCCTATTGCAGTGTTCAGTTTTCTCTTGTCAGCATATGTCTCTTCTAAAATTGTTTCTTAGATAGGACATGCATATTCATTGGCCTTTAATTTGTACGGTTCTGGCTAAAGACCATTCCTGGCTTTTCCAGGCTTCTAAATGAGACTTGTGTCTCTTTATCAAACCATCGCTTCCCTTAAATTTTCTAACTTTTGGCAAAAAAAATGATGATGCGGTATTGGCCAGATTCTGTACATTTTAACCCTTCATGAAATGCACTGTACATGTACTGTACGTCGGATGTCGTGTCACTCCCTTTGATGTGGGCTCTGGTACTGATTCCACATCTTTTCCAGCACATGTCAGGTGTTTTGAACAGCTAACATGTGCCTGCCACAGCCATGGGTGGAATCGCAATCCACCCACAGCTGTTAACCCGTTATATGCCGCTGTCAATCTCTGATGGTGGCAATTAATGTGATCGCGCCGGAAGCGCGTCACTAATCCCGGTCACTTGAACGCAGGTCACCGATGGCTCAGCATGACAACCAGACGTCTCCAGTAGAACTTTATGGTTGTCATAGCCAGATTGCTATGAGCATCACCTGATGGTTATCGCTCATAGCAAGTGAGCATTTCTGCTACACACAGTTGATCTGGTCATCGCCTGTATGTAGCAGAGCCGATCGGACAACTGTAGCTTGTAGTCTCCCATGGAGACTATTGAAACATGAAAAAAGTAAAAAAAAAAAAAAAGGTTTTTTAGAATATTTTAAAAAAATAAAAATAAATAATAGTTCAAATCACCCCCCATTCGACCCATTCAAAATTAAACAATTCTATATGGTATCACTGCATTCAATATCACCCAATCTTTCAAGCTATAAAAAGAATTACCGTATATACTCGTGTATAAGCCGAGATTTTCAGCACATTTTTTAGTGCTGGAAATGCCCCCTCGGCTTATACACGAGAGTCATGGTGCAGAAACTAGCGGGGGAGGGGAGCAGTGGCAGGAGCAGGTGGCTGGGACATCATACTCACCCTCCTGTGCAATCGCTGAACGTCCCCTGGATCCCCTGTTGTCCCAAGGCTGGCAGCTTCCTGCATTGAGTGGTCACATAGTACCTCTCATTAAGGTCATGAATATGGACGCGTCTCCACTCCCATAGGCGTGGCGTCCATATTCATGACCTTAATGAGTGGTACCATGTGACCACTCAGCACAGGAGAGATGCAGGAAGTCGGGACAATGGAGGATGCAGGGGACATTCAGCGATTGCACAGAAGGGTGAGTATGACTGAGAAGAATGGGGGAAGCACGGAGGAGCACGGGGGAAGCACAGAGGAGGATGAAGGAAGCACAGGAGGACGGGGGAAGCATGGAGGAGGACGGGGAAGCACGGAGGCGGATGGGGAAGCACGGAGGAACACAGAGCAGGATGGGGGAGTATAGAGGAGGACGTGGGAATCACAAAGCAGGATGGGGAGCACAGAGAAGGACCGGGGAGCACAGAGGAGCACGGAGCAGGACGGGGGGAGCACTGAGGAGGATGGGGATGCACTTAGGAGCAAGGAGGAGGATGGGGAACACTGAGGAGCATGGAGGAGGACAGGGAGCACTGAGGAGGACGGGGGAGCATGGGGGGAGGACAGGGAGCTGAGCCATACATAAAAGGATGGGACGGGGGAGCCGAGCCATGCATACTGGAAGGGGGGAGAGCCACACAGAGCAGGACAGGGATGAGGGGACAATGCATACGCGGCTTATACTCAAGTCAATAAGCTTACCCAGTTTTCCATGGCAAAATTAGGGGCCTCGGCTTATAGGCGAGTATATACAGTAATCTGATTGGTAAACTCTGCATAATGTAAAAAAAAAAAGAGAGAAAAAAAGCCAGAATAAGGTTTTTTTTTTGCTCGCCGCAATAACACGTGATCAAAAGATCGTATCCACACCAAAAATGTTAGCTCAGCAAACAAAACATAAAACCTCACCCAGCCCCAGATCACAAAAAATGGAGACTCTACGGATCTTGGAAAATTACGCAATTTATTTCATTTTATTTTTTTAACAGACTTTGGATTTTTTTCACCATTTAAATTACAAAACTATCTATACATGTTTTGTATCAACAAACTCTTAATGACCTGGAGAATCATAACGGCAGGTCAGTTTTAGTATTTGTTGAACATGGTAAAAAAATTTTTAAAAAACTGTTGCGCAATTGCACTTTGTTTGCAATTTCACCGCACTTGGAATTTTTTCCCATTTTTGAGTACGCAACATTGTAAATCCAATGGTGTATTTTAAAAGTACAACTCATTCTGCAAAAATTAAGCCCTCATATGGCCATATTGTCTGAAAAATAAAAAAGCTATGGCTCTGAGAAGAAGGGGAGCAAAAAACAGAAACACAAAAATGAAAAAGGGCTGCGGCGTGAAGTGGTTAAGCAGGTCTATGGGACTGGGTTAATATGCTCCACAGATCTATTCAGGCCGCAACCTTACACATATTGGAACATACAAAAAAAACCCTGTTTGGGAGAGAACAGACAAATTGCGGCGCCCTAAGTGCGTAAACACAATTTTATAGTCTTTAAAGGGTGCACAATTTTATGCACTCACCTGATAGAAGACTAATATGGCTTTAGATTGTGTATCCGCAAAAATCCTTCTGGGATACATTTCAATAGACAGGGTTTGCAGCTTGCCTTAGGTGGATCCAAGTGAAAGAGCCAGATTCAGGTTCACACAGGATGAGTAAATCAAGAAAAGCACATCCAGCCCATGAATGGCAGCGCTTCCCAGGACTCACATCCAAAGATGATATTTCATATTTTTTTATTTGATAAGTTAAAATAGAGGAGTTACAACGCGTTTTGGATACAGTGTATATCCTTCATCAGGTATCATAAAAACTAAAAACACAGTACAAATCCTAATAGTATAAAATTCAGTTACACATATATATAGTAGCAAATAGAGTTGAGCGACTTTTGGTTTTTTAGGGTCGCGATTCGTTTCGTGAAACCCGACTTTTCCAAAAGTCGGGTCGAGCAAGATCGTCCGATTATAGGGAAAAGTCGGGGTCGTCCCGAAACACGAAACCCAATGTAAGTCAATGGGGAATAAAAGTCGGCAGTGAGAGGAGGACAGGAAACACACCTACAGTGCCCATTTGAATGCCAAAAGCATCAATTCTTCTTACTTAAGCTTGTCAACCTTAATTAACTTCATAATACAAGTTACGCACTGAAAAATGGGGGTTATTTGGCTAAAGTTGTGGGGGGGGGAGGGCTGGCTGCAGCTTTTCATGTGCCCTGGGCGAAAGAGCGCCCCTTTAACACATACCACAACTCATCATGCTCCGATACGGCAGATAAATAGCGGTATAGTACAATGAAAAATACCTCACTTTTTACATCTCATGACGAGGCCCATCTATTTCTCCATACAGAATCATTGGTCACATATAATGTTTGAAACAGTATATGATGAGCTCCACATAATGCTACAGTATATGTTGGTCCCCATGGATGAAGCTCCACTGTCTTATGGGTCCAAATAATGCTCCAAACATAATGGGCCCCATTTCTAATGCTCTAGTGTATAATGGGCCCTGTAAATGCTGCTCCAGTGTCTGATGTCCACCTTTGGAATGTTCCAGTGTATGGTGGGCCCCATCTATCATTCTCCAGAGTATAGTGCTCCCCAAAAATTGCTGTCCCAACATTGAAAACAATCAAATAAGTCTCCTCGCTAGGGAATCCCTGTACTTGTCTGGACAGGTGCTGTAGCTTGCTTAACAGCTCGCCAGCCGTTCTCACGCCCAGTATGGATTGCACGTGATGGCACAAAGGTTAGAAAGGGTACCGTATCCCTGGATAACATGTATGGATAGCGTACACATTCAAAATATATGTCTCAGGAGGCAGGCTCAGACGGTGTTAGGCCCAGTATGGATTGCACATGATTGCACAAAGGTTAGAAAGGGTACCGTATCCCTGGATAACATGTATGGATAGCGTACACATTCAAAATATATGTCTCAGGAGGCAGGCTCAGACGGTGTTAGGCCCAGTATGGATTGCACGTGATTGCACAAAGGTTAGAAAGGGTACCGTATCCCTGGATAACATGTATGGATAGCGTACACATTCAAAATATATGTCTATACAGCATGAGGCAGGCTCAGACGGTGTTAGGCCCAGTATGGATTGCACGTGATTGCACAAAGGTTAGAAAGGGTACCGTATCCCTGGATAACATGTATGGATAGCGTACACATTCAAAATATATGTCTCAGGAGGCAGGCTCAGATGGTGTTAGGCCCAGTATGGATTGCACGTGATTGCACAAAGGTTAGAAAGGGTACCGTATCCCTGGATAACATGTATGGATAGCGTACACATTCAAAATATATGTCTATACAGCATGAGGCAGGCTCAGACGGTGTTAGGCCCAGTATGGATTGCACGTGATTGCACAAAGGTTAGAAAGGGTACCGTATCCCTGGATAACATGTATGGATAGCGTACACATTCAAAACATATGTCTATACAGCATGAGGCAGGCTCAGACGGTGTTAGGCCCAGTATGGATTGCACGTGATTGCACAAAGGTTAGAAAGGGTACCGTATCCCTGGATAACATGTATGGATAGCGTACACATTCAAAATATATGTCTATACATCAGGAGGCAGGCTCAGACGGTGTTAGGCCCAGTATGGATTGCACGTGATTGCACAAAGGTTAGAAAGGGTACCATATCCCCAGATAACATGTATGGATAGCGTACACATTCAAAATATATGTCTATACATCAGAAGGCAGGCTCAGACGGTGTTAGGCCCAGTATGGATTGCACGTGATTGCACAAAGGTTAGAAAGGGTACCATATCCCCAGATAACATGTATGGATAGCGTACACATTCAAAATATATGTCTATACATCAGGAGGCAGGCTCAGACGGTGTTAGGCCCAGTATGGATTGCACGTGATTGCACAAAGGTTAGAAAGGGTACCGTATCCCCTGATAACATGTATGGATAGCGTACACATTCAAAATATATGTCTATACATCAGGAGGCAGGCTCAGACGGTGTCAGGCACAGTATGGATTTGACGGCCCAGATTACACAGCGGAGGAGCAGGGAGAGGTAAAGATTGCAAACGCTGGGGCCCTGCCCAAGCAAGGGGGGCCCACTCGTGGGCGTCGGTACTGGCACTGGGCCCCTCATAGTACAGCGGTGTGTCTGACGGCGGGTGTGCACCACCACCGTCAGAGACACTTGATTGCACTATGAGGGACCCTGTGCCAGTGCCCGCGCCCAAGAGTCGGCCTACCCACCTGTCCAGGGCAACGGCACTCGCACGGTGTCGTGCGCTAGGTGGTGACCCCGGCCATGGGGGGGGAGGCAGCACAGTTAGGGAGTTTTAGAAAGTGGCATATGTTGATGTTGGACATTCAGCTGATGCAAAAGGCGAAATAGGTGAAGTCCCAGGAAGAGGTGGACCAAAGCAAGCCATTTTTCTGTCACCCTATGTGTCATCAGGGGAAGGTGGGACAAAATCCTTGGAAACCCATGCATGGTTCATTTTAATGAAGGTTAGATCATCCACATTTTGGGTTGACAGACGGGTCCTTTTTTCTGTCAGGATTGATCCAGCTGCACTGAAGACTCTTTCCGATTGCACACTTGCAGCTGGGCAAGCGAGCTCCTGTAAGGCATATTGGGCCAATTCAGGCCAGGTGTCTAGTTTAGCGGCCCAATAGTCAAAGGGGAATGACCTGTGTGGGAGAACATCGATATGGGAGGAAAAGTAGTTTGTAACCATAGTTGACAACTGCTGTCTCCTGTCACTTTCCATCGATGCAGTATTACCAGTTGTGTGAGCGGTATTTGAAAAATCAGTCCACAACATTGTCATGAAACCCCTGTCTCCAACGCCACTTCTGCTGTGTGCACCACGAACACCTCTGCCAAGCTGCCCCCGGCCCGTACGGCTCGTGTGAGAACCATCACCGCTGCTGTGTGCTGGGAATGCCTCAAGCAACCGATTTACCAGAGTTGCTTGTTTATTAGCCAATATTAGGTCAAGGTTCTCCTGTGGCATGATGTTTTGTAATTTGCCTTTATAGCGTGGATCCAGGATGCTGGCCAACCAGTAGTCGTCATCGTTCATCATTTTGGCAATGCGGGGGTCCCTTTTTAGGATCTGCAAGGCATAATCTGACATGTGGGCCAATGTTCCCGGTGTCAATGATGCACTGCGAGTGCTGGTTGGAGGAGCACTTTCTGGCAAATCCACATCCCTCCAGTCATGCACAAACCCTGTACCAGACCTTGCCACGCCAACATTTTCACTTGCCCCACGAGATGCATCCTCCTCCCCTAAGTAATCATCCCCATCATCATCCTCCTCCTCCTCTTCTTCCTCCACCTCGTCCAGGAGAGGTCCCTGAGCAGACAATGGCTGAATGTCATCAAGGATTCCCTCCTCCTCATCCTCCTCATCAACATTGGCTGCAGATGCCTGCTCCTTAAGGTGCGTCAAAGTTTGCATGAGCAGACGCATAAGTGGGATGCTCATGCTTAGGATGGCGTCGTCTGCGCTTACCAGCCGTGTGCATTCCTCAAAACACTGAAGGACTTTACAGAGGTCTTTCAGCTTCGACCACTGCACACCTGTCAACTCCATGTCTGCTCTCAAAGTGCCTGGCCGTGTATCCTCCCACAAATGCATTATGGCCTGCCTCTGCTCGCACAGCCGCTCCACCATGTGCAGGGTGGAGTTCCACCTTGTTGCAATGTCGATAATGAGGCGGTGGTTGGGAAGGTGGAGCAATCGCTGCAGCTTCTGCATACGAACGGAGTGTACAGGCGACCGGCGGATGTGCGCGCACAGTCTTCGCACCTTCTGGAGCAGGGCTGTTAACTCCGGATAATTTTTGAGGAAGCACTGCACCACCAGGTTCAAGGTGTGAGCCAAGCAAGGTATGTGGCTGAGTTTTGAAAGGGCTATGGCTGCCACAAACTTACGGCCGTTATCACTAACTACCTTGCCTGCCTCAAGATGTACACTGCCCAGCCATGACTCAGTTTGTCGCTTCAAGTACTCGGCCAGTACCTCGGCGGTGTGTCTGTTGCCCAAACACATCATCTGCAACACAGCCTGCTGACGCTTTCCACTAGCTGCTCGATAGGGGGACACATCGTGTGCAACAGTGGCAGCTGCAGATGGAGTGCTCGTACGACTGCGCTCTGTGGACGAGCTTTCGCTTCTGGAGGAGGAGGGTCGAACGCCTACTGCCAACTGTTTCCTATACCGTGGGCTAGGCAGCACTGTCCCACCACCGCTGTCCCCTGTGGACCCTGCATCCACCACATTAACCCAGTGCACAGTGATGGACACGTAACGGCCCTGGCCATGCCGACTGGACCATGCATCAGTTGTGAGGTGCACCTTTCCGCTCACTGACTGCTTGAGTGCATGGACAATGCGGTCTTTCACATGATGGTGGAGGGCTGGGATGGCTTTGCGAGAGAAGAAGTGGCGACTGGGCAGGTCATAGCGTGGTACTGCATAGGCCATGAGTTCGCGGAAAGCTGCGCTTTCCACCAACCGAAAGGGCATCATCTCAAACGAGATTAGTTTGGCAATGTGGGCGTTCAAACCCAGTGTACGCGGATGAGAGACTGAGTACTTTCTTGACCTACTCATAGTGTCTGGGAGGGTGAGCTGGACTTGAGAGCTGCATATGGTGGAAGTAGCGGTGGACAGGGCGGACTGAGAGAGGGTTGATGATGGTGATGGAGTTGTTGTTCTTTCTGATGGCCTAGAATCAGTCTTTCGTTGATATAACAGTGGGATTCCCTGACTGCTGTGGCATTGCAACGACACCTCAACATTTGCTGCTGTGCTAACCGGTGGGCTTACAGTGGGGGAAACAATGTAGCGTTGCTGACTACCTTCGTTGTGATCAGTTGCGCATGTGGCACTTGATGTTTGGTGTTGTGTCCACGCTTGCAAGTGCATGCTGGTTAAATGTCTAAGCATGCAACTGGTATTCAAATTTTTCAGATTTTTCCCTCGGCTAAAGGTCTTTGCGCACTTCTTACAGATAACCTTGGCCTGATCATGAGGATTTTGTTCAAAAAAGTGCCACACTGCACTCTTCCTACTTTGGCAGACATTTTGCGGCCTAGCACGCTGTGATCTTTTGACCCTCTGGACAAGCTGTGCAGCAACTCTTTTGATGTTTGGAACCTGTCTTTGGAGTGCTCCGGGCCTGCCAGATAACAGCTGTTGCGATGTCGATGTCTGCTGTGGATGCTCCTCATCTGAGCTATTGGAAGCAGCACCCTCTTCCCCCAATGGATGCCAATCTGGGTCAACAACTGGGTCATCCATCACCTCCTCTTCTATTTCATGTGCACCTTCCTCTGTGTCACCGTGTATGGTGGTATAGTGTGCAGGAAGGGGCAACTGAGTCTCATCAGGGTCAGAATCTGGCTCTGTACACTGCGAGGACAATGTAGTGCTCTGAGTGAATGTACCAGCAGAATCATCCATCAGCGGCTGTGCATCAGTGCACTCCATGTCAGATTCATCTTGGCCTGGGTAATTCACCATTTCACTTGATAATCCAGGCATGGTATGTGAAAACAGCTCCATGGAGTAATCAGTAGTATGGCCTGCGTCATCCTTCAATCTTGGTTGGGGTGAAGGACACAAGGAAAGGTGTGGTTCATGAACATGAGCCTCCAATGACGACTCAGTGCTTTTACTTTTTACAACTGAAGAAGAGGAGGCGATAGAGCTGGAGGCTGAGTCAGCAATGTAAGACAAAACTTTTTCCTGATGCTCTGGCTTTAAAAGCGGTTTGCCAACTCCTAGAAAACTAAGCGTTCGAGGCCTTATGTAGCCAGACGATGACGCAGGCTCAACACCTCCTGCATTCGGTCCTATTTTGCTCTTGCCACTACCATCAGATCCACCACCAACACCATCATTACCAGCTGCCAACCCCCGCCAAATTCCACGGCCTCTTCCACCAGCCTTCCTCATTTTTGGTAGAAATGTAGACAAAATCCAACAAACTATATAGTAATGTAAAACAAGGTACAAGGTGTCTATAGGACAGGGGAGATTTTGAATTTCTGCAGACACTTGTGGACACTGGACACTTTTGGATTGTGTGAGGCCCACTGAGTATCTGAGTGCTCTGTCACAGGCTCGATGGCAGAGCTGTGACCAAAGTGACTAGAGGATAAGGGAGATTTTTAATTTCTGCACACACTTGTGGACACTGGACACTTATGGATTGTGTGAGGCCCACTGAGTATCTGAGCGCTCTGTCACAGGCTCGATGGCAGAGCTGTGACCAAAGTGACTAGAGGATAAGGGAGATTTTTAATTTCTCTACACACTTGTGGACACTGGACACTTATGGATTGTGTGAGGCCCACTGAGTATCTGAGCGCTCTGTCACAGGCTCGATGGCAGAGCTGTGACCAAAGTGACTAGAGGATAAGGGAGATTTTTAATTTCTGCACACACTTGTGGACACTGGACACTTATGGATTGTGTGAGGCCCACTGAGTATCTGAGCGCTCTGTCACAGGCTCGATGGCAGAGCTGTGACCAAAGTGACTAGAGGATAAGGGAGATTTTTAATTTCTGCACACACTTGTGGACACTGGACACTTATGGATTGTGTGAGGCCCACTGAGTATCTGAGCGCTCTGTCACAGGCTCGATGGCAGAGCTGTGACCAAAGTGACTAGAGGATAAGGGAGATTTTTAATTTCTGCACACACTTGTGGACACTGGACACTTATGGATTGTGTGAGGCCCACTGAGTATCTGAGCGCTCTGTCACAGGCTCGATGGCAGAGCTGTGACCAAAGTGACTAGAGGATAAGGGAGATTTTTAATTTCTGCACACACTTGTGGACACTGGACACTTATGGATTGTGTGAGGCCCACTGAGTATCTGAGCGCTCTGTCACAGGCTCGATGGCAGAGCTGTGACCAAAGTGACTAGAGGATAAGGGAGATTTTTAATTTCTGCACACACTTGTGGACACTGGACACTTATGGATTGTGTGAGGCCCACTGAGTATCTGAGCGCTCTGTCACAGGCTCGATGGCAGAGCTGTGACCAAAGTGTCTAGAGGATAAGGGAGATTTTTAATTTCTGCACACACTTGTGGATACTGGACACTTATGGATTGTGTGAGGCCCACTGAGTATCTGAGCGCTCTGTCACAGGCTCGATGGCAGAGCTGTGACCAAAGTGACTAGAGGATAAGGGAGATTTTTAATTTCTGCACACACTTGTGGACACTGGACACTTATGGATTGTGTGAGGCCCACTGAGTATCTGAGCGCTCTGTCACAGGCTCGATGGCAGAGCTGTGACCAAAGTGACTAGAGGATAAGGGAGATTTTTAATTTCTGCACACACTTGTGGACACTGGACACTTATGGATTGTATGAGGCCCACTGAGTATCTGAGCGCTCTGTCACAGGCTCGATGGCAGAGCTGTGACCAAAGTGACTAGAGGATAAGGGAGATTTTTAATTTCTGCACACACTTGTGGACACTGGACACTTATGGATTGTGTGAGGCCCACTGAGTATCTGAGCACTATGTCACAGGCAGAAATTGGCTAGTGTATCACAAACTACAAGGTGTATGTAGAATTGGGCAGAATTGGAATCTCCCTAGAGTGCAGGTCTGTAAGAACGGAACATGTCCTCGACTTATTCTCACAGAGTGACTCACTGATAGCTTCACTGTGGCTGTGATAACAGCCGTTACACGGTACTGTGTGAGGAGCGTACACCGCTGTATGGTGTGAAAAAATGCACGCTCAGTACCTCAGCAGGACAAAAAAAAAAATTGTGATTGCTTTTAAAAAAGCAGTTTGCGGAGCAGTGGGTAAACAGCAATGCAGGAATGTCAGGAAGCCTTAGAAGGCAGCCCAACAACCAACACCACTGATACACCACTATATAGCCTCCCCTTGCACTGCACAGTGACTGGTGTGTTGTACAGGCAAAATCGCTAGCAGCAGAAGCAGTTTTTTTTTCTTCTTCTCAGCAGGACAAAAAAAAAAATTGTGATTGCTTTTAAAAAAGCAGTTTGCGGAGCAGTGGGTAAACAGCAATGCAGGAATGTCAGGAAGCCTTAGAAGGCAGCCCAACAACCAACACCACTGATACACCACTATATAGCCTCCCCTTGCACTGCACAGTGACTGGTGTGTTGTACAGGCAAAATCGCTAGCAGCAGAAGCAGTTTTTGGTGTCTTCTTCCCTGCCTAACGCTCTCCCTACAAAATCAGCAGCAGCAGCAGCTCTCCCTATTCTGAGATCAGCATGAGTAACATGGCGGTCGGCGTGCACGCCCTTTTATACCCCCTGTGACGCCCCCCAAAGCAAGCCAATCACTTGCATGCCCTTCTGAAAGATGGTGGTGACCCGTGCCTATGTCATCACTTTGCCCACAGTGTCCGTGGATCCTGATTGGCTGAAAAAGTGCGCAAAACAAACTTTTGAAACGCGACTTTGGCGCGTAAGTCGCCGACCTCGTGGCCGACCTCATCCTAGGGTCGGGTTTCGTTTCATGAAACCCGACTTTGCCAAAAGTCGGCGACTTTTGAATTTTTTCGACCCGTTTTGCTCAACTCTAGTCATCACGTTGCCCACAGTGTCCGTGGATCCTGATTGGCTGAAAAAGAGCGCAAAACAAACTTTTGAAACGCGACTTTGGCGCGTAAGTCGCCGACCTCGTGGCCGACCTCATCCTAGGGTCGGGTTTCGTTTCATGAAACCCGACTTTGCCAAAAGTCGGCGACTTTTGAATTTTTTCGACCCGTTTCGCTTAACTCTAGTCAGGAATCCAAGCGAAGGTCAGCTTCAAACAATCGGAAGAGAGGAAGAGGTACAAAAACAGCAGGCAATAGAATGGTCAGAAATCCAGGCTGAGGTCAAAGTTAACTATAGCAAATTACACAGTAGCAAATTGGGGAACCAAGAATATATCCGGCAGCGTGCAAGACCAGTCCCAAGGTATTTGAGGGATCAGGTCATCCCTCACAGGTTCCCAGACTGATGATGTAATTAGGACCGCCCCCAGAACCAGGCCAGATGGAGATGCAGTACGCACTACATGACTGACAGAGGGGCGGAGCCTGCGCCCACCAGATGCCAGCGCAGGAGCCTCTTCTCTGTCACCACCCTCACCCAGGGGTGAACCACGGTGCCTCCCAGTGGTCGAGGCAGGAATGGCCGTCCCCGAGCCCGACAGCAATGTGACGGTCTGGCGCCTCCTAGTGGCCGAGACCAGAACAGCAGCCCCGAGTCTGGCGGCGACGTGTCAATCCTGCGCCTCCTAGTGGCAGAAGCCGGACCAGCAGGCCCTGAGTCTGATAGCGACGTGACAGTACCCCCCCTTCTAAGAGGGGCCTCCGGACCCTCAAAACCCGGTTTGTCAGGGTGAAGGAGGTGAAACCTTCTAATTAACCCCTTGGCATGGATGTCACCAGCGGGGACCCAGGACCTCTCCTCTGGACGTAGCCCTTCCAATGTACTAAATATTGCATGGACCCTTTCACCAAATGGGAATCAAGGATACCCTGGACTTCATACTCCAAGGCACCCTTGACCAAAACTGGAGGAGGAGGCGACTGGACAGGATGGATTGGAAAGCGGTACATCTTGAGGAGGGATTTGTGAAAAACATTGGGTATTTTGAAAGACTGAGGGAACTTTAAACGAAAGACTACCGGGTTAATTACCTCTAATATCTCATAGGGACCAATAAATCTGGGACCAAGTTTGGCAGATGATACCTTAAGCTTAATGTTCTTGGTAGACAGCCAAACTTTGTCCCCAACTCCCAGGTGCGGCCCCTTGGACCGCCGTCTATTTGCGGCCGAAGCCTGTTCACCTCCGACCAGATGGTCCTTAAGTGATGTATGGATTTCTCTACCCCCGGGAGCTCCGACATCTTAGCCGAAAATGAACCAAAACAGGGGTGCAAACCATAATTGCAGAAGAACGGGGTGGCTTTGAAGGATTCTTGGTACTGGTTATTTAGGGCGAATTCGGCTAACGGGAGATGTTCCACCCAATCGGATTGATGTTCCGGGACATAGCAGCGGAGATACTGCTCTAGGGCCTGGTTGGTGCGCTCACTTTGACCATTGGTCTCAGGGTGGTAAGCGGAGGAGAAGGATAAATCAACGCCAATGCGTTTGCAGAATGCTTTCCAGAATTTAGAAATGAACTGGGTACCTCGGTCGGACACGATATTCACCGGAGAGCCATGCTGTCGTATTACATGAATGACGAACAACTTACTCAAAGTTTCTGAATTGGGTAGTCCAGACAGGGGAACAAAATGGCACTGCTTACTGAACCTGTCTACCACCACCCAGATACATGTCTTCCCTTCTGAGGGCGACAGGTCATTAATGAAGTCCATGGAGATGTGAGTCCATGGACTCTGTTATGATGAGTCACCGAAGGAGGAAAAAACAAAATACCAGAAAAACCAGAGAGGTTGGCAGCTATCGGATAGCAGACCCCTGAACCTATCCACAACAACTAGCAGTAGCCGTGAGGGGTTCCTACGGTGCCCTAGACCCCTCGATCACAGCCGGAGAACTACATAGCCTAAAGACAGAAAGGGGAAAAACTAAACTGCCCCAGAGCAGATCCCAAAGCAATAGGCAGCCCCCAACATATAATGACAGTGAAGCAAGATGAAAACACTAACACAGAGAGAAAGATAGGTTGAGCAAATGATGGGGCCCAAGCTAACTACAATAGGACAGGATAGGAAAGCTGCTGTCTGCCATCCGCAAAAACCCTATCAAAATGAGCCAACCGACTGATAGTAAAAACAGGCCCTGAAGTCGCTAGGCTTCAAAAGACTATATCAGCACTCAGGTATATTCTGAAGACAGAGCAAAAGATCAACAGATCAGAGACAAAAATGGAATTCAGCTCACCCCCGGCCGGGGATGGCAGAACTCCCAAAAAACAAGGCAAAACAAAAACAAAACTGAAGAGTACAAAGCAGAGCAGAAAAGCTTAGCTTTGAGATGCAGGAATCAGACTGGTCTCCAAGAATCCAGCAGGAAAATCACCAGCCAGGAAGAAGGGCGTCGGCAGCCTTATATCCAGTTCTCAATTCCAGCCACCCAGTCATCATCTAGCTGCCCAGGTGTTTGGTAATCAGTCTCACTACCTTCCTTCACTAGAGGAGGGAGTTCATCAGACCTCAATGGTGAAGGGAAAAATGAACTCACAACAGGACTCTCTGGGGCAGGCAAGCACTGGAGCCAGCCGGCAGGCCGATTATGGGGGGACTTAGCGCAAGCACAGGTTTCGCAAGCTAGCACGTAATCTTTACAGTCCTTAACCATCGTCGGCCACCAAAAATTCCTAGTCACCAGTCTGGTGGTATTATTGACACCAGGATGGCCTGCCAGGGCAGAGTCATGCGACTCCTTCAGAACTTGTAGACGAAACGGGGCTGGAGCGAACAATTTCTGGGGGGGCGTCGTGTCCGGGGCTGGATCCCCTCCAGAAGGTCCAGAGACACGGCCGACACCACGATCCCACTGGCCAGTATTGGAACTGGTTCCGAGTCCTCAGCCTGTGAGGGGCAGAGACTTTGAGAGAGGGCATCAGCCCATACATTTTTAGTCCCTGGATGAAACGTGATCACAAAGTTAAACCTTGAGAAGAACAAAGCCCACCTAGGATTCAGTCTTTAGCTGACTCCAAGTAGGTCAGGTTCTTGTGATCTGTGATCACTGTAAGCTTGTGTTTAGCACCTTCGAGGAAGTGGCGCCATTCCTCGAAGGCCCACTTTATGGCCAACAATTCCCGATTCCCTACATCGTAATTTTTCTCAGTAGGAGAGAATTTTCGGGAAAAGAAGGCACATGGATGGAGTTGAGTGAGGGAGGCAGTGCCTTGGGAAAGCACTGCCGCTACTCCAACCTCAGAGGCATCAACCTCTACCACAAAGGGGCGGGCTAGATCAGGCTGGATTAATATTGGGTTGGCAGAAAAACAATCCTTCAAAACAGAAAATGCCTGAAGTGCCTCAGGCTTCCAATTAACCACGTCTGCCCCCTTCCAGGTCAGATCCGTGAGCGGTTTGGCGATCTCAGAGAAGCCTTTGATAAACTTACGGTAATAATTCGTAAACCCCAAGAATCGCTGCAGCGCTTTTAGAGTTTTGGGCTGCACCCATTCTCTAATGGGTCGGATCTTGGCAGGATCCATGCGAAACCCCTTAGCAGAAATCATGTACCCCAAAAATTTACCTCCTCAGCCATAAAAACACACTTCTCTAGGTTGGCAAATAGAGAATGTTCTCTAAGTCTCTGGAGCACAGAACGGACATGTTGCATGTGTGTAACAACATCAGCAGAGTAGATTAGGATGGCATCTAAATAAACCACTACATATACCCCACAGATAACCCTGAAGATATCATTCACAAAATGTTGGAACACGGCAGGTGCGTTACTTAACCCAAACGGCATAACAAGATATTCAAAATGACCAAGGGGTGTGTTAAACGCGGTTTTCCACTCATCTCCCTTTCTTATGCGGACAAGATTGTAAGCTCCCCGGAGATCAAGCTTACTGAACCAACGGGCTCCCAGTAGCTGATTAAACAGATCAGGGATGAGTGGAAGCGGATACTGATTTTTTACCGTAATAGCGTTCAGCTCACGATAATCAATACAAGGTCTGAGTCCACCATCTTTTTTTTCCACAATGAAAAACCCAGCTCCTACAGGTGAAGTGGAGGGTCTAATAAAACCTTTTTGTAAGCTGTCTGCTATGTAGTCATTCATGGCTACACGCTCTGGACCAGAGAGATTAAACATTCTCCCCTTAGGGAGACGAGCACCTGGGACCAAGTCTATAGGACAGTCATACTCTCTATGAGGAGATAATTTCTCAGACTCCACTATGGAAAAGACATCCTCATAGTCCCTGAATGCATATGGTATAAAGGGGGTTTTAATTTTAATTTGGTTTACTGACAGCGACATACAGTGATTCTGACACTGTGGACTCCAGCGCACAATATCGCCTAGGTGCCAGTCAGTAACAGGATTATGCTGGCGCAACCATGGCATACCTAAAACATCTGCATGTGATAAATTGTGAATAACAAAAAACGACATCTGTTCTGTGTGTAATGCCCCCACTGACATAGCAATTCTTGTAGTAACAAATTTCACTCCACCCTGGACAATAGATGTGCCATTGATCGCAGTGGTGTGAATAGGGGCATTAAGCCTTAGCAAAGGTACACCAAGATTCCTTGCAAGCAAAAAATCCATGAAGTTGCCTGCAGAACGACAATCCACATAAGCCTTCACACACAGAGATTTCTTAGAAAATGAGAGAGACGGGTAACAAAAGTTTAGCCGCATTTGCGGACAATACCTGAGCCTCTGGGCCAGCACGACCAGAGCTGCCCAGAGGCCGATGTCCCAGGAATGTGGATTTCTGCCGCTCAGCATTTCCCTTGAAGTCTCCAGGCTGCAGCATGCTGGTATAGAGAAATGGGAGTGTTCCTTCAGGCTGTGCACTGGAGCAGGTGTTAGGCCAAGAAATCAGCTCAGGCAGGAGAAGGGAAAAAAAAAGTTCAGGAGGCTGCTTTTATATATGATGGACATATATACACAATGCAGTTTTTTGGGCCGGATATAATGTGACGGCCGACTGCGAATCTGGGCTGCAGTAGAGACAGCACCCTGAGTAACCCAGAGACCCTTAACCCCTATACAGGGATCTGGAATTGTAGCAAGGCCCAGGGGGTAGCTGTCTAGTGGAGCAGTGGACCAGAGCAGGACGGCCGCCAAGGGGTTAAAACTAAAACCCGTAATCGAGGTTAGGAGACAGGAGTCGGAGGCCGGAGAGCAGCAGAGGTACGAAGTCAGCATAGAATCATAGAATCATAGAATCGTAGAGTTGGAAGGGACCTCCTGGGCCATCTGGTCCAACCCCCTGCTCAAAGCAGGATTCGCTAAATCATCCCAGTCAGATGTCTGTCCAGCCTCTGTTTGAAGACTTCCATTGAAGGAGAACTCACCACTTCTCGTGGCAGCCTGTTCCACTCATTGATCACTTTAACTGTCAAAAAGTTTTTTCTAATATCTAATCTGTGTCTCCTCCCATTCAGTTTCATCCCATTGCTTCTAGTCTTTCCTTGTGCAAATGAGAATAAAGTTGATCCTTCTACAATGTGACAGCCCTTTAGATATTTGTAGACAGCTATTAAGTCTCCTCTCAGTCTTCTCTTTTGCAAACTAAACATTCCCAAATCCTGCAACCTTTCTTCATAAGACAGGGTTTGCAGACCGGTCACCATTCTGGTCGCTCTTTTCTGAACTTGCTCCAGTTTGTTGATGTCTTTTTTAAAATGTGGTGCCCAAAACTGGACACAATATTCCAGATGAGGTCTGACCAAAGAGGAGTAGAGGGAAATAATGACTTCACGTGATCTAGACTGTATGCTTCTGTTAATACATCCTAGAATTGCATTTGCCTTTTTTGCTGCTGCATCACACTGTTGACTCATATTCAGTCTGTGATCTATTAGTATACCCAAGTCTTTTTCACATGTGCTGTCACTTAGCCCTATTCCTCCCATTCTATATATGCTTTTTTCATTTTTATTGCCCAGATGTAGTACTTTGCATTTTTCCCTGTTAAAAACCATTCTGTTAGTTGCTGCCCACTTCTCCAGTTTATTTAAATCTTTTTGAATCCTCTCTCTCTCTTCTCTAGTATTAGCTATCCCTCCTAGCTTTGTGTCATCAGCAAATTTAATCAGTTTACCCTCAGTTCCTTCATCTAAATCGTTGATAAAGATGTTGAACAATACAGGGCCCAGGACAGAGCCCTGTGGTACCCCACTTGAGACATTCTTCCAACTGGATGTGCAGCCATTTACGACCACTCTTTGGGTCCGATCACTAAGCCAGTTATGAATCCACCTAACAGTTGCCTTGTCCATTCCATACTTAGTCATTTTTTCAATAAGGATTGTATGAGAGACTTTGTCAAATGCTTTGCTGAAGTCAAGATATACTATATCTACAGCATTTCCTTGATCCACCCAATCAGTGATACCGTCATAGAAGGAAATTAAGTTAGTCTGACATGACTTATTAGTTAGAAACCCATGCTGACTCTGTTTAATCACTTCATTCTTATCCAGGTATTGACATACATGTTGTTTAATAATTTGTTCAAAGATCTTTCCTGGTATAGAAGTCAGACTCACCGGCCTATAGTTGCCTGGGTCCACCTTCTTCCCCTTTTTGAAGATAGGAACAACATTTGCTCTTCTCCAGTCTTCTGGCACTTCTCCTGTTCTCCAAGAATTTTCAAAGATTATGGAGAGGGGTTCAAAAATTTCTTCTGCTATCTCCTTCAGTACTCTGGGGTGTAATTCATCTGGACCTGGAGACTTGAATTCATTTAGGTTAGCTAAGTGTTTCCTCACTATCTTTCTGTTTATAGATATCCTGGATTCTTCTATTCCCTTAATAGGACAGTGAATAACAGTTGATGTTGCATTTCCTTTCTGAGAGAAAACAGATGCAAAATAGGAATTTAAAAGTTCAGCCTTCTCAACATCCTGTCTTACCATTTCATCATTTTCATCCTGTAAAAATCCTATAGCATCTTTGACTTTTCTTTTACTTTTGACATATCCCCAAAATCCTTTATTATTGCTTTTGACATCTCTTGCAAGCCTCAGTTCATTTTCAGCTTTAGCTAATCTGATTTGTGCCCTGCAGGTTCTGCAGACAGCATTATATTCTTCTTTAGATATGCCTCCCTCTTTCCATTTTATAAACATTTTTTTCTTCCTTTTTAGCATGTGCTTAAGTTCTGTGTTCATCCATCCTGGTTTCCTTAAATCCTTAATAGGTGTGTTAGGCGTCGGGTTCCTGTCGCTGCACAGCGGGAATCACGAGCCTTGCTTCTGGCGGTCTCCCATTCCTTTCCAGCCGCAGCGGAGATTGCTCAGCAGACTCGTCAGTCCCGGCACTCTGCCCAAACTAGCTCCGTGGGTTTGGTTGCTGCTGCCACCTCTGGCCCAACTATAGCAATGCATGCTGGTCAGCAGCGAGTCTCTCCAGGGACTAAGTCCTCCTGTCAGTCCACTGAGCATGCCCGTGAAGTGATCTCCCATTGGAAATCGGAGGTCACGTGCTCAGGTCCTGTTCCTGTTCGGATTGGCCCATCCGAGAAGCCAGGAAGGTCCCAGACGCTCATGGCTATAAAAGGTTTGCATGGCCGCTCGGCCATGCGGTGGAATAGACTGTATTCTCAGACTATAAGGAGTGATGAATGCACGTATGAATGTCTCTGGTGACTGACTCATTATGAAACCCCTACCCTTGGTACGCATGTGTTGTGCACTCTAGCCTGCTAGCGCCCAGGCTTAGGCGTAGGTAGGTCAGAGTCTGAGTCAGGCATTAGGCATCATCAGTGACTCGGCACGCCTCAGTGCAAGTGCTCCACACTCCATAGCCAGGGTCTTTAGCGGCGTTCGTGGCAGCGACACCGCGTGCTCAGTGGGCCTAGAGGGACTCTAACCCCGTATCCTTTGGGGTAGAGTCCTGTGGCCGCTTTCTGTGCGCTCATTGGCCGGGCTCTGTGAGCTAAACAGGCCCTGGCATTTATGTTCAGCAGTAGTGCTGCTCTGTGAGTTAACAGAGTTCTCTCCTATTCACACGGGGTGACGTAACCCACGTGTGACCTTTCCACACCACTTTATACTTCCGCCATTACCTAGCAGCAGTGTACCACCTCTGCACTGTGGACTCCGAGCTGCGAACGCACCTACTATTATTTTATAATATGGTGCGTTCCGCCAGCCCTAACATTATCCTAGTGCCAGGGTCTGGCTAGTAATGGCGGGCGAACAGCGACTGCTGCAGGACATCCGGCAGCTGCAGGGCAGGTTGGTTGCTCTCGAGTGTTCAGCCTCAGCTGCGGATGTTCAGGCAGCCACAGAGGCTGTCTCCTGTGTGACCACTGCCATCCCTGCCCCGACTTTGTCCCGCCTCCCGCTGCCCGAGAAGTTCTTGGGTGATAGTGCCTCTTGTAGGGGTTTCGTGAGCCAGTGCTCGATACAGCTGGAGCTGCTGGCAGCACGATTCCCCTCCGAACGGGCCAAAGTCGGATTTATTATTTCCCTCTTGTCAGGCAGAGCTTTGGAGTGGGCCACACCGCTGTGGGAGCGTGGTGATCATGTGGTGCAGAGGGCCTCACGGTTCTTGGACACTCTGAAGCATGTCTTCCTGGGACCGCGAGTCACCCATGACACCGTGCTCCGGCTGCTGGCATTGTCACAGGGCTCGTCCATGGTCAGTCACTTTGCCATCCAGTTCCGGACGCTGGCCTCGGAGTTAGAGTGGCCAGATAAGGTCCTCATTCTGGCATTCTGGAGAGGTTTGGCTGGCCATGTGAAGGATGCTCTGGCCACCAAGGAGAGTCCTGCTACACTGGAGGAGCTAATCACCGTCTCCACCCGTATAGACCTTCGCTTTGCCGAGCGAAGGTTGGAGCCGTCCCAGTGTAGGCAGAGGTTTAGGTTGGCACCCAATTTTGCTAAACCTCTGGAATCTCCCGATCGGGCATCCGAGCGTCAGGGGGCTTCCCGTGAGGGATCCAGGCCCCGGCCCGCTCGAGCCCCTGTGATCTGTCATGGTTGCTGGCAGTCCGGTCACCTTGCCAACCAGTGCCCACAGCGGCTGGGAAGACGCTCGCCCCTAGTGGCTGTAGGAGGTGGCTCACTAGAATCCACGGCGCTTTCCTCCAAGTTGTCCTTTAACCCCTTCACCCCCAAGGGTGGTTTGCATGTTCATGACCGGGCCAATTTTTACAATTCTGACCACTGTCTCTTTATAAAGTCATAACTCTGGAACGCTTCCATGGATCCCAGTGATTCTGACATTGTTTTCTCGTGACATATTGTACTTCATGATAGTGGTAAAATTTCATTCAAATAACTTGCGTTTATTTGTGAAAAAAACGGAAATTTGGCAAAAATTTTGAAAATTTCGCAATTTTCCAACTTTGAATTTTTATGCTCTTAAATCACAGAGATACGGCACACAAAAAACTTGATAACTAACATTTCCCACATGTTTACTTTACATCAGCACAATTTTGGAACCAAAATTTTTTTTTGTTAGGAAGTTAGAAGGGTTAAAAATTGACCAGCGATTTCTCATTTTTGCAACACCATTTTATTTTTACGAACCACATCACATTTGAAGCCACTTTGAGGGGTCTATATGATAGAAAATACCCAAAAGTGACACCATTCTAAAACCTGCACCCCTTAAGGTGCTTAAAACCACATTCAAGAAGTTTATTAACCCTTTAGATGCGTCACAGGAATTTTTTTGAATATTTAAAAAAAAATGAACATCTAACTTTTTTCACAAAAAAAATACTTCAGGTTCAATTTTTTTTATTTTACCAAGGGTAACAGGAGAAATTGGACTGCAAAAGTTATTGTGCAATTTGTCCTGAGTACGCTGATACCTAATATGTGGGGGGAAGCGACTGTTTCGGCGCATGACAGAGCTCAGAAGGGAAGGAGCGCCGTTTGACTTTTTCAATGCAAAATTGGCTGGAATTCAGATCGGACGCCATGTCACGTTTGGAGAGCCCCTGATGTACCTAAACAGTGGAAACCCCCCACAAGTGACCCCATTTTGGAAACTAGACCCCCCAAGGAACTTATCTACATATGTGGTGAGAACTTTGAACCCACAAGGGCTTCACAGAAGTTTATAACGCACAGCGGTACAATTAAAAAATCATATTTTTTCCACAAAAATGATCTTTTCACCCCCAATTTTTATTTTCCCAAGGGTAACAGGACCCTAAAAGTTATTGTGCAATTTGTCCTGAGTACGCTGATACCCGACATGTGGGGGTAAACCACTATTTGGGCGCATGGCAGAGCTCGGAAGGGAAGCAGCGCCATTTGACGTTTTTGGCTGGAATTGAGATCGGACATCATGTCGCGATTGGAAAACCCCTGATGTACCAAAACAGTGGAAACCCCCCACAAATGACACCATTTTGGAAACTAGACCCCCCCAAGGAACTTATCTAGATGTGTGGTGAGAAATTTGAACCCCCAAGGGCTTCACAGAAGTTTATAACATACAGCTGTACAATTAAAAAATCATATTTTTTCCACAAAAATGATCTTTTCACCCTCAATTCTTATTTTTCCAAGGGTAAGAGGACCCCCCAGTGCTTCACAGAAGTTTATAACGCCCAGGCGTGAAAATAAAAAATTCGTATTTTTTCCACAAACATGATCTTTTAGTCACCAATTTTTTTTTATTTTCCCAAGGGTACCAGGAGAAATTGGACCCCAAAAGTTGTTGTCCAATTTGTCCTGAGTACACTGATACCCCATATCTGGGAGAAAACTACTGTATGGGCACATGTCGGGGCTCGGAAGGGAAGTAGTGACGTTTTGGAATGCAGACTTTGATGGAATGGTCTGCGGGTGTCATGTTGCCTTTGGAGAGCCCCTAATGTACCTAACAGTGGAAACCCCCACAAATGACCCGATTTTGGAAACTAGACCCCCTAAGGAACTTATCTAGATGTGTAGTGAGCACTTTGAACCCCCAAGGGCTTCACAGAAGTTTATAATGCCCGGGCATGAAAATAAAAAAATCGTATTTTTTCCACAAACATGATCAATTAGTCCCCAATTTTTTTATTTTCCCAAGGGTAACAGGAGAAATTGAACTCCAAAAGTTGTTGTCCAATTTGTCCTGAGTATGCTGACACCCCATATGTGGGAGAAAACTACTGTATGGGCACACGTCGGGGCTCGGAAGGGAAGTAGTGACGTTTTGGAATGCAGACTTTGATGGAATGGTCTGCGGGTGTCATGTTGCCTTTGGAGAGCCCCTAATGTACCTAAACAGTGGATACCCCCAACAAATGACCCCATTTTGGAAACTAGACCCCCTAAGGAACTTATCTAGATGTGTGGTGAGCACTTTGAACCCTCAAGGGCTTCACAGAAGTTTATAATGCCCGGGCATAAAATTAAAAAAATTGTATTTTTTCCACAAACATGATCAATTAGTCCCCAATTTTTTTACTTTCCCAAGGGTAACAGGAGAAATTGGACCCCAAAAGTTGTTGTCCAATTTGTCCTGAGTACACTGATACCCCATTTATGGGAGAAAACTATTGTATGGGCACACGTCGGGGCTCGGAAGGGAAGTAGTGACGTTTTGGAATGCAGACTTTGATGGAATGGTCTGCGGGTGTCATGTGCGTTTGGAGAGCCCCTGATGTACCTAAACTATTGAAACTCCCCACAAATGACCCCATTTTGGACACTAGACCCCCTTACACCCCACGCTCAATTAGTCCCCAATTTTTTTACTTTCCCAAGGGTAACAGGAGAAATTGGACCCCAAAAGTTGTTGTCCAATTTGTCCTGAGTACGCTTACACCCCATATGTGGGAGAAAACTACTGTATGGACACACGTCGGGGCTCAGAAGGGAAGTAGTGATGTTTTGGAATGCAGACTTTGATGGAATGGTCTGCGGGTGTCATGTGCATTTGGAGAGCCCCTGATGTACCTAAACTATTGAAACTCCCCACAAGTGACCCCATTTTGGACACTAGACCCCAAGGAACTTATCTAGATGTGTGGTGAGCACTTTGAACCCCCAAGAGCTTCACAGAAGTTTATAACGCTCGGGCGTGAAAATAAAAAAATCATTTTTTTCCACAAATATGATATTTTTGCCCCCAATTTTTTATTTTCCTAAGGGTAACAGGAGAAATTGGAACCCAAAAGTTGTTTTGCAATTTGTCCTGAGTAGGCTGATACCCTACATGAGGGGGTAGAACACTGTTTGGGCGCATGGCAGAGCTTGGAAGGGAAGGAGCACCATTTGACTTTTTCAAATCAGAATTGGCTGGAATTGAGTTCAGATGCCATGTTGCATTTGGAGAGCACCTGATGGGCCCAAACAGTGGAAACCCCCAATTCTAACTCCAACCCGAACCCCAACACACCCCTAACCCTAATCTCAGCCCTAACCCTAGCCCTAACCCTAGCCCTAGCCCTAACCCTAACCCTAACCCTAGCCCTGGCCCTAACCCTAGCCCCACCTCTAACCCTAATGGGAAAATGGAAATAAATACATTTTCTTTTAATTTTATTATTTTTACCTAACTAAGGGGGTGATACCGGGGGGTTTGATTTACTATTTATGGCTGTTTTTATTTTTGGCAGCTGTCATACGCTAAAAGACGCTTTTTATTGTAAAAATAGTTTTTGCATCACCACATATTGAGAGCTATAATTTTTCCATATTTTGACCCACCGAGTCATGTGAGGTCTTATTTTTTGCGGGACGAGTTGACGTTGTTATTGGTACCATTTTCGGGCACGTGACATATTTTGATCGCTTTTATTCCGATTTTTGGGACACAGAATGAACAAAAACCAGCGTTTCATGAATTTATTTTGGGGGGGTGCGTTTACACCGTTCTGCGTGCGGTAAAATTGATAAAGTGGTTTTAATCTTCGGGTCAGTACGGTTACAGCGATACCTCATTTAGGTCTTTTTTCATGTTTTGGCGCTTTTATGCAATGAAAACTATTTTATATAAAAAATAATTATTTTTGCATCGCTTTATTCTGCGAGCTATAACTTTTTAATTTTTTTGCTGATGATGCTGTATCATGGCTCGTTTTTTGCGGGACAAGATGATGTATTCAGTGGTACCATGGATATTTATATGCGTCTTTTTGATCGCGCGTTATTGCACTTTTTGTTTGGCGGTATGATAATAAATCATTATTTTTTGCTTCGTTTTTTATTTTTATTTTTTAAGGGGTTCTCTAAAGGGGTTAACTAATGGGACAGTTTTATAGGGCGGGTCGTTACGGACGCGGCGATACCTAATATGTGTACTTTTATTATTTTTTTTATTTCCAAAAAATGGATTTATTGGGGGTATATTTTTTTTTTCTAATTTATTTGGCGATTTTTAAAAAATTATTTTAACACTTTTTTTTTTTTTAAACTTTATTACATAGTCCCAGGTGGAACATCACTGTCCTGTGACAGATCGCTGATCTGTCACATCACAGATCACTGTGACAGATCAGCAATCTGTCAGAGGCAGTGCTGCAGACTTCCTCATGCCTGCGCTTTGCAGGCACTGATGAAGCCGGCTCCCTGCAGGCCCCCGAAGGCCCCCATCGCCATCTTGGATTCGAGGGCCTGCAGGGAAAGAGCCCCACGCAGCAGCGCTGCACATTGCGCTGCTGTGGGGGGCTCAGGGAAGCACGGAGGGAGCCCCCTCCCTGCCGATGCTTCCCTTTAACCCCCGGTACACCGCGATCATGTGTGATCGCGGTATGCAAGGGGTTAACGTGTTGGGGGCGGTCCATGATCACCCCTGACACATTGTGCCGGGTGTCAGCTGTGATAATCAGCTGACACCCAGCCGCGATCAGCGGCGCTCACCACGTGGGCGCCGCTGATCGCACTAGACGTACTATCCCATCCATGGGCATAGGGGCCCGGGTCCCATGGACGGGTTAGTACGTCTGATGTCAGAAAGGGGTTAAGGGGACACTTGGGTTTGGTTCTTCCTCTCTGGCGGTGGAGGCTTGCGTGGATTCTGGAGCGGAGGGAAATTTTATGTCATCTGCCTTCGCTCAACGGCACGCAATACCACTGCTTATGATGTCCAAGCCAGTCACCGTCAGAATAGTGAATGACACGACTCTGCCCTCACAGATTACCCACCAAACCGCTCCACTGATACTCTAGGTGTCTCCATCTCATCAGGAGACGATATCCCTCCTCGTCATGCCCGAGGGTATCGACCAGGTCCTTCTAGGGGTACCCCTGGTTGCGGTATCACTCTCCCCATATAGAGTGGTCCTCAGGGAGAATTCTTGGTTGAAGTAAATCATGTGAGGGTAGATGTCTGAGGGAATGCGTCCAGGTTGCCTCCACTGAGGTCCCCGCAGATCTTTCCTCGCTTCCCAAACACTATCAACAGTATGCGGACGTGGTCTCCAAAAAGGCGGCGGAGACACTTCCACCGCATCGCCCCTATGACTGTCCTATTGACCTCTTGCCTGGTGCTGAGCCTCCCCGGGGTCGAGTCTATCCCCTATCTCTCCTGGAGACAGAGGCCATGTCTCAATACATCAGGGAGAATCTGGCAAGAGGATTCATTAGGAAGTCAGTGTCACCAGCAGGGGCGGGATTCTTCATCGTCCAGAAGAAGAGTGGGGAACTACATCCTTGCATCGATTACAGGGGTCTTAACGCCATCACTGATAAGAATAAGTATCCTCTACCCCTGATATCGGAGCTGTTTGATAGGCTACGGGGAGCTAGAGTGTTTACCAAACTTGATCTGCGGGGGGGCTTACAACCTGATTCGCATCCGTGATGGGGACGAATTGAAGATGGCATTGAACACCAGAGACGGGCACTATGAATATCTGGTGATGCCCTTCGGGCTCTGTAATGCCCCAGCCATCTTCCAAGACTTTGTGAACGATATCTGCTGGTATAAGCTTGCCACCTCGGTAGTAGTCTTTCAGGATGATATTCTCATCTACTCACCAGATATTGACTCCTACCGGAGAGATGTTTGCAAAGTTTTCGACCTCCTGAGGGCAAACTCCCTCTATGCCAAGTTGGAGAAGTGTGTGTTTGAGCAGGAGTCCTTGCCTTTCTTGGGCTATATCATCTCTGCCGAGGGTTTGGCCATGGATCCTGCCAAGCTACAGGCGGTGATGGATTGGCAGGAACCCCATTCTCTCAAGGCGGTGCAGTGCTTTATGGGGTTCATAAATTACTATCGCCAATTCATTCCCCACTTCTCAACTTTGGTAGCGCCCTTGGTAGCCCTCACCATGAAGGGTGCAAACCCCAAGTTGTGGTCAGAACCTGTCTCCAAGGCCTTCTCCTCTTTTAAATCCCATTTCGCTAGCGCTCCCATTCTACATTGCCCCGATGTGGATAAACCCTTCATTCTGGAGGTGGATGCCTCTTCCATCGGTGCTGGCGCGGTCCTGTTCCAGAAGGACGCTCAAGGTCGGAAGCACCCATGCTTCTTCTTCTGCAAGACCTTCACACCGGCGGAGAGGAATTATTCCATCGGGGACAGGGAGTTGCTAGCAATGAAGTTGGCCTTTTCAGAGTGGAGACTCCTCCTGGAGGGGGCTCGCCACCCTTTCCAGGTGTTCACCGACCACAAGAATTTGGTCTATTTACAAACAGCCCAGCGGCTGAATTCTCTCCAGGCCGGATGGTCCTTGTTCTTCTCCCGATTCCACTTCACCCTGCATTTTCTCTCTGGGGAGAAGAACGTCCGGGCCGATGCTCTCTCCTGCTCCGTGGTGTCATCGGAGGAGGAGGAGCCTTGGCTGATAGTACCATCTGAAAGTCTGAGGACCGTGGCTCCAGTTGCTCTCGAGTCTGTACCTCCGGGCAAGACTTTTGTCCCTGCCCATCTGCGGCCGGAGGTCCTCTCTTGGGCTCATTCGTCCAGGGTGGGTGGACATTTTGGGACCAAACGGACCTCTGAGCTTCTGGCGAGGACGTACTGGTGGCCGCATGTGGCCCGTGACGTCAGGGACTATATTCAGGCGTGTGTCTCTTGCGCCCAGAACCGGTCCTCTCGGCTGCGGCCCACTGAGCTACTCTATCCCCTGCCGGTAGCTGACTGGCCCTGGGAGATGGTCGGTATGGACTTTGTGGTGGGACTGCCCAAGTCCTGTGGCAGCACCGTCATTTGGGTTGTCAAGACCATTTCTCCAAGATGGTGCATCTGGTACCACTCTCTCGGCTACCTTCTGCACGGGGCCTGGCAGCGTTGTTTATTAAGCATGTTTTCCGCCTGCACGGCATGCTGGATAAGATTGTCAGCGACCAGGGTCCTCAGTTTGCGTCTCGGTTCTGGAGAGAGCTCTGTTCCCTGCTCAGCACTGAGCTAAATCTCTCCTCGGCCTATCATCCCGAGATGAACGGGTTGGTAGAGAGAGCCAACCAGACCCTGGTCACATATCTACGACATTTTGTCTCGGCCAGGCAGGATGACTGGGCATCCTTGCTGCCGTGGGCGGAGTTCGCTTTGAACAATGCTGTGGCCAACTCCACCGGTCAGACCCCATTCCTCCTAAATTACGGCCAGCATCCGCGCATCCCTGTGCCCATGCCCGTGTCATCCACCGACTCTAGGGTGGCAGACTGGGCGGTGGAGGCATGTGACATTTGGGATCGCACTCAGGATGCTATCCGGGCCTCCAAGGAGAGAATGAGGATCTCTGCTGACGCACACCGGCGCCCTGCTCTGACCTTCGCCCCTGGCGACTTAGTGTGGCTCTCTACCCAAAACATCAGGCTGCGGGTCCGCTAAGTTCGCACCACGCTACATTGGCCCCTTCAAGGTCCTCAAGCAGATCAACCCTGTGGTCTACCGTCTTGCCCTTCCACCACACTTGGCTATCTCTGACACGTTCCATGTGTCCCTCCTTAAGCCTGTTCACATGTCCCGGTTCTCCGAGCCATCTGCCGGGACATCAGACCTGTCTTTGGATGAGTTTTAGGTCAATGCCATAGTGGGATGCAAGGTGATGCGGGGCAAAAAGTTTTATTTGGTGGATTGGAAGGGTCATGGTCCAGAGGCTCGGACCTGGGAGCCAGTGGAGAACATCCACGCTCCACTTCTCATTGCGGAATTTGAGCGGAGCGAGGCTCAGAGAGGAGGGGGCCCTAGGAGCGGGGATAATGTTAGGCGTCGAGTTCCTGTCGCTGTACAGCGGGAATCCCGAGCCTTGCTTCCGGAAGTCTCCCATTCCTCTCCAGCCACAGAGGAGGTTGCTCAGCAGACTCGTCGGTCCCGGCGCTCTGCCCAGACTAGCTCCGTGGGTTTGGTTGCTGCTGCCACCTCTGGCCCAACTATAGCAGCGCATGCTGGCCAGCAGCGAGTCTCTCCAGGGACTAAGTCCTACTGTCGGTCCACTGAGCATGCCCGTGGAGTGATCTCCCATTGGAGATCGAAGGTCACGTGCTCAGTTCCTGCTCCTGTTCGGATTGGCCCATCCGAGAAGCCAGAAGGGTCCCGGACGCTCGCGGCTATAAAGGTTTGCATGGCCGCTCGGCCATGCACTAGGATAGACAGTATTTTCAGACTATAAGGAGTGAGTGATGAATGCACGTATGAATGTCTCTGATAACTGACTCATTATGAAACCCCTACCCTTGGCAGGCATGTGTTGTGCAGCCTAGCCTACTAGCGCCCAGGCTTAGGCGTAGGTAGGTCAGAGTCTGAGTCAGGCATTAGGCATCATCAGTGACTCGGCACGCCTCAGTGCAAGTGCTCCACACTCCATAGCCAGCATTTTTAGCGGCGTTCGTGGCAGTGACGCCGCTCGCTCACTGGGCCTAGAGGGACTGTAACCCCGTGTCCTTTGGGGTAGAGTCCTGTGGCCGCTTTCTGTGCGCTCATTGGCCGGGCTCTGTGAGCTAAACAGGCCCCGGCATTTATGTTCAGCGGTAGTGCGGCTCTGTGAGTTAGTAGAGTTCGCTCCTGTTCACACGGGGTGACGTAACCCAAGTGTGACCTTTCCACACCACTTTATACATCCGCCATTACCTAGCAGTAGTGTACCACCTCTGCACGGTGGACCTCGGGCTGCGAACGCACCTACTAATATTTTATAATTTGGTGCGTTCCGCCAGCCCTAACATTATGTTAGATACTTCAAAACAATAGACTAACCTAAGTAGTGGGGAAGACCCCATTCGATAAGAAGCGATATCAACTAAGAACAAAACAATCATTTTTATTGAATAAACATCATGTAAAAACAATTAACAAAGACAGGGAAAAACCTCCAATAAAGGAAGGCAAATCGACAGACAAAATATTAGGTGCAGGTAAGTGATAATTAGATGAAAGGGTAATATGTAGCGCTAATCCGGTGGAAGATGATGCCAGCATCAAAAAAATATAGTATGATGGTCCCCTCAACAGCCCCCAACAGTTCCTTATATAATATAATGATTGCACCAACAGCCCCCAACACAGTATCATAGTGCCCTCAACAATCCCCTATATAGTATGAAAATTCTTGGAGAACAGGAAAAGTCCCAGAAGACAAGCAAATGTTGTTCCTATCTTCAAAAAGGGGAAGAAGGTGGACCCAGGCAACTATAGGCCGGTGAGTCTGACTTCTATACCAGGAAATATCTTTGAACAAATTATTAAACAAAATGTATGTAAGTACCTGGATAAGAATGAAGTGATTAAACAGAGTCAGCATGGGTTTGTAACTATTAAGTCATGTCAAACTAACTTAATTTCCTTCTATGACAGAATCACTGATTGGGTTGATTAGGGAAATGCTGTAGATATAGTATATCTTGACTTCAGCAAAGCATTTGACAAAATATCTCACACAATCCTTATTTGCTTATTGAAAAAATGGCTAAGTATGGAATGGACAAGGCAACTGTTAGGTGGATTCATAACTGGTTTAGTGATTGGACCCAAAGAGTGGTCGTAAATGGCTGCACATCCAGTTGGAAGAATGTCTCAAGTGGGATACCACAGGGCTCTGTCCTGGGCCCTGTATTGTTCAACATCTTTATCAACGATTTAGATGAAGAAATTGAGGGTAAACTGATTTAAATTTGCTGATGACACAAAGCTAGGAGGGATAGCTAATACTAGAGAAGAGAGAGAGAGGATTCAAAAAGTTTTAAATAAACTGGAGCAGTGGGCAGCAAATAACGGAAAATGCAAAGTACTACATCTGGGCAATAAAAATTAAAAAAGCATATACAGAATGGGAGGAATAGGGCTAAGCAACAGTACATGTGAAAAAGACTTGGGTGTTATGGTTGAGTCACCGTAGGAGGCAAAAACAGAAATGCTAGCTAAGTCCAGAAAACCAGAGAGGTTGGCAACTATCGGATTGCAGACCCCTGATCCTATCCACAACAACTAACAGTAGCCATGGGGAGTTCCTACGATGCCCTAGACCCCTCGATCACAGCCGGAGAATTAAATAGGCCTAAAGAAAGAAAGGGGAAATCTAAACTGCCCCAGAGCAGACCCAAAGCAATAGGCAGCCCTCAACATATAATGACGGTGAAGCAAGATGAAAACACTAACACAGACAGAAAGATAGACTGAGCAAAGATGGGGCCCAAGCTAACTAGATAGGAAAGGACAGGAAGGCTGCTGTCTGCAATCCGTGATAACCCTATGAAAATAAGAGCCAACAGACTGACAGTGAAAAAGGCCCTGAAGACGCTAGGCTTCAAAACAGCTATGTCAGTACTCAGGAATATTCTGAAGACAGAGCAACCGGCAAAAGGAGATTCAGCTCACCCCAGCAGGGAATGGCAGAATCCAGAAAAGCAAGGAAAACAAAAACAAAACACAATGCTAACAGGCAAAGCAGCAAACTTAGCTTTAGAGGAGCAGGAATCAGACTGGTGTCCTAGAAGTCCACAGAGAAATCACCGCAGGGCAGAAGGACATCGGCAGCCTTATATTCAGTCCGTGACTCCACTCAGCCAGTCATCCTCATTAGGCTCAGGTGCCTGATAATCAGGCTCATTACCTTCCTTTACCAGAATAGGGAGTTCACCAGACCTCAGTGACGAAGGGGAAAATTAACTCACAACAGTACCTCCCCCTTGAGGAGGGGCCACGGAACCCTCAACCACGCCACCAGGGCGATCAGGGTGAGCCCGATGAAAGGCACGCACCAATCTTTTGGCATGAATATCAGAGGCAGAGACCCAGGAACTATCCTCCTGACCATAACCCTTCCACTTAACCAAATACTGGAGTCTCCGTCTAGCCAGACGGGAATCCAGTATTTTCTCTACCTCATATTCCATGTTACCTTCAACCAATACAGGGTCTGGAGGTGCCACCCCAGGAACAACTGGTTCAACAAACCTCTTCAACAAGGACTTATGGAACACATTATGGATTTTAAATGTGACAGGAAGAGCCAAACGAAAAGAGACCGGATTAATAATCTCCAAAATCTTGTAAGGACCAATAAATCTAGGCTTAAACTTAGGAGAAGCCACCTTCATAGCAATATTTTTTGATGATAACCACACCATATCACCAATCTTAAACTGGGGACCAATGGTCCTATGTCGACTGGAAAACCGCTGGGCCTTTTCCTGGGAGAGAGATAACTTATCCACCACTTGGTCCCAGATCTGGTGCATTCTCTCCACCACAGTGTCAACACCTGGGCAGGCAGAAGGCTCCACCTGCCCTGAAGAAAATCGAGGATGAAACCCAAAGTTACAAAAAAAGGTGACATCAAAGTGGCAGAACTAGCTCTATTATTTAAAGCAAATTCGGCCAAGGGCAAAAATGAAACCCAATCATCCTGATCAGCGGAAATAAAACATCTCAAGTACGACTCCAAGGTCTGGTTTGTTCTCTCTGTCTGCCCATTGGTCTGAGGGTGAAACACAGAGGAGAAGGACAACTGAATTCCCAGCTTGGAACAGAAAGTCCTCCAAAATCTAGACACAAACTGAACTCCTCTGTCAGATACAATGTTCTCAGGAATCCCGTGTAAGCGAACCACCTGTTGCAAAAACAGGGGCACCAACTCAGAGGAAGATGGCAACTTAGGGAGTGGTACAAGATGAACCATCTTAGAGAACCTATCACAAATCACCCAAATAACAGTCATTCTTTGAGAGACCGGCATATCAGAGATGAAATCCATTGAAATATGGGTCCATGGCCTCCTGGGGACCGGCAAAGGCATCAACAACCCACTAGAGCGAGAACAAGATTTAGACCGGGAGCAAGTCCCACAGGACTGCACAAAATTCCTGACATCATGAGACAAGGTGGGCCACCAAAAAGAGCGACTCACCAGATCTCTAGTACCAAAAATACCTGGATGACCAGCCAATGCAGAGCAATGAACTTCAGACATCACTCTCTTCTTCCACTGGTCAGGGACATACAACTTTCCACTGGGACAACGCTCAGGTTTGTCCTCCTGGAACTCTTGCAGAGCAAGTCTCAAATCGGGCGAGATGGCAGAAAGAACTACCCCTTCGCCTAAGATGGTAGCAGGCTTGGTCACCACAGGAGAATCAGCAAAGAAACTCCTAGAGAGGGCGTCTGCCTTGACATTCTTAGTTCCAGGAAGAAAAGAGACCACAAAATCAAAACGTGTAAAAAACAAGGCCCACCTAGCCTGTCTAGGGTTAAAGCGTTTAGCCGACTCTAGGTAAATCAAATTCTTGTGGTCAATGAGGACCACAACTTGATGTTTAGCTCCCTCCAACCAATGTCTCCACTCCTCAAGTGCCCATTTCATGGCCAACAGTTCCCGATTCCCCACATCATAGTTACATTCAGATGGAGAGAACTTTCGGGAAAAGAAAGCACAGGGATTCATTTTAGATGTTACAGGATCCTTTTGGGACAAAACAGCTCCTGCACCAATCTCAGAAGCATCCACCTCTACCTGGAACGGGAGTGAGACATCAGGTTGCCGCAAAACCGGGGCGGAGGTAAATCTTCGCTTCAGCTCCTGAAAGGAAGCAACAGCCTCCGGAGACCAATTCAACACATCAGCACCCTTCTTAGTCAGATCAGTCAATGGCTTGGCAATACTAGAAAATTTTGCTATAAATTTCTGATAAAAATTAGCAAAACCCAAAAACTTCTGGAGGGCCTTCAAAGAAGTGGGCTGAACCCAATCATAAATGGCCTGTACCTTGGCCGGGTCCATTTCAATAGTTGACGGAGACAAAATAAATCCCAAAAATGAACACCTCTGTACCCCAAAAAGGCATTTCGATCCTTTGACATACAGGGAATTCTCCCTCAAGATCCGGAACACAGTCCGAATATGTTCCACATGAGAATCCCAATCCTTGGAGAAGATCAAAATATCATCCAGATAGATAATTAAAAATTTATCGACAAAGTCTCGGAAAATATCGTTCATGAAGCACTGGAAGACAGAAGGGGCATTAGTGAGCCCAAAAGGCATCACCAGGTACTCAAAATGTCCCTCCGGAGTATTGAACGCCGTCTTCCATTCATCCCCCTGCTTAATGCGGATAAGATTATACACCCCCCCTGAGGTCAAGCTTGGTAAACCAGCAAGCACCTCTAACTCTAGAGAATAGATCTGAAATCAGGGGTAACGGATACTGATATTTAATAGTAATTTTATTGAGGGCACGATAATCAATACAAGGCCTTAAAGAACCATCCTTTTTGGCCACAAAAAAAAAACCAGCACCTAAGGGTGAAGAGGATGGTCTAATATGACCCTTCTCCAACGCCTCCTTAATATAGGACCGCATAGCCTCGTGCTCGGGTACAGATAAATTGAAGAGCCGACCCTTGGGAAATTTACACCCCGGGCTTAGTTCAATTGCACAGTCATAACTCTTATGAGGAGGCAAGGACGCAGACTCATTCTCACTAAATACATCATAAAAGTCCGCCAAATAGTCAGGAACATCATGCGACTGAGGAGAGGTGGAAAAAACCGGAGCCTCACTAAGGGCACACCGACAACCCCAACTCACCACAGACACAGATTTCCAATCCAAAACTGGATTATGAATTTGCAACCAGGGAAACCACAGAACAACGGCATCATGCAGACCATGCAAAACCAAAAATCTGCAATTTTCTTGATGGTCTGGGGCGATCCGCATGACCACCTGGGTCCAAAACTGAGGTTTATTTTTAGCCAAAGGAGTAGCATCAATCCCCCTCAAAGGGATAGGCGTCTGCAGAGGTGTCATCGGAAATCCACAACGTTTAGCAAAATCCAAGTCCATTAGGTTTAGCGCTGCTCCTGAATCCACAAAAGCCTTAGCGGAAAATGTGGACAGGGAGCAGATCAGAGTAATTGCCAGAAGAAACTTAGGTTGAACACCACCAACATAAAACGTGTGTGCAAAGTGTCTCTCTCGTTTAGGACAAACAGAAATAATATGCGAGGCATCTCCACAGAAAAAACACAGCTTATTACGCCTTCTGAACACCTGACGTTGTGCCTTAGACAAAACTCTATCACATTGCATAGGTTCAGACGTCTGTTCAACCGGTGGCAACACCTCTCGTGCAATCCTGCGTTCACGTAAACGCCAATCAACCTGAATGGCTAATGACATAGAATCGTCCAGACCAGGGGGAACAGGAAATCCCACCATAGTATCTTTTACGGCTTCTGACAAACCCTTCCGAAAGAGAGCAGCCAAGGCATTATCATTTCAGGTAGTAAGGACCGCCTACTTTCGGAACTTTTGACAGTACAACTCTGCAGAATCTCGACCCTGGTTCAATGCCAACAGGGTCTTTTCAGCCTGATCAATAGCATTAGGTTCGTCATACAACAACTCCAAAGCTTGAAAGAATGCATTCACATTAGTCAGAATAGGATCGTCTGGTTTCAAAGAAAACGCCCAATCCTGGGGATCGCCACGCAGAAAAGAGATGGCAATTTTAACCTGCTGCGCGGAGCTCCCTGACGAGTTAGGCTTCAAGGCAAAAAATAATTTACAATTATTTTTGAAACTCAAAAATTTAGATCGATCCCCAAAAAATACATCAGGTGTAGGGATCTTTGGTTCAACAGCATGCGAATGAGCAAGGTAGGCGGAAATTCCCCGCACTTCCGCAGCGAGCTGCTCCACACGATCAGACAATTGCTTTATCTCCATTGAGAGAAAAAAAAAATTCCCCCTACGGCCTCAGAGATATAGAGGAAACAATATACACACCTTTTTTTTTTTTTTTTTAAACACAATTCTTTCCTGCTATTGAGTACCCTAGGATCTGCGGTAGGGCGGGTGATTCTGTTATGGTTGAGTCACTGTAGGAGGCAAAAACAGAAATGCTAGCTAAGTCCAGAAAACCAGAGAGGTTGGCAACTATCGGATTGCAGACCCCTGATCCTATCCACAACAACTAACAGTAGCCGTGGGGGGTTCCTACGATGCCCTAGACCCCTCGATCACAGCCGGAGAATTAAATAGGTCTAAAGAAAGAAAGGGGAAATCTAAACTGCCCCAGTGCAGACCCAAAGCAATAGGCAGCCCCCAACATATAATGACGGTGAAGCAAGATGAAAACACTAACACAGACAGAAAGATAGACTGAGCAAAGATGGGGCCCAAGCTAACTAGATAGGAAAGGACAGGAAGGCTATGAAAATAAGAGCCAACAGACTGACAGTGAAAAAGGCCCTGAAGACGCTAGGCTTCAAAACAGCTATGTCAGTACTCATGAATATTCTGAAGACAGAGCAACCGGCAAAAGGAGATTCAGCTCACCCCAGCAGGGAATGGCAGAATCCAGAAAAGCAAGGAAAACAAAAACAAAACACAATGCTAACAGGCAAAGCAGCAAACTTAGCTTTAGAGGAGCAGGAATCAGACTGGTGTCCTAGAAGTCCACAGAGAAATCACCCGCAGGGCAGAAGGGCGTCGGCAGCCTTATATCCAGTCCGTGACTCCACTCAGCCAGTCATCCTCATTAGGCTCAGGTGCCTGATAATCAGGCTCATTACCTTCCTTTACCAGAATAGGGAGTTCACCAGACCTCAGTGACGAAGGGGAAAATGAACTCACAACACTTGGGTATACTAATAGATCACAGACTGAATATGAGTCAACAGTGTGATGCAGCAGCAAAAAAGGCAAATGCAATTCTAGGATGTATTAACAGAAGCATACAGTCTAGATCACGTGAAGTCATTATTGCCCTCTACTCCTCTTTGGTCAGACCTCATCTGGAATACTGTGTCCAGTTTTGGGCACCACATTTTAAAAAAGACATCAACAAACTGGAGCAAGTTAAGAAAAGAGCGATCAGAATGGTGACCGATCTGCAATCCCTGTCTTATGAGGAAAGGTTGCAGGATTTGGGAATGTTTAGCTTGCAAAAGAGAAGACTGAGAGGAGACTTAATAGCTGTCTACAAATATCTCAAGGGCTGTCACATTGTAGAAGGATCATCTTTATTCTCATTTGCACAAGGAAAGTGAGAATTTTTGCCGTTTATTTTATTATTAAATTATTGCCATATACTATACCTACCTCTGTATTTGACATACATTTATAACTAATTAATTTTTGCTGTTGTTTGTATGCCTATTGGCAATGCTATTTATATACTGGTATATGATCTTTTTCTGTCATTTGCATATGGTGGTTATTTAAATATTACATGTATTTTCTATAACATGGATATTATTTTACTATGTATGCCCTTTACTTAAGATTCCGCTCATGCTTCTGCTGCATCTATGCTTTTTGAATCCTTTCTTTTTCACATTTTGATGGCCGTGCGCATCATTCCTTGTGTCCGCGGCTCCTCTCTGCAGCCGGCTTCTATATGTACTGCGCTTGTGTCCGGGTTACAGCTCGGCACGTGCGCATTGTGCATGATGCCTGTGCTGCTCTGTAGGACCTGCGGACACGAGGGCGCCACTATCATTGGTGAATTCCAGTCACGTGACCGGGTTCAGTAGCTATTTCAAGGTCCTGTATGGACTTCCCTACCAGATTCCTCTTGATAAAGCGGCCTAGTACGCCACGAAATGCGCATCAGGGGGTGGCACTGCTGGGTTCTCCCTCTCCTCCCTTCTCTGGTAAGCTACCCTGTGGTAATTTTTTATGTTGTTTGGCTGCAGATTGTGGCCTGCTACTATACCGCACTACTGCTCTCTCTCCACTGCCTTTGTAGGTCTCTGACCCTAATATTCAGCCTTCGAGTGCTATTATTGTATACTTACATGGGTTACAGGGTATATGTTCACAATGGGGATGCTTACTGGGATGTTTTTCCATCATGGTGGGAGGAGTCGGTAATTTGGGCTGATAACGTCTGCATTGTTTGATTGGCACTTTGTTACATATATATATACATACTATCTGTAGTACTTTTTTCTAAATAAAGTTTTGATAATTTTATATGCAATTTACCGCATGCTCTTATTTTTTCTCCTGGATTCATTAGTCTAATGTGTATGGGAGGCTTTACTCATGAAAAATTAAGAAATTACAATATAAAATATATTCATATCAAGAGGATTCAAATGTGTGAAGGGCATTCAAGGGGTTACATACAAGCACATCAAGCCCATATAAACCCTCTTCACATAGTTACTGTAAGTAACAAAAGCATGTGATGTTGCATTATTACATAAACTTATCCAAACACTGCAGACTATTTCCCCACACAAACTATCAGAGTTTATATCTCAGTTCGATACTTGATCCCATGAAGAAGCTAAACCTGTGAAGATGCAATGAGCAGAGTACAGCGGTTTATTCATTATAAGTAAGCACATCATTTGACATATTTTTAATGTGTCATGAATATAGTTCATGTGTTCAGTGATGTACTGCCAATGGAAGTAGGCCATGTGGGCTCTATGGCTCCCATAAGTCCTGAATGCTGATACAGTTGAAAGCAATGATGGAGGAGGGAACCTTGGCTGATGCTCTCATCTTTAACATTCTCCCTCTGCATCTGACATCTGATGACTGAATGCAGCAGACATGAAGATGTCTCTACAACCCGCCTGCTGTTGAGAATGAGGAGATATGAGTATTTATCTATTTTAACATTGTGGGGGCTTTTATATGGAAGGCTATGTTGGGCCATTACATTGCATGGAAGGCGATTTGGGGTCATTATATTAATTGGAAGGCAATGTGTGGCCCATTCTATTATATGGAAGGCTATGTGGGACCCATTTTATTATATGGAAAACTATGTCGGGCCCATTACACATTATATGGAGGTCTAAGTGGGGCCATTATTTTATATGGAGGGCTATGTGGGTCCATCGTATTTTTGGAAGAATATACGTGGGCCATTATATTATATGGAAGGCAATATGTGGCCATTATATTATATGGAAGGCAATATGTGGCCATTATATTATATGGAAGGCAATGTGGGGCCAATTAAATTATATGGAAAGCTATGTGGTGCCATTATATTATATGAAAGGGAAAGTGTTTTGAGTGCTAGTGGGGACCATTATACAGTGTGGAGGTTTGTGTGGCATCCATCATGTTGTGGGAGGCCATCATATTGTGTGGAGGGCTGTGTTGGGGTCACAGTTGGGACATCACACTGTGTTGCGGTCACTGCACTTTGCTGGATGGGTACAGTAGGGTCATCATACTGTGTGTGTGGAGGGTACTTCGTAGAAATTCACTGCTTGTGGGGATGTCCCTAGCTAAAATATATCATATTTTGTGGATTATAAGATGCACCCAATTATAAGATACACCCCAAATCTTAGGGAAAAAAAATAAGAAAAAAAACTTTTCAATAAAAATGAGGTACTTCTTATAACCTTCTTATAACATCTTATTGCTTACCGTGGGTAGTGGCTGCAGAGGAGTGGGGTCCCAGGAGGCAAGAGTGGTGTGATGCTGTTTACGACAGGCTGGCAGGAAGGAATATTTGGTAATGCAACACTCCAGGTGTTCAGTGGCATGAGGGCTCCACCGACACTTTGTTAAATGGTTTACATTGTGGAGGACTCCGGGAAAAAGGCTGCCAGGGGCGGCTAATGCACAGATGGAGATCTCGGCGCCGAGGTCTCGTCCCTAGAAATCTCAGTGCTGATATCTCCATCTGCGCATGTGCCGTTCTCGGAGGCTATTTCTCCAGAGTCCACCGCAATGTAAACCATGGAAGTGCAGAGGCTTTGGGCTTTAACAAAATGTCAATGGAACCCCCATGGCACCAAACACCCACAGCGTCCTACTTCCAAATACCCTCTCCTCCCAGGCTGAGGCCCGCAGCATTGCCTCACTCCTTTCTCCTCCAGCCGTGAACCTGGGACCCTGTTCAACCACAGCAGGTAAGGTATATTAAAATTATAAGATACACCCCCATATTTGGGGGAAAAAAAGTATTTCTTATAATCTGAAAAATACTGTACAGTAATTAATGTCTTCTGAGTTCCGACTATAGTGATAGCTACATAATATTCTAAAACATACAAATTCAGACTTACATACCAATAGCCGATGAAGAGAACCAGGAAGTTAAATATAGAACCAATTTTTATTAATGAAAAATAAAATAACACATACTGGCATTCTATCCAGTATGATACATATCAGATTGATATGAAGTATAAGTGTGCGCTTATCCAGAAAAATGTAGATATAACTGGTGCAGATCACAAAAATGGGGTGCCTGCCTATACAATATTTGGGCTAAAAAATTTCATAATACTATAAAGCCATAATAACCAAATCCTAAATATATAAAAAGAAAAATGCATGTAAAATATAGGATTATACAGACACTATATAGCCTACTAGTGTGACTAAGGCAATGCCACAAATACCCAAGTGAGATCAGAAAGAAGTATTCAATAGTCAATGCATGAGTAAATAAAGAAATAGCAAGGTGCAATACTCAACTATAGAGCAGGAGCACAACGTGTGGATAGATGATGCTTCTCCCTCACCCCAACTTATGTTTCAACGTCTCTTCTTCTGGGGACACTCTGCTTCTGAGATTTTTTATGTGTTATTTTAATTCTAATTAATAAAAATTGGTTTTATGTTTAACTTTCTGGCTCTCTTCATCATCTACTGGTATGTAAGTCCGAATTGGTATGCTTATTACGGCATGAGGTGGCAGTTATTCAATTTATGGACAATATTTGATAAACTAACATAATATTTTTAGACTGTAAAAAAAGCAATAATTTGGGGCATTTTATAGTGCTAATCTGTAAATTAAAATTTCCACCTGTCCAATAAACTCACAGATTTACTTTTTAAATCATCACTTCACAAGTCCCCAGTGAACAAAAGAAATTTAATTACAACAGATTAAATAGGCTTGAAATTACATTGAAAGCGATCTAGTCATGCAGGCAAGTAGGGTTGGAAATTATAAAATTCTAAAAACTTATCTGTCAAAAATATTATTGTAAATCCACAGGTTAGCAGTAAAAATCATCCTTTTTAAAATATTGTAATTTTTGCATAAAAAGTCTGTGTTCTTAATATTTTTAATTGCTCTTCTCATTCCGCAGTTTTTTTTTGCATTTGAATAAGAATGTCCAACACTAAGATTGTCTTATTGTTGACTTACTTAGTGTTATACGTTTTTCACAGTTTTCACATAAATTTAATTGAAAAAAATAAAATATCAGAGAGCTATAATTCACATTTATATGTTTCTTGTCTTAGTAAAGAGATGGATGTAGACTCATAGGAGTTTTCAGATAGTCACTTCTGTCTTGCTGTTGCTATGTCGTTGAGGGATATTGGCATAATGACTTTGTTGGCTAAATAATTCTGGAAGCTTTTCAATGCTGAATTGCCTTTTGTTGGTGTAAACTTTTCTTCGCATGTCTTGATGATTTGGGTCCCATCCAAGAAATGCTGCGCCTGATAGAGGGTGAGTGTTAGTCTTAGAGACTTTAATCTTGTGATTTGACTTGGTTGGTATCTGAGGGGAGTTGTCTGGTAAAGGAATACTATCATTAGTGATCATTACACCAGGCTGATAGCATGGAGAACCTGCAGCAACATCCTCAACTGTAAATATCTTGAAAAGGTCATCCGGTGGATTGTCTGAAAAAAAAAATTAAGACAATTCAAAATACAGTTGGTATATTTTAGAGAAAACAACTTAACTGTATGTATTTTGCTTTAATTTTCAATATTTTTAACATTTGATAAATAAAGACCAGTAAAAATTCAATATATCAATGAGCAAAACATTTAATCTAGATTTTTATAAGTGTATCTCTCTGTAGGAACCCTGTGCTTAAAGGGAATTTGTCAATAGAATCAACACTCCTATGCCATCTACATGGGCACACAGGTCATAGGAAGCTGAATAAAATGATACCTCGATTTCTGCCATCCGATGTCTGACTGCACAAGCGCAAAGCGCCTGCGCAGTCTGGATCCCACAGAGTGACGCATCCACCCAGGAGATCACGGTATGCGTAAGCACTGAATGCATACCGCGATCTCCGCAACACCTTACCGATCCGGTGTTGCTGTTGCTGCTCGGTCTTGCGTCTTGATGTGATGTCAGGAGAGGGCGGGTTGTGGCGCCGGAATCGGCGCATGCGCAGTCCACGCTTACCGCCGCCATTTTGTAGGTGTGTCTTCAAGAAAATGGCGCCGGAAAGTGAGGACTGCGCAGGCGCAGAGTCTGGCACCACAACATGCCCGCTCCAGACATCATGGAACAACAGCTTAACGATCAGGTATTGACGCAGGCCCTCTCCTGACATCACGGCGAGACCCCGCTTCAATACCTGATCATTACGTTGTTGGGCCGTGATGTCTGGACAGGGCGTGTTGTGGTGCCAGACTCGGCACCTGCGCAGTCCTCGCTTTCCGCCGCCATGTTGTAGAAGACTACAGTGTGTCTTCAAGAAAATGGCGCTGGAAAGCGAGGGCTGCGCAGGCGCCGAGTCAGGCACCACAACACGCCCTGTCCAGACATCACGGCCCAACAACGTAATGATCAGGTATTGATGCGGGGTCTCGCTGTGATGGCAGGAGAGGGAGAGTTGTTGCACCAGAATCGGGCACCGATTTTGGCGGCACAATCCTGCCCTCTCCTGACCTCACGGCATTGGGGGGGTGAGGGGACCATGCATTCCTTAATTGGGGGGTGAGAGGACCATGCATACCAGGATAGGGGGTGAGGGGGCCAAGCATACCATGATTGGGGGGTGAGGGGATGGACCATGCATATAAGGATTGGGGGGTGAGGGGACCATGCATACCAGGATAAGGGGTGAGAGGACCATGCATACTAGAATTGGGGGGTGAGGAGACCATGCATAACAGAATAGGGGGGGTGAGGGGACCATGCATAGCATACCAGTGGGGGGTTAGGGGTAGCATGCATAACAGGATTGGGGGTGAGAGGACCATGCATAACAGGATAGGGGGGTGAGGGGACCATGTATACCAGAATTGGGGGGTGAGGGGACTATGCATATCAGAATTTTGGGGTGAGAGGACCATGCTTACCAGGATAGGGGGGTGAGAGGACCATGCATACCAGAATTGGGGGGTGAGGGGGCCATACATACCAGAATTGGGGGGGTGAGGGGACCATACATACCAGAATTGGGGGGTGAGAGGACCATGTATACCAGGATATGGGATGAGGGGACCATGCATACCAGGATAGAGGGGTGAGAACCATGCATACCAGAATTGGGGGTGAGAGGACCATGCATACCAGGATTGGGGGATGAGGGGGCCATGCATACCAGGATTGGGGGGTAAGGGGGCCATGCATACCAGGGTTGGGATATGAGGGGTACCTTGCATAACCGAATTGGGGATGAGGGGACCTTGCATATGAGAATTGGAAGGTAAGGGGTGCCATGTATACCAGGATTGGGGGGTGAGAGGACCATGCATTCTAGGATTGGGGGGTGAGGGGACCATGCATTCCAGGATTGGGGGATGAGGGGACCATGCATTCCAGGATTGGGGGGTGAGGGGACCATGCATACCAGGATTGGGGAGTGAGGGGACCATGCATACCAGGATTGGGAGGTGAGGGAACCATGCATACCATGATAGGTATGAGGGGGTTCCATGCATACCAGGATTGGGGGATGAGGTAACCATGAATACCAGGATATGGATGAGGGGCTACCATGTAAACCAGGATTGGGGGGTGAGGGGACCATACATACCAGGCTGAGGAATGGGGTGCCATGCATACCAGGATTGGGGGGAGCATACATACCAGAATAGGGATAAGGGGGCCATGCATACCATTATAGGGATGAGGGGACCATGCATAGCAGAATAGTGATGAGGGGGCCATACATACCAGAGTAGGAGGGGGCAGCACATACCAGGACGGGAGACCATATACCAATAAAAATGCTTGCCACCCGGGTATAGAACGGGTTCATAGCTAGTTTAATATAAGTTCTGGAGGCAGAGTCTCATGCAAATCTTTGTCTGGCCATAGTCCTAAACAGCTCATTTATATATGAGGAAAAAAAGGGAATTAAACCTACAGGTTATTTGATTTTTGGGGTAGTCCCTCAGAACAAGAGATGAGCAAAATTGTTTGGAAAACATTTGCCAATCTCAAATTTGTCACAAACATAGCAGATTCAGATTTGTTTTCGCTTTCATGAGCATTTTTACTCAAAGTAGGCAAAATTTGGTAACAGTATTGGGGTGCAGCCTGGAGGGCCAATTAGTGATTCCAAATTGTTTCTGCTAAATCGGTGTTTCAGTGGCAAATCAGAGGGCCAAATTTCCACTTAAAAATCGTTAGCTCTAGCAGTGTTTTTCAGGAACACTAGCTAAGAAATTAAATAGTGATTGTTCATTTAGTGATAGGTGACTGACAGCTGTGGGCCTAAGGTTGTGAAACAGCAGGTTACAAGAGGAGAAGGCTACTTACAACATGAGTGGGAAAAAGGGAGGTCATGGTGGAAGGAGGAAAAGGTTTGGTGTTTGACGTGTATGTGGGTTAGATGTTAAAGTTAATGAAAGCTAAACTGAACAACATCTCGTCCTATCCAAAAACCACTGACAACATCTGTTACTGGATGAGCTACTTGACTCCCTTTCTTTGGCAGCCACACATTGGTACGCCTTGTAGATGAGGCTCAGAAAGGATTTTTTCATGTTGGATCATGGGTCGAAAGAAGTGGGGTCCAAGCAGAATCCAAACCCTCATCACCAGATGTTAACCACCAAGGGTGGAGGTGATCCTGATGAGACTCAGATACCAGAGGGGCACACAGACTGTACTGTTTTGTTAGGGCAAGAAGAGGAGGAGGGTGAAGTGTGTGAGAACAGAGAAGATAGCGATGAGGTTGTTAATACCACTTGGTGTGAACTCAGAGGTAAGCAGCTGAGTAGCTCAGCAGAGGTGGTGAAGGAGTAGGAAGATGAGGAGGTTATGCTGCGGCTTCCCAAACAAACACAAAGTGACGCAAAAATGACAAGGACTGCATCTTCAGGTATCACTGATAACACACCTTAGGGGCCAAAATTGATTATCCCACTGCATCCTCATCCCCAAGCCTGGCTGTGGCCAACATTGGTCACGAGTGTGCAGTTCTCAGGAGTGGCAAGAGTTGCCAAGCCTGGTCCTTCCTTGAGATTGCAAAGTTTGATCCAACACATGCTACAAATTTGCAAAAAATACTCAGTAGTGGCAAAAATTGCAATAATTTGACAACTACATGCATGAACCAGCACATGCGCAATTAACATGCCCTAGTGTGGTAATCTTATTGCGCTGAAATGTGGACTAGTGGGCCCCGCCAACCACCAGCTGTCCCATCTGCTGTTTCTTCCTCCTTTGTCATCATGTCAAGTCTTCTCACACAGGTCTCAGTGGATTAAATAAAGGACTGTTTTCATTGGATAGTAAGTGCCACCTTTTTTCTATTTTTTTGAACTACGGTATATTGGATTTATCTTTTTGGTGTGCTTCCGTATTCCTACAGTTGTCTAGTGTTCAGCTAACACACAGGTAGATTTTCAATCACAGCTGTGATAATCACAAAAGTAAGTCCAGCAGTACACTCCTTATCACAAAAAAATGCTTCCTCTTACACATGCCAAAGCTAAGAGCTTGAACTCCACCGTGTCCAACCTATTAGCCACGGAAATGCTGCCTTTCCACCTGGTAGATCAGACGGTTTTGGAAATGTGATGGCCGTCGCAGTCACCCAGTACCAGTTACTCAATCTCTTTTACTTCTCTGAGAAAGCTATGCCAGTGCTATAACAGCATGTCACCGACAACATCACCCGTTCAATGAAAAAATCTATGTCTGCCATGGTGCTTTTCACCAATGACACCTGGACAAGCAAACATGGGCAAGGGTGTTACATCTCCCTGACTGGGCACTGGGTGACTGCTGGCTGTGGGGGTAGTCAGTCAAGGTACTGCTCCACAGTCTGTGAATCCTCAAAGCTTCTGGGACAAACCTCTGTATCCAACAGTTCTTTCATTGCTTCTGGTTTCTCAACCTATGCCCTCAACCTCTCTCTTAATCCAACATGTGTTTCAACAGCGCAGAGAGAATTCACCCCATCTTCGTACTGCGCACCGCAATCAGGCAGTGTTCAAATTATTATGCCTTGGGGATCACAGTTGTGGTGCCCCTGAGTGTTCTGTCGCCACAGAGGTACTGCACCTCCTCCTGAGGACTAGTATCCCACTCCCCAGGTAAGATGGTAACACCTGACCAGACTCCAGCACCTACATCCAGCACAGACAACTTAGTGTAACGTCCGTCTGCGGTTCTGGGCTGCAGCCAGGCAACACCCCGAGAAACACTGATACCCTTTACCCCTATACAGGGATCTGGATTTACAACAGAGCCCAGGAGGTACTGTCTGAATAGGAGCAGCGGCCAGAGCAGGACGGTCGTCAAAGTGAAGTGCAAAAACGGCAGGCAATAGCAGAGTCAATTTCAGGCCAAGGTCAGAGTCAAAAACCAGGAGGGCAGCAGAGGTACAGAATCGTTAGGAAGTAGCAGAGTCAGAATATCCAGGCCAAGGTCACAAACCAGGAGAGTAGCAGAAGTACAGAATCGTCAGGCAAAAGAGGGGTCAGAAATCCAGGCTGAGGTCAGAGTCAAACAGAAATCAATCACTAAGTAACACACAGGGGAACCAAGAATATATCCGGCGGCTTGCAAGACCAGTCCCAAGGTATTTGAGGGATCAGGTCATCCCTCACAGGTTCCTGGACTGGTGATGTCATTAGGGCCGCCCCCTGGACCAGGCCAGATGGAGTTGCAGTAACCCCCTGATGACTGACAGAGGGGTGGAGCCTGCGCCCACCAGATGCCTGCGCAGGAGCCACTTCTCTGTCACCACCATAACTCACGGGCGGACCACGGCGCCTCCCAGTGGCCGTGGCAGGAACAGCCATCCCCGAGTCTGACAGTGAAGTGGCGGTCTGGCGCCTCCTAGTGGCCGTGACCGGAGCAGCAGGCCTCGAATCCAACGGTGACGTGACAGACCGGCGCCTCCTAGTGGCTAAAGCTGGGACCATAGAACCACGGCGCCTCCCAGTGGCCGAGGCAGGAACAGCCGTCCCCGAGTCTGACGGCGAAGTGGCGGCCCGACGCCTCCTAGTGGCTGCGACTGGAACAGCAGGCCCCAAATCTGACGGAGACGTGACACTTAGATCAGCAGAGCACCCTTTATGGCAGCTGCTTTGGTTCATGAAGGGTGCTGGGTGGTGGGTGGAGCTTAGATTATACTAGAGGGGAAAGCTGACAGGAAGTTAGGTCAGAATCCCCAGAGAGGGGGAGGAAGACAGTTCCCCCACTAGGGGAAGGAGGGAAAGAACGGAGACGCAGCAGCCTCCTGTGAGCCGGAGTTGCTAGCAAGGAAGGAGAAAAAGGAAGGATCAGTTGTTCAGAAGGAAGATAGATAAGAACGGAATGTTAGGAAGAGACTGGGGACTAGGGCTAGAGCGGAGCCCTTCTCTAAGTTTAATGCGCCAAGGCCAGGCGCTGTTGTCCAAGGCTGTGTGTGATACTAATGATCCTACAGCAAAAACTGGAGGAATAGAAGTTGTGACCACTTTATTCCCACCTAAGACTTGAAGACACAGCAGCAACATGTGTGAGCCGGGACATGATGGTATGGAGTCCCCGAAGTAGGCTACAGCTGCCAGTCATGCGAGTGGAGTTATAAGTAACAGCAAGAAAGAGGAACTTGAATGTAATTCATAACTACAAGTACTTCAGATTAGCGCTAGAAAGGAGACGTTCAGAAAAGGCACATTTGGAAGGTAGTGCTGCCTGGGATTTGGCTGAGCCCCTGACCTGGAGGACACGGCACTGAAGTGGGCATCTGTCTACGCCAGAAACCTGGGTAAAGTATCGGAACTGCATTCAGCTGTGTCATTGCCTTCTTCCTGTGCCAACCTACTCAGCACTGCTACATCTCTGTGCCTAACACTACATAATCTACCTCAACACCTACTACCACTGCCCTGGGACTACAGCTCTGCCTGTGGAGAGCTACTACATCTTTGCTGCACCACACCATCTGTCCCAGAGGATCTGCACTGCAGCGCTGGTCCCCTTCCTGACCAGATACCACAGGTGGTGTCACGAACTATCTACCTATAAACTTTATTCAGCTTCATTCCACCTATTTTACATGGACACCCAGGGCCACAGACCGGGTCACCGCCGCCGCGACACTTCCTCTTTAAGACACCAGCCCAGTACCGAGAAAATCACAACACCTGCCCTGGGGGTGATCCATTTTTGGCATCACGAACAGGATTACAAGGCCCGGTGCCACCGGGTCCTGTGTGCTGAAGATTTGATTGATTTGAGAAATGCTAAACCTAAAATGTGCAAAGGATTTGATTTATTGGACTGTGATTTTGACTGTAAAGATGGCCACCATGGCGGTGAAGTAAGGTGTGCATTCGTGGGCGGCACCCACGAAAGAGCATGAAACAACATGAACCTCCCCTGCCTGTACTAATATGCTACTGCGTCATGGCCGACCCAGAGAGGAGTCCGGATCTTAGCCTGTTATGGCGGCAAAGGAAAAAGACCCCTTAGGGGTGGAGAGAAGCCCCATGGCGGGAAAAAGAGTGGAAGAGATCCTTAAGTTTGAGCAGGAAGAGAGGGAGCGTCAAAGGCAGAAGCAGGCCTTGGTGGTGCAGGACCTCTTCCATAAGAAACAGGTCAGGAGGGACAATGACCGGGGGGTTTGGATTCATTCAGGACTTCGGGGGGGTCCTGACTTGTTTGTGAACTGGCGGGACACGGAAGCCCATCTAGTCCACGGACACCCGGAGTGCAACCTGTTTGAGGGGGAATATGTCTCGTTCACCTGCCATCTTGGTGACAGGGGATGGTATGCCCTCCATGTTCGCAGGATCCCCGCCGAATTAATTGCCCACCAGGGGGCGCAAGAATCAACATTGGAACCAATATCAGAATCTATGACAAAACCACCAATCTCGTCTGCCTACCAGGGGGCACTAAAGCAAGGATCAATCCTAGAACAACAAAGTGTCTCGTCCAAGCAGCAGGGAGCAACAGCAGCAACCCCAAGACAGGCTGCAACCTCACAATCAACTGCTACTGTGGTACCAAAGTAAGCAACCTTTACTGCAGCTCAACTAACTGAAGCTCTTCAACAAATAATGACAGCTAATGCCAGTCTCCTTTGTCCCATAAAGAAAACTATCTGTTCTGCCCATTTTGTGCAGCTAGATATTTTTAAGTGCTGTTCCAGCTATCACCAGTAGGTGTCATAAGTTGCCCTTCTCCTTTTATTTCTGTGTTTGGAATTTTCTGTTCCCCGAATGATTAATTGTTCGGAACCGCCCCTTCCTCTAGCCTTGGTCAACAACATGTAACCATTCTCCAGCGTCTCCTGAGCAGCCCACATGTGTTTAGCTCAGCTCTTTGCAAAACCATTGCTATAACAAGTGGATTCCGGTAAGGATAATGCAATTATGAGTTATGCATCTGTGTTAGAAGCCATAATGCAGCCCCCCATGATGTTTGCAATGCATGCTCAGCTCCTGTGATGTTATTTCACTGCATGTTTGTTATACGCATTCTCTAGTTATGCATCCTTTGTTTAGTAAGTGTAAAGCTGGCAGCCACTAGTTTTGCTAGATATTTCTTTCTCCTTTGCTGCTGTGTATGTTATATTGCTCAGCATAATGCATAATAACAGCATCCTGTATCATTGCTACTATTGTGATAATACCCTGCATTGCTATTACCTGCCAGTATTCATGTATTGTATACTGTCTACTAGTACTGATATGCTGTATTATCTGTCTTTTGTAGTTTTTACCTGAATCATCCACATTTTGTACAAAAATCTGCTGAATTATCCATCTGTTATCTCCCATCGTTGTCCATATCATCCCAATAAATAAAAGACTTAAGCACCGATACAGTCTTGTTTCTGGGAGTGGATGAAAGGTTAAGCCATATGCTGGAATCCACAGAGCGTCATACGTGGAAGAAGGCAGAACAGTAAAAACGGAACCGCTGGTCGCAGGCGGTGGTTACCCAGGCTATACGACACCGCTACCACCCAAACTGCTCCGCATACGGGTACTACAGCAGCCGCCACACAGCCGCAGGGACAAGAGCACAGGGCTCAGTAAAAATGGAACCGCTGGTCACACGCAGTGGTTACCCAGGCTATACGGGACCGCTATCACCCAGACTGCTCCGCATACGGGTACTAAAGCAGCCGCCATGCAGCCGCAGGGACAAGAGCACAGGGCTCAGTAAAAACGGAACTGCTGATCGCAGGTGGTGGTTACCCAGGCTATACGGCTCTGCTACCACCCAAACTGCTCCACATACGGGTACTACAGCAGCCGCCACACAGCCACAGAGAGGAGCCCAGGACTCAGTAAAGGACCGCCAGTCGCATGCGGTGATTGCATAGACTGTATGGGACCGCTAACACCTACACTGCTCTGCATACGGGTATCACAGCAGCCACCATACAGCTGCAAGACGCTACTGCAACAAGCCAAGAAGTGCTACATCTTTCCCACCACGCAGAAGCCTGCCATGCATAGACTCAGTTTCCCTCCAATATACTCAGCAGTACTCAGCTAAACGCACAATGTCTCGGAAAATCACATCCTCACTCAAAACGAGGTCATGAGCAAGCTCCAGCAGATCGTCATTAGCAGAGCTAGCTGCTGTCGTTCGCGTTGAGGCCGAAGCGGCCAAAGCGAGATCCTCTTTCGCAGAATGAGAGATGCATCTAAGGCTGAGACAAGCAGAGCATGAAGCAGCAAAAGTACGTCTGCAGGCAGAGCAAGATGCAGAAACCACATGACTGCAGGCAGAGAGAGACAGCAGCCACACATCTGCAGGCAGAGCAAGAAGCGGAAAGCGCACGCTTGCGAGCCTCTCTAGAAAAATTTGCGGCAGACAAAGAGACAGCAGCTGCAATAGCTAAAGCAGAGTATTTGGAAGCTATGAAAGATCCTGATTATGAGAGACATAGCAACATTCTCGGACCAGATCTAAAACAGCAAGATCCAGCGCAGCGCATCACAGAGTACGTCTGTCAACATTCCGGCATGGGTGACAGCCCTGAAGCATCATATCGATCAGCCCATGCCGATTACCAGCGATCCAACCCAGAGCTTCACTACTATAGTCGAGGAGACGTCCAGCACAAAGATGTCGACCACAGCTACCGTTCCACTGGAAAGAAGGTACAGCTCCCATCCCGCCTTAAAGAGCCACCATCTTCACCGACAAGGTACCGCACAGACTATCTGGAGTCAGAAGCGTCTTGCAGGTATGGTGATGCAGGATAGGAAATAAAATGGTCAGACAATCCGTGCTGCGAATCACTATGAACAATTATTATTACAGTGGTCTTTATTCGATGCGTTTCAAAGTTTCACAGAACTCCTTCCTCAGGAAAAAACCTCAGGAAAGAGTTCTGTGAAACTTCGAAATGCGTTGAATAAAGATCACTGTCATGTTGTTTTTCTCCTGAGGAAGGAGTTCTGTGAAACTTCGAAATGCGTCGAATAAAGACCACTGTAATAATAATTGTTCATAGTGATTCGCAGAGCGGATTGTCTGATCACTTTTTTTCCTATCCTGCATCTTCTACGTTGGTCCCTCGTGGATCTGTGGTTTCTGCTGCAGCGAATCCTCCATGCTTATTACAAGCTCCATCTGGTGAGTGTATTATTTTTAAATTGATATACTTACACTGGATAATGCACTATTGCGCAATTTCTCTTCAATAGTATCCCTTGGTATGGTGATGCACCACACACTAAACATGTCTATTACACCCTGGCTTGTGCCAGCACTGACGGAGCCACCATGGACCTTGCAAAGTTCCTTGCCTGCCGAGATCTGGTTACAAAGGGACTTGTAAAGTTCACTGATAAACCCGAAAACTATCGGTCTTGGTGAGCCTCGTTCCGGAATGCCATTCATGGTCTGGACCTTTCTTGTAGTGAGGAGTTAGATCTCCTGGTAAAGTGGCTTGGAAGTGAGTCAGTTGAGCATGCCAAAAGACTGAAAGATATTAATGTAAAGCATCCTTGCCCTACATAAAGTGTGGGAAAGACTTGATGAATTCTATGGGACAGTAGAAGTCATAGGGAATGCTTTATATAAAAGAATTGATTTTCCTAGGATAGGACCTAAAGGTTATCTAAAGCTCAGAGAACTGAGAGATTTATTGAATGATTCTAAAGGGATGCGGAGGGCATCATCAGATAATGAGATTAATTGAGAGGGATCCAACCACAGGATGTCAAAAATACATATAAGTCACAAAGAGAAACAAAGAAGACATACATCAAAAGCAGAGATCACCATAGAAAAATTATCAATTTTATTACATGGGATATACAAAACACCAAAAAAAATTAAAAACATTTAAAATAGACAAAGGTTATTAGCATAACCTGTAAACCAGGGAGCAGTAACAAGCCCTACGTATCACCACCCAATTATAGACATGTAATGTGTGTAGCAGGTCCAGAAAGCAAGTATAATATGTGTAATACACTTAGCCCTATACAAAGGATCTAGATATATAATCTGGCAAGATACATCAATTAGAATATGCCAAGAACCCAATCCTAAATGCAGATATTTATGAGTATAAACGAGGGGGGCAAAGAAACACACAATGTGTATAATATACTGTATGCAGCAGTTTCAATATACCAAAAGAGTCTTATCCTGCATATAGATATTTAGGCAACAAAGATATAAGAATATGAAGATACACACCATGAAAAAATACTACATATATCAAAAATAGAGTATTGTGGCATCAAATATTGGTCCAGTATAGTGAACTAAAATAAAGGTCACTATATTAACCCGTCTTCAAGAAATCAGAAAGAACTATAGGGTTAACCAAAGCCAGATATGTAGCAGGATAAGAAAGAAACCTCCCCTCCCATATACTTTACCACCCAAGGCAGCAGGCTAATAGAATGATGATGGACATGCTCACCTAATATAAATGACCATTATACATGAAATGGTGCAGGAGGACCAGGAATTGCTTCCATAACCCGACGCGTGTTGTCACAACTGTGACTTCATCAGGGGCACAATGAGGTGGTGGCACTTGTAGATCCACTGAGTTGAAATATACACAGCAATACTCATTAGTTGTTACAGCTGCGGAGACTCACCGCATGGAGAACGCTTCAGGTGATGGCATGTAATCACTGAGGTGGAAGGTACAAAGACGCATGTGCTAGACCAATACCATGGAGACCACAGACGCTATATGAATCCGGCGCCTGCCCGAGACAAAAGTAATGAGTCTCAATAGCTTACTTCCGCGCCTGCGCAGTAGCGCTGGAAGGTCCTGTCTCTGTCTTTTAGAAGGAGGTCATGTGGCCTATTCTGGCAGGTCCTAATGCTGAAAATAACGCTCCTTAAACCACTCTATTCATTCATTATAAACCTAAAAATAAAGTAGATAAACCAAATATCAAAAATTCAACGCATAAAGTTAAGGTGTAGTATTAAGATTATAAAAGTTTAGCGCTATTTTGACAAGTGGGGTTATCCATTATAGCCATATAAGACAAAAAATAGATAGGCACAGAATGCAGCGGCCTAAAACACTCATCTAAAAATAGGTCATAATTATATTGACATGCATAATTATAGTCATGGCAGATATATATCACAATAAGTTATCAATAGGAGTACCAGCAAAAAAAGTTTGTATTTTTATCCACCAAAAGATAAACATGCCAATCTGTAAGTACCCTCAAAGGAGATAACAACACTTATAAAGTGTCAACATTGTTTAAGAACTTTATTCATAAAGCAACACATGGTACTATAAATACACACAAATAAATATTATAGCATATAGACAGGAGATAGATATGTCAATCTGTAAGTTCCCTAGAAACTCACAACACTTGTGTAGTGTCGGCATAATTTAGGGTAATTCTTCAAAATACAACGTATGGTACTAAGAGTGCATAAAAGGAAGCATCTCATAACATACAGACATCAGATGAACATGTCAATCTGTGAGTTCCCTAGAAACTCACAACACTTACATAGTGTCAGCATGATTAAAGGCAATTATTCAAAATGCAAAGCACGATACTAAAGGTACATAAGCAGATGCGTCTCGTGACATATAGACATGAGATGAACATGTCAATCTGTAAGTGCCCTGAAAACTCACAACACTTATATAGTGTCAGCATAATTTGAGACAAATATTCAAAATGCAAAGCATAGTACCATAGGCGCACAGGAATGCGTCTCATAGCACATAGACATCAGATCACAATATTAGGCAATAAGGCAGATCACCAAAGTAATGTGGTTTTACTTCATTTTAAGTTCACTAAAGACAAGTGAACTTAAACAGATTATTACATCTATTATAACCATAAAAAAACGGTCAAATAGGTAAATCAGGATGGCAACAGTTTAATAACATCATCCCTAAAAGGGGTATTTATCATGAATAAATTTGGTACACATGATTAGAATCAAAACAAATGTATGCCACATAAAGGTGTAAGGAAGTATGCTTTTCATTCATCAGAGGAATACGATCACCAAATCCCAAAGATAGGTATATCAATCTATTAGTTCCCCATGGTGTAACAATACTTATGTCATGCTTACCGCTCCTGCTGGTCCCACGCCCGCCGCCTCCACCGCGCTCTCTGCTCCTGCCGCTGCTTCCATTTCGGGCTTCCCTTCGTCCGTGTATTGACTATAGAGGTCTCAACGATATCACCATCAAGAACAAATACCCTCTTCCCCTTATTCCAGAGCTATTTGACCGTCTATGAGGTGCATGGATCTTCACTAAATTAGATCTTCGGGGGGCTTACAATCTGGTCCGGATCCGCTCTGGTGATGAATGGAAGACCGCTTTCAACACCCGTGATGGTCACTATGAATACCTGGTTATGCCCTTCGGTTTGTGCAATGCCCCCGCAGTGTTCCAAGAATTTGTCAATGACATATTCCGAGATCTCCTTTACTCCTGCGTGGTGGTTTACTTGGACGACATCCTGGTGTTCTCCTCGGATCTGTCTACGCACAGAAAAGACGTACGCCAAGTCTTACTCCATCTGAGAAAACATCGTCTCTATGCCAAGCTTGAAAAATGCGCCTTAGAACAATCGTCTCTGCCGTTCTTGGGTTACATCATTTCCGATTCTGGCTTGCGCATGAACCCTGGAAAAGTGTCCGCTGTACTCAACTGGCCGCGTCCCCAGGGAATAAAGGCAATCCAGCGGTTCCTGGGATTCGCCAACTATTACCAGCAGTTTATTCCACACTTTTCCTCTCTGACCACTCCTATCTCCGCTTTGATACTTAAGGGAGCCGATCCTCATCACTGGACGCCTGAGGCCGAGAACGCCTTCCGAACTTAGAGGCAAGCCTTTGCCACAGCTCCCGTGCTACACCGACCAGAGGCTAATAAACCATTCACCCTAGAGGTGGATGCTTCTGCCACCGGAGCCGGTGCGGTTCTCTCTCAGAGATCTCCTTCCGGTCGCTTGGTTACCTGCGGCTTCTTCTCCAAGACGTTTTCCCCTTCGGAGAGAAACTATACCATCGGGGACAGAGAGCTGCTCGCCATTAAGCTAGCCTTGGAGGAGTGGCGGTATCTTCTGGAGTGAGCTGTAAACCCACTCCAGATCTACACCGAGCACAAAAATCTAGCATACATTCAGTCTGCACAAAGGCTCAACCCCCGGCAGGCCAGATGGTCGCTATTCTTTACCCGGTTCGATTTTGAGTTCCATTTCCGGCCTGGTGATAAGAATCTCAAAGCGGATGCTTTATCTCGATCCTTTCTAGTCACCGATAATGAGGAGGAGCCTTCACACATCGTGGAGCCTAACAAGCTTATCGTAGTCGCTCCTGTTAACCTGACTTCCTTACCCCCCGGTAAGACTTTTGCCCAAGATAAAGACAGGAGGCAAGTCCTACATTGGGGTCATGCCACCAAGTTAGCAGGCCATGTCGCTCTCCCTCGTCTCTCGTTTCTATTGGTGGCCCTTTTTGCCTCAAGATGTCCGAAACTTCATCGTCTCCTGCCATCGTGTGCCAAGAACAAGGTTCCTTGGCAGCAACCCTCCGGTCTCTTGCATCCACTTCCGGTTCCCTCGGCCTCGTGGCAACATATCGCGATGGACTTTATTACGGATTTACCTCGGTCCTCGGGTCACACAGTCATTTTTGTTGTTGTGGACCGCTTTTCCAAAATGGCCCACTTCATCCCTCTGTCCGGATTACCTTCCACTCCTGAGCTGGTGAGAATTTTTATATCTCATATCTTCAGGATTCATGGCTTTCCCAAGCACATTGTCTCAGACAGAGGGGTTCAGTTTACCTCGCGATTCTGGAGGGCTCTATGCAAGCTGATGGAAGTAACGTTGGACTTTTCCTCCGCTTATCATCCTCAATCTAATGGACAAGCGGAACGTACGAACCAAATTCTCGTAACGTATCTCTGACATTTTTCCAACGCCCACCAGAACAATTGGTCCAGCTTGCTCCCTTGGGCCGAATTCGCCTACAACAATCATACCAGCGAGTCCTCCGCCAAGTCACCTTTCTTTATTGTTTACAGGCAACATTCTGGTGTACCTCTGCCGGTACTCCTGGCCTCGGGTGTGCCGGCGGCTGATCTTCTGACTGAGGAGTTCTCCAGGGTCTGGCAGGAGACCAAAACCGCACTTGAACGAGCACGTGACGGATTCAAAAGACACGCCGATAAGAGACGCCTGGTTTCCCCGTTGTACAATCCTGGGGATAACGTTTGGCTGTCTTCAAAATTTGTCCACCTCAAAGTTCCCTCTTATAAACTAGGTCCCCGGTACATCGGACTCTTTGAGGTTTTAGCTCGTATTAATGATGTTGCCTACAAATTTAAACTCCCCGCTTCGCTACGGATTCCTAACTCATTCCATGTTTCCCTCTTGAAACCGGTCATACTTAACCAGTTCCGCGCTTCCACTAGCCGTGCCCCTGCGCCCGTTTCCGCACAGGATGTCTTTGAAGTTAAGGAGATTCTTGCCTTGAAAAGGTCTAGAGGTAAAACCCTTTTTTTAATTGACTGGAAAGGTTTTGGCCCAGAGGAGAGGTCTTGGGAACCCGGGGAGAACATTCAAGCCCCTCAAATTTTAGCTAAGTTTCTTTCCGGCTTTAAGAGGAGGGGGCGTAAGAGAGGGGGTACTGTCACGCTTACTGCTCCCGCTGGTCCCACGCCCGCCGCCTCCACCGCGGTCTCTGCTCCTGCCGCTGCTTCCATTTCGGGCTCCGCATTGCCCGTGGCCTCCGGGCGCGCCCGCCGCTCTCAGCGCGCTCCTGCAGCAGGCGCGCGTTCGCCTGTACTGCCCTCCGCCCCGCGGTCAGTCTCAGTGCTCTACCCAGGGCGCATGCGCACCTCACGCCCCAGATCACAGCGCAGGCTAAGCCATGCCATCTCCCCGCCTCCATGACCCTGCTGACCTGACCCGGAACTCCTGCTTCTATAAGAGGCAGCCTCTCTCTCTGATCACTGCCTGATCATCACTCGTGTGTAGCTAGTGACCCTGGTCCCTTGTCTGCCTGCCTTCTCTGTTCTCCCTACTGCGTTACTCCTTCCCCTATCTTGTTTGTCCTGTTTAACCTGCTCCTTGTGTTTATCTCAGTGCCTGCCATCTCGTGTCCTCTCCCAGCTTGTGTCTTCATCCTGCCCGTGTCTCATCATTCCTGCCCGAATCCTCTGGCCCGCAACCCGGTGTTCCAGTCCTGCTAACCAGTGTCTTCGTCCCCTCTGTTTGCCTTGGTTCCGGTCCTGCAAGTCCGTCCGCCTGCCTATCTCCTGCTGTGTCTTCTCTGTCCTCCTCGGGTACCGGCTGCCGTGGTGAGTAGTTTGCCCTGGGCCTGTCCCTAACGCTCCCTGAATAGGGGGCGGTCCACCTGGTCCGCTCGCCTGGGGGAGGTTCGCTTACCACGGTCCAGTGGGTTCACCCTTGGGAACCATCACAACTTATACCATGTCAGCATAATCCCAGGCGTACAATCAGAATATAAAGCGAAACACAAAGGTCCATACAAATGGGTATTATGGCACATACATGTCAGACTAAAGTACTAAAAAAGACACATCACCAAGATGGTGTTTTTAATACGCATTGAGTTTACTTTGAAATATGTATTTACCAAGTCCAGACTGTTGTCATATTGGTCTATGAGTTCCATATAGGGACCCAATACTTATGGAAAGAACCAGCATTGTTTAGAGGGTTCACTTAAAGTGCAAAATATAGTTATACTAGCACACACAAATGATTTTAAAACCAGTGGATATTAATATTTCCATTCATTAGAGACAAATATTCACCAGATCTATAAGATGAGAATATCAATCTATGGGTCTCGTAAAGAATCTCATTGTCACATAAACACTGAAGGAAAATGATGTTACAAAAGGGTCACTATTAATAATGTATCAGAACGCATGTCATTAAGTCTCCAAGAATGAAAAGAGACCACCCATTTACACCAATGTGTAACATGTAAACACGATACAAAAAAGCAATTCAAACCGAAAGGCAGATGTATGATAGATAGCTGCCGTCATATAGTTATCCAAGACGGTGGATTATACAAAAGCTATGTTCGTCTATCAGCCCATACAGAGGTATAGATTATGACTAGGAACTTTATTATATTGATAACAGATGAAAAGTTTATAGCCCAACCCAATAGTTCAATAGGCACAGTTTAGTTAAGTATGACTACAAATCATGCGGTGGTAAAAAGAATAAACCACCTACCAGACATGAGATACATGACCATAGTCAAATAAAGCATATCACATCAGACCCTAATTATTCAATGGCAGGGTTGCCCATGGAATGGAAGGACCATATTTGATGCCAACAATATAAGGTAAGATACAAGAAACGATGGAACGATACAGGCCCATTATTTAAAAAATATATACCATGATGTTAATGAAAGGCAAAGACCAGACATTGCATGCCTTGGGTGGAAAGAATATCTAGAAGTTGTGTAATTGTTTCCTCAAAATACAGGCAATACCTTCAGTAAAAGAAGAATAATCCGAAAGAAGGAGGAGGAGGGAAGGGGAAATGACAAAATCAGGCAAAATTTATACCACCAAAATCAAATAGAACAAACTTTGTCAGACCATTAGTATTCAATATACAACTTGTTTAGATAACAACCTATATTTGTTGCCAACTATACCAACATACAGGTGGAATCCCATCTGGAATCGAAGAATCGAAAACCAGTCCCCTCTCAAGAATTTCTAAAGATGGTACTAGAGGTCGAACAAAATAGCATGACGTAGTGATTTATTGAATGAGTTGCAGGTTGCCCAGCAGGAAGGAGACTTGCCCAGATTGGCATTCTTAGACACAGCTAAGGGTGTCAATCCGATAGTACAGAAACTTCATAACAACCTACAAGAAAAGTGGATTACATGTGGTTCGCAGTATAAACAAAATCATAATGTATCATTCCCTCTTTTCAGTGTATTTATTGATTTTGCCACCAAACAATCTAGGATTAGAAATGACCCTAGTTTTGACTTTACTCAGTCATATTCCACTGCCCCTGGTGTCAAACCCGGTAAGACACCCGTGGCAGTCCACAAAACTAACATTGTTTCCACAGACCCTCCTCACAAGGTGAATAAACCCCCTCCAGACTAGAGTAAGCCTCAGGATGTCAGTAAATATTGTCCTCTACATGAGAAACCACATCCTCTATTAAAATGCAGAGCCTTCAGGGAGAAGACTTTGGAGGATCGCAAAGGTTTCCTCAAGGAGAACAATATCTGTTTCAAATGTTGTGCCACAACCTCTCACTTCGCCAGGAACTGTGAAGCTAGCGTGAAATGTGCAGAATGCAGCAGCATGGATCACAATACAGCCATGCACCTTGGATCACCTCCACGAGTGTTGTCCCAAGCAGAGGAGCACGATGGGAAGCAGAAGGACACTGACGAAGACACCCCCGAGGTCAGCTCTAAATGTTTAGCTCTGGCTAAATATTTAGCTCTGGCTGGGATAGCACGCGTGCGGGCTTACGCGTGCAACAGATATTAAGTGCAACAGGATAAAGTGTTTTGCAGTTAGACAATGCATTGAAGCTGATGTTCCTCTCTTCTCTTCTTCACACAGGTATTTCATTCCATCATCCATGTATGCTGTCTGACAAGTGTGAACTGCATCATATAGTGCCAGATATTTTTATGGTATTTCATTCCATCATCCATGTATGCTGTCTGACAAGTGTGAACTGCATCATATAGTGCCAGATATTTTTATGGTATTTCATTCCATCATCCATGTATGCTGTCTGACAAGTGTGAACTGCATCATATAGTGCCAGATATTTTTATGGTATTTCATTCCATCATCCATGTATGCTGTCTGACAAGTGTGAACTGCATCATATAGTGCCAGATATTTTTATGGTATTTCATTCCATCATCCATGTATGCTGTCTGACAAGTGTGAACTGCATCATATAGTGCCAGATATTTTTATGGTATTTCATTCCATCATCCATGTATGCTGTCTGACAAGTGTGAACTGCATCATATAGTGCCAGATATTTTTATGGTATTTCATTCCATCATCCATGTATGCTGTCTGACAAGTGTGAACTGCATCATATAGTGCCAGATATTTTTATGGTATTTCATTCCATCACTCCTGTGGTGGGTCTTTATTTTTTATCTATTTGGTTTCTGCTTTGAAGTGTAGAAAGGTGTTTTTTTTTCACTTTCTCAGTTTGATGGCCTTGTCCAGCGTTAGTTATTTACCCTGCATAGTAATGCCTGCTCTGGCCTTGTGCTAATTGGTTAATTACTGATTGTGGCCTTTTGGTGGCTGAAGCTAGCAGACATTTCATTTCATATATATTTAGCTCTGGCTGGGATAGCACGCGTGCGGGCTTACGCGTGCAACAGGATCAAGTGTTTTGCAGTTAGACAATGCAGTTGGACAGGGCAGGAGACAGGTAAGGTGCATGAGTTTTTCATGCACGCTTGCTTCTTGGTCAGTCGTACTACATATGCATTGATCATATTAACCTGCTGCTTATTTGTCTTCACTTCTGCTTTTTAACAACTCGCCTGCCCTTTTACACATTCTGTGCACTCTCTGCATATCCACCCCTCCCTTTTCCCCTCTCCCATGTTTAACTCTGAGGCTCTATTGACATTTCTTACCCACACCAAACCATCCAAAACCTCCATGCAGCACTCAAAACGTTCATACAAATCATCCCACCACCTGCTTTTTCTGTTTTTTCTCCTTTTAATAGTTGCAGGTGACATCTCCCCCAACCCTGGGCCTCCCTCCACCAGCATACATTACTCTCCTCCAGCTGCATATAGAAACCCTGCTAATCTTATTAATATTCAGTGCATGCCTTCTCCTCTCACTTTCCAATGTGCTCTCTGGAATGCACGGTCAGTGTGTAACAAACTGGCTTACATTCACGATCTTTTTCTCTCTAATTCCCTTAACCTTCTGGCTATTACAGAAACCTGGATCCAGCATTCAGACACCACCGCTGCTGCCGCTCTCTCGTTTGGTGGGCTGAAATTTTCACATACCCCCAGACCTGAGAACAGACAGGGTGGAGGTGTTGGTTTGCTCCTTTCATCACAATGTGCTTTCCAGGTCATCCCCCCGGTTCCATCACTTACATTTCCTTCCTTTGAAGTCCACGCCGTCAGACTCTTTAAGCCCTTCTCCTTACGAGTGGCGGTCGTTTATCGCCCTCCAGGCTCCTCCCGCCAGTTTCTAGACCACTTCACCACCTGGCTTACTCACTTTCTGTCCTGTGACATCCCCACCCTCATCATGGGAGACTTTAACATCCCCATCAATGATCCGCTCTCCCAGTCTGCCTCTCATCTTCTTTCTCTAACTTCTTCATTCGGCCTCTCACAGTTTACTAATTCTCCTACACATGAGGACGGGAATACTCTGGACCTGGTTTTCTCCCGTCCCGGCTCGCTGCACGACTTTACTAATTCACCTCTCCCGCTCTCGGACCACAACCTTCTTTCCTTCTCTGTCAAGAATTGTCTCCTCACCCGGGACACCCCCACTTACCACACTTATCGGAATACACGTACCATTAATACCCAACAGCTTAGGGACAATCTCCACACATCTTTAGCCCCCATCTCCACCCTCTCCTGTCCAGACATAGCATTGTCACATTTCAATAATACACTGAAGAATGCCCTAGATGAAGCAGCACCTTCTATACGCAGAAAGACCCGACACAGACAAAGGCAGCCCTGGCACACAACGCAAACACGCTCTCTTCAGCGCTGCTCGAGGTGTGCAGAGCGGCAGTGGAGAAAATCTCTCTTAGCAGAAGACTTCATCCACTATAAGTTCATGCTCAAAACCTATAACTCTGCCCTTCATCTGGCCAAACAATCCTACTTCACCACCCTCATCACCTCACTATCCAACAACCCAAGATGACTTTTTGAAACCTTAAACTCCCTCCTGAAACCTAAAGTACAGGCCCCCATCACCAACCTCAGCGGTGAGGATCTGGCCACTTATTTCCTAGAAAAAATCAACCACATCCATCAGGATATCTCAGCCCTATCTCCTCAGTGCCTGGATCCCCTTCCCTGCCGCACCTCAAGCTCACTAGACATCTTTGAGCCTGTTTCAGAAGAAGAAGTTTCCAAGCTCCTCGCTTCTGCTCGGCCTACAACCTGCAACAGTGACCCTATTCCTTCACAGCTCCTGCAGTCTCTCTCACCAGTGGTCACCACTCACCTGACTAAAATATTTAACCTCTCTCTTTCTTCAGGTATATTTCCCTCCTCATTTAAACATGCCATCATAACCCCTTTACTTAAAAAGCCATCCCTGGACCAGAACTGCACTGCTAACTACAGACCTGTCTCTAACCTTCCCTTCATCTCTAAACTCCTGGAACGCCTGGTCCACTCCCGTCTAATCCGCTATCTCTCGGATAACTCTCTTCTCGACCCCTTACAATCTGGTTTCCGCTCTTTACACTCTACTGAAACTGCCCTCACTAAAGTCTCTAATGATTTAATAACAGCTAAATCGAAAGGTCATTGCTCCCTGCTGATTCTCCTGGATCTCTCTGCCGCATTTGACACTGTGGATCACCAGCTCCTCCTCACTATGCTCCGCTCTATAGGCCTCAAGGACACAGCCCTCTCCTGGTTCTCCTCCTACCTCTCTGACCGCTCCTTCACTGTATCTTTTTCCGGCTCCTCTTCCTCTTCTCGTCCCCTTACTATCGGGGTCCCGCAGGGCTCAGTCCTAGGCCCCCTCCTCTTCTCTTTATACACTGCCCCTATTGGACAAACAATCAGCAGATTTGGGTTCCAGTATCATCTCTATGCTGATGACACCCAATTATACACTTCTTCCCCTGACATCACCCCTACCCTAATTCAAAATACCAAGGATTGTCTGTCTGCTGTCTCTAGCATCATGTCCTCCCTCTATCTGAAACTAAATCTCTCTAAAACTGAACTTCTTGTGTTTCTCCCCTCTACTAACCTCACTCTACCTAACATCGAAATAACCCTGGAGGGTTCAACCATAACTCCCAAGCAGCATGCCCGCTGTCTTGGGGTCATATTCGACACTGAACTTTCCTTTACTCCGTAAATCCGATCACTCAGTCGCTCTTGTCACCTGCATCTTAAAAACATCTCCAGAATCCGACCTTTTCTCACCTTTGAAACTGCTAAGACTCTTACTGTCGCTCTTATTCATTCTCGTCTGGACTACTGCAACTCTCTTCTGATCGGTCTCCCTCTTACCAAACTTTCTCCTCTCCAATCCATCTTGAATGCGGCAGCCAGGGTCATATTTCTGTCCAGCCGCTTCACCGATGCCTCCATCTTGTGCCAGTCATTACACTGGCTACCTATTCGCTACAGGGTCCAGTATAAACTCATCTCTCTCACCCACAAAGCTCTCCACTGTTCTGCACCGCCTTATATCTCCTCTCTCATCTCTGTCTATCGCCCTACACGTGCCCTCCGTTCTACAAATGACCTAAGACTAACATCCCCCGTAATCCGAACCTCGCACCTCCGTCTCCAAGACTTCTCTCGTGCTGCTCCAGCTCTCTGGAATGCACTTCCCCAGACGATCAGACTGATACCTAGCCCTGACCTATTCAAGCGCGCTTTGAAAACCCATCTCTTCAAAGAAGCCTATCACATCAACTACTCAGCAAGCTAACTTTGCCCTGTTCCCTCCTTCCAAATATTATTCTGAATCTGCACCCTACTATTCATCTGTCTCCACACCCTTCATGCACATGATAACTGCACTTGATACTTGTCTATTGCACTTAAACACACGGGCTGATGACCGGATCATGCAGCTTTATATGAAAATCCCTATTATAATTGCCAGACCTGAATTAACAAGCATTTCTCATCTACTGTGTCCCCCCATTTCCTTGTAGATTGTAAGCTTGCGAGCAGGGACCTCACTCCTAATGTCATTGTTTGAATTGTCTTAACTTGTATTGAATTTATTGTCTGTACATGTCCCCGCTTAATTGTAAAGTGCTGCGGAATATGTTGGCGCTATATAAATAAAAATTATTATTATTATTATTATCTGTAAGGGACTCAAAGGAGGAAGATCCTGTTCAAAAATCTGCCTTGTCCGAGTCTATCCTGCAGGCCGCAAAGACAAAGCCTTTAAGATATATGCAATCCTGGATGACCAAAGTAACAGGTCTCTACCAGGTCCATTTTCTTTGACAACTTCAGCATTGTAGGCCCTGGTTCTCCCTACACTCTGAGGACGTGTTCCGGTACCGTTGAGACGGCGGGGAGAAAAGCAACCGGATACAAAGTGGAGTCCATAGATGGCCAAACCTGCCTATCATTACCAACCATCCTGGCGTGCAACCAGACTCCTGACAACAAGTCAGAAATACCTTCATGGGAGGTGGCGAGACCTCACCCCCACCTAAAGCATGTAGCCCACCTGATACCTGAGATGGATCCATGAACCCCAATAGCTCTACTTCTGGGAAGAGATATACACTCACTGGCCACTTTATTAGGTACACCATGCTAGTAACGGGTTGGACCCCCTTTTGCCTTCAGAACTGCCTCAATTCTTCGTGGCAGAGATTCAACAAGGTGCTGGAAGCATTCCTCAGAGATTTTGGACCATATTGACATGATGGCATCACACAGTTGGCGCAGATTTGTCGGCTGCACATCCCTGATGCGAATCTCCCGTTCCACCACATCCCAAAGATGCTCTATTGGATTGAGATCTGGTGACTGAGGAGGCCATTTGAGTACAGTGAACTCATTGTCATGTTCAAGAAACCAATCTGAGATGATTCGAGCTTTATGACATGGCGCATTATCCTGCTGAAAGTAGCCATCAGATGCCTGTTCTTAGCTGAGAGGAGTGGTACCCAGTGTGGTCTTCTGCTGCTGTAGCCCATCTGCCTCAAAGTTCGACGCACTGTGCGTTCAGAGATGCTCTTCTGCCTACCTTGGTTGTAACGGGTGGCAATTTGAGTCACTGTTGCCTTTCTATCAGCTCGAACCAGTATGCCCATTCTCCTCTGACCTCTGGCATCAACAAGGCATTTCCGGCCACAGAACTGCCGCTCACTGGATTTTTTTTCTTTTTCGGACCATTCTCTGTAAACCCTAGAGATGGTTGTGCGTGAAAATCCCAGTAGATCAGCAGTTTCTGAAATACTCAGACCAGCCCTTCTGGCACCAACAATCATGCCACGTTCAAAGGCACTCAAATCACCTTTCTTCCCCATACTGATGCTCGGTTTGAACTGCAGGAGATTGTCTTGACCATGTCTACATGCCTAAATGCACTGAGTTGCCGCCATGTGATTGGCTGATTAGAAATTAAGTCTTAACACACAGTTGGACAGGTGTACCTAATAAAGTGGCCAGTGAGTGTACTACGATTCCACAAGGCCAGAGAATGTATAAACGGCTCCGGGAATGCTCCGTACGCACAGAGGCATGACCTTGGATGGGTCATCATAGGAGACGTCTGCTAGGAGGAGCGCGCAAGCCGACCTCAGTCAACAGTATGCCTACCAGCACACTAGAAAGTGGACGTCCATCTCTCTTCCGCCTATGTCACAATAGTCTGCTGGTAAAGGAATTGCCAAACAGCACTCCACTACCTTGCCCTTTCTCAGCACCTATCAACGAAGACCACACCTGCGAAGGTGAACAAGACCACAGGGGAGGTACGGTCTTCCACAGGACAAAGGAGGACAACAAGGTAGCGATGTCCATAGAAGATAGGATGTTCCTGGACATCATGGATATGCAAATAGTCAAAGACAACCTCAACAACCTATTCCTGGAGACAGTGTGCTAAAGAAGCTCGATCCAATTGTTGACCAAGACGGGCTGCTGAGAGTAGGTGGCCATCTTCAAGAAGCAGAGGTAGACGTTTCAGAGAAACACCCAGTAATAATTCCTGGACGTCATCACATCACAACCCTGCTCATTCAGCATCATCATGACTTAGTGAGACACCAAGGCCATTTGTTCACCGAAGGGAATCTGCGGGCGGCTGGTCTATGGATAGTCAGCTCAAAGAGAAGCGTTAGCAAACTCATCTTCAGCTGTGTTACGTGTCGCAAACTCCATGACTCGTTCCAAAATCCGAAGATGGCCAATCTTCCATCCAACAGACTCAGTACCGAACCCCCCTTCACCAATGTTGGATTAGACGTATTCGGTCCTTGGTCCGTGGCTACTCGACGCACAAGGAAATCCAATACTGAAGCAAAGTATTGGGCAGTTCTATTCACTTGTCTGTCCATCAGAGCTGTTCATATTGAAGTAATCGAGTCTATGGACACTTCAAGTTTCATAAATGCGTTTCGACGCTTCACCACAATCAGAAGCCCTGTGAAGCATATTGGTTCCGAAGAGGTACGAATTTCATTGGAGCGGCAAGAGAACTCCAAATCCCTTCCAATTTGGACATTGCTAATGTTGAAAGGTACCTAGGCGAGCAAGGATGCACCTGGACTTTCAATCCGCCACACTCTTCGCACATGGGAGGTGCCTGAGAGAGAATGATAGGCATAGCACGCAAGATACTAGACTCTATCTTCCTCCAAACGAACACCAGACTCACACTTGAGAGTTTAACTACGTTCTTGGCAGAGATATCAGATATCATGAATGCCAGGCCACTGTCAGCACTCTAAGCCGTATGCTGGAATCCACACAGCGTCATACGTGGAAGAAGGCAGAACACTACCCAAGTTTTGCCCTGAAAGCGACCAAAACCAGATGCTTCTGATCAGTAGGAAGCAATGCTAATCAGGAGAACTGAACTGACTTTTCCAGTAAGTCCATGTATATAAGTTTACCCAGGAGGGTATTTAATCAAGTTTTCCAGTTTTTTAGTTTCTTCAGTTCCATATATAAACACAGACTGTGGAGATCATGAAGAGTGAGTGATCCGGACACTCTATTTGTATATAGTTAAGTACAGGTGCTCCTTTTGGTTTTACTTGTGCCTTTTAGGAACATTAAGTCATTTTCAATTTTCATCAACTCATCATAATAGCAGACCTGAAGAAAAACCTGTTGGGTGTGGTCGAAGACAGGGTCTAAGCAGGAAGACCAGAATGTCCTGCAGCCCACTCAGGACCACCGTTGGAGGCTTTGAGTGGGTCCTCCACAAAGTAAAGGACATTTGAAGATACACCGGCTGGGATGTTATCTGTCATTTCTCATTGAATATTGCAGTTTTTGTACCAATAAAAGTGTTATTATGATTGTAAAGTATGCTAAATATAGGATGTTTTATAGTGTTGTTAAATTTCTGGTAATAGGCATCATTTGATGTGTAAATGTGACATGATAGAGAATCTTGAAGCACTTTTTGATAGATATAAATAGAAATGGTTAATTAGGGACCGAGAATGTTTATAGTAGGGGGTGAACCTTAGTTTGGCGGTTGTCACTAAAGAATTTTTGATACTGTGAATGTAGAATAAATAGAATTTGAAGAGAGAATAGCACTTTAATCTGGTAGTGAACTTTGGTAACGATTGCTACCTACAAGAACTTAATAAGATAGGAACTAGCAGAGGCGTATCCAGGGGGGGCAGCCGGGGCAGTTGCCCCGGGCACAGCTAGTAGGGGGGCGCAGTTGGGCCGCCTAATGCAGCGGTCTGCAGTGTCTCCCCCCCCGGCGGCTGCGTTCTGCCGCTCCCCGTCCTTTGAGTCGGCTGTTCTCTCTGACGGCAGAGAAGGAGGCCACGCCGCCTCCCAGGCTGCAATTGTACTGGCGTCTACACAGACGCCAGTACAATTGAAGCTCTGACGGCCGGGTCAGAGCGACGTCAGCAGCGTGATCAGGTCATGTGATCATGCTGCTGACGTCACTCCCCGGCACCCAAAACAAACGCTGGTGATAAGTGTGCTCCACTGTGGAGCTAAAGAACCACTAAAGATGGGAGATGGGGGGGTTAATGAGTGGAGATGGGGGTTAATATGTGGGGGTTAATGAGTGGAGATGGGGGTTAATGTGTGGGGGGTTAATATGTGGAGATGGGGGTTAATTAGTGGAGATGGGGGGTTAATTAGTGGAGATGGGGGGTTAATGAGTGGAGATGGGGGTTAATGAGTGGAGATGAGGCGGTTAATGAGTGGAGATGGAGGGGGTTAATGAGTGGAGATGGGGGTTAATATGTGGGGGTTAATGAATGGAGATGGGGGTTAATGTGTGGGGGGTTAATATGTGGAGATGGGGGTTAATATGTGGAGATGGGGGTTAATATGTGGAGATGGGGGTTAATATGTGGAGATGGGGGTTAATGTGTGGGGATGGGGGTTAATGTGGGGATGGGGGTTAATGTGGGATTGGGGGTTAATGTGGGGATGTGGGTCAATGTGGTGGTTAATGAATGGGGATGGGGGTTAATGAGTGGGGATGGGGATTAATGTGGGGATGGGGGTTAATGAGTGGAGGGGTTAATGTGTGTGGGGGGTTAATGTGGGGATGGGGGTTAATGAGTGGGGGATTAATGTGGGGATGGGGTTAATGAGTGGGGGGATTTGGGAGTAGGGACAGGGGTTATTGAGTGGGGATTGAATGTGTGTGTGGGGATTTGGAGTGGGGATGGGGGTACTTAATGCGTGGGGGGGGATTGGGGATGGGGGGATTTGGAGTGGGGATGGGGGTACTTAATGTGTGTGGGGGATTGGGGATAGGGGGATTTAATGTGTGTGGGGAGATTTGAGGACACAAAATGAAGAGTATGTATGAGGGCATGTATGAGGAATACTGTAGAGAACAGGGTGCTCACTGCCAATTTAGGTGCTCAGAGTTAAAAGACATATATTGTACAGTAGAAAAACCTCGGCACACAAAATTTATGAAATATAATTCTCAACTTTATAAGACTAAAGCAATTCTGATCAAGTTATTTCAATACATATATGCTGATACAAAGAAAGTACCTCAGATTACCACCACAGAGATAAACAGTATTGTTTATCTCTGTGGTGGTAATCTGAGGTACTTTCTTTATATCAGCATATATGTATTGAAATGTTTATCTCTGTGGTGGTAATCTGAGGTACTTTCTTTGTATCAGCATATATGTATTGAAATAACTTGATCAGAATTGCTTTAGTCTTATAAAGTTGAGAATTATATTTCATAAATTTTGTGTGCCGAGGCATGTATGAGGAAACAGTTTGCGGGATGGATGCAGACAGGGGTGCGAACGGGTAAATGTATGTGGACACAGTATGAGTAGTGATGGGAAAAATGTATGTGGACACAGTATGGGGAGTCAGGGGTAAGTGTAAGCAGACAGTATAGAGAGTGTGGGGGTAAATATATGATGAGACAGTATGGTGAACAGGGGGATGTTAGAGGAGACAGTATGAGGAGGGAGGGGAATAGTGTGAGGCGACAGTATATTGCAGATATTTTTACTTAAGAGCATTATAATGACACTTCTATCTTTAAGGCATCGTGTGGAGAATTGGAGCAGAAGACCGGAGAAGATGGAAGTCTGCAGAGACGGCTGTGGATGAAAAAACTCATCATGGGGTCTGGACAAGAAGAAGTAAAGAAGGATAACGACTCCAGAGACGTCATTTATAAGGTACCTGGATGTAAATATTATTGTGATACTGACTTATTCTCATGTTTTTATTTATGTTAGGAACATTAAAGGGGTTGTCCAGGTCGGTGCTGAGTCTGCAGACATTCTATGTGACTGCATGTGACTATGTGTGCAAGTCGCATATGTACTTGGGGGGGCGCCGAACCGAGCTCTTGCCTCGGGTGCCAGAAAGCCTAGATACACCTCTGGGAACTAGCATAAGATAAAATTATGTTCAGTAACGTTCAAGCAATAGTACCTCTCCTTAAGAGAAGATGTTTCATAATAGCTGTTTACTACTCTTAGTTTAAAAAGCAAAATTTGTATGTTCCAGTAACATCTTGTCTTCTCATTTGTTTACAGCCCGCGGACGTGCTGTGGTTAACGGATGGGGTATGTGGCGCCCCTGAGGGTTCAGTTGCCACAGAGGTACTGCACCTCCTCCTGAGGTGTAGTATCCCACTCCCCAGGTCAGATGGTAACACCTGACCAGACACCAGCACCTACATCCAGCACAGACACCTTAGAACAGCAGAGCATTGGTTATGGCAGTTGCTTTGGTTCATGAAGGGTGGTGGGTGGAGCTTAGATTACACTAGAGGGGAAAGCTGACAGGAAGTTAGGTCAAAATCCCCAGAGAGGGGGAGGAAGACAGTTCCCCCCCTGGGGGAAGGAGGGAAAGGACGGAGATGCAGCAGCCTCCTGTGAGCTGGAGCTGCTAGCAAGGAAGGAGAAAAATGAAGGATCAGTTGTTCAGAAGGAAGATAGAAAAGAACAGAACATGAGGAAGAGAGAGACTGGGGACTAGGGCTAGAGCGGAGCCCTTCTCTAAGTTTAATGCGCCAAGGCTGGGCGCCGGTATCCGAGGCTGTGTGTGATACTAATGATTCTACAGCAAAAACTGGAGGAATAGAAGTTGTGACCACTTTATTCCCACCTAAGACTCGAAGACACAGCAGCAATGTGTGTGAGCCGGGACATGATGGTATGGAGTCCCCGAAGTAGGCTACAGCTGCCTGTCATGCGAATGGAGTTATAAGTAATAGCAAGAAAGAGGAACTTGAGTGTAATTCATAACTACAAGTACTTCAGATTAGCGCTAGAAAGGAGACGTTCAGAAAAGGCACATTTGGAAGGGAGTGCTGGAAGGGTGTATTATCTGCTGAATAGCCATAATAGAAGGACATAAAAAAATAATGTTGTAACACTGCACCATAGGTGAATAATCACCACAAGATCAATAGAATGGCAGGTCATATGTATTTGAAGCCATAGACAAAGTCCTATCCGCTTGAATGAAATGGCTAAACAGTAATGGGTAAAATAGTATATACCTGAATATAGATAAGGCAGGCCACCAGTGTGCGGAGCACTCCCCGATGCACGTTTCGGATCAGCGTCCTTCGTCCTGGCTATTCAGCAGATAATATAGGATTTGGCCACTGCATATACGTATATATACCCATATAACATTATAACGTTATGACATGATTCACCATTGTTATTCTTAAATTTCCCTATATGTACATAATGCATATATTTTAGTGTATTGACACCTTTTTGTGCTTTTTGCACTTATTTGTCATATCTTGTGCTAAGTAAATAAAGGCATTGTTACTTCATTTCTCCTGCCTCTGTACTTTATTTATATACACTGTACATGTGTTTATATATCTATATTAATTTTATATTCATTCTTTATAAGTGAGTACGGTGTTTTTGCAATCGCTATGTGATTTGTATATGTGTGCATATATAATAATAATATTTATTTTTATATAGCGCTAACATATTCCGCAGCGCTTTACAGTTTGCACTCATTATCATCTCACTGTCCCTGATGGGGCTCACAATCTAAATTCCCTATCAGTATGTCTTCGGAGTGTGGGAGGAAACCAGAGTGCCCGGAGGAAACCCACGCAAACACGGGGAGAATATACAAACTCCTTGCAGATGTTGTCCTTGGTGGGATACGAACCCAGGACATATACACTGACCACTGAGCCACCTTGCTGAGCCACCGTGCTGCCCCTATATATATACACTCACTGGCCACTTTATTAGGTACACCATGCTAGTAACGGGTTGGACCCCCTTTTGCCTTCAGAACTGCCTCAATTCTTCGTGGCAGAGATTCAACAAGGTGCTGGAAGCATTCCTCAGAGATTTTGGACCATATTGACATGATGGCATCACACAGTTGGCGCAGATTTGTCGGCTGCACATCCCTGATGCGAATCTCCCATTCCACCACATCCCAAAGATGCTCTATTGGATTGAGATCTGGTGACTGAGGAGGCCATTTGAGTACAGTGAACTCATTGTCATGTTCAAGAAACCAATCTGAGATGATTCGAGCTTTATGACATGGCGCATTATCCTGCTGAAAGTAGCCATCAGATGTTGGGTACATTGTGGTCATAAAGGGATGGACATGGTCAGCAACAATACTCAGGTAGGCTGTGGCGTTGCAACGATGCTCAATTGGTACCAAGGGGCCCAAAGAGTGCCAAGAAAAAATTCCCCACACCATGACACCACCACCACCAGCCTGAACCGTTGATACAAGGCTGGATGGATCCATGCTTTCATGTTGTTTACGCCAAATTCTGACCCTACCATCTGAATGTCGCAGCAGAAATCGAGACTCCTCAGACCAGGCAACGTTTTTCCAATCTTCTACTGTCCAATTTCGATGAGCTTGTGCAAATTGTAGCCTCAGTTTCCTGTTCTTAGCTGAGAGGAGTGGTACCCAGTGTGGTCTTCTGCTGCTGTAGCCCATCTGCCTCAAAGTTCGACGCACTGTGCGTTCAGAGATGCTCTTCTGCCTACCTTGGTTGTAACGCGTGGCAATTTGAGTCACTGTTGCCTTTCTATCAGCTCGAACCAGTATGCCCATTCTCCTCTGACCTCTGGCATCAACAAGGCATTTCCGCCCACAGAACTGCCGCTCACTGGATTTTTTTTCTTTTTCGGACCATTCTCTGTAAACCCTAGAGATGGTTGTGCGTGAAAATCCCAGTAGATCAGCAGTTTCTGAAATACTCAGACCAGCCCTTCTGGCACCAACAATCATGCCACGTTCAAAGGCACTCAAATCACCTTTCTTCCCCATACTGATGCTCGGTTTGAACTGCAGGAGATTGTCTTGACCATGTCTACATGCCTAAATGCACTGAGTTGCCGCCATGTGATTGGCTGATTAGAAATTAAGTCTTAACACACAGTTGGACAGGTGTACCTAATAAAGTGGCCAGTGAGTGTATGTATATATACATGCATGAGTATATGCATATTGCACATTCCTCCATGTTTTTATCCTGAACTTGGTGTTTTTTTTAAGTCGCAAATCATGCAGATGAGACGACGAAAACTAAATTTCCGAGCACGCCAAAATACTCGGAGGACACCCGAGCATGCTCGGGAAAACCCGAGCAATGAGTATACTCGCTCATCACTAGGAATAAACAGACAAAAACCTACATGGAAAAGAAATACCATAAATAAGAAATAATTGACCATACAATGAATACCATAGCTATACCATAGTTAGAGCAATGACTGTCTCCATTGCACCTGGAGCCCGGGAAGGCCGTGTGCGATAACGGTGCAAACCTGGTAGCGGCCCCATGCCAGGGGAATCTCATACATGTGCCTTGCATGGCTCACATCCTCAACCTAATGGTACAGCAATTTTTCTGCCACTAGCCTGGCCTGGATGCGCTGCTGCAGAAAGCACGGTCACTGTGTGCTCACTTCCGCTGATTGCACCCTACAGGTCATCGATTTGCATCACTACAGAGGTCTTTTAGTCCCCCTAACCATTTGATTTGCAATATTCTGACACAGTGGAATTCCACATGTTGCAGCAGCGATGAACCATGGTGCAGTATGTTCGTTTGCATAGTCTGGGCCAACGCCGTTCAGACGTGGTGCAAATCATAATTGAGGAGTGGGCCCAGATAAAGAACATCTGCACCCTTCTGCACAGTTTTAAAATGGTTACTAAGATGGTTAGCTCTGATGATGCCATCATCAGCATCACTATTCTGGTCATCTACATGCGATCGAGGGAGGCTCATGTCCATATTCTTAAGGTTAGAAATAGTGCTGACTATTGAGTTGCCACTCTCTTACAACCATGGTACAAGAATAAATTTAGCTAGATGCTTCCCCCTCTGGAAAAGGATGCGTGCATGCTGGAGTATCAAAACACGCTTGTAGACAATCATAACCCCTTCGTGACCGGGCCAATTTTTTAAATTCTGACCAATATCACTTTATGTGGTCATAACTCTGGAATGCTTCAACAAATCCCAGTGATTTTGATATTGTTTTTTCGCGGCACATTATAATTTATGATAATAGAAAATTTAGATTGATATGTTTTGTGTTTATTTATAAAAGTATCAGAAACGTGACAAAAATGTAAAAAAAATTGCAGTTTTCAAACTTTGAATGATTATTCCTTTAATCCAGATAGTCATACCACAGAAAAACATGAATAAACCACATTTCCCACATGTCGGCTTTACATCAGCACAATTTTTTAAACTGTAATTTATTTTGTTAGCCTTTTAGGAGGTTTAAAAATGTAGCAGCAATTTTTCATTTTTTCAAGGAAATTTACAGAATTTATTTTTTTGAGGGACCTATCCAGGTTTGAAGTGACTTTAGGGGTGCTATATATTGGAAAACCCCAAACGTGATACCATTTTAAAAACAGCACCCCCTGACATATTGAAAACCGCTGTAAGGTAGTTTATTAACCCTTCAGGTGATTTTTAGGAATTAATGCAAAGTGGTATAGCCGGAATGAAAAAGTGTTTGTTTACCACCTAAATGTCGCTAACTTCTGAACTGACCGCTATAGCCGGGAGACTCTAAGGCCGCTATTTGGCCATGAACAGCTATGGCAAACATCAGGACCACACAATCATGATCTTGGTGTGTCAATTAGATTAAAGTGCAAGCCCCCACAATCTTTTAACCATTTATTTGATGTAGTCACTTTTGACAGCAGCAACTAAGGGGTTAAACAGATATGGACGGTGTCAACACCGATAATTTGTGATACGGCAAGTTGTCAGATATAGTGGACAGCCGAAAACTGCTGGATTGTCACCTTTATGGGGATGATATTCTCTTATATCTTAGGTCAGTATATATACGTATTGCGGTCTTGAAGAGGTTTTTTAAAGGTGATTTTCCCCAAAACAGCAGTGAGGCAAACATTGTGCACCATAGTTATAGACGTCGAACCTTGGGAACGCCAAGGAGTCATCGCAAAAACATTAGCAGCAGCAGTGTAAGTGGCACAAGCAATTTCTGTGAATCGTTTCACACATTTTTTAGACCACCCCCTGCTTCAGAAAAAGAGAATGCAAGTCTGACACGTTGTGTACGATCGGAGGGGATGGTGCAGGAGTATCTAGAGTTCAGTATCAATGCCCTCGGGAGGGGGGCTTGAATCCTTTTACATTTTGGTCTTCAAAAATGGAAGAGTGACCTGAGCTTGCCTGTCATGCCTTGGACGTTTTGTCATGCCCAGCAGCCAGCGTTCTCTCAGAATGTGTCTTTAGTGCTGCTGTTGGCGTCCTGAAGGATAAGCACATCCAGCTGTCTCCTGAAAGTGTAGACCGCCTATCTTTCACCAAAATGAACAAGTCATGACTCTCCAATGACTTTTGCACCCCAGTGGCAGACTGGGCAGACTGGTGATGGTGTTCTTAGTGTCATGCATTGTTCTTGCGTTATTGCAGTCTATGCTATCTTTGTGGTGTCTTTTGTGCCTGCTGCTGTTGCTGCTGATGTTACAAACAATTTTTTGAAATGTGGAGACTCCATCTGGTGGGTTGCCTGTAGTAGAAGGTATGTCAGAGGCTGATTATACTGCTTCTACGCTGTGGAAATTGATGCTACTATAGGGGTGTTTGACAATTATTTTTTGAAATGTGGAAACTGGAAGTTGGGTCTCCATTTGGTGGGTTGCCTGTAGTAGAAGGTGTGTCAGAGGCCTATTATACTGTTTCTACTCTGTGGAAATTGATGACACTTTAGTGGTGTGTGACAATTTTTTGATATGTGGAGAATCCAAGTTGGGTCTCCTCTCCATCTGATGGATTGCCTGTGATGGAAGGTGTGTCAGAGGTCTATTATACTGTTTCTACTCTGTGTAAATCAATGCCACTTTAGTGGTGTGTGACAATTAATTTTTGAAATGTGAAGACTACAGGTTGGGTCTCCAGTTGCAGGCTTTCACTTACTTTATGTCAACTATCTGTGTTACTTTCCTTACATTTTTCACTGAAGTGGTATTCAGTTTTGGTGAAATTATGACTACCAACATGGTTTATTTTAGGAGTTATAAAGGAAGTAGGAGAGAATGGGAAGGTTGAAGCTGTTCGTGCTAGTAGTATAAATGGATCATATTATAATACAAAAGAAGCGGGTGGCACCGCTGTTACCGTGCTTGGATCCGTGGCTTGCAGCAGGCAGTGAGCTCACATCCAGGATTCCCGGGTGCTTGACCTCGTAGCAATCAACTGATATTTTCCAAATAGAAAAAGGTCGCACTCTGCGGGATAGTTGCAAATATTTATTGACACATAATTACATGTCACTTCGGGGATGTGATAGTGAGTGTGTCAAATGGCTGACAACGGCCGTTTCGCGCTACTCGAGCGCTTCCACGGGTCAAAGTGCAGGGGGAAATGACAGATTCTTATGCAAACCATATCATCCAGTCACTCCTCCTACCCCAGCCGCTGTATAAGTAACAGACGAAACAAACAAGTGCTCAGTGCAAACATTAAAAAAACCTTACAATTCACCGCTACAGCGGGAACAATGAACAATACATAGAAAGATAAATATTACAATGACTGTTTAAATATTATCTACCTTACAAACTAACCACTATTATTAGATTAACCCTTCAGGGTAATTAATTCCGAAATAAACGGCTTTTTAAATATAAATCCGAGAGCTGCATTCTACTAGATCTATACCAACTGTGTGCCTCCATAAATTGTGATCTAATCAAAATATAAATGCAATTATATCGTGGCCCCAATGTTGGAATTAAAGATCACTGGCACTTATCTTTTAACCATTTATGTCATAATAATAACCTTGGTAAATTATATTTTCCTAGTTAAACCTGTATTGAAGCAAATTGTGCAGCAATTAATTACCCTGAATGGTTAATCTAATAATAGGGGTTAGTTTGTAAGGTAGATAATAATTAAACAGTCACTGTAAGGCCGGGGTCACACTGGCGAGGAATACGGCCGAGTGAGAGGCGCTAAAAACACGCATTAGACACGGACCTACGATTCTCTATGGGGTCCCTCGCACCAGCCGTATATTTCTCATCTGTATTCTACGGTCCGTGACAATTGCAGCATGCTGCGATTGTCAGCGTATTACGGCCGTAGTACGCCAATGCAAGTCTATGGGTGCGCAAAAAATACGGATTACACACGGACCACACATGTGACTTGCGAGAAATACGCACCCGGTGTCTTTTACCAAAGCCTGCAATTCAGTGCGCTATACAGTAAACTCACACTGACAGGTTTAAGAAAGAAAGAAAGAATAGATATAGACACATAGAATATATATATATATATATATATATATACATTCTATGTGTCTATATCTATTCTTTGGTTTCTGTTAGAAACCCTGTCATAGGGCTCCATTATATGTCCATTTTGCAAGGCTGCGAGAAAATCTCGCCATACGGATGCTATACGGATTACATATGGATGCTTACATGCGCAAAATACGCGACCACACCTTGATTACGGATGACATACGGAGCATTATTTAGGGGCCATTCATCCGTATTACGCATGTAAAATACTGACCGTATTTTGCGTTGGTTAGTGTGACCCCGGCCTAATATTTATCTTTCTATGTATTGTTCATTGTTCCCGCTGCAGCGGTGAATTGTAAGTTTTTTTAATGTTTGCACTGAGCATTTGTTTGTTTCGTCTGTTACTTATACAGCGGCTGGGGAAGGAGGAGTGACTGGATGATATGGATTGCATAAGAATCCGTCATTTCCCCCTGCACTTTGACCCGTGGAAGCGCTCGAGTAGCGCGAAACGGCCGTTGTCAGCCATTTTACACACTCACTATCACATCTCCGACGTGACATGTAATTATGTGTCAATAAATATTTGCAACTATCCCGCAGAGTGTGACCTTTTTCTATTTGGAAAATATCAGTTGATTGCTACGAGGTCAAGCACCCGGGAATCCTGGATGTGAGCTCACTGCCTGCTGCAAGCCACGGATCCAAGCACGGTAACAGCGGTGCCGCCCGCTTCTTTTGTATTATAATAAGTAACATTTGGCTTTTGGATTGAGCACGCTTTGTTGCCGGATCTTAAAGTGGATTATTCAGACGTTGTATATACAGCAGTTTAACCATGTCGGTAGACATTGAGGCGGATATAGCCACACTGGGAAAGAGCCTACAGGCTGGTTTGGAGGATGCTGATAATTATTTCAAAGAGTGTGAAACGTGACGAAGTGCAGACTTTAAGCACTAAAGCTTTGGAATTTAAATTAATGAATTTGGCTGAGAGAGAGATAAAATTATTTTGGACTCATTGAAGTCCTACAGTGACTGTGGACGCGTACCCCGTGGATTGAGAGTGTGGAAAGAAATTTCCGAGTTTAGAAGTGATGCCTCCTTTCGTACGGAATGGGAAAAAATGCTACTTAAATGTTCGCAGGATTTATTGCAATTAGTCCTGGCTACCAATTTGCGTAACTATGAAACAGTTAAAGAGGAATTAACAAAATCACAAGAAGAGTTAAAATCAAGACTGACGGACAATCAGTGGCTTACATTTAATAAAAAAAATGGACAGCAAATTGTTACCGATGCAGGCAGAGATTAAATTAAGGAAACAAGATAAATTTTTACGCGATAAAAATGATTTTTTGAATGGCCAGATATTCAGTTGGAATAAGCAACGGATGAATGTACATACTGGACAGTCGGGGAAAAGGAAATATAAGCGCCATTTTCAGAAGCAGAATCAGGCTCCAATAAGGAGAGATTATTTGACAACGGACTCTGATTCAAGTATGGGAGAGGGAGCTAGTTCATCCACGATTCCACCTGACCAGCAAGCATCAGCAGAAGCAGGTGTGTCTGGACAAAATATCCCTTTAGGCGGAGGATCAGAAGAGGAAGGAGGAAGACTATATGGTCAAAATCGCAAGAGAAAACAGGTCTCATGGAGATCGAGACGTTAATGGACACATCGTCGTATGCAGTGATAAATTTAACTAATCACGTGTTGAAAGATTCCCATTAATCATTATTAGCTAAAGGTTTAAACTTTTGCATACCAGAGAATTTTGATTTGACAGAATTCAAGATTGATCTGTTTAAATCCATCAGGAAGATACATTTGCACAAGCATTTTTTATTTAAATCTCCTAACGACACTCCACTATCAGGGGAAGTCCAATGTGAGGTGGGTCCCTTGGGATTTATGGCAGGAGTAGGTACGTTAGCGGAAGTGCATGAAGACGCTGCATTATTGTTGAGCATTACTGAACCTGAGGGTGATCATCCACAAATGATTAATACACCATTTTTAGGGGGGGGTAACATCACAATATATGCCCCCTGTCTCCCCTGGTAATCTCATTGATTTATTTGAGATGTTAGTCATCAAAGATGTAGAGGCATTAGTATATCCTACAGCTCCTTCGAATTTAACAGTGGCAGAGAAGCAAGCAATGAGAGAAATTAGAGACTGGGCAGACACGGTAGTCAGACCTTCAGACAAAGGAGGGAACACGGTGTTTTTGCCTAGAGAAATGTATTTAGCAGAAGCCCACCGACAATTATCAGATACAGTAACATACACTAAATTGGCGGGGGATCCTACCCCCAAATTTATAAGAGATTTGAGGGCTTTACTCAGGCAATATGTCACAAAAAATATTATTTCTGAAAAAAGGCAGAAAAATTATTGCCGGAATTCCCTACGCGCCCTCACTGGTACTATGTACCAAAAATACACAAATCCCTATCTTGTCCTCCAGGTTGCCCCATCGTTTCTGGGATAGGATCAGTTACGGAGGCACTTTCACAATATGTAGATTGGCTATTACGACCGCTGCTAATTCAAATTCCGTCATATATAAGAGACACAAAAGCTTTTTTAAAAGTAATACATGAGTTTGGGTGGCAACCTGGTTTTATCTTAACATCAATAGATGTAGAAAGTCTTTATACAAGAATTCCCCAACAATTGGGAGTTGACACTATTAGGGAGATACTAGGTACCATAGGAAAAGAACAAGGTTTTATTGACTTTGTCTGTGATGCATTGAGTTTTATTTTAACACACAATGCTTTTACATTTGATTCAAAGTGGTATTGTCAAAATGTGGGAACTGCGATGGGCACACCAGTATCTTGTACGTTTGCGAATCTGTTTTTGGGGGCTTTTGAGGAGAAATACATTTATAACATGCAGAAGTATTTCAGACACATCAGATTATACCTCAGATATGTGGACAATGTGTTCATAATTTGGGAGGGTACAAATGAAACATATGTGGGATTTGTTAACTATTTAAATGACTTGAACCAAATGAATATGGTATTCACATACAATTTTGGAGGTGTGAAATTGGAGTTTCTCGATGTCCTTTTGGAGATTAAGGATGATATTATCTGTACATCGGTTTTTAGGAAACCAATAGCAACAAATTCCATATTGTGGTTTGATAGTTATCATCCAACACATACCGTTAATTCATTACCATACAGCCAATTTTTGAGAATATTTCGTTTGAATAATACAGTGGAGGGTCGAGAACGAAAATCCAGAGGATTATATGATAGACTGAGACAACGAGGATATCCTGATAAATTACTGGATGCCACACTTCAAAAAGTGAAATCACAATGGGATGATAATAGGAGATGTATGGTGTATCAACAGAATAAAGACATTAAGAAGGAAAAGAGATTTACTTTTTGTTTCCGTTATGGTCTGATGGACAGACAGATTAGATCGGTTATTAGGAGACATTGCACATGCACATTTTGGAACAAGATAGGGAATTGATTGACATAGTGTCGAGAGGACCACTTATTTCTAATAAGCGTAGTACTAGGATCAGGGATGTTTTAGTTCAGAATCGGCTTATAACTCAACGTGACACATGGTTGAATCAAGGAATCCCTAAGGGAAATTATAAATGCGGACAATGTTCCTATTGCAGGTACCATTGCACTGACCGCACACTACAAATGGGTGCAGTTAGACATACAGTGTCCAGCTTAATTACATGTAAGACTGATTATGTGGTTTATGTCATATTCTGCACATGTCGATTTTTCTATATAGGAAAGACAATACGCCCGCTTTATGTCCAGTTTCGGGAAATTTTAAGTCGATAAAAACAGGAAAAGGAGTGCCACGTCTTATTAATCATGTTTGGACTGTACATGGGATGGATCCAGGTGTCCTCTCCTTTGCGTGTATTGAAAAAGTGATGTTACCCCCACAAGGGGGGAATTTGCATAAATTATTATTGAAGCGGGAATCTAAATGGATTATGGATACACGAGCGACTGGTCCCGTAGGTTTCAATGATAAATTAGATATGGCCATTTTTTTATGATAACCGATTTAAATATTGTATGAATTTTATGTAAATAATTATAATATTAGAGTTTAAGGATAATGTCCAGGAGATAATGTAACTTGTTGGCATTAAGTAGCGCATATCGTTTGAAACATACATATTTAGGTATGGTTTTCAATTGGTTAATCCTGAATTATGCTGCACAATTTGCTTCAATACAGGTTTAACTAGGAAAATATAATTTACCAAGGTTATTATTATGACATAAATGGTTAAAAGATAAGTGCCAGTGATCTTTAATTCCAACGTTGGGGCCACGATATAATTGCATTTATATTTTGATTAAATCACAATTTATGGAGGCACACAGTTGGTATAGATCTAGTAGACTGCAGCTCTCGGATTTATATTTAAAAAGCCTTTTTTTTCGGAATTAATTACCCTGAAGGGTTAATCTAATAATAGGGGTTAGTTTGTAAGGTAGATAATAATTAAGCAGTCATTGTAATATTTATCTTTCTATGTATTGTTCATTGTTCCCGCTGCAGCGGTGAATTGTAAGTTTTTTTAATGTTTGCACTGAGCACTTGTTTGTTTCGTCTGTTACTTATACAGCGGCTGGGGTAGGAGGAGTGAATGGATGATATGGTTTGCATAAGAATCCATCATTTCCCCCTGCACTTTGACCCGTGGAAACACTCGAGTAGCGCGAAACGACCGTTGTCAGCCATTTGACACACTCACTATCACATCCCCGACGTGACATGTAATTATGTGTCAATAAATATTTGCAACTATCCCGCAGAGTGCGACCTTTTTCTATTTGGAGTATAAATGGATCAGTTGCTGTGATTAGAAAACAGTGGGTGCCATACGTGCTGTTGATTGCAGCTGACAGAGGAGAATACTAGGGTATTATCCTGCACAGCCAACTGGATAAAAACTGAAAGTTTATTGAATCAAAATAAAAGTCCATAAAAGTTAAAAACCTCAACACTTTACATGTATTTGGCATACTAAGACACCCTTTTTAGTACATCAGAAACACATAAGGTGTTGAGGTTTTATACTTTTATCGACTCTTTTGCAGCTGTACTTTCAAACCAATGTATTTGCGACCTGTACAGAATGTGTACCTACACAACGCATTTCTGGTAATGATTGCTTAATTTTCTATACACCACAACTCACCCAGCAGCAATGCAATCAGTTTTGTGTAAAGCACCACTTCAGCTATTTTTATTGCAGTGCTGGAGTGGTGCTACTAATTTTATTTCACTGCCCCTTGTCTTATACTCAGCAGATGCCATCTTCACCTTCACCTTTCATCTGCACTGCTCCGTTTGGTCTCTAGCAGTTTATAACCTGCTGGATGGTTCGAGTGTTTGCTAAAGTGAGGTGGAGATCACATGTCAATGCAATTCTATGAAAGCCTCATTCTGGCTCTCATACTTGCTTTGAAACATTGTGACCATTGCCTCTGATTACCAGTACTCTGCATCTTTGGTCTCAAGATGGCGACGTAAGACCGGAACAATGGAGGAGCTGAAGAGGCTGGTGGTAAGTATAAATACTGGGTGCATGGTCCTTTTGTAAGCAGAAACACACTAACGCTGAAATAAAAACAAACACTCAAAAATCGTGCTTTAACCCCTTTGTGATATGTACGGCACTACGAGAGCTGCGTTCCCGCAAAGCACAGTGTATGTACGGCACGGCTATTTCCGGTCACCTCGCTGCATCACATGGTGACCAGGTTAAGATGGCTGGAATTTTGAGCGTAGCCCAAAATTCAAATAGGCATGTTTTAGCTGGCATTGTAAAGTGCTGGGAAACTTTAAGGGTAGGTTAATTTTAACATTGAGAGATAGAGTATCAAAAATAAAATCTGGAAAATCATATTGTATAAATTATATAAATGTATTTGCATTTTGCAGTGAGAAATAAGTATTTGATCCCTCTGGCAAACAAGGCTTAATACTTGGTGGCAAAACCCTTGTTGGCAAGCACAGCAGTCAGACGTTTTTGTAGTTGATGATGGGGTTTGCGCTGCAGGGTTATTTGGGTGGTCAACCACCATGTCTCCAAAATGACCCATCTGGTTCCTCTTCCACACATGCCTTCGGCACAGGTCTTGGCGGTACTTTTCGTAAAGCATATCTTCCACCTTCATAGGATGCCTGACAAGATTGTCAGTGATCGGGGTCCCCAATTCAGGTCTCGGTTCTGAAGGGAGCTTTGTCGGCTGTTAAGCATAGAGCTCAATCTCTCTTCAGCGTACCATCCCGAGACGAATGGGCTAGTGGAGAGGGCCAACAAGACTCTTATCATGTACCTACACTTTGTTTCTGCCAGGCATGATGACTGGGCATCCTTGCTGGCCTGGTGGAGTTTGCTTTGAGTAACTCAGTCGCTGATTCTACTGGGCAGACGCCGTTTCTCCTTAATTATGTCAGCACCCACGTGTACCTGTATCCATGCCAGTCTCGTCTTTCGATCCTAGAGTGGTGGATTTGGCTGTGGAGGTGCAACATCTGGGATCGCACGCAGGATGCTATTAAGGCCTCTATGGAGAGAATGAGGGGTTCCGCCTACGCGCATCGTCGTCCCGCTCCGGTTTTTCTCCTGGCAATTTAGTGTGGCTCTCTGCTTGTAACATCAGGCTGTGTGTAGAGTCCACTAAATTTTCTCCCCACTATTTGGGTTCATTCAAGGTTCTGGAACAGGTGTATCCTGTGGTATTTCGTCTCAGCCTTCCCCCATATCTGAATATCGCCGACACCTTCCATGTCTCTCTGTTGAAGCATGTATATATGACCCGGTCATCCAGGACTCCTGCCAGGAGCTCGGATATGTTCTCAGACGATTTTGAGGCCAATGCCATTGTCAGGTCCAAGGTGGTTGCGCGGCAAATAAATTCTTTTTGGTGGTGTGGAAGGGCCATGGTCCAGAGGATGGGACCTGGGAGCCGACTGAGCACACTCGTGCCCCCCAGTTTATTGTGGCCTTTGAGCGTGACTTGCCGGAGGGGGGAGCCTAGCGGGGGGTAATGTTAGGTGCTGGGATTCTCCCACTGCACAGGGTAGATCCCAAGCCTTATCTGCCTCTGCTGTCTCCCTTTTTGCTCCGGTCGCAGTGTAGGGTGCTCAGCAAAGATGTCGGTCTCAGCATCTAGCTGAGGCTAAGTCCGGACTTCTCCCTACTGAGCATGCCCATGAGGTGGCGACCTCTCATTGGTGGTCATTTGTCAGCTGCTCGTTTGATGTGGCAGGTCCAGATTGGTCCACTAGCAAGGTCCTGTCTGACTGGACTTAAACGGAACATATAAAAGGTTCCCTGGAGCACAAGTCGGCGTGCTAAGATCATTTGTGTTTGGTGTGTTGGTGGATATGTTACCACCCTGTGTGCACGTGTGCCGCTACTAGCACTGTGTGTGTCTAGGCAGGCAGTGTAGGGTGGGAACTCCCGCTTGGCTTAGCATCTGACTCCGGGCATCCTAAGTCGCATGTGTGGATCGCACACCGAGTGTCAGAGTAAGCGTAACCACCAACTTAGACTTTCCTGAGGGGGTAGTTATAGGGACCCCAATTAGCATCATTATCACTATACTCCTGTGAAGCCTCTCTCTAGTAGTACTCTTTGGAGTAACAGAGTCAGGTACTTGGCACTCTGTTCACACTGAGTGACCTTTTAATTTGGTGTGTTTACGGTGCTTGCCCGCAGCTTTGTTCTGCCATTGTATACTGGCTGCGGATTCACATTACCTAACGATGGACCCCGGGTTGCGATCGTGCTTTACTTTAATTCATATTCAGTGCATTCTGCAAACCCTAACACACAGTGCTATGGTGCCAATATAAGATGAAAAATGAAGGTCTATACCTTTAAGGTCCACTGGGACCCAATGATGCACGCACCCCTTAGATTTGATTAATATTTCCATCTATTTCCTAGAAGTCTCATTGCAGATATCTTCCCAGTTTTTTTTACAAAATAATTGTCATTTACTGGAAATGAGGGGGTGTCCTGAATCCGCAGGCCTCTAGGGATGAGCAGTCTGTGAATGCAGTTCTCTAGAAATGCCTGGTTCCTTCGTGAATGAGTTCTTTTATATGTTAGTGTGGTGACCACTGTGTCCGCTAGGAGGCGCTGTGTGCATGTCCTAGGAGAGAGGATGAATGGCAGAATCCTGAATGACCGTTATGTATCTCAAGGTGGGTGGCCTTGAGATGGAGACTTATGTGTGTGTTGATCAGCAGTGATACTGCTGAGGTGCTGTTTCAATGTGTCATGGAGAAGTCTCCAGGTAGCTGGGGAGACGGGCGGTCCCAGGGGGTGCGTTTAAGAACGCTATTGTAAAGTGTGTATGAGTGGTTGAAGGACCTGGGATGAAGTCATAGCCATGTGACCCGGTGGGCGTGGCTACGGATCATATAAGGTGGCCAGGGTAGGTCACATGGAGTGAATGCAGGGACCTGGTTGTTCCGTTTTGGAAGGTCCCGTCTGAGAGAGATGGGGCTGCCTTCTGACAGCAAGTGAACGCTGTGTGTAATGGCTGCACGTGCCTGGTAATTCCCTGGAGGGAATGGACGTCTGCAGTGCGGTGAAGGAACCATGAGTGAACCCTGACGGGTGAGATAACTGAGGCTGAAGAGCCTGTGTATGCATAACCTGTGTGACCACAGGGATTACAGAGCTGAACTCTGTCATGGACGCTATGCTGAATCTATGAAGTTTATGTTACTGCTGTGGGTTTATGATGCCTAATAAACCACATGGGCTTTGATTGTTTTATGGAAAACCCGTGCCGGATCTGGTTTTGTGGCTGCTAAGCGAGTATCCCCTACTTGAATGACAGCGGTACCTTACAATTGGTGGAGAATGCTATGGGCAATGTTGTAGCCTTGTTGCTAGGAGCAACGGAAGAGGACTACAAAATTTGGTTGCTAAGGGCAACGGTTTCCAAAAACGCATGTTGCAGTGCTGGCAACACTGAGCCAGGAGGGCTGACAGTCTGGAAAGCCGTGTGATATATTGACAGCAGGTCAATGGAAGAGACTTATAGGACACCTCTGCGGTAGAGGGGTCTATGCTATGAATGGAAAACAGAGGAGGAAAAAAAGACAACAAGCTAAGTCTCAGAAAACCAGAGAAGTTGGCAACTATGCAGATTGCAGATCCCTGATCTTACCCACAGAACTAGCAGCAGTCATGGAGTGTTCCTACGTTGGTCCTAGACGCCTCGTCACAACCGGAGAACTACATAAGCCTAAAGTAGGAAAAGAGGAAAACTAACTGCCCCAGAGCAGACCCCAAAGGAAAGACAGCCCCCCCACATGTATTGACAGTGAAACAAGATGAAAATATATATAAAGGCAGGAAAATAGGCAGAGCAAACGATGGGGCCCAGCTAACTAAAAAGAACAGAAAAGGAAAGACACTGTCTGCAATCTGCCAAAAAAACCTACAAAAATATTGTCCAACACTTCTGATAGCAAAAATAACCCTGAAGTCACTAGACTTCTAAACCTATATCAGCACTCGGAAATATTCTGAGACAGAGCAAAAAAGAGGCCAATCTAATAAGGGACAAAAAGCAAATTGACAAATACTGATTAATAGGAGTGGAATTTCAGCATAGCCCCAGAAGGGGCAGGCTGATTACACAAAAAACTGAATTGACCAACAAGCGCAAGTGTGAACAATAGCAAAAAACAAACTTAACTTGAGAAGACTGGAAGAGAGCTGAAGTCCAGGACCTGAGAAGCAGACTGAATCACCAGCACCCGGATAGGACGTCGGCTGTCTTATATCCAGTCTGATACTCCAGAGATCCAATTGTTATCTTCCTCATCAGGTGGCAGATCACTACCACTTAAACCAACCGCACTACCTCCTGTCACCACCAAAGGGAGAACAGAAGGGGAGCTCTCAACTGGTGGAGCAGAAAATGAGTTCATGACAGGTCCAAGAACCTGCTCGGCCAGCAGGTGACGGCCGTGAAAGCCGTGTTGTACTGACCGGGGTCAGTGAGAAAGAGACTGGTGATTGCTATAGTGTGCCTCTGTGGAGAGGAGGTATCCGAGGACCTGTGTGGCCGACACAGGTAACAGACAGGTGTTCGTGTTGTACGAACCATATAAGGTGGCTAGGGTAGGTCACATGGAGTGAATGCAGGGACCTGGTTGGTCCGTTTTGGAAGGTCCCGTCTGAGAGAGATGGAGCTGCCTTCTGACAGCAAGTGAACGCTGTGTGTAATGGCTGCATGTACCTAGTAATTCCCTGGGGGGAATGGACGTCTGCAGCACGGTGAAGGAACCATGAGTGAACCCTGACGGGTGAGATAACTGAGGCTGAAAAGCCTGTGTATGCATAACCTGTGTGACCACAGGGATTACAGAGCTGAACTCTGTCATGGACGCTATGCTAAATCTATGAAGTTTATGTTACTGCTGTGGGTTTATGATGCCTAATAAACTGCATGGAATTTGATTGTTTTATGGAAAACCCGTGCTGGATCTGGTTTTGTGGCTGCTAAGCGAGTATCCCCTACTGGAATGACAGGGCTACCTTACAGTTAGATTCTTAATATTATTAAATAGACTATCAAATTGTATACCACTATTAGCTGTTGTCATAGTACCACCATTGCCAAATACCACATTGATCTGTCCTTGCCAGGAGATTTCCCTGGTCTTAAAATCCAAGTTCAGGTTTGGAAGTAACCTGTGCAGAACACAGAAGATATATTAGAACAACACAACAGTTACACCTCAGGGACCAATGCACATATATAAATGTATATAAATATATGTATGGGCACCTATATAAAAGTATTCAAAGTACCTCCAAAGATTCAGTGAAATAAAATCAAGTCAATAAACAAGTGTAAAAAAATATCATCTATGTATTATTCCTCTTTTTTATTATTTTTTAATTGACATATGTGCATTGGTCCCTGAGGTGTTACTTTTGTGTTGTACTAAAATCCATGTTCAGGCTTGGAAGTTACCTGTGCAGAACACAGTAAATATATTAGAACGACATAGCAGTAACACTTCAGGGACCATTGCACATATATCAATTAAAACATAATAAAAAAGGAGTAATATATAGATGAAGTGAATATCCCTGGTGTTCTGTCAAGAGAGTGAAACCCACTCAGGAAGTGTCAGGAACACCGCACTACACTCGCTCACTGAGCCAGTGTGCATGTCCTGAGTACAGAAACAGTGCTAAAAGATACCTGTGGAGCAGGGCAGCAGAGGTGACAATGCGTGCTTCAAACTATCGGTGTCAGGATCCTGTCAGCGCTGGAAAGAAAAGATGCACAGGATCTGAGGACACTGAAGTTAGCAAGCTGGCACAGGACCTATGGTCATGTGACTGCAAGGAGGAGGGGCTTAGCATCCTGCTTTCAGAGATGACAGGACACCATACAACAACTCAGAGTCAGGCAAAACGGAGGTAACACACAGTACGGGCAAACGAGGCACAGGAGGGACAAACAGATGGGTGATCAGACAAAGCCAAATGTCATACACAAGAGGGCGATGTGGTACCAAGGGGACGAGCAAAGAGAAGTCGGGTCACAAACAGAGAGTCATACACGAGAGGTAGCGCAGTACAAGAGGGACAGGCAGAACTTGTAACAGGGACAGAACCGGAACAAAACCAAACAAGCAAGCAAGATATCAGGCACAAGGCACACGTATGCACAAGGTCAACTAACTCAGCCGAGGGCAGGATTATAACTGACACCGGACCTAGATCCAGTGAGCATTAAATAGCCGCCCTCTGCCAGAGAGTGGCGGAACAATTAACCCCCAGTCTGATCAGGACGGGCCAAAGCGAAACCCCGTCCTGGATCATGACAGTACCCTCCTCTCAATGGGGGGCCACCGGACCCCCAGGTCTCTCAGGGTACTTGGCGTGAAAGGCCCGGACCAACCGATCCGCATGGACCGATCGAGCAGGAACCCACGACCGTTCTTCAGGACCGTAGCATTTCCAATGTACCAGATATTGAAGAGCACGACGGACCAACCTGGACTCGACAATTTGTTCCACCTCGTACTCCGACTGCCTGTCTACCAAAACCGGTGGTGGGGAAGCTGATCATCCCTCCCCACCGGACCTCACAGGTTTCAAAAGGGCCCTATGGAAAATATTTGGGATCCGCAGAGATGGCGGGAGACGCAACCGAAAAGCCACCAGGTCAACTGCTTCGGTAATTTCATAGGGACCTATAAACTTGGGTCCAAGCTTCGCAGAAAGGACCTTGAGCCTTATATTCTTGGTGGACAACCATACCTTATCCTCAATCTGAAACACTGGTCCTGAGGATCGTTTTTTGTCCGCAAAAAATTTAAATTTGTCCTGGGCCTTCGTAATGTTACTGTGGACCTCCCGCCATACCTCCCCCAACCGCTGGATCGTCTCATCCGCCTCAGGACACCCAGAATTCAAACGGGAAAATTCTCCAAAATGAGGATGAAACCCATAATTGCAGAAAAAGGGAGATGTACCCGTAGACTGGTTAATGCGGTTGTTAAATGCAAACTCAGCCACCGGTAACACAGAACACCAATCATCCTGTCGGACTGAGGTCAAGCAACGCAGAATTTTCTCCAGAGACTGATTGGTCCGTTCGGTCTGCCCATTAGTCTCAGGATGATAAGCGGATGAAAAGGTCAGACCAATACCCAACCTCTTACTAAAAGCCCTCCAAAATCTGGAAACAAATTGCACTCCTCTATCAGACACCACATTCAAGGGTACCCCATGCAACCGCACCACATGCTCAACGAACAATCTGGACAATGTTTCCACATTAGGTAGAGCTGCCAAAGGTACAAAATGTGCCTGCTTACTAAACCTGTCCACCACAACCCAAACGACGGTATTACCCTTGGAGGGGGGAAGGTTGGTGATGAAATCCATGGACAAATGAGTCCATGGTCTCTCAGGAATTGGCAGTGGTACCAATTCCCCGGCCGGCCGGTTATGGGGGGTTTTTGCACGGGCACAAACATCACAAGCAGACACATATTCCCCAACATCAGAGGCTAAAGCAGACCACCAGAATACTCTAGCAATGGCCTTCCGGGTAGCCGAGATCCCTGGATGTCCACCCAGAACTGAGTCATGGAACTCCCGGAGAACCTTGAGGCGAAACTGAGCTGTCACGAAAAGTTTATCCACCGGCTTAGTCGGAGGTGCAAGAGACTGAGCTTCCCAAATCTCCCGTTCCAACATATTAGAAATATCTGCCACCACCACCCGAGGCTGAAGAATGGAGGATGGAGCTTCCGGGTTCGACACCGGATCTAGACTGCGTGACAAGGCATCGGCTCTGACATTTTTAGATACTGGCCAAAAAGTGATCGAGAAGTTGAATCGGGAAAAAAAAAGTGACCATCTAACCTGTCTGGGAGTCAACCTTTTGGCTGACTCAATGTAAGCTAGGTTTTTGTGGTTCGTAATTACGGTTATAGGATGGACAGCCCCCTCCAAAAAATGCCTCCATTCTTCAAAGGCCAACTTTACAGCCAGAAGTTCTTGATTCCCCACATCATAGTTTCTCTCCGCAGGGGAGAACTTCTTCGAGAAAAAGGCGCAAGGTCTCAAATTGGTCAAAGTGGCGGGTCCCTGGGACAATACCGCCCTCACCCCCACCTCTGAGGCATCTACCTCAACAATAAATGGTTCAGACGGGTCCGGTTGAATAAGAACCGGGGCAGACATGAAACAATTTTTTAAAAACTGAAACGCCGCTACCGCTGCGGTTGACCAATTCTTGATATCGGCCCCCTTTTGAGTCATGTCTGTGAGGGGTTTAACCACCTGTGAGAACCCCCTTATAAATTTACAGTAGTACATGGCGAATCCTAGGAAACGCTGCAGAGCCTTCAAATCACAAGGTTGAACCCACTCAACAATGGCCTGCACCTTATTAGGATCCATGCGATACCCTTCAGCAGACACAATGAACCCCAGAAAAGACAGTTCTTGGACAAAAAATAAGCAATTTTCTAATTTAGCAAAGAGACAGTTCTCCCGGAGCCTTTGGAGAACTGCCCGAACATGACCAATGTGAGCCTGTTTATCAGGAGAGTAGATCAATATGTCATCCAAATATACCACCATAAAACGTCCAATGAAATCAGAGAACACATGATTAATGACATTTTGGAAAACCGCTGGAGCATTGGTCAGGCCGAAATGCATGACCAAATTTTCAAACAACCCTTCAGTAGTGAGAAAAGCGGTTTTCCACTCATCTCCATCCCGGACTCGGATAAGGTTATACGCTCCCCGTAGATCTAACTTTGAAAACCACTTAGCTCCAGACAACTGGTTGTATATATCAGGAATAAGTGGAAGGGGATACGTATTCCTCACAGTTATCTTATTTAACTCACGAAAATTTAGGCATGGGCATAAACCACCATCTTTTTTCTTTACAAAAAAGAACCCCACCGCCACGGGAGAAACAGAAGAACGAATGTGTCCCTTACGGAGACTCTCGGAAATATATTCTTTCATCGCGGCCCGTTCTGGACCCGAAAGGTTATACAAGCGGGCTTTGGGCAATGTAGCACCTGGAACCAGGTCAACGGCACAATCAAATGGGCAGTGTGGTGGTAAAACCTCAGCCTCTTTTTTGGAGAAAACGTCCGTATAGTCTTTCAGGCACTCCGGAATACCTTCCAGACCCACGGACGACACAGACACCGTAGCAAGACATTTTTCAGAACAATAGGGACCCTATTTAACAATGTCCCGAGATTCCCAATTAATCACAGGATTATGCAATTGTAACCAGGGGAACCCCAACACCAGTCCTGCAGGCAGGTTGTCCATCACAAAACATGAAATGTGTTCCTGGTGTAAGGAACTCACTTTAAGGAGAAACTCTTCAGTATGAAACATAACGTAATTCTTAACCAGTGGTATTTAGTCAATGGAAACAATGTGAATAGGAGTCTCCAACCTAACTGTCCCTAACTTACACCTGGCCACCAAGTCAGAGTCAATAAAGTTCAATGATGATCCACAATCCACGAAGGCAGAAGTGGATGTAGAGACACTCCCACCACAAAGTTCCACTTGCAACAACATTTTTGAAAAGGCATAAAAGGGTACCCGAGAGCCTGGGTGACCTCCACGACAATCACCCGGGCTCAGTCGCTTGTTGGTCAGTGGACGGGAGAGGCAATCCTTTTTCCAATGTCCAGCATCTCCACAGTGAAAACAACATTTTCCCACGCGCCGTTGTCTCCTTTCGTTCCCTTTGAGGTCGATGGTTCCCATCTCCATGGTTTCCAATGTAGAGGACAGGCTCCCCTTCATTGGGAGAATAACGGTGTCTCAATTTGCATCACTCCCCTCGCCTGTAGCCTGCGATCCATTCGGATGGCCTGTGTCATAGCCTCCTCCAAGGAATCAGGCGGAGGGTGGAGAGCCAAGGCGTCCTTCAGATGTTCAGACAGGCCACTATGGAACAAACCCTGGAGGGCGGCATCATTCCAGCAGACCTCAGCAGCCCAGCGCCTGAACTCTGAACAAAACCACTCGGCTGAGTGCTTCCCCTGGCACACACTCATCACCATGTCCTCAGCCATACGCATCTGATCAGGCTCATCATAAATATGCCCCAGGGCCTCAAAAAATGCATCCACATTCATACGCTCAGGGGCCGTGGTCGAAAGGGAGAAAGCCCAAGCTTGGGGGGCTCCCCTTAACAGAGCCATAATGACCCCCACTCTCTGACCTTCATCCCCAGAAGAGTGTGGTCTCAATGAAAAAAAAAGCTTACAGCCCTCCTTGAAAACTCTGAACTTTTTATCTCCAGAAAAGGTATCCGGTAACTTAACCGGAAACTCAGGGGAAACTAATGTAACATCCCGAGCCCCCAATGAGAATACCCCATGCACAGTGTCAGCGATCAGCTGCTGAGACTGAGCCAGGACTCATTCTCCAAGGAGTTTCTGAGACATCTGAGTCAGCTGCTTTACCTGCTCAGAAAGAGCGTGCATAGGATCCATCACATACACAGGAGAAGGGGAGCAGAGAAAAAAAAATGGTAGTGGTCAGTTATAATGTCAGGAACACCGCACTACACTCGCTCACTGAGCCAGTGCGCATGTCCTGAGTACAGAAACAGTGCTAAAAGATACCTGTGGAGCAGGGCAGCAGAGGTGACAATGCGTGCTTCAAACTATCGGTGTCAGGATCCTGTCAGCGCTGGAAAGTAAAGATGCACTGGACCTGAGGACAGTGAAGTTAGCAAGCTGGCACAGGACCTATGGTCATGTGACTGCAAGGGGGAGGGGCTTAGTGTCCTGCTTTCAGAGATGACAGGACACCATACAACAACTCAGAGTCAGGCAAAACGGAGGTAACACACAGTACGGGCAAACGAGGCACAGGAGGGACAAACAGATGGGTGATCAGACAAAGCCAAAGGTCATTCACAAGAGGGCGACGTGGTACCAAGGGGACGAGCAGAGAGAAGTCGGGTCACAAACAGAGAGTTATACACGAGAGGTAGCGCAGTACAAGAGGGACAGGCAGAACTCGTAACAGGGACAGAACCGGATCAAAACCAAACAAGCAAGCAAGATATCAGGCACAAGGCACACGTACGCACAAGGTCAACTAACTCAGCTGAGGGCAGGAGCATAACTGACACTGGACCTAGGTCCAGTGAGCATTAAATAGCCACCCTCTGCCAGAGAGAGGCGGAACAATTGACCCCCAGTCTGATCAGGACGGGCCAAAGCGAAACCCCCTCCTGGATCATGACAGGAAGAGGGAAAACCAACCGACCACCCAAAACTATGGAAAGCCATGAAAGTCCAGACAAGAATATACAGATAAAAATGTATGCCCTTATTAAATAATGGTAGCAATAGGAATACAGTATTAAAACATGTGCATGTATCAGGATAAAATATATAAAATTAGAATTAAAGAAAAATTATATATCATTGCTTATCTAAAATCAATAATGTAGATGGTGGACCCAAGGATAAAAAGGAAGAACACTACACTAGACCACAATGGATTAAAAAATATATATGAGCAAATCTAAAAGTATTCAAAGTACCTCCAAAGATTCAGTGAAAAAAGTCAAGTCAATAAACAATCAATAGAAAAGGATCCAATAATATAGTGCTAACAATTAGTGATGAGCGAGCACTAAAATGCTCAGGTGCTCGTTGTTCTGTCTCCGACATTTAATTCATAACCCTGATTATCTGCTTGTTAAATGTTTACAGTGTTTTCTGGCTCCATCTAGTGACCAGAGACATAACCGCAGCGTTATTGTGTGTTTTACTTTCATTTTCCCATTTCCCTCCATTCGCAATGCACCCTGTTAAGCTTTGCAAAGGATTATGGTTAGTACAGCCCCCATTTTCCCTCCAGTTCTCCGTTTTTCCCTCAGCCTGCATCCTGGAAGCATCTCATTTCTCTTCTCCCCTTGTGACAGCATCGCTGGTATGGACTTATGTTTCCTGTATCTAATTTCTGTCCCATATTAACCTGCCTAATTAGTTTTCCCCTGCTCAGCTAGTAGTGCAGATGTTAATGTATTATGTATGATATGTATCCCTGAAGTACCCGTATTGACTCAGTGTTTATATATGTTTTACTTGTAGTTTCACCGCGCCAATATACCACCATGTTCAACAAAACACAGATTCAACCTACAGTCTCCTTATTGGACCCTGGTATAGCGGGTTAGCTGCCTGTATAAGCTACCTGAAGTCTACTTCATTCAGTGAGGACAGAACACTCATTGTTCGGGTCGAGCAAATTGTAATACTTGGGTACTTAGACAGAACAACGAGCCCAATGTAAGTCTATGAGAGACCCGAGCATTTTTTCAGCGATCCCCCCTGAGGGTCCTTTTAAGGTCTAGAAATGTCTGAAAATTATGGAAACACTGCTCAAATGACACGGGGACATCATGGGGATCGCCTCTGGAAGCATTCCTGACCCCTAATTCACAGCTTTAATCAATTTTTTCCGAGATTCTTGCCATTTTTCCCGGTGCAACAAAAACACACCAAAACGAAACTGAAACGGATTTTCCTGGGAAATAGGTTAAGGTACATCCTTTGCAGGTTAATGACTTGCCTGCAAGGCAAAATAATTAACCCCAGACCGAAATGTTCCTTCCCCACTTGGGCTTAGTTCAGACACAGCATTTTTGAATCATTTTTCAACTTTAACTTTGCTTTAATCTACTACAAATGCATTCACTGGGAAATGTCATTGTAACATTTAACAACCCTAGCTGGCCATGTGGTGTGTGACACATAAGCAGACCCAAACAGTCAATCAAAAATTATAAGTTAGTCAGAGTCCTATAGGATACTAAGACGCACGTCACATCCAGGGAGTTCATCCTGGAATAAAGTCCATATCAAATAGTAGGAAAGACAGCGTCTCAAACGTTGGTGAAAAAGAATCACATTTTATTCTGCCTCCTGTGTCAACATTTCAATCTAAAGATCTTTCTCATGCACCATACAGGAGTGTTTCAACCCAAACTATATAGTGCAAACCCCTCCCCTCACTTTAACATGCACCAATGAAAACTAGACATAATAAGCCTCCATACACATATAGACATTGAACAGTTAAAAATAGCCCCACATTTCTCCAGGCTGCCTGCTAACAAATGACTAGAAAATACATCAACCCTGATTGCTAATATACAAACAGACAAATAATATAACTGCAGATATACTGTATGTCCCCATGAAGAACGTTTGTAAACAAAAGCAGCACCAATCAGCACGCAGCTCCTCTGTTGTCATAGCATCCACATTCTGACGTGGGCAAAAGGCACTCCTCCAAATGGCTCTGGACTAGAGTTGAGCGAAACGGGTCGGTCAATTTCAAAAGTCGCCAACTTTCGCAAAGGTCGGGTTTCATGAAACGAAACCCGACCTTAGCGTGAGGTCGGCCACGAGGTCGGCGACCATGGTGCCAAAGTCGCATTTGAAATGATGCTTCAACGCCCTTTTTCAGTCAATGATGGAGGACGCACACTGTTGGCAGCGCGATGACATAGGCAGCGGTCACCACCATCTTTGAGAAGGGCATGTGTGGCGCCCCCAGGAGTATGGCCGCCACAGTGACTTTGCCTTCCTCCAGGGAGGGTGATGTCATGCTTGGAAGCAGTAAAGTGTCTCTCTCGCAGCTAACCTGTTGTGAGTTCATTCTCCCCTTCACCTTTGATGTCTGATGAACTTCCTCTGCTGGTGAAGAGAGGTAGTGAAATTGATTGGGATGGGAAGAACCGGTCATCTGAACAGGAGGAGTGTGATTGGACATCTGGAATTTCTGAGTGGATATAAGGCAGCCGACGCCCTGCAGGGCTGCTGGTGATCCTTTCTGCTCTGAGCTCTTGCATCCAGCTTAGTTCCTGTCTACTAAAAGCTAAGCTTTTGCCCTGCTATTATTCCATGAGATTTTGTCTGGTTTCCTTAGTGTTTGTATTCAGCCAGTCCTGGTTGGGACTGGCTGAATTCGATTTTTGTCTCTGATCAGTTGATCTCTTTGCTTTGTTTTCAGAATATACCTGAGTGCTGATATAGTGATTTTGAAGTCTAGCGACTTCAGGGCCTTTTTTCCTATCAGACGGTTGGGACATTTTTGGTAGGGTTTTTTGCGGATTGCAGCCAGCATCTTTTCTGTCCTGTCCTAGCTAGTTAGTTGGGCCCCATCGTTTGCTCAGCCTGTCTTTCTGTCTGTGTTTGTGTTTTCATCTGTTATTTACCGACAATACATGTTGGGGGTTGTCTATTGCTTTGGGGTCTGCTCTGGGGCAGTTTAGATTTCCTCTTTCCTTCTTTAGGCTTATGTAGTTCTCCGGCTGTGACGAGGGGTCTAGGGCACCGCAGGAACCCCCCACGGCTATTGTTAGTTGTGGTGTATAGGATCAGGGGTCTGCAATCCAATAGCTACCAACCTCTCCGGTTTTCTGGACTTAGCTTGTATTTTTGTTTTCTCCTCCTCCGGTGCCTCATTCATAATAGAATCACCAGCCATACCGCAGATTCTAGGGTACTCAATAACAGGAAAGAATTGTAAAAAAAAAAAAAGTGTCAGAATTTTTTTTTTGGTGTATATTTTTTCCTCTATCTCTCTGAGGCCGTAGGAGGAATTTTTCTCAATGGAGATTAAGCAATTGTCTGATCGTGTGGAGCAGCTTACTACTGAAGTGCGGGGAATTTCCGCCTATCTTGCTCATTCACATGCTGCTGAACCAAAGATCCCTACTCCTGATGTGTTTTTTGGGGATCGGTCTAAATTTCTGAATTTTCAGAATAATTGTAAATTATTTTTTGCCTTGAAGCCTAACTCATCAGGGAGCTCGGCGCAGCAGGTTAAAATTGTCATCTCTTTGCTGCGCGGTGATCCCCAGGATTGGGCGTTTTCTTTGAAACCTGATGATCCTATTCTGACTGATGTGAATGCATTTTTTCAGGCCTTGGGGTTGTTGTATGATGAACCTAATGCTATTGATCAGGCTGAAAAGGCCCTGTTGGCATTGAGCCAGGGTCAGGATTCTGCAGAGTTGTACTGTCAAAAATTCCGAAAGTAGGCGGTCCTTACTACCTGGAATGATGGTGCCTTGGCAGCTCTCTTTCGGAAGGGTTTGTCAGAAACCGTAAAAGATACTATTGTGGGATTTCCTGTTCCCCCTGGTCTTGACGATTCTATGTCATCAGCCATTCAGGTTGATCGGCGTTTGCGTGAACGCAAAACTGCACGAGAGGTGTTGCCACCTGTTGAACAAATGTCTGAAACTATGCAATGTGATAGAGTTTTGTCTAGGGCGCAACGTCAGGAGTTCAGAAGGCGTAATAAGCTGTGTTTTTTCTGTGGAGATGCCTCTCATATTATTTCTGTCTGCACTAAACGAGAGAAACTTTTTGCACACACATTTGCTGTGGGTGATGTTCAACCTAAGTTTCTTCTGGCAATTAATCTGATCTGCTCCCTGTCCACATTTTCCGCTAAGGCTTTTGTGGATTCGGGAGCAGCTCTGAACCTGATGGACTTGGATTTTGCTAAACGTTGTGGGTTTCCTATGACACCTCTGCGGACGCCTATCCCTTTGAGGGATATTGATGCTACTCCTTTGGTGAAGAATAAACCTCAGTTTTGGACCAGGTGGTAATGCGGGTCGCCCCAGACCATCAAGAAAATTGCAGATTTTTGGTGTTGCATAATTTGCATGATACCATCATTCTGGGGTTTCCCTGGTTGCAAATCCATAATCCAGTTTTGGATTGGAAATCTGTGTCTGTGGTGAGTTGGGGTTGTTGGTGTGCCCTTAGTGACGCTCCTATTTTCTCCACCTCTCCCGAGTCGCATGATGTTCCTGACTATTTGGCTGATTTTTATGATGTATTTAGTGAGAATGAGTCTGCGTCTTTGCCTCCTCATAGGAGTTTTGACTGTGCAATTGAGCTGAGCCCTGGGTGTAAATTTCGCAAGGGTCGACTTTTCAATTTATCTGTACCCGAGCATGAGGCTACGCGATCCTATATTAAGGAGTCGTTGGAGAAGGGTCATATTAGACCATCCTCTTCACCCTTAGGTGCTGTTTTTTTTTTTGTGGCCAAGAAAGATGGTTCCTTAATGCCTTGTATTGACTATCGTTCCCTCAACAAAATTACTGTTAAATATCAGTATCCGGTACCCCTGATTTCTGATCTATTCTCCAGAGTTAAAGGTGCTTGCTGGTTTACCAAGCTTGACCTCAGGGGGCGTATAATCTTATTCACATTAAGCAGGGGGATGAATGGAAGACGGCGTTTAATACTCCGGAGGGACATTTTGAGTACCTGGTGATGCCTTTTGGGCTCACTAATGCCCTTTCTGTCTTCCAGTGCTTCATGAATGATATTTTCCGAGACTTTGTGGATAAATTTTTGATCATCTATCTGGATGATATTTTGATCTTTTCCAAGGATTGGGACTCTCATGTGGAACATGTTCGGACTGTGTTCCGGATTTTGAGGGAGAATTCCCTGTATGTCAAGGGATCGAAATGCCTTTTTGGTGTACAGAGGATTTCATTTTTGGGATTTATTTTGTCTCCGTCAACTATTGAAATGGATCCGGCCAAGGTACAGGCCATTTATGATTGGGTTCAGCCCACTTCTTTGAAGGCCCTCCAGAAGTTTTTGGGTTTTGCTAATTTTTATCGTAAATTTATAGCTAATTTTTCTGGTATTGCCAAGCCATTGACTGATTTGACTAAGAAGGGGGCTGATGTGCTGAATTGGACTCCGGAGGCTGTTTCTTCTTTTCAGGAGCTGAAGCGAAGGTTCACTTCTGCTCCGGTTTTGCGGCAACCTGATGTCTCACTCCCGTTTCAGGTAGAGGTGGACGCTTCTGAGATTGGTGCAGGAGCTGTTTTGTCCCAAAAAGATCCTGTGACATCTAAAATGAATCCCTGTGCTTTCTTTTCCCGAAAGTTCTCCCCATCCGAATGTAACTATGATGTGGGGAATCGGGAACTGTTAGCCATGAAATGGGCATTTGAGGAGTGGAGACATTGGTTGGAGGGAGCTAAACATCAAGTTGTGGTCCTTACTGACCACAAGAATTTGATGTACCTGGAGTCGGCCAAACGTTTGAATCCTAGACAGGCTAGGTGGGCCTTGTTTTTCACATGTTTTGATTTTGTGGTCTCTTTTCTTCCGGGCACTAAGAATGTCAAGGCAGACGCCCTCTCTAGGAGTTTCTTTGCTGATTCTCCTATTGTGACCAAGCCTGCTACCATCTTAGGTGAGGGGGTAGTTCTTTCTGCCATCTCGCCTGGTTTGAGACGTGTTCTGGATGAGTTTCAGGAGGACAAACCTGGTCTTTGACCCATTGGAAAATTGTATGTTCCTGACCAGTGGAGGAAGAGAGTGATGTCTGAGGTTCATTGCTCCGCATTGGCTGGTCATCCAGGTATTTTTGGTACTAGAGATTTGGTGAGTCGGTCTTTTTGGTGGCCCGCCTTGTCTCGTGATGTCAGGAATTTTGTGCAGTCCTGTGGGACTTGCTCCCGGTCTAAACCTTGTTCTCGCTCTAGTGGGTTGTTGATGCCCTTGCCGGTGCCCAGGAGGCAATGGACCTATATTTCAATGGATTTTATCTCTGATATGCCTGTCTCTCAGAGAATGACTGTTATTTGGGTGATTTGTGGTAGATTCTCTAAGATGGTCCATCTTGTACCACTCCCTAAGTTGCCATCTTCCTCAGAATTGGTGCCCTTGTTTATGCAACAGGTGGTTCGCTTGCACGGGATTCCTGAGAACATTGTATCTGACAGAGGAGTTCAGTTTGTTTCTAGATTTTGGAGGACTTTCTGTTTCAAGCTGGGAATTCAGTTGTCCTTCTCTGTTATGATGAGTCACCGAAGGAGGAAAAAACAAAATACTAGCTAAGTCCACAAAAACCAGAGAGGTTGGCTGCTATCGGATTGCAGACCCCTGAACCTATCCACAACAACTAGCAGTAGCCGTGGGGGGTACCTACAGTGCCCTAGACCCCTCGATCACAGCTGGAGAACTACATAGCGTAAAGACAGAAAGGGGAAAAACTAAACTGCCCCAGAGCAGACCCCAAAGCAATAGGCAGCCCCCAACATATAATGACGGTGAAGCAAGATGAAAACACTAACACAGATAGAAAGATAGGTTGAGCAAATGATGGGGCCCAAGCTAACTAAAATAGGACAGGACAGGAAAGCTGCTGTCTGCCATCCGAAAAAACCCTATCCAAAATGTGCCAACCGACTGATAGGAAAAACAGGCCCTGAAGTCGCTAGGCTTCAAAAGACTAAATCAGCACTCAGGTATATTCTGAAGACAGAGCAAAAGATCAACAGATCAGAGACAAAAATGGAATTCAGCTCACCTCCGGCCGGGGATGGCAGAACTCCCAAAAAACAATGCAAAACAAAAACAAAACTGAAGTGTACAAAGCAGAGCAGAAAAACTTAGCTTTGAGACGCAGGAATCAGACTGGTCTTCAAGAATCCAGCAGGATCACCAGCAAGGCAGAATGGCGTCGGCTGCCTTATATCCAGTCCTCAGTTCCAGCCACCCAGTCATCATCTAGCTGCCCAGGTGTTTGGTAATCAGCCTCACTACCTTCCTTCACCAGAGGAGGGAGTTCATCAGACCTCAACGGTGAAGGGAAAAATGAACTCACAACAGTACCTCCCCCTTGAGGAGGGGTCACCGAACCCTCATCCATGCCACCAGAGTGATCCGGGTGAGCCCGATGAAATGCATGCACCAATCTTTTGGCATGAATATCAGAGGCAGAGACCCAGGAATTATCCTCCTGACCATAACCCTTCCACTTAACCAAATACTGGAGTCTGCGTCTAGCCAGACGGGAATCCAGTATCTTCTCTACCTCATATTCCATGTTACCTTCAACCAATACAGGGTCAGAAGGTGCCACCACAGGAACAACTGGTTCAACAAATCTCTTCAACAAGGACTTATGAAACACATTATGAATTTTAAATGTGACAGGAAGAGCCAACCGAAAAGAGACCGGATTAATAATCTCCAAAATCTTGTAAGGTCCAATAAATCTAGGCTTAAACTTAGGAGAAGCCACCTTCATAGCGATATTTTTTGATGACAACCAAACCATATCACCCGCCTTAAACTGGGGACCAACGGTCCTACGCCGGTTGGAAAACCGCTGGGCCTTTTCCTGGGAGTGAGACAACTTATCCACTACTTGGTCCCAGATCTGGTGCATTCTCTCCACCACAGTGTCAACACCTGGGCAGGCAGAAGGCTCCACCTGCCCTGAAGATAATCGAGGGTGAAACCCAAAGTTACAAAAAAAGGTGACATCAAAGTGGCAGAACTAGCTCTATTATTTAAAGCAAATTCGGCCAAGGGCAAAAATGAAACCCAATCATCCTGATCGGCAGAAATAAAACATCTCAAATACGACTCCAAAGTCTGGTTTGTTCTCTCTGTCTGCCCATTGGTCTGAGGGTGAAACGCAGAGGAGAAGGACAACTGAATTCCCATCTTGGAACAGAAAGTCCTCCAAAATCTAGACACAAACTGAACTCCTCTGTCAGATACAATGTTCTCAGGAATCCCGTGCAAGCGAACCACCTGTTGCAAAAACAAGGGCACCAACTCAGAGGAAGATGGCAACTTAGGCAGTGGTACAAGATGGACCATCTTAGAGAATCTATCACAAATCACCCAAATAACAGTCATTCTTTGAGAGACAGGCATATCAGAGATAAAATCAATTGAAATATGGGTCCATGGCCTCCTGGGCACCGGCAAAGACATCAACAACCCACTAGAGCGAAAACAAGGTTTATACCGGGAGCAAGTCCCACAGGACTGCACAAAATTCCTGACATCATGAGACAAGGCGGGCCACCAAAAAGACCGACTCACCAGATCTCTAGTACCAAAAATACCTGGATGACCAGCCAATGCAGAGCAATGAACTTCAGACATCACTCTCTTCCTCCACTGGTCAGGAACATACAACTTTCCACTGGGACAATGCTCAGGTTTGTCCTCCTGGAACTCTTTAAGAGCACGTCTCAAATCGGGCGAGATGGCAGAAAGAACTACCCCCTCGCCTAAGATGGTAGCAGGCTTAGTCACAACAGGAGAATCAGAAAGGAAACTCCTAGAGAGGGCATCTGCCTTGACATTCTTAGTGCCCGGAAGAAAAGAGACCACAAAATCAAAACGTGTGAAAAACAAGGCCCACCTAGCCTGTCTGGGATTCAAGCGCTTGGCCGACTCCAGGTACATCAAATTCTTGTGGTCAGTAAGGACCACGACTTGGTGTTTGCCTCCCTCCAACCAATGTCTCCACTCCTCAAATGCCCATTTCTTGGCCAACAGTTCCCGATTCCCCACATCATAGTTACGTTTGGATGGGGAGAACTTTCGGGAAAAGAAAGCACAGGGATTCATTTTAGATGTCACAGGATCTTTTTGGGACAACACCGCTCCTGCACCAATCTCTGAAGCGTCCACCTCCACCTGAAACGGGAGTGAGACATCAGGTTGCCACAAAAGCGGAGGAGAAGTGAATCTTCGCTTCAGCTCCTGAAAGGAAGAAACAGCCTCCGGAGACCAATTCAACACATCAGCACCCTTCCTAGTCAAATCAGTCAATGGCTTGGCAATACCAGAAAAATTAGCTATAAATTTCCGATAAAAATTAGCAAAACCCAAAAACGTCTGGAGGGCCTTCAAAGAAGTGGGCTGAACCCAATCATAAATGGCCTGTACCTTGGCCTGGTCCATTTCAATAGTTGACGGAGACAAAATAAATCCCAAAAATGAACACCTCTGTACCCCAAAAAGGCATTTCGATCCCTTGACATACAGGGAATTCTCCCTCAAAATCCGGAACACTGTCCGAACATGTTCCACATGAGAGTCCCAATTCTTGGAGAAGATCAAAATATCATCCAGATAGATAATCAAAAATTTATCCACAAAGTCTCGGACTATATCGTTCATGAAGCACTGGAAGACAGAAGGGGCATTAGTGAGCCCAAAAGGCATCACCAGGTACTCAAAATGTCCCTCCGGAGTATTAAACGCCGTCTTCCATTCATCCCCATGCTTAATGCGAATAAGATTATACGCCCCCCTGAGGTCAAGCTTGGTAAACCAGCAAGCACCTTTAACTCTGGAGAATAGATCAGAAATTAGGTGTAACGGATACTGATATTTAACAGTAATTTTGTTGAGGGCACGATAGTCAATACAAGGCTTTAATGAACCAGCCTTTTTAGCCACGAAAAAAAACCCAGCACCTAAGGGTGAAGAGGATGGTCTAATATGACCCTTCTCCAATGCCTCCTTAATATAGGATCGCATAGCCTCGTGCTCGGGTACAGATAAATTGAAAAGCCGACCCTTGGGGAATTTACACCCCGGGTTCAGCTCAATTGCACAGTCATAACTCCTATGAGGAGGCAAAGATGCAGACTCATTCTCACTAAATACATCATAAAAGTCAGCCAAATAGTCAGGAACATCATGCGACTGGGGAGAGGTGGAGAAAACAGGAGCATCACTAACTCACCACAAACAAAGATTTCCAATCCAGAACTGGATTATGGATTTGCAACCAGGGAAACCCCAGAACAATGGTATCATGCAAATTATGCAACACCAAAAATCTGCAATTTTCTTGATGGTCTGGGGCGACCCGCATTACCACCTGGGTCCAAAACTGAGGTTTATTCTTCGCCAAAGGAGTAGCATCAATACCCCTCAAAGGGATAGGCGTCCGCAGAGGTGTCATAGGAAATCCACAACTTTTAGCAAAGTCCAAGTTCATCAGGTTCAGAGCTGCTCCCGAATCCACAAAAGCCTTGGCGGAAAATGTGGACAGGGAGCAGATCAGAGTAATTGCCAGAAGAAACTTAGGTTGAACACTACCCACAGAAAACGTGTGTGCACAAAGTTTCTCTCGTTTAGGGCAGACAGAAATAATATGCGAGGCATCTCCACAAAAAAAACACAGCTTATTATGCCTTCTGAACTCCTGACGTTGCGCCCTAGACAAAACTCTATCACATTGCATAGGTTCAGACATTTGTTCAACAGGTGGCAACATCTCGTGTAGTTTTGCGTTCACATAAACGCCGATCCACCTGAATGGCTAATGACATAGCATCGTCAAGACCAGAGGGAACAGGAAATCCCACCATAGTATCCTTTACAGTTTCTGACAAACCCTTCCGAAAGAGGGCTGCCAAGGCACCATCATTGCAGGTAGTAAGGACCGCCCACTTTCGGAATTTTTGACAGTACAACTCTGCCGAATCCCGACCCTGGCTTAATGCCAACAGGGTCTTTTCAGCCTGATCAATAGCATTAGGTTCATCATACAACAACCCCAAGGCTTGAAAAAATGCGTTCACATTATTCAGAATAGGATCATCAGGTTTCAAAGAAAACGCCCAATCCTGGGGATTGCCGCGCAGCAAAGAGATGACAATTTTAACCTGCTGCGCGGAGTTCCCCGAAGAGTTAGGCTTCAAGGCAAAAAATAATTTACAATTATTCTTGAAATTTAAGAATTTAGACCGATCCCCAAAAAACACATCAGGAGTAGGAATCTTTGGTTCAGCAGCATGTGAATGAGCAAGATAGGTGGAAATTCCCCGCACTTCAGCAGCGAGATGCTCCACACGATCAGACAATTGCTTCATCGCCATTGAGAGAAAAATTCCCCCTACGGCCTCAGAGATATAGAGGAAAAAATATGCACAAACAAAAAAAAAATTATGACACACTTTTTTTTTTTTTTTTTTTTACAATTCTCTCCTGCTATTGAGTACCCTAGGATCTGCGGTATGGCTGGTGATTCTGTTATGATGAGTCACCGAAGGAGGAAAAAACAAAATACTAGCTAAGTCCACAAAAACCAGAGAGGTTGGCAGCTATCGGATTGCAGACCCCTGAACCTATCCACAACAACTAGCAGTAGCCGTGGGGGGTACCTACGGTGCCCTAAACCCCTCGATCACAGCCGGAGAACTACATAGCCTAAAGACAGAAAGGGGAAAAACTAAACTGCCCCAGAGCAGACCCCAAAGCAATAGGCAGCCCCCAACATATAATGACGGTGAAGCAAGATGAAAACACTAACACAGATAGAAAGATAGGTTGAGCAAATGATGGGGCCCAAGCTAACTAAAATAGGACAGGACAGGAAAGCTGCTGTCTGCCATCCACAAAAACCCTATCCAAAATGTGCCAACCGACTGAAAAAAACAGGCCCTGAAGTCGCTAGGCTTCAAAAGACTAAATCAGCACTCAGGTATATTCTGAAGACAGAGCAAAAGATCAACAGATCAGAGACAAAAATGGAATTCAGCTCACCCCTGGCCGGGGATGGCAGAACTCCCAAAAAACAAGGCAAAACAAAAACAAATCTGAAGTGTACAAAGCAGAGCAGAAAAACTTAGCTTTGAGACGCAGGAATCAGACTGGTCTCCAAGAATCCAGCAGGATCACCAGCAAGGCAGAAGGGCATCGGCTGCCTTATATCCAGTCCTCAATTCCAGCCACCCAGTCATCATCTAGCTGCCCAGGTGTTTGGTAATCAGCCTCACTACCTTCCTTCACCAGAGGAGGGGGATCATCAGACCTCAACGGTGAAGGGAAAAATGAACTCACAACACTTCTCTGCGTTTCACCCTCAGACCAATGAGCAGACGGAGAGAACAAACCAGACTTTGGAGTCGTATTTGAGATGTTTTATTTCTGCTGATCTGGATGATTGGGTTTCATTTTTGCCCTTGGCCGAATTTGCTTTAAATAATAGAGCTAGTTTTGCCACTTTGATGTCACCTTTTTTTTGTAACTTTGGGTTTCATCCTCGATTCTCTTCAGGGCAGGTGGAATCTTCTGCCTGCCCAGGTGTTGACACTGTGGTGGAGAGAATGCACCAGATTTGGGACCAAGTGGTGGATAAGTTGTCTCTCTCCCAGGAAAAGGCCCAGCGGTTTTCCAACCGGCATAGGACCATTGGTCCCCAGTTTGAGGTGGATGATATGGTTTGGTTGTCATCAAAGAATATCTCTATGAAGGTGGCTTCTCCAAAGTTTAAACCTAGATTTATTGGACGTTACAAGATTTTGGAGATTCTTAATCCAGTCTCTTTTCGATTGGCTCTTCCTGTTACATTCAAGATCCATAATGTGTTTCATAAGTCTCTGTTAAAGAGGTTTGTTGAGCCAGTAGTTCCTGTGATGGCACCTCCTGACCCTGTATTGGTTGAAGGTAATGTGGAATATAAGGTTGAGAAGATACTGGATTCTCGTCTGGCTAGATGGAGACTCCAGTATTTGGTTAAATGGAAGGGTTATGGCCAGGAGGATAATTCTTGGGTCCCTGCATCCGATATTCATACCGAAAGATTGGTTCGTGCTTTTCATCGGGCCCATCCTGATTGCCCTGGTGGCGTGGATGAGGGTTCGGTGACCCCTCCTCAAAGGGGAGGTACTGTTGTGAGTTCATTCTCCCCTTCACCTTTGATGTCTGATGAACTCCCTCTGCTGGTGAAGAGAAGTAGTGAAATTGATTGGGATGGGAAGAACCGGTCATCTGAACAGGCGGAGTGTGATTGGACATCTGGAATTTCTGAGTGGATATAAGGCAGCCGATGTCCTGCAGGGCTGCTGGTGATCCTTTCTGCTCTGAGCTCTTGCATCCAGCTTAGTTCCTGTCTACTAAAAGCTAAGTTTTTGCCCTGCTATTATTCCATGAGATTTTGTCTGGTTTCCTTAGTGTTTGTATTCAGCCAGTCCTGGTTGGGACTGGCTGAATTCCATTTTTGTCTCTGATCAGTTGATCTCTTTGCTCTGTTTTCAGAATATACCTGAGTGCTGATATAGTGATTGTGAAGTCTAGCGACTTCAGGGCCTTTTTCCCTATCAGACGGTTGGGACATTTTTGGTAGGGCTTTTTGTGGATTGCAGCCAGCATCTTTTCTGTCCTGTCCTATCTAGTTAGTTGGGCCCCATCGTTTGCTCAGCCTGACTTTCTGTCTGTGTTTGTGTTTTCATCTGTTTTTCACCGACAATACATGTTGGGGGCTGTCTATTGCTTTGGGGTCTGCTCTGGGGCAGTTTAGATTTCCCCTTTCCTTCTTTAGGCTTATATAGTTCTCCGGCTGTGACGAGGGGTCTAGGGCACCGTAGGAACCCCCCACGGCTACTGTTAGTTGTGGTGTATAGGTTCAGGGGTCTGCAATCCGATAGCTACCAACCTCTCCGGTTTTCTGGACTTAGCTTGTATTTTTGTTTTCTCCTCCGGTGACTCATTCATAACACTAACCTACACATGCAACACAGTTCCACTCCAGGCCAGCAGGGGGGACTCTGAACCAGATTTGAAGGGAGGAGTGCTCTCTGAGGGCCAAGAGGAAGGAGTGGTCAGTTAGTGTGAGGAGGTCCACGTGTGCAGACATGTGGAGAGAAGCTGGAAGTTGAGCTGAGGAAAGGCAGCTCCCTCACAGTGAGAGCGCATGAACTGGAGCCTGGTCTCCACGGTTGTATGGATACTAATGGTCCTGCAACAGACACCAGAGGAGTAGGAGGCTGTAAATGCCCTACCCTATCTAAGACTCAGAGGCACAACAGCACAGAGTGAGCCAAGAGAGGAATAGCGGCTACAGCTGTCTGCCATATGAGGAGTGCTAGTAGAACAGAATTAAGAGGAACTTCAGTGTAACTCAGTACTAGGAGTACTTCACTAAAATAAGTGCTAGGAGAGAATCCCTGGGCTGCTTTCAGGCTACCCTGCTCTGGTACCATCTGTAATCAGGACCCTGGACAGCATTTATCAAGTAAAGGTACAGAAATTGCATCCCGCTGTGTCTTTGTCTGCTTCCTACCCTTCTGGCATTGCTACATCCCGTGCCAACCATATCTACACTGCCCTGGGACTACAGCTTCACCTGTGGGGAGCTTTTACATCTTTGCTGCACCATACCATCAGTCCCAGTGGATCTGCATGCAGCAACGGCTTAACATCTCCCTTGCCGAACACCACAGGTGGCGTCACAAACTATTCCATTAACTACATTCCACCATTCAATCCCCCGTAATACTTGGGCGCCCAGGGCAACGGACCGGGTCACCGCTGCTGTGACACATCCCGCTGACACCGGCCCGGTACCGAGTACCCCACAGCCCTGGGAGGGCGACCCAAATTGGCGTCAAGAACAGGATTACGGAGCCCGGTACCCCCGGGTCCTGTGTGCCATAGTTTGTGTAAAAGACTGTGTGTGAAATTGGCGCCAATTGCCGCCATTGCCGCGCTGCTTGGCGTGCGTGGGAAGAAAAAGGGGCAGGCCTTCGTTGGCGGAGCCTGCTGCAGAGCGCAAAGAAGTGAAATGCCGCGCGGGAAGAGAGGACAGCGCGCGAGAAGGGGAGGAGCTGAGGACTAGAACCCGGAGCGTCGGGCCTGCGAAGCGGCCGCCGGTAAGCTCACACAACCCCTGGCCCTGGCTAACGTTAACTAGGGAGGGAAGAGAATGTCTGTGCCAAACAGCGGCAGATGCCGTCGCCAACCCCGCTGCGCCACAAGGAGTAGCGCCCGCCGCAGCGGTCCCCATAATGCCGCTGTCTATGCCTCATATACCGGAAACGGCCTGGCTACCGCTTTACTCGGGTGAGTCACATACCCTGAGTGAATTTAAAGAGAGACTGTGCAGTTTGTTTAAAGTATACCCTCTGTCTGAAAGCGAGAAAGTGAACATACTTATTGGACAGCTAACGGGTGCAGCACAGAGAGAGGTGAAAGCCTGGCAGGGCACTGATAAAGAGACTGTTAGCAAGATTCTAGCCAAGCTGAGAAGCACCTTTGACACTCGCACTGCAGCTGAAATCAAGATGCGATTCTTTGGATGTATGCAGAGAATGCAGGACAGTATAAGGGACTATGCTCTTAACCTGCAGGAGGCGCTGCGAGCAGTTAAGCAAGTTGATCCTGACAGTGTGAAGGAGGAAGATAAACTGTTAAAGGAGCAGTTCATTGAAGGACTCCTATCCAGTACCCACCGAGGGCAGCTGCGCATCATAACCCTGCAAAACCCTGATCTGGACTTTGCTGATTTTAAGGACAGGGCTATTCGGGTCCTGCAGGAATCAACTGACAGCCGTCCAGCACCCCCTAGGCGTCCAGCGATCACCTACCACCAGGAAGCAACATCTTTCCCTTCCATCCCTGTGGAGGCTGATGCACAGACTCTGGATAAAGATCCTACAGAAGAGCTGCGTCTTCAGGTCCAGGAGTTGACCAAAGGTATGGCTGCACTTACTAATACGGGGCAGTCCCTGCAGGTGTCCTCCAAAGAGAAGATCCAGCTTGCTTCCAGTCCAGAGGATGTCCCATGGCTCCGGAAGAGGAGAGCCCCGCTACTCCGAGGGAGGAACAATGACCGCTATGATCAGGACGGACGTTCCATCTGTCGTCGCTGCCACAAGGCAGGCCATTTTGCAAGATTCTGTCCTTTAAACGAGCAACTCTGGGGCAGAGGGCCAACCCCCAGGAGTAGGACCACAAGGTCCAAGGAACTGGTGAGCCAAGTATGTGGGAGGGAGACCGATCCTTCCTGTGGTGATTGATGGCATCCCCATGAACGCTTTGCTGGACACTGGCTTCCAGGTGACCACTATGCCCTATATCCTCTACAAGCGGTATTGGGCTGATTCTGAACTCACCCGTGGCCCAACTGACGAACTAACAGTAGTTGCCAGTAATGGCCAGTCTTTGCCGCAGATAGGATGTAAAGAAATTACTGTTAAAGTGGGGAGGGTGGAGTTAAAATCTCAAGGTCTGATAGTTGTGGATATTGATCGACGTGAATGTAATCCCATGATGACTCTTGGTACAAATGTAATTGAAAATTGTCTTTCCCAGGTTATTGTCTTGTTGCAACAGGTGGCTGAGACTGCTGGTTCCAGTGAACAACGAGTCCTGCAGAAGGGGATCAAGGCCCTGATACAAAGACAACAGGTAGAACTCTCTGGTGGAGAAATTAGTAGTGTCAGAGTGAGTGATGTTTTCCCCATTGCAATACCCCCCGGATGTGAAATGTTGATTTGGTGTCGGGCAGCCATAGGCCTCAGAGGGAAGGATCACCAGGCATTGGTAGAACCAGTATATTTTGATAGCAGGCCCACTGTCCTGACAGCCAGAGGGGTGGTTGATGTACGTAAAGGGAGAGTACCTGTACGCCTTTTGAATTGTGGGGAAGAGGAGGCCACAATACCTCTGTACGCCACAGTTGCTAAGCTGTTCACTGTTAATAACAACTCTTTGCAGGCAGCAGAGCCCTTGGTCTCATCCGATCAGGTGGAGGACAATGGCTCTGTGAAACAGATGGAGGAGTGGTGCCAGCAACTGCAGGTGGGGACTGACTCTACACCTTCATACCAGAAAAATGGGGTTTACAGAGTGACACAGGAATATGAGCGGATATTCAGTAAACACCCACTAGATTTTGGGCAGGCAAAAGGGGTTCAACATCATATCCCCACTGGAGATCATCCACCCATAAAAGAAAGGTACCGGTCTATACCCCCAACACAATACCAATGTGCAAAAGGGATGTTGAGAGAGATGAAGGAAGCAGGGGTTATCAGAGACAGTTGTAGCCCCTGGGCAGCTGCAATAGTTTTTGTAAAGAAAAAGGATGGTACCATGAGAATGTGTGTTGATTACAGGAAAATTAACAACATTACACATAAAGATGCCTACCCATTACCCAGAATTGAAGAGTCATTAGCTGCACTTAAACTGCTAACTACTTTTCCATCTTAGATCTCACTAGTGGGTAATGGCATGTTTCCGTGGCAGAGGCAGATAAGGAGAAAACAGCATTTACCACCCAAATGGGTCTCTGTGAGTTCAACTACATGCCATTCGGGCTCTGCACCGCCCCAGGAACATTTCAACGGCTGATGGAGTGCTGCCAGGGACACATGAACTTTGAGACAGTCCTGTTGTACCTTGATGATGTCATTGTTTTCTCAAAGACTTATGAGGACCATCTGGAGCACCTGGCTGAGGTGTTTGAAGCCTTGTCCAATTTTGGCCTAAAGGTGAAGCCTTCCAAAAGCCACCTCCTGAAGCCCAAGGTACAGTACCTCGGTCATGTAGTGAGTGCAGACGGTGTGACACTAGATCCTGACAAAGTCACAGTCATTCGGGACTGGCCGAAGCCCAGCAACCTCCATGAAGTACGCCAATTCCTTGGGTTGGTAGGCTACTACCGAAGGTTCATCAAAGGCTTCACGGAAATAGCCACTCCTATGTAAAATCTCCTGGTGGGACAGTCCAAGAAAGCCAAGCAGAAGAATTCCACATTTGAATGGACTGTGTTGTGAGTTCATTCTCTGGTTCACCAGATGTGAGTTCTCCTTCCAGACTCCCTCTGGTGGTAACAGGAGGTAGTGAGGCTGATTTGATCGGTGGAGATCTGCCACCTGAGAATGAGGATGACGATTGGACCTCAGGAGTCTCAGATTGGATTTAAGACAGCCAACGCCCTATTTAGTTGCTGGTGATTCCTTCTGGCTTGTCAGCTCTGGGTTTTCAGCTCTGTTCCAGTCATCTAAAGCTAAGTTTTTCTCCTAATGTTCACACTTGATTTTGTTGGTCTATACAGTTTTTTGGTGTGGTCAGCCAGCCCCGGTTGGGGGCTGTGCTGAATTTCCACTCTGATTTATCAGTATTTTGCCAATTTGCTTTTTGTCCCTTACTAGTTTGGTCTCTTTTTGCTCTGTCTCAGAATATTTCAGAGTGCTGATATAGTGGGAGAAGTCTAGTGACTTCAGGGTTAATTTTGCTATCAGAAGTGTTGGACATTATTTTTGTAGGGTTTTTTGCAGGTTGCAGACAGTGTCTTTCCTTTCCTTTCCTCTCTAGTTAGTTTGGGCCCCATCGTTTGCTCAGCCTATTTTCCTGCCTGTGTTTGTGCCTTCATCTTGTTTCACCGTCAATACATGTGTGGGGGCTATCTATTCCTTTGGGGTCTGCTCTGGGGCAGTTAGTTTTCCCCTTTTCATGCTTCAGGCTTATTTAGTCCTCCGGCTGTGATGAAGCGTCTAGGAACATCGTAGGTACGCTCCACGGCTGCTGCTAGTTGTGTGGTAGGATCAGGGATCTGCAATCTGCATAGTTACCAACCTCTCTGGTTTCCTGTGACTTAGCTTGTTTTGCTTTTTTATCCTCGGTGACCCATTCATAACAGAATCACCAGCCATACCGCAGTTCTAGGGTACTCAAAAGCAGGAAAAAGTTGTTAAAAAAAAAAAAGAAAAAAAAAGTGTCAGAATTTTTTTTAATATTTTTTCCTCTTTTTTCTCTGGGGCCGTAGGAGGATTTTTTTTTCTTTTTCCTAATGGAGATTAAGCAATTGTCTGATCGTGTGGAGCAGCTGGCTGCTGAAGTGCAGGGAATTTCCACCTACCTCATTCAGTCACATGCTGCTGAACCTAAGATCCCTACTCCTGATGTGTTTTCTGGGGATCGGTCCAAATTTCTGAATTTTAAGAATAATTGTAAATTATTTATGGCCTTGAAGCCTAACTCATCGGGGAACTCTATGCAGCAGGTTAAAATTGTCATCTCCTTGCTGCGCGGCGATCCCCAGGATTGGGCTTTTTCTCTGACACCTGAAAATCCTATTCTGACTAATGTGGATGCATTTTTTCAAGCCTTGGGGTTGTTGTATGATGAACCTAATGCTGTTGATCAAGCTGAGAGAACCCTGTTGGCATTAAACCAGGGGCAGGATTCTGCAGACTTATACTGTCAAAAATTCCAAAAGTGGGCCGTCCTTACTACATGAAATGATAATGCATTGGCAGCACTCTTTTGGAAGGGTTTATCAGAGACCGTAAAAGATGTTATGGTGGGATTTCCTGTTCCCTCTGGTCTGGATGATTCCATGTCATTAGCCATTCAAGTTGATCGGCATTTACGTGAACGTAAAACTACACGGGAGGCGCTGCCACCTTTTGAACAAACGTCTGAACCTATGCAATGTGATGGGGTTTTGTCTAGGGCGCAACGTTAGGAGTTTAGAAGGCGTAATAAGCTGTGTTTTTTCTGTGGAGATGCTTCTCATATTATTTCTGTCTGCCCAAAACGAGAGAAACATTTTGCACACACATTTGCTGTCGGCAGTATACAACCTAAGTTTCTTTTGGCAATTATTCTGATCTGCTCCTTATCCACGTTTTCCACGAATGCTTTTGTGGACTCAGGAGCAGCGTTGAATCTGATGGATTTGGACTTTGCTAAACGTTGTGGTTTTTCCATGACGCCTCTGCAGACGCCTATTCCTTTGAGGGGTATTGATGCTACTCCTTTGGCGGAGAATAAACCTCAGTTTTGGACCCAGGTGACAATGCGAGTTGCCCTAGAGCACCAAGAAAATTGTGAATTTTTGGTGCTGCATAATTTGCATGATACTATTGTTCTGGGTGTTCCTTGGTTGCAAACTCATAATCCAGTTTTGGATTGGAAATCTGGGTCTGTGGTGAGTTGGGGTTGTCAGTGTGTTCTTAGGGACGCTCCTCTTTTCTCCACCTCTCCTCAGTCTCATGATATTCCTGATTATCTAGCCGATTTTTCTGATGTATTTAGTGAGAGCAAGTCTGCGTCTTTGCCTCCTCATAGGAGTTATGACTGTGCAACTGAGTTGATGCCTGGGTGTAAATTTCCCAAGGTTCGGCTTTTCAACTTATCAGTACCCGGACATGATGCTATGCGATCCTATATTAAGGAGTCATTGGAGAAGGGTCATATTAGACCATCCTCGTCACCTTTAGGTGCTGGGTTTTTTTTGTGGCCAAAAAAGATGGTTCATTAAGACCGTGTATTGATTATCGTTCCCTTAACAAGATGACGGTTAAATATCAGTACCCGTTACCTCTGATGTCTGATTTATTCTCCAGAGTTAAGACTGCCTGCTGGTTTACTAAGCTTGACCTCAGGGGGGCGTATAATCTTATTCGCATCAAGCACGGGGATGAATGGAAGATGGCATTTAATACTCCGGAGGGACATTTTGAGTACCTGGTGATGCCTTTTGGGCTCACTAATGCCCCTTCTGTCTTCCAGTTCTTTATGAATGATATTTTCCGTGACTTTGTGGATAAGTTTTTGATCATCTATCTGGATGATATTTTGATCTTTTCTAGTGATTGGAATTCTCATGTGGAACACGTCCGGACTGTGTTCCGGATTTTGAGGGAGAATTCCCTGTTTGTTAAGGGATCGAAATGCCTCTTTGGTGTACAGAGGATTTCATTTTTGGGATTTATCTTATCTCCATTGACTATTGAAATGGACCCGGCCAAGGTACAGGTCATTTATGATTGGGTTCAGCCTACTTCTTTGAAGGCCCTCCAGAAGTTTTTGGGTTTTGCTAATTTCTATCGTAAATTTATATGTAATTTTTCTGGTATTGTCAAACCACTGACTGATCTGACCAAGAAGGGCGCTGATGTGCTGAATTGGTCTCCTGAGTAGAGTTGAGCGACTTTTGGTTTTTTAGGGTCGCGTTTCGTTTCGTGAAACCCGACTTCGAGCAAGATCGTCCGATTATAGGGAAAAGTCGGGGTCGTCCCGAAACACGAAACCCAATGTAAGTCAATGGGGAATAAAAGTCGGCAGTGAGAGGAGGACAGGAAACACACCTACAGTGCCCATTTGAATGCCAAAAGCATCAATTCTTCTTACTTAAGCTTGTCAACCTTAATTAACTTCATAATACAAGTTACGCACTGAAAAATGGGGGTTATTTGGCTAAAGTTGTGGGGGGGGGAGGGCTGGCTGCAGGTTTTCATGTGCCCTGGGCGAAAGAGCGCCCCTTTAACACATACCACAACTCATCATGCTCCGATACGGCAGATAAATAGCGGTATAGTACAATGAAAAATACCTCACTTTTTACATCTCATGACGAGGCCCATCTATTTCTCCATACAGAATCATTGGTCCCATATAATGTTTGAAACAGTATATGATGAGCTCCACATAATGCTACAGTATATGTTGGTCCCCATGGATGAAGCTCCACTGTCTTATGGGCCCAAATAATGCTCCAAACATAATGGGCCCCATTTCTAATGCTCTAGTGTATAATGGGCCCTGTATATGCTGCTCCAGTGTCTGATGTCCACCTTTGGAATGTTCCAGTGTATGGTGGGCCCCATCTATCATTCTCCAGAGTATAGTGCTCCCCAAAAATTGCTGTCCCAACATTGAAAACAATCAAATAAGTCTCCTCGCTTGGGAATCCCTGTATTTGTCTGGACAGGTGCTGTAGCTTGCTTAACAGCTCGCCAGCCGTTCTCACGCCCAGTATGGATTGCACGTGATTGCACAAAGGTTAGAAAGGGTACCGTATCCCTGGATAACATGTATGGATAGCGTACACATTCAAAATATATGTCTCAGGAGGCAGGCTCAGACGGTGTTAGGCCCAGTATGGATTGCACGTGATTGCACAAAGGTTAGAAAGGGTACCGTATCCCTGGATAACATGTATGGATAGCGTACACATTCAAAATATATGTCTCAGGAGGCAGGCTCAGACGGTGTTAGGCCCAGTATGGATTGCACGTGATTGCACAAAGGTTAGAAAGGGTACCGTATCCCTGGATAACATGTATGGATAGCGTACACATTCAAAATATATGTCTATACAGCATGAGGCAGGCTCAGACGGTGTTAGGCCCAGTATGGATTGCACGTGATTGCACAAAGGTTAGAAAGGGTACCGTATCCCTGGATAACATGTATGGATAGCGTACACATTCAAAATATATGTCTATACAGCATGAGGCAGGCTCAGACGGTGTTAGGCCCAGTATGGATTGCACGTGATTGCACAAAGGTTAGAAAGGGTACCGTATCCCTGGATAACATGTATGGATAGCGTACACATTCAAAATATATGTCTCAGGAGGCAGGCTCAGACGGTGTTAGGCCCAGTATGGATTGCACGTGATTGCACAAAGGTTAGAAAGGGTACTGTATCCCTGGATAACATGTATGGATAGCGTACACATTCAAAATATATGTCTCAGGAGGCAGGCTCAGACGGTGTTAGGCCCAGTATGGATTGCACGTGATTGCACAAAGGTTAGAAAGGGTACCGTATCCCTGGATAACATGTATGGATAGCGTACACATTCAAAATATATGTCTATACAGCATGAGGCAGGCTCAGACGGTGTTAGGCCCAGTATGGATTGCACGTGATTGCACAAAGGTTAGAAAGGGTACCGTATCCCTGGATAACATGTATGGATAGCGTACACATTCAAAATATATGTCTCAGGAGGCAGGCTCAGACGGTGTTAGGCCCAGTATGGATTGCACGTGATCGCACAAAGGTTAGAAAGGGTACCATATCCCTGGATAACATGTATGGATAGCATACACATTCAAAATATATGTCTATACAGCATGAGGCAGGCTCAGACGGTGTTAGGCCCAGTATGGATTGCACGTGATTGCACAAAGGTTAGAAAGGGTACCGTATCCCTGGATAACATGTATGGATAGCGTACACATTCAAAATATATGTCTATACAGCATGAGGCAGGCTCAGACGGTGTTAGGCCCAGTATGGATTGCACGTGATTGCACAAAGGTTAGAAAGGGTACCGTATCCCTGGATAACATGTATGGATAGCGTACACATTCAAAATATATGTCTCAGGAGGCAGGCTCAGACGGTGTTAGGCCCAGTATGGATTGCACGTGATTGCACAAAGGTTAGAAAGGGTACTGTATCCCTGGATAACATGTATGGATAGCGTACACATTCAAAATATATGTCTCAGGAGGCAGGCTCAGACGGTGTTAGGCCCAGTATGGATTGCACGTGATTGCACAAAGGTTAGAAAGGGTACCGTATCCCTGGATAACATGTATGGATAGCGTACACATTCAAAATATATGTCTATACAGCATGAGGCAGGCTCAGATGGTGTTAGGCCCAGTATGGATTGCACGTGATTGCACAAAGGTTAGAAAGGGTACCGTATCCCTGGATAACATGTATGGATAGCGTACACATTCAAAATATATGTCTATACAGCATGAGGCAGGCTCAGACGGTGTTAGGCCCAGTATGGATTGCACGTGATTGCACAAAGGTTAGAAAGGGTACCGTATCCCTGGATAACATGTATGGATAGCGTACACATTCAAAATATATGTCTCAGGAGGCAGGCTCAGACGGTGTTAGGCCCAGTATGGATTGCACGTGATTGCACAAAGGTTAGAAAGGGTACTGTATCCCTGGATAACATGTATGGATAGCGTACACATTCAAAATATATGTCTCAGGAGGCAGGCTCAGACGGTGTTAGGCCCAGTATGGATTGCACGTGATTGCACAAAGGTTAGAAAGGGTACCGTATCCCTGGATAACATGTATGGATAGCGTACACATTCAAAATATATGTCTATACAGCATGAGGCAGGCTCAGACGGTGTTAGGCCCAGTATGGATTGCACGTGATTGCACAAAGGTTAGAAAGGGTACCGTATCCCTGGATAACATGTATGGATAGCGTACACATTCAAAATATATGTCTCAGGAGGCAGGCTCAGACGGTGTTAGGCCCAGTATGGATTGCACGTGATTGCACAAAGGTTAGAAAGGGTACCGTATCCCTGGATAACATGTATGGATAGCGTACACATTCAAAATATATGTCTATACAGCATGAGGCAGGCTCAGACGGTGTTAGGCCCAGTATGGATTGCACGTGATTGCACAAAGGTTAGAAAGGGTACCGTATCCCTGGATAACATGTATGGATAGCGTACACATTCAAAATATATGTCTATACAGCATGAGGCAGGCTCAGACGGTGTTAGGCCCAGTATGGATTGCACGTGATTGCACAAAGGTTAGAAAGGGTACCGTATCCCTGGATAACATGTATGGATAGCGTACACATTCAAAATATATGTCTCAGGAGGCAGGCTCAGACGGTGTTAGGCCCAGTATGGATTGCACGTGATTGCACAAAGGTTAGAAAGGGTACTGTATCCCTGGATAACATGTATGGATAGCGTACACATTCAAAATATATGTCTCAGGAGGCAGGCTCAGACGGTGTTAGGCCCAGTATGGATTGCACGTGATTGCACAAAGGTTAGAAAGGGTACCGTATCCCTGGATAACATGTATGGATAGCGTACACATTCAAAATATATGTCTATACAGCATGAGGCAGGCTCAGACGGTGTTAGGCCCAGTATGGATTGCACGTGATTGCACAAAGGTTAGAAAGGGTACCGTATCCCTGGATAACATGTATGGATAGCGTACACATTCAAAATATATGTCTCAGGAGGCAGGCTCAGACGGTGTTAGGCCCAGTATGGATTGCACGTGATCGCACAAAGGTTAGAAAGGGTACCATATCCCTGGATAACATGTATGGATAGCATACACATTCAAAATATATGTCTATACAGCATGAGGCAGGCTCAGACGGTGTTAGGCCCAGTATGGATTGCACGTGATTGCACAAAGGTTAGAAAGGGTACCGTATCCCTGGATAACATGTATGGATAGCGTACACATTCAAAATATATGTCTATACAGCATGAGGCAGGCTCAGACGGTGTTAGGCCCAGTATGGATTGCACGTGATTGCACAAAGGTTAGAAAGGGTACCGTATCCCTGGATAACATGTATGGATAGCGTACACATTCAAAATATATGTCTCAGGAGGCAGGCTCAGACGGTGTTAGGCCCAGTATGGATTGCACGTGATTGCACAAAGGTTAGAAAGGGTACTGTATCCCTGGATAACATGTATGGATAGCGTACACATTCAAAATATATGTCTCAGGAGGCAGGCTCAGACGGTGTTAGGCCCAGTATGGATTGCACGTGATTGCACAAAGGTTAGAAAGGGTACCGTATCCCTGGATAACATGTATGGATAGCGTACACATTCAAAATATATGTCTATACAGCATGAGGCAGGCTCAGATGGTGTTAGGCCCAGTATGGATTGCACGTGATTGCACAAAGGTTAGAAAGGGTACCGTATCCCTGGATAACATGTATGGATAGCGTACACATTCAAAATATATGTCTATACAGCATGAGGCAGGCTCAGACGGTGTTAGGCCCAGTATGGATTGCACGTGATTGCACAAAGGTTAGAAAGGGTACCGTATCCCTGGATAACATGTATGGATAGCGTACACATTCAAAATATATGTCTCAGGAGGCAGGCTCAGACGGTGTTAGGCCCAGTATGGATTGCACGTGATTGCACAAAGGTTAGAAAGGGTACTGTATCCCTGGATAACATGTATGGATAGCGTACACATTCAAAATATATGTCTCAGGAGGCAGGCTCAGACGGTGTTAGGCCCAGTATGGATTGCACGTGATTGCACAAAGGTTAGAAAGGGTACCGTATCCCTGGATAACATGTATGGATAGCGTACACATTCAAAATATATGTCTATACAGCATGAGGCAGGCTCAGACGGTGTTAGGCCCAGTATGGATTGCACGTGATTGCACAAAGGTTAGAAAGGGTACCGTATCCCTGGATAACATGTATGGATAGCGTACACATTCAAAATATATGTCTCAGGAGGCAGGCTCAGACGGTGTTAGGCCCAGTATGGATTGCACGTGATTGCACAAAGGTTAGAAAGGGTACCATATCCCTGGATAACATGTATGGATAGCGTACACATTCAAAATATATGTCTCAGGAGGTAAGCTCAGACGGTGTTAGGCCCAGTATGGATTTGACGGCCCAGATTACACAGCGGAGGAGCAGGGAGAGGTAAAGATTGCAAATGCTGGGGCCCTGCCCAAGCAAGGGGGGCCCACTCGTGGGCGTCGGTACTGGCACTGGGCCCCTCATAGTACAGCGGTGTGTCTGACGGCGGGTGTGCACCACCACCGTCAGAGACACTTGATTGCACTATGAGGGACCCTGTGCCAGTGCCCGCGCCCAAGAGTCGGCCTACCCACCTGTCCAGGGCAACGGCACTCGCACGGTGTCGTGCGCTAGGTGGTGACCCCGGCCATGGGGGGGAGGCAGCACAGTTAGGGAGTTTTAGAAAGTGGCATATGTTGATGTTGGACATTCAGCTGATGCAAAAGGCGAAATAAGTGAAGTACCAGGAAGAGGTGGACCAAAGCAAGCCATTTTTCTGTCACCCTATGTGTCATCAGGGGAAGGTGGGACAAAATCCTTGGAAACCCATGCGTGGTTCATTTTAATGAAGGTTAGATCATCCACATTTTGGGTTGACAGACGGGTCCTTTTTTCTGTCAGGATTGATCCAGCTGCACTGAAGACTCTTTCCGATAGCACACTTGCAGCTGGCAAGCGAGCTCCTGTAAGGCATATTGGGCCAATTCAGGCCAGGTGTCCAGTTTAGCGGCCCAATAGTCAAAGGGGAATGACCTGTGTGGGAGAACATCGATATGGGAGGAAAAGTAGTTTGTAACCATAGTTGACAACTGCTGTCTCCTGTCACTTTCCATCGATGCCGTATTACCAGTTGTGTGAGCGGTATTTGAAAAATCAGTCCACAACATTGCCATGAAACCCCTGTCTCCAACGCCACTTCTGCTGTGTGCACCACGAACACCTCTGCCAAGCTGCCCCCGGCCCGTACGGCTCGTGTGAGAACCATCACCGCTGCTGTGTGCTGGGAATGCCTCAAGCAACCGATTTACCAGAGTTGCTTGTTTATTAGCCAATATTAGGTCAAGGTTCTCCTGTGGCATGATGTTTTGTAATTTGCCTTTATAGCATGGATCCAGGATGCTGGCCAACCAGTAGTCGTCATCGTTCATCATTTTGGCAATGCGGGGGTCCCTTTTTAGGATCCGCAAGGCATAATCTGACATGTGGGCCAATGTTCCCGGTGTCAATGATGCACTGCGAGTGCTGGGTGGAGGAGCACTTTCTGGCAAATCCACATCCCTCCAGTCATGCACAAACCCTGTACCAAACCTTGCCACGCCAACATTTTCACTTGCCCCACGAGATGCATCCTCCTCCCCTAAGTAATCATCCCCATCATCCTCCTCCTCTTCTTACTCCACCTCGTCCAGGAGAGGTCCCTGAGCAGACAATGGCTGAATGTCATCAAGGATTCCCTCCTCCTCTTCCTCCTCATCAACATTGGCTGCAGACGCCTGCTCCTTAAGGTGCGTCAAAGTTTGCATGAGCAGACGCATAAGTGGGATGCTCATGCTTAGGATGGTGTCGTCTGCGCTTACCAGCCGTGTGCATTCCTCAAAACACTGAAGGACTTTACAAAGGTCTTTCAGCTTCGACCACTGCACGCCTGTCAACTCCATGTCTGCTCTCAAAGTGCCTGGCCGTGTATCCTCCCACAAATGCATTATGGCCTGCCTCTGCTCGCACAGGCGCTCCACCATGTGCAGGGTGGAGTTCCACCTTGTTGCAATGTCGATAATGAGGCGGTGGTTGGGAAGGTGGAGCAATCGCTGCAGCTTCTGCATACGAACGGAGTGTACAGGCGACCGGCGGATGTGCGCGCCCAGTCTTCGCACCTTCTGGAGCAGGGCTGTTAACTCCGGATAATTTTTGAGGAAGCACTGCACCACCAGGTTCAAGGTGTGAGCCAAGCAAGGTATGTGGCTGAGTTTTGAAAGGGCTATGGCTGCCACAAAATTACGGCCGTTATCACTAACTACCTTGCCTGCCTCAAGATGTACACTGCCCAGCCATGACTCAGTTTGTCGCTTCAAGTACTCGGCCAGCACCTCGGCGGTGTGTCTGTCGCCCAAACACATCATCTGCAACACAGCCTGCTGACGCTTTCCACTAGCTGCTCGATAGGGGGACACATCGTGTGCAACAGTGGCAGCTGCAGATGGAGTGCTCGTACGACTGCGCTCTGTGGACGAGCTTTCGCTTCTGGAGGAGGAGGAGGAGGAGGGTCGAACGCCTACAGCCAACTGTTTCCTATACCGTGGGCTAGGCAGCACTGTCCCACCACCGCTGTCCCCTGTGGACCCTGCATCCACCACATTAACCCAGTGTGCAGTGATGGACACGTAACGGCCCTGGCCATGCTGACTGGACCATGCATCAGTTGTGAGGTGCACCTTTCCGCTCACTGACTGCTTGAGTGCATGGACAATGCGGTCTTTCACATGATGGTGGAGGGCTGGGATGGCTTTGCGAGAGAAGAAGTGGCGACTGGGTAGGTCATAGCGTGGTACTGCATAGGCCATGAGTTCGCGGAAAGCTGTGCTTTCCACCAACCGAAAGGGCATCATCTCAAACGAGATTAGTTTGGCAATGTGGGCGTTCAAACCCAGTGTACGCGGATGAGAGACTGAGTACTTTCTTGACCTACTCATAGTGTCTGGGAGGGTGAGCTGGACTTGAGAGCTGCATATGGTGGAAGTAGCGGTGGACAGGGCGGACTGAGAGAGGGTTGATAATGGTGATGGAGTTGGTGTTCTTTCTGATGGCCTAGAATCAGTCTTTCATTGATATAACAGTGGGATTCCCTGACTGCTGTGGTCTTGCAACGACACCTCAACATTTGCTGCTGTGCTAACCGGTGCGCTTACAGTGGGGGAAACAATGTAGCGTTGCTGACTACCTTCGTTGTGATCAGTTGCACATGTGGCACTTGAGGTTTGGTGTTGTGTCCACGCTTGCAAGTGCATGCTGGTTAAATGTCTAAGCATGCAACTGGTATTCAAATTTTTCAGATTTTTCCCTCGGCTAAAGGTCTTTGCGCACTTCTTACAGATAACCTTGGCCTGATCATGAGGATTTTGTTCAAAAAAGTGCCACACTGCACTCTTCCTACTTTGGCAGACATTTTGCGGCCTAGCACGCTGTGATCTTTTGACCCTCTGGACAAGCTGTCCAGCAACTCTTTTGATGTTTGGAACCTGTCTTTGGAGTGCTGCGGGCCTGCCAGATAACAGCTGTTGCGATGTCGATGTCTGCTGTGGATGCTCCTCATCTGAGCTATTGGAAGCAGCACCCTCTTCCCCCAATGGATGCCAATCTGGGTCAACAACTGGGTCATCCATCACCTCCTCTTCTATGTCATGTGCACCTTCCTCTGTGTCACCGTGTATGGTGGTATAGTGTGCGGGAAGGGGCACCTGAGTCTCATCAGGGTCAGAATCTGGCTCTGTACACTGCGAGGACAATGTAGTGCTCTGAGTGAATGTACCAGCAGAATCATCCATCAGCGGCTGTGCATCAGTGCACTCCATGTCAGATTCATCTTGGCCTGGGTAATTCACCATTTCACTTGATAATCCAAGCATGGTATGTGAAAACAGCTCCATGGAGTAATCAGTAGTATGGCCTGCGTCATCCTTCAATCTTGGTTGGGGTGAAGGACACAAGGAAAGGTGTGGTTCATGAACATGAGCCTCCAATGACGACTCAGTGCTTTTACTTTTTACAACTGAAGAAGAGGAGGCGATAGAGCTGGAGGCTGAGTCAGCAATGTAAGACAAAACTTTTTCCTGATGCTCTGGCTTTAAAAGCGGTTTGCCAACTCCTAGAAAACTAAGCGTTCGAGGCCTTATGTAGCCAGACGATGACGCAGGGTCAGCACCTCCTGCATTCGGTCCTATTTTGCTCTTGCCACTACCATCAGATCCACCACCAACACCATCATTACCAGCTGCCAACCCCCGCCCAATTCCACAGCCTCTTCCACCAGCCTTCCTCATTTTTGGTAGAAATGTAGACAAAATCCAACAAACTATATAGTAATGTAAAACAAAGTACAAGGTGTCTATAGGACAGGGGAGATTTAGAATTTCTGCACACACTTGTGGACAGTGGACACTTTTGGATTGTGTGAGGCCCACTGATATCTGAGCGCTATGTGACAGGCTCGATGGCACAGCTGCCTGTGACAAAAGTGACAAGAGGATAATGGAGATTTTGAATCTCTGCGCACACTTTTGGACACTGGACACTTGTGGATTGTGTGAGGCCCACTGATATCTGAGCGCTATGTGACAGGCTCGATGGCACAGCTGCCTGTGACAAAAGTGACGAGAGGATAATGGAGATTTTGAATCTCTGCGCACACTTTTGGACACTGGACACTTGTGGATTGTGTGAGGCCCACTGATATCTGAGCGCTATGTGACAGGCTCGATGGCACAGCTGTGACAAAACTGACTAGAGGATAAGGGAGATTGGATTGCTTTTATAAAAGCAGTTTGCAGAGCAGTGGGTAAACAGCAATGCCAGCATGTCAGGAAGCCTTAAAAGGCAGCCCAACAACCAACACCACTGATACACCACAATATAGCCTCCCCTTGCACTGCACACACAGTGACTTGTGTGTTGTGCAGGCCAAATCGCTAGCAGCAGAAGCAGTTTTTTTGTCTTCTTCCCTGCCTAACGCTCTCCCTACAGAATCAGCAGCAACCTCTCCCTATACTAAGATCGGCAGAAGTAAGATGGCGGTCGGCGTGCACGCCCTTTTATACCCCCTGTGACGCCCACCAAAGCAAGCCAATCACTTGCATGCCCTTCTGAAAGATGGTGGTGACCCGTGCCTAGGTCATCACGTTGCCCACAGTGTCCGTGGATCCTGATTGGCTGAAAAAGAGCGCAAAACAAACTTTTGAAACGCGACTTTGGCGCGTAAGTCGCCGACCTCGTGGCCGACCTCATCCTAGGGTCGGGTTTCGTTTCATGAAACCCGACTTTGCCAAAAGTCGGCGACTTTTGAATTTTTTCGACCCGTTTCGCTCAACTCTACTCCTGAGGCTATCTCAGCATTTCAGGAGCTTAAGCAGAGATTTACTTCAGCTCCAGTTTTACGGCAACCTGATGTCTCACTTCCATTTCAGGTGGAGGTAGATGCTTCTGAGATTGGTGCAGGAGCTGTTTTATCCCAAAAAGACCATGTGACTTCTAAGATGAATCCCTGTGCTTTCTTTTCTCGAAAGTTCTCCCCATCTGAACGCAACTATGACGTGGGGAATCGGGAATTGTTGGCCATGAAGTGGGCATTTGAGGAGTGGAGACATTGGTTGGAGGGAGCTAGACATCAAGTTGTGGTCCTCACCGATCACAAGAATTTGATTTATCTGGAGTCAGTCAAACGCTTGAATCCTAGACAGGCTAGATGGGCCTTGTTTTTCACGCATTTTGATTTTGTGGTCTCTTTTCTTCCGGGCACTAAGAATGTTAAGGCAGACGCCCTTTCTAGGAGTTTCTTTGCCGATTCTCTTAGTGTGACCAAGCCTACTATCATCCTAGGTGAGGGGATAGTTCTTTCTGCCATTTCGCCCGATTTGAGGCGCGCCCTGGAGGAATTTCAGGAGGATAAACCTGAGCGTTACCCTAAGGGAAAATTGTATGTTCCTGACCAGTGGAGAAAGAGAGTGATGTCTAAAATTCATTGCTCCGCATTGTCTGGTCATCCAGGTATTTTTGGTACCAGAGATTTGGTGAGTCGGTCCTTTTGGTGGCCTGCCTTATCTCGTGACGTCAGGAATTTTGTACAGTCCTGTGGGACTTGTTCTCGGTCTAAACCCTGTTCTCGTTCTAGTGGGTTGCTGATGCCCTTGCCGGTGCCTAAGAGGCCATGGACCCATATCTCAATGGATTTTATATCTGATCTTCCTGTCTCTCAGAGAATGACTGTTATCTGGGTGATTTGTGATAGATTTTTGAAGATGGTCCATCTTGTACCACTCCCAAAGTTGCCATCTTCCGCTGAGTTGGTGCCCTTGTTTTTACAACATGTGGTTCGGTTACATGGGATTCCTGAGAACATTGTGTCCAACAGAGGAGTCCAGTTTGTTTCCAGATTCTGGAAAGCCGTTTGTTCCAATCTGGGAATTCAGTTATCCTTCTCCTCAGCGTTTCATCCCCAGACCAATGGACAGACTGAGAGAACAAACCAGACCTTGGAGTCTTATTTGAGATGTTTTATATCTGCTGATCAGGATGCTTGGGTCTCATTTTTGCCCTTGGCCGAATTCGCACTGAACAATAGAGCTAGTTCTGCCACTTTGATGTCACCCTTTTTCTGTAATTTTGGGTTTCATCCTCGATTCTCTTCAGGGCAAGTGGAATCTTCGTCCTGCCCAGGTGTGGACACTGTGGTTAAAAGAATGCAGCAGATATGGGACCAAGTGGTGGATAACTTGTCACTCTCTCAGGAAAAGGCCCAGCGATTTTCCAACCGGCATAGGACCATTGGTCCCCGGTTTAAAGTGGGTGATATGGTTTGGTTATCGTCTAAGAATATTCCTATGATGGGTGCATCTCCTAAATTTAAGCCAAGATTTATTGGTCCTTAAAAGATTTTGGAAATTCTTAATCCTCTTTCATTTCGTTTGGCTCTTCCAGTTACGTTCAAGATCCATAACGTATTTCACAAATCTCTGTTGAAGAGGTTTGTTGAGCCAGTGGTTCCTATGGCAGCACCTCCTGACCCTGTGTTGGTTGACGGCAATGTGGAATATGAGGTAGAGAAAATATTGGATTCTCGTTTGGTTAGATGGAGACTCCAGTATTTGGTCAAATGGAAGGGTTATGGTCAGGAGGATAATTCTTGGGTCTCTGCTTCTGATATTCATGCCAATTGATTGGTTCGTGCTTTTCACCGGGCCCATCCTGATCTGCCTGGTGGCGTGGATGAGGATTCGGTGACCCCTCCTCAAGGGGGGGTACTGTTGTGAGTTCATTCTCTGGTTCACCAGTTGTGAGTTCTCCTTCCAGACTCCCTCTGGTGGTAACAGGAGGTAGTGAGGCTGATTTGATCGGTGGAGATCTGCCACCTGAGAATGGGGATGACGATTGGACCTCAGGAGTCTCAGATTGGATTTAAGACAGCCAACGCCCTATTCAGTTGCTGGTGATTCCTTCTGGCTTGTCAGCTCTGGGTTTTCAGCTCTGTTCCAGTCATCTAAGGCTAAGTTTTTCTCCTAATGTTCACACTTGATTTTGTTGGTCTATACAGTTTTTTGGTGTGGTCAGCCAGCCCCGGCTGGGGGCTGTGCTGAATTTCCACTCTGATTTATCAGTATTTTGCCAATTTGCTTTTTGTCCCTTACTAGTTTGGTCTCTTTTTGCTCTGTCTCAGAATATTTCAGAGTGCTGATATAGTGGGAGATGTCTAGTGACTTCAGGGTTAATTTTGCTATCAGAAGTGTTGGACATTATTTTTGCAGGGTTTTTTGCAGGTTGCAGACAGTGTCTTTCCTTTCCTCTGTAGTTAGTTTGGGCCCCATCGTTTGCTCAGCCTATTTTCCTGCCTGTGTTTGTGCCTTCATCTTGTTTCACCGTCAATACATGTGTGGGGGCTATCTATTCCTTTGGGGTCTGCTCTGGGGCAGTTAGTTTTCCCCTTTTCATGCTTCAGGCTTATTTAGTCCTCCGGCTGTGATGAAGCGTCTAGGAACATCATAGGTACGCTCCACGGCTGCTGCAAGTTGTGTGGTAGGATCAGGGATCTGCAATCTGCATAGTTACCAACCTCTCTGGTTTTCTGTGACTTAGTTTGTTTTGCTTTTTTCTCCTCGGTGACCCATTCATAACAGGACTGAGGAGTTGGAGAGGTCCTTCACCAGACTGAAGATGGCTCTCACAGGAGATGAAGTTCTGGCCTACCCAGATTATGACAAGCCCTTTGTGTTGTATACTGATGCCAGCAACGTGGGACTGGGAGCAGTACTGTCACAGGTACAGAACGGCAAAGAAAGAGTGATCTCCTACGCCAGCAGGAAGCTTCGTCCCACTGAAAGGAACCCAGACAACTACAGTTCCTTCAAGCTGGAGTTCCTTGCCATAGTCTGGACTGTCACTGAAAGATTCAAGCAATACCTCGCTTCATCCAAGTTTACCATCTTTACGGACAACAACCCATTGACTCACTTGGACACTGCAAAACTAGATACACTGGAGCAGCGATGGATGGCTCGGCTGTCTAACTATGAGTTTACCATCAAGTACCGAGCAGGGCACAAGAATGCCAATGCTGATGCGCTGTCCAGGATGCCTAATCTGCCAGATGCAGGAGAAGAACCTGAGGCTCTTGAAGAAATAGAGTTACCTTCCTTCCACGGCCACTTGCGGCCCAGCGTACTCAAGGAGTGAGAAACAGATGGTCTGGCTTGAAGGAGTTCACCCTAAGTCCATTGCCCCATCATGACTGGGCAGAAACTCAGGATAATGACCCAGCAGTCTGCCTGGTAAAGGAACTACTGTCACAAGCTGACTCACGCGCAGAGTCGAATGCTCCTAAGGAAACCCAGCAGTTGTGGAGGAAAGAGGTCGGCTGTTCATTTATGAAGGAAAGCTGTGTCGGAGGAGTATCAATGCCCACACTCATGAGCTGGTTTGGCAGGTGCTAGTCCCAAAGAGAGAGGCATCAATGGTCCTGGAAGCATACCACAATGGAGCTGGACACTTCGGATGGAAGAAGTTGGAAGCATTGCCCCGGGAGAGGTTCTACTGGGCTGGTATGAGGAAAGCCATTGAGAGGTGGTGCCAGGAGTGTGGACAATGTAACCTGCACAGAAAGGATCGAGACAGCCAGAGAGCTCATCTACAGCCAATCACCAAACAGCCACTTGAGTTGGTAACCCTGGACCATGTAAAGCTGGTTCCAAGCCGGTCAGGCTACATCTATGCTCTTACCATTGTGGATCACTACTCAAGATTCCTGGTAGTTGTGCCTGTTAAAGATCAAACAGCCAGGACAGCAGCCAGAGCCTTCCAACAGCACTTTTGTAGACCACATGGATATCCTTTGCAAGTGCTAACAGACCAAGGTCCCGCTTTTGAGGCAGAAGTGTTCCAGGAATTCTGTAACTTGTATGGTTGTAAGAAGATCCGGGCAATACCGTATCACCCACAGACCAATGGCATGTGTGAGAAGATGAACCAGGTGGTGATAGACCTGCTGAAGACCTTGCCTTTGGAGGAGAGGAATCTGTGGCCAGAAAAGTTGCCAGATCTGGTAGACCTCTACAACCACATCCCTGCGAATTCCACCAACTGCACTCCAGCCTACTTATTGAGCGCAAGGCCTGGTAAACTGCCTATTGATTTGGACATGGGAGTCCTGACGCCTGAAGTAACATCACCAGATGCTGACTGGGATACAGAGAGGCAGCAACAGTACAGAAGAGTACAAGAATGTGTGGAAAAGAGTTTAGCCCAGGCAAGACAAAAGCAAGAAAGGCACTACAATCAGCATGCACCTGCAGTTCCCTTGTCACCAGGAGAACAAGTCCTCCAGAGGAAAAGAAGACTGCATAAGCTGGATGATCAATGGGAAGCTGAACCCTACACCATTCTACCCTCAAATTTTGACAATACCAAGGTGTGTCTTATTAGTAAAGATGGAGGAGAAACCTCAGCAGCAATATCAAGGGATCATTTGAAATTATGTCCTGACCAGTTAAAAGAAAGAATGGAAGAACAGGATAACATCCAGCCCATAGAAGTAGAAAAGGTCAGCACCATACTTGGAGAATTCCCTGCAAATTGGACTAAAGTAAATGATGCAATAGTGGTGCCAGTGTTGACATTTCCCCATTTACTAGCACAGGAAGACATGACTCAAGGAAATCCTGAAGATCAGGAAAATCAGGCAGCAGATGCCACACCAGCAGTGGAGCCAGAGAACCCTTGCCCCGCCAGTGGTGAACCTGTTGTGCCCATGGTGAGTCTAAGAGTTCACAGACAGTCTAGTATCCCTGTGCCATGCAGAACCACCAGTAGTGTATGCAGTACATTACACACTACACCAGTATTATGCAGGTCTACCTGTACTACACAAGGTATACCACCCATCAGATATCGTATCTAGCAAAGTTAATGTAAATGTTGAAATTATGTATATATGTAACTGTTTTCAAGTTTTGTGCCTATAGGTAATCTGTAAGAGTTGCCTTTGAAGTTTCCAGTTTTGTTTTATGGACATTGTACCACAGGACTTGTGTGGTCACCAATTTGTCATTGGTCCACCATTTGCCCAGGAATGGACCATGGACATTGATGCTTGGACTTGTCATCATAGGACTATTTTTGAGCATGTGGTTTTTGTACATTTTCATTTTTCAAAATCTTGTAACCTTCATATTGTTTACATGTTTATATGTTATTCATGTTTTCTTTTATCAGCCCAGGAGTGCTGACTTGCACTAGGGGGGAATGTGGCGCCCCCAGGAGCATGGCCACCTGTTATAAATGAGTCACCGTAGGAGGCAAGAACAGAAATACTAGCTAAGTCCAGAAAACCAGAGAAGTTGGCAGCTATCGGATTGCAGACCCCTGAACCTATCAACAACAACTAGCAGTAGCTGTGGGGGGTTCCTACGGTGCCCTAGACCCCTCGATCACAGCCGGAGAACTACATAGCCTAAAGACAGAAAGGGAAATCTAACCTGCCCCAGAGCAGACCCCAAAGCAATAGGCAGCCCCCAACATATAATGACGGTGAAGAAAGATGAAAAAACACTCACACAGATAGAAAGATAGGCTGAGCAGATGATGGGGCCCAAGCTAACTAAATAGGACAGGATAGGAAAGCTGCTGTCTGCAATCCGCCAAAACCCCTATCAAAACAAGGGCCAACAGGCTGATAGGGAAAAAGGCCCTGAAGACTCTAGGCTTCAAAAAGACTATATCAGCACTCAGGTATTTTCTGAAGACAGAGCAAAAGGAAATCAACTCACCCCAGCAGGGAATGGCAGAAATTCAGAAAAATAAGGCAAAACAAAACAAAACACAAATGCAAAAGGCAGTGCAGAAAACTTAGCTTTTGAGGAGCAGGAATCAGACAGGTCTCCTAGAATCTCTCAGAGAGATCACCAGCAAGGCAGAAGGGTGTCGGCTGCCTTATATCCAGTCAGCAATTCCCGTCACCCAGTCATCATCATCATACCCAGGTGCTTGGTAATCAGCCTCACTATCTTCCTTCACCAGAAGAGGGAGTTCATCAGACCTCAATGGTGAAGGGGAAAATGAACTCACAACAGCCACCACAGTGACTTTGCCTTCCTCCAGGGAGGGTGATGTCATGCTTGGAAGCAGTAAAGGGTCTCTCTCGCAGTTAACCAATACATGCAACACAGTTCCACTCCAGGCCAGCTGGGGGGACTCTGAACCGGATTTGAAGGGAGGAGTGCTCTCTGAGGGCCAAGAGGAAGGAGTGGTCAGTTAGTGTGAGGACGTCCACGGGTGCAGACGTGTGGAGAGAAGCTGGAGGTTGAGCTGAGGAAAGGCAGCTCCCTCACAGTGAGAGCGCATGAACTGGAGCCTGGTCTCCATGGTTGTATGGATACTAATGGTCCTGCAACAGACACCAGAGGAGTAGGAGGCTGTAAATGCCCTACCCTATCTAAGACTCAGAGGCACAACAGCACAGAGTGAGCCAAGAGAGGAATAGCGGCTACAGCTGTCTGCCATACGAGGAGTGCTAGTAGAACAGAATTAAGAGGAACTTCAGTGTAACTCAGTACTAGAAGTACTTCACTAAAATAAGTGCTAGGAAGGAGACTGCACAGCCCATCTGTTGAGAGAGAATCCCTGGGCTGCTTTCAGGCTAGCCTGCTCTGGTACTATCTGTAATCAGGACCCTGGACTGCATTTATCAAGTAAAGGTACAGAAATTGCATCCCGCTGTGTCTTTGTCTGCTTCCTACCCTTCTGGCACTGCTACATCCCTGTGCCAACCACATCTACACTGCCCTGGGACTACAGCTTCACCTGTGGGGAGCTTTTACATCTTTGCTGCACCATACCATCAGTCCCAGTGGATCTGCATGCAGCGTCGGCTTAACATCTCCCTTGCCGAACACCACAGGTGGTGTCATGAACTATTCCATTAACTACATTCCACCATTCAATCCCCCTTAATACTTGGACGCCCAGGGCCATGGACCGGGTCACCGCTGCTGTGACACATCCCCCTGACACTGGCCCGGTACCGAGTACCCCACAGCCCTGGGAGGGCGACCCACATGCAAGTGATTTGCTTGCTTTGTGTGGCATCACAGGGGCTATAAAAGGGCGTGCACGCTGACCGCCATCTTACTTCTGCTGATCTCAGAATAGGGAGAGCTGCTGCTGCTGCTGATTCTGTAGGGAGAGCATTAGGCAGGGAAGAAGATACAAAAAACTGCTTCTGCTGCTAGCAATTTTGCCTGTACAACACACCAGTTAGTGTGCAGTGCAAGGGGAGGCTATATTTAGGTGCATCAGCTCTGTTTGTTATTAGGCTGCCTTATAAGGCTCCCTGATAGCTGCATTGCTGTTTTCACACTGCAGTGCAAACTGCTTTTTTAAAAGCAAAAATACTTTTCATACTCTTTTTTGCCCAGTTACCAAGCGTTCATTTTTACACACTTTTGCATGCAGCAGTCCTGCTTATTAGGCTGCCTGCTGCCATACTTGGGACTGAGAGCATCATTGTCAGCTTGCTAAAATCTCTAGGGAGATTCAAATTCTCCCCAGTCCTATATAGACATTTTATACAACATCCAATTTCAGCCTGTTATATTGAGGTGTAATCTACACTGGGCCTGAGATAATAGTTCAGTGTCCACAAGTCTGTAGGGAGATTCAAATTCTCCCCAGTCCTATATAGACATTTTTTACACCATCCAATTTCAGCCTGTTATATTGAGGTGTAATCTACACTGGGCCTGAGATAATAGTTCAGTGTCCTCAAGTCTGTAGAGAGATTCAAATTCTCCCCAATACTATATACACCTTGTACCTTGTTTTACAATACCATATTGCTGGTGATCTAGACTGTATGCTTCTGTTAATACATCCTAGAATTGCATTTGCCTTTTTTGCTGCTGCATCACACTGTTGACTCATATTCAGTCTGTGATCTATTAGTATACCTAAGTCTTTTTCACATGTGCTGTTGCTTAGGCCTATTCCTCCCATTCTGTATATGCTTTTTTCATTTTTATTGCCCAGATGTAGTACTTTGCATTTTTCCCTGTTAAAAACCATTCTGTTAGTTGCTGCCCACTTCTCCAGTTTATTTATATCTTTTTGAATCCTCTCTCTCTCTTCTCTAGTATTAGCTATCCCTCCTAGCTTTGTGTCATCAGCAAATTTAATCAGTTTACCCTCAATTCCTTCATCTAAATCGTTGATACAGATGTTGAACAATACAGGGCCCAGGACAGAGCCCTGTGGTACCCCACTTGAGACATTCTTCCAACTGGATGTGCAGCCATTTCTGACCACTCTTTGGGTCCGATCACTAAGCCAGTTATGAATCCACCTAACAGTTGCCTTGTCCATTCCATACTTAGTCATTTTTTCAATAAGGATTGTATGAGATACTTTGTCAAATGCTTTGCTGAAGTCAAGATATACTATATCTACAGCATTTCCTTGATCCACCAAATCAGTGATTCCATCATGGAAGGAAATTAAGTTAGTCTGACATGACTTATTAGTTACAAACCCATGCTGACTCTGTTTAATCACTTCATTCTTATCCAGGTACTGACATACATGTTGTTTAATAATTTGTTCAAAGATCTTTCCTGGTATAGAAGTCAGACTCACCGGCCTATAGTTGCCTGGGTCCACCTTCTTCCCCTTTTTGAAGATAGGAACAACATTTGCTCTTCTCCAGTCATCTGGGACTTCTCCTGTTCTCCAAGAATTTTCAAAGATTATGGAGAGGGGTTCAAAAATTTCTTCTGCTATCTCCCTCAGTACTCTGGGGTGTATTTCATCTGGACCTGGAGACTTGAATTCATTTAGGCTAGCTAAGTGTTTCCTCACTATCTTTCTGTTTATAGATATCCTGGATTCTTCTAATCCCTTAATAGGACAGTGAAGAACAGATGATGTTACATTTCCTTTCTGAGAGAAAACAGATGCAAAATAGGAATTTAAAAGTTCGGCCTTCTCAACATCCTGTCTTACCATTTCATCATTTTCATCCTGTAAAAATCCTATAGCATCTTTGACTTTTCTTTTACTTTTGACATATCCCCAAAATCCTTTATTATTGCTTTTGACATCTCTTGCAAGACTCAATTCATTGTCAGCTTTTGATAATCTGATTTGTGCCCTGCAGGGTCTGCAGACAGCATTATATTCTTCTTTAGATATGCCTCCCTCTTTCCATTTTATAAACTTTTTTTCTTCCTTTTTAGCATGTGCTAAAGTTCTGTGTTCATCCATCCTGGATTCCTTAAATGCTTCCTATTCTTCCCTCTTTTCGGAATTGTTAACAATTGTGCTTTGAGAATTTCATTTTTCAAGATTTCCCATCCTTCCTGGACATTTTTGTCTTTCAGGATATCCAGCCAATTCTCTTTCTGAATCCCTTAAAATCTTCCTTTCTGAAATCTAACCTTGACATCTGAGTCTTCACAGGTCTTCCTCCTCTAGTTATCCAAAATTCTAAAATAGCATGGTTGCTACCTCCTAGGGTCCCAGCCACTTTTACCTCCTCAACCATTTCCTCCCTGTTTATAAGGATTAGATCCAAGGTAGCAGTTCCCCTTGTTTTCTCCCCTACCTTTTGGAAGATAAAGTTGTCAGCAAGAGAGGATAAGAATTTCCTTGACCTGTTAGTTTTGCCTGAGAGAGATTCCCAACAAATGTCTGGATAGTTGAAATCTCCCATGACAACTATGTCATATTTTTTGGAGAACTTGGCCATTTGATGCATAAAGAGTTCATCCATGTCTTCAGCTTGCACAGGCGGACTGTAGTAAATGCCTACAATGGTGTCCTTTCCATTGTTCTGTCCTTGTATTCTTACCCAAACAGTTTTCACAGAACTCCCAGTCTCTGAAACTTCAATCTCTGTGCAGATATACGCGTTTCTAACATACAATGTGACACCTCCTCCTTGTTTATCAAGTCTGTTTCTTGCAAATAAGTTGTATCCTTCTAGTCTTGTATTCCAATCATGTGTATTATCCCACCAAGTTTCAGTGATTTCAATGACATCATATTTCTTTTCCTGTGTTAGTAGTTCCAGTTCTCCTTGTTTGTTGCCCATGCTTTGTGCATTAGTATAGAAACATTTTAGTTTGTGATTGGTTTCTCTTTCTCCAATATTTTTATTAATTAGATTCTTTTGTCTTTGTTCTTCCTTTCCACTTCTAATAGCAGAGTTCTCAATAGCATTTGTCAGGTGTATGGCTTTTTCTGGTCTTTTGCTTCCCTTCCCATGTTGTTCTAGTTTAAAGTTCTCCTTACAAGTGTGGCAAGGCGACTTCCAAATACATGTTTTCCAGTCTTCGTAAGGTGCACCCCATCTCTAGCAAGTAGTCCATCGTAAAGGTAATTCACTCCGTGATCCATAAATCCAAATCGTTGCTGACGGCACCATCGACGTAGCCAGTTGTTCACCTGCAGAATCTTATTCCACCTCCTTGTTCCATGGCCATCCACTGGGAGGATGGAAGAGAAGACCACCTGCGCTCCCAGTTCTTTCACTTTCTTGCCTAAGTCTTCAAAGTCTCTGCAGATGGTTTCCAGGTCGTTTCTTGCGGTGTCATTTGTCCCCACATGTAGTAGCAGGAATGGGTAGTCATCTGTAGGTCTGAAGAGTCCTGTCTGAAAGATATCCTGTCAGACACATCTTTAATTTTTGCACCTGGAAGACAGCACATTTCTCTTGAAGTTATATCCGGTCTGCAGATAGCAGCCTCTGTTCCTCTCAACAGGGAATCCCCCATGACCACCACTCTCCGTTTCTTCTTCACAACATTTTTCTTTCTCCATCCAGGAGGACTCTGAAGGCATACAAGGTTGCTGTTTGTGGGCAAAGTCTTATCCTGATGTATTTCTTCATTGTTTTCCTGTGTGAGAGCCTGGTACTGGTTCCTGAGAAGTATGGGTGCTGACTGCCTCCTGATCCTCCTGCTTCTCTGGGTCACATGTCTCCATTCCTCTGTTTCTTCAGGTGCACTTCGAATTTCTTCTCTTTCTGTAACATGAAGAGATAATTCTGCTCTGTCTAAGAACTCTTCACCTTCCTTAATGATCTTCAACGTAGCTAACCTCTCTTCGAGATTTTGCAACTTTTCCTCCAACAGGGACACAAGCTTGCATTTGCGGCATGTGAAGTTTGGCTTTTCCACTGGTAAGTCTGTGAACATGTAGCAAGAAATGCAGCTTACCAAATGGCTCCTGGCCTCTTCCATATTGAGATTTCTTAGAAACGATGAAAGATGAGCAAAAATTCCAATTTCCTCTTTTCAGCTGCAACGGCCAAAACCCAGTGATCGTTGAGCTCGCGGAGACTCTTCACTTATCCCAGAAGGCACTGGGAATATGCAAATGATCTCCTCAAGACTCTTCCCCTGGTTTTCCGATTTTCTCTTTTCAGCTGCAACGGCCAAAACCCAGTGATCGTTGAGCTCGCGGAGACTCTCCACTTATCCCAGAAGGCACTGGGAATATGCAAATGATCTCCTCAAGACTCTTCCCCTGGATCTGCTGGTAGTGGCAAAAGCACAATAGCACCTAATGCAGGAGGTGTTGAGCCGGCGTCATTGTCTGGCTCCACAAGGCCTCGAAGGCTCCCTTTTCTGGGAGTAGGTAAACCGCTTTTAAAGCCGGAGCTTCAGGAACAAGTTTTGCCTTACATTGCTGACACAGCCTCCAGCTCTATTGCCTCCTCTTCTGAACTTTCAAAAAATAAAAGCACTGAGTCGTCATTGGAGGCTCATGGTCAGGAACCACACCTTTCCTTGTGTCCTTCACCCCTACCAAAAGTAAAGGATGCGGCAGGCCACACTACAGATTACTCCATGGAGCTCTTTTCACATACCATGCCTGGGTTATCAAGTCAAATCGCGAATTACCCAGTCCAAGAAGAATCTGACATGGAGTGCACTGATGCACAGCCACTGCTAGATTTATCTGCTGGTACATTCACTCAGAGCACTACATTGTCCTCGCAGTGTACTGAGCCAGAATCTGACCCTGATGAAACTCAGGTGCCCCTTCCTGCACACTATACCACCTTACATGGTGACACAGAGGAAGATGCACATGACATTGAAGAGGAGGTGATGGATGACCCAGTTGTTGACCCAGATTGGCATCCATTGGGGGAAGAGGGTGCCGCTGCCAATAGCTCAAAAGAGGAGGAGGAGCATCCGCAGCAGGCATTGACATCGCAACAGCTGTTATCTGGCAGGCCCGGAGCAGTCCAAAAACGGGTTACAAAAACCAAAAGAGTTGCACGACAGCTAGGCCAGACGGTCAAATTAGCACAGCGTGCAAGGCCTCAAAATGTCTTCCATAGTAGGAAAAGTGCAGTGTGGCACTTTTTTGAACAAAATCCTAATGATTTAGGATTATCTGTAAGAAGTGCGCAAAGACCTTTAGCCGAGGGAAAAATCTGAGAAATTTGAATACCAGTTGCATGCTTAGACATTTAACCACCATGCACTTGCAATCGTGGACGGACTACCAAACCTCACGTACCACATGTGCAACTGCTCCCAATGAAGGTAGTCAGCAATGCTACATAGTTTCCCCCACTGTAAGCCCACTGGTTAGTACACCACCAGCAGCAAATGTTGAGATGTCATCGCAAGGCCAAAGCAGTCAGGGAATCACAATGTTATTGCTACGAAAGACTGAATCTAGGCCATCAGAAAGAACACCAACTCCATCACCATCATCAACCCTCTCTCAATCCGCCATGTCCACCGCTAGTTCCACCATATGCAGCTCTCATGTCCAGCTCACCCTACCAGAGACTATGAGTAGGACAAGAAAGTACTCATCCTCTCATCCGCGTACACTGGGCTTGAATGCCCACATTGCCAAACTAATTTCGTTAGAGATGATGCCCTACCGGTTGGTTGAAAGCGAAGCTTTCCGCTAACTCATGGCCTACGCAGTACAACGCTATGACCTACCCAGTCGGCACTTCTTTTCTCGCAAAGCCATCCCAGCCCTTCACCTTCATGTGAAAGACCACATTGTCCATGCACTCAAGCAATCAGTGAGTGGAAAGGTGCACCTCACAACAGATGCATGGTCCTGTAGGCATGGCCAGGGCCGTTATGTGTCCATCACTGCGCACTGGGTTAATGTGGTCGATGCAGGGTCCACAGGGGACAGCGGCGGTGGGACAGTGCTGCCTAGCCCACGGTATAGGAAACAGTTGGGTGTAGGCATTCGATCCAGAAGCAAAAGCTCGTCAAAAGAGCGCAGTCGCACGAGCACTCCATCCGCAGCTGCCAGTGTTGCACACTCGGTGTCCCACTATCAAACAGCTAGTGGTAAGCGTCAGCAGGCTGTGTTGAAGATGATGTGTTTGGGTGACAGACACACAGCGGAGGTACTGGCCGACTACTTGTAGCGACAAACTGAGTCATGGCTGGGCAGTTACATCTTGAGGCAGGCAAGGTAGTTAGTGATAACGGCCGGAATTTTGTGGCAGCCATAGCCCTTTCAAAACTCTGACACATACCTTGCCTGGCTCACACCTTGAACCTGGTGGTCCAGTGCTTCCTCAATAATTATCCGGAGTTAACAGGGCTGCTCCAGAAGGTCCGAAGACTGTGCTCGCACATCCGCCGGTCGCCCGTACACTCCAGTCGTATGCAGAAGCTGCAGCGATTGCTCCAACTTCCCAAGCACTGCCTAATTATCGACGCTGCAACAAGGTGGAACTCCATCCTGCACATGGTTGAGAGGCTGTGCGAACAGAGGCAGGCTGTAATGCATTTGTGGGAGGATACACGGCCAGGCACTTTGAGGGCAGACATGGAGTTGTCGGGTGTGCAGTGGTCGCAGCTGAAAGACCTCTGTAAAATCCTTCAGTGTTTTGAGGAATGCACACGACTGGTAAGCACAGACAACGCCATCATAAGCATGAGCATCCCACTATGCATCTGCTCATGCAAACTTTGATGCACATTAAGGAGCAGGCGTCTGCAGCCGAGGAGGATGAGGAAGAGCAGGAGGGAAGCCTTGATGACAGTCAGCCATTGTCTACTCCAGGACCTCTCCTGGATGAGGTGGAGGAAGAAGAGGAAGAGGAGGAGGATGATGATGGGGATGATTATTTAGGGGAGGAGGATGCTTCTCGTGGGGCAAGAGAAAATGTTGGCGTGGCAAGGTCTGGTACAGGGCTTGTGCGTGACTGGAGGGATGTGGATTTGCCAGAAAGTGCTCCTCCTCCCAGCACTCGCAGTGCATCATTGACACCTGGAACATTGGCCCACATGTCAGATTATGCCTTGCAGATCCTAAAAAGCGACCCTCGCATTGCCAAAATGATGAACGATGACGACTACTGGTTGGCCAGCATCCTGGATCCACACTATAAAGGCAAATTCCAAAACATCATGCCACAGGAGAACCTTGACCTAATATTGGCTAACAAACAAGCAACTCTGGTAAACCATTTATTTGAGGCATTCCCAGCACACAGCAGCTGTGATGGTTCTCCAACGAGCCGTAGGGGGCAACATGGAAGAGGTGTTCGTGGTGCACACATCAGAAGTGGCGTTGGAGACAGGGGTTTCATGACCATGTTGTGGACTGATTTTTCAAGTCCCGCTCACACGACTGGTAATACTGCATCGATTGAAAGTGACAGGAGACAGCAGTTGTCAACTATGATTACAAACTACTTCTCGTCCCATATCGATGTTCTCCCTAACAGGTCATTCCCCTTTGACTATTGGGCCTCTAAACTGGACACCTGGCCTGAATTGGCACAATATGCCTTACAGGAGCTCGCTTGCCCTGCTGCTGGTGTGCTATCGGAAAGAGTCTTCAGTGCTGCAGGCTCAATCCTTACAGAAAAAAGGACCCGTCTGTCGACCCAAAATGTTGATGATCTAACCTTCATTAAAATGAACCATGCATGGGTTTCAAAGGATTTTGTCCCACCTTCCCCTGATGACTGATGACACATAGGTTGCCAGAAAAATGGCTCGCTTTTGTCCTCCTCTTCCTCTGACTTCTCCAATTCCTCCATTTGCAGCTACTGAATGTACAACATCAACATATGCCATTTTCTAAACCTCCCTAACTGGGCTGCCTCCCCCCCATGGCCGGGGTCACCACCTAGCGCACGCAACCGTGCGAGTGCCATTGCCCTGGACAGGTGGGTGGGCCGACTCTTGGGCGCCGACACTGGCACAGGGTCCCTCATAGTGCAATCGAGTGTCTCTGACGGTGGGGGTGCACACCCACCGTCAGACACACCGGCGTACTATGAGGGGCCCAGTGCCAGTACCGACGCCCACGAGTGGGCCCCCCTTGCTTGGGCAGGGCTCCAGCATTTGCAATATTTACCTCTCCCTGCTCCTCCGCTGTGTATTCTGGGCTGTCAAATCCTTCCCTGGGACTGCCACTACAAATTTGGTGAACTGATAGATGATGGTTAAGATGTAGCTATGCCCTGTCCTGCTGATCGGGCTCTAGCTTCAGATGATCAATGGCTTCCATTTCTTATGGACGTCGACTCATATTGACATGCAGTGGTGGTTTATCATCAGCTTTCACAGTTTTCCTACTCACAGACGTGTGACATTCCTGCCCACATTTTTAAATGTGCCCTCTCATGCCAATCCAATAGAATCGCCTACAGCCTGTGGCTTCTGTCTTTTGCACTCTAAAGTTACTTGACAGATCATGATAGGCATTGAGGACCATGTCTACATCTCTCCCTGTGATCAAAATTTGATGGATATGAGTAACGGTGATGGGATCAACGGTACTGCGATACAGCAACCCTTTCTTCACAAAGAACTGTTTTCGCTGTCTCCACACACAAAGTAATTGAGGGTCAGCATCGCCTCTGAGAATTCTCCCGGAACTTTTTCCCCTGATTAGTAATTCCTAAATTTCTGCAATCACTCAACTTTATGTCTGTACTTTTATCCATCTCGTTTCCTCTTGCGGAGAGTCTGGACTGTCTTACTGAGACAGAAATATATATGAAGATTTAAAAATACCCCAACAGTGTATACTGGTGTACTCTTCAAAAACATTTCGTTTTTCTACTTTTTAGATTGTTGTATAATCCATACTGAGGTTGTGAGTGTCTTTGTCAGACTCCGGAAATAAACACGGAGATTTTAAATGTTTAAGCTATGCTATATATACCTGTTATCCTGTGATACTGTACCCTTTTTCAACTTTCTGCAATCTTGTCGAATCCATACTGTGCCTGAGACAGTCTGAGACTGCCTCCTGATTACAGAAGAGTGGTGTTTGAGTGGAACTGTTGGCCAAGTTCAAATTCTAGCTGTTTTGGGCGGTGTTACATCCGTTCGTCGAACACATCCGGCACGGGTTTTCCATCAAACATAGCAGTCCGTGCGGTTTATTATGCGGCATAAACCGATAGAAGCAATCAACAAAACTTCACATAAACAGCAGAGCGTCCATTATAGCTTCCCACTGTAAACCCAGTGTTCACACAGGTTGCTCAATGTCCAGCATACAGGCTGTCTTAGCCTCATTTATCTCACCCACGTCAGAGTCTCCACATGGTTCCGTCAGTCATGCTGCAGACGTCCATATCCCTCCAGGGAACTTTCAGGCTCTGGCAGCCATTACACACAGCCACACACAGGCTGTTAGCCAGGAGACAATCCTGCGCACGGGACCTTCCGCTCTGGACCAACCAGGTCCCTGCATTCACCCCTTGTGACTCACCCTGGCCACATTATATTGTTCATAGCCACGCCCACCGGGTCACATGACTGACCTCATCACAGGTCCTTCAGGCATTTTCACACAATTTTACAATAGTGCTTTAAACAGACCCCCTGGGTGGGTTTGTAGGTAACCAGGCCCTTCCAACTCTCTAGTACCTGGAGACTTCTCCCTAACACGTAGAAACGACACCTCAGCAGTATCACTGCTGATTAACACACACATAAATCTCCATCTCAAGGCCACCCACCTTGAGATACAGTACATATCGGTCCTTCATGGTTCTGCCATTCATCCGTTCTCTTGGGACATCCACACAGCACCCCCTAGAGGACACAGTGGTTACTACACCACACAAGCTACAGCACCTGTGGTTTGGACACTTAATTTTTTCACATTCTTTCTGGAATGTCGTTTAGGCCTAATTCCGGAATTATGGTTGACCTGCACTTACTGTGAAATGCTTGTTTGCGAGGAAGAATTGTAATCCCAGATCCCCATCACTAACGGGGTTCAGCGTGTTATCCGCACCTGTAAGCAATACACGCTGGTCCCTTCATTGTAGCACGCGTGCAGCCCCGGACATGTAAGGGCATGACAGACCTCTTATTGGCCGATCTCGCGTGCCAGAGCCTCGCGTGTCTCTGTAGTAAGCTGGACGCGGATTGCGGGGGCATGCCTGAGTCTCGTTCGTTAACGGAATTTAGCTTGCAATCTGTGCAGCTTTTTTGTGGATGGCATGGTTGAGGTTGCCCGTGTTGAGTCCAATTAAGCCGCAGGCTCCACTTCTGGTGGTGCCCTTCTGGACATTCCTTGAAGGTTCAGCTTTGCAACAATACTGCCCCCGGAAACCAAACACTTTTCCTGACAGTGACATTCTGGTCAAAGAGCGCGATGACATCACGTCTGTACGCCCTCTGCCTAAACAGTCCAAGTGCAGAGAGATGGAAGATGGGGATGATGAGGAGTCCAGAGTACAGGGATTCCCTAGCAAGGAGACTTATTTAATTGTTTTAAAGGTTGGGAGCAATTTTTGGGGAGCACGATACTCTGGAGAATGATATCTGGGGCCCACCATACACTGGAGCATTCCAAAGGTGGACATCAGTCACTGGAGCAGCATTTACAGGGCCCATTATACACTGGAGCATTAGAAATGGGGTCCATTATATATGGAGCATTATTTGGGCCCATAAGACACTGGAGCTTCATCCATGGTGAACAACATATACTGTAGCACTATGTGGAGCTCATCATATACTGTATTGAACATTATATGGGACCAATGATTCTTGGGCCTCATTACTCTGTATGGCGCACTATGCGGTGGCCATAATACTGTATGGAGGAATATACTGTCTGTTTTTGGAGCTATTGGAGAATTTAAAATGGATATCAGTCATGTGATGTAAGAATTGAAGTATTTTTCATTGTACTGTACCGCTACTTCTCTGCCGTATCAAAGGATCATGAATTGTGTCACGTGTTAAAGGAGCCCAGTGACACTCTTTGGCCCTGGACCCACGAAAATCTGGAGCCAGTACTACCCCCCCTCACAACTTTAGCCAAATAACCCCCAGTTTTCAATGCCTAACTATTATTATAAAGTAAATTAAGGTTGACAAGCTTAAGGAATAAGAATTGATGTTTTTGGCATTAAAATGGGCACTGTAGGTGTGTTTCCTGTCCTCCACTCACTGACGACTTTTCTTCCCCATTGACTTACATTGGGCTTCGTGTTTCAGTCAGCCTTCGACTTTTCACGATAATCGGCCGACTTCGTTCGACCAGACTTTTGCGAAAGTCGGGTTTCGTGAAACCCGACTCGACCCGAAAAAAGGCAAAGTTGCTCATCTCTACTCTGGACCAATCTAGTCTCCTTCCATCTGAGCATACCCTGGCGTCTGGATGTCATTGGACACCACATCTCTCCAGACACAAGCTCCTACAGCTTAGATCAGAGGTCTCAAACACACGGCCTGCGGACCGCATGCGGCCCCTGAGGCAGGCATCTGCGGCCCGCAGTGCACCACATGTCTCACTCCCTGAGGCAGGGGAAGGCACGCTTTCAGGAGTGGCGATGGCATTGGCTGATCTGTGTGCACACACTGCACAGGACCTGTGATGAGGTCACAGAAGGGGGAGGAGTAAGGGGTCACATGATCAGGGGCCTCAGTGTGTGCCGGACGCTGCTGTCTGTGTGCTGGTTGTCATGGTACTGGATGAAGGTAAGTTTATGCGTGGGGTCAGGAGGGGTTTACAGGGTGGATGGAGCAGAGCCTTGTTTGTTTGAGGTGTGCAGAGCCCTGTGTGAACACGGTGTATGGCACGGAGCCCTGTGTGTATGAGGTTTATGGAGAGGAGCCCTGTGTGTATGAGGGGTGTGGAACGGAGCCGTGTGTGTGTATGAGGTGTACGGAGCACCGTGTGTATGAAGTGTACGGATCGGAGCCCTGTGTATTCGAGGTGTGCAGAGCCCTGTGTGTACGAGGTGTACAGAGTGGAGCCCTTTGTGTTCGAAGAGTGTGGAGCCCTGTGTGTATGAAGTGTACGGAGCGGAACCCTGTGTGTGCGGAGCCCTGTGTGTACGAGGTGTACGGAGCTGAGCCCTGTGTGTACGAGGTGTTCCGAGCGGAGCCCTGCGTGTACGAGGTGTACGGAGCGGAGCCCTGTCTGTACGAGGTGTATGGAGCGGAGCCATGTGTGTACGAGGTTTGCGGAGCGGAGCCGCGTGTGTACGAGGTGTGCAGAGCCACGTGTGTACGCGGTGTATTAAGATTGAAAGGAATGCGGCCCCCCAGCTCAATTTTTTTTTTATGTGCGGCCCATTTACTCTGCCGAGTTTGAGACCCCTGGCTTAGATCATTAGTCTGAACACGGGCTGACATACAGTGGGTGGTGCATATTCTAATCAGAGACAAACTGCTCAATGTGGCTATACTTATACAAAAGGAGCTGACACACAGTAACGAATGCCTCATAAATGTCAAGAATTATACACATAGAAATAAACATCCACAGTTCAAAAAAATCAAAGGGGAATACACCAACATATTAGCAGGCAATCAGGATCATCCAATGTACAGTATAATAGATGGATAATAGGCAATATAGATCACAAAAACATCTTTAGGGAATAATGCACCATGGGTAATCCTATAAAGTTAACCAGTAACCCAAATTATATACAATTTCAACCAATGGATAGATTGGATACCCCAAGGTGCATACATCCGTACAGTGCAGTACAGTACATACAATAGATATAAATACACATATTAATGCCCATATGCCCACCATATATATCAGTCCATATTTCAATAGACAATTAAAGGGGAGCTATAAAAACACAAAAGAAGGTTAAAAACAGTATACCGAGAGAAACGCAATGAGAACAATCCCTAAGTCTTCAACCCACAAATCCTTTATAATAGGCAACCCTGATTATAATCAACATTCATACCCCTAGGCCTCCAGGTATCCAACTCGAAAATCCATTTCAGTTCTTTTTTCCTCAAGAGAGCAACCCTGTCACCTCCCCGTCTTAGAACCGGCACATCATCAATGACTGTGAATCGTAATTGGTTTACAGAGTGTCCCAGCTCCTTGAAATATTTCGGTACCGGAAGGTCCACTAACCCTGTCCTGATTGTGCTTTTATGCTTGCTAATTCTTGAAGTGTGATCTTCCTTCTATGTGGTCTCTCCCACATAGAAGAGATCACATGGACAGCTCAGGATATACACCACTTAACTGCTAGTACATGTATATCGTTTGGAGATATCATACCTCCTACCCGTATGAGGGTGAAAAAAGTGCCCACCTTTCAGCATGTTATTGCAGCAAGCACAACCAAGACAGGGAAAGTTACCAAGACTCGGACGGCTGAATGTCATCTGTATACTTTTTTTTTTAGAGCTGCCAATATCAGAGGAAACCAATTCATCCTTCAAATTTCTATTTCTTCTATAGGAGAAAAGTGGTGGTAATTTAAACTCTTCAATGTTTGCATGACCCTTCCCCAGCAATAACCAGTGTCTCCTGATAATCCCAGAGACCCTACTGCTCATGCTGTTGAAGGATGTAACAAACGGTATCCTTTTGCTAGACACAACTGGTGTTTTAGGTACCAAAAGATCATCTCTATATTTTTCCAAGGCCCTCCTCAAACGTCACCAGACTTCAGCTCTAGGGTATCCTCTAGCCAAAAATTTTTTGCACAAAATGTTGTATAAAAAGGTGTGGGGTGCACCAAACAATCAATGGGTTCTATATATAAGGGTGCAAAAGCCTTGCATGGAGAGAACCATGAAATGTAAGAGAAAAAAGACCAAGCAAAGAATGGCCTGCACACCAATTAAATCTGATAACACATAATAACCGTAGAAAAATGCTTTATTGGAAAACACAACACACGTGTTAAAAACAATTAAACAGGACAAAGGAAGTCCATGTAACACCCCTGCATGTAATAATCACATACAGCCATAATAGGTATAGAGCCCCTTTTGTATCATTAAAAGCACAGACAATGAAAAGCCATCACAATACACCATATGTGAAGAGTTTTTTTTCTGAGACATATGTAGTCTCCAAATTGATTCCTATATACAGTTGTGGCCAAAAGTATTGACACCCCTGCAATTCTGTCAGATAATACTCAGTTTCTTCCTGAAAATGATTGCAAACACAAATTCTTTGGTATTATCTTCATTTAATTTGTCTTAAATGAAAAAACACAAAAAGAATTGTCCTAAAGCCAAATTGGATATAATTCCACACCAAACATAAAAAGAGGGTGGACAAAAGTATTGGCACTGTTCGAAAAATCATGTGATGCTTCTCTAATTTGTGTAATTAACAGCACCTGTAACTTACGTGTGGCACCTAACAGGTGTTGGCAATAACTAAATCACACTTGCAGCCAGTTGACATTTATTAAAGTTGACTCAACCTCTGTCCTGTGTCCTTGTGTGTACCACATTGAGCATGGAGAAAAGAAAGAAGACCAAAGAACTGTCGGAGGACTTGAGAAACCAAATTGTGAGGAAGCATGAGCAATCTCAAGGCTACAAGTCCATCTCCAAAGACCTGAATGTTCCTGTGTCTACCGTGCGCAGTGTCGTCAAGAAGTTTAAAGCCCATGGCACTGTGGCTAACCACCCTAGATGTGGACGGAAAAGAAAAATTGACAAGGGATTTCAACGCAAGATTGTGCGGATGTTGGATAAAGAACCTTGACTAACATCCAAACAAGTTCAAGCTGCCCTGCAGTCCGAGGGTACAACAGTGTCAACCCGTACTATCCGTCGGCAACTGAATGAAAAGGGACTGTATGGTAGGAGACCCAGGAAGACCCCACTTCTTACCCTGAGACATAAAAAAGCCAGGCTGGAGTTTGCCAAAACGTACCTGAAAAAGCCTAAAACGTTTTGGAAGAATGTTCTCTGGTCAGATGAGACAAAAGTAGAGCTTTTTGGGCAAAGGTATCAATATAGAGTTTACAGGAGAAAGAAAGAGGCATTCAAAGAAAAGAACACGGTCCCTACAGTCAAACATGGCGGAGGTTCCCTGATGTTTTGGGGTTGCTTTGCTGCCTCTGGCACTGGACTGCTTGACCGTGTGCATGGCATTATGAAGTCAGAAGACTACCAACAAATTTTGCAGCATAATGTAGGGCCCAGTGTGAGAAAGCTGGGTCTCCCTCAGAGGTCATGGGTCTTCCAGCAGGACAATGACCCAAAACACACTTCAAAAAGCACTAGAAAATGGTTTGAGAGAAAGCACTGGAGACTTCTAAGGTGGCCAGCAATGAGTTCAGACCTGAATCCCATAGAACACATGTGGAGAGATCTAAAAATGGCAGTTTGGAGAAGGCACCCTACAAATATCAGGGACCTGGAGCAGTTTGCCAAAGAAGAATGGTCTAAAATTCCAGCAGAGCATTGTAAGAAACTCATTGATTGTTACCGGAAGCGGTTGGTCGCAGTTATTTTGGCTAAAGGTTGTGCAACCAAGTATCAAGTGTCTGGCCCATTTTTGGAGTTTTGTGTGAAATTATCAATGTTTTGCTTTTTGCTTCATTCTCTTTTGTGTTTTTTCATTTAAGACAAATTAAATGAAGATAATAATACCAAAGAATTTGTGTTTGCAATCATTTTCAGGAAGAAACTGAGTATTATCTGACAGGGGTGTCAATACTTTTGGCCACAACTGTACCAGCCCAATGTACAAAACTTTCCAGGACCACAATTCAGGAGCCTGCAAACAAATAAGGCTGCTAAGATGTAAGAGAAGTTGTTGCTACATACTCACTGAGCCACCTAGTGAGCAAAAACCCTGAAAGCTAGCTTAATATTGCCAGATAATGTGCTGGTGGATGGCCAGGCACCCATTAAGTCTGTGGATAGCCAAGGGAATAATGCCCATAGGCATCCAAAATCAAGCTAAGACAGGGCTAAAGACATGGAGCAGGGGTGTGAGGAGCAACCCCACACGTATCGCTTGTTTAAAGCAGCTTCGTCAGGGGAAGTGTGCTTGCTGGCCCAAACTCAGCATTTAAATAGCATGTAGATAATACCTTAAACGTCATCTGGTGTATGAAAACTCCCCTGCGGTCATGGCCCTGCAGATGTCTCGTGCAGCCCAGTGTTCACACCGAAATGTCGCGAGAGGACCGCTGGATTGTCCCATCTCGCCGAAATCTCGAGGGAAGACCGCAAGATCATTCCATATACCGCTGTATTGGTTTGTTTGCGCCTGCGCAGTGTATTCAGTTTATTCAGACCGGTCTGATACAGCAACTAGTGTTGCTGTGTATAAAGAGATGCAAACCAGATGCTGCAAAAGCTTCAGCACAAATAAAAAGCATCACTAACCTGGCACTGACTATGCATCACATGGTAGGAAAAAATGTATACAATTTATCAAAATCATACAAAAACACACAGTACCTCCCACACCTAAAGAGAAAAAAAAATGGAGCAAATCAGCCAAAATGTATTTTTATGAGCTCCTTTATGCTCCTGTTTTCTCCACCTCTCCTCAGTCTCATGATATTCCTGATTATCTGGACGATTTTTCTGATGTATTTAGTGAGAGTAAGTCTGCGTCTTTGCCTCCTCATAGGAGTTATGACTGTGCAATTGAGTTGATGTCTGGGAGTAAATTTCCCAAGGGTCGGCTTTTCAACTTATCAGTACCTGAACATGATGCTATGCGATCCTATATTAAGGAGTCGTTGGAGAAGGATCATATTAGACCATCCTCGTCACCTTTAGGTGCTGGTTTTTTTTTTGTGGCCAAGAAAGATGGTTCATTAAGACCGTGTATTGATTATCGTTCCCTTAACAAGATGACGGTTAAATATCAGTACCCGTTACCTCTGATGTCTGCTTTATTCTCCAGAGTTAAGAGTGCCTGCTGGTTTACTAAGCTTGACCTCAGGGGGCATATAATCTTATTCTCATCAAATACGGGGATGAATGGAAGACGGCGTTTAATACTCCGGAGGGACATTTTGAGTACCTGGTGATACCTTTTGGGCTCACTAATGCCCCTCCTGTCTTCCAGTCCTTTATGAATGACATTTTCCGCGACTTTGTGGATTAGTTTTTGATCATCTATCTGGATGATATTTTGATCTTTTCTAGTGATTGGGATTTTCATGTGGAACACGTCCGGACTGTGTTCCGGATTTTGAGGGAAAATTCCCTGTTTGTTAAGGGATCGAAATGCCTCTTTGGTGTACAGAGGATTTCATTTTTGGGATTTATCTAGTCTCTATCGACTATTGAACTGGACCCGGCCAAGGTACAGGCCATTTATGATTGGGTTCAGCCTACTTCTTTGAAGGCCCTCCAGAAGTTTTTGGGTTTTGCTAATTTCTATCGTAAATTTATAGGTAATTTTTCTGGTATTGTCAAACCACTGACTGATCTGACCAAGAAGGGCGCTGATGTGTTGAATTGGTCTCCTGAGGCTATCTCAGCATTTCAGGAGCTTAAGCAGAGATTTGCTTCAGCTCCAGTTTTACGGCAACCTGATGTCTCTCTCTTCCATTTCAGGTGGATGTAGATGCTTCTGAGATTGGTGCAGGAGCTGTTTTGTCCCAAAGGGACCCTGTGACTTCTAAGATGAATCCCTGTGCCTTCCTTTCTCGAAAGTTCTCCCCATCTGAACGCAACTATGACGTGGGGAATCGGGAATTGTTGGCCATAAAATGGGCATTTGAGGAGTAGAGACATTGGTTGGAGGGAGCTAGACATCAAGTTGTGGTCCTCACCGATCACAAGAATTTGATTTATCTGGAGTCGGCCAAACGCTTGAATCCTAGACAGGCTAAATGGGCCTTGTTTTTCACGTGTTTTAATTTTGTGGTCTCTTTTCTTCCGGGCACAAAGAATGTTAAGGCAGACGCCCTTTCTAGGAGTTTCTTTGCCGATTCTCTTAATGTGACCAAGCCTGCTATCATCCTAGGTGAGGGGGTAGTTCTTTTTGTCTTTCGCCCGATTTGAGACGCGCCCTGGAGGAATTTCAGGAGGATAAACCTGAGCGTTGCCCTATGGGAAAACTGTATGTTCCTTACCAGTGGAGAAAGAGAGTGATGTCTGAAATTCATTGCTCTGCATTGGCTGGTCATCCAGGTATTTTTGGTACCAGAGATTTGGTGAGTCGGTCCTTTTGGTGGCCTGCCTTATCTCGTGATGTCAGGAATTTTGTACAGTCCTGTGGGACTTGTTCTCGGTCTAAACCCTGTTCTCGTTCTAGTGGGTTGCTGATGCCCCTGGCGGTGCCCAAGAGGCCATGGACCCATATCTCAATGGATTTTATTTCTGATCTTCCTGTCTCTCAGAGAATGACTGTTATCTGGGTGATTTGTGATAGATTTTCGAAGATGGTCCATCTTGTACCACTCCCAAAGTTGCCATCTTCCGCTGAGTTGGTGCCCTTGTTTTTACAACAGGTGGTTCGGTTACATGGGATTCCTGAGAACATTGTGTCCGAGAGAGGAGTTCAGTTTGTTTCCTGATTCTGGAAAGCCTTTTGTTCCAGTCTGGGAATTCAGTTATCCTTCTCCTCCGCGTTTCATCCCCAGACCAATGGACAGACTCAGAGAACAAACCAGACCTTGGAGTCTTATTTACGATGTTTTATATCTGCTGATCAGGATGATTGGGTCTCATTTTTGCCCTTAGCCGAATTCGCGCTGAACAATATAGCTAGTTCTGCCACTTTGATGTCACCCTTTTTCTGTAATTTTGGGTTTCATCCTCGATTCTCTTTAGGGCAAGTGGAATATTCATCCTGCCCAGGTGTGGACACTGTGGTTGAGAGAATGCAGCAGATATGGGACCAAGTGGTGGATAAGTTGTCACTCTCTCAGGAAAAGGCCCAGCGATTTTCCAACCGGCATAGGACCATTGGTCCCCGGTTTAAAGTGGGTGATATGGTTTAGTTGTCGTCTAAGAATATTCCTATGAAGGTTTCATCTCCAAAATTTAAGCCTCGATTTATTGGACCTTATAAGATTTTGGAGATTCTTAATCATGTTTCTTTTCGATTGGCTCTTCCAGTTACGCTCAAGATCAATAACGTATTTCACAAATCTCTGTTGAAGTGGTTCCTATGGCAGCACCTCCTGACCCTGTGTTGATTGAAGGCAATGTGGAATATGAGGTAGAGAAAATATTGTATTCTCGTTTGGTTAGACGGAGACTCCAGTATTTGGTGAAATGGAAGGGTTATGGCCAGGAGGATAATTCTTGGGTTTCTGCCTCTGATATTCATGCCAATAGATTGGTTCATGCTTTTCACTGGGCCCATCCTGATCGACCTGGTGGCATGGATGAGGGTTCGGTGACCCCTCCTCAAGGGGGGGTACTGTTGTTAGTTCATTTTCTGGTCTACCAGTTGTGAGTTCTCCTTCCAGGCTCCCTCTGGTGGTAACAGGAGGTAGTGAGGCTGATTTAATCAGTAGAGATCTGCCACCTGATAATGAGGATGACGATTGGACCTCAAGGAATCTCTGACTGGATTTAAGACTGCTGACGCCCTACTCTGGTGCTGGTGATTCCTTCTGCTTGTCAGGTCTTGGTTCTCAGCTCTTTTGCAGTCAGCTCAAGCTAAGTTTCTCTGCTAATGTTCACACTTGATTTTGTTGTTCTATTCAGTTTTTTGTGTGGTCAGCCTCTGTGCTGAATTTCCACTCTTATTTATCTGTATTTGCCAATTTGCTTTTTGTCCCTTATTAGACTGGCCTCTTTTTGCTCTGTCTCAGAATATTTCAGAGTGCTGATATAGTGGGAGAAGTCTAGTGACTTCAGGGCTAATTTTGTTATCAGAAGTGTTGGACATTATTTTGTAGGGTTTTAGGCAGATTGCAGACAATGTCTTTCCTTTCCTCTCCTTTCTAGTTAGTTTGGGCCCCATCGTTTGCTCAGCCTATTTTCCTGCCTGTGTTTGTGTTTTCTTCTTGTTTCACCGTCAATACATGTGTGGGGGCTGTCTATTCCTTTGGGGTCTGCTCTGGCGAAGTTAGTTTTCCCCTTTTCTTGCTTTAGGCTTATTTAGTCCTCCGGCCGTGACGAGGCATCTAGGTTCATCATAGGTACGCTCCACGGCTTCTGCTAGTTGTCTGGTTAGGATCAGGGATCTGCAATTTGCATTGTTACCAACCTCTCTGGTTTTTCTGGGCTTAGCATGTTTAGATTTTTTCCTCCTCGGTGACCCATTCATAACAGTGAACCAAAGTTCAGGAAAAATTCCATTCAGAAATCGATAGAAAGCATCCAGTTCTTCCCTGCTACCATCCCATAAAAGAAAAATATCGTCGCTGTAATGCCGCCAGCCACTAACATGGCACCAATGAGCAGACCTGTACACATGTTCACCCTCTGGACAGCCATGTAGATGTTACCTGCAGCATCGTGGGACAGCCATGGGGTCCAATGTGGCCCCTACATATGCTAACATCTACCTGGCTGGAGCAATTTATTGAGGGGCTCCTATCCAATACCCACAGAGCACAGCTGTGCATCATAGCCCTACAAAACTCTGATCTAGACTTTTGCAGACTTTAAAGACAGGGCTATCCGGGTGCTGCATGAACCAAAAATAAAAATGAAATCTCTTTTAAATCTTCTGCCTGAGTGAGTGTGAATGAGCTGAGTGTGACCTGAGTGTAAGTGCGAACTGTGGTAAGTGTGTGCCTTGTGATTCAGTGACTTTAGATTCAGGGAGTTTCCAAGGGAGGTATTAGTGAATTGCTGTTATATTTTATTAATACTTTTTATTTATTTTTGCTTATCTTTTCTGTCTGATGCAATCCCCATTAGGATGTGCTCCACTATTGCCAATGCTATCCAGTGTACGTCTTGCCACATGTATGAAATCCTTGAACAGCCGGTCGAGGGTGCATACTGCTGTGCAAGATGTAAGCATATTGTGCATTTGGAAGCCCAGATACTGGATCTAAATGTGCAGCTGGCAACACTGAGATCCATAGACAATATGGAAAGGAGTCTTCTGCTCACTGAGCAGACGCTCAATGGGATAGATGAGGGGGGATTGTTATGAATGGGTCACCGAAGAGGAGAGCAGGTCCAGGCTATGCCACAGAAAACCAGAGAGGTTGGTACCTAAGCGGATTGCAGACCCCTGATCCTATCCACACAACTAGCAGTAGCCGTGGAGCGTACCTACGATGATCCTAGATGCCTCGGCACAGCCGGAGAGCTAACTAAGCCTAAAGCAAGAAAGGGGAAATCTAAACTGCCCCAGAGCAGACCCCAAAGGAATAGATAACCCCCAAACATATATTGTTGGTGAGACAAGATGAAAACACAAACACAGGCAGGAAAATAGACTGAGCAAATGATGGGGCCCACACTGACTAGACAGGACAGGAAAGGAAAGACACTGTCTGCAATCATCAAAAAACCCTGCAAAAAGTCCAACACGTCTAATGCAAAAAACACTGAAGTCACACGACTTCGCCCCCCACTATATCAGCACTCTGGTATATTCTGAAAGCAGAGCAAAAAGAGACCAATCTAACAGGGGATAAAACAAATTGGCACAAGCAGTAACATATGGGCGGTGATTCAGCACAGCCCCAGCCGGAGCTGGCTGACCCGCACAAAGCAGAGATAGACAAAACCAGATCAAATGCAAACAGAATAGCAAATGAACCACTTAGCTGAACATGCAGGGACAGAGCTGGAGAAATCAGATCTCAGGAGGAATAGGAAGCAAATCACCAGCAGGGATAGAGGGAGTTGGCTGTCTTAAATCGCAATCTGAAACCCCAGATCTCCAATCGTCAGTAGCCACCAGAGGGAGCCCAGAAAGAGAACTCGCAACCCCTCTGTCGATCTGACCAGCTCCACTACCTTCTGAAATAACCAGAGGGAGACCAGAAAGCGAATTCACATCAGTACCCCCCTTGAGGAGGGGTCACCGAACCCTCATCCACGCCACCAGGCCGATCAGGATGGGCCCGGTGAAAAGCACGAACCAATCTTTCGGCATGAATGTCAGAAGCATAGACCCAAGAATTATCCTCCTGGCCATAACCCTTCCATTTAACCAAGTATTTGAGTCTCCGTCTAGCCAAACGAGAATCCAATATTTTCTTTACCTCATACTCCAAATTGCCTTTAACCAATACAGGGTCAGGAGGTGCCACCATAGGAACTACTGGCTCCACAAACCTCTTCAACAAAGATTTATGAAACACATTATGGATCTTAAATGTAACTGGAAGAGCCAATCAGAAAGAAACGGGATTAAGGATCTCCAAAATCTTATAAGGTCCAATGAATCTTGGCTTGAATTTCGGAGACGCAACCTTCATAGGAATATTCTTTGAAGGCAACCAAACCATATCACCCACTTTAAACTGGGGACCAATGGTCCTATGCCGGTTGGAAAACCGTTGGGATTTTTCCTGAGAGTGGGACAACTTATCCACCACTTGGTCCCAAATCTGCTGCATTCTCTCTACCACAGAGTCCACACTTGGGTAGGCCAAAGATTCCACATGACCTGAAGAAAATCAAGGATGAAACCCAAAGTTACAGAAAAAGAGCGACATCAAAGTGGCAGAACTAGCTCTATTGTTTAGCTCGAATTCGGCCAAGGGCAAATTTGAGACCCAGTCATCCTGATCAGCAGATATGAAACACTTCACATAGGACTCCAAAGTCTGGTTTGTTCTTCAGTCTGCCCATTGGTGTGAGGATGAAATGCAGAGGAGAAAGATAACTGAATTCCCAGTTTGGAACAAAAAGCTCTCCAAAATCTGGAAACAAACTGGACTCCTCTGTCCGACACAATGTTCTCAGGAATCCCGTGCAACCGAACCACCTGTTGTAAAAACAAGGGCACCAACTCAGAAGAAGATGGCAACTTTGGGAGTGGTACAAGATGGACCATCTTAGAAAATCTGTCACAAATCACCCAGATAACAGTCATTCTCTGAGAGACAGGAAGATCGGAAATAAAATCCATTGAACTATGGGTCCATTGCCTCCTGGGCACCGGCAGGGGCATCAACAACCCACTAGAATGAGAACAGGGCTTGGACTGAGAACAACACTGGACCGAGAACAACACTGGTCAGGGACATACAATTTTCCCATAGGGCAACGTGAAGGTTTGTCCTCCTGAAATTCCTCCAGGGCACGTCTCAAATCAGGTGAAATGGCGGAAAGAACTACATCCTCATTTAGAATGGTAGTAGGCTCGGTCACATCAAGAGAATCCGCAAAGAAACTCCTAGAAAGGGCGTCCGCCTTAACATTCTTAGTGCCCAGAAGAAAAGAGACCACAAAATTAAAACGCGTGAAAAGCAAGGCCCACCTAGCCTGTTTAGGATTCAAGCGTTTGGCTGATTCAAGATAAATCAAGTTCTTGTGGTCGGTGAGGACCACAACTTGATGTCTAGCTCCCTCCAACCAGTGTCTCCACTCTTCAAATGCCCATTTCATGGCCAACAATTCCCGATTCCCCACGTCATAGTTACACTCAGATGGGGAGAATTTTTGAGAAAAGAAAGCACAGGGATTCATCTTAGAAGACACTGGATCTTTTTGGGACAAAACGGCTCCTGCACCAATCTCAGAAGCATCTACCTCCACGTGAAATGGGAGTGAGACATCAGGTTGCCGTAGAACCGGAGCAGAAATCTCCGCTTAAGCTCCTGAAATGCCGAGACTGCCTCTGGAGACCAATTCACCAGATCAGCGCCCTTTTTGGTCAAATCAGTCAGTGGTTTAACAATACCAGAAAAATTACTTCTTAATTTACGGTAGAAATTAGCAAAACCCAAAAACTTCTGGAGAGCCTTCAAAGAAGTGAGCTGAACCCAATCATAAATGGCCTGTATCTTGGCCGGGTCCATTTCAGTAGCAGATGGGGACAAAATGAATCCCAAAAATGAAATCCTCTGTACACCAAAGAGGCACTTTGATCCCTTAACATACAGAGAATTTTCCCTCAAAATCCGGAACACAGTCCGGACATGTTCCACATGAGAATCCCAATCACTGGAAAAGATCAAAATATCATCCAGATAAATGATCAAAAACTTATCCACAAAGTCCCAGAAAATATCATTCATAAAAGATTGGAAGACAGATGGGGCATTAGTGAGCCCAAAAGGCATCACCAGGTACTCAAAATGTCCCTTCGGAGTATTAAACGCTGTCTTCCATTCATCCCCATGCTTGATGCGAATAAGATTATACGCCCCCCTGAGGTCAAGCTTGGTAAACCAACAGGCACTTTTAACTCTGGAAAATAAATCAGAAATCAGGGGTAATGGGTACTGATATTCAACAGTGATTTTGTTAAGGGAACGATAGTCAATACTTGGCCTTAATGAACCATCTTTCTTGGCCACAAAAAAAACCCCAGCACCTAAAGGTGAAGAGGATGGTCTAATATGACCCTTCTCCAATGACTACTTGATATAAGATTGCATAGCATCATGTTCAGGTACCGAAAAGTTGAAAAGACGACCCTTGGGAATTTTACATCCGGGCATTAACTCACTTGCACAGTCATAACTCCTATGAAGAGGCAAAGACGCAGACTTACTCTCACTAAATACATCAGAAAAATCAGCCAAATAGTCAGGAATATCATGAGACTGGGGAGAGGTGGAGAAAAAAGGAGTGTCACTAAGAACACATTGACAAGCACAACTCACCACTGACACAGATTTCCAGTCCAAAACAGGATTATGAGTTTGCAACCAAGGAAAACCCAGAACAATAGTATCATGCTAATTATGCAACACAAAAAATTTACAATTTTCTTGGTGGTCCGGGGCGACCTGCATTGTCACCTGGGTCCAAAACTGGGGTTTATTCTCCGCCAAAGGAGTAGCATCAATACCCCTCAAAGGGATAGGAGTCCGCAGGGGCATCATGGGAAAACCACAATGTTTAGCAAAGTCCAAATCCATCAGATTCAAAGCTGCTCCTGAATCTACAAGGCTGTACACTGCCCACCGCAAATGTGTGAGCAAAACGCTTTTCTTGTATAGGGCAGACAGGAATAGTATGAGAGGCGTCCCCATAGAAAAAACACAGCTTATTACGCCTTCTAAACTCCTGATATTGCGCCCTAGACAAAACCCTATCACATTGCATGGGTTCAGACGTTTGTTCGAAAGGCGGCAACGCCTCTTGTGTAGTTTTACATTCACGTAAACGCCGATCAATTTGAATGGCCAATGACATAGAGTCGTCTAGACCAGAGGGAACAGGAAATCCCACCATAAAATCTTTTACGGTTTCTGCCAAACCCTTCCGAAACAGAGCTGTTAGGGCATCGTCATTTCATTTAGTAAGGATCGCCCACTTTCGGAATTTTTGACAATATAACTCTGCAGACTCCTGACCCTGGTTCAATGCCAATAAGGTTTTCTCAGCTTGCTCAATAGCATTAGGTTCATCATACAACAACCCCAAGGCTTGAAAAAACGCATCCACATTAGCCAGAATAGGATCTCCGGGTGTCAAAGAAAAGGCCCAATCCTGGGGATCGCCGTGCAGCAGGGAAATGACAATTTTAACCTGCTGCACAGAGCTCCCCGATGAGTTAGTTTTCAAGGCAAAAAATAGTTGACAATTATTCTTGAAATTCAAAAATTGATACCGATCCCCAGAAAGCACATCAGGAGTAGGGATTTTTGGTTCAACAGCAGATGATTGAGTGAGATAGGCAGAAATTCCCTGCACTTCAGCAGCGAGCTGCTCAACACAATCAGACAATTGCTTAGTCTCCATTTAGAGAAAAAAAAACTCTCCGCCTGCAGCCCCAGAAAAATAAGAGGAAAAAATATATAAACAAAATTCTGACACTTTTTTTTTTTTAAATTTTTTATTAAATTCTTTCCTTCTTTAGAGTACCCTAGAGTCTACAGTTAGGCTGGTGATTCTGTTATGAATAGCCACAGAAAACCAGAGAGGTTTGTAACTAAGCGGATTGCAGACCTCTGATCCTATCCACACAACTAGCAGTAGTCGTGGAGCGTACCTACGATGATCCTAGATGCTTTGGCACAGCCGGAGAGCTAACTAAGCCTAAAGCAAGAAAGGGGAAATCTAAACTGCCCCAGAGCAGACCCCAAAGGAATAGATAGCCCCCAAACATATATTGTCGGTAAGACAAGATGAAAACACAAGCGCAGGCAGGAAAATAGTTTGAGCAAATGATGGGGCCCACACTGACTAGACAGGACAGGAAAGGAAAGACACTGTCTGCAATCACGCAAAAAACCCTGCAAAAAGTCCAACACGTCTGATGCACAAAAACACTGAAGTCGCACGACTTCGCCCCCAACTATATCAGCACTCTGGTATATTCTGAAAGCAGAGCAAAAAGAGACCAATCTAACAGGGGACAAAACAAACTGGCACAAGCAGTAACATATGGGCGGTGATTCAGCACAGCCCCAGCCGGAGCTGGTTGACCCGCACAAAGCAGAGATAGACAAAACCAGATCAAATGCAAACAGAATAGCAAATGAACCACTTAGCTGAACATGCAGGGACAGAGCTGGAGACATCAGATCTCAGGAGGAACAGGACGAAAATCACCAGCAGGGATAGAGGGAGTCGGCTGTCTTAAATCCCAATCTGAAACCACAGATCTCCAATCGTCATCCTCATTATCAGATGGCAAGCCTCTGTCAATCAGATTAGCTCCATTACCTCCAGTAACCACCAGAGGGAGCCCAGAAAGAGAACTCGCAACCCCTCTGTCAATCTGACCAGCTCCACTACCTTCAGTAATAACCAGAGGGAGGCCAGAAAGCGAATTCACAACAGGCCCCCATGCCTGATTACATGAAAATTCCTGCTGCAGGTCAGAAAGGGGAGCTTCCTTATAAATTCTGGCCAGCAGATTGGGTTAGTGAGTCAGCAAGAAGTCAGCTGAGAGAGTAAACAGGGAGTTGTCATGGAGACGAGAGCAGCTGAGCTGATGACAAGACAGTTAAGCCTGAGGTAAATGATCTTTCTGGAAGATCCAGTCAGTTGGTGACTGGGAGTTGATCTGTGAAGAGAGAAAGGGGGAGTGGAGACAAGAGGCTCTGTGGAAGCTAAAATTGCATATAGCTAACCCCAGAGCAAAGCGCTGATAAAGAAAAAGGATGCCAGAGTCCTAAGCTGAACAGGAGCTGTATGCCCTGACCACCGAATCTGTTAGTACAGACATTGAACACCTGAAGGCACGGCAGCAGATCAAGAGCCCGGGTCTGATGGTGAAAAGGACAGTACCTGTGATATAGGCTCACGCTGTCAGCCATACAGGTTAGAAACCATCACGCAAGAGAGGGTCACAGCTTAGTTACAAACAGCAGGGACCCGAAAGCAAAGCGCAGAAGGAAGGTCCCAAACCCCATCTGGCAGGGTGGATCCTTTGAATGCCTCCAGGCGAGCCGGACTCAATCCATCACCTGTATGTGGTACCCTGGATTGCAACGACTTGCAAGTAAAAGGTAAAGAAACCTGCACCTTTCTGTGTCCTTCTCTTATTTCTCTGCACCCCAATGTTCACTGCCATCTGAATGATTAATCAAATATTTTTGCCCTGGGGCCCCCGCTCTACCCGTGGGGAACTGAACTATTCTTTGCTGTGTCACCATTAGCCCCACAGGACCAAAACTGCAGCGTCGGCCACTCATTGCCGAACACCACGGGTGGCGTCACACTTAAATATCACACAACTTTCCTCTATTTTATTACTGGATTTCCAGGGCCTCGGACTGGGTCACTGCCACCGTTACATCCCCCATTGAAGTCAACGGGCCCAGTACCGAGTAACCTAAGGCCCTGCGGGGCGCTCCACCAACACAAAGTGACCAATTGTCCAGAAGTCATATACCGTATATACTCGTGTATAAGCTGAGATTTTCAGCACATTTTTTGTGCTGAAAATGCCCCCTTGGCTTATACACGAGTCATTGTGCAGAAACCAGGGGGGAGGGGGAGCAGTGGCAGGAGCTGATGGCTGGGACATCATACTCACCCTGCTGTGCCATTGCTGAACGTACCCTTCATCCTCCGTTGTCCCAGGGCTGGCAGTTTCTTCCTGTGTTGAGCGGTCACATGGTACTGCTCAATAAGGTCATGAATATGGATGCAACTCCGCTCCCATAGAAATGGCGTCCATATTCATGACTTTAATGAGCGGTACCACATGACCGCTCAACACAGGAAGAAGCTGCCGCACCAGGACAATGGAGGATGCAGGGGACAATCAGCAATGGTGCAGCAGGGTGAGTATGATGGGGGGAGCACAGAGCAGGATGAGGGAAGCATGGACGAGGACTGGGGGAGTACAGAGCAGGACGGGGGAGGCACGGGGGAGGACGGGGGAGCACAGAGCAGGATGGCGGAAGCATGGGGAGGATGGGGGAAGCACAGAGGAGGATGGGGGAAGCACGGAGGAGGATGGGGGAAGCACGGGGAGCATGGAGCAGGATGGGGGAGCACGGAGGAGCACAGAGGGGAATGGGGGAACACAGAGGAGGATGAAGGAAGCACAGAGGAGCATGGAGGAGGATGGGGGGAGCACAGAGGAGGAGGATGGGGGGAGCACAGAGGAGGATGAGGGGAGCACTGAGGAGCATGGACAAGGACGGGGGGCACTGAGGAGCATGGAGGAGGATGGGGAGAACAGAGGAGAATCGGGGAGCACTGGGGAGCATGGAGGACGATGGGGGAGCACAGAGGAGGATGGGGGAGCACTGAGGAGTATGAAGGAGGACGGGGGAGAACTGCGGAGGACAGAGGAGGACAGGGAGCTGAGCCATACATAGAAGGATGGGATGGGGGAGCTGAGTCATGCATACTGGGAGGGGGGAGAGCCACACAGAGCAGGACAGGGATGAGGGGTCAATGTACACCTGGCTTATACTCGAGTCACTAAGCTTACCCTGTTTTCCGTGGCAAAATTAGGGGTCTCGGCTTATACTAGGGTCGGCTTATACTCAAGTATATACGGTAATTAGTAAATTGAGTCCACCTGTGCTTAATTTATTCTCACTATAATTACAGTTGTTCAGTAAAGGCTGCAGAGGTTTGTTTGAGAATATTAGAGATCAAACAGCATCATGACAACAAAGGGACATGCCAAGCAGGTCAGGGATAAAATTGTGAAAAACAGTAAGTAAGGGTTATGTGTGGTAGATTGGCTCACTTGGCTTCACGTATAGGTAGACTCAGGAACACTCTTTTTAAAGCTTCCACTGGTTTATTATAAAGTACTGCATAAGCCAGTGAAAAGTTAGCAAAACAAACTCAGCTTTCCTAACCTAACAAGAAAGCAAAAATGTATAGCACAGGTCTTGTTGCTACGGTAGTATGCCCACTTTAGGAACAAACAACTTCAGCCACCAAACAGGAAAATCTATACAGAGCATCTACGTTACATTCAGCTTCCTAGGCCTGTGTTCCACATGAAAGTTGAAATCTGTAGCCCTGAGTTTCAACTTTTGGAAAGCCATCTCTGCTTAATGAGGCCATTAGGGCATAAACATATTGATGCCCTTAAGAAGGCCTGTCAGGTTTGCTGCTATCTTGGTGAAATTCGAGATAAACCGCAGATAGTATCCCACAATTCCCAAAAATGCATGAATCTGTTTCTTGGAGACCAATTGCGGACAATATTGGATTGCCTCTTACCTTAATTCACTTAAGGCTTTATTCCTCCTTTTCTAATGATGTAGCGCAAGAGTTTTACCTTCTCTTTACCCATGGAACACGTCTTTGAGTTCATGGTAAACTCCACTCTCCTCAGTGCATCCACCATGGTCTGGACCTTCAGCAGATGATTTTATCAATCCGGGCTGAATATCACAATATCATCAAGGTAAGCTGCAGCATACTTTTTATGAGGGGCTAAGATCTGGTCCATGACCCTCTAGAAGGTCGCTGGGGCTCCTTGCAGCCTGAACTGAATTGTGGTATATCGTAAGCAAGTTTCAGGTCTGAAAAGGCCAACTACTCATAAGCACATTGAGAGAGAAGGATTAACCAGTAACCTCTCATTAGGTCCAGAGACGTGATTAGTGTTGAGCATTCCGATACTGCAAATATCGGGTATCGGCCAATATTCACTGTATCGGAATTCCGATACCGAGTACCGATATTTTTTCAATATCGATTACCGGAATCGGAAGTTCCGATAATGCAATGAGCCACTGTTGTGGCTGTGATTGGCTGGTGAAATGATGTCATCATGATGCGTGGTCTGTGCGCATCATGATGCGCGGTCTGTGCTGACTGCGGGGGGTCTGTACGGACCTGCTGGGGGTCTGTGCCGGCTGCCGGGGGTCTGTACGGGCTGCCGGGGGTCTGTACGGGCCTGCCGGGGGCCTGTGCCGGCTGCCGGGGGTCTGTACGGGCCTGCCGGGGGTCTGTGCTGGCTGTCGGGGGTCTGTATGGGCCTGCCGGGGGCCTGTGCCGGCTGCCGGGGGTCTGTATGGGCCTGCCGGGGGCCTGTGCCGGCTGCCGGGGGTCTGTACGTGCCTGACGGGGGCCTGTGCCAGCTGCCGGGGGTCTGTACGGGCCTGCCGGGGGTCTGTGCGGGCCTGCCGGGGGTCTTGTGCGTGTGCAGGCATGCCTGTTACAATGACAGTGATTGACACATTAGCCAATGATGGGACAGTAGTAGTCCCATCATCCGGCTAATGTGTTGAATGTAAAAAAAAATAATACTACATACATACTACATATATAAAACATTCATACAACATACATACATCATACATACTACATACATACTACATATATACTACATTCATACAACATACATACATACTACATATATACTACATTCATACAACATACATAGATACTACATACATATATACTACATTCATACAACATACATACTACATACATATGTTGACTCATATTCAGTCTGTGATCTATTAGTATACCCAAGTCTTTTTCACATGTGCTGTCACTTAGCCCTATTCCTCCCATTCTATATATGCTTTTTTCATTTTTATTGCCCAGATGTAGTACTTTGCATTTCTCCCTGTTAAAAACCATTCTGTTAGTTGCTGCCCACTTCTCCAGTTTATTTAAATCTTTTTGAATCCTCTCTCTCTCTTCTCTAGTATTAGCTATCCCTCCTAGCTTTGTGTCATCAGCAAATTTAATCAGTTTACCCTCAATTCCTTCATCTAAATCGTTGATAAAGATGTTGAACAATACAGGGCCCAGGACAGAGCCCTGTGGTACCCCACTTGAGACATTCTTCCAACTGGATGTGCAGCCATTTACGACCACTCTTTGGGTCCGATCACTAAGCCAGTTATGAATCCACCTAACAGTTGCCTTGTCCATTCCATACTTAGTCATTTTTTCAATAAGGATTGTATGAGAGACTTTGTCAAATGCTTTGCTGAAGTCAAGATATACTATATCTACAGCATTTCCTTGATCCACCCAATCAGTGATACCGTCATAGAAGGAAATTAAGTTAGTCTGACATGACTTATTAGTTACAAACCCATGCTGACTCTGTTTAATCACTTCATTCTTATCCAGGTATTGACATACATGTTGTTTAATAATTTGTTCAAAGATCTTTCCTGGTATAGAAGTCAGACTCACCGGCCTATAGTTGCCTGGGTCCACCTTCTTCCCCTTTTTGAAGATAGGAACAACATTTGCTCTTCTCCAGTCTTCTGGCACTTCTCCTGTTCTCCAAGAATTTTCAAAGATTATGGAGAGGGGTTCAAAAATTTCTTCTGCTATCTCCTTCAGTACTCTGGGGTGTAATTCATCTGGACCTGGAGACTTGAATTCACTTAGGTTAGCTAAGTGTTTCCTCACTATCTTTCTGTTTATAGATATCCTGGATTCTTCTATTCCCTTAATAGGACAGTGAATAACAGTTGATGTTACATTTCCTTTCTGAGAGAAAACAGATGCAAAATAGGAATTTAAAAGTTCAGACTTCTCAACATCCTGTCTTACCATTTCTTCATTTTCATCCTGTAAAAATCCTATAGCATCTTTGACTTTTCTTTTACTTTTGACATATCCCCAAAATCCTTTATTATTGCTTTTGACATCTCTTGCAAGCCTCAATTCATTTTCAGCTTTAGATAATCTGATTTGTGCCCTGCAGGTTCTGCAGACTGCATTATATTCTTCTTTTGATATGCCTCCCTCTTTCCATTTTATAAACATTTTTTTCTTCCTTTTTAGCATGTGCTTAAGTTCTGTGTTCATCCATCCTGGTTTCCTTAAATGCTTCCTATTCTTCCCTCTTTTCGGAATTGTTAACAACTGTGCTTTGAGAATTTCATTTTTCAAGATTTCCCATCCCTCCTGGACATTTTTGTCTTTTAGGATATCCAGCCATTGGATCCCTCCAATTCTCTTTCTGAATCCCTTAAAATCTGCCTTTCTGAAATCTAACCTTGACGTCTGAGTCTTCACAGGTCTTCCGCCTCTAGTTATCCAAAATTCTAAAATAGCATGGTCGCTACCTCCTAGGGTCCCAGCCACTTTTACCTCCTCAACCATTTCCTCCCTGTTTATAAGGATTAGATCCAAGGTAGCAGTTCCCCTTGTTTTCTCCCTTACCTTTTGGAAGATAAAGTTGTCAGCAAGAGAGGATAAGAATTTCCTTGACCTGTTAGTTTTGCCTGAGAGAGATTCCCAACAAATGTCTGGATAGTTGAAATCTCCCATGACAACTATATCATATTTTTTGGAGAACTTGGCCATTTGATGCATAAAGAGTTCATCCATATCTTTAGCTTGCACAGGCGGCCTGTAGTAAATGCCTACAATGGTGTCCTTTCCATTGTTGTGTCCTTGTATTCTTACCCAAACAGTTTCCACAGAACTCCCAGTCTCTGAAGCTTCAATCTCTGTGCAGATATACGTGTTTCTAACATACAATGCGACACCCCCTCCTCGTTTATCAAGTCTGTTTCTTGCAAATAAGTTGTATCCTTCTAGTCTTGTATTCCAATCATGTGTATTGTCCCACCAAGTTTCAGTGATTCCAATGACATCATATTTCTTTTCCTGTGTTAGTAGTTCCAATTCACCTTGTTTGTTGCCCATGCTTTGTGCATTAGTATAGAAACATTTTAGTTTGTGATTGGTTTCTCTTTCTCCAATATTTTTATTAATTAGATTCTTTCGTCTTTGTTCTTCCTTTCCACTTCTAATAGCAGAGTTCTCAATAGCATTTGTCAGGTGTATGGCTTTTTCTGGTCTTTTGCTTCCCTTCCCATGTTGTTCTAGTTTAAAGCTCTCCTTAGAAGTGTAGCAAGGCGACTTCCAAATACATGCTTTCCAGTCTTTGTAAGGTGCACCCCATCTCTAGCAAGTAGTCCATCGTATAAGTAGTTCACTCTGTGATCCAGAAATCCAAATCGTTGCTGACGGCACCATCGACGTAGCCAGTTGTTCACCTGCAGAATCTTATTCCACCTCCTTGTTCCATGGCCATCCACTGGGAGGATGGAAGAGAAGACCACCTGCGCTCCCAGTTCTTTCACTTTCTTGCCTAAGTCTTCAAAGTCTCTGCAGATGGTTTCCAGGTCGTTTCTTGCGGTGTCATTTGTCCCCACATGTAGTAGCAGGAATGGGTAGTCATCTGTAGGTCTGAAGAGTCCTGCTATCCTGTCAGACACATCTTTAATTTTTGCACCTGGAAGACAGCACATTTCTCTTGAAGTTATATCCGGTCTGCAGATAGCGGCCTCTGTTCCTCTCAACAGGGAATCCCCCATGACCACCACTCTCCGTTTCTTCTTCACAACATTTTTCTTTCTCCATCCAGGAGGACTCTGAAGACGTACAAGGTTGCTGTTTGTTGGCAAAGTCTTATCCTGATGTATTCCTTCATCGTTTTCCTGCGTGAGAGCCTGGTACTGGTTTCTGAGCAGTATGGGTGCTGACTGCCTCCTGATCCTCCTGCTTCTCTGGGTCACATGTCTCCATTCCTCTGTTTCTTCAGGTGCACTTCGAATTTCTTCTCTTTCTGTAACATGAAGAGATAATTCTGCTCTGTCCAAGAACTCTTCACCTTCCTTAATGATCTTCAACGTAGCTAACCTCTCTTCGAGATTTTGCAACTTTTCCTCCAACAGGGACACAAGCTTGCATTTGTGGCATGTGAAGTTTGGCTTTTCCACTGGTAAATCTGTGAACATGTAGCAAGAAATGCAGCTCACCAAATGGCTCCTGGCCTCTTCCATCTTGAGATTTCTTAAAAATGATGAAAGATGAGCCAAAATGTCGGCGCGCGGTTTTTCCGATTTCCTCTTTTCAGCTGCAACGGCCAAAACCCAGTGATCGTTGAACTCGCGGAGACTCTTCACTTATCCCAGTAGGCACTGGGAATATGCAAATGATCTCCTCAAGACTCTTCCACTGGAGCAAGTTCAGAAAAGAGCGACCAGAATGGTGACCGGTCTGCAAACCCTGTCTTATGAGGAAAGGTTGCAGGATTTGGGAATGTTTAGTTTGCAAAAGAGAAGACTGAGAGGAGACTTAATAGCTGTCTACAAATATCTAAAGGGCTGTCACATTGTAGAAGGATCAACTTTATTCTCATTTGCACAAGGAAAGACTAGAAGCAATGGGATGAAACTGAATGGGAGGAGACACAGATTAGATATTAGAAAAAACTTTTTGACAGTTAGAGTGATCAATGAGTGGAACAGGCTGCCACGAGAAGTGGTGAGTTCTCCTTCAATGGAAGTCTTCAAACAGAGGCTGGACAGACATCTGACTGGGATGATTTAGCGAATCCTGCTTTGAGCAGGGGGTTGGACCAGATGGCCCAGGAGGTCCCTTCCAACTCTACGATTCTATGATTCTATATATACTACATTCATACAACATACATACATACTACATACATATATACTACATTCATACAACATACATACATACTACATACTTATGACATACATACAACATACATACAACATGCTACAGACATACAACATACATACTACATACATACTACATACAACATACATACTACATACAATACATTCATACATTACATACATACTACATATATACTACATTCATACAACATACATACATAGTACATACTACATACATACTACATACAACATGCTGCAGATATACAACAAACATACATACTACATACATACTACATACATTCATACAACATACATACATACTACATACTACATACATACAACATACATACATACTACATTCATACAACATACATACATAATACATACATATATACTACATTCATACAACATACATACATACATACTACATACATATATACTACATTCATACAACATACATACATACTACATACTTACTACATACATACAACATACATACTACATATGTAGTATGTATGTATGTTGTATGAATTTTGTATATATGTAGTATGTATGTATGTATGCTGTATGAATGTAGTATATATGTAGCATGTATGTATATTGTATGAATGTAGTATATATGAAGTATGAATGTAGTATGTAGTATGTATGTATGCTGTATGAATGTAGTATATATGAAGTATGTATGTAGTATGTAGTATGTTGTATATATGTAGTATGTATGTATGTATGTTGTTTGAATGTAGTATATATGTAGCATGTATGTAGTATGTATGTATGCTGTTTGAATGTAGTATATATGAGGTATGTATGTAGTATGTAGTATGTATGTATGTTGTATGAATTTTGTATATATGTAGTATGTATGTAGTATGTATGTATGTTGTATGAATGTAGTATATATGTAGTATGTATGTATGCTGTATGAATGTAGTATATATGAAGTATGTATGTAGTATTTATGTATATTGTATGAATGCTGTATATATGTAGTATGTATGTAGTATGTACGTATGTTGTATGAATGCTGTATATATGTTGTATGTATGTAGTATGTATTTTTTTCTTTTTTTTTTACATTCAACACATTAGCCGGATGATGGGACTACTACTGCACAGACCCCCGGCAGGCCCGCACAGACCCCCGGCAGCCGGCACAGACCCCCGGCAGTCCGCACAGACCCCCGGCAGCCGGCACAGACCCCCGGCAGGCCCGCAAAGACCCCCGGCAGTCCGCACAGACCCCCGACAGGCCCGTACAGACACCCGACAGGCCCGTACAGACCCCGGCAAGCCTGCACAGACCCCGCCCGCACACATAGACATGCACAGTGTCTGCCCACGCACCGCCCACACTCTTCCCCCCTCCCAAACAGACTGTGCAAGTACAGAAAGGGTTTTTTTTAATTCCGATATTTCTGTCCCATTGACTTGAATGGGACTTCCGGTATTGGAATCGGCGATACCCGATACTTTTTGGGTATCGGCCGATCCAATTCGATCAGATATTTCTCAATATTGGACGGTATAGCTCAACACTAGTCATGATGTATCTGTCTGAACCTAACTTCTATATGAGAGCATCGACGTGATGCCTTGGATACTCATCACATTTAGACACCACATTTAGTTTCCTGTGGATGTTGCACAAATGCCACTCTCCACCAGGCTTCCGCACAAGGACAGTAGTGCTGGACTTGCCACTCTTTGACTCCTTGATGACACCCAGGCTAATAATTTTCTTCCCCTCCTTCGAATTCATCTTCGGCTTCGGGGATTCTATATGGCTTTTGGTTCAGCCGCACATGTTGTTCTATCAGGATTCAATGTTCAACAACCTGCAAACATCCTGGCAACTCCAAAAGTGGGTTTGGTTCCACTGAAGCACTTCTTGGCACATGACTGATTAACCCCTTCCAGCACTTTGGTGTGCTGGATCATTTGCTAGATTGTTATCACTGAAGCAAATACACTTAGTTAAACATACATGCCCTTGAGTACTTTGTCACCGACTTTGTCACATAGGTTTTAAAAAACCTCTGAAAATCTTATGGAGCACTGTTCAAACTGTCATTCAAAAATGAAAGACATATGGCACAACTGCAAACCAACCAAGACATTTCTGTCCAACTAAACTGACATACCAAGCAAGGAGAACACTAACTAGAGAAACAGCCAAGAGTCACTCTAGAGGAACTGCAGAGATCCACACCTCAGCTGGGAGAATCTGTCAACAGGTCAACTATTAGTCATATACTCCACCAATCTGGCATTTATGGAAGATTGGCAAAAAGAAAGCCATGTTTGAAAGCAAGCCATATAAAGACCCATTTGCAGTTTTCAAAAATCCATGTAGGGGACAAAGCTAACATGTGCAAGAAGGTCTTCTGGTCAGATGAGATGAAAGAAGAATTTTAGTGGCTAAGTGCAAAATGCTATGTGTGGAGGAAAACTAACACTGCACATCATCCTTTAAGCACCATTCCCACCATCAGACAATGTGGTGGCAACTTCATGCTGTGGGGATGCTTTTCTTCAACAGGAACCGGGAATCTTATCAAAGTTGATAGGAAAATGGATGGAGCTAAATAAATTGCAATCATACAGGAAAACTTGTAAGAGACTGCAAAATACTTGAGACTGGGACGTAGGTTCACCTTCCAGCAAGAAAACAATGTAAAACATACTGCCAGAGTTATATTGGAATCATTTACATCAAAGTATATTCATGTTCTTGAATGTCCCAGTCAAAGTCTAGACATAAATCTCATTGAGAATATGTGTCTGAGCAAAGGGAAGGGGGGCATAGAAGCTATCTCTGACTACAAATCTTTGCTAAACCTGCAAATCATATCAGTTACAATGACGGAATGAATTAGGCTGACAAATCATCACTTTCATTCTTTGTATATTACAAAGTTTTATAATTTTACATAGGCTCATCAATAAGGTTTAGATAATCTTTAGCTAATTGTTATACAAAACTTCTATTAACTATTCTCAGAACATTTCTATTTTTGGTAAAACTTACCAGTCATGTTTATTGAGGTACATTTAGAAAGCTCCTGATCTTGCAAAGGGATCCCAGGAATCAACTGTGCACGGTTATTATGAGCTAGTGAAATACTGATTTGTGGAACCAATGAGGAGGTCAAGCCAATATTGTTGAAATTTGAGTGATCTATAGGAATAAGAAAATTATTAAAATGTTATAAGATTTAAAATGCACTTTTTAAATTAATCTTACTATACCATATTTGTTTCTTAGGTTCCTTGAATGCATTAAATAATAAGCCTAGAGATGTATCTAAAAAAGTAAAACAAGTTTAGTGGTAAAAGGGTCACAATAATATTTCCTTAGTTCAACACATTGAAAACAATGTGATTTTTTTTTGTTTTTGCAATTTTGTTGTACTCCAATTCTTCCAATAGCAATAACTAGCCATAGTCTGTCTTTTGACAAGATTTAGTTTTGCATGACACCATTCATTTTACAGTACTAGAAATTGGAAACAAAATTCCAAGGGAGGTGAAATTGTCAAATAAAATACAATCCTGACATTTTTTTTTAAGTTTTATTTTTATAGCAATTATTGTGTGGTAAAAATGATCTGGTATTATGATTCACCGCATTAATTCAATTACGGCAATACTAAATTTGTCTTTTTATTATTTAATAGATGATAAAAAAAATTGGGATTTGCAAAAAATATAAAAATGTATGTTTGTGTTGCCATTTACAGAGAATAGTAACTTTTTCCATTGATGTACTTGTGTGAGGACTTGATTTTGTGGTGAGCTGACATTTTTACTGGTACTATTTTGGGATAGGTACAACATTTTTGTAACGAATGGAAGCGGAGGCAGATATGGTGGAGTTCACATTCGTTTTTTATTTTTAAAGTGGAACCTCGGGACCACGGTCCGGGGGGCTCCAAAGGGGGCGTAACTAGTGAGCCCCGGGTACCTGTAGTAAAGTCCCTCAGACAGGACCAGAATGGAATACCCGGGGGACACAGGTGCCACCTCCAGTTAGACACCGGACACGTGGCAGCTGTCCCAGCGGGACCAAAAGGAATAACAGAAATAATAGCAGAGTCCGTAATGAAGCAGGCCCTGGATCCAGATAGTTGGCAGATAAAGAGCAAAAAACAAAATAAACAATCACATAGTCGATATTATATGCAAAAATAAAAAATCATTTTATTAGTGAATACAATTACAGGTAAAGGTAACGAACACCAGATGTGTTAGCTGCTCAAACAACGGGACGCCAGAGTGGTGACTGAAAAACCCCACAAAATATAGCAAAATATTTAATGGTAAATGCCAAGATAACTTAATACATATTCCCCCTGGAGCGAATCCCCAAAAATAGATTAATATGGCATAAAGTCACTTAAGTTATTGCCCAAGATATACATAGGAATATGATTTAGAAATCTCTTACTACCACCAGCATAAACATGTTCCTATATACACTCACTGGCCACTTTATTAGGTACACCATGCTAGTAACGGGTTGGACCCCCTTTTGCCTTCAGAACTGCCTCAATTCTTCGTGGCAGAGATTCAACAAGGTGCTGGAAGCATTCCTCAGAGATTTTGGACCATATTGACATGATGGCATCACACAGTTGGCGCAGATTTGTCGGCTGCACATCCCTGATGCGAATCTCCCGTTCCACCACATCCCAAAGATGCTCTATTGGACTGAGATCTGGTGACTGAGGAGGCCATTTGAGTACAGTGAACTCATTGTCATGTTCAAGAAACCAATCTGAGATGATTCGAGCTTTATGACATGGCGCATTATCCTGCTGAAAGTAGCCATCAGATGCCTGTTCTTAGCTGAGAGGAGTGGTACCCAGTGTGGTCTTCTGCTGCTGTAGCCCATCTGCCTCAAAGTTCGACGCACTGTGCGTTCAGAGATGCTCTTCTGCCTACCTTGGTTGTAACGGGTGGCAATTTGAGTCACTGTTGCCTTTCTATCAGCTCGAACCAGTATGCCCATTCTCCTCTGACCTCTGGCATCAACAAGGCATTTCCGGCCACAGAACTGCCGCTCACTGGATTTTTTTTCTTTTTCGGACCATTCTCTGTAAACCCTAGAGATGGTTGTGCGTGAAAATCCCAGTAGATCAGCAGTTTCTGAAATACTCAGACCAGCCCTTCTGGCACCAACAATCATGCCACGTTCAAAGGCACTCAAATCACCTTTCTTCCCCATACTGATGCTCGGTTTGAACTGCAGGAGATTGTCTTGACCATGTCTACATGCCTAAATGCACTGAGTTGCCGCCATGTGATTGGCTGATTAGAAATTAAGTCTTAACACACAGTTGGACAGGTGTACCTAATAAAGTGGCCAGTGAGTGTATATAGACTCAATAGAAAAATGCACATACCAGTAAATCTCACACTAGTTAACCGGGAGGCCCAGAGGAGCAATGAGGGCTTGATCAGCACACAGGCGTCACCCCAACGAGTGTTTCAGCAAAGCCTTTGTCAGGGGGCATACTGTGCAGTATAGTGAAGGGTTTAAAAAGGGAGCCGGAACCAATCGGACTCAAACCAGAAGTGCTTCGATGAATTAGCATGTTGCCAGGGCAACATCCACAGCCGGCGCTCTCACAGCATCAACCTGGAATATGCCAGGAATTTCCACACGGCAATCTCATACCGGGGGCACAGGATAAAGACAGCACGGAGTGGAGCCCGATAAATGACATAATATGTGACGCCAGACAACCGTATCGGACGCATGCGCATTCGAGATCACCCCCATGAAAGGCTGCATCCACATCAGGGGAGGGAGGAGCAGAGCCACAGGTCATGTGACACGGTAACATACCCGCCCTTAGAGACGCCGAGAACAGTCAGACATGAGGGACAAGAAGTACATGCGTACCAGGCTACCGGTACAAAGTCCATAATGGCAACAAAAATGCACATATATATGAACATAGAAGCCACAATATTAAGCTGAGTATTAAGGCTAAAAAAAGGCAGTATCTAGAGCACAGATGAACCAAGTAGCATAGACACAGAATTAACTGTAGCATATATATAAGTAAATATAGCTGGCCTTAGTAACATCATATGAGCCGCAACAATTCATAAAAAATAATAATAATGCAATACATATAGAGGCTTTATATCTACACATATACTGTATATAGAATGTTAATAAGTATAGATGATTCTAAAACAGCCAATTACCAGCAGTATGACTAGTCACATATAATGCAAATGTAATATAAAGCATTGACAATCAACCAATATAACATTTATTAATTATACACATACAGTGGGGAAAAAAAGTATTTAGTCAGTCAGCAATAGTGCAAGTTCCACCACTTAAAAAGATGAGAGGCGTCTGTAATTTACATCATAGGTAGACCTCAACTATGGGAGACAAACTGAGAAAAAAAATTCCAGAAAATCACATTGTCTGTTTTTTTTTCATTTTATTTGCATATTATGGTGGAAAATAAGTATTTGGTCAGAAACAAGCAATCAAGATTTCTGGCTCTCACAGACCTGTAACTTCTTCTTTAAGAGTCTCCTCTTTCCTCCACTCATTACCTGTAGTAATGGCACCTGTTTAAACTTGTTATCAGTATAAAAAGACACCTGTGCACACCCTCAAACAGTCTGACTCCAAACTCCACTATGGTGAAGACCAAAGAGCTGTCAAAGGACACCAGAAACAAAATTGTAGCCCTGCACCAGGCTGGGAAGACTGAATCTGCAATAGCCAACCAGCTTGGAGTGAAGAAATCAACTGTGGGAGCAATAATTAGAAAATGGAAGACATACAAGACCACTGATAATCTCCCTCGATCTGGTGCTCCACGCAAAATCCCACCCCGTGGGGTCAGAATGATCACAAGAACGATGAGCAAAAATCCCAGAACCACGCGGGGGGACCTAGTGAATGAACTGCAGAGAGCTGGGACCAATGTAACAAGGCCTACCATAAGTAACACACTACGCCACCATGGACTCAGATCCTGCAGTGCCAGACGTGTCCCACTGCTTAAGCCTGTACATGTCCGAGCCCGTCTGAAGTTTGCTAGAGAGCATTTGGATGATCCAGAGGAGTTTTGGGAGAATGTCCTATGGTCTGATGAAACCAAACTGGAACTGTTTGGTAGAAACACAACTTGTCGTGTTTGGAGGAAAAAGAATACTGAGTTGCATCCATCAAACACCATACCTACTGTAAAGCATGGTGGTGGAAACATCATGCTTTGGGGCTGTTTCTCTGCAAAGGGGCCGGGACGACTGATCCGGGTACATGAAAGAATGAATGGGGCCATGTATCGTGAGATTTTGAGTGCAAACCTCCTTCCATCAGCAAGGGCATTGAAGATGAAACGTGGCTGGGTCTTTCAACATGACAATGATCCAAAGCACACCGCCAGGGCAACGAAGGAGTGGCTTCGTAAGAAGCATTTCAAGGTCCTGGAGTGGCCTAGCCAGTCTCCAGATCTCAACCCTATAGAAAACCTTTGGAGGGAGTTGAAAGTCTGTGTTGCCAAGCGAAAAGCCAAAAACATCACTGCTCTAGAGGAGATCTGCATGGAGGAATGGGCCAACATACCAACAACAGTGTGTGGCAACCTTGTGAAGACTTACAGAAAACGTTTGACCTCTGTCATTGCCAACAAAGGATATATCACAAAGTATTGAGCTGAAATTTTGTTTCTGACCAAATACTTATTTTCCACCATAATATGCAAATAAAATGAAAAAAAAACAGACAATGTGATTTTCTGGATTTTTTTTTCTCAGTTTGTCTCCCATAGTTGAGGTCTACCTATGATGTAAATTACAGACGCCTCTCATCTTTTTAAGTGGTGGAACTTGCACTATTGCTGACTGACTAAATACTTTTTTTCCCCACTGTAACTAGCATATATCATAACAAGAATATATAAATGACGCAAAGGCAATTAGTCTTCATAGAACTCATCATTCGAAGAATGTAGACCGGAATAGAGGCCGAAAGAGAACTGGTGACCCTAAAGTGTGAAACAGATATATTAAAATCATTAAAAAATAAAAATTAAAAACAAAAGCTGACATAGACACAGATGGAATTTGACTCAAAACAGCCGTACAGAGTCACAAAAATGGAACAAAACTAATCTGCTTGTTCAATCCCTTAGGATGTAAGGTATTCAAGGTCCAGTTCCAACAGGACTCTAGCTGGGCCAATCTCTGCGACATCTGAACCAAACTTCTATAACCTAACTTCAGCCAGAAGTGCCACGGGATGGTTTTAAGGGTGGATGCATCCTTGTGGTCAATGGCCACCATAATCCCCAAAACATGTTTCCTAACACATACTTTAAAAGGACGTGTGGTTAAACCGATATATATAAGTCCACAGGGACATGTGGCAAAATACACAACATTATGAGTATTGCAGGTAATGTGTTTCTCAATCTTATATATTTTTGATTTATCGGCATTATGAAAGGTATTACATCTTTCTATGTTCGGGCAGGCAACACATCGACCACAAGGGGTGCATCCACCCCTAAGGACACCAGTGTCTAAAAACATTGGCTTAGGATTACCTATATAGTGACTTCTTACCAAGAGGTTACGCAAGTTCTTGGCACGCCTAGTGGAAATGGCTGGTCTCTCAGTGATGTATTTAGAAAGAACCAGATCGGCCCTAAGAATGGGCCATGATTTTGTCAAAACTTGTCTTACACGAGCAGATTGAGCATGGTAATCTGTGACAAACCTCACTTTGTCGTCTATCTGTCTGGTCTCTGATTTACATAATAGATCATGACGTGAGGAATGTTTTTCGCGGTTATAAGCACGTTTCACCATACGGTGACTATAACCACTTTGATAAAATCTCTGCTTGAGATCCTCTGACCTGAATCTCAAAATCTATGTCCGTGGAACAAATTCTACGGAGGCGAAGAAATTGTCCTAGGTACGGACTGAATCACGTGTCTCGGATACGCAGAGGAGGCGTGCAGCAATGTATTTGTTGATGTCGATTTTCTGAAGATGTCAGTTTGTATGACATCCATATCATCCCGCTTAAGGGTAACATCCAAAAATTTGACACTATCTGCGTCATATTGGTAGGTAATGCGTATGTTTTGATCATTATCATTCAAAGATTGCATAAATTCCTGCAGAAGATGAACAGGACCCTGCCGGATCAGGAAAATATCATCAATGTACCGTGTCCAGAAAAGGACGCGGTCCATCGACGAGGTCTGATCTGACAGGGAGAGGGCCTTCTCCCACAGCCCCAGGAACAAATTAACATAGGCGGGCGCAAAGGAGGCCCCCATAGCTGTGCCCTGGAGCTGTAGGTAGAAGGACCCCTTAAAGATGAAAAAATTGTGCGTTAGAGTAAACTCCAACATCTCCATTACAAGATTCTGGAAGGTACTAGGGAGACTAGACATACTCAGATAATATTTGATAGCTTTAAGGCCATCAGAATGCCTGATGCTAGTGTACAGTGACTCTATGTCCGCCACTACCATCATGGCTTCTTGGTCAATATGTAAATCATCCACTAGTCTGAGAAACGTCCCCGTATCCTCCAAGAAAGAAGGAAGGCTTTCGACAAAAGGTTGTAGAATCGAGTCAATCCATCGCTTGACATGCTCCAAGAAATTCCCCGCTCCTGAAATAATAGGTCGTCCTGGTGGACATTCACTGTTTTCTCATAGTTGGTAGATAGCTGGCTCCAGTAACCTTGTCACAGTCCTCGGACTCGGATGGCTGTTGGCTGAACGGGATGGCATTTGCACAGATGATTGCTGAGATAGCCAGGGTTATCAGGATACAGATATTCTGTGGAGACAGATGGCATAAGAGAAGGCACAGAGACTGCAAACACAGCGCAGACAGATTAGCAACAGAACCGGATGTAGCAATGATTGATACTTGTTGCTCCGGCGCTCTCCCTATGGAGGAGAGGCCAGAAATAGCAGCCAGTGTGCTGCCATTGGATAATTACCCATGTTAAAAAATGCACGCTGTCCCTTTAAGAAGCTGAGACAGAGGCTGGACAGACATCTGACTGGGATGATTTAGCGAATCCTACTTTGAGCAGGGGGTTGGACCAGATGGCCTAGGAGGTCCCTTCCAACTCTACGATTCTATGATTCTATGATTCTAAGCCAGGGGAGCGCACACGCGTGCCCTAATGGCTTTAGCTGAAGACCTGCCGACGGGATGCCAGGAGGTTGGGAAAGGGGAGAGAACTGAACGCCGGGAAGCAGCAGGGACACACAGGGAGCCGGCTGCTGCACAGGGACAGCGTGCAAAGCATGAGGTGAGTGCCCTGAATGGGGGGCAGTGGCAGACCGGGGCGCAGAGCCAGGACAGGGACCTGGTGTAACAATTTTGATCACTTCATGTTGAATTTATTGCAGAGTTGGGGGTGACTGAAAACTAGCGTCACTTTATGAGTTAATAACTCTGGAATGCTTCAATCTACCCCAACGGTTATGAGATTGTTTTTCATGTCACAATGTACTTCATATTAGTGGTAAATTTTGGTTGATATAATTTATGTTTACTTATATAATTATAGAAAATTTGTCAAAAATTTCTTAACTTTTTACATTTTATGCCATTAAAACAGATAGTCATACCACTCAAAATAATTATAAAAAAACCTTTACCACATGTCTACTTTACATCAGCATCTTTTTCAAAAACTTTTTTTAATTAGAAATATAAAGGGTTAAAAGTTTAACTGCAATTTTTAAATTTTCCACAACAAAATTTACAAAACCTATTTTATTAGGAACCATGTCAGAAAACGCCCAAAATTGACCCCATGATAAAAATTGCACTTAGAAAATGTGTTAATTCTTTATGTGCTTCACAGGAATTAAACTAATGTGGAAGCAAAAGATGAAAACTTTGTTCCACAATACAGTGATTTAACTTCAAATTTTTCATTTTTTACCAGAGAACCAGTCAAAAATAATATTTCAGTTTGTTGTGCAATTTATTTGTAGTACAACAATGACCCATATGTAGTCGGAATCTTCTGTTTGGGCACACGACTGGGCTCTGAAGCAAAGGCGCACTATTTGAATTTTGGAGCTCAATTTTGGCTGGAATAGATTGCTGATGAAGCCATGTCATATTTGAAGGGCCCTGACATGCCAAAACAGCAGAATATCCACAAAAGTGACTCCAATTTGGAAATAGCACTACTTGAGAAATTCATCAAGGAGTATGCTAAGCATAATGTCATGGTCACGCGTGTCTGGATGCAGCGAGTACTGCAAGGCAAACCCATGTGACGCACGTGACCCTCGATACACCGCCTCCAGTGGGGCAAATTTAAATAATAAACACGTGCAGCTGGATACACCGCCTCCAACTGGCGAATTTAAACAATAAGGGAAACCTGGGAAACATTAACAATGGTGGGCCCTGCGATAGGGAATAGGGAAGTGGAGACCTCCTGAGCTCCCCTGAGCCAGTGTCCCTGCACTCCTAACGTTCCCTATGCCGGTTCTGCACCGGGCGCGCAACAGGAACCTAAAAACCCTAGCTCTCCCTGACCTAAACCCTCACTAGGGAATTGGTCGGTGCGGAAACTAATCCCACCACTGCACTAAAACACACATGAGGAAAGATGACAAAACAGGGGAAACACCACTTAGGCTAGTTTCACACTTGCTTTTTTTTGCAGCGCGTTTTTCCCGCAAAAAAACGCATTGAAAAAACGCATACAAACGCATACAGATGCTGCGTTTTTTTCAAGCATTTTTATGAGCATGCATGAAAAAAACGCAGCGTTTTTATGCGTTTGTATGCGTTTTTAGTGCGTTTTTACCGCGTTTGCGTTTTTTTCCAACATTAGGTGGCCCCTCACACTAACCCAAACCATGACTTTACTAACCCTAACCCTAACCCTAACCCTGACCCTAACCCTAACCCTTAACCAAACCATACCCTGATCCTAACCCTGACCCTGACCCTAACCCTAACCCTAACCCTGACCCTGACCCTAACCCTAACCCTAACCCTGACCCTAACCCTAACCCTGACCCTAGCCCTGACCCTAACCCTAACCCTAACCCTGCCCCTAACCCTAACCCTAACCCTTAACCAAACCATACCCTGACCCTAACCCTGACCCTAACCCTAACCCTGACCCAAACCCTAACCCTGACCCTAACCCTAACCCTAACCCTGACCCTGACCCTAACCCTAACCCTAACCCTAACCCTGACCCTGACCCTAACCCTAACCCTGACCCTAACCCTAACCCTGACCCTAACCCTAACCCTGACCCTAACCCTAACCCTGACCCTAACCCTAACCCTTAACCAAACCATACCTTGACCCTAACCCTAACCCTAACCCTGACCCTAACCCTAACCCTAACCCTGACCCTAACCCTAAACCTAACCCTTAACCAAACCATACCCTGATCCTAACCCTAACCCTGACCCTGACCCTAACCCTAACCCTAACCCTAACCCTAAACCCCCTTAACTAACCCTAACTCTAACCCAAACCCCTAAATTCCATTGTCTAAACTAATGGTAAAAAAAAAACGCATGTGCAAAAAAACGCATACATAAGCATGCCAATGCGCACATATGCTCACCATAGACTTATAATGGGTGTCTTGCTATAAAAAAATGCATTGCGCGCGCATGCGTTTTTTTGAGGCAAGTCGGACGCCCAAAAAATGCAACAGGTTGCATTTTGTGCGCCCGAGCGCATACCGCAAAAAAAACGCATGCGCGGAAAAACGCGTACAAACGCATGTGTATGCGCACATAAGCGCATCCCATGCAAAGTATAGGAAAAAAAAACGCATGCGCTATTTAGCGCTAAAATACCGCGAAAAAAACCGCAAGTGTGAAACCAGCCTTAGCTTTGCTCTGTTGCGTAACGCTCCTAGCAACAGAGCCCACCACCTGTGTGCATCTTCTCTTCCACCTGGATCCATCACCATAACTGGATCCTTCACCATAGTGCAGCCTTGGAGCAGAGTCCACCACCAGTTGCAGCTGTCCAGTAACAGAGTCCCAAAGATGAGTTCAGCTCCTGCCCAAAAAGTCAAGCATGCTTGAGTCCAGCTCTCAGCAACCAAGTCCCGCATGCTGAGTGCAACTCTCTCCATAGTCGTCACTCCACCAAGCCATGCAAGCACTTCCTGCTGACACCATAAACTGTGACTCCACCACGCCATGCCAGCCCTTCTTGCAGCCCACCTAGCTGCCACTCGTCCCCTCTGGCTGGGCTGCGCAGGACTCATGTTCAGCAACTTCTTTCACCCAGGCTTCCTTGTGAATGACTAACACACAATATCACCAAACCGTGATTGAACCCACCTGGCTCCCTTTTATAGAGCCTAACACCTGATTTGTAATTGCGTGCACATTAAACCTAAAACTAAGGTGCGATACCACTCACCACCACCGGGCAACTTAGAATGAAACACCACGTGTAATAATTCTAATGGCCACCGGGGGCAATCAACTCCACTTTGGCACCTAGCCAAAGGAAAAAAAGTTCACTTATCCATTTACCTTGTCAGATCCAGCCTGGATCATGACACATATTGAAGTCACTGTAGCAATATTGAACATTGAAATGAAATATTACATTTTTTTCCACAAAAATGTAGCTTTAGCCATGAATTTTTAATTTGCACAAGAGCAAAAGACAAAAAATGAACACCATAATTTGTTGTGAAGTTTTCCGGATTATGACAATACCCCATATATAGTTGGAAACTGCTATTTAGGTACTTGTCAGGGCCTTGAAAGGAAGGCGCACTATTTGAATTTTAAAGCACAATTTTAGATGGAATACATGAAGTACACTATGTCACATTTGAAGTGCCCTTGACATGCCCAAACAGCAGAAACCCCCTACACATGACTTCTTTTTGGAAACTACACCAACCAAGGAAATCATTAAGGTATGTGGTGAGCATCTTGACCACACTAGTATTTCACCGAATTTAATAATATTATCATTATCATTATCACAAGGGTAACTGGAAACTTATTGCGGAGACCATGTCACATGTGAAGAGCCCCCGAAGTACCAAAATGGCAGAAAACCCACAATGGTGACCCCATTTTGGAAACTCCACCTCTCAAGGAATTTATCTAGGGGTATTGTGAGCAGTTAATCAAACAGACGATTTGTGGAATTTTTTCTCACAGGGCCATGAAAATGAAACATTAACTTTTTAAATTTTGTTGTGCAATGTTTGCTACAATAGATTGCAGGCACAATGTTACATTAGGAGAGCCCTTGAGTTTCCCAAACATCAGAAACCTCATACAAGTGATCTTATTTTTTAAACTAAACCTCTCAATGAAGTCATCTAGGTGTTCAATATTCATTTTATTAACCCACAGCTGTTTCGGAGAATGTTATAACAATTGATTGTGAAAATTAAAAATTACATTTTTTATACTAAAATGTTGTTTTAGCCTCAAGTCTTTCGTTTTTCAATAGGGTTAGTTGTAGAAAATGGAATACAAAATTTGTTACATAATTTCTCATGAGTAGTGAAGACCCGTGGATGTTAGGGTTAGTCTAGTTAAGCTGAACCTGAGACACATAAAAGTCAATGGCAACCCAAACTTTGGTTGTTTAAAATGGTCATAGTATGGGCTGCAAAAGTAAGAAAAATAGGGGTAAGAGCAGAACAATTGCCCTGCAAACAAATGTGGATAGGGAAATGATGTAAAATAACATAGAATCCCTGATGAAAAAGAACCCAGCGGAGGCAGGTCTAACAGACAGAGACACTGCATAGGCACCCATGCCTTCGTCCCTCTCTGAATCAACCTTGTACATTGCCTTGGATGCATTGGTTGACTCAGCAGGGTGGCTGCACTGTCCTCTGGAGGCCGTTAATCTTACCTTTGTCATGCAAGGAACGTGTAAAGAAAAAGCAAGTCGGCACTGCAAATGCTACTGCCGATGTGAGACTGTCATGTCCATACTGCTCGTGGAGGCTGAACCCCGAGATCTCAGGTGCTAGTGCAGAAAACACAATGTATGGATCCAATGAGAGGAAAGAATAGCATAGCACTCACCGATCCAGGTGAAAAAGTCCATTTTATTTAGCAATCCACATTAAAACTTCATGGCTGGGAGGCTGGATGGAGGAGTGAGCAATGTAGGGAAAGCTGCTGCTGAGATAGGGTCTGATTTTGGGGTTTATAAACTAGAAGCTTGGGCTGATAAATGGCAAATGAGCTTTAATGGTGATAAATGTAAGGTCATGCACTTGGGTAGAACAAACAAGATGTATAATTATATGCTTAATTATAAAGCACTAGGCAAAACTGTCACTGAAAAAGACCTGGGTGTATGGGTGGATGACAAACTCACATTTAGTGGCCAGTGTCAGGCAGCTGCTGCAAAGGCAAATAAAATAATGGGATGTGTTGTGAGTTCATTTTTCCCTTCACCATTGAGGTCTGATGAACTCCCTCCTCTGGTGAAGGAAGGTAGTGAGATTGATTACCAAACACCTGGGCAGCTAGATGATAACTGGGTGGCTGGAATTGAGGACTGGATATAAGGCTGCCGACGCCCTTCTTCCTGGCTGGTGATTTTCCTGCTGGATTCTTGGAGACCAGTCTGATTCCTGCTTCTCAAAGCTAAGTTTTTCTGCTCCGCTTTGTACTCTTCAGTTTTGTTTTTGTTTTGCCTTGTTTTTTGGGAGTTCTGCCATCCCCGGCCGGGGGTGAGCTGAATTCCATTTTTGTCTCTGATCTGTTGATCTTTTGCTCTGTCTTCAGAATATACCTGAGTGCTGATATAGTCTTTTGAAGCCTAGCGACTTCAGGGCCTGTTTTTCCTATCAGTCGGTTGGCTCATTTTGATAGGGTTTTTGCGGATGGCAGACAGCAACTTTCCTATCCTGTCCTATGTAGTTAGCTTGGGCCCCATCATTTGCTCAACCTATCTTTCTATCTGTGTTAGTGTTTTCATCTTGCTTCACCGTCATTATATGTTGGGGGCTGCCTATTGCTTTGGGGTCTGCTCTGGGGCAGTTTAGTTTTTCCCCTTTCTGTCTTTAGGCTATGTAGCTCTTCGGCTGTGATCGAGTGGTCTAGGGCACCGTAGGAACCCCCCACGGCTACTGCTAGTTGTTGTGGATAGGTTCAGGGGTCTGCAATCTGATAGCTGCCAACCTCTCTGGTTTTTCTGGACTTAGCTGGTATTTTGTTTTTTCCTCCTTCGGTGACTCATCATAACAGGGATGCATTAAAAGAGGCCTAGATGCTCATGAAGAGAACATAATTTTACCTCTATATAAGTCACTAGTGCGACCACACTTCGAATACTGTGTACCATTCTGGCCTCCGGTGTATACTGTAAGAAAGACATAGCTGAACTGGAGCGGGTGCAGAGAAGAGCGACCAAGGTTATTAGAGAACTGGGGGGTCTGCAATACCAAGATAGGTTATTACACTTGGGGTTATTTAGTTTGGGAAATCGAAGGCTTCGGGGTGATCTTATTACAATGTATAAATATATGCGGGGACAATACAAAGACCTTTCTAATGATCTTTTTACTCTTAGACCTGTGACGGGGACAAGGGGGCATCCTCTACGTCTGGAGGAAAGAAGGTTTAAGCATAATCACAGACAGGGGCAGGCTGGGCCGGGTAGCAGAGAGGCATTTGCCCCCCAGGCCGGTTAATTAGCGTTAGACAGGGCCGTGCCACTCACCCGCCCGCCCCGCAGCCACAGCCTGTACATTACATGAGATAAAACATGGCCGCGGCCATGCCGGCGTGGCCCCCTGTACAGGTGGAGAGGAGAGGGGAATGAGCGGCGGCCACACACAGAGCAGACACAGCGCGGAGCCGGTGGGCGGGACTCAGTCACTGCACTGACTGCAGGCTGAGACCGCGGTGCCGTGGCAGCCGGCGGCGCGCTGTTATTGGAGCAGTAGGTAGCTGGAGGAGGGCAGAGGGGGTGGCGGCTCACTCACTGTTACATTCTGCGCCCGGCCAGTGCGGCCACTATAGTCAATCTTTTCTGTGTGCAGCGTACAGGACCTGTGATGAGGTCACAGGAGGGGAGGAGTCGGGAGTCACATGATGAGGGCCCTCAGTGTATGCAGGTCAGGACTCTGCTGAACTGTTGTCATCGTGCTGGATGAGGGCAAGTGTATGTGTGCGGTCAGGAGGGGTTTACAGTGTGGATGTAGCAGAGCTGTGTGTGTACGAGGTGTATGGAGTGGAGCCATGTGTGTACAAGGTGTACAGAGCTGAGCCGCGTTTGTATGAGGTGTATTGAGTGGAGCCTTGTGTGTAGAAAGTGTACAGAGCAGAACCGTGTGTGTACGAGGTGTATTGAGCGGAGCCACGTGTGTACAAGTGTACGGAGCGGAGCCGCATGTGTACGAAGTGTGCGGAGCGGAGCTGCGTGTATACGAGGTGTACAGAGCGGAGCCATGTGTATACGAGGTGTATGGAGCAGAGCCGCCTGTGTATGAGGTGTACGGAGTGGAACCGCCTGTGTATGAGGTGTACGGAGCGGAGTCGCCTGTGTATGAGGTGTACAGAGCGGAGCCGCGTGTGTATGGAGCGGAGCTGTGTGTGTACAGGGTGTACGGAGCGGAGCCATGTACGAAGTTTATTGAGCGGAGCCCTGTGTGTAGAAAGTGTACAGAGCTGAGCCGTGTGTGTACGGGGTGTACGGAGTGGAGCCGCGTGTGTATGGAGCGGAGCCGTGTGTGTACAGGGTGTACGGAGCGGAGCCATGTGTATGGGTTGTACGGAGCAGAGCCGCGTGTGTACCTGGCATACTGAACGGAGCCCTGTGTGTACAGAGCTGAGCCGTGCGTGTGCGGAGCGGAGCAGAGCCATGTGTGTATGGGGTGGAGCCGCGTGTGTATGGAGCGGAGCCACCTGTGTACGAGGTGTATGGAACAAAGCCGCAAGTGTCCAAGGCTTATGGAGAGGAGTCATGTGTGTACAAAGTGTACAGAGTGTGGCCGCGTGTTTACAAGGTATACGGAGCAGAGCCGCATGTGTATGAGGTTTATGGAGTGAAGCCATGTGTGTACTGAGTGGAGCCGTGTATGTGCGAGATGTACGGAGCAGAGCCGTGTGTACAAGGCATTGAAAGCGGAACCGTGTGTGTATGAGGTGTGCGGAGCCAAGCGTGTACAAGGTGTGTGGTGGGGAGCATTTATACCTCCCAACCTTCCCGGATCCAGCGGGACAGTCCCGATTTTGAGAGAGAGTCTGCCCCAGCTGGGAGCTTACTTTTCGCACGGACACAGGAGTACACGGCGGAGCCCTGAGGAGCTCATTTTCGGGAGAAGATTGTGATGGATCCATGGAGGCACTTCAGGGAATGCTTCACTGTGTCCTCCGACGACAGCGCGGATAGCGGGATCGCCTTGGACTCGGGGATGTCGGCCATGATATGTCCTGCAGCAGGAGGCTCAGGTGGGCATTACAATGGGAGCCTGGCTGCTATAGTATCCTTATAGAATCTTTCTTTTTCTCTGTTTCTTTCTCTCTCTCTGTTCTTTCTTTCTCTCTCTAATCTTTCTTTTTCTTTTTCTCTCTGTTCTTTCTTTCCCCTCTTCCTTTCTCTCTCTCTGTTCTTTCTTTCTTTCCCCTCTTTCTCTCTCTAATCTTTCTCGCTCTAATCATTTTTTCTCTCTCTGTTTCTTTCTCTCTCTAATCTTTCTTTTTTCTTTCTCTCTGTTCTTTCTTTCTCTCTCTAATCTTTCTTTTTCTTTCTCTCTCTCTCGGTTCTATCTTTCTTTCTCCTCTTCCTTTCTCTCTGTTCTATCTTTCTTTCCCCTCTTTCTTTCTCTCTCTAATCTTTCTTTCTCTCTCTCTGTTCTTTCTCTCTCTCTGTTCTCTTTCTTTCCCCTCTTTTTTCTTTCTCTCTGTTCTTTCTTTCCTCTCCTTCTCTGTTCTTTCTTTCTCTCTGTTCTTTCTCTCGCCACATTTTAGAGGGCCACATCCCCATTAGAGGGTCACATCCCCATTACACAGGGTCACATCCACATTTTAGAGGGTCACATCCACATTTTAGAGGGCTACATCCACATAGTAGAGGGTCGCATCCACATTGTAGAGAGTCACATTCACATTTTAGAGGGTCACATCATGTGGATGTGACTCTCTATAATGTGGATGTGACCGTCTATAATGTTTGTGACTCTATATTGTGGATGTGACCCTCTATATTGTGGATGTGACCCTCTATAATGTGGATGTGACCCACTGTAATGTGGCTGTGACCCTCTATAACAGGGGTGGGCAATTAATTTTCCTGAGTGGCCACATGAGAGACCATGACTGTCGTGGAGGGCCAAACCAATAGGCCAAAATTAATTATTCTCAATATTAATATTGATATTTTATAATTATTATATCATTGATAATTTTATTAATATTAATTTTATAAGAATTGTATATTGAGCAGAATTATGAACGCCGACATCCCCCTATATATCGTTTGAACCCGAGCACAGCCCCTTCTGTATATTGTATTAGCCCCCCTAACAGCCCCTTATATGCGGCATTAGACCCACACAGCCTCCCTATATATACAGCATGAGCCCCACACAGCCTCCCTATGTACAGCATGAGCCCCACACAGCCTCCCCATATATTGCATGAGCCCCACACAGCCTCCCTATATACTGCATGAGTCCCACACAGCCTCCCCATATACACTGCATGAGCCCCACACAGCCTCCCCATATACTGCATGAGCCCCACACAGCCTCCCTATATACAGCATGATCCCCACACCTCCTCCCTATATACTGCATGAGCTCCACACAGCCTCCATATATACAGCATGAGCCCCACACAGCCTCCCCATATACTGCATGAGCCCCACAAAGCCTCCCCATATACTGCATGAGCCCCACACAGCCTCCCCATATACTGCATGAGCCCCACACAGCCTCCATATATACAGCATGAGCCCCACACAGCCTCCCCATATACTGCATGAGCCCCACACAGCCTCCCCATATACTGCATGAGCCCCACACAGTCTCCATATATACAGCATGAGCCCCACACAGCCTCCCCATATACTGCATGAGCCCCACACAGCCTCCCCATATACTGCATGAGCCCCACACAGCCTCCATATATACAGCATGAGCCCCACACAGCCTCCCCATATACTGCATGAGCCCCACACAGCCTCCCCATATACTGCATGAGCCCCACACAGTCTCCATATATACAGCATGAGCCCCACACAGCCTCCCCATATACTGCATGAGCCCCACACAGCCTCCCCATATACTGCATGAGCCCCACACAGCCTCCCCATATACTGCATGAGCCCCACACAGCCTCCCTATATTCACTGCATGAGCCCCACACAGCCTCCCTATATACAGCATGAGCCCCACACAGCCTCCCTATATACTGCATGAGACCCACACAGCCTCCTTATATACAGCATGAGCCCCACACAGCCTCCCCATATACTGCATGAGCCCCACACAGCCTCCCCATATTCTGCATGAGCCCCACACAGCCTCCCCATATACACTGCATGAGCCCCACACAGCCTCCCCATATACTGCATAAGCCCCACACAGCCTCCCTATATACTGCATGAGGCCCACACAGCCTACCCCATATTCTACATGAGCCCCACACAGCCTCCCCATATACACTGCATGAGCCCCACACAGCCTCCCCATATACTGCATAAGCCCCACACAGCCTCCCTATATACTGCATGAGGCCCACACAGCCTACCCCATATGCGGCATGAGCCCATACGGCCTCCCTATATACACTGCATGAGCCCCACACAGCCTCACTATATATACGGCATGAGCCCCACAAAGCCTCCCTATATGCACCATGTGCAGCTGCAGCACCATATCACCCCCTCATGTCACCCCAGGTGTGCAGCACCTTGTCGTCACCCACCCCAGGTTTGCATTACCTTGTCACCCACCCCAGGTGTGCAGCACCATGTCATCACCCACCCCAGGTGTGCAGTGCCATGTCATCACCCACCCCAGGTGTGCAGCACCATGTCATCACCCTCTATCCTCCCCATGCCCACCCAAATGGCCCATACACATAAGGAAATAAAATACCACATACTCATCTCGTCCCGTTCCCTATCACTGTGCTTCTCTCCCTGCCTCCGGTGCATGGACTATCCAGAGTAAACAGCTGACGTGATGACGTCATTTCATCAAGTCAGCTGTTTCACACACTGGTGGAGGAAGTGGCCAGAGGCCCCTCCTCCACCAAAGGAGTCAGCAGCGCCGCGGCGCACAAGGAAACAGCGAGAGGCCAATCGGGCATTGTGCGGCCAGTGGACCTCTGAATTCCAGCCTCACAGCTGTCTCGTTACGGATGTGGCCCCCGGGTCGCACTTTGTTCAGGTCTGCTCTATAATGTGGATATGACCCTCTGTAATGTGGATGTGACCCTCTGTAATATGAATGTGACCCTCTATAATGTGGATGTGACCCTCTAGGTTACAGTGTGCCACAGCCCACAGGCCAGTCTGAGTCCCACTCCTACTCCAGTCCCTGCTGCCCAGTGCCAGCGCCCTGCGGTAAGTGGTGTCCACGTCCAATATTATCCCTATTTGACAAATGAGTGTGATCCCTGAGGGTGCTTCAATACTGTAGCGCATAGCACACTATAGCTGATTGTAAAGAATATATATACAGTATATACAGCTCTGGCAAAAATCAAGAGACCACTTTGAAATTTTCAGTTTGTCTGATTTTTTTCTTTATATTTTTGAGTAAAATGTAAATTGCTCTTTTATTCTATAAACTACTGACATGTCTCCAAATTTCCAAGCACTAAATTTTGTATTTTTTTTCTGAAAATGAGAAATGGTCAAAATTAGAAAAAAAATGCAGTGCTTGCAGACCTCGAATAATGCTAAAAAGCAAAGTTAATAATCATTTAGAAACAACAATACTAATATTTTAACTCAGAAATCAATATTTTGTGGAATACCCATGGTTGTTAATCACAGCTTTCATGCGTCTTGGCATGCTTTCCACTAGTCTTTCACACTGCTTTTGGGTGACCTTAGGCCACTCTTGGTACACATACACTCACTGGCCACTTTATTAGGTACACCTGTCCAACTGTGTGTTAAGACTTAATTTCTAATCAGCCAATCACATGGCGGCAACTCAGTGCATTTAGGCATGTAGACATGGTCAAGACAATCTCCTGCAGTTCAAACCGAGCATCAGTATGGGGAAGAAAGGTGATTTGAGTGCCTTTGAACGTGGCATGATTGTTGGTGCCAGAAGGGCTGGTCTGAGTATTTCAGAAACTGCTGATCTACTGGGATTTTCACGCACAACCATCTCTAGGGTTTACAGAGAATGGTCCGAAAAAGAAAAAAAATCCAGTGAGCGGCAGTTCTGTGGCCGGAAATGCCTTGTTGATGCCAGAGGTCAGAGGAGAATGGGCAGACTGGTTCGAGCTGATAGAAAGGCAACAGTGACTCAAATTGCCACCCGTTACAACCAAGGTAGGCAGAAGAGCATCTCTGAACGCACAGTGCGTCGAACTTTGAGGCAGATGGGCTACAGCAGCAGAAGACCACACTGGGTACCACTCCTCTCAGCTTAGGACAGGAAACTGAGGCTACAATTTGCACAAGCTCATCGAAATTGGACAGTAGAAGATTGGAAAAACGTTGCCTGGTCTGATGAGTCTCGATTTCTGCTGCGACATTCGGATGGTAGGGTCAGAATTTGGCGTAAACAACATGAAAGCATGGATCCATCCTGCCTTGTATCAACGGTTCAGGCTGGTGGTGGTGGTGTCATGGTGTGGGGAATTTTTTCTTGGCACTCTTTGGGCCCCTTGGTACCAATTGAGCATCGTTGCAACGCCACAGCCTACCTGAGTATTGTTGCTGACCATGTCCATCCCTTTATGACCACAATGTACCCAACATCTGATGGCTACTTTCAGCAGGATAATGCGCCATGTCATAAAGCTCGAATCATCTCAGATTGGTTTCTTGAACATGACAATGAGTTCACTGTACTCAAATGGCCTCCTCAGTCACCAGATCTCAATCCAATAGAGCATCTTTGGGATGTGGTGGAACGGGAGATTCGCATCAGGGATGTGCAGCCGACAAATCTGCGCCAACTGTGTGATGCCATCATGTCAATATGGTCCAAAATCTCTGAGGAATGCTTCCAGCACCTTGTTGAATCTCTGCCACGAAGAATTGAGGCAGTTCTGAAGGCAAAAGGGGGTCCAACCCGTTACTAGCATGGTGTACCTAATAAAGTGGCCAGTGAGTGTATGTAAGCAGTTCTTCTTTGTTTGATGGCTTGTGACTATCCATCTTCCTCTTGATTACTTTCCAGAGGTTTTCAATGGGGTTCAGATCTGGAGATTGGGCTGCCCATGACAGGGATTTGATGTGGTGGTCTCTTAATTTTATTTTTTTATAAATATATATATATCACTGCGCTGAAAATATGGGGCTGAGATATCGGCTGGTTGTATAGGCACTACTACAACCACTACCAATAATTTAGTAAAATTACGGTGGTATTACCATGTACTGACGGTGGTGGTATAGCGTGCCGAGGGTTCAGAGAGCTGGACCTGCAGCAAGGCAGGATTTGTGCTGATATCTATTTATGGTATGCTGTAGACCCCTGGCTGACACGCTTAACTGAGCATTTACTTATGTTTTCAGTGGTGATACACTAACAGAGCCTTTTTTCTATTGATAAGCATTTAGCGTGCAATGTGTGCACACACCCTTATTGTTCCTCAACCATTTTTATGAAATGGGTTGTTAGGAGGTTTACCTCTGTCGCACATGTGCTATACTCAAGTGCTACTATAGGAGACCCAAGCCTTAAGATGGGCCACGGCCCGCGTCACAGTGGGCCACTGCATTGTGCTTGCTCCCCAGGCTAAAATTTGCCAGCCAGCCCTTGATCACAGACGTGGATTCTTTACTGTAAGAGCAGTGAGACTATGGAACACACTGCCATATGATGTTGTAATGAGTGATTCCCTACTAAAATTTAAGAAGGGACTGGATGCCTTTCTTGAAAAGTACAATATTACAGGGTATATACACTAGTTTCCTTAATATTGCGTTGATCCAGGGAGCTAGTCTGATTGCTGTAGGTGGAGTCGGGAAGGAATTTTTTTCCCCAAAGTGAAGCTTACTGTTTGCCACATGGGTTTTTTTTTGCCTTCCTCTGGATCAACATGTTAGGGTAAGTTAGGATAGGATATGGGTTGAACTAGATGGACATAATGTCTTCCTTCAACCTTAGTAACTATGTTACTATATTACTAATGTATGTCTGACGACGGCCGTTTCGTGCTTACTAGCACTTCGATGGGTCAGTCATGCAAGGGGTGTTTTTTCTACACCTGCCAAATAGTGATGAGTAGTGTTGAGCATTCCGATACTGCAAGTATCGGGTATCGGCTGATATTCGCTGTATCGGAATTCCGATACCGAGTACCGATATTTTTTCAATATCGGATACCGGAATCGGGCGTCCCCATAATGCAATGAGCCACTGTTGTGGCTGTGATTGGCTGCTGAAATGATGTCATCATGATGCACGGTCTGTGCGCATCATGATGCGCGGTCTGTGCCGACTGCGGGAGGTCTGTGCCGACTGTCGGGGGTCTGTACGGGCCTTTCGGGGGTCTGTACAGGCCTGTTGGGGCCTGTGCCGGCTGCCGGTGGTCTGTACGGGCCTCTTGGGGGCCTGTGCCAGCTGCCGGTGGTCTGTACAGGCCTCTCGGGGGTCTGTACAGGCCTGTCGGGGGCCTGTGCCGGCTGCCGGTGGTCTGTACGGGCCTCTCGGGGGCCTGTGCTGGCTGTCGGGTGCCTGTGCCGGCTGCCGGTGGTCTGTATGGGCTTCTTGGGGGCCTGTGCCGGCTGTCGGTGGTCTGTGCCGGCTGCCAGGGGCCTGTGCAGGCTGCCGGTGATCTGTACGGGCCTCTCGGGGGCCTGTGCCGGCTGCCGGGGGCCTGTGCCGGCTGCCGGTGGTCTGTGCGTGCCTGCCGGGGATCTTGTGTGTGTGCAGGCATCGTCCGATGGGACTACAAGTCCCATCGGGCGATGCCTGCTACAATGACAGTGATTGACACATTAGACAATGATGGGACAGTAGTAGTCACATCATCCGGCTAATGTATTGAATGTAAAAAAACAACATACTACATACATACTACATATATACAACATTCATACAACATACATTCATACATACATACTACATACATGCTACATATATACTACATTCATACAACATACATATATACTACAAACTACATACATGCTACATATATACTACATTCATACAGCATACATACATACTACATACATGCTACATATATACTACATTCATACAACATACATACACACTACATACATGCTACATATATACTACATATATACTACATTCATACAACATACATACATACTACATACATGCTACATATATATTACATTCATACACCATACATACTACATACATGCTACACATGCTACATACATACTACATTCATACAACATACATACATAGTACATACATACTACATACATACTACATATATACTACATTCATACAGCATAAATACACTACATATATACTACATATATACTACATTCATACAACATACATACATACTACATACATGCTACATATATACTACATTCATACAACATACATACATACTACATACATGCTACATATATACTACGGCACAGGCCCCCGGCAGCCGGCACAGACCACCAACAGCTGGCACAGGCCCCCGAGAGGCCCGTACAGACCACCGGCAGCCGGCACAGGCCCCCTGCAGCAGGCACAGACCACCGACAGCCGGCACAAGCCCCCGAGAGGCCCGTACAGACCACCGGCACCCGGCATAGGCCCCCGGCAGCCGGCACAGACCACCGACTGCCGGCACATGCCCCCGAGAGGCCCGTACAGACCACCGGCAGCCGGCACAGGCCCCCCGGCAGCCGGCACAGACCACCGACAGCCGGCACAGGCCCCCGAGAGGCCCGTACAGACCACCGGCAGCTGGCACAGGCCCCGGCAGCTGGCACAGACCACCGACAGCCGGCACAGGCCCCCGAGAGGCCCGTACAGACCACCGGCAGCTGCAACAGGCCCCCGACAGGCCTGTACAGACCCCCGAGAGGCCCGTACAGACCATCGGCAGCCGGAACAGGCCCCCGACAGTCGGCACAGACCCCCGAAAGGCCCGTACAGACCACCGGCAGCCGGCACAGGCCCCTGACAGTCGGCACAGACCCCCGAGAGGCCCGCACAGAGCCCGCCCACACACACAGACACGCACAGTGTCCGCCCACGCACCGCCCACCCAAACAGGATGTACAAGGCAAGAAAGGCTTTTTTTAATTCCAATATTTCTGTCCCATTGACTTGAATGGGACTTTCGGTATCGGAATCGGCGATACCGATACTTTTTGGAGTATCGGGCCGATCCAATCTGATCCGATATTTCTGAATATCGGATGGTATCGCTCAACACTAGTGATCTATATGGAAAATGATTGCCAAACATAAATACAGCATGAACATGGCACATTCGGATTCTTGATCGGAAACCAGAGCAAAATGTTATAAAATCTGTAAAAATCTGTAATACCGTTTTCAGAGTTAGTAGTGAGCAGTCAAAGAGGAATCATAGAATCATAATATCATAGAATCATAGAATCGTAGAGTTGGAAGGGACCTCCTGGGCCATCTTGTCCAACCCCCTGCTCAAAGCAGGATTCACTAAATCATCCCAGTCAGATGTCTGTCCAGCCTCTGTTTGAAGACTTCCATTGAAGGAGAACTCACCACTTCTCGTGGCAGCCTGTTCCACTCATTGATCACTCTAACTGTCAAAAAGTTTTTTCTAATATCTAATCTGTGTCTCCTCCCATTCAGTTTCATCCCATTGCTTCTAGTCTTTCCTTGTGCAAATGAGAATAAAGTTGATCCTTCTACAATGTGACAGCCCTTTAGATATTTGTAGACAGCTATTAAGTCTCCTCTCAGTCTTCTCTTTTGCAAACTAAACATTCCCAAATCCTGCAACCTTTCCTCATAAGACAGGGTTTGCAGACCGGTCACCTTTCTGGTCGCTCTTTTCTGAACTTGCTCCAGTTTGTTGATGTCTTTTTTAAAATGTGGTGCCCAAAACTGGACACAATATTCCAGATGAGGTCTGACCAAAGAGGAGTAGAGGGAAATAATGACTTCACGTGATCTAGACTGTATGCTTCTGTTAATACATCCTAGAATTGCATTTGCCTTTTTTGCTGCTGCATCACACTGTTGACTCATATTCAGTCTGTGATCTATTAGTATACCCAAGTCTTTTTCACATGTGCTGTCACTTAGCCCTATTCCTCCCATTCTGTATATGCTTTTTTCATTTTTATTGCCAAGATGTAGTACTTTGCATTTCTCCCTGTTAAAAACCATTCTGTTAGTTGCTGCCCACTTCTCCAGTTTATTTATATCTTTTTGAATCCTCTCTCTCTCTTCTCTAGTATTAGCTATCCCTCCTAGCTTTGTGTCATCAGCAAATTTAATCAGTTTACCCTCAATTCCTTCATCTAAATCGTTGATAAAGATGTTGAACAATACAGGGCCCAGGACAGAGCCCTGTGGTACCCCACTTGAGACATTCTTCCAACTGGATGTGCAGCCATTTACGACCACTCTTTGGGTCCGATCACTAAGCCAGTTATAAATCCACCTAACAGTTGCCTTGTCCATTCCATACTTAGTCATTTTTTCAATAAGGATTGTATGAGAGACTAAGGAGACTAAGGAGCGCTTAGGAAGCAACCCAGGGGCAGACAGGATGTCGGGACTCCACCGCAGCTCCAGCTGAAAACCTCTGATGGAGAATAGGAGCAATGAGAATATTTAAAACGGTCTTAGGAGCGCAGGAGAGAGACTCAGACGAGAGATAGGATCAAACCACAACGCGTTTCGACGGAGGATCCGTCTTCATCAGGTGGATGAAACATATTCTCATTGTAATACCATTTTGACACTGTAACAGCACAGAGAGGCTGCTTCTGATACTGCCACTGTTAATAGTAAATTTTTAGCTAGTTAGTTAGGCGGTTGTTTATCAGTCAGATAGCGTAGCTAGATAGTGTCCAGTATGGCTGTAAAATTTACCTAATTAAATTTTTTTAAAGCTATTACTGAGGTCAACAGACAGAGCCAGCAGGGCACATGTCCTACAAGTGTGTTGTGCACTCATTCTATTGTGCTCCATGCACAAGTATGTCATTCTAAATAATATTTTTTCAGTAACTAAATGTGAAAAAGCCTGCTGTATCCCACATTTTAGCTAGTTAGATAGGTGTTTGCATATTAGTCAGATAGTGTAGCTAGATAGTGTCCAGTGTGGCTGTAAAAATTACCTTATGAAGTTTTTTTTTTTTTTGGGGGGGCATTACTGAGGTCCAGGGACAAAGCCAGGAGATCACATGTCCTACAAGTGTGTTGTGCACTGCTGCTATTGTGTTCCATGCACCAGTATAGCATTCTAAATAATATTTTTTCAATAGCTAAATATGAAAAGCCTGCTGTATCCCACCTTGTTATTTAGCGCTGTGGGGTGATATGAAACTGTCTGCAGACCTAAAGCACATTATGAAAAGTATAATTTTTCTGTTGCTAAATGTGAAACAGCCTGCCGCATCCCACATTGTCATGTTGTGGCCGTGATATGAACCTGTCTGCAGACCTAACACACTTTTAAAAAATAATCTAATTTTTTCTGTTGCTGAATGTGATACAGCCCGCCGTATCCCACATTGTCATGTTGTGGCTGTGATATGAACCTGTCTGCAGACCTAACACACTTTTAAAAAATAATCTAATTTTTTCTGTTGCTGTATGTGACACAGCCCGTCGTATCCCACATTGTCATGCTGTGGAGGTGATATGGACCTATCTGCAGAATTAACACACATTAAAAAAAATTATAATTTTTTCTGTTGCTAAATGTGAAACATCCTGCCGTATCCCACATTGTCATGTTGTGGCCGTGATATGAACCTGTCTGCAGACCTAACACGCTTTAAAAAATAATCTAATTTTTCCTGTTGCTGTATGTGACACAGCCCGCCGTATCCCACATTGTCATGTTGTGGAGGTGATATGGACCTATCTGCAGAACTAACGCACATTAAAAAATATTCTAATTTTTTCTGTTGCTAAATGTGAAACAGCCTGCCGTATCCCACATTGTCATGTTGTGGCGGTGATATGAGCCTTTCTGCAGACGTAATGCGCATTAAAAAAATTCAATTTTTTTCTGTTGCTGAATGTGATACAGCCCGCCGTATCTCACATTGTCATGTTGTGGCGGTGATATGAACCTCTCTGCAGACCTAACAAGCATTAAAAAAATTCAAATGTTTCTGTTGCTAAATGTGAAACAGCCTGCCGTATCCCATGTTGTCATGTTGTGGCGATGATATGAACCTATGTGCAGTCCTAATGTGCATTAAAAAAAATTATAATATTTTATTTTGCTGAATGAGATACAGCCCGCTGTATCTCACATTGTCATGTTATGGGGGTGTCATGAACCTGTTTCCAGACGTAAAGTGCATTTTAAAAAGTTCTAATTTTTTTCTGTACCTAAATGTGATACAGCCCATCCGTGTCTCACATTGTCATTTTGTGGCGGTGATATAAAGCTGTCTGCAGACCTTAAGCACATTAAAATATTTTTTTTTTGTTGAAAAACGTGATACAGCTCGCTATATCCAACCTTTTCGTTGAGTGACATTGAAATTGTTCTATGTGCAGAGTTGTTGCACATTAAAATTAATTCATTTTATTTTTTTTACAAATGTGATACAGCAGCCGAGACCTGAGTTTGAAATTGTTTTGAGCCTATCTTCTAGATTATGTGCATCTTTGGCATCCAATTTCATACAGTCATTTTTTATACCTAGCTTGAGACATGCATCTGTTACACCTATCTTCTGACGAGCATCAAACACTCTCTGGCAACGGATGTAGGCTGGATCCTGGATCTTTTACTTTCCATAGCGCCTGTTATTGATTCTGTTGTATGTTCCCATTCCCGCCCCCAAAAATTCTTCTGTGGCTAACGTCAAACAGTAGGGCACATGTCACTTTTAAACTGTTTCGAGCATCCACTCAATCTAATAAAGGCCTTATCAACAGGCCCCCAAAAATCTTCTGTTACTAACTTCATACAGCAGGGTACTATAAATGAGCGAGCATACTCGGTAATGCTCGGTACTTGCACGAGCATCGCTGTAGTTGCGGTACTCGGCGAGCGCCGAGCATTTCTGGTATTGGTTGGTGAGAGCTCAGGTCCCCACCCTGCATGTTTGGTGCTTTTCAGAGAGCCAATCACCATGCAGGGATTGTCTGTCACGCACTGTAATGCCATCTTTGTTGTGGTATTACAGTGATTGACTGGCCGCACAGCGTTATCAGGTCTATTAGAGACCTGCTGCCGCCCTGCTCATCACAATCACCTCCGGAAGCAGACAGTATAGGGAGAGCTGCTGCTGTGATAGGGTCTGATTTTGGGGTTTATAAGTTAGTGTGGGTATACCATCATAGAATCCACAAATCCAGCTAAACCAACTGTTAAGGGCTGGCAGAACGCACCAAATAAAGAAGATGGTATATGGGATATGGTGCATTCGCAGCCCTGGATCCACTGTGCAGAGATGATAAACTGCAGCTAGGCAATGACGAATGAGGTGTAGCCGGACACCGAAGGGGAACCACAGACCCGGTGCATGCAAGGACAGACTCTGTTACTCCACAGAGTCCGTACTAGCCGGTGTATATGCGTGACCTGTTAAGCATCACAGGTCACGATTAGTGTAAACTACCGCTCAAAGCGGCTACCATGTCTATCCTGGCGGTCGCCAGTAACCAGCATAAGAACAGTACTGGAAAGCGCACATAAGTGTGCACGGCGCTGCTCTGGCAGACACTGCGGTATCAGCGGTATGTGATGCCTGTACTGACCTATGCCCACGGGCGCAACAGGAAGGAGAGCTGACTACACTGCGGCACTAAGCAGTGCCAGTGCTAGGTGCTAAGCCTAATTCTAAGACCCTAACTCTAATTCTAATACCCTAACTCATGCGTATCAAAGAGAGGGAGTCTTAATGAGTCAGTCACCATTCTCATACATCCATCATCACACACACTACTAAACAATATAGAATCAATGTCTATCATAGCACATGGCGGGGCGGCCATGCAAACCTTTTATAGCAGCGTCCTTCCGGGACCTTCCTGATGGTCCAGTCCAAGCTGGAGAAGGACCCGAGCATGTGACCTCCGATCTCCAATGAGAGATCGACCCACGGGCATGCTCAGTGGACTGAAAGGAGGACTTAGTCTCTGGGGAAGTTCGCTGCTAAAAAGCATGCATTGCTATAGCTGGACCAGAGGTTGCAGCAGCAACTAAACCCACAATGCTAGTCTGAGCAGAGCGCCGGAATCGACGAGTCTGCTGAGCAGGTTCTTCTGCGGCCGTAGAGAAATGGGAGACCGCCGAAGGCAAGGCTCGAGATTCCTGCTGTGCAGAGACAGGAATCTGATATTATCCCCCTGTCATGGTCTGACAGTTTTAAATTGGACAAAGTGAATTTTTTTTTACTTTGTCAAGTGCAATGTGTGACGTGATTGCCCCCGGTGGCCATTGGAATTATCACACGTGGTGTTTTTCATTCTAAGTTGCCCGGTGGTGGTTAGTGGTATCGCACTTTAGGTTTAATGCGCACATAATTATAAATCAGGTGTGAGGCTCTATAAATTAGTCTCAGGGTATTCAATCATTGTTGGTGATAGTTGTTCATTTGCAACCAACCTTGGTGGTGGAAGGAGCTGGAGAGATTGCTCAGCTCAATCTGAGTTCTGATGTGGAAGGAGTCACCGAAGGGAGTTCTTTGCAGCGCTTACTGAACTTGGTGGCAGCTATTCAGGAGGAAGGCTGCAGTCGGTTGCTGGACTCTGTGCTGGAGCATTTGCACAGAGAGAGCTAAGTTTTCTATTTCCCCTGTTTGTGACTTTCCTTATGTGTGATCTAGTGCAGTGGTGGGATTAGTTTCCGCACCGGCCAATGCCCTAGCGAGGGACTAGGTTCAGGGCGAGTCAGGGCATAAGATTCGCGTGCGGCGACAGGTGCGGAGCCTGTTTAGGGAACGTAAGGAGTGCAGGGACGCTTCCTCAGGGGAGCTTAGGAGGTCTCCACTTCCCTATTTCCTATTACAGGGCCCACCACTGTAATTGTTCCTGTGTTTCCCCTTATTATTTAAATTCGCCAGCTGGAGGCGGGGTATCCAGTTTTACGTGTACTTTTTAAATTCGCCAGCTGGAGGCGGTGTATCCGGCTGCACGTTCCGTTATTATTTAAATTCGCCCCGCTGGAGGCGCTGTATCCAGGGTCACGTGTGTCATAAATTCGCCCTGCTGGAGGCGCTGTGTCCAGTCACACGTTGATCATTACACCCCCCCTCCTAGGGCCCCCTCCTCTCTTAGCCTCGCTACGCTCAAATGCCGCAATGAGAAGCAGAGAGTGGAAGTTCTCCACTGGCTCCCAGATCTGAGCCTCTGGTCCATGACCCTTCCAATCCACCAAATAAAACTTTTTAACACACATCACCCTGCAACCCACGATGGCATTGACCTCAAACTCATCCGAAGACAGATCTGATGTCCTGGCAGAAGACTCGGAGAACCGGGACAAGTGAACAGGCTTAAGGAGGGCCACATGGAAGGTGTCAGAGATAGCCAAATGTGGTGGAAGAGCCAGATGGTAGACCACTGATCTGCTCAAGGACCTTGAAGGGGCCAATGTAGCGAGGTGCAAACTTAGTGGACTTAGCCCGCAGCTTGATATTATGAGCAGAGAGCCACACTAAGTCGCCAAAGGCAAAAGTTGGAGCGGTGCGTGTCGATGGAACCCTCATTCTCTCCTTAGAGGCCCAGATGGCATCCTGAGTGCGGTCCCAAATGTCATGAGCCTCCACCGCCCAGTCTGCCACCCTGGAGTCAGTGGATGACACGGTCATAGGGACAGGGACATGCGGATGCTGGCCGTTAGAGTTGAGCAAAACAGGTCGGTCAAATTGAAAAGTTGGCAACTTTCGCTGAAGTCGGGTTTCAAGAAACGAAACCCGACCATAGCGTGCGGTTGGCCACGATGTCAGCGACCAGAGCGCCAAAGTCGCGTTTCAAAAGATGCTTCCAGCGCCCTTTTTCAGCCAATGATGGAGGACGCACACTGTGAGCAACGCGATGACATAGGCATCGGTCACCACCATCTTTGAGAAGGGCATACAAGTGATTGGCTGGCTTTTGGCTATAAAAGGGCGTGCACGCCGACCGCCATCTTACTTCTGGCGATCTTAGCATTCGGGAGAGGTTGCTGCTGCTGATTCAGAAGAAGGGAGAGCGTTAGGCAGAGAAGAAGAACCAAAAAACTGCTTCTGCTGTTAGCGATTTCCACTTACAACACAACAGAACGTGTGCAGTGACAGGAGAGGCTCTATTTTTGTGCATCAGCTCTGTTGGTTATTAGGCTGCCTTATAAGGCTCCCTGATAGCTGCCTTGCTGTTTGCACACTGCTGTGTAAACTGCTTTTTTAAAAGCAAAAATACTTTTCTTCCTCTTTTCTGCACAGTTACCAAGCGTTCATTTTTCCACCCTTTTGTGTGCAGCAGTCCTGCTTATTAGGCTGCCTGCCTCCATACTTGGACTGAGAGCATCATTGTCAGCGTTCTCAAATCTCTAGTGAGATCCAAATTCTCACCAATACTAGATACACCCTCCACCTTGTCATACACCATTCAATTTCAGCCTGTTACATTGAGGTGTAATCTCTCCTGGGGCTGAGACAATAGTTCAGCGTCCTCAAATCTATAGTGAGATTCAAATTCTCACCAATCCTATAGACACCCTCCACCTTTTTATACACCATCCAACTTCAGCCTGTTACATTGAGGTGCAATCTCTCCTGGGGCTGAGACAATAGTTCAGTGTCCTCAAATCTCTAGTGAGATCCAAATTCTCGCCAATCCTATAGACACCCTCCACCTTTTTATACACCATCCAATTTCAGCCTGTTACATTGAGGTGTAATCTCTCCTGGGGCTGAGACAATAGTTCATTGTCCTCAAATCTATAGTGAGATTCAAATTCTCACCAATCCTATAGACACCCTCCACCTTTTTATACACCATCCAATTTCAGCCAGTTATATTGAGGTGTAATCTCTCCTGGGCCTGAGACAATAGTTCAGCATCCTCAAATCTATAGTGAGATTCAAATTCTCAGCAATCCTATAGACACCCTCCATCTTGTCAAACACCATCCAATTTCAGCCTGTTACATTGAGGTGTAATCTCTCCTGGGCCTGAGACAATAGTTCAGTGTCCTCAAATCTATAGTGAGATTCAAATTCTCAGCAATCCTATAGACACCCTCCATCTTGTCAAACACCATCCAATTTCAGCCTGTTACATTGAGGTGTAATCTCTCCTGGGCCTGAGACAATAGTTCAGTGTCCTCAAATCTTTACTGAGATCCAAATTCTCACCAATTCTATAGACACCCTTCACCTTTTTATACACCATCCAATTTCAGCCTGTTACATTGAGGTGTAATCTCTCCTGGGGCTGAGACAATAGTTCAGTGTCCTCAAATCTATAGTGAGATTCAAATTCTCACCAATACTAGATACACCTTCTACCTTGTTTTACAGTACCATATAGCTGGTGGTATTTTGGGTAAATTTTCACAAAAATGAGGAAGTATGGTGGAAGAGGCTGTGGAAGTGGGCGAGGGTTGCCAGCTGGTCCCGATGGTGGTGGTGTTGGTGGTGCATCTGTTGGTAGAGGCAAAAGCACAATAGCACCTAAGGCAGGAGGTGTGAAGCCTGCGTCATCGTCTGGCTCCACAAGACCTCGAAGGCTCTCTTTTCTGGGAGTAGGTAAACCACTTTTAAAGTTGGAGCTTCAGGAACAAGTTTTGGCTTACATTAATGACACAGTCTCCAGCTCTCTCGCCTGCTCTTCTGAAGTTTCAAAAAAGTAAAAGCACTGAGTTGTCAGTGGAGGCTCCTGGTCAGGAACAACACCTTTCCTTGTGTCCTTCACCACTAGCAAAAGTGAAGGATGCGGCAGGTCACACTACCGATTACTCCATGGAGCTCTTTTCACATACTATGCCTGGGTTAGCAAGTCAAATCGAGAATTCCCCAGTCCAAGATGAATCTGACATGGAGTGCACTGATGCACAGCCACTGCTAGATTTTTCTGCTGGTACATTCACTCAGAGCACTACATTGTCCTCGCAGTGTACTGAGGCAGAATCAGACCCGGATGAAACTCAGGTGCCCCTTCCCGCATACTATACCACCTTACACGGTGACACAGAGGAAGGTGCACATGAAATTGAAGAGGAGGTGATGGATGTGGGTCGCCCTCCCAGGGCTGTGGGGTACTCGGTATCGGGCCGGTGTCAGTGGGATATGTCACAGCAGTGGTGACCCAGACCGTGGTCCTGGGCGCCCAAGTAATGGGGGAATGTAATGGTTTAAATGAACAGTTCGTGACGCCACCTGTGGTGTTCGGCAAGTAGGATGTTAGGCCGACGCTGCATGCAGATCCTCTGGGGCTGGTGGTGTGTTGCAGCCTAGATGGTGTTGCTCCCCACAGGTGAAGCTGTAGCCCCAGGGCAGCATGGATGCAATGGAAGAGGAGAGGTGGAGAATGGTACCCAGCTGTAGCAGTGCTGAATGCGTTAGCGCACAAATGAATGGAGGACACTGGGGCTTGTAGTTCCAAAGCTTTACTCACAGTCCGTTGTACACACACAGGTGCCTGCCTCCGGGCCGTGTCCTCCGGGTCAAAGACTCAATCAACCTCGGGCCAAGTTAGGATTCTCCCCTCCAACACTCCGCCAACATGTACCTTTCTGAACGACTCCTCTATAGCGCCTTAAAGTGTGAACATCTCCTAGTACTGAGTTACACTGGAGTTCCTCCTGACTGATGTTCCCAAGAACTTTACTTATATGGCAGACAGCTGTAGCCTGCTTCGGGGACTCCCTTCTCCTGAGTCCCGGCTCTCTATCCAATTGCTGTTGTGCCCCAAGTCTTAGCTGGGAGTAGTGCATTTACAGCCAACTACTCCACCGGTGTCTGCTGCAGAACCATAAGTGTCCATACAACCTCGGGGACCGGGCCCCGGCCTTGCGCTGAGAACCTATAGGCAGGGTTCCTCTTCTAACCCACGTCCTCTCTGTTCTCTCTACTCCTTCGTTCCGTACTTGTCTTTCTTTCTTATGGAAGCTTAGGTTTCAGTTCTACGTCTTCCTCCTTTTCCTTTCCCGTGCCAGCTGGCTCAGATCACTGAGGCAGCTGCAGCACTCCTTCCTCCATCCCTGCTTCCAGGGATCCTCACTCCTGTCTGAGTGACTTCCTACCCGACTGACCTTCTGTCAGACTCAACCTCTCATCCTACACTGTCCCACTCTTTTATGTATCTTAACTCCACACACCTCCCAGCACATCCAGTGTTCCAAGCAGGGAACCACCAAAGGTGCTCTGCTACCCTCTGAGCAAGGAGCCGCAATGTGGTTATGCAGAACTACCCTGTTGTGTGGGGTGCGAGTGTTGGAGTGTGGAAAGGCGTTCCCACCTTACCCGGATGGTGGGGCACTACACCTCAGGAGAAGGTGCAGTACCTCTGTGGCGACTGAGCCTCAGGGGCACCACATACCCCCCCGTTAAACACAGCACATCCACGGGCTGCAAGATAAACAAAGTTGACAGTACAGGAACATACACAATTTTGCAATGCTGAACAACATATCTTATACTATAACTTTCCAATATGAGAGGCACTTTCTTAACGTTGCAAACAATTCCTAATTACCTATCTAAAATTCTAAGACAAAAGTGCAAATCTTTACTTAATTCAAAGTGCTGTCATCTGTTACTCACTATCACTTCAGTATTCTTCATCAATACATTTCTTTCCTTTTCACTGTCTCTTCTAGACTCTGCACGACAACCGTAAATACCTGGTTCGTCACCTAAAATTTTTAATTCTTTATTCAAATTTCTCATCTTTACGTATCAAAACATTCTTACTTCAATATAAAAGCCATTTACTATCATAAGACACATTATCAAATATTTCACAGTAAAACTTTTCAAAAATTCTTGTAAGTGCTGGACACCGCTCCCAGCCGGGATTTCTTGCAGTGTCCGTTGAGGTAGACTCTTTCTTCGAAAAGTGTCCTTATGTAAAACCAAGAGAGGGCACCTAAAGAGGTGCAAACTATTTACAATCACAGTTTTGGATCATACAGCATCCATGATCTCCACAGTTCCAAATGTAGAAACGCTGACAATCAAAACAGGGCAACTCTGGAAAAACCAAAACTAAACCATGGCAGGAAAACAAAAAGGCACAACGGTGCAAATAAACCCTCCTAGGTAACGAGAGTTATTAATGCTGGACTAGTTGTACCGGCGGTGGTGGAGCGGGTGGTGGCTCCGGGTCCGCAGGGGCCACCGGTGGAACCTGCGCAGCCGCGTCAGCTCCAGGCGAGAGCACGGCCTCGGCTCCCGGGGTCTTTGATGATTCCTCCTGGCAGGCCGCAACTAGCTGTATGGACAGCGTAGAGGTGCAAACTGGCGCTGCCTGAGGACAGTCTGGTGCAGCGGTGGCAGGTACCGTTGGTGAAGGTACCAGGCCCAGAGGTGCCGGTGGTGTAGGCCCCTCCTGGGCGTGCGGCCTGCTCAGCCTCCATAAGGCCTCCTGCCTCAATCGCAGATGGCATGTCAGCTGGGCGATGTAATCCTCCAGCTGCTGGCGGTTCATCTCAGAGACAGGGTCGGAGCCTTCAGCCATGGCGCCTGGGAGATCAGACTTAACCTCCGTGCGCTCTACAGGCCTCCTTCCCTCTCTCTCCAAAATGGCGTTCTGGCGTTCTTCTCCCCGCCTCGGCCCCTTTCCCGCCACTGGCTTCTTCTGCCCCTCCTTCCGGGGGCGGCGTCTTCCAGTGCCTCCATACCAAGCCAGTATACGAACCCCTCGGGGGGTGGGCCATGTTGCTGTTACATAGTAATTCAGGCAGGGGAGGCCCAAGATTCTTCGTGGTCTTTTCCTAGGACCTCCCATCTCCTCACGCCCTTCTTCTCCGCGCCAGCGGCCATTTTTAGTATTCATGTCACAGTCTATTAAATTGAGTTTTCTGCACATTTTCAAAAGTTCAAAGTCCAACAAATCTCAGGCACACAGAACCCGATGGCATCGGGTCTCGTCATCTTGTTCGTGACGCCAAATTGGGTCGCCCTCCCAGGGCTGTGGGGTAATCGGTACCGGGCCGGTGTCAGTGGGATGTGTCACAGTAGCGGTGACCCGGATCGTGGCCCTGGGCGCCCAAGTAATGGGGGAATGTAATGGTTTAAATGAAAAGTTTGTGACGCCACCTGTGGTGTTCGGCAAGTAGGATGTTAGGCCGACGCTGCATGCAGATCCTCTGGGGCTGGTGGTGTGTTGCAGCCTAGATGGTGTTGCTCCCCACAGGTGAAGCTGTAGCCCCAGGGCAGCATGGATGCAATGGAAGTGGAGAGGTGCAGGCGGTGTGGAGAATGGTATCCAGCTGTAGCAGTGCTGAATGCGTTAGCGTACAAATGAATGAAGGACACCGGGGCTTGTAGTTCCAAAGCTTTACTCACAGTCCGTTGTACACACACAGGTGCCTGCCTCCGGGCCGTGTCCTCCGGGTCAGAGACTCAATCAACCTCCGGCCAAGTTAGGATTCTCCCCTCCAACACTCCGCCAACATGTACCTTTCTGAACGACTCCTCTATAGCGCCTTAAAGTGTGACGATCTCCTTGTACTGAGTTACACTGGAGTTCCTCCTGACTGATGTTCCCAAGAACTCTACTTGTACGGCAGACAGCTGTAGCCTGCTTCCGGGACTCCCTTCACCTGAGTCCCGGCTCTCTATCCAATTGCTGTTGTGCCCCAAGTCTTAGCTGGGAGTAGTGCATTTACAGCCAACTACTCCACTGGTGTCTGCTGCAGAACCATAAGTGTCCATACAACCTCGGGGACCGGGCCCCGGCCTTGCACTGAGAACATATAGGCAGGGTTCCTCCTCTAACCCACGCCCTCTCTGTTCTCTCTACTCCTTCGTTCCGTACTTGTCTTTCTTTCTTTTGGAAGCCTAGGTTTCAGTTCTACGTCTTCCTCCTTTTCCTTTCCCATGCCAGCTGGCTCAGATCACTGAGGCAGCTGCAGCACTCCTTCCTCCATCCCTTCTTCCAGGGATCCTCACTCCGGTCTGAGTGACTTCCTACCCGACTGACCTTCTGTCAGACTCAACCTCTCATCCTACACTGTCCCACTCTTTTATGTATCTTAACTTCACACACCTCCCAGCACGTCCAGTGTTCCAAGCAGGGAACCACCAAAGGTGCTCTGCTACCCACTGAGCAAGGAGCCGCAATGTGGTTATGCAGAACTACCCTGTTGTGTGGGGTGCGAGTGTTGGAGTGTGGAAAGGAGTTCCCACCTTACCCGGATGGTGGGGCACTACACCTCAGGAGAAAGTGCAGTACCTCTGTGGCGACTGAGCCTCAGGGGCGCCACAGATGACCCAGTTGTTGACTCAGATTGGCATCCTTTGGGGGAAGAGGGTGGCCCTGCCAATAGCTCAGAAGAGGAGGAGGAGGATCCGCAGCAGGCAGCGACATTGCAACAGCTGTTATCTGGCAGAACCTTAGCAGTCCAAATGCGTGTTACAAAAACAAAATAAGTTGCAGGACAGCTAGGCCAGACGGTCAAATTAGCACAGCGTGCAAGCCCTCAAAATGTCTTCCATAGTAGGAAGAGTGCAGTGTGGCACTTTTTTGAACAAAGTCCTAATGATCAGGCAAAAGTTATCTGTAAGAAGTGTGCAAAGACCTTTAGCCGAGGGAAAAATCTGAGAAACTTGAATACCAGTTGTTTGCTTAGACATTTAACCACCATGCACTTGCAATTGTGGATGGAATACCAAACCTCACGTACCACATGTGCACCTGCTCCGAATGAAGGTAGTCAGCAACGCTACATCGCTTCCCCCCCTGTAAGCCCACCGGTTAGCACACCACCAGCAGCAAATGTCGAGGTGTCGTCGCAAGGGCAAAGCAGTCATGGAATCACAAAGTTATTGCTACGAAAGACTGAATCTAGGCCATCAGCAACACCAACAACACCATCACCATCACCAAACCTCTCTCAGTCCGCCATGTCCAACGCTAGATCCACCATATGCAGCTCTCAAGTTCAGCTCACCCTACCAGAGACTCTGAGGACAAGCTCATGGCCTACGCAGTACCAGGCTATGACCTACCCAGTCAGCACTTCTTTTCGTGAAAAGCCATCCCAGCCCTCCACATGCATGTGAAAGACTGCATTGTCCATGCACTCAAGCAATCAGTGAGTGCAAAGGTGCACCTCACAACAGATGCATGGTCCAGTAGGCATGACCAGGGCCATTACGTGTCCATCACTGCGCACTGGGTTAATGTGGCGGATGCAGGGTCCACAGGGGACAGCGGCGGTGGGACAGTGCTGCCTAGCCCACGGTATAGGAAACAGTTGGCTGTAGGCATTCGACCCTCCTCCTCCTCCAGAAGCGAAAGCTCGTCCACAGAGCGCAGTCGCACGAGCACTCCATCCGCAGCTGCCAGTGTTGCACACGAGGTGTCCCACTATTGAACAGCTAGTGGTAAGCGTCAGCAGGCTGTGTTGAAGATGATGTGTTTGGGCGACAACAAACACACCGCGGAGGTACTGGCCGACTACTTGCAGCGACAAACTGAGTCATGGCTGGGCAGTCTACATCTTGAGGCAGGCAAGGTAGTTATTGATAACGGCCGGAATTTTGTGGCAGCCATAGCCCTTTGAAAACTCTGACACATACCTTGCCTGGCTCACACCTTGAACCTGGTGGTGCATTGCTTCCTCAATAATTATCCGGAGTTAACAGCCCTGCTCCATAAGGTGCGAAGACTGTGCTCGCACATCCGCCGGACGCCCGTACACTCCAGTCGTGTGCAGAAGCTGCAGCGATTGTTCCACCTTCCCAAGCACCACCTAATTATCGACGTTGCAACAAGGTGGAACTCCACCCTGCACATGGTTCAGAGGCTGTGCGAACAGAGGTAGGCTGTAATGCATTTGTGGGATGATACACGGGCAGGCAGTTTGCAGGCAGACATGGAGTTGTCTGGTGTGCAGTGGTCGAAGCTGAAAGATCTCTGTAAAGTCCATCAGTGTTTTGAGGAATGCACATGGCTGGTAAGCGCAGACAACGCCATCATAAGCATGAGCATCCCACTTATGCATCTGCTCATGCAAACTTTGACGCACATTACGGAGCAGGCGTCTGCAGCCGAGGAGGAAGAGGAGGAGGGAAGCCTTGATGACAGTCAGCCATTGTCTGCTCAGGGAAGTCTCGTGGACGAGGTGGAGGAAGAAGAGGAAGAGGAGGAGGATGATGGGGATGATTATTTTGGGGAGGAGGATGCTTCTCAGGAGGCAAGAAAAAATGTTGGTGTGGCAAGGTCAGGTACAGGGTTTGTGCATGACTGGAGGGATGTTGATTTGCCAGAAAGTGCTCCTCCACCCAGCACTCGCAGTGCATCATTGACACTTGGAACATTGGCCCACATGTCTGATTATGCCTTGCAGGTCCTAAAAAGGGACCCCCGCATTGCCAAAATGACGAATGATGATGACTACTGGTTGGCCAGCATCCTGGATCCACACTATAAAGGCAAATTCCAAAACATCATGCCACAGGAGAACCTAGAGCAAATATTGGCTAACAAACAAGCAACTCTGGTAAACCGTTTGTTGAGGCATTCCCAGCACACAGTGGCAGTGATGTTTCTCCCACAAGGCGTAGGGGGCAACATGGAAGAGGTGTTCGTGGTGCACACAGCCTAAGTGGCGTTGGACACAGGGGTTTCATGACCATGTTGTGGACTGATTTTTCAAGTACCGCTCACACGACTGGTAATACTGCATAGATCGAAAGTGACAGGAGACAGCAGTTGTCAACTATGGTAACAAACTACTTCTCCCATATCGATGTTCTCCCTCAACGGTCATTCCCCTTTGACTATTGGGCCAGTAAACTTGACACCGGGCCTGAATTGGCACAATATGCCTTACAGGAGCTCGCTTGCCCTGCTGCTAGTGTGTTATCTGAACGAGTCTTCAGTGCTGCTGGATCAATCCTGACAGAAAAAAGGACCCAGATGTCGACCCAAAATGTTGATGATCTAACCTTCATTAAAATGAACCATGCAAGGGTTTTAAACGATTTTGTCCCACCCTCCCCAGCTGACACGTAGGTTGCCAGAAAAATGGCTCGCTTTTGTCCTCCTCTTCCGTGGACTTCTCCAATTACTCCATTACCAGCTGCTGAATGTCCAACATCAACATATGCCATTTTTTCCACCTTCCTAACTGGGCTGCCTCCCCCACAGGGCCGGGGTCACCACCTGGCGCACGCACCCGTGCGAGTGCCGTTGCCCTGGACAGGTGCGTGGACCCACTCTTGGGCAACGGCACTGGCACAGGGTCCCTAATAGTACAATCAAGTGTCTCTGATGGTGGGGGTGCACACCTGCCATCAGACACACCGGCGTACTATGAGGGGCCCTGTGCCAGTACCGCCGCCCACGAGTGGGCCCCCCCTGCTTGCTCAGGGCACCAGCACTTGCAATACTTACCTCTCCCTGCTCCACCACTGTGTAGTCTGGCCTGTTAAATACTTCACTGGGACTGCCAATACAAATTTGGTGAAATGATAGATGATGGTTAACACGTAGCTATGCCCGGTCCTGCTGGGCTCTATCTTCAGATGATCAATGGCTTCCATTTGTTATGGACGTCGACTCATAATGAGATGCAGTGGTGGTTTATTACCAGCTTTCATGTTTTCCGACTCGCAGATGTGTGACATTCCTGTCCACATTTGTAAATGTGTCCTGTCATGCCAATCCAATAGAATTGCCTACAGCCTGTGGCTTGTGTCTTTTGCACTCCAAAGTTACCTGACAGATCATGATAGGCAGTGAGGACAATGTCTACATCTCTCCCTGTGATCACAATTTGATGGAGATGAGTAACGGTGATGGGTTCCACGGTGCTGCGATACAGCACACCTTTCTTCACAAGAACTGTATTCGCAGTCTCCACAGACAAAGTAATTGAGGGTCAGCATAGCCTCTGAGAATTCTCCCGGGAGTTTTTCCCGTGATTAGTAATTCCAAAATTTCTGCAATCACTTGACTTTCCGTCTGTACTTGTATCCATCTCCTTTCCTCTTGCAGAGAGTCTGGACTGTCTTACTGAGACTGAAATATATATGAAGATTGAAAAATACCCCAACAGTGTATACTGTTGTATGCTTCGAATACATAACCCTTTTTCTACTTTTTAGATTCTTGTCTAATCCATACTGAGGCTGTGAGTGTCTTTGTCGGACTCCGGAAATATACACGCAGATTTTTAATTTTTAAACTATGATCTGTATACCTGCTATCCAGTGATACTGTATCCTTTCTCAACTTTCTACAATCTTGTTGAATCGATACTGGGCCTGAGACCGTCTGAGTCTGCCTCCTGATATATAGACATAGGTTTTTAATGTGTAAACTATGCTACATGTATACCTGTTATCCGGTGATACTGTACCCTTTGTCAACTTTCTACAATCTAGTCCAATCCTTACTGGGCCTGAGAACGTCTGAGTCTGCCTCCTGATATATAGACATAGGTTTTTAATGTGTAAACTATGCTACAGATATACCTGTTATTCGGTGATACTGTACCCTTTGTCAACTTTCTACAATCTTGTCCAATCCTTACTGGGCCTGAGAACGTCTGAGTCTGCCTCCTGATATATAGACATAGGTTTTTAATGTGTAAACTATGCTAGATATATACCTGTTATCCAGTGATACTGTACCCTTTGTCAACTTTCTACAATCTTGTCCAATCCTTACTGGGCCTAAGAACGTCTGAGTCTGCCTCCTGATTAGAGATGAGCGGTGTTTGAGTAGACCTGCTCGCCAAGTTAAAATTCCAGCTGTTTTGGGTGGTGTTCGAGCCGTTCGTCGAACTTGAACACTTTGCTTACAATTCGGCTGTTCGAGGTTCCGTTCAAGAACGGTTTGTTCACCAAAAGCGTAACTTCATTTTCACATTAATAATGTTTTTCAATGCTAATAGACTGTTTCATGGCATAGTAGCTGTGTGTGGTAGCAAGCGGTGTAGTACACCTGTCAAGGAGCTACACCGTGTGTGTTTCTAATAAATTTTTACTGCATCTTGTCCACAAAATCCTTTTGGGCCTTGTAGCACTGTCTGCTACTCAGCAGAGGAGCCCACCAGTGAACCTAGCTATGCCGCCTGTTTATGAAAGAACCAGTTTTTGACTGCATTTAGCCCAGTTAATACTTTGGGCCTAGTAACTGTGTCTGCTACTCAGCAGAGGAGCCCACCTGTGAACTAAGCTGTGCCGCCTGTTTATGTAAGAACCATTTTTAAACTCCATTTAGCCTAGTGAATACTTTAGGACTAGTACCGGTGTCTACTGCTCAGCAGAGAAGCCCACCTGTGAACCTAGCTATGCCACCTGTTTATGTAAGCAGTAGCACTGTCTGCTATTTTGCAGAGTTGCCCAACCGTGAACCAAGCTATGCCGCCTGTTTATGTAAGAACTGCGTGCTACTCAGCATAGGAGCCCAGCTGTTAAGCAAGCTACAGCACCTGTGGTTTGGACACTTAATTTTTTCATTTTTTCTGGAATGCAGGTTAGGCCTAATTCCGGAATTCAGGTTGACCTGCACTTACTGGGAAATCCTCGTTCGCGGGGAAGAATTGGAATCCCAGATCCCCATCACTAACAGTGTTCAGCGGGTTATCTGCACCTGTAAGCGACACACGCTGGTCCTTTGAGTGTAGCGCGCATGCAGCCCCGGACATGTAAGTGCATGACAGACCTGTTATCCATCGATCTCACGTGCCAGAGCCTCGCGTGTCCCTCTAGTAATCTTGGAGCGTACCGCGGGGGCATGCCGGAGTCTCGTTTGTTAACGGAATTAAGCTGACAAATCGCTAGCACAACTAAAAACGGACATCCACCACCAACCACAGAATCGACTAAGCTTGCAATCTGTGCATCTTTTCTGAAGCTGGCATGGTTTAGGTTTCCCAGGTGGAGTCGAATAAAGCCGCAGGCTCTACTCCTGATGGTGCCCTTCTGGACATTCCTTTAAGGTTCAGCTTTGCAACCATACTGCCCCCGGAAACCAAACACTTTTCCTTCATGGATGCTGTTCGGAGGTTCGTGGGAATAACACTGCCCGATCGTCAGTTTGCCTAATTTATGGTGGGAAGTCCGATGGTATATGATCGTCTTCGATTTCAGATTTTTTTTTTGTATTTTACATTTTTATTCCAGTCTTTGTTGACTTCATAAGGGCATGATGTCACCTCACCGCCGCTCGCGTCCCATCCGTCTCACCGAGCCACCGCTCCCCGCCGCGTTCCCGTCGGTGCCTCAGCTCCTCTGGCGCCGCTTGCGGCCTCCCAGGCGCGCGCTCCCTGTGGGTCCCGACGGGTGCGCGCACTGCCTCTCTGAACCGTCGCCTCTCTTGCTGGTAGGAGGTCCCTGACCCGGAAGCCCTCCCCACTCTCCTACATCAGGCCGTCGCTCCCTAGTGACATTGCCTGATCGTCATTGGTACTACTCCCCGTGACTCTGGCCCCACGCTTGCTGGCGTCCTCTTCTGATTCCTCTGTGTGGCGCCTGCCTACCTTCTTCCGGCGCTGTTACCTTCTATCTCCTGTGTTTGCAGTGTACCGTCCTACCCTGGTCCAGTCTGCTGTGTTCCTGCCGTCCTACCCTGGTCCAGTCTGCTGTGTTCCTGCCGTCCTACCTTGGTCCAGTCTCCTGTGTTCCTGCGGTCCTACCCTGGTCCAGTGTCCTGCGTTCCTGCCGTCCTACCCTGGTCCAGTCTGCTGTGTTGCTGCCGTCCTACCTTGGTCCAGTCTCCTGTGTTCCTATCGTCCTGCCCTGGTCCAGTCTCCTGTGTTCCTACCGTCCCACCCTGGTCCAGTCTCCTGTGTTCCTGCCGTCCTACCCTGGTCCAGTCTCCTGTGTTCCTGCCGTGCTACCCCGGTCCAGTATCCGGTCACTTGGCCATTCTACCCTGTGTCTTCAGCTGTCTGGGTACCAGCTGCCGCAGTAATAGTCTTCCCTGGGCCTGTCCCTAACACTCCCTGTATAGGGGGTGGTCCACCTGGTCCACTCGCCCAGGGGAGGTTCGTTGCCGTGGTCCAGTGGGTTCACCCTCGGGCACCCTAACAGTACGATCAGGCCATGAATCCTGCTGGTACCTCAGCAACCACCCAGAAGGAGCTGGCGACCCTCCGAGACAATCAGGCCCGGATCATGACCTTCCTAAAATCCATGGAGTCCCGGTTATCAGCCCTACAGCCCTCGGATCCCGGAAGTGCGTCGCAGCTGGCCAGTCTCCAGCAGGAGCTCGCCCAGCAACGCGATACCCAGGGTCATATTTTAAACTATATGGCTTCGGTGAATAACCGACTCCTTGCGCTCCAGTCTGCTGGGGCTGTCCCTGCTCCGGCCCCGTCTCCACATCCAGCCCCCCGGTTAGCTAAGCCTCCGCGGTATGGCGGTGACCCCCGATTATGCAGGGGGTTCCTCAATCAGTGCCAATTGCACTTCGAATTGCTGCCTCACCAATATCCTACGGACCGTGCCAAGGTGGCCTTTGTCGTATCCCACTTGGAGGGTGAGGCATTGGCCTGGGTAAACCCTCTCTGGGAGCGGGATGACCCGGTGGTCTCCCAGCTCTCCACGTTCCTCGAGACCTTTCGCAAGGTCTTTGACGAACCTGGACGCCTGGCCTCAACTACGGAGTCCCTTTTTAATCTTCGTCAGGGCACTCTTTCTGTAGGGCAATATGCTATCCAGTTTCGCACCTTGTCTTCGGAGCTCGGCTGGAACAATGAGGCATTGGTGGGAGCATTCTCCCTTCTTTATTGTCTATGGTCTACATCCAGGCGTACCGCTACCGGTTCCTCCTGTCTCGGGTGTGCCGGCCGCTGATCTTCTGCCTATATCTGTGTCTCCTCCTCCTCCTTTTACTCCTCCACCTCTTTTCTATATGTAGTTGCCCTTTTCCATATGTTATTTTTGTATTCTGAGCATTTTGTCTGCTATTGGGACACCTTTTAAGGTGTTTTGTAATTGTTGGTTTCTATGTGTTTTTATGTGCTTGTGTTTGCCTGCCATTGTTTTCAATGGTGGGCAAAAAAAACACGGCACTCCAGAGAAAAAAAGGAAGGTTGTTCGGTGCTCAAGTAAGGTTTCCAACCCGTAAATATGTACAAAAATACTTGGTACTCAAAAATGAAGAAGCAGTGAATTCTTTATTTAGCATCCACACAAAAATAGACTCATATCGTATGAACGTTTTCGGTCCAACAACGGACCTTCATCAGAAAGGTTTTTTGGTTTCTTTTGGTAGAAAACTATAATTTACAGACAGAGTAAACAAGAGAACAAAACAAAAATTTTTTTGTCAGAAACTGCAACGGACATAGGTTTCTATTACAATTGCATTTAAAAAGGGTCAAACGTCAGAAGAATAATCTATAGTGAAGGATGGTGACCGCAGAAATTCATTCCAGCAGTGTAGAAGAAGCTCTCAGAATTCATCTGTGTCATATCTATGTGCTCCTGGAGTGTTCATCAGTACGAGAAAGATGCCTACAGTGACATAAATGATTATCTGAAAGAGATATACCATAAGTGATAGATATAGTGCCCAGTGATGAAGCTGAAGACATAGTCAACGGTCCTGGGCTCTCGTCGCCATTTGGTTTCTGGAGTCCCCGGCGACATTGGCCCCCCGCCTCGTCTTCCTCTTGACCGGCCCCGATACTGTCCTAAAAAAGAACCTGTAGTGGTAGAACTTGAAGTGCCGGGTCTGCTGTCGGTTGAACCATTAGAGCTCTGGGAGGTTCTTCGCCTGCTGAAACGCTGAGAATCTCTCCACTGGTAAGCTCGATTTTGGAGATAATCCTCTGTGTCGCGTGGAAATTTTGTTCTCTTTCTCTTCTCCAGTTCCAGTCTGTGGGAGCACTTTTGGTTTTGAGCTCTTGGAAAGCTTCCAGGGACATAGTGCCCGTAAGTTGGCTCTCGATGGCATCTATTTGTGTCTTGACAGAATCCAGACTTTTTTATAAGGAAGAGACAGTAAGTGTCATCAAGTCGAAGGAACATTTATTGAGTATGTGCTCGAATTTGGTACAATATTCTTTATCGTCCTTAAAGAACGTCGGCTGTAAGGGGACCCGTAAACCCCTTGGGATTCGATGCACTCGCAAATATTCCGCGAGTGTAACTATGTGTAATTCCAAGTTGACTGCTCTTTTGGTCTCACGTTCAAAGTCCCTGTTTTTGATCTCCTGTGTAGGAATTTGAAGGAAGTTACTCGAGGCGGTCACCTTAGATAGAATTTCTGCAGTCTCAGTGTCCTTGTAGAAAAAAGTTTCACTTGACATTCTCAATGGTGCTCATGTAAGGAAAAATCAAGTAGGCAAAAAAACACGGCACTCCAGAGAAAAAAAGGAAGGTTGTTCGGTGCTCAAGTAAGGTTTCCAACCCGTAAATATGTACAAAAATACTTGGTACTCAAAAATGAAGAAGCAGTGTATTCTTTATTTAGCATCCACACAAAAATAGACTCATATCGTATGAACGTTTTCGGTCCAACAACGGACCTTCATCAGAAAGGTTTTTTGGTTTCTTTTGGTAGAAAACTATAATTTACAGACAGAGTAAACAAGAGAACAAAACAAAATTTTTTTTTGTCAGAAACTGCAACGGACATAGGTTTCTATTACAATTGCATTTAAAAAGGGTCAAATGTCAGAAGAATAATCTATAGTGAAGGATGGTGACCGCAGAAATTCATTCCAGCAGTATAGAAGAAGCTCTCAGAATTCATCTGTGTCATATCTATGTGCTCCCGGAGTGTTCATCAGTACGAGAAAGATGCCTACAGTGACATAAATGTTTATCTGAAAGAGATATGCCATAAGTGATAGATATAGTGCCCAGTGATGAAGCTGAAGACATAGTCAACGGTTCTGGGCTCTCGTCGCCATTTGGTTTCTGGAGTCCCCGGCGACATTGGCCCCCCTCCTCGTCTTCCTCTTGACCAGCCCCGATACTGTCCTAAAAAAGAACCTGTAGTGGTAGAACTTGAAATGCCGGGTCTGCTGTCGGTTGAACCAGAAGAGCTCTGGGAGGTTCTTCGCCTGCTGAAACGCTGAGAATCTCTCCACTGGTAAATTCGATTTTGGAGATAATCCACTGTGTCGCGTAGAAATTTTGTTCTCTTTCCTTCTCCAGTTCCAGTCTGTGGGAGCACTTTTGGTTTTGAGCTCTTGGAAAGCTTCCTGGGACATAGTGCCCGTTAGTTGTCTCTCGATGGCATCTATTTGTGTCTTGACAGAATCCAGACTTTTTTGTAAGGAAGAGACAGTAAGTGTCATCAAGTCGAAGGAACATTTATTGAGTATGTGCTCGAATTTGGTACAATATTCTTTATCGTCCTTAAAGAACGTCGGCTGTAAGGGGACCCGTAAACCCCTTGGGATTCGATGCACTCGCAAATATTCCGCGAGTGTAACTATGTGTAATTCCAAGTTGACTGCTCTTTTGGTCTCACGTTCAAAGTCCCTGTTTTTGATCTCCTGTGTAGGAATTTGAAGGAAGTTACTCGAGGCGGTCACCTTAGATAGAATTTCTGCAGTCTCAGTGTCCTTGTAGAAAAAAGTTTCACTTGACATTCTCAATGGTGCTCATGTAAGGAAAAATCAAGTAGGCAAAAAAACACGGCACTCCAGAGAAAAAAAGGAAGGTTGTTCGGTGCTCAAGTAAGGTTTCCAACCCGTAAATATGTACAAAAATACTTGACACTCAAAAATGGAGAAGCAGTGTATTCTTTATTTAGCATCCAGAAAAAAATAGACTCATATCGTATGAACGTTTTCGGTCCAACAACAGACCTTCATCAGAAAGGATGCAGGCGCCGCCAAACGCATACTGTGCACGGCCTGTGTCCTCAGTGATAAAGATAGGGGACGCATGACGCATGCAGCGTCATGCGTCCAGAGGCGGAGCTACCGCCGGAGGTGCGGCAGGGGGCGGCGCTTAGTGGCGGCCGTGCACAGGCCGGCGCTGCGGCCTGTAACGCAAATGTGAAACCGGCCTAAGGAATAAGAATTGATGTTTTTGGCATTAAAATGTGCACTCTAGGTGTGTTTCCTGTCCTCAACTCACTGACGACTTTTCTTCCCCTTTGACTTACATTGGGTTTTGCTTTTCTGTCGGCCTTCGACTTTTCACGATAATCGGCCGATTTAGTTCGACCCGACTTTTGCGAAAGTCGAGTTTCGTGAAATCCGACTCGACCTGATAAAAGACAGTCGCTTATCTCTACCGAAGACTGTGCTCGCACATCCGCCGGTCGCCCGTGCACTACAGTCGTATGCAGAAGCTGCAGCGATTGCTCCAACTTCCCAAACACCGCCTAATTATCGACTTTGCAACAAGGTGGAACTCCAACCTGCACATGGTTGAGAGGCTGTGCGAACAGAGGCAGGCTGTAATGCATTTGTGAGAGGATACACGGCCAGGCACTTTAAGGGCAGACATGGAGTTGTCGGGTGTGCAGTGGTCGAAGCTGAAAGACCTCTGTAAAGTCCTTCAGTGTTTTGAGGAATGCACATGACTGGTAAGTGCAGATGACGCCATCATAAGTATGAGCATCCCACTTATGCGTCTTCTCATGCAAACTTTGACGCACATTAAGGAGAAGGCGTCTGTAGTCGAGGAGGATGAGGAAGAGGAGGAGGGAAGGCTTGATGACTGTCAGCCATTGTCTGCTCCGGGACCTCTCCTGGACAAGGTGGAGGAAGAAGAGGAGGATGATGATGGGGATGATTATTTAGGGGAGGAGGATGCTTCTCGTGGGGCAAGAGAAAATGTTGGCGTGGCAAGGTCTGGTACAGGGTTTGTGCGTGACTGGAGGGATGTGGATTTGCCAGAAAGTGCTCCTCCACCCAGCACTCGCAGTGCATCATTGACACCTGGAACATTGGCCCACATGTCAGATTATGCCTTGCAGATCCTAAAAAGGGACCCCCGCATTGCCAAAATGATGAACGATGACGACTACTGGTTGGCCAGCATCCTGGATCCACGCTATAAAGGCAAATTCCAAAACATCATGCCACAGGAGAACCTTGACCTAATATTGGCTAACAAACAGGCAACTCTGGTAAACCGTTTGTTTGAGGAATTCCCAGCACACAGCAGCGGTGATGGTTCTCCAACGAGCCGTAGGGGGCAACATGGAAGAGGTGTTCGTGGTGCACACATCTGAAGTGGCGTTGGAGACAGGGGTTTCATGACCATGTTGTGGACTGATTTTTCAAGTCCCGCTCACACGAATGGTAATACTGCATCGATTGAAAGTGACAGGAGACAGCAGTTGTCAACTATGGTTACAAACTACTTCTCATCCCATATCGATGTTCTCCCTCACAGGTCATTCCCCTTTGACTATTGGGCCTCTAAACTGGACGCCTGGCCTGAATTGGCACAATATGCCTTACAGGAGCTCGCTTGCCCTGCTGCTAGTGTGCTATCGGAAAGAGTCTTCAGTGCTGCAGGCTCAATCCTGACAGAAAAAAGGACCCGTCTGTCGACCCAAAATGTTGATGATCTAACCTTCATCAAATGAACCATGCATGGGTTTCAAAGGATTTTGTCCCACCTTCCCCTGATGACACATAGGTTGCCAGAAAAATGGCTCGCTTTTGTCTTCCTCTTCCTCGGACTTCTCCAATTCCTCCATTTGCAGCTGCTGAATGTCCAACATCGACATATGCCATTTTTTAAACCTCCCTAACTGGGCTGCCTCCCCCCCCATGGCCGGGGTCACCACCTAGCACACGCAACCGTGCGAGTGCCATTGCCCTGGACAGGTGGGTGGGCAGAATCTTGGGCGCCGGCACTGGCACAGGGTCCCTCATAGTGCAATCAAGTGTCTCTGACGGTGGGGGTGCACACCCGCCGTCAGACACACCGGCGTATTATGAGGGGCCCAGTGCCAGTACCGACGCCCACGAGTGGGCCCCCCCTTGCTTGGGCAGGGCCCCAGCATTTGCAATATTTACCTCTCCCTGCTCCTCCGATGTGTAGTCTGGGCTGTCAAATCCTTCCCTGGGACTGCCACTACAAATTTGGTGAACTGATAGATGATGGTTAGCTATGCCCTTTCCTGCTGGCCGGGCTCTAGCTTCAGATGATCAATGGCTTCCATTTCTTATGGACGTCGACTCACAATGAGATGCAGTGGTGGTTTATCATCAGGTTTCAGTTTTCCTACTCACAGACGTGCGACATTCCTGCCCACATTTTTAAATGTGCCGTCTTATGCCAATCCAATAGAATCGCCTACAGCCTGTGGCTTCTGTCTTTTGCACTCCAAAGTTACCTGACAGATCATGATAGCCAGTGAGGACCATGTCTACATCTCTCCCTGATTGGATCAACGGTACTGCGATACAGTAACCCTTTCTTCACAAGGAACTGTTTTCGCTGTCTCCACACACAAAGTAATTGAGGGTCAGCATCGCCTCTGAGAATTCTCCCGGGAGTTTTTCCCCTGATTAGTAATTCCTACATTTCTGCAATCACTCGACTTTATGTCTGTACTCTTTTCCATCTCGTTTCCTCTTGCGGAGAGTCTGGACTGTCTTACTGAGACAGAAATATATATGAAGATTTAAAAATACCCCAGCAGTGTATACTGGTGCACGCTTCAAAAACATTTCCTTTTTTCTACTTTTTAGATTGTTGTCTAATCCATTCTGAGGCTGTGAGTGTCTTTGTCGGACTCCGGAAATAAACACGGAGATTTTAAATGTTTAAACTATGCTATATACCTGTTATCCGGTGATACTCTACCCTTTTACAACTTTCTGCAATCTTGTCGAATCCATACTGTGCCTGAGACCGTCTGAGTCTGCCTCCTGATTCCAGGTGAGTGGTGTTTGAGTGGAACTGTTGCCCAAGTTCAAATTCTAGCTGTTTTGGGCGGTGTTAGATCCATTCGTCCAACTACAACACTTTGATTAAAATTCAGCTGTTCGAGTTTCCGTTCGAGAACGTTTCGTTAAACAAAAGCGTATCTTTTTTTCACATTAATAATGGTTTCCAATGATAATAGACAGTTTTAGGGCATAGTAGCGGTGTCTGGTAGCCAGCGGTGTAGTACACCTGTGAAGGAGCTACACCGTGTGTGTTTCTAATAATTTTTTACCGCATATTGTCCTGAAAATCCTTTTGGGCCTAGTAAATGTGTCTGCTGCTCAGAAAAGGAGCCCACCCGTGAACCGAGCTATGCCGCTTGTTTATGAAAGAACCAGTTTTTGACTGCATTTACACCACTTAATACTTTGGGCCTAGTAACTGTGTATGCTACTAAGCAGAGTTGGCCACCCGTGAACCAAGTTATGCCGCCTGTTTATGTAAGAACTGTGTGCTACTCAGCAGAGTTAAGCAAGCTACAGCACCTGTGGTTTGGACACTTAATTTTTTCACATTCTTTCTGGAATGCCGTTTAGGTCTAATTCCGGAATTACGGTTGACCTGCACTTACTGGGAAATGCTTGTTCGCGGGGAAGAATTGTAATCCCAGATCCCCACCACTAACGGGGTTCAGCGTGTTATCCGCACCTGTAAGCGATACACGCTGGTCCTTTCATTGTAGCACGTGTGCAGCCCCGGACAAGTAAGGGAATGACAGACCTGTTACTGGCCAATCTCGCGTGCCAGAGCCTCGCATGTCCCTCTAGTAAGCTGGACGCGGACTGCGGGGGCATGCCTGAGTCTCGTTCGTTAACGGAATTAAGCTTGCAATCTGTGCAGCTTTTTTGTGGATGGCATGGTTGAGGTTGCGCGTGTTGAGTCCAATTAAGTCGCAGGCTCCACTGCTGGTGGTGTCCTTCTGGACATTCGTTTAAGGTTCAGCTTTGCAACCATACTGCCCCCGGAAACCAAGCACTTTTCCCAACAGTGACATTCTGGTCAAAGAGCGTGATGACATCACGTCTGTACGCCCTCTGCCTAAACAGTCCAAGTGCAGAGAGATGGAAGATGGGGACAACGAGGAGTCCAGAGTACAGGGATTCCCTAGCAAGGAGACTTATTTAATTGTTTTAAAGGTTGGGAGCAATTTTTGGGGCGCACGATACTCTGGAGAATGATATCTGGGGCCCACCGTACACTGGAGCATTCCAAAGACTTTGGTATACTAATAGATCACAGACTGAATATGAGTCAACAGTGTGATGCAGCAGCAAAAAAGGCAAATGCAATTCTAGGATGTATTAACAGAAGCATACAGTCTAGATCACGTGAAGTCATTATTTGCCTCTACTCTTCTTTGGTCAGACCTCATCTGGAATATTGTGTCCAGTTTTGGGCACCACATTTTAAAAAAAACATCAACAAACTGGAGCAAGTTCAGAAAAGAGCGACCAGAATGGTGACAGGTCTGCAAACCCTGTCTTATGAGGAAAGGTTGCAGGATTTGGGAATGTTTAGTTTGCAAAAGAGAAGACTGAGAGGAGACTTAATAGCTGTCTACAAATATCTAAAGGGCTGTCACATTGTAGAAGGATCAACTTTATTCTCATTTGCACAAGGAAAGACTAGAAGCAATGGGATGAAACTGAATGGGAGGAGACACAGATTAGATATTAGAAAAAACTTTTTGACAGTTAGAGTGATCAATGAGTGGATCAGGCTGCCAAGAAAAGTGGTGAGTTTTCCTTCAATGGAAGTCTTCAAACAGAGGCTGGACAGACATCTGACTGGGATGATTTAGCGAATCCTGCTTTGAGCAGGGGGTTGTACCAGATGGCCCAGGAGGTCCCTTCCAACTCTATGATTCTATATATACTACATTCATACAACATACATACATACTACATACATATATACTACATTCATACAACATACATACATATGTATGTCTATGATTCTATGATTCTAAAGGTGGACATCAGTCACTGGAGCAGCATTTACAGGGCCCATTAAACACTGGAGCATTAGAAATGGGGCCCATTATATATGGAGCATTATTTGGACCCATAAGACACTGGAGCTTCATCCATGGTGAACAACATATACTGTAGCATTATGTGGAGCTCATCATATACTGTATCGAACATTATATGGGACCAATGATTCTGTATGGAGAAATATATTGGCATCATTACTCTGTATGGCGCACTATGCAGTGGCCATAATACTGTATGGAGGAATATACTGTCTGTTTTTGGAGCTATTGGAGAATTTAAAATGGATATCAGTCATGTGATGTAAGAATTGAAGTATTTTTCATTGTACTGTACTGCTATTTCTCTGCCGTATCAAAGGATCATGAATTGTGTCATCTGTAAAAGGAGCCCAGTGACACTCTTTGGCCCTGGGCCCACGAAAATCTGGAGCCAGCACTACCCCCCCCACAACTTTAGCCAAATAACCCCAAGTTTTCAATGCCTAACTACTATTATACAGTAATTTAACCCCTTCCTGACATCCGACGTACTATCCCGTCCATGGGACTCGGGCCCCTATGCCCATGGACGGGATAGTACGTCTACCGCGATCAGCGGCGCCCACGTGGTGAGCGCCGCTGATCGCGGCCGGGTGTCAGCTGATTATCACAGCTGACACCCGGCACAATGTGTCAGGGGCGGTCACGGACCGCCCCCGACACGTTAACCCCTTGCACACCGCGATCAAACATGATCGCGGTGTACCGGGAGTTAAAGGGAAGCATCGGCAGGGAGGGGGCTCCCTCCATGCTTCCCTGAGCCCCCCACGGCAGCGCAATGTGCAGCGCTGCTGCCGGGGGCTCCTTTCCTGCAGGCCCCCGAATCCAAGATGGCGACGGGGGCCTTCGGGGGCCTGCAGGAAGCTGGCTTCCTCAGTGCCTGCAAAGCGCAGGCATGAGGAAGCCTTCTGCACTGCCTGAAAAAGATCACTGATCTGTCACAGTGATCTGTGATGTGACAGATCAGCGATCTGTCACAGAACAGTGATGTCCCACCTGGGAATATTTAATAAAGTAAAAAAAAAATAAAAATAAAGTGTTAAAATAATTAAAAAAAAATTGCCAAATAAATTACAAAAAAAAAAAAAATATTCCCCCAAATAAATCCATTTTTTGAAAAAAAAAAAAAAAAACAATAAAAGTACACATATTAGGTATCGCCGCGTCCGTAACGACCCGCCCTATAAAACTGTCCCATTAGTTAACCCCTTTAGCGAACCCCTTAAAAAATAAAAATAAAAAACGAAGCAAAAATAATGATTTATTATCATACCGCCAAACAAAAAGTGTAATAACGCGCGATCAAAAAGACGCATATAAATATCCATGGTACCGCTGAAAACGTCATCTTGTCCCGCAAAAAACGAGCTGCCACACAGTATCATCAGCAAAAAAATAAAAAAGTTATAGCTCGCAGAATAAAGCGATGCAAAAATAATTATTTTTTATGTAAAATAGTTTTCATTGCATAAAACCGCCAAAACATAAAAAAAGGCCTAAATGAGGTATCGCTGTAACCGTACTGACCCAAAGAATAAAACGGCTTTATCAGTTTTACCGCACGCGGAACGGTGTAAACGCACCCCCCCCAAAAAGAAATTCATGAAACGCTGGTTTTTGTTCATTCTGCGTCCCAAAAATCGGAATAAAAAGCGATCAAAAAATGTCATGTGCCCGAAAATGGTACCAATAAAAACGTCAACTCGTCCCGCAAAAAATAAGACCTCACATGACTCGGTGGATCAAAATACGGAAAAATTTTAGCTCTCAATATGTGGTGATGCAAAAACTATTTTTACAATAAAAAGCGTCTTTTAGCGTGCGACAGCCGCCAAACATAAAAACCGCCATAAATAGTAAATCAAACCCCCCGTTATCACCCCCTTAGTTAGGGAAAAATAATAAAATAAAAAAAATGTATTTATTTCCATTTTTCCATTACGGTTAGGGTTAGGGTAGGGTTAGGGTTAGGGTTAGGGCTAGGGCTAGGGCTAGGGTTAGGGCTAGGGTTAGGGCTAGGGTTAGGGCTAGGGTTAGGGCTGAGATTAGGGTTAGGGGTGTGTTGGGGTTCGGGTTGGAGATAGAATTGGGGGTTTCCACTGTTTGGGCACATCAGGGGCTCTCCAAATGCAACATGGCGTCTGATTTCAATTCCAGCCAATTCTGAGTTGAAAAAGTCAAATAGTGCTCCTTCCCTTCCAAGCTCTGCCATGCGCCCAAACAGTGTTTTACCCCCAAATGTAGGGTATCAGCCTACTCAGGACAAATTGCAAAACAATTTTTGGGGTCCAATTTCTCCTGTTACCCTTAGGAAAATAAAAAATTGGGGGCAAAAATATCATTTTTGTGGAAAAAAATGATTTTTTTATTTTCACGTCCGAGCGTTATAAAATTCTGTGAAGCACTTGGGGGTTCAAAGTGCTCACCACATGTCTAGATAAGTTCCGTGGCGGGTCTAGTGTCCAAAATGGGGTCACTTGTGGGGAGTTTCAATAGTTTAGGTACATCAGGGGCTCTCCAAACGCACATGACACCCGCAGACCATTCCATCAAAGTCTGCATTCCAAAACGTCACTACTTCCCTTCCGAGCCCCGACATGTGTCCATACAGTAGTTTTCTCCCACATATGGGGTGTCAACGTACTCATGACAAATTGGACAACTACTTTTGGGGTCCAATTTCTCCTGTTACCCTTGGGAAAATGAAAAAATTGGGGACTAATTGATCATGTTTGTGGAAAAAATACAATTTTTTTTATTTTCATGCCCGGGCATTATAAACTTTTGTGAAGCCCTTGGGGGTTCAAAGTGCTCACCTCACATCTAGATAAGTTCCTTAGGGGGTCTAGTTTTCAAAATGGGGTCATTTGTGGGGTTTCCACTGTTTAGGTACATTAGGGGCTCTCCAAAGGCAACATGACACCCGCAGACCATTCCATCAAAGTCTGCATTCCAAAACGTCACTACTTCCCTTCCGATCCCCGACATGTGCCCATACAGTAGTTTTCTCCCACATATGGGGTATCAGCATACTCAGGACAAATTGGACAACAACTTTTGGTCCAATTTCTCCTGGTACCCTTGGGAAAATAAAAAAATGGTGACTAAAAGATCATGTTTGTGGAAAAAATACGAATTTTTTATTTTCACGCCCGGGCGTTATAAACTTCTGTGAAGCAATGGGGGGTTCAAAGTTCTCACCACACATCTAGATAAGTTCCTTGGGAGGTCTAGTTTACAAAATGGTGTCATTTGTGGGGGGTTTCCACTGTTTAGGTACATCAGGGGTTTACCAATCGCGACATGGTGTCCGATCTCAATTCCAGCCAAAAATGTCAAATGGCGCTGCTTCCCTTCCGAGCTCTGCCATGCGCCCAAATAGTGGTTTACCCCCACATGTGGGGTATCAGCGTACTCAGGACAAATTGCACAATAACTTTTAGGGTCCTGTTACCCTTGGAAAAATAAGAATTGAGGGTGAAAAGATCATTTTTGTGGAAAAAATATGATTTTTTAATTGTATGGCTTTATGTTATAAACTTCTGTGAAGCCCTTGGGGGTTCAAAGTTCTCACCACACATCTAGATAAGTTCCTTAGGGGGTCTAGTTTCCAAAATGGTGTCATTTGTGGGGGGTTTCCACTGTTTTGGTACATCAGGGGTTTTCCAATCGCGACATGGTGTCCGATCTCAATTCCAGCCAAAAACGTCAAATGGCGCTGCTTCCCTTCCGAGCTCTGCCATGCGCCCAAATAGTGGTTTACCCCCACATGTGGGGTATCAGCGTACTCAGGACAAATTGCACAATAACTTTTAGGGTCCTGTTACCCTTGGGAAAATAAAAATTGGGGTGAAAAGATCATTTTTGTGGAAAAAATATGATTTTTTAATTGTACTGCTGTACTTTATAGACTTCTGTAAAGCCCTTGTGGGTTCAAAGTTCTCACCACATATCTAGATAAGTTCCTTGGGGGGTCTAGTTTCCAAATTGGGGTCACTTGTAGGGGGTTTCCACTGTTTAGGTACATCAGGGACTCTCCAAACGTGACATGGCGTCCGATCTGAATTCCAGACAATTTTGCATTGAAAAAGTCAAACGGCGCTCCTTCCATTCTGAGCTCTGCCATGCGCCGAAACAGTCGTTCCCCCCCACATATCAGGTATCAGCGTACTCAGGACGAATTGCACAATAACTTTTACAGTCCAATTTCTCCTGTTACCCTTGGTAAAATAAAAAAAATTGAACCTGAAATACTTTTTTTGTGAAAAAGTTAGATGTTCATTTTTTTTTAAATATTCAAAAAAATTCCTGTGACGCACCTAAAGGGTTAATAAACTTCTTGAATGTGGTTTTGAGCACCTTAAGGGGTGCAGTTTTTAGAATGGTGTCATTTTTGGGTATTTTCTATCATATAGACCCCTCAAAGTGGCTTCAAATGTGATGTGGTCCGTAAAAATAAAATGGTGTTGTAAAAATGAGAAATCGCTGGTCAACTTTTAACCCTTATAACTTCCTAACAAAAAAAATTTTGGTTCCAAAATTGTGCTGATGTAAAGTAAACATGTGGGAAATGTTAGTTATCAAGTTTTTTGGGTGCCATATCTCTGTGATTTAAGGGCATAAAAATTCAAAGTTGGAAAATTGCGAAATTTTCAAAATTTTCGCCAAATTTCCGTTTTTCTCACAAATAAACGCAAGTTATTTGAATGAAATTTTACCACTAACATGAAGTACAATATGTCACGAGAAAACAGTGTCAGAATCACCGGGATACATGGAAGCGTTCCAGGGTTATGACCTCATAAAGGTACAGTGGTCAGAATTGTAAAAATTGGCCCGGTCATGAACGTGCAAACCACCCTTGGGGGTGAAGGGGTTAAGGAAGACAAACTTAAGGAATATGAATTGATGTTTTTGGCATTAAAATGGGCACTCTAGGTGTGTTTCCTGTCGTCCACTCACTGCCGACTTTTCTTCCCCATTGACTTACATTGGGTTTCGTTTTTCAGTCGGTCTTCGACTTTTCGCGATAATCGGCCGATTTCGTTCGACCTGACTTTTGCGAAAGTCGAGTTTCGTGAAACCCGACTCGACCCGAAAAAAGACAAAGTTGCTCATCTCTATTGCTCATCTCTACTGGCCGTAGTTAAGGAGGAACTGTGTCTGACCGGTGGAATTGGCCACAGCGTTGTTCAAAGCAAATTCCGCCCATGGTACTAAGGTTTCCCTGTCATCCTGCCTGGCCGAGACAAAATGTCATAGGTATGTGACCAGAGTCTGATTGGCTCTCTCAACCATCCCGTTCGTCTTGGGGTGATAGGCCGAGGAGAGATTCAGCTCAATTCTGAGCAGACTACAGAGCTCTCTGCAGAACCGGGATGCAAACTGGGGACCCCGGTCACTGACTATCTTGTCCGGCATACCTTGCAAGCAAAAGACGTGTTTTATGAACAACGCTGCCAAACACCGTGCAGAAGGTAGCCACGAGAGTGGCACCAGGTGCCCCATTTTAGAAAAATGATCGGTGACAACCCAGATGACCGTGCTGCCACTTGACTAGGGCAGACCGACCACAAAGTCCATGCTGACCATCTCCCAAGGTCTGTCCGCCACCGGCAGGGGGTAAAGTAGCCCGGCAGGCCTCTGACTAGAAGGCCTGTTCTGGGCGCAGGAGACGCATGCCCGAATGTAACCTCCCATGTCCCGGGCCATATGCGGCCACCAATATGTCCTTGCCAGGAGTTCAGTGGTCTGCTTCGTCCCGAAATGACCTCCCACCCTGGACGCGTAAGCCCAAGAGAGAACCTCTGGTCGCAGATGGGCGGGAACAAAGGTCTTGCCCGGGGGCACCGAATCAAGAGCGACCGGAGCCACAGTCCTCAAGCTCTCAGATGGGACGATTAGCTGAGGCTCAGTCTCCGTCTCCTCCTCCTCCAAGACTACCACGGAGCCAGAGAGAGCATCGGCCCGGACGTTCCTCTCACTGGACAGATAGTGAAGAGTGAAACGGAAGCGGGAAGTGGGAGAAAAACAGCGACCATCTGGCCTGGCGAGAATTCAGCCGCTGGGTGGTTTGCAGATATACCAGGTTTTTATGGTCGGTGTACACTTGGAAGGGGAACCGCGCTCCCTTCACTCAGAAAAGGCCAACTTCATTGCCAGCAACTCCCTGTCCCCGATGGAATAGTTCCTCTCCACCAGTGAAAAAGTCTTAGAGAAGAAGCAGGGATGCTTCCAACCTTTAGCATCCTTCTGATAAAGGACCGCTCCGGCACAGACAGACAAGGCATCTACCTCCAGGATAAATGGTTTATCCACATCGGGACGGTGGAGGATGGGAGCGCCAGCAATATGGGTCCTGATGGAAGAGAAGGCCTCAGAGACCTGTTCTGACCATACCTTAGGATTGGCCCCTTCTTGGTGAGGGCGGCCAAAGGAGCCACCAAGGTGGAGAAGTGGGGAATAATAATAATAATCTTTATTTTTATATAGCGCTAACATATTCCGCAGCGCTTTACAGTTTTGCACACATCATCATCACTGTCCCCGATGGGGCTCACAATCTAAATTCCCTATTAGTATGTCTTTAGAATGTGGGAGGAAACCGGAGTACCCGGAGGAAACCCACGCAAACACAGGGAGAACATACAAACTCCTTGCAGATGTTGTCCTTGGTGGGATTCGAACCCAAGACCCCAGCGCTGCAAGGCTGCAGTACTAACCACTGAGCCACCGTGGGGAATGAACTGGCGATAGTAGTTAACGAACCCCAAAAAGCGCTGCACCGCCTTAATGGAGTGGGGTTCTTGCCAGTCCATTACCTCCTGCAATTTGGCAGGATCCATAGCCAAACCCTGGGCCGAGATGATATAGCCCAGGAAAGGCAAGGACTCCTGCTCAAACTGGCACTTCTCCAACTTGGCGTAGAGGGAGTTCGTGCACAAGCGGTCGAAGACCTTGCAAACGTCTCTCCGGTGGGAGTCCAAATCTGGAGAGAAGCTAAGGATGTCGTCCAGATAGACCACCACCGAGGTGGAGAGCATATCTCAGAAGACATCATTTACAAAGTCTTGGAAGACGGCTGGGGCATTACAGAGGCCGAAGGGCATGACCAGATACTCATAGTGGCCATCCCTGGTGTTAAAAGCCGTCTTCCAATCGTCCCCTGCACGAATGCGTATCAAGTTATAGGCCCCTCGTAGATCTAACGGTTAGGTGTCGAGTTCTTGTCGCTGCACAGCAGGAATCCCGAGCCTTGCATTCGGCAGTCTTCCATTCCTCTCTGGCCGCAGAGAAGGCTGCTCAGCAGACTCATCGATCCTGGCGCCCTGCTCAGACCAGCTCTGTGGGTTTGGTTGTTGCTGCCACCTCTGGTCCAGCTATAGCAACACATCCTGGTCAGCAGCGAGCTACCCTAGTTACAGGCCACATATTGAACAGTGTGGTATCTGGGTAAAAATACTTCTGAACAAGAGACAAAAAAGGGGCTTACCAGCTCACTTGAAAACAGCCTGTAGTGTGTAGGAGCAAGGAATCACGTCGTCCAGCGTGTAGTTACTCCAGAAAAAATTCCAGCTACTATAAGATCCATTTATTGAGTGAAAAGTAAGACAGAGTTCACATGATAGTCTCTATTACGCGTTTTGAACACCCACACTGTGTTCTTTTGATAAAGAACACAGTGTGGGTGTTCGAAACGCGTAATAGAGACTATCATGTGAACTCTGTCTTACTTTTCACTCAATAAATGGATCTTATAGTAGCTGGAATTTTTTCTTTTTTTCTAAAAATACTTCTGTTTCAAATTATTATGGCTGCTTCATTACTGAGTCTCATATGCATCAACTCCTACCACCATCATCATCTGCTGCCTAGAGGCATTTACTGCACATGTAAAAAGTCTGAGGAGCAGAGGGTAAACGCTTGGGCAGTGTTGTACTCTGTCAGCGGATGACAAAAGTGAAAGCTTCTAGATTAAATCATGACTGGCAGAGCCAGAGCAAGAGCACGTGGAAGAGCATGGGGCCAGGACTCGCAACTACCCAAGCCTGATGTTCCTTGTCCGGATTCTGAAATTCCCTCACCTACTAATACTGATCTTGTTGAACGAGGACATCAAAAAGGAGACCCTGCAATTTCTAGAACAGAAGCTAGAGATTTTGACATTTCGGCTGGATTTTAAGATGTGTCATTTGGAGAGTGTGGTGGTTGTAGACGTGACTTCCATGATATGGGTGTGTCTACTAGACAATCAATCCAATATGTCATTGAATCAAAATCTGTTTTTTCTCGCAATTCTATTCAGCTGTGGACAAACTATGTCAAATTGATAGCTAGACCCTAGTGGATCTTGTCACAGTACCATGTTGACTACAGTCCACAGATGTTATTTAGATCATTAATGTCACCTCTACTTTACCAGCATGATGAATTAATAGGAAAAGCAAGTGATTTTGATGGAGCTGTTCTTTTCTTGCCAAAGAAACTAAATAAGATCAATGAGGTGGTTAGCCGCACACGCAATGGAGAAATAGTAAAGATTACAATAACTTTCACAAATGACTTACCATCAACTTCACCAACTTGCTTTCACTTTTACAACATTATATACTGAAGGCTGAAGAAGATGATGAATATGAAGCTAATATGTATGAATTATTATCACCCAAATGATGTTACAGAAGTCAGAACACACAACCTGTGTTGCAATGATTTACCACTGAAATTTTGAAGTATGAGACTAGTATCATTTTGTGGATTGATGTTAGCCACAAAGTCCTTCCAAATGAAACTGTTCTGAATATAATGCACAATTTGTACTCAAAAATTGGATCACATGCCTTCTATGATGCTTGTATGAAAGAACTGATTGGACAGATATGTAAGGAGGAAGACTGGGCTGTGGGTACCTGTGCTGCGCCGGTCGGGAAATGTCGAGACTGCATCCCCTGCTTACGGGGGGGAAGGAAAAGGGGACCGGACAGGCCCCATGGCTCAGGAAGAGGTGGCGTGTTTAGACAGGGAACCTGGCTGGAAGTTGAGGGAAAAAGCGCATGAAGCAGGAGTGAGTTCCCCGCTGTCAGTGTGCAAGCAGCAAGGGATCCTGCCCCGTCTACATCTTATCCATCCTGCCCCATGATCCTGCACCATGTGTCTCCCATCCTGCCCCCTGTGTCTCACATTCTGCCCCATCCTGTGTCTCACTGTCATATCCTGCCCCCTCCTGTGTCTTACTGTCACATTCTGCCCCCTCCTGTGTCTAACCGTCACATTCTGCCCCTCCTGTGTCTCATTGTCACGTTCTGGCCTCTCCTGTGTCCTACTTTCACATTCTGCCCCTTCCTGTGTCTTACTGTCACATTCTGCCCCCGTGCCTCACATTCTGCCCCCTCCTGCATCTCACTGTCACACTCTGCCCCCCTCCTGTGTCTTAATGTCACATTCTACCCCCTCCTGTGTCTCACTGTCACATTCTGCCCCCTCCTGTGTCTTACTGTCACATTCTGCCCCATGTCCATTCTGCCCCAATGTCTCACATTCTGCCCCTCCTGTGTCATTACTGTCACATTCTGCCCCCTCCTGTGTCTCACTGTCACATTCTGCCCCACTCCTGTGTCTTACTGTCACATTCTGCCCCCTCCTGTGTCTCACTGTCATATTCTGCCCCCTCCTGTGTCTTACTGTCACATTCTGCCCCATGTCCATTCTGCCCCCATGTTTCACATTTTGCCCCCTCCTGTGTCATTACTGTCACATTCTGCCCCTCCTGTGTCTCACTGTCACATTCTGCCCCCATGTCTCACATTCTGCCCCCTCCTGTGTCTCACTGCCACATTCTGCCCCCTGCTGTGTCTTACTGTCACATTCTGCCCCCATGTCTTGCATTCTGCCCACATGTCTCACTTTCTGCCCCCTCCTGTGTCTCACTGTCACATTCTGCCCCATCCTGTCTTACTGGCACATTCTGCCCCCATGTCTGCATTCTGCCCACATCATATCTGCATTCTGCCCCCATGTCTTGCATTCTGCCCCATAATGTCTGCATTCTGCCCCATCATGTCTTGCAAATTGCCCCCATCATGTCTTGCAATCTGCCCCATCATGTCTTGCATTGTGCCCCATCATGTCCAGCATTCTGCCCCCATCATGTCCAGCAATCTACCCCATCATGTCCAGCATTCTGCCCCCATCATGTCCAGCAATCTGCCCCATCATGTCTTGCCTTCTGCCCCCATCATGTCTTGCATTCTGCCCCATAATGTCTTACATTCTGTGCCCATCATGTCCTGCATTCTGCCCCCATATCTGCATTCTGCCCCCATCATATCTGCATTCTGCCCCCATGTCTTGCATTCTGCCCCATCATGTCTGCATTGTGCCCCATCATGTCCAGCAATCCACCCCATCATGTCCAGCATTCTGCCCCATCATGTCCAGCAATCTGCCCCATCATGTCTTGCCTTCTGCCCCCATCATGTCTTGCATTCTGCCCCCATCATGTCTTGCATTCTGTGCCCATCATGTCTTGCATTCTGCCCCATCATGTCTTGCATTCTGCCCCCATCATGTCTTGCTATCTGCCCCCATCATGTCTTGCATTCTGCCCCATCATGTCTTGCTATCTGCCCCCATCATGTCTTGCATTCTGCCCCATCATGTCCAGCATTCTGCCCCCATCATGTCCAGCAATCTACCCCATCATGTCCAGCATTCTGCTCCCATCATGTCCAGCAATCTGCCCCATCATGTCTTGCCTTCTGCCCCCATAATGTCTTACATTCTGTGCCCATCATGTCTTGCATTCTGCCCCATCATGTCTTGCATTCTGCCCCCATCATGTCTTGCATTCTGTCCCCAAGTCTCACATTCTGCCCCCTCCTGTGTCTCACTGTCACATTCTGCCCCATGTCTCGCATACTGCCCCCTCCTGTGTCTCACTGTCACATTCTGCCCCCTGCTGTGTCTTACTGTCACATTCTGCCCCCATGTCTTGCATTCTGCCCACATGTCTCACTTTCTGCCCCCTCCTGTGTCTCACTGTCACATTCTGCCCCATCCTGTCTTACTGGCACATTCTGCCCCCATGTCTGCATTCTGCCCCCATCATATCTGCATTCTGCCCCCATGTCTTGCATTCTGCCCCATAATGTCTGCATTCTGCCCCATCATGTCTTGCAAATTGCCCCCATCATGTCTTGCAATCTGCCCCATCATGTCTTGCATTCTGCCCCATCATGTCCAGCATTCTGCCCCCATCATGTCCAGCAATCTACCCCATCATGTCCAGCATTCTGCCCCATCATGTCCAGCAATCTGCCCCATCATGTCTTGCCTTCTGCCCCATCATGTCTTGCATTCTGCCCCATAGTGTCTTACATTCTGTGCCCATCATGTCTTGCATTCTGCCCCATCATGTCTTGCATTCTGCCCCATATCTGCATTCTGCCCCCATCATATCTGCATTCTGCCCCCATGTCTTGCATTCTGCCCCATCATGTCTGCATTCTGCCCCATCATGTCTTGCAAATTGCCCCATCATGTCTTGCAATCTGCCTCATCATGTCTTGCATTGTGCCCCATCATGTCCAGCATTCTGCCCCCATCATGTCCAGCAATCCACCCCATCATGTCCAGCATTCTGCCCCATCATGTCCAGCAATCTGCCCCATCATGTCTTGCCTTCTGCCCCATCATGTCTTGCATTCTGCCCCCATCATGTCTTGCATTCTGTGCCCATCATGTCTTGCATTCTGCCCCATCATGTCTTGCATTCTGCCCCCATCATGTCTTGCATTCTGCCCCATCATGTCTTGCATTCTGCCCCCATCATGTCTTGCATTCTGCCCCATCATGTCCAGCATTCTGCCCCCATCATGTCCAGCAATCTACCCCATCATGTCCAGCATTCTGCCCCATCATGTCCAGCAATGTGCCCCATCATGTCTTGCCTTCTGCCCCATCATGTCTTGCATTCTGCCCCCATAATGTCTTACATTCTGTGCCCATCATGTCTTGCATTCTGCCCCCATCATGTCTTGCATTCTGCCCTCATCATGTCTTGCATTCTGTCCCCATGTCTCACATTCTGCCCCCTCCTGTGTCTCACTGTCACATTCTACCCCCATGTCTCGCATACTGCACCCTCCTGTGTCTCACTGTCACATTCTGCCCCTGCTGTGTCTTACTGTCACATTCTGCCCCCATGTCTTGCATTCTGCCCACATGTCTCACTTTCTGCCCCTTCCCGTGTCTCACTGTCACATTCTGCCCCATCCTGTCTTACTGGCACATTCTGCCCCCATATCTGCATTCTGCCCCCATCATATCTGCATTCTGCCCCCATGCCTTGCATTCTGCCCCATCATGTCTGCATTCTGCCCCATCATGTCTTGCAAATTGCCCCATCATGTCTTGCAATCTGCCCCATCATGTCTTGCATTGTGCCCCATCATGTCCAGCATTCTGCCCCCATCATGTCCAGCAATCCACCCCATCATGTCCAGCATTCTGCCCCATCATGTCCAGCATTCTGCCCCATCATGTCCAGCAATCTGCCCCATCATGTTTTGCCTTCTGCCCCCATCATGTCTTGCATTCTGCCCCATCATGTCTTGCATTCTGTGCCCATCATGTCTTGCATTCTGCCCCCATCATGTCTTGCATTCTGCCCCATCATGTCTTGCATTCTGTCCCTATGTCTCACATTCTGCCCCCTCCTGTGTCTCACTGTCACATTCTGCCCCCATGTCTCGCATTCTTCCCCCTCCTGTGTCTCACTGTCACATTCTGCCTGCATGTCTCGCATTCTGCCCCCTCCTGTGTCTCACTGTCACATTCTGCCCCCTGCTGTGTCTTATTGTCACATTCTGCCCCCATGTCTTGCATTCTGCCCACATGTCTCACTGTCTGCCCCCTCCTGTGTCTCACTGTCACATTCTGCCCCATCCTGTCTTACTGGCACATTCTGCCCCCATGTCTGCATTCTGCCCCCATCATATCTGCATTCTGCCCCCATGTCTTGCATTCTGCCACATGTCTTGCATTCTGCCCCTGATATAGAAGAGTTAATGGTTTGCTTTTATATCCCTTTAAATGCCTTTAAGACTTCAATTGCCTTTTGCCTTATTATTGCTAGAATTATTCTTATGTAGACTAGTAGTCTCTGTCTTCAAGGAAACTATACTTGTTATCATATTTGTTTTCAACAACATGTTCTGGCTATATTGTAAACAAGGTACGACCCTGATGTGATGGTGGGGGCCAAATGAGCTCCATAGAGTCACACATTGTTGTAAATGGTATAAAAACATGTCTTATATTTCATTATGTCAGAAGTGATTTAGCCACGACCAGTGTGTGTGTCACTTTGTCTCCAAGCGCTTGTGAACAGAAGGGCGAGAAACCTCACAATTCGGACTCACTGGTGATATGGACAGCTGACGCTTGGTCAGAACAAAAGCAGCTACGACATTTTGACGCCCAACGGGGACCGTGGAATCCAGCCTATTCGGAATCCGTATGTGGGAGCTTCCTGGGAGGTTCAATATGCAGAATCCAGGCTGCAGCAGGTGAGAACATTTAGTCTTAGGCTGGAGTCACACTAACCTGCGCAAAATACGGCCAGTATTTTACATGCGTAATACGGATGACTGACCCCTAAACAGTGCTCCGTATGTCATCCGTAATCAAGGTGTGGTCGCGTATTTTGCGCATGTCAGCATCCGTATGTAATCTGTATGGCATCCGTATGGTGAGATTTTCTCGCAGGCTTGCAAAATGGACATATAATGGAGCCCTATGACAGTTTTAATAAAGAAATGAAAGAATAGATATAGACACATAGAATGCATATACACTCACTGGCCACTTTATTAGGTACACCTGTCCAACTGTGTGTTAAGACTTAATTTCTAATCAGCCAATCACATGGCGGCAACTCAGTGCATTTAGGCATGTAGACATGGTCAAGACAATCTCCTGCAGTTCAAACCGAGCATCAGTATGGGGAAGAAAGGTGATTTGAGTGCCTTTGAACGTGGCATGATTGTTGGTGCCAGAAGGGCTGGTCTGAGAATTTCAGAAACTGCTGATCTACTGGGATTTTCACGCACAACCATCTCTAGGGTTTACAGAGAATGGTCCGAAAAAGAAAAAAAATCCAGTGAGCGGCAGTTCTGTGGCCGGAAATGCCATGTTGATGCCAAAGGTCAGAGGAGAATGGGCAGACTGGTTCGAGCTGATAGAAAGGCAACAGTGACTCAAATTGCCACCCGTTACAACCAAGGTAGGCAGAAGAGCATCTCTGAACGCACAGTGCGTCGAACTTTGAGGCAGATGGGCTACAGCAGCAGAAGACCACACTGGGTACCACTCCTCTCAGCTAAGAACAGGAAACTGAGGCTACAATTTGCACAAGCTCATCGAAACTGGACAGTAGAAGATTGGAAAAACGTTGCCTGGTCTGATGAGTCTCGATTTCTGCTGCGACATTCGGATGGTAGGGTCAGAATTTGGCGTAAACAACATGAAAGCATGGATCCATCCTGCCTTGTATCAACGGTTCAGGCTGGTGGTGGTGGTGTCATGGTGTGGGGAATTTTTTCTGGGCACTCTTTGGGCCCCTTGGTACCAATTGAGCATCGTTGCAACGCCACAGCCTACCTGAGTATTGTTGCTGACCATGTCCATCCCTTTATGACCACAATGTACCCAACATCTGATGGCTACTTTCAGCAGGATAATGCGCCATGTCATAAAGCTCGAATCATCTCAGATTGGTTTCTTGAACATGACAATGAGTTTACTGTACTCAAATGGCCTCCTCAGTCACCAGATCTCAATCCAATAGAGCATCTTTGGGATGTGGTGGAACGGGAGATTCGCATCAGGGATGTGCAGCCGACAAATCTGCGCCAACTGTGTGATGCCATCATGTCAATATGGTCCAAAATCTCTGAGGAATGCTTCCAGCACCTTGTTGAATCTCTGCCACGAAGAATTGAGGCAGTTCTGAAGGCAAAAGGGGGTCCAACCCCTTACTAGCATGGTGTACCTAATAAAGTGGCCAGTGAGTGTATATATATATATATATGTATTCTATGTGTCTATATCTATTCTTTCATTTCTTTATTAAACCTGTCAGTGTGAGTTTACTGTATAGCGCCCTGAATTGCCGGCTTTGCTAAAAGACACCTGGTGCGTATTTCTCGCAAGTCACACGTGTGGTCCGTGTGTAATCCGTATTTTTTGCGCACCCATAAACTTGCATGGGTAGTACGCTGACAATCGCAGCATGCTGCGAGTTGCACGGAGTGTAGGATACTGAGGAGAAATATACGCCTGGTGCGAGTGACCCCATAGAAAATCATTTGTCCGTGTCTAATGCGTGCTTTTTGCGCCTCTCACTCTCCCGTATTCCTCGCCAGTGTGACCCCGGCCTTACATTGATTCTGCATGTACAGCTTCTCTAGGGATCTCTACATATCTCTGGATAAGACTGTGCAACATGGTTCAAAAGAACCCACATCACCAGTGAGTGGTGAGTATGTCTGTATGAGAGTTGAATAATAGAGTAATAAGATAATAATTGTCATCTGTATTATCTGTCAATCTGCTCTAGCAATATACTAATATACTAACTGGTTGTGTACTGGTGTACTGTGTAGCACAAACAAAGTCTGGGATAGACTCTGTGCAGTGGTTGTTTTTTTTGATTGGCAGTAAATCATATGAGGCTGTATTTTGTATAGGGCTGTGGCTGTTTTTGGTTGGTTTGGTTTTCATTGATTCTTGTTGTTTAAAAAGTTGGCTTTGGTGTTTTCAAGGGTGACAGTGGACACTGCTGTAGGTTAAGGTGTTAAATCCAAGGTCCAAGATAGGCAGGCTGTGCGAATCCTTGTATGTATGTCTATGAGAACCTCTGAATGAGATGAGAGATGAGTAATTGAGTATAAGGGATATAAATAAATCCCTGATTGATGAGGGGTTCCGTTAGGCGTGGTCCTCTGTATGTGACAGAGGACATCATTCAACTCATTTTGAGCTGAATTAGGCGGAGTGATTGAGATAAGGGATTTTTGTTATCTTCTTTTTGTAAAATCAAATAACCGCTAAGTGAAAGAGAAAAAAAAAAAAATCCCCGAATGTGCACGCATGAATGAATTTTATGAATTTGCACCATTCTGTGAAGATTGCAGAGGAGTTCTAGGGGTACTGAGTCAAGGGGCAGAGCCCTACAGAATTTTTTCATGGACTCCTAATGTTGTTACCTTTCCAGTTCTAGTGCAAGGTCCAGGACGGGTACTTTACAGATATTTCAATCTGCATCTGAGATTGAATGAATTGAGTAATGATATAACTCGTGTTATATGTGGTATGACATTGGTAAGTTTTCTGGAATCATTTGGCCAGGCAAGGGCAAGGTGTGGATACTCACATTATACAGTTATTTGCCAATACAGTGAAGTTCAGTGGTCACCAGAGATTGATGAGGGTTTTGAGGAGATTGATTCTGATTAAGTCTAAAGAACTAAGGAATTCAGTGAAAGACACTACAGTCTGATGGGAGGGGGAATGATACCGCTGCGCAATTTTTCTTCTCCCTTCGCTCTTATCTCTTATCTCTGCTGAATACGAGCTGCGCTCAAAATTCTCTGTAATTCTATCCTCAAGGTACGCGCTGAAAGATTTGTGGTTTGTTTAAAGCAACAGTGCTGTACAAAGAGGGGAGGAAAGAAACTGTGCCTATTTTAAGAAAAATTGTGGAAGATTGTTTGATCTTCAGTGTGATTGAATGATTGGTAAAAGATTCATCTGCTTCAAGTCAAATGATTGATGCATAGCTGACTGTGGATCCACAGAGGAGGTAGCCGACTGTATGGCTGATAAAGTGGGTTAGAGGCCTATCACACCTGGGCCTTCTTACTTTAGTCAGCGGGTTTTATTGTTGTGGGTGAGAGGCGAGGGCAAGGAGCCCTCTGGATATACCTTGGCAGGCTCGCTCTGACTTGCTAAGTGTGGCCTGTAAGACAGAGGTCCAGGCACACTGGGAGGGCATTTCAGAAGAAAGGTGAGCTGTCTAAAGTTGAAATAGCCTTCCCACAACAATCCATGGAGCTGGGCTGGAAGGATGCAGGCCTGATCCTATTCTAGCCAGCTGATCTAACGGGTGAGAGGCAGAGAGCCTTCCCGCTACATCCTGTAGGTCTACCGGGTGAGAGGCAAGGAGCCTTCCCGCTACACCTTGGCAGGCTCTCTCTGACTTGCTAAGTGTGGCCTGTAAGACAGAGGTCCAGGCACACTGGGAGGGCATTTCAGAAGAAAGGTGAGCTGTCGGTAGAAAAAGGTTGAAGCCATGGGCAACTTTTTCTGTATACGATCGGTGCCCCCAATGGGATCCAAGACAGCTATGCAGATTGTGAAAGACAGAGAAGGAAAGGAAGCAGTAAAAGATGTGATACCAATATTTAAAAAGGCGAAAATGCCAGAGTGTGGATGTTTGGATGTACAAAAATGGCACAGTTTCAGAGAGGAGAATAGGGGGTGGATAAAAGACAAAAAGAAAGAGCAACAAGTGAATAAATGGTGTCGTGTGGCAGAAGAAATACAACAGTATGGATGTAAAGAGACTACAGTAGGAAGTAGGGTGTATTATGACTGTTTCGATACACAAAGATCTATGACTGCTAGCGCCCCACCTCTGCATCATCAGAGCCTGAGACAAGACAGTTGGACTTGTAAACACTGTGGTCAGCCAAACTTAGGCTGCAGAAACACTTGTATGACCTGTACTGCAACCCGACCTAAGCAAATTGCACTAAATCCTGTCCGGACAAGATCACATGTAGTGACAGAGGAAGCTGACTCACTAGAGAGAGCATTGACTTTTGGGAAGAAGCTAGCAATGGGCCTGAGGAAGTGGAAGCTAGGGAGCAGCATGTCACGCCCACCGATCATCCAGTGACCTCCACGACCAGACCCATGACTAGAGAAGTACCCACAGCGAGACCGAAAAGGGTGACTAGAATAAGACAGATACAGGAGTATTATCCCTGGAGCCCCTCTGATCAGCTGGCTATGTTAAAACAATTGCCTAACCCTGAAAACCAACCATTCCCATTTTATAGACAACTAAAGGAAATACAGCGGGCATATAAGTGTACCTGGGCAGACCTAGAGAGCTTGGTGAGTTCAAAGGCAGGTGACGTACTAGGACACATAATTAAAACACATACAGATATGACAAAGGATCAAGCTCTGGGCATGGATGATAAATCTGCACAGTCTGGGGAGACATACTGTGAATCACTAAAACAATGGGCTATAGTGAAACAATCAGAGCAGTCCGTTCTCCTGACTGACGTGACACAGCAAAAAGGAGAAAGTGTGGAGATGTACTTTGGACGGTTACAGCTGAAATGGGCAGACATGGGGTACAGTCCAATAAGCCCACTTGAAGTTAAGATACTGGTAAATGCATTCATTGACGGTATGAGCAAAGGCTTACGAGACGCAGTACAGACAGCCAGACCTGAATGGAGAAATGTAGATCCAACAGATCTCCTGAAGGTGGCAAAAGGAGTTGAACAGACTAGGACAATAAGACGACCTGTCATGTATGCTGGAACACAGGGAAAACAGTGGAGACGTAGCAAGGGACCTAAGGACATGGAAACAGTGAAGTGCTGGAATTGTGGTGAGAATGGGCACTATGCCAGCCATTGCAGAAACCCTGTAATGGAAAATAAGCAGACCAGTCTTCCACCTCCCTCGCATACAGACTAGGAGACTGGCAACCCAGTGACAAATGTGTACCCTGTTCTTGTCCCCTCCGGACCTGGTCCTGCCTTGATGACCACCATAACAATGCCGGGAGGGAAAGAAGCAGAATTTTTGATTGACACTGGGGCAGCCGGGACTGTGGTACACAGAGACTTGATAATGCCAGACATGATTACTAATGAGATTGTGGAATGTGTGGGGGTAGAGGGGCAAGTGACAGAAGCCCCTATGACTAAACAAATAAGACTAAAATTGCAAGATAGCCAAGAGGTACTTACAAAACTTATTGTTAGTGACAATACCCCTATGAATTTACTGGGAGCAGATGTGCTGAGTGCGATCCAGGCCACCATACAGTACTCTCCAGAGGGTATTACCATCACAAGTCCCCTCTCAGATAAACATTTGTGTAAGATTGCGGCAATGGTATATATGACAAAAGCGGTGAAACTAACACCTGACACCAAAATGCCTGAGGATGAGGAAATGGGACAAGTGCCCGACACTGTTTGGGCAAGGGGAAAAACTGATGTGGGTCGGCTGCCCATTCCCCCTGTCATGATTAAATTGAAAGAAGGAACCACTCCTCCTTGTTTAAAGCAATACCCCTTGAGCCTGGCCAAATCAATGGCCCTGAGCAGAGATATTGAAGAGTATGTTAAGGCAGGGGTTCTGGTGCAAAAATCTTCCCCCTGCAATACCCCTTTGTACCCCATTAAGAAAAAAGGACCAAAGGGTTCCCCTGACACTTACCGGATGGTTCATGACTTAAGGGCTATTAATGATGTTACAGAAAGTGTGACGTCCATTGTCCCTAACCCACACACAAAACTGTCACAGATCCCAGCAACAGCAACATGTTTCACAGTCATTGATTTGGCGAATGCATTTTTCTCTGTACCCCTGCATCCTGACTGTCAGTATCTTTTTTCCTTTACTCATGAAGGTAAACAATATTGTTGGACAGTCCTCCCACAAGGAGGAAAAAACTCCCCTACCATCTATTCAACAGCAATGGCAGGGGTCCTTGAGCAATGGCAACCACCTCTTCCACAGGTAGTACTTTTGCAGTACGTGGATGACCTTTTGCTCTGCTGCCCGGACCAGACGTCCTGCAAGGAAGCTACAGTTTCCTTGCTAAGTTTTTTAGCAGAAAAGGGTTGCAAGGTCTCACGTGACAAATTACAGTATTGCAAACAAAAGGTGACATTTTTGGGACATTGTATTGCCGAAGGTACGAGACACCTGACTGAAGACAGAAAACAGGCAATTCAAAATCTCCCTCTACCCAGGTCACATCAGCATTTACGCACCTTCCTAGGTTTAGTGACCTACTGCAGGCCTTGGATAAGGTCTGCTTCACAAATGATGCAACCACTTTATGACTGCTTGCCATCAGACCCATATGACCTCACTCAAGAAGCAATTGATTCCTTCCATTCTCTCAAACTGCTCATTGTGTCAGCCCCGGCCTTAGGTATTCCAAATTATGACCAGCCATTTTTCTTGTTTTGCACGGAGCAGGGATGACATGCTACTGCAGTACTGAGACAGCAACATGGGAGGAAACAGAGATCAATAGCTTACTACTCTGCACAATTAGACCCAGTGATCCGAAGGTCACCTACGTGTGTCCGTGCGGTAGGAGCAGCGGCACTACTACTAGGAAAGGCATGTGAGATCACACTGACGTTTCCTTTAACAGTCTATTCCCCACATGACATCCATGCCATACTCGTACAAGTTCAACCGAAACATCTGTCTATGGCCAGACAGCTGCGACTTGAGTGTGCTCTACTAATTCCTGAGTATGTCACCCTCAAAAGGTGTAACGTTCTGAATCCAGCCACCCTCCTGCCTGTGGATTCAGAAAAGGGGGAATTGGTGACCATTTTAGCAAGTGAGGAAGAATACTTTGACATGACACATGAACATGACTGCATGGAACTGATGAGTCAGGAGACAGTTGGGTTTGCACACGTTCATGAAAAACCTATTCCTAATGCAGATTTTGAGTTTTTTGTAGATGGCTCCAGATACCACCAGGATGGACAATTCTACACTGGATATGCAGTAGTATCCTCACATGAGGTAATCCAAGCTGAACCACTCTCTCCTCACATGTCGGCGCAGGAGGCAGAGTTGAAGGCACTCACTGAGGCGTGTAGAGCCGCTGCAGGAAAAGTCGCTAATATTTACACTGATTCAAATTATGCATGGGGAATAGCCCATGATTATGGCCCTATCTGGAGAAGCAGAGCGTTCCTTACATCAGCCGGTAAGCCCATTAAAAATGCAGAGCTGGTGAAACAATTGATGGAGGCATTGATGTTACCAATCCAGGTTGGCATTATCAAGGTAAAAGCACACGCAAAAGGTGACTCCGTGGAGGTAGAAGGCAACAGAAGGGCGGACGAGGCTGCTAAAGTAGCAGCCAGGGGGCCTAGGAAGCAGTGGACGGTGGCGGGGAGTCAGCATATTCCAGCCACACTGAGCTTAGATGTCCTGAAATCTCTCCAGCAACAGGCTGCCCAAACAGAGAAGGAACACTGGGGGAGACTGGGAGCTGAGCTGAACTCAAATGGAGTATGGGAGAATAAGGATAAGTTGTGTCTACCGAAGTCCCTGTTTCCGATTATGGCGCAAGCAACACATGGCCCCACGCACGCTTCCAAAAGTCACATGTGTGCCATGGTAGATGCCTTCTGGATCGCTCCTGGTTTCAGTTACGCAGCCGCGAAACTTGTACAATCATGCCTCATCTGTGCACAGCACAACCCAGGTAAAACAGTAAAAGTCCCTAAGAAAGCGACACCTAGGCCTCTCTACCCGTTTCAGAGACTGCAGATTGATTACATACAGTTACCAAAGGTAGGAGTGTATGAATATGTCCTAGTATGCGTAGATCTCTTCGCTGGTTGGCCGGAAGCCTATCCGGTAAAATCTGCAACTGCTAAAATAACTGCAGACAAACTGATGAAAGAACTGATCTGCAGGTATGGTGTCCCAGAAACCATAGAAAGTGATAGGGGTACACACTTCATGGGAGAAATAATGAGGGAAGTCATGCAGGCCCTGGGTGTTCAGCAAGCATTTCATACACCATATAGGCCACAAAGTAGTGGGAAGGTAGAAAGACTAAATGGGACACTTAAACTGAAAATTCAAAAGGCCATGGCAGACACAGGAAAGAGCTGGGTAGAGTGCTTGCCTCTTGCACTCTTTTCAGTCAGACACACTCCAAATAGAAAGACAGGCTTGTCTCCCTTTGAAGTCCTGTTTGGTAGTGCACCAAAGACTGGTCTGTACTTCCCACAGGTGCTGCAAATGCAACACGGGTCTATGACAGCCTACGTCCAGGCCTTACAGGAAAGACTTAATGTGGTGCATAAACATGTGTTCTCATCCATTCCAGATCCTAATGCCAGTGCAGATGTGCATCAGCTGAATCCAGGTGATTGGGTGGTTATACGCAGGCACGTGAGAAGGAGCCTGGACCCACGATTTGACGGCCCCTTCCAAGTCCAGCTGACCACATCCACCTCAGTAAAACTTGAGAGAAAGCCAACCTGGATCCACGCCAGTCATTGCAAGAAGGTCCTTTCACCAGCAAAATGACTGTTCTCCTCAACACCTTGCTGGCAGTGACAGGGTTACTGCACTCTACAGAGACACAGGACAACCTCTTAAATGTTGACTGGGACAACAAACTTATTCGGCATCATGCCCTTCTTATAAAGGACATGGAAGGACAGAAACCGAAAGAGTGTTGGATCTGTACACACAGCCCAGTATCTGCAAGGACTATGCCGTACTTGGCCTTACCTCTGGAGCCATGGGAGGTATTAACCCCACACTGCATACACAATGAGACTTGGACTCAATTTAGGTTTTGGGGAAAAGATGTGCCCCGTGATATATCTGCCTCATTGGCTATAATCGGATGGGCCGCTAATCCCTGGTTTCAGTTTAATATAATGCGGCCTAAGGTACAAATGTGGTGGCGGGAATATGACTCAGATGTCGGAAATATGGTCGCCAGGAGGAGGACTGAAATCCCTCACTCAGACCCTATTCCCAATGATGGACTGTGGTTCAGTCTTCAACACACTGGAGCAGACACATGTGGTGAGGACAATAATTGCTTCCGCATATACACTCATGATCAAACACAGGTTAATAAGACGGTGTACCAGGATGGTATTGAAGGCTGTAGAGCATCTACGGGTAAAATAATAAGGAAAGAAAGGGGTAAATGTACATCTGGTATAAGGGGAAAACAAATGAATAATACTTGGTGTGCCCATAAGCCTATGTCAGGACTTTTGAGTTTATACCAATGTATACAGACCCCTGGTCACGTTTGTGTTCTCCCTGATGGAGTATTCCTGGTTGGCGGACATCGTGCCTACAGGTGGGTGAGCCCGGACATAAGAGGGGTTTGCACTCTTGCCAAACTAACGCCAGCCACTTTTATAGTTCCTCATAGTAAAATAGACACAGCAGCAGTTCCAATTCACACTTTGTATAGAAGGGCTGCAGATAATAAGCACCGGCCAAATGGTAGGCCGCATCTAGTAGAAATGGGGATAACAAATAAAATATTCAGTAGTATGCTAATATACCCCTTCATAACACAAATGTGGGATAAATTAGTGGAAGCTACCGACTACCTGGACGATCAGATTTTCCAGATTCTTGAAGTTCTTAATGAAACTAATACAATACAGAGACAATTAATCGTAGTTACTAACCAACATACTATAGTACTAGATTACCTGACTGCAAAAGAAGGAGGAATGTGTCAGATAATTGGTCCCACCTGTTGTAATTATATCGACCCTGCTGGCAATCTCCAGATCAGGGCCAGTATAGACAAAATAGGTGAACTTAGAGACCAATGGTTAAAGCAACACAGTGCAAAGAGAGACTCCTGGTGGGGTAACACATTCTCTTTCCTAAATCCAGCAAATTGGTTTAATGGCTTAGCAGGATGGATTTTTGGCATTTTGCAGACTTGTATGCAAATTTTGTTGTTTTGCTTATTGTTTTATGTAGCCGTAAAAGCGCTAATATATGTATTACTTAACCTACTGAATAATGTATGTGTGGAAAAAAAATCTAAGGCTGAACCTTCTGTAGTGTATCATAGACCCCAGGTAACCATTGCTGATGGGGAAGGTGAGTGTCCACACTGAGGGTGGATGGGCGAAGCAGGTAGGAAGCCCCCTTATGGGTACTAGACCCATGAGACAGTAGCTCCTTTGTGGACATCACCTGACCCTGTGGCAAAGGTTATACCAATACAAAAGGGGGAAATTGATATAGAAGAGTTAATGGTTTGCTTTTATATCCCTTTAAATGCCTTTAAGACTTCAATTGCCTTTTGCCTTATTATTGCTAGAATTATTCTTATGTAGACTAGTAGTCTCTGTCTTCAAGGAAACTATACTTGTTATCATATTTGTTTTCAACAACATGTTCTGGCTATATTGTAAACAAGGTACGACCCTGAGGTGATGGTGGGGGCCAAATGAGCTCCATAGAGTCACATATTGTTGTAAATGGTATAAAAACATGTCTTATATTTCATTACGTCAGATAAAGTGATTTAGCCACGACCAGTGTGTGTGTCACTTTGTCTCCAAGCGCTTGTGAACAGAAGGGCGAGAAACCTCACAATTCGGACTCACTGGTGATATGGACAGCTGACGCTTGGTCAGAACAAAAGCGGCTACGACACCCCCATCATGTCTGCATTCTGCCCCCATGTCTTGCATTCTGCCCCATCATGTCTGCATTCTGCCCCATCATGTCTTGCAAATTGCCCCATCATGTCTTACAATCTGCCCCCATCATGTCTTGCATTCTGCCGCATCATGTCCAGCATTCTGCCCCCATCATGTTCAGCAATCTGCCTCATCATGTCCAGCATTCTGCCCCATCATGTCCAGCAATCTGCCCCATCATGTCTTGCATTCTGCCCTCATCATGTCTTGTATTCTGCCCCCATCATGCCTTGCATTCTGTGCCCATCATGTCTTGCATTCTGCCCCATCATGTCCAGGATTCTGCCCCCATCATGTCCAGCAATCTTTCCCATCATGTCCAGCATTCTGCCCCATCATGTTCAGCAATATGCCCCATCATGTCCAGCATTCTGCCCCCATCATGTCCAGCAATCTGCCCCATCATGTCTTGCATTCTGCCCCCATCATGTCTTGCATGTCTGCCCCCCTCCTGTGTCTCACTCTCACATTCTGCCCCCTGCTGTGTCTTATTGTCACATTCTGCCCCCATGTCTTGCATTCTGCCCACATGTCTCACTTTCTGCCCCCTCCTGTGTCTCACTGTCACATTCTGCCCCATCCTGTCTTACTGGCACATTCTGCCCCCATGTCTGCATTCCGCCCCCATCATATCTGCATTCTGCCCCCATGTCTTGCATTCTGCCACATGTCTTGCATTCTGCCCCATCATGTCTGCATTCTGCCCCCATGTCGTGCACTCTGCCCCATCATGTCTGCATTCTGCCCCATCATGTCTTGCAATCTGCCCCATCATGTCTTGCATTCTGCCGCATCATGTCCAGCATTCTGCCCCCATCATGTAAAGCAATCTGCCCCATCATGTCCAGCATTCTGCCCCATCATGTACAGCAATCTGCCCCATCATGTCTTGCATTCTGCCCTTATCATGTCTTGCATTCTGCCCCATCATGCCTTGCATTCTGTGCCCATCATGTCTTGCATTCTGCCCCATCATGTCTAGCATTCTGCCCCATCATGTCCTGCAATCTTTCCCATCATGTCCAGCATTCTGCCCCCATCATGTTCAGCAATCTGCCCCATCATGTCTTGCATTCTGCCCCGATCATGTCTTGCATTCTACCCCATCATGTCTTGCATTCTGCCCCATTATGTCTTGCATTCTGCCCCCATGTCTTACATTCTGCCCCATGTCTGAATTCTGCCCCAATCATGTCTTGCATTCTGCCCCCATCATGTCTTGCATTCTGCCCCATCCTGTCTTACTGGCACATTCTGCCCCCATCATATCTGCATTCTGCCCCCATGTCTTGCATTCTGCCCCATCATGTCTGCATTCTGCCCCATCATGTCTTGCAAATTGCCCCATCATGTCTTGCATTCTGCCCCATCATGTCCAGCATTCTGCCCCCATCATGTCCAGCAATCCACCCCATCATGTCCAGCATTCTGCCCCATCATGTCCAGCAATCTGCCCCATCATTTCTTTCCTTCTGCCCCCATCATGTCTTGCATTCTTCCCCCATCATGTCTTGCATTCTGTGCCGATCATGTCTTGCATTCTGCCCCATCATGTCTTGCATTCTGCCCCATCATGTCTTGCATTCTGTCCCCATGTCTCACATTCTGCCCCCTCCTGTGTCTCACTGTCACATTCTGCCCCCATGTCTCGCATTCTGCCCCCTCCTGTGTCTCACTGTCACATTCTGCCCGCATGTCTCGCATTCTGCCCCCTCCTGTGTCTCACTGTCACATTCTGCCCCCTGTTGTGTCTTATTATCACATTCTGCCCCCATGTCTTGCATTCTGCCCACATGTCTCACTTTCTGCCCCCTCCTGTGTCTCACTGTCACATTCTGCTCCATCCTGTCTTACTGGCACATTCTGCCCCATGTCTGCATTCTGCCCCCATCATATCTGCATTCTGCCCCCATGTCTTGCATTCTGCCACATGTCTTGCATTCTGCCCCATCATGTCTGCATTCTGCCCCATCATGTCTTGCAAATTGCCCCCATCATGTCTTGCAATCTGCCCCATCATGTCGTGCATTCTGCCGCATCATGTCCAGCATTCTGCCCCCATCATGTTCAGCAATCTGCCCCATCATGTCCAGCATTCTGCCCCCATCATGTCCAGCAATCTGCCCCATCATGTCTTGATTTCTGCCCCCATCATGTCTTGCATTCTGCCCCATCATGTCTTGCATTCTGTGCCCATCATGTCTTGCATTCTGCCCCATCATGTCAAGAATTCTGCCCCCATCATGTCCAGCAATCTCCCCCATGATGTCCAGCATTCTGCCCCCATCATGTCCAGCAATCTGCCCCATCATGTCTTGCATTCTGCCCCCATCATGTCTTGCATTCTGCCCCCATCATGTCTGCATTCTGCCCCATCATGTCTTGCAAATTGCCCCCATCATGTCTTGCAATCTGCCCCATCATGTCTTGCATTCTGCCCCATCATGTCCAGCATTCTGCCTCCATCATGTTCAGCAATTTGCCCCATTATGTCCAGCATTCTGGCCCCATCATGTCTTGCTTTCTGCCCCCATCATGTCTTGCATTCTGCCCCCATCATGTCTTGCATTCTGTGCCCATCATGTCTTGCATTCTGCCCCATCATGTCCAGAATTCTGCCCCCATCATGTCCAGCAATCTCCCCCATGATGTCCAGCATTCTGCCCCCATCATGTCCAGCAATCTGCCCCATCATGTCCAGCAATCTGCCCCATCATGTCTTGCCTTCTGCCCCCATCATGTCTTGCTTTCTGCCCCATCATGTCTGCATTCTGCCCCCATCATGTCTTGCATTCTGCCCCATCATGTCTTGCATTCTGCCCCATCATGTCTTGCATTCTGCCCCCTTGTCTTGCATTCTGCCCCATGTCTGAATTCTGCCCCCATCATGTCTTGCATTCTGCCCCCATCATGTCTTGCATTCTGCCCCCATCATGTCTGCATTCTGCCCCCATGTCTTGCATTCTGCCCCCATCATGTCTTGCATTCTGCCCCATGTGTTATGATTGAGTCACCGTAGGAGGCAAAAACAGAAATGCTAGCTAAGTCCAGAAAACCAGAGAAGTTGGCAACTATCAGATTGCAGACCCCTGAACCTATCAACACAACTAGCAGTAGCCGTGGGGGGTTCCTACGATGACCTAGACCCCTCGATCACAGCCGGAGAGATACATAGGCCTAAAGAAGGAAAGGGGAAATCTAACTGCCCCAGAGCAGACCCCAAAGCAATAGGCAGCCCCCCACATATAATGACGGTGAAGCAAGATGAAAACACTTACACAGACAGAAAGACAGGCTGAGCAAAGACGGGGCCCAAAAACTACCTAGATAGGAACGGATAGGAAGGCTGCTGTCTGCAATCTGCCAAAACCCTATCAGAGACAAAAGCCAACAAGCTGATATAAAAATGGCCCTGAAGCAACTAAGCTTCCAAAACTAAATCAGCACTCAGGTACTTTCAGAAGACAGAGCTCACGGAACACTGCACACTCCAGCAGGGAGTGGCAGAATCCAAAAAGCAAGAAAAACAAAAACAAATCTTAAATGCAAAAAGGCAAAACAGAAAACTTAGCTTTAGGAGAGCAGGAACCAGACTGGTGTCCAAGAGTCCACAGAGAAATCACCCGCAGGGCAGAAAGGGCGTAGGCTGCCTTAAATCCAGTCAGAGACTCCACTCAGCCAATCGTCTTCATTAGTCCCAGGTGCCTGATAATCAGGCTCACTACCTTCCTTCACTAGGATAGGGAGTTCACCAGGCCTCAGTAACGGAGGGGAAAATGAACTCACAACAGTACCCCCCCTTGAGGAGGGGTCACCGAACCCTCAACAATGCTACCAGGGCGATCAGGGTGAGCCCGATGAAAGGCACGCACCAATCTTTTGGCACGAATATCAGAGGCAGAGACCCAGGAATTATCCTCCTGACCATAACCCTTCCACTTAACCAAATACTGGAGTCTCCGTCTAGCCAGACGGGAATCCAGAATTTTCTCTACCTCATATTCCAAGTTACCTTCAACCAATACAGGGTCCGGAGGTGCCACCTCAGGCACAACTGGCTCAACAAACCTCTTCAACAAGGACTTATGGAACACATTATGGATCTTAAATGTGACAGGAAGAGCCAAACGAAAAGAGACCGGATTAATAATCTCCAAAATCTTGTAAGGTCCAATAAATCTAGGCTTAAACTTAGGAGAAGCCACCTTCATAGCAATATTCTTTGATGATAACCACACCATATCACCAATCTTAAACTGGGGACCAATGGTCCTATGTCGATTGGAAAACCGCTGGGCTTTTCCTGGGAGAGAGATAACTTATCCACCACTTGGTCCCAGATCTGGTGCATTCTCTCCACCACAGTGTCAACACCTGGGCAGGCAGAGGGCTCCACCTGCCCTGAAGAAAATCGAGGATGAAACCCAAAGTTACAAAAAAAAGGTGACATCAAAGTGGCAGAACTAGCTCTATTATTTAAAGCAAATTCAGCCAAGGGCAAAAATGAAACCCAATCATCCTGATCAGCAGAAATAAAACATCTCAAATACGACTCCAAGGTCTGGTTTGTTCTCTCTGTCTGTCCATTGGTCTGAGGGTGAAAAGCAGAGGAGAAGGACAACTGAATTCCCAACTTGGAACAGAATTTCCTCCAAAATTTAGACACAAATTGAACTCCTCTGTCAGATACAATGTTCTCAGGAATCCCGTGCAAGCGAACCACCTGTTGCAAAAACAGGGGCACCAACTCAGAGGAAGATGGCAACTTAAGGAGTGGTACAAGATGAACCATCTTAGAGAACCTATCACAAATCACCCAAATAACAGTCATTCTTTGAGAGACCGGCATATCAGAGATGAAATCCATTGAAATATGGGTCCATGGCCTCCTGGGGACCGGCAAAGGCATCAACAACCCACTAGAGCAAGAACAAGATTTAGACCGGGAGCAAGTCCCACAGGACTGCACAAAATTCCTGACATCATGAGACAAGGTGGGCCACCAAAAAGAGCGACTCACCAGATCTCTAGTACCAAAAATACCCGGATGACCAGCCAATGCAGAGCAATGAACTTCAGACATCACTCTCTTCTTCCACTGGTCAGGAACATACAACTTTCCACTGGGGCAACGCCCAGGTTTGTCCTCCTGGAACTCTTGTAGAGCAAGTCTCAAATCGGGCGAGATGGCAGAAAGAACTACCCCTTCGCCTAAGATGGTAGCAGGCTTGGTCACCACAGGAGAATCAGCAAAGAAACTCCTAGAGAGGGCGTCTGCCTTGACATTCTTAGTTCCAGGAAGGAAAGAGACCACAAAATCAAAACATGTAAAAAACAAGGCCCACCTAGCCTGTCTAGGGTTCAAGCGTTTAGCCGACTCTAGGTAAATCAAATTTTTGTGGTCAGTGAGGACCACAACTTGATGTTTGGCTCCCTCCAACCAAAGTCGCCACTCCTCAAATGCCCATTTCATGGCCAACAGTTCCCGATTCCCCACATTATAGTTATGTTCAGATGAAGAGAACTTTCGGGAAAAGAAAGCACAGGGATTCATTTTAGATGTTACCGGATCCTTTTGGGACAACACTGCTCCTGCACCAATCTCAGAAGCATCCACCTCTACCTGAAACGGGAGTGAGACATCAGGTTGCCGCAGAACCGGGGCGGAGGTAAATCTACGCTTCAGCTCCTGAAAGGAAGCAACCGCCTCCGGAGACCAATTCAACACATCCGCACCCTTCCTGGTCAGGTCAGTCAATGGTTTGGCAATACTAGAAAATTTTGCTATAAATTTCCGATAAAAATTAGCAAAACCCAAAAACTTCTGGAGGGCCTTCAAAGAAGTGGGCTGAACCCAATCATAAATGGCCTGTACCTTGGCCGGGTCCATTTCAATAGTTGACGGAGACAAAATAAATCCCAGAAAAGAAATCCTCTGTACTCCAAAAAGGCATTTTGATCCTTTGACATACAGAGAATTCTCTCTCAAGATCCGGAACACAGTCCGAATATGTTCCACATGAGCATCCCAATCCTTGGAGAAGATCAAAATATCGTTCAGATAGATAATCAAAAATTTATCGACAAAGTCTCGGAAAATATCGTTCATGAAGCACTGGAAGACAGAAGGGGCATTAGTGAGCCCAAAAGGCATCACCAGGTACTCAAAATGTCCCTCCGGAGTATTAAACACCGTCTTCCATTCATCCCCCTGCTTAATGCGGATAAGATTATACGCCCCCTGAGGTCAAGCTTGGTAAACCAGCAAGCACCTCTGACTCTAGAGAATAGATCCGAAATCAGGGGTAACGGATACTGATATTTAATAGTAATTTTATTGAGGGCACGAAAATCAATACACGGCCTTAAAGAACCATCCTTCTTGGCCACAAAAAAAAAACCGGCACCTAAGGGTGAAGAGGATGGTCTAATATGACCCTTCTCCAACGCCTCCTTAATATAGGACCGCATAGCCTCGTGCTCGGGTACAGATAAATTGAAGAGTCGACCCTTAGGAAATTTACACCCCGGGCTTAGTTCAATAGCACAGTCATAACTCCTATGAGGAGGCAAGGACGCAGACTCATTCTCACTAAATACATCATAGTAGTCCGCCAAATAGTCAGGAACCTCATGCGACTGAGGAGAGGTGGAAAAAACCGGAGCCTCACTAAAGGTACACCGGCAACCCCAACTCACCACAGACACAGACTTCCAATCCAAAACTGGATTATGAATCTGCAACCAGGGAAACCCCAGAACAACGGCATCATTCAGACCATGCAACACCAAAAATCTGCAATTTTCTTGGTGGTCTGGGGCGACCCGCATGACCAACTGGGTCCAAAACTGAGGTTTATTTTTAGCCAGAGGGGTAGCATCAATCCCCCTCAAAGGGATAGGCGTCTGCAGAGGTGTCAACGGAAATCCACATCGTTTAGCAAAATCCAAGTCCATTAGGTTTAGCGCTGCTCCCGAATCCACAAAAGCCTTGGCGGAAAAGGTGGACAGGGAACAGATCAGAGTAATCGCCAAAAGAAACTTAGGCTGAACCCCACCAACAGAAAACGTGTGTGCAAAGCGTTTCTCACGTTTAGGACAAACAGAAATAATATGTGAGTCATCTCCACAGAAAAAACACAGCTTATTGCGCCTTCTGAATTTCTGACGTTGCGCCTTAGACAAAACTCTATCACATTGCATAGGTTCAGACGTCTGTTCAACCGGTGGCAACACCTCTCCTGTAATCCTGCGTTCACGTAAACGCCGATCAACCTGAATGGCTAAAGACATAGAATCGTCAAGACCAGAGGGAACAGGAAATTCCACCATAGTATCTTTTACGGCTTCTGACAAACCTTTCCGAAAGAGAACAGCCAAGGCACTATCATTCCAGGTAGTAAGGACCTCCCACTTTCGGAACTTTTGACAGTACAACTCTGCAGATTCTCGACCCTGGTTCAATGCTAACAGGGTCTTTTCAGCCTGATCAATAGCATTAGGTTCGTCGTACAGCAACCCCAAGGCTTGAAAAAATGCGTTCACATTAGTCAGAATAGGGTCATCTGGTTTCAAAGAAAACGCCCAATCCTGGGGATCGCCACGCAGCAAAGAGATGACAATTTTAACCTGCTGCGCGGGGCTCCCTGACGAGTTAGGCTTGAAAGCAAAAAATAATTTACAATTATTTTTGAAACTCAAAAATTTAGATCGATCCCCAAAAAATACATCAGGTGTGGTGATCTTTGGTTCAACAGCATGTGAATGAGCAAGATAGGCGGAAATTCCTCGCACTTCCGCAGCGAGCTGCTCCACATGATCAGACACTTGCTTTATCTCTATTGAGAGAAAAAAAAAATTCCCCCTACGGCCTCAGAGATATAGAGGAAAGAATATACACACACCTTTTTTTTTTTTTTTTTAAACACAATTCTTTCCTGCTATTGAGTACCCCAGGATCTGCGGTTTGGCGGGTGATTCTGTTAGGATTGAGTCACCGTAGGAGGCAAAAACAGAAATGCTAGCTAAGTCCAGAAAACCAGAGAAGTTGGCAACTATCAGATTGCAGACCCCTGAACCTATCAACACAACTAGCAGTAGCCGTGGGGGGTTCCTACGATGACCTAGACCCCTCGATCACAGCCGGAGAGATACATAGGCCTAAAGAAGGAAAGGGGAAATCTAAGTGCCCCAGAGCAGACCCCAAAGCAATAGGCAGCCCCCCACATATAATGATGGTGAAGCAAGATGAAAACACTTACACAGACAGAAAGACAGGCTGAGCAAAGACGGGGCCCAAAAACTACCTAGATAGGAACGGATAGGAAGGCTGCTGTCTGCAATCTGCCAAAACCCTATCAGAGACAAAAGCCAACAAGCTGATATAAAAATGGCCCTGAAGCAACTAAGCTTCCAAAACTAAATCAGCACTCAGGTACTATCAGAAGACAGAGCTCACGGAACACTGCACACTCCAGCAGGGAGTGGCAGAATCCAAAAAGCAAGAAAAACAAAAACAAATCTTAAATGCAAAAAGGCAAAACAGAAAACTTAGCTTTAGGAGAGCAGGAACCAGACTGGTGTCCAAGAGTCCACAGAGAAATCACCCGCAGGGCAGAAAGGACGTAGGCTGCCTTAAATCCAGTCAGAGACTCCACTCAGCCAATCGTCTTCATTAGTCCCAGGTGCCTGATAATCAGGCTCACTACCTTCCTTCACTAGAATAGGGAGTTCACCAGGCCTCAGTGACGGAGGGGAAAATGAACTCACAACACCCATGTCTTGCATTCTGCCTCATCATATCTGCATTCTGCCCCATTATGTCTGCATTCTGCCCCATCATGTCTTGCATTCTGCCCACATCATGTCTTGCATTCTGCCCCCATCATGTCTTGCATTCTGCCCCCATCATGTCTGCATTCTGCCCCCATGTCTTGCATTCTGCCCCCATCATGTCTGCATTCTGCCCCCATGTCTTGCATTCTGCCCCATCATGTCTTGCATTCTGCCCCATGTCTTGCATTCTAACCCCATCATATCTGCATTCTGCCCCATTATGTCTGCATTCTGCCCCATCATGTCTTGCATTCTGCCCACATCATGTCTTGCATTCTGCCCCCATCATGTCTTGCATTCTGCCCCCATCATGTCTGCATTCTGCCCCCATGTCTTGCATTCTGCCCCCCATGTCTTGCATTCTGCCCCCATTTCTCCATATTTGCCCCTGTGTGTCTCCAGTCCTGCCCCCGGGTCTCCATTCTGCCAGGGAAACATATTGCCCCTTTCAATAATAAAATAAAATAAAAACTTTTTTCTTACCTGGCCTCGCTCCTGTGTTGAAGTTGGAGCTGCAGCTGTGTGAGGCTGAGCTGAAAAGACCTGTGGTGATGTCATCGTCATGTGATCAGGGGGCGGGGTGATCAATGGTGAAGGACTGTGGTAATGATGACGTCACCACAGGTCCTTCAGCTCTTCTGTAGCTTTGGATGTCGGCCGCTGTGGCAGCTCTGCTGATGTGTGCACTGCAGGCCCGGCTGCAGTGCACACTTGGGGCCCGACCGGCGACCGCAGCGCACACTTGGGGCCCGCCTGGCGCCCCATGACATGCAGCACTTGGGGCCCGATGACTGTAAGCACAGGAGCGGGGCCCCTGATCTGCAGAGCCCCCTTCTGTACTGCTGTTCATCGGGCCCCATTCAGCAGTAAGGGATGTCATGCCCTGATGGCGGCCCTGGGCAGGCGCCCCCTGGCTTGGGTGGCACCCCCGGCGATCGCACCCTCGTCCCCCCTAAAAACGGCCCTGATATAAAGTTCTCCTTGTAGTGTGGGTCTAGAAGTTTCACCAATCAGTATTACCTGTCACCCAAAATTTGGATAACGCGAGGGCCACGGGAAAGGCAGTGTAACATAAACTCAGCCATGTGTGCCAGACTGCTAACAGCCAAGACTTCTGTGTCCTCACCAAGAGGACGACTGACCATGCTTTCCTCCTCCTCCTTGTCCTCAGGCCATCCATGCTGAACTGACTGTATGAGTTGTGCTTGTAGTACCGTCTATAGTGCATGAAATTAGCGCCTGTTCTTCCTCCTCTTCCTTCTTGTCACCCAATCCACGTTGGGATAAGATGAGGCTGGGCTGTGTGTAATCACCCTGTATGGTTCCTTGTTTCATCTCATCATGCTCCACCAGCAATGCATCCTCCCTCAACATTCCCATCTCCAGTCCATCCTTAGAGGGAACCTGTCACCCCCCAGGGCATTTTTAACTAAAAGCCACCTTCAGCAGCACTAAGGCTGCAATCTGTGAAGGTGGCTCTTCTGTTCCTGACCCCCAGTAACGCTGAAATATTAACTTTTATAAATAGCTTCTCATACCTGTTATGTGTCCCATAGGTATGGTGTGTCCCCCTGTATCAGCCACCTCCCCGCCATCAATCATGTCTCTGCAGAGTCTAGACCGTACCTATGGGACACATTACAGGTATGAGGCGCTATTTATAAAAGTTAATAATTCGACGTTACTGGGGGTCAGAAACAGAAAAGCCGCCTTCACAGAATGCAGCCTTAGTGCTGCTGAAGGTGGCTCTTTTAGTCAAAAACACCCAGGGGGTGACAGGTTCCCTTTAATGCAGCAGCCAGGGTTGTCCATCTGGCTAGTCGGTACTCAGACGAGTCCACTCTTCGCAAGTCGTTACACTGGCTGCCCATTCATTATAGGATCCAATTCAAAGTACTTGCTCTCACCCACAAAGCTCTCCCCAGTGCGGCACCCCCTCAAATCTCTTCCCTCACTTCTGTTTATCAGCCTAGCCGATTGCTGCACTCTGCACCTCACGCTCCCGACTCAAAGACTTCTCCCGCACTACCACAATTAGTGTTGAGCTTTCCGATACCGCAAGTATCGGGTATCGGCCGATATTAGCTGTATCGGAATTCCGATACTGACTTCCGATACTTTTTTCATATCGGATACCGGAATCGGAAGTTCCCATAATGCTATCAGCCCGCTCGCTTTGATTCAGCCAATGGGAATCCTCAGAAGTGTGGGCACATCCTGTTAGGCATGTAGGCATGTTAACTATTGGCATGGCTGTGATTGGCTGCTGAAATTATGTCATGATGCACTATAAAAGCCACCGCCGCCGCCATTTCTGGTCACTCTGCTGTGAATTCAGTTAGGGACAGGCTGCTTTTGAAGACTGTGAGGGACAGTTAGAAATAGCGATTCTCAAAACAATATTGTGCTTTACCCAGGATACATAAACCACCACTATAGCTTTCTTTTCCCTAGCAGCAGTGTTCACAGCTGTCTGCAAGGGCTGTGTGAGTGCAGCTCACGCTGTGGAGTGGGTCCTTCAGCCATGTCTGGTTGTAGGCCGCCCAGCGTGCCACACTGCTGCCTCATACATATTTCATATTTTTCTTTTTGAGCTGCTTATTTTTAAAAAATTCTATCTAGTGTGCTTCTATCCGTATCCATATATGTTGGTTGCAAGCACTAGTAGTAGACAGCGGAGCCTTTCTGCAGCCTTTCAGTGCTAGTGCCCACTTAGCTGCACTGTTCACAGGTGTCTGAGAGGTCTCTGACTGTGTGAATGCAGCTCACGCTGAGTAGTGTGTCCTGCAGCTACGTCTGGTTGTAGGCCGCTCAGCGTGTCACTGCCTCACACATTTTTCTTTTATTGCAGCTCATTTTTTCTCCTATTAGTGTGCATCCATCCATATCCATATACGGTGGTTGCAAACACTCTAGGAGTAGGCAGCGGAGCCTTTCTGCAGCCTGTCATTGCTAGTGCCCACTTAGCTGCACTGTTCACGGCTGTCTGAGAGGTCTCTGACTGTGTGTGAGTGCAGCTCACGCTGAGTAGTGTGTCCTGCAGCTATGTCTGGTTGTAAGCCGCTCAGAGTGCGACACATTTTTTTGGAGCCTCATCTTTTGCATTGTAGGTTACCTGCCTGCATTGTAATACAGTAGCTCCAGAAAGTTGGTGATACTCTGACTTTCAAATCTTTGGTCACATCCTTTTAGTTTTTTTCCCCCCCAAAAAAACAACAAAGTTCACCAAACACTACATTTGAAAGTTGTGTAGGCCACATTAGCTCCCATTAAAGTGTAGTCGACACACACTTCATAAAATTAGTGTTTCTTATACCTGTAACCAGCTGTTCAGGAATAAGCACACTAAGGCCCCCCTTTGTACTTTTCTGCCTATCTTTCTCAGTCTAGCAAGATGAAGAAGGCAGGGAGTAAGGCACGTGGGCGTGGAGTTTCAGCAGGGAGAGGACGTGGGGATTCTGCAGGGAGAGGACGTGGAGATTCTGCAGGGAGAGGACTTGGTGATTCTGTGGCTGCTGTTGGCACCAGTGAGTCAGCATCCCCCAGTTTTAGCAGGCAACAGTCCTTTATGCGCAGCTTTGTAGGACCTCACCGTACCCCACTGCTGCGTTAGGAACAAATTGAAGCCGTTGTCGGATGGATGGCAGCTAACGCATCGACTTCAATTACTTCCACATCCTCTCAGGGCCAGAGCACCGTAGAGCAACCATCTGTCTCTTCACCACCTGCCAAAGTGCCCAGGCAGTCAGAGAGCCCTGGACAGGAGCCATCACAGTCTCTACTTCTGTACTCAGAATCTGTTGGTTAGGAAAGAGGGGGCCAGCCAAGCAGCATTCCAGAATGTGAAGAAGAGGGAGTATGCAGTGATGTGCAACTTCTTTGTCCCTCTGAATCTGAAGAGGCGGGTGGGCCAGTGCCTATGGTCAGCACACCTCAGTATGCATCAGATGATGATGAGACTCAATTACCACTTTCTGGTGCGTACGGTGCTGGCGAGACAACCCAGGAGAAGCAGGTATTTGAAGAGGGGAGTGTAGATGATGAGGTCCTTGACCCATCATGGCGTGAGGAACAGGAAGGTGGTGGGAGCAGCTCTGAGGAAGAGATTCCCCGAACGGCCAAAACTGGAGGGAGAGGGAGGGGGCAGACTTGGTTGCCTGTAGCCTCCACTTCGGCACCCGTTAGGAGCATTCCACTTTCAAAAGGCAAAACGGGTGCTCCCAAGACTTGCAGTGCGTGGTCCTTTTTTGACACAGTTGCAGATGACATTTGCTTTGTCAAATGCAAGCTGTGTCATCAGAGAGTCAAAAGAGGGAAAAATGTCAGCAACCTCAATACCATTAATATGTGGAAACATGTGCGGACCAAGCACGAGGTGGAGTTACACAGACACACTGAAGACGTAGGCCAACGTACAGCACCACCTACCACCTCTTCAGCTCGTGTTGGGGCCTCTTCCTCCAGCTTACAAACAGCTGGTTCGGCTTCCTCACAGGATCGCCAAGGAAGAACCTCTGGCACTGTTGTCCGGAGACAATGTGCGCCGGTCACACTTCAGCACAACTGAGTGGGCCTCTATGAAGGACATCTGCCTCGTTTTGCGTGCCTTCGATGATTCCACGCGGATGGCGAATGCAGATGATGCACTAGTCAGCATGACTGTCCCCCTTATCTGCCTGCTTCAAAAAACACTGCAAGCACTAAGGAATGAGGTTTTGGAAGAGGTGGAGGATGAGGAGTCCCAAATGCCATCTGCCTCTGGACAGTCTGCGCTACGTGCTTCCTCACAAAGGCCTAGGCAGGGGACACTTTGTGAGGAGGATGAGGAGGAGTCGATGGAGTGGAGGTACACAAAGCTAGTCAGTATGTACAGCGAGGGTGGGGTGGTGCAGAGCAGGCAGAGATCACGCCTCAAGCAGGGGACAGCGGTTCTTTGGCAGTTGGGAGTCTGCAGCACATGGATGACTTCATGCTGCAGTGCCTGAGAAACGACCGCCGCATCGCCCACATTCTCTACACGGCTGATTATTGGGTGTACACCCTCCTAGATCCTCGCTACCGGGACAACTTGCAAACCCTCATACCAACGTTGAACCAGGAGCGTAAACTGCGGGAGTACCAAGACACACCGGTGCAGTCCATCATGTTTTCCATTCCACCCTACAGCAGTGGTGCTAGTGCTTTACAAAGCACCTCTATGCGTCGAGCCAGTGGAGGAAACTCGGCACAAAGATGGAGCAGAGGCAGCGCCTCAGCACAAGGCAAGACCACTATGGCCCAAATGTGGCAAAGTTTTGTGTGTCCGCCACAATTGTCTACACCATCACTGACGGCTCCAGTCAGCAGGAGGCAACGTTTCCGTCAGATGGTGACAGACTACATGCCTTGCCCTGTGACTGTACTCCCAGATGGCTCTTCCCCCTTCAAGTTTTGGGTCTGTAAGCTGGATACATGGCCAGAGCTTAGTCAGTATGCATTAGAGGTGCTGGCTTGCCCTGCTGCCAGTGTATTATCGGAACGCGTCTTTAGTGCCACAGGTGGTGTACTAACAGACCGTCGCACGCGACTTTCTTCCGATAACGTCGACCAGCTTACTTTTCTGAAAATGAACAAGGCCTGGATCTCCCCAGAATTTGCCAGTCCTCTTCCCGACTAAATAATTGGTTGGCAACTGTATCCAGGTCTCCTCTTGTGTTCATGCTTCTACCACCTGAACTATAATCCCTGGGCTTCAACACAGCCAGTTGTCGCTCAGATGTGTCGTCCGCACAGATTGAAACACTCGCTCCTGTGTTAGTGGGGTTCAGTAATGCCAGCTGCTCCCCTGCTGTGTGGATGGCAAAGTCTCCTGCTCCATCCACATTCAAACTACTACTGATTTTTAACACTGCTCCACTTAGGCCTCTGGCTCCACTGTCTCTAGTATTTCCCCTGGCCTCCAACCCTGCCAGTGACAGCTCTGAAGTGGCGTCTGCACAATCCACACTTGTTCCTGTGTTACTTGGCCTCAGTCACATCAGTTGATCCCCTGATGTGTGTCCGTCAAGGTCTCCTGCTCTGTCCACATTCCCATTACTAGAAGTGTGAATGAGGACAGAGCAGGAGAGGAGACCTTGCCGGACACACATCAGGGAATCAACTGACGGGACTGAGGCCAAGTAACACAGGAACAAGTGTGGATTGTGCTGATGCCACTTCAGAGCTGTCACTGACGGGGTTGGAGGCCAGGGGAAATACTAGAGACAGTGGAGCCAGAGGCCTAAGTGGAGCACGATTACAATCAGTAGTAGTCTACAACCTCTATAAAACGTGCTGCAAGTTGGCCTCAGCAAACTCCATGCCTCATCCTGGGCTCCAACAACTCCAGTTGGTGTTCAGAAGTGCCGTCTTAACAGAGAAACACACAATAGCTCCTGTGTTAGTGGGGTTCAGTAAGTGTGGATTGTGCAGACAACACAGCAGAGCAGCAACTGGTGTGGTTGGAGGCCAGGGGAAATACTAGGGACAGTAGAGCCAGAGGCCAAAGTGGAGCACGGTTACAATCAGTAGTTGTGTACAACCAATATAAAACTCGCTAGAAGTTGGCCTCAGCCTGCTGCATGATTGACCCCTGGGCTTCAACATCGCATGTTGCTGCTCAGAAGTGTGTTTGCCACGGGTACTCCCTCCTGCCCAGCTGGGATCCAGCACCATCAGCTGTTTCTCGGCAGAGCCTTTGGCCTAGGTGCCTCCTTCTTGGTATCCGAGTTCCAGCAATGTCTGCTGGTCCTTGGTAGTGCTTTTTAGCACAGGTAACTCCTGCATAGTAACCGTCTTCCAGCACCGTCAGCTGGTCCACGGTTGTGCCATTGGCTCTTGTTCATTCTGCTGCCCCTCCGGGTTCCAGCACCGTCAGCTGGTTCTCGGCAGTGTCTTTGGCACGAGTACTCCCTCCTGTTCAGCCTGGTTACAGCACGCCTGCAGTTTCCGGGTAGTGTCAACGTCACTTTGCCACTGATACGTTGTCCTGTCGTGTTGCGGTCGGGTTAGCCGAGTCTATGGTGCCTGCAGTTTCAGTGCTTCCTATGTGGACTGCGGGCTCTGGTAACAAAGGCTGGTTCCATAGTGCCAATAGGAAAAGCACCCCTTGTAGGACTGTGGGTTTCGGTAACTGCGGCCTGCTCGCGGACGCCACACTTTGTTAATCATGGGTACATTCTGCTACCCATCCGGGTTCCAGCAACGTCAGCTGGTTCCTGGCAGAGCCTTTGGCCTAGGTGCCTCCTTGTCGGTATCCGAGTTCCACCAACGTCTGCTGGTCCTTGGTAGTGCTTTGGAGCACAGGTACCTCCTGCTTAGTAACCGTGTTCCAGCACCGTCAGCTGGTCCATGGTTTTGTCATTGGCTCTTGTTCATTCTGCTGCCCCTCCGGGTTCCAGCACCGTCAGCTGGTTCTCGGCAGTGTCTTTTGCACGGGTACTCCCTCCTGCCCAGTCTGGTTACAGCACGCCTGCTGTTTCCGGGTAGTGTCAACATCACTTTGCCACTGATACGTTGTCCTGTCGTGTTGCGGTCGGGTTAGCCGAGTCTATGGTGCCTGCAGTTTCAGTGCTTCCTATGTGGACTGCGGGTTCTGGTAACAAAGGCTAGTTCCATAGTGCCAATAGGAAAAGCACCCCCTGTAGGACTGTGGGTTTCGGTAACTGCGGCCTGCTCGCGGTCGCGACACTTTCTTAATCATGGATACCTTCTGCTACCCATCCGGGTTCCAGCAACGTCAGATGGTTCCCGGCAGAGCCTTTGGCCTAGGTGCCTCCTTGTCAGTATCCGAGTTCCACCAACGTCTGCTGGTCCCTGGTAGTGCTTTGGAGCACAGGTACCTCCTGCTTAGTAACCGTGTTCCAGCACCGTCAGCTGTTCCACGGTTGTCCCATTGGCTCTTGTTCCTTCTGCTGCCCCTCCGGGTTCCAGCACCGTCAGCTGGTCCTCGCTAGTTTCATTTGCTCTTGCAGCGTCTGCCACCCATCCGGGTTCTTGCACCGTCAGCTGGCTCTCGGCAGTGCCTTTGGTCTTGGTGCCTCATTGTCAGTATCCGAGTTCCACCAACGTCTGCTGGTCCTTGGTAGTGCTTTGGAGCACAGGTACCTCCTCCTTAGTAACCGTGTTCCAGCATCGTCAGCTGGTCCACGGTTGTGCCATTGGCTCTTGTTCATTCTGCTGCCACTCCAGGTTCCAGTACCATCAGCTGGTTCTCGCCAGTTGTTCAGCCTTCTTGTAACTTCTGAAAAAGTATTTCAAAGTTCAAGCTTGTGGAAATGGTTTTTGATTCTCACTCTGAATCTCCCTGACAATGACCCTGAAGATGACAACCCTGAAGACCACACAGAAGAATACCTAAAAGATGACCCTGAAGAAGATGACCAAGAGGACAAAGAACAGGAAGACAACCACCAAGATGCAGAACAACAAGAGACAGAAGACCAAGAAGCATAAAAACCAAAAGTAGAAGAACATTAAGCATAAGAATAAAAATCTGAGCAAATGAGATTATCAAATTTATAAGCAGAAGAAGACTAAGCAGTGTATGGGGGTGAGTCCGTTCCTCCTCGTGGTGCCCCTGGAAAAGGCCTGCTGCTGCAGGCCAAACTGAACGTGGACAAATCCTGCTGTAAATCTTTTGTGACAGGCTGAACGGAAGGTGTAATCTTCAAACTTTTATAGATAACAACTACAGGAATGCCTAGCACAAATAAGAATATGATGAAGAAGAATAGGAAGAAGATGAAGAAGTAGAATATGAAGAAGAATAAAAGAAGAAGAAGAAGAAGTAGAATATGAAGAAGAATAGAAGAAGAAGAAGAAGATACTGCTACTGAAGATGATGAAGGAGAAAGTGTGGGAGAAGTAAAAAAGAAGGTGAAGAGCATGGAAGTAGTGAAACATACATATCTGACAAAAAATTAAAGACTTTAACATAGTCAATATCTTTGTAACTACGAACGTCTTTAAAAAAAAAAAAAATTCCTGCTATTCCATTAGATTGGGCTATGGCTTTAATGTCTCCTACACCTCCCACAATACATTCTACATTATTATTAGTTGTTTTTCTTCATGAAGAATTAACCGACAGGGAAAGAAAGGGTTTTTTTTTAATTCCGATATTTCTGTTCCATTGACTTGAATGGGACTTCCGGGATCGGAATCGGCGATACCCGATACTTTTTTTAGATCGGCCGATCCATTCCGATATGATATTTTTCAGTATCGGGTGGTATCGCTCAACACTAACCACAATCCTATGGAATGCTCTACCCCAAGAAATTAGGACCAGCCACAACTTGCACAATGTTAGGCGCTCTCTCAAAACACGTTTGTTCAGAGCAGTCTATCACGTTCCCTAATAAAAGTCATTTTATGTGTGTGTGTAGCCCATTCACTATCTCTATCTACCCCTCACTCCCATCATTGTAAATACATCATTGTAAATACACACCTGTACTTTGTATATCCCCCACCTCATTGTAGATTGTAAGCTCTCAGGAGCAGGGTCCTTTTATTTTGCTTTAATTATTGTATTAGTGTTAACGTTGTTACTTATGACTGTATTGTTTGAAACTGTTAAACCGTACAGTGCTGTGGAATATGTTGTCGCTATATAAATAACGATTATTATTATTAGAACACAGAGAAGCAGGATGGTGACTAGGGATGAGCGAGTATACTCGTGAGGATTCAGTACTCGGCGAGTAATGCGGTACTCACGTTACTCGAATCCTCGCAAGTATTTCACTACTCGCCTCGCAATATTCGCAACAGCCCGCACAGTCCCCGCACAGCCCTGCACAGTCCTGCACAGCACGGCACAGTCCCCGCACAGCCCAGCACGGCCCACCACAGTCCCACACAGCCCAGCACAGTCCCGCACAGTCCCCGCACAGCCCTGCACAGTCCTGCACAGCACGGCACAGTCCCTGCTCAGTCCCCGCACAGCCCAGAACGGCCCACCACAGTCCCACACAGCCCAGCACAGTCCCGCACAGTACCTTCAAAGCCCTGCACAGTCCCGCACACCACGGCACAGTCTTCGCACAGGCCAGCACAGTCCCGCACAGCCCGGCACAGTCTTCGCACAGGCCAGCACAGTCCCGCACAGCCCGGCCCAGTCCCCGCACAGGCCGGCACAGTCCCGCATAGCCTGGCACAGTTTTCGCACAGTCCCCGCCCAGTCCATCAAGTCCCCGCCCATTAATCGCATTTCCCATAGACTTACATTGGACTCGATACTGGTTGCGAGTACCCGAGTATTAGGAGGTACTCGTAACGAGTACAGCGAGTCCGAATACTACAGTACTCGCTCATCCCTAATGGTGCCGCTAATATTTTGCAGTTGCTTTTCCTTGAAATCAGACACCCAATATGCGTGCCTCATGGCATTTCTATATATATAGACACAGTGCACTGAGGAAATCCTCGCCTTTCCTGCTGTATCCAGCTGCAAGATGGATCTTGACATGGAGAGCTTCTATGATAATCTGGATTTACAATTGAAATTGACTGCTACCTTTGCTTTTGCTTGTCAAGAAGAAAAAAGAAGACAAAGACGTCATTGAGCCTACCACTCTTTGTACACTGAGCTGCGTGCAAACCCTCAGAAGTTTTTTGACTACACGAGGATGTGTGCATGGAGTTTCGATGAGTTGCTGCAGCGTGTCCGAGGATCCATCACCAGGCATGACACACAACTCCGGCAAGCAATTCCTGCTGAGGAATGTCTGTTGGTGACCCTAAGGTACGTAATTGTGAAAAACAAACACATGTTCATCGCATTATTGTGAGAAATCCTATGTATTAATTTTTTTTTCTATTTTCTGTTTGCCAGATTCCTGGCTACCGGAGAGACCTTATTATCTCTCCATTTCCAGTTCCAGATTGGAGTGTCCACCCTTTCTGGGATTGTTGGAGACAACTGCAGGGCTTTGTGTGACATTCTGCATCAAGAATTCCTCCCCAAACCCACAATTGATCTCTGGCTGGAAAATGCTGAGAAATTCAAGGACGTTTATGATTTTCCTAACTGTGTGGGGGCTGTGGACGGCAAACACATTCGGATTATGAAACCTGCTAGAAGTGGAACAGAGTATTCCTCCGCCACTGTAAAAAATATAGTCCCTAGTCTCACTTTATGGCAAAAGCTGCGTGGGAACTTTGTCACACAGCAATGCCAAAAGTGAGACTACGGACTATTTTTTTACAGTGGCGGAGGAATACAGTGAGGAAGGATACCTACCTCCTGTCATTGGATTCCTGCAGCCCCTAGAGGATGGTCGCATCAACTGATGCTGCTGTTCTCCACGGGAGATCGGCGTGGGACCCTCGTGGATTTCTGCGGATCAGGGAGTATATGGCTTGTTTGTTATTTTCTAATTTTTTATAGATGACACTGGCTTCGGGGATCAAAGTGACAAGTGATTGTGAGTATGTACTCTATGTTATATGTGCTGTATGCCTATGTATGTATTGTATGAATGTATTGTATGCAGTATGTTTGTTGTATGTCCGTATCATGTTGTATGTATGTAGTATGTACTATGTATGCATGTTGTATGAATGTAGTATATATGAAGCATGTATGTAGTATGTATGTTGTATGAATGTAGTATATATGTAGTATGTATGTAGTATATATGTATGTTGTATGAATGTAGTATATATGTAGCATGTATGTAGTATGTATGTATGTTGTATGAATGTAGTATACATGTAGTATGTATGTAGTATATATGTATGTTGTATGAATGTAGCATATATGAAGCATGTATGTAGTATATATGTATGTTGTATGAATGTAGTATATATGTAGCATGTATGTAGCATGTAGTATGCATGTTGTATGAATGTAGTATATATGTAGCATGTATGTAGTATGTAGTATGTATGTATGTTGTATGAATGTAGTATATATGTAGCATGTATGTAGTATGTATGTATGTAAGTTGTATGAATGTAGTATATATTTAGCATGTATGTAGTATGTAGTATGTATGTTGTATGAATGTAGTATATAATGTAGCATGTATGTAGTATGTAGTATGAATGTATGTTGTATGAATGCAGTATATATGTAGTATGTATGTAGTATATATGTATGTTGTATGAATGTGGTATATATGTAGCATGTATGTAGTATGTATGTATGTTGTATGAATGTAGTATATATGTAGCATGTATGTAGTATGTATGTTGCATGAATGTAGTATATATGTAGCATGCATGTAGTATGTATGTATGTTGTATGAATGTAGCATATATGAAGCATGTATGTAGTATATATGTATGTTGTATGAATGTAGTATATATGTAGCATGTATGTAGCATGTAGTATGCATGTTGTATGAATGTAGTATATATGTAGCATGTATGTAGTATGTAGTATGTATGTATGTATGTTGTATGAATGTAGTATATATGTAGCATGTATGTAGTATGTATGTATGTTGTATGAATGTAGTATATATGTAGTATGTATGTAGTATATATGTATGTTGTATGAATGTGGTATATATGCAGCATGTATGTAGTATGTATGTATGTTGTATGAATGTAGTATATATGTAGCATGTATGTAGTATGTATGTATGTAAGTTGTATGAATGTAGTATATATTTAGCATGTATGTAGTATGTAGTATGTATGTTGCATGAATGTAGTATATATGTAGTATGTATGTAGTATATATGTATGTTGTATGAATGTGGTATATATGTAGCATGTATGTAGTATGTATGTATGTTGTATGAATGTAGTATATATGTAGCATGTATGTAGTATGTATGTTGTATGAATGTAGTATATATGTAGCATGTATATAGTATGTTTGTATGTTGTATGAATGTAGTATATATGTAGCATGTACGTAGTATGTATGTATGTTGTATGAATGTAGTATATATGCAGTATGTATGTAGTATATGTGTAAGTTGTATGAATGTAGTATATATGTAGCATGTATGTAGTATGTATGTTGTATGAATGTAGTATATATGTAGCATGTATGTAGTATGTATGTTGTATGAATGTAGTATATATGTAGCATGTATGTAGTAAGTAGTATGTATGTATGTTGTATGAATGTAGTATATATGTAGCATGTATGTAGTATGTATGTATGTTGTATGAATATAGTATATATGTAGCATGTATGTAGTATGTATGTATGTTGTATGAATGTAATATACATGTAGTATGTATGTTAGTGACAAGTGATTGTGAGTATGTACGCTATGTTATATGTGCTGTATGTCTATGTATGTATTGTATGAATGTATTGTATGCAGTATGTTTGTTGTATGTCTGTTGCATGTTGTATGTATGTAGTATGTATGTAGTATGTACTATGTATGCATGTTGTATGAATGTAGTATATATGAAGCATGTATGTAGTATGTAGTATGTATGTATGTTGTATGAATGTAGTATATATGTAGTATGTATGTAGTATATATGTATGTTGTATGAATGTAGTATATATGTAGCATGTATGTAGTGTGAGGTGCCAAGGGGAGAGGTAATAGAAAACAGGTATATTTCTCCCCGTTTCATTTCATATGTCTCCCTGTACTGATGATGAAGCCAGTTTATTTCACTGTAATCCAGTCCTGGTTTCCTTAGTGATCAGCATGGAAAGGACTGGTAGTTCCCCCTCCACTTATTCAATCCAGGTTTTGGTTTCCTGACTGGTCCAGCTGATATAATCAGGAGGAGCTGGGATCTCTCAGTCTATCTCATCTGCTGAGCTGGGAGCTGACACAGTAAGATTACATGGACTTGTTTGCTGTTATATAGGTTTATTTTGTAGTTAGCCTGCTAATGTTAGTTAGTGGCCAGACGGCCTTAGATGTTTTATTTCATGTTTAGCATGTGTAACATTGAATAACAAGTGTGCACAATAAATATGCCGTGTCCATATTCATGTGGAACTTGCTAGTCTGCTAAAGTGACTTCATAGCCACACGCTTGTGCCAAAGCAAAGATCCCAGCTGAGCTATCTATTCCCCACAGTAGTATGTATCTTTGTTGTATGAATGTAGTATATATGTATGTTGTATGAATATGGTATATATGTAGCATGTATGTAGTATGTATGTATGTTGTATGAATGTAGTATATATGTAGCATGTATGTAGTATGTATGTTGTATGAATGTAGTATATATGTAGCATGTATGTAGTATGTATGTATGTTGTATGAATGTAGTATATATGTAGCATGTACGTAGTATGTATGTATGTATGTTGTATGAATGTAGTATATATGTAGTATGTATGTAGTATATGTGTATGTTGTATGAATGTAGTATATATGTAGCATGTATGTAGTATGTGTGTTGTATGAATGTAGTATATATGTAGCACGTATGTAGTATGTAGTATGTATGTATGTTGCATGAATGTAGTATATATGTAGCATGTTTGTAGTATGTATGTATGTTGTATGCATGTAGTATACACTCACTGGCCACTTTATTAGGTACACCATGCTAGTAACGGGTTGGACCCCCTTTTGCCTTCAGAACTGCCTCAATTCTTCGTGGCAGAGATTCAACAAGGTGCTGGAAGCATTCCTCAGAGATTTTGGACCATATTGACATGATGGCATCACACAGTTGGCGCAGATTTGTTGGCTGCACATCCCTGATGCGAATCTCCCGTTCCACCACATCCCAAAGATGCTCTATTGGATTGAGATCTGGTGACTGAGGAGGCCATTTGAGTACAGTAAACTCATTGTCATGTTCAAGAAACCAATCTGAGATGATTCGAGCTTTATGACATGGCGCATTATCCTGCTGAAAGTAGCCATCAGATGTTGGGTACATTGTGGTCATAAAGGGATGGACATGGTCAGCAACAATACTCAGGTAGGCTGTGGCGTTGCAACGATGCTCAATTGGTACCAAGGGGCCCAAAGAGTGCCCAGAAAAAATTCCCCACACCATGACACCACCACCACCAGCCTGAACCGTTGATACAAGGCAGGATGGATCCCTGCTTTCATGTTGTTTACGCCAAATTCTGACCCTACCATCCGAATGTCGCAGCAGAAATCGAGACTCATCAGACCAGGCAACGTTTTTCCAATCTTCTACTGTCCAATTTCGATGAGCTTGTGCAAATTGTAGCCTCAGTTTCCTGTTCTTAGCTGAGAGGAGTGGTACCCAGTGTGGTCTTCTGCTGCTGTAGCCCATCTGCCTCAAAGTTCGACGCACTGTGCGTTCAGAGATGCTCTTCTGCCTACCTTGGTTGTAACGGGTGGCAATTTGAGTCACTGTTGCCTTTCTATCAGCTCGAACCAGTATGCCCATTCTCCTCTGACCTCTGGCATCAACAAGGCATTTCCGGCCACAGAACTGCCGCTCACTGGATTTTTTTTCTTTTTCGGACCATTCTCTGTAAACCCTAGAGATGGTTGTGCGTGAAAATCCCAGTAGATCAGCAGTTTCTGAAATACTCAGACCAGCCCTTCTGGCACCAACAATCATGCCACGTTCAAAGGCACTCAAATCACCTTTCTTCCCCATACTGATGCTCGGTTTGAACTGCAGGAGATTGTCTTGACCATGTCTACATGCCTAAATGCACTGAGTTGCCGCCATGTGATTGGCTGATTAGAAATTAAGTCTTAACACACAGTTGGACAGGTGTACCTAATAAAGTGGCCAGTGAGTGTATATGTAGCATGTATGTAGTATGTAGTATGCATGTTGTATGAATGTAGTATATATGTAGCATGTATGTAGTATGTAGTATGTATGTATGTTGTATGAATATATTATATATATAGCATGTATGTATGTTGTATGAATGTAGTATATATGTAGCATGTATGTAGTATGTATGTATGTTTATGAATGTAGTATATATGTAGTATATATGTATGTTGTATGAATGTGGTATATATGTGGCATGTATGTAGTATGTATGTATGTTGTATGAATGTAGTATATATGTAGCATGTATGTAGTATGTATGTATGTCGTATGAATGTAGTATATATATAGCATGTATGTAGTATATATGTATGTTGTATGAATGTAGTATATATATAGCATGTATGTAGTATGTATGTATGTTGTATGAATGTAGTATATATGTAGCATGTACGTAGTATGTATGTATGTTGTATGAATGTAGTATATATGTAGTATGTATGTAGTATGTATGTAGTATGTTTTTTTTTTTATTTTTTACATTCAACACATTAGCCGGATGATGGGACTACTACTGTCCCATCATTGGCTAATGTGTCAATCACTGTCATTGTAGTAGGCTTCGCCCGATGGGACTTGTAGTCCCATCGGACGATGCCTGCACACACACAAGACCCCCGTCAGGCCTGCACAGACCACCGGCAGCCGGCACAGACCACCAACAGCTGGCACAGGCCCCCGAGAGGCCCATACAGACCACCAGCAGCCGGCACAGGCTCCCGGCAGCCGGCACAGGCCCCCGACAGGCCTGTACAGACCCCCGAGAGGCCCGTACAGACCACCTGCAGCCGGAACAGGCCCCCAGCAGCCAGCACAGACCACGACAGCCGGCACAGACCACGACAGCCGGCACAGGCCCTCAAGAAGCCCGTACAGACCACCGGCAGCCGGCACAGGCCCCCGACAGGCCTGTACAGACCCCCGAGAGGCCCGTACAGACCACCAGCAGCCGGCACTGGCCCCCAACAGTCGGCACAGACCCCCGAGAGGCACGTATAGACCACCGGCAGCCGGCACAGGCCCCCGACAGTCGGCACAGACCCCCGAGAGGCCCGTACAGACCACCGGCAGCCGGCACAGGCCCCCGACAGTCGGCACAGACCCCCGAGGGGCCCGCATAGACCCCACTCGCACACACAGACACGCACAGTGTCCACTCACGCACCGCTCACACTCTTCCCCCCTCCCGAACAGGATGTACAAGGCAAGAAAGGGTTTTTTTTAATTCCGATATTTCTGTCCCATTGACTTGAATGGGACTTCCGGTATCGGAATCGGCGATACTGATACTTTTTGGGGTATCGGGCCTATCCAATCCGATCTGATATTTCTGAATATTGGATGGTATCGCTCAACACTAGTCATGAATCATTCACTCATAAACTTTAATCATCATCCACATGGTCAACATTTCCCTTTTACAATGGACGCCCAGGGCCATGGACCTGGTCACAGCTGCTGTGACATCTCCCATTGAAACCAACGGGCCCAGTACCGAGTACCCCACCAGCCCTGGCGGGCGATCCAACTTGGCGGAAATACATAACAGGACAGGTTGTCCGGGCTTTTCACATAATCTCAGTGCATATCTAGGCTGCAGAATGCTGACAATAAGTAGTTTACCTTCTGTGGCTAGTCTGCATGGTTTCCAAGATATCATCTCTTGCTTCTAAGATAAACGTCCATGGGTGTGTGTTCTGGCATTGAAATGAGAACTGGTCGTTTCCTCTTCCCTCACTAGTTTGACTTTCCATAGATCACTGTTCAGCGTGTGTCTGGGGGAGGAGCAGCTGGGTTGTCTGCTCGCAGCCAATCACAGCCATGCCATTAGTTAACATGGCTACATGCCTAACAGGATGTGCCCACACTTCTTAGGATTCCTCATTGGCTGAATCAAATCACACTGGCTCATAGCATTATGGCAACTTCCAATTCCGGTATTTGATATGCAAAAAGTATCGGTACTCGGTATCGGAATTCCGATACCGCGAATATCGGCTGATACCCAATATTTGCAGTATCGGAATTCCGATACCGAGTACCGATATTTTTTCAATATCGGATACCGGAATCAGAAGTTCCCATAATGCAATGAGCCACTGTTGTGGCTGTGATTGGCTGCTGAAATGATGTCATCATGATGCGTGGTCTGTGCCGACTGTGGGGGGTCTGTACAGGCCTGCCGGGGGTCTGTGCTGGCTGCCGGGTGTCTGTACGGGCTGCTGGGGGTCTGTACGGGCCTGCCGGGGGCCTGTGCCAGCTGCCGGGGGTCTGTACGGGCCTGCTGGGGGCCTGTGCCGGCTGTCGGGGGTCTATACGGGCCTGCTGGGGGACTGTGCCGGCTGCCGGGGGTCTGTACGGGCCTGCAGGGGGCCTGTGCCGGCTGTCGGGGGTCTGTACGGGCCTGTGCCGGCTTTCGGGGGTCTTTACGGGTCTGCCGGGGGCCTGTGCCGGCTGCTGGGGGTCTGTGCGGGCCTGCCGGGGGTCTTGTGCGTGTGTGCAGGCATCGTCCGATGGGACTACAAGTCCCATCGGGCGATGCCTGCTACAATGACAGTGATTGACACATTAGCCAATGATGGGACAGTAGTAGTCCCATCATCCGGCTAATGTGTTGAATGTAAAAAAAAAAAATACTACATACATACTACATATATACAACATTCATACAACATACATACATACTACATACTACATACATACTTCATATACAGTATACTACATTCATACAACATACATACATACTACATACATACTACATTCATACATACATACTACATACTACATACTACATACATACTACATATATACTACATTCATTCAACATACATACATACTACATATATACTACATTCATACAACATACATACATACATACTACATACATCTATACTACATTCATACAACATACATACATGCTACATACATATATACTACATTCATACAACATACATACATGCTACATACTTAATACATACATACAACATACATAAACATGCTGCAGACATACAACATACATACAACATACACAATACATACAACAAACATACTACATACAATACATTCATACAATACATACATACTACATACATACTACATACATACTACATACATACTACATACATACTACATACAATACATTCCTACATTCATACAATACATACATATAGACATACAGTACATATAACATAGAGTACATACTCACCATCACTTGTCACTTTGATCCCCGAAGCCAGTGTCAACTATGAAAAAAACAAACAAGCAATATACTCCCTGATCCGCAGAAATCCACGAGTGTCACATGACGATGTGCTGCACTGCATCTAAGAGAGGTTACTATGGTTCACTGGTCTCACTTTATGGCAAAAGCTGCGTGGGAACTTTCTCACACAGCAATGCCAATAGTGAGACTAGGGACTATTTTTTACAGTGGCGGAGGAATACAGTGAGGAAGGATACCTACCTCCCGTCATTGGATTCCTGGAGCCCCTAGAGAGCGGTCACATCAGCTGATGCTGCTGTTCTCCACAGGAGATCGGCGTGGGACACTCGTGGATTTCTGCGGATCAGGGAGTGTATCGGTTGTTTGTTATTTTCATATTTTTTCACAGATGACACTGGCTTCGGAGATCAAAGTGACAAGTGATGGTATGTACTCTATGTTGTATGTACTGTATGTCCGTATGTATTGTATGAATGTATTGTATGTAGCATGTATGTAGTATGTATGTTTTCTGTCTGTAGCATGTTGTATGTATGTAGTATTTGTGTATGTTGTACGAATGTAGTATATATGTAGCATGTATGTAGTATGTAGTGTGCATGTACACTCACTGGCCATTTTATTAGGTACACCATGCTAGTAACGGGTTGGACCCCCTTTTGCCTTCAGAACTGCCTCAATTCTTCGTGGCAGAGATTCAACAAGGTGCTGGAAGCATTCCTCAGAGATTTTGGACCATATTGACATGATGGCATCACACAGTTGGCGCAGATTTGTCGGCTGCACATCCCTGATGCGAATCTCCCGTACCACCACATCCCAAAGATGCTCTATTGGATTGAGATCTGGTGACTGAGGAGGCCATTTGAGTACAGTGAACTCATTGTCATGTTCAAGAAACCAATCTGAGATGATTCGAGCTTTATGACATGGCGCATTATCCTGCTGAAAGTAGCCATCAGATGTTGGGTACATTGTGGTCATAAAGGGATGGACATGGTCAGCAACAATACTCAGGTAGGCTGTGGCGTTGCAACGATGCTCAATTGGTACCAAGGGGCCCAAAGAGTGCCAAGAAAAAATTCCCCACACCATGACACCACCACCACCAGCCTGAACCGTTGATACAAGGCAGGATGGATCCATGCTTTCATGTTGTTTACGCCAAATTCTGACCCTACCATCCGAATGTCGCAGCAGAAATCGAGACTCATCAGACCAGGCAACGTTTTTCCAATCTTCTACTGTCCAATTTCGATGAGCTTGTGCAAATTGTAGCCTCAGTTTCCTGTTCTTAGCTGAGAGGAGTGGTACCCAGTGTGGTCTTCTGCTGCTGTAGCCCACCTGCCTCAAAGTTCGACGCACTGTGCGTTCAGAGATGCTCTTCTGCCTACCTTGGTTGTAACGGGTGGCAATTTGAGTCACTGTTGCCTTTCTATCAGCTCGAACCAGTCTGCCCATTCTCCTCTGACCTCTGGCATCAACAAGGCATTTCCAGCCACAGAACTGCCGCTCACTGGATTTTTTTTCTTTTTCGGACCATTCTCTGTAAACCCTAGAGATGGTTGTGCGTGAAAATCCCAGTAGATCAGCAGTTTCTGAAATACTCAGACCAGCCCTTCTGGCACCAACAATCATGCCACGTTCAAAGGCACTCAAATCACCTTTCTTCCCCATACTGATGCTCGGTTTGAACTGCAGGAGATTGTCTTGACCATGTCTACATGCCTAAATGCACTGAGTTGCCGCCATGTGATTGGAAGATTAGAAATTAAGTCTTAACACACAGTTGGACAGGTGTACCTAATAAAGTGGCCAGTGAGTGTATGTATGTTGTATGAATGTAGTATATATGAAGTATGTATGTAGTATGTAGTATGTATGTTGTATGAATGTAGTATATATGAAGTATGTATGTAGTATGTATGTATGCTGTATGAATGTTGTGTATATGTGGTAAGTATGTAGTATGTATGTATGTTGTATGAATGTAGTATGTATGTATGCTGTATGAATGTAGTATATATGAATTATGTATGTAGTATGTAGTATTTATGTATGTTGTATGAATTTTGTATATATGTAGTATGTATGTAGTATGTATGTATGTTGAATGAATGTAGTATATATGTAGTATGTATGTAGCATGTATGTATGCTGTATCAATGTAGTATGTATGTAGTATGTATGTATGTTGTATGAATGTTGTATATATGAAGTATGTATGTATTTTTTTTTTACATTCAACACATTAGCCAGATGATGGGACTACTACTGTCCCATCATTGGCTAATGTGTCAATCACTGTCATTGTAGCAGGCATAGCCCGATGGGACTTGTAGTCCCATCGGACGATGCCTGCACACAGACACAAAGATCCCCGGCAGCCGGCACAGACCCCCGGCAGGCCCGCACAGACCCCCGGCAGCCGGCACAGACCCCCGACAGGCTCGTACAGACCCCTGGCAGTCCGCACAGACCCCCGGCAGCCGGCACAGACCCCCATCAGGCCCGCACAGACCCCCAGCAGCCGGCACAGACCCCTGGCCAGCCCGCACAGACCCCCGGCAGCCGGCACCGACCCCCGGCAGGCCCGTACAGATCCCGCGGCACTCCGCACAGACCCCCGGCAGCCCGGCATAGACCCCCGGCAGCCGGCACAGACCCCCGGTAGGCCCGCACAGACCCCCGGCAGTCCGCACAGACCCCCGGCAGGCCCGTACAGACCCCCGGCAGGCCCGTACAGACCCCTGGCAAGCCCGTACAGACCCCCGGCAGGCCTGTACAGACCCCCGGCAAGCCTGCACAGACCCCGCCTGCACACACAGACAGGCACAGTGTCCGCCCACACAACGCCCACACTCTTCCCCCCTCCCGATCAGGATGTGCAAGTACAGAAAGGGTTTTTTTTTATTCCGACATTTCTGTCCCATTGACTTGAATGGGACTTCCGCTATCGGAATCGGCGATACCCGATACTTTTTGGGTATCGGCCGATCCAATCCAATCCGATATTTCTCAATATCGGACGTTATCGCTCAACACTACTCAACACTAATAACGAGATTGTTATAATAATAAAATAATATCTCCAGAAGTCAATAAAAATCTTTAAAATGAGGCAGACAGGTGTGTGGACACTTTTTTTGAGAACAAGGACCACTGGTAGAAGGGGGGGGGAAGGGAGAGGATGTTTCCACTCACGGACAAAGATGGCGTCACCTTGCAGTAAAATGGTGGGAAAAGGCCTCAAATTTCATAAATGTCTCTTGTTAACGTTCAGAGCACAAATGAGGGGTAACAGAATGTTCCTCTGGGTGACGATGAAACAATCCCTCCGAGGGTTGTTGAGGATGGAGGAGCCATGCATACAGCAGGGGGAGCCACACATACCAGGACAGGGATGAGGGGACAATGCATACCCAGCTTATACTCGAGTCAATAAGCTTACCCATTTTTCCGTGGCAAAGTTAGGTGCCTCAGCTTATACTCGGGTAGGCTTATACTCGAGTATATACAGTGTATAGAATTTATTTATCCACATCTCGTTCTTTGGCTCCATATAGATATCTGGCCCTTTAATTGGTTTATTTATCCCATTTGTCCTATGGGCATGCCTGGATCCGACCTCGCATGGGAATTCACGATGTGCTACTGTGTGTTCATAAGCGATCCCCGTTGCCTAGCAGTGGTGGATTCCTTGCGTCCCACGAGCGCAGGAGGAAGTCTCTTATGTGGTGCAGTCGCATTCACGCATGCGCCGATAACGGACTACACGTCACTAATAAGCAGCACATCTGATTGGTCCGTCTGTAGTACATATACTAGCCCTGAAATAACTTTAGACCACCTCACCTGATGTAGACATGGCGAAATGCACGTAGGGGCGGCAGGTCAGGGTCCATTCACTCTCTAATTATGTAGGTATTAGCCCATGTATTCGTACAATATATTCTTTCTTCTTGCGCAGCAGGCACTTTAACTTTCATATATTGGATTCATTACTAGTCTCCATCTCACATGAGAATGCATTATGCTGCTATGAAAATTTTGAGCTCACAATAGATCCTTCTGTTTACACTGCATTTGCACTTTACCTTCATGTCGCTATGAAGATTTTGAGCTCACAATACACTGCTTTTTAACATTGCATTTGCCTTCATGCTGCTGCTAGACCTTTTGCACAAGTATTAACTATTTGATGAAATTTGACTCTTTTTTTTGCTTGGCTATACCCTCTTATTATAACCCCATATATTGTCCTGCTTTTTGGTAGTGTTACTTTGTTTAATGATTTTTTAATATTTATTTATACTAATAAAAAAAAACGTTTTTAATGGTTGAATATACTTTCTGACACTCTCATTGACTTAATACCTTTGGTGGGGCCTTTCTGTGTTAATCATAATGTAAAGGTTGGCTGAAATATTAAAACCATCCATGATTACATATTTTACCTATGCTGTTTCGTGGAGATATTCTTGGTATCACCTCTGTTATTTGAACCTGCACACTGCCTCTGTGCCCATCATTTAAGAGATCATCCAGAGCTGGCTGCTCCAGTAGGTCTGTCAAAGTCCTGAAAACATAAATATGCAAAGAAATAATACATGATAAATAATATATAGAGTTATAAAAACTAGAGTTCTAAATTGTCTTTTGGTAAATACATTAATTCTCGATTAAATAATGCCAGAATATCTTTTATTAGAACGTGTTCTATTGTTATTGCTAGTAAATATATGCAGTACATATAAATGGCTGAAATAAGTATTGCGCACGTATGTATATATATATTTCTAAAGGTGCTATAGACATGAAATTCTCACACAACCCATCCAATCCACACAGGCAAATAAATCAAATAAAAAAAAATACACATGAACTGCACCTCCAAAAATCATACACTGATCTAATGCCGCTAGACAAAAATTTCTGTGTGGACTACCATAAGCTAAATGCATGTACTGTACGAAATTCCTACCCTCTGCCCCGGATTGAGGAGTCTCTGACCGCATTGGGGATGCTTGATGCTGGATCTCGCCAGTGGCTACTGGCAAGTGCCCATGTCGTAAAAGGATTGGGCAAAGACGGCCTTTATACTGCCCATGGGTCTCTTTGAGTTTAACAGAATGCCGTTCAGTCTGGCCAATGCCCCTGGGACGTTTCAACATCTGATGGAGAGGTGTCTAGGTGATCTGAACTTTGAGGCCACACTCATCTATCTGGATGACATCATCGTGTACGCCGCCTCATTTGAAGACAATCTGCGGAGACTGGAGCAAGGGTTGAGCCGTTTACAAAAGTATGGGCTAAAAGTGAAACCCCAAAAATGTCATTTGTTCCGGACTCAGAGTGAGTATCTTGGTCATGTCATTTCCACCAAGGGAAGAAGCCATCACAGGAGAAGATTAAATTGATCAGGGACTGGTCAACCCCAGAGAGTGCAAAAGATGTACAAGCTTTCCTGGGATTGACAGGATGCTACCGTCGCTTCGTGAAGAATTTTGCCCGGGTGGTACAACCGATACTTGAACTCCTGAAGGGGGTATCCCCAAATGCCAAGCGTCGATCCATCCATTGGGAGGAGAGGCAGACAAAGGTGTTTTGTGAGTTGAAAAAAGCACTGACCAAAGCTCAGGTACTGGCTTATGCGGACTTCTCTATAGCGTTCATTCTACACACTAACGGAAGCTTGCACGGGCTTGAGGCTATGTTGTCGCAGGTGCAGGACGGAAGAGAAAGTGTGATCGCTTATGCTAGCCATTCCCTTCACGATTCTGAACGCAATATGGGCAACTATAGCTCCTTCAAGCTGGAGTTGCTGGCGTTGGTGTGGTCCATGACAGAGATTTGCAGAATAACTGTCCGGCTCGGAGGTGCTAGTGTGCACTGATAATAATCCATTAGCGCATCTGGAGAATGCCAAGCTAGGGGCCTTGGAACAGCATTGGGTGGCCCGAATGGTGAAGTTCCGGTACAGAATGACCTATAGAAGGGGAACAGAGAACACGCACGCTGATGCCTTGTTCAGAGCAAGATATGCACCACCTGGAAAGAGCAGAGATGAGTTGCTAGAGGAAGAGAAGGTGCCCCGGTTCCAAAGGACAGCTAGGATAGTGTCGGCCATACTGGTCCATATACAGACTCCCCATCATAAAGGCATATTTGGAAGATTTCGAGATGAGTGGGTTGAATTGCAGGAAGAACGTGAGCTTGCTCTGTTCAGACACTGGGTGACGTTGAAGAAGCTGCCTAGCCTAGAACAGCGGAGTGCTCTGACTCAAGAAGCATTGAAGATGCTTCATCAGTGGGAGCACCTCCAGATGAGAGACGGGCTGTTAGACCTGAAGGTTCAACTTCAGAGGGAACTTGGGGCTTCCTGGCAGGTGGTGATTCAAGAGACAGTGCGGTCTGCTGTGACCACTGAAGCTCACGAAAAAGGGGTTCACTTCAGACTTGAAAAAACATTCCAGTGGCTTCAGCAGTTCATTTACCACCCACAGCTAAGAGCGGCAGTCGAAGAAGCTTGTAGACTCTGTCGGGCCTGTGTGGCCAAGTCCCTGAAACAAAAAGCTCCTACTCAAACGATAGTAACTTCATCGGCCCATCGACTATTCATAGACCGTCGGCTATTTAACCATCGGGCCAGCTCACCCACGATATGACCACTGCGTGATGGTAGATCATTTCACGAAATTTGTGGTGGTGACGCCAACCCGAGATCAGATGGCTGAGTCCGCTGGGTATACTATCTGTAAACACTTCATTCTTTTGTATGGATGCCCACAGCGCATTCATTCAGACCAAGGAGCTCGTTTCTTGGGAAGAGTGATTGATGAGTTACAGCGGATCTATCAGTTTGACCGATCACACACCACACCATCCTCAGGGAAACGAGGACAGTGAGCAATTTAACCGTACTCTGACTCAGATGCTGAGGACCCTAGAAGATGATAGAAAAGCTATGTGGCCGGGATATGTCTCTGAGCTCGTGTGGATCTACAACAATCAAGTCCATCAAACCACAGGTTACACACCCTACTTCTTATTGCTTGGCCGAACAGGAAAGGAAGTCACAGAGCTGGATCCAGGAGAAGACTACCCATGGATGGGGGTGTCTACCTGGTTCCAAGAACATTGTCATTGTCTAAAAACCATACCTCAGTTAGTTCAGACACGACTTCGGGAACTGGAGCACCCTGGGAAGCTTCCTCTACGGGGGACAGATCTTCAGGTTGGTGATCGGGTGTTAGTAAGGGAGAAACGTCCTCGTGACAAGTTGGAAAATCGATGGGAGAGTAGGCCGTTCAGAGTGAAGCGTCTGGTCAGTATGGAAGGACCTGTGTACGAGGTTTATCCAGAAGGGCAAGAGAATGCGCCCACCAGAGTGGTCCACAGGAGTATGCTCCAGCCATGCCACTCCGAAGACCCAATACAGAAAGAAGAAACCCCTGAAGTTCCTGAAGAAGTGTCTCCTGTGGCCGTGGAGGATGAAGAAGAAGAAAGTTTTGAGCAGCCATCCACAAATTTGTCTGCAGAGCGGAATCCTGAGACCCCAGAAAAAAATGCTATGACGGGTGCAGATTCAGCTTTACCTCTACAGGCAGACTCCACTATTCCTCCCAATCTGCGTCGCTCTGAACGAACAACAGCTGGACAACTATGGACGGCTGGACAACTATTTATGCATCAAATGGCCAAGTCCTCCAAAAAATATAACATAGTCGTCATGGGAGATTTCAACTATCCAGACATTTGTTGGGAATCTCTCGCAGGCAAAACTAATAGGTCAAGGAAATTCTTATCCTCTCTTGCTGACAACTTTATCTTCCAAAAGGTAGGGGAGAAAACAAGGGGATCTGCTACCTTGGATCTAATCCTTATATACAGGGAGGAAATGGTTGAGGAAGTAAAAGTGGCTGGGAGCCTAGGAGGTAGCGACCATGCTATTTTAGAATTTTGATAACTAGAGGAGCAAGACCTGTGAAGACTCAGACGTCAAGGTTAGATTTCAGAAAGGCAGATTTAAGGGATTCAGAAAGAGAATTGGAGGTATCCAATGGCTGGATAGCCTTAAAGACAAAAATGTCCAGGAAGGATGGGAAATCTTGAAAAATGAAATTCTCAAAGCCCAGTTGTTAATAATTCCGAAAATAGGGAAGAATAGGAAGCATTTAAGGAAACCAGGATGGATGAACACAGAACTTAAGCATATGCTAAAAAGGAAGAAAGAAATGTTTATAAAATGGAAAGAGGGAGGCATGGCTAAAGAATATACTTCTGTCTGCAGAACCTGCAGGGGACGAATCAGATTATCTAAAGCTGGCAATGAATTGAGGCTTGCAAAAGACGTCAAAAGCAATAATAAAGGATTTTGGGGATATGTCAAAAGTAAAAGAAAAGTCAAAGATGCTATAGGATTTTTACAGGATGTAAATGATGAAATGGTAAGACAGGGTGTTGAGAAGGCCGAACTTTTAAATTCCTATTTTGCATCTGTTTTCTCTCAGAAAGGAAATGTAACATCAACTGTTCTTCACTGTCCTATTAAGGGAATAGAAGAATCCAGGATATCTATAAACAGAAAGTTAGTGAGGAAACACTTAGCTAACCTAAATGAATTCAAGTCTCCAGGTCCAGATTAATTACACCCCAGAGTACTGAAGGAGATAGCAGAAGAAATTTTTGAACCCCTCTCCATAATCTTTGAAAATTCTTGGAGAACAGGAGAAGTCCCAGATGACTGGAGAAGAGCAAATGTTGTTCCTATCTTCAAAAAGGGGAAGAAGGTGGACCCAGGTAACTATAGGCTGGTGAGTCTGACTTCTATACCAGGAACGATCTTTGAACAAATTATTAAACAACATGTATGTCAGTGTTAGAGTGTTAGCGACTCCTGGAGTGGACCCTCTGGGTCGCGGCACCAACCCTCCCAGGGCGAGCTAGCCTAGTGAGGACCACCCCCTATACAGGGAGTGTCAGGAGCAAGCCCCAGGGGATACGATACCACGACTGCTGGCACCAGGCGGCCGGCTCACAGGAGATACGAGACTGAGTGACTGGAGGGTGCAGGATACTAGGGAACACGGGAGAGTACACGGGAGTGCGCTGAGTACAGGGTAGTGCTAGACGGGTACACGTGGGAACATAAGGCATGTAGCAAGTAACAGAACACAGGAATAGAGTGAATGCCAGGAGGCACGGCGGAGCAAGAAGAAACAAGGGTTCAGAGCAAGTGCTAGGAGCACCACAGAATAGCAGACAGAGCAGAGGACCTGAGAACAGCGCACAGCCAGGCTGGGACACAGCTGACCCAGCCAGGAAGCACAACAATAATCAGGCACCTCCCCTAGGGGGAGGTCGTCTGATATAGCACATGACTACTACTGGTTCCGGGTCAGGACCTAGCCAGAAAGCACATGACCACTAGTGGTTCCGGGTCAGGTCCTCCAATACCATAGAGAGGACCGAGCCCTATACAGCACTGACAGGAGCGCGCAAGCGCAAACGTGGCATGGAGGAGGAGACCCGGGGACGAGAGTTGCGCGTGCGCACCCGACGGGGACCCCTGAGGGACCGCCGTACCGGAGGGAGTGACGTCGGGGCCGAAGCCTCGCCTCCTTGTGAGCGCGGCGTAACAGTACCCCCTCCTTTAAGCCCCCTCTCTCTAGAACTGGAAAATAGCACCTTGACACTAGGAGCGGGATCCAGACACTTCCTAACTGCATGAGGACCAATGAGATCCAGAGTCTCAATACGAGAAAATTCGGTCTCCTGCCATACCCTGGAGAACTCCACGGACAGAGAGTCGGAGGCAGGTATCCCCGAGACAGGTCGAACCGGCAGAGGCACACAGACATGCTTGGAGGCCGAAATGGTGGTGCAGTCATTGGAAGTCAATTCATCCTTAGGAGGCGAGCAGTCGGAGGATGGTTGCTTGGGAAGTTTCTTCTTGGCACACGATGGGCAAGCAGCCACGAAGTCTTTGACGTCCTGAGCAATAGACGGCCACCAGTAATCGTGGGATAAACGGGAGAGTGTCCTCTTGGCACCAACATGACCGGCAGCCGGAGAAGAATGTCCCCAGGATAACACACCTTTACGGTTACCTTTAGACACAAAGGTCTCCCCTGGACGCTGGGGCGTCAACTTGACGGAAGCCACGGTAATTACCTTGGGACGGTCACTTGACGGAGGTGGAGACTGACTCTCAGCCCCCCTGTTGATAATGTCAAAAGTCACAGACCGGTTGCTTGAATGATGTGGAGACTGACTCTCAGCCTCCTTCTCGACAATGTCATAAGTCACAGACGGAATGCTTGACGGATGTGGAGACTGACTCTCAGCCTCCTTCTCGACAATGTCACAAGTCACAGACGGAATGCTTGACGGATGTGGAGACTGACTCTCAGCCTCCTTCTTGACAATGTCACAAGTCACAGACGGAATGCTTGACGGATGTGGAGACTGACTCTCAGCCTCCTTCTCGACAATGTCACAAGTCACAGATGGGATGGTGGACGGCGGACCTATAACCGTCGAAGACGAGCAAGCAGGGTTCTTCGGATGAATGAACAGCAGGCAACTCTTTTGACAGGACGGTCCCCAACGGAGTATATCACCAGATTGCCAGTCCAGGGTCGGCCCATGAATACGTAACCAAGGAAGTCCAAGAAGAAGGGTATGAGGCGAAGTCGGCAATACGTAGAAGGAGATCCGCTCCCGATGACATGTGCCAATCTGCAACTCAACTTCCTCAGTGACCTGGTTAACGGTGTCCTGCAAGGGCTTATCGTCGACCGGAACTACTGACCTAGGAGACTCCAGGGATCTGACAGGGATGCGAAACTTCTTAACTGCCTCGAGACTAATAAAGTTACCCACTGCGCCAGAGTCCACAATAGCTTTCACAGTAAAAGTCTCGAAACCAAAATTCAGGGAGACAGGCACGGTCAGGGGTAGAGAGGAATCACATACACTTGGGGAGACCTCACTTAACAGTCCCAGGCGGAGAGACTTCCCCGGTCTCTTGGGACATGAGCGTAGAAAGTGGGAGGCATCCCCACAATAGAAACAGAGCCCTTGTGCCTGCCTTTTCACACGACGCCGTTGAGCTATCTGGAGGCGATCCACCTGCATAGGCTCAGGTACCGGATCTGCCGCAGATAACTCGGGTGACGGATGAGAAAAACTGCGAGTGGACGAAGAGAGGCGAGAGGACCCTCTCTCTCTGGCTGACTCGCGGGTGCGCTCCTGGAAGCGCAAATCAATGCATGTCGCGAGAGAGATAAGATCCTCCAAATTGGTAGGGGTATCTCGGCCCGCCAGTTCGTCTTTGAGCCGACCGGACAGACCACGCCAAAAGGCCCCTACGAGGGCATCATTATTCCAACCTAGCTCAGAGGACAAAGTGCGAAAACATATCGCGTATTGTCCAACCGATAGAGAACCTTGACGAAGATTAAGGAGGGACTCGGTGGTGGAAGCAAGGCGACCTGGCTCATCGAACACCATACGGAAAGTGTCCAAAAAGATGGAAAGCTGAGCGACGAGCGGGTCATTACGCTCCCAAAGGGGATTCACCCACGCAAGCGCCTTACCCTCTAAGTGAGAAACAATAAATGCTATTTTAGCACGATCGGTGGGGTAATGCTGCGGCAAAAACTCAAAATGCAAACGACACTGGTTCAAGAATCCGCGACACAACACAGGGTCACCACTATACCGGGGTGGCTTGCATAGGCGCGGAAGTGAGTGTGGAAGCATGGCCTGGGCAGATTGTATGGAAAGGAGCCGATTATCTACCGACGCTATATAGTTAAGAATCTGAGCCTGGGAGTCGCGTTGCTGCGCAAGTTCCTGCTGGAGACTAGCCAACTGGGCAGCATTCCCAGACTCAGAGGACTGAGAGGCAGATAAACCGGACTCCATGGACTTGAGAAATGCCATAATCCTAATCTGGTTTTCCCGGAGGAACGTCAGCTCCTTTTGGACGGAAGCCGCAGTACCAGCGGAGTCAATGGCCTGATTATACTGTTAGAGTGTTAGCGACTCCTGGAGTGGACCCTCTGGGTCGCGGCACCAACCCTCCCAGGGCGAGCTAGCCTAGTGAGGACCACCCCTATACAGGGAGTGTCAGGAGCAAGCCCCAGGGGATACGATACCACGACTGCTGGCACCAGGCGGCCGGCTCACAGGAGATACGAGACTGAGTGACTGGAGGGTGCAGGATACTAGGGAACACGGGAGAGTACACGGGAGTGCGCTGAGTACAGGGTAGTGCTAGACGGGTACACGTGGGAACATAAGGCGTGTAGCAAGTAACAGAACACAGGAATAGAGTGAATGCCAGGAGGCACGGCGGAGCAAGAAGAAACAAGGGTTCAGAGCAAGTGCTAGGAGCACCACAGAATAGCAGACAGAGCAGAGGACCTGAGAACAGCGCACAGCCAGGCTGGGACACAGCTGACCCAGCCAGGAAGCACAACAATAATCAGGCACCTCCCCTAGGGGGAGGTCATCTGATATAGCACATGACTACTACTGGTTCCGGGTCAGGACCTAGCCAGAAAGCACATGACCACTAGTGGTTCCGGGTCAGGTCCTCCAATACCATAGAGAGGACCGAGCCCTATACAGCACTGACAGGAGCGCGCAAGCGCAAACGTGGCATGGAGGAGGAGACCCGGGGACGAGAGTTGCGCGTGCGCACCCGACGGGGACCCCTGAGGGACCGCCGTACCGGAGGGAGTGACGTCGGGGCCGAAGCCCCGCCTCCTTGTGAGCGCGGCGTAACAGTCAGTACCTGGATAAGAATGAAGTGATTAAACAGAGTCAGCATGGGTTTGTAACTAATAAATCATGTCAGACTAACTTAATTTCCTTCTATGACGGAATCACTGATTGGGTGGATCAGGGAAATGCTGTAGATATAGTATATCTTGACTTCAGCAAAGCATTCAGCAAAGTATCTCACACAATCCTTATTGAAAAAATGACTAGGTATGGAATGGACAAGGCAACTGTTAGGTGGATTTATAACTGGCTTAGTGATCGGACCCAAAGAGTGGTCGTAAATGGCTGCACATCCAGTTGGAAGAATGTCTCAAGTGGGGTACCACAGGGCTCTGTCCTGGGCCCTGTATTGTTCAACATCGATATCAACGATTTAGATGAAGGAATTGAGGGTAAACTGATTAAATTTGCTGATGACGCAAAGCTAGGAGGGACAGCTAACACTAGAGAAGAGAGAGGATTCAAAAAGATATAAATAAACTGGAGCAGTGGGCAGCAACTAACAGAATGTTTTTTTAACAGGAAAAAATGCAAAGTACTACATCTGGGCAATAAAAATGAAAAAAGCATATACAGAATGGGAGGAATAGGGCTAAGCAACAGCACATGTGAAAAAGTCTTTTGTATACTAATAGATCACAGACTGAATATGAGTCAACAGTGTGATGCAGCAGCAAAAAGGCAAATGCAATTCTAGGATGTATTAACAGAAGCATACAGTCTAGATCACGTGAAGTCATTATTGCCGTCTACTCCTCTTTGGTCAGACCTCATCTGGAATATTGTGTCCAGTTTTGGGCACCATATTTTAAAAAAGACATCAACAAACTGGAGGAAGTTCTGAAAAGAGCGACCAGAATGGTGACCGGTCTGCAAATCCTGTCTTATGAAAAAAGGTTGCATGATTTGGGAATGTTTAGCTTGCAAAAGAGAAGACTGAGAGGAGACTTATTAGCTGTCTACAAATATTTCAAGGGCTGTCACATTGTAGAAGGATCATCTTTATTCTCATTTGCACAAGGAAAGACTAGAAGCAATGGGATGAAACTGAATGGGAGGAGACACAGATTAGATATTAGAAAAAACTTTTTGACAGTTAGAGTGATCAATGAGTGGAACAGGCTACCACGAGAAGTGGTGAGTTCTCCTTCAATGGAAGTCTTCAAACAGAGGCTGGACAGACATCTGTCTGGGATGATTTAGCGAATCCTGTTTTGAGCAGGGGGTTGGACTAGATGGCCCAGGAGGTCCCTTCCAACTCTATGATTCTATGATTCTTTAACCCCCATTCGGTATAATCAGGATCAGTTCATTTGGTGGCAAACCGCTAGAACCGACAATAGACTCTCTAGCTATGCTCAGGATGCCTTGCCCGTGGAATGGCGAGTGAAAAGAGAGGGGGTTTAAGTAGATGAACCGAGACAGAGTCAGCGGTGTCCGGTGCCCTTGGGGTCGGAACTATCTGGACTGTCACCACTGTTGGTGGGGGGGTTTCTTCTAAGAGGGAGAGACCTTTCTGTCAGACAGCACGGGGTGCGGGGTATATAAGAAGACCTGAGCGCAGGAACAGGTCAGACTTGGTGGGAAGATGACAGGGGATGGTTGACTCCTTCCCCTCTGCTCGTGCTGACAACTTCACGTCACCCAACCCTCAGCGTGCTGACCAAAAGACTTCCTTTGACGCTATTAATTTATTGTCTGGACCCATGCTTTCGGATATCCCTGTTGTGACTATAATAGAGGATAAACTGCCTAGAGACTATTCTGAAAAATCACCAGTTGCCATGGACTGTAAGCGTGCCCATGTCTCGTGTCCGGCGCCATTGCTGAGGAATCCGCCTAAAAGACTGTTTCCACATTCCGGCGCACTCAAGTCAAGGTGGACAGAATCCATCAGCACCGTCGGGAGACAGTGCTTCTCATATCTCCGTAGCAGAAACAGAGACTTTGTACACGATTTGCGACGCCGATGTTACATTTTCCAGCCTGTCCCCTGCAAGAACTGGAATCAATAAGTTACCGTGTTTCTTTATCTCTTATTCCTGAGCATTGTGTTCTAATGTGAATTTTCTCTCTTCATTACTGGTCTTGCCTCCCTGCATGGAGTAATAATTGTTAATTTCCTGTTTACTAAACCCTTGTTAACCCCTTCTCTGTCTCCGGCTATTCACTGAATCCAACATACCTCTCCTCTTTACAGGCAAACAGTATGGGAGTATCAACTTCTCAATAATGGGAATATTGCTTTCAGGTGGCCATCCTGTACATGTCTTCAAATGGGTATTGGGGTGCGTCTAAATTTGAGGAAGGCCTTGCATTCACAGCATAGTCAAACAATATGGGAGTACCAACTTCCTAATAATGATAATATTGCTTTAAGGTGGCCCTCCTGTACATCTGTTCAAAGGGGTATTGGGGTGTGTCTAAATATGGTGCAAGCAGGCCTTGCATTTAATGCATATGCAAACAGTATTGGAGGACCAACGTCCTAATAAAGGGAACATTGCTTTCAGGTGGCCATCATGTACGAGTCTTCAAAGGGGTATTGGGGTGCATCTAAATTTGTGGCAGGCCTTCCAATAATGCATAGGAAAACACTACGGGAGTACCAACTTCATAATCATGGGAACATTGCTTTCAGGTGGCCATCATGTACCTGTCTTCAAAGGGGTATTGGGGTGCGTGTAAATTTGGGGTAGGCCAGGCAAACAGTATGGGAGTACCAAATTCATAATAATGGGAACATGGTGTAAGAAGATGAGACAAGACAGAATCAGCGGTGTGCGGTGCCCTTTTGGACCGGAACTATCGGGGCTGTGACCACTGTTTGCGGAGGAGTTTTCCTCTGAGAGAGAGGCCGCTCAGTCAGACAGCAGAGGGCACAGGGTAGGAAAGGAGACCTGAGCACGGGAACGGGCCAGACTTGGCGGGAAGGCAACAGGAGATGGTTGACTCCCTCTCCGCTGCTTCTATTGACAACTCCCCTGTTTGTTTCTGACTTCGAGACTACTCTTGACACTATTCAGGTACCATCTGTACCTGCACCGTTGACTACCCTGGTTTCACCTGAGATACCAGAGCAACCGCTCAGAGACTACTCTGAAAGACCCAGTGTCAGTTATACCCGAATCCCAGCTCTGCGCCTGAGTTTCATGCTGAACGCACGTGACCTTTGACCCCAACAAAGGTGTTTTATCACATTGTGGTGGAGAATGCGGGCATCACGTTGGAAGCATGAGCATGGAGGACGTGGTGAAAGCGCTGGTACAGTCCACCGCCATCCAGCAAGAAGCTAGTCGGGTGATGATGGCCCAGCTGAAGGAGTTGGTGGACATGACAGCTATCGATCGTTCGCTTCTCCAGCAGGTGGCGCAGCGCCTGGCAAGCTTACCTGAGGTTAACCTGGAAGCAGAGTCGAGAGTGATTCACGTGAGTCGGTACTGGCAGAAGATGACGACCGAAGATGACGTCGAGGCATACCTGAACACGTTTGAACGGACGGCGGTGCGAGAAAAATGGCCGAAGGCACGATGGGCCGGCCTGATTGCCCCGTTTCTTTCCGGTGAGGCCCAAAAGGCTTATTATGACTTAGAGCCTGAAGCTGCGCAGGACTTTGACAAACTGAAAGCCGAGATCTTGGCCCGGCTGGGAGTGACGACCGCTGTCCGTGCACAGAGAGTGCATCAATGGACTTATCAGCCGGATAAACCACCGCGGTCACAGATGTTCGACCTGATCCACATGACGAAGAAGTGGCTACAACCCGAGGTGCTGACAGCGCCAGAGATAATCCAGAGAGTTGTCATGGACAAGTACCTGAGAGCTCTACCGCCAGCCCTGAGGAAGTGTGTAAGCCATGGAAATCCTACGACGACAGATCAACTGGTGGATCTGGTTGAATGTTACTCCGTGGCGGAAGGACTCCGAGACGACGCTACCCCTCCTCATTTTTCATCATCTCCACGTGGAACCAGTAAGACTGTTCCAGGGAGTAGGGGAGAAGGAAAATCCCTAAGACAGTGGGGGAGGAAACCGGGACTGTCCGCAATGCGAGGCCGAGAGTAACAAACTATGGTCTAAGCAAGGGGCCCGTTAGGTGTTTCCGCTGCCAAGAGATGGGACACATTGTTGCGAACTGTCTGCTCACTACTGAACCCATGCAGTGCGACATCACAGACTCTAAAAACCGCATGTCTATGGTTGCACGGGTAGTGAGTGTGAATGCTGGTCAAAAGGATGTGGAAAAACACCTGTGTGATTTAACTGTTGATGGAAAAAATGTGGTGGCATTGTTAGACTCGGGAAGTGTGGTGACTCTGGTGAAGGCCAGTCTGGTGTCAGCCCCGACTGGACCATCAGACAAATTTTCTGTAACATGTGTGCATGGAGACACCTGTTCATACCTCACCACGGTCATATGCATTACTACTTCCTATGGGTCTGTGCAACATAAAGTGGGACTCGTCCCGGCATTATTGCATGATGTTATCCTTGGCGGGGATTTTCCCCACTTCTGGCAATTGTGGGAGAATCAGTTGATACCCCAGGGTAATAGTGTACATGATTCTTCTCCCAGGGCCCGTGTGGGTCCCGAACCCCTAGAAGAGGTCTCCCCGGAAGACTTGGGGGAAGAGTCTGCTGGAAATGACCTGCAGTTCCCGTTTTTAGTCATGGCGGGTGATACGGAGGAGACCGGGGAAGAGGAGGAGGCCGACAGCCGTCCACCTCCCCGTTTGCCGGATTTAGAAGTTCAGAAAGATGACTTCCAAAACGAGCAAATAAAGGATCCTACCCTTTCTCAGGCTAGGACAAATGTAAAAGTGATAAATGGGGTACCCGTAGAACCTGGGTCTAGGCTGGCATATCCTAACATGGTTCTGGAGAATGTTTACTCTATCAGATAGAGAAAAAGGGGGAAGACACAGTGCAACTATTAGTCATGCCAAAACCCTACCGGCGACAGGTGCTGGACCTGGCCCATGGACATGTGATGGGAGGTCACCAGGGAGTTCAGAAAACCACCGAAAGGATATTACACTGTTTTGTTTGGCCAGGCATGCATCACGATATTCGTGTATATTGTGAGTCTTGTCCTGACTGCCAAGCCTCTGCACCTAAGCCCCGGTTCTGTAGCCCTTTGGTACCCCTACCTATTATTGAAGTCCCGTTTGAGAGGATTGGGATGGATTTAGTTGGGCCCCTTCCACGGTCTGCCCGTGGACACCAACATATCCTGGTCATCTTGGATTATGCCACGCGTTACCCGGAGGCCATCCCTTTGCGCAACACGGCCACCAAGATCATTGCCAAGGAACTGGTGCATGTGTTTAGTCGGGTCGGTATACCAAAACAGATACTCATCGACCAGGGGACTCCCTTTATGTCCAGGGTAATGAAGGAGCTCTGTCGATTGTTACAAATCGAACCGTTACGCACATCCGTGTATCACCCTCAAACAGACGGGTTGGTCGAACGGTTCAATAAAACTCTGAAGCAGATGCAGAGAAAGGTGATAGACAAGGATGGGAAGAACTGGGACTATTTACTTCCGTATTTGCTTTTTGCCATCAGGGAAGTTCCTCAGTCTTCCACGGGATTCTCGCCTTTCGAGTTATTGTACGCCCGACGTCCTCGCGGACTGTTAGACGTTGCAAAAGAAACGTGGGAGGGTCAGGTCACTCCATTTAAAACGGTGATAGATCACGTCACACAAATGCAGGACCGTATTGCGGCTGTTATGCCTATTGTCAAAGAACACATGATGCAGGCTCAAGGAGCCCAAAATAGAATCTATGATAGGGGTGCCAAGATCCGTACGTTTGCACCCGGAGACAGGGTGTTGATCCTGGTCCCCACGGTGGACAGTAAGTTCCTGGCAAAGTGGCAGGGCCCCTTTGAGATCAAGGAAAGAGTTGGTGAAGTAAACTACAAAGTATACCAGGCAGGTAAACGGAAACCTGAACAGATTTATCATGTAAATCTGATAAAACCCTGGAAAGATCGGTCTGCCTTGTCAGCGGAGCTAGGCCGTCCCGTCTGCTCGCATACCGTACTGGAGGTACGGGTTGCAAAGACTCTCGGAATGGCAAAAGACTGAGGTCAGGCAGTTTCTACTTCACAACCAAACGTTTTTCTCAGAAAAACCTGGGCAGACTACGCTAATGAAACATGACATCGTAACGGAACCTGGTGTCACAGTTCACGTAAAACCCTACCGAATCCCGGAAGCGTGCCGTGAAGCCGTTTCCCGAGAAGTGAAGGTAATGTTAGAGTTAGGAGTCATTGAGGAATCGCACAGTGCTTGGTCCAGCCCGATTGTGCTAATTCTTAAACCGGACGGCACCATCCGGTTCTGCAATGACTTCAGGAAACTGAATGCAGTCTCAAAATTTGATGCCTACCCTATGCCCCGGGTCGACGAGTTAATAGATCGGTTAGGAAAAGCCCGGTATATTACGACCCTAGACCTAACAAAGGGGTATTGGCAGATCCCTCTGGCGGAGGCTGCCAGACGGCATTTGCTACGCCGGAAGGTTTATTTCAGTATGTGTATATGCCGTTTGGACTGCACGGGGCACCGGCGACCTTCCAGAGACTGATGGATCGAGTCCTGAGGCCACATTGGCAGTACGCTTTGGCCTGTTAGGATGACATTGTCATTTACAGCTTGGACTGGGAAACTCATCTCCAGAATTTACAAGCTGTGATTGACGACCTGTGGGTGGCAGGTCTAACCGCGAACCCCAAAAAATGTCACATCGGGCTAGAAGAAGCCCGGTATTTGGGGTATGTAATTGGGAGGAGTATTGTTAAACCCCAGCTCGATAAGATTCAGGCGGTTCAGGACTGGCCGCAACCTGTCAACAAGAAGCAGGTGCAAGCCTTTCTGGGGATCACCGGCTATTATCACCGGTTCATACCCAATTTTGCAGCCATCGCTACCCCCCTGACGGATCTTACCAAAGGGAAAGATTCCATCATGATTAAATGGAGTTTAGCGGCTGAAGAAGCCTTCCATAGCCTAAAACGGGCACTTTGCTCTCAACCAGTACTGGTGACTCCGGACTTCTGCAGCGAGTTTGTGGTACAAACGGATGCCTCTGATACCGGTATCGGGGCCGTACTCTCACAAGTGAGGGACGGAGTGGAACACCCAGTCCTCTATCTCAGCAGGAAGCTGAATAAACACGAGCAAAGGTATGCAGTCGTAGAAAAAGAGTGCCTCACCATTAAGTGGGCTCTAGAGGCCCTCAAATATTACCTGGTGGGCCGAAAGTTCAGGCTGATCACTGACCATGCCCCTCTCAAGTGGATGCACTTGCACAAGGAACGGAATAGCCGGGTGACCCGGTGGTTCCTTGCCCTGCAGGCCTACACTTTTACGGTGGAGCACCGCCCAGGGGTACAGATGGGGAATGCAGATGCCCTGTCCCGAGTGCACTGTTTGGCGGGTGTCATTGCTCGACCGGAGTGGTCTGAGCAGAGGGGGGGGATATGTGAGAATCATGTGGGAATAGTGGATGAGGGCAGGTATGTCTCGCCCAGATACCTTTCCTGTGTGGCCTAGTCTGGTCAGTATCGCACCTGGTTACTAATGAATAATGGGAGGCGGATCTAAAAGGATACCAGGTGGTTGTGTGAGTGTCTCAGCCTGGGAACACAGAGAGCCTGTCTGTGTGAGAGACACACGTGAGTGAAAGCAGTGCCTACTGTAACTGTGGTTTGGCTGGACGGGAGAAGCCCGCCAGTTGGTAGTTAGGTTGTACCTTGTTTAGTTAGTGCCGGACAGGCAAGGATTTGTTTTATGTTTTATTTCTTTAAGCATTGCTTTCACCGTTAATAAACCTGACCCAGTGTCAGTTATACCCGAATCCCAGCTCTGCGCCTGAGTTTCATGCTGAATGCACGTGACCTTTGACCCCAGCAAAGGCGATACTGGGGTGTTTTATCACAGGCCTTAGACAGAGAGAGGCTCGAGACTCTGTGATGTTGCGTACTCCCCAGGACCGAGACACGTTTGCTTATGTACTCCAGATCTTAGAGGTGACTCATGGGGACCCCACTGACATAGGGGAGCTTAGGACACGCCTGTTTAGCAGTATGCAAAGAGAGGGGGAGACGGTTACGCAGTATATGAATACCCTACAAGAATTATACACTGCCATTGTCAGAAAAGATGGGATGAAGGTAGGGCTGACGGATGTCGTACTGCATGACTTGTTGGTGAGCGGCCTCGTATCACCTTTGCTGACATAGGGAGAGAGGCCAACTCACGTGAACAGGAGCAGGGGGTGACAGTCCCGGTAGGGAAGGTCCAGAGTGGTGAAGTAGCAGTGCAGTCAACCTTTGAACCCCAATGGGTCGAAGAGATGCGAAAAGAACTGGTTAATATTCAAGGGGAACTGACCCAAATGAAAGAGAAAGTTGAGACCGGCCAGTGTACCGCCAGATGTCAAGACGAGACAAATGCCTGTAACGAAGGCCGAAAGGTCTGTTGGCTGAGGTCTTTCACATGCTAAAACTGCAGAGAAATAGGACATTTGCCTAGGGAGTATCTGCAACGGGCTGGGCCTCGTCCCCGACGCCCATTAAACTAAAGGGCTCTGAGCTAGGGGGACGTCGCCTGGAGCCAGAATGGAAAGGAAGGAGTAGTGAAAGTCCCACAAATCTGGTTTCCTCATGTCCGCTGATATGGGCTGAATTAGATGGCCAGGCCGTGTGTTGCCTGGTGGACACTGGGTCGCAAGTAACTACGATGCCAGAAGCATATTTCCGTCTGCACTTTCCAGAAACTCTTAGGCCCGAGTGGGGCCCGGTGGTGAAGCTGATGACAGCGAATCACCTACCCATCCCGGTCGCAGGCGTGGTATGGATGCAGGTCTCCCTGTGTGGGAGCGATCTTGGATGCAGGGGTATCATATTTACCCAGGGGACTGGCTGGCCATGGTCACATTGTAACATTAAGGATGAATATCTTGAAAGAGTTTGGAAAACTGCTGAGTGATGAGCCTTCGCATTTGTCCTTGAATCAGTGGAGCTCGCACACACCCCAGCGTCAGGTGTGCCAACAGTTGTTTCATATAGCTTAGGCCATGTGCACACATTGCAGATTCTGCTGCAGATCCGCAGCGTTTTAGGCTCTGCTGGTCCGCAGCAGATTTAGCTGCGTTGTACAGTACCATTGTTTTCAATGGTAAACTGAAAAACGCTGTGCACATGCTACGGATTTTTCCGTGCGGATTAGCGGCGGGTTTAAATCCGCAGCATGTCAATTCTTTGAGCAGAATCCATTGTAGAAGTGTGAAACCGCAGGGTTAAACCGCAGGCTAAACCGTAGGTAAACCACCGGTCTTTTGACCTGAGAATTTACCTGCGGATTTTTCCAAATCCACCCAGAAAAATCCGCAGCACCTAAAACTACGTGTGCACATAGCCTTAGGTGTAGGAAGTATCCAGTCAAGGGGAGACGCTGGGGAAAGCGATGGTGCCGGCGTCTGCCCAACTCATCCTACTACCGAGACAGACTGTGTTAACCCTGCCCGTCAGAGCACACGCCCCACTGGAGGGAGTGGAAGCTCAATTGGAACCTCCGGTAGTGCAACAACTGCCAGCGGGGCTCTTGGTGGCCCGGACACTGACCGTGGTATGAGAGGGAATGGTACTAATACGCTGTGTGAACCTCACTGATCAGGAGATTATTGTCCCACGCAGAGGCGAGATAGCTCGGGTAGTGGGCATGCCTGAAGAAGTCATACCGCCCCAGGACATACAGCTAGCGGTGAGTCCGGAAGACCCATGGTCGGTGAAAGTCACTACTAGAGTTGAGCGAAACGGGTCGAAAAAATTAAAAAGTCGCCGACTTTTGGCAAAGTCGGGTTTCATGAAACGAAACCCGACCCTAGGATGAGGTCGGCCACGAGGTCGGCGACTTACGCGCCAAAGTCGCGTTTCAAAAGTTTGTTTTGCGCTCTTTTTCAGCCAATCAGGATCCACGGACACTGTGGGCAATGTGATGACCTAGGCACGGGTCACCACCATCTTTCAGAAGGGCATGCAAGTGATTGGCTTGCTTTGGTGGGCGTCACAGGGGGTATAAAAGGGCATGCACACCGACCGCCATCTTACTTCTGCCGATCTTAGTATAGGGAGAGGTTGCTGCTGATTCTGTAGGGAGAGCGTTAGGCAGGGAAGAAGACAAAAGAACTGCTTCTGCTGCTAGCGATTTGGCCTGCACAACACACAAGTCACTGTGTGTGCAGTGCAAGGGGAGGCTATATTGTGGTGTATCAGTGGTGTTGGTTGTTGGGCTGCCTTCTAAGGCTTCCTGACACGCTGGCATTGCTGTTTACCCACTGCTCCGCAAACTGCTTTTTTAAAAGCAATCCAATCTCCCTTATCCTCTAGTCACTTTTGTCACAGCTGTGCCATCGAGCGTGTCACATAGCGCTCAGATATCAGTGGGCCTCACACAATCCACAAGTGTCCAGTGTCCAAAAGTGTATGCAGAGATTCAAAATCTCCATTATCCTCTCGTCACTTTGGTCACAGGCAGCTGTGCCATCGAGCGTGTCACATAGCGCTCAGATATCAGTGGGCCTCACACAATCTACAAGTGTCCAGTGTCCAAAAGTGTACGCAGAGATTCAAAATCTCCATTATCCTCTCGTCACTTTGGTCACAGGCAGCTGTGCCATCGAGCGTGTCACATAGCGCTCAGATATCAGTGGGCCTCACACAATCCACAAGTGTCCAGTGTCCAAAAGTTTACGCAGAGATTCAAAATCTCCATTATCCTCTCGTCACTTTGGTCACAGGCAGCTGTGCCATCGAGCGTGTCACATAGCGCTCAGATATCAGTGGGCCTCACACAATCCACAAGTGTCCAGTGTCCAAAAGTGTACGCAGAGATTCAAAATCTCCATTATCCTCTCGTCACTTTGGTCACAGGCAGCTGTGCCATCGAGCGTGTCACATAGCGCTCAGATATCAGTGGGCCTCACACAATCTACAAGTGTCCAGTGTCCAAAAGTGTACGCAGAGATTCAAAATCTCCATTATCCTCTCGTCACTTTGGTCACAGGCAGCTGTGCCATCGAGCGTGTCACATAGCGCTCAGATATCAGTGGGCCTCACACAATCTACAAGTGTCCAGTGTCCAAAAGTGTACGCAGAGATTCAAAATCTCCATTATCCTCTCATCACTTTGGTCACAGGCAGCTGTGCCATCGAGCGTGTCACATAGCGCTCAGATATCAGTGGGCCTCACACAATCTACAAGTGTCCAGTGTCCAAAAGTGTACGCAGAGATTCAAAATCTCCATTATCCTCTCGTCACTTTGGTCACAGGCAGCTGTGCCATCGAGCGTGTCACATAGCGCTCAGATATCAGTGGGCCTCACACAATCCACAAGTGTCCAGTGTCCAAAAGTGTACGCAGAGATTCAAAATCTCCATTATCCTCTCGTCACTTTGGTCACAGGCAGCTGTGCCATCGAGCGTGTCACATAGCGCTCAGATATCAGTGGGCCTCACACAATCCAAAAGTGTCCACTGTCCACAAGTGTGTGCAGAAATTCTAAATCTCCCCTGTCCTATAGACACCTTTTACCTTGTTTTACATTACTATATAGTTTGTTGGATTTTGTCTACATTTCTACCAAAAATGAGGAAGGCTGGTGGAAGAGGCCGTGGAATTGGGCGGGGGTTGGCAGCTGGTAATGATGGTGTTGGTGGTGGATCTGATGGTAGTGGCAAGAGCAAAATAGGACCGAATGCAGGAGGTGCTGACCCTGCGTCATCGTCTGGCTACATAAGGCCTCGAACGCTTAGTTTTCTAGGAGTTGGCAAACCGCTTTTAAAGGCAGAGCATCAGGAAAAAGTTTTGTCTTACATTGCTGACTCAGCCTCCAGCTCTATCGCCTCCTCTTCTTCAGTTGTAAAAAGTAAAAACACTGAGTCGTCATTGGAGGCTCATGTTCATGAACCACACCTTTCCTTGTGTCCTTCACCCCAACCAAGATTGAAGGATGATGCAGGCCATACTACTGATTACTCCATGGAGCTGTTTTCACATACCATGCCTGGATTATCAAGTCAAATGGTGAATTATCCAGGCCAAGATGAATCTGACATGGAGTGCACTGATGCACAGCCGCTGATGGATGATTCTGCTGGTACATTCACTCAGAGCACTACATTGTCCTCGCAGTGTACAGAGCCAGATTTTGACCCTGATGAGACTCAGGTGCCCCTTCCCGCACACTATACCACCATACACGGTGACACAGAGAAAGGTGCACATGACATAGAAGAGGAGGTGATGGATGACCCAGTTGTTGACCCAGATTGGCATCCATTGGGGGAAGAGGGTGCTGCTTCCAATAGCTCAGATGAGGAGCATCCACAGCAGACATCGACATCGCAACAGCTGTTATCTGGCAGGCCCGGAGCACTCCAAAGACAGGTTCCAAACATCAAAAGAGTTGCTGGACAGCTTGTCCAGAGGGTCAAAAGATCACAGCGTGCTAGGCCGCAAAATGTCTGCCAAAGTAGGAAGAGTGCAGTGTGGCACTTTTTTTAACAAAATCCTCATGATCAGGCCAAGGTTATCTGTAAGAAGTGCGCAAAGACCTTTAGCCGAGGGAAAAATCTGAAAAATTTGAATACCAGTTGCATGCTTAGACATTTAACCAGCATGCACTTGCAAGCGTGGACACAACACCAAACCTCAGGTGCCACATGTGCAACTGATCACAACGAAGGTAGTCAGCAACGCTACATTGTTTCCCCCACTGTAAGCCCACCGGTTAGCACAGCAGCAAATGTTGAGGTGTCGTTGCAAGGCCACAGCAGTCAGGGAATCCCACTGTTATATCAACGAAAGACTGATTCTAGGCCATCAGAAAGAACACCAACTCCATCACCATCATCAACCCTCTCTCAGTCCGCCCTGTCCACCGCTACTTCCACCATATGCAGCTCTCAAGTCCAGCTCACCCTCCCAGACACTATGAGTAGGTCAAGAAAGTACTCAGTCTCTCATCCGCGTACACTGGGTTTGAACGCCCACATTGCCAAACTAATCTCGTTTGAGATGATGCCCTTTCGGTTGGTGGAAAGCACAGCTTTCCGCGAACTCATGGCCTATGCAGTACCACGCTATGACCTACCCAGTCGCCACTTCTTCTCTCGCAAAGCCATCCCAGCCCACCATCCCACCATCCCACCATCATGTGAAAGACCGCATTGTCCATGTACTCAAGCAGTCAGTGAGCGGAAAGGTGCACCTCACAACTGATGCATGGTCCAGTCGGCATGGCCAGGGCCGTTACGTGTCCATCACTGCGCACTGGGTTAATGTGGTGGATGCAGGGTCCACAGGGGACAGCGGTGGTGGGACAGTGCTGCCTAGCCCACGGTATAGGAAACAGTTGGCTGTAGGCGTTCGACCCTCCTCCTCCTCCTCCTCCTCCAGAAGCGAAAGCTCGTCCACAGAGCGCAGTCGTACGAGCACTCCATCTGCAGCTGCCACTGTTGCACACGCTGTGTCCCCCTATCGAGCAGCTAGTGGAAAGCGTCAGCAGGCTGTGTTGCAGATGATGTGTTTGGGCGACAGACACACCGCCGAGGTGCTGGCCGAGTACTTGAAGCGACAAACTGAGTCATGGCTGGGCAGTGTACATCTTGAGGCAGGCAAGGTAGTTAGTGATAACGGCCGTAATTTTGTGGCAGCCATAGCCCTTTCAAAACTCAGCCACATACCTTGCTTGGCTCACAAATTGAACCTGGTGGTGCAGTGCTTCCTCAAAAATTATCCGGAGTTAACAGCCCTGCTCCAGAAGGTGCGAAGACTGTGCGCGCACATCCGCCGGTCTCCTGTACACTCCGTTCGTATGCAGAAGCTGCAGCGATTGCTCCACCTTCCCAACCACCGCCTCATTATCGACATTGCAACAAGGTGGAACTCCACCCTGCACATGGTGGAGCGGCTGTGCGAGCAGAGGCAGGCCATAATGCATTTGTGGGAGGATACACGGCCAGGCACTTTGAGAGCAGACATGGAGTTGACAGGCGTGCAGTGGTCGAAGCTGAAAGACCTTTGTAAAGTCCTTCAGTGTTTTGAGGAATGCACACGGCTGGTAAGCGCAGACGACGCCATCCTAAGCATGAGCATCCCACTTATGCGTCTGCTCATGCAAACTTTGACGCACCTTAAGGAGCAGGCGTCTGCAGCCAATGTTGATGAGGAGGAAGAGGAGGAGGGAATCCTTGATGACATTCAGCCATTGTCTGCTCAGGGACCTCTCCTGGACGAAGTGGAGGAAGAAGAGGAGGAGGAGGAGGAGGAGGATGATGGGGATGATTACTTAGGGGAGGAGGATGCATCTCGTGGGGCAAGTGAAAATGTTGGCGTGGCAAGGTCTGGTACAGGGTTTGTGCGTGACTGGAGGGATGTGGATTTGCCAGAAAGTGCTCCTCCACCCAGCACTCGCAGTGCATCATTGACACCGGGAACATTGGCCTACATGTCAGATTATGCCTTGCGGATCCTAAAAAGGGACCCCCGCATTGCCAAAATGATGAACGATGACGACTACTGGTTGGCCAGCATCCTGGATCCACGCTATAAAGGCAAATTACAAAACATCATGCCACAGGAGAACCTTGACCTAATATTGGCTAATAAACAAGCAACTCTGGTAAATCGGTTGCTTGAGGCATTCCCAGCACACAGCAGCGGTGATGGTTCTCACACGAGCCGTGCGGGCCGGGGGCAGCTTGGCAGAGGTGTTCGTGGTGCACACAGCAGAAGTGGCGTTGGAGACAGGGGTTTCATGACAATGTTGTGGACTGATTTTTCAAATACCGCTCACACAACTGGTAATACTGCATCGATGGAAAGTGACAGGAGACAGCAGTTGTCAACTATGGTTACAAACTACTTTTCCTCCCATATCGATGTTCTCCCACACAGGTCATTCCCCTTTGACTATTGGGCCGCTAAACTGGACACCTGGCCTGAATTGGCCCAATATGCCTTACAGGAGCTTGCTTGCCCAGCTGCAAGTGTGCTATCGGAAAGAGTCTTCAGTGCAGCTGGATCAATCCTTACAGAAAAAAGGACCCGTCTGTCAACCCAAAATGTGGATGATCTAACCTTCATTAAAATGAACCACGCATGGGTTTCCAAGGATTTTGTCCCACCTTCCCCTGATGACACATAGGGTGACAGAAAAATGGCTTGCTTTGGTCCACCTCTTCCTGGTACTTCACCTATTTCGCCTTTTGCATCAGCTGAATGTCCAACATCAACATATGCCACTTTCTAAAACTCCCTAACTGTGCTGCCTCCCCCCCCATGGCCGGGGTCACCACCTACCGCACGACACCGTGCGAGTGCCGTTGCCCTGGACAGGTGGGTAGGCCGACTCTTGGGCGCGGGCAATGGCACAGGGTCCCTCATAGTGCAATCAAGTGTCTCTGACGGCGGTGGTGCACACCCGCCGTCAGACACACCGCTGTACTATGAGGGTCCCAGTGCCAGTACCGACGCCCATGAGTGGGCCCCCCTTGCTTGGGCAGGGCCCCAGCATTTGCAATCTTTACCTCTCCCTGCTCCTCCTCTGTGTAATCTGGGCCGTCAAATCCATACTGTGCCTGACACCGTCTGAGCCTGCCTCCTGAGACATATATTTTGAATGTGTACGCTATCCATACATGTTATCCGGGGATACGGTACCTTTTCTAACCTTTGTGCAATGACGTGCAATCCATACTGGGCCTAACACCGTCTGAGCCTGCCTCATGCTGTATAGACATATATTTTGAATGTGTACGCTATCCATACATGTTATCCGGGGATACGGTACCCTTTCTAACCTTTGTGCAATGACGTGCAATCCATACTGGGCCTAACACCGTCTGAGCCTGCCTCATGCTGTATAGACATATATTTTGAATGTGTACGCTATCCATACATGTTATCCAGGGATACGGTACCCTTTCTAACCTTTGTGCAATCACGTGCAATCCATACTGGGCGTGAGAACGGCTGGCGAGCTGTTAAGCAAGCTACAGCACCTGTCCTGACAAGTACAGGGATTCCCTAGCGAGGAGACTTATTTGATTGTTTTCAATGTTGGGTCAGCAATTTTTGGGGAGCACTATACTCTGGAGAATGATAGATGGGGCCCACCATACACTGGAACATTCCAAAGGTGGACATCAGACACTGGAGCAGCATTTACAGGGCCCATTATACACTAGAGCATTAGAAATGGGGCCCATTATATTTGGAGCATTATTTGGGCCCATAAGACAGTGGAGCTTCATCCATGGGGACCAACATATACTGTAGCATTATGTGGAGCTCATCATATACTGTTTCAAACATTATATGGGACCAATGATTCTGTATGGAGAAATAGATGGGCCTCGTCATGAGATGTAAAAAGTGAGGTATTTTTCATTGTACTATACCGCTATTTCTCTGCCGTATCGGAGCATGATGAGTTGTGGTATGTGTTAAAGGGGCGCTCTTTCGCCCAGGGCACATGAAAACCTGGAGCCAGCCCTCCCCCCCACAGTTTGTAGCCAAATAACCCCCATTTTTCAGTGCGTAACTTGTAATATGAAGTTAATTAAGGTTGACAAGCTTAAGAAAGAAGAATTGATGCTTTTGGCATTCAAATGGGCACTGTAGGTGTGTTTCCTGTCCTCCTCTCACTGCCGACTTTTATTCCCCATTGACTTACATTGGGTTTCGTGTTTCGGGACGACCCCGACTTTTCCCTATAATCGGACGATCTTGCTCGACCCCACTTTTGGAAAAGTCGGGTTTCACGAAACGAAACGCGACCCTAAAAAACCAAAAGTCGCTCAACTCTAGTCACTACCTCTCCGACGGCCGAACCTCAATACATCCAAGAGGGTCGGCGCATTTTAGAGCAGATGCATGTCCTGGGCCCTGTATTGTTCAACATCTTTATCAACGATTTAGATGAAGGAATTGAGGGTAAACTGATTAAATTTGCTGATGACACAAAGCTAGGAGGGATAGCTAATACTAGAGAAGAGAGAGAGAGGATTCAAAAAGATTTAAATAAACTGGAGAAGTGGGCAGTAACTAACAGAATGGTTTTTAACAGGGAGAAATGCAAAGTACTACATCTGGGCAATAAAAATGAAAAAAGCATATATAGAATGGGAGGAATAGGGCTAAGTGACAGCACATGTGAAAAAGACTTGGGTATACTAATAGATCACAGACTGAATATGAGTCAACAGTGTGATGCAGCAGCAAAAAAGGCAAATGCAGTTCTAGGATGTATTAACAGAAGCATACAGTCTAGATCACGTGAAGTCATTATTTCCCTCTACTCCTCTTTGGTCAGACCTCATCTGGAATATTGTGTCCAGTTTTGGGCACCACATTTTAAAAAAGACATCAACAAACTGGAGCAAGTTCAGAAAAGAGCGACCAGAATGGTGACCGGTCTGCAAACCCTGTTTTATGAGGAAAGGTTGCAGGATTTGGGAATGTTTAGTTTGCAAAAGAGAAGACTGAGAGGAGACTTAATTGCTGTCTACAAATATCTAAAGGGCTGTCACATTGTAGAAGGATCAACTTTATTCTCATTTGCACAAGGAAAGACTAGAAGCAATGGGATGAAACTGAATGGGAGGAGACACAGATTAGATATTAGAAAAAACTTTTTGACAGTTAGAGTGATCAATGAGTGGAACAGGCTGCCACGAGAAGTGGTGAGTTCTCCTTCAATGGAAGTCTTCAAACAGAGGCTGGACAGACATCTGACTGGGATGATTTAGCGAATCCTGCTTTGAGCAGGGGGTTGGACCAGATGGCCCAGGAGGTCCCTTCCAACTCTACGATTCTATGATTCATGTCGAATTGTCCGAACTCACGACCACCCAAGTGCATCAAATGGAGGCGTTACTGGGGCGATACCGATCCTTTTTTTCAAACCATGTGGATGACTTTGGCTGCACCACGGCAATTACTCATGAGATTCCCACGGAAGATACAGCACCCATTCAAGAGCGTTACTGACAGATTCCCCCTCAGTTGTACCAAGAAGTAAGGGAAATGCTCGGCCAAATGTTGGAGGCTGGTGTTATTAGAGAAAGCCAGAGTCCGTGGGTGGTCCCCATTGTACTGGTGCGGAAAAAGGACGGGACCCTGAGGTTCTGCGTGGATTACCATAAACTCAACGCCTGTACTGTACGCGACTCATACCCTCTGCTCCGGATTGAGGAGTCTCTGTCTGCATTAGGGAAAGCCAAGTTCTTCTCAACATTGTGTGTCGCCAGTGGCTACTGGGAAGTGCCCATGTTGGAGAAGGATTGAGCAAAGACGGCCTTTATACTCCCCATGGGCCTCTTTGAATTCAACAGAATTCCATTAGGCTTAGCTAATGCCCCGATACGTTCTAACGGCTAATGGAGCGGTGTCTAGGCGACTGGATCTTTGAGGCCACCCTTATCTACCTAGATGACATCATCGTGTATGCTGCCTCATTTGAAGACCATCTATGGAGAGTAGAGCAAGTGTTGAGCCATCTACAGATATATGGGCTGAAATTGAAACCCCAAAAATGTCACTTGTTCCGGACTCAGATCGAGTACCTGGACCATGTCATTTCTGCCGAGGGAATGAGACCCTCACAGGAAAAGATTGTGGTGATCAGATCAAGGATTGGCCGACTCTGGAAACCGTGAAGGATGTGCGTGCATTCCTGAGATTAACAGGGTACTACCATCACTTCGTGAAGAACTTTACTCAGGTGGTACAACCGTTGCTCGAACTCCTGAAGGTAGTACCCCCGAATGGCAAGGGCCGATCCATTAGTTGGGAAGAAAGGCAGGAAAAGGCATTCTGTGAGCTAAAAAAAGTGCTGTCTGAGGCACCGGTACTGGCTTATGTGGACTTCTCTATACCGAAGCTGTGTTGTCGGAAGTGCAGGACGGAAGAGAAAGGGTGATCACCTATGCTAGTCGGTCCCTTCACGATTCCAAACGCAACCTGTAGACTGTGAGCCCTCGCGGGCAGGGTCCTTTCTCCTTCTGTACTTGTGTGTCCCTTGTTTTGCACATGTTTATTGTACTTGTATATATTTTCCCTTTTCACATGTAAAGCGCCATGGAATAAATGGCACTATATAAATGAATAATAATAATAATTACCCAGACAATTACAGCTCCTTCAAGCTGGAGTTGCTGGCATTGGTGTGAGCTATGACGGAGAGATTCGCAGAATACCTGTCCGGTTCGGAGGTGCTAGAACGTACCGATAATAACCCGTTGACACATCTGGAAAACACCAAGTTTGGTGCCGTGGAACAATGTCGGGTGGCCCGAATGGCAAAGTTTTGGTACCGAATTGCCTACAGGAGGGGGGCAGAGAATACGCACGCTGATGCTCTGTCTAGAGCAAGACATGCACCACCTGGGAAGAGTAGAGATGAATTGCTAGAAGGAGAAGAGGTTCCTCAATTTTGAAGAAGCGCTGGGACGATGGCGGCCACGCTGGATCAAATACAGACCCCATGAAGGAGTATTGGGAAGATCTTGGGTTCGATTGCAGCAGGAGGACCGTGAACATGCTCTGTTCAGACACTGGGTAACAGAGGAGAAGTTGCCTAGTCCAGAGCAGTGGAGTGCTTTGACTCCAGAAGCATTGAAGATCCTCCAGCAGTGGGAGCGCCTGCATGTGAGAAACGGACTGTTATATTGAAACGTTCAACTTTGACAAGGATTGGGGGCTTCGTGGCAGGTGGTGATACCGGAGACAGTGCTGCCTACCCTGGCCACTGAAGCTCATGAGAAAGGGGCTCACTTCGGCCTTGATAAAACGTTTCAGTGGTTCCAACGATTCGTTTACCACCCACGGCTGAGAGTGGCGGTAGAGGAAGCTTGTAGACTGTCGGGCCTGTGAGCTGGACAAGTCCCCAGAACAAAGAGCTCCTGTGCAGACGATAGTGACCTCTGCTCCTCTGGAACTATGGACCATCAACTATCTAACAACCAGGCCAGCTCATCAATGATAATGTGGCGCCCCCAGGAGTATGGTCGCCACAATGGCATTGCCTTCCTCCAGGGAGGGTGATGTCATGCTTGGAAGCAATGAAGGGCATCTCTAACAGTTAATCATTTACATGCAACACGTTCCCACTCCAGGCCAGCAGAGGGAGCTCTGAACCAGGATTGGGGGAAGAGTGCACTCTGAGGGCCAGGAAAGGAAATAGTCAGTTTGTTGTGAGCTCATTTTCGGGTTTGCCTCTGGCTTCTGGTGAGGGTTATGGAGCTGGCTGTGCTGACAGAGGAGTAAAAGGAGAGATACAGGGCGCATCCACTGTGTGAAATCCGTATAAAACAATTAAAATTGTGGAACAGTAAGGAAGGTGCTCACCTATTGGGGTTGTGAGGAAGTCACAACACCCATGAACGCTTAAGAAGCAGCAGCAAGTCTGCACAGGGTCCTAGGACAAAATTGCAGAAATGACGTGGAAGTGCAATAAGGACTGCGCTTGCTTCTGGTAGAGTAAAGGGTTCTTTATTCAGCCAACGCGTTTCCTGAGCCTGCTGGCTCACTTCATCAGGGCAGAGGACAGAGGAGTAGTGAGTTCTCTATCTGGACTCCCTCTGTTGGTGAAGGGAAGTAATGAAGCTGATCTAAATGGCAGAGACCGGCCACCTGAGGAAGAGGACTGCGATTGGACATCAGGAGTTTCTGATTGGATTTAAGGCAGCCGACTCCCTAGTTTCTTGCTGGTGATTTTTCCTGACTGTGGCTCCTGGTTTCCAGTTTGGTTCCTGACTTCCTAAAGCTAAGTTTTCTCTGCTATTGTTCATATGAGTTTTTTTCTGGTTTACTTAGTTTTTGTGTTCAGCCAGCCCTGGCTGGGACTGGGCTGAATCCCCATTTTGTCTCTGATCAGTTGACCTCTTTTGCTCTGTCTTCAGAATATACTTGAGTGCTGATATAGTGATTTGAAGTCTAGCGACTTCAGGGCCTTTTTCTATCAGACGTGTTGGACATTCTTTTTGGCAGGGTTTTTTGCGTGATTGCAGACAGCAGCTTTTCTTTCCTGTCCTTTCTAGTTAGCGAGGTCCCCATCGTTTGCTCAGCCTATCTTTCTACCTGTGTCTGTGTTTTCATCTTGTTTCACCGACAATACATGTTGGGGGCTGTCTATTGCTTTGGGGTCTGCTCTGGGGCAGTTTAGATTTTCACTTTCTTTCTTTAGGCTTATTTAGTTCTCCGGCCGTGACGAGGCGTCTAGGACCACCGTAGGCACGCACCACGGCTACTGCTAGTTGTTGTGGATAGGATCAGGGGTCTGCAATCCGCTAGTTACCAACCTCTCCGGTTTTCTGGGCTTAGCTTGCTTTTTGTTTTTTCTCCTCAGTCACTCATTCATAACACAGTTAGTGTGAGGAGGGCAACGTGTGTAGATGTGTGGAGAGAAGCTGGAGGTTGGGCTGAGGACAGAGAGCTCCCTCCTAGTGATAGCGCATGATCTGGAGCCTGGTCTCCATGGTTGTATGGATACTGAAGGTCCTGCAACAGAAACCAGAGGAACAGGAAGCTGTAAATGCTTTATTCCCACCTAAGACTCGGAGGCACAACAGCGACGAGTGAGCCAAGAGAGATAGAGGGCTACAGTTGTCTGCCATACAAGGTAGTTCTAAGAGAAGATAAGAAGGAGGAACTACAGTGTAACACATACTGCATGTACCTCAAGCCAGCGCTAGGAAGGAGACTACACAACCCATCTGATAGAGAGATTCCCGAGTTGCTTCCAGGCTAGCCTGCTCCTGTGCCATCTGTGATCAGGATCCTGGACTGCGTTTGCCAAGTAAAGGTAAAGAAACTGCACCCTGTTGTGTCCTTGCCTCCTTCCTGCAACATCCTCTGCACTGCTACATCTCTGTGCCAAACACTGCACCTTCTTCCTAACCATCAATCTACACTGCCCTGGGACCAACAGCCCTACCTGTGGAGGGCTATCACATCATTGCTGCACTACACCATCTGTCACAGCGGACCTGCTTGCAGCGTCGGCTTAACACCTTCCTTGCCGAACACCACAGGTGGCGTCACGAATCCTTTACAAACTTTATTCCCAACTCAAGCTCTTTTACATGGGCGCCCAGGGCCACGGACCGGGTCACTGCTGCTGTGACATTCCCATCTGAGAGGCCGGCCCGGTACCGAGTACCCCACAGCCCTGGGAGGGCGACCCAATTTTGGTGTCACAAACAGGATTAACGGAGCCTGATATCCCCGGGTCCTGTGTGCCAATGACTGTGTTTTGTGCAAAAGACTGTTGGTGCCATTGCCGCCATTATCCCACTGATTGGCACACGCGGGAAACAAAAGAGGCGGGCCTTCGTGGGTGAAGCCTGCCGGAGAGAATGAAGCAGGGAAGTCCCGCACAGGAAGAGAGGACAGCGCGTGAGAAGTGAGAAGCGGAGGCCTGCGGCCCGATCATCCAGCCTGTAATGCGGCAGCCGGTAAGCCTGCTCAACCCCAGGCCTTGGCTAACGTTAACTAGGGGGGAGAAGAGAATGTCTGAGGCCAGCGCCGATACAGCGACGGACGCCCCCGCAAACCCCTTAGTGCCGCAAGATGCAGGGCTCAACGCGGCTGCGGCTCCAACAGCGCCCACCACAGCGGTCCACATAATGCCGCTGTCCATGCCCTACATACCGGGAGCCGCCTGGCTACCGCAGTATTCAGGGGAGTCACATATCCTGAGTGAATTTAAAGAGAGAGTGTGCAGTTTGTTTGAAGTGTATCCACTATCTGAAAGCCAGAAGGTGAACATCATTATTGGGCAGCTAACAGGTGCAGCACAGAGGGAAGTGAAAGCCTGGCTGGACACTGACAAAGAGACTGTTAAAAAGATTCTGGCAAAGGTGAGAAGCACCTTTGACACCCTCACTGCAGCTGAAATCAAGATGAGGTTCTTTGTATGTAAACAGAAAGCGCAGGACAGTATAAGGGACTATGCTCTTAACCTGCAGGAGGCGCTGCGAGCCGTCAAGCAAATTGTTCCAGACAGTGTGAAGGAAGAAGACAAACTGTTAAAGGAGCAGTTTATTGAAGGACTCCTATCCAGTACCCACAGAGCGCAGCTGCGCGTCATAACCCTACAAAACCCTGACCTGGACTTTGCTGATTTCAAGGACAGGGCTATTCGGGTACTGCAGGAACCAACTGTCAGCCGTCCAGCGCTCCCTAGGCGCCCAGCGATCACCTACCACCAGGAAGCAATATCTTTCCCTTCCATCCCTGTGGAGGCTGATGCCCAGACTCTGGATAAAGACCCATCTGCAGATCTACGTCTTCAGATCCAGGAGTTTACCAAAGGTATGGCTGCACTTACTAAAACGTTGCAGTCCCTGCAGGTGTCCTCCAAGCAGAAGATCCAGCTTGCCTCCAGTCCAGAGGATGTCCCGTGGCTCCGGAAGAAGAGGATTCCACCACTCCGAGGGAGAAACAACGATCGCTAGGACCAGGACGGACGTCCCATCTGTCGTCACTGCCACAAGGCAGACCATTTTGCAAGATTCTGTCCTTTAAACGAGTAACCCCTGGGGCAGAGGGCCAACCCCCAGGAGTAGGACCACAAGGCCCAAGAAACTGGCGAGCCAAGTATGTTGGAGGGAGACCAGTCCTTCCAGTGGTGATTGATGGCATCCACATGAACGCTTTGCTGGACACTGGCTCGCAGGTGACCAGTATGCCGTACAGTATATCCTTTACAAGCGGTATTGGGCTGACTCTGAACTTACCCGTGGCCCAACTGATGAACTCACAGTAGTTGCCAGTAATGGTCAGTCTTTGCTGCAGATAGGATGTAAAGAAATTACTGTTAAAGTGGGTCGAGTAGAGTTAAAATCTCAAGGTCTGATAGTTGTGGATATTGATCGACGAGAATGTAATCCAATGATGACTCTAGGTACCAATGTGATTGAAAATTGTCTTTCCGAGGTTATTGTCTTGTTGCAACAGGTGGCTGAGACTGCTGGTTCCAGTGAACAACGAGTCCTGCAGAAGGAGATCAAGGCCCTGATGCAAAGACAACAGGTAGAACTCTCTGGTGGAGAATTTGGCAGTGTCAGATTGAGTGCTGCTTTCCCCATTGTAATATCCCCCAGATGTGAAATGTTGGTGTCAGGCAGCTATAGGTCTCAGAGGAAAGGATTACCAGGCATTGGTAGAGCCAGCATACTCTGACAGCAGGCCCACTGTCCTGACAACCAGAGGGGTAGTTGATGTCCGAAAAGGGAGAGTACCTGTACGCCTCTTGAATTGTGGGGAGGAGGAGGCCATAATACCTCGGTATGCCACAGTTGCTAAGCTGTTTCCTGTCAGTAACAATGCGATGCAGGCAGCAGAGCCCTTGGTCTCATCCGACCAGGTGGAGGACAATGGCTCTGTAAAGCAGCTGGAGGAGTGGTGCCAGCAACTGCAGGTGGGGACTGACTCTACACCTTCATACCAGAAAAATGGGGTTTACAGAGTGACCCAGGAATATGAGCGGGTATTCAGCAAACACCCCCTAGATTTTGGGAAGGTAAAAGGGGTTCAACATCATATCCCCACTGGAGATCATCCACCCATTAAAGAAAGGTACCGGCCTATACCCCCAACACACTACCAATGTGCTAAAGGAATGTTGAGAGAGATGAAGGAAGCTGGGGTTATCAGAGACCGTTATAGCCCATGGGCAGCTCCCATAGTTTTTGTAAAGAAAAAGGATGGTACGATGAGAATGTGTGTTGATTGTTGGATGCCTACCCATTACCTAGAATTGAGGAATCCTTAGCTGCACTTAAAACTGCTAACTCCTTTTCCACCGTGGATCTCACTAGTGAGTATTGGCAGGTTCCCGTGGCAGAGGCAGACAAGGAGAAAACAGCATTTACCACCCCAAAGGGTCTCTGTGAGTTCAACTATATGCCATTCAGGCTGTGCAACACCCAAGGAACATTTCAACGGCTGATGGAGTGCTGCCTGGGACACATGAACTTTGAGACAGTCCTGTTGTACCTTGATGATGTCATTGTTTTCTCGAAGACTTATGAAGACCATCTGGAGCACCTGGCTGAGGTGTTTGAAGCCTTGTCCAATTTTGGCCTGAAGGTGAAGCCTTCCAAATGCCATCTCCTGAAGCCCAAGGTACAGTACCTCGGTCATGTAGTGAGTGCAGAAGGTGTGGCACCAGATCCTGACAGTCACAGTCATCCGGGACTGGCCAAAGCCTAGCAGCCTCCATGAAGTATGGCAATTCCTCGGACTGGTAAGCTACTACCAAAGATTCATCAAAAGCTTTACTGAAATAGCCACCCCTATGCAAAATCTTTTGGTGGGGCAGTCCAAGAAAGCCAAACAGAAAAGTTCCATCTTTGAATGGACTGAGGAGTTGGAGAGCTTCTTTACTCGACTGAAGATGGCTCTCACAGGAGATTAAGTTGTGGCCTACCCAGATTATGACAAACCCTTTGTGTTGTACACTGATGCCGGCAACGTGGGACTTGGAGCAGTACTGTCACAGGTACAGAATGGCAAGGAAAGAGTGATCTCTTATGCCAGCAGGAAGATTCGTCCTACTGAAAGGAACTCTGACAATTACAGTTCCTTCAAGCTGGAGTTCTTGGCCATAGTCTGGGCTGTGACTGAAAGATTTAAGCACTACCTAGCTTCAGCCAAGTTTACCATCTTCACGGACCACAACCCGTTGACTCACTTGGAAACTGCAAAACTAGATGCACTGGAGCAGCGGTGGATGGCCCGGCTGTCTAACTATGAATTTACCATCAAGTACCGAGCAGGACACAAGAATGCTGATGCGCTGTCCAGAATGTCTAATCTGCCAGATGCAGGAGAAGACCCTGAGGCTCTTGAAGAGTTAGAGCTACCTCCCTTCCACCGGCCCATTGCGGCCCAACGTGCTCAAGGAATGAGAAACAGATGGTCTGGCTTGAAAGAGATCACCCTAAATCCATTGCCCCATCATGACTGGGCAGAAATGCAGGATAGCGACCCCGCAGTCCGCCTGGTGAAGGAGCTACTGTCACAAGCTGACTCACACCCAGAGTCGGATGCTCCTGAAGAAACTCAGCTGTTGTGGAAGGAAAGAGGTCGGCTGTTCATCTATGAAGGAAAGCTGTGTCGGAGGAGTATCAATGCCTGCACTCATGAGCTGGTCTGGCAGGTGGTAGTCCCAAAGAGAGAGGCATCAATGGTCTTGGAAGCATACCACAATGGAGCTGGACACTTCGGATGGAAGAAGTTGGAAGCATTGCTCCGGGAGAGATTCTACTGGGCTGGTAAGAGGAAAGCCATTGAAAAGTGGTGCCGGGAGTGTGGACAATGTTACCTGCGCAGAAAGGACCGAAACAGCCAGAGAGCTCCTCTACAGCCAATAGTAACCAAACAGCCACTTGAGTTGGTCGCCCTGGACCATGTGAAGCTGGTTCCAAGCCGTTCAGGCTACATCTATGCTCTTACCATCGTGGACCACTACTCAAGATTCCTGGTAGTTGTGCCCGTCAAAGATCAAACAGCCAGGACAGCAGCCAGAGCATTCCAGCAGCACTTCTGTAGACTACATGGATATCCTGAGCGAGTGCTTACAGATCAAGGTCCAGCTTTTGAGGCAGACGTGTTCCAGGAATTCTGTAACTTGTACGGTTGCAAGAAGATCAGGACAACACCATACCGTCCACAGACCAATGGCATGTGTAAAAAGATGAACCAGGTAGTGATTGGTCTACTGAAGACATTGGCTTTGGAGGAGAGGAATCTGTGGCCAGAAAAGTTGCCAGATCTGGTGGACCTTTACAATCACATTCCTGTGAATTCCACCAACTGCTCTCCAGCCTACCTTATGAGAGCGAGGCCTGGTAAGCTGCCTATTGATTTGGACATGGGAGTCCTGACACCTGAAGTAACATCACCAGATGCTGATTGGGATACAGAACGGCAGCAACAGTACCATAGAGTACAAGAGTGTGTGGAGAAGAGTCTAGCTCAGGCAAGACAAAAACAAGAAAGGCACTACAACCAACATGCACCTGCAGTTCCCTTGTCACCAGGAGAACAAGTCCTCAAGAGGAAAAGAAGACTGCATAAATTGGATGACCAGTGGGAAGCTGAACCCTACACCATTTTACCATCAAACTTTGACAATACCAAGGTGTGCCTTATTAGTAAAGAAGGAGGGGAAACCTCAGCAGCAATATCGAGGGATCATTTGAAATTATGTCCTGACCAGTTAAAAGAAAGAGTGGAAGAACAAAGCAACATCCAACCCATAGAAGAAGAAAAGGTCAGCACTATACTTGGAGAATTCCCTGCAAATTGGACTAAAGTAAATGATGCCATAGTGGTGCCAGTGTTGACATTTCCCCAACTGGTAGTACAAGAAGACGTGACTCAAGAGAACTCTGAAAATCAGGAAGTTCAGGTAGCAGATGCCATACCAGCAGTGGAGCCAGAGAACCCTCGCCCTGCCAGTGGTGAATCTGTCATACCCATGGTGAGTCTAAGAGTTCGCAGACTGCTACCCAGTTTACCCACACAAGAGTTATGCAGGTCTACCCGTACTACACAAGGTATACCACCCATCAGGTTCTGCATATAACCAAGTTAAAGTAATGTAAGTGTTAAAAATGTATATATGTAACTGTTCAAGTCTTGTGCCTGCAGATATTCTGTAAGATTGCTCTTTTTGAATTTTTCCTGCTTGTTTTTATGGACACTTTGACCACAGGACTGTGTGTGGTCACTATCCTTGTAAATAGTTCACCATTTGCCCAGGAATGGACCATGGATGTTGATGCTGGACTTATCATCACAGGACTATTTTTGGAGCTTTTGGTTTTTGTATTTTTCATTTTTCATAAATCTTGTAACCTTCATAATTGTTATTGTTATATGTTCATGTTGTTTATCTGTTTTGTTCATCAGCCCAGGAGTGCTGACTTGCACTAGGGGGGGATGTGGCGCCCCCAGGAGTATGGTCGCCACAGTGGCATTGCCTTCCTCCAGGGAGGGTGATGTCATGCTTGGAAGCAATGAAGGGTCTCTCTAACAGTTAATCATTTACATGCAACACTGTTGTGAGTTCATTTTTCCCTTCACCATTGAGGTCTGATGAACTCCCTCCTCTGGTGAAGGAAGGTAGTGAGACTGATTACCAAACACCTGGGCAGCTAGATGATAACTGGGTGGCTGGAATTGAGGACTGGATATAAGGCTGCCGACGCCCTTCTTCCTGGCTGGTGATTTTCCTGCTGGATTCTTGGAGACCAGTCTGATTCCTGCATCTCAAAGCTAAGTTTTTCTGCTCTGCTTTGTACTCTTCAGTTTTGTTTTTGTTTTGCCTTGTTTTTTGGGAGTTCTGCCATCCCCGGCCGGGGGTGAGCTGAATTCCATTTTTGTCTCTGATCTGTTGATCTTTTGCTCTGTCTTCAGAATATACCTGAGTGCTGATATAGTCTTTTGAAGCCTAGCGACTTCAGGGCCTGTTTTTCCTATCAGTCGGTTGGCTCATTTTGATAGGGTTTTTGCGGATGGCAGACAGCAGCTTTCCTATCCTGTCCTATGTAGTTAGCTTGGGCCCCATCATTTGCTCAACCTATCTTTCTATCTGTGTTAGTGTTTTCATCTTGCTTCACCGTCATTATATGTTCGGGGCTGCCTATTGCTTTGGGGTCTGCTCTGGGGCTGTTTAGTTTTTCCACTTTCTGTCTTTAGGCTATTTATCTCTCCGGCTGTGATCGAGGGGTCTAGGGCACCGTAGGAACCCCCCACGGCTACTGCTAGTTGTTGTGGATAGGTTCAGGGGTCTGCAATCTGATAGCTGCCAACCTCTCTGGTTTTTCTGGACTTAGCTGGTATTTTGTTTTTTCCTCCTTCGGTGACTCATCATAACACAACACATTCCCACTCCAGGCCAACAGAGGGATTTCTGAACCAGGATTGGGGGAGGAGCGCACTCTGAGGGCCAGGAAAGGAAATAGTCAGTTAGTGTGAGGAGGGCAACGTGTGTAGACGTGTGGAGAGAAGCTGGAGGTTGGGCTGAGGACAGAGAGCTCCCTCCTAGTGATAGCGTATGATCTGGAGCCTGGTCTCCACGGTTGTATGGATACTGAAGGTCCTGCAACAGAAACCAGAGGAACAGGAAGCTGTAAATGCTCTGTTCCCACCTAAGACTCGGAGGCACAATAGCGACGAGTGAGCCGAGAGAGATAGAGGGCTACAGCTGTCTGCAATACGAGGTAGTTCTAAGAGAAGATAAGAAGGAGGAACTACAGTGTAACATGTACTGCATGTACCTCACGCCAGCGCTAGGCAGGAGACTACACAACCCATCTGATAGAGAGATTCCCGAGTTGCTTCCAGGCTAGCCTGCTCCTGTGCCATCTGTGATCAGGATCCTGGACTGCGTTTGCCAAGTAAAGGTAAAGAAGCTGCACCCTGCTGTGTCCTTGCCTCCTTCCTGCAACATCCTCCGCACTGTTACATCTCTGTGCCAAACACTGCACCTTCTTCCTAACCATCAATCTACACTGCCCTGGGACCAACAGCCCTACCTGTGGAGGGCTATCACATCATTGCTGCACTACACCATCTGTCCCAGCGGACCTGCTTGCAGCGTCAGCTTAACACCTTCCTTGCCGAACACCACAGGTGGCGTCACGAATCCTTTACAAACTTTATTCCCAACTCAAGTTCTTTTACATGGGTGCCCAGGGCCACGGACCAGGTCACTGCTGCTGTGACATTCCCATCTGAGAGGCCGGCCCGGTACCGAGTACCCCACAGCCCTGGGAGGGCGACCCAATATGACCACTGGATAGTGATGGTGACCATTTCACGAAATTTGTGGTGATGACGCCCACTCGAGATCAGACGGCTGAGACTGCTGTGTATGCTATCTGTAAGGCTAGTTTCACACTAGCGTTACCAAGCGCAGAGCACAGCTGCTGCTAAGCTCCACCCCCAGCCACGCCCCCTCCGGTCAGCTCGTCCTCTGATCGAATGACGCTGATCCTGCGCTGGTACACTTTTGCCGGTGCTTGCGCCCTTTGGCATTGCGCCAAGTGCACAAAAATGCGTTTTTGTGCGCTCGGCGCAGCGCCAAAAGGGCGCAAGCGCCGGCAAAATCATACTAGCACATGGCCAGCGTACCCAACGCTAAAACATAGGGTACGCTGATTGCATACAGCGTCATGCGATCATAGGAGGAGCTGACCAGAGGGGGCACGGCCGGGGGCAGAGCTTAGCGGCGGCCGTGCGCTGCACCCGGTAACTCTAGTGTGAAACTAGCCAAAGCACTTCATTCAGGTGTATGGATGCCCACACCAGATTCATTTGGATCAAGGAGCATGTTTCTTAGGCAAAGTGATGGTTGAGTTACAGTGGATCTACTAATTTGACAGGTCACATACCACACTATATCACCCTCAGGGAAACGGGGCCTGTGAACGATTTAACCGCACCCTGATGCAGATGCTAAGGACTCTTGAAGATGATAGAAAGGCTAGGTGAGCTGAATATGTCTCTGAACTAGTGTGGATCTACAACAATCGGGTTCATCAAACCACCGGTCACACGCCCTACTCCGTGTTGTTTGGCCGAACAGGGAAGGAAGTCACGGAGCTGGAACTGGATCCAGGGGAGGACTACCCACAGATGGGGCATTGTCACCGTCAACAGACTTTACATCGTCTAGTGCTGACGCGGTTCTGGGAGCAGGAGCACTTTGAGAAACTTCCTCTCCGTGGGGACAGATCTTCAGGTGGGTGATCGAGTATTGGTGTGGGACAAGCGGCACCGTGACAAGCTGGAAAACCGAGGGGAGAGTAGACCATACAGAGTGAAGCATCTGGTTGGTGTGGAAGGATCTGTGTATGAGGTTTTCCCTGGAGTAGAGAATGCGCCCACTAGGGTGGTCCATAGAAATATGCTCCTGCCCTGCCTCTCAGAAGATCCCATGAGGAGGGAAGAAACTCCCAAAATTCCTGTAGAGGTGCCTCCTGTGATTGTGGAAGATGAAGAAGAGGAAAATCTTGAACAGGCATCTGGAGATACGTCTGCAGATCAGGGACCCAAGACTCCTGAAGGAAACGTTGCGGTGGATACAGATTTGGCTTTGCCTCCACCAGAAGACCCCATTATTCCTTCCAATCCACGACGCTCTGAACGAACAACAGCTGGATAGCCCCCCATTCGGTACAGCCAAGACCAATTCATTTGGTGGCAAACCGCTGAACCTGTAAATAACCTCTCCAGTTGTGCTCCAAATGTCTCGACCATGGAATGGCGAGTAAAAAGAGAGGGGGGTGTAAGAAGATGAGACAAGACTGAATCAGCAGTGTACGGTGCCCTTTAAGGCCAAAACTATCGGGGATGACACCACTAGAGTTGAGCGAAACGGGTCGAAAAATTTCAAAAGTCGCCGACTTTTGGCAAAGTCGGGTTTCATGAAACGAAACCCGACCCTAGGATGAGGTCGGCCACGAGGTCGGCGACTTACGCGCCAAAGTCGCGTTTCAAAAGTTTGTTTTGCGCTCTTTTTCAGCCAATCAGGATCCACGGACACTGTGGGCAATGTGATGACATAGGCACGGGTCACCACCATCTTTCAGAAGGGCATGCAAGTGATTGGCTTGCTTTGGTGGGCGTCACAGGGGGTATAAAAGGGCGTGCACACCGACCGCCATGTTACTCATGCTGATCTCAGAATAGAGAGAGCTGCTGCTGCTGCTGATTTTGTAGGGAGAGCGTTAGGCAGGGAAGAAGACACCAAAAACTGCTTCTGCTGCTAGCGATTTTGCCTGTACAACACACCAGTCACTGTGTGTGCAGTGCAAGGGGAGGCTATATAGTGGTGTATCAGTGGTGTTGGTTGTTGGGCTGCCTTCTAAGGCTTCCTGACATTCCTGCATTGCTGTTTACCCACTGCTCCGCAAACTGCTTTTTTAAAAGCAATCTCAATTTTTTTTTTTTGTCCTGCTGAGAAGAAGAAAAAAAAACTGCTTCTGCTGCTAGCGATTTTGCCTGTACAACACTCCAGTCACTGTGCAGTGCAAGGGGAGGCTATATAGTGGTGTATCAGTGGTGTTGGTTGTTGGGCTGCCTTCTAAGGCTTCCTGACATTCCTGCATTGCTGTTTACCCACTGCTCCGCAAACTGCTTTTTTAAAAGCAATCCCAATTTTTTTTTTTTTGTCCTGCTGAGAAGAAGAAAAAAAAATTGCTTCTGCTGCTAGCGATTTTGCCTGTACAACACACCAGTCACTGTGCAGTGCAAGGGGAGGCTATATAGTGGTGTATCAGTGGTGTTGGTTGTTGGGCTGCCTTCTAAGGCTTCCTGACATTCCTGCATTGCTGTTTACCCACTGCTCCGCAAACTGCTTTTTTAAAAGCAATCCCAATTTTTTTTTTTTGTCCTGCTGAGAAGAAGAAAAAAAACTGCTTCTGCTGCTAGCAATTTTGCCTGTACAACACACCAGTCACTGTGCAGTGCAAGGGGAGGCTATATAGTGGTGTATCAGTGGTGTTGGTTGTTGGGCTGCCTTCTAAGGCTTCCTGACATTCCTGCATTGCTGTTTACCCACTGCTCCGCAAACTGCTTTTTTAAAAGCAATCCCAATTTTTTTTTTTTGTCCTGCTGAGAAGAAGAAAAAAAAACTGCTTCTGCTGCTAGCGATTTTGCCTGTACAACACACCAGTCACTGTGCAGTGCAAGGGGAGGCTATATAGTGGTGCATCAGTGGTGTTGGTTGTTGGGCTGCCTTCTAAGGCTTCCTGACATTCCTGCATTGCTGTTTACCCACTGCTCCGCAAACTGCTTTTTTTGTCCTGCTGAGGTACTGAGCGTGCATTTTTTCACACCATACAGCAGTGCACACTCCTCACACAGTACCGTGTAACGGCTGTTATCACAGCCACAGTGAAGCTATCAGTGTGTCACTCTGTGAGAATAAGTCGAGGACATGTTCCGTTCTTACAGACCTGCACTCTAGGGAGATTCCTATTCTGCCCAATTCTACATACACCTTGTAGTTTGTGATACACTAGCCAATTTCTGCCTGTGACATAGCGCTCAGATATTCAGTGGGCCTCACACAATCCATAAGTGTCCAGTGTCCACAAGTGTGTGCAGAAATTAAAAATCTCCCTTATCCTCTAGTCACTTTGGTCTCAGCTCTGCCATCGAGCCTGTGACAGAGCGCTCAGATATTCAGTGGGCCTCACACAATCCATAAGTGTCCAGTGTCCACAAGTGTGTGCAGAAATTAAAAATCTCCCTTATCCTCTAGTCACTTTGGTCACAGCTCTGCCATAGAGCCTTTGACAGAGCGCTCAGATATTCAGTGGGCCTCACACAATCCATAAGTGTCCAGTGTCCACAAGTGTGTGCAGAAATTAAAAATCTCCCTTATCCTCTAGTCACTTTGGTCACAGCTCTGCCATCGAGCCTGTGACAGAGCGCTCAGATATTCAGTGGGCCTCACACAATCCATAAGTGTCCAGTGTCCACAAGTGTGTGCAGAAATTAAAAATCTCCCTTATCCTCTAGTCACTTTGGTCACAGCTCTGCCATCGAGCCTGTGACAGAGCGCTCAGATATTCAGTGGGCCTCACACAATCCATAAGTGTCCAGTGTCCACAAGTGTGTGCAGAAATTAAAAATCTCCCTTATCCTCTAGTGACTTTGGTCACAGCTCTGCCATCGAGCCTGTGACAGAGCGCTCAGATATTCAGTGGGCCTCACACAATCCAAAAGTGTCCAGTGTCCACAAGTGTCTGCAGAAATTCAAAATCTCCCCTGTCCTATAGACACCTTGTACCTTGTTTTACATTACTATATAGTTTGTTGGATTTTGTCTACATTTCTACCAAAAATGAGGAAGTCTGGTGGAAGAGGCCGTGGAATTGGGCGGGGGTTGGCAGCTGGTAATGATGGTGTTGGTGGTGGATCTGATGGTAGTGGCAAGAGCAAAATAGGACCGAATGCAGGAGGTGTTGAGCCTGCGTCATCGTCTGGCTACATAAGGCCTCGAACGCTTAGTTTTCTAGGAGTTGGCAAACCGCTTTTAAAGCCAGAGCATCAGGAAAAAGTTTTGTCTTAGGCTGTTTTCACATTTGCGTTAAAACAACGCTGCGCCCTGCGTCGTTAAGCCCCGCCCTGAGCCGGCTCCCTGCCCGCCCCATCCGGGATCACCGCCTACTTTCGCATTTGCACGCATGCGATCGGCGCACCCTATCTTTAGCATAGGGTGCGCAGATCATGCGCTGCCAGTGTGAAAGTAGTGTGCTGCGCACTGTTGACGGTGCGCCGTGCGCGCCGAAATGCAGCATGTTGCATTTCAGCGCGCACGGCGCACCGTCAAAAGTGCGCAGCAAGCTACTTTCACACTGGCAGCGCATGATCTGCGCACCCTATGCTAAAGATAGGGTGCGCCGATCGCATGCGTGCAAATGCGAAAGTAGGCGGTGATCCCGGATGGGGCGGGCAGGGAGCCGGCTCAGGGCGGGGCTTAACGACGCAGGGCGCAGCGTTGTTTTAACGCAAATGTGAAACCAGCCTTACATTGCTGACTCAGCCTCCAGCTCTATCGCCTCCTCTTCTTCAGTTGTAAAAAGTAAAAGCACTGAGTCGTCATTGGAGGCTCATGTTCATGAACCACACCTTTCCTTGTGTCCTTCACCCCAACCAAGATTGAAGGATGACGCAGGCCATACTACTGATTACTCCATGGAGCTGTTTTCACATACCATGCCTGGATTATCAAGTGAAATGGTGAATTACCCAGGCCAAGATGAATCTGACATGGAGTGCACTGATGCACAGCCGCTGATGGATGATTCTGCTGGTACATTCACTCAGAGCACTACATTGTCCTCGCAGTGTACAGAGCCAGATTCTGACCCTGATGAGACTCAGGTGCCCCTTCCCGCACACTATACCACCATACACGGTGACACAGAGGAAGGTGCACATGACATAGAAGAGGAGGTGATGGATGACCCAGTTGTTGACCCAGATTGGCATCCATTGGGGGAAGAGGGTGCTGCTTCCAATAGCTCAGATGAGGAGCATCCACAGCAGACATCGACATCGCAACAGCTGTTATCTGGCAGGCCCGGAGCACTCCAAAGACAGGTTCCAAACATCAAAATAGTTGCTGGACAGCTTGTCCAGAGGGTCAAAAGATCACAGCGTGCTAGGCCGCAAAATGTCTGCCAAAGTAGGAAGAGTGCAGTGTGGCACTTTTTTGAACAAAATCCTCATGATCAGGCCAAGGTTATCTGTAAGAAGTGCGCAAAGACCTTTAGCCGAGGGAAAAATCTGAAAAATTTGAATACCAGTTGCATGCTTAGACATTTAACCAGCATGCACTTGCAAGCGTGGACACAACACCAAACCTCAAGTGCCACATGTGCAACTGATCACAACGAAAGTAGTCAGCAACTCTACATTGTTTCCCCCACTGTAAGCCCACCGGTTAGCACAGCAGCAAATGTTGAGGTGTCGTTGCAAGGCCACAGCAGTCAGGGAATCCCACTGTTATATCAACGAAAGACTGATTCTAGGCCATCAGAAAGAACAACAACTCCATCACCATCATCAACCCTCTCTCAGTCCGCCCTGTCCACCGCTGCTTCCACCATATGCAGCTCTCAAGTCCAGCTCACCCTCCCAGACACTATGAGTAGGTCAAGAAAGTACTCAGTCTCTCATCCGCGTACACTGGGTTTGAACGCCCACATTGCCAAACTAATCTCGTTTGAGATGATGCCCTTTCGGTTGGTGGAAAGCACAGCTTTCCGCGAACTCATGGCCTATGCAGTACCACGCTATGACCTACCCAGTCGCCACTTCTTCTCTCGCAAAGCCATCCCAGCCCTCCACCATCATGTGAAAAACCGCATTGTCCATGCACTCAAGCAGTCAGTGAGCGGAAAGGTGCACCTCACAACTGATGCATGGTCCAGTCGGCATGGCCAGGGCCGTTACGTGTCCATCACTGCGCACTGGGTTAATGTGGTGGATGCAGGGTCCACAGGGGACAGCGGTGGTGGGACAGTGCTGCCTAGCCCACGGTATAGGAAACAGTTGGCTGTAGGCGTTCGACCCTCCTCCTCCTCCTCCTCCTCCAGAAGCAAAAGCTCGTCCACAGAGCGCAGTCGTACGAGCACTCCATCTGCAGCTGCCACTGTTGCACACGATGTGTTCCCCTATCGAGCAGCTAGTGGAAAGCGTCAGCAGGCTGTGTTGCAGATGATGTGTTTGGGCAACAGACACACCGCCGAGGTGCTGGCCGAGTACTTGAAGCGACAAACTGAGTCATGGCTGGGCAGTGTACATCTTGAGGCAGGCAAGGTAGTTAGTGATAACGGCCGTAATTTTGTGGCAGCCATAGCCCTTTCAAAACTCAGCCACATACCTTGCTTGGCTCACACCTTGAACCTGGTGGTGCAGTGCTTCCTCAAAAATTATCCGGAGATAACAGCCCTGCTCCAGAAGGTGCGAAGACTGTGCGCGCACATCCGCCGGTCGCCTGTACACTCCGTTCGTATGCAGAAGCTGCAGCGATTGCTCCACCTTCCCAACCACCGCCTCATTATCGACATTGCAACAAGGTGGAACTCCACCCTGCACATGGTGGAGCGGCTGTGCGAGCAGAGGCAGGCCATAATGCATTTGTGGGAGGATACACGGCCAGGCACTTTGAGAGCAGACATGGAGTTGACAGGTGTGCAGTGGTCGAAGCTGAAAGACCTCTGTAAAGTCCTTCAGTGTTTTGAGGAATGCACACGGCTGGTAAGCGCAGACGGCGCCATCCTAAGCATGAGCATCCCACTTATGCGTCTGCTCATGCAAACTTTGACGCACCTTAAGGAGCAGGCGTCTGCAGCCAATGTTGATGAGGAAGAGGAGGAGGGAATCCTTGATGACATTCAGCCATTGTCTGCTCAGGGACCTCTCCTGGACGAGGTGGAGGAAGAAGAGGAGGAGGAGGATGATGATGGGGATGATTACTTAGGGGAGGAGGATGCATCTCGTGGGGCAAGTGAAAATGTTGGCGTGGCAAGGTCTGGTACAGGGTTTGTGCGTGACTGGAGGGATGTGGATTTGCCAGAAAGTGCTCCTCCACCCAGCACTCGCAGTGCATCATTGACACCGGGCACATTGGCCCACATGTCAGATTATGCCTTGCAGATCCTAAAAAGGGACCCCCGCATTGCCAAAATGATGAACTATGACAACTACTTGTTGGCCAGCATCCTGGATCCACGCTATAAAGGCAAATTACAAAACATCATGCTACAGGAGAACCTTGACCTAATATTGGCTAATAAACAAGCAACTCTGGTAAATCGGTTGCTTGAGGCATTCCCAGCACACAGCAGCGGTGATGGTTCTCACACGAGCCGTACGGGCCGGGGGCAGCATGGCAGAGGTGTTCGTGGTGCACACAGCAGAAGTTGCGTTGGAGACAGGGGTTTCATGACAATGTTGTGGACTGATTTTTCAAATACCGCTCACGCAACTGGTAATACTGCATCGATGGAAAGTGACAGGAGACAGCACTTGTCAACTATGGTTACAAACTACTTTTCCTCCCATATCGATGTTCTCCCACACAGGTCATTCCCCTTTGACTATTGGGCCGCTAAACTGGACACCTGGCCTGAATTGGCCCAATATGCCTTACAGGAGCTCGCTTGCCCAGCTGCAACTGTGCTATCGGAAAGAGTCTTCAGTGCAGCTGGATCAATCCTGACAGAAAAAAGGACCCGTCTGTCAACCCAAAATGTGGATGATCTAACCTTCATTAAAATGAACCATGCATGGGTTTCCAAGGATTTTGTCCCATCTTCCCCTGATGACACATAGGGTGACAGAAATATGGCTTGCTTTGGTCCACCTCTTCCTGGGACTTCACCTATTTCGCCTTTTGCATCAGCTGAATGTCCAACATCAACATATGCCACTTTCTAAAACTCCCTAACTGTGCTGCCTCCCCCCCATGGCCGGGGTCACCACCTAGCGCACGACACCGTGCGAGTGCCGTTGCCCTGGACAGGTGGGTAGGCCGACTCTTGGGCGCGGGCACTGGCACAGGGTCCCTCATAGTGCAATCAATTGTCTCTGACGGTGGTGGTGCACACCCGCCGTCAGACACACCTCTGTACTATGAGGGGCCCAGTGCCAGTACCGACGCCCACGAGAGGGCCCCCCTTGCTTGGGCAGGGCGCCAGCATTTGCAATCGTTACCTCTCCCTGCTCCTCCGCTGTGTAATCTGGGCCGTCAAATCCATACTGTGCCTGACACCGTCTGAGCCTGCCTCCTGATGTATAAACATATATTTTGAATGTGTACACTATGCTATCCATACATGTTATCCGGGGATACGGTACCCTTTCTCACCTTTGTGCAATCACCTGCAAGCCATACTGGGCCTAACACCGTCTGAGCCTGCCTCCTGATGTCTAGACATATATTTTGAATGTGTACGCTATCCATACATGTTATCCGGGGATACGGTACCCTTTCTCACCTTTGTGCAATCACCTGCAAGCCATACTGGGCCTAACACCTTCTGAGCCTGCCTCCTGATGTATAGACATATATTTTGAATGTGTACGCTATCCTTACTTGTTATCCGGGGATACGGTACCCTTTCTCACCTTTGTGCAATCACCTGCAAGCCATGCTGGGCCTAACACCGTCTGAGCCTGCCTCCTGATGTATAGACATATATTTTGAATGTGTACGCTATCCATACATGTTATCCGGGGATACGGTACCCTTTCTCACCTTTGTGCAATCACCTGCAAGCCATACTGGGCCTAACACCGTCTGAGCCTGCCTCCTGATGTATAGACATATATTTTGAATGTGTACGCTATCCATACATGTTATCCGGGGATACGGTACCCTTTCTCACCTTTGTGCAATCACCTGCAAGCCATGCTGGGCCTAACACAGTCTGAGCCTGCCTCCTGATGTATAGACATATATTTTGAATGTGTACGCTATCCTTACTTGTTATCCGGGGATACGGTACCCTTTCTCACCTTTGTGCAATCACCTTTAAACCATACTGGGCCTAACACCGTCTGAGCCTGCCTACTGATGTATAGACATATATTTTGAATGTGTACGCTATCCTTACTTGTTATCCGGGGATACGGTACCCTTTCTCACCTTTGTGCAATCACCTGCAAGCCATGCTGGGCCTAACACCGTCTGAGCCTGCCTCCTGATGTATAGACATATATTTTGAATGTGTACGCTATCCATACATGTTATCCGGGGATACGGTACCCTTTCTCACCTTTGTGCAATCACCTGCAAGCCATACTGGGCCTAACACCGTCTGAGCCTGCCTCCTGATGTATAGACATATATTTTGAATGTGTACGCAATCAATACATGTTATCCGGGGATACGGTACCCTTTCTCACCTTTGTGCAATCACCTGCAAGCCATACTGGGCCTAACACCGTCTGAGCCTGCCTCCTGATGTATAGACATATATTTTGAATGTGTACGCTATCCTTACTTGTTATCCGGGGATACGGTACCCTTTCTCACCTTTGTGCAATCACCTGCAAGCCATACTGGGCCTAACACCGTCTGAGCCTGCCTCCTGATGTATAGTCATATATTTTGAATGTGTACGCTATCCTTACTTGTTATCTGGGGATACAGTACCCTTTCTCACCTTTGTGCAATCACCTGCAAGCCATACTGGGCCTAACACCGTCTGAGCCTGCCTCCTGATGTATAGACATATATTTTGAATGTGTACGCTATCCATACATGTTATCCGGGGATACGGTACCCTTTCTCACCTTTGTGCAATCACCTGCAAGCCATACTGGGCCTAACACCGTCTGAGCCTGCCTCCTGATGTATAGACATATATTTTGAATGTGTACGCTATCCTTACTTGTTATCCAGGGATACGGTACCCTTTCTCACCTTTGTGCAATCACCTGCAAGCCATACTGGGCCTAACACCGTCTGAGCCTACCTCCTGATGTATATACATATATTTTGAATGTGTATGCTATCCATACATGTTATCCGGGGTTACGGTACCCTTTCTCACCTTTGTGCAATCACCTGCAAGCCATACTGGGCCTAACACCGTCTGAGCCTGCCTCCTGATGTATAGACATATATTTTGAATGTGTACGCTATCCATACATGTTATCCGGGGATACGGTACCCTTTCTCACCTTTGTGCAATCACCTGCAAGCCATACTGGGCCTAACACCATCTGAGCCTGCCTCCTGATGTATAGACATATATTTTGAATGTGTACGCTATCCTTACTTGTTATCTGGGAATACGGTACCCTTTCTCACCTTTGTGCAATCACCTGCAAGCCATACTGGGCCTAACACCGTCTGAGCCTGCCTCCTGATGTATAGACATATATTTTGAATGTGTACGCTATCCTTACTTGTTATCCGGGGATACGGTACCCTTTCTCACCTTTGTGCAATCACCTGCAAGCCATACTGGGCCTAACACCGTCTGAGCCTGCCTCCTGATGTATAGACATATATTTTGAATGTGTACGCTATCCATACATGTTATCCGGGATACGGTACCCTTTCTCACCTTTGTGCAATCACCTGCAAGCCATACTGGGCCTAACACCGTCTGAGCCTGCCTCCTGATGTATAGACATATATTTTGAATGTGTACGCTATCAATACATGTTATCCGGGGATACGGTACCCTTTCTCACCTTTGTGCAATCACCTGCAAGCCATACTGGGCCTAACACCGTCTGAGCCTACCTCCTGATGTATATACATATATTTTGAATGTGTATGCTATCCATACATGTTATCCGGGGTTACGGTACCCTTTCTCACCTTTGTGCAATCACCTGCAAGCCATACTGGGCCTAACACCGTCTGAGCCTGCCTCCTGATGTATAGACATATATTTTGAATGTGTACGCTATCCATACATGTTATCCGGGGATACGGTACCCTTTCTCACCTTTGTGCAATCACCTGCAAGCCATACTGGGCCTAACACCGTCTGAGCCTGCCTCCTGATGTATAGACATATATTTTGAATGTGTACGTTATCCTTACTTGTTATCTGGGGATACGGTACCCTTTCTCACCTTTGTGCAATCACCTGCAAGCCATACTGGGCCTAACACCGTCTGAGCCTGCCTCCTGATGTATAGACATATATTTTGAATGTGTACGCTATCCTTACTTGTTATCCGGGGATACGGTACCCTTTCTCACCTTTGTGCAATCACCTGCAAGCCATACTGGGCCTAACACCGTCTGAGCCTGCCTCCTGATGTATAGACATATATTTTGAATGTGTACGCTATCCATACATGTTATCCGGGGATACGCTACCCTTTCTCACCTTTGTGCAATCACGTGTAATCCATACTGGGCGTGAGAACGGCTGGCAAGCTGTTAAGCAAGCTACAGCACCTGTGGTTTGCACACGTAAGTTTTTCATTTTTTCAGGAATGACGGTTTGGCCTAATTCCGGAACTGCGGTTGACCTGCACTTACTGGGAAATCAGCGTTCGCGGGTAATAATTGTAATCACAGATCCCCATCACTAACGTTGTTCAGCGGGTTATCTGCACCTGTAAGCGACAAACGCTGGCCTTTTCAGTGTAGCGCACATGCAGCCACGGACATGTAAGGGCATGACACACCTGTTATTGGCCAATCTCATGTGCCAGAGCCTCATGTGTCCCTCTAGTAAGCCGGACTCGGACCGCGGGGCATGACGGAGTCTCGTTCGTTAACGGAATTAAGCTTGCAATCTGTGCATCTTCTCTGTAGCTTGCATGGTTGAGGTTTCCCAGATGGAGTCGAATTAAACCGTAGGCTCCACTCCTGGTGGTGCCCTTTTGGACATTCCTTTAAGGTTCAGCTTTGCAACCATACTGCCCACGTAAAACAAACACTTTGCCTTCATGAACGCTGTTTGGAGGGTCATGACTCGTGGGAATAACGCCACCCAATCAGTTAACCTGCTAGAGAGATCCTTCGTTGCTCTCAAGCATGACATCACACTCCCTAGGAGGAAGGTAATGCCACTGTGGCGACCGTACTCCTGGGGGCGACACAAGTGCACTGATGCCCAGCCACTGCTCGATGAATCTGCTGGTACATTGACCCAGACCACTACATTCCCCTCGCACGCTACACGGCCTGAATCTGACCCTGATGAAACTCAGGTTACCCTTCCCATATACAGTTCCATCTTACACGGTGACAAAGAGGAAGCTGCAGATGAAAGTGCAGGTTCGGCCCACCCGCCATCAGACACACCACCGTACTATCAGGGGCCCTGTGCCAGTGCCGTCGCCAATGAGTGGGCCCCCCCTGCTTGCTCAGGATCACAGCACTTGCAAGGTTGAAATACTGTGCAGTGAGATGGAAGATGGGGATGACGAGGAGTCCAGACTAGTACAGGGATTCTCTAGCGAGGAGACTTATTTGATTGTTTTCAATGTTGGGACAGCAATTTTTGGGGAGCACTATACTCTGGAGAATGATAGATGGGGCCCACCATACACTGGAACATTCCAATGGTGGACATCAGACACTGGAGCAGCATTTACAAGGCCCATTATACACTAGAGCATTAGAAATGGGGCCCATTATGTTTGGAGCATTATTTGGGCCCATAACACAGTGGAGCTTCATCCATGGGGACCAACATATACTGTAGCATTATGTGGAGCTCATCATATACTGTTTCAAACATTATATGGGACCAATGATTCTGTATGGAGAAATAGATGGGCCTCGTCATGAGATGTAAAAAGTGAAGTATTTTTCATTGTACTATACCGCTATTTCTCTGCCGTATCGGAGCATGATGAGTTGTGGTATGTGTTAAAGGGGCGCTCTTTCGCCCAGGGCACATGAAAACCTGGAGCTAGCCCTCCCCCCCCACAACTTTAGCCAAATAACCCCCATTTTTCAGTGCGTAACTTGTATTATGAAGTTAATTAAGGTTGACAAGCTTAAGTAAGAAGAATTGATGCTTTTGGCATTCAAATGGGCACTGTAGGTGTGTTTCCTGTCCTCCTCTCACTGCCGACTTTTATTCCCCATTGACTTACATTGGGTTTCGTGTTTCGGGACGACCCTGACTTTTCCCTATAATCGGACGATCTTGCTCAACCCGACATTTGGAAAAGTCGGGTTTCACGAAACGAAACTCGACCCTAAAAAAACAAAAGTCGCTCAACTCTAGTCACCACTGTTGGCGGAGGAGTTTTCCTCTGAAAGAGAGAAACCACTCAGTCAGACAGCAGGGGGCACGGGGTACAAAAGGAGACCTGAGCGCAGAAGAGGCCCAGACTTGGCGGGACGGCGACAGGAGACGGTTGACTCCCTCTCCGCTGCTTCTATTGACAACTCCCCTGTTTCTGACTTCGAGACAACTCTTGACACTATTCAGGTACCATCTGTACCGGCACCATTGACTACCCCAGTTTCACCTGAGACACAGGAACAACCACTCCGAGACTATTCCGAAAGGTTTGTTGTGGCTTGTACATGTGCTTGTGACCCGTGCCCGGCGCCATTTCCCCAAAAGACTGTTTCAACGTTCCAGCCTACCCAGGACAAAGAGGACTGAATTCGTCGGTGCTGTCGGGCTGCAGTGTTACTCGTTTCTTCGCAGCAGAACCAGAGACTTTGTGCATTGTTGGAAACGGCGCCGGAAGATATTCCAGCCTTCCCTTTTCCAGGACTCACTGCATCCAGCGAACTATCTCTCCTTCTTACAATTGTTTTCCGGTAGCCCTCCTATATGTCTGTTCAATAGGGTATTGGGGTGCGTCTAAATTTGATACAAGCAGGCCTTGCATTTAATGCATAGGCAAACAGTATCGTAGAATCATAGAATCAAAGAGTTGGAAGGGACCTCCTGGGCCATCTGGTCCAACCCCCTGCTCAAAGCAGAGTTCTCTAAATCATCCCAGACAGATGTCTGTCCAGCCTCTGTTTGAAGACTTCTATTGAAGGAGAACTCACCACCTCTCGTGGCAGCCTACTTACTCATTGATCACTTTAACTGTCAAAAAGTTTTTTCTAATATCTAATATGTGTCTCCTCCCATTCAGTTTCATCCCATTGCTTCTAGTCTTTCATTGTGCAAATGAGAATAAAGATGATCCTTCTACAATGTGACAGCCCTTGAGATATTTGTAGACAGCTATTAAGTCTCCTCTCAGTCTTCTCTTTTGCAAGCTAAACAATCCCAAATCATGCAACCTTTCCTCATAAGGCAGGGTTTGCAGACCGGTCACCATTCTTGTCGCTCTTTTCTGAACTTGCTCCAGTTTGTTGATGTCTTTTTTAAAATGTGGCACCAAAAACTGGACACAGTATTCCAGATGAGGTCTGACCAAAGAGGAGTAGAGGGCAATAATGATTTCACATGATCTAGACTGTATGCTTATGTTAATACATCCTAGAATTGCATTTGCCTTTTTTGCTGCTGCATCACACTGTTGACTCATATTCAGTCTGTGATCTATTAGTATACCCAAGTCTTTTTCACATGTGCTGTTGCTTAGCCCTATTCCTCCCATTCTGTATATGCTTTTTTCATTTTTATTGCCCAGATGTAGTACTTGCATTTTTCCCTGTTAAAAACCATTCTGTTAGTTGCTGCCCATTGCTCCAGTTTATTTATATCTTTTTGAATCCTCTCTCTCTTCTCTAGTATTAGCTAACCCTCCTAGCTTTGTATCATCAGCAAATTTAATCAGTTTACCCTCAATTCCTTCATCTAAATCATTGATAAAGATGTTGAACAATACAGGGCCCAGGACAGAGCTCTGTTGTACCCCACTTGAGACATTCTTCCAACTGGATGTGCAGCCCTTTACGACCATTCTTTTGATCCGATCACTAAGCCAGTTATGAATCCACCTAACAGTTGCCTTGTCCATTCCATACTTACTCATTTTTTTAATAAGGATTGTGTGAGATACTTTGTCAAATGCTTTGCTGAAGTCAAGATATACTATATCTACAGCATTTCCCTGATCCACCCAATCAGTGATTCTGTCATAGAAGGAAATTAAGTTAGTCTGACATGACTTATTAGTTACAAACCCATGCTGACTCTGTTTAATCACTTCATTTTTATCCAGGTACTTACATACATGTTGTTTAATAATTTGTTCAAAGATCTTTCCTGATATAGAAGTCAGACTCACTGGCCTATATTTGCCTGGGTCCCCCTTCTTCCCCTTTTTGAAGATAGGAACAACATTTGCTCTTCTCCAGTCTTCTGGGACTTCTCCTGTTCTCCAAGAATTTTCAAAGATTATGGAGAGCGGTTCAAAAATTTCTCCTGCTATCTCCTTCAGTACTCTGGGGTGTAATTCATCTGGACCTGGAGACTTGAATTCATTTAGGTTAGCTAAGTGTTTCCTCACTAACTTTCTGTTTATAGATATCCTGGATTCTTCTATTGCCTAAATATGACAGTGAAGAATAGTTGATGTTACATTTCCTTTCTGAAAGAAAACATGCAAAAGAGGCATTTAAAAGTTCGGCCTTCTCAACATCCTGTCTTACCATTTCATCATTTTCATCCTGTAAAAATCCTATAGCATCTTTGACTTTTCTTTTACTTTTGACATATCCCCAAAATCCTTTATTATTGCTTTTGACGTCTCTTGCAAGCCTCAATTAATTGTCAGCTTTAGGTAATCGGATTCGTCCCCTGCAGGTTCTGCAGACAGAAGTATATTCTTCTTTAGATATGCCTCCCTCTTTCCATTTTAAAAACATTTTTTTCTTCCTTTTTAGCATGTGCGTAAGTTCCTATTCTTCCCTATTTTCAGAATTGTTAACAATTGTGCTTTGAGAATTTCATTTTTCAAGATTTCCCATCCTTCCTGGACATTTTTGTCCTTAAGGATATCCAGCCATTGGATCCCTCCAATTCTCTTTCTGAATCCCTTAAAATCTGCCTTTCTGAAATTTAACCTTGATGTCTGAGTCTTCACAGGTCTTCCTCCTCTAGTTATCCAAAATTCTAAAATAGCATGGTCGCTACCTCCTAGGGTCCCAGCCACTTTTACCTCCTCAACCATTTCCTCCCTGTTTATAAGGATTAGATCCAAGGTAGCAGTTCCCCTTGTTTTCTCCCCTACCTTTTGGAAGATAAAGTTGTCAGCAAGAGAGGATAAGAATTTCCTTGACCTGTTAGTTTTGCCTGAGAGAGATTCCCAACAAATGTCTGGATAGTTGAAATCTCCCATGACAACTATGTCATATATATTGGAGAACTTGGCCATTTGATGCATAAGGCTGTGTGCCCACGTTGCATTTTTTTAAGCGTTTTTGAAGCATTTGTGCCGGATGAGATGCTTCAGAAACGCTTAAAAGAAGCATCCCATTCATTTTAATGAATTTTGGCCTTTTTGTGCCAAATGATGCGTTTTTTTCTGCATAGGAAACGCTTAGCTGCTAAAAACGTAGCATGTTCATTATTTTCCACATTAGTCTGCGTTTTTAACTGTTTCCTATGAGTCCAGAAGACGCGTGGAAAAAAATGCATAAAAAATGTGCATTTTTTGTGCAAAAAAAGTGCGGAAAAAAGCGCGTTTTCTGGGAAGGAGAAGCGTTTTGTATCAGGTTTAAAATGCTAACGTGGGCACATAGCCTAAAGAGTTCATCCATATCTTCAGCTTGTCCTTGTATTCTTACCCAAAGAGTTTCAACAGAACACCCAGTCTCTGAAGGTTCAATGTCTGTGTAGATATACGCGCTTCTAACATACAATATGGGAGTACCAACTTAATAATAATGGGAACATTGCTTTCAGGTGGCCATGCTGTACGTATCTTCAAATGAGTATCGGGGTGCGTCTGCATAGGGAAACAGTATTGGGAGGAACATTGCTTTCAGGTGGCCATCATGTAGGTGTCTTCAAAGGGGTATTGGGGTGCGTCTATATTTGGTGCAAGCAGGCCTTACATTTAATGCATAGGCAAACAGTATGGGAGTACCAACTTCATAATAATGGGAACATTGCTTTCAGGTGACCATCCAGCTCGTATCTTCAAAGGGGTACTGGGGTGCATCTAAACTTGGGGCAGGCCTTGTATTCAATGCATAGGGAAACAGTATTGGGAGGACCAACTTCCTAATAAAGGGAACATTGCTTTCAGGTGGCTATCATGTAATAACAATAATCTTTATTTTTATATAGCGCTAACATATTCTGCAGTGCTTTACAGTTTGCACACATTATCATCACTGTCCCCGATGGGGCTCACAATCTAAACTCCCTATCAGTATGTCTTTGGAATGTGGGAGGAAACCGGAGTACCTGGAGGAAACCCACGCAAACATGGGGAGAACATACAAACTCCTTGCAGATGTTGTGCTTTGTGGGATTCGAACCCAGGACTCCAGTGGTGCAAGGCTGCAGTGCTATTCACTGAGCCACCGTGCTGCCCATGTACGTGTCTTCAAAGGGGTATTGGGGTGCATCTAAATTTTGTGCAAGCAGGCCTTGCATTTAATGCATAGGCAAACAGTATGGGAGTACCAACTTCATAATAATGGGAACATTGCTTTCAGGTGACCATCCAATTCGTGTCTTCAAAGGGGTATTGGGGTGCGTCTAAATTTGGGGCAGGCCTTGCATTCAATGCATAGGGTAACAGTATTGGGAGGACCAACTTCCTAATAAAGGGAACATTACTTTCAGGTGGCCATCATGTACTTGTCTTCAAAGGGACATTGCGGTGTGTCTAAATTTGGTGGAAGGCAGGCCTTGCATTCAGTGCATAGGCAAACAGTATGGGAGGACCAACTTTCTAATAATGGGAATATTGCTTTCAGGTGGCCATCCTGTATGTGTCTTCAAAGGGGTATTGTGGTGCAAATGTAAGGGGGTGAAGCACAAGAAGACTCAGAGGGGGGTTACCTTCTCCTCTCCTGATCTGGAACCACTTGGCCAGACAGCAGGCTTGCTAGGGGGAAGACTTTCTGCCCTGGACGTGCTGAGTCATGTGACTGCTGGGAGGAGAAAAGAACAGGAATGAGGGCAGCTTGAGAGTGCGCGAAGCTCAGAGCAGCGTGTGCAGGGGACAGGGCAGGTTGCAGCTGCACGCAGGGGAGAAGACAGAACTCCCGTTCCGAGGAAAAATCTAGGGGGACTGTGCAGAGAGACTGCATCTTGTGAGTACGTGAGACCAGAGCCTGCAGTGACTGGAGAGGTGCATTCTGACCCCCCGTGCAGAGACAGTGAAACCTGTGCGTAGCCCCGGTACCTGCAGTGTTGGTGCAGAGCCCCTGACTCTTGTTGAGAGACTTATAGAGACACAGAGCCCTTGATTCCTGCGGAGAGACTGTTTAGTTTTGGAGCATAGACTCATAGTAGGGGACACCTGGAATGCCTTGTGTTCCCCCTGCCTTTCTCCATTAACCCCCGAGACCCCCTTTGTGGGTCCTTAGAGACTGCAGAGCTTACAGCGACTAGAGAGACGACAAATGCCGCTGCTGATGGCGCTGACACGGGAGAAGACGACCCTACAAGCAAGTACTCAGCAGACTGATAAGTTCCAAGAACACCTGTTTCTAACTGTTATTCTTTTTGACTGTTTGATATACTGCTTTAAAACCAGTTTAACCCCCCACTGCTTTCTCCCTGCGAGGAGTATCATATCCCTGTAAATAAAACCCTTTAACTTTTGATCTGTCTCAGTTCCTTGGTGACATACCAGCACTTGCACATTTATTACATTTGGTGTAGTTGTCAGGATGTCACTCGGTAGCGCGGATGAGCCAGATCAAGCAGTTGGGGGAGGCCCCAGGTCTATCATTTCCCTGGGTGCCATGTTGAATAGTCTGCCAAAGATTACTGGGAGTAATGTGATGTTGTGGAGTTGGATGGAGCGTATTCGGGGACTGATGCAGATGCATCCCATGACACCGGCCCTGAAGCCAGATATTGCATTAATGGCCCTGGAGGGGGAGGCACGGGATTCTGTTATGCTTAGGTCCCCCCGAGAATGAGATACCCTGGACAAAGTGCTGCGCATACTTGAGGAGACACATGGGGATCCCACTGATGTAGGAGAACTGCGCATGCGACTGTTTCACCAGGTGCAAAGAGAGGGGGAGACTGTGACACAATTTATGAATGCCCTGCAAGAGGTCCATATTACCATCAAACGGAAGGATGGTGTAAGTGTAGGGTCAGTTGACATTGTGCTCGGGGACCAGCTGGTGATGGGTTTGCGCAAAATATTGATGAAACAGGTCCTGCGAGATCGCATGCGGGTAAAGCCAGAAATAACTTTCTCTGAAATTGGCAGTGAGGCACGTGTGCGAGAGCAAGAGCAGGGAGTGTCAGGGCCAGTGGGGAAGGTGTGGAGTGGGGAGGTAACCATCCCCACGGACACTATCCCTCAATGGGTGGAAGACCTGAAGATGGAGATTAGACAGGTCCGTGAAGAAATGGCGGCCTCAAGAAGAACTCGGGCGATAGAGCCTGTCCCTATGGTACAGGACAGAGAAGCTGCCCCCCGACATGAGATTGATACTACCCGGAGGAGAAGCCCTCGTACGTGTTATACCTGTGGAGAGCCCGGCTACATCGCCCCGTGGTGTCCCCAGCGGAGCCGACCGTCCCCGCGCCATCCGTTAAACTAGGTGGCTCCGAGCCCGAGGGATGCCGCCTGGAGTGTGAAGAGTGGAGGAAGAGTAGCAGAAGTCCCACCAGCCTTGTTTCCACATACCCCCTGGTCTGGGCAGAAATCTATGGAAAAGCAGGGCTGTGCCTGGTAGACATTGGCTCACAAGTGACCACCATGCCTGAACGATATTTCCGCCGTTACTTCACGGAGGCACTACAGCCAGAATGGGGCCCAGTGATCAAACTTATGGCGGCTAACCACTTACCCATCCCAGTCGCAGGGGTGGTATGGATGAACAAAGAAGTCTGCGGTAAAGATGTAGGAAGAAGGGGAACAGTACTGGTGGATGGATGGAGAAGCAGCTAAGGACCATACCGTGACCCTGGGCATGAATGTGCTTAAAGATCTCGGGAGCCTTCTGTGTAACGAGTCCCAAGAGTAGTTCATGCAGTAATGGAGCGACCAAACCCCTCAGAGGAATGTCTTTCAGCAAATGATAAGGACAGCTCAGGCCCGGGAAGCATATGGTGACGGGAAGGAACTCGTCAAAGTCATCGCACCCACCTCCGTTAATCGTGTGTTGTCCCCTGGACAGACTGTGCTGCCCCTGCCTGTCAAGCTGGTTATCCCCTGGAGGGAGTGGAAGTTCAAATTTAACCCAGCGGAGTCATCCAGTTGCCATCGGGAGTAATGGTCACACGGACCCTGGCTACCGTGCAGGATGGCACTGTCCTCATACGATGTTTAAATTTGGGGGAAACTGATCTAACTTTACCCCCCAAGAGTGAAGTCGCCCACGTCCTGGGTCTCCCAGACGAGATGATCCCGACTGAGACAGTACAGCTGACTGCAAGGTCAGAAGATAAGTGGCTAGTGACCATCAAGGCGGAGGTAGCCCCGGACCCCAGATTGCTGCAAGAGGGATGACAGATACTGGAACACATGAGGGCAGAGCTCACAGAACTGACGCCTCAGCAGGTGCCCCAGGTGGAAGCCTTGTTGGGAAAATACCAGGAAGTGTTCGCGAAGAATGAAGACGACTTCGGGCGCACCACGGCCATCACCCATGAGATACCCACCGGGGATGCGGCACCAATACAGGTGCGGTACCGGCAGATACCGCCACATATGTACCAAGAGGTAAAGGGGATGCTGTCGCAGGTGTTGAGGAAGGGGGTGATACGTGAGAGTCAAAGCCCGTGGGCTGCCCCCATAGTCTTGGTGAGGAAGAAGGACGGGTCCCTACGTTTCTGTGTGGACTACCGCCGGCTCAACGCTTGCACAGTGTGAGACTCGTATCCACTGCCGAGGATAGAGGAGTCCCTGTCAGTGCTAGGAAATGCCAGTTACTTTTCCACGTTAGATCAGGCCAGCGGTTACTGGCAAGTACCAGTACCAATGTCTGAATGAGATTGAGCCAAAGCAGCTTTCATCCTTCCAATGGGATTGTATGAGTTCAACCGCATGCCCTTCGGCCTAGCCAATGCCCCAGGAACATTTCAACACCCTATGGAGAGATGTCTGGGAGACCTGAACTTTGAAGCCACTTTGATCTACTTGGACGATATCATTGTCTTTGCCCCCACCTTTGAAGAACATCTGCAGAGGCTGGAGCAGGTTCTGAGTCGGCTAAAGAGGTACGGGTTGAATGTGAAACCCTAGAATTATCACCTATTCCAGACTGAGATTGAATACTTGGGGCACGTTGCTTCAGCTAAGGGAGTGAAGCCTTCTCAGGAGAAGATTGCTGCAGTGCAAGAGTGGCCGACCCCAAAAACTGTGAAAGATGTGCGTGCATTCTTGGGACTCACCGGATACTTTCGACGCTTCGTAAAAAACTTTACCCACCTTGCAAGTCCTCTTCTGTAGCAATTGAGGGGAGTACCCTTGTATGCAAAAAACAGGAACATACAGTGGGGAAAGTGTCAGGAAGAAGCATTCCTAGCCCTGAAGAAGGCTTTGACGGAGGCCCCTGTGCTGGCTTATGCTAACTTCTCGCAGCCGTTCATCTTATGCACTGATGGGAGTTTACAAAGGCTCGAAGCAGTGCTATCCCAGATGCAGGACGGAAAAGAGGGTGTCATAGCCTGCGCTAGTCGGTCTTTACATGACTCAGAGAAAAATCCAGAAAACTGCAGTTCATTGAAGCTGGAACTGTTGGCGCTGGTGTGGGCGATGATTGAGAAGTTTGCGGAGTATCTAGCTGGCTCAGAAGTTCATGTACATACGGATAACAATCCATTGGTTCATCTAGAGACCGCCAAGTTAGGGGCTCTAGAACAACATTGGGTAGCCCGGATGGCCAAGTTCCGAATGGCAAGCATCTCCTACAAGAGAAGATCAGAGAATGTTCATGCTGATGTCCTTTCTTGAGTAAATTGTCGCAAACCAGTGCCTAGTCAGGATGAAGAGCTGGAAGCTGTGGCAGTCCCGGATTTTGGAGAGACTGCCAGGACGGTGGTAGCTACGCGGGAAACTGGTCAGAAAGAGGCCCATGTGAATTTGCTGGAACAGCCAAGTGATGATTGGGTCCGAATACAGCAGGAGGATCAGGAGATAGCCCAGTTAAAATGGTGGGTTGTGTCTAGACACGGGCTTAGCCAAAGCGAGAGGAGGTCTGCCTCACCTGAGATGCTGAAGATGCTGCGTCAGTGGGAAAGACTACGATTGTGGGATGGTATCCTGTACAGAAAAATGTTCCTCCAATCAGAACTCAGCCTTGCCTGGCAGACGGTTATTCCCTTGTCCCTGGTAGACCAGGTGGCTACAGAAGCACATGAAAAAGGAGCGCACTTTGGGCCTGAGAAAACCTTCCAGTGGTTGCAGCTCCTGTTTTATCATCCCAATCTGAGGAACGTCATGGAAAGGGTCTGCCAACAATGCTGGAGTTGTGAACTGGTAATACCACCGAAACAACAGGCCCCCACAGAGAAGGTGAAGTCCTCTGACTCTATGGACCTGCTGGCCATAGATTACCTGACAATTGCACCAGCGCATCAAGGCTATGAGCACTGTTTGGTGATGATAGACCATTTTACCAAGTTTGCCGTAGTGACACCTGCACGGGACCAGACTGCCGAGTCTACTGCTCACGCAATCTGCAAACACTTCATTCAGGTGTACGGGTCCCCCAAACGCATCCATTCCAATCAGGGGGCCTGCTTCCTCGGAAAGGTGATGGAGGAGCTGCACCAACTGTACAAGATCAATAAGTCCCGGACAACTCCTTATCATCCACAGGGAAATGGAGCTTGTGAAAATTTTATCCGCACCCTGATCCAAATGCTGAGGACTCAGAAAGAGGAACAGAAGGCCCGTTGGACTGAGTACGTCCCTGAATTAGTGTGGGTAAATAACAATCAGAAACACAGCGCCACTGGCTTCACACCCTACTCTCTGTTCTTTAGGCGGACCGGGAAGGAGTTGGCAGAGTTGGAGATGGAGCCCAAGGAGGACTACCCACGGGGGTAACTCCAGCTGGTAAGTCCCCGGGCTGAGGATGGCCGACACCTGATACGGCCCGATCACCCGAGACCTCCAGACCCCAGCAGCACACTTCCACTGGATGCTTTCGGTGGACACCCATACGTACTCATTCACACAGGTCTGGACCTGAACGTTTATTGTCACACACACGTTTGCCACAAGACGGTGAACTCTTCAGGGACCTGACAACAGAGACGTCCCCCTGTGTCACCACACTCACACCCCCACCATTCTGAGAGGGAACCACCACCCCCCTCCTCTGACCCCTCCTTCTAAGAGGACTCCGACACTCAGGGTTAGCTTGTGGTGAGGGTTGAGACTTGCCCTTACTCCCTGGCAGCACCTCTGCTGCCCCAACTGGAGAAGAAGGAGACGGCTGTAGAATGACAGCAGAGATAGTAGCCCCCAGGCATCAGCCCTCACACGACTGACCCCAGCCAACTACTTCCCTAGACCGCCAATCTATTATCGGTTTGTGTTTTTTCAACCAAGGGAGGCCTAAAATGATAGGTGATTGCATTATCCCCTAGACGTAGCATGACAGGGACTCTTCATGATGAGTCCCTACATGCAGATGTATATTATCCACGACTTGGGTCAACCTCCCCTGGCTAAGTGGGACAGAGTCAATGGCCTGGACGCTTAGGTGATTAACTAGCGTCTTACACCTCAGGCCATGGGTCTGGACAAAGTGGGCGTCCACCAAATTGACTCCTGCTCCACTGTCCACAATCACTGGTATGCACTCAGTTACCCTGGCAACCACCACCTCTGCTGACAAGGTACACTGAGGAGACAAAATGGAGGAAATATACACTCCCTGGTTGCCTCTTCCGCACGACAGGGGGACACAGCTTCTTGGGTGATACAGACTTTTTGGCACGAGCTGGGCAGACCCCGATAAAATGACTAGTCTGCCCACAGTGAAAACACACCACGACAAACCGCAGGCGACACCGTTTGGAAACATGCTCCTCCAACCTGCATGTGTTCGTCCGTCAGCTCTGGTGTGTCCTCCTACCTAGCAAGGACTACAGGGGGCACATTTGCCATCCACCCGGATGGCAAGAGACATGGTGGCCTCCAACGACCTGGGGGCGGTGTACTGCACCAGAGTATCCTGCAACTTAGGGGACAGACTCTGCACAAATTGACTCCTAAGAGCAGGGTCGTTCCACTGTGTGTCGGTGGCCCACTTCCTGAACTATGAGCAGTACTCCTCAGCCGGCCCCCCTGCTTGATTTTACGGAGTCGTGATCCTGCCAGGGAGACACCATCAGGATCTCCATACACCAACGCCAGAGCCGCAAAAAACCCATCCACCGACCGTAACGATGGTGAATTGGTCGACAGGGAGAAGGCCCAGGATTGGGTATCACCCTTAAGAAGGGAGACAATAATTCCCACACGCTGTTCCTCACTCCCTGATGAACGGGGGTGGAGCCTCAAATATAATTTACAGGCTTCCTTAAACACAAGAAATTTTTCTCTCCCTCCAGCAAACCTGTCAGAGATATTTTGGGTTCTGGTTGAGCCTGCACCTGCGCCGAGGCCCAGAACCCCACTAACTGCTGCAGCTGCTGCACCACCTCACCCTGCAGCACCTTAAGCTCATCAGTGAGGGACTGAAGCAGTGTGGCAAAGGCCTGCATTTGGGCCATGGCTCACCAGAAAAAAAAAGTGTGGGTTGGTAATAATGTCATGAAGTGACTGGCCCTGCGTGACGCGACCCAACGATTGGACAGTCACAAACCAACAAAGACAAACAAGGGGACACTGGGGACACAATTACAACGGTGGGCCCTGCAAATAGGGAACAGGGAAATGGACACCTCCTGCACTCTCCTAAGGAAGTGCTCTGAACTCTCCTCACGTTCCCTATACAGGTTCTTTCAACTGGTCGCCGACCAGGATACCTCAGTCCCTCACTTGCCCTGCACCTATCCCTTACTAGGGAACTGGCAAGTGCTGACCCACCGCTGTACTAATAAAACCCAAGGGAAAATAACAGACAGGGAAAAACAAACAACTTAGCTTTCTCTGCTGTTCCGAGGCAGCCAAGTAAGGCACCCAAACTCAGCTTTCAGCAGAAACACCACTGCTCCAGATAGGCTGCAAAAAGCACTGCTCCAGATAGCTCCTCTCTTCTCAAAGGTTGGTTTGCAAAGAACCTGCTATTACCAACAGTCAGCTGGTGTACCAGGTGACCTTATATTGGAAGGCGGGAGTGGTCTCCACTAGCAGACTAAACATGTAGTAACACCAGCAGCCACAGGGGCAAAAACTGATATTAACCCCCAATGGCCTGAAAGGAAAAATGTTTATATCAGAGAATCCAGAATCTGACAGATCCAAAAATGACATGGTGCCTGAAACTAGCAATGTGCCGGGAGTGGCCCAGACTCCCGTTCCTCCCACAGCAGCTGACACCACGACCCCTGCTGAATTGAGACGCTCTGAACATTCAACTGCTGGTGTACCCCCTGTTCGATACAATCAGGATGAGTTCATCTGGCAGCAGATTGTGCAGGGATTGGAAGATTGTCAAAAGGAACTTCAGAAATTCTTGCCCGTGGAATGGTGAGCGAAAAGAGAGGGGAATGTAAGGGGGTAAGCACAAGAAGACTCATGATCTGGAACCACTTGGCCAGACAGCAGGCTTGCTAGGAGGAAGACTTTCTGCCCTGGACCTGCTGGGTCATGTGACTGCTGGGAGGAGAGAGGAACAGGAAGGAGGGCAGTCTGAGAGTGCGCGAAGCTCAGAGTAGCATGTGCAGGGGACAGGGCAGGTTGCAGCTGCACGCAGGGGAGAAGAGAGAACTCCCATTCAGAGGACAAATCCAGGGGGCCTGTGCAGAGAGTCTGCATCTTGTGAATGTTAGGGCTGGCGGAATGCACCAAATAATGAAATAATAGTAAGGTGCCTTCGCAGCTCGGGGTCCACCGTGCAGGGGTGGTAAACTGCTGCTTAGTAATGGCGGAAGAATAAAGCGGTATACAAGAGGTCACACGTGGGTTAACGTCACCCAGTGTGAACAGAAGCGAACTCTGTTGCGACACAGAGCCACGCCACTGCTGAACATAAATGCCGGAGCCTGTTAAAATCACAGCACTCGGCAAGAGAGCGCTCAGTATGCGGTCACAGAACTCAGCCCCATGGACAGGAGGTCTGAGTCCCTCTAGACGTTCTGAGCGCGCGGCATTGCACCTGCAGAGGCCACTATAGCTGCCGACTAAGGTGGACTGCCGAGCATGTGCACCGTGGCGTGCAGAGCCACCGGTGGACACTAATGTTAGTCTCAGACTCTGCCTCTACCTACACCTAAGCCTGGGCGCTTAACAGGCTAGGCTGCACAACACGTGTACCAAGGGTAGGGGTTTCTTAATGAGTCATTCACCAGAGACATTCATACTTGCATACAACACTCACTCCTCACAGTCTGGTAATGCAGTCTATACTAGTGCATGGCCGAGCGGCCATGCGAACCTTTTATAGCCGCGTCCTTCCGGGACCTTCCTGACCTTTCTGATGGTCCAATCCGAGCTGGAGAAGGATCTGAGCATGTGACCTCTGATCTCCAATGAGAGATTGTCCCACGGGCATGCTCAGTGGACCGAAAGGAGGACTTAGTCCCTGGAGTAGCTCGCTGCTGACCAGCATGTTTTGCTATAGTTGGACCAGAGGTGGCAGCAGCAACCAAACCCACGGAGCTAGTCTGGGCAGAGCGCTGGGACCAATGAGTCTGCTGAGCAACCTCCTCTGCGGCTGGAGAGGAATGGGAGACCACTGGAAGCAAGGCTCAGGATTCCCGCTGTGCAGTGACAGGAACCCGACGCCTAACAGTGAGTACGTGAGACCAGAGCCTGCAGTGACTGGAGAGGTGCGTTCTGACCACCATGCAAAGACAGTGACCCCTGTGTATAGCCCCGATACCTGCGGTGTTGATGCAGAGCCCCTGACTCCTGTTGAGAGACTTATAGAGACACAGAGCCCTTGATTCCGGCAGAGAGACTGTTTAGTTTTGGAGCATAGACTCAGAGCTGGGGACACCCGGAATGCTTTGTGTTCCCCCTGCCTTTCTTCATTAATCCCCAAGACCCCTGTTGTGGGTCCTTAGAGACTGCAGAGCCTACAGCGACTAGAGTGATGACAAGTGCCGGTGCTGACGAGGGAGAAGACGACCCTGCAAGCAAGTACTCAGCAGACTGATAAGTTCCAAGAACACCTGCTTCTAACTGTTATTCTTTTTGACTGTTTGAAATACTGCTTTAAAACCAATATATCCCCCACTGCTTTCTCCCTGTGAGGAGTATCACATCCCTGTAAATAAAACCCTTTAACTTTTGATCTGTCTCGGTTCTGTGGTGACATACCAGCACCTGCACGTTTATTACAGAACTAAATTTGGGGCAGGCCTTCCAATCAATGCATAGGGAAACAGTATGGGAGGACCAACTTCCTAATAAAGGGAACATTGCTTTCAGGTGGCCATCATGTACGTGTCTTCAAAGGGGTATTGGGGTGCGTCTAAATTTGTGGCAGACCTTCCATTCAATGCACAAGAAAACACTATGGGAGTATCAACTTCATAATAATGGGAACATTGCTTTCTGGTGACCATCCAGTTTGTGTCTTCCAAGGGGTATTGGGGTGCATCCAAATTTGGGGCAGGCCTGGCATTCACTGCATAGGCAAACAGTATGGGAGTACCAACTTTATAATAATGGGAACATTGCTTTCAGTTTGCCATCCTGTATGGCTCTTCAAATGGGTGTTGGAGTGCGTCTAAATTTGTTATAGTTACCTGTAGATATTTCTGCTTCTTGTTCTTCCATCTTGTTTGCCAGGCTTCTGGCGTTTGCGAGCATGCAGTTTAGAGGATTTTGTTTTGTTCCAATCTCCTCCCTGTGGTTTGTTTTAGAATTTTTTTTACCTCCCTTCCGAGTATGTTGTCTTGGGTCTTCTTTGCTACACCTCATATCATTCATCAGTATATTTTCTGGCTTCATTTTCGTGTCTAACGTTTTTCTTCCCGTCCCCTCTTCTTCTAGTTTAACGCCCTCCTGATGAGTGTAGCGAGTCTTCTGGCAAATGTGTGTTTCCCAGGTTTCTTGAGGTGTAGCCTATCTCTGGCGAGGAGTCCGTTATACAGGTAATTCACACTGTGGTCTAGGAATCTGAAGCCTTGTTGTTTGCACCATCATCTTTGCCGGTTGTTTGCATTAAAGATCCTGTTCTATCTCCTGTTGCCATGCTCATATCTACTGGAAGGATAGAAGAAAAAACTACCTGAGCATTCAGTTCCTTAACTTTCTTCAACAACTCTTCAATGTCCTTGCAGATTGTTGGTAGGTAATGATGAATGAGCACTAAAATGCTTTGGTGCTCGTTGCTTGGGTTGAGCAAATTGGAATGCTCGGCTACTCGAGCCAAGCAGCGAGCCCAATGTAAGTCTATGGGAAAACCGAGTATTTTTACCACAACCACTCCGGGGGTCCTTTTAGGGTCTAAAAAGGTCTGAAAATGATGGAAACAGTACTCAAATGACATGGGAACATCATAGTGAAGACCCCTTGAAGCAGTTCTGATGCCCACATCACAGCTGTGAACAGTGTTGTCAGAGTCTTACGCCATTTTTACAGGCGCACAATAAAACATACAAAAATGAAACCAAAATGGATTTTCCTGGGAAATATGTTAAGGGACATCCTTTCCAGGGTAAAGACTTTTATATAAGGCAAAATAAATAACCTAAAACAAAAATGTTACTCCACCACTTGGGCTATGTTCACAAGTAGCGTTTTTGATGTGTTTTTCAACCTTACCAATTGCTTTCAACCAATGCAAATGCATTCACTAGGAAATGTCATTTTAACAGTTTACAACCTTATTTGGCCATGTGATGTGTGACACATCATTGGACACATCCTGTTTCATTTATGAAGGAGGAACTCTGAAAGTCAAAGTCTATTTTTAAAGGGCCAGCAGTCGGCCATCACTATTCTTAGAGAGCCATCATCCGGCTATGCTTTGTTGTTCCCATTATTAAACATTGGGTCCCTTATAATGTTATTGCTTATGCAGTGAGTGGCAAGGCTGCCCAAAATTTGGACGCACCCCAACAACCCATTGAACAGACGTCATGGATGACCACATGCAACCAAAGTTTCAAGTATTCATTTGGTACTCCCATACGGTTTGCTTATGCATTGAATGTAAGGCCTGTCAGCACCAAAGTTACACACACCCCAATAAGCCTTTGAACCAAGGTACTAGATGGACACATGCAACCAAAGTTCCCAGTATTCATTTGGTTCTCCCATACTGTTTGCTTATGCATTGAATGCAAGGCCTGCCCTGCACCGAAGGTACATGCACCCCAATAAGCCTTTGAACACTCATACTGGATGGCCACAGGAAAACCAAATTCACATTATTCACTTGGTACTCCCATACAGTTTGCTTATGCATTGAGTGCAAGGCCTGCCCTGCACCAAAGTTACATGCACCCCCAATAAGCCTTTGAACTGAGGTACTGGATGGTCACATGCAACAACAGTTCCCAGTATTCATTTGGTGCTCACATACTGTTTGCTTATGCATTGAATGCAAGGCCGTTCATGCACCATATTTACATGCACCCCAATAAGCCTTTGAACACATGTACTGGATGGCCACAGGAAAAACAAGTACACATTATTCATTTGGTACTCCTGTACTTTTCGCTTATGTATCGAATGCAAGGCCTGCCCTGCAGCAAAGTTACATGCACCCCAATAAGCCTTTGAAGCAACGTACTGGATGGCCGCATAAATCAAAACTTCCCATGCTTATTTTTTTGGTACTGACATACTGTGTGCCTATGCATTGAATGCAAGGCCTGCCCTGCACCAAAGTTACATGCATCCCAATAAGCCTTTGAACCTACGTACTGGATAGCCACAGGAAAACCCTCTTCACTTTATTTATTTGGTACTCCCAAACTGTTTGCTTATGCATTGAATGCAAGGCCTGCCCTGCACCAACGTTAGATGAACCACAATAAGCCTTTAAACAGAGGTACTGGATGGCCACATGCAACCAAATTTCCCAGTATTCATTTGGTACTACCACACTGTTTGCCTATGCATTGCTTGCAAGATCTGCATTCCAATAAGCCTTTGTACCCACGTACTGGATGGCCACAGGAAAACCAAGTTCTCATTATTCATTTGGTACACATTGTGGACAAAGAGGAGGATAGTAGCAAATAGTCAAAATCAAGAAGCGTATACACATGTGTGGGTGTGAAGAGGTGCATGGGAATACACCTCACATAAAAAGACACTGGATTTGAGGTTAGCTTTCACTGTTACCATGTGGTGGTGTACAGAAGTCTGGCCAAATCCAGCCCTTGTTCATTTTTATGAGAGTCAGCCTGTCAGCATTTACAGTTGACAGGTGAATGCAGTTATCAGTTATAATTCCACCAGCGGCACTAAAGATGTGCTCTGACAAAACGCTAGCAGCAGGACAGGACAGGATCTCCAAGGCATAGAGGGCCAGTTCATGCCAAGAATCCAGCTTTGAGACCCAATAATTAAAAGGCACAGAGGAATCTTGAAGAATGTTGGTACGGTCAGCAAGGTACGCCATCATCATCTTCCAAAACTCTGCACTCCTTGTGAGAGTACCCCGCGCCTCAGGGCCACTGCGATGGGAAGGTCTGAGAAAACTCCCAGAACTTTGCCAGTGTTCCCCTGCCTCTGCTGGAATGGAGTCGTGTCTCTCTCACCTGTACTCCTTGGTTGTCCAAAAAACTGTGACCGATGGGAATTTTTTTAGTAATTCCGCAACAAGGGCCTTCTGGTACTGCAACATTTTAGTACACCTGTCTGCCTCTGGAAGAAAAGATTGAAAGCTCTCCTTGTAGCATGGGTCTAGAAGTGTCACCAACCAGTAATCACTGTCACCCAAAATTTTGACAATACAAGGGTCAAGGGAAAGGCAGCGCAACATAAAGTCAGCCATGCATGGCAGACTGCTAACTGGCAAGACTTCCGTGTCCACCAAGAGGATTACTGACCATGCTCTCCTCCTCCTCCCTGTCCTCAGGCAATCCATGTTGTACAGACGGTATGACAGTTGTGCTTGTAGCACCATCTAAAGCGCATGAAAGTAGCTCCTGTTATACCTCCTCTTCCTCATTGTCAATCAATCCACATTGGGATGACATGAAGCTGGGCTGTTTTTATTCACCCTGTATGATTCCTTGCTCCATCTCATTCTGCTCAGACTGCAATGCCACATCTTTGATTGTGAGCAGAGTGTTTCAGAAGACAGAGAAGCAGAATGGTGATGCAAGTTATGGCGTTATTGCCGCTCACCACCTTGGTAGACTCCTCAAAGCTTTGTAGGATGGTACATGTCATGGTCACGTGTGGCTGGACACACCGCCTCCAGCAGGGTGAATTTAGATGACACGCGTGACCTTGGATACACCGCCTCCAGCAGAGCGAATTTAAATAATAGAACGTGCAGCTGGATACCCCACCTCCAGCAGGCGAATTTCGGTAGTACACGTCTGCAGACACCGCCTCCAGTAGGGCGAATTTAAACAATAAAGGGGAAAACCTGGGAAACAATAACAATGAAGGGCCCTGCGATAGGGAACGGGGATGTGGAGACCTCCTGCACTCCCCTGAGTCAGTGTCTCTACACTCCTAATGTTCCCTATGCCGGTTCCGCACCGGGCGCCGATCAGGATACCTGAAAACCCTGACTCGCCCTGCACAAGTCCCTTACTAGTGAAGTGGATGGTGCGAAAACTAATCCCACCACTGCACTAAACACACATTGAGGAAAGTGACAAAACATGGAAACACCACTTAGCTTTGCTCTGTTGCTAATGCTCCCAGCAACAGAGTCCAACACCTGAGTGCATCTTTTCCTCTGACCGGGTCCAACACCTGAGGGTACCTTTTCCTCTGACTGGGTCCAACACCTGAGTGCCTCCTTGGAGCCGCAGAGTCCAGCACTTAAGTGCAGCTGTCTAGCAATAGAGTCCAGCACCTGAGTGTAGCTTTCCAGCAACCGAGTCCAGCATCTGAGTGTCGCTTTCAGCAACCGAGTCCAGCCTCTGAGTGCAGCTTTACACCATAGCTGCCACTCCACCAAGCTTTGCAAGAACTCCTCACTGAGACCATAGCTGCCACTCCACCAAGCTATGCAAGCCCTCCTCGCTGACACCATAGCTGCCACTCCAGGAATCTGACTGAGCTGCCCAGGACTCTCCGTCAGCTCCATCCTTCACCACGGCTTGGTTGCAACTGAGAAATATCACCAACCCTGATTGCAACACCTGACATTGTTTTATAGGTCAGCCAGAGCAATCACACCTGCTTCATAATAACGAGCACTAAACTAAAGTAACCAGTGTGTAATGACCCTAATGGCCACTGGGGGCAAAACTAGAACTGAAACCAACACAGTGCAAAGACCCTAATGGCCACCGGGGGGCAAAACCAACTCCGAGCACACAGCTCAAGGAAAAAAAAGGTTACTTGTACATTTATCTGTCAGATCCAACCTGGATCATGACAGTACATATGTCTGACATCCATGTCCACTCCTGAAGTCTTATGTTTGGAGTATGAAATGAATACCGACAGCCTTGTTGATGCTGGTAGTCAACAACTGCCTTCTTCGGTTCACAAATCCTTTCCAACATGTGCAGTGTTGAGTTCCAACACGTGGGGACTAGAGTTGAGCGAAACGGGTCGAAAAAATTGAAAAGTCGCCGACTTTCGCCAAAGTCGGGTTTCATGAAACGAAACCCGACCTTAGCGTGAGGTCGGCCACGAGGTCGGCGACTTTAGCGCCAAAGTCGCATTTCAAAAGATGCTTGAGCACCCTTTTTGCAGCCAATCAGGAAGAACGGACACTGTGGGCAACGTGATGACATAGGCAGCGGTCACCACCATCTTGGAGAAGGGCATGCAAGTGATTGGCTTGCTTTGTGGGGCGTCACAGGAGGTATAAAAGGGCGGGGATGCCGACCGCCATGTTACTCATGCTGATCTCAGAATAGGGAGAGCTGCTGCTGATTCTGTAGGGAGAGTGTTAGGCAGGGATGAAGATACCAAAAACTGATTCTGCTGCTAGCGATTTTGCCTGTACAACACACCAGTCACTGTGCAGTGCAAGGGGAGGCTATATTTTGGTGCATCAGCTCTGTTGGTTATTAGGCTGCCTTTTATGGCTACCTGTGTGCCCACTGCTGAGCAAACTGCTTTTTTCAAAGCAATCCAGATTTTATTGTTTTGTCCTTGTGAGTTACTGAGCGTTCATTTTTCACACACTGTACAGCGGTGTACGCTCCTCTCTCAGTACCATGTAACAGCTGTTATCACGGCCACAGTGAAGCTATCTGTGTGTGACTCTGTAAGGATAAGTCGAGGAGTTGTTCCGTTCTTACAGACCTCCACCTTATAGTTTTGTCTGGTTTTCAAACAGTTTAGTATATTTGCTGTTTGATTACATTCAAAACTATAGAGAGACAGCGTGTGTCAGTCCGTATACTAAAACACGGAGCTTGACAATTTTACATACACTGGACAGTGGTGTACGTGCACTCTCCTCTCTCAGTACCGTGTAACGGCTGTTATAACGGCCACAGTGAAGCTATCCGTGTGTGACTCTGTAAGGATAAGTCGAGGAGTTGTTCCGTTCTTACAGACCTACACTGTAGGGAGATTCCAGTTCTGCCCAATTCTATATACACCTTGTAGTTTGTCATACACTAGGCAATTTCTGCCGGTCACATTGCGGTGTTAAATAAACAGGGCCTGACTGAATCCCACAGTGTCCTGAAGTGTAGAGACATTACAATTCTCCACAGTCCTCTATACACCCTTCTAACAGCATAGAGAATCTGCCTGTCATATTGCGGTGTTAAATAAACAGGGCCTGACTGAATCCCACAGTGTCCTGAAGTGTAGAGACATTCCAATTCTACACAGTCCTCTATACACCCTTCTAACAGCATAGCGAATCTGCCTGTCATATTGCGGTGTTAAATAAACAGGGCCTGACTGAATCCCACAGTCTCCTGAAGTGTAGAGACATTCCAATTCGCCACAGTCCTCTATACACCCTTCTAACAGCATAGAGAATCTGCCTGTGATATTGCGGTGTTAAATAAACAGGGCCTGACTGAATCCCACAGTGTCCTGAAGTGTAGAGACATTCCAATTCTTTACAGTCCTCTATACACCCTTCTAACAGCATAGAGAATCTGCCTGTCATATTGCGGTGTTAAATAAACAGGGCCTGACTGAATCCCACAGTGTCCTGAAGTGTAGAGACATTCCAATTCTACACAGTCCTCTATACACCCTTCTAACAGCATAGAGAATCTGCCTGTCATATTGCGGTGTTAAATAAACAGGGCCTGACTGAATCCCACAGTGTCCTGAAGTGTAGAGACATTCCAATTCTACACAGTCCTCTATACACCCTTCTAACAGCATAGAGAATCTGCCTGTCATATTGTGGTGTTAAATAAACAGGGTCTGACTGAATCCCACAGTCTCCTGAAGTGTAGAGACATTCCAATTCTCCACAGTCCTCTATACACCCTTCTAACAGCATAGAGAATCTGCCTGTCATATTGTGGTGTTAAATAAACAGGGCCTGACTGAGTCCCACAGTGTCCTGAAGTGTAGAGACATTCCAATTCTACACAGTCCTCTATACACCCTTCTAACAGCATAGAGAATCTGCCTGTCATATTGCGGTGTTAAATAAACAGGGCCTGACTGAATCCCACAGTGTCCTGAAGTGTAGAGACATTCCAATTCTACACAGTCCTCTATACACCCTTCTAACAGCATAGAGAATCTGCCTGTCATATTGCGGTGTTAAATAAACAGGGCCTGACTGAATCCCACAGTGTCCTGAAGTGTAGAGACATTCCAATTTTCCGCAGTACTATATACACCTTGTACCTTGTTTTACAGTACCAGAGAGTTGGTGTAAATTTTGGTAAATTTTTCCAAAAAATGAGGAAGTGTGGTGGAAGAGTCCGTGGAAGTGGGCGGGGGTTGGCAGCCGGTAATGATGGTGTTGGTGGTGGATCTGCTGGTAGTGGCAAAATCAAAATAACACCTAATACTGGAAGTGTTGAGGCTGCATCATCATCTGGCTCCACAAGGCCTCGAAGGCTCCCTTTTCTGTGAGTAGGTAAACCGCTTCTAAAGCCGGAGCTTCAAGAGCAAGTTTTGGCTTACATTGATGACTCAGCCTCCAGCTTTATCACCTCCTCTTCTGAAGTTTTAAAAAATAAAAGCACTGAGTCGTCATTGGAGGCTCATGGTCATGAACCACACCTTTCCTTGTGTCCTTCACCCCTACCAAAATTGAAGGATGCAGTAGGCGACACTACAGATTACTCCATGGAGCTGTTTTCACATACCATGCCTGGGTTATCAAGTCAAATCGTTAATTACCAAGGCCAAGATGAATCTGACATGGAGTGCACTGATGCACAGCCACTGCTAGATCTATCTGCTGGTACATTCACTCAGAGCACTACATTGTCCTCGCAGTGTACTGAGCCAGAATCTGACCCTGATGAAACTCAGTTGCCCCCTCCCTCATACTATACCACCATGCACGGTGACACAGAGGAAGGTGCACATGACATTGAAGAGGAGGTGATGGATGACCCAGTTGTTGACCCAGATTGGCATCCATTGGGGGTAGAGTGTGCCGCTGCCAATAGCACAGAAGAGGAGGTGGAGCATCTGCAGCGGGCATCGACATCGCAACAGTTGTTATCTGGCAGGCCCGCAGCAGTCCAAAAACGGGTTACAAAAACCAAAAAAATTGCAGGACAGCTTGGCCAGACGGTCAAAAAAGCACAGCGTGCAAGGCCTCAAACTGACTTCCCTAGTAGGAAGAGTGCAGTGTGGCACATTTTTGAAAAAAATCCTAATGATCAGGCAAATGTAATCTGTAAGAAGTGCGCAAAGACCTTTAGCTGAGGGAAAAATCTGAGAAATTTGAATACCAGTTGCATGCTAAGACATTTAACCACCATGCACTTGCAAGCGTGGATGGACTACCAAAACTCACGTACCACATGTGCTACTGCTCCAAAAGAAGATAGTCAGCAACGCAACATTGTTTCCCCCACTGTAAGTCCACCGGTTAGCACACCACCAGCAGCAAATGTTGAGTTGTCGTCGCAAGGTCAAATCATTCAGGGAATCACACTGTTATTGCAACGAAAGACTGAATCTAGGCCATCAGAAAGAACACCAACTCCATCACCACCATCAACCCTCTCTCAGTCCGCCATGTCCACCGCTACTTCCACCATATCCAGCTCTCAAGTCAAGCTCACCCTACCAGAGACTATGAGTAGGACAAAAAAGTACTCATCCTCTCATCCGTGTACACTGGCTTTGAACACCCACATTGCCAAACTAATCTCGTTAGAGATGATGCCCTATCGGTTGGTTGAAAGCGCAGCTTTCCGCGAACTAATGGCCTACGCAGTTCCACGCTATGAACTACCCAGTCGCCACTTCTTTTCTCGTAAAGCCATCCCAGCCCTCCACCTTCATGTGAAAGACTGAATTGTCCATGCACTCAAGCTGTCAGTGAGTGGAAAGGTGCACCTCACAACTGATGCATGGTCCAGTAGACATGGCCAGGGCCGTTACGTGTCCATCACTGTGCACTGGGTTAATGTGGTGGATGCAGGGTCCACAGGGGACAGCGGTGGTGGCACAGTGCTGCCTAGCCCACGGTATAGGAAACAGTTGGCTGTAGGCGTTCGACCCTCCTCCTGCTCCTCCAGAAGTGAAAGCTGGTCCACAGAGCGCAGTCGCACGAGCACTGCATCCGCAGTTGACAGTGTGGCAAACGAGGTGTCCCCCTATCGATCAGCTAGTGGAAAGCGTCAGCAGGCTGTGTTGGAGATGATGTGTTTGGGCGACAGACAAACCGCAGAGGTACTGGCCGACTACTTTCAGCGACAAACTGAGTCATGGCTGGGCAGTCTACATCTTGAGGCAGGCAAGGTAGTTAGTGATAACGGCCGGAATTTTGTGGCAGCCATAGCCCTTTCAAAACTCAGACACATACCTTGCTTGGCTCACACCTTGAACCTGGTGGTGCAGTGCTTCCTCACTAATTATCCGGATTTAACAGGCCTGCTCCTTAAGGTTCTAAGACTGTGCTCGCACATCCGCCGGTCGCCGGTACACTCCAGTCGTATGCAGAAGTTGCAGCGATTGCTCCACCTTCCCAAGCACCGCCTAATTATCGATGTTGCAACAAGGTGGAACTCCACCCTGCACATGGTTGAGCGGCTGTGCGAACAAAGGCAGGCCGTAATGCATTTGTGGGAGGATACACGGGCAGGCACTTTGAGGGCAGACATGGAGTTGACAGGTGTGCAGTGGTCGAAGCTGAAAGACCTCTGTAAAGTCCTTCAGTGTTTAGAGGAATGCACACTAGGGTGACCACAAAAAATCGATGTCGGAATTTTGTCCGTCTGGACCCCACAAAACGATTCCTCTTTCCAGATATTGAGAGAGCCAAAATTTGAGCTCGATCAAACGACGTTAACCCGTGCCGCTCGTCGCTCAAAGTTTGAAAAAATCCAAATTGAGGTATTTTAAGATTTAGGTATTTTGCATAGTCTGTTAGACTATAAAGAATGTGACAACAACATTGCAGAAATAGCCCTGACCAAATTTTCGAACCATTTGTGGTATTTGAATGCAGAGTTGGTGGGATTATCGTTTTTTGATCCCACCATTACAGACAATGAAAAGTTGTTAATGGCTAATAAATTGCTCAGTAGCACAGATGAACCATCAGAGCACGCTAACCTACATGAGTTGATAATTTTACATAGTTATCTAATCTATTCTAGAGCTTTTGTTAAAGTAGTTTTTGAAACGTCAGAATATAATGCTCAGCATTTGCTTACAACTTGCAGGACATATTGCTTTTGTTCTTCATCTTTTGTCAGAAGGTCGTTAAAGTCGGTTACTTCCTACCTCTTTTAATTTTTCTTTCCTAACTTTTGGATTTACAACCCTAGCGTGCTCTGATGGTTCATCTGTGCTACTGAGCAATTTATTAGCCATTAACAACTTTTCATTGTCTGTAATGGTGGGATCAAAAAACGATAATCCCACCAACTCTGCATTCAAATACCACAAATGGTTCAAAAATTTGGTCAGGGCTATTTCTGCAATGTTGTTGTCACATTCTTTATAGTCTAACAGACTATGCAAAATACCTAAATCTTAAAATACCTCAATTTGGATTTTTTCAAACTTTGAGCGACGAGCGGCACGGGTTAACGTCGTTTGATCGAGCTCAAATTTTGGCTCTCTCAATATCTGGAAAGGGGAATCGTTTTGTGGGGTCCAGACGAACAAGATTCTGACATTTTTTCCCCCCCATATGAGATCCGGTCACCCTAATGCACACGGCTGGTAAGCGCTGACGACACCATCATAAGCATGAGCATCCCACTTATGCGTCTGCTCATGCAAACTTTGACGCACATTAAGGAGCAGGCGTCGGCAGCCAAGGTTGATGAGGAGGAAGAGGAGGAGGGAAGCCTTGATGACAGTCAGCCATTGTCTGGTCAGGGAACTGTCGTGAACGAGGTGGAGGAAGAAGAGGAAGAGGAGGAGGATGATGATGGGGATGATTATTTAGGGGAGGAGGATGCTTCTCGTGGGGCAAGAGAAAATGTTGGCTTTGCAAGGTCTGGTACAGGGTTTGTGCGTGACTGGAGGGATGTGGATTTGCCAGAAAGTGCTCCTCCACCCAGCACTTGCAATGCATCATTGACACCGGGAACATTGGCCCACATGTCAGATTATGCCTTGCAGATCCAAAAAAGGGACCCCCGCATTGCCAAAATGATGAACGATGATGACTACTGGTTGGCCAGCATCCTGGATCCATGCTACAAAGGCAAATTCCAAAACATCATGCCACAGGAGAACCTTGATCTAATATTGGCTAACAAACAAGCTACTCTGGTAAACCGTTGGTTGAGGCATTCCCAGCACACAGCAGCGGTGATGGTTCTCACGCGAGCTGTAGGGGCCGGGGGCAACTTGGAAGCGGTGTTGGTGGTGGACACATCCGAAGTGGCGTTGCAGACAGGGGTTTCATGACCATGTTGTGGACTGATTTTTCAAGACCCACTCACACGACTGGTAATACTGCATCGATTGAAAGTGACAGGAGACAGCACTTGTCAAGTATAGTTACAAACTACTTTTCCTCCCATATCGATGTTCTCCCTCACAGGCCATTCCCATTTGACTATTGGGCAGCTAAACTGGACACCTGGCCTGAATTGGCATAATATGCCTTACAGGAGCTCGCATGCCCAGCTGCAAGTGTGCTATCGGAAAGAGTCTTCAGTGCTGCTGGATCAATACTGACAGAAAAAAGGACCCGTCTGTCGACCCAAAATGTGGATGATCTAACCTTCCTTAAAATGAACCATGCATGGGTTTCCAAGGATTTTGTCCCACATTACCCTGATGACACATAGGTTGCCAGAAAAATTGTTTTCTTTGGTCCGCCTGTTCCTGGGACTTGACCATTAGCAGCAGGTGAATGTCCCACATCAACATATGTCATTTTGTAAACCTCCCTAACTTGGCAGCCTCCTCCCCCCAATGGCCGGGGTCACCACCGAGCGCACACAACCGTGCGAGTGTCATTGCCCTGGACAGGTGGGTGGGCCGACTCGTGGGCGCGGGCACTGGCACAGGGTCCCTCATAGTGCAATCAAGTGTCTCTGACGGTGGTGGTGCACACCCACCGTCAGACACACCGCCGTACTATGAGGGGCCCAGTGCCAGTGCCGACGCCCATGAGTGGGCCCCCCTTGCTTGGGCAGGGCCCCAGCATTTGCAATCTTTACCTCTCCCTGCGCCTCCGCTGTGTAGTCTGGGCTGTCAAATCCATCACCGGGACTGGCATTTCAAATTTGGTGAACTGATAGAAGATGATGGTTAAGACGTAGCTATGCCCTGTCCCGCTGGCCGTGATCCAGCTTCAGATGATCAATGGCTTCCATTTCTTATGGACGTCGACTCACAATGAGATGCAGTGGTGTTTTTCTCATCAGCTTTAACAGTTTTCCTACCCACAGACGTGTGACATTCCAGCCCACATTTTTAAATGTGCCCTCCCTCTCATGCCAATCCAATTGAATCGCCTACGGCCTGTGGCTTCTGTGTTTTGCACTCCAAAGTTACGTGACAGATCATGATAGGCAGTGAGCACCATGTTTACATTTCTCCCTGTGATCAAAATTGGATGGATATGAGTAACGGCGATGGGATCAACGGTACTGCGATACAGCAACACTTTCTTCACAAAGAAAGGTTTTTGCTGTGTCCACACACTAATTAATTGAGGGTCAGCATCGCCTCTGAGAATTGTGACGGAAGTTGTTCCCGTGAATAGTAATTCGTCGATTTCTGCAATCACTATTGCAGAGAGTCTGGACTGTCTTACTGAGACAGAAATATAAATGAAGATTTAAAAATACCACCAAAAGTGTATCATGGTGTACGCTTGAAATACATTTCCTTTTTTCTAGTTTTTTAGATTGTTGTGTAATCCATGCAGAGAACACGGAGATTTTAAATGTTTAAACTATGCTCTATATACCTGCTATCCAGTGATAATGTACTCTATCTCAACTTTGTACAATCTGGTCTAATCCATACTGGGCCTGAGACCGTCTGAGCCTGCCTCCTGATCGATACACATAGGTTTTTAATGTGTAAACTATGCAACATATATACGTGTTAACCGGTGAAACTGTACCCTTTATCAACTTTCTCGAATCGTGTAGAATCCATACTGGGCCTGAGAACGGCTGCAGAGCTGTTAAGCAAGCTACAGCACCTGTGGTTTGGACACGTAATGTTTTGCATTTTTTCTGGAATGGCGGTTAGGCCGAAATCAGGAATTGCTGTTGACCTGCACTTACTGGGAAATCATCGTTCACGGCGAATTATTGGAATCCCAGATCCCCATCACTAACGGTGTTCAGCGGGTTATCTGCACCTGTAAGCGACAAAAGATGGTCCTTTCAGTGTAGCGTGCATGTAGCCCCGGACATGGAAGGCCATGATAGCCCTGTTATTGCTCGATCGCGCGTGCCAGAGCCTCGCGTATCCCTCTAGTAAGCTTTACGCGTACCGCAGGGCCATGCCGGAGTCTCGTTCGTTAACGGAATAAATCTGACAAATCGCTAGCACAACTACAAACGGATATACCACACCACACACACACAATCGACAAAGCTTTCAATGTGTGCATCTTTTTTTGAGGTGGCATGGTTGTGGTTTCCCGGGTGGAGTCCAATTAAGCCACAGGCTCCACTCCTGGTGGTGCCCTTTTGGACATTCCTTTAAGGTTCAGCTTTGCAATCATACTGCCCCCGGAAAGCAAACACTTTGGCTTCATGGACGCTGTTTGGAGGTTCATGGGAATAACGCCGCCCGATCACCAGTTGCCATAATTTATTGGTGGGAAGTACGACGGTATATGATCGTGTTCGTTTTCAGATTTTGTTTTTTTGGGTTTGGTTTTTACATTTTTAGTCCAGACTTTCTTGACTTCATAAGGGCATGACAAGCCTTGATCTGTGTCTCCTCCACCTTCTCCTTTTACTCCTCCACCTCTTTTGTAAATGTAGTTGCCCTTTTCCATATGTTATTTTTGGCTTCTGAGAATTTTGGCGGCTTTGGGACACCTTTTAAGGTGTTTTGTAATTGCTTTGTATGTATTAGTTTGTGTTTGTGTTTGCCTGCCATTGTTTTCAGTTTGGTTCGATGAACATTCGACGAACTTGCCTCCTGTGCGACGAACCAAAACACTAGCGGGGTGGCTCAACACTACTCATGATATATAGATGTACAATGTTAATGTTTAAACTATGCTATATATACCTGCTATCTGATGATACTGTACACTTTGTCTACTTTTTATATTCTTGTCTAATCCATAATGAGTCTGGTAGTGTCTCTGTGCGACTGATGGAATATATATGGAGATTGACAATTATCCTTTGACTGAATAGAGCTGTATGCTTCTGATACAGTACCATATATGTGATGTTATTTTGTGTCTATTTTGTGCTAAATTTGGAAGTTTGGTGGAAGAGGCCGCGGACGTGGGCATGGCTGGTGCTGATGGTGGTGGTGCATCTGCTGATAGTGGCAAAAGCACAATAGCAGCTAAGGCAGGAGAAGTTGAGCCTGCGTCATGGTCTGTCTATGGAAGGCCTGGAAGGTTACCTTTTCTGGGAGTAGGTTAACCGTTTTTAAAGCCGGAGCATGACGGACTGGTTTGGGCTTACATTGCCGAAACAGACTCCAGCAAATATGCCCTCCTCTTCTGAAGTTTCAAAAAATGCAAGGACTGAGTCGTCAAGTGCTGGCTCCTGGTCAGGAAGAACCCCTTTCCTTGTCTCCTGCACCCCCACCCAAAGTGAATGATGCAGCAGGCCACACTTCACATTAGTCCATGTAGCTCTTTCTATCATACCATGCATGGGTTATCAAATCAAATCGTGAATTCCCCAGTCCAAGATGAATCTGACATGGAGTGTGGGTGGCAAGGCAGGGCAGTGGGGTTAATCGATACCGGAACGGTGTCTCCCTGGGATGTGTCACAGTGGTGGTGACCCGTTCCGTGGCCCTGGGCGTCCATGCAAAGGTTTGAATTACGTTTATAGGTGAATGATACGTGACGCCACCTGTGGTTTCTGAGTAGATTGACCAGCGCTGCAGTGGCGCTTCTCTGGGACAGAAGTTGTGGTGCAGCTAAGATGTAGAAGCCCTGCACAGGTATGGCCATTGTCGCAGGGCACATGAATGAGTTGGTAGATGGTGTGCAGTGCAGGATGTAACAGAGCCGTGCGCCAGGCGCAGGAGAAAGAGGACAGACACAGTCGTGCAGTTCCTTTACCTGTACTTGGTAAGTGCCGTCCAGGATCCAGAGTACAGATGGAGAAGGAGTTGGTCAGCCTGGAAGCCAATTTGGAATTCTCTCTCTGCAGATAGGTAGTGTGGCCTCCGTTCTAGCGCTTATCTGAGGTACTCGCAGTGCTGAGTTCAATGAAGTTCCCCCTGTTGACTCTCTCTTGGAACTTTCTCGTATGGCAGGCAGCCGTAACCTTTTCCTTCTGGCTCCCACACGTCGCTGCTGGGGCCTCCGAGCCTTAGTTGGGTACAGAGCATTTACAGCTGCTACTTCCTCCGATTTCTGTTGCAGGAACGTCAGTGTCCCTACAAACTCGGAGACCGGAATCCGGACCATGCGCTCAAGCTAGGAGTGAGCCTTAACTCTGCTCATCCTCCAGCTCCCCTTCTCACATCCACACACTTCCCCTTCCCTTCACAGACTGCCCTAACTTACCTCCTCCCGACCACAGACAGCAGCTCCTCAGCAGTCAGGTTCAGTGGTCTCCCTGCTGGCCTGGAGTGGGAAATGTGTTGTGTGTTGGTTTAACTTCTAGAGAGATCCTTCGCTGCTCCCAAGCATGACATCACACTCCCTAGGAGGAAGGTAATGCCATTGTGGCGACCGTACTCCTGGGGGCGCCACAAGTGCACTGAGGCCCAGCCACTGCTAGATGATTCTGCTGGTACATTGACCCAGACCACTACTTTCCCCTCGCACTCTACACAGCCTGAATGTGACCCAGATGAAACTCAGGTTACCCTTCCCATATACTGTACCACCTTACACGGTGACAAAAAGGAAGGTGCAGCTGAAAGTGCAGGTTCGGCCCACCCGCCTTCAGACACACCGAAGTACTATGAGGGGCCCTGTGCCAGTGCCGTCGCCAACGAGTGGGCCCCCCCTGCTTGCTCTGGATCACAGCACTTGCAAAGTTGAAATACTTACCTCTCCCTGCTCCACCGCCATGACGACTTCCGCGTTTCCTGACAGTGATATTCTGATCAGAGAGCGCAATGACATCACGTCTGTACGCCCAGACTAGTACAGGGATTCCCTAGCGAGGAGACTTATTTGAGGAGACTTATTTAATTATTTTCAATGTTGGGAGAGCAATTTTTGGGGAGCACTATACTCTGGAGAATGATATATGGGGCCCACCATACACTGGAGCATTCCAAAGGTGGACATCAGACACTGGAGCAGCATTTACAGGGCCCATTATACACTAGAGCATTAGAAATGGGGCACATTATATAGAGCATTATTTGGGCCCATAAGACAGTGCAGCTTCATCCATGGGGACCAACATATACTGTAGCATTATGTGGAGCTCATCATATACTGTTTCAAACATTATATGGGATTCTGTATGGTGAAATATATGGGCCTCATTACTCTGTATAGCGCACTATACGGTGGCCATAATACTGTATGGAGTAATATACTGTCCGTTTTTGGAGCTATTGGAGAATTTAAAATGGATATCAGTCATGAGATGTAAAAAGTGAAGTATTTTTCATGGTACTATACCGCTATTTCTCTGCTGTATCGGAGCATCATGAATTGCGGTATGTGTTAAAGGGGCGCTCTTTGGCCCAGGGCACATGAAAACCTGGAGCCAGCCCTACCCCCCCCCCACAAATTTAGCCAAATAACCCCCATTTTTCAGTGCGTAACTAGTATTATGAAGTAAATTAAGGTTGAAAAGCTTCAGTAATAAGATTTGATGTTTTTGGCATTCAAAAGGGCACTGTAGGTGTGTTTCCTGGCCTCCACTCCCTGCCGACTTTGCCTCCCCATTGACTTGCATTGGGTTTAGTGTTTCAGTCGGCCTTCGACTTTTCACAAAAATCGGCCGATTTCGTTCGACCCGACTTTTGCGAAAGTTGGGTTTCATGAAACCTGACTCGACCCAAAAAAAGGCAAAGTCGCTCAACTCTAGTGGGGACATCACACACCAGTCAATGAGCCAAAAGCCTCAAACGCTGCTGAAGCACGGCAAGGGCGGCGGAAGTGGGAGCTGACTTTCTAAAATGGGCATACAGGTGGCGTACTTTGACAAGCAGATCCAGCAGCTCTGGGTAGCTTTTGAGAAACCGTTGAACAGCGAGGTTAAGCACATGGGCCAGGCATGGTATGTGTATGAGCTCGCCTCGCCTCAGAGCCGCCACCAGGTTCTGGCCATTATCACACATGACCATGCCTGACTGTAGGTTCAGCATTGTCAGCCACACATCTTCCTGCTTTTCAGAGCTGTCCACAATTCTTCAGCATTGTGCGGATTGTCACCTAAGCATATTAGCTTCAGTACAGCCTGTTGACGCTTGGCTGAGGCAGTGCTGCAGTGCTTCCAGCTTGTGACTGATGTGGTCAGTTCGGAGATGGAGACTGAAGAGGAGGAGGAGGATGAGGTGCAGGAGCTGTAGACTGTGGGGGCAACCCTGATTGAGGTAGGGCCCATAATCCTTGGTGTCGGGAGGCCATGTTACATCCCATGTGCCCTCTGTGTCCTGGCTTCCACTATATTATCCCAGTGTGCCGTCAGCGAGATGTACTTGTCCACATGTCCATGGTTAAGTGGACTTTCCCATTAGCAGCATTGTTGATGGCACGGGTAATGTTGTGGCTGTACGTGCTTGCGTAATGGTGGGATGGGTCACCACCGGGAGAAATAGTGGCAGCTGGGGACCGAGTACCTTGGGATGGCCGCCACCATCAGGTTGCAGAAAGCTTCTGTTTCTATGACCCTAAAAGGCAATATTACAAGCACAAGCAGACGAGAAATGTGTGAATTTAGTACTGTGGCCTGTGGGGCATTGTCTGTGTATTTACGCCTGCGTTCCAATGACTGGGGTACGGACAACTGAAGGCTGCACTGGGAAAAGGACATGGACTTGCTTGACGATGGTGGTAGTTGAGTGTGGGCAACGACAGGTGCAAGGCAGGAGGCATCTTTGCATACAACGTGGACAGGGGATTGGCTTGCATGCACAACAGTGGAAAAAGCAGTGTTGTCACCCGCATACATTATTACTGGACCCTGGGGTTCGACCCCAAAAGTTGAGTGCTTTGCTGCCATGTCCCTGATTATAGTGGTGGTGGTCAGCCTGGTAATTTTGCTACCCCTGATGATTGTGGCCTGGCAGGTGGTAAAAATGGCCTTTTTCTGGTTATTGGCAGAGTCTTTTAAAAACAACCAGACTCGGGAAGACCTAACAGTTGGACTGACAACTTCTGTCGTGATGGTGTTACGGGGAATGTTTGCCTGCCTTCTGTCTGCAGCCACCACCCTGCTTCTTCCTGCCTGTTGTGGTACTACTCCTCCCTCCCCCTGTGTGCTGCTGTCCTCATTCTGTATGTCCTCCTGCCAGCTTGGGTCAGTTACTAAATCATTCAAGACATCGTCTTCCACTTCCGCACCCTGGTCCTCCTCCTGAATTTTTGGCAATTGTTAAATCGAATACTCAAAGTTAAACCGCACATCACAGTAGCCATAGTCCTTATGAAGAAATATTAGGACGCACGTCAAATCCAGGGAGTCCATCTCGGAGAGATTTCCATATCAAGCAACTAAAAAGACAACACCTTAAACGTTGGTGAAGAAAAAAATTCACATTTATTCTGCCTCCTGTGGTGACATTTCGATCGGAAGATATTTCTCAAGCACAGTACAAGAGTGTTTCAACCCCAACTATATAGTGCAAGTACCACCCCCCCAATTGACAAGCACTAGTGTTGAGCATTCCGATACCGCAAGTATCGGGTATCGGCCGATATTCACTGTATCGGAATTCCAATACTTAGTTTCCGATACTTTTAGCATATCGAATACCGGAATCGGAAGTTCCCATAATGCTATGAGCCAGTTTGATTTGATTCAGCCAATGACAATCCTCAGAAGTGTGGGCACATCCTGTTAGGCATGTAGGCATGTTAACTAATGGCATGGCTGTGATTGGCTGCTGAAATGATGTCATGATGCACTATAAAAGCCGCCGCAGCCGCCATTTCCGGTTCACTCTGCTGTGAATTCAGTTAGGGACAGGCTGCTGTTCAAGACTGTGAGGGATAGTTAGAGAGCGATTTTACAAATCACATTGTGCTTTACCCAGGCTACATTCTCAATAAGTGTAGCTTTCTTTTGCCTTGCAGCAGTGTTCACAGCTGTCTGCAAGGTCTGTGTGAGTGCAGCTCACGCTGAGTAGTGTGTTCTGCAGCCACGTCTGGTTGTAGGACGCTCAGCGTGTCACTGCCTCACATATTTTTCATTTTTTGCTGCTCATTTTTCATTCTCCTATTAGTGTGAACTGTGCATCCATCCATATCCATATACGTTGGTTGCAAACACTATAGGAGTAGACAGCGGAGCCTCTCTGCAGCCTTTCAGTGCTAATGCCCAGTTTGCTGCACTGTTCACGGCTGTCTGAGAGGTCTCTGACTGTGTGTGAGTGCAGCTCACTCTGAGTAGTGTGTATTTCAGCTACGTCTGGTTGTAGGCCGCTCAGCGTGCGTCACTGCCTCACATATATTTTTCTTTTATTGGAGCTCATTTTTTATTCTCCTATTAGTGTGCATCCATCCATATCCATCTAAATTGGTTGGTTGCAAACACTATATAGGAGTAGATAGGCTTGTGCCCTTCATCTGCAGCCAGATTAGTATTACCCTATTTTTTGGAGCCTCATCTTTTGCATTGTAGGTTACCTTAGTGCATTGTAATAGCTCCAAAAAGTTAGTGATACTATCGCTTTCAAATCTTTGGTCACATCCTTTTAGTTTTTTTTCAAAAAAAACAAAAACAAAATAAAGTTCACCAAATACTCCATTTCACAGTTGTGTAGGCCACATTAGCTCCTATTAAAGTGTAGTCCACACACACACTTCATAAAATTAGTATTTCTTATACCTGTTACCAGCTGTTCAGGAATAAGCACACTAAGCCCCTCCTTTGTACTTTTCTGCCTATCTTTATCAGTCTACCAAGATGAAGAAGGCAGGGAGTAAGGCACGTGGGCCTGGGCGTGGAGTTTCAGCAGGGCGAGGACGTGGGGATTCTGCAGGGAGAGGACATGGGGATTCTGCAGGGAGAGGATGTGGGGATTCTGTGCCTGCTGCTGGCACCGGTGAGTCAGAATCCCCCAGTTTCACCAGGCAACAGTCCTTTATGCGCAGCTTTGTAGGACCTCGCCGTACCCCACTGCTGCGGGAGGAACAAATTGAAGCCGTTATCGGATGGATGGCAGCTAACGCATCGACTTCAATGACTTCCATGTCCTCTCAGGGCCAGAGCACTGAAGAGCAACCATCTGTCTCTTCACCACCTGCCAAAGTGTCCAGGCAGTCAGAGAGCCCTGGACAGGAGCCATCACAGTCTCTACTTCTGTTCTCTGAATCTGTTGGCTTGGAAAGAGGCGGCCAGCCAATCAGCATTCAAGAATGTGAAGAAGAGGGAGTATGCAGTGATGCGCAACTTCTTTGTCCCTCTGAATCTGAAGAGGCGGGTGGGCCAGTGCCTATGGTCAGCACACCCCAGTACACATCAGATGATGACGAGACTCGGTGCCACTTTCTGGTGCATAAGGTGCTGGCGAGACAACCCAGGAGAAGCAGGTGTTTGAAGAGGGGAGTGTAGATGATGAGGTCCTTGACCCATCATGGCGTGAGGAACAGGAAGGTGGTGGGAGCAGCTCTGAGGAAGAGATTCCCCGAACGGCCAAAACAGGAGGGAGAGGGAGGGGGCAGACTTGGTTGCCTGTAGCCTCCACTTCGGCACCCATTAGGAGCATTCCTCTTTCAAAAGCCAAAACGGGCGCACCCAAGACTTGCAGTGCGTGGTCCTTTTTTGACACAGTTGCAGATGACATTTGCTTTGTCAAATGCAAGCTGTGTCATCAGAAAGTTAAAAGAGGGAAAAATGTCAGCAACCTCAATACCACAAATATGTGGAAACATGTGCGGACCAAGCACGAGGTGGAGTTATACAGACACACTGAAGACGTAGGCCAACGTACAGCACCACCTACCACCTCTTCAGCTCGTGTTGGGGCCTCTTCCTCCAGCTCACACACAGCTGGTTCGGCTTCCTCACAGGATCGCCAAGGAAGAACCTCTGGCACTGTTGTCCAGAGACCCAGTGACATTCCACCCACAGCACCACGTTCCCAGTCATCCTCACATTCCCAGGCCACTCTACAGCCATCGGTAGCACAGGCCTGGGATAAAAGGTGGCCATACTTGGCAAACCATCCCAGAGCACAGGCTCTGAATGCTCGCATTGCCAAACTACTGGCCCTTGAAATGCTGTCATTCAGGCTGGTGGAGACTGACACCTTCCGGAACTTTATGGCATTGGCAGTCCCACAATACACCATGCCCAGCCACTTTTATTTCAGCAGGCAAGCCGTCCCTGCCCTGCAAAAACATGTGGAGGGAAAAATAAAACATGCGCTACTAAACGCCGTCAGTAGCAAGGTCCACCAGACCACCGATGCGTGGACCAGTAACCATGGACAGGGACGATACCTTTCCCTCACTGCCCATTGGGTCAATGTTGTGGAGCCGGGTACAGATCTGGAGAGTGGCGCTGTACGTGTTCTGCCAACTCCACGGATTGCAGGAATCCAGGCTGTACACATTGACTCCTCCTCCTACCAAGTTCCTCAGAAAAAGCGCTGCAGGAGCCTGTTACGACCGATATGAGCACAGCCATGGCCAAACATCAACAGGCCGTACTCAAATTAATTTCTTTGGGGAATCGAAGCCACACATTGCAGGAGCTCTGGAATGCCATTAAGCAGGAGAGCGACGTGTGGTTTGTGCCAGCGAATGTCCAGCCGGGCATGGTAGTGTGTGACAATTGCCGAAATCTGGTGGCAGCTCTTGGCCTAGGCAACCTCACTCACATCCCATGTCTAGCACATGTGCTGAACTTGGTCGTGCAGAGCTTTCTGAGGGACTATCCGGATCTTGATGTACTGCTGCACGAGATCCGCATAGAGTGCGCTCACTTGCGTCGTTCCAGCACGGCAAGATCGCGCCTTGCTGCTCTGCAGCGCCGATTACGCCTTCCGGAACATCGCATCATGTGTGACCTTCCCACCAGGTGGAATTCAACGTTACATATGTTGGAGCGGTTGTGTGAGCAGCAGGCAGCAGTCATGGAGTACCAGCTGCATCAGGCGCAAACAAGTCGCACTGTGCGCCGTTCACACTTAAGCACCACTGAGTGGGCCTCTATGAAGGACATCTGCCTCGTTTTGCGTGCCTTCAATGATTTCACGCAGATGGCGAGTGCACATGATGCACTAGTCAGCATGACTGCCCCCCTTATCTGCCTGCTTCAAAAAACACTGCAAGCAGTAAGGGAGTTTTGGAAGAGGTGGAGGATGAGGAGTCACAAATGCCATCTGCTTCTGGACAGTCTGCGCTACGTGGTTCCTCACAAAGGCCTAGGCAGAGGACACTATGTGAGGAGGATGAGGAGGAGTCAATGGAGGAGGAAGACAACTCTCCAGAGGAGGGAGGTACACAATGCTCTAGTCAGTATGTACATCGCGGGTGGGGTGATGCAGAGCAGGCAGAGATGACGACTCAAGCAGGGGACAGCGTTTCTTTGGCAGTTGGGAGTCTGCAGCACATGGTTGATTTCATGCTGCAGTGCCTGAGAAAGGACCGCCGCATCGCCCACATTCTCAACACGACTGATTATTGGGTGTACACCCTCCTAGATCCTCTCTACCGGGACAACTTACAAAGCCTCATACCACCATTGAAACGGGAGCATAAACTGCGGGAGTACCAAGACACACTGGTGCTGTCCATCATGTTCTCCATTACAACAGACAGCAGTGCTGCTAGTGCTTTACAAAGCAGCTCTGTGCGTCAAGGCAGTGGAGGAAGCTCGGCACAAAGAGGGAACAGAGGCAGCACCTCAGCACAAGGCAAGACCACTATGGCCCAAATGTGGCAAAGTTTTGTGTGTCCGCCACAATTGTCTACACCATCACAGACGGCTCCAGTCAGCAGGAGGCAACGTTTCCGTCAGATGGTGAGTGACAGACTACATGTCATGCCCTGTCAGTGTACTCCCAGATGGCTCTTCCCCCTTCAAGTTTTGGGTCTCAAAGCTGGATACATGGCCAGAGCTTAGCCAGTATGCATTGGAGGTGCTGGCTTGCCCTGCTGCCAGTGCATTATCGGAACGCGTCTTTAGTGCCGCAGGTGGTGTACTAACAGACCGTCACACGCGATTATCCTCCGATAATGTTGACCGGCTTACTTTTCTGAAAATGAACAAGGCCTGGATCTCGCCAAAATTTGCCAGTTCTCTACCAGAATAAATAATTGGTTGGCAACAGTATCCAGGTCTCCTGTTGTGTTCATATTTCTACCACCTGAACTGTAATCCCTGGGCTTCAACACAGCCAGTTGTCACTCAGAAGTGCCGTCTGGACAGAGAAAAACACTAGCTCCTGTGTTAGTGGGGTTCAGTAACGCCAGCTGCTCCCCTGCTGTGTGGATGGCAAAGTCTCCTGCTCCCTCCACAATAGAACTACTACTGATTTTTAACCGTGCTACACTTAGGCCTCTGGCTCCACTGTCTATATTATTTCCCCTGGCTTCCAACCCTTGTAGCTTCTGCTACCCATCCGGGTTCCAGCACCGTCAGCTGGTTCTCGGCAGTGCCTTTGGCCTAGGTGCCTCCTTCTCGGTATCCGAGTTCCATCAACGTCTGCTGGTCCTTGGTAGTGCTTTATAGCACAGGTACCTCCTGCTTAGTAACTGTGTTCCAGCACCGTCAGCTGGTCCACGGTTGTGCCATTGGCTCTTGTTCCTTCTGCTGCCCATCCGGGTTCCAGTACCATCAGCTGGTTCTCGGCAGTTCCTCAGCCTTCTTGTACCTTCTGCTACTTTTCAAAGTTCACGCTTGAGGAAATGGTTTTTGGTTCTCACTCTGGATCTCCCTGACGACGACCCTGAAGACGACGACCCTGAAGACCACACCGAAAAGACCAAAAAGATGACCCTGAAGAAGATGACCAAGATGACAAAGAACATGAAGACAACCAACAAGATGCAGAACAACAAGAGACAGAAGACCAAGAAGCAGAAGAACAAAAAGCAGAAGGACCAAAAGCTGAAGAACATTAAGCATAAGACTAAAAATCAGAGCTAAAGATATTATCTAAATTCTAAGCAGAAGAAGACTAAGCAGTGTATGGGGGTGAGTCCGTTCCTCCTCGTGGTGCCCCTGGAAAATGCCTGCTGCTGCAGGCCAAACTGAACGCAGACAAATCCTGTTGTAAATCTTTTGTGACAGGCAGAACGGAAGGTGTAATCGTCAAACTTTTATAGATAACAACTACAGGAATGCCTGTCACAAATAAGAATATGATGAAGAAGAAGAATAGGAAGAAGATGAATAAGAAGAATATGAAGAATGTACAAAAAAGAATAATAGGAAGAAGATGAAGAATGTAAAAAAAAGAATAATAGGAAGAAGGTGAAGAAGAAGAAGATGAATAAGGTGAAGAAGAAGTTGATGAAAAAGATGCTGCTGCTGAGGATGATGAAGGAGAAAGTGTTGGAGAAGTAAAAAAGAAGGTGAAGAGCATTGAAGTAGTGAAACATACATATCTAACAAAATATACAAAAGGTTAATATAGTCAATATCTTTGGAACTCTGAACATCTTTAAAAACAAAATTTATTCCTGCTATTCCATTTGATTGGGCTAAACCTCCACCTCCCCCAATACATTCTACATTATTATTAGTTGTTTTTCGTCATGTAGAATTAAACTATAAGGAAAGAAAGGGTTTTTTTTAATTTCAATATTTCTGTTCCATTGACTTGAATGGGACTTCCGGGATCGGAATCGGCAATAACCGATACATTTTTCATATCGGTCGATCCAATCCGATCCGCTCCATACACCTCGTACACACAGGGCTCCTCTCCATACACCTCGTACGCATCCGGCTCCGCTCCATACACATCTGTTATGAATGAGTCACCGGAGGAGGAAAAAACAAAAATACACGCTAAGTCCAGAAACCCGGAGAGATTGGTAGCTAGCGGATTGCAGACCCCTGATCCTATTCACAACAACTAACAGTAGCCGTGGGGTGATCCTACGGTGGTCCTAGACACCTCGTTCACAGCCAGAGAACTAAATAAACCTAAAGAAAGAAAGGGGAAATCTAAACTGCCCCAGAGCAGACCCCAAAGCAATAGACAGCCCCCAACATGTATTGACGGTGAAAACAGATGAAAACACAAACACAGACAGAAATACAGGCTGAGCAAACGATGGGGCCCTCATTAACTAGATAGGACAGGAAAGAAAAGCAACTGTCTGCAATCGCGCAAAAACCCTGCCAAAAATAATGTCCAACACGTCTGATAGAAAAGGCCCTGAAGTCACTAGACTTCAAAATCACTATATCAGCACTCAGGTATATTCTGAAAACAGAGCAAAGAGATCAACTGATCAGAGACAAAAATGGAGTTCAGCCAGTCCCAACCAGGGCTGGCTGAACACAAACACTAAGTAAACCAGACAAAATCTCATGGAACAATAGCAGAGCAAAAACTTAGCTTTAGTAGACAGGACTAAACTGGAGGCCAGAGCTCAGAGCAGAGAGGATCACCAGCAACCCAGCAGGGCGTCGGCGGCCTTTACTCCACTCAGAGATTCCGGATGTCCAATCACACTCCACCTGTTCAGATGACAGGTTTTTCCCATCCAAATCAATTTCACTACCTCCTTTCACCAGCAGAGGGAGTTCATCGGACATCAAAGGTGAAGGAGAAAATGAGCTCAGAACAGTACCTCCCCCGTGAGGAGGGGTCACCGAACCCTCATCCACGCCACCAGGGCGATCAGGATGGGCCCGATGAAAAGCACGAACCAATCTTTCGGCATGAATATCGGATGCAGAGACCCAAGAATTATCCTCCTGGCCATAACCCTTCCTCTTAACCAAATACTGGAGTCTCCGTCTAGCCAGACGAAAATCCAGTATCTTCTCAACTTCATATTCCACATTACCTTCAACCAATACAGGGTCAGGAGGTGCCATCACATGAACTACTGGCTCAACAAACCTCTTTAACAGAGACTTATGAAACATGTTATGGAGCTTGAATGTAACAGGAAGAGCCAATCGAAAAGAGACCGGATTAAGAATCTCCAAAATCTTGTAAGGTCCAATAAATCTAGGTTTAAACTCTGGAGAAGCCACCTTCATAGAGATATTCTTTGATGACAACCAAACCATATCACCCACCTTAAACCGGGGACCAATGGTCCTACGCCGGTTAGAAAACCGCTGGGCCTTTTCCTGGGAGAGAGACAACTTATCCACCACTTGGTCCCAGATCTGGTGCATTCTCTCCACCACAGTGTCAACACCTGGGCAGGCAGAAGACTCCTCCTGCCCTGAAGAGAATCGAGGATGAAACCCAAAGTTACAAAAAAAAGGTGACATCAAAGTGGCAGAACTAGCTCTATTATTTAAAGCAAATTCGGCCAAGGGCAAAAATGAAACCCAATCATCCTGATCAGCAGAAATAAAAAATCTCAAATAAGACTCCAAAGTCTGGTTTGTTCTCTCCGTCTGCCCATTGGTCTGAGGGTGAAACGCAGAGGAGAAGGACAACTGAATTCCCAGCTTGGAACAAAAAGTCCTCCAAAGTCTAGAAACAAACTGAACTCCTCTGTCAGACACAAAATTCTCAGAATGTAAATCAACAGCCGCGGAGACACCATCACATGATTCTCAATGCAAGCAATGACTAGCCAGGTCTTTCACCGGGAAGGAACAACCACGGGAAGGGCAGTCTCCAATGAAGGAAACCACCTATGCCAAAACATGGTATCCATCCACAGACAGCTGTTTCGGGGTATTGCCCTTCATCAGTGTGGAGTAGGAAACTGGCTGGTAGGAGCAATGCCTAGTAAAAAGACTGTGAAAATGAGGATGAGTGACCTCATGGAGATCAACATCCGACACTGCGGAGACACCATCACATGTTTCTCAACGCAGTGATTCTAGAGCAATGCCCCCATCCCTTATGGGAAATATGCAAAAACATGTAAATCAACAGCCGCGGAGACACCATCACATGTTTCTCAACGCAAGCAATGACTAGCCAGGTCGTTCACCGGGAAGGAACAACCACGGGAAGGGCAGTCTCCAATGAAGGAAACCACCTATGCCAAAACATGGTATCCATCCACAGACAGCTGTTTCGGGGTATTGCCCCTCATCAGTGTGGAGTAGGAAACTGGCTAGAAGGAGCAATGCCTAGTAAAAAGACTGCAAAAATGAGGATGAGTGACCTCATGGAGATCAACATCCGACACTGCGGAGACACCATCACATGTTTCTCAACGCAGTGATTCTAGAGCAATGCCCCCATCCCTTATGGGAAATATGCAAAAACATGTAAATCAACAGCCGCGGAGACACCATCACATGTTTCTCAACGCAAGCAATGACTAACCAGGTCTTTCAACGGGAAGGAACAACCACGGGAAGGGCAGTCTCCAATGAAGGAAACCACCTATGCCAAAACATGGTATCCATCCACAGACAGCTGTTTCGGGGTATTGCCCCTCATCAGTGTGGAGTAGGAAACTGGCTAGTAGGAGCAATGCCTAGTAAAAAGACTGCGAAAATGAGGATGAGTGACCTCATGGAGATCAACATCCGACACTGCGGAGACACCATCACATGTTTCTCAACGCAGTGATTCTAGAGCAATGCCCCCATCCCTTATGGGAAATATGCAAAAACATGTAAATCAACAGGCGCGGAGACACCATCACATGTTTCTCAACGCAAGCAATGACTAGCTAGGTCTTTCACCGGGAAGGAACAACCACGGGAAAGGCAGTCTCCAATGAAGGAAACCACCTATGCCAAAACATGGTATCCATCCACAGACAGCTGTTTCGGGGTATTGCCCCTCATCAGTGTGGAGTAGGAAACTGGCTAGTAGGAGCAATGCCTAGTAAAAAGACTGCGAAAATGAGGATGAGTGACCTCATGGAGATCAACATCCGACACTGCGGAGACACCATCAAATGTTTCTCAACGCAGTGATTCTAGAGCAATGCCCCCATCCCTTATGGGAAATATGCAAAAACATGTAAATCAACAGCCGCTGAAACACCATCACATGTTTCTCAACGCAAGCAATGACTAGCCAGGTCTTTCACCAGGAAGGAACAACCACGGGAAGGGCAGTCTCCAATGAAGGAAACCACCTATGCCAAAACATGGTATCCATCCAAAGACAGCTGTTTCGGGGTATTGTCCCTCATCAGTGTGGAGTAGGAAACTGGCTAGTAGGAGCAATGCCTAGTAAAAAGACTGCGAAAATGAGGATGAGTGACCTCATGGAGATCAACATCCGACACTGCGGAGACACCATCACATGTTTCTCAACGCAGTGATTCTAGAGCAATGCCCCCATCCCTTATGGGAAATATGCAAAAACATGTAAATCAACAGCCGCGGAGACACCATCACATGTTTCTCAACGCAAGCAATGACTAGCCAGGTCTTTCACCGGGAAGGAACAACCACGGGAAGGGCAGTCTCCAATGAAGGAAACCACCTATGCCAAAACATGGTATCCATCCACAGACAGCTGTTTCGGGGTATTGCCCCTCATCAGTGTGGAGTAGGAAACTGGCTAGTAGGAGCAATGCCTAGTAAAAAGACTGCGAAAATGAGGATGAGTGACCTCATGGAGATCAACATCCGACACTGCGGAGACACCATCACATGTTTCTCAACGCAGTGATTCTAGAGCAATGCCCCCATCCCTTATGGGAAATATGCAAAAACATGTAAATCAACAGCTACGGAGACACCATCACATGCTTCTCAACGCAAGCAATGACTAGCCAGGTCTTTCAACAGGTCTTTCAACAGCTGTCTGTGGATGGATACCATGTTTTGGCATAGGTGGTTTCCTTCATTGGAGACTGCCCTTCCCGTGGTTGTTCCTTCCCGGTGAAAGACCTGGCTAGTCATTGCTTGCATTGAGAAACATGTGATGGTGTCTCCGCGGCTGTTGATTTACATGTTTTTGCATATTTCCCATAAGGGATGGGGGCATTGCTCTAGAATCACTGCGTTGAGAAACATTTGATGGTGTCTCCGCAGTGTCGGATGTTGATCTCCATGAGGTCACTCATCCTCATTTTCGCAGTCTTTTTACTAGGCATTGCTCCTACTAGCCAGTTTCCTACTCCACACTGATGAGGGGCAATACCCCGAAACAGCTGTCTGTGGATGGATACCATGTTTTGGCATAGATGGTTTCCTTCATTGGAGACTGCCCTTCCTGTGGTTGTTCCTTCCCAGTGAAAGACCTGGCTAGTCATTGCTTGCGTTGAGAAACATGTGATGGTGTCTCCGCGGCTGTTGATTTACATGTTTTTGCATATTTCCCATAAGGGATGGGGGCATTGCTCTAGTATCACTGCGTTGAGAAACATGTGATGGTGTCTCCGCAGTGTCGGATGTTGATCTCCATGAGGTCACTCATCCTCATTTTCACAATATTCTCAGGAATCCCATGCAAGCGAACCACCTGTTGCAAAAACAAGGGCACCAACTCTGAGTAAGATAGCAACTTAGGGAGTGGTACAAGATGGACCATCTTAGAGAATCTATCACAAATCACCCAAATAACAGTCATTGTGTGAGAGACAGGCATATCAGAAATAAAATCCATTGAAATATGAGTCCTTGGCCTCCTGGTCACCGGCAAAGGCATCAACAACCCACTAGAGCGAGAACAAGGTTTAGACCAGGAGCAAGTCCCACAGGACTGCACAAAATTCCTGACATCACGACACAAGGTGGGCCACCAAAAAGACCAACTCACCAAATCTCTAGTACCATAAATACCTGGATGACCAGCCAATGCAGAGCAATGAACTTCAGACATTACTCTCTTCCTCCACCGGTCAGGAACATACAATTTTCCAATGGGACAACGCTCAGGTTTGTCCTCCTGAAACTCTTCCAGAGCACGTCTCAAATCGGGCGAGATGGCAGAAATAACTACCCCCTCACCTAAGATGGTAGCAGGCTTGGTCACAATAGGAGAATCTGCAAAGAAACTCCTAGAGAGGGCGTCTGCCTTGACATTCTTAGTGCCCAGAAGAAAAGAGACCACAAAATCAAAACGTGTGAAAAACAAGGCCCACCTAGCCTGTCTAGGATTCAAGCGTTTGGCCGACTCAAGGTAAATCAAATTCTTGTGGTCAGTAAGGACCACGACATGATGTTTAGCTCCCTCCAACCAATGTCTCCACTCCTCAAATTCAAATTTCATGGCTAACAGTTCCCGATTCCTCACATCATAGTTGCGTTCGGATGGGGAGAACTTTCGGGAAAAGAAAGCACAGGGATTCATTTTAGATGTTACCGGATCTTTTTGGGACAAAACAGCTCCTGCACAATTTCAGAAGTGACCACCTCTACCGGAAACGGGAGTGAGACATCAGGTTGCCGCAAAACCGGAGCAGAAGTGAACCTCCGCTTCAGCTCCTGAAAGGAAGACACAGCCTCTGGAGACCAATTCAGCACATCAGCACCCTTCTTAGTCAAATCAGTCAATGGTTTGGCAATACCAGAAAAATTAGCTATAAATTTACGATAAAAATTAGCAAAACCCAAGAACTTCTGGAGGGCCTTCAAAGAAGTGGGCTGAACCCAATCGTAAATGGCCTGTACCTTGGCCGGGTCCATTTCAATAGTTGACGGAGACAAAATAAATCCCAAAAATGAAATCCACTGTACACCAAAAAGGCATTTCAATCCCTTAACATACAGGGAATTCTCCCTCAAAATCCGGAACACAGTCCGAACATGTTCCACATGAGAGTCCCAATCCTTGGAAAAGATCAAAATATCATCCAGATAGATGATCAAAAATGTATCCACAAAGTCCCAGAAAATGTCATTCATGAAGCACTGGAAGACAGAAGGGGCATTAGTGAGCCCAAAAGGCATCACCAGGTACTCAAAATGTCCCTCCGGAGTATTAAACGCCATCTTCCATTCATCCCCATGCTTAATGCGAATAAGATTATACGCCCCCTGAGGTCAAGCTTGGTAAACCAGCAAGCACCTTTAACTCTGGAGAATAGATCAGAAATCAGGGGTAACGGATACTGATATTTAACAGTAATTTTGTTGAGGGAACTATAGTCAATACAAGGCCTTAATTAACCATCTTTCTTGGCCACGAAAAAAAAAACAGCACCCAAGGGTGAAGAGGATGGTCTAATATGACCCTTCGCCAACGACTCCTTAATATAAGATCGCATAGCCTCGTGCTCGGGTACAGATAAATTGAAAAGTCGACCCTTGGGAAATTTACACCCAGGGCTCAACTCAATTGCACAGTCATAACTCCTATGAGGAGGCAAAGATGCAGACTTATTCTCACTAAATACATCATAAAAATCAGCCAAATAGTCAGGAACATCATGCGACTGGGGAGAGGTGGAGAAAACAGGAGCGTCACCGATAGCACACCGACAACCCCAACTAACTCACCACAGACACAGATTTCCAATTCAAAACTGGATTATGGATTTGCAATCAGGGAAATCCCAGAACAATGGTATCATGCAAATTATGCAACACCAAAAATCTGCAATTTTCTTGATGGTCTGGGGCGTCCCGCATTATCACCTGGGTCCAAAACTGAGGTTTATTCTTTGCAAAAGGAGTAGCATCAATATCCCTCAAAGGGATATGCATCCACAGAGGTGTCATAGGAAACCCACAATGTTTAGCAAAATCCAAGTCCATCAGGTTCAGAGCCGCTCCCGAATCCACAAAAGCCTTAGCGGAAAATGTGGACAGGCAGCAGATCAGAGTAATTGTCAAAAGAAACTTAGGTTGAACACCACCCACAGCAAATGTGTGTGCAAAACGTTTTTCTCGTTTAGGGCAGACAGAAATCATATGAGAGGCATCTCCACAGAAAAACACAGCCCATCACGCCCTCTGAACTCCCGACGTTGCGCCCTAGACAAAACTCTATCACATTGCATAGGTTCAGACATTTGTTCAACAGGTGGCAACTAGAGTTGAGCGAAACGGGTCGAACAATTTCAAAAGTCGCCGACTTTTGGCAAAGTCGGGTTTCATGAAACGAAACCCGACCCTAGGATGAGGTCGGCCACGAGGTCGGCGACTTACGCGCCAAAGTCGCGTTTCAAAAGTTTTTTTAGCGCTCTTTTTCAGCCAATCAGGATCCACGGACACTGTGGGCAACGTGATGACATAGGCAGGGGTCGCCACCATCTTTCAGAAGGGCATGCAAGTGATTGGCTTGCTTTGGTGGGCGTCACAGGGGTTATAAAAGGGCGTGCACACCGACCGCCATCTTACTTCTGCCGATCTTAGCATAGGGAGAGGTTGCTGATTCTGTAGGGAGAGCGTTAGGCAGGGAAGAAGACAAAAAAACTGCTTCTGCTGCTAGCGATTTTGCCTATGCAACACACCAGTCACTGTGTGTGCAGTGCAAGGGGAGGCTATATTGTGGTGGATCAGCGGTGTTGGTTGTTAGGCTGCCTTCTAAGGCTTCCTGACAGCTGCATTGCTGTTTCCCCACTGCTCTGCACACTGCTTTTTTAAAAGCAATCCCAATTTTTTTTTGTCCTGCTAAGGTACTGAGCGTGCATTTATTCACACCATACAGCGGTGTACGCTCCTCACACAGTACCGTGTAACGGCTGTTATCACAGCCACAGTGAAGCTATCTGTGTGTCACTGTGGAGGACTTGTTCCGTTCTTACAGACCTACACTCTAGGGAGATTCCTATTCTGCCCAATTCTACAATTCACTTTTTTCACACCAGTGCCATCGAGCCTGTGACATAGCGCTCTGATATTCAGTGGGCCTCACACAATCCAAAAGTGTCCAGTGTCCACAAGTGTCTGCAGAAATTCAAAATCTCCCTTATCCTGTAGTCACTTTTTTCACACCTGCTGCATCGAGCCTGTGACATAGCGCTGTGATATTCATTGGGCCTCACACAATCCAAGTGTCCAGTGTCTGCAGAAATTCAAAATCTCCCTTATCCTGTAGTCACTTTTTTCACACCTGCTGCATCGAGCCTGTGACATAGCGCTCTGATATTCATTGGGCCTCACACAATCCAAAAGTGTTCAGTGTCTGCAGAAATTCAAAATCTCCCTTATCCTGTAGTCACTTTTTTCACACCTGCTGCATCGAGCCTGTGACATAGCGCTCTGATATTCATTGGGCCTCACACAATCCAAAAGTGTCCAGTGTCCACAAGTGTCTGCAGAAATTCAAAATCTCCCTTATCCTGTAGTCACTTTTTTCACACCTGTGCCATCGAGCCTGTGACATAGCGCTGTGATATTCAGTGGGCCTCACACAATCCAAGTGTCCAGTGTCCACAAGTGTCTGCAGAAATTCAAAATCTCCCTTATCCTGTAGTCACTTTTTTCACACCTGTGCCATCGAACCTGTGACATAGCACTGTGATCTGTGATATTCAGTGGGCCTCACACAATCCAAGTGTCCACAAGTGTCTGCAGAAATTCAAAATCTCACAGAAATTCAAAATCTCCCTTATCCTGTAGTCACTTTTTTCACACCTGTGCCATCGAGCCTGTGACATAGCACTGTGATATTCAGTGGGCCTCACACAATCCAAGTGTCCAGTGTCCACAAGTGTCTGCAGAAAATCTAAATCTCCCAGAAATTCAAAATCTCCCTTATCCTGTAGTCACTTTTTTCACACCTGTGCCATCGAGCCTGTGACATAGCGCTCTGATATTCAGTGCGCCTCACACAATCCAAAAGTGTCCAGTGTCCACTAGTGTGTGCAGAAAATCTATATCTCCCCTGTCCTATAGACACCTTGTACCTTGTTTTACATTACTATAAAGTTTGTTGGATTTTGTCTACATTTCTACCAAAAATGAGGAAGGTTGGTGGAAGAGGCCGTGGAATTGGGCGGGGGTTGGCAGCTGGTAATGATGGTGTTGGTGGTGGATCTGATGGTAGTGGCAAAAGCAAAATAGGACCGAATGCAGGAGGTGTTGAGCCTGCGTCATCTTCTGGCTCCATAAGGCTTCGAAGGCTTAGTTTTCTAGGAGTTGGCAAACCGCTTTTAACGCCAGAGCATCAGGAAAAAGTTTTGTCTTACATTGCTGACTCAGCCTCCAGCTCTATCGCCTCCTCTTCTGAAGTTGTAAAAAGTAAAAGCACTGAGTCGTCATTGGAGGCTCATGTTCATGAACCACACCTTTCCTTCTGTCCTTCACCACAACCAAGATTGAAGGATGATGCAGGCCATACTACTGATTACTCCATGGAGCTGTTTTCACATACCATGCCTGGATTATCAAGTGAAATGGTGAATTACACAAGCCAAGATGAATCTGACATGGAGTGCACTGATGCACAGCCGCTGATAGATGATTCTGCTGGTACATTCACTCAGAGCACTACATTGTCCTCGCAGTGTACAGAGCCTGATTCTGACTCTGATGAGACTCAGGTGCCCCTTCCCGCACACTATACCACCATACACGGTGACACAGAGGAAGGTGCACATGACATTGAAGAGGAGGTGATGGATGACCCAGTTGTTGACCCAGATTGGCATCCATTGGGGGAAGAGGGTGCTGCTTCCAATAGCTCAGATGAGGAGCATCCACAGCAGACATCAACATCGCAACAGCTGTTATCTGGCAGGCCCGGAGCACTCCAAAGACAGGTTCCAAAAATCAAAAGAGTTGCTGGACAGCTTGTCCAGAGGGTCAAAACATCACAGCGTGCTAGGCCGCAAAATGTCTGCCAAAGTAGGAAGAGTGCAGTGTGGCACTTTTTTGAACAAAATCCTCATGATCAGGCCAAGGTTATCTGTAAGAAGTGTGCAAAGACCTTTAGCCGAGGGAAAAATCTGAAAAATTTGAATACCAGTTGCATGCTTAGACATTTAACCAGCATGCACTTGCAAGCATGGACACAACACCAAACCTCAAGTGCCACATGTGCAACTGATCACAAAGAAGGTAGTCAGCAATGCTACATTGTTTCCCCCACTGTAAGCCCACCGGTTAGCACAGCAGCAAATGTTGAGGTGTCGTTGCAAGGCCACAGCAGTCAGGGAATCCCACTGTTATATCAACGAAATACTGAATCTAGGCCATCAGAAAGAACACCAACTCCATCACCATCATCAACCCTCTCTCAGTCCGCCCTGTCCACCGCTACTTCTACCATATGCAGCTCTCAAGTCCAGCTCACCCTCCCAGACACTATGAGTAGGTCAAGAAAGTAGTCAGTCTCTCATCCGCGTACACTGGGTTTGAACGCCCACATTGCCAAACTAATCTCGTTAGAGATGATGCCCTATCGGTTGGTGGAAAGCGCAGCTTTCCGCGAACTCATGGCCTATGCAGTACCACGCTATGACCTACCCAGTCGCCACTTCTTCTCTCGCAAAGCCATCCCAGCCCTCCACCATCATGTGAAAGACCGCATTGTCCATGCACTCAAGCAGTCAGTGAGTGGAAAGGTGCACCTCACAACTGATGCATGGCCCAGTCGGCATGGCCAGGGCCATTACGTGTCCATCACTGCGCACTGGGTTAATGTGGTGGATGCAGGGTCCACAGGGGACAGCGGTGGTGGGACAGTGCTGCCTAGCCCACGGTATAGGAAACAGTTGGCTGTAGGCGTTCCACCCTCCTCCTTCTCCTCCTCCTCCAGAAGCAAAAGCTCGTCCACAGAGCGCAGTCGTACGAGCACTCCATCTGCAGATGCCACTGTTGCACACGAGGTGTCCCCCTATCGAGCAGCTAGTGGAAAGCGTCAGCAGGCTGTGTTGCAGATGATGTGTTTCGGCGACAGACACACCGCCGAGGTGCTGGCCGAGTACTTGAAGCGACAAACAAAAAAAAACCGCACGCCGAATTTGGGCTCATCTTTCATCGTTTTTAAGAAATCTCAAGATGGAAGAGGCCAGGAGCCATTTGGTGAGCTGCATTTCTTGCTACATGTTCACAGACTTACCAGTGGAAAAGCCAAACTTCACATGCCACAAATGCAAGCTTGTGTCCCTGTTGGAGGAAAAGTTGCAAAATCTCGAAGAGAGGTTAGCTACGTTGAAGATCATTAAGGAAGGTGAAGAGTTCTTGGACAGAGCAGAATTATCTCTTCATGTTACAGAAAGAGAAGAAATTCGAAGTGCACCTGAAGAAACAGAGGAATGGAGACATGTGACCCAGAGAAGCAGGAGGATCAGGAGGCAGTCAGCACCCATACTGCTCAGAAACCAGTACCAGGCTCTCACGCAGGAAAACAATGAAGAAATACATCAGGATAAGACTTTGCCAACAAGCAGCAACCTTGTACGCCTTCAGAGTCCTCCTGGATGGAGAAAGAAAAATGTTGTGAAGAAGAAACGGAGAGTGGTGGTCATGGGGGATTCCCTGTTGAGAGGAACTGAGGCCGCTATCTGCAGACCGGATATAACTTCAAGAGAAATGTGTTGTCTTCCAGGTGCAAAAATTAAAGATGTGTCTGACAGGATATCAGGACTCTTCAGACCTACAGATGACTACCCATTCCTGCTACTACATGTGGGGACAAATGACACTGCAAGAAACGACCTGGAAACCATCTGCAGAGACTTTGAGGACTTAGGCAAGAAAGTGAAAGAACTGGGAGCGCAGGTGGTCTTCTCTTCCATCCTCCCAGTGGATGGCCATGGAACAAGGAGGTGGAATAAGATTCTGCAGGTGAACAACTGGCTACGTCGATGGTGCCGTCAGCAACGATTTGGATTTCTGGATCACGGAGTGAACTACTTATACGATGGACTACTTGCTAGAGATGGGGTGCACCTTACGAAGACTGGTAAGCATGTATTTGGAAGTCGCCTTGCTACACTTGTAAGGAGAGCTTTAAACTAGAACAACATGGGAAGGGAAGCAAAAGACCAGAAAAAGCCATACACCTGACAAATGCTATTGAGAACTCTGCTATTAGAAGTGGAAAGGAAGAACAAAGACGAAAGAATCTAATTAATAAAAATATTGGAGAAAGAGAAACCAATCACAAACTAAAATGTTTCTATACTAATGCACAAAGCATGGGCAACAAACAAGGAGAATTGGAACTACTAACACAGGAAAAGAAATATGATGTCATTGGAATCACTGAAACTTGGTGGGACAATACACATGATTGGAATACAAGACTAGAAGGATACAACTTATTTGCAAGAAACAGACTTGATAAACGAGGAGGGGGTGTCGCATTGTATGTTAGAAACGCGTATATCTGCACAGAGATTGAAGCTTCAGAGACTGGGAGTTCTGTGGAAACTGTTTGGGTAAGAATACAAGGACAGAACAATGGAAAGGACACCATTGTAGGCATTTACTACAGGCCGCCTGTGCAAGCTGACGCTATGGATGAACTCTTTATGCATCAAATGGCCAAGTTCTCCAAAAAATATGACATAGTTGTCATGGGAGATTTCAACTATCCAGACATTTGTTGGGAATCTCTCTCAGGCAAAACTAACAGGTCAAGGAAATTCTTATCCTCTCTTGCTGACAACTTTATCTTCCAAAAGGTAAGGGAGAAAACAAGGGGAACTGCTACCTTGGATCTAATCCTTATAAACAGGGAGGAAATGGTTGAGGAGGTAAAAGTGGCTGGGACCCTAGGAGGTAGCGACCATGCTATTTTAGAATTTTGGATAACTAGAGGCGGAAGACCTGTGAAGACTCAGACGTCAAGGTTAGATTTCAGAAAGGCAGATTTTAAGGGATTCAGAAAGAGAATTGGAGGGATCCAATGGCTGGATATCCTTAAAGACAAAAATGTCCAGGAAGGATGGGAAATCTTGAAAAATGAAATTCTCAAAGCACAGTTGTTAACAATTCTGAAAAGAGGGAAGAATAGGAAGCAGTTAAGGAAACCAGGATGGATGAACACAGAACTTAAGCACATGCTAAAAAGGAAGAAAAAAATGTTTATAAAATGGAAAGAGGGAGGCATATCTAAAGAAGAATATAATGCTGTCTGCAGAACCTGCAGGGCAAAAATCAGATTATCTAAAGCTGAAAATGAATTGAGGCTTGCAAGAGATGTCAAAAGCAATAATAAAGGATTTTGGGGATATGTCAAAAGTAAAAGAAAAGTCAAAGATGCTATAGGATTTTTACAGGATGAAAATGATGAAATGGTAAGACAGGATGTTGAGAAGGCTGAACTTTTAAATTCCTATTTTGCATCTGTTTTCTCTCAGAAAGGAAATGTAACATCAACTGTTATTCACTGTCCTATTAAGGGAATAGAAGAATCCAGGATATCTATAAACAGAAAGATAGTGAGGAAACACTTAGCTAGCCTAAATGAATTCAAGTCTCCAGGTCCAGATGAATTACACCCCAGAGTACTGAAGGAGATAGCAGAAGAAATTTTTGAACCCCTCTCTATAATCTTTGAAAATTCTTGGAGAACAGGAGAAGTGCCAGAAGACTGGAGAAGAGCAAATGTTGTTCCTATCTTCAAAAAGGGGAAGAAGGTGGACCCAGGTAACTATAGGCCGGTGAGTCTGACTTCTATACCAGGAAAGATCTTTGAACAAATTATTAAACAACATGTATGTCAATACCTGGATAAGAATGAAGTGATTAAACAGAGTCAGCATGGGTTTGTAACTAATAAGTCATGTCAGACTAACTTAATTTCCTTCTATGACGGTATCACTGATTGGGTGGATCAAGGAAATGCTGTAGATATAGTATATCTTGACTTCAGCAAAGCATTTGACAAAGTCTCTCATACAATCCTTATTGAAAAAAATGATTAAGTATGGAATGGACAAGGCAACTGTTAGGTGGATTCATAACTGGCTTAGTGATCGGACCCAAAGAGTGGTCGTAAATGGCTGCGCATCCAGTTGGAAGAATGTCTCAAGTGGGGTACCACAGGGCTCTGTCCTGGGCCCTGTATTGTTCAACATCTTTATCAACGATTTAGATGAAGGAATTGAGGGTAAACTGATTAAATTTGCTGATGACACAAAGCTAGGAGGGATAGCTAATACTAGAGAAGAGAGAGAGAGGATTCAAAAAGATTTAAATAAACTGGAGAAGTGGGCAGCAACTAACAGAATGGTTTTTAACAGGGAGAAATGCAAAGTACTACATCTGGGCAATAAAAATGGAAAAAGCATATATAGAATGGGAGGAATAGGGCTAAGTGACAGCACATGTGAAAAAGACTTGGGTATTCTAATAGATCACAGACTGAATATGAGTCAACAGTGTGATGCAGCAGCAAAAAAGGCAAATGCAATTCTAGGATGTATTAACAGAAGCATACAGTCTAGATCACGTGAAGTCATTATTTCCCTCTACTCCTCTTTGGTCAGACCTCATCTGGAATATTGTGTCCAGTTTTGGGCACCACATTTTAAAAAAGACATCAACAAACTGGAGCAAGTTCAGAAAAGAGCGACCAGAATGGTGACCGGTCTGCAAACCCTGTCTTATGAGGAAAGGTTGCAGGATTTGGGAATGTTTAGTTTGCAAAAGAGAAGACTGAGAGGAGACTTAATAGCTGTCTACAAATATCTAAAGGGCTGTCACATTGTAGAAGGATCAACTTTATTCTCATTTGCACAAGGAAAGACTAGAAGCAATGGGATGAAACTGAATGTGAGGAGACACAGATTAGATATTAGAAAAAACTTTTTGACAGTTAGAGTGATCAATGAGTGGAACAGGCTGCCACGAGAAGTGGTGAGTTCTCCTTCAATGGAAGTCTTCAAACAGAGGCTGGACAGACATCTGACTGGGATGATTTAGCGAATCCTGCTTTGAGCAGGGGGTTGGACCAGATGGCCCAGGAGGTCCCTTCCAACTCTACGATTCTATGATTCTATGGCTGGGCAGTGTACATCTTGAGGCAGGCAAGGTAGTTAGTGATAACGGCCGTAATTTTGTGACAGCCATAGCCCTTTCAAAACTCAGCCACATACCTTGCTTGGCTCACACCTTGAACCTGGTGGTGCAGTGCTTCCTCAAAAATTATCCGGAGTTAACAGCCCTGCTCCAGAAGGTGCGAAGACTGTGCGCGCACATCCGCCGGTCGCCTGTACACTCCATTCGTCTGCAGAAGCTGCAGCGATTGCTCCACCTTCCCAACCACCGCCTCATTATCGACATTGCAACAAGGTGGAACTCCACCCTGCACATGGTGGAGCGGCTGTGCGAGCAGAGGCAGGCCATAATGCATTTGTGGGAGGATACACGGCCAGGCACTTTGAGAGCAGACATGGAGTTGACAGGTGTGCAGTGGTCGAAGCTGAAAGACCTCTGTAAAGTCCTTCAGTGTTTTGAGGAATGCACACGGCTGGTAAGCGCAGACGACGCCATCCTAAGCATGAGCATCCCACTTATGCGTCTGCTCATGCAAACTTTGACGCACCTTAAGGAGCAGGCGTCTGCAGCCAATGTTGACGAGGAGGAAGAGGTGGAGGGAATCCTTGATGACATTCAGCCATTGTCTGTTCAGGGACCTCTCCTGGACAAGTTGGAGGAAGAAGAGGAGGAGGAGGATGATGATGGGGATGATTACTTAGGGGAGGAGGATCCATCTCGTGGGGCAAGTGAAAATGTTGGCGTGGCAAGGTCTGGTACAGGGTTTGTGCGTGACTGGAGGGATGTGGATTTGCCAGAAAGTGCTCCTCCAACCAGCACTCGCAGTGCATCATTGACACCGGGAACATTGGCCCACATGTCAGATTATGCCTTGCGGATCCTAAAAAGGGACCCCCACATTGCCAAAATGATGAACGATGACGACAACTGGTTGGCCAGCATCCTGGATCCACGCTATAAAGGCAAATTACAAAACATCATGCCACAGGAGAACCTTGACCTAATATTGGCTAATAAACAAGCAACTCTGGTAAATCGGTTGCTTGAGGCGATGGAAAGTGACAGGAGACAGCAGTTGTCAACTATGGTTACAAACTACTTTTCCTCCCATATCGATGTTCTCCCACACAGGTCATTCCCCTTTGACTATTGGGCTGCTAAACTGGACACCTGGCCTGAATTGGCACAATATGCCTTACAGGAGCTCGCTTGCCCAGCTGCAAGTGTGCTATCGGAAAGAGTCTTCAGTGCAGCTGGATCAATCCTGACAGAAAAAAGGACCCGTCTGTCAACCCAAAATGTGGATGATCTAACCTTCATTAAAATGAACCATGCATGGGTTTCCAAGGATTTTGTCCCACCTTCCCCTATTGACACATAGGGTGACAGAAAAATGGCTTGCTTTGGTCCACCTCTTCCTGGGACTTGACCTATTCCGCCTTTTGCATCAGCTGAATGTCCAACATCAGCATATGCCACTTTCTAAAACTCCCCAACTGTGCTGCCTCCCCCCCCATGGCCGGGGTCACCACCTAGCGCACGACACCGTGCGAGTGCCGTTGCCCTGGACAGGTGGGTAGGCCAACTCTTGGGCGCGGGCACTGGCACAGGGTCCCTCATAGTGCAATCAAATGTCTCTGACGGTGGTGGTGCACACCCGCCGTCAGACACACCTCCGTACTATGAGGGGCCCAGTGCCAGTACCGACGCCCACGAGTGGGCCCCCTTGCTTGGGCAGGGCCCCAGCATTTGCAATCTTTACCTCTCCCTGCTCCTCCGCTGTGTAGTCTGGGCCGTCAAATCCATACTGTGCCTGACACCGTCTGAGCCTGCCTCCTGGTGTATTGACATATATTTTGAATGTGTACGCTATCCATACATGTTATCCGGGGATACGGTACCCTTTCTCACCTTTGTGCAATCACGTGCAAGCCATACTGGGCCTAACACCGTCTGAGCCTGCCTCCTGATGTATAGACATATCTTTTGAATGTGTACGCTATCCATAAATGTTATCCGGGGATACGGTACCCTTTCTCACCTTTGTGCAATCACTTGCAAGCCATACTGGGCCTTACACCGTCTGAGCCTGCCTCCTGATGTATAGACATATCTTTTGAATGTGTACGCTATCCATACATGTTATCCGGGGATACGGTACCCTTTCTCACCTTTGTGCAATCACTTGCAAGCCATACTGGGCCTTACACCATCTGAGCCTGCCTCCTGATGTATAGACATATATTTTGAATGTGTACGCTATCCATACATGTTATCCGGGGATACGGTACCCTTTCTCACCTTTGTGCAATCACGTGCAAGCCATACTGGGCCTAACACCGTCTGAGCCTGCCTCCTGATGTATAGACATATCTTTTGAATGTGTACGCTATCCATACATGTTATCCGGGGATACGGTACCCTTTCTCACCTTTGTGCAATCACTTGCAAGCCATACTGGGCCTTACACCGTCTGAGCCTGCCTCCTGATGTATAGACATATCTTTTGAATGTGTACGCTATCCATACATGTTATCCGGGGATACGGTACCCTTTCTCACCTTTGTGCAATCACTTGCAAACCATACTGGGCCTAACACCGTCTGAGCCTGCCTCCTGATGTATAGACATATCTTTTGAATGTGTACGCTATCCATACATGTTATCCGGGGATACGGTACCCTTTCTCACCTTTGTGCAATCACGTGTAACCCATACTGGGCGTGAGAACGGCTGGCGAGCTGTTAAGCAAGCTACAGCACCTGTGGTTTGCACACGTAAGTTTTTCATTTTTTTCAGGAATGACAGTTAGGCCTAATTCCGGAACTGCGGTTGACCTGCACTTACTGGGAAATCATCGTTCGCGAGTAATTACTGTAATCAATGATCCCCATCACTAACGTTGTTCAGCGGGTTATCTGCACCTGTAAGCGACAAACGCTGGCCTTTTCAGTGTAGCGCACATGCAGCCACGGACATGTAAGGGCATGACACACCAGTTATTGGCCAATCTCATGTGCCAGAGCCTCACATGTCCCTGTAGTAAGCCAGACTCGGACCGCGGGGCATGACGGAGTCTCGTTCGTTAACGGAATTAAGCTTGCAATGTGTGCATCTGTTCTGTAGCTGGCATGGTTGAGGTTGCCCGTGTTGAGTCAAATTACGCCGTAGGCTCCACTCCTGGTGGTGCCCTTCTGGACATTCCTTTAAGGTTCAGCTTTGCAACCATACTGCCCACGTAAAACAAACACTTTGCCTTCATGAACGCTGTTTGGAGGGTCATGACTCGTGGGAATAACGCCGCCCAATCAGTTAACCTGCTAGAGAGATCCTTCGTTGCTCCCAAACATGACATCACACTCCCTAGGAGGAAGGTAATGCCACTGTGGCGACCGTACTCCTGGGGGCGACACAAGTGCACTGATGCCCAGCCACTGCTCGATGAATCTGCTGGTACATTGACCCAGACCACTACATTCCCCTCGCACGCTACCCGGCCTGAATCTGACCCTGATGAAACTCAGGTTACCCTTCCCATATACAGTTCCATCTTACACGGTGACAAAGAGGAAGCTGCAGATGAAAGTGCAGGTTCGGCCCACCCGCCATCAGACACACCACCGTACTATCAGGGGCCCTGTGCCAGTGCCATCGCCAACGAGTGGGCCCCCCCTGCTTGCTCAGGATCACAGCACTTGCAAGGTTGAAATACTGTGCAGTGAGATGGAAGATGGGGACGACGAGGAGTCCAGACTAGTACAGGGATTCCCTAGCGAGGAGACTTATTTGATTGTTTTCAATGTTGGGACAGCAATTTTTGGGGAGCACTATACTCTGGAGAATGATAGATGGGGCCCACCATACACTGGAACATTCCAAAGGTGGACATCAGACACTGGAGCAGCATTTACAGGGCCCATTATACACTAGAGCATTAGAAATGGGGCCCATTATGTTTGGAGCATTATTTGGGCCCATAAGACAGTGGAGCTTCATCCATGGGGACCAACATATACTGTAGCATTATGTGGAGCTCATCATATACTGTTTCAAACATTATATGGGACCAATGATTCTGTATGGAGAAATAGATGGGCCTCGTCATGAGATGTAAAAAGTGAAGTATTTTTCATTGTACTATACCGCTATTTCTCTGCCGTATCGGAGCATGATGAGTTGTGGTATTATGTGTTAAAGGGGCGCTCTTTCACCCAGGGCACATGAAAACCTGGAGCCAGCCCTACCCCCCCACAACTTTAGCCAAATAACCCCCATTTTTCAGTGCGTAACTTGTATTATGAAGTTAATTAAGGTTGACCAGCTTAAGTAAGAATTGATGCTTTTGGCATTCAAATGAGAACTGTAGGTGTGTTTCCTGTCCTCCTCTCACTGCCGACTTTTATTCCCCATTGACTTACATTGGGTTTCGCGTTTCGGGACGACCCCGACTTTTCCCTATAATCGGCCGATCTTGCTCGACCCGACTTTTGGAAAAGTCGGGTTTCACGAAACGAAACTCGACCATAAAAAACCAAAAGTCGCTCAACTCTAGTGGCAACATTTCTCGTGTACTTTTACTTTCACGTAAACGACGATCAACCTGAATGGCTAATGACATAGAATCGTCAAGACCAGAGGGAACAGGAAATCCCACCATAGTATCTCTTACGGTTTCTGAAAAACCCTTCCGAAAGATAGCTGCCAAGGCATCATCATTCCAGGTAGTAAGGACCGCCCACTTTTGGAATTTTTGACAGGATAACTCTGCAGAATCCTGACCCTGGCTTAATGCCAACAGGGCTTTCTCAGCTTGATCAATAGCATTAGGTTCATCATACAACAACCCCAAGGCTTGAAAAAATGCATCCACATTAGTTATAATAGGATCATCAGGTGTCAAAGAAAACGCCCAATCCTGGGGACCGCCGTGCAGCAAAGAGATGACAATTTTAACCTGCTGCGCAGAGCTCCCCGATGAGCTAGGCTTCAAGTCAAGAAATAATTTACAATTATTCTTAAAATTCAAAAATTTAGACCGATCCCCAAAAAACACATCAGGAGTAGGAATCTTTGGTTTAGCAGCATGTGAATGAGCAAGATAGGCGGAAATTCCCCGCACTTCAGCAGCGAGCTGCTCCACACGATCAGACAATTGCTTAATCTCCATTAAGAAAATTCCTCTTACGGCCCCAGAGAAAAAGAGGAAAAAATATACATAAAAAAAATACTGACACTTTTTTTTTTTTTTTTTTTACAATTCTTTCCTGCTATTGAGTACCCTAGAATCTGCGGTATGGCTGGTGATTCTGTTATGAATGAGTCACCGGAGGAGGAAAAAACAAAAATACAAGCTAAGTCCAGAAAACCGGAGAGGTTGGTAGCTAGCAGGTTGCAGACGCCTGATCCTATTCACAACAACTAACAGTAGCCGTGGGGTGTTCCTACGGTGGTCCTAGACACCTCGTTCACAGCCGGAGAACTAAATAAACCTAAAGAAAGAAAGGGGAAATCTAAACTGCCCCAGAGCAGACCCCAAAGCAATAGACAGCCCCCAACATGTATTGACGGTGAAAACAGATGAAAACACAAACACAGACAGAAAGACAGGCTGAGCAAACGATGGGGCCCTCATTAACTAGATAGGACAGGAAAGAAAAGCAACTGTCTGCAATCACGCAAAAACCCTGCCAAAAATAATGTCCAACACGTCTGATAGAAAAGGCCCTGAAGTCACTAGACTTCAAAATCACTATATCAGCACTCAGGTATATTCTGAAAACAGAGCAAAGAGATCAACTGATTAGAGACAAAAATGGAGTTCAGCCAGTCCCAACCAGGGCTGGCTGAACACAAACCCTAAGTAAACCAGACAAAATCTCATGGAACAATAGCAGAGCAAAAGCTTAGCTTTAGTAGACAGGACTAAACTGGAGGCCAGAGCTCAGAGCAGAGAGGATCACCAGCAACCCAGGAGGCCGTCGGCGGCCTTATATCCACTCAGAGATTCCGGATGTCCAATCACACGCTACCTGTTCAGATCACAGGTTTTTCCCATCCAAATCAATTTCACTACCTCCTTTCACCAGCAGAGGGAGTTCATCGGACATCAAAGGTGAAGGAGAAAATGAGCTTATAACACACCTCATACACAAGTGGCTCCGCTCCGTACACCTCATACACACACAGCTCTGCTACATCTACCCTGTAATCCCCTCCTGACCCCAAACATACTTCGCTTATCCAGCACCATGACAACCAGCACAGAAGAGTCCTGCCGACACCAAGAGGCAAGGATGAGCACACAGGACCTGTGATGAGGTCACAGGAGGGGCGGAGTCAGGGGTCACATGATCAGGGGTCTGGACAAAGGCTTCTGATCATGTGACCCCCTGACTCCTCCCCTCCTGTGACCTCATCACAGGTCCTGTGAACAGAGAAGAGAGCAGGCAAGTGACACTGTGAGTGGCTGCTGGGTCAGGGGGAGGAGGTATCATGCTACACGAGGATGGGGTGCGTGGGGAGGGTGTGGCGGCTTATCTCCCTGCAGTGCGGATAGAAAAATCCCAGGAGGGTTGGAAACTATAACCGCTGTGCCCACAGAGGGCCGGCGGCAGGAACAACAGCCAGGCCAGTGGCCACATCAGCTGGCAAGCGGCCAGATGAGCGGGTGCTGCCGCTCGCGGCTCACTTGACAGCAGCCCAGCGGGAAAATGCCCAATTGGGCATATTATCAATCCGGGCCTGGTGGGTTGGTTTAGATTCTGGGATATTTAATTCTTAAGATTTTGGAGATTTGGTTTAAGTGATATTACCCAGGGTGCACTATCCTTGATGATGGTATTTGTGTGATATCCATGTGCCTACATAGTGATTTTTGTGTTTGTGTATTGCTATTTCTATGATAAATTTTGTAAATTTTGCATGTTTGTTATCATGCTGGTGATTAGCTTTAGGTATACTCATGTGTTGGAAGATATGCATTAGTTTTTCACTTTTCTATGTTTTCCTCCCTATGTATGTGGTTTTGTCACTATGTGTCGGCATATTGGACATGCACAGTTGCATATGGGCGATCCTATTTGATATTAGAACGGAACATTTGTATATAGATGCCGAAACATGCGCATTTCCCATATTACAACAATTTCTTATGGACCAATAGCATTAGGCCACTCAAGTATGCGTAGATGGTGTGGAGAGCCCATTGACCAATGAATTTAGGACTCCGGGACATGCGCAGTAATGCTATGGCTGGATTGGCTCTGGAGTACCGGGAGGCGGGATATTGTTCACAGGAGAGTGGAGGATACTATAACAACGGAGATGCCATACATGGATTGGTGGAAAACTTATTTACATGTAGATAACATGGGAATATAATTTTACAATTATATTATGTGTTCTTGTGTATATTGATGATCGGAATCAGCGCTCTTAACGCTAGTAAGATAGTAATCAAATTGGTGCTCAGTTGGACTGTTTTTAAATATTTGATGGGGTTTTGACTCCATGTGTACGTAAAGTTTTTCTATGTTTGTATTGGATTGGTGCTTGTTAATTGGGGGGTGTCTTATGATGAGTCACCGAAGGAGGAAAAAACAAAATACCAGCTAAGTCCAGAAAAATCAGAGAGGTTGACAGCTATCGGATTGCAGACCCCTGAACCTATCCACAACAACTAGCAGTAGCCGTGGGGGGTTCCTACGGTGCCCTAGACCCCTCGATCACAACCGGAGAACTACATAGCCTAAAGACAGAAAGGGGAAAAACTAAACTGCCCCAGAGCAGACCCCAAAGCAATAGGCAGCCCCCAACATATAATGACGGTGAAGCAAGATGAAAACACTAACACAGATAGAAAGATAGGTTGAGCAAATGATGGGGCCCAAGCTTACTACTTAGGACAGGATAGGAAAGCTGCTGTCTGCCATCCGCAAAAACCCTATCAAAATGAGCCCACCGACTGATAGGAAAAACAGGCCCTGAAGTCGCTAGGCTTCAAAAGACTATATCAGCACTCAGGTATATTCTGAAGACAGAGCAAAAGATCAACAGATCAGAGACAAAAATGGAATTCAGCTCACCCCCGGCCGGGGATGGCAGAACTCCCAAAAAACAAGGCAAAACAAAAACAAAACTGAAGAGTACAAAGCAAAGCAGAAAAACTTAGCTTTGAGATGCAGGAATCAGACTGGTCTCCAAGCATCCAGCAGGAAAATCACCAGCCAGGAAGAAAGGCGTCGGCAGCCTTATATCCAGTCCTCAATTCCAGCCACCCAGTCATCATCTAGCTGCCCAGGTGTTTGGTAATCAGTCTCACTACCTTCCTTCACTAGAGGAGGGAGTTCATCAGACCTCAATGGTGAAGGGAAAAATGAACTCACAACAGGGGTGGTACTTGCACTGCATAGTTGGGGTTGAAACACTCTTGTACTGTGCTTGAGAAAGATCTTCGGATCGAAAAGTCGCCACAGGAGGTTGAATAAATGTGAATTTTCTTCTTCACCAACGTTTGAGGTGCTGTCTTTCTGGCAATTGTGTCTCATCATCGTCCACCTCTTGTGACACTTTCCCACCATCGCCTTCGTGTAACTGTGGCTGCTCAAATATTTGGGCATCACTACATGCATTCTCCTCTTCCCCTGCTTCTTGAAGCCCAAATCTATAAATGGAAAAGTCAACAGCTCTTCAGAGTGTCCAAATGTGAGATCAGTTGTCTCCTGGCACTCGGCATGGTGGGAGGAAGGAGGATCAGGGTAAGGAATATGCGGTCCAGACTCACGGCAACTGAGACTTGACCGTGTGGAAGACAGAGTGGTGGTGGCAAAGTGACTGGAAGCATTATCCGCTATCCAATCAACAACCTTTTGACACTTTTCTGGGTTCAATAGTGGTGTGCTGCTGTCCCTTAGTAATTGGGACAGGAAGGTCGAGCAAGAAGATGTGGGTGTTTGTTGTGGCACAATTTCAGCTTGCCCACAGCCCCGTCTCGACCACGGCTTCTGCATGCACCATCACCATCACATCCAGTTCGCCATCACTTGCCACGCGTCATTTTAAATGGAGGACAATATTTTCCATATTCACTACAAACGGCTGAATTTGGAGCGAACATATGTGATCCGTGTGACGGACAAACCACTGTTTGAAATAGCTGACCTGTAGGTAACTATTTTTCCAAAAAACTGGAGTCAGTAAATTCGATAACATACTGCAACAAAATTTAAAGGGAGGCCAGAAATGGCAGAATTTGTAGCGCACTTTTCATCTCTGATCCGTGTGATGGACAAACCACTGTTTCAAATAGCTGGCCTGTAGGTAACTATTTTTATCAGAAAACCAGCAAAATTGGGTACAGAAACCCACAAATCTCTCACATATATAGAGCACTAGCATAGAGATAGTAATAAAGCATAACTTTTAATGAAAAAGCAAATTTAAAAGCCACCTTTAGGGGAAAAGTGATATAAGTGCCATAATTAAAATCTCACTTTTATCCTGTAGTGTTGTAGACCAAACACAAGAATGTCTAGATAAAGTCAATCACAGACCTCTTTGTCTAATGGTACATACATCTGGTCCCAGCTCCGAATACCATTTAGACTAGATATATAGTTCAAATGTATATCATGCGATATGAATAACAGTAATTAATTAAGGCATTTTTTTCTTTTAAATGACCATTAATGGAAGTGTGACATTTATAGGTACAAAAAAAATCACCTCTGCTTCACAATGGTTAAGGCATAAAATCACAGAAAAATATGGACATTAATACACATAGATAAGTGAGAGCATTGTCCATCTAATTATACAGATGAAAAAATAACAACAATCTCACCCATATGTAGAAAGGGCATCAGCTGTCAGATTTTCATCCCAGTTCAGCGAAAATCCATAGGGAGGAATGGGGTACACTTGCCCTATTAAACCCTGTAAAGGCTGGCGTAACCTAAACCCCAGAACTCCCGCCCTTACAAGTGCAGTCCACATCTGACCCTTACAATAATTAGCCCTATAATTTCCCTGTGCACCAACGCGTTTCATCACTCCGTGACCTATTAGCATGTAATGGGCACACGGCTATTGCAGGAAGAAAAGGGAAGTCACTCCCGGACTTTTCCTATAATTATGATGTATTTTACCGCACCCGGCGTGAGCACCCATATATAGCTTATCATCGATTGGTCAGTAATAAAATCAATTTGAAAATGTCCAGTGAAAATGACTCACCCACCTAAGTTTAGCTGAAAGTATACACCTGTAGTACGATACCACTTTGGAACGCATGTTTCCATGATGGCCATTCTAGTTCCGGCTCACAAGCCGGAAGAGACCTTTGAAACGCATAGTAATACTTTGGAACACATGTTTCCAAGATGGCCACTCTAGTTCCGGTTCAACACAGCGGAAGAGACCTCTAGAACGCATATTTACACTTTAAACACTCTAGTTCTGATTTATCATGAGGGAAGTGAAGAATGCTTCACTTTTACATCAGAGCGTAAATATTATAATATACATAATTATTAAACCTCCAGTCATATCATAAAACAAAAAATGTATAACCAAGTTATTTAAACAGAATGATGAGTCCAATCTATGCAACAAGGTGCAGAATGTATAGAACAGCACATTCATGGGTGGTTATAACTCACAACATGGCCACAAGCTTATGTAGCTAAACTTATTCCATACATATTAATGATTATTTCAAAATCCAGCATAAAAATGCTGACCACAAGAATATAGTGGTGGGATAATTTTTCTTAAGAGGGAATGTGGATGTTTTCTTATCCCGATCAGGGACTACTAGGTAGCTGTTATTTGACTAGGTATTAACAGTCTATTGGCTAAATACAAATCAAATCAGACAATCATGATCAAAGTATCTTATAAGAAACAATTATAATTCAGCTGTTTATTCAGGCCTGCTGGGGCCACAGTATTCAAATGAAATATCCATCTATTCTCCTTTTGTAATAGAAGTTTATCCCAATTCACACTCCTTGGTGGTTTGGATACCCTCTCAATGCCCATAAATTTAATGGAGCTAATGTCACCCCCTTGACAAATATTCATATGCCTTGAAATTGGGGTCATGTCTCCAATGTGATCACCAATCCTGCGTTTAAACTCTCTAATTGTTTTGCCCACATATTCTTTCCCACAGATGCAAGTAGCCCTATAGATTACACCTTTACTACTGCAATTAATGAATTCCCTGATACTGAATTGTTTGCCAGTAGCATTACTGGTGAATCTGCTCCCCAGATTAATGTGCGAGCAGTCATTGTAATGACCACATATGAAGCACCCCTTTACATCACTAGACAACCAGGTTTCTGTGCTGGGTCTTTTAAAGTGACTCTTAACAAGTCTGTCTCTCAATGAACGACCCTTTCTATAGGTGATCAGTGGTCGGTCCGTGAGTTCTTTTCCAATATCAGTATCCATTAATAGAATGGGCCAATGTTTAGTTAGAATATTACGTACATCTTGTGCTCCATTATGAAATGTGGTGATTAGTCTCATATCATCTTTTGTTTGGGTGTTTGAAATGGGTTTAAGTAGCTCCATTCTACTTTTACATTTAGTCTGTCTGTAGGCTCACTTAAGGATATCAGGAGGATACCCTCTCTCCAAAAATCTATCACGGAGCTCTCTTGCTTGTCCCTCAAAAGCCTCCTCTGTGGAACAGTTTTTGTGGACCCTGAGGTACTGACCCTTGGGTATACCCCTCTTGAAATGTACAGGATGGCTGCTTTCCCATTTTAGTAAAGAATTTGTTGCAATGGGTTTCCTATAGGTGCAGGTAGTCAGTACACCATCATTGCTCTTTTTGATCAAAATGTCCAGGAATGGCAAAGAGGAAAGTCATTCACGGACGTAAAGAATAAACCACAATTGTTATGATTGAGGGCAGACAAGGGGGAGAGTACATAGGTCAAAGAAGAGATGACATGAGAGAAGACAGCAGATGGGGGAGAGAAAAAGCACACAGGGGTGAGAGAGACAGAGCACAGGGGGAGAAGCTCAAATGGGACAGCACATGAGAGAAGAACGCAGCACAGGAAGGAGAGAGACAGCAGACAAGGGGGATAGCACACAGGGTAGACAGGTCAAAAGAGAGCACAGATGGGAGAAGTCAGCACATGGGGAAAGAGAGAGTGGATAGGTGGGTGAGCACAAGGGGGGGGAATTCTCAACGCTGCAAAGCCTGCCACCATCGTGACATTACTGCCCTCCCAATGCGATAGCATCGGGCCTCCATCTAGTATTATAATATTTACGCTCTGATGTAAAAGTGAAGCATTCTTCACTTCCATCATGATAAATCGGAACTAGAGCGTTTAAAGTGTAAATATGCGTTCCAGAGGTCTCTTCCGCTGTGTTGAACCAGAACTAGAGTGGCCATCTTGGAAACATGCGTTCCAATGCATTACTGTGCGTTTCAAAGGTCCCTTCCGGCTTGTGAACCAGAACTAGAATGGCCATCATGGAAACATGCGTTCCAAAGTGGTATCGTACTACAGGTGTATACTTTCAGTTAAACATAGGTGGGTGAGTCATATTGATTGGACATTTTCAAATTGATTTTATTACTGACCAATCAATGATAAGCTATACATATATAGCTTATCATTGATTGGTCAGTAATAAAATCAATTTGAAAATGTCCAATCAATATGACAATATGACCCATAGGTGTTCATGCCAGGCGCGGTCAAATCCATCATAATTATAGGAAAAGTCCGGGAGTGACTTCCCTTTTCTTCCTGCCATAGCCGTATGCCCATTATGTGCTGATAGGTCCCCTGAAGATTCACAGAGTGATGAAACGCGTTGGTGCACAGGGAAATTATAGGGTTAATTACTGTAAGGGTCAGATTTGGACTGCCCTTGTAAGGGTGGGAGTTCTGGGGTCTTGGTTATGCCAGCCTTTACAGGGTTTAATAGGGCAAGTGTACCCCATTCCTCTCTATGGATTGTCGCTGTACTGGGATGAAAATCTGACAGCTGATGCCCTTTCTACATATTGGTGAGATTGTTCTATTTTTTCTTTTGTATAATTAGATGAACAATGCTCTCACTTATTTATGTGTATTAATGTCCATATTTTTCTGTGAATTTTTGCCTTAACCATTGTGAAGCAGAGGGGAATTTTTTGTACCTATTAGCGCTCGTCACTACTCGTTACTCGCCCTAGTATCACTGTACTCGGTGTACTCGGCGAGCACCGAGCACTTCCAGGATTACTCAGTGGGAACTCGGGTCTCCACCCTGCATTTTTGGTTGTCTTTAGAGACCCAATCAACATGCAGTGATTGTCTCCCGTGCACTGTAACACCGCAGCCATCTTTGTTGTGGTCTTGCAGTGATTGGCTGGCCGCACAGCATCATCAGGGGTATAAGAGACTGGATACCGCCCTGCTCAGCAAATTCAGCACCGGATTCAGATAGTGTAGGGAGAGTTGCTGCCGAGATAGGGTCAGATTTGGGGATTTCTTAGTCAGTGTGGGGTCTACCATCATAAACTACTTAAATCCAGCTAAACCAACAGTCCTAATAAGGACTAATTCTGGATTATATAGGTTGCAGTGTTTGGTGTCATGATCTCAGTGCGGGTTTGACTCGCACATGTGGGGTTAATGTCTGCAACCAGTGCTGATGACTGGCATTTCTGGGGTTAAAGGTTGTGATCCCGGTGCAGGCTTACCTGCACACCTTGGGCTATGATTGTGGCCTCTCCCTGGTTCTGGGAGAGGCTTCTTATAGCCTCAGGACGCTTCCATCCCTGTCAGTTATACTCTTGCCCTTGGCATAGTGTGGTGACACCTGAGTGTGTTTTTGCTGTGTTCTGGTTGCTTGATAATCTGTGTATGACTCGGTCTGTTCTCTGGATATTGCTTTCGATTCTGCTTGGTACCTTCTATGTCTGTTTGGTTTTGACTGCTGCTTGGCCCTGACTATTGGCTCTGTCTCATCCTTGGTACGTTACGGCTATCTCTGTGTATGAACCCCGTTTTGCCTGACTCTGAGTAATTCTGTATAGTGTCTTTCCATCTCACTAAGCAGGATGCTAAGCCCCGCCCCCTTGCAGTCACATGACCGTAGGTCCTGTGTCTGCTTGCTAAACTTCAGGATCCACAGGTCCTGTGCATCGGTACTTTCTGGTTGTACCTGACCCCGGTACCCCTACAGTGCCGGTGAGTCCCTGCTCAGCGGAGGCTGCACGCCGGCGCTGACAAGATCCTGACACTCAGGACACGCGCACTGGCTCAGTGAGCAAGTACAGTGCGGTGTTCCTGACATTATAACTGACCATTAAGTTTTTTTTTTGTTTTTTTTTCTCTGCTGAGAAATATGGATCCCATACAATCTCTTGCTGAGCAAATTAAAAATCTGAGTCAGATGTTTCAGAGTTTATCTCTGGAGCAGCAAGCTCTGGCTCGTTCTCAGCAGCAGGTTTCTGAGACAGTGCGGGGGGCTTTAGCTGCTGGGTCTCTTGGGGCTGGGGCGAGTGATGTTGTTTTGGTGTCCCCAGAACCATCTGTTAAACTGCCTGATTTTTTTTCTGGGAACAAAAAGGAGTTCAGGGTCTTCATGGAGGGGTGCAAACTCTTCTTTAGCTTGAGGCCATGTTCCTCTGGGGACGAAAGTCAGAAGGTAGGGGTCATTATGTCTCTGTTAAGAGGGTCCCCACAAGCTTTGGCTTTCTCCCTTCCTCCCACTGCCCCTGAGAGAGTGTCTGTGAATCCGTTTTTTGAGGCCCTCGGACACATATATGATGAGCCGGACCGAGTGCGATTGGCAGAGGACATGGTGATGAGTGTCTGTTAGGGGAAACACTCGGCTGAGTGGTTTTGCACAGAATTCCGCCGCTGGGCCGCAGAGGTCTCTTGGGACGACGCCGCACTCCGAGGACTCTTTCGCAGAGGCTTGTCCGAGTGGTTACAAGATGCCTCGGCATTACATCCCCCACGTAACTCTCTCGAGGACACCATGACCCAGGCCGTCCGGATGGACCGCAGGCTGCGGGCCAGGGGGATGATGCAGGCAGAGACTCCATTGTTCCCTAGTGGAAAAGAGACTGTTTCTGTACCCATTGACGTAGGGGCTCTCTCCCTGAATGAAAAGGAGAGACAACGCCGAAGAGAAAAGCAGTTATGCTTCTACTGTGGTAAAACGGGACATTGGAAAAGGGAGTGTCCTGATTGTCCATCCTCAACCCGGTCGACGGGAAACGACTAGGTCTGGGTAGTCAGCGGGGAGACTACTCAGACCTTCAGGTACCCTTTTCCTCATTTTCTAAGGTGTTGATTCATGTGGAACTGTTAGTGGACGATTGTTGTTTTCCCTCTACAGCTTTTGTGGACTGCGGATCATCCATCAATCTCATTGACTCCCAATTGGTCACACGCTGTAAGATAGGGACAGTTAGACTTAAGGTTCCGATCAAAGTGGTGGCCATTGACTCCTCCCCCTCACTAAAGAGGGAATTCTCTTTATGTCTGACTTGTTTTCACTCAAAGTGGGCGCTACCCATGTGGAAAAATTAAGTTGTTTGGTTCTGGACAGTCTACCAGCAGGATTGGTGTTGGGCATGCCCTGGTTACAACGCCATAACCCAGTCATTAACTGGAAAATGGGGGAGATTGTTCAGTGGGGGTTTAATGATTCGATGTTATGTGATAAGTCTGCACTATTGGTTGAACCTGCTAAATCTGTATCTGTGTCATCAATCGAGCTGGAAGGTATTCCGGAATACCTGAAAGAATTCGAAGATGTGTTCTCTGAAAGCGAGGCCGAGACGTTGCCGCCACATAGACCCTTTGACTGCGCTATCGAGTTAGTCCCGGGGGCTAAATTGCCTAAAGCTCGTCTGTTTAATTTATCTGGCCCTGAACGCTTGGCCATGAAAGATTACATTGCTGAGAGTCTTTGCAAAGGACACATACGTCCCTCAGTCTCACCTGTGGCGGCAGGGTTTTTTTTTGTTAAGAAAAAAGATGGTGGTTTACGTCCCTGCCTCGATTTTCGTGAGCTGAACAAGATTACTGTATGAAATATGTACCCCCTTCCGTTGATTCCCGATTTGTGTAACCAACTTTCAGGGGCAAAATGGTTCTCCAAACTGGATCTTCGGGGGGCATATAATTTGATAAGGGTCCGGGAGGGGGATGAATAGAAAACCGCGTTCCTGACGACCGAGGGACTGTTTGAAAATTTAGTCATGCCGTTTGGTCTTACCAATGCCACAGTCATATTTCAGAATTTCATCAACGTGGTATTCTCGGATCTCATTGGTCGTTTTGTTGTCATTTACTTAGACGATATTCTGATATACTCACTCGACAGTCAATCTCATCTGAATCATGTGCGAACCGTTTTCCAAAGACTGAGGGAAAATCATCTGTATGCCAAATTGGAGAAATGTGTGTTTTTTGCTCAAGAATTGTCTTTTTTGGGATTGTGTCCTGTGAGGGTTTTCGCATGGACCCCAAGAAGGTGCAGGCCATTGCGGATTGGGTGCAACCCCGAGACCTTAAGGGTCTTCAACGCTTCGTGGGGTTCGCCAATTATTACCGCAAATTTATTCGGGGGTTTTCACAGGTGGTCAAACCACTCACAGATCTTACTTGAAAAGGTGCGGATGTGAGAAACTGGTCCTCGCTCGCAAAAGAGGCCTTTGCGACCCTGAAAAGAAGCTTTATGTCTGTTCCTGTGTTAGTACAGCCAGATCCGTCCAAACCATTCGTCGTGGAAGTGAACGCCTCTGAGGTGGGGGTGGTGTTGTCCCAAGGGCCTGCCACTCTAAACAACCTCAGGCCATGTGCTTTCTTTTCCAAGAAGTTCTCTGCTGCGGAAAGAAATTACGACGTAGGCAATAGAGAGCTTCTTGCGGTCAAATTGGCGTTTGAAGAATGGAGGCACTTTTTGGAGGGGGCCAGTCACCCGGTTACGGTGATCACGGATCACAAAAATTTGTCATACATTGAGTCTGCTAAAAGACTAACGCCGTTGGTCACTTTTTTTTTTCCCGTTTTCAGTTTACGATTACATTTCGTCCAGGGTCTAAGAATGTCAAGGCTGACACCTTATCGCGCAGTTTTCAGCCGGTGTCTCCCCCTGAGCCACCGTCCTCCATTCTTCACCCTGGGGTTGTGAATAGCAGAGGTCTCATCTGATTTGGAATGGGAGATTCAGGGGGCCCAGTCGCGGGCCCCGGCGGCCAAGCCGGAGGGGAAGTTGTTTGTCCCAGAGCAACTTCGCCTGAAACTCTTGCAGGAGTTCCATGAATCCAAGCTGAGTGCTCACACTGGTATTTCAGCCACACGTCTGGCGGTGGCTAGGATCTTTTGGTGGCCTACCCTTGGTTCAGACATAAAAAAATTCATTGCTGGTTGTGGGGTCTGCGCTCGTTCTAAAAGCTATCATAGCCGGCCGACGGGAGCTGATGCCCTTGGCAGTGCCCGAAAGACCATGGACTCACTTATCCATGGATTTTGTTACCAATCTCCCTCCATCTAAGGGTAATACAGTGGTATGGGTAGTGGTGGACAGGTTTTCTAAGCAGGCTCATTTTGTACCCCTGTCCGCACTACCGTCAGCTGAGACGTTGTCCAGGTTGTTTGTGCAGCATGTGATCCGGTTGCATGGGGTACCCCTGAATGTGGTGTCTGATCGTGGTGTGCAGTTTGTGGCTAAGTTTTGGCGTGCTTTCTGCAAAAAATTAGGGATGTCTCTGTCCTTTTCGTCTGCATACCATCCTGAGAGCAATGGTCAGATGGAGCGCACTAACCAGTCCCTGGAACAGATCCTCAGGTGTCTAACCTCTGCTAGACAGAATGACTGGTGCGATGCACTGCCGTTGGCTGAATTTGCCTTCAATAGTCGGGTGAGTCAATCCACGGGTATGACTCCTTGTTTGATCAATTATGGGTTCAGTCCTCATTTTGGTGAGTTTTCTCGTCTGGACTCGGGGTGTCCCGGGGCTGAGGGCTCTGTTCAGCGATTACAGAATACGTGGGCAGAAGTTCAGCGGAGTATATCTAGTTCTCAGGGCAGGTATAAGTTTTTCGCAGACAGGAAACGAACACTAGGGCCCACGTTTCAGGTTGGAGACAAGGTTTGGCTCTCCACTCGAAACATTAAGTTGAAGGTTCCTTCAGCCAAGTTGGGGCCCAAATTCATTGGCCCATACAAGATTGTGGAAAAAATCAATCCAGTGGCGTATAGGCTGTGCCTTCCAGCCTCTTTCAAGATCCCTAACGTCTTCCACAAATCTCTACTGAAACCTTTTGAAGCAGTCCGGGGAGACTCCGAGTCTGCTGCTTCTCCTGTTTTGGTCGAGGGGCAGGTGGAGTGCGAGGTTGGTCATATCGTAGATTCCAGGTTGGTACTGCGGTCAGTACAGTACCTGGTTCATTGGAAGGGGTATGGACCGGAAGACAGGTACTGGGTACCGGCCCGGTTGATGCATGCTGATCGCCTGTTACGGGCTTTACATGCTATGTACCCGGGCAAGTCTGGGGGTCCAGAGGCCCCCCGTTGGGAGGGGGTACTGTCATGATCTCAGTGCGGATTTGACTCGCAAACGTGGGGTTAATGTCTGGAAGCAGTGCTGATGACTGGCATTTCTGGGGTTAAAGGTTGTGATCCCGGTGCAGGCTTACCTGCACACCTGGGGCTATGATTGTGGCCTCTCCCTGGTTCTGGGAGAGGCTTCTTATAGCCTCAGGATGCTTCCATCCCTGTCAGTTATACTCTTGCCCTTGGCATAGTGTGGTGACCCCTGAGTGTGTTTTTGCTGTGTTCTGGTTGCTTGATAATCTGTGTATGACTCGGTCTGTTCTCTGGATATTGCTTTGGATTCTGCTTGGTACCTTCTATGTCTGTTTGGTTTTGACTGCTGCTTGGCCCTGACTATCGGCTCTGTCTCATCCTTGGTACGTTACGGCTATCTCTGTGTATGAACCCCGTTTTGCCTGACTCTGAGTAATTCTGTATAGTGTCTTTCCATCTCACTAAGCAGGATGCTAAGCCCCACCCCTTGCAGTCACATGACCGTAGGTCCCGTGTCTGCTTGCTAAACTTCAGCATCCACAGGTCCTGTGCATCGGTACTTTCTGGCTGTACCTGACCCCGGTACCCCTACAGTGCGGGTGAGTCCCTGCTCAGCGGAGGCTGCTCGCCGGCGCTGACAGGATCCTGACACTCAGGACACGCGCACTGGCTCAGTGAGCAAGTACAGTGCGGTGTTCCTGACATTAGGTATGCAGGGGAGTGTATGTCGCCATATACATATCAGTGCAAGGCCTTCAGGCACTGTATGTGTGTATATAGATATCATTGCATACATCAAGAGAGTCCACGCCATTACTGTCTGCTGCTGCTACCTATAGCATATATTGACCGTATGTACCTAGCTCCAGGTATAATTGGCTCGGAAAAAATGTTTTGCCACGTTCATAGAGATTATTTTATTCCAAGGCTTCCAGAGCCCTTTTTTTTCTCCATTTGCTTTTTGACACTGCACAATACAGCCAGATCCTTTTCCTAGCACAGCGTGAAAATCCAGCAATTTCAAAGGGGTCCCAAAAATCACATTAGAGTGTGCAGAAAAATCTGTCATTTTTTTGTGGTATAGTAGATTTTTTTTTGAGTGTCTTACATAATTTCTTGACACCATCTTGCTGAACCACCAAAAAATACATACAGGCCACATATTTTACAGTGTGGTATATCTGTGACACACCTGATATATCCGTGTGCTAAAAATTTGGGCATTTTAGGCCTAAATTCTGTTTTTTTGCTGTCTGTTACTCTAGTTATATGCAGCACTAATTTGCAGACCCCCCAAAAAATACAGGCCACATATTTGGCAGTGTGATATCTCCGTGACAGGACTCATACCTGTGAGCTCCAAGTTTGGGCAATTAAGGCCGATATTCCAGTGTTTTTCCTGTCTGTTACTCTAGATATATACAGCACTATTTAGCAGACCCACCCAAATAATACAGGCCACATATTTGGCAGTGTGGTAACTCCATGACAGGCCTCATATATCTGCTTTCTCCAAGTTTGGGCATTTTCGGAAGGTATTCCAGTGTTTTTCCTGTCTGTCACTCTAGTTATATACAGCACTATTTTGAATTAAAAAAATAAAAATTACAGGCTACATATTTGGCAGTCTGGTATCTCTGTGACAGGCCTCATAAATCTGCGTGCTTCAAGTTTGGACATTTTAGGCTGGTACTGCAGTGTTTTTTTCTGTCTGTTACTTTAGTTATATACAGCACTATATTGCATTAAAAAAATAAAAAAACAGGCCACATATTTAGCAGTGTGGTATCTCCGTGACAGGCCTCATATCTGCGTGCTTCAAGTTTGGGCATTTTAGGCTGGTATTCCAGTATGTTTCCTGTCTGTTACTCTAGTTCTATACAGCACTATTTTGCATTTAAAAAAATAAAAAATACAGGCCACATATTTGGCAGTGTGGTATCTCTGTGACAGGCCTCATATATCTGCATGCTCCAAGTTTGGGCATTTTAGGCCGGTAATGCAGTGTTTTTCCTTTCTGTTACTCTAGTTCTGTACAGCACTATTTAGCAGACCCCCCAAAAAAGCAGGCCACATATTTGGCAGGGTGGTATCTCCGTGACAGACCTCATATCTGCATGCTCCAAGTTTGGGGATTTTAGGCCGGTACTGCAGTGTTTTTCCTTTCTGTTACTTTAGTTCTATACAGCACTATTTTGCAGACTCCCCAAAAAATGCAGGACACATAGTTGGCAGTGTGGTATCTCCATGACAGGCGTCATATATCTGCATGCTCCAAGTTTGGGTATTTTAGGCCGGTATTCCAGTGTTTTTCCTGTCTGTTACTCTAGTTATATACAGCACTAATTTGCATTAGAAAAAATAAAAAATACAGGCCACATATTTGGCAGTGTGGTATCTCCGTGACAGGACTTATATATCTGCGTGCTCAAAGTTTGGGCATTTTAGGCTGGTATTCCAGTGTTTTTCCTGTCTGATATTCTTGCTCTATACAGCACTATTTAGCAAACCCTCAAAAAAATACAGGCCACATATTTGGCAGTGTGGTATCTCCATGACAGGCCTCATATATCTGTGTGCTCCAAATTTGGGCATTTTAGGCCGGCATTGCAATGTTTTTCCTGTCTATTACTCTAGTTCTAAACAGCACTATTTTGCTTTAAAAAAATAAAAAATACAGGCCACATATTTGGCAGTGTATAGTGATGGGCGAGCACTAAAATGCTCGGGTGCTCGTTGTTTGGGTTGATCAAATTGGAATATTCGGGTACTCGGACAGAACAACAAGCCCAATGTAAGCCTATGGGAGACACGAGCATTTTTACCGCGATCCCCCCAGGGGTCCTTTAGGGCTCTAAAAACGTCTGAAAATGATGGAAACACTGCTCATATGACATGGGGACATCATGGGGATTGCCCCTGGAAGCATTCCTGAGTCCTAGTTCACAGCTTTAAACAATTTTTTTCAGTTTCACACCATTTTTACCGGTGCATCAACAAACATATCAAAACGAAACCAAAACGTATTTTGCTTGGAAATATGTTATGGAGCATCCTTTCCAGAATAATGACTTGCACTATGTAAGGCAAAATAATTAACCCCAGACCAAAATGTTCCTGCATTTGGGCTATGTATGTTTAGAAGCAGCGTTTTTGAAGCATTTTTCAACTTAAACATCGCTTTCAACCAATACTAAAGCATTCACTGGGAAATGTCATTGTAACCTTTAACAACCCTAGCTGGCCATGTGTTGTGTAACACATAAGGAGACACATCTTGTTTCATTTCTGAAGGAGGGAGTCTTAAAGTCGCAAAGCCTATTTTTAGAGGGGCATCAGGAGGCATTAATCTGCTTAAAGGGCCATTATTAAACAATGGGTCTCCTATGCTGTTATTGCCTATGCAGTGAGTGGCTGGGCTGCCAAGAATTACAAAGCAGCCCAACATCCCTTTCATGACAGGTACAGGAGGGCATTGAATGGATGGTCTGCCCTGATATCAAGTCATATGTCCCCCAATATGCCTTTGAACCCAGATACTGGAAGGCCACATGAAAACCCACTTCACAGTCTTCAGTTGGTCCTGCCATACAGTTTCTTTATGCATTGAATGCAAGGGCCGCCTTGACCCAAATTTGCGCACACCCCAATCCCCCTTGGACGAAACATGGAGGAGGGGCTCCTAAAAAAAATGTCCCATTACAAAGGAGCGGGTTTCCTAGAAGCATCATGCCGATACAGTAAGTGTATGGGCTGACAAACATTTCCCCATGGGGGGTACATTATTAAAAAATATACAGAGACACCCATGCCAAAAATTGGACTGGTTGTAGCAGCACAAAAGACGTTAACCCTGGTGATCTACTGGCAGAGAATGAGGAGACATTGATGAAGACCTCATCAAAACCTAGGCCCAATGTAAAGGAGCTGGCCTCCTAGACTTGTAATGCCCACACATGCAGTGCATGGGCTGACAAACGTTTCCCCATGAGGAGTACTCATTTTTTAAAAGTATAATATGGGCTATGATGCCTTTGGCAACACAGAAGACATTTTTTTTTTTTTTTTTTTGTATGAAGTTCTTTATTTTATATTTCAGGGGCTGTTTAGTCTATGACACAGTTAATTAATTGGCTTGTTTTAAAGAGGACCTTTCACCATTTTGAACATAGTAAACTGGCCACATCATTGAATAGTGGCTGAGCAAAAGACATTTTTATTTTTTCATTTAGACTCTATGTTGCATAGATATTAGCTTGTAAAGTTTGGATTATAAACCTATGCTAGGTTAAGTCCAAAAGGGAGTTACCAGAGACTTTTTTCCCATGGGAGTGTGCACTTCTTTCCCTGTATGAGGTTGACCAATGATAAGCAGGCAGCAACATTCAGGAAAAAAAAGAACACTCTCCTTCAATAGCTCAGAACAGGCTTTGTCCCGCGTGGGACATGTAATAACTAGAGTTGAGCGAATTTGTTTGTTTGGCTCTCCATGCATGTGCTGGGACTGTGACACAGCCATGACACATGCAGCTGTGGAGCCAATCAGCTGATCAGCTGGCGCGATCCACCAAGCCGGGTTCTCTCTGCAGCTTATTCGGTATGCGCTATAGCTTGCCAAATAAGAGGGAACCCGAACAAATTCGCTCAACTCTAGTAATAAAAGACAGCCTTCCCTCCCCACTGGCCTCACTACAGAGCTGTGTGTGATTCAAAAATGTCTGGAGAATAACAGAAATAAGTGTGATTACATACACCTTTCAAGTCAAGACAATGAGAAGAAGGAGAAGGTGAGAAGGGGAAGAGTGGAGCTTTGTTTTATTACAAACACTGCTTGCAGCTCTCCTTTCACAGTGCTATCATCTCTTTACTGCCTCTCTCTCACACTGACTGCTGTGAGTTGTAATCTACTCTCGACATTTTGTAATCACACACAGCTCTGCAGTGAGATCAGTGAGGAGAGTAGACGGTCAGTAACTACAGGTCTCACACAGGAGTAAGCCAGATCTAAGCTGTTGTAGGGGCATGTTCTTTCTTTCAAACATTTTTATTGAATTTTAGTAATAATATAGGGTTGAAAGGGAGGGGAGAGGAAGGGAATTAACACTAAGGGAAAGGGAAGGAGAGGAAAGAAAAGGGAATAAAAACTAGAGAACTCAAGTCCATGTTAAAATACCTTACAAATACACAGCTAATTAATTAAATAGAATAACAAGACATCATGCAATGTTCGTGCAGACGAAGACAAGCTAGTAAATTCAAACCAATATAAATAATAGCTAAGTATTACAAAATTTAGCATTCCACACTTTCCATTTCACAGTGTATCTAGTCATACCATCATTAATCAGAGCAAACCTCTTTTCTAGGGAACTATGCTGGTGAACCTTATCTAGAATTTCTGAGAAAAGAGGGGGATCTGTTTTCTTCCACCAGTACGCTATTGCGTTTTTGACCACTAAAAAGATATGAATAATGATAAATTTAACTGAAGGGTCAACAAGTTCCAAATCCAGAGATAGTAAAGCTCTTTGCGGTGTGACTTCAAAGTTTTGGGAAAAAGAATTTATATGGAGTGACACTTTCTTCCAGAGGTCTTTGATCTTTGTACAACCCCAAAATAAGTGAAACAAGTTTCCTTGTTGTCCACAGTTTCTCCAACAAAGAGGGGAATGTTCCTTATCTATATGGGCCAATCTAATAGGAGTGAGATACCACCTGGTTAAGATCTTAAAATATGACTCGTGAAGCGCCATTGAGATACCAGATCGGTAAGTTGACCTAATAGCGCTGTCCCACTGTTCATCCGCCATAACTATATTCAAGTCAGACTCCCATCTCCTCATGTACACATTTTTCGGGCTGACCACATCTCCATTAAAATAGTTGTATATATTTCTCAGACTCCAGGCAGTTTTGTTGTTTGTGTTGCCTAGCAATGAGATCAACATCTCCAGGTTCATAGTTTTAATGCGCATGAATTTCTGCACACTCTCCTTTAAGATAATAAAGGGTATGAACTCAGACGATGGCAAGTTGTATTGAGACCTAATCCTACTGAAACTAAAAAATTCATCTCCCTCAAAGAGATTTCCAATTCTTTTGATGTTTGAATTTAACCAGGACTCAGACAAAGGAATATTGTAAACTAACGCTAGAAGATGTAAGGGGAATTTCCTGAACTGCGTTTTCTTATTAAAGGATTTTGTGGGTTTTGAAAGTGCTCTCCAGGCATGTACAATAGAGTGGAAGATTGGATGGGAGGGAATCATCCTTGGATTGTGGAACATAAACTTGAAAAAATGTTCTCTTGCTGTAACCTGTTTACCCACTTCGTTTTCCAAGTTAAGCCAGGCAGGCCGATTATTTCCGCTGAACCAAAACCAGCTTTGCTTAACCAACAATGCTTGGTAATATGCAAATAGATTTGGAAGGCCGGCACCTCCATTGCTCTTATTTTTGTACAGCAAATTCAGTGAGATTCTAGCTTTTTTTCCACCCCAGATAAATGAATTAATCAGGTTCTGAATCTTGCCAATGAATTTATAAGGGATAATCAAAGGAAGAGCCCTAAAAACGTAAAGAACCTTCGGCAAAATAGTTGTTTTAACCGTTAATATTCTTCCAAACAAAGAGAGGTCTATTTTAGCGTAGAAGGAAACAGCGAGAGAGATAGACTCAAAAATATCTTTCAAGTTGGTATTGACAGTATGCGATATATTGTTTGAGATGGTTATCCCCAAGTATGTTATCCCCCTTTCTTCCCAGGTAAACTCATACTGTTTCTTTAGTTCCTCAATCTCCATGCTGCTAATATTAAAAGTCAGATATTTAGATTTGTGATTATTAATTTTGAAATAGGAGGCCTTAGTAAAGAGCTCCAGTTCCAAGGACAATGCAGCCATAGATTTATTAGGATCGAGTAGCGTCAGAAACAGGTCATCTGCAAACAGTCCAAGTTTATATTCTCGAAGTGAGGTGGCAAATCCCTTTATATCAGAGTTAGATCTTATTCTCTCGGCCAAAGGCTCAATAGCAAGGACAAACAAGAGAGGTGACAGTGGGCATCCCTGCCTTGTTCCGTTAGAGATGGAGAATTTCTCTGATAGGAAGTTGTTAGCGTATATTCTTGCACTGGGCGCCAAATATAATGCAAATATTGTAGACAGGAATCTCTGATCGAAACCAAATTTCTCAAGAGCAGCCTTGAGATAAGCCCAGTTCAACCTGTCAAAAGCTTTTTCGGCGTCCAGTGTCAGAAAAACCGCTTGTGAACCAGAAAGCTCAATCTTGTTCATTAGATTTATTACTCTCCTTGTTCCGTCCGATGCCTGACGCCCCTCCGTAAAACCGATCTGATCGTCCAAAAGCAAAGATGGCAAAATACCTTTTAGTCGATCTGCTAAAATTTTGGAATAAATTTTTATGTCACTGTTAATCAATGATATTGGCCTATAGCTCTGAATCCTCTCGGGGTCTCCCCCCCCCTTTGGGATCATAATTATTGTCGCTTCCAACATTTCTTTCGGGAATGAGCCCCGAGAGGAAGCAGCACCAAAGACCGAAACCAAGTGGGGAGAGAGAATTTCCGCAAATGACCTAAAGTATTCATTGGAAAAACCATCAGGGCCTGGGGATTTTTGAATTTTGAGTTTATGTATGGTGTCGACTATCTCCTTCTCGCCAAAAGAGCCATTAATAAAATCTAAATCTGCGGGGGTAATTTTAGGGAGATTAATGCTAGATAAGATTGCATTGATAGAGCCTGAATCAACATTAGGAGTATTAGGGTCTTCTTTAAGGTTATATAGATTCCGGAAAAAATCTGCAAAGGAACCAACTATGTCCTTAGGGTGAACAAGAGTTTTGCCTGCAGGTGTAATAATTTTATTGATTCTCCTGTTGATTCTCTCCTTTTTAAGTCTCGTCATCATATATCTTGTTGGTTTATTAATAGACGTATAAGACTTAAATTTGGAAGCCCTAATGATAGAATCGCATTCAAGAAAAATTTCTGATCTCAGTCTTTGTCTGAGTGTCATAATTTCCACCTGAATCGCAGAAGATGGAGTTGGTAGTCTGCACTGTTGTTCCTCCTTATTATAAATTTGAGCATGTAGATTCAAGATATTTTCTCTATTCTTTTTCTTGTGCCTTGAAGCAATCTGGATAAGGCCACCCCTAACAACTGCTTTATGCGCATTCCACAGTGTAAATGTGTCTATCTCAGGAGAAGTGTTTTCCCTAAAATAATTATTTATCAAATTCTCAATCTCCTGTCTATATTCCGGTATTTTAAACAAAGTTGGGTTGCATTTCCAAAGATATGTATTTTCAGAGACAGGGCCCAATAAAAACTCTGCCAGAACCGGTGAGTGGTCTGACAGTGTCTTTCTTAGAAATGTAAAACTTTTGAATTTACTCAATGTGAAAACATTCGTAAGAATTAGGTCAATACGAGAGGCTGTGCCGTGAACATCTGAGTAGTGCGAGTATTCTCTGGAGGAAGTGTTTAAACATCTGAAAATGTCAAACAGTTCGTTCTGTTTTAACCAATTTTTCAGCACAGGAGCTCTGTGGCGAACCTTGGAAGATGAATCTAATTCACTGTCGGGGACAATGTTAAAGTCCCCCAAAAAAACCACGTCTCCCGACTTAACCCTGTCAACTATTTTGAGTAGCTTATTCAAAAAGGAGACCTGATTTTTGTTTGGAGCGTAGATGTTCACCACTGTGCAAGACGTGTTATTTAAAGTGCAGATGAGAACGTGGAATCTTCCCAACGGGTCCACTACCTCGTCAACAAAATGAAATGGGACAGCGCTACTGATCATTGTAATCACTCCTGCTTTCTTTGATGGAGAAAGCGCTTTAAACATGTGAGGAAAGGTTTTATGTTTAAAAATCGGGTGGTTGTCCTTCACCAGCCTGACCTCCTGCAAACAAACTAAATCAGCATGTGTACTGGTAATTTCTCTCAATAAGGTATATCTTTTATTGGGGCTATTAAGGCCCCTAACATTGTATGATAAAATCTTCATTAAATACAGTAATGAAAAAATAACCGGTAGAAAATGTAAACCCAAAAAAAGAATAGTTGGCCTCACAAGGCCCAAAACCTATCAAAAGGGACTATAAGAGCCCTCCTGGCGGACTCCCAACAGTAGGGGTCTCACCTATTTGTGGGGGTAAAAGGTACAAGTTGTGGCAGAGGTCCTCCATGGATCCCACTAGTTGTGTATGTAAGCAAACATACCTTTATAGAGAATAGATATTTAGTCTCTATCTCTGAACTCTGGTTCATTTAAAAGGAATTTTAAAAACCTGGAACCATCGTGAACCGTATTAATTACATGGTTTTTGTTATTGTACCATATTAACAATTTTGTTGGGAAACCCCACCGAGAAGACATTTTTTAACCCTGTTGTTCTGTTCCCATGTACTATACACTTGTATTGCTCCCGGGTCACTATGACCCGGTTTATTAAATCTTGATCTTAGATACGCTAACTCAATTATTTTTATACCTTTTGCTTACTAGACTGTATGGGAACATATTTGGAAATAAAAAAAAAGAAAAATGAAATTGAAATCTTTATATTTTTTTTTATTCAGAAAAAACTTAGTAATAAGCAAAATGAAAAATAGCAAACTACACATATGGGTAAAAAAAACAAACCAAAACAAGCAAACATTTTGTGAAGAAAAAAATTAAGATAATAAACACTTCAATTTGAACATATTTACATGGTAATATTACTTTATGTATACTTGCATGAAGAACAATAAACATGGGCTTTGCATAAGAATTTTTTGCATCCAGAACATGTAATACTTGTTTTATTATCACAAGGATAAGAGCAATAGCTGCACCTTTTTCTTTTTATTCTTGAAGCACCGCTGGTAGAGGCCATGGGGGTAGAAGTGCTTGTGGAGGTCATGGTTTCACTTTCCTGAGCATGTTGCTAGATGCTCTGTACAAGGCCTGCTGCTCCTTCTGTTCTGAGTGTGAGCTTTCTTTCCTCAATATACGGCCTAACCAGTGATTTTCCAATAATATTAAAATCTGAGAAAAAAACAACCAGCTTCAAAAACAATAAGAGCTGCTATACTACATCAAAACATACCAGTGCTCAATGTCCAGCCATCTAACATGCTAATCATTCAGTCAGAGCAGTGAGAATACTACACCACTTGTAAAAACATTGAGTCTTTCAAATGTAAGTAACCCCCTGCTTCAACAAAGAAGAAGCCAAGAAAAAAAACCCAGCTCTTAGCTGAAAAAGTTTGTCAGCTTTGCAGACAGTATGCAGTGACCTATAGCTTACAGAATCACACAGTAATAACACTAAGTACATGTAAAAAAATAAAAGTATTCCTATACAATATACAATCTACCAACAGAATTGAATAAGAAAAGCATAACAAGCTAGATACCTGTAAAAAGCCAAGATACAGCCTGGAACAGAGATGTGTACAGAGATGCTGTCCAAAGAAACTGAAAGGTCAAATGGCTAAGTGTGCTAGCATATGTGTACTGATAAAAGAAGATAAGAACCCTTCTGAAAACAAGGAGATAAGCCAGGAAGACAGACTTAGGGTACCGTTACACCTAGCGACTCACCAGCGATCCCGACCAGCGATATGACGCGGTCAGGATCGCTGGTGCATCGCAAGGTGGTCGCTAGTGAGCTGCCACTCAGGCAGATCTCACTAGCGACATCGCTGGGGATGGGGATCGCTACTTACCTGTCAGACGCGGCGATCCTGCGTCCTCCCGCCCGGCTCCACGCGTCGCTCGTCGTCACAGCAGGAAGCGCCGCAGGAAGCAGACGACGAGGAATGGTCCAGCAGCTTCTCGCGCGATCAGCGATAACCAGCGGGGGAGCCGGTCGGAGGTAAGTATCACATGCAGCGATATCGCTAGCAATATCGCTGTAATGTCACAAAATCGGTGACTTTACAGCGATATTGCTAGCGATATCGCAGTGTGTAACGGGGGCTTTACTTAGCAAAACAAAATCATTTGGAGGCCTTTAGAGCTCAGCTTTACAAAATAAGGCCCTCTTACACAGCGCGTTCTGCGCAGTCCGTTCTGCACAGAATATACATGTGTAGTGTACACCTAGTGATCTCTCTAGATGCGCTCTACATTTTAGTATAGACTGCGCACCAAAAATAATCAATATAAAGCCATTTTTATGGTGCGCAGATCTCAATGCATACACCCGGCAGAGCGCGTGTACGACCCCATTGAAAGAATTTAGGAAATAAATTGATATACAATAGTAGATGCAATAAATAGACCCAACTATGGTTATAACTCCTTTATTTCACTGAAAATATGGCCTAACAGCTGTAAAAAATGATTGCGGGCCACTATGATCTGAACACGACAAGTGTACAAATTTGCGTGAAGCAAAAAGTAAACACACACAAAAAAAAAAAATACTCATAGATAGGTCCCCCAAATGAGGAAAAGTCAAGTAACCTCAAGTTTTAGAAACTTAAAGAAATATATCTACAGGGCTACATAAATTCTCTTACGGGTCACTATGACCCGAACATAACAGCAGGGTTAAAAGTATAATATGGGTATCATAGACACCCTTGCCAAAAATTGGACTGCCTTTGGCAGCATAGAAGACGTTAACCCTGGTGATCTTGTGGTGGAGAATGAGTAGAAATTGATGAAAAACTCACTAAAAACTAGGCCCAATGTAAAGGAGCAGGTCTCCTGGGCGCCCATTGTAAAAGGGGGGTTATGTTCAGTGTGCTCCCGATGGTGACAATCTATAAATGGATGATTCGTGACTAGTGTTGAGCTTTCCGATACCGCAAGTATCGGGTATCGGCCGATATTAGCTGTATCGGAATTCCGATACTGACTTCCGATACTTTTTTCATATCGGATACCGGAATCGGAAGTTCCCATAATGCTATCAGCCCGCACGCTTTGATTCAGCCAATGGGAATCCTCAGAAGTGTGGGGACATCCTGTTAGGCATGTAGGCATGTTAACTATTGGCATGGCTGTGATTGGCTGCTGAAATCATGTCATGATGCACTATAAAAGCCACCGCCGCCGCCATTTCTGGTCACTCTGCTGTGAATTCAGTTAGGGACAGGCTGCTGTTGAAGACTGTGAGGGACAGTTAGAAATAGCGATTCTCAAAACAATATTGTACTTTACCCAGGCTACATAAACCACCACTGTAGCTTTCTTTTCCCTAGCAGCAGTGTTCGTAGCTGTCTGCAAGGGCTGTGTGAGTGCAGCTCACGCTGTGGATTGGGTCCTTCAGCCACGTCTGGTTGTAGGCCGCCCAGCGTGCCTCACTGCTGCCTCATACATATTTTTCTTTTTGAGCTGCTTATTTTTAAAAAATTCTATCTAGTGTGCTTCCATCCGTATCCATATACGTTGGTTGCAAACACTAGTAGTAGACAGCAGAGCCTTTCTGCAGCCTTTCAGTGCTAGTGCCCACTTAGCTGCACTGTTCACGGCTGTCTGAGAGGTCTCTGACTGTGTGAGTGCAGCTCACGCTGAGTAGTGTGTCCTGCAGCTACGTCTGGTTGTAGGCCGCTCAGCGTGTCACTGCCTCACACATTTTTTTTTAATTGCAGCTCATTTTTTTTTCCTATTAGTGAGCATCCATCCGTATCCATATACGGTGTTTGCAAACACTCTAGGAGTACACAGCGGAGCCTTTCTGCAGCCTGTCAGTGCTAGTGCCCACTTAGCTGCACTGTTCACGGCTGTCTGAGAGGTCTCTGAGTGTGTGAGTGCAGCTCACGCTGAGTAGTGTCCTGCAGCTACGTCTGGTTGTAGGCCGCTCAGCGTGCGTCACTGCCTCACACATATTTTTCTTTAATTGCAGCTCATTTCTTCTCCTATTAGTGTGCATCCATCCATATCCATCTACATTGATTGGTTGCAAACACTATATAGGAGTAGATAGAGGAGCCTTTTTTCTGGCTTGTGCCCTTCAGCTGCAGCCAGATTAGTATTACCCAATTTTTTTGGAGCCTCATCTTTTGCATTGTAGGTTACCTGCCTGCATTGTAATAGCTCCAGAAAGTTGGTGATACTCTGACTTTCAAATATTTGGTCACATCCTTTTAGTTCCCCCCCCAAAAAAAAGCAACAAAGTTCACCAAACAATACATTTGAAAGTTGTGTAGGCCACATTAGCTCCTATTAAAGTGTAGTCGACACACACACTTCATAAAATTAGTGTTTCTTATACCTGTAACCAGCTGTTCAGGAATAAGCATACTAAGGCCCCCCTTTGTACTTTTCTGCCTATCTTTCTCAGTCTAGCAAGATGAAGAAGGCAGGGAGTAGGGCACGTGGCCATGGGCGTGGAGTTTCAGCAGGGAGAGGACATGGGGATTCTGCAGGGAGAGGACATGGGGATTCTGTGCCTGCTGTTGGCAGGCAACAGTCCTTTATGCGCAGCTTTGTAGGACCTCACCGTACCCCACTGCTGCGGGAGGAACAAATTGAAGCCGTTGTCAGATGGATGGAAGCTAACGCATCGACTTCAATTGCTTCCACATCCTCTCAGGGCCAGAGCACTGTAGAGCAACCATCTGTCTCTTCACCACCTGCCAAAGTGCCCAGGCAGTCAGAGAGCCCTGGACAGGAGTCATCACAGTCTCTACTTCTGTTCTCGGAATCTGTTGGTTTGGAGAGAGGGGGCCAGCCAAGCAGCATTCCAGAATGTGAAGAAGAGGGAGTATGCAGTGATGCGCAACTTCTTTGTCCCTCTGAATCTGAAGAGGCGGGTGGGCCAGTGCCTATGGTTAGCACACCTCAGTACACATCAGATGATGACGAGACTCAGTTACCACTTTCTGGTGCGTACGGTGCTGGCGAGACAACCCAGGAGAAGCAGGTGTTTGAAGAGAGGAGTGTAGATGATGAGGTCCTTGACCCATCATGGCGTGAGGAACAGGAAGGTGGTGGAAGCAGCTCTGAGGAAGAGATTCCCCGAACGGCCAAAACTGGAGGGAGAGGGAGGGGGCAGACTTGGTTGCCTGTAGCCTCCACTTCGGCACCCGTTAGGAGCATTCCACTTTCAAAAGGCAAAATGGGCGCTCCCAAGACTTGCAGTGCGTGGTCCTTTTTTGACACAGTTGCAGATGACATTTGCTTTGTCAAATGCAAGCTGTGTCATCAGAGAGTCAAAAGAGGGAAAAATGTCAGCAACCTCAATACCACTAATATGTGGAAACATGTGCGGACCAAGCACGAGGTGGAGTTACACAGACACACTGAAGACGTAGGCCAACGTACAGCACCACCTACCACCTCTTCAGCTCGTGTTGGGGCCTCTTCCTCAAGCTCACACACAGCTGGTTCGGCACTGTTGTCCGGAGACCCTGTGACATTCCACCCACAGCACCATGTTCCAAGTCATCCTCACACTCCCAGGCCACTCGCCAGCCATCGGTAGCACAGGCATGGGAGAAAAGGCAGCCATACTCGGCAAACCATCCCCGAGCACAGGCTCTGAATGCTGGCATTGCCAAACTACTGGCCCTTGAAATGCTGTCATTCAGGCTGTTGGAGACTGATGCCTTCCGGGACTTCATGGCATTGGCAGTCCCACAATACACCGTGCCCAGCCGCTTTTATTTCAACAGGCGAGCCGTCCCTGCCCTGCAGAAACATGTGGAGGCAAACTTAAAACATGCGCTACTAAACGCCGTCAGTAGCAAGGTCCGCCTGACCACTGATGCGTGGACCAGTAACCATGGACAGGGACAATACCATTCCCTCACTGCCCATTGGGTCAATGTTGTGGAGCCGGGTACAGACCTGGAGAGTGGCGCTCTACGTGTTCTGCCAACTCCACGGATTGCAGGAATCCAGTCTGTACATATTGACTCCTCCTCCTACTCAAGATCCTCTGAAACAGCGCAGCAGGAGCCTGTTACGACCGATATGAGCACAGCCGTGGCCAAACGTCAACAGGCCGTACTGAAATTAATTTCTTTGGGGAATCGAAGCCACACAGCGCAGGAGCTCTGGAATGCCATCAAGCAGGAGAGCAATGTGTGGTTTGTGCCAGCGAATCTCCAGCCAGGCTTGGTAGTGTGTGACAATGGCCGAAACCTGGTGGCAGCTCTTGGCCTAGGCAACCTCACTCACATCCCATGTCTGGCACATGTGCTGAACTTGGTCGTGCAGAGCTTTCTGAGGGACTATCTGGATCTTGATGCACTGCTGCACAAGGTCCGCATAGAGGGCGCTCACTTGCGTCGTTCCAGCACAGCAAGATCACGCCTTGCTGCTCTGCAGCGCCGATTACGCCTTCCGGAACATCACATCATATGTGACCTACCCACCAGGTGGAATTCAACGTTACATATGTTGGAGCGGTTGTGTGAGCAGCAGGCAGCAGTCATGGAGTACCAGCTGCATCAGGCGCAAACAAGTCGCAATGTGCGCCGTTCACACTTCAGCACCACTGAGTGGGCCTCTATGAAGGACATCTGCCTCGTTTTGCGTGCCTTCGATGATTCCACGCGGATGGCGAGTGCAGTTGATGCACTAGTCAGCATGACTGTCCCCCTTATCTGCCTGCTTCAAAAAACACTGCAAGCACTAAGGGATGAGGTTTTGGAAGAGGTGGAGGATGAGGATTCCCAAATGTCATCTGCTTCTGGACAGTCTGCGCTACGTGCTTCCTCACAAAGGCCTAGGCAGGGGACACTTTGTGAGGAGGATGAGGAGGAGTCGATGGAGGGCGATCAGGATGGGCCCGATGAAAAGCACGAACCAATCTTTCGGCATGAATATCGGATGCAGAGACCCAAGAATTATCCTCCTGGCCATAACCCTTCCACAGACAGCTGTTTCGGGGTATTGCCCCTCATCAGTGTGGAGTAGGAAACTGGCTAGTAGGAGCAATGCCTAGTAAAAAGACTGCGAAAATGAGGATGAGTGACCTCATGGAGATCAACATCCGACACTGCGGAGACACCATCACATGTTTCTCAACGCAGTGATTCTAGAGCAATGCCCCCATCCCTTATGGGAAATATGCAAAAACATGTAAATCAACAGCTACGGAGACACCATCACATGCTTCTCAACGCAAGCAATGACTAGCCAGGTCTTTCAACAGGTCTTTCAACAGCTGTCTGTGGATGGATACCATGTTTTGGCATAGGTGGTTTCCTTCATTGGAGACTGCCCTTCCCGTGGTTGTTCCTTCCCGGTGAAAGACCTGGCTAGTCATTGCTTGCATTGAGAAACATGTGATGGTGTCTCCGCGGCTGTTGATTTACATGTTTTTGCATATTTCCCATAAGGGATGGGGGCATTGCTCTAGAATCACTGCGTTGAGAAACATGTGATGGTGTCTCCGCAGTGTCGGATGTTGATCTCCATGAGGTCACTCATCCTCATTTTCGCAGTCTTTTTACTAGGCATTGCTCCTACTAGCCAGTTTCCTACTCCACACTGATGAGGGGCAATACCCCGAAACAGCTGTCTGTGGATGGATACCATGTTTTGGCATAGATGGTTTCCTTCATTGGAGACTGCCCTTCCTGTGGTTGTTCCTTCCCAGTGAAAGACCTGGCTAGTCATTGCTTGCGTTGAGAAACATGTGATGGTGTCTCCGCGGCTGTTGATTTACATGTTTTTGCATATTTCCCATAAGGGATGGGGGCATTGCTCTAGTATCACTGCGTTGAGAAACATGTGATGGTGTCTCCGCAGTGTCGGATGTTGATCTCCATGAGGTCACTCATCCTCATTTTCACAATATTCTCAGGAATCCCATGCAAGCGAACCACCTGTTGCAAAAACAAGGGCACCAACTCTGAGTAAGATAGCAACTTAGGGAGTGGTACAAGATGGACCATCTTAGAGAATCTATCACAAATCACCCAAATAACAGTCATTGTGTGAGAGACAGGCATATCAGAAATAAAATCCATTGAAATATGAGTCCTTGGCCTCCTGGTCACCGGCAAAGGCATCAACAACCCACTAGAGCGAGAACAAGGTTTAGACCAGGAGCAAGTCCCACAGGACTGCACAAAATTCCTGACATCACGACACAAGGTGGGCCACCAAAAAGACCAACTCACCAAATCTCTAGTACCATAAATACCTGGATGACCAGCCAATGCAGAGCAATGAACTTCAGACATTACTCTCTTCCTCCACCGGTCAGGAACATACAATTTTCCAATGGGACAACGCTCAGGTTTGTCCTCCTGAAACTCTTCCAGAGCACGTCTCAAATCGGGCGAGATGGCAGAAATAACTACCCCCTCACCTAAGATGGTAGCAGGCTTGGTCACAATAGGAGAATCTGCAAAGAAACTCCTAGAGAGGGCGTCTGCCTTGACATTCTTAGTGCACAGAAGAAAAGAGACCACAAAATCAAAACGTGTGAAAAACAAGGCCCACCTAGCCTGTCTAGGATTCAAGCGTTTGGCCGACTCAAGGTAAATCAAATTCTTGTGGTCAGTAAGGACCACGACATGATGTTTAGCTCCCTCCAACCAATGTCTCCACTCCTCAAATTCAAATTTCATGGCTAACAGTTCCCGATTCCTCACATCATAGTTGCGTTCGGATGGGGAGAACTTTCGGGAAAAGAAAGCACAGGGATTCATTTTAGATGTTACCGGATCTTTTTGGGACAAAACAGCTCCTGCACAATTTCAGAAGTGACCACCTCTACCGGAAACGGGAGTGAGACATCAGGTTGCCGCAAAACCGGAGCAGAAGTGAACCTCCGCTTCAGCTCCTGAAAGGAAGACACAGCCTCTGGAGACCAATTCAGCACATCAGCACCCTTCTTAGTCAAATCAGTCAATGGTTTGGCAATACCAGAAAAATTAGCTATAAATTTACGATAAAAATTAGCAAAACCCAAGAACTTCTGGAGGGCCTTCAAAGAAGTGGGCTGAACCCAATCGTAAATGGCCTGTACCTTGGCCGGGTCCATTTCAATAGTTGACGGAGACAAAATAAATCCCAAAAATGAAATCCACTGTACACCAAAAAGGCATTTCAATCCCTTAACATACAGGGAATTCTCCCTCAAAATCCAGAACACAGTCCGAACATGTTCCACATGAGAGTCCCAATCCTTGGAAAAGATCAAAATATCATCCAGATAGATGATCAAAAATGTATCCACAAAGTCCCAGAAAATGTCATTCATGAAGCACTGGAAGACAGAAGGGGCATTAGTGAGCCCAAAAGGCATCACCAGGTACTCAAAATGTCCCTCCGGAGTATTAAACGCCATCTTCCATTCATCCCCATGCTTAATGCGAATAAGATTATACGCCCCCTGAGGTCAAGCTTGGTAAACCAGCAAGCACCTTTAACTCTGGAGAATAGATCAGAAATCAGGGGTAACGGATACTGATATTTAACAGTAATTTTGTTGAGGGAACTATAGTCAATACAAGGCCTTAATTAACCATCTTTCTTGGCCACGAAAAAAAAAACAGCACCCAAGGGTGAAGAGGATGGTCTAATATGACCCTTCGCCAACGACTCCTTAATATAAGATCGCATAGCCTCGTGCTCGGGTACAGATAAATTGAAAAGTCGACCCTTGGGAAATTTACACCCAGGGCTCAACTCAATTGCACAGTCATAACTCCTATGAGGAGGCAAAGATGCAGACTTATTCTCACTAAATACATCATAAAAATCAGCCAAATAGTCAGGAACATCATGCGACTGGGGAGAGGTGGAGAAAACAGGAGCGTCACCGATAGCACACCGACAACCCCAACTAACTCACCACAGACACAGATTTCCAATTCAAAACTGGATTATGGATTTGCAATCAGGGAAATCCCAGAACAATGGTATCATGCAAATTATGCAACACCAAAAATCTGCAATTTTCTTGATGGTCTGGGGCATCCCGCATTATCACCTGGGTCCAAAACTGAGGTTTATTCTTTGCAAAAGGAGTAGCATCAATATCCCTCAAAGGGATATGCATCCACAGAGGTGTCATAGGAAACCCACAATGTTTAGCAAAATCCAAGTCCATCAGGTTCAGAGCCGCTCCCGAATCCACAAAAGCCTTAGCGGAAAATGTGGACAGGCAGCAGATCAGAGTAATTGTCAAAAGAAACTTAGGTTGAACACCACCCACAGCAAATGTGTGTGCAAAACGTTTTTCTCGTTTAGGGCAGACAGAAATCATATGAGAGGCATCTCCACAGAAAAACACAGCCCATCACGCCCTCTGAACTCCCGACGTTGCACCCTAGACAAAACTCTATCACATTGCATAGGTTCAGACATTTGTTCAACAGGTGGCAACTAGAGTTGAGCGAAACGGGTCGAACAATTTCAAAAGTCGCCGACTTTTGGCAAAGTCGGGTTTCATGAAACGAAACCCGACCCTAGGATGAGGTCGGCCACGAGGTCGGCGACTTACGCGCCAAAGTCGCGTTTCAAAAGTTTTTTTAGCGCTCTTTTTCAGCCAATCAGGATCCACGGACACTGTGGGCAACGTGATGACATAGGCAGGGGTCGCCACCATCTTTCAGAAGGGCATGCAAGTGATTGGCTTGCTTTGGTGGGCGTCACAGGGGTTATAAAAGGGCGTGCACACCGACCGCCATCTTACTTCTGCCGATCTTAGCATAGGGAGAGGTTGCTGATTCTGTAGGGAGAGCGTTAGGCAGGGAAGAAGACAAAAAAACTGCTTCTGCTGCTAGCGATTTTGCCTATGCAACACACCAGTCACTGTGTGTGCAGTGCAAGGGGAGGCTATATTGTGGTGGATCAGCGGTGTTGGTTGTTAGGCTGCCTTCTAAGGCTTCCTGACAGCTGCATTGCTGTTTCCCCACTGCTCTGCACACTGCTTTTTTAAAAGCAATCCCAATTTTTTTTTGTCCTGCTAAGGTACTGAGCGTGCATTTATTCACACCATACAGCGGTGTACGCTCCTCACACAGTACCGTGTAACGGCTGTTATCACAGCCACAGTGAAGCTATCTGTGTGTCACTGTGGAGGACTTGTTCCGTTCTTACAGACCTACACTCTAGGGAGATTCCTATTCTGCCCAATTCTACAATTCACTTTTTTCACACCAGTGCCATCGAGCCTGTGACATAGCGCTCTGATATTCAGTGGGCCTCACACAATCCAAAAGTGTCCAGTGTCCACAAGTGTCTGCAGAAATTCAAAATCTCCCTTATCCTGTAGTCACTTTTTTCACACCTGCTGCATCGAGCCTGTGACATAGCGCTGTGATATTCATTGGGCCTCACACAATCCAAGTGTCCAGTGTCTGCAGAAATTCAAAATCTCCCTTATCCTGTAGTCACTTTTTTCACACCTGCTGCATCGAGCCTGTGACATAGCGCTCTGATATTCATTGGGCCTCACACAATCCAAAAGTGTTCAGTGTCTGCAGAAATTCAAAATCTCCCTTATCCTGTAGTCACTTTTTTCACACCTGCTGCATCGAGCCTGTGACATAGCGCTCTGATATTCATTGGGCCTCACACAATCCAAAAGTGTCCAGTGTCCACAAGTGTCTGCAGAAATTCAAAATCTCCCTTATCCTGTAGTCACTTTTTTCACACCTGTGCCATCGAGCCTGTGACATAGCGCTGTGATATTCAGTGGGCCTCACACAATCCAAGTGTCCAGTGTCCACAAGTGTCTGCAGAAATTCAAAATCTCCCTTATCCTGTAGTCACTTTTTTCACACCTGTGCCATCGAACCTGTGACATAGCACTGTGATCTGTGATATTCAGTGGGCCTCACACAATCCAAGTGTCCAGTGTCCACAAGTGTCTGCAGAAATTCAAAATCTCACAGAAATTCAAAATCTCCCTTATCCTGTAGTCACTTTTTTCACACCTGTGCCATCGAGCCTGTGACATAGCACTGTGATATTCAGTGGGCCTCACACAATCCAAGTGTCCAGTGTCCACAAGTGTCTGCAGAAAATCTAAATCTCCCAGAAATTCAAAATCTCCCTTATCCTGTAGTCACTTTTTTCACACCTGTGCCATCGAGCCTGTGACATAGCGCTCTGATATTCAGTGCGCCTCACACAATCCAAAAGTGTCCAGTGTCCACTAGTGTGTGCAGAAAATCTATATCTCCCCTGTCCTATAGACACCTTGTACCTTGTTTTACATTACTATAAAGTTTGTTGGATTTTGTCTACATTTCTACCAAAAATGAGGAAGGTTGGTGGAAGAGGCCGTGGAATTGGGCGGGGGTTGGCAGCTGGTAATGATGGTGTTGGTGGTGGATCTGATGGTAGTGGCAAAAGCAAAATAGGACCGAATGCAGGAGGTGTTGAGCCTGCGTCATCTTCTGGCTCCATAAGGCTTCGAAGGCTTAGTTTTCTAGGAGTTGGCAAACCGCTTTTAACGCCAGAGCATCAGGAAAAAGTTTTGTCTTACATTGCTGACTCAGCCTCCAGCTCTATCGCCTCCTCTTCTGAAGTTGTAAAAAGTAAAAGCACTGAGTCGTCATTGGAGGCTCATGTTCATGAACCACACCTTTCCTTCTGTCCTTCACCACAACCAAGATTGAAGGATGATGCAGGCCATACTACTGATTACTCCATGGAGCTGTTTTCACATACCATGCCTGGATTATCAAGTGAAATGGTGAATTACACAAGCCAAGATGAATCTGACATGGAGTGCACTGATGCACAGCCGCTGATAGATGATTCTGCTGGTACATTCACTCAGAGCACTACATTGTCCTCGCAGTGTACAGAGCCTGATTCTGACTCTGATGAGACTCAGGTGCCCCTTCCCGCACACTATACCACCATACACGGTGACACAGAGGAAGGTGCACATGACATTGAAGAGGAGGTGATGGATGACCCAGTTGTTGACCCAGATTGGCATCCATTGGGGGAAGAGGGTGCTGCTTCCAATAGCTCAGATGATGAGCATCCACAGCAGACATCAACATCGCAACAGCTGTTATCTGGCAGGCCCAGAGCACTCCAAAGACAGGTTCCAAAAATCAAAAGAGTTGCTGGACAGCTTGTCCAGAGGGTCAAAACATCACAGCGTGCTAGGCCGCAAAATGTCTGCCAAAGTAGGAAGAGTGCAGTGTGGCACTTTTTTGAACAAAATCCTCATGATCAGGCCAAGGTTATCTGTAAGAAGTGTGCAAAGACCTTTAGCCGAGGGAAAAATCTGAAAAATTTGAATACCAGTTGCATGCTTAGACATTTAACCAGCATGCACTTGCAAGCGTGGACACAACACCAAACCTCAAGTGCCACATGTGCAACTGATCACAAAGAAGGTAGTCAGCAATGCTACATTGTTTCCCCCACTGTAAGCCCACCGGTTAGCACAGCAGCAAATGTTGAGGTGTCGTTGCAAGGCCACAGCAGTCAGGGAATCCCACTGTTATATCAACGAAATACTGAATCTAGGCCATCAGAAAGAACACCAACTCCATCACCATCATCAACCCTCTCTCAGTCCGCCCTGTCCACCGCTACTTCTACCATATGCAGCTCTCAAGTCCAGCTCACCCTCCCAGACACTATGAGTAGGTCAAGAAAGTAGTCAGTCTCTCATCCGCGTACACTGGGTTTGAACGCCCACATTGCCAAACTAATCTCGTTAGAGATGATGCCCTATCGGTTGGTGGAAAGCGCAGCTTTCCGCGAACTCATGGCCTATGCAGTACCACGCTATGACCTACCCAGTCGCCACTTCTTCTCTCGCAAAGCCATCCCAGCCCTCCACCATCATGTGAAAGACCGCATTGTCCATGCACTCAAGCAGTCAGTGAGTGGAAAGGTGCACCTCACAACTGATGCATGGCCCAGTCGGCATGGCCAGGGCCATTACATGTCCATCACTGCGCACTGGGTTAATGTGGTGGATGCAGGGTCCACAGGGGACAGCGGTGGTGGGACAGTGCTGCCTAGCCCACGGTATAGGAAACAGTTGGCTGTAGGCGTTCCACCCTCCTCCTTCTCCTCCTCCTCCAGAAGCAAAAGCTCGTCCACAGAGCGCAGTCGTACGAGCACTCCATCTGCAGATGCCACTGTTGCACACGAGGTGTCCCCCTATCGAGCAGCTAGTGGAAAGCGTCAGCAGGCTGTGTTGCAGATGATGTGTTTCGGCGACAGACACACCGCCGAGGTGCTGGCCGAGTACTTGAAGCGACAAACAAAAAAAAACCGCACGCCGAATTTGGGCTCATCTTTCATCGTTTTTAAGAAATCTCAAGATGGAAGAGGCCAGGAGCCATTTGGTGAGCTGCATTTCTTGCTACATGTTCACAGACTTACCAGTGGAAAAGCCAAACTTCACATGCCACAAATGCAAGCTTGTGTCCCTGTTGGAGGAAAAGTTGCAAAATCTCGAAGAGAGGTTAGCTACGTTGAAGATCATTAAGGAAGGTGAAGAGTTCTTGGACAGAGCAGAATTATCTCTTCATGTTACAGAAAGAGAAGAAATTCGAAGTGCACCTGAAGAAACAGAGGAATGGAGACATGTGACCCAGAGAAGCAGGAGGATCAGGAGGCAGTCAGCACCCATACTGCTCAGAAACCAGTACCAGGCTCTCACGCAGGAAAACAATGAAGAAATACATCAGGATAAGACTTTGCCAACAAGCAGCAACCTTGTACGCCTTCAGAGTCCTCCTGGATGGAGAAAGAAAAATGTTGTGAAGAAGAAACGGAGAGTGGTGGTCATGGGGGATTCCCTGTTGAGAGGAACTGAGGCCGCTATCTGCAGACCGGATATAACTTCAAGAGAAATGTGTTGTCTTCCAGGTGCAAAAATTAAAGATGTGTCTGACAGGATATCAGGACTCTTCAGACCTACAGATGACTACCCATTCCTGCTACTACATGTGGGGACAAATGACACTGCAAGAAACGACCTGGAAACCATCTGCAGAGACTTTGAGGACTTAGGCAAGAAAGTGAAAGAACTGGGAGCGCAGGTGGTCTTCTCTTCCATCCTCCCAGTGGATGGCCATGGAACAAGGAGGTGGAATAAGATTCTGCAGGTGAACAACTGGCTACGTCGATGGTGCCGTCAGCAACGATTTGGATTTCTGGATCACGGAGTGAACTACTTATACGATGGACTACTTGCTAGAGATGGGGTGCACCTTACGAAGACTGGTAAGCATGTATTTGGAAGTCGCCTTGCTACACTTGTAAGGAGAGCTTTAAACTAGAACAACATGGGAAGGGAAGCAAAAGACCAGAAAAAGCCATACACCTGACAAATGCTATTGAGAACTCTGCTATTAGAAGTGGAAAGGAAGAACAAAGACAAAAGAATCTAATTAATAAAAATATTGGAGAAAGAGAAACCAATCACAAACTAAAATGTTTCTATACTAATGCACAAAGCATGGGCAACAAACAAGGAGAATTGGAACTACTAACACAGGAAAAGAAATATGATGTCATTGGAATCACTGAAACTTGGTGGGACAATACACATGATTGGAATACAAGACTAGAAGGATACAACTTATTTGCAAGAAACAGACTTGATAAACGAGGAGGGGGTGTCGCATTGTATGTTAGAAACGCGTATATCTGCACAGAGATTGAAGCTTCAGAGACTGGGAGTTCTGTGGAAACTGTTTGGGTAAGAATACAAGGACAGAACAATGGAAAGGACACCATTGTAGGCATTTACTACAGGCCGCCTGTGCAAGCTGACGCTATGGATGAACTCTTTATGCATCAAATGGCCAAGTTCTCCAAAAAATATGACATAGTTGTCATGGGAGATTTCAACTATCCAGACATTTGTTGGGAATCTCTCTCAGGCAAAACTAACAGGTCAAGGAAATTCTTATCCTCTCTTGCTGACAACTTTATCTTCCAAAAGGTAAGGGAGAAAACAAGGGGAACTGCTACCTTGGATCTAATCCTTATAAACAGGGAGGAAATGGTTGAGGAGGTAAAAGTGGCTGGGACCCTAGGAGGTAGCGACCATGCTATTTTAGAATTTTGGATAACTAGAGGCGGAAGACCTGTGAAGACTCAGACGTCAAGGTTAGATTTCAGAAAGGCAGATTTTAAGGGATTCAGAAAGAGAATTGGAGGGATCCAATGGCTGGATATCCTTAAAGACAAAAATGTCCAGGAAGGATGGGAAATCTTGAAAAATGAAATTCTCAAAGCACAGTTGTTAACATTTCTGAAAAGAGGGAAGAATAGGAAGCAGTTAAGGAAACCAGGATGGATGAACACAGAACTTAAGCACATGCTAAAAAGGAAGAAAAAAATGTTTATAAAATGGAAAGAGGGAGGCATATCTAAAGAAGAATATAATGCTGTCTGCAGAACCTGCAGGGCAAAAATCAGATTATCTAAAGCTGAAAATGAATTGAGGCTTGCAAGAGATGTCAAAAGCAATAATAAAGGATTTTGGGGATATGTCAAAAGTAAAAGAAAAGTCAAAGATGCTATAGGATTTTTACAGGATGAAAATGATGAAATGGTAAGACAGGATGTTGAGAAGGCTGAACTTTTAAATTCCTATTTTGCATCTGTTTTCTCTCAGAAAGGAAATGTAACATCAACTGTTATTCACTGTCCTATTAAGGGAATAGAAGAATCCAGGATATCTATAAACAGAAAGATAGTGAGGAAACACTTAGCTAGCCTAAATGAATTCAAGTCTCCAGGTCCAGATGAATTACACCCCAGAGTACTGAAGGAGATAGCAGAAGAAATTTTTGAACCCCTCTCTATAATCTTTGAAAATTCTTGGAGAACAGGAGAAGTGCCAGAAGACTGGAGAAGAGCAAATGTTGTTCCTATCTTCAAAAAGGGGAAGAAGGTGGACCCAGGTAACTATAGGCCGGTGAGTCTGACTTCTATACCAGGAAAGATCTTTGAACAAATTATTAAACAACATGTATGTCAATACCTGGATAAGAATGAAGTGATTAAACAGAGTCAGCATGGGTTTGTAACTAATAAGTCATGTCAGACTAACTTAATTTCCTTCTATGACGGTATCACTGATTGGGTGGATCAAGGAAATGCTGTAGATATAGTATATCTTGACTTCAGCAAAGCATTTGACAAAGTCTCTCATACAATCCTTATTGAAAAAATGATTAAGTATGGAATGGACAAGGCAACTGTTAGGTGGATTCATAACTGGCTTAGTGATCGGACCCAAAGAGTGGTCGTAAATGGCTGCGCATCCAGTTGGAAGAATGTCTCAAGTGGGGTACCACAGGGCTCTGTCCTGGGCCCTGTATTGTTCAACATCTTTATCAATGATTTAGATGAAGGAATTGAGGGTAAACTGATTAAATTTGCTGATGACACAAAGCTAGGAGGGATAGCTAATACTAGAGAAGAGAGAGAGAGGATTCAAAAAGATTTAAATAAACTGGAGAAGTGGGCAGCAACTAACAGAATGGTTTTTAACAGGGAGAAATGCAAAGTACTACATCTGGGCAATAAAAATGGAAAAAGCATATATAGAATGGGAGGAATAGGGCTAAGTGACAGCACATGTGAAAAAGACTTGGGTATTCTAATAGATCACAGACTGAATATGAGTCAACAGTGTGATGCAGCAGCAAAAAAGGCAAATGCAATTCTAGGATGTATTAACAGAAGCATACAGTCTAGATCACGTGAAGTCATTATTTCCCTCTACTCCTCTTTGGTCAGACCTCATCTGGAATATTGTGTCCAGTTTTGGGCACCACATTTTAAAAAAGACATCAACAAACTGGAGCAAGTTCAGAAAAGAGCGACCAGAATGGTGACCGGTCTGCAAACCCTGTCTTATGAGGAAAGGTTGCAGGATTTGGGAATGTTTAGTTTGCAAAAGAGAAGACTGAGAGGAGACTTAATAGCTGTCTACAAATATCTAAAGGGCTGTCACATTGTAGAAGGATCAACTTTATTCTCATTTGCACAAGGAAAGACTAGAAGCAATGGGATGAAACTGAATGTGAGGAGACACAGATTAGATATTAGAAAAAACTTTTTGACAGTTAGAGTGATCAATGAGTGGAACAGGCTGCCACGAGAAGTGGTGAGTTCTCCTTCAATGGAAGTCTTCAAACAGAGGCTGGACAGACATCTGACTGGGATGATTTAGCGAATCCTGCTTTGAGCAGGGGGTTGGACCAGATGGCCCAGGAGGTCCCTTCCAACTCTACGATTCTATGATTCTATGGCTGGGCAGTGTACATCTTGAGGCAGGCAAGGTAGTTAGTGATAACGGCCGTAATTTTGTGACAGCCATAGCCCTTTCAAAACTCAGCCACATACCTTGCTTGGCTCACACCTTGAACCTGGTGGTGCAGTGCTTCCTCAAAAATTATCCGGAGTTAACAGCCCTGCTCCAGAAGGTGCGAAGACTGTGCGCGCACATCCGCCGGTCGCCTGTACACTCCATTCGTCTGCAGAAGCTGCAGCGATTGCTCCACCTTCCCAACCACCGCCTCATTATCGACATTGCAACAAGGTGGAACTCCACCCTGCACATGGTGGAGCGGCTGTGCGAGCAGAGGCAGGCCATAATGCATTTGTGGGAGGATACACGGCCAGGCACTTTGAGAGCAGACATGGAGTTGACAGGTGTGCAGTGGTCGAAGCTGAAAGACCTCTGTAAAGTCCTTCAGTGTTTTGAGGAATGCACACGGCTGGTAAGCGCAGACGACGCCATCCTAAGCATGAGCATCCCACTTATGCGTCTGCTCATGCAAACTTTGACGCACCTTAAGGAGCAGGCGTCTGCAGCCAATGTTGACGAGGAGGAAGAGGTGGAGGGAATCCTTGATGACATTCAGCCATTGTCTGTTCAGGGACCTCTCCTGGACAAGTTGGAGGAAGAAGAGGAGGAGGAGGATGATGATGGGGATGATTACTTAGGGGAGGAGGATCCATCTCGTGGGGCAAGTGAAAATGTTGGCGTGGCAAGGTCTGGTACAGGGTTTGTGCGTGACTGGAGGGATGTGGATTTGCCAGAAAGTGCTCCTCCAACCAGCACTCGCAGTGCATCATTGACACCGGGAACATTGGCCCACATGTCAGATTATGTCTTGCGGATCCTAAAAAGGGACCCCCACATTGCCAAAATGATGAACGATGACGACAACTGGTTGGCCAGCATCCTGGATCCACGCTATAAAGGCAAATTACAAAACATCATGCCACAGGAGAACCTTGACCTAATATTGGCTAATAAACAAGCAACTCTGGTAAATCGGTTGCTTGAGGCGATGGAAAGTGACAGGAGACAGCAGTTGTCAACTATGGTTACAAACTACTTTTCCTCCCATATCGATGTTCTCCCACACAGGTCATTCCCCTTTGACTATTGGGCTGCTAAACTGGACACCTGGCCTGAATTGGCAAATATGCCTTACAGGAGCTCGCTTGCCCAGCTGCAAGTGTGCTATCGGAAAGAGTCTTCAGTGCAGCTGGATCAATCCTGACAGAAAAAAGGACCCGTCTGTCAACCCAAAATGTGGATGATCTAACCTTCATTAAAATGAACCATGCATGGGTTTCCAAGGATTTTGTCCCACCTTCCCCTATTGACACATAGGGTGACAGAAAAATGGCTTGCTTTGGTCCACCTCTTCCTGGGACTTGACCTATTCCGCCTTTTGCATCAGCTGAATGTCCAACATCAGCATATGCCACTTTCTAAAACTCCCCAACTGTGCTGCCTCCCCCCCCATGGCCGGGGTCACCACCTAGCGCACGACACCGTGCGAGTGCCGTTGCCCTGGACAGGTGGGTAGGCCAACTCTTGGGCGCGGGCACTGGCACAGGGTCCCTCATAGTGCAATCAAATGTCTCTGACGGTGGTGGTGCACACCCGCCGTCAGACACACCTCCGTACTATGAGGGGCCCAGTGCCAGTACCGACGCCCACGAGTGGGCCCCCTTGCTTGGGCAGGGCCCCAGCATTTGCAATCTTTACCTCTCCCTGCTCCTCCGCTGTGTAGTCTGGGCCGTCAAATCCATACTGTGCCTGACACCGTCTGAGCCTGCCTCCTGGTGTATTGACATATATTTTGAATGTGTACGCTATCCATACATGTTATCCGGGGATACGGTACCCTTTCTCACCTTTGTGCAATCACGTGCAAGCCATACTGGGCCTAACACCGTCTGAGCCTGCCTCCTGATGTATAGACATATCTTTTGAATGTGTACGCTATCCATAAATGTTATCCGGGGATACGGTACCCTTTCTCACCTTTGTGCAATCACTTGCAAGCCATACTGGGCCTTACACCGTCTGAGCCTGCCTCCTGATGTATAGACATATCTTTTGAATGTGTACGCTATCCATACATGTTATCCGGGGATACGGTACCCTTTCTCACCTTTGTGCAATCACTTGCAAGCCATACTGGGCCTTACACCATCTGAGCCTGCCTCCTGATGTATAGACATATATTTTGAATGTGTACGCTATCCATACATGTTATCCGGGGATACGGTACCCTTTCTCACCTTTGTGCAATCACGTGCAAGCCATACTGGGCCTAACACCGTCTGAGCCTGCCTCCTGATGTATAGACATATCTTTTGAATGTGTACGCTATCCATACATGTTATCCGGGGATACGGTACCCTTTCTCACCTTTGTGCAATCACTTGCAAGCCATACTGGGCCTTACACCGTCTGAGCCTGCCTCCTGATGTATAGACATATCTTTTGAATGTGTACGCTATCCATACATGTTATCCGGGGATACGGTACCCTTTCTCACCTTTGTGCAATCACTTGCAAACCATACTGGGCCTAACACCGTCTGAGCCTGCCTCCTGATGTATAGACATATCTTTTGAATGTGTACGCTATCCATACATGTTATCCGGGGATACGGTACCCTTTCTCACCTTTGTGCAATCACGTGTAACCCATACTGGGCGTGAGAACGGCTGGCGAGCTGTTAAGCAAGCTACAGCACCTGTGGTTTGCACACGTAAGTTTTTCATTTTTTTCAGGAATGACAGTTAGGCCTAATTCCGGAACTGCGGTTGACCTGCACTTACTGGGAAATCATCGTTCGCGAGTAATTACTGTAATCAATGATCCCCATCACTAACGTTGTTCAGCGGGTTATCTGCACCTGTAAGCGACAAACGCTGGCCTTTTCAGTGTAGCGCACATGCAGCCACGGACATGTAAGGGCATGACACACCAGTTATTGGCCAATCTCATGTGCCAGAGCCTCACATGTCCCTGTAGTAAGCCAGACTCGGACCGCGGGGCATGACGGAGTCTCGTTCGTTAACGGAATTAAGCTTGCAATGTGTGCATCTGTTCTGTAGCTGGCATGGTTGAGGTTGCCCGTGTTGAGTCAAATTACGCCGTAGGCTCCACTCCTGGTGGTGCCCTTCTGGACATTCCTTTAAGGTTCAGCTTTGCAACCATACTGCCCACGTAAAACAAACACTTTGCCTTCATGAACGCTGTTTGGAGGGTCATGACTCGTGGGAATAACGCCGCCCAATCAGTTAACCTGCTAGAGAGATCCTTCGTTGCTCCCAAACATGACATCACACTCCCTAGGAGGAAGGTAATGCCACTGTGGCGACCGTACTCCTGGGGGCGACACAAGTGCACTGATGCCCAGCCACTGCTCGATGAATCTGCTGGTACATTGACCCAGACCACTACATTCCCCTCGCACGCTACCCGGCCTGAATCTGACCCTGATGAAACTCAGGTTACCCTTCCCATATACAGTTCCATCTTACACGGTGACAAAGAGGAAGCTGCAGATGAAAGTGCAGGTTCGGCCCACCCGCCATCAGACACACCACCGTACTATCAGGGGCCCTGTGCCAGTGCCATCGCCAACGAGTGGGCCCCCCCTGCTTGCTCAGGATCACAGCACTTGCAAGGTTGAAATACTGTGCAGTGAGATGGAAGATGGGGACGACGAGGAGTCCAGACTAGTACAGGGATTCCCTAGCGAGGAGACTTATTTGATTGTTTTCAATGTTGGGACAGCAATTTTTGGGGAGCACTATACTCTGGAGAATGATAGATGGGGCCCACCATACACTGGAACATTCCAAAGGTGGACATCAGACACTGGAGCAGCATTTACAGGGCCCATTATACACTAGAGCATTAGAAATGGGGCCCATTATGTTTGGAGCATTATTTGGGCCCATAAGACAGTGGAGCTTCATCCATGGGGACCAACATATACTGTAGCATTATGTGGAGCTCATCATATACTGTTTCAAACATTATATGGGACCAATGATTCTGTATGGAGAAATAGATGGGCCTCGTCATGAGATGTAAAAAGTGAAGTATTTTTCATTGTACTATACCGCTATTTCTCTGCCGTATCGGAGCATGATGAGTTGTGGTATTATGTGTTAAAGGGGCGCTCTTTCGCCCAGGGCACATGAAAACCTGGAGCCAGCCCTACCCCCCCACAACTTTAGCCAAATAACCCCCATTTTTCAGTGCGTAACTTGTATTATGAAGTTAATTAAGGTTGACCAGCTTAAGTAAGAATTGATGCTTTTGGCATTCAAATGAGAACTGTAGGTGTGTTTCCTGTCCTCCTCTCACTGCCGACTTTTATTCCCCATTGACTTACATTGGGTTTCGCGTTTCGGGACGACCCCGACTTTTCCCTATAATCGGCCGATCTTGCTCGACCCGACTTTTGGAAAAGTCGGGTTTCACGAAACGAAACTCGACCATAAAAAACCAAAAGTCGCTCAACTCTAGTGGCAACATTTCTCGTGTACTTTTACTTTCACGTAAACGACGATCAACCTGAATGGCTAATGACATAGAATCGTCAAGACCAGAGGGAACAGGAAATCCCACCATAGTATCTCTTACGGTTTCTGAAAAACCCTTCCGAAAGATAGCTGCCAAGGCATCATCATTCCAGGTAGTAAGGACCGCCCACTTTTGGAATTTTTGACAGGATAACTCTGCAGAATCCTGACCCTGGCTTAATGCCAACAGGGCTTTCTCAGCTTGATCAATAGCATTAGGTTCATCATACAACAACCCCAAGGCTTGAAAAAATGCATCCACATTAGTTATAATAGGATCATCAGGTGTCAAAGAAAACGCCCAATCCTGGGGACCGCCGTGCAGCAAAGAGATGACAATTTTAACCTGCTGCGCAGAGCTCCCCGATGAGCTAGGCTTCAAGTCAAGAAATAATTTACAATTATTCTTAAAATTCAAAAATTTAGACCGATCCCCAAAAAACACATCAGGAGTAGGAATCTTTGGTTTAGCAGCATGTGAATGAGCAAGATAGGCGGAAATTCCCCGCACTTCAGCAGCGAGCTGCTCCACACGATCAGACAATTGCTTAATCTCCATTAAGAAAATTCCTCTTACGGCCCCAGAGAAAAAGAGGAAAAAATATACATAAAAAAAATACTGACACTTTTTTTTTTTTTTTTTTTACAATTCTTTCCTGCTATTGAGTACCCTAGAATCTGCGGTATGGCTGGTGATTCTGTTATGAATGAGTCACCGGAGGAGGAAAAAACAAAAATACAAGCTAAGTCCAGAAAACCGGAGAGGTTGGTAGCTAGCAGGTTGCAGACGCCTGATCCTATTCACAACAACTAACAGTAGCCGTGGGGTGTTCCTACGGTGGTCCTAGACACCTCGTTCACAGCCGGAGAACTAAATAAACCTAAAGAAAGAAAGGGGAAATCTAAACTGCCCCAGAGCAGACCCCAAAGCAATAGACAGCCCCCAACATGTATTGACGGTGAAAACAGATGAAAACACAAACACAGACAGAAAGACAGGCTGAGCAAACGATGGGGCCCTCATTAACTAGATAGGACAGGAAAGAAAAGCAACTGTCTGCAATCACGCAAAAACCCTGCCAAAAATAATGTCCAACACGTCTGATAGAAAAGGCCCTGAAGTCACTAGACTTCAAAATCACTATATCAGCACTCAGGTATATTCTGAAAACAGAGCAAAGAGATCAACTGATTAGAGACAAAAATGGAGTTCAGCCAGTCCCAACCAGGGCTGGCTGAACACAAACCCTAAGTAAACCAGACAAAATCTCATGGAACAATAGCAGAGCAAAAGCTTAGCTTTAGTAGACAGGACTAAACTGGAGGCCAGAGCTCAGAGCAGAGAGGATCACCAGCAACCCAGGAGGCCGTCGGCGGCCTTATATCCACTCAGAGATTCCGGATGTCCAATCACACGCTACCTGTTCAGATCACAGGTTTTTCCCATCCAAATCAATTTCACTACCTCCTTTCACCAGCCGAGGGAGTTCATCGGACATCAAAGGTGAAGGAGAAAATGAGCTTATAACACACCTCATACACAAGTGGCTCCGCTCCGTACACCTCATACACACACAGCTCTGCTACATCTACCCTGTAATCCCCTCCTGACCCCAAACATACTTCGCTTATCCAGCACCATGACAACCAGCACAGAAGAGTCCTGCCGACACCAAGAGGCAAGGATGAGCACACAGGACCTGTGATGAGGTCACAGGAGGGGCGGAGTCAGGGGTCACATGATCAGGGGTCTGGACAAAGGCTTCTGATCATGTGACCCCCTGACTCCTCCCCTCCTGTGACCTCATCACAGGTCCTGTGAACAGAGAAGAGAGCAGGCAAGTGACACTGTGAGTGGCTGCTGGGTCAGGGGGAGGAGGTATCATGCTACACGAGGATGGGGTGCGTGGGGAGGGTGTGGCGGCTTATCTCCCTGCAGTGCGGATAGAAAAATCCCAGGAGGGTTGGAAACTATAACCGCTGTGCCCACAGAGGGCCGGCGGCAGGAACAACAGCCAGGCCAGTGGCCACATCAGCTGGCAAGCGGCCAGATGAGCGGGTGCTGCCGCTCGCGGCTCACATGACAGCAGCCCAGCGGGAAAATGCCCAATTGGGCATATTATCAATCCGGGCCTGGTGGGTTGGTTTAGATTCTGGGATATTTAATTCTTAAGATTTTGGAGATTTGGTTTAAGTGATATTACCCAGGGTGCACTATCCTTGATGATGGTATTTGTGTGATATCCATGTGCCTACATAGTGATTTTTGTGTTTGTGTATTGCTATTTCTATGATAAATTTTGTAAATTTTGCATGTTTGTTATCATGCTGGTGATTAGCTTTAGGTATACTCATGTGTTGGAAGATATACATTAGTTTTTCACTTTTCTATGTTTTCCTCCCTATGTATGTGGTTTTGTCACTATGTGTCGGCATATTGGACATGCACAGTTGCATATGGGCGATCCTATTTGATATTAGAACGGAACATTTGTATATAGATGCCGAAACATGCGCATTTCCCATATTACAACAATTTCTTATGGACCAATAGCATTAGGCCACTCAAGTATGCGTAGATGGTGTGGAGAGGCCCATTGACCAATGAATTTAGGACTCCGGGACATGCGCAGTAATGCTATGGCTGGATTGGCTCTGGAGTACCGGGAGGCGGGATATTGTTCACAGGAGAGTGGAGGATACTATAACAACGGAGATGCCATACATGGATTGGTGGAAAACTTATTTACATGTAGATAACATGGGAATATAATTTTACAATTATATTATGTGTTCTTGTGTATATTGATGATCGGAATCAGCGCTCTTAACGCTAGTAAGATAGTAATCAAATTGGTGCTCAGTTGGACTGTTTTTAAATATTTGATGGGGTTTTGACTCCATGTGTACGTAAAGTTTTTCTATGTTTGTATTGGATTGGTGCTTGTTAATTGGGGGGTGTCTTATGATGAGTCACCGAAGGAGGAAAAAACAAAATACCAGCTAAGTCCAGAAAAATCAGAGAGGTTGACAGCTATCGGATTGCAGACCCCTGAACCTATCCACAACAACTAGCAGTAGCCGTGGGGGGTTCCTACGGTGCCCTAGACCCCTCGATCACAACCGGAGAACTACATAGCCTAAAGACAGAAAGGGGAAAAACTAAACTGCCCCAGAGCAGACCCCAAAGCAATAGGCAGCCCCCAACATATAATGACGGTGAAGCAACATGAAAACACTAACACAGATAGAAAGATAGGTTGAGCAAATGATGGGGCCCAAGCTTACTACTTAGGACAGGATAGGAAAGCTGCTGTCTGCCATCCGCAAAAACCCTATCAAAATGAGCCCACCGACTGATAGGAAAAACAGGCCCTGAAGTCGCTAGGCTTCAAAAGACTATATCAGCACTCAGGTATATTCTGAAGACAGAGCAAAAGATAAACAGATCAGAGACAAAAATGGAATTCAGCTCACCCCCGGCCGGGGATGGCAGAACTCCCAAAAAACAAGGCAAAACAAAAACAAAACTGAAGAGTACAAAGCAAAGCAGAAAAACTTAGCTTTGAGATGCAGGAATCAGACTGGTCTCCAAGCATCCAGCAGGAAAATCACCAGCCAGGAAGAAAGGCGTCGGCAGCCTTATATCCAGTCCTCAATTCCAGCCACCCAGTCATCATCTAGCTGCCCAGGTGTTTGGTAATCAGTCTCACTACCTTCCTTCACTAGAGGAGGGAGTTCATCAGACCTCAATGGTGAAGGGAAAAATGAACTCACAACAGGGGTGGTACTTGCACTGCATAGTTGGGGTTGAAACACTCTTGTACTGTGCTTGAGAAAGATCTTCGGATCGAAAAGTCGCCACAGGAGGTTGAATAAATGTGAATTTTCTTCTTCACCAACGTTTGAGGTGCTGTCTTTCTGGCAATTGTGTCTCATCATCGTCCACCTCTTGTGACACTTTCCCACCATCGCCTTCGTGTAACTGTGGCTGCTCAAATATTTGGGCATCACTACATGCATTCTCCTCTTCCCCTGCTTCTTGAAGCCCAAATCTATAAATGGAAAAGTCAACAGCTCTTCAGAGTGTCCAAATGTGAGATCAGTTGTCTCCTGGCACTCGGCATGGTGGGAGGAAGGAGGATCAGGGTAAGGAATATGCGGTCCAGACTCACGGCAACTGAGACTTGACCGTGTGGAAGACAGAGTGGTGGTGGCAAAGTGACTGGAAGCATTATCCGCTATCCAATCAACAACCTTTTGACACTTTTCTGGGTTCAATAGTGGTGTGCTGCTGTCCCTTAGTAATTGGGACAGGAAGGTCGAGCAAGAAGATGTGGGTGTTTGTTGTGGCACAATTTCAGCTTGCCCACAGCCCCGTCTCGACCACGGCTTCTGCATGCACCATCACCATCACATCCAGTTCGCCATCACGTCACGTGCCACGCGTCATTTTAAATGGAGGACAATATTTTCCATATTCACTACAAACGGCTGAATTTGGAGCGAACATATGTGATCCGTGTGACGGACAAACCACTGTTTGAAATAGCTGACCTGTAGCTATAGCTGACCAGCTATATTTTTCCAAAAAACTGGAGTCAGTAAATTCGATAACATACTGCAACAAAATTTAAAGGGAGGCCAGAAATGGCAGAATTTGTAGCGCACTTTTCATCTCTGATCCGTGTGATGGACAAACCACTGTTTCAAATAGCTGGCCTGTAGGTAACTATTTTTATCAGAAAACCAGCAAAATTGGGTACAGAAACCCACAAATCTCTCACATATATAGAGCACTAGCATAGAGATAGTAATAAAGCATAACTTTTAATGAAAAAGCAAATTTAAAAGCCACCTTTAGGGGAAAAGTGATATAAGTGCCATAATTAAAATCTCACTTTTATCCTGTAGTGTTGTAGACCAAACACAAGAATGTCTAGATAAAGTCAATCACAGACCTCTTTGTCTAATGGTACATACATCTGGTCCCAGCTCCGAATACCATTTAGACTAGATATATAGTTCAAATGTATATCATGCGATATGAATAACAGTAATTAATTAAGGCATTTTTTTCTTTTAAATGACCATTAATGGAAGTGTGACATTTATAGGTACAAAAAAAATCACCTCTGCTTCACAATGGTTAAGGCATAAAATCACAGAAAAATATGGACATTAATACACATAGATAAGTGAGAGCATTGTCCATCTAATTATACAGATGAAAAAATAACAACAATCTCACCCATATGTAGAAAGGGCATCAGCTGTCAGATTTTCATCCCAGTTCAGCGAAAATCCATAGGGAGGAATGGGGTACACTTGCCCTATTAAACCCTGTAAAGGCTGGCGTAACCTAAACCCCAGAACTCCCGCCCTTACAAGTGCAGTCCACATCTGACCCTTACAATAATTAGCCCTATAATTTCCCTGTGCACCAACGCGTTTCATCACTCCGTGACCTATTAGCATGTAATGGGCACACGGCTATTGCAGGAAGAAAAGGGAAGTCACTCCCGGACTTTTCCTATAATTATGATGTATTTTACCGCACCCGGCGTGAGCACCCATATATAGCTTATCATCGATTGGTCAGTAATAAAATCAATTTGAAAATGTCCAGTGAAAATGACTCACCCACCTAAGTTTAGCTGAAAGTATACACCTGTAGTACGATACCACTTTGGAACGCATGTTTCCATGATGGCCATTCTAGTTCCGGCTCACAAGCCGGAAGAGACCTTTGAAACGCATAGTAATACTTTGGAACACATGTTTCCAAGATGGCCACTCTAGTTCCGGTTCAACACAGCAGAAGAGACCTCTAGAACGCATATTTACACTTTAAACACTCTAGTTCTGATTTATCATGAGGGAAGTGAAGAATGCTTCACTTTTACATCAGAGCGTAAATATTATAATATACATAATTATTAAACCTCCAGTCATATCATAAAACAAAAAATGTATAACCAAGTTATTTAAACAGAATGATGAGTCCAATCTATGCAACAAGGTGCAGAATGTATAGAACAGCACATTCATGGGTGGTTATAACTCACAACATGGCCACAAGCTTATGTAGCTAAACTTATTCCATACATATTAATGATTATTTCAAAATCCAGCATAAAAATGCTGACCACAAGAATATAGTGGTGGGATAATTTTTCTTAAGAGGGAATGTGGATGTTTTCTTATCCCGATCAGGGACTACTAGGTAGCTGTTATTTGACTAGGTATTAACAGTCTATTGGCTAAATACAAATCAAATCAGACAATCATGATCAAAGTATCTTATAAGAAACAATTATAATTCAGCTGTTCATTCAGGCCTGCTGGGGCCACAGTATTCAAATGAAATATCCATCTATTCTCCTTTTGTAATAGAAGTTTATCCCAATTCACACTCCTTGGTGGTTTGGATACCCTCTCAATGCCCATAAATTTAATGGAGCTAATGTCACCCCCTTGACAAATATTCATATGCCTTGAAATTGGGGTCATGTCTCCAATGTGATCACCAATCCTGCGTTTAAACTCTCTAATTGTTTTGCCCACATATTCTTTCCCACAGATGCAAGTAGCCCTATAGATTACACCTTTACTACTGCAATTAATGAATTCCCTGATACTGAATTGTTTGCCAGTAGCATTACTGGTGAATCTGCTCCCCAGATTAATGTGCGAGCAGTCATTGTAATGACCACATATGAAGCACCCCTTTACATCACTAGACAACCAGGTTTCTGTGCTGGGTCTTTTAAAGTGACTCTTAACAAGTCTGTCTCTCAATGAACGACCCTTTCTATAGGTGATCAGTGGTCGGTCCGTGAGTTCTTTTCCAATATCAGTATCCATTAATAGAATGGGCCAATGTTTAGTTAGAATATTACGTACATCTTGTGCTCCATTATGAAATGTGGTGATTAGTCTCATATCATCTTTTGTTTGGGTGTTTGAAATGGGTTTAAGTAGCTCCATTCTACTTTTACATTTAGTCTGTCTGTAGGCTCACTTAAGGATATCAGGAGGATACCCTCTCTCCAAAAATCTATCACGGAGCTCTCTTGCTTGTCCCTCAAAAGCCTCCTCTGTGGAACAGTTTTTGTGGACCCTGAGGTACTGACCCTTGGGTATACCCCTCTTGAAATGTACAGGATGGCTGCTTTCCCATTTTAGTAAAGAATTTGTTGCAATGGGTTTCCTATAGGTGCAGGTAGTCAGTACACCATCATTGCTCTTTTTGATCAAAATGTCCAGGAATGGCAAAGAGGAAAGTCATTCACGGACGTAAAGAATAAACCACAATTGTTATGATTGAGGGCAGACAAGGGGGAGAGTACATAGGTCAAAGAAGAGATGACATGAGAGAAGACAGCAGATGGGGGAGAGAAAAAGCACACAGGGGTGAGAGAGACAGAGCACAGGGGGAGAAGCTCAAATGGGACAGCACATGAGAGAAGAACGCAGCACAGGAAGGAGAGAGACAGCAGACAAGGGGGATAGCACACAGGGTAGACAGGTCAAAAGAGAGCACAGATGGGAGAAGTCAGCACATGGGGAAAGAGAGAGTGGATAGGTGGGTGAGCACAAGGGGGGGGAATTCTCAACGCTGCAAAGCCTGCCACCATCGTGACATTACTGCCCTCCCAATGCGATAGCATCGGGCCTCCATCTAGCATTATAATATTTACGCTCTGATGTAAAAGTGAAGCATTCTTCACTTCCATCATGATAAATCGGAACTAGAGCGTTTAAAGTGTAAATATGCGTTCCAGAGGTCTCTTCCGCTGTGTTGAACCAGAACTAGAGTGGCCATCTTGGAAACATGCGTTCCAATGCATTACTGTGCGTTTCAAAGGTCCCTTCCGGCTTGTGAACCAGAACTAGAATGGCCATCATGGAAACATGCGTTCCAAAGTGGTATCGTACTACAGGTGTATACTTTCAGTTAAACATAGGTGGGTGAGTCATATTGATTGGACATTTTCAAATTGATTTTATTACTGACCAATCAATGATAAGCTATACATATATAGCTTATCATTGATTGGTCAGTAATAAAATCAATTTGAAAATGTCCAATCAATATGACAATATGACCCATAGGTGTTCATGCCAGGCGCGGTCAAATCCATCATAATTATAGGAAAAGTCCGGGAGTGACTTCCCTTTTCTTCCTGCCATAGCCGTATGCCCATTATGTGCTGATAGGTCCCCTGAAGATTCACAGAGTGATGAAACGCGTTGGTGCACAGGGAAATTATAGGGTTAATTACTGTAAGGGTCAGATTTGGACTGCCCTTGTAAGGGTGGGAGTTCTGGGGTCTTGGTTATGCCAGCCTTTACAGGGTTTAATAGGGCAAGTGTACCCCATTCCTCCCTATGGATTGTCGCTGTACTGGGATGAAAATCTGACAGCTGATGCCCTTTCTACATATTGGTGAGATTGTTCTATTTTTTCTTTTGTATAATTAGATGAACAATGCTCTCACTTATTTATGTGTATTAATGTCCATATTTTTCTGTGAATTTTTGCCTTAACCATTGTGAAGCAGAGGGGAATTTTTTGTACCTATTAGCGCTCGTCACTACTCGTTACTCGCCCTAGTATCACTGTACTCGGTGTACTCGGCGAGCACCGAGCACTTCCAGGATTACTCAGTGGGAACTCGGGTCTCCACCCTGCATTTTTGGTTGTCTTTAGAGACCCAATCAACATGCAGTGATTGTCTCCCGTGCACTGTAACACCGCAGCCATCTTTGTTGTGGTCTTGCAGTGATTGGCTGGCCGCACAGCATCATCAGGGGTATAAGAGACTGGATACCGCCCTGCTCAGCAAATTCAGCACCGGATTCAGATAGTGTAGGGAGAGTTGCTGCCGAGATAGGGTCAGATTTGGGGATTTCTTAGTCAGTGTGGGGTCTACCATCATAAACTACTTAAATCCAGCTAAACCAACAGTCCTAATAAGGACTAATTCTGGATTATATAGGTTGCAGTGTTTGGTGTCATGATCTCAGTGCGGGTTTGACTCGCACATGTGGGGTTAATGTCTGCAACCAGTGCTGATGACTGGCATTTCTGGGGTTAAAGGTTGTGATCCCGGTGCAGGCTTACCTGCACACCTTGGGCTATGATTGTGGCCTCTCCCTGGTTCTGGGAGAGGCTTCTTATAGCCTCAGGACGCTTCCATCCCTGTCAGTTATACTCTTGCCCTTGGCATAGTGTGGTGACACCTGAGTGTGTTTTTGCTGTGTTCTGGTTGCTTGATAATCTGTGTATGACTCGGTCTGTTCTCTGGATATTGCTTTCGATTCTGCTTGGTACCTTCTATGTCTGTTTGGTTTTGACTGCTGCTTGGCCCTGACTATTGGCTCTGTCTCATCCTTGGTACGTTACGGCTATCTCTGTGTATGAACCCCGTTTTGCCTGACTCTGAGTAATTCTGTATAGTGTCTTTCCATCTCACTAAGCAGGATGCTAAGCCCCGCCCCCTTGCAGTCACATGACCGTAGGTCCTGTGTCTGCTTGCTAAACTTCAGCATCCACAGGTCCTGTGCATCGGTACTTTCTGGTTGTACCTGACCCCGGTACCCCTACAGTGCCGGTGAGTCCCTGCTCAGCGGAGGCTGCACGCCGGCGCTGACAAGATCCTGACACTCAGGACACGCGCACTGGCTCAGTGAGCAAGTACAGTGCGGTGTTCCTGACATTATAACTGACCATTAAGTTTTTTTTTTGTTTTTTTTTCTCTGCTGAGAAATATGGATCCCATACAATCTCTTGCTGAGCAAATTAAAAATCTGAGTCAGATGTTTCAGAGTTTATCTCTGGAGCAGCAAGCTCTGGCTCGTTCTCAGCAGCAGGTTTCTGAGACAGTGCGGGGGGCTTTAGCTGCTGGGTCTCTTGGGGCTGGGGCGAGTGATGTTGTTTTGGTGTCCCCAGAACCATCTGTTAAACTGCCTGATTTTTTTTCTGGGAACAAAAAGGAGTTCAGGGTCTTCATGGAGGGGTGCAAACTCTTCTTTAGCTTGAGGCCATGTTCCTCTGGGGACGAAAGTCAGAAGGTAGGGGTCATTATGTCTCTGTTAAGAGGGTCACCACAAGCTTTGGCTTTCTCCCTTCCTCCCACTGCCCCTGAGAGAGTGTCTGTGAATCCGTTTTTTGAGGCCCTCGGACACATATATGATGAGCCGGACCGAGTGCGATTGGCAGAGGACATGGTGATGAGTGTCTGTTAGGGGAAACACTCGGCTGAGTGGTTTTGCACAGAATTCCGCCGCTGGGCCGCAGAGGTCTCTTGGGACGACGCCGCACTCCGAGGACTCTTTCGCAGAGGCTTGTCCGAGTGGTTACAAGATGCCTTGGCATTACATCCCCCACGTAACTCTCTCGAGGACACCATGACCCAGGCCGTCCGGATGGACCGCAGGCTGCGGGCCAGGGGGATGATGCAGGCAGAGACTCCATTGTTCCCTAGTGGAAAAGAGACTGTTTCTGTACCCATTGACGTAGGGGCTCTCTCCCTGAAGGAAAAGGAGAGACAACGCCGAAGAGAAAAGCAGTTATGCTTCTACTGTGGTAAAACGGGACATTGGAAAAGGGAGTGTCCTGATTGTCCATCCTCAACCCGGTCGACGGGAAACGACTAGGTCTGGGTAGTCAGCGGGGAGACTACTCAGACCTTCAGGTACCCTTTTCCTCATTTTCTAAGGTGTTGATTCATGTGGAACTGTTAGTGGACGATTGTTGTTTTCCCTCTACAGCTTTTGTGGACTGCGGATCATCCATCAATCTCATTGACTCCCAATTGGTCACACGCTGTAAGATAGGGACAGTTAGACTTAAGGTTCCGATCAAAGTGGTGGCCATTGACTCCTCCCCCTCACTAAAGAGGGAATTCTCTTTATGTCTGACTTGTTTTCACTCAAAGTGGGCGCTACCCATGTGGAAAAATTAAGTTGTTTGGTTCTGGACAGTCTACCAGCAGGATTGGTGTTGGGCATGCCCTGGTTACAACGCCATAACCCAGTCATTAACTGGAAAATGGGGGAGATTGTTCAGTGGGGGTTTAATGATTCGATGTTATGTGATAAGTCTGCACTATTGGTTGAACCTGCTAAATCTGTATCTGTGTCATCAATCGAGCTGGAAGGTATTCCGGAATACCTGAAAGAATTCGAAGATGTGTTCTCTGAAAGCGAGGCCGAGACGTTGCCGCCACATAGACCCTTTGACTGCGCTATCGAGTTAGTCCCGGGGGCTAAATTGCCTAAAGCTCGTCTGTTTAATTTATCTGGCCCTGAATGCTTGGCCATGAAAGATTACATTGCTGAGAGTCTTTGCAAAGGACACATACGTCCCTCAGTCTCACCTGTGGCGGCAGGGTTTTTTTTTGTTAAGAAAAAAGATGGTGGTTTACGTCCCTGCCTCGATTTTCGTGAGCTGAACAAGATTACTGTATGAAATATGTACCCCCTTCCGTTGATTCCCGATTTGTGTAACCAACTTTCAGGGGCAAAATGGTTCTCCAAACTGGATCTTCGGGGGGCATATAATTTGATAAGGGTCCGGGAGGGGGATGAATAGAAAACCGCGTTCCTGACGACCGAGGGACTGTTTGAAAATTTAGTCATGCCGTTTGGTCTTACCAATGCCACAGTCATATTTCAGAATTTCATCAACGTGGTATTCTCGGATCTCATTGGTCGTTTTGTTGTCATTTACTTAGACGATATTCTGATATACTCACTCGACAGTCAATCTCATCTGAATCATGTGCGAACCGTTTTCCAAAGACTGAGGGAAAATCATCTGTATGCCAAATTGGAGAAATGTGTGTTTTTTGTTCAAGAATTGTCTTTTTTGGGATTGTGTCCTGTGAGGGTTTTCGCATGGACCCCAAGAAGGTGCAGGCCATTGCGGATTGGGTGCAACCCCGAGACCTTAAGGGTCTTCAACGCTTCGTGGGGTTCGCCAATTATTACCGCAAATTTATTCGGGGGTTTTCACAGGTGGTCAAACCACTCACAGATCTTACTTGAAAAGGTGCGGATGTGAGAAACTGGTCCTCGCTCGCAAAAGAGGCCTTTGCGACCCTGAAAAGAAGCTTTATGTCTGTTCCTGTGTTAGTACAGCCAGATCCGTCCAAACCATTCGTCGTGGAAGTGAACGCCTCTGAGGTGGGGGTGGTGTTGTCCCAAGGGCCTGCCACTCTAAACAACCTCAGGCCATGTGCTTTCTTTTCCAAGAAGTTCTCTGCTGCGGAAAGAAATTACGACGTAGGCAATAGAGAGCTTCTTGCGGTCAAATTGGCGTTTGAAGAATGGAGGCACTTTTTGGAGGGGGCCAGTCACCCGGTTACGGTGATCACAGATCACAAAAATTTGTCATACATTGAGTCTGCTAAAAGACTAACGCCGTTGGTCACTTTTTTTTTTCCCGTTTTCAGTTTACGATTACATTTCGTCCAGGGTCTAAGAATGTCAAGGCTGACACCTTATCGCGCAGTTTTCAGCCGGTGTCTCCCCCTGAGCCACCGTCCTCCATTCTTCACCCTGGGGTTGTGAATAGCAGAGGTCTCATCTGATTTGGAATGGGAGATTCAGGGGGCCCAGTCGCGGGCCCCGGCGGCCAAGCCGGAGGGGAAGTTGTTTGTCCCAGAGCAACTTCGCCTGAAACTCTTGCAGGAGTTCCATGAATCCAAGCTGAGTGCTCACACTGGTATTTCAGCCACACGTCTGGCGGTGGCTAGGATCTTTTGGTGGCCTACCCTTGGTTCAGACATAAAAAAATTCATTGCTGGTTGTGGGGTCTGCGCTCGTTCTAAAAGCTATCATAGCCGGCCGACGGGAGCTGATGCCCTTGGCAGTGCCCGAAAGACCATGGACTCACTTATCCATGGATTTTGTTACCAATCTCCCTCCATCTAAGGGTAATACAGTGGTATGGGTAGTGGTGGACAGGTTTTCTAAGCAGGCTCATTTTGTACCCCTGTCCGCACTACCGTCAGCTGAGACGTTGTCCAGGTTGTTTGTGCAGCATGTGATCCGGTTGCATGGGGTACCCCTGAATGTGGTGTCTGATCGTGGTGTGCAGTTTGTGGCTAAGTTTTGGCGTGCTTTCTGCAAAAAATTAGGGATGTCTCTGTCCTTTTCGTCTGCATACCATCCTGAGAGCAATGGTCAGATGGAGCGCACTAACCAGTCCCTGGAACAGATCCTCAGGTGTCTAACCTCTGCTAGACAGAATGACTGGTGCGATGCACTGCCGTTGGCTGAATTTGCCTTCAATAGTCGGGTGAGTCAATCCACGGGTATGACTCCTTGTTTGATCAATTATGGGTTCAGTCCTCATTTTGGTGAGTTTTCTCGTCTGGACTCGGGGTGTCCCGGGGCTGAGGGCTCTGTTCAGCGATTACAGAATACGTGGGCAGAAGTTCAGCGGAGTATATCTAGTTCTCAGGGCAGGTATAAGTTTTTCGCAGACAGGAAACGAACACTAGGGCCCACGTTTCAGGTTGGAGACAAGGTTTGGCTCTCCACTCGAAACATTAAGTTGAAGGTTCCTTCAGCCAAGTTGGGGCCCAAATTCATTGGCCCATACAAGATTGTGGAAAAAATCAATCCAGTGGCGTATAGGCTGTGCCTTCCAGCCTCTTTCAAGATCCCTAACGTCTTCCACAAATCTCTACTGAAACCTTTTGAAGCAGTCCGGGGAGACTCCGAGTCTGCTGCTTCTCCTGTTTTGGTCGAGGGGCAGGTGGAGTGCGAGGTTGGTCATATCGTAGATTCCAGGTTGGTACTGCGGTCAGTACAGTACCTGGTTCATTGGAAGGGGTATGGACCGGAAGACAGGTACTGGGTACCGGCCCGGTTGATGCATGCTGATCGCCTGTTACGGGCTTTACATGCTATGTACCCGGGCAAGTCTGGGGGTCCAGAGGCCCCCCGTTGGGAGGGGGTACTGTCATGATCTCAGTGCGGATTTGACTCGCAAACGTGGGGTTAATGTCTGGAAGCAGTGCTGATGACTGGCATTTCTGGGGTTAAAGGTTGTGATCCCGGTGCAGGCTTACCTGCACACCTGGGGCTATGATTGTGGCCTCTCCCTGGTTCTGGGAGAGGCTTCTTATAGCCTCAGGATGCTTCCATCCCTGTCAGTTATACTCTTGCCCTTGGCATAGTGTGGTGACCCCTGAGTGTGTTTTTGCTGTGTTCTGGTTGCTTGATAATCTGTGTATGACTCGGTCTGTTCTCTGGATATTGCTTTGGATTCTGCTTGGTACCTTCTATGTCTGTTTGGTTTTGACTGCTGCTTGGCCCTGACTATCGGCTCTGTCTCATCCTTGGTACGTTACGGCTATCTCTGTGTATGAACCCCGTTTTGCCTGACTCTGAGTAATTCTGTATAGTGTCTTTCCATCTCACTAAGCAGGATGCTAAGCCCCACCCCTTGCAGTCACATGACCGTAGGTCCCGTGTCTGCTTGCTAAACTTCAGCATCCACAGGTCCTGTGCATCGGTACTTTCTGGCTGTACCTGACCCCGGTACCCCTACAGTGCGGGTGAGTCCCTGCTCAGCGGAGGCTGCTCGCCGGTGCTGACAGGATCCTGACACTCAGGACACGCGCACTGGCTCAGTGAGCAAGTACAGTGCGGTGTTCCTGACATTAGGTATGCAGGGGAGTGTATGTCGCCATATACATATCAGTGCAAGGCCTTCAGGCACTGTATGTGTGTATATAGATATCATTGCATACATCAAGAGAGTCCACGCCATTACTGTCTGCTGCTGCTACCTATAGCATATATTGACCGTATGTACCTAGCTCCAGGTATAATTGGCTCGGAAAAAATGTTTTGCCACGTTCATAGAGATTATTTTATTCCAAGGCTTCCAGAGCCCTTTTTTTTCTCCATTTGCTTTTTGACACTGCACAATACAGCCAGATCCTTTTCCTAGCACAGCGTGAAAATCCAGCAATTTCAAAGGGGTCCCAAAAATCACATTAGAGTGTGCAGAAAAATCTGTCATTTTTTTGTGGTATAGTAGATTTTTTTTTGAGTGTCTTACATAATTTCTTGACACCATCTTGCTGAACCACCAAAAAATACATACAGGCCACATATTTTACAGTGTGGTATATCTGTGACACACCTGATATATCCGTGTGCTAAAAATTTGGGCATTTTAGGCCTAAATTCTGTTTTTTTGCTGTCTGTTACTCTAGTTATATGCAGCACTAATTTGCAGACCCCCCAAAAAATACAGGCCACATATTTGGCAGTGTGATATCTCCGTGACAGGACTCATACCTGTGAGCTCCAAGTTTGGGCAATTAAGGCCGATATTCCAGTGTTTTTCCTGTCTGTTACTCTAGATATATACAGCACTATTTAGCAGACCCACCCAAATAATACAGGCCACATATTTGGCAGTGTGGTAACTCCATGACAGGCCTCATATATCTGCTTTCTCCAAGTTTGGGCATTTTCGGAAGGTATTCCAGTGTTTTTCCTGTCTGTCACTCTAGTTATATACAGCACTATTTTGAATTAAAAAAATAAAAATTACAGGCTACATATTTGGCAGTCTGGTATCTCTGTGACAGGCCTCATAAATCTGCGTGCTTCAAGTTTGGACATTTTAGGCTGGTACTGCAGTGTTTTTTTCTGTCTGTTACTTTAGTTATATACAGCACTATATTGCATTAAAAAAATAAAAAAACAGGCCACATATTTAGCAGTGTGGTATCTCCGTGACAGGCCTCATATCTGCGTGCTTCAAGTTTGGGCATTTTAGGCTGGTATTCCAGTATGTTTCCTGTCTGTTACTCTAGTTCTATACAGCACTATTTTGCATTTAAAAAAATAAAAAATACAGGCCACATATTTGGCAGTGTGGTATCTCTGTGACAGGCCTCATATATCTGCATGCTCCAAGTTTGGGCATTTTAGGCCGGTAATGCAGTGTTTTTCCTTTCTGTTACTCTAGTTCTGTACAGCACTATTTAGCAGACCCCCCAAAAAAGCAGGCCACATATTTGGCAGGGTGGTATCTCCGTGACAGACCTCATATCTGCATGCTCCAAGTTTGGGGATTTTAGGCCGGTACTGCAGTGTTTTTCCTTTCTGTTACTTTAGTTCTATACAGCACTATTTTGCAGACTCCCCAAAAAATGCAGGACACATAGTTGGCAGTGTGGTATCTCCATGACAGGCGTCATATATCTGCATGCTCCAAGTTTGGGTATTTTAGGCCGGTATTCCAGTGTTTTTCCTGTCTGTTACTCTAGTTATATACAGCACTAATTTGCATTAGAAAAAATAAAAAATACAGGCCACATATTTGGCAGTGTGGTATCTCCGTGACAGGACTTATATATCTGCGTGCTCAAAGTTTGGGCATTTTAGGCTGGTATTCCAGTGTTTTTCCTGTCTGATATTCTTGCTCTATACAGCACTATTTAGCAAACCCTCAAAAAAATACAGGCCACATATTTGGCAGTGTGGTATCTCCATGACAGGCCTCATATATCTGTGTGCTCCAAATTTGGGCATTTTAGGCCGGCATTGCAATGTTTTTCCTGTCTATTACTCTAGTTCTAAACAGCACTATTTTGCTTTAAAAAAATAAAAAATACAGGCCACATATTTGGCAGTGTATAGTGATGGGCGAGCACTAAAATGCTCGGGTGCTTGTTGTTTGGGTTGATCAAATTGGAATATTCGGGTACTCGGACAGAACAACAAGCCCAATGTAAGCCTATGGGAGACACGAGCATTTTTACCGCGATCCCCCCAGGGGTCCTTTAGGGCTCTAAAAACGTCTGAAAATGATGGAAACACTGCTCATATGACATGGGGACATCATGGGGATTGCCCCTGGAAGCATTCCTGAGTCCTAGTTCACAGCTTTAAACAATTTTTTTCAGTTTCACACCATTTTTACCGGTGCATCAACAAACATATCAAAACGAAACCAAAACGTATTTTGCTTGGAAATATGTTATGGAGCATCCTTTCCAGAATAATGACTTGCACTATGTAAGGCAAAATAATTAACCCCAGACCAAAATGTTCCTGCATTTGGGCTATGTATGTTTAGAAGCAGCGTTTTTGAAGCATTTTTCAACTTAAACATCGCTTTCAACCAATACTAAAGCATTCACTGGGAAATGTCATTGTAACCTTTAACAACCCTAGCTGGCCATGTGTTGTGTAACACATAAGGAGACACATCTTGTTTCATTTCTGAAGGAGGGAGTCTTAAAGTCGCAAAGCCTATTTTTAGAGGGGCATCAGGAGGCATTAATCTGCTTAAAGGGCCATTATTAAACAATGGGTCTCCTATGCTGTTATTGCCTATGCAGTGAGTGGCTGGGCTGCCAAGAATTACAAAGCAGCCCAACATCCCTTTCATGACAGGTACAGGAGGGCATTGAATGGATGGTCTGCCCTGATATCAAGTCATATGTCCCCCAATATGCCTTTGAACCCAGATACTGGAAGGCCACATGAAAACCCACTTCACAGTCTTCAGTTGGTCCTGCCATACAGTTTCTTTATGCATTGAATGCAAGGGCCGCCTTGACCCAAATTTGCGCACACCCCAATCCCCCTTGGACGAAACATGGAGGAGGGGCTCCTAAAAAAAATGTCCCATTACAAAGGAGCGGGTTTCCTAGAAGCATCATGCCGATACAGTAAGTGTATGGGCTGACAAACATTTCCCCATGGGGGGTACATTATTAAAAAATATACAGAGACACCCATGCCAAAAATTGGACTGGTTGTAGCAGCACAAAAGACGTTAACCCTGGTGATCTACTGGCAGAGAATGAGGAGACATTGATGAAGACCTCATCAAAACCTAGGCCCAATGTAAAGGAGCTGGCCTCCTAGACTTGTAATGCCCACACATGCAGTGCATGGGCTGACAAACGTTTCCCCATGAGGAGTACTCATTTTTTAAAAGTATAATATGGGCTATGATGCCTTTGGCAACACAGAAGACATTTTTTTTTTTTTTTTTTGTATGAAGTTCTTTATTTTATATTTCAGGGGCTGTTTAGTCTATGACACAGTTAATTAATTGGCTTGTTTTAAAGAGGACCTTTCACCATTTTGAACATAGTAAACTGGCCACATCATTGAATAGTGGCTGAGCAAAAGACATTTTTATTTTTTCATTTAGACTCTATGTTGCATAGATATTAGCTTGTAAAGTTTGGATTATAAACCTATGCTAGGTTAAGTCCAAAAGGGAGTTACCAGAGACTTTTTTCCCATGGGAGTGTGCACTTCTTTCCCTGTATGAGGTTGACCAATGATAAGCAGGCAGCAACATTCAGGAAAAAAAAGAACACTCTCCTTCAATAGCTCAGAACAGGCTTTGTCCCGCGTGGGACATGTAATAACTAGAGTTGAGCGAATTTGTTTGTTTGGCTCTCCATGCATGTGCTGGGACTGTGACACAGCCATGACACATGCAGCTGTGGAGCCAATCAGCTGATCAGCTGGCGCGATCCACCAAGCCGGGTTCTCTCTGCAGCTTATTCGGTATGCGCTATAGCTTGCCAAATAAGAGGGAACCCGAACAAATTCGCTCAACTCTAGTAATAAAAGACAGCCTTCCCTCCCCACTGGCCTCACTACAGAGCTGTGTGTGATTCAAAAATGTCTGGAGAATAACAGAAATAAGTGTGATTACATACACCTTTCAAGTCAAGACAATGAGAAGAAGGAGAAGGTGAGAAGGGGAAGAGTGGAGCTTTGTTTTATTACAAACACTGCTTGCAGCTCTCCTTTCACAGTGCTATCATCTCTTTACTGCCTCTCTCTCACACTGACTGCTGTGAGTTGTAATCTACTCTCGACATTTTGTAATCACACACAGCTCTGCAGTGAGATCAGTGAGGAGAGTAGACGGTCAGTAACTACAGGTCTCACACAGGAGTAAGCCAGATCTAAGCTGTTGTAGGGGCATGTTCTTTCTTTCAAACATTTTTATTGAATTTTAGTAATAATATAGGGTTGAAAGGGAGGGGAGAGGAAGGGAATTAACACTAAGGGAAAGGGAAGGAGAGGAAAGAAAAGGGAATAAAAACTAGAGAACTCAAGTCCATGTTAAAATACCTTACAAATACACAGCTAATTAATTAAATAGAATAACAAGACATCATGCAATGTTCGTGCAGACGAAGACAAGCTAGTAAATTCAAACCAATATAAATAATAGCTAAGTATTACAAAATTTAGCATTCCACACTTTCCATTTCACAGTGTATCTAGTCATACCATCATTAATCAGAGCAAACCTCTTTTCTAGGGAACTATGCTGGTGAACCTTATCTAGAATTTCTGAGAAAAGAGGGGGATCTGTTTTCTTCCACCAGTACGCTATTGCGTTTTTGACCACTAAAAAGATATGAATAATGATAAATTTAACTGAAGGGTCAACAAGTTCCAAATCCAGAGATAGTAAAGCTCTTTGCGGTGTGACTTCAAAGTTTTGGGAAAAAGAATTTATATGGAGTGACACTTTCTTCCAGAGGTCTTTGATCTTTGTACAACCCCAAAATAAGTGAAACAAGTTTCCTTGTTGTCCACAGTTTCTCCAACAAAGAGGGGAATGTTCCTTATCTATATGGGCCAATCTAATAGGAGTGAGATACCACCTGGTTAAGATCTTAAAATATGACTCGTGAAGCGCCATTGAGATACCAGATCGGTAAGTTGACCTAATAGCGCTGTCCCACTGTTCATCCGCCATAACTATATTCAAGTCAGACTCCCATCTCCTCATGTACACATTTTTCGGGCTGACCACATCTCCATTAAAATAGTTGTATATATTTCTCAGACTCCAGGCAGTTTTGTTGTTTGTGTTGCCTAGCAATGAGATCAACATCTCCAGGTTCATAGTTTTAATGCGCATGAATTTCTGCACACTCTCCTTTAAGATAATAAAGGGTATGAACTCAGACGATGGCAAGTTGTATTGAGACCTAATCCTACTGAAACTAAAAAATTCATCTCCCTCAAAGAGATTTCCAATTCTTTTGATGTTTGAATTTAACCAGGACTCAGACAAAGGAATATTGTAAACTAACGCTAGAAGATGTAAGGGGAATTTCCTGAACTGCGTTTTCTTATTAAAGGATTTTGTGGGTTTTGAAAGTGCTCTCCAGGCATGTACAATAGAGTGGAAGATTGGATGGGAGGGAATCATCCTTGGATTGTGGAACATAAACTTGAAAAAATGTTCTCTTGCTGTAACCTGTTTACCCACTTCGTTTTCCAAGTTAAGCCAGGCAGGCCGATTATTTCCGCTGAACCAAAACCAGCTTTGCTTAACCAACAATGCTTGGTAATATGCAAATAGATTTGGAAGGCCGGCACCTCCATTGCTCTTATTTTTGTACAGCAAATTCAGTGAGATTCTAGCTTTTTTTCCACCCCAGATAAATGAATTAATCAGGTTCTGAATCTTGCCAATGAATTTATAAGGGATAATCAAAGGAAGAGCCCTAAAAACGTAAAGAACCTTCGGCAAAATAGTTGTTTTAACCGTTAATATTCTTCCAAACAAAGAGAGGTCTATTTTAGCGTAGAAGGAAACAGCGAGAGAGATAGACTCAAAAATATCTTTCAAGTTGGTATTGACAGTATGCGATATATTGTTTGAGATGGTTATCCCCAAGTATGTTATCCCCCTTTCTTCCCAGGTAAACTCATACTGTTTCTTTAGTTCCTCAATCTCCATGCTGCTAATATTAAAAGTCAGATATTTAGATTTGTGATTATTAATTTTGAAATAGGAGGCCTTAGTAAAGAGCTCCAGTTCCAAGGACAATGCAGCCATAGATTTATTAGGATCGAGTAGCGTCAGAAACAGGTCATCTGCAAACAGTCCAAGTTTATATTCTCGAAGTGAGGTGGCAAATCCCTTTATATCAGAGTTAGATCTTATTCTCTCGGCCAAAGGCTCAATAGCAAGGACAAACAAGAGAGGTGACAGTGGGCATCCCTGCCTTGTTCCGTTAGAGATGGAGAATTTCTCTGATAGGAAGTTGTTAGCGTATATTCTTGCACTGGGCGCCAAATATAATGCAAATATTGTAGACAGGAATCTCTGATCGAAACCAAATTTCTCAAGAGCAGCCTTGAGATAAGCCCAGTTCAACCTGTCAAAAGCTTTTTCGGCGTCCAGTGTCAGAAAAACCGCTTGTGAACCAGAAAGCTCAATCTTGTTCATTAGATTTATTACTCTCCTTGTTCCGTCCGATGCCTGACGCCCCTCCGTAAAACCGATCTGATCGTCCAAAAGCAAAGATGGCAAAATACCTTTTAGTCGATCTGCTAAAATTTTGGAATAAATTTTTATGTCACTGTTAATCAATGATATTGGCCTATAGCTCTGAATCCTCTCGGGGTCTCCCCCCCCCTTTGGGATCATAATTATTGTCGCTTCCAACATTTCTTTCGGGAATGAGCCCCGAGAGGAAGCAGCACCAAAGACCGAAACCAAGTGGGGAGAGAGAATTTCCGCAAATGACCTAAAGTATTCATTGGAAAAACCATCAGGGCCTGGGGATTTTTGAATTTTGAGTTTATGTATGGTGTCGACTATCTCCTTCTCGCCAAAAGAGCCATTAATAAAATCTAAATCTGCGGGGGTAATTTTAGGGAGATTAATGCTAGATAAGATTGCATTGATAGAGCCTGAATCAACATTAGGAGTATTAGGGTCTTCTTTAAGGTTATATAGATTCCGGAAAAAATCTGCAAAGGAACCAACTATGTCCTTAGGGTGAACAAGAGTTTTGCCTGCAGGTGTAATAATTTTATTGATTCTCCTGTTGATTCTCTCCTTTTTAAGTCTCGTCATCATATATCTTGTTGGTTTATTAATAGACGTATAAGACTTAAATTTGGAAGCCCTAATGATAGAATCGCATTCAAGAAAAATTTCTGATCTCAGTCTTTGTCTGAGTGTCATAATTTCCACCTGAATCGCAGAAGATGGAGTTGGTAGTCTGCACTGTTGTTCCTCCTTATTATAAATTTGAGCATGTAGATTCAAGATATTTTCTCTATTCTTTTTCTTGTGCCTTGAAGCAATCTGGATAAGGCCACCCCTAACAACTGCTTTATGCGCATTCCACAGTGTAAATGTGTCTATCTCAGGAGAAGTGTTTTCCCTAAAATAATTATTTATCAAATTCTCAATCTCCTGTCTATATTCCGGTATTTTAAACAAAGTTGGGTTGCATTTCCAAAGATATGTATTTTCAGAGACAGGGCCCAATAAAAACTCTGCCAGAACCGGTGAGTGGTCTGACAGTGTCTTTCTTAGAAATGTAAAACTTTTGAATTTACTCAATGTGAAAACATTCGTAAGAATTAGGTCAATACGAGAGGCTGTGCCGTGAACATCTGAGTAGTGCGAGTATTCTCTGGAGGAAGTGTTTAAACATCTGAAAATGTCAAACAGTTCGTTCTGTTTTAACCAATTTTTCAGCACAGGAGCTCTGTGGCGAACCTTGGAAGATGAATCTAATTCACTGTCGGGGACAATGTTAAAGTCCCCCAAAAAAACCACGTCTCCCGACTTAACCCTGTCAACTATTTTGAGTAGCTTATTCAAAAAGGAGACCTGATTTTTGTTTGGAGCGTAGATGTTCACCACTGTGCAAGACGTGTTATTTAAAGTGCAGATGAGAACGTGGAATCTTCCCAACGGGTCCACTACCTCGTCAACAAAATGAAATGGGACAGCGCTACTGATCATTGTAATCACTCCTGCTTTCTTTGATGGAGAAAGCGCTTTAAACATGTGAGGAAAGGTTTTATGTTTAAAAATCGGGTGGTTGTCCTTCACCAGCCTGACCTCCTGCAAACAAACTAAATCAGCATGTGTACTGGTAATTTCTCTCAATAAGGTATATCTTTTATTGGGGCTATTAAGGCCCCTAACATTGTATGATAAAATCTTCATTAAATACAGTAATGAAAAAATAACCGGTAGAAAATGTAAACCCAAAAAAAGAATAGTTGGCCTCACAAGGCCCAAAACCTATCAAAAGGGACTATAAGAGCCCTCCTGGCGGACTCCCAACAGTAGGGGTCTCACCTATTTGTGGGGGTAAAAGGTACAAGTTGTGGCAGAGGTCCTCCATGGATCCCACTAGTTGTGTATGTAAGCAAACATACCTTTATAGAGAATAGATATTTAGTCTCTATCTCTGAACTCTGGTTCATTTAAAAGGAATTTTAAAAACCTGGAACCATCGTGAACCGTATTAATTACATGGTTTTTGTTATTGTACCATATTAACAATTTTGTTGGGAAACCCCACCGAGAAGACATTTTTTAACCCTGTTGTTCTGTTCCCATGTACTATACACTTGTATTGCTCCCGGGTCACTATGACCCGGTTTATTAAATCTTGATCTTAGATACGCTAACTCAATTATTTTTATACCTTTTGCTTACTAGACTGTATGGGAACATATTTGGAAATAAAAAAAAAGAAAAATGAAATTGAAATCTTTATATTTTTTTTTATTCAGAAAAAACTTAGTAATAAGCAAAATGAAAAATAGCAAACTACACATATGGGTAAAAAAAACAAACCAAAACAAGCAAACATTTTGTGAAGAAAAAAATTAAGATAATAAACACTTCAATTTGAACATATTTACATGGTAATATTACTTTATGTATACTTGCATGAAGAACAATAAACATGGGCTTTGCATAAGAATTTTTTGCATCCAGAACATGTAATACTTGTTTTATTATCACAAGGATAAGAGCAATAGCTGCACCTTTTTCTTTTTATTCTTGAAGCACCGCTGGTAGAGGCCATGGGGGTAGAAGTGCTTGTGGAGGTCATGGTTTCACTTTCCTGAGCATGTTGCTAGATGCTCTGTACAAGGCCTGCTGCTCCTTCTGTTCTGAGTGTGAGCTTTCTTTCCTCAATATACGGCCTAACCAGTGATTTTCCAATAATATTAAAATCTGAGAAAAAAACAACCAGCTTCAAAAACAATAAGAGCTGCTATACTACATCAAAACATACCAGTGCTCAATGTCCAGCCATCTAACATGCTAATCATTCAGTCAGAGCAGTGAGAATACTACACCACTTGTAAAAACATTGAGTCTTTCAAATGTAAGTAACCCCCTGCTTCAACAAAGAAGAAGCCAAGAAAAAAAACCCAGCTCTTAGCTGAAAAAGTTTGTCAGCTTTGCAGACAGTATGCAGTGACCTATAGCTTACAGAATCACACAGTAATAACACTAAGTACATGTAAAAAAATAAAAGTATTCCTATACAATATACAATCTACCAACAGAATTGAATAAGAAAAGCATAACAAGCTAGATACCTGTAAAAAGCCAAGATACAGCCTGGAACAGAGATGTGTACAGAGATGCTGTCCAAAGAAACTGAAAGGTCAAATGGCTAAGTGTGCTAGCATATGTGTACTGATAAAAGAAGATAAGAACCCTTCTGAAAACAAGGAGATAAGCCAGGAAGACAGACTTAGGGTACCGTTACACCTAGCGACTCACCAGCGATCCCGACCAGCGATATGACGCGGTCAGGATCGCTGGTGCATCGCAAGGTGGTCGCTAGTGAGCTGCCACTCAGGCAGATCTCACTAGCGACATCGCTGGGGATGGGGATCGCTACTTACCTGTCAGACGCGGCGATCCTGCGTCCTCCCGCCCGGCTCCACGCGTCGCTCGTCGTCACAGCAGGAAGCGCCGCAGGAAGCAGACGACGAGGAATGGTCCAGCAGCTTCTCGCGCGATCAGCGATAACCAGCGGGGGAGCCGGTCGGAGGTAAGTATCACATGCAGCGATATCGCTAGCAATATCGCTGTAATGTCACAAAATCGGTGACTTTACAGCGATATTGCTAGCGATATCGCAGTGTGTAACGGGGGCTTTACTTAGCAAAACAAAATCATTTGGAGGCCTTTAGAGCTCAGCTTTACAAAATAAGGCCCTCTTACACAGCGCGTTCTGCGCAGTCCGTTCTGCACAGAATATACATGTGTAGTGTACACCTAGTGATCTCTCTAGATGCGCTCTACATTTTAGTATAGACTGCGCACCAAAAATAATCAATATAAAGCCATTTTTATGGTGCGCAGATCTCAATGCATACACCCGGCAGAGCGCGTGTACGACCCCATTGAAAGAATTTAGGAAATAAATTGATATACAATAGTAGATGCAATAAATAGACCCAACTATGGTTATAACTCCTTTATTTCACTGAAAATATGGCCTAACAGCTGTAAAAAATGATTGCGGGCCACTATGATCTGAACACGACAAGTGTACAAATTTGCGTGAAGCAAAAAGTAAACACACACAAAAAAAAAAAATACTCATAGATAGGTCCCCCAAATGAGGAAAAGTCAAGTAACCTCAAGTTTTAGAAACTTAAAGAAATATATCTACAGGGCTACATAAATTCTCTTACGGGTCACTATGACCCGAACATAACAGCAGGGTTAAAAGTATAATATGGGTATCATAGACACCCTTGCCAAAAATTGGACTGCCTTTGGCAGCATAGAAGACGTTAACCCTGGTGATCTTGTGGTGGAGAATGAGTAGAAATTGATGAAAAACTCACTAAAAACTAGGCCCAATGTAAAGGAGCAGGTCTCCTGGGCGCCCATTGTAAAAGGGGGGTTATGTTCAGTGTGCTCCCGATGGTGACAATCTATAAATGGATGATTCGTGACTAGTGTTGAGCTTTCCGATACCGCAAGTATCGGGTATCGGCCGATATTAGCTGTATCGGAATTCCGATACTGACTTCCGATACTTTTTTCATATCGGATACCGGAATCGGAAGTTCCCATAATGCTATCAGCCCGCACGCTTTGATTCAGCCAATGGGAATCCTCAGAAGTGTGGGCACATCCTGTTAGGCATGTAGGCATGTTAACTATTGGCATGGCTGTGATTGGCTGCTGAAATCATGTCATGATGCACTATAAAAGCCACCGCCGCCGCCATTTCTGGTCACTCTGCTGTGAATTCAGTTAGGGACAGGCTGCTGTTGAAGACTGTGAGGGACAGTTAGAAATAGCGATTCTCAAAACAATATTGTACTTTACCCAGGCTACATAAACCACCACTGTAGCTTTCTTTTCCCTAGCAGCAGTGTTCGTAGCTGTCTGCAAGGGCTGTGTGAGTGCAGCTCACGCTGTGGATTGGGTCCTTCAGCCACGTCTGGTTGTAGGCCGCCCAGCGTGCCTCACTGCTGCCTCATACATATTTTTCTTTTTGAGCTGCTTATTTTTAAAAAATTCTATCTAGTGTGCTTCCATCCGTATCCATATACGTTGGTTGCAAACACTAGTAGTAGACAGCAGAGCCTTTCTGCAGCCTTTCAGTGCTAGTGCCCACTTAGCTGCACTGTTCACGGCTGTCTGAGAGGTCTCTGACTGTGTGAGTGCAGCTCACGCTGAGTAGTGTGTCCTGCAGCTACGTCTGGTTGTAGGCCGCTCAGCGTGTCACTGCCTCACACATTTTTTTTTAATTGCAGCTCATTTTTTTTTCCTATTAGTGAGCATCCATCCGTATCCATATACGGTGTTTGCAAACACTCTAGGAGTACACAGCGGAGCCTTTCTGCAGCCTGTCAGTGCTAGTGCCCACTTAGCTGCACTGTTCACGGCTGTCTGAGAGGTCTCTGAGTGTGTGAGTGCAGCTCACGCTGAGTAGTGTCCTGCAGCTACGTCTGGTTGTAGGCCGCTCAGCGTGCGTCACTGCCTCACACATATTTTTCTTTAATTGCAGCTCATTTCTTCTCCTATTAGTGTGCATCCATCCATATCCATCTACATTGATTGGTTGCAAACACTATATAGGAGTAGATAGAGGAGCCTTTTTTTCTGGCTTGTGCCCTTCAGCTGCAGCCAGATTAGTATTACCCAATTTTTTTGGAGCCTCATCTTTTGCATTGTAGGTTACCTGCCTGCATTGTAATAGCTCCAGAAAGTTGGTGATACTCTGACTTTCAAATATTTGGTCACATCCTTTTAGTTCCCCCCCCAAAAAAAAAGCAACAAAGTTCACCAAACAATACATTTGAAAGTTGTGTAGGCCACATTAGCTCCTATTAAAGTGTAGTCGACACACACACTTCATAAAATTAGTGTTTCTTATACCTGTAACCAGCTGTTCAGGAATAAGCATACTAAGGCCCCCCTTTGTACTTTTCTGCCTATCTTTCTCAGTCTAGCAAGATGAAGAAGGCAGGGAGTAGGGCACGTGGCCATGGGCGTGGAGTTTCAGCAGGGAGAGGACATGGGGATTCTGCAGGGAGAGGACATGGGGATTCTGTGCCTGCTGTTGGCAGGCAACAGTCCTTTATGCGCAGCTTTGTAGGACCTCACCGTACCCCACTGCTGCGGGAGGAACAAATTGAAGCCGTTGTCAGATGGATGGAAGCTAACGCATCGACTTCAATTGCTTCCACATCCTCTCAGGGCCAGAGCACTGTAGAGCAACCATCTGTCTCTTCACCACCTGCCAAAGTGCCCAGGCAGTCAGAGAGCCCTGGACAGGAGTCATCACAGTCTCTACTTCTGTTCTCGGAATCTGTTGGTTTGGAGAGAGGGGGCCAGCCAAGCAGCATTCCAGAATGTGAAGAAGAGGGAGTATGCAGTGATGCGCAACTTCTTTGTCCCTCTGAATCTGAAGAGGCGGGTGGGCCAGTGCCTATGGTTAGCACACCTCAGTACACATCAGATGATGACGAGACTCAGTTACCACTTTCTGGTGCGTACGGTGCTGGCGAGACAACCCAGGAGAAGCAGGTGTTTGAAGAGAGGAGTGTAGATGATGAGGTCCTTGACCCATCATGGCGTGAGGAACAGGAAGGTGGTGGAAGCAGCTCTGAGGAAGAGATTCCCCGAACGGCCAAAACTGGAGGGAGAGGGAGGGGGCAGACTTGGTTGCCTGTAGCCTCCACTTCGGCACCCGTTAGGAGCATTCCACTTTCAAAAGGCAAAATGGGCGCTCCCAAGACTTGCAGTGCGTGGTCCTTTTTTGACACAGTTGCAGATGACATTTGCTTTGTCAAATGCAAGCTGTGTCATCAGAGAGTCAAAAGAGGGAAAAATGTCAGCAACCTCAATACCACTAATATGTGGAAACATGTGCGGACCAAGCACGAGGTGGAGTTACACAGACACACTGAAGACGTAGGCCAACGTACAGCACCACCTACCACCTCTTCAGCTCGTGTTGGGGCCTCTTCCTCAAGCTCACACACAGCTGGTTCGGCACTGTTGTCCGGAGACCCTGTGACATTCCACCCACAGCACCATGTTCCAAGTCATCCTCACACTCCCAGGCCACTCGCCAGCCATCGGTAGCACAGGCATGGGAGAAAAGGCAGCCATACTCGGCAAACCATCCCCGAGCACAGGCTCTGAATGCTGGCATTGCCAAACTACTGGCCCTTGAAATGCTGTCATTCAGGCTGTTGGAGACTGATGCCTTCCGGGACTTCATGGCATTGGCAGTCCCACAATACACCGTGCCCAGCCGCTTTTATTTCAACAGGCGAGCCGTCCCTGCCCTGCAGAAACATGTGGAGGCAAACTTAAAACATGCGCTACTAAACGCCGTCAGTAGCAAGGTCCGCCTGACCACTGATGCGTGGACCAGTAACCATGGACAGGGACAATACCATTCCCTCACTGCCCATTGGGTCAATGTTGTGGAGCCGGGTACAGACCTGGAGAGTGGCGCTCTACGTGTTCTGCCAACTCCACGGATTGCAGGAATCCAGTCTGTACATATTGACTCCTCCTCCTACTCAAGATCCTCTGAAACAGCGCAGCAGGAGCCTGTTACGACCGATATGAGCACAGCCGTGGCCAAACGTCAACAGGCTGTACTGAAATTAATTTCTTTGGGGAATCGAAGCCACACAGCGCAGGAGCTCTGGAATGCCATCAAGCAGGAGAGCAATGTGTGGTTTGTGCCAGCGAATCTCCAGCCAGGCTTGGTAGTGTGTGACAATGGCCGAAACCTGGTGGCAGCTCTTGGCCTAGGCAACCTCACTCACATCCCATGTCTGGCACATGTGCTGAACTTGGTCGTGCAGAGCTTTCTGAGGGACTATCTGGATCTTGATGCACTGCTGCACAAGGTCCGCATAGAGGGCGCTCACTTGCGTCGTTCCAGCACAGCAAGATCACGCCTTGCTGCTCTGCAGCGCCGATTACGCCTTCCGGAACATCACATCATATGTGACCTACCCACCAGGTGGAATTCAACGTTACATATGTTGGAGCGGTTGTGTGAGCAGCAGGCAGCAGTCATGGAGTACCAGCTGCATCAGGCGCAAACAAGTCGCAATGTGCGCCGTTCACACTTCAGCACCACTGAGTGGGCCTCTATGAAGGACATCTGCCTCGTTTTGCGTGCCTTCGATGATTCCACGCGGATGGCGAGTGCAGTTGATGCACTAGTCAGCATGACTGTCCCCCTTATCTGCCTGCTTCAAAAAACACTGCAAGCACTAAGGGATGAGGTTTTGGAAGAGGTGGAGGATGAGGATTCCCAAATGTCATCTGCTTCTGGACAGTCTGCGCTACGTGCTTCCTCACAAAGGCCTAGGCAGGGGACACTTTGTGAGGAGGATGAGGAGGAGTCGATGGAGGAGGAAGACATCTCTCAACAGGAGGGAGGTACACAAAGCTCTAGTCAGTATGTACAGCAAGGGTGGGGTGGTGCAGAGCAGGCAGAGATCACGCCTCAAGCAGGGGACAGCGGTTATTTGGCAGTTGGGAGTCTGCAGCACATGGTTGACTTCATGCTGCAGTGCCTGAGAATCGACCGCCGCATCGCCCACATTCTCTACACGGCTGATTATTGGGTGTACACCCTCCTAGATCCTCGCTACCGGGACAACTTGCAAACCCTCATACCAACGTTGAACTGGGAGCGGAAACTGCGGGAGTACTAAGACACACTGGTAAAGTCCATCATGTTTTCCATTCCACCTGACAACAGTGGTGCTAGTGGTTTGCAAATCACCTCTGTGTGTCGAGCCAGTGGAGGAAACTCGGCACAAAGAGGGAGCAGAGGCAGCGCCTCAGCACAAGGCAAGACCACTATGGCCCAAATGTGGCAAAGTTTTGTGTGTCCGCCACAATTGTCTACACCATCACTGACGACTCCAGTTAGCAGGAGGCAACGTTTCCGTCAGATGGTGACAGACTACATGTCTTGCCCTGTGACTGTACTCCCAGATGGCTCTTCCCCCTTCAAGTTTTGGGTCTCTAAGCTGGATACATGGCCAGAGCTTAGCCAGTATGCATTGGAGGTGCTGGCTTGCCCTGCTGCCAGTGTATTATCGGAACGCGTCTTTAGTGCCGCAGGTGGTGTACTAACAGACCGTCGCACGCGGCTTTCTTCCGATAACGTCGACTGGCTTACTTTTCTGAAAATGAACAAGGCCTGGATCTCCCCAGAATTTGCCAGTCCTCTTCCCAACTAAATAATTGGTTGGCAACTGTATCCAGGTCTCCTGTTGTGTTCATGTTTCTACCACCTGAACTATAATCCCTGGGCTTCAACACAGCCAGTTGTCGCTCAGATGTGTCGTCTGCACAGAGGAAAAACACTAGCTCCTGTGTTAGTGGGGTTCAGTAACGCCAGCTGCTCCTCTGCTGTGTGGACGGCAAAGTCTCCTGCTCCATCCTCATTCAAACTACTACTGATTTTTAACCCTGCTCCACTTAGGCCTCTGGCTCCACTGTCTCTAGTATTTCCCCTGGCCTCCAACCCCGCCAGTGACAGCTCTTAAGTGGCGTCTGCATAATCCACACTTGTTCCAGTGTTACTTGGCCTCAGTCACGTCAGTTGATCCCCTGATGTGTGTCCGGCAAGGTCTCCTGCTCTGTCCACATTCCCATTACTAGTAGTGTGAATGAGGACAGAGCAGGAGACCTTGCCGGACACACATCAGGGGATCAACTGACGGGACTGAGCCCAAGTAACACAGGAACAAGTGTGGATTGTGCTGACGCCACTTCAGAGCTGTCACTGGCGGGTTTAGAGGCCAGGAGAAATACTAGAGACAGTGGAGCCGGAGGCCATAGTGGAGCATGGTTACAATCAGTACTAGTCTACTACCTCTATAAAACGTGCTGCAAGTTGGCATCTGCCTGCTCCATGCCTCATCCTGGGCTCCAACAACGTCAGTTGGTGTTCAGAAGTGCCGTCTTCGCAGAGAAACACACACTAGCTCCTGTGTTAGTGGGTTTCAGTATTGCCAGCTGTTCCCCTGCAGTGTAGACGGCAAAGTCACCTGCTGCCTCCACATGCCAAAACCATCAGGCCTCAGCCTGCTCCATGCCTCATCCTGGGCTCCAACAACGCCAGTTGGTGTTCAGAAGTGCCGTCTTCGCAGAGAAACACACACTAGCTCCTGTGTTAGTGGGGTTCAGTAATGCCAGCTGTTCCCCTGCTGTGTAGACGGCAAAGTCTAGTGCTGCCTCCACATGCCAAAACCATCAGGCCTCAGCCTGCTCCATGCCTCATCCTGGGCTCCAACAACGCCAGTTGGTATTCAGAAGTGCCGTCTTCGCAGAGAAACACACACTAGCTCCTGTGTTAGTGGGGTTCAGTAATGCCAGCTGTTCCACTGCTGTGTAGACGGCAAAGTCTCCTGCTGCCTCCACATGCCAACACCATCAGGCCTTAGCCTGCTCCATGCCTCATCCTGGGCTCCAACAATGCCAGTTGGTGTTCCGAAGTGCCGTCTTCGCAGAGAAACACACACTAGCTCCAGTGTTAGTGGGGTTCAGTAATGCCAGCTGTTTCCCTGCTGTGTAGACGGCAGAGGGTCTTGCTGCCTCCACATACCAACACCATTGGGCCTCAGCCTTCTCCATGCCTTTTCCTGGACTCCAACAACGCCAGTTGGTGTTCAGAAGTGTTGTCTTCACAGAGAAACACACACTAGCTCCTGTGTTAGTGGGGTTCAGTAATGCCAGTTGTTCCCCTGCTGTGTAGACGGCAATGTCTCCTGCTCCATCCACATGCAAACTACTACAGATTTGTAACTGTGCTCAACTTAGGCCTCTGGCTCCACTGTCTCTAGTATTTCCCCTGGCCAACAACCCCACCAGTTACAGCTCTGAAGTGGCGTCTGCACAATCCACACTTTTTCCTGAGTTACTGTGGCTCAGTCCCGTCAGTTGATCCCCCGATGTGTGTCCGGCAAGGTCTCCTGCTCATTACTAGTAGTGTGAATGAGGACTGAGCAGGAGAGCTTGCCAGACACACATCAGGGGATCAACAGACGGGACTGAGCCACAGTTACACAGGAACAAGTGTGGATTGTGCAGATGCCACTTCAGAGCTGTAACTGGCGGGGTTGTTGGCCAGGGGAAATACTAGAGACAGTGGAGCCGGAGGCCATAGTGGAGCACAGTGACAATCAGTAGTAGTCTACAACCTCTATAAAACCAGCTGCAAGTTGTCCTCCGCCTGCTGCATGCTTCATCCTGGGCTACAACACAGCCAGTTGTAGCTTGGAAGTGCCGTCCGCACAGATATATACACTCGCTCCTGTGTTAGTAAGGTTCAGTAACGCTAGCTGTTCCCCTGCTGTGTGGATGGCAAAGTCTCCTGCTGCCTCCAAACTCACACTACAACGCTTTTTCTCCTCGCTCCAAGTAGGCCTCAGCCTGCTCGGAGCATTGATCCTGGGCTACAACACAGCCAGTTGTAGCCTGGAAGTGCCGTCCGCACAGATTGAAACACTCGCTCTTGTGTCTGTGGGTTTCAGTAACGCCAGCTGTTCCCCTGCTGTGTGGATGGCAAAGTCTCCTGCTGCCTCCAAACTCACACTACAATGCTTTTTCTCCTCGCTCCAAGTAGGTCTCAGCCTGCTCGGAGCATTGATCCTGGGCTACAACACAGCCAGCTGTAGCCTGGAAGTACCGTCTGCACAGACTGAAACACTCACTCCTGTGTCTGTGGGTTTCATTAACGCCAGCTGTTCCCCTGCTGTGTGGATGGCAAAGTCTCCTGCTGCCTCCAAACTCACACTACAACGCTTTTTCTCCTCGCTCCAAGTAGGCCTCAGCCTGCTCGGAGCATTGATCCTGGGCTACAACACAGCCAGTTGTAGCCTGGAAGTGCCGTCCGCACAGATTGAAACACATACTCCTGTGTCTGTGGGTTTCAGTAACGCCAGCTGTCCCCCTGCTGTGTGGATGGCAAAGTCTCCTTCTGCCTCCAAACTCACACTACAATGCTTTTTCTCCTCGCTCCAAGTAGGCCTCAGCCTGCTCGGAGCATTGATCCTGGGCTACAACACAGCCAGTTGTAGCCTGGAAGTGCTGTCCGCACAGATTGAAACACTCACTCCTGTGTCTGTGGGTTTCAGTAACGCCAGCTGTTCCCCTGCTGTGTGGATGGCAAAGTCTCCTGCTGCCTCCAAACTCACACTACAACGCTTTTTCTCCTCGCTCCAAGTAGGCCTCAGCCTGCTCGGAGCATTGATCCTGGGCTACAACACAGCCAGTTGTAGCCTGGAAGTGCCGTCCGCACAGATTGAAACACTCGCTCCTGTGATAGTGGGGTTCAGTAATGCCAGCTGCTCCCCTGCTGTGTGGACAGCAAAGTCTCCTGGTCAATCCACATTCGAACTACTACTGATTTTTAACCCTGCTCCACTTAGGCCTCTGGCTCCACTGTCTCTAGCATTTCCCCTGGCCTCCAACCCCGCCAGTGACAGCTCTGAAGTGGCGTCTGCACAATCCACACTTGTTCCTGTGTTACTTGGCCTCAGTCATGTCAGTTGATCCCCTGATGTGTGTCCATCAAGGTCTCCTGCTCTGTCCACATTCCCATTACTAGTAGTGTGAATGAGGACAGAGCAGGAGACCTTGCCGGACACACATCAGGGGATCAACTGACGGGACTGAGGCCAAGTAACACAGGAACAAGTGTGGATTGTGCTGACGCCACTTCAGAGCTGTCACTGGCGGGGTTGGAGGCCAGGGGAAATTCTGGAGACAGTGGAGCCAGAGGCCTAAGTGGAGCACGGTTACAATCAGTAGTAGTCTACAACCTCTATAAAACGTGCTGCAAGTTCGCCTCAGCCAACTCCATGCCTCATCCTGGGCTCCAACAACGCCAGTTGGTGTTCTAAAGTGCCGTCTTCACAGAGAAAAACACACTCGCTACTGTGTCTGAGGGGGTTCCGTAATGCCAGCTGTTCCCCTGCTGTGTAGATGGCAAAGTCTCCTGCTGCCTCCACATGCCAACCCTATCAGGCCTGAGCCTGCTCCATGCCTCATCCTGGGCTCCAACAATGCCAGTTGGTGTTCAGAAGTGCCGTCTTCACAGAGAAACACACACTAGCTCCTGTGTTAGTGGGGTTCAGTAATGCCAGCTGTTCCCCTGCTGTGTAGATGGCAAAGTCTCCTGCTACCTCCACATGCCAACCCTGTCAGGCCTCAGCCTGCTCCATGCCTCATCCTGGGCTCCAACAACGCCATTTGGTGTTCAGAAGTGCCGTCTTAACAGAGAAACAAACACTAGCTCCTGTGTTAGTGGGGTTCAGTAATGCCAACTGTTCCCCTGCTGTGTGGATGGCAAAGTCTCCTGCTGCTCCAACATCACACTACTACTGACTTTTAACCGTGGTCCACTTAGGCCTCTGGCTGTACTGTCTCTAGTATTTCCCGTGGCCTCCAACCCCGCCAGTCGCTGCTCTGATGTGCCGTCTGCACAATCCACACTTGTTCCTGTGTTACTGGGGCTCAGTCATGTCAGTTGATCCCCTGATGTGTGTCCGGCAATGTCTCCTGCTCTGTCCACATTCCCATTAATAGTTGTGGGAATGTGGACAGAGCAGGACACCTTGCCGGACACACATCAGGGGATCAACTGATGTGACTGAGCCCCAGTAACTCAGGAACAAGTGTGGATTGTGCAGACAACACTGCAGAGCAGCAACTGGTGTGGTTGGAGGCCAGAGGAAATACTAGCGACAGTAGAGCCAGAGGCCAAAGTGGAGCACGGTTACAATCAGTAGTTGTGAACAACCAATATAAAACTCGCTCCAAGTTGGCCTCAGCCTGCTGCATGATTGACCCCTGGGCTTCAACATCTCATGTTGTTGCTCAGAAGTGTGTTTGCCACGGGTACTCCCTCCTGCCCAGCTGGGTACCAGCACCGTCAGCTGTTTCTCGGCAGAGCCTTTGGCCTAGGTGCCTCCTTCTTGGTATCCGAGTTGCAGCAACGTCTGCTGGTCCTTGGTAGTGCTTTTTAGCACAGGTAACTTCTGCTTAGAAACCGTGTTCCAGCACCATCAGCTGGTCCACAGTTGTGCCATTGGCTCTTGTTCCTTTTGCTGCCCCTCCGGTTTCCAGCACCGTCAGCTGGTTCTCGGCAGTGTCTTTGGCACGGGTACTCCCTCCTGCCCAGCCTAGTTACAGCACGCCTGCTGTTTCCGAGTAGTGTCAACGTCACTTTGCCACTGATACGTTGTCCAGTCGTGTTGCGGTCGGGTTAGCCTAGTCTATGGTGCCTGCAGTTTCAGTGTTTCCTATGTGGGTTGCGGGTTCTGGTAAAAAAGGCTGGTTCCATAGTGCCAATATGACAAGCACCCCCTGTAGGACTGTGGGTTTCGGTAACTGCGGCCGGCTCGCAGCCTTGCAACTTTGTTTTTCATGGGTACCTACTGTAACAATCCTGCTGGCATCACTGCATGGCCTCCCATTCCCCGCACACCAACTTACTTTCTGCTTCAAGCCATGCTGTGAACTCTGTCTGCTGCCAGCCCTGAGCTCCAGGTGCTATGCCTCTTGTTTTCCTGCTTGCTCTCCATGTTTCCTGACTGTGTGTATAGGGGGGCGGCGCCTGAACTCTCTGGTTCTTATGCAGTCAGGGTGCACCTGTGTAATGTGTCCCTTACCAATCACCTAGAGCCCTTGACTATTTAGTTTCACCACACCCACTGACCTTTGCCTGAGCAATGTCTAAACTCAGTTAGCTCCTTGCTGCTGAGCCAGCCAGGCCCTGTCCTATGTCTTGCCTTCTCTGAAGGCTCTTACTGTGTATTCCTGTGTCTTGGTACCTTGTCTAGCATTTCTCTGTCCGCCTGCCAGGAGGCTGAATATCCTGGCCCTTGAGTCTTGTTCCCAGTGCCTTGTCTGTTCTCTGTCCGCCTGCCAGGAGGCAGAATATCCTGGTCCTTGTGTCTTTGTCCCTGTGTCTCTGTCTGAACTCAGCCTTACCTCTGTCTGTCAGTCTCATTGCCCATGGCTTCCTTCCATGCTGTGTCTTTCCTTGTGTCCTCTCTGTCTGTGCACCGCTCCCTAGCCGCTCTGTCTGCATGGCTTCCTAGCCGCTCTGTCTGCACGGCTCCCTAGCCGCTCTGTCTGCACGGCTCCCTAGCCGCTCTGCCTGCTTGGCTCCCTAGCCGCTCTGCCTGCTTGGCTCCCTAGCCGCTCTGCCTGCTCGGTTCCTTAGCCACTCTGCCTGCTCAGCTCCTTAGCCGCTCTGCCTGCTCGGCTCCTTAGCCGCTCTTCCTGCTCGGCTCCTTAGCCGCTCTGCCTGCTTGGCTCTCTAGCCACTCTGCCTGCACGGCTCTCTAGCCGCTCTGCCTGCCCGGCTCCCTTGCCGCCCAGCCTACGCCGCACTCCTGCGGCTCTGCCTACGTCGCACTCCTGTGGCTCAGCCTACTCCACACTCCTGCCTATATCCATACCTGCACCTCCTGTGTGAACAGGTCCAAATCCTGTTCCAGCATACACCACTCCCTCCTGCCTACACCTGCTGTGTGAACAGGTCCTTACCTGCTCCTTCTCATACCACGCCAATCTGTCCTGTCTCCAAGCCGTGCCCGCCTGTCCTGTGTCTCCAAGCCGTGCCCGCCTGTCCTGTGTCTCCAAGCCGTGCCTGCCTGTCCAGTGCCTCCAAGCCGTGCCCGCCTGTCATGTGTCTCCAAGCCGTGCCCGCCTGTCCTGTGTCTCCAAGCCGTGCCTGCCTGTCCTGTGTCTCCTAGCCACGCCTGCTTGCCCAGTGTCTCAGCCGTGCCTGTCGTGTCTACCTGCCTGCCTGTCTATAGCTTCTGTCAAAGTGACTTTTCCCCAAGTGGGACCAGTGACTTTTCCCCGAGTGGGACCAGCAGCCACAGCCAGACACCACCCTGGAGTGGCACCCGACAACTATCTGCCGCACAAGCCTGGCCTCACCATCAGAAGCTCCAGTGAAGACCGAGGTAGCTGTCGTAGTCACGCCCCTTCCAGGGTAGTCTGGTTTGTGGCACAGTGGGGCCACAAACCCCCGGCTCATGCCATTCAGCCAAGGCGAGAGCGTGACACCTTCTGCTACCCATCCGGGTTCCAGCACCGTCAGCTGGTTCTCGGCAGTGCCTTTGGCTGAGGTGCCTCCTTGTCGGTATCCGAGTTCAAGCAACGTCTGCTGGTCCTTGGTAGTGCTTTTTAGCACAGGTACCTCCTGCTTAGTAACCATGTTCCAGCACCGTCAGCTGTTCCACGGTTGTCCCATTGGCTCTTGTTCCTTCTGCTGCCACTCTGGGTTCCAGCACCGTCAGCTGGTTCTCGGTTGTGCCATTGGCTCTTGTTCATTCTGCTGTCCCTCCAGGTTCCAGCACCGTCAGCTGGTTCTCAGCAGTGTCTTTGGCACGGGTACTCCCTCCTGCCCAGCCTGGTTACAGCATGCCTGCTGTTTCCGGGTAGTGTCAACGTCACTTTGCCACTGATACGTTGTCCTGTCGTGTTGCGGTCGGGTTAGCCGAGTCTATGGTGCCTGCAGTTTCAGTGCTTCCTATGTGGACTGCGGGTTCTGGTAACAAAGGCTGGTTCCATAGTGCCAATAGGAAAAGCACCCCCTGTAGGACTGTAGGTTTCGGTAACTGCGGCCCTGCTCGCGGACGCGACACTTTGTTAATCATGGGTACCTTCTGCTACCCATCCGGGTTCCAGCAACGTCAGATGGTTCCCGGCAGAGCCTTTGGCCTAGGTGCCTACTTGTTGGTATCCGAGTTCCACCAACGTCTGCTGGTCCTTGATAGTGCTTTGGAGCACAGGTACCTCCTGCTTAGTAACCGTGTTCCAGCACCGTCAGCTGTTCCACGGTTGTGCCATTGGCTCTTGTTCCTTCTGCTGCCCCTCTGGGTTCCAGCACCGTCAGCTGGTCCTCGCTAGTTTAATTTGCTCTTGCAGCTTCTGCTACCCATCCGGGTTCCTGCACCGTCAGCTGGTTCTCGGCAGTGCCTTTGGCCTAGGTGCTTCCTTGTCAGTATCCGAGTTCCACCAACGTCTGCTGGTCCTTGGTAGTGCTTTGGAGCACAGGTACCTCCTGCTTAGTAACCGTGTTCCAGCACCATCAGCTGGTCCACGGTTGTGCCATTGGCTCTTGTTCATTCTGCTGCCACTCCGGGTTCCAGTACCATCAGCTGGTTCTCGCCAGTTCCTCAGCCTTCTTGTAACTTCTACTACTTTTCAAAGTTCAAGCTTGTGGAAATGGTTTTTGATTCTCACTCTGGATCTCCCTGATAATGACCCTGAAGACCACACAGAAGAATACCTAAAAGATGACCCTGAAGAAGATGACCAAGAGGACAAAGAACAGGAAGACAACCACCAAGATGCAGAACAACAAGAGACAGAAGACCAAGAAGCATAAAAACCAAAAGCAGAAGAACATTAAGCATAAGACTAAAAATCTGAGCAAATGAGATTATCAAATTTATAAGCAGAAGAAGACTAAGCAGTGTATGGGGGTGAGTCCGTTCCTCCTCGTGGTGCCCCTGGAAAAGGCCTGCTGCTGCAGGCCAAACTGAACGCGGACAAATCCTGTTATAAATCTTTTGTGACAGGCTGAACGGAAGGTGTAATCTTCAAACTTTTATAGATAACAACTACATGCCTGACACAAATAAGAATATGATGAAGAAGAATAGGAAGAAGATGAAGAAGTAGAATATGAAGAAGAAGAAGAAGATACTGCTGCTGCTGAAGATGATGAAGGAGAAAGTGTGGGAGAAGTAAAAAAGAAGGTGAAGAGCATGGAAGTAGTGAAACATACATATCTGACAAAAAATTAAAGACTTTAACATAGTCAATATCTTTGTAACTACGAACGTCTTTAAAAAAAAAAAAAAATTCCTGCTATTCCATTTGATTGGGCTAAACCTCTATCGCTTTAATGTCTCCTACACCTCCCACAATACATTCTACATTATTATTAGTTGTTTTTCTTCATGTAGAATTAACCGACAGGGAAAGAAAGGGTTTTTTTTAATTCCAATATTTCTGTTCCATTGACTTGAATGGGACTTCCGGGATCGGAATCGGCGATACCCGATACTTTTTTAGATCGGCCGATCCATTCCGATGCGATCTTTTTCAGTATTGGGTGGTATCGCTCAACACTATTCGTGACGCCACCTGTGGTGTTCGGCAATATAGATGTTAAGCCGACAGTGCAGACAGATCCTCTGGGACAGATGGTGTGGTGCAGCAAGGATGTTATAGCCCTCCACAGGCAGGGCTGTAGTCCCAGGGCAGTGTGGGTGAGGTGACACGTAGATGGTGTAGTGTCAGATGCAGGGGATGTAGCAGTGCTGAGCCGGTTGACGCAGGAATGAATGGAGGACACCAGGGCTTGTAGTTCCAAAGCTTTACTCACAGTCTGTTGTGGCATAGGGGTCCGCATCCGTGCCGTGTCCTCCGGGTCAGGAGCCCAGCCAACCTCTAGGCAAGATGAAGTACTCCTTTCCAACACTCCGCCAACATGTGCCTTTTCTGAACGCCTCCTATAAATGAAGTACTCCCAGTTCTGAGTTACACTGGGGTTCCTCCTGCCAGATGTTCCTAAGAACTCTACTTGTACGGCAGACAGCTGTAGCCTGCTTCGGGGACTCCTTACTACCTAGTCCCGGCTCTCTCACGTTGCTGTTGTTCCCCCAAGTCTTGTGTGGGAATAAAGCGGTGACGACTTCAATTCCTCCGGTGTCTGCTGCAGGACCATAAGTATCCATACAACCTCGGGAACCGGACCCCGGCCTTGCGCTGTGGACTTGGGAAGGGTTCCTCTCTAACCCTATTCCTTAGTCCTCCTTTTCTCCTTACATTCCGTACAATCCTTTCTTTCATATGGAGAATCAGGCTTTCCATCTAATGTCTCTTTCCTGTTCCAGCAGATCCAGATCACTGAGGTCGGCTGCAGCACTTCCTTCATTCATCCCACTCAGGGGATCTTCTCTCTTCCTCTCCTTCTGTCAGACTGCCTACTGACTCACTCCATGACTCAATGACTGAATGACTAAATCCTAAACTCTTCCCGCTCTTTTGATGCAAACTAATCTCCACCCACCTCCCAGCATGTTTCGTGTTCCAAGCAGGGAGCCACCAATGGGTACTATGCTACACTCCAAGCAGGGAGCCGCCGAAGGTGCTTTGCTACACTACTTTGTGTCTCCACCTTACTTGGATGGTGGGGTACCACACCTCAGGAGGAGATGCAGTACCTCTGTGGTGACTGAAGCCTCAGGGGCACCACATACCCCCTCGTTAAACACAGCACGTCCGCGGGCTGCAAGAAAACAAAGGTGGACAAATACAGGAACATACAAATTTTTGTAATGCAAAATAAACAGTTTTTAGCTAATCTTCTCAATATGAGAGGCACTCATTCTTGAACATTGCAAACAATTTAACTAACTATCTATCTATGCAGTACCTAATTCAAAATGCTATTGGCAGTAAACTCACTACCACTTCCAGTATCATCATCAACACATTTTCTTTTCTTTCACATTTTCTACTTTCTTCTGTTCTCTGAGTGACAACCGCTGATGACTGGTTCATCACATGAAATTTTAAATCTTTAAATCTTTATTCAAACTTTAACATTTTTCTATTAAAGCATTATAAAACATCCACTGTCAATCGAATATCTAGTCTCTCTCTTTTTTTTTTCAACTAAATTCTATAAAATCTGTAAACACTATCATTATTTACTTTTCTATCAAAAATACTAAGCATTATTATTATTTTTTTTTTTAAGTGCAATTCTATAAAGAGTAGACACTGGTCCGGCCAACATGTCTTGAAATGTCCTTATAATGAGGTAGTCCTTATTCCAAAGAGGTCCTATGTAAAACCAAGAGAGAGCACCTAAAGAGGTGCAAACTATTTACAATGACAGTCTGGATCACTCAGCGTCTATGATCTCCACAGTTCAAGTGTAAAGGTTGCCAATAAAACTGGGCAACAAAACTGGATCAACTGGTAAACATCATGATAACCAACAAAAATATAGAAAACTAGAAAACAGGCACACTGGTGCTAATACCCTCCTGGGTAACAAAAGTTAGTTATTTTGGAGCTTTAATGATGGTGGTGGTGATCCCCTCCTGGGGTGTTGGAAGCGGATTGCTTGGGCTGCTTCCAGGGGAGATCTTTAGGGCATGCTTTTCCTGATGATTGCGGGTGGACATAGGACGAGGTAGGGGTAGCTGGTGCAATTGCTGCCTGAGGTAAAGCTGGTGTCACTACCTGTACCATGGAGTGGATGGCAGGGGTAGATGTAGCCTGTCTGGTGTTGGTAGGTGCGATCACTACCATAGGAGGTATTCCTGCTGGGGGCACATACGCCTTTTCTTTCTTATAGGCCGTGATGAAATCCTAAGGGATACGGCAGATGTTCATGGCGTACCAGCCTCTTACCCTTCATGCCGGGGAAAGGTTAGGTATTCCCCCGGGTGCAGATCTCTAGCAGGGTGTCCCTTCCTCAGGTGTGACTCCACGTCCCTCCTGTTGAAGAATAGGTTGGAGATCCGTTTGGGGTCGGCGATGAAACCGAACCCCCGCTCCTGGTTCACATTCAGGACCTGGCCCCATCCTGCCGAGTCCCGGGGACCGTAGTGACCAGCTTGGACCTTCTCCTTCCGGTCCATATCAGTGCCTAGTACAGCCAGCCTCCTCTGCTCCCTTTCCAGCTGCTCAGCTGCCAGCTGACGGATGGTTTCTTGACACTTGGCCCACGTATCATCCTCTTCCCGGGACCTACTACTACCCATGGTGGATAAGGGCACTACCGCCAGGGGTTCAGGCCTTTCCCCCCAGGACTCAGAATCCCGGTCCCAGACCAGGTCCAGCACGACCTGTCCGGACACAGCAACTGCGGTACACCCCAAGGCCTTCCCAGGTGCAGGGGCAGCAGACGTACCTGGGCCCTCCTGGCGGTGTTCCGTCTCCGGTGTGGTTCTGAGACGGCCGGCGGCAGCAGGGATATCCACCGAGATGTGTTGGTCAGCGGTCAGAGGTGGCGGTGGAGCAGATGGCGGCTCTGGATCCGCAGGGGTCTCTGGTGGGACCGGCGCAGCCGCGTCCGGTCCAGGCGGGAGCTCATCTTCCTCCTCTTCAGCTCGCAGGCCCTCATATAACTCCTCCGGACAGGCCTCATACAGCGGGAGGTGGCAATTGGCGCTGCTGGTGGTATTGCAGCGGTCGCAGATTCTACTGGGTCTGCCTGGGGGAGATCTGGTGCAGCAGCGACGGGTAACGGTGACTGGAGTACCGCGGGTGTAGGCCTCTCCAGGGCGCGCTGCCATGTCTTCATCCAGAGTGCCTCCTACTTTAGCCGCAGTTCATGAGTCAGCCGGGCGATCTCATCCTCCAGCTGCTGACGGTCCAGATGGGACGCCAGATCGGAGCCCTCAGCCTTTGCGCCTGGGAGGTTCAGCTTAACCTCCCATCGCTGTTCAGGCCTCCTCTCTCCTTCCATCATGGCGTTTTCTCTCTTCTCTTCCTGTCTGGACTCTTTTCCCGCCACCGGCTCTCGCTCCTCCTTCTGGGGGCGGCGTCTTTTTCCTACCCCTCCATACCAGGCCAGTATACGAACACCTCGGGGGGTGGGCCATGTTGCAGTTGCATAGAAGTTCAGGCAGGGGAGGCACAGGAAAGTTTGCGGTCTTTTCTTAGGACCACCCATGTTGTCACGCCCCCCTTCACCGCGCCGGCGGCCATTTTTAGAATTCATTTTACAGTCTCTCAAAGTGGTTATTCTGCACATCCTCAGCAATGGTTAAGTCCAATAAATCCTAGGCACACAACCCGGTGGTACCGGGCTTCGTCATCCTGTTCGTGACACCAGAGATGGGTCGCCCTCCCAGGGCTGTGGGGTACTCGGTACCGGGCCCGTTGATTTCACGGCAGCTGGGACCCGGCCGGTGGCCCTGGCCACCCATTGTAAAAGGGGGGTTGTTTAGTGTGCTCCCAATGGTGACAGTCTATAAATGGATGTTTCGTGACGCCACCTGTGGTGTTCGGCAATATAGATGTTAAGCCGACGCTGCAGACAGATCCTCTAGGACAGATGGTGTGGTGCAGCAAGGATGTTATAGCCCTCCACAGGCAGGGCTGTAGTCCCAGGGCAGTGTGGGTGAGGTGACACGTAGATGGTGTAGTGTCAGGCGCAGGGGATGCAGCAGTGCTGAGCCGGTTGATGCAGGAATGAATGGAGGACACCAGGGCTTGTAGTTCCAAAGCTTTACTCACAGTCTGTTGTGGTACAGGGGCCCGCATCCGTGCCATGTCCTCCGGGTCAGGAGCCCAGCCAACCTCCAGGCAAGATGAAGTACTCCTTTCCAACACTCCACCAACATGTGCCTTTTCTGAACGCCTCCTCTTATAGCGCCTATAAATGAAGTACTCCCAGTACTGAGTTACACTGGGGTTCCTCCTGCCAGATGTTCCTAAGAACTCTACTTGTACGGCAAACAGCTGTAGCCTGCTTTGGGGACTCCTTACTACCTAGTCCCGGCTCTCTCACATTGCTGTTGTTCCCCCAAGTCTTGTGGGGAAATAAAGCGGTGACGACTTCTATTCCTCTGGTGTCTGCTGCAGGACCATAAGTATCCATACAACCTCGGGGACCGGACCCCGGCCTTGCGCTGTGGACTTGGGAAGGGTTCCTCTCTAACCCTATTCCTTAGTCCTCCTTTTCTCCTTACGTTCCATACAATCCTTTCTTTCATATGGAGAATCAGGCTTTCCATCTAATGTCTCTTTCCTGTGCCAGCACACCCAGATCACTGAGGTCGGCTGCAGCACTTCCTTCATCCATCCCACTCCGGGGATCTTCTCTCTTCCTCTCCTTCTGTCAGACTGCCTACTGACTCACTCCATGACTCAATGACTGAATGACTAAATCCTAAACTCTTCCCGCTCTTTTGATGCAAACTAAACTCCACCCACCTCCCAGCACGTTTCGTGTTCCAAGCAGCGAGCCACCAATGGGTGCTATGCGATACTCCAAGCAGGGAGCTGCCGAAGGTGCTTTGCTACACTACTTTGTGGTGTGGGGTGCAGGTGTTGGAGCATGGTCAGGTGTAGAGTTGAGCGAAACGGGTCGAAAAATTTCAAAAGTCGCCGACTTTTGGCAAAGTCGGGTTTCATGACACGAAACCCGACCCTAGAATGAGGTCGGCCACGAGGTCGGCGACTTACGCGCCAAAGTCGCGTTTCAAAAGTTTGTTTTGCGCTCTTTTTCAGCCAAACAGGATCCACGGACACTGTGGGCAACGTGATGACATAGGCAGGGGTCACCACCATCTTTCAGAAGGGCATGCAAGTGATTGGCTTGCTTTGGTGGGCGTCACAGGGGTTATAAAAGGGTGTGCACACCGACCGCCATCTTACTTCTGCCGATCTTAGCATAGGGAGAGGTTGCTGCTGCTGATTCTGAATGGAGAGCGTTAGGCAGGGAAGAAGAAAAAAAAACTGCTTCTGCTGCTAGCGATTTTGCCTGTACAACACACCAGTCACTGTGTGTGCAGTGCAAGGGGAGGCTATATTGTAGTGGATCAGCAGTGTTGGTTGTTAGGCTGCCTTCTAAGGCTTCCTGACAGCTGCATTGCTGTTTACCCACTGCTCTGCAAACTGCTTTTTTAAAAGCAATCCCAATTTTTTTTTTTGTCCTGCTGAGGTACTGAGCGTGCATTTTTTCACACCATACAGCGGTGTACGCTCCTCACACAGTACCGTGTAACGGCTGTTATCACAGCCACAGTGAAGCTATCTGTGTGTCACTTTGTGTGAATAAGTCGAGGACATGTTCCGTTCTTACAGACCTGCACCTACTAGTTTTGTCTAGCTTTCAAACAGTTAAATATATTTGCTGTTTGATCACATTCAAAACTATAGAGACAGCGTGTGTCAGTCCGTATACTTAAAAAACACGGAGCTTGACAATTTTACGTACACCGGACAGCCGTGTACGTGCACGCTCCTCTCAGTACCGTGTAACGGCTGTTATCACGGCCACAGTGAAGCTATCTGTGTGTCACTCTGTGAGAATAAGTCGAGGACATGTTCCGTTCTTACAGACCTGCACCTACTAGTTTTGTCTAGCTTTCAAACAGTTAAATATATTTGCTGTTTGATCACATTCAAAACTATAGAGAGACAGCGTGTGTCAGTCCGTATACTTAAAAAACACGGAGCTTGACAATTTTACGTACACCGGACAGCCGTGTATGTGCATGCTCCTCTCAGTACCGTGTAACGGCTGTTATCACGGCCACAGTGAAGCTATCTGTGTGTCACTGTGGAAGGATAAGTGGAGGACTTGTTCCGTTCTTACAGACCTACACTCTAGGGAGATTCCTATTCTGCCCAATTCTACATACACCTTGTAGTTTGTGATACACTAGCCAATTTCTGCCTGTGACATAGCGCTTTGATATTCAGTGGGCCTCACACAATCCAAAAGTGTCCAGTGTCCACTAGTGTGTGCAGAAATTCAAAATCTCCCTTATCCTGTAGTCACTTTTTTCACACCTGTGCCATCGAGCCTGTGACATAGCGCTCTGATATTCAGTGGGCCTCACACAATCCAAAAGTGTCCAGTGTCCACTAGTGTGTGCAGAAATTCAAAATCTCTGTGATCCTGTAGTCACTTTTTTCACACCTGTGCCATCGAGCCTGTGACATAGCACTCTGATATTCAGTGGGCCTCACACAATCCAAAAGTGTCCAGTGTCCACTAGTGTGTGCAGAAATTCAAAATCTCCCTTATCCTGTAGTCACTTTTTTCACACCTGTGCCATCGAGCCTGTGACATAGCGCTCTGATATTCAGTGGGCCTCACACAATCCAAAAGTGTCCAGTGTCCACTAGTGTGTGCAGAAATTCAAAATCTCCCTTATCCTGTAGTTACTTTTTTCACACCTGTGCCATCGAGCCTGTGACATAGCGCTCTGATATTAAGTGGGCCTCACACAATTCATAAGTGTCCAGTGTCCACAAGTGTGTGCAGAAATTCAAAATCTCTGTGATCCTGTAGTCACTTTTTTCACACCTGTGCCATAGCGCTCTGATATTCAGTGGGCCTCACACAATCCATAAGTGTCCAGTGTCCACAAGTGTGTGCAGAAATTCAAAATCTCTGTGATCCTGTAGTCACTTTTTTCACACCTGTGCCATCGAGCCTGTGACATAGCGCTCTGATATTCAGTGGGCCTCACACAATCCAAAAGTGTCCAGTGTCCACTAGTGTGTGCAGAAATTCAAAATCTCCCTTATCCTGTAGTCACTTTTTTCACACCTGTGCCATCGAGCCTGTGACATAGCGCTCTGATATTCAGTGGGCCTCACACAATCCAAAAGTGTCCAGTGTCCACTAGTGTGTGCAGAAATTCAAAATCTCCCTTATCCTGTAGTCACTTTTTTCACACCTGTGCCATCGAGCCTGTGACATAGCGCTCTGATATTCAGTGGGCCTCACACAATCCAAAAGTGTCCAATGTCCACTAGTGTGTGCAGAAATTCAAAATCTCCCTTATCCTGTAGTCACTTTTTTCACACCTGTGCCATCGAGCCTGTGACATAGCGCTCTGATATTCAGTGGGCCTCACACAATCCAAAAGTGTCCAGTGTCCACTAGTGTGTGCAGAAATTCAATATCTCCCTTATCCTGTAGTCACCTTTTTCACACCTGTGCCATCGAGCCTGTGACATAGCGCTGTGATATTCAGTGGGCCTCACACAATCCATAAGTGTCCAGTGTCCACAAGTGTGTGCAGAAATTCAAAATCTCCCCTGTCCTATAGACACCTTGTACCTTGTTTTACATTACTATATAGTTTGTTGGATTTTGTCTACATTTCTACAAAAAATGAGGAAGGCTGGTGGAAGAGGCCGTGGAATTGGGCGGGGGTTGGCATCTGGTAATGATGGTGTTGGTGGTGGATCTGATGGTAGTGGCAAGAGCAAAATAGGACCGAATGCAGGAGGTGTTGAGCCTGCGTCATCGTCTGGCTCCATAAGGCTTCGAAGGCTTAGTTTGCTAGGAGTTGGAAATCACTTTTAAAGCCAGAGCATCAGGAAAAAGTCTTGTCTTACATTGCTGACTCAGCCTCCAGCTCTATCGCCTCCTCTTCTGAAGTTGTAAAAAGTAAAAGCACTGAGTCGTCATTGGAGGCTCATGTTCATGAACCACACCTTTCCTTGTGTCCTTCACCCCAACCAAGATTGAAGGATGATGCAGGCCATACTACTGATTACTCCATGGAGCTGTTTTCACATACCATGCCTGGATTATCAAGTGAAATGGTGAAATACCCAGGACAAGAAGAATCTGACATGGAGTGCACTGATGCACAGCCGCTGATAGATGATTCTGCTGGTACATTCACTCAGAGCACTACATTGTCCTCGCAGTGTACAGAGCCAGATTCTGACCCTGATGAGACTCAGGTGCCCATTCCCGCACACTATACCACCATATACGGTGACACAGAGGAAGGTGCACATGACATTGAAGAGGAGGTGATGGATGACCCAGTTGTTGACCCAGATTGGCATCCATTGGGGGAAGAGGGTGCTGCTTCCAATAGCTCAGATGAGGAGCATCCACAGCAGACATCGACATCGCAACAGCTGTTATCTGGCAGGCCCGGAGCACTCCAAAGACAGGTTCCAAAAATCAAAAGAGTTGCTGGACAGCTTGTCCAGAGGGTCAAAAGATCACAGCGTGCTAGGCCGCAAAATGTCTGCCAAAGTAGGAAGAGTGCAGTGTGGCACTTTTTTGAACAAAATCCTCATGATCAGGCCAAGGTTATCTGTAAGAAGTGTGCAAAGACCTTTAGCCGAGGGAAAAATCTTAAAAATTTGAATACCAGTTGCATGCGTAGACATTTAACCACCATGCACTTGCAAGCGTGGACAAAACACCAAACCTCAAGTGCCACATGTGCAACTGATCACAAAGAAGGTAGTCAGCAATGCTACATTGTTTCCCCCACTGTAAGCCTACCGGTTAGCACAGCAGCAAATGTTGAGGTGTCGTTGCAAGGCCACAGCAGTCAGGGAATCCCACTGTTATATCAACGAAATACTGAATCTAGGCCATCAGAAAGAACACCAACTCCATCACCATCATCAACCCTCTCTCAGTCTGCCCTGTCCACCGCTACTTCCACCATATGCAGCTCTCAAGTCCAGCTCACCCTCCCAGACACTATGAGTAGGTCAAGAAAGTACTCAGTCTCTCATCCGCGTACACTGGGTTTGAACGCCCACATTGCCAAATTAATCTCGTTTGAGATGATGCCCTATCGGTTGGTGGAAAGCGCAGCTTTCCGCGAACTCATGGCCTATGCAGTACCACGCTATGACCTACCCAGTCGCCACTTCTTCTCTCGCAAAGCCATCCCAGCCCTCCACCATCATGTAAAAGACCGCATTGTCCATGCACTCAAGCAGTCAGTGAGTGGAAAGGTGCACCTCACAACTGATGCATGGTCCAGTCGGCATGGCCAGGGCCGTTACGTGTCCATCACTGTACATTGGGTTAATGTGGTGGATGCAGGGTCCACAGGGGACAGCGGTGGTGGAACAGTGCTGCCTAGCCCACGGTATAGGAAACAGTTGGCTGTAGGCGTTCGACCCTCCTCCTCCTCCTCCAGAAGCGAAAGCTCGTCCACAGAGCGCAGTCGTACGAGCACTCCATGTGCAGCTGCCACTGTTGCACACGAGGTGTCCCCCTATCGAGCAGCTAGTGGAAAGCATCAGCAGGCTGTGTTGCAGATGATGTGTTTGGGCGACAGACACACCGCCGAGGTGCTGGCCGAGTACTTGAAGCGACAAACTGAGTCATGGCTGGGCAGTGTACATCTTGAGGCAGGCAAGGTAGTTAGTGATAACGGCCGTAATTTTGTGGCAGCAATAGCCCTTTCAAAACTCAGCCACATACCTTGCTTGGCTCACACCTTGAACCTGGTGGTGCAGTGCTTCCTCAAAAATTATCCGGAGTTAACAGCCCTGCTCCAGAAGGTGCGAAGACTGTGCGCGCACATCCGCCGGTCGCCTGTACACTCCGTTCGTATGCAGAAGCTGCAGCGATTGCTCCACCTTCCCAACCACCGCCTCATTATCGACATTGCAACAAGGTGGAACTCCACCCTGCAGATGGTGGAGCGGCTGTGCGAGCAGAGGCAGGCCATAATGCATTTGTGGGAGGATACACGGCCAGGCACTTTGAGAGCAGACATGTAGTTGACAGGTGTGCAGTGGTCGAAGCTGAAAGACCTCTGTAAAGTCCTTCAGTGTTTTGAGGAATGCACACGGCTGGTAAGCGCAGACGACGCTATCCTAAGCATGAGCATCCCACTTATGTGTCTGCTCATGCAAACTTTGATGCACCTTAAGGAGCAGGCGTCTGCAGCCAATGTTGATGAGGAGGAAGAGGAGGAGGGAATCCTTGATGAAATTCAGCCATTGTCTGCTCAGGGACCTCTCCTGGACGAGGTGGAGGAAGAAGAGGAGGAGGAGGATGATGATGGGGATGATTACTTAGGGGAGGAGGATGCATCTCGTGGGGCAAGTGAAAATGTTGGCGTGGCAAGGTCTGGTACAGGGTTTGTGCGTGACTGGAGGGATGTGGATTTGCCAGAAAGTGCTCCTCCAACCAGCACTCGCAGTGCATCATTGACACCGGGAACATTGGCCCACATGTCAGATTATGCCTTGCAGATCCTAAAAAGGGACCCCCACATTTCCAAAATGATGAACGATGACGACTACTGGTTGGCCAGCATCCTGGATCCACGCTATAAAGGCAAATTACAAAACATCATGCCACAGGAGAACCTTGACCTAATATTGGCTAATAAACAAGCAACTCTGGTAAATCGGTTGCTTGAGGCATTGCCAGCACACAGCAGCGGTGATGGTTCTCACACGAGCCGTACGGGCCGAGGGCAGCTTGGCAGAGGTGTTCATGGTGCACACAGCAGAAGTGGCGTTGGAGACAGGGGTTTCATGACAATGTTGTGGACTGATTTTTCAAGTACCACTCACACAACTGGTAATACTGCATCGATGGAAAGTGACAGGAGACAGCAGTTGTCAACTATGGTTACAAACTACTTTTCCTCCCATATCGATGTTCTCCCACACAGGTCATTCCCCTTTGACTATTGGGCCGCTAAACTGGACACCTGGCCTGAATTGGCACAATATGCCTTACAGGCGCTCGCTTGCCCAGCTGCAAGTGTGCTATCGGAAAGAGTCTTCAGTGCAACTGGATCAATCCTGACAGAAAAAAGGACCCGTCTGTCAACCCAAAATGTGGATGATCTAACCTTCATTAAAATGAACCATGCATGGGTTTCCAAGGATTTTGTCCCACCTTCCCCTGATGACACATAGGGTGACAGAAAAATGGCTTGCTTTGGTCCACCTCTTCCTGGGACTTGACCTATTTCGCCTTTTGCATCAGCTGAATGTCCAACATCAACATATGCCACTTTCTAAAACTCCCTAACTGTGCTGCCCCCCCCCATGGCCGGGGTCACCACCTAGCGCATGACACCGTGCGAGTGCCGTTGCCCTGGACAGGTGGGTAGGCCGACTCTTGGGCATGGGCACTGGCACAGGGTCCCTCATAGTGCAATCAAGTGTCTCTGACGGTGGTGGTGCACACCCGCCGTCAGACACACCGCCGTACTATGAGGGGCCCAGTGCCAGTACCGACGCCCACGAGTGGGCCCCCCTTGCTTGGGCAGGGCCCCAGCATTTGCAATCTTTACCTCTCCCTGCTCCTTCGCTGTGTAGTCTGGGCCGTCAAATCCATACTATGCCTGACACCGTCTGAGCCTGCCTCCTGATGTATAGACATATATTTTGAATGTGTACGCTATCCATACATGTCATCCGGGGATACGGTACCCTTTCTCACCTTTGTGCAATCACGTGCAAGCCATACTGGGCCTAACACCGTCTGAGCCTGCCTCCTGATGTATAGACATATATTTTGAATGTGTACACTATCCATACATGTTATCCGGGGATACTGTACCCTTTCTCACCTTTGTGCAATCACGTGCAAGCCATACTGGGCCTAACACCATCTGAGCCTGCCTCCTGATGTATAGACATATCTTTTGAATGTGTACGCTATCCATACATGTTATCCGGGGATACGGTACCCTTTCTCACCTTTGTGCAATCACGTGCAATCCATACTGGGCCTAACACCGTCTGAGCCTGCCTCCTGATGTATAGACATATATTTTGAATGTGTACGCTATCCATACATGTTATCCGGGGATACGGTACCGTTTCTCACCTTTGTGCAATCACGTGCAAGCCATACTGGGCCTAACACCGTCTGAGCCTGCCTCCTGATGTTTAGACATATATTTTGAATGTGTATGCTATCCATACATGTTATCCGGGGATACGGTACCCTTTCTCACCTTTGTGCAATCACGTGTAATCCATACTGGGCGTGAGAACGGCTGGCGAGCTGTTAAGCAAGCTACAACACCTGTGGTTTGCACACGTAAGTTTTTCATTTTTTCAGGAATGACGGTTAGGCCTAATTCCGGAACTGCGGTTGACCTGCACTTACTGGGAAATCATTGTTCGCGGGTAATAATTGTAATCAGTGATCCCCATCACTAACGTTGTTCAGCGGGTTATCTGCACCTGTAAGCGACAAACGCTGGCCTTTTCAGTGTAGCGCACATGCAGCCACGGACATGTAAGGGCATGACACACCAGTTATTGGCCAATCTCATGTGCCAGAGCCTCACGTGTCCCTCTAGTAAGCCGGACTCGGACCGCGGGGCATGACGGAGTCTCGTTCCTTAACGGAATTAAGCTTGCAATGTGTGCATCTTTTCTGTAGCTGGCATGGTTGAGGTTTCCCAGGTGGAGTCGAATTTAACCGTAGGCTCCACTCCTGGTGGTGCCCTTCTGGACATTCCTTTAAGGTTCAGCTTTGCAACCATACTGCCCACGTAAAACAAACACTTTGCCTTCATGAACACTGTTTGGAGGGTCATGACTCGTGGGAATAACGCCGCCCAATCAGTTAACCTGCTAGAGAGATCCTTCGTTGCTCCCAAGCATGACATCACACTCCCTAGGAGGAAGGTAATGCCACTGTGGCGACCGTACTCCTGGGGGCGACACAAGTGCACTGATGCCCAGCCACTGCTCGATGAATCTGCTGGTACATTGACCCAGACCACTACATTCCCCTCGCACGCTACACGGCCTGAATCAGACCCTGATGAAACTCAGGTTACCCTTCCCATATACAGTTCCATCTTACACGGTGACAAAGAGGAAGCTGCAGATGAAAGTGCAGGTTCGGCCCACCTGCCATCAGACACACCACCGTACTATCAGGGGCCCTGTGCCAGTGCCGTCGCCAACGAGTGGGCCCCCCCTGCTTGCTCAGGATCACAGCACTTGCAAGGTTGAAATACTGTGCAGTGAGATGGAAGATGGGGACGACGAGGAGTCCAGACTAGTACAGGGATTCCCTAGCGAGGAGACTTATTTGATTGTTTTCAATGTTGGGACAGTAATTTTTGGGGAGCACTATACTCTGGAGAATGATAGATGGGGCCCACCATACACTGGAACATTCCAAAGGTGGACATCAGACACTGGAGCAGCATTTACAGGACCCATTATACACTAGAGCATTAGAAATGGGGCCCATTATGTTTGGAGCATTATTTGGGCCCATAAGACAGTGGCGCTTCATCCATGGGGACCAACATATACTGTAGCATTATGTTGCGCTCATCATATACTGTTTCAAACATTATATGGGACCAATGATTCTGTATGGAGAAATAGATGGGCCTCGTCATGAGATGTAAAAAGTGAAGTATTTTTCATTGTACTATACCGCTATTTCTCTGCCGTATCGGAGCATGATGAGTTGTGGTATGTGTTAACGGGGCGCTCTTTCGACCAGGGCACATGAAAACCTGGAGCCAGCCCTACCCCCCCACAACTTTAGCCAAATAACCCCCATTTTTCAGTGCGTAACTTGTATTATGAAGTTAATTAAGGTTGACAAGCTTAAGTAAGAAGAATTGATGCTTTTGGCATTCAAATGGGCACTGTAGGTGTGTTTCCTGTCCTCCTCGACGACCCCGACTTTTCCCTATAATCGGCCGATCTTGCTCGACCCGACTTTTGGAAATGTCGGGTTTCACGAAACGAAACTCGACCCTAAAAAACTAAAAGTCGCTCAACTCTAGTCAGGTGTCTTCACCTTACCTGGATGGTGGGGTACCACACCTCAGGAGGATGTGCAGTACCTCTGTGGCGACTGAAGCCTCAGGGGTGCCACAGCATCATAGACACCCTTGCCAAAAATTGGACTGCCTGTAGCAGCAGAGAACATGTTTGTTAGATGTTGGATTCCTGCCTCTGCACAGGAGGAATCTTGAGCCTTGCCTTTTGCGGTCTCCCACTCAATCCCAGCCACAGACAAGCCTGCTCAGCAAAGATGTCGTTCCCAGCATTTTTCTCAGGCTAGTGCTGTCAGGGTGGTTGCTGTTGCCACCTCTGGGTCAGCTTTGGCAATCCGCACTAGCCTGCAGCGAGCAGCTCCAGAGGCTAAGTACTTTTTGCAGCCTTCTGAGCATGCCCATGGGACAAACTCTCATTGGAAGTCGGGGGTCACATGCTCAGGTCCTCAAGCAGCTCTGATTGGGCCATCAGGAAGGTTCCGGAAGGCTGCACCTATAAAAGGATCTCACGGCCGCACGGCCGTGCGCTAGTATAGTCTGTAATTTGTAGTGGTTTGTGTGATGATGGATGCTTGTGAACCGCTGACTGACTCATTATGAAACCCCTTCCCTCTGATACGTATGTTAGTAGGGTTTAGAGTTTTGAGTCAGCGCCGAGTAGTGGCACTGCCTAGCGCCGTAGTGCTCCCAGCTCCTATCACATGTTTGTGCCAGTGTGCGCCACGCTTCATTAGGCACTACGGTACCGCACGTTCAGCAGCATCAGTCAGAGCGGCGTCGTGCACCATTAATGCACTTTCCAGGCCAAAGCTTAGGCTGGTTAGTGGCGTCCGCCAGAGCTGCGCTGTACGTACTTCATGCAGTATTCATCTATCAGCTGCACCCTGTGACTGTTAACAGGGCAAAACGTTAAGTAAGGGTCTCTCCCTGGAGTCGCAGTTGCGTCGCAGAACGCTAGTGGGTCTAGAGGGACTCTAACCCCATGTCCTTTGGGCAGGGTCCTGTGACCAAAACACTAGCGTTCACTCTGCGGTATCGCGGCCCTGTGAAGCAACACGGGTTCGCCTCCTATTCACCGGGTGAAGTTAACTTGTGTGTTTGCTATACCACCAGTTTCTGTCCGCCATTACCAAGCAGCAGTTTACCATCTCTGCACGGTGGACCCCAGGCTGCGAACGCACCTTTATTACCATCTTTTATTATTTGGTGCGTTCCGCCAGCCCTAACAACGTTAACCCTGGACATCTAGTGGCAGAGATGGAGGAGACCTAATGCTAAATCATACGGAAACCAAAAAAATAAATTAAAAATGTGAATCCACCTATGAAAGAAAGTAGCAAAAGGGAGGGGCGAACACAGGTTCATAGCTATGAAGCCAGAATGTGTTCAACAAGATGTATATGTCCCTAGCAACAGCTCAGAGACAGGGATCTAACCCCTTCACTACCAATGGTGCTTTGCACGTTAACTCCTGGGCCAATTTTTACAATTCTGACCACTGTCCCTTTATGAGGTAATAACTCTGAAAAACTTCCATGGATCCTGGTGATTCTGACACAGTTTTCTCGAGACATATTGTACTTCATGTTAGTGGTAAAATTTCATTCAAATAACTTGCGTTTATTTGTGAAAAAAATGGAAATTTGGCAAAAAATTTTAAAATTTCGCAATTTTCCAACTTTGAATTTTTATGCCCTTAAATCACAGAGATACAGCACACAAAAAACTTAATAAGTACCATTTCCCATATGTTTACTTTACATCAGCACAATTTTGGAACCAAAATTTTTTTTGTTAGTAAGTTATAAGGGTTAAAATTTGACCAGCGATTTCTCATTTTTGCAACACCATTTTATTTTTATGGACCACATCACATTTGAAGCCACTTTGAGGGGTCTATATGATAGAAAATACCCAAAAGAGACACCATTCTAAAACCTGCACCCATTAAGGTGCTCAAAACCACATTCAAGAAGTTTATTAACCCTTCAGGTGCAAAAATTGTTGTCCAATTTGTCCTGAGTATGCTGATACCCCATATGTGGGAGAAATCTACTGTATGGGCACTCGTCGGGGCTCGGAAGGGAGGTAGTGACGTTTTGGAATGCAGTCTTTGATGGAATGGTCTGCGGGTGTCATGTTGGCTTTGGAGAGCCCCTAATGTACCTAAACAGTGGAAACCCCTGACAATTGACCCCTTTTTGGTAACTAGATCCCCTAAGGAACTTATCTAGATGTGTGGTGAGCACTTTGAACCCCCAAGCGCTTCACAGAAGATTATAAAGCCCGGGCATGAAAATAAAAAAATCGTAATTTTTCCACAAACATGATCATTTAGTCCCCAATTTTTTATTTTCCCAAAGGTAACAGGGGAAATTGAAACCCAAAAGTTGTTGTCCAATTTGTCCTGAGTATGCTGATACCTCATATGTGGGAGAAAACTACTGTATGGGCACACATCGGGGCTCCGAAGGGAAGTAGTGACGTTTTGTAATGCAGACTTTGATGGAATGGTCTGCGGGTGTCAAGTGCGTTTGGAGAGCCCCTGATGTACCTAAACTATTGAAACTCCCCACAAGTGACCCCATTTTGGAAACTAGACCCCCCACGGAACTTATCTAGATGTGTGGTGAGCACTTTGAACCCCCAAGTGTTTCACAGAAGTTTATAATGCCCGGGCGTGAAAATAAAAAAATCTTTTTTTTCCACAAAAATTATATTTTTGCCCCCAATTTTTTATTTTCCTAAGGGTAACAGGAGAAATTGGACCCCAAAAGTTGTTTTGCAATTTGTCCTGAGTAGTCTGATACCCTATATGTGGGGGTAAAATGCTGTTTGGGCGCATGGCAGAGCTTGGAAGGGAAGGAGCACCATTTGACTTTTTCAACGCAGAATTGGCTGGAATTGAGATCAGACGCCATGTTGCATTTGGAGAGCACCTGATGTGCCCAAACAGTGGAAACCCCCCAATTATAACTCCAAACCTAACCCCAACACACCCCTAATCCTAATCTCGGCTCTAACTCTAGCCCTAACCCTAGCCCTAACCCTAACCCTAGCCCTAACCCTAGCCCTAACCGTAGCCCTAGCCCTAACCCTAGCCCTAATGGGAAAATGGAAATAAATACATTTTCTTTTAATTTTATTATTTTTCCCTAACTAAGGGGGTGATAACGGGGGGTTTGATTTACTATTTATGGCGGTTTTTATGTTTGGCAGCTGTCACGCTAAAAGACGCTTTTTATTGTAAAAAATAGTTTTTGCATCACCACATATTGAGAGCTATAATTTTTCCATATTTTGACCCACCGAGTCATGTGAGGTCTTATTTTTTACGGGACGAGTTGACGTTTTTATTGGTATCATTTTCGGGCACGTGACTTCTTTTGATCGTTTTTTATTCCGATTTTTGGGACGCAGAATGAACAAAAAAACAGCGTTTCATGAATTTCTTTTGGGGGGTGCGTTTACACCGTTCCGCCTGCGGTAAAATTGATAAAGCGCTTTTATTCTTCTGGTCAGTGCGGTTACAGCAATACCTCATTTAGGTTTTTTTTATGTTTTAGCGCTTTTATGCAATGAAAACAATTTTATATAAAAAATAATCATTTTTGCATCGCTTTATTCTGCGAGCTATAACTTTTTTATTTTTTTTATTGATGATGCTGTCTGGTGGCTCGTTTTTTGCAGGACAAGATGACGTTTTCAGCGGTACCATGCATATTTACATGCGTCTTTTTTGATCACACGTTATTGCACTATTTGTTCGGCGGTATGATAGTAAATCATTATTTTTTGCTTCGTTTTTTATTTTTATTTTTTAAGGGGTTCGCTAAATGGGTTAACTAATGGGACAGTTTTATAGGGAAGGTCGTTATGGATGCGGCGATACCAAATACGTGTACTTTTATTGATTTTTTTTTATTTCCAAAAAATGGATTTATTAGGGAATATTTTTTTTTAATTAGCGATTTTTTAAAAATTATTTTTACACTTTTTTTTTAACTTTATTACATTGTCCCAGGGGGGACATAACTGTCATGTGACAGATCGCTGATCTGTCACATCACAGATCACTGTGACAGATCAGCGATCTGTCACAGGCACTGCACAAGGCTTCCTCATGAGGAAGCCAGCTCCCTGCAAGCCCCCGAAGGTCCCCGTCGCCATCTTGGATTCGGAGACCCCTCCCTGCCAATGCTTCCCTTTAACCCCCGGTACACTGCGATCGTGTTTGATCGCGGTGTGCAAGGGGTTAACGTGTTGGGGGCGGTCCGTGACCGCCCCTGACACATTGTGCCGGGTGTCAGCTGTGATAATCAGCTGACACCTGGCCGCGATCAGCGGCGCTCACCACGTGGGCGCCCCTGATCGCTATGACGTAATATTCCATCCATGGGAATTAGGTCCAGGGTCACATGGGCAGAATATTACTTCCATTGTAGGAAAGGGGTTAAATTAAAATATAATATAATAGAATTTCACTATTTTTATATTGGAGAGGTATACATTAGGTCATAAGAGGATTTTCCACAGATCGTAAAAATGGAAAATATAATAATAAATGGGAAGAATATATGTATATCTCATTTGTATGAGATTTCACCCAGGGGAGTTAACATTTGTTTTGGTTTAACGGGCATAATAAAAACACCCTTGCCAAAAATTGCACTGCCTGTAGCAGCACAGAAAACGTTAACCCTGGTGATCTTGTGGTGGAGAATGAGGAGACATTGATGAAGGCCTCACTAAAAACTAGGCCCAATGTAAAGGAGCTGGTTTCCTAGACTTGTAATGCCCATCCACGCAGTGCATGGGCTGACAAACATTTACCCATGGGGGTACACGTTTTTTAAAATTATAATATGGGCATCATAGACACCCTTGCCAAAATTTGACTGCCTGTAGCAGCCCAGAACACGATAACCCTGGTGATCTAGTGGTGGAGAGTGAGGAGTAGTGTTGAGTGATACCATCCGATATTGAGAAATATCGGATCGGATTGGATCGGCCGATACCCAAAAAGTATCGGGTACTACATACTACATACATGCTACATATATACTACATTCATACAACATACATACATACTACATACTACATAAATGCTACATATATACTACATTCATACAACATACATACTACATACTACATACATGCTACATATATACTACATTCATACAACATACATACTACATAATAATTCATATATACTACATTCATACAACATACATACTACATACATACTTCATATATAGTACATTCATACAACATACATACATACATACATACTACAAACATACTTCATATATACTACATTCATACAACATACTACATACATACTACATATATACTACATTCATACAACATACATACAACATACAGTACAGACCAAAAGTTTGGACACACCTTCTCATTCAAAGCATTTTCTTTATTTTCATGACTATGAAAATTGTAGATTCACTCTGAAGGCATCAAAACTATGAATAAACACATGTGGAATTATATTATTAACAAAAAAGTGTGAAACAACTGAAAATATGTTTTATATTCTAGGTTCTTCAAAGTAGCCACCTTTTTGCTTTGATTATTGCTTTGCACACTCGACATGCTCTTGAGGAGCTTCAAGAGGTAGTCACCGGAAATGGTTTTCACTTCACAGGTGTGCCCTGTCAGGTTTAACAAGTGGGATTTCTTGCCTTATAAATGGGGTTGGGACCATCAGTTGTGTTGTGCAGAAGTCTGGTGGATACACAGCTGATAGTCCTACTGAATAGACTGTTAGAATGATTGACCACAAGTTCTCAATGGGATTAAGATCTGGGGAGTTTCCAGGCCATGGTCCCAAATCTCTATGTTTTGTTCCCTGAGCCATTTAGTTATCACCTTTGCTTTATGGCAAGGTGCTCCATCATGTTGAAAAAGGCATTGTTGATCGCCAAACTGCTCTTGGACGGTTGGGAGAAGTTGCTCTTGGAGGACATTCTGGTACCATTCTTTATTCATGGCTGTGTTTTTAGGCAAGACTGAGAGAGAGCCCATTCCCTTGGCTGAGAAGCCACCCCACACATGAATGGTTTCAGGATGCTTGACAGTTGGCATGAGACAAGACTGGTGGTAGTGCTCACCTGGTCTTCTCCGAATAAGCCGTTTTCCAGATGTCCCAAACAATCGAAAAGGGGATTCATCAGAGAAAATGACTTTACCCCAGTCCTCAGCAGTCCACTCCCTGTACCTCTTGCAGAATATCAGTCTGTCCATGATGTTTTTTCTGGAGAGAAGTGGCTTCTTTGCTGCCCTCCTTGAGACCAGGCCTTACTCCAAAGGTCTCCGCCTCACAGTGCGTGCAGATGCACTCACACCTGCCTGCTGCCATTCCTGAGCAAGCTCTGCACTGCTGGTAGCCCGATCCCACAGCTGAAACACTTTTAAGAGACGGTCCTGGCGCTTGCTGGTCTTTCTTGGGCGCCCTGGAACCTTTTTGGCAACAAGGGAACCTCTCTCCTTGAAGTTTTTGATGATGCGATAGATTGTTGACTGAGGTGCAATCTTTCTAGCTGCGATACTCTTCTCTGTTAGGCCATTTTTGTGCAGTGCAATGATGACTGCACATGTTTCTTTAGAGATAATCATGGTTAGCAGAAGAGAAACAATGATGCCAAGCACCAGCCTCCTTTTAAAGTGTCCAGTGGTGTCATTCTTACTTAATCATGACAGATTGATCTCCAGCCCTGTCCTCATCAACACCCACACCTGTGTTAATGGAGCAATCACTGAAACGATGTTAGCTGGTCCTTTTAAGACAGGGCTGCAATGATGTTGAAATGTGTTTTGGGGGATAAAGTTAATTTTCTAGGCAAATATTGACTTTGCAAGTAACTGCTGTTAAGCTGATCACTCTTTATAACATTCTGGAGTATATGCAAATTGCCATTAGAAAAAATGAAGCAGTAGACTTTGTAAAAATTAATATTTGTGTCATTCTCTAAACTTTTGGCCATGACTGTACTGTATATCTATATGTATGTATTGTATGAATGTATGAATATATTGTATGTATTATGTAGTATGTATGCTGTATGAATGTAGTATATATGTAGTATGTATGTAGTATGCATGTATGTTGTATGAATGTAGTATATATGTAGTATGTATGTTGTATGAATGTAGTATATATGTAGTATGTATGTATGTTGTTTGAATGTAGTATATATGTAGTATGTATGTATGTTGTATGAATGTAGTATATATGTAGTATGTATGTATGTTGTATGAATGTAGTATATATGTAGTATGTATGTATGTTGTATGAATGTAGTATATATGTAGCATGTATGTATGTATGTTGTATGAATGTAGTATATATGTAGTATGTATGTATGTTGTATGAATGTAGTATATATGTAGTATGTATGTATGTATATAGTATATATGTAGTATGTATGTATGTTGTATGAGTGTAGTATATATGTAGTATGTATGTATGTAGTATGTACAGTATGTATGTTGTATGAATGTAGTATGTATGTAGTATGTATGTATGTATGTTGTATGAATGTTGTATATATGTAGTATGTATGTAGTATTTATGTAGTATGTATGTAGTATGTATGTTTTTTTTTTCATTCAACACATTAGCCGGATGATGGGACTCTGTCCCATCATTGGCTAATGTGTCAATCACTGTCATTGTAGCAGGCATAGCCTGATGGGACTTGTAGTCCCATCGGACAATGCCTGCTCACACACACAACCCCCGGCAGGCCTGCACAGACCCCCGGTAGGCCCGTACAGACCCCTGGCAGCCCGCACAGGCCCCCGGCAGGCCTGCACAGACTCCCGGCAGCCCGCACAAACCCCCCGGCAGGCGCGTACAGACACCGGCAGGCCCGTACAGACCCTCGGCAGGCCCACACAGACCCCCGGCAGGCCCGCACAGACCCCTGGCAGCCCACACAGACCCCCGGCAGCCCGCACAGACCCCCGGCAGGCCCACACAGACCACCAGCAGGCCCGCACAGACCGCGCATCATGATGACATCATTTCAGCAGCCAATCACAGCCACAACACTGGCTCATTGCATTATGGGAACTTCCAATTCCGGTATCCGATGTAAAAATATCAGTACTCGGTATCGGAATTCCGATACAGCGAATATCGGCCGATACCCGATATTTGCAGTATCGGAATGCTCAACACTAGTGAGGAGACATAATGAGAAAACAGACTGAAATCAAACAAATAAATTAAAAATGTGAATCCACCTATGAAAGAAAATAACAAAAGGGAGGGATGAACACAGGTTCATAGATATGAAGCCAGAATGTGTCCAACGAGATATGTTTGTCCCTAGCAACAGCTCAGAGACAGGGATATAAATGAAAATATAGTGACTTTTGCATCATGGAATACGGTTAACTGGTGTTCTACTGGTTATGGATGATGAGGATAAGGAGGAGGATAACACGAAACAGACCCAGGAGTATGGTCGCCACAGTGGCATTACCTTCCTTCTAGGGATTGTGATGTCATGCCTGGAAGCAATGAAGGGTCTCTCTGGCAGTTAGTCAATACACACAACACAGTTCCCACTCCAGGCCAGCAGAGGGACCTCTGAACCAAAACTAGGGGAAGAGATGCTCTCTGGGGGCCAGGAAGGGGAGTTAGTCAGTTCTGTGAGGAGGGCGAAGTGTGTGGACGTGGAGAGAGAAGCTGGGGGGATTGAGCAGAGAGTTGAGGCTCATTCCCAGCTAGAGCGCATGATCTGGAGCCAGGCCTCCAAGGTTGTATGGATGCTGACGGTCCTGTAACAGAAACCAGAGGAATAAGAAGCTGTAAATGCTCTATTCCCATCTAAGACTCGGAGGCACAACAGCGACGTGTGAGCCAAAGGAGATAGAAAGCTACAGCTGTCTGCCATACGAGGTAGATTCAAAGGGGAAGAAGGAGGAACGTCAGTGTAACACAGTACTGCATGTACCTCAAGTAAGCGCTAGAGAGGAGACTACACAACCCATCTGATAGAGAGATTCCTAAGTTGCTTCCAGGCTAATCATCTCCTGTGCATCTGTAATCTGGACCCTGGACTGCACTTACCAAGTAAAGGTAAAGAAACTACACTCTGCTGTGTCCTTGCCTTCTTCCTGCAACTTCTTCAGCACCGCTACATCTCTGTGCCAGACACTACACCCTCTTCCTCAACATCTATCTTCTTCATCTACTCTGCCCTGGGACTACAGCCCTACCTGTGGAGGGCTACAGCATCACTGCTGCACCCCACCATCTGTCCCAGAGGATCTGTCTGCAGCGTCGGCTCAACACCTCCCTTGCCGAACACCACAGGTGGCGTCACGAATCATTCATAAACTTTATTCCTTCACTCAACCCCTTTTACATGGGCGCCCAGGGCCACGGACCGGGTCACTGCTGATGTGACCTTCCCCTTTGAGATACCGGCCCGGTACCGAGTACCCCACAGCCCTGGGAGGGCGACCCATTTTGGCGTCACGAACAGGATTTACGAAACCCGGTGTCCCCGGGTCCTGTGCGCCAGAGACTGTGTTGTGTGCAATAGACTGTTTGTACCATTGCCGCCATTATCCTGCTGCTTGGTGCGTGCGGGAAACCAAAGAGGCGGGCCACCATGGGCGGAGCCAGCCGAAGAGCGCGAAGAAGTGAAGTGCCACACAGGAACAGACCAGCGCGTGAGAATTGGGAGGAGCAGAGGCCTGCAGCCCCGGCGTCCCCCGATTATCCAATCGGTAAGCCAGCACAACCCAGGGCCAGGAAACGTTAACTAGGGGGGGAAGAGAATGTTCGAGGCACGCGCAGACGCAGAGATGGACAGCCCTGCCGACCCCCCAGCACCACAAGATGCAAGGCCCGGCGCAGCTGCGGCTCCAATAGCACCGCTGAATCCATCAGCCAGCGCCGCCTCTGGAGCGCAGCAGGAGCAAGCGCCCACCGCAGCGGTCCCCGTAATGCCGCTGTCTATGCCTTACATACCGGGAGCAGCCTGACTACCGCAGTATTCAGGGGAGTCACATACCCTGAGTGAATTTAAAGAGAGAGTGAGCAGTTTGTTTGAGGTGTATCCACTGTCTGAAGGCCAGAAAGTGAACATCCTTATCGGGCAGCTAACAGGTGCAAAACAGAGGGAAGTAAAATCCTGGCAGGATGCTGATAAACAGACTGTTAAAAAAATTCTGGCCAAGCTAAGGCTGGTTTCACACTTGCGTTTTTTTGCGCTGTGTTTTAGCGCAAAAAAAGCATGCGTTTTTTCCCCTATACTTTAACATGGGTGCACATATGTGCGCATACATATGCGCACGTACGCGTTTGTATGCGCATGCGGTTTTTGGCAGTGTGCGCTCGGGCGCACAAAATGCATCCTGTTGCATTTTTTGTGCGTCCGACTTGCCCCAAAAAAACGCATGCGCACGCAATGCGGTTTTTACAGCAAAACACCCATTAAAGTCTATGGGTGCGCACATGTGCGCATTGTAATGCGCACGTATGCGCAAAAAACCGCATGCGTTTTTTAAAAAAATACACCAAAACCCCCCAAAACACGCACACAAACGCATAATGCGTTTTTTCATGTGTTTGGCTACTTTCACACTTGCTTTTTTTGCAGCGCATTTTTCCCGCAGAAAAACGCATACAAACGCATACAAATGCTGCGTTTTTTTCAAGCATTTTTATGCGGATGCATGAAAAAATGCAGCGTTTTTATGCGTTTGTATGCGTTTTTAGTGCGTTTTTACCGCGTTTGCGGTTTTTTCCAACATTAGTTGGCCTCATCAAAAAATCAAGATAGGGTTAGGATTACCCAAACCATGACTTTACAAACCCTAAGCCTAATCCTAACCCTAACCCTAAACCTTAACCAAACCAAACTAACCCTAACCTTAACCCTTAACCAAACCATACTAACCCCAACCTTAACCCTAACCCTTAACCAAACCATACTAACCCTAACCCTAACCCTTAACCAAACCCTACTAACCCTAACCCAAACCCTAAGCCTAAACCCTAACTAACCCTAAACCCTAACCCTTAACCAAACCATACTAACCCTAACCCAAACCCTAACCCTAAACCCCCTTAACTAACCCTAACTCTAACCCAAACCCCTAATTTCCATTGTCTAACCAATGGTCAGCAAAAAAACGCATGCGCAAAAAAACACATACATGGGCATGCCAATGCACTCGTATGCGCACCCATAGACTTACAATGGGTGTCTTGCTGTAAAAAAAAATGCATTGCGAGCGCATGCGTTTCTTTGAGGCAAGTCGGACGGCCAAAAAAATGCAACAGGATGCATTTTGTGCACCCGAGCGCACACCACAAAAAACGCATGCGCGCAAAAACGCATACAAACGCATGCGCATGCGCACATAAGCGCATCCCATGCAAAATATAGGGAAAAAAGCGCATGCATTTTTTAGCGCTTAAATACAGCGCAAAAAAAACGCAAGTGTGAAACCAGCCTTTGTGTGCGCAAAAACACTCAGCAAAAAAACGCAAGTGTGAAAGTAGCATTAGAAGCACCTTTGACACCCACCCTGCAGCTGAGATCAAGATGAGATTCTTTGGGTGTAAGCAGAGAGCGCAGGACAGTATACGGGACTATGCTCTTAACCTGCAGGATGCGCTGCAAGCCATAAAACAGATTGATCCAGACAGTGCGAAAGATGGAGACAGACTGTTAAAGGAGCAGTTTATTGAAGGACTTTTATCCAGCACCCACAGAGCACAGCTGCGTATCATAGCCCTACAGAACCCTTATCTGGACTTCGCAGACTTCAAAGACCGGGCTATTTGGGTGCTGCATGAACCAACTGCAAGCCGTCCAGCACCCCCTAGGCGCCCAGCGATCACATACCATCAGGAGGCTGCGTCTTTCCCTCTCAGCCCTGCGGAGGCTGATGCATAGACTCTGGATTAAGATCCATCTGAAGAGCTGCGTCTTCAGGTCTAGGAGTAGACCAAAGGTATGGCTGCACTTGCTAAAACTGTGCAGTCCCTGCAGGGGTCCTCCAGGGAGAAGATCCAGCTGGCTTCCGGTCCAGAGGATGTCCCGTGGCTACGGAAGAAGAGGATCCCGCCACGCCGAGGGAGAAACAAGATCGCTATGACCAGGACGGATGTCCCATCTGTCATCACTGCCACAAGGCAGGCGACATCGCAAGATTCTGTTATTTAAACGAGCAACCCCTGGGGCAGAGGGCCAACCCCCAGGAGTAGGACCACAAGGCCCAAAGAACTGGAGAGCCAGGTATGTTGGAGGGAGACTGATCCTCCCAGTGGTGATTGACGGCATCCCCATGAACGCTTTGCTGGACACTGGCTTTCAGGTGACAACTATGCCATATATCCTTTACAAGTGGTATTGGGCTGACTCTGAACTTACCCGTGGCCCAAGTGATGAACTCACAGTAGTTGCCAGTAATGGTCAGTCTTTGCTGCAAGTAGGATGCAAAGAAATTACTATTAAAGTGGGGAGAGTAGAGTTAAAGTCTCAAGGTCTGATAGTTGTAAATATTGATCGACGAGAATGTAACCCAATGATGACTCTAGGTACCAATGTGATTGCAAATTGTCTTTCCAAGGTTTTTGTCTTGCTGCAACAGGTGGCTAAGACTGCTGGTTCCAGTGAACAACGAGTCCTGCAGAAGGAGATCAAGGCCCTGATGCAAAGACAGCAGGTAGAACTCTCTGGCGGAGAAATTGGCAGCGTCAGAGTGAGTGATTCTTTCCCCATTGCAATACCCCCCAGATGTGAAATGTTGATTTGGTGTCGGGCAGCTATAGACCTCAGAGGAAAAGATTACCAGGCATTGGTAGAACCAGTGTACTGTGACAGCCGGCTCACTGTCCTGACAGCCAGAGGGGTAGTTGATGTTCGCAAGAGGAGAGTACCTGTACGCCTCTTGAATTGTGGGGAGGAGGAGGCCACAATACCTCAGTATGCCACAGTTGCTAAGCTGCTTACTGTCAGTAACAACGCAATACAGGCAGCAGAGCCCTTGGTCTCGTCCGACCAGGCGGGGGACAATGGCTCTGTAAAGCAGCTGGAGGAGTGGTGTCAGCAACTGCAGGTGGGAACTGACTCCAACCCTTCATACCAAAGGAATGGGGTATACCGAGTGACTCAGGATTATGAGCGGGTATTCAGTAAACACCCCCTAGACTTTGTGAAGGCAAAAGGGGTTCAACATCATATCCCCACTGGAGATCATCCACCTATAAAAGAAAGGTACCGACCTATACCCCCAACACAATACCAATGTGCCAAAAGTATGTTGCGGGAAATGAAGGAGGCTGGGGTGATCAGAGACAGTTGTAGCCCCTGGGCAGCTCCAATAGTTTTTGTGAAAAAGAAAGATGGTACCATGACAATGTGTGTTGATTATAGGAAAATTAACAGTATTACACATAAGGATGCCTACGCATTACCCAGAATCGAGGAGTCATTAGCTGCACTTAAAACTGCTAACTATTTTTCCACCTTAGATCTAGTGGGTATTGGCAGGTTCCCGTTGGCAGAGGCAGACAAGGAGAAAACAGCATTTACCACCCCAATGGGTCTCTGCGAGTTCAACTACATGCCATTCGGGCTCTGCACCGCCCCAGGGACCTTTCAACGGCTGATGGAGTGCTGTTTTGGACACAAGAACTTCGAGACAGTCTTGCTGTACCTTGATGATGTCATTGTTTTCTCCAAGACTTATGAAGACCATCTGGAGCACCTGGCTGAGGTGTTTGAAGCCTTGTCCAACTTTGGCCTGAAAGTGAAGCCTTCCAAATGCCACCTCCTGAAGCCCAAGGTACAGTACCTCGATCATGTTGTGAGTGCAGAAGGCATGGCACCAGATCCTGACAAAGTCACTGTCATCCGGTACTGGCAGAAGCCCAGCAACCTCCATGAAGTACGCCAATTCCTCGGGTTGGTAGGCTACTACCGAAGATTCATCAAAGGCTTCACGGAGATAGCCACACCTATGCAAAATCTTCTGGTGGGCCAACCCTAAAAAGCCACAAAGCAGAGTCCTACATTTGAATGGAATGAGTAACAGTAGAGGTCCTTCACTCGACTGAAGATGGCTCTCACAGGAGATGAAGTTCTGGCCTACCCAGATTATGACCAACCATTTGTTCTGTATACTGATGCCAACAACGTAGGACTGAGAGCAGTACTGTCACAGGTACAGAATGGCAAAGAAAGAGTGAGCTCCTATGCCAGCAGGAAGCTTCGTCCCACTGAAAGGAACCCTGACAACTACAGTTCCTTCAAGCTGGAGTTCCTTGCCATAGTCTGGGCTGTGACTGAACGATTCAAGCATTACCTAGCTTAGGCCAAATTTACCATCTTCACGGACAACAACCCTTTGACTCACTTGGAAACCGCAAAACTAGGTGCACTGGAGCAGCGATTGATGGCTCAGCTTTCTAACTATGAATTTAACATTAAGTACCGAGCAGGGTGCAAGAATGCCAATGCTGATGCGCTGTCCAGAATGCCTAGTCTGCCAGATGCAGGAGAAGACCCTGAGGCACTCAAAAAAATAGAGTTACCTGCCTTCCACCAGCCAATTGCGGCCCAACATGCCCAAGGAGTGAGAAACAGACGGTCTATCCTGAAAGAGGCCACCCTAAATCCATTGCCTCATCATGACTGGGCCGAAACGCAGGATAGCGACCCCGCAGTCCGCCTGGTAAAGGAGCTACTGTCACAAGCTGACTCACGCCCATAGTCGGATGCTCCTGAAGAAACTCAGCAATTGTGGAAGGAAAGAGGCAGGCTGTTCATCTATGAGGGAAAGCTGTGCCGGAGGAGTATCAATGCCCGCACTCATGAGTTGGTCTGGCAAGTGGTAGTCCCAAAGGGGGAAGCATCAATGGTCTTGGAAGCATACCACAATGGAGCTGGACACTTCGGATGGAAGAAGTTGGAGGCCTTGCTCTGGGAGAGATTCTACTGGGCTGGTATGAGGAAAGCCATTGAAAATTGGTGCCAGGATTGTGGACAATGCAACCTGCGCAGGAAGGACCGTAACAGCCAGCGAGCTCCTTTGCAGCCCATAATAACCAAACAGCCACTCGAGTTGGTCGCCCTGGACCATGTGAAGCTGGTTCCAAGCCATTCAGGCTACATTTATGCTCTCACCATCGTTGACCACTACTCGAGATTCCTGGTAGTCGTACCTGTCAAGGATCAAACAGCCAGGACAGCAGCCAGAGCATTCCAACAGCACTTTTGTCGACCGCACGGATATCCCGAGCGAGTGCTTACAGATCAAGGTACAGCCTTTGAGGCACAAGTGTTCCAGGAATTCTGTAACTTGTACAATTGCAAGATGATCAGGACAACACCGTACCATCCACAGACAAATTGCATGTGTGAAAAGATGAATCAGGTGGTGATCGATCTACTGAAGACCTTGCCTTTGGAAGAGAGGACTCTGTGGCCAGAAAAGTTGCCAGATCTGGTAGACCTCTACAATCACATTCCTGTGAATTCCACCAACTGCACTCCAGCCTACCTAATGAGAGCGAGGCCTGGTAAGCTGCCTATTTAGATATGATTATTATTATTATTATTTATTTATTATTATTATTTAGATAGATTTAGATATGGGAGTCCTGACACCTGAAGTAACATCACCAGAGGCTGACTGGGATACAGAGCGGCAGCAGCAATATCGAAGAGTACAGGAGTGTGTAGAAAAGAGTCTAGCTCAGGCAAGACAAAAACAGGAAAAGACCTACAATCAACATGCACCTGCAGTTCCCTTGTCACCAGGAGAACAAGTCCTAAAGATGAAAAGGAGGATGCATAAATTGGATGACCAATGGGAAGCTGAACCCTACACCGTTTTACCATCAAACTTCGACAACACCAAAGTGTGCCTTATCAGTAAGGATGGAGGAGAAACCTCATCAGCAGTATCGAGGGATCATCTGAAACTGTGCCCTGACCAACTAAAAGACAGAATGGAATAGCAAAACAACCTTCAGCCCACAGAGGAAGAAGAAGAAAAGGTCAGCACTGGACTCGGAGAATTCCCTGCAAATTGGACTAGAGTGAATCAAGCCATAGTGGTGCCAGTTTTGACATTTCCCCAACTGTTAGTGCAAGAAGAAGTGACTCAAGAAAACTCTGAAAATCAGGAAGTTCAGGCAGCAGATGCCACACCAACAGTGGAGCCAGAGAATCCTCGCCCTGTCAGTGGTGAATCTGTCATGCCCATGGTGAGTCTAAGAGTTCGCAGACAACTACTACACAGTTTACCCACAGTGATTAGAAGTGGTCCTAGGAAATCTAGTATCACTGTACTACGCAGAACCACCAGTAGTGTATCCAGTACAACACACACTACACCAGTAGTTAGCACCAGGCAACCAGTAAGGTCCCCAATTACACCAGTGCTACACAGGTCTGTTCATAGTACCCAGGGTATTCCACCTTTCAGGTTTCGCATTTAAATAAGTTATGTAAATAGAAAATGTAACTTGTACATGTAAATATGTAACTGTTTAAGTTTTGTACCTATGGAGACTCTGTAAGAATCCTCTTTTTGAAGTTTTTATTTGTACATAGTTAACCAATTGCCCAGGAAGGGACCATGGACATTGACGCATGGACTAATCATCATAGGACTCTTTTTGGAGCCTTGGTTTTTGTAATTGTTAACGTGTTAAAATGTTTACATTTCTTTTTCTTCAGTCCAGTAGTACTGAATTGCACTAGGGGGAATGTGGCGCCCCCAGGAGTATGGTCGCCACACTGGCATTACCTTCCTTCTAGGGAGTGTGATGTCATACCTGGAAGCAATGAAGGGTCTCTCTGGCAGTTAGTCAATACACACAACACAGTTCCCACTCCAGGCCGGCAGAGGGAGCTCTGAACCAAAACTAGGGGAAGAGATGTTCTCTGGGGGCAGGAAGGGGAGTAAGTCAGTTCTGTGAGGAGGGCAAAGTGTGTGGACGTGGAGAGAGAAGCTGGGGGGATTGAGCAGAGAGTTGAGGCTCATTCCCAGCTAGAGCGCATGATCTGGAGCCTGGCCTTCAAGGTTGTATGGATACTGACGGTCCTGTAACAGAAACCAAAGGAATAGGAAGCTGTAAATGCTCTATTCCCATCTAAGACTCAGAGGCACAACAGCGACGTGTGAGCCAAAGGAGATAGAAAGCTACAGCTGTCTGCCATACGAGGTAGATCCAAAAGGGAAGAAGAAGGAGGAACGTCAGTGTAACACAGTACTGCATGTACCTCAAGTAAGCGCTAGAGAGGAGACTACACAACCCATCTGATAGAGAGATTCCTAAGTTGCTTCCAGGCTAATCATCTCCTGTGCCATCTGTAATCTGGACCCTGGACTGCACTTACCAAGTAAAGGTAACGAAACTACACTCTGCGGTGTCCTTGACTTCTTCCTGCAACTTCTTCAGCACCGCTACATCTCTGTTCCAGAAACTACACCCTCTTCCTCAACATCTATCTTCTTCATCTACTCTGCCCTGGGACTACAGCCCTACCTGTGGAGGGCTACAGCATCACTGCTGCACCCCACCATCTGTCCCAGAGGATCTGTGTGCAGCGTCGGCTCAACACCTCCCTTGCCGAACACCACAGGTGGCGTCACGAATCATTCATAAACTTTATTCCTTCACTCAACCCCTTTTACATGGGTGCCCAGGGCCATGGACCGGGTCACTGCTGATGTGACATTCCCCTTTGAGATACCGGCCCGGTACTGAGTACCCCACAGCCCTGAGAGGGCGACCCACTTCCAGCTTCTGACTGATGTGTTCATTTCAGAGATGGAGGCTGAAGAAGAGGAGGAGGAGGATGAGGTGCAGGAGCTGTAGACTGTCGGGGCAACCCTGATTGACGTAGGGCCCGCAATCCTCGGCGTGGGGAGGATGTGTTCCATCTCAAGGTCTGACAGGGTCCCAGCTTCCACTATATTAACCTAGTGTGCCGTCGGTGAGATGTACCATCCTTGCCCACAGACGCTTGTCCACATGTCAAAGGTTAGGTGGACTTTCCCAGTAACAGCATTGTTGAGGGCACAGGTAATGTTGTGGGACACATGCTATTGTAATGCAGGTACGGCACAATGAGAGAAATAGTGGTGACAGGGGACTAAGAACCTTGGGATGGCCGCCGCCATCAGGTTGCAAAAAGTTTCCGTCACAGCGAGCCTAAAAGACAACATTTCGAGTGCAAGCAGACGAGAAATGTGCGAATTAAGTACTGTCGCCTATGGGGCATTGGCTGCATATTTCCGCTTGTGTTCTAATGACTTGGGTATAGATAACTGAAGGCTGGGCTGGGACAAGGACATGGATGGGCTTGATGATGGTACTGGTTGACTGTGGGCAACAACAGGTGCAGGGACCGAGGCATCTTCACAGGCACGGTGAACTGGGGATTGGCTTGTACGCAAAACAGTGGAAGAAGCAGTGTTGTCACCTGCAGACAGTGTTCCTGGAGCCTGGGGTTCGGCCCACAAAGTCGGGTGCTTTGCTGCCATGTGCCTAATCATGCTGGTGGTGGTCAGGCTGGTAGTTTTGCTACCCCTGCTGATGCGGGCATGGCAAGTGCTGCAAATGGCCTGTTTGGGGTTATCAGCAGAGTCTTTAAAAAATAACCAGACTCGGGAACATTTAACCGAAGGAATGGCCACTTCTGTCTTGTTGGTGTTACAGGGAACAGATGCAGGCATTCTGTCTGCGGCCACCACACTGCTTCTTCCTGCCTGTTGGGGTGATATGCCTCCTTCCCCATGTGTGCTGCTTTCCTTGCTATGCATGTCCTCTTGCCGGGTTGGGTCAGAAACTATGTCATCCACCACCTCATCTTCCATCTCCGCACCCTGCTCCTCCTCCTGAATTTCCAGCAATTGTGTCTTATCATCATCCACCTCAGTTGACCGTGGCTGTTAAAAGATTTTTGCATCGCTACATGGAATATCATCTTGCCCGCTTCAAATGGAGAGGGCGAGAGCCACGAATCTCCAAATGGATAACTGAACAGCTCTTTGGAGTGTCCGAATGTGGTATCAGTTGTCTCAGGGCACTCGGCATGGTGGGAGGAAGGAGGATCAGGGTGAGTAATATCTGGTTCCACACTCATGGCTACTTAGACTTGACTGTGTGGAATACATGGTGGTGGTGGTGGTGGCTAAGTGACTGGAAGCATTATCTGCTAACCAACCAACAACCATTTCACACTGCTCTGGATTCAATAGAGGTGTGGTGCAGTCCCCTAGAAACTGTGACAGGAAGGTAGAGCACAGATGTTGGTCTTTGCTGTGGCTCACTTTCTGCTTGACCACGGCCTCGTCCTCTGCATTGGCCATCAGCATCACATACACTTCCCCGTCCCTTGCTTTGCCCATTTTAAATGGACTGCTGAAAGATTTCAAAACCTCAATACAAATGGATTTCTTGTGAGAAAAATAAGATGTGATAAGTATGCCTACAAAGCTTTACACCAGGCCTCTGGTGAAATCTTGGCCAGTTTATGGCTTTTTTCTCTTTTTTTGCCCGGCTATTTGTTTTGCTTAAATAAAGCAGTATTTAGGCCAAAAAAAAGGGCCACCCATTTTTTAGTGCGGTATCTTCGTGCCAGCTCTTCTCTTTGCGTGCTGAAATTTTGGCCAGTTTACGGCTTTTTTCTCTTTTTTGCCTGGCTGTTAGTTTTGCTTAAATAAAGCAGTATTTAGGCCAAAAAAACAAAAAAAAGGCCACTCATTTTTTGGTGCCATATCTTCGTGCCAGCTCTTATTTGATGATGATGATGAGACACAATTGCCGGAATTTCAGGGCAACCCGCACAAATAAGTGCTGGCACGAAGATATGGCACCAAAAAATGAGTGGCTTTTTTTTTTTGTTTTTTTGGCCTAAATACTGCTTTATTTAAGCAAAACTAACAGCCAGGCAAAAAAGAGAAAAAAGCTGTAAAGTGTCCAAAATTTCAACACGCACAGATTATAGCTGGCACGAAGATACCGCACCAAAAATTGGGGGGCCTTTTCTTTTTTTGGGCCTAAATACTGCTTTGCTTAAGCAAAACTAACAGCCAGGCAAAAAAGAGAAAAAAGCCATAAACTGGCCAAAATTTCAGCACGCACAGTTAAGAGGTGGCACGAAGATATCACACAAAAAAAATCGGTGTTCTTTTCTTTTATTTGGCCTAAATACTGCTTTATTTAAGCAAAACTAACAGCCATGCAAAAAAGAGAAAAAAAGCCTTAGGCTGGTTTCAGATTTGCGCTTTTTACATGCAGCGCACGGTGCCGCTAAGCCCCACCCCCTGCCCGCTCCATCCGGTCATCGCTTCCTACTATCGCACACGGCTGCATGCGATCTGCGCACCCTATCTTTAGCATAGGGTGTGCAGACCGTGCGCAGACCGTGCGCTAGTAGGATTTTGGCGTGCACTGTGCACTTTTGAAGGTGCACCGGTGTGCGCCGAATGCACCATGTTGCATTTTGGCGCGCTTGGCGCACCTTCAAAAGTGCATAGCGCACGCCAAAATCCTACTAGCGCACGGCCAACGCACGGTCTGCGCACCCCATGCTAAAGATAGGGTGCGCAGATGGCATGCGGCCGTGTGCGATAGTAGGAAGCGATGACCGGATGGGGCGGGCATGGAGCGGGCAGGGGGCGGGGCTTAGCGGCGCCATGCGCTGCATGTAAAAAGCGCAAATCTGAAACCAGCCTTAAACTGGCCAAAATCTCAGCACACATAGATGAGAGCTGGCACGAAGATACCACACCAAAAAATGGGTGACCTTATTTTTGCTTTTTTTGCCTAAATACTGCTTTTTTTAAGCAAAACTAACATCCAGGCAAAAAAAGAGAAAAAAGCCATAAACTGGCCAAAATTTCACCGAGCACAAATAAAAGCTGGCCTGAAGATACCGCACCAAAAAATGGGTGACTTTTTTTTACCTAAATACTTATGCAAAACTAACAGCCAGGCAAAAAAAGAGAAAAAAGCCGTAAACTGGCCAAAATTTCAGCACACACAGATATGATATATGCAATGCCCTATATACACACATACAGTGCCTGCAGGCCTTGCACTGATGTGTATACAGCAACATACACTCCCCTGCCTGCCTAACACTGGAACCTATATACTTCACAATTAGTCCTTACAAGGAATGTTGGTTTAGCTTGATGTGAGTATTTAGGTTGGTAGACCCCACACTAACTGAGAAATGCCCAATTCTGACCCTATCAAGGCAGCCGCTCTCCCTACACTCTCTCAGTCTGGAGCTGAATGCGCCGAGCAGGGAGGCGTCCGGTTCCTTATACCACTGATGTTGCTGTGCGGCCAGCCAATCACTGCACGACCAAAAGAAAGATGGCTGTGGAGTTTCATGGCCTGGCAGAAAATCCCTGCACCGTGATTGGGTCTCTAAAATCCGCCAAAATTGCTGAGTGGAAACCTGAGTTCCCGCCGAGTAATCTCGGAAATACTCCGTGCTCACCAAGTACACAAAGCACAGTGATACTCAGGCGAGTACCGAGTAGTGGCGAGAACGTTCGCTCATCACTAGCAGTGTAGCAAAAGAGTAGCAAAAAAAAAAATTTTTTCAGCTCACCCATTCAGATGATCCTCTATGGCAACTTGTATATTTCAGAGCAGTCTGCTGGAAAACTAGATGGTAGGCATGGGCATCACAGCATGATTAGTCCTTGAAAAACACTCTTCTGTGCAATCCTTGGTAGGGAAACCAGTTATACTGCAGACCCTGGAGTTGTCCCCTCAGTGTAGAGATGGTCCCCTGGCTGCTTGTACTGTATTGGACTGTAAGGCTGGAGTCACACTAACCGACGCAAAATGCGGTCCGTAGTTTACATGCGTAATACGGATGAATGACCCCTAAATAGTGCTCCGTTTGTCATCCGTAAGCAAGGTGTGGTCACGTATTTTGCGGATGTCAGCATCCGTATGTAATCTGTATGTAATCCGTATGGAATCCGTATGGCGAGATTTTGTCGCAGGCTGGCAAAATGGACATTTAACGCTTTTGAGGCCTGCTAACTATTTAAATCATTAGCCTGCACCCTATTTATTGGCTCAGGAACAGGTGGCTGCCTCCATTCTGTCCATTTGTGACCTTGCCTTCACTAGGTGTGTTGGTGTTGTACTGTATGTGCAACATGGCAGACAGTCTGAGTTTCAACACAACTGAGCAGGTTCTCTTCAACTGGCTTTTGTCACGCCGCTTTGGTCAACCATACCCAGTGATAGTGGATCCGCGGAGGAGGAGACTCATGTGGGTACATCCACTTTTGAGGCAACGACTCACAAGAGGTCATTTTCACCACCTCTATTCTTCTCTGCTGAAGCATCCTGAAAAATTCTACCAATACTGTCGCATGAGCCTTGCAACATTTGATCTACTCTTGGAGACAGTGCGCCCTGGAATAACCTTTCAGGACACAAGGATGCGCGAAGCTATATCTGCAGAGGAGCGACTTCTACTCACATTACGGTATGTACTACACAACCACATTCTCTATGTTCATGATGTGTTGGCCAAAGTATGTATTTTTTGCTTCTTGGACTAAGTTTAATGCCCTCATCTTATTCCAGATATGTTTAAACTTACAGACCAGAATGTTATGTGTAATATGTACTGAATATCACTTACTCATTGTGCGACCAAATATGTGTGTGTTAGTAAATCTGAATTCCTAACAAGCTTGGTATGTATGTACCTGTTTTTTTGTTAATTTGTGCATTCTAAAATGTTCTATTTCTGTTGTTCTTCAGCTTCCTGTCCACTGGCCTGTCTTATGCCGCCCTCCACCATGAGTTTCTCATTGGAAGAGCTACCATTTCTGGCAAAGTCAGGTCGACATGTAGTGAAATATGATCAAAACTACATCAACTCGTCACGCCCGAGCCCAGGATGGAAGACTGGTTGAGGATATCAAGGGACTTTGAGGAGGAATGCTAGTTTCCTAATTGTATTGGGGCCCTTGATGGCAAACATCCGAGTGCGTAGGCCGCCGAACTCAGGCTCCCAATTCTTCAATTCTAAACAATACTTTTCTGCTCTATTGTTGGCTCTGGCCGGCCCTCAATACAAGTTTATAATTGTTGACATTGGGGCCTATGTAAGGACGGGAGACTCTAGAGTCTTCAATACTTCCATTATGGGTCGGCGGCTACGCACCAACCAGTTGGATCTACCAGCACCACGCCAGCTACCAGGCTCCACTCAAGAATCTGTCCCTTATGTCCTTGTGGCAGATGAGGCGTTTCAGTTAACGCGCAATGTCATGAGGCCATATCCCCGGCACAACCTTGACTACCGGCGCAGAATTTTTAACTTGCGCCTATCACGTGCTCGGCAACTGGTGGAGTGTTCCTTTGGCATTCTTTGTGCCAAATGGCAGGTACTCCAGTCTGACATTCAGCTGAGTGAACAAAATGTTAATGAAGTAGTTAAAGCCAGTGAGGTTCTTCATAACTTCACCAGGATACATGATTGTTCCTCCTCTTCTGGTGTTGTGTGTAGGTCAGACATTGTGCGTAGGGTGAGACCACCTATCAACCCTCAATGTAGACCGCTCTATGGGCTCAAAGTGCGTGATATTTTCACAAATTACTTTATGTCACCTGAGGGTGAAACTTCTTGGCAAGAGCATGCTATGTCTATGTTCTAATTTTTTGGTTTTTGTGTGTCTAAATATATATATTTCAACCACTTCTGATTCTATGACTGTTTAATTGCATTGGTAAGCATATGTTAGTATGCTGACTCGTTTTTTTCAGAATTGAGACAGAGACGTAAAATGTAGTAGACAAATGTTTACTTTTGCCTTTTTTTTTTTTTTTAAGCAAAACATATTATTGCCATATGAGAAATGTGGCAATGAGCCAAATTGGCCTTTGTGCAGATGTGAACATTGGGTACAAATAACATTTTCGGACATAGAAAACAAAAAAATACCATACCATTTGGTACATCAGGGGAGGAGAAGGCGGAAGACCAGCCTGTGTTTGCTGCTGGCTACTTTGCCCAACTTGCCCATCGCCCTGTGTGGGGGCCTACTGTTGCCCATGATGTGGGTAGTGTACTGCCTCCTGGGGTTGTGCTTGGTACTGGCCAGAGTGAAACTGGAGAGGAGCCTCTTATTGGGTCTGGTAGGCCCGTGTCTCATACTCACCAATATACCCATGTCGTCCCCAACCAGGTTGGGACCAGCCTCCAACACTGGGTGGGAACAAGTGGCCATATTGGTGAGGTTGGCTAGAGCCAGACATATGAGGCTACTGTTGGAAAGGTTGGGTAGGGGGAGGAAGGGGGTGAGGTGTAGGCCCACGTATTTGAGGATCCTCAGAGCCTGCTTGAGCAAGCATGTGTGTGGGGTGTCTAAGGCGCATTAGATTTCTGGGTCAAAGCTGCCACCTCTCCAGATTTTCAAATAACTCATATGGGATATTGGGGTGTGTGCTTGCATCAAGCAGGATCTGAAAACATCCTCGAATACGGATCCTCACCTCACGGGAAAGGGCACAAAGATAAAGGGCCAGGCTGCGTTAGTATGCCTCCTCGCCATCATCATTATTGACTCTAGCCAGATAGTTCAGTACCCCTGTGTCCATATTGGTACGAGTATCTTGGGCAGGGATATGGCACCTTCTTCTTCCTCGCCGGGATGGTCCAGCAGGCTGTGGGGAGCCCCGGATCTGGGCAGTTGGGCTGCTGCTCATGTTGCCCTGCTCCTCCTGTATGGATGATGGTGCAGCAGCAGACGGTCCTGCTTGTGGATGTGGTCCTGGTGGTGGGGTTTGTGGTGCAGGCACTGGGTTTTCCTGAGAGGATTCTTCACCCATGCTTCTTGGAGGGGGAGAAGATGGGCCAGCCACCTCATCCCCTACAGACCCAGGATCAATGATGGGCTCTGTATCTGAGTCAGTTCCTCTCTCCGTAAGGTTGGACTGAGTTCTGCTATGAAATAGAACAGAGCCAAAAATAAATCAATTTTTTTGGCCCTGTAAAGTATCTGTGTAATGTGGTGTGAGGTATCTACTTACGGTCTCAGATCCAGAATAGGGGCAAGGAAGGAGAGGCGGTCATAATAGATGTATTTCCTCTTTATGTGGCCCGCATCACCACTCCTGGACCGCTGCTGACGTTCCCGCCTGTATTGGTCGCGGATGCTGCGCCAGCGTCTCATCACATCTTCCACTGCAATGTGACAGGAAATATTCTCAATTTTACATATTTGATAGGTCAAATTTGCTACCAGTAGCCTAGGCATGTGGCCTTCTGGGGTGTGCTTTCTACCCAGGGTGGCATATATAATTGGGGCATCCAGGCCAGATACACAGGGGCACAATAGTTCATGTATCAAGTAACTACACTTAATAATGTGGTTGGCTAGGAGGATGAGGAGCTTGTGGCCTGGGCCAAATTATGGCAGTGTAAAACCATGGGTCACATCAAAATCTACCCGCCTCATGAGGGAAAAAGTAAAAGCACAGGAAGGGGGGGCTGATTCTATATGCATTTTTTGATGTGAGGTAATTTTAAACAGTTTTTGGGTTGTACTTACTCAGTTGCTGCTGCTCCTCACGTGGCCGATCAAAATCGTGGAACATCTGGCGACATATTCGCCTCCATGACGCCTCCTTTCTTGCCCGGTTGGCATAATGGGCATCACGTTGGTCCCAGATTTCTGGCCGCTCCTGCACTAAGACGATCAGCATCTCCACATTGAGAAAATATGGCGCCATGATGCTGCAGGACTCCGTGGAGGCGTACTTCCTGGATGCCTGAGAGCTTTTTGAGCTCATTTGCATGTCTAAGCTTCCTGATGATGGATTGGCCCATTTCCTGTCACCTGCCAAAAGACCTGTGTATTTCTCGCAAGTCACACGTGTGGTTCGTGTGTAATCCGTATTTTTTGCACACCCATAGACTTGCATTGGCATACTACGGGCATAGTACGCTGACAATCGCAGCATGCTGCGATTGGCACGGACCGTAGAATACGGGCGAGAAATATACGGCTGTCGGGAGCTACCCCATAGAGAATAATTTGTCCGTGTGTAATGCGTGCTTTTAACGCCTCTCACTCGTCCGTATTCCTCTCTAGTGTGACCCCGGCCTAACCCAGCATAGCTTAGTTGGGATTACCTTATTCCTGAGAGATGTAAGGAAATGCTCCATGCAACTTTGTCCAGCTTTGCTCATTTCTTGCCTTGTTCTGAGGAAAACCTATGGGTCCACACCCAGCGCACGGAGCTGCCCAGGCAGGAATATGGAATAAAAAATGGTGGATCCAGCGCTCGAAAAGCAAGTGTTTCTTTTATTTTATTTTACTCACATTTTAAAAAAATTCAAGTGTGCAGATGATCAGAACTAACATTAGTTAGCTGCATGTAGCATAGATGATTCTATGCGTTTTGGCACAGAGCCTTACTCATGGATACAAAGTGAATGCTACAGTATGCTTTAAAAAGAAATGTGATAGTGTGGAGTTTAGAGAAAATAGTCTGAGGAATTAATCCCTACTAGTTCTTGAGAAAACATACCCATAGTTAAAAACTACTACAATGCTGACATTTTATAAACAAATACAATATGTGCACCAGAGAAAAGACAGTTACATATGAATGGGAAAAAAAACAAAAAAACCACTGTAATCTGTAGACTCAAATATATATTTACATTAAAAATAATGTTCTCTTTGAAGAATCAATCATATTGGAGAATAAGGTCCTGTCTTAAATTAAGGCCCTTTGGGGCCTGTGTACTCAGTTTAAAAATCCATCCTGTAGTGCCACTATACCATGCCCTGCCGAGGATACATAAAAATATCTTCCCCCCCCCCTAGACCAATTATCTCAAGAATAGGGGGATTGGGTGAAAATTTAGGGGCATGGGTTGATTTCCATTTACAACCAGTGGTAAAGGAGCTCTCAGGTTATGTTCGTGACACTAAGGCCTTAATAACTGATATTCAAAAATTTGATTGGGATTCAAAAAAATTCTCATGGTTAGCGTGCAATATTATTGCGCTTTATCCTTCTATACCACACAATGAAGCGCTAGAGTGCCTGAAAATCTTTTTGTCCAAACATAGTTGTTACCCTGTCAACACACAGGATTTGTAATGCCCATACACTAAGCATAAGGGCTGGCAAACATTTTCCCCTGTGGAGTATACCTCAACGTTTTTTATAACAATTATTTTACGGCCAGCATAACCACCCAACCTTGTTAAGAATTTGACACTGGCTGTAGCAGCAAAGAACACGTTAACCCTGGTGATCTAGTGGCAGCTGATGATGAGACATGGAGGAAGACCTCATTAAGGCTACTTTCACACATCAGGTTTTCGGCGTCAGGCGCGATCCGGCGTCGTGCCGGAATGCCGGATCCGGCAAATGTTTTGTAAAACCTGATGTGCCGGATCCGGTTTTCTGCCGGATCCGTCTTGTTCTTGACAGACAAAACCGGATCCGTCTCATCCGGTTCATCCGTTTTTCTATCCGTTTTTCGATGGATTACGCCGGATCTGGTTTTTAAAATTGACCCTTGTGGCCTTCCGAACGGGATTGGCTACTGGAAAACTATATATAGCATGTTCCTACAGTCCTTCTTTGACAGGTTGTAGAGGAGAAAGTGCAGGTTGGAGAGAAGAGCAAGTTACTGGCGAAGATGGATGTTGTCATTGGAAATATTACCACTAGAAGTTCTGTGACGGTTTCAGTAATGAGGGACAATTTTGCACTATACTTTATGTCACCTCAAGGCAGAGTACACTGGCAGGATGACAGAGTGTGAAAGATTTGTGCCCTAACCAAACTTGTGTACCTTCTGGACCAACAGTATATACCTTTGCCAACCAAAGTTGGCTATCTTGTCATGGTCTTACTATTTTTAGCTTTAGGCCACAGGTGTGTACCTGGTTGTGTTTTATGCAAAGTATTTCACCTTTTAACAAAAGTTGTGTACATTGTTAGGAAATCACCAACAATAAACACAACTTTTCAGGTGAAATACTTTGCTTCAAACACAACCAGGAACACAACTGTGGCAAAAAGCTAAAATTTACCCACAGTTATATACCTGGTTTTGAATACCTTTTTACCTTTTAAATACCCTGTATTTAACCTTTTTTTTAAACATATTTCGCCGCAGAAAGAAATGACAGACAACCAGTGTAAACAATAATTTAACTTTTATTTAAAATATTTTTTTATGTGTAAACTGTTTTTAAAGTTAAAAAAACTTTTTTAATAAAGGTTTGAAACCAACCAAATGGGCATTTTTATTACAAAAAAAACATTATAACTCGGTGTAGTGTGGGGTGGAAATACTGCTGGAGGGGCTGCGGGACACTTCGACAATGGGAGTGTGGAGAGAGGACTGGGATCGTGGTGGGGAAGGAACAGTTAGAGGTGATGGTGTGGAAAAAGCTACAGAATGGGTGGACATGTGGGAGGCAGAAGAGGTGGTGGGCGGTGGAGTGGAGGGTTGGGCAGGGACTGTAGGAGCAGATGATGTTGATGGAAAGTTGTATGGGGAAGGAGTTTGGTACGGGGAAGGAGTTTGGTACGGGGAAGGAGTTTGGTACGGGGCAGGTTGCTGGAAGTGGGGAGATGTCTGGTACTGGGGAGGTTGCTGTTACTGGGAAGGTTGCTGGTACTGGTGAGGTTGCTGGTATGTAATAGGAGGGGGAGGATGGAAAGTGGCTGGAGGGGGTGCAGATGTAATAGGAGGGGGAGGATGGAAAGTGGCTGGAGGGGGTGCAGATGTAATAGGAGGGGGAGGATGGAAAGTGGCTGGAGGGGGTGCAGGTGGAGGAACTACAGTGGTGGGAGGTGGAGGTTGGGAGGTAACCTGCTGTAGAGCACTGTGGCACGAATGCATTACATGCATCTGCTGGGTAGGAGATAGTGTTGCCATGCGCTCCACAACAGACCTGAAAAAGGTGTGGTTTGGCGAAGATCTTGCTTCTGAATGCATGGTTTGCAGAAGTGTCTTCACCTCCAGAATGCTGGAGTTGATCTGCTGAAAGCCTGCGGAGATTTGCTCTGACAAGACTTTTAGACAGTTCTGGAAAGATGCATTCAGATGCAAGAACTCTGGCGCATAACTCTTTTCCTGACCCCTCTGCCGCTGCTGCCCAGTACCTGCAGGTGTACTAGAGGTGGCAGGGGCAGAAGGGTGGGGTAAAGGGAAAGCGATCTCCTCACCAGCAGCTTCATGTAATGTAGGCGGCCACGATGCTCCTGTGCTGGTGGATGGGACAGATGGGTCGAATGTGTGGGAAGGCTGGGAAGGTGCAGATGTACCGGGGCGGTCGAAGTGTCCCTCGGTGCCGGTCTCCTCAGGGATCGCCTCAGAAGGGTCCAATCGTGCAGGCTCCCGAGTGCTGCTCACCGTGCTGTGGAAAAAGAGAAAAAAAAACAATTAAAATACTGACATGGTATGGCCCTGGCTGAAAAAAAAAAGTTACATCTAACATTTTTTTTCACATGTGGTGTGTAATATTTACCTTCTAGTGACCATTGTTTCCCGGAGGAACGACAGGGCTTGTGCGTACTTGTACTTGCTCCTGCGTCCTCCAGATCCACTCGGGGCCCGCATCTCTTTATTGAACTCCTTCTTGAAACGATCCCTCACAGACCGCCACCGATTCACAATTCTGTTCCCTGAAACGAGAAAGGAGTGGTTAGTATACAACATCAGTGTTTCACAAACTCCAGTCCTCATGGTCCCCAGGGGTCATGTTTTCAGGATTTCCATAGTAAATAGAAATCCTGAACACATGATCTGTGGGGACCACGAGGACTGGAGTTCGGGAAACACTGGTTTACATCAAGCAACCGGTACTGTATATACTTACGCTCTTTAATCTGGGCCCAAACATCGAGGTCCTCCCAGCGGCCCACAAGGAGCGAACAGATTTCCTCCCAGAGTCGTCGGGTAACGATAAGGTCAGCGTGGCGGCGGTCAGCCATATTCCAGAGCGGCTCCCTTTCTCTGACGAGATCGATGAGGTGGTCCACATCGAGTCCTCCATCCTCACCGTCAGAGTCGGGAGCACGCTGTGAAGGCTGTTAAAGAAAAAGACAAAAATAACATAATTAGCCTCCACAAAAGAAATGAAATAAAAAGTGCAAAAAAACAAAGCAAAAATATTTATACTTACACGCTGGTGACCGCCGCGTTGCTGTCGCCGACGACCCTGGGAGGCACTGCGAGGACCTCTTGGCCGAGCACCAGATTGGGAAGACTAGAGAAGAAAACAAAAAATGTTATGTCTTTGGATGTAGGCATTTGTTTGCTGTGTGTGGTCTGCAGAACATTGTTTTCTATGTGTTGTGTGTAGTGTGATGTTGTGTTTCTGCGTTTGATGCAAAAAACTTACCAATTGTGAGCCCACTCCAGGTGTCTGTCCACCCCTTCCTTCTTCTTCTGGGAGCTCCTCTTCATCTTGTGAATCCTGTTTTGAAATAAAAGGCAATGAATAGACATATATTACAGAGATGATGGATTTTGGAAATAAAAACTTTACCGTCAAACGCTGACGATGCGAGGGAGGGCTCCCAGAAGATGATGTGCTGTCTTCCTGGTGGCCACACTCCATGCCTGTGGGTGGTGTTCCAGCTGCTGCCATTGCTGCTGCTGCTGCATCTATTGGGCGGCTGTTGAATAAAGAGAAACAAAGGGCCAATGAATATCTTGATATTCAATAGCCCTAGTTTGGAGGAATGGGGATTTGATAATTACCGTCTCTCATCTGCTGCTGGCCTCCCCTCCTCAGCATGTTCCATTTGCTGCTCCATTTGGGGTGGTGGTGGTGCTGATGGTGCTGCAGTGGTCTCCTGCCTTCTCCTGCTGCGCTTGGTTGCTTTCTTGGGTGGCATGTTGGGTGTGGCTGTGGGTCCCACTGTCTTGCTTTTATATATGTCTTGTGGGCAGAGCTACTGAGCATGCTCAGACCAAAAAAACCGGATCCGGCCACCGGATCCGGCTTTCGCCGGATCAGGCGCATTGCGGCGCTCATAGGCTTTCATTGTGTGAAAAAGACGGATGCGCCGGATCCGGCGTGTCCGGCTTTTTCGCTGGAGACAAAAAACGTTACAGTAGTCGTTTTTTCCAGACGCCGGATCGCGACACATTGCCGGATCCGGCGAAAACCGGATGAAACGCATGGCCATCCGGCGCGATCCGGCGCAAATGCAAGTCAATGGGGGGGGAAACCGGATCCGGCATTGCATTTCGCCGGATCCGGTTTCTGTCAAAAGCGCCGGATCGCACCTGACGGCAAAAACCTGATGTGTGAAAGAGGCCTAAAAAATATACCCAATTTAAAGGAGCAGGTCTCCTAGACTTGTAATGCCCATACACTAAGGCTGGTTTCAACACTAGTGTTTTATCGCGCAGCGCATTGTGCACTATCGGTCACACGCGCAATGGTCCCCTATCTTTAACATGGCGGGCGCAGGGTCTAGCGCTTGCACGTGTTCATCAGCGTTTTCGTGCGCTGCACATTTTCCGGGTGTGCGCCCAGACACGCTAGACGTTACAGGTTGCACTTTTTGTTCCACCCAACCTTGTTAAAAAAACGCATGCGCATGGAATGCACAAAAAAATAACATTACAGTCTATGGGGTCGCATGCGTGTGCATGAACGTGCGCACGTCAGCGCTTTTTGCGCGCATACGATTTTGGAGTAGACAATGTCTAGACATTTGTTTAAGCCACCCCCTACACAAGCAACATTGTTTGGGAGGAGTGTACATAAAAGAAGGTGTCTGCAGTGCCAGACCACTACTCTACAGACAGCCTGGAAGACACAGCCTGCAAGACACAGCCTGCAATCTCCATCATCAAGAACGTGAGTAATTTTAAACCTAATGTCTGCCTCTCCTTTCAAATGTATTGTTTTATGTACTAATGTTTTTTTTCTAAAATGCAGCATGTCTTCTGGATCGGAATACTCTTCATCCCAGCAAGATCTGGCCCAAGCAGAGTGTGAGGTGAGTGTCTTCCTGCCTTTTGGTAAGTATAGCTGCTGAATCTGCAAATGTGTAATAATTTTTGTTCTTTTTCAGACATCATCATCGGACCCGGCAAGCGATGCTGAACAGCGGGAGCAGCCTAGTCAAGTCCCGGCGAGGAGACGGATTGTAAGTATATAGTCTTTAAATGTCCCTTTTTTATAAATTTATTTTTTCTCTTCCTTTTTTTCTGTCCTGGTTTTCATCTTCTATCTTGCTTCTTTTATTTCTATTTTTCTATCTTTTTCCTTCAAAAAAATTTCCAAGATTATAATGTATTTTTTTTCTAGGTTCCACAACGGGACGAAGATGTCTATCTGAACAGCGAGCACCTGATCCGCCTGGTCCAGGAGCGTGTACCATTGTGGGACAGCTGTGACCAGCAGTACAAGGACGCTGTGGTGACCTGGCAGCTCTGGAATGAGGTGGCCGCAGCGTTGATGGACGGCTGGGACAGTGCCTCTCCAAGTTCCAAAGGGCGTTTAGAAAGTATTTCCATGCTCTGGGATGCCACATTGACTCTTGTTCCTGATGGAACTGTTGTGTTTCCTGCTAGATATATTCTAGCAGGAAACACAACAGTGTCATCAGGATTAACAGTGACTGCATTGTGTATTGTATTGCTGTATTGTTCCTGCTTTCACTCTTGTTCCTGATGGCACTGTTGTGTTTCCTGCTAGATATATTCTAGCAGGAAACACAACAGTGTCATCAGGATTAACAGTGACTGCATTGTGTATTGTATTGCTGTATTGTGCCACATTGACTCTTGTTCCTGATGGCACTGTTGTGTTTCCTGCTAGATGTATTCTAGCAGGAAATGCACCAGTGTCAACAGTGACTGCATTGTGTATTGTACTGCTGTATTGTTCCTGCTTTGACTCTTGTTTCACATGGCACTGTTATGTTTCCTGCTAGATATATTTTAGCAGGAAACACAACAGTGTCATCAGGATCAACAGTGACTGCATTGTGTATTGTATTGCTGTATTGTTCTGCAATGACTCTTGCTTCTGATGGCACTGTTGTGCTTCCTGATAGATATATTCTAGCAGAAAACACAACAGTGTCATCAGAATCAACAGTGACTGCATTGTGCATTGTATTGCTGTATTGTTCCTGCTTTGACTCTTGTTCCTGATGGCACTGTTGTGTTTCCTGCTAGATATATTCTAGAAGGAAACAACAGTGTCATCAGGATTAACAGTGACTGCATTGTGTATTGTATTGCTGTATTGTGCCGCATTGACTCTTGTTCCTGATGGCACTGTTGTGTTTCCTGCTAGATGTATTCCAGCAGGAAACACAACAGTGTCAACAGTGACTGCATTGTGTATTGTATTGCTGTATTGTTCCTGCTTTGCCTCTCGTTCCTGATGGCACTGCTATGTTTCCTGCTAGATATATTTTAGCAGGAAGCACAACAGTGTCATCAGGATCAACAGTGACTGCATTGTGTATTGTATTGCTGTATTGTGCTGCAATGACTCTTGCTCCTGATGGCAATGTTGTGTTTTCTGATATATTCTAGCAGGAAAAACAACAGTGTCATCAGGATCAACAGTGACTGCATCGTGTATTGTATTGCTGTATTGTTCCTGCTTTGACTCTTGTTCCTGATGGTACTGCTATGTTTCCTGCTAGATATATTTTAGCAGGAAGCACAACAGTGTCATCAGGATCAACAGTGACTGCATTGTGTATTGTATTGCTGTATTGTGCTGCAATGACTCTTGTTCCTGATGGCAATGTTGTGTTTTCTGATATATTCTAGCAGGAAAAACAACAGTGTCATCAGGATCAACAGTGAATGCATCGTGTATTGTATTGCTGTATTGTTCCTGCTTTGACTCTTGTTCCTGATGGCACTGTTGTGTTTCCTGCTAGATGTATTCCAGCAGGAAACACAACAGTGTCAACAGTGACTGCATTGTGTACTGTATTGCTGTATTGTTCCTGCCTTGACTCTTGTTCCTGATGGCACTGTTATGTTTCCTGCTAGATATATTTTAGCAGGAAACACAACAGTGTCATCAGGATCAACATTGACTGCGTTGTATATTGTATTGCTGTATTGTGCTGCAATGACTATTGTTACTGATGGCACTGTTGTGTTTCCTGATAGATATATTCTAGCAGAAAACACAGCAGTGTCATCAGGATCAACAGTGACTGCATTGTGTATTGTATTGCTGTATTGTTCCTGCTTTGACTCTTGTTCCTGATGGCACTGTTGTGTTTCCTGATAGATATATTCTAGCAGGAAACACAACAGTGTCATCAGGATCAACAGTAAGAGTCAGTGATAAGCTGTCATAGAGGGGCGCTTAGGAAGCAACCCAGGGGCAGACCAAAATGTCAGGTCTCCATCGCAGCTCCAGCCGAAAACCTCCAATGGAGGATAGAAGCAATGAGAAAATGGAAACGGTCTTAGGCGCGCAGGAAAGAGACTCAGACAAGAGATGGGGTTAAACCACAACGCGTTTCAACGGAGAATCCGTCTTCATCAGGTAGAAGTTTCCATTTTCTCATCAGGATCAACAGTGACTGCATTGTGTATTGTATTGCTGTACTGTTCCTGCTTTGACTCTTGTTCCTGATGGCACTGTTGTGTTTCTTGCTAGATATATTCTAGCAGGCAACACAACAGTGTCATCAGGATCAACAGTGACTGCATTGTCTATTGAATTCTTTTGTGATGCTGCATTGACTGCTTGCCAAGTTCACTCAGGTGTGTTTGATGATACAGATGTTGCTAACAGTGCATTGTATAATGTTTCTTCTTTGTTTTCCAACAGTGAACAAAGTCTGGACACGTTGGCGCTCGATGAAGGACCACTTCAACACTGATGTTCGTGCTGAGGGACAGGTTCGCAGTGGTTCAGCGGCAAGGACCAGAACAAAATACCGCTATCATCGCGAGTTGGTGTTCCTAAGACTGGTCCTTGCCACCAGAGTGTAAGGATTTTTTTTTTTCAATCTGTGTTTTCTATTCCACAGCAGTTGCTTCTTGTAAATGCATGATAGTAATGTTTTTCTTTTCTTTCCACAGCACCTGGAGCAGCACCCTGCAACCTGTCCCTGGAGCGATCCTTCATCGGATGACCTCGGACCCGTCCCAGCCATCCGACAGCCAGGAAACAGCTTGCAGGTCAGCAACACGGACAGCTGGTGACCAGGAATCTGGTCAATCAGGTGTTCCCCTGTCCCAGGTCTCTGCCACTGGTTATGCGGGCACTTGCCACCAGCGGCAGAGGGCCTCGGACAGGAATGTCATTCCCGAGTTCATGCACTTGAGCGAGGCCTTTCATGCCAGCCTCAAGGCGCTGTCAGACAGAGTGGAAAGCGGTTTTTCACTCATGGAACGCGGTTTTACCCACATGGAACACCGCTTCCACTCAGTCGACAGTCGCCTTGATTGACTGGAGGCCAACCTCAACAGACCAGCGCACCATTTTTTCAGGTAAATTGAACGGGGCATGGCGGAACACCTTAGTCCTGAGCAACAGCTGAATGTGTTGCAGGCCTGCAACACTGCTTACTTGCAGGCTATGCAGCAGAATCGGTACTTGCAGCAGTCAGTGGTGTCATTTCCATATGTGCCACCACTGACTCGCTACACCTCACTACAGACTTCTGCTGCATACCACTGCACGGCCACCTGCATTCCAAGCCAAGCCGGACACCACTACACCACAACAATGCCAAGTGCTGCTGGACACTCCACCCCCGCCACCACAATGGCAAGAGCTGCTCCTGTCTGGAGCACCGCCACCGGTCCACCATCTTGGAGCACCGCCACCGCAGAACCTGCTTGGACCACTGCCACCTATTCTCCTGTTCAGAGCACCGCCACCACTTCTTCGTCTAGGAGCACCGCCACCACTCTTCATCATTCTAGGAGCACTGCCACCACTACTCATCATTCTAGGAGCACCGCCACCACTCAACATTGTAGGCACACCACTACCACTTCTCCTCCTTCAAGGAGCACCACCACCACTCCTCATCATTCTAGGAGCACCGCCACCACTCCTCATCATTGTAGGAGCACCACCACCACTTCTCCTCCTAGGAACACTGCCACCACTACTCATCCTCATAGGAGCACCGCCACCACTTCTCCTCCTTCTAGGAGCACTGCCACGACTTCTCCTCCTTCTATGAGCACCACCACCACCACCGAGCATCAGAGGGGTGACCCACATTCCCTCTTTTACCAATCAAGGCCACGGTCCACTAGCTCAAGGCGGTCAAGCACTGTATGGCAGTCACACAGTGGAAGAGGTCCAGGCAGTAGACTCCTGCACCGAAGAAGAATAAAAAACAAAAGACTTTGTTTGCCACTCCCCCTCTCCTAATGTGTCTCACCCTGCCTCCAGTTCCATCCCTGATCTCCCCTCCTCTACTACTTTCGTCGCCCCTTCCCCTAAAACCCCTTCCTCAACTTCCACCGTTCCTCATCTCTCCACACCCCCAAAGTAGCACAATGTTCCCCCAAATGTCCTTCACAATAATTTTTTTTTCTTTAAATAAATGTGTAATTCTGATTTCACCTAATACTTTTTGATCAATGTGTCTTTCGCCGCCTACACGCACTGCGCTGTATACACACAGCGCCATACACTTTGCGGTTTTGCCGACACATAGCTCCATTATATAGTAGTGACACATGCTTCTTGCGTAATTCCTGGAGATATGTGTAAACAAAAACACAAATATATGACTTTTCACCAGCAGTCTCTTCAGTATGCTAATATTGCACAGACTGAATAGAGGATGGTGTTGAGTGCAAGGCATATCTATTGTTACCTTGCCAGGTATCATAAAAAGTTAATTGAGGGTGGTGTGTTTTTACCATCATCACCATCATCAATTCACTTATTGTGAGACAAGGCCAGGGGATTCTAGATATACCATGTAATTAACCACATCCTCTATACAGTGCGTGTTGAATAAACTGAGGAGATGATGGGGAAAATACACGTCATATGTACAATACCCTGACCTTGTATCATAACTATTTATCACACCTGGGCAGGTGAATACACATATGAGTTTTAACCTGCAGCATCGCTTCAGTCTGCATATATTTCAGGCAGACTGTAGCGATGCAGCAGTTTAACTCATATGTATATATGCTCCTGCCCATGTGTGATAACATTCTGAAGTCAGGATGTGTTAGTTTGGGCTTCCTCACTTCAGCATGACATCAGGCCTGGGGATTGTAGAAGTTGTATAAACTTTATTGACTCTCCGATCTGCATTCAAACTCAAGCCACAGTGGTGATCCTACAAATAATATTTATAGTCACATGGTCAGGTGTCATAAAGAGTGACGGATGCTAGAGCATCCCCAAATCACTATTTGTAACATCAGGCCAGGTGACACAAATATTAGTGTATTATCGCCACCGTCGCTGCTAATTGAACACAAACTGTAGAGATGATAAAGGTCATACAATTTGTGTGTGTATGTATAGTCACCTAGCCAGTTGATTATTGTATTGGAGTGTAAAAATACAGAGTGCACTCGGTACAGGTATCAAAAAGGGTTTTTTTATTAACATACACACAAGAAAACATTTTTGCACCATTTGATCTTGCCATTCCACCTGTCCTACATCTAGAGAAAGTAGGTTGCAAATTGGTCCCTCATTTGGCCAACTTCAACGGATGACCTGAGAGGGTGCTGAATGAATTCAGGCAATGGGTTAGGAGCTGCATCATCGAGTTCAAAGTTCAGGTGCTCTTTAGTCATCACAAAATTATGTAGAACCACACAGGCCTTCACCACCTCATCCACTGTTTCCAGTTTCAGATTAATGGCTGTGCCGAGAATGCGCCATCTGGAGACAAGTATACCAAAGGCACACTCTACAGTTCTTTTGGCCCTGGTCAAACTGTAATTAAAATTTTTTTTGGTGTGGTCCAAGTCCTGGCTGGAGTAGGGTTTGAGCAGGTTTTGGCACATCTGGAATGCCTCATCCCCATCCATTACAAATGACTGTGGCGGACCTTCGGTGTTGGGAAGAGGCCGTGGCATGGGGAAATTGAAATGGTTGCCATACAACCTCCGGCCCATGTCCGAATTCTTAAAAGCCTGGGAGTTATTCCCACGGCCAAATGCCCCAATGTCCACCACAACAAACATACAGTCTGCATCTGCAATGGCCATGAGTACTGTAGAAAAGTACTTTTTGTAGTTATAGTACTCAGAGCCTGTTCTTTTGGGTTTGAATATCTGGATGTGTTTCCCATCAACCGCTCCCAAACAGTTGGGGAAATTGCAGACTGTCCAGAATTTTTCGGCTATTTCAAACCACTTTTCGGTGGTGGGCAGGGGCATAAAATCTTGACAAAGAACATTCCACAAAGCCCGGCAGGTGTCCACAACAATTCTTGACAAGGTGGAGATTAGAATCAGGTACTGGAAGTGGAGTGAAGATAGGCTCTTCTCCAGTAGCCAGGAATCTGCAAAACAGAGAAAGAACAAAAATTGCTATTTATGTATATGGTTTTTTAAAACAATAAAAGAAAAAAAAATATTAGTACATGGTATAAAAATAATTCTGCATGTCTTTGTTTACTACATGGTAGAACAATAATTCAGCCAGCTTTGGAATAGTACATGTCACAACAAGGAAAATATGCAGGCATTGGTTTTGCAATATTACGTACCGTAATGTGACCAGGAGCCGTTCCTCAGGAGGAATCGCACGACGGAGCTGTGTGTCCTGTCTCCCGATGGATTCTTGGACACGACCAAGCAAATCCCTGAAGCTTTGTTGGGACATCCGGGTATAGTCATTAAATTTCTCCGGGTTTGCCTGGAGCTTGCTGTAGAGGGTGTGGTACGCTCCACAGCTCTCCCGGAGTTCAATAATCGGATGTATCCTCAAACGCCGCCACTGCTGTCTTCGCTGTCTCTCTCTCCCTTTGTTGATGGCAAGCAACTGCATAAGCCTGAGCCATCCTGATGTCCAGATCCAAGTTGAAGTGAAAACTTTTCCAGCACAGATCCATGTTTCACAAAGGAAAATGCAAGCAAATGTGAAGAATTCGTCTGTAAACAGAGTTTATATAAAGAATTCACATAACACACACCCACTGATGTCCCATTGGTGGAGTCTGTTGCAAGAATTTTTCAAGGATTTTCCTCCTGTGAAATGTGACACCTTGACAACCCATGCGCATAAAAAACGCAAACGCATGGAAAAACGCTTGAAAATGTATACAAACGCTGCGTTTTTTGTTGTAATGTGCATGATGATACGACTAAATATCACAGCATTTACAAGCGCTTGCAAGCGTTTTTTGTATGTGTTTCATGTGCACTCGAAACGCTGCGCAAAACGGTGCAAGTGTGAAACTAGCCTAAGTGTATGGGCTGACAAACATTTCTCCCAGGGGGGGTACATATTTTTTTAAACTTGGTGACGGGCATCATAACATCCTTGCAAAAAACTATAGTGGCTGGAGCATGACGGAATAAGTTTACCATGGTATTCTAGTGATGGTGAATGGTGAGGATGAGAAGAAGGAGGAGAACACCAAACAGACAAAATCAGGAAGTGTATACCCCTGTGTGGGTGTGAAGAGGTGCATGGGAATACACCTCTCAAAAAAAAAAAACTGTATTGGAGGTTAGGTTTTGCTGTCATCATTTGGTGGTGTCGAGAAGTCTAGCCCAGTCCAGCCCTTGTTCATTTTTATAAGAGTCAGCCTGTCTGTATTTTCTGCTGACAGGCAAATGCACTTATCTGTGATAATTCAACCAGCGGCACTAAAACTCGCTCTGACAAAACGCTAACGGCAGGGGCAGGCCAGGACCTCCAAGGTGTAGAGAGCCAGTTCATGCTATGTGTCCAGCTTGGATACCCAATAATTAAAAGACACAGAGGAATCACAGAGGACGTTGGTACGGTCAGCAAGATACTCCCTCAGCATCTTAGAAAACATTCCGTTACTTGTGACATTACCCCGCGCCTCAGGGCCAGAGCTATGGGAGGGTCTGAGAAAACTGTCCCAGAACTTTGCCAGTGTTCTCCTGCCTCTGCTGGATTGGAGTTGTGTCTCTCTCGCCTGTACTCCTTGGTTGCCCAATGAACTGTTTTGTCTGCCGCCAGCGTTTTGAAAAGGGAATTTTTTTTAATAAATCTGCAACAATGGCTCTCTGATAATGCACCATTTTAGTACACCTGTCTGCCTCTGGAAAAAGAGCTTGAAAGTTCTTCTTGTAGCCTGGGTCTAAAAGTGTAACTACCCAGTAATAACTGTCACCCAAAATTTTTACAATACGAGGGTCACGGAAAAGGCAGTGCAACATAAAGTCAGCCATGCGTGCCAGAGTGGTAACAAGCAAGCCTTAAGTGTCCTCACCAACAGGACAACTGACCAAGGTGTCCTCCTCCTCTTCCACCCTGTCCTCAGGCCATCCACGCTGAACAGACGGTATGACAGTTGTGCTTGTAGTACCGTCTATAGCACTTGAAAGTAGCTCCTGTTCTTCCTCTTCCTCATTGTCAACCCATCCACGTTGAGATGACATGAGGCTGGACTGTGTGTAATCACCCTGTATGGTTACTTGCTCCATGTCCTCATGCTCTGCCTGTAATGCATCCTCTTTCATTGTGAGTGGAGAACTTTTCAGAATGCAGATGAGCGGGATGGTGACGCTAATTATGGCATCCTCGCCGCTCACCATCTTGGTGGACTCCTCAAAGTTTTGGAGGATGTTACATATGTCTGACATCCATGTCCAGTCCTGATGTCTTACGCGTGGAGTTAAATCTGAATAACAATGGCCTTGTTGATGCTGGTATTCAACAACTGCCCTCTTCTGCTCACAAATCTTTTCCAACATACTGTATGCAGTGTAGTAGGTGAGCCGGAAGCGGCCTTCACTGCTGAAGCACATCAAGGGCGGCTGAAGCTGTAGCTGACTTTCTAAAATGGGCACACAGGTGGCATACTTTCATAAGCAGATCCGGCAGCTCCAGGTAGCTTTTAACAAAATGTTGAACAATGAGGTTAAGCACATGAGCAGGCAAGGTACTGTACGTGTGTGAGCTCACCTTGTCTCAGAGCCGCCACCAGGTTCCGGCCATTGTCACACACAACCATGCCTGGTTGGAAGGTCAGTGGTGTCAGCCACAGATCTGCCTGCTTTTTCAGAGCTGTCAACAACTCTTCAGCATTGTGCGGTTTGTCACCTAAGCATATTAGTTTCAGCACAGCCTGCTGCCGCCTAGCTTTGGCAGTGCTGCAGTACTTCCAGCTTGTGACTGATGTGCTCATTTTGGAGATGGAGGCTGAAGAGGAGGAGGAGGTGCAGGAGCTGTACACTGTGGGGGCAACCCTGATTGACGAAGGGCCCACAATCCTTGGCGTCGGAAGGACGTGTTCCATCCCTAGGTCTGACTGGCTGTGTAACCCCAGTGAGCCATCAGTAAGATGTACCATCCCTGGCCACAAGCACTTGTTCAGGTGTCCATGGTTAGGAGTACTTTCACAGTAACTGCATTGTTGAGGCATGGATAATGTTGTGGGACAAGTGCTTGTGTAATGCCAGGACGGCACAGCGGGTGACATAGTGGCGGCTGGGGACCGAGTACCTTGGGACAGCCGCCACCATCAGGTTGCAGAAAGCTTCCATCTCCACAAGCCTAAAAGGCAACATTTCAAGTGCAAGCAGACGAGAAATGTGTGAATTTAGTTCTATGGCCTGTGGGGTGTTGGCTGCGTATTTCCGCTTACATTCCAATGACTGGGGTATGGACAACTGAAGGCTGCACTGGGACAAGGACGTGGACATGCTTAATGATGGTGCTATTTGAGTGTGGGCATATGCAGGTGCAGGGCAGGAGGCATCTTTGCATGCACCATGGACAGGGGATTGGCTTGCATGCACAACAGTGGAAGAAGCAGTGGTGTCACCCGCAGACACTGTTCCTGGAGCCTGGGGTTGGGCCCACAAAGTCGGGTGCTTTGCTGCCATGTGCCTGATCATGCTGGACATGGTAAGGCTGATGCTGGCATGACAGGTGTTGCAAATAGCCTGTTTGGGGTTATCAGCAAAGTCTTTAAAAAATAACCACTCGGGAAGACCTAACAGTTAGACTGATAAATTCCGTCATGTTGGTGTTATGGGGAATGGTTGCCCGCCTTCTGGCTGCTACCACCACACTGCTTCTTCCTGCCTGAAGGGGTTCTACGCCTCCCTCCCCCTGTGTGCTACTGTCCTCACTCTGCATGTCCTCCTGTCAGTTTGGGTCAGTTACTATATCATCCACCACCGCATCTTCCACTTCCGCACCCTGGTTCTACTCCTGACTTTCTCGCAATTGTGTCTCATCATCGTCCACCTCTTGTGACCGTGGCTGCTCAAATATTTGGGCATCGCTACATGGAATCTCATCTTGCCCCACTTCAAGTGGACCGGGTGAGAAGCCCGAATCTATAAATGGAAAAGTGAACTGCTCTTCGGTGTGTCCGAGTGTGGGATCAGTTGTCTCACGGCACTCAGCATGGTGGGAGGAAGGAGCATCAGGGTGAGGAATATGTGGTCCAGATTCACGGCCACTCAGACTTGACCGTGTGTAAGACAGGGTGCTGGTGATGGTGGCCATGTAACTGGAAGTATTATCTGCTATCCAACCAACAACCTTTTCACACTGCATACTTTTCACACTTCAATCGTGCTGTCTTGCTGCGATCCCCTAGGACTTCAGACACTAAGCTCCAGCGAGAAGATGTGGGTGTTTTTTGTGGCCCAATTTCAGCTTGCCCATGGCCTCAGCCTTGACATACACCATCACATCCACTTCCCTTGCCACACGCCTTGTCCTTTGTAAATGGACTAGAATATTTTACATGTTCACTACAAATGGCTGAATTGAGACCGAACTTGTATGTGATACGTGTGCGGGAAAACCACACTTTAACCTACTGTATCTGGTCTGTAGTTAACAGTTTTTTTGGCTATCAAATTGGTGTCAATAAGTAGGGTAACAGACAGCAAAAACATTAGAATATGTAGGCCTAAAATGGCCAAATTTTTAGCACAGATAGATGAAGCCTGTCACGAATATACCACACTGCCAAATATGTGGCCTGTTTTTTGGACGGTCTGCTAAATAGTGCTGTAAATAACTAGAGTAACAGACAGGAAAAACACCTAGGAGACCTGCTTCTTTAAATTGGTCATATTTTTTAATGAGGCCTTCCTCCACGTCTCATCATCCACCGCCACTAGATCACCAGAGTTAACGTGTTCCGTGCTGCTGCAGCCAGTGTTGAATTCTTCACAAGGGTGGGTGGTTATGCTGGACATAAAATAATTGTTATGAAAAAGGTTGAGGTGTACCCCACAGGGGAAAATGTTTGGCAGCCTAAGTGTACGGGCATTACAAGTGTAGGAGAAACGATTCCTTAAATTGGGCCTATTTTTTAATGAGGCCTTCCTCCACATTTCATTATCCACCGCCAATAGATCACCAGGGTTAATGTGTTCCATGCTGCTACAGCCAGTGTTGAATTCTTAACAAGGGTGGGTGGTTATGCTGGCCGTAAAATAATTGTTATGAAAAGGGTTGAGGTGTACCCCACAGGGGAAAATGTTTGCCAGCCTATGCACTTAGTGTATGGGCATTACGAGTCTAGGAGACCTTCTGCTTTGTAATGGGACATTTTTTTTATGACACACTCCTCCATGTTTTTTGCAAGGGGGGATTGGGGTGCATGCAAATTTGGGTCAAGGTGGCCCTTGCATTCCATGCATAAGGAAACAGTATGGCAGGACCAACTGAAGAATGTGAAGTGGATTTTCCTGTGACCATCCAGTACCTGTGTTCAAATTTGGGAGCATGTGACTTGGTAGCAGGGCAGGCCTTGCAGTCAATGCATAAGAGAAGAGTACGGGAGCACAAAATAAATAATGTGAAGTGGATTTTCCTGTGCCCATCCAGTACGTCGGTTCAAAGGCTTATTTGGGCGCATGTGACTTGGTAGCAGGGCAGGCCTTGCAGTAAATGCATAAGAAAAGGATTCTTGTAGTACAAAATGAATAATGTGAAGTAGATTTTCCTGTACATATCCAGTACCCGGGTTCAAAGGCTTATTGGGGTGCATATGACTTGGTAGCAGGGCAGGCCTTGCAGTAAATGCATACAAAAAGGATTCTTGAAGTACAAAATGAATAATGTAAAGTGGATTTTCCTGTGCCCATCCTGTATGTGGGTTCAAAGGCTTAATGGGGTGCATATGACTTGGTAGAAGGGCAGGCCTTGCAGTAAATGCATAAGAAAAGGATTCCTGTAGTACAAAATGAGTAATGTGAAGTGGATTTTCCTGTGCCCATCCAGTACCTAGATTCAAATGACATATGGATATGGGACGGACCCCTACTCCATCTTAAAACCACCATAACTACAGTAAACCTAGGCACTAGAATAAATACACAACACATTATTTTGGTTGTCAAAATGGCCACAGCTTTATTTAAATCACTGGATTAAACAATCACAGTAGGAGTCAGGTGAACTGCTAGTACATTGGGATTCACAAGTACTGTGATATCCCCAGCTGTCTGACATACAGAACCAGGACAGACAGCCATAAAGGGGCGGCACGCACTGGCTTGCCATTCAAGCAGAGCCAGTAAACTTTCAGGGCACCAATGACCCTATTATCCTCACTCCTGTGCTAAACCACTGTGCCCGCCCCTGATTGACGTTACCATCACAACGTCCTTGAGGCTGGCCACCAAAGCCGAGCCTGTTCACCACCATGAGGTTTTACATCCTCTATTAGTTAAAATGAGTCCACCTTAACATGTCTGCAATTTCCACCTGACTCCTAAACCGCCACCAGAGAGGCCATTTGACACCTTAAATGGACTCGACCCCCATCAACCATGCCTAATAAAGCCATCAACCATTTTTACATGCTATGGAAAGACTGTACATACAAGTAAAAAAAATAAATAAAATTCCAGAGCTCCGACAGATTAATTTTATAAATGCCATGCTACCAAGTTATGATCGATAATACGGTAACTACAGCAAAATAACAGTTGCTAAACATCCTGCAATGAGGATCCCATAATGGGGAATGTGGAAAGTAAACCATAATTAAGGTCGTAGCAACAATCTGAATACCTGTATAATGACATCTGTCATGCCTCAAAAAACTATAATACTGCATGTATTGTAGCCAGCTCTAATAATTCACCAATTCACAGATTTTAGTTCTAGAAATCACCATCATTTACAGTAGCTGTGCAGTAAAATTTCTTAAGCCCACTTACTATCACTACCCGAAAAGTGATGAACATATCAATTGAAAGATATTATAAATAAGGAGTAATTAAAAACTATACACAATATAACATCAACATTATAACCGACCATAAAATAACGTTCAAAATATCTGGAAGTAGTAATTTAAATATACCTAAAGCAGAAAAAGTCTACAAAGGCATTATTAATAACCCTGCCACGCCATTGTTAATTGTTTTTCATGCACTTGATAACATTTACTGTTGACCTCTCCAACTGGGTCAAAGGCATTGGGAATAGGCATATTAGCCTTCGTGTTAATGCACTTGATTACTTTACCCTTAGCTGCTCCCACTGGCTCAAGGGCACCGGGGGTAGGCATACTGCCCTTTGTGTTAATGCACTTGATTATACCCTTAGCTGCTCCCATTGGCTCAAGGGCATCAGGAATAGGCATACAGCCCTTTGTGTTAATGCACTAGATTATACCCTTAGCCGCTCCCACCAGCTCAAGGGCATCGGAAATAGGCATATTGCCCTTCATGTTAATGCACTTGATTACTTTACCCTTAGTCACTCCCACTGGCTCAAGGGCACACAGATTAGGTACATTGCTCTTCAGTTTCATGCACTAGATAACTGCATTGTCCAGAGACAACCTTGAAAGAAGCATGGTTTGGTAAATATAAACAGTCAAAAACCGTGCCTCGGCATTCTCAAGTCACATGAGAAAAGAGAGGGTCCTTGAAGCTATAGATTGAATTGAAAAGCATGCCTACCTTGTTCTCTTCTCCCCTCCAGCCGCTGTTCCTGGTTCAGAGGAGCCAATTTATTCTGTAGGCATGCAAAATATGATTACCATGATCCCAGGGACTTTACCCTAACAGGGTCCTATAAAATATAAATGCTTCTGGAGACCAGGGGGCCATACTGTGATGGTCACCCCTCCATACCAGGGGGCCATACCCGAGATGGTTACCCCCTCCATACCAGGGGGCCATACACGAGATGGTTACCCTCAACACCAGGGGGCCATACCTGAGATGATTACCCCTCAAAACCAGGGTGCCATACCTGAAATGGTTACCCTTCCAAACCCAGGGGGGTCATACTGTGATGAACACCCCCCCAAACCAGAGGTCCATACTTGATATGGTTACCCCTACAGACCAATTTATAAATAACTTCAAGGACTCACTAAAAGGAAAACAAATAACTGTTTTTTTTTGTTTTGTTTTTTACATTTTTAATTCATGTTCTTATTAAAATAAACATCAAAGCATAAATAACATTAACACGCTGGGGGGGGAGTTCTTGAAGCTCCCAAATCCTGGGATTACCAAACATAAAATGTACCAACAATTACTCCCAGCCGTTACCCCACTAGCACGGGAGCAGCGTAGCCACAAGGGTTCCAATGTTCACTTGAATTTCCTGGGGATCCGACAAACCCTTGCCGAAACTCCCCTCCACATTTCACCAGGTCCAGAACCATATTCACTTCCAAATAGAGGAACCCATATCCCAATGGATCCCCCAGACCAATTTCTAACCAACTTCAAGGACCCCCCCCCAACCACCAGGCTCCAGGTAATCCACTCAGGCCTGTGCTATCTGCCATCTTAAGTAATATAAACTAGGCACTTGATGGGTATACACAGATCCCTTTTTTTTTTATAATTATTATTGACGCCTTTATTAAAACAAACATACAATAAAACATCAAAGCATAAATAATATTAACATGCTGGTAGGAGTCCTTGAAGCTCCCAAAATCTGGTGATTACCAAACATAAAGTGAACATAAAATGTACCAACAATTACTCCCAGCCGTTACCCCACTAGCACGGGAGCACCATATCCACAAGGGTTCCAATGTTCACTTGAATTTCCTGGGGATCTGACAAACCCTTGCCGAAACTCCCCTTCACCTTTCACCAGATCCAGAACCATATTAAATTCCAAAAGGAAGAAACCATATCCCAATGGATCCCCCAGACCATATTTAACCAACTTCAAGGATCCCTCCAATCGCACAAGATGTGGGATAAGTGAGGATGAAAACCATGCAGGTTTACAACCAAGGTATACAACAGGTTAACAATGGAAAATATCCCATCGTAAGGTCCAGAAATAGACAGAGATGGGCAATGCTGTGTTATATGCTGTAGCAATAAATGAGAAGCCACCTGCTCCTCTACAGCCGTTACAGACTCTAATCACCAGCTGCACATAAATGGTAAGAAATATGTAGGACTAATATAAGCTGCCTGCAGCCATAGGTGTGTGAGCAGAAAACTGCAAGTTCTGTATCCCAGTCAGTCACTCTACTACAATTACAATAGACGAGAAACAGGGCAGAAAACTGGGCCCATGATGTGTTTTCCAGAGCAATGTGCAGCATCACACTAGGAGTGCCCACTCACTGCCCACCATGTTCTGAGTTATTAGTGCCCACTCAAATGTGCCGAGTTACTCACCGATTATTTTACACATGATAAAACATAAACCATTCAAGCCTGTGCTATCCACCATCTTAGGTAATATAAAATACGCTCTTGGTGGGTATACTCTAATCATGCAACATACGAGGGAGACAATATACTGAAACAGGATGGATATATCCGGCAGGACAGCATGTAACATAAGAGGACTAAAGGCAGCAATAGTTACAGAAATAAAGCACTAAGCTGGAAGTCATGTCCAGATTATATGTACAGGCAGGAAAATAACCTGGAGACACAGGATGTTTATACACAGCATGATCCGTATATAGCAGAGTGAGGAGTGATATTGTGGTGCCCCCAGAAGTATGGTCGCCACAGTGGCATTACTTTCCTCCTAGGGAGTGTGATGTCATGCTTGGAAGCAATAAAGGGTCTCTCTATCAGTTAAGCACAACACACAGCACGGTTCCCACTCCAGGCCAGCAGAGGGAGCTCTGAACCAAATCTGGGGGAGGAGCTGCTCTCTGGGGGCCAGGAAGGGGAAGTTAGTTAGTTCATGTGAGGAGGGAGAAGTGTGTGGATGGGAGAAGAAGAGCTGGAGGATTGAACAGAGTTCAGGCTCACTTCTAGCGTAGCGCATGGTCCGGAGTCCGGTCTCCGAGGTTATACGGATACTGATGCTCCTGCAGCAGAAACCGGAGGAATAGGAAGTGTAAATGCTCTGTTCCCACATAAGACGTGTGAGCCAGAAGAAGGAGGCTACAGCTCTCTGCCATACGAGGGGGTTCTAAAAGAGAGCAAGCAAGAGGAACTTCAGTGTAACTCAGTACTGCATGTACCTCAGATAAGCGCTAGAAAGGAGACTACACAACCCATCTGCATAGAGAGATTCCTGAGTTGCTTCCAGGCTGGCCAACTCCTATTCCATCTGTAATCTGGATCCTGGACTGCACTTGCAAAGCAAAGTAAAGGTAAAAGAAACTGCACTCTGTTGTGTCATTGCCTTCTTCCTGCAACCCCTTCAGCACTGCTACATCTCTGTGCCTAATACTGCACCCTCTTCCTCAACACCTATCATTACTGCCCTGTGACTACAGCTCTACCTGTGGGGAGCTATTATGTCTTGCTGCCTTATACCATCTGTCCCCGAGGATCTGCCTGCAGCGTCGGCTTAACCCCTTCATTGCCGAGCACCACAGGTGGCATCACGTATCATCCACTTACAAACTTTAATCAGCCACGCTCAACCCCTTTTACATGGACACCCAGGGCCACAGACCGGGTCACCACTACTGTGACACTTCCCTCTGAGATACCGGCCCGGTACCAAGTACCCCACTGCCCTGGCGGGCGATCCAATATCATGTATACAGACCTGTGGTACAGGTTAAGTATACAGCACAGGAACAGAGCCTTTACACATATACCACATATAGTGAGTAACCTGGTTACACTGGATCTGTACACCCAGCATCAAAGTATGTAACAGAGATGAGGTCACATACACATTATTAGACTCCACAACTTGGAAGGGGGGATAATCAGCACACAGCAGGGTCAGTATACACTGCACTGACATGAAGTGCAGCCTCTCATCATCATACATATACCACCCCCCCGACTGCTCCTCTCTCTCTCTCACCAGTGTCTCTAATACATGTGACTGCCCAGCTCCACCATAGGAATGGCAGACACTGTATGTGTCCCTGCTTTGTCCTATCACACATAAACCAAGGACTCATGAAGACTCTGTATAATTCAGCAGTAATGTGATATATCAGAAATGTCTGCAGGGAGGTCACACAAAAGCTGCATCTGCAATAAGTGAGGGAACATGGCAGCTAAATGAATTTCTGAGGTAATCTTGATCCCAGATATGATGTAGGAGCTGATACTACACTAGTACACACTACACAATGTCTGAGGTGAATGCAGAGTAGTATATCAAACATGTCTGCAGGGAGGTCACACAGAAGTTGTCTCACAGTCTGTGTGGAAAATGTAGCATGCACATGAGGGACATGGCAGCTACATGAATTTCTGAGGTATTATTGATCCCATTCATAATGTAGGAGCCGATACTACACTAGAACATTATGTCTGAGGTGAATGTGCTCCTATCATCTGTGATGTGAGGTGATAACCCCAGTATTATACTCTCTGAAACTGCAGACATGCTTCCTCCTGTTCATCCTTTGTAAGAGAGAAGGAGAGAGACAGATTTCCTGTTCTATATAAGCCCCACCCTCCTCACAGTAACCCACCAGACACATACATACTGTGCTTTTTACTCTGAAAGCAACATCACTCTTGCTTAAAATCTACTACACCACTATACCAAAAAAACTGCAGGAGTAAAGGTCCACCCATCCTCAAGTCATGTCCTCCTCCGCCTATGGCTCCAGTGGTTTCTGGATTATTGGGGTGCATATGACTTGGTAGCAGGGCAGGCCTTGCAGTCAATGCATAAAAAAAGAGTATGGGAGTACAAAATGAATAATGTGAAGTGGATTTTCCTGTGCCCTTCCAGTACGTAGCTTCAAAAGCTTATTGGGGTGCATGTAACTTTGGGGCAGGCCAGGCCTTGCATTTAATGCAACATTTTTTCAGGAAAACAAAAAAAGTGGTTTGGTACCATGTTAGCCAGTAGAAAAAAAAAATAAATAAATAAAAAAAATAAAATAGGAATCTTGTGGGTATGATACCTTTTAATGGCTAACAAATAATAGTGAATGTTGTTACAAAGCAAGCTTTCGGGACTGCTTATGTCCCTTCATTAGGCTGATATCTGTTGTTACAAAGCAAGCTTTCGGGACTGCTTATGTCCCTTCATCAGGCTGATGAAGGGACATAAGCAGTCCCGAAAGCTTGCTTTGTAACAACATTCACTATTATTTGTTAGCCATTAAAAGGCATCATACCCACAAGATTCCTATTTTTTCAGGAAGCCCTCCAGTACCTCTCGTGAAAGGGATATTGGGGGGAGTCGTAATTCTTGGCAGCCCATCCACTTACTGCATAGGCAATAACAGTTTAGGAAACCCACTGTTTAATAATGGCCCTTTAAGAATCTAAACGCTGCCTGATGGCCCTCTAAAAAGTCTGTGACTTTAAGAGTCCCTCCTTCATAAATGAAACAAGATGCATCTGCCTATATGTCACACACCAAATGGCCAGCTAGGGTTGTTATATGTTACAATGACATTTCTCAGTGAATGCATTTGTATTGGTTGAAAGCAATGCTAAAGATAAAAAACGCATCAAAAACGCTGCGTGTGAACATAGTCAAAGTAGTGGAGGAACATTTTTGTTTTGGGTTAATTTTGCCTTATATACAAGTCATTAACCTGGAAAGGAAGTTCCTTAACATATTTCCCAGCAACATCCATTTTGCTTTCATTTTTGTATGTTTTTTGGTGCGCCTGTAAAAATGACATCAAACTGACAACATTGTTTACAGCTGTGACCTAGGAGTCAGAAATGCTTCCAGGGACATTTGCCATGATGCTCCCATGTCATTTGAGCAGTGTTTCCATCATTTTCAGATGTTTTTAGACCTTAAAAGGACCCCCGGGGGATCGCGGTAAAAATGCTCGGGTCTCCCATAGACTTACATTGGGCTCGTTGTTCTGTCCAAGTACTCGAGTATTCCAATTTGCTTGACCCGAGCATCGAGCACCCGAGCATTTTAGTGCTCGCTCATCACTAGTGTTGAGCATTCCAATACCACAAATATCGGGTATCGGAATTCCGATACTGAGTTCCGATACTTTTTGCATGTCGAATACCGGAATCGGAAGTTCCCATAATGCTATTACCCAGTTTGATTTGATTCAGCCAATGAAGAATCCTCAGAAGTGTGGGCACATCCTGTTAGGCATGTAGGCATGTTAACTAATGGCATGGCTGTGATTGGCTGCTGAAATGATGTCATGATGCACTATAAAAGCCGCAGCCGCCATTTAGGGGTCACTCTGCTGTGAATTCAGTTAGGGAAAGGCTGCTGTTCAAGACTCTGAGGGACAGTTAGAGAGAGTGATTTTCACAATCATAGTGTCCTTTACCCAGGCTACATTATCAATCAGTGTAGCTTTCTTTTGCCTTGCAGCGCTGTTCACAGCTGTCTGCAGCCTCTGGTTGTAGGCCGCTCAGCGTGCGTCACTGCCTCATACATATTTTTTTTATTGCTGCTAATTTTTCATTAATTCTCCTATTAGTGTGCATCCATCCGTATCCATATACATTGGTTGCAAACACTATAGGAGTAGACAGCGGAGCCTTTCTGCAGCCTTTCAGTGCTAGTGCCCAGTTATCTGCACTGTTCACGGCTGTCTGAGAGGTCTCTGTGTGTGAGTGCAGCTCACGTTGTAGTGTTTTCTGCAGCCACCTCTGGTTGTAGACCGCTCAGCATGCGTCACTGCCTCATACATATTTTTCTTTTATTGCTGCTCATTTTTCATTAATTCTCCTATTAGTGTGCATCCATCCGTATCCATCTACATTGGTAGGTTGCAAACACTATATAGGAGTAGATAGAGGAGCCTTTTTTCTGGCTTGTGCCCTGCAGCTGCAGCCACATTAGTATTAGCCTATTTTTTGGAGCCTCATCTTTTGCATTGTAGGTTACCTTCCTGCATTGTAATAGCTCCAAAAAGTTTGTGATACTATCCCTTTCACATCTTTGGTCACATCCTTTTTGTTGTTTTGAAAAAAAACACGTAAATAGAGTTCACCAAACACTCCACTTGACAGTTGTGTAGGCCACATTAGCTCATATTAAAGTGTAGTCCACACACTTTATAAAATTAGTGTTTCTTATACCTGTTAGAAGCTGTTCAGGAATAAGCACACTAAGCCCCCCTTTGTACTTTTCTGCCTATCTTTATCAGTCTACCAAGATGAAGAAGGCAGGGAGTATGGCACGTGGTCGTGGGCATGGAGTTTGCAGCAGGGAGAGGACGTGGGGATTCAGCAGGGAGAGGACGTGGGGATTCTGTGCCTGCTGCGGGCACCAGTGACTCAGCATCCCCCAGTTTTACCAGGCAACAGTCCTTTATGTGCAGCTTTGTAGGACCTCGCCATACCCCACTGCTGCGGGACGAACAAATTGAAGCCGTTGTCGGATGGATGGCAGCTAACGCATCGACTTCAATGACTTCCACATCCTCTCAGGGCCAGAGCACTGAAGAGCAACCATCTGTCTCTTCACCACCTGCCAAATTGCCCAGGCAGTCAGAGAGCCCTGTACAGGAGCCATCTCATTCTCTACTTCTGTTCTCTGAATCTGTTGGTTCGGAAAGAGGGGGCCAGCCAAGCAGCATTCTAGAATGTGAAGAAGAAGGAGTATGCAGTGATGCTCAACTGCTTTGTCCCTCTGAATCTGAAGAGGCGGGTGGGCCAGTGCCTATGGTCAGCACACCTCAGTACACATCAGATGATGAGACTCAGGTGCCACTTTCTGGTGCTTACGGTGCTGCCGAGACTACCCAGGAGAAGCAGGTGTTTGAAGAGAGGAGTGTAGAAGATGAGGTCCTTGACCCATCATGGAGTGAGGAACATGAAGGTGGTGGGAGCAGCTCTGAGGAAGAGATTCCCGAATGGCCAAAACAGGAGGGAGAGGGAGGGGGCAGACTTGGTTGCCTGTAGCCTCCACTTCGGCACCCGTTAGGAGCATTCCTCTTCCAAAAGCCAAAACGGGCGCTCCCAGGACTTGCAGTGCGTGGTCCTTTTTTGACACAGTTGCAGATGACATTTGCTTTGTCAAATGCAAGCTGTGTCATCAGAAAGTCAAAAGAGGGAAAAGTGTCAGCAACCTCAATGCCACAAATATGTGGAAACATGTGCGGACCAAGCACGTGGTGGAGTTATAAAGACACACTGAAGACGTAGGCCAACCTACAGCACCACCTACCACCTCTTCAGCTCGTGTTGTAGCCTCTTCCTCCAGCTCACACACAGCTGGTTCGGCTTCCTCACAGGATCGCCACGGAAGAACCTCTGGCACTGTTGTCCAGAGACCCAGTGACATTCCACCCACAGCACCACATTCCCTGTCATCCTTACACTCCCAGGCCACTGTACAGCCATCAGTAGCACAGGCATGGGAGAAAAGGCGGCCATACTCGGCAAACCATCCCCGAGCACAGGCTCTGAATGCTGGCATTGCCAAACTATTGGCCCTTGAAATGCTCTTATTCAGGCTGGTGGAGACTGACACCTTCCGTAACTTCATGGCATTGGCAGGCCCACAATACACCGTGCCCAGCTGCTTTTATTTCAGCAGGCAAGCCGTCCCTGCCCTGCAAAAGCATGTGGAGGGAAAAATTAAGCATGCGCTACTAAACGCCGTCAGTAGCAAGGTCCACCTGACCACCGATGTGTGGACCAGTAACCATGGACAGGGACGATATCTTTCCTTCACTGCCCATTGGGTCAATGTTGTGGAGCCGGGTACAGATCTTGAGAGTGGCGCTGTACGTGAAAGGCAGGAATCCAGTCTGTACACATTGACTCCTCCTCATACTCCAGTTCCTCAGAATCAGTGCTGCAGGAGCCTGTTACGACCGATATGAGCACCCGTGCTTGTCCTGGACCTCTACTGCAGGCGTCCATTCACTCTCCATAGTGACCTTATCACATCTCTCACTCATGCACGCTCTGCAAACCATATGGAACCTCACCTCTCTTTGAATAATCCGGTAGTCCTTTGAGACCCATGTTCCCTGCTCTGACCAGTGATGCAACAACCTTGAGAAAGGCTCTATGCCGAAACGTTGGTGCTGTTGCTTTGGTTAGGTTCCCTTTGCAGTGTGTCAATTAATAAATTCACTTTTGCATATACATTCCTTCTTTTCCTCATTTGAGTGCCGGGGTTTACTTTATTATCTGTTTCTGGACAGTCTGTGCAACGTGGTTCCTCACAAAGGCCTAGGCAGGGGACACTTTGTGAGGAGGATGAGGAGGAGTCAATGGAGGAGGAAGACATCTCTCCAAAAGAGGGAGGTATACAATGCTCTAGTAGTCAGGATGTACAGCGAGGGTGGGGTGATTCAGAGCAGGCAGAGATGACGCCTCAAGCAGGGGACAGCGTTTCTTGGGCAGTTGGGAGTCTGCAGCACATGGTTGATTTCATGCTGCAGTGCCTGAGAAACGACCGCCGCATTGCCCTCATTCTCAACACGACTGATTATTGAATGTACACCCTCCTAGATCCTCACTACCGGGACAACTTACAAAGCCTCATAACACCGTTGAACCGGGAGCGTAAAATGCGGGAGTACCAAGACACACTGGTGCAGACCATCATATTCTCCATTCCACCCGAGAGCAGTGCTGCTAGTGCTTTACAAAGCAGCTCTGTGCATCGAGGCAGTGGAGGAAGCTCTGCTCAAAGAGGGAACAGAGGCAGCGCCTCAGCACAAGGCAAGACCACTATGGCCCAAATGTGGCAAAGCTTTGTGTGCCCGCCACAAATGTCTACACCATCACAGACGGCTCCAGTCAGCAGGAGGCAACATTTCCGTCAGATGGTGACAGACTACATGTCTTGCCCTGTGAGTGTATTCCCAGACGGCTCTTCCCCCTTCAAGTTTTGGGTCTCCAAGCTGGATACATGGCCAGAGCTTAGCCAGTATGCATTGGAGGTGCTGTTGCCCTGCTGCCAGTGTATTATCAGAACGCGTCTTTAGTGCCGCAGGTGGTGTACTAATAGACCGTCGCACGCGACTATCCTCCAATAACATTGACCGGCTTACTTTTCTGAAAATGAACAAGGCCTGGATCTCGCTGGAATTTGCCAGTCCTCTTCCAGAATAAATAATTGGTGGGCAACAGTATCCAGGTCTCCTGTTGTGTTCATGTTCCTACCACCTGAACTGTAATCCCTGGGCTCCAACACCGTCAGTTGTTGCTCAGAAATGCCGACTGCACAGAAAAAAACACTAGCTCCTGTGTCAGTGGGGTTCAGTAACGTCAGCTGCTCCCCTGCTGTGTGTCCGGCAATATCTCCTTCTCCCTCCAAAATCACACTACATCAGATTTTAAACTTGCCTCAAGTAGGCCTCAGCCTACACCATGATTGATCCTGGGCTCCAACACCGCCAGTTGTTGCTCAGTAGTGCCGTCTGCACAGAAAAAAACACTAGCTCCTGTGTTAGTGGGGTTCAGTAACGTCAGCTGCTCCCCTGCTGTGTGTCTGGCAAAGTCTACTGCTGCCTCCACATTCACACTACTACTGATTTCAAACCTGCTCCAATTAGGCCTCTGGCTCCACTGTCTCTAATATTTACCCTGGCCTCCAACACTGCCAATTGCTGCTCAGAAGTGCCGTCTGCACAATCAACACTTGTTCCTGTGTTACTGGGGCTCAGTAACGTCAGTTGATCCCCTGATGTGTGTCCCGCAAGGTTTCCTCCTCTGCTCTGTTGTGGGAATGCGGACAGAGCAGGAGACATTCCCGGACACACATCAGGGGTTGAGCTGACGTTACTGAACCCCAGAAACACAGGAACAAGTGTTAATTATGCAGATGGCACTTCTGAGCATCAACTGGTGGTGTTGGAGGCCAGGGTAAATACTAGAGACAGTGGAGCCAGAGGCCTATTTGGAGCAAGTTTGAAATCAGTAGTAGTCTACAACCGATATTAAACTTGATGAAATTAGGCCTCAGCCTACACCCTGATTGACCCTGGGCTCCAACATCGCCAGTTGTTGCTCGGAAGTGCCATCTGCACAGAGAAAAACACTAGCTCCTGTGTTATTGGGGTTCAGTAACGCCTGATGCTCCCCTGCTGTGTGTCCGGCAATATCTCCTGCTGCCTCCACATTCAAACTACATCACATATAAAACTTGCTGCAATTAGGCCTCAGCCTGCTCGATGATTGACCCTACTAGTAGTGGGAATGTGGACAGAGCAGGAGACACTGCTGGACACACATCAGGGGATTAGCTGACGTTACTGAACTCCAGTATCACAGGAACAAGTGTTGATTGTGCAGACGGCACTTCTGAGCAGCAACTGGCGGTGTTGGAGGCCAGGGTAAATAATAGAAACAGATTGGAACCAGAGGCCTAAATGGAGCACGTTTAAAATCAGTAGTAGTCTACAACAGATATTAAACTTGATGAAATTAGGCCTCAGCCTACACCCTGATTGACCCTGGGCTCTAACATCGCCAGTTGCTGCTCAGAAGTGTCTTTGGCACGGGTACTCCCTCCTGCCCAGTCTGGTTCCAGCACGCCTGCTGTTTCCGGGTAGTGTCAATGTCACATTGCCACCAAAACGTTGTCCTGTCATGTTGCTGTCGAGTTAGCCGAGTCTATGTTGCCTGCAGTTTAGGTGCTTCCTTTGCGGGCTGCAGGTTCTGGTAATAAAGGCTGGTTCCGTAGTGCCAATAGGACAAGCACCCCCTGTAAGGACTGTGGGTTTCGGTAACTGCGGCCGGCTCGAGGCCTTGCAACTTTGTTTTTCATGGGAACCTTCTGCTACCCATCCAGGTTCCAGTACCGTCAGCTGGTTCTCGGCAGTGCCTTTGGCTGAGGTGCCTCCTTCTCGGTATCCGAGTTCCAGCAATGTCTGCTGGTCCTTGGTAGTGCTTTCTAGCACAGGTACCTCCTGCTTAGTAACCAGGTTCCAGCACCGTCAGCTGGTCCTCGGTAGTGCCATTGGCTCTTGTTCCTTCTGCTGCCCCTCCGGGTTCCAGCACCATCAGCTGGTTCTTGGCAGTGTCTTTGGCACGGGTACTCCCTCCTGCCCAGCCTGATTCCAGCACGCCTGCTGTTTCCGGGTAGTGTCAAGGACACTTTGCCACCAAAACGTTGTCCTGTCGTGTTGCGGTCGGGTTAGCCGAGTCTATGGTGCCTGCAGTTTATGGGCTTCCTATGAGGGCTGCGGGATCTGGCAACAAAGGCTGGTTCCGTAGTGCCAATAGGACAAGCCCTGTACGACTGTGGGTTTCGGTAACTGTGGCAAGCTCGCGGCCTTGCAACTTTGCTTTCATGGGTACCTTCTGCTACCCATCCGGGTTCCAGCACCGTCAGCTGGCTCTCGGCAGTGCCTTTGGCTTAGGTGCCTCCTTCTCGGTATCCGAGTTCCAGCAACATCTGCTGGTCTTTCGTAGTGCTTTCTAGCACAGGTACCTCCTGCTTAGTAACCGTGTTCCAGCACCATCAGCTGGTCCTCGGTAGTGCCATTGGCTCTTGCTCCTTCTGCTGCCCCTCCGTGTTCCAGCACCGTCAGCTGGTCCTCGCTAGTTCCATTAGCTCTTGCAGCTTCTGCTACCCATCCGGGTTCCAGCACCGTCAGCTGGTTCTCAGCAGTGCCTTTGGCTTAGGTGCCTCCTTCTCGGTATCTGAGTTCCAGCAACATCTGCTGGTCCTTGGTAGTGCTTTCTAGCACAGGTACCTCCTGCTTAGTAACCATGTTCCAGCACCGCCAGCTGGTCCTCGGTAGTGCCATTGGATCTTGTTCCTTCTCCTGCCCCTCCGGGTTCCAGCACCGTCAGCTGGTCTTCGCTAGTTTCATTAGCTCTTGCAGCTTCTGCTACCCATCCGGGTTCCAGCACCATCAGCTGGTTCTCGGCAGTGCCTTTGGCTTAGGTGCCTCCTTCTCGGTATCCGAGTTCCAGCAACGTCTGCTGGTCCTTGGTAGTGCTTTCTAGCACAGGTACCTCCTGCTTAGTAACCGTGTTCCAGCACCGTCAGCTGGTCCTCGCTAGTTCCATTAGCTCTTGCAGCTTCTGCTACCCATCCGGGTTCCAGCACCGTCAGCTGGTTCTCAGCAGTGCCTTTGGCTTAGGTGCCTCCTTCTCGGTATCTGAGTTCCAGCAATGTCTGCTGGTCCTTGGCAGTGCTTTCTAGCACAGGTACCTCCTGCTTAGTAACCAGGTTCCAGCACCGTCAGCTGGTCCTCGGTAGTGCCATTGGCTCTTGTTCCTTCTGCTGCCCCTCCGGGTTCCAGCACCATCAGCTGGTTCTCGGCAGTGTCTTTGGCACGGGTACTCCCTCCTGCCCAGCCTGGTTCCAGCACACCTGCTGTTTCCGGGTAGTGTCAATGTCACTTTGCTACCAATACGTTGTCCTGTCGTGTTGCGGTCGGGTTAGCCAAGTCTATGGTGCCTGCAGTTTATGGTCTTCCTATGTGGGCTGTGGGATCTGGCAACAAAGGCTGGTTCCATAGTGCCAATAGGACAAGCACCCCCTGTAGGACTGTGGGTTTCGGTAACTGCAGCCAGCTCACGGCCTTGCAACTTTGCTTTTCATGGGTACCTTCTGCTACCCATCCGGGTTCCAGCACCGTCAGCTGGCTCTCGGCAGTGCCTTTGGCTTAGGTGCCTCCTTCTCGGTATCCAAGTTCCAGCAACGTCTGCTGGTCCTTTGTAGTGCTTTCTAGCACAGGTACCTCCTGCTTAGTAACCAGGTTCCAGCACCGTCAGCTGGTCCTCGGTAGTGCCATTGGCTCTTGTTCCTTCTGCTTCTCCTCCGGGTTACCGTCAGCTGGTCCTCGCTAGTTCCATTAGCTCTTGCAGCTTCTGCTACCCATCCAGGTTCAAGCACCGCCAGCTGGTTCTCGGCAGTGCCTTTGGCTTAGGTGCCTCCTTATCGGTATCCAAGTTCCAGCAACGTCTGCTGGTCCTTTGTAGTGCTTTCTAGCACAGGTACCTCCTGCTTAGTAACTGGGTTCAAGCACCGTCAGCTGGCTCTCGGCAGTGCCTTTGACTTAGGTGCCTCCTTCTCTGTATCCAAGTTCCAGCAACGTCTGCTGGTCCTTTGTTTTGCTTTCTAGCACAGGTACCTCCTGCTTAGTAACCGGGTTCCAGCACCGTCAGCTGGTCCTCGGTAGTGCCATTGGCTCTTGTTCCTTCTCCTGCCCCTCCGGGTTCCAGCACCGTCAGCTGGTCCTCGCTAGTTCCATTGGCTCTTGCAGCTTCTGCTACCCATCCAGGTTCCAGTACCGTCAGCTGGTTCTCGGCAGTTCCTCAGCCTTCTTGTACCTTCTGCTACATTTCCAGGTTCAAGCTTTTGGAAATGGTTTTGGGTTATCACTCTGGATCTCCCTGACGATGACCCTGAAGGCAACGACCCTGAAGACCACCCCGAAGAAGACGACGACCACGAAAATGATGACCCTGAAGACGACGACCCGGAAGACCACCCTGAAGAAGACCAAAAAGATGACCCTGAAGAAGATGACCAAGAGGACAAAGAACATGAAGACATCCACCAAGATACAGAACAACAAGAGACAGAAGACCAAGAAGCAGAAGAACAAAAAGCAGAAGAACCAAAAGCAAAAGAACATTAAGCATAAGACTATAAATCAGAGCAAAGATATTATCTAAATTATAAGCAGAAGACTTAGCAGTGTATGGGGGTGAGTCCGTTCCTCCTCTTGGTGCCCCTGGAAAATGCCTGCAGCTGCAGGCAAAACTGAACACGGACAAATTCTGTTGTAAATCTTTTGTGACAGGCAGAACAGCTGGTGTAATCTTCAAACTTTTATAGGTAACAACTACAGGAATGCCTGTCAAAAATAAGAATATGATGAAGAAGAAGAATAGGAAGAAGATGAAGAAGTAGAATATGAAGAAGAATAATAGTTGAATAAGAAGAATATGAAGAATGTAAAAAAAGGATAATAGGAAGAAGGTAAAGAAGAAGAAGAAGATCAATAAGTTGAAGAAGTTGATGAAAAAGATGCTGCTGCTGAGGATCATGAAGGAGAAAGTGTGGGAGAAGTAAAAAAGAAGGTGAAGAGCATGGAAGTAGTGAAACATACATATCTGACAAAATATAACAAAGGTTAACATAGTCAATATCTTTGTAACTCCGAACGTCTTTAAAAAAAAAAAATATTCCTGCTATTCCGTTTGATTGGGCTAAACCTTTATGCATTTAATGTCTCCTCAGATCAGATATTTCACGATATCGGATGGTATCGCTCAACACTACTCATCACTAGTAAATATGAATATCACAGCTCCATTAATGGTCATTTAAAAGAAAAAATGCCTCAATTAGTCAGTTATTCATATCGCATGATATACATTTGAACTATATATCTAGTCTAAATGGTATTCGGAGCTGGGACCAGATGTATGTACCGTTAGACAAAGAGGTCCATGATTGACTTTATCTAGACATTCTTGTATTTGGTCTACACAACAGGATAAAAGTGAGATTTTAATTATTGCACTCATATCACTTTTCCCCTAAGGGTAGCTTTTAAATTTGCTTTTTCTTTAAAAACTATTTTTACCAGCAAACTGTCAATAAATTCGGTAACACATTGCAACAAAATTTAAAGGGAGACCAGAAATGGCAGAATTTGTAGCGCACTTTTTACTTCTGATCCGTGTGATGGACAAACCACTGCTTGAAATAGCTGACCTGTAGGTAACTATTTTTACCAGGAAACTGGTGTCAAAAAATTCGATAACACACTGCAGCAAAATTTAAAGGGAGGCCAGAAATGGCAGAATTTTGAGCGCACTTTTTATCTCTGATCCGTGTGACGGACAAACCACAGTTTGAAATAGCTGGCCTGTAAAAAATTTATTCCTGGCCCCTCACACTTGGAACTATGTCTACAAAAATCTGTAATAGCATAAGCAGCAGACAGAACTGGAATTGACCCTCTTGCTATATGCACTGCAGTCTGCTACATACACTTCTTGCCTGCCTAGCACTGATATCTATGCAGCTTTATTAGTCCTGAGAAGGACTGTTAGTTGAGATGGATATGTGTATTATATATGGTAGACCCACACTAAGTAAGAACCAAGCAAATTTCTGCCAAGCTCAGCAGCAACTATCCCTACACTGTCTGATTCCGGAGCAGACTGTGATGAGCATGGAGGCGACAAGTCTGATATAGATGCTGTGCAGCCAGGCAATCACTGTAAAGAGCTCCAAACTTGCAGGGCGGGGGTCCCAGCTCCCGCCGAGCAATCCCGGAAATACTCGGAGAACTCTGAGCATCTCGAGTAGTGAAATGCTCCGGCGAGGAAGCTTGCTCATCACTAATTATTATCGATATTGAATAATTGGTTGAAACAACTACAATTCAAAAGGGAAACTATAAGTGTGGCAATTGTCCAAGTTGCCACGTGCATATTACAACTAACCCATTACGTATAGGATCAATTTTATACAGTGTTAACAATTTCATCTCTTGTAGGACAAAATTCTTTGTACCGTGGGGAAAATAATTATTTGATCCCTTGCTGATTTTGTAAGTGTGCCCACTGACAAAGTCATGAACAGTCTATAATTTTAAGTGTAGGTTAGTTTTCACATTGAGAGATAGAATATCGAAAATAAAATCCAGAAAATCACATTTTATAAAATCACTGCACTCCCGTTCCCTGTAAACCCTGTCCATGTCCCGAAGAATGGAATAAAGAAATTACTTTTAATCAACTTGGTGAGCGCCAATCTCCTTTCCTTCATTTATTTTTAAAATTTTTACAATTTTGAATAACTTTTTTTTCTTTTTTGCATTGTCCCAGGATAGGACATCAACTTTACATTCACTGATCGCTGATCTAATATTCTGCATTGCTTCGGCATGTCAAATGCAGGGAGGAGGTGTGTCAGCACCTTCTGTGAGCAGGATAGTACGGGCTACCATCCGTGGGTTACCCTGCAGCCATCTTTTGGCTCAGAGTCACTGTGGAGACTATCAACACAATGTAAACTCAATTACCTTGTGCCGATGAGAGCAGAGAGGGAGCTTCACTATTGACAGCAGCATCAGAGGTGTTAAACACTCACAATAGGTGCTAAGAGTGTCAGATCTCGTATAGAGCTGACACCAGCATTTGATAGCAACGGCGCTCAGAGTGAGCCCATGCAATCATCACGTGCATCTCTTGAAGAGGTTAATATTGACTTTTAGTCATAGTATGCAAACAGTTGCATTTGTTAATATTCCCAAGCAGTTATGCCCCTAATTAATTTTTATTTAAACTCGATCAAATTAAAGTCACTTTTGGACAATACTTCTCGGCATTCATATTGTATTGACTTTGAATAAAAGTGTAATCTCACAGATCATAAAATAAAATTCAGGCTCTAATAACATCCTATACAAATTGACTGTTCTGTCTCCAACATATAATGTGTTAACCCTTATTATCTGTTTGCACAATTTTGCAGTTATTCATTAGTATGAGTATAGAGAAAATTGTATATTCATAATTTTATTTGTTTAGTGTTTTGGCTCCCTCTATAGCTCATTCATTCAGGTTCCACCAGAACTTGTGACACAGAGAAATGTAAAGGAGCAGTGAGGCTTACCCACGAAAGCCTAATCACCTTCATGGCAGAAGCCGCAGCGATAATCAACATAAGACCCTTGGTTCCAGTCCCTAACTACCCTGAGGAGCCCTTGTTATTGACTCCAGCTACTCTCCGTACCCAGAAACCAGGACTGTCCAGTGCCCCTCCAGGAGGATTTGATGCTAAGAACCTCTTGCCAATGGAGACAGGTACAAAGTCTTGCAAATACTTTCTGGGACAGGTGGCACAAACAAAATTTGTCTATATTTGTCTACGCTGCAGCCACGGATGAAGTAGCAATTTACTAGGCCTAATCTGAGCATAGATGACCTTGTTCTTGTGAAAGACTGCCAAAATTCACCGGAATCAGTTGCCACTTGATCTAGTTACCGCAATTTTCCCAAGCAAGGATGGTAACGTCCGCAAAGTTGAACTAAGGATGACCAAAGGGAATGAACCTAAGACATTTTCAGACCGGTATCCGAACTTGTCCTATTGTTGCCTTCAGAAGAAAGGGATAGTGAAATCTGTTGATGCCAGATGGGAAGTGTTCTGTCTCTGACATTTAATTTGTTATCTCTTATTATCTGCTTTCACAATTTGGCAGTCATTCATTAGTATGAGTGTAGAGAAACTTGTATATTCATAATTTTATTTGTTTAGTGTTTTGGCTTCCTCTAGCAGCCAGAGTCATGTTCACAGTCCTATTTTCTGTTTTTTTTCCTATTTCTTATATCTGAATCTCCTCCCATTGTTTGCAATGCAATATTGTAGCTCAGCCTCTATCTCCCTCCATTTCCCTCAATTTTCCTTCACTCAGGATTCATGGAAAGACTTCTCCATTACAGCCCCCTTGCAATTGCATTGCCGGTATGTATTTATGTGTTGTATAGTTCATTTCTGCTTTAATGTTAACCTAGTTTAGTCAGTCATACTCCTAGGTCAGGTACCAGCTTTGTTAATGTTCATGGATAATGTACAACAAGTGTAGTATGTATTTCTTCTGTACATGCACTGATTGTATGTATATGATTGTTTACAGTTTCACCGCATCAATATAATATGCTCAATAAAAGCACAGACTCAACTACAGTCTCCTTATTGGACTCTGGTATAGCGCTTTATCTGTCTGTATAGCTACATGAGTCTGCTTCATTTATGAGGACAGAACAGTGAAACGGCAGCCATTCAGCTAGTGGGATTTAAGTCACCGGCTACACAGAGACTTAATACAGCAATCTCTGCACAGCCAAGCAATCCCCTAAGACACTATGTCCCAAAAATTACACAGGGCAAGATTTGTTACTTCTGTCTCCTCAAAGACAACATCCATCAGCAGCGCGGTCGCCATTGCCTGTGCAAATGCTGAAGCCGCCAAAATGCAAGCAAGCTTTGCTGATCAAGAGATGCAACTTAAATTAGAGAAGGAACACATAGAGGATAAGAGAGCCGATCAAGAGAGAAGGTCTCAGTTATAAAAGACACGCATGGATGCTGCCTTAGAAAGCCTAGCAGCAAAAGGAGAAGCTGCCGCCGCTCTTACCTAGGCAGAATTGCTAGAAGCAATGCAAAACCCTGAGATGCATAGCCGAAGCATTATGTCTAGTCTGAATCTTCCACTGCAAGATTCACCACAATGCACATCTTAGTATGTTAATGAACTTCCTGATCCAAACTATAACCCTGAACCGGTACCAAAACAAGAACTCGACATCCAGGGCCGGTTTTAAGCAAAGTGGGGCCCTAGGCAAGTTTAAAATGGGGCCCCAAATGCTAACATATTGCACATCACACAGAAGAATTTCGGTTGTAGTTACATGGGCTGAGTTCAGGACGCTAAATGAGTGTGATCGACAATATTGAAGTCGTTCAACACTTGTTTCCCGGCCTCTTTCCACCGTCGGAGAAAGGATGATGGAGACAGAATGATGACTAATGGATCACTTAGGCTACTTTCACACATCAGTTTTTTGCCGTCAGGCAGGATCCGGCTATTTTTAGAAAAAACGGATCCGGCATAAATTTTGGAGAACTGTAGAAACGGATCCGTTTTTTTGCTGGATCCGTCTAGCAGGTTATATCTGTTTCCTGGGGGCTGGCCAATTGGATCTGAGCATGCGCAGACTTAAAAAAACGGATCCGGTGGCTGGATCCGTCTTTTTCTGGATCCGGCGCATTCCGGCGCCCATAGACTTTCATTGTAGCAAAAAGCTGGAAGCGCCGGATCCGTCGCTTCCGGCTTTTTCGCCGGAGACAAAAAACGTTACAGTAGCCGTTTTTTCCAGATGCCGGAATGAGACAAGTAGCCGGATCCGGCAAAAAACGGATGAAATGCAATACCATCCGGCGCGATCCGGCGCTAATGCAAGTCAATGGGGAAAAACTGGATCCGGCATTGCATTTTGCCGGATCCGGTTTTACAAAAAAAAGCCGGATCGCGCCTGACGGCAAAAAACTGATGTGTGAAAGAGGCCTAACAGTATCATGCTATCAGCAGCACATCTACAGTTTACACCCCATAGTCCTTCATATAGTATAATACACTCTTTAGTCCTCCATATAGTATAATACACTCCTCAGTGCTTCATATAGTATAATGCACCACCATAGTCAACCATGTAGTACAATTCACTTCCCATAGTATAATGCACCCCATAGTTCTTCATATAATGTATTCCCCATAGTCCTTGATACAGTATAATGCAGCCCACATATAGTATAATGCAGCCACCCCATAGAGCATAATGCAGCCACCCCACAGAGTATAATGCAGCCTTGCCATACAATATAATGTAACCCCCCATAGAATATAATGCAGCCCCCTCTTATAGTATAATGCAGCCACCCCTTAGAGCATAATGCAGCTACCCCACAGAGTATGATGCAGCCACTCCACAGAATATAATGTAACCCCCCATAGAATATAATGCAGCCCCCCTCATATAGTATAATGCAGCCCCTCTATAGAATATATGGCAGCCCCCTCAGAGTATATTGCAGTCCCCCATAGAATGTAATGCAGCCCCTTGTATAGTATAATGTAGCCCCTCCATAGAATACAATGTAGCCCTCCTCATATAGTATAATGCAGCCCCATAAAATGTAATGTAGCCCCCTCATAAAGTATAAAGAAGCCCCCATACAATATAATCTAGCCCCCCACAGAATAAAATTCAGCCCCCATAGAATACAATGTAGCCCCCTCATGTAGTATAATGTAGCCCCCTCAGAGTATGATGCATTCACCCCCCACAGAATATAATAAATATAATACAGCCCCCCAAAGAATATAATGTAGCCCCAAATGGAATATAATACAGCCCACCTCCCCATAGAATATAATGCAGCCCCCAATATTATATAACAGCCTCTCCCATAGAATATAATGTAAAATGTACCCCCCATGGTATATAACACAGTCGCATAGTATATAGCCCAGCACCACATGGTATGTAGCCCAGCCCCACCATAGTATATAGCCCAGCCCTACATGGTATACAGCCCAGCACCATGGTATATAGCCCTGCACCACATGGTTTATACAGCCCTGCACCACATGGTATATACAGCCCAGCCCCACATGGTATATATTGCTCAACCACACATGGTATACAGCCCAGCACTATATTATATAGCACCCAGCCACACATGTTATACAGCCCAGCACCATAGTATATAGCGCCCAGCCTCACATGGTATATAGAGCCCGCCTGCGCATGGTATATACAGCCCAGCCGTGCATGGTATATACAGCCCAGCCCCACATGGTATATACAGCCCAGCCCCACACTGTATATATAGCCCAGCCTCACATGGTATATACAGCCCGGCCCCACATGGCATATACAGCCCAGCCCCACATGGTATATACAGCCCAGCACCACATGGTATACAAAGCCCAGCACCACATGGTATATACAGCCCAGCCCCACATGGTGTATACAGCCCAGCCCCACATGGTATATATAGCCCAGCACCACATGGTATATACAGCCCAGCACCACATGGTATGTACAGCCCAGCCCCACATGTATAATGGTATATACAGCCCAGCCGCACATAGCATACCCCCCCAGAGTGGCCCCACAGTTCAGCACACACAGCGATATATTAGAAAAAAAAACACTCCTCACCTGTCCTTGTGCCCGCACTGCTCCCAGCTGGCTCCTGTCTCCTGCTCTGCCTTGCACACAGTGAACGCATGATGATGTCATCGCGCACCCGCTGTGTCAGAGGCAGAGCGGGGAATGATGGGAGAGGAAGCGTCAGCTGACGCTCTCTCCTCCATCATTGCTGTGAACTCTACCTAGTTCACTGCGGCAGCGGGGGAGTCGGCGCCGGGGGCAGGTGGGCGCCCCTGCCTCACAGGGACCCCATAGCGGCGGCATGATGTGCCGCTAGCTGGGGGTTCCTGGGGGAGCGGGGGCCCTAGGCAGCTTCCTGGTCTGCCTGCCCTGTCAACATCTCTAGTGAAGCGAGCAAGAGTCATCATGAGTCTCAACTCCAAGACAGATACATCTAGGAGAAAACACCATGTGCACTACTGTAATGGTGCCAAGTTAGGTTCCCAAACCATGTGTAATAAATGAAAACCTGGCACTCAGCTTAATGCTTAGTTAGACAATTTATTGCGGTACCAGAAAACGTTTCGGTCAGTATAGACCTTCATCAGTTACGTGCTAGTATGTTTGAATGCAGTTTAGAGGAGGGCGCTTTTTATGATTCTCTTTGGTAAAACCGGTAATTAGATAATCAGAATGCTGCTGTAACGCTGAAAAATCTTAACAGTGGGCTTGTACAAGCGGTGCACACCCACGTCCAGGAGGATCAGGCTGCGCATATACTGCCCACTGTTAAGATTTTTCTGCGTCACAGCAGCATTCTGATTATCTGATTACTGGTTTTACGAAAGAGAATCATAAGAAGCGTCCTCCTCTAAACTGCATTCAAACATACTAGCATGTAACTGATGAAGGTCTATACTGACCGAAACGTCTTCTGGTACTACAATAAATTGTCTCACTAAGCATTAAGATGAGTGCCAGGTTTTCATTTATTCCAAGACAGATACAAACTCGAAAACATGGAGCAACTCTGCTAATGACTGCCTTGCTCCTCACCAGGTCTACAATGTAGATCACCCTGCTGACACTTTGTACGTCAGACCGAAGCAATACGACATCGGCTGGTGCAACCCAGCGGATACTAACAGGTACGAACGCACCTCACATAACTATCAGGGCGATCCATCACTAGTATACTCTGCTGACAACCGGTTCACAACAGAATTTACTAAGTTCTTTACACGATGTGAACTGGGACTCATGAAATTCATTGACCAAGCTGAAGGTTACAGAGCTTGGAAAGCTTCTTTCCAAAATGTCACTAGAGACTTAGGGCTACAACACAGGGAAGAGATAGACCTCTTTGTCAAATACCTGGGAGAAGAGTCAGTCAAACACGCAGTAAGGATCAGAGACATTAATATAAACCACCCTGAGACTGGCCTCAAAGGGATCTGAAAGAAGCTGGATGAGTGTTACGGCTCAGCAGAGGTAATAGAAAGAGCTTTATTCAAAAGAATTGATGACTTTCCTAAAATATCTAACAAAGGTCTCCAGAAATTTAGAGAACTAACTGGCCTGCTAATGGAATTCCAAGTTGCCAAATATGAAGATTACCTACAGGGACTTGCATTCCTAGACACAGCCTAAGGTGTTAACCCTACAGTCAAAAAGATGCCCTACAATCTACAGGAGAGGTTGCTCACAAATGGTTCCACGTACAAATACAAACACAGTGTACCATTCCCTCCATACTCCGTTTTTGTAGACTTTATACACCAACAAGCAAGAATTAGAAAAAAATCCCAGATTTGACTTTTCAATGTCATATGCCACACCGTCACCAGCTGCTAATCCACGCAGAACGTCTGTGGCAGTACACAACACTTATGTTTCTTCTACAGGTTGTAATTGCAGGTCTGCTGGCTTCTCCCAATCAGAGACAAAGGTGCAGGACCCTGACAAGCAGTGCTGGCTGTTAGGAGTCTCATTTCTTCCTTTCCTATGAAGAAATCTAGACCCTTACATGCTGCAGTCTCCTGCATTTCATCTGCAATAGAGGAGATTGCAGAGGAGAGTGCCTTGCGGCAACTCTCTCCCAGAGGTTAAGTCCTCTGTTCCCTCCACTGAGCATGCTCATGGGATGAGCTCCCATTGGAGTTCGGGAGTCACATGCTCAGGTCCTGTGTCTAATCCTATTGGCTCCTCCTGGAGCCTTGGAGACTTCCGGAAGGTCCCGTTTGGTATAAAAAGCGCGCATGGCTGTTCCGCCATGCGCTAGTATTTCATACTTGCTGCTGTATGTATCACCATACATACAGCAGCAAGTATGAAATACTAGAGCATGGCGGAATGGTATACGCATGGATGAAATACTATACGCATGGATGCTTGGACTTGTGACTGACTTATTAAGAAACCCCTTCCCTCTGATAATACAATTGTGTGAGTGTTTGGGTACAGCCAGTAGCAGCGCCAGCGCCAGCGCGCATATGCTCCATCTTGCTCAGCAGCTTAGCGTCTGCATTGCGCCAGCGTTATTGCAGCGCCTTGCCAGCGGCTCAGTTCTTGCCGTGCTGCAGTTGAAGCTTTCTCTGCGTCCGTGGTTGCGACGCTTCGCACCTAATTTGACGGTAGGTCTAGACGGAGTAGTCCTGCTGTTTAAGGCTACTCCTGTGTCCGCGAATACCGCGACTATATCGCTGTGTGTCTGTGACTCTGAACAGACTCAGTGTTTAATTTGAGCTTATTTGCCTGCAGCTCTGTGAGTATAACAGAGCTTGCTTTTGTGCACTGGGTGCCGTCTAACCCTTGTGCACATTGCCGCCTTGTGCTCTGCCTCTCTAGCAGTGGTTTTTCCATCCACCGCACGGTGGACCCCGGGTGGCGAAGGCACTTTATTTATTTTTTATTTAGTGTCTTCCACCACTCCTAACATAATACTAGCGCCAGGGTCTGGCTAGAGATGGCAGATCAGCAGCAACTGGTGCAGTGTGTGCGACAGCTCGAGGCTCGCTTGGCCACCCTTGAGAGGTCTCTCGCAGCTGCGCAGGCCACAGATGCTGCAGTTCAGGCACTCACAGATGCCGTGGGGGCGTATGTTCGTGTCCTCCCTTGTGCTGACACTTACCCGCCTCCTGTTGCCCGAAAACTTCTCTGGGGATGGCGCCTCCTGCAGGGGTTTCATCAGCCAGTGCTCTATACACCTGGAGCTGCTGGCTGCGCAATTCCCTACAGAGTGGGCTAAGGTGGCCTTCATTATCTCCCTACTGTCGGGCAAGGCACTGGAATGGGCTACGCCTCAATGGGAACGTGGTGACCTCAAGATTCGGACTGCGGCCAACTTGCTAACATCCATCAAGCAAGTATTTCTCAGTCCTTGGGTCACGCACGATACGTCTCTGCAGCTGCTCACCCTTACTCAGGGGTCGCTCTCGGTTAGCCAGTATGCCGTCCGTTTTCAGACACTGGCGTCCAAGTTGGAATGGTCCGACAGAGCGCTTATCCCCGTTTTTTGGTGCGGCCTAGCAGAGCACGTGAAGGATGCTCTCTCCACTAGAGAGATCCCCACCAGTTTGGAAGACCTAATTTCCGTCTCCTCACGTATCGACCTCCGTTTTTTGGAGCGCGGTGTGGAGAGGGCTCACTCCAAGCGAAGAGCTGCCTCAGCTCCTAAATTTTTTGTACCTCCTGAGCTGTCTGAGCCAGAGGTTATACCCCCTGAGCCCATGGAGGTGTCTCGTACCGATCTCAACACAGACTCTGATCAGGAATCCATTTGCGGTTGTCCCCATGTATGTGCAGTTTCTCCGGAAGCCAGCTCCCCGCAATGGTCAGAATCTGAACCGGTCACCAAGACTTTTGTCCCTCCTCATCTTAGGGCTCAAGTTCTCGCATGGGCGCATGCTTCCCATGCGCCTCAACATCGAGGTTACATGCAAATCTCGAAGCTCTTGGCCGGAGCGTATTGGTAGCCTGATAGAGCTCAGGATATTAAAAAATTTATCCAGGCTTGCACTTCATGTGCCCAGGTTAACCTTCCTAAGCGGAGAGTGGTGACGGTCGCTGATTCGCGGCGGCGTTCAGTTGCATCGCCAGCTCCTGCCATCTCCCAGGTGTCTCTGTTGAAACCTGGTGACTTTTCTTCCATTGATGCCTTCCAGGTGTCCCGGTTTACTGTAACACCTACCAGGACATCAAGCTCGCCTTCGGGTGAGTTTGAGCCCAGGTTGATGGTTCGGAAGGCTCAGGGAGGAGGGGGCCCTAGGAGGGGGGTAATGTTAGGCGTCTGATTTTTTCCTTCCCTATGAAGAAATCTAGACCCTTACATGCTGCAGTCTCCTGCGTTTCATCTGCGGTAGAGGAGATTGCAGAGGAGAGTGCCTTGCGGCAACTCTCTCCAGTGGCTAAGTCCTCTGTTCCCTCCACTGAGCATGCTCATGGGACGAGCTCCCATTGGAGTTCGGGAGTCACATGCTCAGGTCCTGTGTCTAATCCTATTGGCTCCTCCTGGAGCCTTGGAGACTTCCGGAAGGTCCCGTTTGGTATAAAAAGCGTGCATGGCTGTTCCGCCATGCGCTAGTATTTCATACTTGCTGCTGTATGTATGGTGATGGATGCTTGGACTTGTGACTGACTTATTAAGAAACCCCTTCCCTCTTATAATACGATTGTGTGAGTGTTTGGGTTCAGCCAGTAACAGCGCTAGCGCCAGCGCGCATATGCTCCATCTTGCTCAGCAGCTTAGCGTTTGCAATGCACCAGTGTTATTGCAGCGCCTTGCCAGGGGCTCAGTTCTTGCCGCGCTGCAGTTGAAGCTTTCTCTGCGTCCGTGGTTGCGATGCTTCACACATAAATTGACGGTAGGTCTAGACGGAGTAGTCCTGCTGTTTAGGGCTACTCCTGTAACCGCGAATACCGCGACTATGTCGCTGTGTGTCTGTGACTCTGAACAGACTCAGCGTTTAATTTGAGCTTATTTGCCTGCAGCTCTGCGAGTATAACAGAGCTTGCTTTTGTGCACTGGGTGCCGTCTAACCCTTGTGCACATTACCGCCTTGGGCTCTGCCTCTCTAGCAGCGGTTTTTCCATCCACCGCATGGTGGACCCCGGGTGGCGAAGGCACTTTATTTATTTTTTATTTAGTGTCTTCCGCCACTCCTAACACTGGCTCCATCAGAAGCCTCATCCTCTCCTGAAATGCAAAACCTTCAGAGCAAATCGCAGAAGCTTCATGAAAGAAAATGGCATCTGCTACAAGTGCGTCTCATCCACAACTCACCTCGCCAAGAATTGCAAGGTCAGTGTAAAATGCACAGAATGTGGCACCACAGAACATAACACTGCTCTACACCCTGGCCCAGCTTCATAGAGTACACAAAACACACCAGCTGACAGTGAGCATCGTGGGGAGGAAAGGAACAGTGCTACAGCTTACAGCTATGCCAGAGATCACTTCACAATGTACAGAAGTCTGCAAAGGGACAACAGACAGTAAGTCCTGTTCAAAAATATGTCTCGTCATAGTGTACCAAAAAGGCCATAGAGGCAAAGCTGTAAGACTGTATGCTATCTTGGATGATCAAAGTAACCAATCCTTGGCTAGATCAACATTCTTTGACCTATTCAACATCAAAGGGCCAACCACTCCCTACTCATTAAAGACGTGTGGAGGTACTGTGACAACAGCAGGCAGGAAAGCTACTGACTACCAAATCGAGTCATTAGATGGACAATTTTGCCTACCACTACCTACGATCATCGAGTGTAACCAGATCCCAGACAACAGATCTGAAATCCCTACGCCAGATGTAGCAATCCATCACACTCCCTTAAAACGCATAGCACACTTTATACCGGAACTCGACCATCAGGACCAGATAATCCTGCTGTTGGGGAGAGATATCCTGTGCAGGTTCATAAAGTGAGATGTCATATCAATGGACTCCTCAATGCTCCCTATGCCCAAAAGCTAGACCTAAGATGGGTCATAATAAAAAACGTATGCTTGGGACGCATGCATGCCCCATCTTCTGTGACAAACATGCTGACAAATACATTGGAGAAAAGACGCCCATCTCTGTTTCAACCTTGTAACAACGAGTTCCATGTCAGAGAACTACCACACAGCATGCAATTGCCCAATCATTTAATAGACCTTACTCATGACAGCAGTACCGGGAAGCTATGAGGATCAGTTAGGGTGCACAGTCTTCCAGAGATCTAAGCAGGAAAGTCAAGTGGCAATGTCGGTAGAGGACAAGTTGTTCTTAGAGGTAATGGACAAGGGACATAATAAAGATGAGACCAACAGCTGTGTTGCACCTCTTCCCTTCAAAACCCAAAGACCACATCTACCGAACAACAGAAATCAGGCACTAAAACGTTTCTCCTCTCTAAAACAATCTACAAAAGAAACCAGAGATGAAAGATCACTTTTTCTCCTTCATGTCAAAGATTTTTGAAAACTGTCATGCAGAGCTAGCTCCCGCTCTCAAAGACTCGGAAGAATGCTGGTTCCTACCCATGTTTGTATTATATCACCCTAAGAAACCAGGCTAGATTAGAGTGGTGTTTGATTCCAGTGCTAAGTTTGATGATGTCTCCCTGAATGGTATACTGACAGGACCAAACTTCAATAACAAACTGCTGGGAGTACTTATGCGCTTCCATAAGGATTCCATTGCCTTAATCGCTGACATTCAGCAAATGTTCAATTGTTTTCTTGTGCGAGAGAAAGACAGGGACTTCCTAAGATTCTTCTGGTACAGAGACAATGATCCTACTAAAGAAGTCACAGAGTATCGCATGAGAGTGCACATCTTTGGCAACAGTCATTCACCTGCAGTTGCCATTTACGAACTCAAAAGGTCAGCTCAAGAAGGAGAAACAGAATATGGATCAGATGTCAGACAATTCATAGAAAAAAACTTTTATATTGATGACTGTCTGAAAGCCATGCCTTCAAATGAGACCGCCATCAGTCTGCTCAAGAGTGCCCAGGAGATGCTTGCCTGCTTGAACCTCAAGCTTCACGAAATAGCCTCAAACAGTCAAGAACTCATAGAAGCATTCCCTTCTCAGGAGTTATGTAAGGGTCTCAGAGACCAGGACTTGGAATCAGACTGCGCACCACTGCAATGTAGCCTCAGGCTTCTCTGGAATCTACAGTAAGACACTTTCACCTTTCTGGTGAGCCAGAAACAAAGGCCTTACACAAGTAGAGGTGTCTTATCTACCATCAACAGTCTGTACAATCCCTTGGGTTTCGCAGCTCCTGTTACTCTACAAGGCAAGGCACTACTAAGAGACTTAACTAGGGAAACATCTGACTGGGATGTACCTCTGCCACCTGATAAGAGAACCCAGTGGGAAAGATGGAAGAACTCATTAGCAGCCCTCTCCATCCTGAACGTGCCAAGACCATAGACCCCTGTGCCGTCTACAGAAATACAAAGCCAAAGACTGTACATATTTGCAGATGCTTCTGTGAAAGCAATTGCCGCTGTTGTCTATCTCAAAACTGTAGACTCCAAATGTCAGAGCCACATTGGGTTCGTTATGAGGAAGGCCAAACACGTACCACAACCAGAACACACTATACCCAGTGTCACGATCCCGCCGCTGACATCGGTATGTCACGGACAGAGGGATGCGACACACTGCCGACACATGGCTATCACAGACACAGGGGGGCTTATCTTATTTATCCCACCGCTGGCACCATGTGATAAAAAAAACAGCAAGCTAATCTTGCCCTAACAATTTATCACATGGGCGTTATTTTGGGTGTCCCACCACTGCCCATAATACTTCACGAAACTTTTCAGTTACACTTTGTAACTCGCAGCTCTCTGGTGCCCCCTTACCCTCAGGTCAGTCAGGGAACTACACCTGGGATAATTGGTCACCGGCTGGCTGCTTCAATGAGGTCTGGCCACGCGGCACGCTGCAGTGAAGGAATTATAAAATGCTCTGGCCACAGCCACCCAATTAGCTTATAAAATCCCTTCCTTCACTATCAGCAGTACCCAGGGCTCAGATAACACTTTGCCGCCACCAGCTCCAGAGTTTCTCTGATTAAGTTATAAACTTAACAGAGGGGTTCAAAGCCAACCCAATTCAGTAGCAATTATCTTAAAGGCACATGTTCATTTTTAGAGCATGAAGACAGACTAATAAAGTTATAATTTATTCCCCAAAAGGGGGGCAGTGATTATACAGATAAAAGCTGTTACAAAGTTGAGACATTAGGTATGTACAATGCGAATATAAAATAAATGGGATTAACACAGAGATCAACACTTACAGTTGCTTAATGGTCTTTAGGCTAACCATGTGGGGAGGCGGGGCCACACGTCGCCCTGCATCTGGGGTCCTTTTGGCATCAAACCTCCAGCTCAAATGAACAATTTTAGAGAGGGAGTACCGTACTGCTTTGGGTTCGTGACATCACGAAAGGGGCAGTCTGGTGATGTTCCTCCCCCTGCTCTAGGAGTTACAATTCTGACTACAAAACTTATTATAACTATACCTCACAGAGGGTACCTCGTATAAACATGCACATGGTATCATTTTCTTTAGGCTGTCGAAGGGTATAATTCAAGTCCAAACATGCAGTAGTTATGTCACAATGTTTAGGAGCAATCCATTTCTCAGATTCCGTGGGTGCTAGAACCATGAAAATTATGGGCCAGAATGCTGGGTCGATGCATTTTTCAAAAATGTAATTTTCATATCTCTGCCATGTATGGTTTTCGAGATCCAGTCTCTTTAATATTATCGATACTTATATCCAGCCGCATGGTGCTTCAAACAAAGACATTCTTTCCCCTTAGCTTAGTTAACATTCCTTAGCTGGAGAGGAGAGAAATGCTGGCATAGGAAGTGTCTGGTGACCTATTACAGATGCAGGCAGAGGAGACACACACAGCTGGAGCTGCTAAGGGGGGAAGGAGGGGGGTCACATCTGCAGCGTGCGACAAGAAGAAGTCTCATCTGTAATGTAACAATGGGAGATTCAGAAATGTTCCAGCGAAGTCATATCTTACTTATCATTACACCTAGGTTAGAACTTTGTGCCACAGTCTTAGTCGTTGAGTTAGCAGATTTCATTGCATCTGAAATGGATATCCACCTGACACAAGCCAAGTTCTACTCAGACAGCAAAGTAGTCCTTCGATATATCCCCAAAAAACAGGTGATTCTACGTTTATGTCAGTAACAGAGTGCTACGAATTAAGAGATCAGCTCATCCAAAACAATGGCATTACATACCCACGGACAAGAATCCCGCAGATCATGCAACTAGAGCAGTTGACGCAAGTTGACAAGGAAGCACAACATGGCTCTCAGGACCAAAACTATTATACACTGAGGAACGTTTCCCAGATACCTTTGAACTAGTAGGAGATGACTCAGATGCAGAAATCTGCCCTCAGGTGTGTACACGTCATACAATGGCCACTGCTATCCAGCTTGGATCTCACAGGTTCAAAAAATTTTCAAGTTGGAAGTCACTTATTCAAGCCATTACCTCCATGACCCATATAGCTTGTTCATTCAGGGCCACCGGAACTTGTGACACAGAGAAATGTAAAGGAACAGTGAGGCTTACCCACAAAAGCCTAATCACCTTCATGGCAGAAGCCGCAGCTATAATCAACGTAAGACCCTTGGATCCAGTCCCTAACGACTCTGAGGAGCCCTTGTTATTGACTCCAGCTACTCTCTGTACCCAGAAACCAGGACTGTCCAGTGCCCCTCCAGGAGGATTTGATGCTAAGAACCACTACATGTGCCAATGGAGACAGGTACAAAGTCTTGCAAATACTTTCTGGGACAGGTGGCGCAAACAATGTTTGTCTATATTTGTCTATCCTGCAGCCATGGACAAAGTGGAAATTTACCAAGCCTAATCTGAGCATAGGTGACCTTGTTCTTTTAAAAGACTGTCAAATTCACAGGAATCAGTTGCCACTTGATCTAGTTACCGCAATATTCCCGAGCAAGGACGGCAACGTCCGCAAAGTTGAACTAAGGATGGCAAAAGGGAATGAACCTAAGACATTTTCAGACCGGTATCCGAACTGGTCCTATTGTTGCCTTCAGAAAAAAGGGATAGTGACATCCGTTGATGCCAGATGGGGAGTGTTCTGTCTCCGACATTTAATTTGTTATCTCTTATCTGTTTGCACAATTTTGCAGTCATTCATTAGTAGGAGTATAGAGAAACTTGTATATTCATAATTTTATTTGTTTAATGCTTTGGCTTCCTCTAGCAGCCAGAGTCCTGTTCACAGTCCTATTTTCTGTTTTTTCCTACTTTTTATATCTGAATTTCCTCCCATTGTTTGCAATGCAATATTGTAGCTCAGCCTCCATCTCCCTCCATTTCCCTTCACTCAGCATTCATGGAAAGACTTCTCCATTACATTCCCCTTGCGACTGCATTGCCGGTATGTATTTATGTGTTGTATAGTTCATTTCTGCTTTAATGTTAACCTAGCTTAGTCAGTCTTACTCCTAGGTCAGTTACCAGCTTTTCAAAGTATTTCTCTGCATCTTCCAAGTCCTCCGGGAACAGCACGTCCAGCACGATCTGACGGCTGCACTCCTCTATGGCGGCGCCCAGGTACCGCTTGAGGGTCCGGCACACCACGTCCACCTCCTCTGAGCTGCCCTCCCAGGATGGGGCATTGGGAGCCAGCTTAGTCAGTCATACTCCTAGGTCAGTTACCAGCTTTGTAAATGTTCACGCATAATGTACAACATGTGTAGTATGTATTTCTGCTGTACATGCACTGATTGTATGTATATGATTGTTTACAGTTTCACCGCATCAATATAGTATGTTCAATAAAAGCACAGACTCAAGCACAGTCTCCTTTTTGGACTCCGGTAGAGCGGTTTATCTGCCTGTATAGCTACATGAGTCTGCTTCATTTAGTTAGGACAGAACATTGACATTTGGTTAGTAATACAATATCATGCTTGCTCATCTACATACAGTTGTGGCCAAAAGTATTGACACCCCTGCAATTTTGTCAGATAATACTCAGTTTCTTCCTGAAAATGATTGCAAACACAAACTCTTTGGTATTATTATCTTCATTTAATTTGTCTTAAATGAAAAAACACAAAGAATTGTCCTAAAGCCAAATTGGATATAATTCCACACCAAACATAAAAAAGAGGGTGGACAAAAGTATTGGCACTGTTCGAAAAATCATGTGATGCTTCTCTAATTTGTGTAATTAACAGCACCTGTAACTTACCTGTGGCACCTAACAGGTGTTGGCAATAACTAAATCACACTTGCAGCCAGTTGACATGGATTAAAGTTGACTCAACCTCTGTCCTGTGTCCTTGTGTGTACCACATTGAGCACGGAGAAAAGAAAGAAGACCAAAGAACTGTCTGAGGACTTGAGAAACCAAATTGTGAGGAAGCATGAGAAATCTCAAGGCTACAAGGTCCATCTCCAAAGACCTGAATGCTCCTGTGTCTACCGTGCGCAGTGTCATCAAGAAGTTTAAAGCCCATGGCACTGTGGCTAACCTCCCTAGATGTGGAAGGAAAAGAAAAATTGACAAGAGATTTCAATGCAAGATTGTGCGGATGTTGGATAAAGAAGCTCGACTAACATCCAAACAAGTTCAAGCTGCCCTGTAGTCCGAGGGTACAACAGTGTCAACCCGTACTATCCGTCAACGTCTGAATGAAAAGTGACTGTATGGTAGGAGACCCAGGAAGACCCCATTTCTTACCCCGAGACATAAAAAAGCCAGGCTGGAGTTTGCCAAAACTTAGCTGAAAAAGCCTAAAGCATTTTGGAAGAATGTTCTCTGGTCAGATGAGACAAAAGTAGAGCTTTTTGGGCAAAGGCATCAACATAGAGTTTACAGGAGAAAAAAAGAGACATTCAAAGAAAAGAACACGGTCCCTACAGTCAAACATGGTGGAGGTTCCCTGATGTTTTGGGGTTGCTTTGCTGCCTCTGGCACTGGACTGCTTGACCGTGTGCATGGCATTATGAAGTCAGAAGACTACCAACAAATTTTGCAGCATAATGTAGGGCCCAGTGTGAGAAAGCTGGGTCTACCTCAGAGGTTATGGGTCTTCCAGCAGGACAATGACCCAAAACACACTTCAAAAAGCACTAGAAAATGGTTTGAGAGAAAGCACTGGAGACTTCTAAGGTGGCCAGCAATGAGTCCAGACCTGGGCAGTTTGGAGAAGGCACCCATCTAATATCAGGGACCTGGAGCAGTTTGCCAAAGAAGAATGGTCTAAAATTCCAGCAGAGCATTGTAAGAAACTCATTGATGGTTACCGGAAGCGGTTGGTCGCAGTTATTTTGGCTAAAGGTTGTGCAACCAAGTATTAGGCTTAGGGTGCCAATACTTTTGTCTGGCCCATTTTTGGAGTTGTGTGAAATGATCAATGTTTTGCCTTTTGCTTAATTCTCTTTTGTGTTTTTTCATTTAAGATAAATTAAATGAAGATAATAATACCAAAGAATTTGCGTTTGCAATCATTTTCAGGAAGAAACTGAGTATTATCTGACAGAATTGCAGGGGTGTCAATACTTTTGGCCACAATTGTACGTCAATCAACCATGTCTGTACAGTACAAAATTAATAAAAAGTTGCAGGGTTAAAAAGGGAAATAAGGAAGGTTTGGAACACTAAATTCTGTAACACTTAATTATACTTGGTGCAGTTTGAATTTGCTAACTTGGCTTCATATACTGTATATGTGCATTGTATGGGTTTTGAAACATTACTTATGTATATTCATGTACTTGTATGGCATTGTTAAAAAGACTTGAGTTCTCTACTTTTTATTCCCTTAATCCTCTCTCCCACCCTTTTCCCTTTGTTAATTCCCTTTCTTTCCCTCCCCTTTTCCCAACCCTTGTTATTTACTAAAATCCAATAAAATTGTTTGAAAACCTAAAAAAAAAAAAAAAAGGGAAATAATAAAGGCAACTTTATTTACAAAATAATCTTGAATTGGTTTTCTCACCAAGGATATATTGATCACATATGCAATCAATATGTAATCATGGCTGCAAGTGCTGTGTTGTTTGTTGTAACACAGTCCTATTCATATGTATTTATCTGTGTTGGATTGAATGTATAGATTAGGAGCTATGCTGCAAGTCGTTAAAATCAAAAGGAACAGCAATGCTTTTGGGCTCTTTTACATATCCTGAGATTTCCAGTACTGGGAAAACCAATAATGGAGATATTAGTGTCTGTGTGTACATGTGTGTGTGTACATATGTGTGTGCTTTATACTTGTGGTAACTGTGTGCTGCCTGTGTGCAGCACCAGTATCACACGTACTGGCACCCGAGAAGAGCTGACACAGTTTAAGCTGTTCTCAGACACTGGGTGCTGAAGACAGGTCACATCATTGTACCCTGCCCTGTCTGCGATTAACGAGAGCAGGGGACAATGTTGAGAGTTGTATTCAAGTGTAAAATCTATGTATACAAAACTCAAAATCTGTAGTAGCCCGCTCTATAGAAATCCACGGTTCTCATCCGATTTGGGTGAAATTTGGCATGCCCCCTCTCCACCCACAGGAGCAGAATACTGCGCATGTTACATCTTGCTAGCGTCCCTCGTCATGAGACTGGGGCCCCCGAAGTTGGGCACTATACATATAATGGGGAAATGTGAAATCTGTAGTAGCCCCCTCTTTACAAATCCACAGTTCTTGCCCAATTTGGGTGAAATTTGTCATGCCCCCTCTCCACCCACAGGAGCATAATACTGCGCACGTGAAATCTCGCTTGTGTCCCCCCCCGTCATGAGATTGGGGCCCGTGAAGTTAGGCCCTATACAAATAATGGAGAAATGTGAAGGTGAACGTAAAAGTGTTGAGGGGAAAGCAACAGTTGTGACTGACAGGGACAGTTTTGGCGCCCGAACGCGGGACCGTGGAAACCAGCCTATTCGGAATTCGTATGTGGGAGCTTCCTGGGAGGTTGAACATGCAAAATCCAGCTGCAGCAGGTGAGAAAATGTATTCTTACACTTTGATTTTGCATTTGCAATCTCTCTCTGGATCTCTACATATCTCTAGGTAAAGCTGTACAACACGGTTCAAAAGAACCTACATCACCAGTGAGCAGTGAGTATGTCCGTATGAGAGTTGAATAATAGAGTAATAAGATAATAATTGTCATCTGTATTTTCTGTCAATCTGTTCTGTCAATATACTAACTGGTTGTGTACTGTGTAGCACAGAGCTGGGGTACTCCGTGCAGTGTTGTTATTTTCGTCATTTTGGATTGGCAGTAAATCATATGAGGCTGTATTTTGTATAGGGCTGTGGTTTATGGTTTTTGTTGATTCTTGTTGTTTAAGAAGTTGGCTTTGGTGTTCTCAGAGTGTCAGTGGACACTGCTGTAGTTTCATAAGGTGTTAATTCCAAAATGCAAAATAGGCAGGCTGTGTGAATCCTTGTATGTATGTCTATGAGAACCTCTGAATGAGATGATAGATGAGTAATTGAGTATAAGGGATATAAATAAATCCCTGATTCATGAGGGGTTCCGTTAGAAGTGGTCCTCTGTATGTGACAGAGGACATCATTCAACTCACTTTGAGCTAAATTAGGTAGAGTGATTGAGATAAGGGATTTTTGTTCTCTTCTTTTTGTAAAATCAAATGACCATTGAAAAGTGAAAGAGGAAAAAAAATAAATAAAAAATCCCTGAATGAGCACGTATGAATGAATCATCAGACATCATTTTGGGTCAAGAGATTGTTACCTTTCTAGTTCTTGTGGGAAGATCCCGGACAGATACGCTATAGATATTTCAAATCTACATCTGAGACTAAATGAATTGAGCAATGATATAGCTCGTTTTATATGTGGCATTACATTGTAAAGTTTTCTGGATGCATTTGGCCAGAAAAGGGCAAGACTCGGTTACTCACATTATATAGTTACCTGCTCTTACAGTGAAATCCCGTGATTTTGATGGTTTTGTAGAAATTGATTTTGATTAGGTCTAAGAACTGCTGCATTCTGTTTCTGTGTGAAGGACACTAAATTTCTGATGGGAGGGGGAATGATGCCCCTGTGCAGTTCTCTGATATCTACAGTGGGGAAAAAAAGTATTTAGTCAGTCAGCAATAGTGCAAGTTCCACCACTTAAAAAGATGAGAGGCGTCTGTAATTTACATCATAGGTAGACCTCAACTATGGGAGACAAACTGAGAAAAAAAAATCCAGAAAATCACATTGTCTGTTTTTTTTTCATTTTATTTGCATATTATGGTGGAAAATAAGTATTTGGTCAGAAACAAGCAATCAAGATTTCTGGCTCTCACAGACCTGTAACTTCTTCTTTAAGAGTCTCCTCTTTCCTCCACTCATTACCTGTAGTAATGGCACCTGTTTAAACTTGTTATCAGTATAAAACGACACCTGTGCACACCCTCAAACAGTCTGACTCCAAACTCCACTATGGTGAAGACCAAAGAGCTGTCAAAGGACACCAGAAACAAAATTGTAGCCCTGCACCAGGCTGGGAAGACTGAATCTGCAATAGCCAACCAGCTTGGAGTGAAGAAATCAACTGTGGGAGCAATAATTAGAAAATGGAAGACATACAAGACCACTGATAATCTCCCTCGATCTGGTGCTCCACGCAAAATCCCACCCCGTGGGGTCAGAATGATCACAAGAACGGTGAGCAAAAATCCCAGAACCACGCGGGGGGACCTAGTGAATGAACTGCAGAGAGCTGGGACCAATGTAACAAGGCCTACCATAAGTAACACACTACGCCACCATGGACTCAGATCCTGCAGTGCCAGACGTGTCCCACTGCTTAAGCCTGTACATGTCCGGGCCCGTCTGAAGTTTGCTAGAGAGCATTTGGATGATCCAGAGGAGTTTTGGGAGAATGTCCTATGGTCTGATGAAACCAAACTGGAACTGTTTGGTAGAAACACAACTTGTCGTGTTTGGAGGAAAAAGAATACTGAGTTGCATCCATCAAACACCATACCTACTGTAAAGCATGGTGGTGGAAACATCATGCTTTGGGGCTGTTTCTCTGCAAAGGGGCCAGGACGACTGATCCGGGTACATGAAAGAATGAATGGGGCCATGTATCGTGAGATTTTGAGTGCAAACCTCCTTCCATCAGCAAGGGCATTGAAGATGAAACGTGGCTGGGTCTTTCAACATGACAATGATCCAAAGCACACCGCCAGGGCAACGAAGGAGTGGCTTCGTAAGAAGCATTTCAAGGTCCTGGAGTGGCCTAGCCAGTCTCCAGATCTCAACCCTATAGAAAACCTTTGGAGGGAGTTGAAAGTCCGTGTTGCCAAGCGAAAAGCCAAAAACATCACTGCTCTAGAGGAGATCTGCATGGAGGAATGGGCCAACATACCAACAACAGTGTGTGGCAACCTTGTGAAGACTTACAGAAAACGTTTGACCTCTGTCATTGCCAACAAAGGATATATCACAAAGTATTGCGATGAAATTTTGTTTCTGACCAAATACTTATTTTCCACCACAATATGCAAATAAAATGAAAAAAAAAAACAGACAATGTGATTTTCTGGATTTTTTTTTCTCAGTTTGTCTCCCATAGTTGAGGTCTACCTCTGATGTAAATTACAGACGCCTCTCATCTTTTTAAGTGGTGGAACTTGCACTATTGCTGACTGACTAAATACTTTTTTTCCCCACTGTATGCTGAGTGTCTAATGGGAGGGGGCATGGAGCGCCGCTCAAGATTCTCTGTCTTTCTGTCCTTGGTGTAATGGTCACTAGGAGATTTGTGCAGTTTAAAGCAACAGTACTGAATTGAAGTGGAATGAAATTTTGTAAGTTGAAGTTGGAAGTTAAAAGTAAAATATGGTGCCTAATTTAGAAGGAAATTGTAAGTAATTGTTTGGTCATTAATGTGTTTGAATCTGCTTCTAGTTGTGTGATTGAATTATAGCAAATTGAGGATCAGCAGAAGGAGGTAGCCAACTGCATGGCTGATAAAGTAGGTTAGAGGCCTATCATATCTGGGCCTTCTTACTTTAGTCAGCGGGTTTTTTGTTGTGGGTGAGAGGCGAAGGCAAGGAGCCTCCTGGCTACACCTTGGCAGGCTCGTTCTGACTTTGCTATGTGTGGCCTGTAAGACAAGGTCCAGGCACTCTGAGAGGACATTTCAGAATAAAGGTGAGCTGTCTAAGTTGAAGCAGCCTTCCCACGTTCCATGGAGCTGAGCTGGAAGGAAAAAGGCCTATTCCTATCTAGTCAGCTGATCTAACGGGTGAGAGGCAAGGAGCCTTCTCGTTACATCCTGTAGGTCTACCGGGTGAGAGGCAAGGAGCCTTCCCACTACACCTTGGCAGGCTCGCTCTGACTTGCTACGTGTGGCCTGTAAGACAAGGTCTAAGCACACTAGAGGGGCATTTCAGAATAAAGGTGAGCTGTCGGGAGAAAAAGTTGAAGCCATGGGCAACTTTTTCTGTGTGCAGTGAGGGCCTCCCAATAGGATTCCACCGATATGCAGATTGTAAAGGACAGAGGAGAAAGAAAGCAGTAAAATAGGTAGAACCAATATTGAAAAAGGCAAAAATGCCAGAGTGTGAATGTTTGGATGTTCAAAAAGGCACAGAGAAGGGAAGAAAATAGCAATTTAAAAAATGATGTTTGAGAATGTGCAGCAGTATGGAAGTAAGGTGTATTATGAATGTTTTGATTGACAAAGTTTAACCAGAGACCCAGACAAAACAGATGGACTTGTAAACTGTGTTCAGACTCAGACAAACCCAGACTGAATAGCTACTTGTGTGACCTGTGTGTTACACTGCTCTGCCATACTCACCTGACCTCCACTCCCACGCCGCAGTCGGCCTCTGCTCCCACGCCACAGCCTCTCTCCACCCGATGGCCGTGGCGGTCACCTGAGAAGGGCTCGCGACCGATGCCTTCCCTGCATGCTATGCGCATGCACCATAGGCTGCGGCCTCGCCTCCTTCCTGCTTCTTATGCTCCGGTTGTGCCCTGACCCAGAAGCACCTTTGGACCAATGGCTGACCAGACGGGGCCATATCAGGCCGCTTCCCCCTGAGGGAGGCACCTGATTGTTGTGTTTCCTAACACTCTGGCCTCGCTTCATCGTGTGCTCTCTGCTCCTGCAGCTCCGTTCTCGGCTGCTCCCCGCAGCAGCCTCTCAGTTCTGCTACCTGTGTTCCTTGTTCTCTTCCGCAGTCCAGTCCTGTCTCCAGTGTTCCTGCCGTCCTACTCCAGTCCTGTCTCCAGTGTTCCTGTCGTCCTACTCCAGTCCTGCCTCCGGTGCTCCTGCCGTCCTGCTCCAGTCCTGCCTCCGGTGCTCCTGCCGTCCTGCTCCAGTCCAGCTTCCAGTGTTCCTGCTGTCTTACTCCGGTCTATCCTGAGCTGCCCCTCTCGGTACCGGCTACCATGGTACTCGAACCCCTGGGCCTGCTCCTAACGGTCCCTGTATAAGGGACGGTTCCATCTGGCAGCTCGCCCAGGGCCCCTCGGTGCCACGGTCCAGAGGGTCCACTCCCGGAGGTTCCTTCTCCAGACCACCCATGCTACCAGTACGATCAGGCCATGGACTCCGCCGGTACTATGGCTGCTACCCAGAAAGAGTTGCTATTCCTACGGGAGAATCAGGGTTGCCTTATGTCAGTCATGAAGTCGATGGACACCCGTTTGTCAGCCTTACAGGTGGCCGATCCAGGAAATGCCACTCAGCTGGCCAGCCTCCAACAGGAGCTAGGTCAGCAGCAAGATACTCAAGCCCACATTTTGTCCTACATGGCCTCCTTTGATAGTCACTTGTCGGCCCTCTAGGCTGCCACTGCAGAGCCGACTCTTCCTCCTGCGTCTACTGCTCTCTCGACGCCCCGCCTCATTTCACCGGGGATCCCAAGCTCTGTAGGGGGCTCTTAAATCAGTGTAGCCTCCACTTTGAATGGCTGCCACAGCAATATCCCTCGGATCGGGCCAAAGTGGCCTTCATCATGTCCCATCTGGAGGGAGAGGCCCTGTCTTGGGTAAACCCGCTCTGGGAATGTGAAGACCCGGTCGTCTCGAGGCTCCCGGTTTTCCTGGATACGTTTCGTAAGGTTTTCGATGAGCCGGGTCGGTTAGCCTCTCTCACAGAGTCACTCTTTAACTTACACCAGGGCTCTCTCACGGTCGGACAGTACGCTATTCGCTTTCGTACTATCTCCTCCGAGCTCGGCTGGAATAACGCGGCTTTGGTGGGGGCATTCTGGCGCGATCTTTCTAGTAGAATAAAGGATGAACTTGCAGGTCGAGATACCCCATCCACCTTAGAGGACCTTATCTCGCTGGCTACCCGCATTGACCTGCGCTTCCTGGAGTGCGCTCGGGAGTCAGCGAGAGACAGGCGGTCCTCCAGGTCAGTTTCTCCTTTCACCCGGTCTGCCAGCTCCCGTTCGGTCGGGTCCTCTTCCCTCTCTTCGGTTGAGCCCATGCAGATAGACCATCTCAGGTTGGCCGAGTTGCGTCAGAGAGAGAGACGGGCACAAGGTCTGTGCCTCTATTGCGGTGATTCGTCACACTATGTCCGCACCTGTCCTAAGAGACAGGGAAACGACTCCACCTAGGTCAGGTAAGAGAGGCCTTCCTAGATGATGATGATCCCTCTCTACCCCTTACAATTTCTGTGCTTTTGGTTTCAGGAGGGAGGTGTGGTTCCGAGGTGGCCTACGTGGATTCGGGCTCAGCGGGTAACTTCATTCGGCCAGAAGAGGTGGACAAATACCAAATTCCTGTAGTCACTCTATCTAACCCAATTCAGATTGCCACCATGGATGGCAAACCGCTACAGGTGACAGTCACCTTGGCCACTGAAGAGGTGGAGTTGCAAGTCGGAGCCTTACATCGAGAGAAGATAGCCTTTTACGTTTTGCCTAAGCTCTCTCACGCCATTCTGCTCGGTCTTCCTTGGTTAAGGACTCATCAGCCTGTTCTCGACTGGTCTTCTGGGGAGATACTCCACTGGGGGCACCCGTGCCAAGCTCGCTGTCTGACTCCTGTCCGCCTGGTGGCAGCTCCTCGGTCATCTCCAGACCTCCCGGGTCTTCCTCCAGACTACAGCTCCTACGCCGATGTTTTTGATAAGAAGGAAGCGGAGGTCCTCCCTTCACACCGGCCGTTTGACTGCCCAATTGAACTTGTTCCAGGATCAACCCCTCCAAGGGGCAGAATCTACCCTCTGTCTCCCGCAGAGACCACCGCCATGTCCGAGTACGTCTGAGAGAACCTCGCCAAAGGCTTTATACGGAAATCCTCTTTGCCCGTGGGAGCCGGGTTCTTCTTCGTCAAAAAAGACGGAACTCTACGGCCGTGCATTGACTATAGGGGCTTGAATGAGATTACCATCAAGAACAGGTACCCTCTTCCACTCATTCCAGAGCTGTTTGACCGTCTCAGAGGGGCTTAGGTCTTTTCCAAGCTGGACCTCAGAGGAGAATACAATCTGGTGCGTATCTGTGCAGGTGACGAGTGGAAGACCGCTTTCAACACTCGAGATGGCCATTACGAGTACCTGGTCACGCCCTTCGGTCTTTTCAATGCTCCTGCAGTCTTTCAAGAGTTCGTTAATGAGATCTTCTGGGATCTCTTGTACTCCTGTGTGGTCGTGTACTTAGATGACATTCTCGTCATCTCGCCGGACCTCTCGTCCCACAGAAAGAGTGTCCGCCTGGTGCTTCAGTGTCTTTGGGAGAACCGTCTGTATGCAAAGATCGAGAAATGTCTCTTCAAACAGACCTCTCTGCCGTTCCTGGGATACATTATCTCCGACGCTGGTCTAAGGATGGATCCCGAGAAGTTGTCTGCCATCCTCAAATGGCCTCGCATTGTCGGATTAAAGGCGACACAATGATTCCTCGGGTTCGCCAACTATTACCGGCAATTTGTCTCCCACTTCTCTGCGATCACAAGACCCATTTCTACGCTCACCCGTAAAGGGTCTACTTCCAAGGATTGGTCTCCTGAGGCAGAGGAGACCTTTCTGACCCTAAAAAGGGCTTTCTCCACGGCTCCGGTCCTGCATCGCCCTGAGAGCGATCGACCTTTTGTACTCGAAGTGGACACTTCCTCGATGGGTGCCGGGGTGGTACTGTCCCAGAGAACCGCCTCCAGTCACCTGCACCCTTGTGGATCTTCTCAAAGGCCTATTCTCCATCCGAGTGTAACTACTCGATCGGCGACCAGGAACTTTTGGCCATCAAGTTGGCCTTGGAGGAGTGGTGCCACCTCCTGGAAGGAGCTGTCCATCCTTTTGTCATCTTCTCGGACCACAAGAATCTGGCCTATCTCCAGTCTGCCCAGAGACTTAACCCTCGCCAGGCTAGATGGTCCTTATTTTTCGCCCGATTTGATTTCGAGCTCCGATTCCATCCTGGCAACAAGAATTCCAAAGCCGATGCTCTGTCCAGGGTCTTCCAGCCACAGGAATCCACGGAGGAACCTTCGCATATCATTGATCCCACTAGAATCATCACCGTGGCTCCGGTGAACTGGCTTACTCCCCCACCTGGCAAGACGCTTGTGCCAGAGAATCTCAAGCGAAAGGTTCTTCTATGGGGGCACTCCTCCAAACTGGTCGGCCATGCCGGAACTAAGAAGACCCTTGACCTTATCACGTGTCACTACTGGTGGCCCACGCTTCACCAAGATGTACTCGACTTTGTGGCTTCTTGTCCATCCTGTGCAAAAAACAAAGTGCCACGGAGACTTCTGTCCAGCTTGTTGCTTCCATTGCCCGCCCCTACGGTTCCTTGGGAGAACATTGCCATTGATTTCATCACCGACATACTCTGCTCTGCGGGCTGCACAGTCATCCTGGTGGTGGTGGATCGTTTTTCCAAGATGGCTCACTTCGTCCCTCTCCCCGGTCTTCCCTCTGTGCTGGAGCTGGCCAAAATCTTCATTCGTCAAATCTTCAGACTTCACGGACTACCTCGATGCATTGTGTCTGACCGAGGGGTTCAGTTTACCTCCAAGTTCTGGCGTTCACTTTGTAAGCTCATGAACGTTTCCCTCGACTTCTCCTTGGCCTACCATCCACAGTCCAACGGACAGGTAGAGCGTACCAACCAGATGCTTACGGGGTACTTACGTCACTTCTCCAACGCCCACCAGAACGATTGGGCCAACTTACTCCCCTGGCCAGAGTTCGCTTATAACAACCATGCTGGTGAGTCTTCGGCCAAGTCTCAGTTTTTCATTGTTTTTGGCAAACATCCTGGTGTTCCTCTTCCGATAACTCCTGCCTCCAAGGTACCCGCGGCCAATGCCTTGTCCTCTGAATTTTCTAAGATTTGGGCTGAGACCAACACATCACTCAAGAGATCCGCTGATCAGATGAAGAACTATGCGGACAAAAAGAGGTTGGATCCTCCTCTGTATCGTGATGGGGACAAGGTCTGGCTCTCCTCCAAATTCGTCCAATTAAAACTGCCCTCCTACAAATTGGGTCCACGCTACATCGGTCAGTTTGAAATTCCGGGATGTATTAATGAAGTCGCCTACAAATTGAGGTTGCCTGCTTCGCTCCGGATCCCGAACACCTTTCACGTCTCTCTCCTGAAGCCTGTGGTGCTGAATCACTTCCATTCCTCGCTTGATCCTGGTCCTCAGCCGGTGGGTGCCGATGATGTTTTTGAAGAGCAGGACATTCTCGCTGTGAAGAGGGTTAGAGGTAGGACTTTCTGTCTTGTTGATTGGAAGGACTTTGGTCCTGAGGAGAGATCCTGGGAGCCTCGGGAGAATATCAACGCTCCCCGTATCCTCAAGAGGTTTCTTGCTAACCTCCGGGGGGCGGCTTAGGGGGCGGGTACTGTTACACCGCTCCGCCATACTCACCCGATCTCCGCTCCCACGCCGCAGTCGGCCTCCGCTCCTACGCCGCAGCCTCTCTCCACCCGACGGCCGTGGCAATCACCTGAGATGGTCTCGCGACCGATGCCTTCCCTGCATGCTATGCGCATGCGCCATAGCCCGCGGCCGCGCCTCCTTCTTGCTTCTTATGCTCCGGCTGTGCCCTGACCTGGAAGCACCTTTGGACCAATGGCTGACCAGACGGGGCCATATCAGGCCGCTTCCCCCTGAGAAAGGCGCCTGATCATTGTGTTTCCTAGCACTCTGGCCTCGCTTCATCGTGTGCTCTCTGCTCCTGCAGTTCCGTTCTCGGCTGCTCCCCGCAACAGCCTCTCAGTTCTGCTACCTGTGTTCCTTGTTCTCGTCTGCAGTCCAGTCCTGTCTCCAGTGTTCCTGTTGTCCTACTCCAGTCCTGCCTCCGGTGCTCCTGCCGTCCTGCTCCAGTCCAGCTTCCAGTGTTCCTGCTGTCTTACTCTGGTCCATCCTGAGCCGCCCCTCTCAGTACCGGATACCGTGGTACTCGAACCCCTGGGCCTGCTCCTAATGGTCCCTGTGTAGGAGTTGGTTCCATCTGGCAGCTCGCCCCGGGGCCCCTCTGTGCCACGGTCAAGAGGGTCCACTCCTGGAGGTTCCTTCTCCAGACCACCCACGCTAACACTGTGCTACTGACCTAAGCGAGTTTTGTGCCAAATCCTGTCTGGACAAGATCATATTTAGTGACATAAGAAGCTGACATAATAGTGTGGTTAGTGGGTAGTGGGGACATTGACCCTTGAGGAGTAAGCTGACAGTAGACACAAGATGACCAACCACATCAGGACCTAGAAGGATGACCAGAGTAAGAAAGATGCAGAAGTGTTATCCCTGGAGCCCCTCTGACCAGCTAGCTATGCTGAAGCAGCTGCCTGACCCTGAAAACCAACCATTCCTGTTTTACAGACACATAAAGGAAATACAGCGGACATATAAGTGTACCTGGGCAGACCTAGAGAGGTTGGTGAGTTTAAAGGCAGGTGACGTACTAGGACACATAGTTAAGACACACACAGATGTGGCAATGAATCAGGCTTGGGGCATGGATGATAAATCTGCACGGTCTGGGGAGACGTACTGTGAGTCGCTAAAACAGTGGGCTACAGTGGAACAATCAGAGCAGTCTGTACTCCTGACTAATGTGACACAGCAAAAAGGAGAGAGTGTAGAGATGTACTTTGGACGGTTACAGCTGAAATGGGCAGACATGGGGTGCATTTGCATAAACCCACTTGATGTTAAAATACTGGTGAATGTATTCATTGACGGTATGAACAAAGACTTACGAGACGCAGTACAGACAGCCAGACCTGAATGGAGACATGTAGATCCAAAAGACCTCCTTAAGGTAGCTAAAGTAGTTGAGCAAACAAGGACGATAAGACAACCTGTCATGTATGCTGGAGCACAAGGAAAGCAGTGGAGACGTAGTAAGGGACCTAGGGACCTAGAAACAGTGTGGTGCTGGAATTGTGGTGCTTGCAAAATTTATTGTTAGTGACAATACCCCTATGAATTTAATGTCATGATTAAATTGAAAAAAGGAACCACTCCTCCTTGTTTAAATTTGGAGCACCCCGGGTGCGTGAGCGCGGGCAGGGCCATGGGGTACTCAGTACCGGGCCCATCGACTTCAATGTGATGTTGTTAGATGTGGTAAAAATGAAGATAAAGTTTATAGATGATTAAATACGTGACGCCATCTGTGGTATTCTGGTCAGAGGTGACCAGCGCTGCGGTGTTGTTCCCCTGAGACTGTTGGTGTGTCGCAGCTGAGGTGAAAATAGCTCTCCACAGGTAGAGCAATAGTCCCAGGGCAAAGATGTTTGATTAATAATTAAGATGGCTGTGAACGTTGGGGTGCAGAGAAATGAGAGAAAGACACAGAGATGTGCAGTTACTTTACCTTTTACTGGCTATTAGTTGCAATCCGGAGTACCACATACAGGTGATGGGATGAGTCCAGCTCGCCTGGAGGCATTCAGGGGATCCACCCTGCCAGGTGGGGGTTTAGGACCTTCCTTCTGCACCTTGTGTGCGCGTCTCTGCTGTTTATAACTAAGCTGCGACCCTCAATTGCGTGATGATTTCACTAACCTGTACGGCTGTTAGCATGAGCCTATTCCATGGGTACCGTCCCTTTCACCATCAGCCCCAGGCTCCTTATTTGCTGCCATGCCCTCAGGTGTTCAATGTCGCACAGGAATTTACAATCCCCTGTACTTTCAGATTCGGCGATCATGACATACAGCTCCTGACCACCAAGGACTCTGGTGTCCCTTTTCTCTCTATTAGCGCTTCGCTCTGGGGTCTGCTATACGCAGTTTTTAGCTTCCCCAGAGCCTCTCTGTCTCTGCTCATGTCCTTTCCCTATTCACAGATCAGCTCCCCCTCACCAGCTCCTCACAGATCAGTTCCCCGTCATCAACTCACTGGACCTTCCAGAAAGATCTTTTTACCTCACATTTAACTGTCTTGTCATTTGCTCACAGCTGCTCTCGTTTCCAGGACAACTCCCTCAGCTCACTTCTAGCTGACTCACCAACCCCCTCTGCTGGCCAGAATTTATAAGGCAGCTTCCTTTTCTGACCTGCAGCAGGAATTGTGATTTAATCTATGTTACCTGGCATGGGGGTCCCCTTTCTGCCTGCAAGCATGACTTCACCTCTTAGAGGGAGGCAATGTCACTGTGACAACCGGACTCTAGTGTGTCACAAAGCAATACCCCTTGAGCCTAGCTAAATCAATGGCCCTGAGCAGGAATATTTAAGAGTATGTTAAGGCAGGGGTTCTGGTGCTAAGATCTTCCCCTTGCAACACCCCTTTTGTATCCCATTAAGACAAAAGGACCCAAGGGTTCCCCTGACACTTACAGAAAGGTTCATGACTTAAGAGCTATTAATGATGTTACAGAGAGTGTGACCTCAATCGTCCCTAACCCACACACCTTACTGTTACAGATCCCAGCAACGTCCACATGTTTCACAGTCATTGATCTGGCGAATGCATTTTTCTCTGTACCCCTGCACCCTGACTGTCAGTATCTTTTTTTCTTTTACTCATAAAGGTAAATAATATTGTTGGACAGTAGAGTTGAGCGACTTTTAGTTTTTTAGGGTCGAGTTTCGTTTCATGAAACCCGACTTTTCCAAAAGTCGGGTCGAGCAAAATCGGCCGACTATAGGGAAAAGTCGGGGGTCCGACCGAAACACGAAACCCAATGTAAGTCAATGGGGAATTAAAGTCGGCAGTGAGAGGAGGACAGGAAACACACCTACAGTGCCCATTTGAATGCCAAAAGCATCAATTCTTATTACTTAAGCTTGTCAACCTTAATTTACTTCATAATACTAGTTACGCACTGAAAAATGGGGGTTATTTGGCTACAGTTGTGGGGGGGTAGGGCTGGCTCCAGGTTTTCGTGGTCCCAGGGCCAAAGAGCGCCCCTTTAACACATACCACAACTCATGATGCTCCAATACGGCAGAGAAATAGCAGTATAGTACAATGAAAAATACTTCACTTCTTACATCTCATGACTGATATCTATTTTAAATTCTCCAATAGCTCCAAAATCGGACAGTATATAATGCCATACAGTATTATGGCAAGCGCTTAGTGCGTTATACAGAGTAATGAGGCCCATATATTTCTCCATATGGAATCATTGATCCCATATAATGTTTCAAACCGTATATGATGAGCTCCACATAATGCTATAGTATATGTTGGTCCCAATGGATGAAGCTCCACTGTCTTATGGGCCCAAATAATGCTCCATATATAATGGGCCCCATTTCTACTGCTCTAGTGTATAATGGGCCCTGTAAATGCTGCTCCAGTGTCTGATGTCCACCTTTGGAATGCTCCAGTGTATGGTGGGCCCCATATATCATTCACCAGAGTATAGTGCTCCCCAAAAATTGCTGTCCCAACATTGAAAACAATTACATAAGTCTCCTTGCTAGGGAATCCCTGCACTACTCTGAACTCCTTGTCGTCCCCATCTTCCATCTCACTGCACTTGGCTGTTTAGGCCATCCCACCGGCAGAGACACTTTTGCGTACTATGCGATGCCCTGTGCCAGTGCCATCGCCCATGAGTATGCCCCCCCACCTGCTCAAGGAACCTGTACTTTCATCTGCACCTTCCTCTTTGTCACCGTGTAAGGTGGTATAGTATGTGGGAAGGGGAACCTGAGTTTCCTCTGGGTCAGATTCTGGCAGTGTAGAGTGCGAGGGGAATGTAGTGGTCTGGGTCAATGTACCAGCAGCATCATCCAGCAGTGGCTGGGCCTCAGTGCACTTGTGGCGTCCCCAAGAGTACGGTCACCACTGTGGCATTACCTTCCTCCTAGGGAGTCTGTTGTCAAGCTTGGGAGCAACGAAGGATCTCTCTAGCAGTGAAACCAACACACAACACATTTCCCACTCCAGGCTAGCAGGGAGACCTCTGAACCTGACTGCTGAGGAGCTGCTCTCTGTGGTCGGGAGGAGGTAAGTTAGGGCACTCTGTGCAGGGAAGGGGAAGTGTGTGGATGTGAGAAGGGGAGCTGGAGGATGAGCAGAGTTAAGGCTCACTCCTAGCTGGAGCGCATGGTCCCGATTCCGGTCTCCGAGTTTGTAGGGACACTGACGTTCCTGCAGCAGAAACCGGGGGAAGTAGCAGCTATAAATGCTTTGTACCCAACTAAGGCTCGGATGCCCCAGCATCGACGTGTGGGAGCCAGAAGGAAAAGGCTACAGCTGTCTGCCATACAAGTAAAGTCTGAGGAACATCTGTTAGACAGGAGGCGCTTCAGTGAACCACGGTCCTGTGAGTGCTTCCCCCACAAGCGATAGAAAGGAGACGTTTAGGAAGGTACATGTTGGCGGAGTGTTGGAAGGGAGCTTTCCATTTTGGTCCCGGAGGTTGGCTGAGGTCCTGACCCGGAGGACACAGCACGGAGGCAGGCATCTGTGTAACCTGCAGACTGTGAGTAAAGCTTTGGAACTGCACGCTCTGGTGTCCTACAGTTATTCCAGCACTGCTACATCTGGGTACCAGCACCTACACTGCCTGTGCCTTTCCCCCATCACTACATCTACACTTCCCTGTGACTCCAGCTCCACCTGTGGGGAGCTTCACCATCTTTGCTGCACAACACCATCAGTCCCAGAGGATCTGCATGCAGCGTCGGCCTAACATCTATGTTGCCAAACACCACAGGTGGCATTAAACTATCTATATAAACTCTTTACCATTATACCACGCTATTTACATGGGCGCCCAGGGCCACCGTCCAGGTCACCGCTGCTGTGACACATCCCACTGACACCGGCCCGGTACCGAGTACCCCACAGCCCTGGGAGGGCGACCCATATGCCGACTGCTGATCGGGCAGCGTTATTCCCACGAACCTCCAAACAGCGTCCATGAAGGCAAAGTTTTTGGTTTCCGGGGGCAGTATGATTGCAAAGCTGAACCTTAAAGGAATGTCCAAAAGGGCACCACCAGGAGTGGAGCCTGTGGCTTAATTGGACTCCACCCGGGAAACCACAACCAAGCCACCTAAAGAAAAGATGCACACTTTGAAAGCTTTGTCGATTCTGTGTGTGGTGTGGTATGTGTGTTTGTAGTTGTGCTAGCGATTTCTCAGCTTTATTCCGTTAACAACTGAGACTCCGGCATGCCCCCGCAGTACGCGTCAAGCTTACTAGAGGGATAAGCGAGGCTCTGGCACGTGAGATCGAGCAATAACACGTCTAGCATTCCCGTACATGTCCAGGGCTGCCTGCACGCTACACTGAAAGGACCAGCTTTTGTCGCTTACAGGTGCAGATAACCTGCTGAACTCCGTTAGTGATGGGGATCTGGGATTCAGATTATTCCCCGCGAACGATGATTTCCCAGTAAGTTCAGGTCAACCGCAATTCCGGAGTTAGGCCTAACCGTCATTCCTGAAAAAATTACGTGTCCAAACCACAGGTGCTGTAGCTTGCTTAACAGCTCGGCAGCCGTTCTCAGGCCCAGTATGGATTCAACAACATTGTAGAAAGTTGATAAAGGGTACAGTTTCACCGGATAACACGCATATATGTAGCCTAGTTTACACATTAAAAATATATGTCTATAGATCAGGAGGCAGACTCAGATGTTCTCAGGCCCAGTTTGATTTTACCAGATTGTACAAAGTTGAGAAAGGGTACTTTATCACTGGATAGCAGGTATATATAGCATAGTTTAAACATGTAAAATCTCTGTGTTCTCAGTATGGATTACACAGCAATCTAAAAAGTGGAAAAAAGGAAATGCATTTGAGGCGTACACAACTATATAATTTTGGTGTTATTTTTTAAATCTTCATATATATTTCTGTCTCAGTAATACAGTCCAGCCTCTCCGCAATAGGAAATGAGATGCATACAATTACTGACATAAAGGCTAGTGATTGCAGAAATCTAGGAATTACTATTCACGGGAAAAACTTCCGTTACAATTCTCATAGGCGATGCTGCCCCTCAATTAATTTGTGTGTTGAGACAGTGAAAACATTTTTTTGTGAATAAAGTCTTGCTGTATCGCACTTCCGTTGATTCCATCACTGTTACTCATCTCAATCAAATTTTTATCACAGGGAGCGATGTAAACATGGTGCTCACTGGCTATCATGATCTGTCACGTAACTTTGGAGTGCAAAAGACAGAAGCCACAGGCCGTAGGCGATTCTATTTGATTGGCATGAGAGGGCACATTTTAAAATGTGCACCGGAATGTCACACGTTTGTGAGTAGGAAAACTGTGAAAGCTGATGATAAACCACCACTGCATGTCATTGTGAGTCGACGTCCATAAGAAATGGAAGCCATTGATCATCTGGAGCTAGAGCCCGGCCAGCAGGACAGGGCATAGCTACATCTTAACCATCATCTTTCAGTTCAATCAATTTGTAGTGGCACTCCCAGTGAAGGATTTGACAGCCCAGACTACACAGCGGAGGAGCAGGGAGAGGTAAACATTGCAAATGCTGGGGCCCTGCCCAAGCAAGGGGGGCACACTCGTGGGCGTCGGTACTGGCACTGGGCCCCTCATAGTACGGCGGTGTGTCTGACGGCGGGTGTGCACCACCACCCTCAGAGACACTTGATTGCACTATGAGGGACCCAGTGCCAGTGCCCGCACCCAAGAGTCGGCCTACCCACCTGTCCAGGGCAACGGCAATCGCACGGTTTCATGCGCTAGGTGGTGACCCCGGCCATGGGGGGGGCAGCCCAGTTAGGGCGGTTTACAAAGTGGCATATGTTGATGTGGGACATTCAGCTGCTGCAAAAGGCGAAATGGGTTAAGTTCGTGGAATAGCAGGAGGACCAAAGCAAGCCATTTTTCTGGCAACCTATGTGTCATAAACGGAAGGTGGGACAAAATCCTTGGAAACCCATGCATGGTTCATTTTAATGAAGGTTAGATCATCCACATTTTGGGTTGACAGACGGGTCCTTTTTTCTGTCAGGATTGATCCAGCTGCACTGAAGACTCTTTCCGATAGCACACTTGCAGCTGGGCAAGCGAGCTCCTGTAAGGCATATTGTGCCAATTCAGGCCAGGTGTCCAGTTTAGTGGCCCAATAGTCAAAGGGGAATGACCTGTGCAGGAGAACATCGATATGGGAGGAAAAGTAGTTTGTAACCATAGTTGACAACTGCTGTCTCCTGTCACTTTCCATCGATGCAGTATTACCAGTTGTGTGAGCGGTACTTGAAAAATCAGTCCACAACATTGTCATGAAACCCCTGTCTCCAACGCCACTTCTGCTGTGTGCACCACGAACATCTCTGCCAAGCTGCCCCCGGCCCGTACGGCTCGTGTGAGAACCATCACCGCTACTGTGTGCTGGGAATGCCTCAACCAACCGGTTTACCAGAGTTGCTTGTTTATTAGCCAATATTAGGTCAAGGTTCTCCTGTGGCATGATGTTTTGTAATTTGCCTTTATAGCGTGGATCCAGGATGCTGGCCAACCAGTAGTCGTCATCGTTCATCATTTTGGCAATGCGGGGGTCCCTTTTTAGGATCTGCAAGGCATAATCTGACATGTGGGCCAATGTTCCCGGTGTCAATGATGCACTGCGAGTGCTGGTTGGAGGAGCACTTTCTGGCAAATCCACATCCCTCCAGTCACGCACAAACCCTGTACCAGACCTTGCCACGCCAACATTTTCACTTGCCCCACGAGATGCATCCTCCTCCCCTAAGTAATCAACCCCATCATCATCCTCCTCTTCTTCCTCCACCTCGTCCAGGAGAGGTCCCTGAGCAGACAATGGCTGAATGTCATCAAGGATTCCCTCCTCCTCTTCCTCCTCGTCAACATTGGCTGCAGATGCCTGCTCCTTAAGGTGCGTCAAAGTTTGCATGAGCAGACGCATAAGTGGGATGCTCATGCTTAGGATGGCGTCGTCTGCGCTTACCAGCCGTGTGCATTCCTCAAGACACTGAAGGACTTTACAGAGGTCTTTCAGCTTCGACCACTGCACACCTGTCAACTCTATGTCTGCTCCAAAGTGCCTGGCCGTGTATCCTCCCACAAATGCATTATGGCCTGCCTCTGTTCGCACAGCCGCTCAACCATGTGCAGGGTGGAGTTCCACCTTGTTGCAATGTCGATAATGAGGCGGTGGTTGGGAAGGTGGAGCAATCGCTGCAGCTTCTGCATAGGAATGGAGTGTACAGGTGACCGGCGGATGTGCGCGCACAGTCTTCGCACCTTCTGGAGCAGGGCTGTTAACTCCGGATAATTGTTGAGGAAGCACTGCACCACCAGGTTCAAGGTGTGAGCCAAGCAAGGTATGTGGCTGAGTTTTGAAAGGGCTATGGCTGCCACAAAATTACGGCCGTTATCACTAACTACCTTGCCTGCCTCAAGATGTATACTGCCCAGCCATGACTCAGTTTGTCGCTGAAAGTACTCTGCCAGCACCTCCGCGGTGTGTCTGTCGCTCAAACACATCATTTGCAACACAGCCTGCTGACGCTTTCCTCTAGCTGCTCGATAGGGGGACACCTTGTGTGCAACAGTGGCAGCTGCAGATGGAGTGCTCGTACGACTGCGCTCTGTGGACGAGCTTTCGCTTCTGGAGGCGGAGGAGGGTCGAACGCCTACAGCCAACTGTTTCCTATACCTTGGGCTGGGCAGCACTGTCCCATCACCGCTGTCCCCTGTGGACCCTGCATCCACCACATTAACCCAGTGCGCAGTGATGGACATGTAACGGCCCTGGCCATGCCGACTGGACCATGCATCTGTTGTGAGGTACACCTTTCCACTCACTGACTGCTTGAGTGCATGGACAATGCGGTCTTTCACATGATGGTGGAGGGCTGGGATGGCTTTGCGAGAGAAGAAGTGGCGACTGGGTAGGTCATAGCGTGATACTGCATAGACCATGAGTTCGCGGAAAGCTGCGCTTTCCACCAACCAATAGGGCATCATCTCTAACGAGATTAGTTTGGCAATGTGGGTGTTCAAAGCCAGTGTACGCAGATGAGAGGATGAGTACTTTTTTGTCCTACTCATAGTCTCTGGTAGGGTGAGCTGGACTTGAGAGCTGGATATGGTGGAAGTAGCGGTGGACATGGCGGACTGAGAGAGGGTTGATGATGGTGATGGAGTTGATGTTCTTTCTGATGGCCTAGATTCAGTCTTTCGTTGATATAACAGTGGGATTCCCTGACTGCTTTGGCCTTGCAACAACACCTCAACATCTGCTGCTGTCCTAACCGGTGGGCTTACAGTGGGGGAAACAATGTAGCGTTGCTGACTACCTTCTTTGTGATCAGTTGCACATGTGGTACTTGAGGTTTGGTGTTGTGTCCTCGCTTGCAAGTGCATGCTGGTTAAATGTCTAAGCATGCAACTGGTATTCAAATTTTTCAGATTTTTCCCTCGGCTAAAGGTCTTTGCGCACTTCTTACAGATAACCTTGGCCTGATCATGAGGATTTTGTGCAAAAAAGTGCCACACTGCACTCTTCCTACTTTGGAAGACATTTTGCGGCCTAGCACGCTGTGCTATTTTGACCGTCTGGACAAGCTGTCCAGCAACTCTTTTGATTTTTGGAACCTGTCTTTGGAGTGCTCCGGGCCTGCCAGATAACAGCTTTTGTGATGTCGATGTCTGCTGTGGATGCTCCTCCTTCTCATCTGAGCTATTGGAAGCAGTACCCTCTTCCCCCAATGGATGCCAATCTGGGTCAACAACTGGGTCATCCATCACCTCTTCTTCAATGTCATGTGCACCTTAATCTGTGTCACTGTGTATGGTGGTATAGTATGCGGGAAGGGGAACCTGAGTTTCATCAGAGTCAGAATCTGGCTCATTACACTGCGAGGACAATGTAGTGCTCTGAGTGAATGTACCAGCAGAATCATCTATCAGTGGCTGTGCATCAGTGCACTCCATGTCAGATTCATCTTGGCCAGGGTAATTCACCATTTCACTTGATAACCCAGGCATGGTATGTGAAAACAGCTCCATGGAGTAATCAGTTGTATGGGCTGCGTTATCCTTCAATCTTGGTTGGGGTGAAGGACACAAGGAAAGGTATGGCTCATGAACATGAGCCTCCAATGATGACTCAGTGCTTTTATTTTTTACAACTTCAGAAGAGGAGGTGATAGAGCTGGAGGCTGAGTCAGCAATGTAAGCCAAAACTTTTTCCTGAAGCTCTGGCTTTAAAAGTGGTTTGCCAACTCCTAGAAAACTAAGCCTTCGAGGCCTTGTGGAGCCAGACGATGATGCAGGCTCAACACCTCCTGCATTCGGTCTTATTTTGCCACTACCATCAGATCCACCATCATTACCAGCTGGCAACCCACGCCCAATTCCACGGCCTCTTCCATCAGCCTTCCTCATTTTTGGTAAAAATGAACACAAAATCCCACAAATTATATAGTAATGTAAAACAAGGTACAAGGTGTATATAGGACAGGAGAGATGAAGAATTTCTGAACACACTTGTGGACACTGTTGGATTGTGTGAGACCCATTGAATATCACACCGCTATGTCACAGGCTGAATGTCGCAGGTGTGAAAAATGTCACTATAGGACAGGGGAGATGTAGAATTTCTGAACACACTTGTGGACACTGTTGGATTGTGTGAGGCCCAGTGAATATTACACCGCTATGTCACAGTCTCAATGTCGCAGGTGTGAAAAATGTCACTATAGGACAGGGGAGATGGTCAATGTTATAACTTTATATACTCTGTAATGGAGGTCAGTGACGTGGATCAGAAAAGAGGCCTGAGCTCATAGGTTTTCAGTTCTGTAGTGTTTATCAGAATCAAGCAGGTTTACAGATAAGACACAGCAGGGTAAAAGCAGATGAAGATAATAATGCAGTGAGCAAACGTACAGACCGTGGAGACGTATGAAGTCCAAGTTGCCAGATCCAGAGACCTGGGGAGCAGGCCAGGCCTGCTAGCAGGAAACAGTCCTTGAAGCGGAGGTGGGTGCAGAGCTGATCCTGAAGAAACAAGTCTTTACAATGAGACCAAGATTCACAGGCAGGCGGGGTATCCCAAGGTAACGAAGAGACGAGCTAGGTAGCAGTCCTTCCAGCTTGATAACAAGTCCAAGAACAAGTATACTCAAGCAATGAGTAATCATACAGAGCATCCTTATATACAGAGCAGACAGGAACAAGAGAGATCAACACAGGAAATAAGATGGCCCCCGTTGAGGCTCGTGAATCCATCTTGGATGAGGGCAAAAATGAACTAAACTAAGGGCAAAGTAGAAACTGAGCGACAGACATAAGGCAAGGATTTCAGAGAAACGGATATGCAGGCCAAGTCCTTACATTACTCTCCCCTTTAAAGACGTCCTCTGGACGATCTTAAGTCCGGCTTATTGGGATATCTGCTGTGGAACAGTCTGATTAAGTGAGGAGCATAGACGTTCTCCACTGGTTCCCAGGAATTCTCTTCAGCCGAATATCCTTGCCATTTTACCAAGTATTGGAGACGTCTCCTATGAACCCGTGAATCCAAGATCCTTTCCACGATGAATTCCTCTTGCCCGTCAATGAGAACTGGGTCAGGAGGAGCAGAGGTGCGTCCGGGAAAAGGGTTAGGCACCGCCGGCTTTAACAAAGAGACATGAAAGACAGGATGAATTTTCAATGAGTTAGGCAACTTGAGTCGACAGGCAACAGAATTCACTATACTGCTGATTTTATATGGGCCGACATATTTTTGCCCCAGTTTAGACGTTGGGATCCTGAGCTTCAAGTTCTTAGTTGAGAGCCAAACCATGTCTCCTACCTTGTACATTGGAGCTGGCTTACGGAATTTGTCTGCTGCTTTCTTGTATCGTTCCTGTGCTGAACCTAAAGTGTCTTTAAGAACTTCCAAATTGCATTGCAAGGATGAAGTGCGGTCAGCTACCGCAGGCACAGACATGTCTATTGGAAGTCGAGGAAGAATACTGGGGTGGTATCCCTTGTTGGCAAAGAATGGAGACAACTTGGTGGAAGCATTCTGAGAATTATTCTATGTGAATTCAGCCAACGGAAGCAAACTCACCCAATCGTCCTGTAGGTGGCACACATAGCAACGCAGATATTGTTCCAAGGTCTGATTGGTCCATTCAGTTTGGCCGTTAGACTGTGGATGAAAAGCAGATGACAATTTTACTTTGATGTCCAGAGCAGCACAGAAGCTTTGCCAAAACCGTGAGGTAAATTGAACCCCACGATCCGATATTACTTCATCTGGAGCTCCGTGCAAACGAAAAACATTTTGTACAACAAGATCTGCTGTTTGTTTAGCCGTTGGTACACCAGCACAGGGAATGAAATGAGCAGCTTTAGTCAGCCGGTCAACTACTACTAGAATTGTGTTTTTCCCTTGTGACAGAGGCAACTCAACAATAAAGTCCATTGAAATAGACCCCCAAGGACGAGATGGAACAGGCAGAGGTTGCAAGAGTCCTGTCGGTGAGGAGCGAGGAACTTTTGACCTGGCACATACCTCACATGACGACACATACTGAAGCACATCTTTCCGAAAGGTTGGCCACCAAAAAAAATGAGACAGAAATTCCTGAGTCTTCTGAACTCCCCTATGGCCGGCAAATTTTGAGTCATGCATTAGTTTTAAGACACTCAGTTTTACTGTTTCTGGAACATACAAACGCTGTCCTTGAAACCAAAGTCCATTCTTGAAAGTTAGATTTACCTGGGTGGGGGGTAACCCCAAAAGCGAATCTGCAGCATAAGCCTCCTTAATCTCCGTTAAAAGATCTTGATTATGTAGGACACTTACAAAGTTCTTCTCAGATAGAATGGTCCTTGGAGGTGAAGCCGGAGTTGCTTCATCTGAATGAATCCTGGACAGTGCATCAGCCTTTCCATTGTGAGAGCCCGGCCTATAGGAGATGACAAAATCAAACTGGTTAAGGAAAAGATTCCACCGAGCCTGTCTGGGTTTTAGACATCTTGCCGACCTCATAAATTCGAGATTCCGATGATCCGTGAGTATAACAATCTGTTGGGATGCTCCTTGAAACAGATGTCTCCATTCTTTAAATGCCGTTATAATGGCTAACAGTTCTTTGTTGCCAACATCGTAATTCCTTTTGGCAGGTGATAACTTTTGAGAGAGAAAGGCACACGGATGCAAGAGATCTTTCTCACCTGTCCTTTGCGAGAGTATGGCCCCTACCGCACAGTCCGAGGTGTCCACTTCCACTATGAAGGCCTTTTCTGGGTCAGGATGTACGAGAACGGGAGCTGTCGTAAATTTAGACTTTAATGTGGAAAATGCTGTTTGAGCTTGAGGTGACCAGACAAATGGTGTCTTCTTCCGGGTTAAATGAGTGATGGGTGCAACGATTGCTGAAAAATTTTTAATGAATCGTCTGTAGAAATTAGCGAACCTGATGAATCGCTGTACCTCCGTCACTGATTTGGGAGTTGGCCACTCCTGAATGGCTTGTGTCTTGCTTACATCCATGCTGAGACCCTGGGGAGAAATAACATATCCCAAAAATTGAATTTCTGTTTTGTGAAACTCACATTTCTCCAGTTTAAAGTATAAATGATTTTGCCGTAGACGATCCAAAACCATTTTCATGTGTCGCTGATGATCCTCGGTATTGCTGGAAAAAATTAAAATGTCATCCAAGTAAATAACAACAAAAATATCAAGTATGTCTCTGAAAACATCATTTGCCAAGTGCTGGAACGTAGCTGGTGCATTACGGAGGCCAAAAGACATAACTAAGTACTCAAAATGTCCATAACGTGATCGAAATGCCGTTTTCCACTCGTCGCCAGGACGAATCCGTACTAAATTGTATGCTCCACGAAGATCTAATTTAGTGAAGATTTTGGCGTGTCGAACTCTCTCAAGTAACTCGGGAATTAGTGGAAGTGGGTAAGAGTTCCTGATTGTGATTTTGTTGAGCTCCCGGTAGTCAATGCATGGACGAAGTGAACCATCTTTCTTTTTGACAAAGAAGATTGGGGCACCCGCTGGGGAGGAAGATGGTCGTATAAACCCTTTAGCTAAATTTTCGTCAATATACTCTTTAAGAGCTTTTAATTCCGGACCAGACAGTGGATAAATACTCCCGAATGGAATTGCGGCACCAGGCAATAATTCCACAGGGCAATCATATGGCCGATGTGGCGGTAATTTATCCGCATTTTTCTTGTCACACACATCACTAAAATCCCGATACTCTACCGGTAGTGTCGAGTCGACCGCGGCTGCTGTTTTCACTGGAGCCAGCTCTCTGGACGCTGCTGACTCATTTGGAAATTTTAACTCCTTTGTTGTCCAATTGATTACGCAACCGTAACCAAGGCAGACCTAAAATAATAGGAAAATTAGGAGAGGAAATCAGTAAAAAAGACATTTTTTCTGAATGATCTGCCCCCATATGGATCTTTAGTGGGACTGTTTCGAGTTTCACAGTCCCAGATACCAATGGAGACCCGTCCACGGTCTCCATAAACACCGGAGAGTCCCTCTTTCGTGAAAGAATGCCATGTTTCTCAGCAAAGGAAGTGTCCATGAGATTGCTGCAAGCTCAGAGTCTATCATGGCAGAGCACGTGATCCAGCGGGAATGTACCCAGATCTTGATAGAAATGCAGCAGAGCGAATCTCTCCTGGCTGTGGTAGAACTTGCAGAAAGTAAGGCGATATCCACAGGTGATGAGGCCTCCGATGAATCAGGGAAATCAAAATTTGCAGCCGTTATTTCCTGACTGTGTGAATGAGAACCTACCGAAGAAATATCTGAAAAGTCAAGTTCGGTCACTGCAGCTGCGGACTTGCGATTTTTCCCAGGGCACTCCGAAATATAATGACCCGACTTTCCACAATAGAAACACAAGTTCTCCTTGAAACGATGTTCCTTACGTGTATCAATGACTTTTCTCCGTACTGCGTCGACCTGCATAGGTTCAGACTCTGTCTGGGATAAAGTCTTGCTCGACGCCTCCCTGGTGGAGGAAGGGAAAGACATGAGGTTATTACGATTAGTCTCAGCCCATTTTTCCTGTCGACGTTCAGTGAGACGAATGTCAATCCGAATACAATGATGTATAAAGTCAGCTAGATTAGTAGGTGATTCTCCTCGAGCCAGTTCGTCCTTAATTGAAGCAGTCAAACCTCTCCTGAACACTGCATACTTTGAAGAATCGCACCATGTCGTATCCAGCACCCACCTCCGGAACTCCATTGCATATTCCACCACCGGACGCTTCCCTTGACGAAGTGTCAGTAATGCGGTTTCTGCTGTTAAACTTCGGTTGGGGTCATCAAACATTTGAGACATTGCGGCAGTAAAGTCATTCAAAGAATTCAGGCATACATCATTAGTCTCAATTAATGGATTAGCCCAGGCTAACGCTTTGTTTGTTAGCAACATAATCATAGTCAATACTTTATCTCGATCAGTTAAAAACTGGGCCGCACGTGCAGAGAAATACAGCTGACATTGATTCAAAAATCCCCGAAATTTCTCTCTTTCACCACCAAACCTGAATGGTGGGAGTTTAAGAAAACCCGGACCGGGAGTTGGAATTGGAGCCGGGGCAGCAACCACAGCTGTAGTCTCTACATTTGAAAGTCGAGACGCTAAGGCTTTAATAGACGTATCAGCCACATTCGCGTTATGATTGGTTTGCGATTCTACGGTCCCCAGCTTTGTTTTAATAGCCTGCAGCTCCCCATGAAGTCCAGGAACAAATGAGCAAAGTTTCTTCATTCGTACCTCCATAGAATATGACCCAGAGATCTCCATATTTGATGGCTTGAGTATTCTGTTATAACTTTATATACTCTGTAATGGAGGTCAGTGACGTGGATCAGAAAAGAGGCCTGAGCTCATAGGTTTTCAGTTCTGTAGTGTTTATCAGAATCAAGCAGGTTTACAGATAAGACACAGCAGGGTAAAAGCAGATGAAGATAATAATGCAGTGAGCCAACGTACAGACCGTGGAGACGTATGGAGTCCAAGTTGCCAGATCCAGAGACCTGGGGAGCAGGCCATGCCTGCTAGCTGGAAACAGTCCTTGAAGCGGAGGTGGGTGCAGAGCTGATCCTGAAGAAACAAGTCTTTACAATGAGACCAAGATTCACAGGCAGGCGGGGTATCCCAAGGTAACGAAGAGACGAGCTAGGTAGCAGTCCTTCCAGCTTGATAACAAGTCCAAGAACAAGTATACTCAAGCAATGAGTAATCATACAGAGCATCTTTATATACAGAGCAGACAGGAACAAGAGAGATCAACACAGGAAATAAGATGGCCCCCATTGAGGCTCGTGACTCCATCTTGGATGAGGGCAAAAATGAACTAAACTAAGGGCAAAGTAGAAACTGAGCGACAGACATAAGGCTAGGATTTCAGAGAAACGGATATACAGGCCAAGACCTTACAGTCAATTTCTGAACACACTTGTGGACACTGTTGGATTGTGTGAGGCCCAGTGAATATCACACCGCTAAGTCACAGGCTCAATGTCGCAGGTGTGAAAAATGTCACTATAGGACAGGGGAGATGTAGAATTTCTGAACACACTTGTGTACACTGTTGGATTGTGTGAGGCCCAGTGAACATCACACCGCTATGTCACAGGCTGAATGTCGCAGGTATGAAAAATGTCACTATAGGACAGGGGAGATGTAGAATTTCTGAACACACTTGTGGACACTGTTGGATTGTGTGAGGCCCAGTGAATATCACACCGCTATGCCACAGGCTCAATGTTGTAGGTGTGAAAAATGTCACTATAGGACAGGGGAGATGTAGAATTTCTGAACACACTTGTAGACACTGTTGGATTGTGTGAGGCCCAGTGAATATCACACCGCTATGTCACAGTCTCAATGTCGCAGATGTGAAAAATGTCACTATAGGACAGGGGAGATGTAGAATTTCTGAACACACTTGTGGACACTGTTGGATTGTGTGAGGCCCAGTGAATATCACACCGCTATGTCACAGGCTCAATGTCGTAGGTGTGAAAAATGTCACTATACGACAGGGGAGATGTAGAATTTCTGAACACACTTGTGGACACTGTTGGATTGTATGAGGCCCAGTGAATATCACACCGCTATGTCACAGGCTCAATGTCGTAGGTGTGAAAAATGTCACTATAGGACAGGGGAGATGTAGAATTTCTGAATACACTTGTGGACACTGTTGGATTATGTAAGGCCCAGTGAATATCACTCAGCTATGTCACAGGCTGAATGTCGCAGGTGTGAAAAATGTCACTATAGGACAGGGGAGATGTAGAATTTCTGAACACATTTGTGGACACTGTTGGATTGTGTGAGGCCCAGTGAATATCACACCGCTATGTCACAGGCTCAATGTCGCAGGTGTGGAAAATGTCACTATAGGACAGGGGAGATGTAGAGTTTCTGAACACACTTGTGGACACTGTTGGAATGTGTGAGGCCCAGTGAATATCACACCGCTATGTCACAGGCTCAATGTCGCAGGTGTGAAAAATGTCACTATAGGACAGGGGAGATGCAGAATTTCTGAACACACTTGTGAACACTGTTGGATTGTGTGAGGCCCAGTGAATATCACACCGCTATGTCACAGGTGTGAAAAATGTCACTATAGGACAGGGGAGATGTAGAATTTCTGAACACACTTGTGGACATTGTTGGATTGTGTGAGGCCCAGTGAATATCACACCGCTATGTCACAGGCTGAATGTCGCAGGTGTGAAAAAGTCACTATAGGACAGGGGAGATGTAGAATTCCTGAACACACTTGTGGACACTGTTGGATTGTGTGAGGCCCAGTGAATATCACACCGCTATGTCACAGTCTCAATGACACAGGTGTGAAAAATGTCACTATAGGACAGGGGAGATGCAGAATTTCTGAACACACTTTTAGACACTGTTGGATTGTGTGAGGCCCAGTGAATATCACACCGCTATGTCACAGTCTCAATGTCGCAGGTGTGAAAAATGTCACTATAGGACAGGGGAGATGTAGAATTTCTGAACACACTTGTGGACACCGTTGGATTGTGTGAGGCCCAGTGAATATCACACCGCTAAGTCAAAGGCTGAATGTCGCAGGTGTGAAAAATGTCACTATAGGACAGGGGAGATGTAGAATTTCTGAACACACTTGTGGACACTGTTGGATTGTGTGAGGCCCAGTGAATATCACACCGCTATGTCACAGGCTCAGTGTCGTAGGTGTGAAAAATGTCACTATAGGACAGGGGAGATGTAGAATTTCTGAACACACTTGTGGACACTGTTGGATCGTGTGAGGCCCAGTGAATATCACACCGCTATGTCACAGGCTCAGTGTCATAGGTGTGAAAAATGTCACTATAGGACTGGGGAGATGTAGAATTTCTGAACACACTTGTGGACACTGTTGGATTGTGTGAGGCCCAGTGAATATCACAAAGCTATGTCACAGGCTCGATGTCGTAGGTGTGAAAAATGTCACTATAGGACAGGGGAGATGTATAATTTCTGAACACACTTGTGGACAATGTTGGATTGTGTGATGCCCAGTGAATATCACACCGCCGTCACAGGCTCAATGTCGTAGGTGTGAAAAATGTCACTATAGGACAGGGGAGATGTAGAATTTCTGAACACAATTGTGGACACTGTTGGATTGTGTGAGGCCCAGTGAATATCACACTGCCGTCACAGGCTCAATGTCGTAGGTGTGAAAAATGTCACTATAGGACAGGGGAGATGTAGAATTTCTTAACACACTTGTGGACACTGTTGGATTGTGTGAGGCCCAGTGAATATCACACCGCTATGTCACAGTCTCAATGTCGCAGGTGTGAAAAATATCACTATAGGACAGGGGAGATGTAGAATTTCTGAACACACTTGTGGACACTTAGATTGTGTGAGGCCCAGTGAATATCACACCGCTATGTCACAGTCACAATGACCCAGGTGTGAAAAATGTCACTATAGGACACGGGAGATGTAGAATTTCTGAACACACTTGTGGACACTGTTGGATTGTGTGAGGTCCAGTGAATATCACACCGCTATGTCACAGGCTGAATGTCGCAGGTTTGAAAAATGTCACTATAGGACAGGGGAGATGTAGATTTTCTGAACACACTTGTGGACACTGTTGGATTGTGTGAGGCCAAGTGAATATCCCACTACTATGTCACAGTCTAAATGTCGCAGGTGTGAAAAATGTCACTATAGGACAGGGGAGATGTAGAATTTCTGAACACAATTGTGGACACTGTTGGATTGTGTGAGGTCCAGCGAATATCACACCGCTATGCCACAGGCTCAATGTCGCAGGTGTGAAAAATGTCACTATAGGACAGGGGAGATGTAGAATTTCTGAAAACACTTGTAGACACTGTTGGATTGTGTGAGGCCCAGTGAATATCACACCGCTATGTCACAGTCTCAATGTCGCAGGTGTGAAAAATGTCACTATAGGACAGGGGAGATGTAGAATTTCTGAACACACTTGTGGACACTGTTGGATTGTGTGAGGCCCAGTGAATATCACACCGCTATGTCACATGCTCAATGTCGTAGGTGTGAAAAATGTCACTATAGGACAGGGGAGATGTAGAATTTCTGAACACACTTGTGGATACTGTTGGATTGTTTGAGGCCCAGTGAATATCACACCGCTATGTCACAGTCTCAATGTCGTAGGTGTGAAAAATGTCACTATAGGACAGGGGAGATGTAGAATTTCTGAATACACTTGTGGACACTGTTGGATTATGTAAGTCCCAGTGAATATCACTCAGCTATGCCACAGGCTGAATGTCGCAGGTGTGAAAAATGTCACTATAGGACAGGGGAGATGTAGAATTTCTGAACACACTTGTGGACACTGTTGGATTGTGTGAGGCCCAGTGAATATCACACCGATATGTCACAGGCTCAATGTCGCAGGTGTGGAAAATGTCACTATAGGACAGGGGAGATGTAGAGTTTCTGAACACACTTGTGGACACTGTTGGAATGTGTGAGGCCCAGTGAATATCACACCGCTATGTCACAGGCTCAATGTCGCAGGTGTGAAAAATGTCACTATAGGACAGGGGAGATGCAGAATTTCTGAACACACTTGTGGACACTGTTGGATTGTGTGAGGCCCAGTGAATATCACACCGCTATGTCACAGTCTCAATGTCGTAGGTGTGAAAAATGTCACTATAGGACAGGGGAGAGGGTGAATTTCTCAACACCCTTGTGGACACTGTTGGATTGTGTGAGGCCCAGTGAATATCACACCGCTATGTCACAGTCTCAATGTCGCAGGTGTAAAAAATCTCACTATAGGACAGGGGAGATGTAGAATTTCTGAATACACTTGTGGACACTGTTGGATTGTGTGAGGCCCAGGGAATATCACACCGCTATGTCACAGTCTCAATGTCGCAGGTGTGAAAAATGTCACTATAGGACAGGGGAGATGTAGAATTTCTGAACACACTTGTGGACACTGTTGGATTGTGTGAGGCCCAGTGAATATCACACCGCTATGTCACAGGTGTGAAAAATGTCACTATAGGACAGGGGAGATGTAGAATTTCTGAACACACTTCTAGACACTGTTGGATTGTGTGAGGCCCAGTGAATATCACACCTCTATGTCACAGGCTCAGTGTCATAGGTGTTAAAAATGTCACTATAGGACTGGGGAGATGTAGAATTTCTGAACACACTTGTGGACACTGTTGGGTTGTGTGAGGCCCAGTGAATATCACACCGCTATGTCACAGTCTCAATGTCGCAGGTGTGAAAAATGTCACTATAGGACAGGGGAGATGCAGAATTTCTGAACACACTTGTGGACACTGTTGGATTGTGTGAGGCCCAGTGAATATCACACCGCTATGTCACAGGCTCAATGTCGCAGGTGTGAAAAATGTCACTATAGGACAGGGGAGATGTAGAATTTCTGAACACACTTGTGGACACTGTTGGATAGTGTGAGGCCCAGTGAATATCACACCGCTATGTCACAGTCTCAATGTCGTAGGTGTGAAAAATGTCACTATAGGACAGGGGAGATGTAGAATTTCTTAACACACTTGTGGACACTGTTGGATTGTGTGAGGCCCAGTGAATACCACACCGCTATGTCACAGTCTCAATGTCGCAGGTGTGAAAAATGTCACTATAGGAAAGGGGAGATGAAGAATTTCTGAACACACTTGTGGACACTGTTGGATTGTGTGAGGCCCAGTGAATATCACACCGCTATGTTACAGGCTCAATGTTGTAGGTGTGAAAAATGTCACTATAGTACAGGGGAGATGTAGAATTTATGAAAACACTTGTAGTCACTGTTGGATTGTGTGAGGCCCTGTGAGTATCACACCGCGATGTCACAGTCTCAATGTCGCAGGTGTGAAAAATGTGACTATAGGAGAGGGGAGATGTAGAATTTCTGAACACACTTGTGGACACTGTTGGATTGTGTTAGGCCCAGTGAATATCACACCGCTATGTCACAGGCTCTATGTCGTAGGTGTGAAAAATGTCACTATAGGACAGGGGAGATGTAGAATTTCTGAACACACTTGTGGACACTGTTGGATTGTGTGAGGCCCAGTGAATATCACACCGCTATGTCACAGGCTCAATGTCGTAGGTGTGAAAAATGTCACTATAGGACAGGGGAGATGTAGAATTTCTGAATACACTTGTGGACACTGTTGGGATATGTAAGTCCCAGTGAATATCACTCAGCTATGTCACAGGCTGAATGTCGCAGGTATGAAAAATGTCACTATAGGACAGGGGAGATGTAGAATTTCTGAACACACTTGTGGACACTGTTGGATTGTGTGAGGCCCAGTGAATATCACAACGATATGTCACAGGCTCAATGTCGCAGGTGTGGAAAATGTCACTATAGGACAGGGGAGATGTAGAGTTTCTGAACACACTTGTGGACACTGTTGGAATGTGTGAGGCCCAATGAATATCACACCGCTATGTCACAGGCTCAATGTCGCAGGTGTGAAAAATGTCACTATAGGACAGGGGAGATGCAGAATTTCTGAACACACTTGTGGACACTGTTGGATTGTGTGAGGCCCAGTGAATATCACACCGCTATGTCACAGTCTCAATGTCGTAGGTGTGAAAAATGTCACTATAGGACAGGGGAGAGGATGAATTTCTCAACACACTTGTGGACACTGTTGGATTGTGTGAGGCCCAGTGAATATCACACCGCTATGTCACAGTCTCAATGTCGCAGGTGTAAAAAATCTCACTATAGGACAGGGGAGATGTAGAATTTCTGAATACACTTGTGGACACTGTTGGATTGTGTGAGGCCCAGGGAATATCACACCGCTATGTCACAGTCTCAATGTCGCAGGTGTGAAAAATGTCACTATAGGACAGGGGAGATGTAGAATTTCTGAACACACTTGTGGACACTGTTGGATTGTGTGAGGCCCAGTGAATATCACACCGCTATGTCACAGGTGTGAAAAATGTCACTATAGGACAGGGGAGAAGTAGAATTTCTGAACACACTTGTGGACACTGTTGGATTGTGTGAAGCCCAGTGAATATCACACCGCTATGTCACAGGCTGAATGTCGCAGGTGTGAAAAATGTCACTATAGGACAGGGGAGATGTAGAATTCCTGAACACACTTGTGGACACTGTTGGATTGTGTGAGGCCCAGTGAATATCACACTGCTATGTCACAGTCTCAATGACACAGGTGTGAAAAATGTCACTATAGGACAGGGGAGATGCAGAATTTTTGAACACACTTTTAGACACTGTTGGATTGTATGAGGCCCAGTGAATATCACACCGCTATGTCACAGTCTCAATGTCGCAGGTGTGAAAAATGTCACTATAGGACAGGGGAGATGTAGAATTTCTGAACACACTTGTGGACACTGTTGGATTGTGTGAGGCCCAGTGAATATCACACCGCTATGTCACAGGCTCAATGTCGCAGGTGTGAAAAATGTCACTATAGGACAGGGGAGATGTAGAATTTCTGAACACACTTGTGGACACTGTTGGATTGTGTGAGACCCAGTGAATATCACACCGCTATGTCACAGGCTCAGTGTCATAGGTGTGAAAAATGTCACTATAGGACAGGGGAGATGTAGAACTTCTGAACACACTTGTGGACACTGTTGGATTGTGTGAGGCCCAGTGAATATCACACCGCTATGTCACAGGCTCAGTGTCATAGGTGTGAAAAATGTCACTATAGGACTGGGGAGATGTAGAATTTCTGAACACACTTGTGGACACTGTTGGATTGTGTGAGGCCCAGTGAATATCACACCGCTATGTCACAGTCTCAATGTCGCAAGTGTGAAAAATGTCACTATAGGACAGGGGAGATGCAGAATTTCTGAACACACTTGTGGACACTGTTGGATTGTGTGAGGCCCAGTGAATATCACACCGCTATGTCACAGGCTCAATGTCGTAGGTGTGAAAATTGTCACTATAGGACAGGGGAGATGTAGAATTTCTTAACACACTTGTGGACACTATTGGATTGTGTGAGGCCCAGTGAATATCACACCGCTATGTCACAGGCTCAATGTTGTAGGTGTGAAAAATGTCACTATAGTACAGGGGATATGTAGAATTTCTGAACACACTTGTGGACACTGTTGGATTGTGTGAGGCCCAGTGAATATCACACCACTATGTCACAGTCTCAATGACGCAGGTGTGAAAAATGTCACTATAGGACAGGGCAGATGTAGAATTTCTGAACACACTTGTGGACACTGTTGGATTGTGTGAGGTCCAGTGAATATCACACCGCTATGTCAGAGGCTCAATATCATAGGTTTGAAAAATGTCACTATAGGACAGGGGAGATGTAGAATTTCTGAACACACTTGTGGACTCTGTTGGATTGTGTGAGGCCCAATGAATATCACACCGCTATGTCACAGGCTCAATGTCGTAGGTGTGAAAAATGTCACTATAGGACAGGGGAGATGTAGAATTTCTGAACACACTTGTGGACACTGTTGGATTGTGTGAGGCCCAGTGAATATCACACCGCTATGTCACAGTCTCAATGACGCAGGTGTGAAAAAAGTCACTATAGGACACGGGAGATGTAGGATTCCTGAACACACTTGTGGACACTGTTGGATTGTGTGAGGCCCAGTGAATATCACACCGCTATGTCACAGGCTCAATGTCGTAGGTGTGAAAAATGTCACTATAGGACAGGGGAGATGTAGAATTTCTGAACACACTTGTGGACACTGTTGGATTGTGAGAGGCCCAGAGAATATCACACCGCTATGTCACAGTCTCAATGTCACATGTGTGAAAAATGTCACTATAGGACAGTGGAGATGTAGAATTTCTGAACACACTTGTGGACACTGATTGTGTGAGGCCCAGTGAATATCACACCGCTATGTCACAGGCTCAATGTCGCAGGTGTGAAAAATGTCACTATAGGACAGAGGAGATGCAGAATTTCTGAACACACTTGTGTACACTGTTGGAATGTGTGAGGCCCAGTGAATATCACACCGCTATGTCACAGGCTCAATGTCGCAGGTGTGAAAAATGTCACTATAGGACAGGGGAGATGCAGAATTTCTGAATACACTTGTGGACACTGTTGGATTGTGTGAGGCCCAGTGAATATCACACCGCTATGTCACAGGCTCAATGTCGTAGGTGTGAAAAATGTCACTATTGGACAGGGGAGAGGGTGAATTTCTCAACACACTTGTGGACACTGTTGGATTGTGTGAGGCCCAGTGAATATCACAACGCTATGTCACAGTCTCAATGTCGCAGGTATAAAAAATCTCACTATAGGACAGGGTAGATGTAGAATTTCTGAATACACTTGTGGACACTGTTGGATTGAGTGAGGCCCAGGGAATATCACACCGCTATGTCACAGTCTCAATGTCGCAGGTGTGAAAAATGTCACTATAGGACAGGGGAGATGTAGAATTTCTGAACACACTTGTGGACACTGTTGGATTGTGTGAGGTCCAGTGAATATCACACCGCTATGTCAGAGGCTCAATATCATAGGTTTGAAAAATGTCACTATAGGACAGGGGAGATGTAGAATTTCTGAACACACTTGTGGACACTGATTGTGTGAGGCCCAGTGAATATCACACCGCTATGTCACAGGCTCAATGTCGCAGGTGTGAAAAATGTCACTATAGGACAGGGGAGATGTAGAATTTCTGAACACACTTGTGGACACTGTTGGATTGTGTGAGGCCCAGTGAATATCACACCGCTATGTCACAGGCTCAGTGTCGTAGGTGTGAAAAATGTCACTATAGGACAGGGGAGATGTAGAATTTCTGAACACACTTGTGGACACTGTTGGATTGTGTGAGGCCCAGTGAATATCACACCGCTATGTCACAGTCTCATTGTCGCAGGTGTGAAAAATGTCACTATAGGACAGGGGAGATGTAGAATTTCTGAACACACTTGTGCACACTGTTGGATTCTGTGAGGCCCAGTGAATATCACACCGCTATGTCACAGGCTCAATGTCGTAGGTGTGAAAAATGTCACTATAGGAGAGGGGAGATGTAGAATTTCTGAACACACTTGTGGACACTGTTGGATAGTGTGAGGCCCAGTGAATATCACACCGCTATGTCACAGTCTCAATGTCGCAGGTGTGAAAAATGTCACTATAGGACAGGGGAGATGTAGAATTTCTGAACACACTTGTGGACACTGTTGGATTGTGTGAGGCCCAGTGAATATCACACCGCTATGTCACCGGCTCAATGTCGTAGGTGTGAAAAATGTCACTATAGGACAGGGGAGATGTAGCATTTCTGAACACACTTGTGGACACTGTCGGATTGTGTGAGGCCCAGTGAATATCACACCGCTATGTCACAGTCTCAATATAGCAGGTGTGAAAAATGTCACTATAGGACAGAGGAGATGTAGAATTTCTGAACACACTTGTGTACACTGTTGGAATGTGTGAGGCCCAGTGAATATCACACCGCTATGTCACAGGCTCAATGTCGCAGGTGTGAAAAATGTCACTATAGGACAGGGGAGATGCAGAATTTCTGAATACACTTGTGGACACTGTTGGATTGTGTGAGGCCCAGTGAATATCACACCGCTATGTCACAGGCTCAATGTCGTAGGTGTGAAAAATGTCACTATTGGACAGGGGAGAGGGTGAATTTCTCAACACACTTGTGGACACTGTTGGATTGTGTGAGGCCCAGTGAATATCACAACGCTATGTCACAGTCTCAATGTCGCAGGTATAAAAAATCTCACTATAGGACAGGGTAGATGTAGAATTTCTGAATACACTTGTGGACACTGTTGGATTGAGTGAGGCCCAGGGAATATCACACCGCTATGTCACAGTCTCAATGTCGCAGGTGTGAAAAATGTCACTATAGGACAGGGGAGATGTAGAATTTCTGAACACACTTGTGGACACTGTTGGATTGTGTGAGGTCCAGTGAATATCACACCGCTATGTCAGAGGCTCAATATCATAGGTTTGAAAAATGTCACTATAGGACAGGGGAGATGTAGAATTTCTGAACACACTTGTGGACTCTGTTGGATTGTGTGAGGCCCAATGAATATCACACCGCTATGTCACAGGCTCAATGTCGTAGGTGTGAAAAATGTCACTATAGGACAGGGGAGATGTAGAATTTCTGAACACACTTGTGGACACTGTTGGATTGTGTGAGGCCCAGTGAATATCACACCGCTATGTCACAGTCTCAATGACGCAGGTGTGAAAAAAGTCACTATAGGACACGGGAGATGTAGGATTCCTGAACACACTTGTGGACACTGTTGGATTGTGTGAGGCCCAGTGAATATCACACCGCTATGTCACAGGCTCAATGTCGTAGGTGTGAAAAATGTCACTATAGGACAGGGGAGATGTAGAATTTCTGAACACACTTGTGGACACTGTTGGATTGTGAGAGGCCCAGAGAATATCACACCGCTATGTCACAGTCTCAATGTCACATGTGTGAAAAATGTCACTATAGGACAGTGGAGATGTAGAATTTCTGAACACACTTGTGGACACTGATTGTGTGAGGCCCAGTGAATATCACACCGCTATGTCACAGGCTCAATGTCGCAGGTGTGAAAAATGTCACTATAGGACAGGGGAGATGTAGAATTTCTGAACACACTTGTGGACACTGTTGGATTGTGTGAGGCCCAGTGAATATCACACCGCTATGTCACAGGCTCAGTGTCGTAGGTGTGAAAAATGTCACTATAGGACAGGGGAGATGTAGAATTTCTGAACACACTTGTGGACACTGTTGGATTGTGTGAGGCCCAGTGAATATCACACCGCTATGTCACAGTCTCATTGTCGCAGGTGTGAAAAATGTCACTATAGGACAGGGGAGATGTAGAATTTCTGAACACACTTGTGCACACTGTTGGATTCTGTGAGGCCCAGTGAATATCACACCGCTATGTCACAGGCTCAATGTCGTAGGTGTGAAAAATGTCACTATAGGAGAGGGGAGATGTAGAATTTCTGAACACACTTGTGGACACTGTTGGATAGTGTGAGGCCCAGTGAATATCACACCGCTATGTCACAGTCTCAATGTCGCAGGTGTGAAAAATGTCACTATAGGACAGGGGAGATGTAGAATTTCTGAACACACTTGTGGACACTGTTGGATTGTGTGAGGCCCAGTGAATATCACACCGCTATGTCACCGGCTCAATGTCGTAGGTGTGAAAAATGTCACTATAGGACAGGGGAGATGTAGAATTTCTGAACACACTTGTGGACACTGTCGGATTGTGTGAGGCCCAGTGAATATCACACCGCTATGTCACAGTTTCAATATAGCAGGTGTGAAAAATGTCACTATAGGACAGAGGAGATGTAGAATTTCTGAACACACTTGTGTACACTGTTGGAATGTGTGAGGCCCAGTGAATATCACACCGCTATGTCACAGGCTCAATGTCGCAGGTGTGAAAAATGTCACTATAGGACAGGGGAGATGCAGAATTTCTGAATACACTTGTGGACACTGTTGGATTGTGTGAGGCCCAGTGAATATCACACCGCTATGTCACAGGCTCAATGTCGTAGGTGTGAAAAATGTCACTATTGGACAGGGGAGAGGGTGAATTTCTCAACACACTTGTGGACACTGTTGGATTGTGTGAGGCCCAGTGAATATCACAACGCTATGTCACAGTCTCAATGTCGCAGGTATAAAAAATCTCACTATAGGACAGGGTAGATGTAGAATTTCTGAATACACTTGTGGACACTGTTGGATTGAGTGAGGCCCAGGGAATATCACACCGCTATGTCACAGTCTCAATGTCGCAGGTGTGAAAAATGTCACTATAGGACAGGGGAGATGTAGAATTTCTGAACACACTTGTGGACACTGTTGGATTGTGTGAGGCCCAGTGAATATCACACCGCTATGTCACAGGTGTGAAAAATGTCACTATAGGACAGGGGAGATGTAGAATTTCTGAACACACTTGTGGACACTGTTGGATTGTGTGAAGCCCAGTGAATATCACACCGCTATGTCACAGGCTGAATGTCGCAGGTGTGAAAAATGTCACTATAGGACAGGGGAGATGTAGAATTCCTGAACACACTTGTGGACACTGTTGGATTGTGTGAGGCCCAGTGAATATCACACTGCTATGTCACAGTCTCAATGACACATGTGTGAAAAATGTCACTATAGGACAGGGGAGATGCAGAATTTTTGAACACACTTTTAGACACTGTTGGATTGTGTGAGGCCCAGTGAATATCACACCGCTATGTCACAGTCTCAATGTCGCAGGTGTGAAAAATGTCACTATAGGACAGGGGAGATGTAGAATTTCTGAACACACTTGTGGACACTGTTGGATTGTGTGAGGCCCAGTGAATATCACACCGCTATGTCACAGACTCAATGTCGCAGGTGTGAAAAATGTCACTATAGGACAGGGGAGATGTAAAATTTCTGAACACACTTGTGGACACTGTTGGATTGTGTGAGACCCAGTGAATATCACACCGCTATGTTACAGGCTCAGTGTCGTAGGTGTGAAAAATGTCACTATAGGACAGGGTAGATGTAGAACTTCTGAACACACATGTGGACACTGTTGGATTGTGTGAGGCCCAGTGAATATCAAACCGCTATGTCACAGGCTCAGTGTCATAGGAGTGAAAAATGTCACTATAGGACTGGGGAGATGTAGAATTTCTGAACACACTTGTGGACACTGTTGGATTGTGTGAGGCCCAGTGAATATCACACCGCTATGTCACAGTCTCAATGTCGCAGGTGTGAAAAATGTCACTATAGGACAGGGGAGATGCAGAATTTCTGAACACACTTGTGGACACTGTTGGATTGTGTGAGGCCCAGTGAATATCACACCGCTATGTCACAGGCTCAATGTCGCAGGTGTGAAAAATGTCACTATAGGACAGGGCAGATGTAGAATTTCTGAACACACTTGTGGACACTGTTGGATTGTGTGAGGTCCAGTGAATATCACACCGCTATGTCAGAGGCTCAATATCGTAGGTTTGAAAAATGTCACTATAGGACAGGGGAGATGTAGAATTTCTGAACACACTTGTGGACTCTGTTGGATTGTGTGAGGCCCAATGAATATCACACCGCTATGTCACAGGCTCAATGTCGTAGGTGTGAAAAATGTCACTATAGGACAGGGGAGATGTAGAATTTCTGAACACACTTGTGGACACTGTTGGATTGTGTGAGGCCCAGTGAATATCACACCGCTATGTCACAGGCTCAATGACGCAGGTGTGAAAAATGTCACTATAGGACAGGGCAGATGTAGAATTTCTGAACACACTTGTGGACACTGTTGGATTGTGTGAGGTCCAGTGAATATCACACCGCTATGTCAGAGGCTCAATATCGTAGGTTTGAAAAATGTCACTATAGGACAGGGGAGATGTAGAATTTCTGAACACACTTGTGGAATCTGTTGGATTGTGTGAGGCCCAATGAATATCACACCGCTATGTCACAGGCTCAATGTCGTAGGTGTGAAAAATGTCACTATAGGACAGGGGAGATGTAGAATTTCTGAACACACTTGTGGACACTGTTGGATTGTGTGAGGCCCAGTGAATATCACACCGCTATGTCACAGTCTCAATGACGCAGGTGTGAAAAATGTCACTATAGGACACGGGAGATGTAGGATTCCTGAACACACTTGTGGACACTGTTGGATTGTGTGAGGCCCAGTGAATATCACACCGCTATGTCACAGGCTCAATGTCGTAGGTGTGAAAAATGTCACTATAGGACAGGGGAGATGTAGAATTTCTGAACACACTTGTGGACACTGTTGGATTGTGAGAGGCCCAGAGAATATCACACCGCTATGTCACAGTCTCAATGTCACATGTGTGAAAAATGTCACTATAGGACAGTGGAGATGTAGAATTTCTGAACACACTTGTGGACACTGTTTGATTGTGTGAGGCCAAGTGAATATCACACCGCTATGTCACAGGCTCAATGTCGCAGGTGTGAAAAATGTCACTATAGGACAGGGGAGATGTAGAATTTCTGAACACACTTGTGGACACTGTTGGATTGTGTGAGGCCCAGTGAATATCACACCGCTATGTCACAGGCTCAGTGTCGTAGGTGTGAAAAATGTCACTATAGGACAGGGGAGATGTAGAATTTCTGAACACACTTGTGGACACTGTTGGATTGCGTGAGGCCCAGTGAATATCACACCGCTATGTCACAGTCTCATTGTCGCAGGTGTGAAAAATGTCACTATAGGACAGGGGAGATGTAGAATTTCTGAACACACTTGTGCACACTGTTGGATTCTGTGAGGCCCAGTGAATATCACACCGCTATGTCACAGGCTCAATGTCGTAGGTGTGAAAAATGTCACTATAGGAGAGGGGAGATGTAGAATTTCTGAACACACTTTTGGACACTGTTGGATAGTGTGAGGCCCAGTGAATATCACACCGCTATGTCACAGTCTCAATGTCGCAGGTGTGAAAAATGTGACTATAGGACAGGGGAGATGTAGAATTTCTGAACACACTTGTGGACACTGTTGGATTGTGTGAGGCCCAGTGAATATCACACCGCTATGTCACCAGCTCAATGTCGTAGGTGTGAAAAATGTCACTATAGGACAGGGGAGATGTAGAATTTCTGAACACACTTGTGGACACTGTCGGATTGTGTGAGGCCCAGTGAATATCACACCGCTATGTCACAGTCTCAATGTAGCAGATGTGAAAAATGTCACTATAGGACAGAGGAGATGTAGAATTTCTGAACACACTTGTGGACACTGTTGGAATGTGTGAGGCCCAGTGAATATCACACCGCTATGTCACAGGCTCAATGTCGCAGGTGTGAAAAATGTCACTATAGGACAGGGGAGATGCAGAATTTCTGAATACACTTGTGGACACTGTTGGATTGTGTGAGGCCCAGTGAATATCACACCGCTATGTCACCGGCTCAATGTCGTAGGTGTGAAAAATGTCACTATAGGACAGGGGAGATGTAGAATTTCTGAACACACTTGTGGACACTGTCGGATTGTGTGAGGCCCAGTGAATATCACACCGCTATGTCACAGTCTCAATGTAGCAGGTGTGAAAAATGTCACTATAGGACAGAGGAGATGTAGAATTTCTGAACACACTTGTGGACACTGTTGGAATGTGTGAGGCCCAGTGAATATCACACCGCTATGTCACAGGCTCAATGTCGCAGGTGTGAAAAATGTCACTATAGGACAGGGGAGATGCAGAATTTCTGAATACACTTGTGGACACTGTTGGATTGTGTGAGGCCCAGTGAATATCACACCGCTATGTCACAGGCTCAATGTCGTAGGTGTGAAAAATGTCACTATTGGACAGGGGAGAGGGTGAATTTCTCAACACACTTGTGGACACTGTTGGATTGTGTGAGGCCCAGTGAATATCACACCGCTATGTCACAGTCTCAATGTCGCAGGTATAAAAAATCTCACTATAGGACAGGGTAGATGTAGAATTTCTGAATACACTTGTGGACACTGTTGGATTGAGTGAGGCCCAGGGAATATCACACCGCTATGTCACAGTCTCAATGTCGCAGGTGTGAAAAATGTCACTATAGGACAGGGGAGATGTAGAATTTCTGAACACACTTGTGGACACTGTTGGATTGTGTGAGGCCCAGTGAATATCACACCGCTATGTCACAGGTGTGAAAAATGTCACTATAGGACAGGGGAGATGTAGAATTTCTGAACACACTTGTGGACACTGTTGGTTTGTGTGAAGCCCAGTGAATATCACACCGCTATGTCACAGGCTGAATGTCGCAGGTGTGAAAAATGTCACTATAGGACAGGGGAGATGTAGAATTCCTGAACACACTTGTGGACACTGTTGGATTGTGTGAGGCCCAGTGAATATCACACCGCTATGTCACAGGCTCAATGTCGCAGGTGTGAAAAATGTCACTATAGGACAGGGGAGATGTAAAATTTCTGAACACACTTGTGGACACTGTTGGATTGTGTGAGACCCAGTGAATATCACACCGCTATGTCACAGGCTCAGTGTCGTAGGTGTGAAAAATGTCACTATAGGACAGGGTAGATGTAGAACTTCTGAACACACTTGTGGACACTGTTGGATTGTGTGAGGCCCAGTGAATATCAAACCGCTATGTCACAGGCTCAGTGTCATAGGTGTGAAAAATGTCACTATAGGACTGGGGAGATATAGAATTTCTGAACACACTTGTGGACACTGTTGGATTGTGTGAGGCCCAGTGAATATCACACCGCTATGTCACAGTCTCAATGTCGCAGGTGTGAAAAATGTCACTATAGGACAGGGGAGATGCAGAATTTCTGAACACACTTGTGGACACTGTTGGATTGTGTGAGGCCCAGTGAATATCACACCGCTATGTCACAGGCTCAATGTCGCAGGTGTGAAAAATGTCACTATAGGACAGGGGAGATGTAGAATTTCTGAACACACTTGTGGAAACTGTTGGATAGTGTGAGGCCCAGTGAATATCACACCGCTATGTCACAGTCTCAATGTCGTAGGTGTGAAAAATGTCACTATAGGACAGGGGAGATGTAGAATTTCTTAACACACTTGTGGACACTGTTGGATTGTGTGAGGCCCAGTGAATACCACACCGCTATGTCACAGTCTCAATGTCGCAGGTGTGAAAAATGTCACTATAGGAAAGGGGAGATGAAGAATTTCTGAACATACTTGTGGACACTGTTGGATTGTGTGAGGCCCAGTGAATATCACACCGCTATGTTACAGGCTCAATGTTGTAGGTGTGAAAAATGTCACTATAGTACAGGGGAGATGTAGAATTTATGAAAACACTTGTAGTCACTGTTGGATTGTGTGAGGCCCAGTGAATATCACACCGCTATGTCACAGTCTCATTGTCGCAGGTGTGAAAAATGTCACTATAGGACAGGGGAGATGTAGAATTTCTGAACACACTTGTGCACACTGTTGGATTCTGTGAGGCCCAGTGAATATCACACCGCTATGTCACAGGCTCAATGTCGTAGGTGTGAAAAATGTCACTATAGGAGAGGGGAGATGTAGAATTTCTGAACACACTTGTGGACACTGTTGGATAGTGTGAGGCCCAGTGAATATCACACCGCTATGTCACAGTCTCAATGTCGCAGGTGTGAAAAATGTCACTATAGGACAGGGGAGATGTAGAATTTCTGAACACACTTGTGGACACTGTTGGATTGTGTGAGGCCCAGTGAATATCACACCGCTATGTCACCGGCTCAATGTCGTAGGTGTGAAAAATGTCACTATAGGACAGGGGAGATGTAGAATTTCTGAACACACTTGTGGACACTGTTGGATTGTGTGAGGCCCAGTGAATATCACACCGCTATGTCACAGGCTCAATGACGCAGGTGTGAAAAATGTCACTATAGGACAGGGCAGATGTAGAATTTCTGAACACACTTGTGGACACTGTTGGATTGTGTGAGGTCCAGTGAATATCACACCGCTATGTCAGAGGCTCAATATCGTAGGTTTGAAAAATGTCACTATAGGACAGGGGAGATGTAGAATTTCTGAACACACTTGTGGACACTGTTGGATTGTGTGAGGCCCAGTGAATATCACACCGCTATGTCACCAGCTCAATGTCGTAGGTGTGAAAAATGTCACTATAGGACAGGGGAGATGTAGAATTTCTGAACACACTTGTGGACACTGTTGGATTGTGAGAGGCCCAGAGAATATCACACCGCTATGTCACAGTCTCAATGTCACATGTGTGAAAAATGTCACTATAGGACAGTGGAGATGTAGAATTTCTGAACACACTTGTGGACACTGTTTGATTGTGTGAGGCCAAGTGAATATCACACCGCTATGTCACAGGCTCAATGTCGCAGGTGTGAAAAATGTCACTATAGGACAGGGGAGATGTAGAATTTCTGAACACACTTGTGGACACTGTTGGATTGTGTGAGGCCCAGTGAATATCACACCGCTATGTCACAGGCTCAGTGTCGTAGGTGTGAAAAATGTCACTATAGGACAGGGGAGATGTAGAATTTCTGAACACACTTGTGGACACTGTTGGATTGCGTGAGGCCCAGTGAATATCACACCGCTATGTCACAGTCTCATTGTCGCAGGTGTGAAAAATGTCACTATAGGACAGGGGAGATGTAGAATTTCTGAACACACTTGTGCACACTGTTGGATTCTGTGAGGCCCAGTGAATATCACACCGCTATGTCACAGGCTCAATGTCGTAGGTGTGAAAAATGTCACTATAGGAGAGGGGAGATGTAGAATTTCTGAACACACTTTTGGACACTGTTGGATAGTGTGAGGCCCAGTGAATATCACACCGCTATGTCACAGTCTCAATGTCGCAGGTGTGAAAAATGTGACTATAGGACAGGGGAGATGTAGAATTTCTGAACACACTTGTGGACACTGTTGGATTGTGTGAGGCCCAGTGAATATCACACCGCTATGTCACCAGCTCAATGTCGTAGGTGTGAAAAATGTCACTATAGGACAGGGGAGATGTAGAATTTCTGAACACACTTGTGGACACTGTCGGATTGTGTGAGGCCCAGTGAATATCACACCGCTATGTCACAGTCTCAATGTAGCAGGTGTGAAAAATGTCACTATAGGACAGAGGAGATGTAGAATTTCTGAACACACTTGTGGACACTGTTGGAATGTGTGAGGCCCAGTGAATATCACACCGCTATGTCACAGGCTCAATGTCGCAGGTGTGAAAAATGTCACTATAGGACAGGGGAGATGCAGAATTTCTGAATACACTTGTGGACACTGTTGGATTGTGTGAGGCCCAGTGAATATCACACCGCTATGTCACCGGCTCAATGTCGTAGGTGTGAAAAATGTCACTATAGGACAGGGGAGATGTAGAATTTCTGAACACACTTGTGGACACTGTCGGATTGTGTGAGGCCCAGTGAATATCACACCGCTATGTCACAGTCTCAATGTAGCAGGTGTGAAAAATGTCACTATAGGACAGAGGAGATGTAGAATTTCTGAACACACTTGTGGACACTGTTGGAATGTGTGAGGCCCAGTGAATATCACACCGCTATGTCACACGCTCAATGTCGCAGGTGTGAAAAATGTCACTATAGGACAGGGGAGATGCAGAATTTCTGAATACACTTGTGGACACTGTTGGATTGTGTGAGGCCCAGTGAATATCACACCGCTATGTCACAGGCTCAATGTCGTAGGTGTGAAAAATGTCACTATTGGACAGGGGAGAGGGTGAATTTCTCAACACACTTGTGGACACTGTTGGATTGTGTGAGGCCCAGTGAATATCACACCGCTATGTCACAGTCTCAATGTCGCAGGTATAAAAAATCTCACTATAGGACAGGGTAGATGTAGAATTTCTGAATACACTTGTGGACACTGTTGGATTGAGTGAGGCCCAGGGAATATCACACCGCTATGTCACAGTCTCAATGTCGCAGGTGTGAAAAATGTCACTATAGGACAGGGGAGATGTAGAATTTCTGAACACACTTGTGGACACTGTTGGATTGTGTGAGGCCCAGTGAATATCACACCGCTATGTCACAGGTGTGAAAAATGTCACTATAGGACAGGGGAGATGTAGAATTTCTGAACACACTTGTGGACACTGTTGGATTGTGTGAAGCCCAGTGAATATCACACCGCTATGTCACAGGCTGAATGTCGCAGGTGTGAAAAATGTCACTATAGGACAGGGGAGATGTAGAATTCCTGAACACACTTGTGGACACTGTTGGATTGTGTGAGGTCCAGTGAATATAACACCGCTATGTCACAGGCTCAATGTCGCAGGTGTGAAAAATGTCACTATAGGACAGGGGAGATGTAAAATTTCTGAACACACTTGTGGACACTGTTGGATTGTGTGAGACCCAGTGAATATCACACCGCTATGTCACAGGCTCAGTGTCGTAGGTGTGAAAAATGTCACTATAGGACAGGGTAGATGTAGAACTTCTGAACACACTTGTGGACACTGTTGGATTGTGTGAGGCCCAGTGAATATCAAACCGCTATGTCACAGGCTCAGTGTCATAGGTGTGAAAAATGTCACTATAGGACTGGGGAGATGTAGAATTTCTGAACACACTTGTGGACACTGTTGGATTGTGTGAGGCCCAGTGAATATCACACCGCTATGTCACAGTCTCAATGTCGCAGGTGTGAAAAATGTCACTATAGGACAGGGGAGATGCAGAATTTCTGAACACACTTGTGGACACTGTTGGATTGTGTGAGGTCCAGTGAATATCACACCGCTATGTCACAGGCTCAATGTCGCAGGTGTGAAAAATGTCACTATAGGACAGGGGAGATGTAGAATTTCTGAACACACTTGTGGAAACTGTTGGATAGTGTGAGGCCCAGTGAATATCACACCGCTATGTCACAGTCTCAATGTCGTAGGTGTGAAAAATGTCACTATAGGACAGGGGAGATGTAGAATTTCTTAACACACTTGTGGACACTGTTGGATTGTGTGAGGCCCAGTGAATACCACACCGCTATGTCACAGTCTCAATGTCGCAGGTGTGAAAAATGTCACTATAGGAAAGGGGAGATGAAGAATTTCTGAACATACTTGTGGACACTGTTGGATTGTGTGAGGCCCAGTGAATATCACACCGCTATGTTACAGGCTCAATGTTGTAGGTGTGAAAAATGTCACTATAGTACAGGGGAGATGTAGAATTTATGAAAACACTTGTAGTCACTGTTGGATTGTGTGAGGCCCAGTGAATATCACACCGCTATGTCACAGTCTCATTGTCGCAGGTGTGAAAAATGTCACTATAGGACAGGGGAGATGTAGAATTTCTGAACACACTTGTGCACACTGTTGGATTCTGTGAGGCCCAGTGAATATCACACCGCTATGTCACAGGCTCAATGTCGTAGGTGTGAAAAATGTCACTATAGGAGAGGGGAGATGTAGAATTTCTGAACACACTTGTGGACACTGTTGGATAGTGTGAGGCCCAGTGAATATCACACCGCTATGTCACAGTCTCAATGTCGCAGGTGTGAAAAATGTCACTATAGGACAGGGGAGATGTAGAATTTCTGAACACACTTGTGGACACTGTTGGATTGTGTGAGGCCCAGTGAATATCACACCGCTATGTCACCGGCTCAATGTCGTAGGTGTGAAAAATGTCACTATAGGACAGGGGAGATGTAGAATTTCTGAACACACTTGTGGACACTGTCGGATTGTGTGAGGCCCAGTGAATATCACACCGCTATGTCACAGTCTCAATATAGCAGGTGTGAAAAATGTCACTATAGGACAGAGGAGATGTAGAATTTCTGAACACACTTGTGGACACTGTTGGAATGTGTGAGGCCCAGTGAATATCACACCGCTATGTCACAGGCTCAATGTCGCAGGTGTGAAAAATGTCACTATAGGACAGGGGAGATGCAGAACTTCTGAATACACTTGTGGACACTGTTGGATTGTGTGAGGCCCAGTGAATATCACACCGCTATGTCACAGGCTCAATGTCGTAGGTGTGAAAAATGTCACTATTGGACAGGGAAGAGGGTGAATTTCTCAACACACTTGTGGACACTGTTGGATTGTGTGAGGCCCAGTGAATATCACAACGCTATGTCACAGTCTCAATGTCGCAGGTATAAAAAATCTCACTATAGGACAGGGTAGATGTAGAATTTCTGAATACACTTGTGGACACTGTTGGATTGAGTGAGGCCCAGGGAATATCACACCGCTATGTCACAGTCTCAATGTCGCAGGTGTGAAAAATGTCACTATAGGACAGGGGAGATGTAGAATTTCTGAACACACTTGTGGACACTGTTGGATTGTGTGAGGCCCAGTGAATATCACACCGCTATGTCACAGGTGTGAAAAATGTCACTATAGGACAGGGGAGATGTAGAATTTCTGAACACACTTGTGGACACTGTTGGATTGTGTGAAGCCCAGTGAATATCGCACCGCTATGTCACAGGCTGAATGTCGCAGGTGTGAAAAATGTCACTCTAGGACAGGGGAGATGTAGAATTCCTGAACACACTTGTGGACACTGTTGGATTGTGTGAGGCCCAGTGAATATCACACTGCTATGTCACAGTCTCAATGACACATGTGTGAAAAATGTCACTATAGGACAGGGGAGATGCAGAATTTTTGAACACACTTTTAGACACTGTTGGATTGTGTGAGGCCCAGTGAATATCACACCGCTATGTCACAGTCTCAATGTCGCAGGTGTGAAAAATGTCACTATAGGACAGGGGAGATGTAGAATTTCTGAACACACTTGTGGACACTGTTGGATTGTTTGAGGCCCAGTGAATATCACACCGCTATGTCACAGGCTCAATGTCGCAGGTGTGAAAAATGTCACTATAGGACAGGGGAGATGTAAAATTTCTGAACACACTTGTGGACACTGTTGGATTGTGTGAGACCCAGTGAATATCACACCGCTATGTCACAGGCTCAGTGTCGTAGGTGTGAAAAATGTCACTATAGGACAGGGTAGATGTAGAACTTCTGAACACACTTGTGGACACTGTTGGATTGTGTGAGGCCCAGTGAATATCAAACCGCTATGTCACAGGCTCAGTGTCATAGGTGTGAAAAATGTCACTATAGGACTGGGGAGATGTAGAATTTCTGAACACACTTGTGGACACTGTTGGATTGTGTGAGGCCCAGTGAATATCACACCGCTATGTCACAGTCTCAATGTCGCAGGTGTGAAAAATGTCACTATAGGACAGGGGAGATGCAGAATTTCTGAACACACTTGTGGACACTGTTGGATTGTGTGAGGCCCAGTGAATATCACACCGCTATGTCACAGGCTCAATGTCGCAGGTGTGAAAAATGTCACTATAGGACAGGGCAGATGTAGAATTTCTGAACACACTTGTGGACACTGTTGGATTGTGTGAGGTCCAGTGAATATCACACCGCTATGTCAGAGGCTCAATATCGTAGGTTTGAAAAATGTCACTATAGGACAGGGGAGATGTAGAATTTCTGAACACACTTGTGGACTCTGTTGGATTGTGTGAGGCCCAATGAATATCACACCGCTATGTCACAGGCTCAATGTCGTAGGTGTGAAAAATGTCACTATAGGACAGGGGAGATGTAGAATTTCTGAACACACTTGTGGACACTGTTGGATTGTGTGAGGCCCAGTGAATATCACACCGCTATGTCACAGGCTCAATGACGCAGGTGTGAAAAATGTCACTATAGGACAGGGCAGATGTAGAATTTCTGAACACACTTGTGGACACTGTTGGATTGTGTGAGGTCCAGTGAATATCACACCGCTATGTCAGAGGCTCAATATCGTAGGTTTGAAAAATGTCACTATAGGACAGGGGAGATGTAGAATTTCTGAACACACTTGTGGACTCTGTTGGATTGTGTGAGGCCCAATGAATATCACACCGCTATGTCATAGGCTCAATGTCGTAGGTGTGAAAAATGTCACTATAGGACAGGGGAGATGTAGAATTTCTGAACACACTTGTGGACACTGTTGGATTGTGTGAGGCCCAGTGAATATCACACCGCTATGTCACAGTCTCAATGACGCAGGTGTGAAAAATGTCACTATAGGACACGGGAGATGTAGGATTCCTGAACACACTTGTGGACACTGTTGGATTGTGTGAGGCCCAGTGAATATCACACCGCTATGTCACAGGCTCAATGTCGTAGGTGTGAAAAATGTCACTATAGGACAGGGGAGATGTAGAATTTCTGAACACACTTGTGGACACTGTTGGATTGTGAGAGGCCCAGAGAATATCACACCGCTATGTCACAGTCTCAATGTCACATGTGTGAAAAATGTCACTATAGGACAGTGGAGATGTAGAATTTCTGAACACACTTGTGGACACTGTTGGATTGTGTGAAGCCCAGTGAATATCACACCGCTATGTCACAGGCTGAATGTCGCAGGTGTGAAAAATGTCACTATAGGACAGGGGAGATGTAGAATTCCTGAACACACTTGTGGACACTGTTGGATTGTGTGAGGCCCAGTGAATATCACACTGCTATGTCACAGTCTCAATGACACAGGTGTGAAAAATGTCACTATAGGACAGGGGAGATGCAGAATTTTTGAACACACTTTTAGACACTGTTGGATTGTGTGAGGCCCTGTGAATATCACACCGCTATGTCACAGTCTCAATGTCGCAGGTGTGAAAAATGTCACTATAGGACAGGGGAGATGTAGAATTTCTGAACACACTTGTGGACACTGTTGGATTGTGTGAGGCCCAGTGAATATCACACCGCTATGTCACAGGCTCAATGTCGCAGGTGTGAAAAATGTCACTATAGGACAGGGGAGATGTAAAATTTCTGAACACACTTGTGGACACTGTTGGATTGTGTGAGACCCAGTGAATATCACACCGCTATGTCACAGGCTCAGTGTCGTAGGTGTGAAAAATGTCACTATAGGACAGGGTAGATGTAGAACTTCTGAACACACTTGTGGACACTGTTGGATTGTGTGAGGCCCAGTGAATATCAAACCGCTATGTCACAGGCTCAGTGTCGTAGGTGTGAAAAATGTCACTATAGGACTGGGGAGATGTAGAATTTCTGAACACACTTGTGGACACTGTTGGATTGTGTGAGGCCCAGTGAATATCACACCGCTATGTCACAGGCTCAATGTCGCAGGTGTGAAAAATGTCACTATAGGACAGGGGAGATGTAGAATTTCTGAACACACTTGTGGAAACTGTTGGATAGTGTGAGGCCCAGTGAATATCACACCGCTATGTCACAGTCTCAATGTCGTAGGTGTGAAAAATGTCACTATAGGACAGGGGAGATGTAGAATTTCTGAACACACTTGTGGACACTGTTGGATTGTGTGAGGCCCAGTGAATATCACACCGCTATGTCACAGGCTCAATGTCGCAGGTGTGAAAAATGTCACTATAGGACAGGGGAGATGTAAAATTTCTGAACACACTTGTGGAAACTGTTGGATTGTGTGAGACCCAGTGAATATCACACCGCTATGTCACAGGCTCAGTGTCGTAGGTGTGAAAAATGTCACTATAGGACTGGGGAGATGTAGAATTTCTGAACACACTTGTGGACACTGTTGGATTGTGTGAGGCCCAGTGAATATCACACCGCTATGTCACAGTCTCAATGTCGCAGGTGTGAAAAATGTCACTATAGGACAGGGGAGATGCAGAATTTCTGAACACACTTGTGGACACTGTTGGATTGTGTGAGGCCCAGTGAATATCACACCGCTATGTCACAGGCTCAATGTCGCAGGTGTGAAAAATGTCACTATAGGACAGGGGAGATGTAGAATTTCTGAACACACTTGTGGAAACTGTTGGATAGTGTGAGGCCCAGTGAATATCACACCGCTATGTCACAGTCTCAATGTCGTAGGTGTGAAAAATGTCACTATAGGACAGGGGAGATGTAGAATTTCTTAACACACTTGTGGACACTGTTGGATTGTGTGAGGCCCAGTGAATACCACACCGCTATGTCACAGTCTCAATGTCGCAGGTGTGAAAAATGTCACTATAGGAAAGGGGAGATGAAGAATTTCTGAACATACTTGAGGACACTGTTGGATTGTGTGAGGCCCAGTGAATATCACACCGCTATGTTACAGGCTCAATGTTGTAGGTGTGAAAAATGTCACTATAGTACAGGGGAGATGTAGAATTTATGAAAACACTTGTAGTCACTGTTGGATTGTGTGAGGCCCAGTGAGTATCACACCGCGATGTCACAGTCTCAATGTCGCAGGTGTGAAAAATGTCACTATAGGAGAGGGGAGATGTAGAATTTCTGAACACACTTGTGGACACTGTTGGATTGTGTTAGGCCCAGTGAATTTCACACCGCTATGTCACAGTCTCTATGTCGAAGGTGTGAAAAATGTCACTATAGGACAGGGGAGATGTAGAATTTCTGAACACACTTGTGGACACTGTTGGATTGTGTGAGGCCCAGTGAATATCACACCGCTATGTCACAGTCTCAATGTAGCAGGTGTGAAAAATGTCACTATAGGACAGGGGAGATGTAGAATTTCTGAACACAATTGTGGACACTGTTGGATTGTGTGAGGCCCAGTGAATATCACACCGCTATGTCACAGGCTCAATGTCGTAGGTGTGAAAATTGTCACTATAGGACAGGGGAGATGTAGAATTTCTTAACACACTTGTGGACACTATTGGATTGTGTGAGGCCCAGTGAATATCACACCGCTGTGTCACAGGCTCAATGTTGTAGGTGTGAAAAATGTCACTATAGGACAGGGGAGATGTAGAATTTCTCAACACACTTGTGGACACTGTTGGATTGTGTGAGGCCCAGTGAATATCACACCGCTATGCCACAGTCTCAATGTCGCAGGTATAAAAAATCTCACTATAGGACATGGTAGATGTAGAATTTCTGAATACACTTGTGGACACTGTTGGATTGTGTGAGGCCCAGTGAATATCACACCGCTATGTCACAGGCTCAATGACGCAGGTGTGAAAAATGTCACTATAGGACAGGGCAGATGTAGAATTTCTGAACACACTTGTGGACACTGTTGGATTGTGTGAGGTCCAGTGAATATCACACCGCTATGTCAGAGGCTCAATATCGTAGGTTTGAAAAATGTCACTATAGGACAGGGGAGATGTAGAATTTCTGAACACACTTGTGGACTCTGTTGGATTGTGTGATGCCCAATGAATATCACACCGCTATGTCACAGGCTCAATGTCGTAGGTGTGAAAAATGTCACTATAGGACAGGGGAGATGTAGAATTTCTGAACACACTTGTGGACACTGTTGGATTGTGTGAGGCCCAGTGAATATCACACCGCTATGTCACAGTCTCAATGACGCAGGTGTGAAAAATGTCACTATAGGACACGGGAGATGTAGGATTCCTGAACACACTTGTGGACACTGTTGGATTGTGTGAGGCCCAGTGAATATCACACCGCTATGTCACAGGCTCAATGTCGTAGGTGTGAAAAATGTCACTATAGGACAGGGGAGATGTAGAATTTCTGAACACACTTGTGGACACTGTTGGATTGTGAGAGGCCCAGAGAATATCACACCGCTATGTCACAGTCTCAATGTCACATGTGTGAAAAATGTCACTATAGGACAGTGGAGATGTAGAATTTCTGAACACACTTGTGGACACTGTTTGATTGTGTGAGGCCCAGTGAATATCACACCGCTATGTCACAGGCTCAATGTCGCAGGTGTGAAAAATGTCACTACAGGACAGGGGAGATGTAGAATTTCTGAACACACTTGTGGACACTGTTGGATTGTGTGAGGCCCAGTGAATATCACACCGCTATGTCACAGGCTCAGTGTCGTAGGTGTGAAAAATGTCACTATAGGACAGGGGAGATGTAGAATTTCTGAACACACTTGTGGACACTGTTGGATTGCGTGAGGCCCAGTGAATATCACACCGCTATGTCACAGTCTCATTGTCGCAGGTGTGAAAAATGTCACTATAGGACAGGGGAGATGTAGAATTTCTGAACACACTTGTGCACACTGTTGGATTGTGTGAGGCCCAGTGAATATCACACCGCTATGTCACAGGCTCAATGTCGTAGGTGTGAAAAATGTCACTATAGGAGAGGGGAGATGTAGAATTTCTGAACACACTTGTGGACACTGTTGGATAAGGTGAGGCCCAGTGAATATCACACCGCTATGTCACAGTCTCAATGTCGCAGGTGTGAAAAATGTGACTATAGGACAGGGGAGATGTAGAATTTCTGAACACACTTGTGGACACTGTTGGATTGTGTGAGGCCCAGTGAATATCACACCGCTATGTCACTGGCTCAATGTCGTAGGTGTGAAAAATGTCACTATAGGACAGGGGAGATGTAGAATTTCTGAACACACTTGTGGACACTGTCGGATTGTGTGAGGCCCAGTGAATATCACACCGCTATGTCACAGTCTCAATGTAGCAGGTGTGAAAAATGTCACTATAGGACAGAGGAGATGTAGAATTTCTGAACACACTTGTGGACACTGTTGGAATGTGTGAGGCCCAGTGAATATCACACCGCTATGTCACATGCTCAATGTCGCAGGTGTGAAAAATGTCACTATAGGACAGGGGAGATGCAGAATTTCTGAATACACTTGTGGACACTGTTGGATTGTGTGAGGCCCAGTGAATATCACACCGCTATGTCACCGGCTCAATGTCGTAGGTGTGAAAAATGTCACTATAGGACAGGGGAGATGTAGAATTTCTGAACACACTTGTGGACACTGTCGGATTGTGTGAGGCCCAGTGAATATCACACCACTATGTCACAGTCTCAATGTAGCAGGTGTGAAAAATGTCACTATAGGACAGAGGAGATGTAGAATTTCTGAACACACTTGTGGACACTGTTGGAATGTGTGAGGCCCAGTGAATATCACACCGCTATGTCACAGGCTCAATGTCGCAGGTGTGAAAAATGTCACTATAGGACAGGGGAGATGCAGAATTTCTGAATACACTTGTGGACACTGTTGGATTGTGTGAGGCCCAGTGAATATCACACCGCTATGTCACAGGCTCAATGTCGTAGGTGTGAAAAATGTCACTATTGGACAGGGGAGAGGGTGAATTTCTCAACACACTTGTGGACACTGTTGGATTGTGTGAGGCCCAGTGAATATCACACCGCTATGTCACAGTCTCAATGTCGCAGGTATAAAAAATCTCACTATAGGACAGGGTAGATGTAGAATTTCTGAATACACTTGTGGACACTGTTGGATTGAGTGAGGCCCAGGGAATATCACACCGCTATGTCACTGTCTCAATGTCGCAGGTGTGAAAAATGTCACTATAGGACAGGGGAGATGTAGAATTTCTGAACACACTTGTGGACACTGTTGGATTGTGTGAGGCCCAGTGAATATCACACCGCTATGTCACAGGTGTGAAAAATGTCACTATAGGACAGGGGAGATGTAGAATTTCTGAACACACTTGTGGACACTGTTGGATTGTGTGAAGCCCAGTGAATATCACACCGCTATGTCACAGGCTGAATGTCGCAGGTGTGAAAAATGTCACTATAGGACAGGGGAGATGTAGAATTCCTGATCACACTTGTGGACACTGTTGGATTGTGTGAGGCCCAGTGATTATCACACTGCTATGTCACAGTCTCAATGACACAGGTGTGAAATATGTCACTATAGGACAGGGGAGATGCAGAATTTTTGAACACACTTTTAGACACTGTTGGATTGTGTGAGGCCCAGTGAATATCACACCGCTATGTCACAGTCTCAATGTCGCAGGTGTGAAAAATGTCACTATAGGACAGGGGAGATGTAGAATTTCTGAATACACTTGTGGACACTGTTGGATTGTGTGAGGCCCAGTGAATATCACACCGCTATGTCACAGGCTCAATGGTGCAGGTGTGAAAAATGTCACTATAGGACAGGGGAGATGTAAAATTTCTGAACACACTTGTGGACACTGTTGGATTGTGTGAGACCCAGTGAATATCACACCGCTATGTCACAGGCTCAGTGTCGTAGGTGTGAAAAATGTCACTATAGGACAGGGTAGATGTAGAACTTCTGAACACACTTGTGGACACTGTTGGATTGTGTGAGGCCCAGTGAATATCAAACCGCTATGTCACAGGCTCAGTGTCATAGGTGTGAAAAATGTCACTATAGGACTGGGGAGATGTAGAATTTCTGAACACACTTGTGGACACTGTTGGATTGTGTGAGGCCCAGTGAATATCACACCGCTATGTCACCGGCTCAATGTCGTAGGTGTGAAAAATGTCACTATAGGACAGGGGAGATGTAGAATTTCTGAACACACTTGTGGACACTGTCGGATTGTGTGAGGCCCAGTGAATATCACACCGCTATGTCACAGTCTCAATGTAGCAGGTGTGAAAAATGTCACTATAGGACAGAGGAGATGTAGAATTTCTGAACACACTTGTGGACACTGTTGGAATGTGTGAGGCCCAGTGAATATCACACCGCTATGTCACAGGCTCAATGTCGCAGGTGTGAAAAATGTCACTATAGGACAGGGGAGATGCAGAATTTCTGAATACACTTGTGGACACTGTTGGATTGTGTGAGGCCCAGTGAATATCACACCGCTATGTCACCGGCTCAATGTCGTAGGTGTGAAAAATGTCACTATAGGACAGGGGAGATGTAGAATTTCTGAACACACTTGTGGACACTGTCGGATTGTGTGAGGCCCAGTGAATATCACACCGCTATGTCACAGTCTCAATGTAGCAGGTGTGAAAAATGTCACTATAGGACAGAGGAGATGTAGAATTTCTGAACACACTTGTGTACACTGTTGGAATGTGTGAGGCCCAGTGAATATCACACCGCTATGTCACAGGCTCAATGTCGCAGGTGTGAAAAATGTCACTATAGGACAGGGGAGATGCAGAATTTCTGAATACACTTGTGGACACTGTTGGATTGTGTGAGGCCCAGTGAATATCACACCGCTATGTCACAGGCTCAATGTCGTAGGTGTGAAAAATGTCACTATTGGACAGGGGAGAGGGTGAATTTCTCAACACACTTGTGGACACTGTTGGATTGTGTGAGGCCCAGTGAATATCACACCGCTATGTCACAGTCTCAATGTCGCAGGTATAAAAAATCTCACTATAGGACAGGGTAGATGTAGAATTTCTGAATACACTTGTGGACACTGTTGGATTGAGTGAGGCCCAGGGAATATCACACCGCTATGTCACAGTCTCAATGTCGCAGGTGTGAAAAATGTCACTATAGGACAGGGGAGATGTAGAATTTCTGAACACACTTGTGGACACTGTTGGATTGTGTGAGGCCCAGTGAATATCACACCGCTATGTCACAGGTGTGAAAAATGTCACTATAGGACAGGGGAGATGTAGAATTTCTGAACACACTTGTGGACACTGTTGGATTGTGTGAAGCCCAGTGAATATCACATCGCTATGTCACAGGCTGAATGTCGCAGGTGTGAAAAATGTCACTATAGGACAGGGGAGATGTAGAATTCCTGAACACACTTGTGGACACTGTTGGATTGTGTGAGGCCCAGTGAATATCACACTGCTATGTCACAGTCTCAATGACACAGGTGTGAAAAATGTCACTATAGGACAGGGGAGATGCAGAATTTTTGAACACACTTTTAGACACTGTTGGATTGTGTGAGGCCCAGTGAATATCACACCGCTATGTCACAGTCTCAATGTCGCAGGTGTGAAAAATGTCACTATAGGACAGGGGAGATGTAGAATTTCTGAACACACTTGTGGACACTGTTGGATTGTGTGAGGCCCAGTGAATATCACACCGCTATGTCACAGGCTCAATGTCGCAGGTGTGAAAAATGTCACTATAGGACAGGGGAGATGTAAAATTTCTGAACACACTTGTGGACACTGTTGGATTGTGTGAGACCCAGTGAATATCACACCGCTATGTCACAGGCTCAGTGTCGTAGGTGTGAAAAATGTCACTATAGGACAGGGTAGATGTAGAACTTCTGAACACACTTGTGGACACTGTTGGATTGTGTGAGGCCCAGTGAATATCAAACCGCTATGTCACAGGCTCAGTGTCATAGGTGTGAAAAATGTCACTATAGGACTGGGGAGATGTAGAATTTCTGAACACACTTGTGGACACTGTTGGATTGTGTGAGGCCCAGTGAATATCACACCGCTATGTCACAGTCTCAATGTCGCAGATGTGAAAAATGTCACTATAGGACAGGGGAGATGCAGAATTTCTGAACACACTTGTGGACACTGTTGGATTGTGTGAGGCCCAGTGAATATCACACCGCTATGTCACAGGCTCAATGTCGCAGGTGTGAAAAATGTCACTATAGGACAGGGGAGATGTAGAATTTCTGAACACACTTGTGGAAACTGTTGGATAGTGTGAGGCCCAGTGAATATCACACCGCTATGTCACAGTCTCAATGTCGTAGGTGTGAAAAATGTCACTATAGGACAGGGGAGATGTAGAATTTCTTAACACACTTGTGGACACTGTTGGATTGTGTGAGGCCCAGTGAATACCACACCGCTATGTCACAGTCTCAATGTCGCAGGTGTGAAAAATGTCACTATAGGAAAGGGGAGATGAAGAATTTCTGAACATACTTGTGGACACTGTTGGATTGTGTGAGGCCCAGTGAATATCACACCGCTATGTTACAGGCTCAATGTTGTAGGTGTGAAAAATGTCACTATAGTACAGGGGAGATGTAGAATTTATGAAAACACTTGTAGTCACTGTTGGATTGTGTGAGGCCCAGTGAGTATCACACCGCGATGTCACAGTCTCAATGTCGCAGGTGTGAAAAATGTCACTATAGGAGAGGGGAGATGTAGAATTTCTGAACACACTTGTGGACACTGTTGGATTGTGTTAGGCCCAGTGAATTTCACACCGCTATGTCACAGGCTCTATGTCGAAGGTGTGAAAAATGTCACTATAGGACAGGGGAGATGTAGAATTTCTGAACACACTTGTGGACACTGTTGGATTGTGTGAGGCCCAGTGAATATCACACCGCTATGTCACAGTCTCAATGTAGCAGGTGTGAAAAATGTCACTATAGGACAGGGGAGATGTAGAATTTCTGAACACAATTGTGGACACTGTTGGATTGTGTGAGGCCCAGTGAATATCACACCGCTATGTCACAGGCTCAATGTCGTAGGTGTGAAAATTGTCACTATAGGACAGGGGAGATGTAGAATTTCTTAACACACTTGTGGACACTATTGGATTGTGTGAGGCCCAGTGAATATCACACCGCTGTGTCACAGGCTCAATGTTGTAGGTGTGAAAAATGTCACTATAGGACAGGGGATATGTAGAATTTCTGAACACACTTGTGGACACTGTTGGATTGTGTGAGGCCCAGTGAATATCACACCGATATGTCACAGTCTCAATGACGCAGGTGTGAAAAATGTCACTATAGGACCGGGTTGATGTAGAATTTCTGAACACACTTGTGGACACTGTTGGATTGTGTGAGGTCCAGTGAATATCACACCGCTATGTCAGAGGCTCAATATCGTAGGTTTGAAAAATGTCACTATAGGACAGGGGAGATGTAGAATTTCTGAACACACTTGTGGACTCTGTTGGATTGTGTGAGGCCCAGTGAATATCACACCGCTTTGTCACAGGCTCAATGTCGTAGGTGTGAAAAATGTCATTATAGGACAGGGGAGATGTAGAATTTCTGAACACACTTGTGGAGACTGTTGGATTGTGTGAGGCACAGTGAATATCACACCGCTATGTCACAGTCTCAATGACGCAGGTGTGAAAAATGTCACTATAGGACACGGGAGATGTAGGATTCCTGAACACACTTGTGGACACTGTTGGATTGTGTGAGGCCCAGTGAATATCACACCGCTATGTCACAGGCTCAATGTCGCAGGTGTGAAAAATGTCACTATAGGACATGGGAGATGTAGAATTTCTGAACACACTTGTGGACACTGTTGGATTCTGTGAGGCCCAGTGAATATCACACCGCTATGTCACAGGCTCAGTGTCGTAGGTGTGAAAAATGTCACTATAGGACAGGGGAGATGTAGAATTTCTGAACACACTTGTGGACACTGTTGGATTGTGTGAGGCCCAGTGAATATCACACCGCTATGTCACAGTCTCAATGTCGCAGGTGTGAAAAATGTCACTATAGGACAGGGGAGATGTAGAATTTCTGAACACACTTGTGGACATTGTTGGATTGTGTGAGGCCCAGTGAATATCACACCGCTATGTCACAGGCTCAATGTCGTAGGTGTGAAAAATGTCACTATAGGAGAGGGGAGATGTAGAATTTCTGAACACACTTGTGGACACTGTTGGATAGTGTGAGGCCCAGTGAATATCACACCGCTATGTCACAGTCTCAATGTCGCAGGTGTGAAAAATGTCACTATAGGACAGGGGAGATGTAGAATTTCTGAACACACTTGTGGACACTGTTGGATTGTGTGAGGCCCAGTGAATATCACACCGCTATGTCACAGGCTCAATGTCGTAGGTGTGAAAAATGTCACTATAGGACAGGGGAGATGTAGAATTTCTGAACACACTTGTGGACACTGTCGGATTGTGTGAGGCCCAGTGAATATCACACCGCTATGTCACAGTCTCAATGTAGCAGGTGTGAAAAATGTCACTATAGGACAGAGGAGATGTAGAATTTCTGAACACAATTGTGGACACTGTTGGATTGTGTGAGGCCCAGTGAATATCACACCGCTATGTCACAGGCTCAATGTCGTAGGTGTGAAAAATGTCACTATAGGACAGGGGAGATGTAGAATTTCTCAACACACTTTTGGACACTGTTGGATTGAGTGAGGGCCAGTGAATATCACACCGCTATGTCACAGGCTCAATGTCGTAGGTGTGAAAAATGTCACTATAGGACAGGGGAGATGTAGAATTTCTGAACACACTTGTGGACACTGTTGGATTGTGTGAGGCCCAGTAAATATCACACCGCTATGTCACAGGTGTGAAAAATGTCACTATAGGACAGGGGAGATGTAGAATTTCTGAACACACTTGTGGACACTGTTGGATTGTGTGAGGCCCAGTGAATATCACACCGCTATGTCACATGCTCAATGTTGTAGGTGTGAAAAATGTCACTATAGGAAAGGGGAGATGAAGAATTTCTGAACATACTTGTGGACACTGTTGGATTGTGTGAGGCCCAGTGAATATCACACCGCTATGTTACAGGCTCAATGTTGTAGGTGTGAAAAATGTCACTATAGTACAGGGGAGATGTAGAATTTATGAAAACACTTGTAGTCACTGTTGGATTGTGTGAGGCCCAGTGAATATCACACCGCTATGTCACAGTCTCATTGTCGCAGGTGTGAAAAATGTCACTATAGGACAGGGGAGATGTAGAATTTCTGAACACACTTGTGCACACTGTTGGATTCTGTGAGGCCCAGTGAATACCACACCGCTATGTCACAGGCTCAATGTCGTAGGTGTGAAAAATGTCACTATAGGAGAGGGGAGATGTAGAATTTCTGAACACACTTGTGGACACTGTTGGATAGTGTGAGGCCCAGTGAATATCACACCGCTATGTCACAGTCTCAATGTCGCAGGTGTGAAAAATGTCACTATAGGACAGGGGAGATGTAGAATTTCTGAACACACTTGTGGACACTGTTGGATTGTGTGAGGCCCAGTGAATATCACACCGCTATGTCACCGGCTCAATGTCGTAGGTGTGAAAAATGTCACTATAGGACAGGGGAGATGTAGAATTTCTGAACACACTTGTGGACACTGTCGGATTGTGTGAGGCCCAGTGAATATCACACCGCTATGTCACAGTCTCAATATAGCAGGTGTGAAAAATGTCACTATAGGACAGAGGAGATGTAGAATTTCTGAACACACTTGTGGACACTGTTGGAATGTGTGAGGCCCAGTGAATATCACACCGCTATGTCACAGGCTCAATGTCGCAGGTGTGAAAAATGTCACTATAGGACAGGGGAGATGCAGAATTTCTGAATACACTTGTGGACACTGTTGGATTGTGTGAGGCCCAGTGAATATCACACCGCTATGTCACAGGCTCAATGTCGTAGGTGTGAAAAATGTCACTATTGGACAGGGGAGAGGGTGAATTTCTCAACACACTTGTGGACACTGTTGGATTGTGTGAGGCCCAGTGAATATCACAACGCTATGTCACAGTCTCAATGTCGCAGGTATAAAAAATCTCACTATAGGACAGGGTAGATGTAGAATTTCTGAATACACTTGTGGACACTGTTGGATTGAGTGAGGCCCAGGGAATATCACACCGCTATGTCACAGTCTCAATGTCGCAGGTGTGAAAAATGTCACTATAGGACAGGGGAGATGTAGAATTTCTGAACACACTTGTGGACACTGTTGGATTGTGTGAGGCCCAGTGAATATCACACCGCTATGTCACAGGTGTGAAAAATGTCACTATAGGACAGGGGAGATGTAGAATTTCTGAACACACTTGTGGACACTGTTGGATTGTGTGAAGCCCAGTGAATATCACACCGCTATGTCACAGGCTGAATGTCGCAGGTGTGAAAAATGTCACTCTAGGACAGGGGAGATGTAGAATTCCTGAACACACTTGTGGACACTGTTGGATTGTGTGAGGCCCAGTGAATATCACACTGCTATGTCACAGTCTCAATGACACATGTGTGAAAAATGTCACTATAGGACAGGGGAGATGCAGAATTTTTGAACACACTTTTAGACACTGTTGGATTGTGTGAGGCCCAGTGAATATCACACCGCTATGTCACAGTCTCAATGTCGCAGGTGTGAAAAATGTCACTATAGGACAGGGGAGATGTAGAATTTCTGAACACACTTGTGGACACTGTTGGATTGTGTGAGGCCCAGTGAATATCACACCGCTATGTCACAGGCTCAATGTCGCAGGTGTGAAAAATGTCACTATAGGACAGGGGAGATGTAAAATTTCTGAACACACTTGTGGACACTGTTGGATTGTGTGAGACCCAGTGAATATCACACCGCTATGTCACAGGCTCAGTGTCGTAGGTGTGAAAAATGTCACTATAGGACAGGGTAGATGTAGAACTTCTGAACACAATTGTGGACACTGTTGGATTGTGTGAGGCCCAGTGAATATCAAACCGCTATGTCACAGGCTCAGTGTCATAGGTGTGAAAAATGTCACTATAGGACTGGGGAGATGTAGAATTTCTGAACACACTTGTGGACACTGTTGGATTGTGTGAGGCCCAGTGAATATCACACCGCTATGTCACAGTCTCAATGTCGCAGGTGTGAAAAATGTCACTATAGGACAGGGGAGATTCAGAATTTCTGAACACACTTGTGGACACTGTTGGATTGTGTGAGGCCCAGTGAATATCACACCGCTATGTCACAGGCTCAATGTCGCAGGTGTGAAAAATGTCACTATAGGACAGGGCAGATGTAGAATTTCTGAACACACTTGTGGACACTGTTGGATTGTGTGAGGTCCAGTGAATATCACACCGCTATGTCAGAGGCTCAATATCGTAGGTTTGAAAAATGTCACTATAGGAGAGGGGAGATGTAGAATTTCTGAACACACTTGTGGACTCTGTTGGATTGTGTGAGGCCCAATGAATATCACACCGCTATGTCACAGGCTCAATGTCGTAGGTGTGAAAAATGTCACTATAGGACAGGGGAGATGTAGAATTTCTGAACACACTTGTGGACACTGTTGGATTGTGTGAGGCCCAGTGAATATCACACCGCTATGTCACAGGCTCAATGAAGCAGGTGTGAAAAATGTCACTATAGGACAGGGCAGATGTAGAATTTCTGAACACACTTGTGGACACTGTTGGATTGTGTGAGGTCCAGTGAATATCACACCGCTATGTCAGAGGCTCAATATCGTAGGTTTGAAAAATGTCACTATAGGACAGGGGAGATGTAGAATTTCTGAACACACTTGTGGACTCTGTTGGATTGTGTGAGGCCCAGTGAATATCACACCGCTATGTCACAGGCTCAATGTCGTAGGTGTGAAAAATGTCACTATAGGACAGGGGAGATGTAGAATTTCTGAACACACTTGTGGACACTGTTGGATTGTGTGAGGCCCAGTGAATATCACACCGCTATGTCACAGTCTCAATGACGCAGGTGTGAAAAATGTCACTATAGGACACGGGAGATGTAGGATTCCTGAACACACTTGTGGACACTGTTGGATTGTGTGAGGCCCAGTGAATATCACACCGCTATGTCACAGGCTCAATGTCGTAGGTGTGAAAAATGTCACTATAGGACAGGGGAGATGTAGAATTTCTGAACACACTTGTGGACACTGTTGGATTGTGAGAGGCCCAGAGAATATCACACCGCTATGTCACAGTCTCAATGTCACATGTGTGAAAAATGTCACTATAGGACAGTGGAGATGTAGAATTTCTGAACACACTTGTGGACACTGTTTGATTGTGTGAGGCCAAGTGAATATCACACCGCTATGTCACAGGCTCAATGTCGCAGGTGTGAAAAATGTCACTATAGGACAGGGGAGATGTAGAATTTCTGAACACACTTGTGGACACTGTTGGATTGTGTGAGGCCCAGTGAATATCACACCGCTATGTCACAGGCTCAGTGTCGTAGGTGTGAAAAATGTCACTATAGGACAGGGGAGATGTAGAATTTCTGAACACACTTGTGGACACTGTTGGATTGCGTGAGGCCCAGTGAATATCACACCGCTATGTCACAGTCTCATTGTCGCAGGTGTGAAAAATGTCACTATAGGACAGGGGAGATGTAGAATTTCTGAACACACTTGTGCACACTGTTGGATTCTGTGAGGCCCAGTGAATATCACACCGCTATGTCACAGGCTCAATGTCGTAGGTGTGAAAAATGTCACTATAGGAGAGGGGAGATGTAGAATTTCTGAACACACTTTTGGACACTGTTGGATAGTGTGAGGCCCAGTGAATATCACACCGCTATGTCACAGTCTCAATGTCGCAGGTGTGAAAAATGTGACTATAGGACAGGGGAGATGTAGAATTTCTGAACACACTTGTGGACACTGTTGGATTGTGTGAGGCCCAGTGAATATCACACCGCTATGTCACCGGCTCAATGTCGTAGGTGTGAAAAATGTCACTATAGGACAGGGGAGATGTAGAATTTCTGAACACACTTGTGGACACTGTCGGATTGTGTGAGGCCCAGTGAATATCACACCGCTATGTCACAGTCTCAATGTAGCAGGTGTGAAAAATGTCACTATAGGACAGAGGAGATGTAGAATTTCTGAACACACTTGTGGACACTGTTGGAATGTGTGAGGCCCAGTGAATATCACACCGCTATGTCACAGGCTCAATGTCGCAGGTGTGAAAAATGTCACTATAGGACAGGGGAGATGCAGAATTTCTGAATACACTTGTGGACACTGTTGGATTGTGTGAGGCCCAGTGAATATCACACCGCTATGTCACCGGCTCAATGTCGTAGGTGTGAAAAATGTCACTATAGGACAGGGGAGATGTAGAATTTCTGAACACACTTGTGGACACTGTCGGATTGTGTGAGGCCCAGTGAATATCACACCGCTATGTCACAGGTGTGAAAAATGTCACTATAGGACAGAGGAGATGTAGAATTTCTGAACACACTTGTGGACACTGTTGGAATGTGTGAGGCCCAGTGAATATCACACCACTATGTCACAGGCTCAATGTCGCAGGTGTGAAAAATGTCACTATAGGACAGGGGAGATGCAGAATTTCTGAATACACTTGTGGACACTGTTGGATTGTGTGAGGCCCAGTGAATATCACACCGCTATGTCACAGGCTCAATGTCGTAGGTGTGAAAAATGTCACTATTGGACAGGGGAGAGGGTGAATTTCTCAACACACTTGTGGACACTGTTGGATTGTGTGAGGCCCAGTGAATATCACACCGCTATGTCACAGTCTCAATGTCGCAGGTATAAAAAATCTCACTATAGGACAGGGTAGATGTAGAATTTCTGAATACACTTGTGGACACTGTTGGATTGAGTGAGGCCCAGGGAATATCACACCGCTATGTCACAGTCTCAATGTCGCAGGTGTGAAAAATGTCACTATAGGACAGGGGAGATGTAGAATTTCTGAACACACTTGTGGACACTGTTGGATTGTGTGAGGCCCAGTGAATATCACACCGCTATGTCACAGGTGTGAAAAATGTCACTATAGGACAGGGGAGATGTAGAATTTCTGAACACACTTGTGGACACTGTTGGATTGTGTGAAGCCCAGTGAATATCACACCGCTATGTCACAGGCTGAATGTCGCAGGTGTGAAAAATGTCACTATAGGACAGGGGAGATGTAGAATTCCTGAACACACTTGCGGACACTGTTGGATTGTGTGAAGCCCAGTGAATATCACACCGCTATGTCACAGGCTGAATGTCGCAGGTGTGAAAAATGTCACTATAGGACAGGGGAGATGTAGAATTTCTGAACACACTTGTGGACACTGTTGTATTGCGTGAGGCCCAGTGAATATCACACCGCTATGTCACAGTCTCATTGTCGCAGGTCTGAAAAATGTCACTATAGGACAGGGGAGATGTAGAATTTCTGAACACACTTGTGCACACTGTTGGATTCTGTGAGGCCCAGTGAATATCACACCGCTATGTCACAGGCTCAATGTCGTAGGTGTGAAAAATGTCACTATAGGAGAGGGGAGATGTAGAATTTCTGAACACACTTTTGGACACTGTTGGATAGTGTGAGGCCCAGTGAATATCACACCGCTATGTCACAGTCTCAATGTCGCAGGTGTGAAAAATGTGACTATAGGACAGGGGAGATGTAGAATTTCTGAACACACTTGTGGACACTGTTGGATTGTGTGAGGCCCAGTGAATATCACACCGCTATGTCACCGGCTCAATGTCGTAGGTGTGAAAAATGTCACTATAGGACAGGGGAGATGTAGAATTTCTGAACACACTTGTGGACACTGTCGGATTGTGTGAGGCCCAGTGAATATCACACCGCTATGTCACAGTCTCAATGTCGCAGGTATAAAAAATCTCACTATAGGACAGGGTAGATGTAGAATTTCTGAATACACTTGTGGACACTGTTGGATTGAGTGAGGCCCAGGGAATATCACACCGCTATGTCACAGTCTCAATGTCGCAGGTGTGAAAAATGTCACTATAGGACAGGGTAGATGTAGAATTTCTGAATACACTTGTGGACACTGTTGGATTGAGTGAGGCCCAGGGAATATCACACTGCTATGTCACTGTCTCAATGTCGCAGGTGTGAAAAATGTCACTATAGGACAGGGGAGATGTAGAATTTCTGAACACACTTGTGGACACTGTTGGATTGTGTGAGGCCCAGTGAATATCACACCGCTATGTCACAGGTGTGAAAAATGTCACTATAGGACAGGGGAGATGTAGAATTTCTGAACACACTTGTGGACACTGTTGGATTGTGTGAAGCCCAGTGAATATCACACCGCTATGTCACAGGCTGAATGTCGCAGGTGTGAAAAATGTCACTATAGGACAGGGGAGATGTAGAATTCCTGAACACACTTGTGGACACTGTTGGATTGTGTGAGGCCCAGTGATTATCACACTGCTATGTCACAGTCTCAATGACACAGGTGTGAAAAATGTCACTATAGGACAGCAGAGATGCAGAATTTTTGAACACACTTTTAGACACTGTTGGATTGTGTGAGGCCCAGTGAATATCACACCGCTATGTCACAGTCTCAATGTCGCAGGTGTGAAAAATGTCACTATAGGACAGGGGAGATGTAGAATTTCTGAACACACTTGTGGACACTGTTGGATTGTGTGAGGCCCAGTGAATATCACACCGCTATGTCACAGGCTCAATGTCGCAGGTGTGAAAAATGTCACTATAGGACAGGGGAGATGTAAAATTTCTGAACACACTTGTGGACACTGTTGGATTGTGTGGGACCCAGTGAATATCACACCGCTATGTCACAGGCTCAGTGTCGTAGGTGTGAAAAATGTCACTATAGGACAGGGTAGATGTAGAACTTCTGAACACACTTGTGGACACTGTTGGATTGTGTGAGGCCCAGTGAATATCAAACCGCTATGTCACAGGCTCAGTGTCATAGGTGTGAAAAATGTCACTATAGGACTGGGGAGATGTAGAATTTCTGAACACACTTGTGGACACTGTTGGATTGTGTGAGGCCCAGTGAATATCACACCGCTATGTCACCGGCTCAATGTCGTAGGTGTGAAAAATGTCACTATAGGACAGGGGAGATGTAGAATTTCTGAACACACTTGTGGACACTGTCGGATTGTGTGAGGCCCAGTGAATATCACACCGCTATGTCACAGTCTCAATGTAGCAGGTGTGAAAAATGTCACTATAGGACAGAGGAGATGTAGAATTTCTGAACACACTTGTGGACACTGTTGGAATGTGTGAGGCCCAGTGAATATCACACCGCTATGTCACAGGCTCAATGTCGCAGGTGTGAAAAATGTCACTATAGGACAGGGGAGATGCAGAATTTCTGAATACACTTGTGGACACTGTTGGATTGTGTGAGGCCCAGTGAATATCACACCGCTATGTCACCGGCTCAATGTCGTAGGTGTGAAAAATGTCACTATAGGACAGGGGAGATGTAGAATTTCTGAACACACTTGTGGACACTGTCGGATTGTGTGAGGCCCAGTGAATATCACACCGCTATGTCACAGTCTCAATGTAGCAGGTGTGAAAAATGTCACTATAGGACAGAGGAGATGTAGAATTTCTGAACACACTTGTGAACACTGTTGGAATGTGTGAGGCCCAGTGAATATCACACCGCTATGTCACAGGCTCAATGTCGCAGGTGTGAAAAATGTCACTATAGGACAGGGGAGATGCAGAATTTCTGAATACACTTGTGGACACTGTTGGATTGTGTGAGGCCCAGTGAATATCACACCGCTATGTCACAGGCTCAATGTCGTAGGTGTGAAAAATGTCACTATTGGACAGGGGAGAGGGTGAATTTCTCAACACACTTGTGGACACTGTTGGATTGTGTGAGGCCCAGTGAATATCACACCGCTATGTCACAGTCTCAATGTCGCAGGTATAAAAAATCTCACTATAGGACAGGGTAGATGTAGAATTTCTGAATACACTTGTGGACACTGTTGGATTGAGTGAGGCCCAGGGAATATCACACCGCTATGTCACAGTCTCAATGTCGCAGGTGTGAAAAATGTCACTATAGGACAGGGGAGATGTAGAATTTCTGAACACACTTGTGGACACTGTTGGATTGTGTGAGGCCCAGTGAATATCACACCGCTATGTCACAGGTGTGAAAAATGTCACTATAGGACAGGGGAGATGTAGAATTTCTGAACACACTTGTGGACACTGTTGGATTGTGTGAAGCCCAGTGAATATCACATCGCTATGTCACAGGCTGAATGTCGCAGGTGTGAAAAATGTCACTATAGGACAGGGGAGATGTAGAATTCCTGAACACACTTGTGGACACTGTTGGATTGTGTGAGGCCCAGTGAATATCACACTGCTATGTCACAGTCTCAATGACACAGGTGTGAAAAATGTCACTATAGGACAGGGGAGATGCAGAATTTTTGAACACACTTTTAGACACTGTTGGATTGTGTGAGGCCCAGTGAATATCACACCGCTATGTCACAGTCTCAATGTCGCAGGTGTGAAAAATGTCACTATAGGACAGGGGAGATGTAGAATTTCTGAACACACTTGTGGACACTGTTGGATTGTGTGAGGCCCAGTGAATATCACACCGCTATGTCACAGGCTCAATGTCGCAGGTGTGAAAAATGTCACTATAGGACAGGGGAGATGTAAAATTTCTGAACACACTTGTGGACACTGTTGGATTGTGTGAGACCCAGTGAATATCACACCGCTATGTCACAGGCTCAGTGTCGTAGGTGTGAAAAATGTCACTATAGGACAGGGTAGATGTAGAACTTCTGAACACACTTGTGGACACTGTTGGATTGTGTGAGGCCCAGTGAATATCAAACCGCTATGTCACAGGCTCAGTGTCATAGGTGTGAAAAATGTCACTATAGGACTGGGGAGATGTAGAATTTCTGAACACACTTGTGGACACTGTTGGATTGTGTGAGGCCCAGTGAATATCACACCGCTATGTCACAGTCTCAATGTCGCAGATGTGAAAAATGTCACTATAGGACAGGGGAGATGCAGAATTTCTGAACACACTTGTGGACACTGTTGGATTGTGTGAGGCCCAGTGAATATCACACCGCTATGTCACAGGCTCAATGTCGCAGGTGTGAAAAATGTCACTATAGGACAGGGGAGAAGTAGAATTTCTGAACACACTTGTGGAAACTGTTGGATAGTGTGAGGCCCAGTGAATATCACACCGCTATGTCACAGTCTCAATGTCGTAGGTGTGAAAAATGTCACTATAGGACAGGGGAGATGTAGAATTTCTTAACACACTTGTGGACACTGTTGGATTGTGTGAGGCCCAGTGAATACCACACCGCTATGTCACAGTCTCAATGTCGCAGGTGTGAAAAATGTCACTATAGGAAAGGGGAGATGAAGAATTTCTGAACATACTTGTGGACACTGTTGGATTGTGTGAGGCCCAGTGAATATCACACCGCTATGTTACAGGCTCAATGTTGTAGGTGTGAAAAATGTCACTATAGTACAGGGGAGATGTAGAATTTATGAAAACACTTGTAGTCACTGTTGGATTGTGTTAGGCCCATTGAGTATCACACCGCGATGTCACAGTCTCAATGTCGCAGGTGTGAAAAATGTCACTATAGGAGAGGGGAGATGTAGAATTTCTGAACACACTTGTGGACACTGTTGGATTGTGTTAGGCCCAGTGAATTTCACACCGCTATGTCACAGGCTCTATGTCGAAGGTGTGAAAAATGTCACTATAGGAGAGGGGAGATGTAGAATTTCTGAACACACTTGTGGACACTGTTGGATTGTGTGAGGCCCAGTGAATATCACACCGCTATGTCACAGTCTCAATGTAGCAGGTGTGAAAAATGTCACTATAGGACAGGGGAGATGTAGAATTTCTGAACACAATTGTGGACACTGTTGGATTGTGTGAGGCCCAGTGAATATCACACCGCTATGTCACAGGCTCAATGTCGTAGGTGTGAAAATTGTCACTATAGGACAGGGGAGATGTAGAATTTCTTAACACACTTGTGGACACTATTGGATTGTGTGAGGCCCAGTGAATATCACACCGCTGTGTCACAGGCTCAATGTTGTAGGTGTGAAAAATGTCACTATAGGACAGGGGATATGTAGAATTTCTGAACACACTTGTGGACACTGTTGGATTGTGTGAGGCCCAGTGAATATCACACCGATATGTCACAGTCTCAATGACGCAGGTGTGAAAAATGTCACTATAGGACCGGGGAGATGTAGAATTTCTGAACACACTTGTGGACACTGTTGGATTGTGTGAGGTCCAGTGAATATCACACCGCTATGTCAGAGGCTCAATATCGTAGGTTTGAAAAATGTCACTATAGGACAGGGGAGATGTAGAATTTCTGAACACACTTGTGGACTCTGTTGGATTGTGTGAGGCCCAGTGAATATCACACCGCTTTGTCACAGGCTCAATGTCGTAGGTGTGAAAAATGTCACTATAGGACAGGGGAGATGTAGAATTTCTGAACACACTTGTGGAGACTGTTGGATTGTGTGAGGCACAGTGAATATCACACCGCTATGTCACAGTCTCAATGACGCAGGTGTGAAAAATGTCACTATAGGACACGGGAGATGTAGGATTCCTGAACACACTTGTGGACACTGTTGGATTGTGTGAGGCCCAGTGAATATCACACATAGCGATGTCACAGGCTCAATGTCGTAGGTGTGAAAAATGTCACTATAGGACAGGGGAGATGTAGAATTTCTGAACACACTTGTGGACACTGTTGGATTGTGAGAGGCCCAGAGAATATCACACCGCTATGTCACAGTCTCAATGTCGCATGTGTGAAAAATGTCAATATAGGACAGTGGAGATGTAGAATTTCTGAACACACTTGTGGACACTGTTGGATTGTGTGAGGCCCAGTGAATATCACACCGCTATGTCACAGGCTCAATGTCGCAGGTGTGAAAAATGTCACTATAGGACAGGGGAGATGTAGAATTTCTGAACACACTTGTGGACACTGTTGGATTCTGTGAGGCCCAGTGAATATCACACCGCTATGTCACAGGCTCAGTGTCGTAGGTGTGAAAAATGTCACTATAGGACAGGGGAGATGTAGAATTTCTGAACACACTTGTGGACACTGTTGGATTGTGTGAGGCCCAGTGAATATCACACCGCTATGTCACAGTCTCAATGTCGCAGGTGTGAAAAATGTCACTATAGGACAGGGGAGATGTAGAATTTCTGAACACACTTGTGGACACTGTTGGATTGTGTGAGGCCCAGTGAATATCACACCGCTATGTCACAGGCTCAATGTCGTAGGTGTGAAAAATGTCACTATAGGAGAGGGGAGATGTAGAATTTCTGAACACACTTGTGGACACTGTTGGATAGTGTGAGGCCCAGTGAATATCACACCGCTATGTCACAGTCTCAATGTCGCAGGTGTGAAAAATGTCACTATAGGACAGGGGAGATGTAGAATTTCTGAACACACTTGTGGACACTGTTGGATTGTGTGAGGCCCAGTGAATATCACACCGCTATGTCACAGGCTCAATGTCGTAGGTGTGAAAAATGTCACTATAGGACAGGGGAGATGTAGAATTTCTGAACACACTTGTGGACACAGTCGGATTGTGTGAGGCCCAGTGAATATCACACCGCTATGTCACAGTCTCAATGTAGCAGGTGTGAAAAATGTCACTATAGGACAGAGGAGATGTAGAATTTCTGAACACAATTGTGGACACTGTTGGATTGTGTGAGGCCCAGTGAATATCACACCGCTATGTCACAGGCTCAATGTCGTAGGTGTGAAAAATGTCACTATAGGACAGGGGAGATGTAGAATTTCTCAACACACTTTTGGACACTGTTGGATTGAGTGAGGGCCAGTGAATATCACACCGCTATGTCACAGGCTCAATGTCGTAGGTGTGAAAAATGTCACTATAGGACAGGGGAGATGTAGAATTTCTGAACACACTTGTGGACACTGTTGGATTGTGTGAGGCCCAGTAAATATCACACCGCTATGTCACAGGTGTGAAAAATGTCACTATAGGACAGGGGATATGTAGAATTTCTGAACACACTTGTGGACACTGTTGGATTGTGTGAGGCCCAGTGAATATCACACCGCTATGTCACATGCTCAATGTTGTAGGTGTGAAAAAAGTCACTAGAGGACAGGGGATATGTAGAATTTCTGAACACACTTGTGGACACTGTTGGATTGTGGAAGGCCCAGTGAATATCACACCGCTATGTCACAGTCTCAATGTCTCAGGTGTGAAAAATGTCACTATAGGACAGGGGAGATGAAGAATTTCTGAACACACTTGTGGATACTGTTGGATTGAGTGAGGCCCATTGAATATCACACCTCTATGTCACAGTCTCAATGTCGCAGGTGTGAAATATCTCACTATAGGACAGGGGAGATGTAGAATTTCTGAATACACTTGTGGAAACTGTTGGATTGTGTGAGGCCCAGTGAATATCACACCGCTATGTCACAGGCTCAATGTCGCAGGTGTGAATAATGTCACTATAGGACAGGGGAGATGTACAATTTCTGAACACACTTGTGGACACTGTTGGATTGTGTGAGGCCCAGTGAATATCACACCGCTATGTCACATGCTCAATGTCGTAGGTGTGAAAAATGTCACTATAGGACAGTGGAGATGTAGAATTTCTGAACACACTTGTGGACACTGTTGGATTGTGTGAGGCCCAATGAATATCACACCGCTATGTCACAGTCTCAATGTCTCAGGTGTGAAAAATGTCACTATAGGACAGGGGAGATGAAGAATTTCTGAACACACTTGTGGATACTGTTGGATTGTGTGAGGCCCATTGAATATCACACCACTATGTCACAGTCTCAATGTCAGAGGTGTGAAAAATCTCACTATAGGACAGGGGAGATGTAGAATTTCTGAATACACTTGGGGACACTGTTGGATTGTGTGAGGCCCTGTGAATATCACACCGCTATGTCACAGTCTCAATGTCGCAGGTGTGAAAAATGTCACTATAAGGCAGGGGAGATGTAGAATTTCTGAACACACTTGTGGACACTGTTGGATTGTGTGAGGCCCAGTGAATATCACACCGCGATGTCACATGCTCAATGTCGTAGGTGTGAAAAATGTCACTATAGGACAGGGGAGATGTAGAATTTCTGAACACACTTGTGGACACTGTTGGATTGTGTAAGGCCCAGTGAATATCACACAGCTATGTCACAGTCTCAATGTCTCAGGTGTGAAAAATGTCACTATAGGACAGGGGAGATGAAGAATTTCTGAACACACTTGTGGATACTGTTGGATTGTGTGAGGCCCAGTGAATATCACACCGCTATGTCACAGTATCAATGTCGCAGGTGTGAAAAATCTCACTATAGGACAGGGGAGATGTAGAATTTCTGAATACACTTGTGGACACTGTTGGATTGTGTGAGGCTCAGTGAATATCACACCACTATGTCACAGTCTCAATGTCGCAGGTGTGAAAAATGTCACTATAGGACAGGGGAGATGTGGAATTTCTGAACACACTTGTGGACACTGTTGGATTGTGTGAGGCCCAGTGAATATCACAACGCAATGTCACAGGTGTGAAAAATGTCACTGTAGGACAAGGAAGATGTAGAATTTCTGAACACACTTGTGGACACTGTTGGATTGTGTGAGGCCCAGTGAATATCACACCGCTATGTCACCGGCTGAATGTCGCAGGTGTGAAAAATGTCACTATAGGACAGGGGAGATGAAGAATTCCTGAACACACTTGTGGACACTTTTGGATTGTGTGAGGCAGAGTGAATATCAAACCGCTATGTGACAGTCTCAATGAAGCAGGTGTGGAAAATTTCACTATAGGACAGGGGAGATGTAGAATTTCTGAACACACTTGTGGACACTGTTGGATTGTGTGAGGTCCAGTGAATATCACACCGCTATGTCACAGGCTCAATGTCGTAGGTGTGAAAAATGTCACTATAGGACAGGGGAGATGTAGAATTTCTGAACACACTTGTGGACACTGTTGGATTGTGTGAGGCCCAGTGAATATCACACCGCTATGTCACAGTCTCTATGACGCAGGTGTGAAAAATGTCACTATAGGACAGGGGAGATGTAGAATTCCTGAACACACTTGTGGACACTGTTGGATTGTGTGAGGCCCAGTGAATATCACACCGCTATGTCACAGTCTGAATGTCGTAGGTGTGAAAAATGTCACTATAGGACGGGGAGATGTAGAATTTCAGAACACACTTGTGGACACTGTTGGATTGTGTGAGGCCCAGTGAATATCACACCGCTATGTCACAGTCTCAATGTCGTAGGTGTGAAAAATGTCACTATTGGACAGGGGAGATGTAGAATTTCTGAACACACTTGAGGACACTGTCGGATTGTGTGAGGCTCAGTGAATATCACACCGCTATGTCACAGTCTCAATGTAGCAGGTGTGAAAAATGTCACTATAGGACAGAGGAGATGTAGAATTTCTGAACACAATTGTGGACACTGTTGGATTGTGTGAGGCCCAGTGAATACCACACCGCTATGTCACAGGCTCAATGTCGTAGGTGTGAAAAATGTCACTATAGGACAGGGGAGATGTAGAATTTCTCAACACACTTGTGGACACTGTTGGATTGTGTGAGGGCCAGTGAATATCACACCGCTATGTCACAGGCTCAATGTCGTAGGTGTGAAAAATGTCATTATAGGACAGGGGAGATGTAGAATTTCTGAACACACTTGTGGACACTGTTGGATTGTGTGAGGCCCAGTAAATATCACACCGCTATGTCACAGGTGTGAAAAATGTCACTATAGGACAGGGGAGATGTAGAATTTCTGAACACACTTGTGGACACTGTTGGATTGTGTGAGGCCCAGTGAATATCACACCGCTATATCACAGGCTCAATGTCGTAGGTGTGAAAAATGTCACTATAGGACAGGGGAGATGTAGAATTTCTGAATACACTTGTGGACACTGTTGGATTATGTAAGTCCCAGTGAATATCACTCAGCTATGTCACAGGCTGAATGTCGCAGGTGTGAAAAATGTCACTATAGGACAGGGGAGATGTAGAATTTCTGAACACACTTGTGGACACTGTTGGATTGTGTGAGGCCCAGTGAATATCCCACCGATATGTCACAGGCTCAATGTCGCAGGTGTGGAAAATGTCACTATAGGACAGGGGAGATGCAGAATTTCTGAACACACTTGTGGACACTGTTGGATTCTGTGAGGCCCAGTGAATATCACACCGCTATGTCACAGGCTCAATGTCGTAGGTGTGAAAAATGTCACTATAGGAGAGGGGAGATGTAGAATTTCTGAACACACTTGTGGACACTGTTGGATAGTGTGAGGCCCAGTGAATATCACACCGCTATGTCACAGTCTCAATGTTGCAGGTGTGAAAAATGTCACTATAGGACAGGGGAGATGTAGAATTTCTGAACACACTTGTGGACACTGTTGGATTGTGTGAGGCCCAGTGAATATCACACCGCTATGTCACAGGCTCAATGTCGTAGGTGTGAAAAATGTCACTATAGGACAGGGGAGATGTAGAATTTCTGAACACACTTGTGGACACTGTCGGATTATGTGAGGCCCAGTGAATATCACACCGCTATGTCACAGTATCAATGTAGCAGGTGTGAAAAATGTCACTATAGGACAGAGGAGATGTAGAATTTCTGAACACACTTGTGGACACTGTTGGAATGTGTGAGGCCCAGTGAATATCACACCGCTATGTCACAGGCTCAATGTCGCAGGTGTGAAAAATGTCACTATAGGACAGGGGAGATGTAGAATTTCTGAACACACTTGTGGACACTGTTGGATTGTGTGAGGCCCAGTGAATATCACACCGATATGTCACAGGCTCAATGTCGTAGGTGTGAAAAATGTCACTATAGGACAGGGGAGATGTAGAATTTCTGAACACACTTGTGGACACTGTCGGATTGTGTGAGGCCCAGTGAATATCACACCGCTATGTCACAGTCTCAATGTAGCAGGTGTGAAAAATGTCACTATAGGACAGAGGAGATGTAGAATTTCTGAACACACTTGTGGACATTGTTGGAATGTGTGAGGCCCAGTGAATATCACACCGCTATGTCACAGGCTCAATGTTGCAGGTGTGAAAAATGTCACTATAGGACAGGGGAGATGTAGAATTCCTGAACACACTTGTGGACACTGTTGGATTGTGTGAGGCCCAGTGAATATCACACCGCTATGTCACAGGTGTGAAAAATGTCACTATAGGACAGGGGAGATGTAGAATTTCTGAACACACTTGTGGACACTGTTGGATTGTGTGAAGCCCAGTGAATATCACACCGCTATGTCACAGGCTGAATGTCGCAGGTGTGAAAAATGTCACTATAGGACAGGGGAGATGTAGAATTCCTGAACACACTTGTGGACACTGTTGGATTGTGTGAGGCCCAGTGAATATCACACTGCTATGTCACAGTCTCAATGACACAGGTGTGAAAAATGTCACTATAGGACAGGGGAGATGCAGAATTTTTGAACACACTTTTAGACACTGTTGGATTGTGTGAGGCCCAGTGAATATCACACCGCTATGTCACAGTCTCAATGTCGCAGGTGTGAAAAATGTCACTATAGGACAGGGGAGATGTAGAATTTCTGAACACACTTGTGGACACTGTTGGATTGTGTGAGGCCCAGTGAATATCACACCGCTATGTCACAGGCTCAGTGTCGTAGGTGTGAAAAATGTCACTATAGGACAGGGTAGATGTAGAACTTCTGAACACACTTGTGGACACTGTTGGATTGTGTGAGGCTCAGTGAATATCACACCGCTATGTCACAGGCTCAGTGTCATAGGTGTGAAAAATGTCACTATAGGACTGGGGAGATGTAGAATTTCTGAACACACTTGTGGACACTGTTGGATTGTGTGAGGCCCAGTGAATATCACACCGCTATGTCACAGTCTCAATGTCGCAGGTGTGAAAAATGTCACTATAGGACAGGGGAGATGCAGAATTTCTGAACACACTTGTGGACACTGTTGGATTGTGTGAGGCCCAGTGAATATCACACCGCTATGTCACAGGCTCAATGTCGCAGGTGTGAAAAATGTCACTATAGGACAGGGGAGATGTAGAATTTCTGAACACACTTGTGGACACTGTTGGATAGTGTGAGGCCCAGTGAATATCACACCGCTATGTCACAGTCTCAATGTCGTAGGTGTGAAAAATGTCACTATAGGACAGGGGAGATGTAGAATTTCTTAACACACTTGTGGACACTGTTGGATTGTGTGAGGCCCAGTGAATACCACACCGCTATGTCACAGTCTCAATGTCGCAGTTGTGAAAAATGTCACTATAGGAAAGGGGAGATGAAGAATTTCTGAACATACTTTTGGACACTGTTGGATTGTGTGAGGCCCAGTGAATATCACACCGCTATGTTACAGGCTCAATGTTGTAGGTGTGAAAAATGTCACTATAGTACAGGGGAGATGTAGAATTTATGAAAACACTTGTAGTCACTGTTGGATTGTGTGAGGCCCAGTGAGTATCACACCGCGATGTCACAGTCTCAATGTCGCAGGTGTGAAAAATGTCACTATAGGAGAGGGGAGATGTAGAATTTCTGAACACACTTGTGGACACTGTTGGATTGTGTTAGGCCCAGTGAATTTCACACCGCTATGTCACAGGCTCTATGTCGTAGGTGTGAAAAATGTCACTATAGGACAGGGGAGATGTAGAATTTCTGAACACACTTGTGGACACTGTTGGATTGTGTGAGGCCCAGTGAATATCACACCACTATGTCACAGGCTCAATGTCGTAGGTGTGAAAATTGTCACTATAGGACAGGGGAGATGTAGAATTTCTTAACACACTTGAGGACACTATTGGATTGTGTGAGGCCCAGTGAATATCACACCGCTGTGTCACAGGCTCAATGTTGTAGGTGTGAAAAATGTCACTATAGGACAGGGGATATGTAGAATTTCTGAACACACTTGTGGACACTGTTGGATTGTGTGAGGCCCAGTGAATATCACACCGCTATGTCACAGGCTCAATGTCGTAGGTGTGAAAAATGTCACTATAGGACAGGGGAGATGTAGAATTTCTCAACACACTTGTGGACACTGTTGGATTGAGTGAGGGCCAGTGAATATCACACCGCTATGTCACAGGCTCAATGTCGTAGGTGTGAAAAATGTCACTATAGGACAGGGGAGATGTAGAATTTCTGAACACACTTGTGGACACTGTTGGATTGTGTGAGGCCCAGTAAATATCACACCGCTATGTCACAGGTGTGAAAAATGTCACTATAGGACAGGGGAGATGTAGAATTTCTGAACACACTTGTGGACACTGTTGGATTGTGTGAGGCCCAGTGAATATCACACCGCTATGTCACATGCTCAATGTTGTAGGTGTGAAAAAAGTCACTATAGGACAGGGGATATGTAGAATTTCTGAACACACTTGTGGACACTGTTGGATTGTGGAAGGCCCAGTGAATATCACACCGCTATGTCACAGTCTCAATGTCTCAGGTGTGAAAAATGTCACTATAGGACAGGGGAGATGAAGAATTTCTGAACACACTTGTGGATACTGTTGGATTGAGTGAGGCCCATTGAATATCACACCTCTATGTCACAGTCTCAATGTCGCAGGTGTGAAATATCTCACTATAGGACAGGGGAGATGTAGAATTTCTGAATACACTTGTGGAAACTGTTGGATTGTGTGAGGCCCAGTGAATATCACACCGCTATGTCACAGGCTCAATGTCGCAGGTGTGAATAATGTCACTATAGGACAGGGGAGATGTAGAATTTCTGAACACACTTGTGGACACTGTTGGATTGTGTGAGGCCCAGTGAATATCACACCGCTATGTCACATGCTCAATGTCGTAGGTGTGAAAAATGTCACTATAGGACAGGGGAGATGTAGAATTTCTGAACACACTTGTGGACACTGTTGGATTGTGTGAGGCCCAGTGAATATCACACCGCTATGTCACAGTCTCAATGTCTCAGGTGTGAAAAATGTCACTATAGGACAGGGGAGATGAAGAATTTCTGAACACACTTGTGGATACTGTTGGATTGTGTGAGACCCAGTGAATATCACACCGCTATGTCACAGGCTCAGTGTCGTAGGTGTGAAAAATGTCACTATAGGACAGGGTAGATGTAGAACTTCTGAACACACTTGTGGACACTGTTGGATTGTGTGAGGCTCAGTGAATATCACACCGCTATGTCACAGACTCAGTGTCATAGGTGTGAAAAATGTCACTATAGGACTGGGGAGATGTAGAATTTCTGAACACACTTGTGGACACTGTTGGATTGTGTGAGGCCCAGTGAATATCACACCGCTATGTCACAGTCTCAATGTCGCAGGTGTGAAAAATGTCACTATAGGACAGGGGAGATGCAGAATTTCTGAACACACTTGTGGACACTGTTGGATTGTGTGAGGCCCAGTGAATATCACACCGCTATGTCACAGGCTCAATGTCGCAGGTGTGAAAAATGTCACTATAGGACAGGGGAGATGTAGAATTTCTGAACACACTTGTGGACACTGTTGGATAGTGTGAGGCCCAGTGAATATCACACCGCTATGTCACAGTCTCAATGTCGTAGGTGTGAAAAATGTCACTATAGGACAGGGGAGATGTAGAATTTCTTAACACACTTGTGGACACTGTTGGATTGTGTGAGGCCCAGTGAATACCACACCGCTATGTCACAGTCTCAATGTCGCAGTTGTGAAAAATGTCACTATAGGAAAGGGGAGATGAAGAATTTCTGAACATACTTGTGGACACTGTTGGATTGTGTGAGGCCCAGTGAATATCACACCGCTATGTTACAGGCTCAATGTTGTAGGTGTGAAAAATGTCACTATAGTACAGGGGAGATGTAGAATTTATGAAAACACTTGTAGTCACTGTTGCATTGTGTGAGGCCCAGTGAGTATCACACCGCGATGTCACAGTCTCAATGTCGCAGGTGTGAAAAATGTCACTATAGGAGAGGGGAGATGTACAATTTCTGAACACACTTGTGGACACTGTTGGATTGTGTTAGGCCCAGTGAATTTCACAAAGCTATGTCACAGGCTCTATGTCGTAGGTGTGAAAAATGTCACTATAGGACAGGGGAGATGTAGAATTTCTGAACACACTTGTGGACACTGTTGGATTGTGTGAGGCCCAGTGAATATCACACCACTATGTCACAGTCTCAATGTAGCAGGTGTGAAAAATGTCACTATAGGACAGGGGAGATGTAGAATTTCTGAACACAATTGTGGACACTGTTGGATTGTGTGAGGCCCAGTGAATATCACACCGCTATGTCACAGGCTCAATGTCGTAGGTGTGAAAATTGTCACTATAGGACAGGGGAGATGTAGAATTTCTTAACACACTTGAGGACACTATTGGATTGTGTGAGGCCCAGTGAATATCACACCGCTGTGTCACAGGCTCAATGTTGTAGGTGTGAAAAATGTCACTATAGGACAGGGGATATGTAGAATTTCTGAACACACTTGTGGACACTGTTGGATTGTGTGAGGCCCAGTGAATATCACACCGCTATGTCAGAGGCTCAATATCGTAGGTTTGAAAAATGTCACTATAGGACAGGGGAGATGTAGAATTTCTGAACACACTTGTGGACTCTGTTGGATTGTGTGAGGCCCAGTGAATATCACACCGCTATGTCACAGGCTCAATGTCGTAGGTGTGAAAAATGTCACTATAGGACAGGGGAGATGTAGAATTTCTCAACACACTTGTGGACACTGTTGGATTGAGTGAGGGCCAGTGAATATCACACCGCTATGTCACAGGCTCAATGTCGTAGGTGTGAAAAATGTCACTATAGGACAGGGGAGATGTAGAATTTCTGAACACACTTGTGGACACTGTTGGATTGTGTGAGGCCCAGTAAATATCACACCGCTATGTCACAGGTGTGAAAAATGTCACTATAGGACAGGGGAGATGTAGAATTTCTGAACACACTTGTGGACACTGTTGGATTGTGTGAGGCCCAGTGAATATCACACCGCTATGTCACAGTCTCAATGTCAGAGGTGTGAAAAATCTCACTATAGGACAGGGGAGATGTAGAATTTCTGAATACACTTGGGGACACTGTTGGATTGTGTGAGGCCCTGTGAATATCACACCGCTATGTCACAGTCTCAATGTCGCAGGTGTGAAAAATGTCACTATAAGGCAGGGGAGATGTAGAATTTCTGAACACACTTGTGGACACTGTTGGATTGTGTGAGGCCCAGTGAATATCACACCGCGATGTCACATGCTCAATGTCGTAGGTGTGAAAAATGTCACTATAGGACAGGGGAGATGTAGAATTTCTGAACACACTTGTGGACACTGTTGGATTGTGTAAGGCCCAGTGAATATCACACAGCTATGTCACAGTCTCAATGTCTCAGGTGTGAAAAATGTCACTATAGGACAGGGGAGATGAAGAATTTCTGAACACACTTGTGGATACTGTTGGATTGTGTGAGGCCCAGTGAATATCACACCGCTATGTCACAGTCTCAATGTCGCAGGTGTGAAAAATCTCACTATAGGACAGGGGAGATGTAGAATTTCTGAATACACTTGTGGACACTGTTGGATTGTGTGAGGCTCAGTGAATATCACACCACTATGTCACAGTCTCAATGTCGCAGGTGTGAAAAATGTCACTATAGGACAGGGGAGATGTGGAATTTCTGAACACACTTGTGGACACTGTTGGATTGTGTGAGGCCCAGTGAATATCACAACGCAATGTCACAGGTGTGAAAAATGTCACTGTAGGACAAGGAAGATGTAGAATTTCTGAACACACTTGTGGACACTGTTGGATTGTGTGAGGCCCAGTGAATATCACACCGCTATGTCACAGGCTGAATGTCGCAGGTGTGAAAAATGTCACTATAGGACAGGGGAGATGAAGAATTCCTGAACACACTTGTGGACACTTTTGGATTGTGTGAGGCAGAGTGAATATCAAACCGCTATGTGACAGTCTCAATGAAGCAGGTGTGGAAAATTTCACTATAGGACAGGGGAGATGTAGAATTTCTGAACACACTTGTGGACACTGTTGGATTGTGTGAGGCCCAGTGAATATCACACCACTATGTCACAGTCTCAATGTAGCAGGTGTGAAAAATGTCACTATAGGACAGGGGAGATGTAGAATTTCTGAACACAATTGTGGACACTGTTGGATTGTGTGAGGCCCAGTGAATATCACACCGCTATGTCACAGGCTCAATGTCGTAGGTGTGAAAATTGTCACTATAGGACAGGGGAGATGTAGAATTTCTTAACACACTTGAGGACACTATTGGATTGTGTGAGGCCCAGTGAATATCACACCGCTGTGTCACAGGCTCAATGTTGTAGGTGTGAAAAATGTCACTATAGGACAGGGGATATGTAGAATTTCTGAACACACTTGTGGACACTGTTGGATTGTGTGAGGCCCAGTGAATATCACACCGCTATGTCAGAGGCTCAATATCGTAGGTTTGAAAAATGTCACTATAGGACAGGGGAGATGTAGAATTTCTGAACACACTTGTGGACTCTGTTGGATTGTGTGAGGCCCAGTGAATATCACACCGCTATGTCACAGGCTCAATGTCGTAGGTGTGAAAAATGTCACTATAGGACAGGGGAGATGTAGAATTTCTCAACACACTTGTGGACACTGTTGGATTGAGTGAGGGCCAGTGAATATCACACCGCTATGTCACAGGCTCAATGTCGTAGGTGTGAAAAATGTCACTATAGGACAGGGGAGATGTAGAATTTCTGAACACACTTGTGGACACTGTTGGATTGTGTGAGGCCCAGTAAATATCACACCGCTATGTCACAGGTGTGAAAAATGTCACTATAGGACAGGGGAGATGTAGAATTTCTGAACACACTTGTGGACACTGTTGGATTGTGTGAGGCCCAGTGAATATCACACCGCTATGTCACAGTCTCAATGTCAGAGGTGTGAAAAATCTCACTATAGGACAGGGGAGATGTAGAATTTCTGAATACACTTGGGGACACTGTTGGATTGTGTGAGGCCCTGTGAATATCACACCGCTATGTCACAGTCTCAATGTCGCAGGTGTGAAAAATGTCACTATAAGGCAGGGGAGATGTAGAATTTCTGAACACACTTGTGGACACTGTTGGATTGTGTGAGGCCCAGTGAATATCACACCGCGATGTCACATGCTCAATGTCGTAGGTGTGAAAAATGTCACTATAGGACAGGGGAGATGTAGAATTTCTGAACACACTTGTGGACACTGTTGGATTGTGTAAGGCCCAGTGAATATCACACAGCTATGTCACAGTCTCAATGTCTCAGGTGTGAAAAATGTCACTATAGGACAGGGGAGATGAAGAATTTCTGAACACACTTGTGGATACTGTTGGATTGTGTGAGGCCCAGTGAATATCACACCGCTATGTCACAGTCTCAATGTCGCAGGTGTGAAAAATCTCACTATAGGACAGGGGAGATGTAGAATTTCTGAATACACTTGTGGACACTGTTGGATTGTGTGAGGCTCAGTGAATATCACACCACTATGTCACAGTCTCAATGTCGCAGGTGTGAAAAATGTCACTATAGGACAGGGGAGATGTGGAATTTCTGAACACACTTGTGGACACTGTTGGATTGTGTGAGGCCCAGTGAATATCACAACGCAATGTCACAGGTGTGAAAAATGTCACTGTAGGACAAGGAAGATGTAGAATTTCTGAACACACTTGTGGACACTGTTGGATTGTGTGAGGCCCAGTGAATATCACACCGCTATGTCACAGGCTGAATGTCGCAGGTGTGAAAAATGTCACTATAGGACAGGGGAGATGAAGAATTCCTGAACACACTTGTGGACACTTTTGGATTGTGTGAGGCAGAGTGAATATCAAACCGCTATGTGACAGTCTCAATGAAGCAGGTGTGGAAAATTTCACTATAGGACAGGGGAGATGTAGAATTTCTGAACACACTTGTGGACACTGTTGGATTGTGTGAGGTCCAGTGAATATCACACCGCTATGTCACAGGCTCAATGTCGTAGGTGTGAAAAATGTCACTATAGGACAGGGGAGATGTAGAATTTCTGAACACACTTGTGGACACTGTTGGATTGTGTGAGGCCCAGTGAATATCACACCGCTATGTCACAGTCTCTATGATGCAGGTGTGAAAAATGTCACTATAGGACAGGGGAGATGTAGAATTCCTGAACACACTTGTGGACACTGTTGGATTGTGTGAGGCCCAGTGAATATCACACCGCTATGTCACAGTCTGAATGTCGTAGGTGTGAAAAATGTCACTATAGGACGGGGAGATGTAGAATTTCAGAACACACTTGTGGACACTGTTGGATTGTGTGAGGCCCAGTGAATATCACACCGCTATGTCACAGTCTCAATGTCGTAGGTGTGAAAAATGTCACTATTGGACAGGGGAGATGTAGAATTTCTGAACACACTTGAGGACACTGTCGGATTGTGTGAGGCTCAGTGAATATCACACCGCTATGTCACAGTCTCAATGTAGCAGGTGTGAAAAATGTCACTATAGGACAGAGGAGATGTAGAATTTCTGAACACAATTGTGGACACTGTTGGATTGTGTGAGGCCCAGTGAATACCACACCGCTATGTCACAGGCTCAATGTCGTAGGTGTGAAAAATGTCACTATAGGACAGGGGAGATGTAGAATTTCTCAACACACTTGTGGACACTGTTGGATTGTGTGAGGGCCAGTGAATATCACACCGCTATGTCACAGGCTCAATGTCGTAGGTGTGAAAAATGTCATTATAGGACAGGGGAGATGTAGAATTTCTGAACACACTTGTGGACACTGTTGGATTGTGTGAGGCCCAGTAAATATCACACCGCTATGTCACAGGTGTGAAAAATGTCACTATAGGACAGGGGAGATGTAGAATTTCTGAACACACTTGTGGACACTGTTGGATTGTGTGAGGCCCAGTGAATATCACACCGCTATATCACAGGCTCAATGTCGTAGGTGTGAAAAATGTCACTATAGGACAGGGGAGATGTAGAATTTCTGAATACACTTGTGGACACTGTTGGATTATGTAAGTCCCAGTGAATATCACTCAGCTATGTCACAGGCTGAATGTCGCAGGTGTGAAAAATGTCACTATAGGACAGGGGAGATGTAGAATTTCTGAACACACTTGTGGACACTGTTGGATTGTGTGAGGCCCAGTGAATATCCCACCGATATGTCACAGGCTCAATGTCGCAGGTGTGGAAAATGTCACTATAGGACAGGGGAGATGCAGAATTTCTGAACACACTTGTGGACACTGTTGGATTCTGTGAGGCCCAGTGAATATCACACCGCTATGTCACAGGCTCAATGTCGTAGGTGTGAAAAATGTCACTATAGGAGAGGGGAGATGTAGAATTTCTGAACACACTTGTGGACACTGTTGGATAGTGTGAGGCCCAGTGAATATCACACCGCTATGTCACAGTCTCAATGTTGCAGGTGTGAAAAATGTCACTATAGGACAGGGGAGATGTAGAATTTCTGAACACACTTGTGGACACTGTTGGATTGTGTGAGGCCCAGTGAATATCACACCGCTATGTCACAGGCTCAATGTCGTAGGTGTGAAAAATGTCACTATAGGACAGGGGAGATGTAGAATTTCTGAACACACTTGTGGACACTGTCGGATTATGTGAGGCCCAGTGAATATCACACCGCTATGTCACAGTATCAATGTAGCAGGTGTGAAAAATGTCACTATAGGACAGAGGAGATGTAGAATTTCTGAACACACTTGTGGACACTGTTGGAATGTGTGAGGCCCAGTGAATATCACACCGCTATGTCACAGGCTCAATGTCGCAGGTGTGAAAAATGTCACTATAGGACAGGGGAGATGTAGAATTTCTGAACACACTTGTGGACACTGTTGGATTGTGTGAGGCCCAGTGAATATCACACCGATATGTCACAGGCTCAATGTCGTAGGTGTGAAAAATGTCACTATAGGACAGGGGAGATGTAGAATTTCTGAACACACTTGTGGACACTGTCGGATTGTGTGAGGCCCAGTGAATATCACACCGCTATGTCACAGTCTCAATGTAGCAGGTGTGAAAAATGTCACTATAGGACAGAGGAGATGTAGAATTTCTGAACACACTTGTGGACATTGTTGGAATGTGTGAGGCCCAGTGAATATCACACCGCTATGTCACAGGCTCAATGTTGCAGGTGTGAAAAATGTCACTATAGGACAGGGGAGATGTAGAATTCCTGAACACACTTGTGGACACTGTTGGATTGTGTGAGGCCCAGTGAATATCACACCGCTATGTCACAGGTGTGAAAAATGTCACTATAGGACAGGGGAGATGTAGAATTTCTGAACACACTTGTGGACACTGTTGGATTGTGTGAAGCCCAGTGAATATCACACCGCTATGTCACAGGCTGAATGTCGCAGGTGTGAAAAATGTCACTATAGGACAGGGGAGATGTAGAATTCCTGAACACACTTGTGGACACTGTTGGATTGTGTGAGGCCCAGTGAATATCACACTGCTATGTCACAGTCTCAATGACACAGGTGTGAAAAATGTCACTATAGGACAGGGGAGATGCAGAATTTTTGAACACACTTTTAGACACTGTTGGATTGTGTGAGGCCCAGTGAATATCACACCGCTATGTCACAGTCTCAATGTCGCAGGTGTGAAAAATGTCACTATAGGACAGGGGAGATGTAGAATTTCTGAACACACTTGTGGACACTGTTGGATTGTGTGAGGCCCAGTGAATATCACACCGCTATGTCACAGTCTCAATGTCGCAGGTGTGAAAAATCTCACTATAGGACAGGGGAGATGTAGAATTTCTGAATACACTTGTGGACACTGTTGGATTGTGTGAGGCTCAGTGAATATCACACCACTATGTCACAGTCTCAATGTCGCAGGTGTGAAAAATGTCACTATAGGACAGGGGAGATGTGGAATTTCTGAACACACTTGTGGACACTGTTGGATTGTGTGAGGCCCAGTGAATATCACAACGCAATGTCACAGGTGTGAAAAATGTCACTGTAGGACAAGGAAGATGTAGAATTTCTGAACACACTTGTGGACACTGTTGGATTGTGTGAGGCCCAGTGAATATCACACCGCTATGTCACAGGCTGAATGTCGCAGGTGTGAAAAATGTCACTATAGGACAGGGGAGATGAAGAATTCCTGAACACACTTGTGGACACTTTTGGATTGTGTGAGGCAGAGTGAATATCAAACCGCTATGTGACAGTCTCAATGAAGCAGGTGTGGAAAATTTCACTATAGGAAAGGGGAAATGTAGAATTTCTGAACACACTTGTGGACACTGTTGGATTGTGTGAGGTCCAGTGAATATCACACCGCTATGTCACAGGCTCAATGTCGTAGGTGTGAAAAATGTCACTATAGGACAGGGGAGATGTAGAATTTCTGAACACACTTGTGGACACTGTTGGATTGTGTGAGGCCCAGTGAATATCACACCGCTATGTCACAGTCTCTATGACGCAGGTGTGAAAAATGTCACTATAGGACAGGGGAGATGTAGAATTCCTGAACACACTTGTGGACACTGTTGGATTGTGTGAGGCCCAGTGAATATCACACCGCTATGTCACAGTCTGAATGTCGTAGGTGTGAAAAATGTCACTATAGGACGGGGAGATGTAGAATTTCAGAACACACTTGTGGACACTGTTGGATTGTGTGAGGCCCAGTGAATATCACACCGCTATGTCACAGTCTCAATGTCGTAGGTGTGAAAAATGTCACTATTGGACAGGGGAGATGTAGAATTTCTGAACACACTTGAGGACACTGTCGGATTGTGTGAGGCTCAGTGAATATCACACCGCTATGTCACAGTCTCAATGTAGCAGGTGTGAAAAATGTCACTATAGGACAGAGGAGATGTAGAATTTCTGAACACAATTGTGGACACTGTTGGATTGTGTGAGGCCCAGTGAATACCACACCGCTATGTCACAGGCTCAATGTCGTAGGTGTGAAAAATGTCACTATAGGACAGGGGAGATGTAGAATTTCTCAACACACTTGTGGACACTGTTGGATTGTGTGAGGGCCAGTGAATATCACACCGCTATGTCACAGGCTCAATGTCGTAGGTGTGAAAAATGTCATTATAGGACAGGGGAGATGTAGAATTTCTGAACACACTTGTGGACACTGTTGGATTGTGTGAGGCCCAGTAAATATCACACCGCTATGTCACAGGTGTGAAAAATGTCACTATAGGACAGGGGAGATGTAGAATTTCTGAACACACTTGTGGACACTGTTGGATTGTGTGAGGCCCAGTGAATATCACACCGCTATATCACAGGCTCAATGTCGTAGGTGTGAAAAATGTCACTATAGGACAGGGGAGATGTAGAATTTCTGAATACACTTGTGGACACTGTTGGATTATGTAAGTCCCAGTGAATATCACTCAGCTATGTCACAGGCTGAATGTCGCAGGTGTGAAAAATGTCACTATAGGACAGGGGAGATGTAGAATTTCTGAACACACTTGTGGACACTGTTGGATTGTGTGAGGCCCAGTGAATATCCCACCGATATGTCACAGGCTCAATGTCGCAGGTGTGGAAAATGTCACTATAGGACAGGGGAGATGCAGAATTTCTGAACACACTTGTGGACACTGTTGGATTCTGTGAGGCCCAGTGAATATCACACCGCTATGTCACAGGCTCAATGTCGTAGGTGTGAAAAATGTCACTATAGGAGAGGGGAGATGTAGAATTTCTGAACACACTTGTGGACACTGTTGGATAGTGTGAGGCCCAGTGAATATCACACCGCTATGTCACAGTCTCAATGTTGCAGGTGTGAAAAATGTCACTATAGGACAGGGGAGATGTAGAATTTCTGAACACACTTGTGGACACTGTTGGATTGTGTGAGGCCCAGTGAATATCACACCGCTATGTCACAGGCTCAATGTCGTAGGTGTGAAAAATGTCACTATAGGACAGGGGAGATGTAGAATTTCTGAACACACTTGTGGACACTGTCGGATTATGTGAGGCCCAGTGAATATCACACCGCTATGTCACAGTATCAATGTAGCAGGTGTGAAAAATGTCACTATAGGACAGAGGAGATGTAGAATTTCTGAACACACTTGTGGACACTGTTGGAATGTGTGAGGCCCAGTGAATATCACACCGCTATGTCACAGGCTCAATGTCGCAGGTGTGAAAAATGTCACTATAGGACAGGGGAGATGTAGAATTTCTGAACACACTTGTGGACACTGTTGGATTGTGTGAGGCCCAGTGAATATCACACCGATATGTCACAGGCTCAATGTCGTAGGTGTGAAAAATGTCACTATAGGACAGGGGAGATGTAGAATTTCTGAACACACTTGTGGACACTGTCGGATTGTGTGAGGCCCAGTGAATATCACACCGCTATGTCACAGTCTCAATGTAGCAGGTGTGAAAAATGTCACTATAGGACAGAGGAGATGTAGAATTTCTGAACACACTTGTGGACATTGTTGGAATGTGTGAGGCCCAGTGAATATCACACCGCTATGTCACAGGCTCAATGTTGCAGGTGTGAAAAATGTCACTATAGGACAGGGGAGATGTAGAATTCCTGAACACACTTGTGGACACTGTTGGATTGTGTGAGGCCCAGTGAATATCACACCGCTATGTCACAGGTGTGAAAAATGTCACTATAGGACAGGGGAGATGTAGAATTTCTGAACACACTTGTGGACACTGTTGGATTGTGTGAAGCCCAGTGAATATCACACCGCTATGTCACAGGCTGAATGTCGCAGGTGTGAAAAATGTCACTATAGGACAGGGGAGATGTAGAATTCCTGAACACACTTGTGGACACTGTTGGATTGTGTGAGGCCCAGTGAATATCACACTGCTATGTCACAGTCTCAATGACACAGGTGTGAAAAATGTCACTATAGGACAGGGGAGATGCAGAATTTTTGAACACACTTTTAGACACTGTTGGATTGTGTGAGGCCCAGTGAATATCACACCGCTATGTCACAGTCTCAATGTCGCAGGTGTGAAAAATGTCACTATAGGACAGGGGAGATGTAGAATTTCTGAACACACTTGTGGACACTGTTGGATTGTGTGAGGCCCAGTGAATATCACACCGCTATGTCACAGGCTCAATGTCGCAGGTGTGAAAAATGTCACTATAGGACAGGGGAGATGTAGAATTTCTGAACACACTTGTGGACACTGTTGGATTGTGTGAGACCCAGTGAATATCACACCGCTATGTCACAGGCTCAGTGTCGTAGGTGTGAAAAATGTCACTATAGGACAGGGTAGATGTAGAACTTCTGAACACACTTGTGGACACTGTTGGATTGTGTGAGGCTCAGTGAATATCACACCGCTATGTCACAGGCTCAGTGTCATAGGTGTGAAAAATGTCACTATAGGACTGGGGAGATGTAGAATTTCTGAACACACTTGTGGACACTGTTGGATTGTGTGAGGCCCAGTGAATATCACACCGCTATGTCACAGTCTCAATGTCGCAGGTGTGAAAAATGTCACTATAGGACAGGGGAGATGCAGAATTTCTGAACACACTTGTGGACACTGTTGGATTGTGTGAGGCCCAGTGAATATCACACCGCTATGTCACAGGCTCAATGTCGCAGGTGTGAAAAATGTCACTATAGGACAGGGGAGATGTAGAATTTCTGAACACACTTGTGGACACTGTTGGATAGTGTGAGGCCCAGTGAATATCACACCGCTATGTCACAGTCTCAATGTCGTAGGTGTGAAAAATGTCACTATAGGACAGGGGAGATGTAGAATTTCTTAACACACTTGTGGACACTGTTGGATTGTGTGAGGCCCAGTGAATACCACACCGCTATGTCACAGTCTCAATGTCGCAGTTGTGAAAAATGTCACTATAGGAAAGGGGAGATGAAGAATTTCTGAACATACTTTTGGACACTGTTGGATTGTGTGAGGCCCAGTGAATATCACACCGCTATGTTACAGGCTCAATGTTGTAGGTGTGAAAAATGTCACTATAGTACAGGGGAGATGTAGAATTTATGAAAACACTTGTAGTCACTGTTGCATTGTGTGAGGCCCAGTGAGTATCACACCGCGATGTCACAGTCTCAATGTCGCAGGTGTGAAAAATGTCACTATAGGAGAGGGGAGATGTACAATTTCTGAACACACTTGTGGACACTCTTGGATTGTGTTAGGCCCAGTGAATTTCACACCGCTATGTCACAGGCTCTATGTCGTAGGTGTGAAAAATGTCACTATAGGACAGGGGAGATGTAGAATTTCTGAACACACTTGTGGACACTGTTGGATTGTGTGAGGCCCAGTGAATATCACACCACTATGTCACAGGCTCAACGTCGTAGGTGTGAAAATTGTCACTATAGGACAGGGGAGATGTAGAATTTCTTAACACACTTGAGGACACTATTGGATTGTGTGAGGCCCAGTGAATATCACACCGCTGTGTCACAGGCTCAATGTTGTAGGTGTGAAAAATGTCACTATAGGACAGGGGATATGTAGAATTTCTGAACACACTTGTGGACACTGTTGGATTGTGTGAGGCCCAGTGAATATCACACCGCTATGTCAGAGGCTCAATATCGTAGGTTTGAAAAATGTCACTATAGGACAGGGGAGATGTAGAATTTCTGAACACACTTGTGGACTCTGTTGGATTGTGTGAGGCCCAGTGAATATCACACCGCTATGTCACAGGCTCAATGTCGTAGGTGTGAAAAATGTCACTATAGGACAGGGGAGATGTAGAATTTCTCAACACACTTGTGGACACTGTTGGATTGAGTGAGGGCCAGTGAATATCACACCGCTATGTCACAGGCTCAATGTCGTAGGTGTGAAAAATGTCACTATAGGACAGGGGAGATGTAGAATTTCTGAACACACTTGTGGACACTGTTGGATTGTGTGAGGCCCAGTAAATATCACACCGCTATGTCACAGGTGTGAAAAATGTCACTATAGGACAGGGGAGATGTAGAATTTCTGAACACACTTGTGGACACTGTTGGATTGTGTGAGGCCCAGTGAATATCACACCGCTATGTCACATGCTCAATGTTGTAGGTGTGAAAAAAGTCACTATAGGACAGGGGATATGTAGAATTTCTGAACACACTTGTGGACACTGTTGGATTGTGGAAGGCCCAGTGAATATCACACCGCTATGTCACAGTCTCAATGTCTCAGGTGTGAAAAATGTCACTATAGGACAGGGGAGATGAAGAATTTCTGAACACACTTGCGGATACTGTTGGATTGAGTGAGGCCCATTGAATATCACACCTCTATGTCACAGTCTCAATGTCGCAGGTGTGAAATATCTCACTATAGGACAGGGGAGATGTAGAATTTCTGAATACACTTGTGGAAACTGTTGGATTGTGTGAGGCCCAGTGAATATCACACCGCTATGTCACAGGCTCAATGTCGCAGGTGTGAATAATGTCACTATAGGACAGGGGAGATGTAGAATTTCTGAACACACTTGTGGACACTGTTGGATTGTGTGAGGCCCAGTGAATATCACACCGCTATGTCTCATGCTCAATGTCGTAGGTGTGAAAAATGTCACTATAGGACAGGGGAGATGTAGAATTTCTGAACACACTTGTGGACACTGTTGGATTGTGTGAGGCCCAGTGAATATCACACCGCTATGTCACAGTCTCAATGTCTCAGGTGTGAAAAATGTCACTATAGGACAGGGGAGATGAAGAATTTCTGAACACACTTGTGGATACTGTTGGATTGTGTGAGACCCAGTGAATATCACACCGCTATGTCACAGGCTCAGTGTCGTAGGTGTGAAAAATGTCACTATAGGACAGGGTAGATGTAGAACTTCTGAACACACTTGTGGACACTGTTGGATTGTGTGAGGCTCAGTGAATATCACACCGCTATGTCACAGGCTCAGTGTCATAGGTGTGAAAAATGTCACTATAGGACTGGGGAGATGTAGAATTTCTGAACACACTTGTGGACACTGTTGGATTGTGTGAGGCCCAGTGAATATCACACCGCTATGTCACAGTCTCAATGTCGCAGGTGTGAAAAATGTCACTATAGGACAGGGGAGATGCAGAATTTCTGAACACACTTGTGGACACTGTTGGATTGTGTGAGGCCCAGTGAATATCACACCGCTATGTCACAGGCTCAATGTCGCAGGTGTGAAAAATGTCACTATAGGACAGGGGAGATGTAGAATTTCTGAACACACTTGTGGACACTGTTGGATAGTGTGAGGCCCAGTGAATATCACACCGCTATGTCACAGTCTCAATGTCGTAGGTGTGAAAAATGTCACTATAGGACAGGGGAGATGTAGAATTTCTTAACACACTTGTGGACACTGTTGGATTGTGTGAGGACCAGTGAATACCACACCGCTATGTCACAGTCTCAATGTCGCAGTTGTGAAAAATGTCACTATAGGAAAGGGGAGATGAAGAATTTCTGAACATACTTGTGGACACTGTTGGATTGTGTGAGGCCCAGTGAATATCACACCGCTATGTTACAGGCTCAATGTTGTAGGTGTGAAAAATGTCACTATAGTACAGGGGAGATGTAGAATTTATGAAAACACTTGTAGTCACTGTTGGATTGTGTGAGGCCCAGTGAGTATCACACCGTGATGTCACAGTCTCAATGTCGCAGGTGTGAAAAATGTCACTATAGGAGAGGGGAGATGTACAATTTCTGAACACACTTGTGGACACTGTTGGATTGTGTTAGGCCCAGTGAATTTCACACCGCTATGTCACAGGCTCTATGTCGTAGGTGTGAAAAATGTCACTATAGGACAGGGGAGATGTAGAATTTCTGAACACACTTGTGGACACTGTTGGATTGTGTGAGGCCCAGTGAATATCACACCACTATGTCACAGTCTCAATGTAGCAGGTGTGAAAAATGTCACTATAGGACAGGGGAGATGTAGAATTTCTGAACACAATTGTGGACACTGTTGGATTGTGTGAGGCCCAGTGAATATCACACCGCTATGTCACAGGCTCAATGTCGTAGGTGTGAAAATTGTCACTATAGGACAGGGGAGATGTAGAATTTCTTAACACACTTGAGGACACTATTGGATTGTGTGAGGCCCAGTGAATATCACACCGCTGTGTCACAGGCTCAATGTTGTAGGTGTGAAAAATGTCACTATAGGACAGGGGATATGTAGAATTTCTGAACACACTTGTGGACACTGTTGGATTGTGTGAGGCCCAGTGAATATCACACCGCTATGTCAGAGGCTCAATATCGTAGGTTTGAAAAATGTCACTATAGGACAGGGGAGATGTAGAATTTCTGAACACACTTGTGGACTCTGTTGGATTGTGTGAGGCCCAGTGAATATCACACCGCTATGTCACAGGCTCAATGTCGTAGGTGTGAAAAATGTCACTATAGGACAGGGGAGATGTAGAATTTCTCAACACACTTGTGGACACTGTTGGATTGAGTGAGGGCCAGTGAATATCACACCGCTATGTCACAGGCTCAATGTCGTAGGTGTGAAAAATGTCACTATAGGACAGGGGAGATGTAGAATTTCTGAACACACTTGTGGACACTGTTGGATTGTGTGAGGCCCAGTAAATATCACACCGCTATGTCACAGGTGTGAAAAATGTCACTATAGGACAGGGGAGATGTAGAATTTCTGAACACACTTGTGGACACTGTTGGATTGTGTGAGGCCCAGTGAATATCACACCGCTATGTCACAGTCTCAATGTCAGAGGTGTGAAAAATCTCACTATAGGACAGGGGAGATGTAGAATTTCTGAATACACTTGGGGACACTGTTGGATTGTGTGAGGCCTTGTGAATATCACACCGCTATGTCACAGTCTCAATGTCGCAGGTGTGAAAAATGTCACTATAAGGCAGGGGAGATGTAGAATTTCTGAACACACTTGTGGACACTGTTGGATTGTGTGAGGCCCAGTGAATATCACACCGCGATGTCACATGCTCAATGTCGTAGGTGTGAAAAATGTCACTATAGGACAGGGGAGATGTAGAATTTCTGAACACACTTGTGGACACTGTTGGATTGTGTAAGGCCCAGTGAATATCACACAGCTATGTCACAGTCTCAATGTCTCAGGTGTGAAAAATGTCACTATAGGACAGGGGAGATGAAGAATTTCTGAACACACTTGTGGATACTGTTGGATTGTGTGAGGCCCAGTGAATATCACACCGCTATGTCACAGTCTCAATGTCGCAGGTGTGAAAAATCTCACTATAGGACAGGGGAGATGTAGAATTTCTGAATACACTTGTGGACACTGTTGGATTGTGTGAGGCTCAGTGAATATCACACCACTATGTCACAGTCTCAATGTCGCAGGTGTGAAAAATGTCACTATAGGACAGGGGAGATGTGGAATTTCTGAACACACTTGTGGACACTGTTGGATTGTGTGAGGCCCAGTGAATATCACAACGCAATGTCACAGGTGTGAAAAATGTCACTGTAGGACAAGGAAGATGTAGAATTTCTGAACACACTTGTGGACACTGTTGGATTGTGTGAGGCCCAGTGAATATCACACCGCTATGTCACAGGCTGAATGTCGCAGGTGTGAAAAATGTCACTATAGGACAGGGGAGATGAAGAATTCCTGAACACACTTGTGGACACTTTTGGATTGTGTGAGGCAGAGTGAATATCAAACCGCTATGTGACAGTCTCAATGAAGCAGGTGTGGAAAATTTCACTATAGGACAGGGGAGATGTAGAATTTCTGAACACACTTGTGGACACTGTTGGATTGTGTGAGGTCCAGTGAATATCACACCGCTATGTCACAGGCTCAATGTCGTAGGTGTGAAAAATGTCACTATAGGACAGGGGAGATGTAGAATTTCTGAACACACTTGTGGACACTGTTGGATTGTGTGAGGCCCAGTGAATATCACACCGCTATGTCACAGTCTCTATGACGCAGGTGTGAAAAATGTCACTATAGGACAGGGGAGATGTAGAATTCCTGAACACACTTGTGGACACTGTTGGATTGTGTGAGACCCAGTGAATATCACACCGCTATGTCACAGTCTGAATGTCGTAGGTGTGAAAAATGTCACTATAGGACGGGGAGATGTAGAATTTCAGAACACACTTGTGGACACTGTTGGATTGTGTGAGGCCCAGTGAATATCACACCGCTATGTCACAGTCTCAATGTCGTAGGTGTGAAAAATGTCACTATTGGACAGGGGAGATGTAGAATTTCTGAACACACTTGAGGACACTGTCGGATTGTGTGAGGCTCAGTGAATATCACACCGCTATGTCACAGTCTCAATGTAGCAGGTGTGAAAAATGTCACTATAGGACAGAGGAGATGTAGAATTTCTGAACACAATTGTGGACACTGTTGGATTGTGTGAGGCCCAGTGAATACCACACCGCTATGTCACAGGCTCAATGTCGTAGGTGTGAAAAATGTCACTATAGGACAGGGGAGATGTAGAATTTCTCAACACACTTGTGGACACTGTTGGATTGTGTGAGGGCCAGTGAATATCACACCGCTATGTCACAGGCTCAATGTCGTAGGTGTGAAAAATGTCATTATAGGACAGGGGAGATGTAGAATTTCTGAACACACTTGTGGACACTGTTGGATTGTGTGAGGCCCAGTAAATATCACACCGCTATGTCACAGGTGTGAAAAATGTCACTATAGGACAGGGGAGATGTAGAATTTCTGAACACACTTGTGGACACTGTTGGATTGTGTGAGGCCCAGTGAATATCACACCGCTATATCACAGGCTCAATGTCGTAGGTGTGAAAAATGTCACTATAGGACAGGGGAGATGTAGAATTTCTGAATACACTTGTGGACACTGTTGGATTATGTAAGTCCCAGTGAATATCACTCAGCTATGTCACAGGCTGAATGTCGCAGGTGTGAAAAATGTCACTATAGGACAGGGGAGATGTAGAATTTCTGAACACACTTGTGGACACTGTTGGATTGTGTGAGGCCCAGTGAATATCCCACCGATATGTCACAGGCTCAATGTCGCAGGTGTGGAAAATGTCACTATAGGACAGGGGAGATGCAGAATTTCTGAACACACTTGTGGACACTGTTGGATTGTGTGAGGCCCAGTGAATATCACACCACTATGTCACAGTCTCAATGTAGCAGGTGTGAAAAATGTCACTATAGGACAGGGGAGATGTAGAATTTCTGAACACAATTGTGGACACTGTTGGATTGTGTGAGGCCCAGTGAATATCACACCGCTATGTCACAGGCTCAATGTCGTAGGTGTGAAAATTGTCACTATAGGACAGGGGAGATGTAGAATTTCTTAACACACTTGAGGACACTATTGGATTGTGTGAGGCCCAGTGAATATCACACCGCTGTGTCACAGGCTCAATGTTGTAGGTGTGAAAAATGTCACTATAGGACAGGGGATATGTAGAATTTCTGAACACACTTGTGGACACTGTTGGATTGTGTGAGGCCCAGTGAATATCACACCGCTATGTCAGAGGCTCAATATCGTAGGTTTGAAAAATGTCACTATAGGACAGGGGAGATGTAGAATTTCTGAACACACTTGTGGACTCTGTTGGATTGTGTGAGGCCCAGTGAATATCACACCGCTATGTCACAGGCTCAATGTCGTAGGTGTGAAAAATGTCACTATAGGACAGGGGAGATGTAGAATTTCTCAACACACTTGTGGACACTGTTGGATTGAGTGAGGGCCAGTGAATATCACACCGCTATGTCACAGGCTCAATGTCGTAGGTGTGAAAAATGTCACTATAGGACAGGGGAGATGTAGAATTTCTGAACACACTTGTGGACACTGTTGGATTGTGTGAGGCCCAGTAAATATCACACCGCTATGTCACAGGTGTGAAAAATGTCACTATAGGACAGGGGAGATGTAGAATTTCTGAACACACTTGTGGACACTGTTGGATTGTGTGAGGCCCAGTGAATATCACACCGCTATGTCACAGTCTCAATGTCAGAGGTGTGAAAAATCTCACTATAGGACAGGGGAGATGTAGAATTTCTGAATACACTTGGGGACACTGTTGGATTGTGTGAGGCCTTGTGAATATCACACCGCTATGTCACAGTCTCAATGTCGCAGGTGTGAAAAATGTCACTATAAGGCAGGGGAGATGTAGAATTTCTGAACACACTTGTGGACACTGTTGGATTGTGTGAGGCCCAGTGAATATCACACCGCGATGTCACATGCTCAATGTCGTAGGTGTGAAAAATGTCACTATAGGACAGGGGAGATGTAGAATTTCTGAACACACTTGTGGACACTGTTGGATTGTGTAAGGCCCAGTGAATATCACACAGCTATGTCACAGTCTCAATGTCTCAGGTGTGAAAAATGTCACTATAGGACAGGGGAGATGAAGAATTTCTGAACACACTTGTGGATACTGTTGGATTGTGTGAGGCCCAGTGAATATCACACCGCTATGTCACAGTCTCAATGTCGCAGGTGTGAAAAATCTCACTATAGGACAGGGGAGATGTAGAATTTCTGAATACACTTGTGGACACTGTTGGATTGTGTGAGGCTCAGTGAATATCACACCACTATGTCACAGTCTCAATGTCGCAGGTGTGAAAAATGTCACTATAGGACAGGGGAGATGTGGAATTTCTGAACACACTTGTGGACACTGTTGGATTGTGTGAGGCCCAGTGAATATCACAACGCAATGTCACAGGTGTGAAAAATGTCACTGTAGGACAAGGAAGATGTAGAATTTCTGAACACACTTGTGGACACTGTTGGATTGTGTGAGGCCCAGTGAATATCACACCGCTATGTCACAGGCTGAATGTCGCAGGTGTGAAAAATGTCACTATAGGACAGGGGAGATGAAGAATTCCTGAACACACTTGTGGACACTTTTGGATTGTGTGAGGCAGAGTGAATATCAAACCGCTATGTGACAGTCTCAATGAAGCAGGTGTGGAAAATTTCACTATAGGACAGGGGAGATGTAGAATTTCTGAACACACTTGTGGACACTGTTGGATTGTGTGAGGTCCAGTGAATATCACACCGCTATGTCACAGGCTCAATGTCGTAGGTGTGAAAAATGTCACTATAGGACAGGGGAGATGTAGAATTTCTGAACACACTTGTGGACACTGTTGGATTGTGTGAGGCCCAGTGAATATCACACCGCTATGTCACAGTCTCTATGACGCAGGTGTGAAAAATGTCACTATAGGACAGGGGAGATGTAGAATTCCTGAACACACTTGTGGACACTGTTGGATTGTGTGAGACCCAGTGAATATCACACCGCTATGTCACAGTCTGAATGTCGTAGGTGTGAAAAATGTCACTATAGGACGGGGAGATGTAGAATTTCAGAACACACTTGTGGACACTGTTGGATTGTGTGAGGCCCAGTGAATATCACACCGCTATGTCACAGTCTCAATGTCGTAGGTGTGAAAAATGTCACTATTGGACAGGGGAGATGTAGAATTTCTGAACACACTTGAGGACACTGTCGGATTGTGTGAGGCTCAGTGAATATCACACCGCTATGTCACAGTCTCAATGTAGCAGGTGTGAAAAATGTCACTATAGGACAGAGGAGATGTAGAATTTCTGAACACAATTGTGGACACTGTTGGATTGTGTGAGGCCCAGTGAATACCACACCGCTATGTCACAGGCTCAATGTCGTAGGTGTGAAAAATGTCACTATAGGACAGGGGAGATGTAGAATTTCTCAACACACTTGTGGACACTGTTGGATTGTGTGAGGGCCAGTGAATATCACACCGCTATGTCACAGGCTCAATGTCGTAGGTGTGAAAAATGTCATTATAGGACAGGGGAGATGTAGAATTTCTGAACACACTTGTGGACACTGTTGGATTGTGTGAGGCCCAGTAAATATCACACCGCTATGTCACAGGTGTGAAAAATGTCACTATAGGACAGGGGAGATGTAGAATTTCTGAACACACTTGTGGACACTGTTGGATTGTGTGAGGCCCAGTGAATATCACACCGCTATATCACAGGCTCAATGTCGTAGGTGTGAAAAATGTCACTATAGGACAGGGGAGATGTAGAATTTCTGAATACACTTGTGGACACTGTTGGATTATGTAAGTCCCAGTGAATATCACTCAGCTATGTCACAGGCTGAATGTCGCAGGTGTGAAAAATGTCACTATAGGACAGGGGAGATGTAGAATTTCTGAACACACTTGTGGACACTGTTGGATTGTGTGAGGCCCAGTGAATATCCCACCGATATGTCACAGGCTCAATGTCGCAGGTGTGGAAAATGTCACTATAGGACAGGGGAGATGCAGAATTTCTGAACACACTTGTGGACACTGTTGGATTCTGTGAGGCCCAGTGAATATCACACCGCTATGTCACAGGCTCAATGTCGTAGGTGTGAAAAATGTCACTATAGGAGAGGGGAGATGTAGAATTTCTGAACACACTTGTGGACACTGTTGGATAGTGTGAGGCCCAGTGAATATCACACCGCTATGTCACAGTCTCAATGTTGCAGGTGTGAAAAATGTCACTACAGGACAGGGGAGATGTAGAATTTCTGAACACACTTGTGGACACTGTTGGATTGTGTGAGGCCCAGTGAATATCACACCGCTATGTCACAGGCTCAATGTCGTAGGTGTGAAAAATGTCACTATAGGACAGGGGAGATGTAGAATTTCTGAACACACTTGTGGACACTGTCGGATTATGTGAGGCCCAGTGAATATCACACCGCTATGTCACAGTATCAATGTAGCAGGTGTGAAAAATGTCACTATAGGACAGAGGAGATGTAGAATTTCTGAACACACTTGTGGACACTGTTGGAATGTGTGAGGCCCAGTGAATATCACACCGCTATGTCACAGGCTCAATGTCGCAGGTGTGAAAAATGTCACTATAGGACAGGGGAGATGTAGAATTTCTGAACACACTTGTGGACACTGTTGGATTGTGTGAGGCCCAGTGAATATCACACCGATATGTCACAGGCTCAATGTCGTAGGTGTGAAAAATGTCACTATAGGACAGGGGAGATGTAGAATTTCTGAACACACTTGTGGACAATGTCGGATTGTGTGAGGCCCAGTGAATATCACACCGCTATGTCACAGTCTCAATGTAGCAGGTGTGAAAAATGTCACTATAGGACAGAGGAGATGTAGAATTTCTGAACACACTTGTGGACATTGTTGGAATGTGTGAGGCCCAGTGAATATCACACCGCTATGTCACAGGCTCAATGTTGCAGGTGTGAAAAATGTCACTATAGGACAGGGGAGATGTAGAATTCCTGAACACACTTGTGGACACTGTTGGATTGTGTGAGGCCCAGTGAATATCACACCGCTATGTCACAGGTGTGAAAAATGTCACTATAGGACAGGGGAGATGTAGAATTTCTGAACACACTTGTGGACACTGTTGGATTGTGTGAAGCCCAGTGAATATCACACCGCTATGTCACAGGCTGAATGTCGCAGGTGTGAAAAATGTCACTATAGGACAGGGGAGATGTAGAATTCCTGAACACACTTGTGGACACTGTTGGATTGTGTGAGGCCCAGTGAATATCACACTGCTATGTCACAGTCTCAATGACACAGGTGTGAAAAATGTCACTATAGGACAGGGGAGATGCAGAATTTTTGAACACACTTTTAGACACTGTTGGATTGTGTGAGGCCCAGTGAATATCACACCGCTATGTCACAGTCTCAATGTCGCAGGTGTGAAAAATGTCACTATAGGACAGGGGAGATGTAGAATTTCTGAACACACTTGTGGACACTGTTGGATTGTGTGAGGCCCAGTGAATATCACACCGCTATGTCACAGGCTCAATGTCGCAGGTGTGAAAAATGTCACTATAGGACAGGGGAGATGTAGAATTTCTGAACACACTTGTGGACACTGTTGGATTGTGTGAGACCCAGTGAATATCACACCGCTATGTCACAGGCTCAGTGTCGTAGGTGTGAAAAATGTCACTATAGGACAGGGTAGATGTAGAACTTCTGAACACACTTGTGGACACTGTTGGATTGTGTGAGGCTCAGTGAATATCACACCGCTATGTCACAGGCTCAGTGTCATAGGTGTGAAAAATGTGACTATAGGACTGGGGAGATGTAGAATTTCTGAACACACTTGTGGACACTGTTGGATTGTGTGAGGCCCAGTGAATATCACACCGCTATGTCACAGTCTCAATGTCGCAGGTGTGAAAAATGTCACTATAGGACAGGGGAGATGCAGAATTTCTGAACACACTTGTGGACACTGTTGGATTGTGTGAGGCCCAGTGAATATCACACCGCTATGTCACAGGCTCAATGTCGCAGGTGTGAAAAATGTCACTATAGGACAGGGGAGATGTAGAATTTCTGAACACACTTGTGGACACTGTTGGATAGTGTGAGGCCCAGTGAATATCACACCGCTATGTCACAGTCTCAATGTCGTAGGTGTGAAAAATGTCACTATAGGACAGGGGAGATGTAGAATTTCTTAACACACTTGTGGACACTGTTGGATTGTGTGAGGCCCAGTGAATACCACACCGCTATGTCACAGTCTCAATGTCGCAGTTGTGAAAAATGTCACTATAGGAAAGGGGAGATGAAGAATTTCTGAACATACTTTTGGACACTGTTGGATTGTGTGAGGCCCAGTGAATATCACACCGCTATGTTACAGGCTCAATGTTGTAGGTGTGAAAAATGTCACTATAGTACAGGGGAGATGTAGAATTTATGAAAACACTTGTAGTCACTGTTGGATTGTGTGAGGCCCAGTGAGTATCACACCGCGATGTCACAGTCTCAATGTCGCAGGTGTGAAAAATGTCACTATAGGAGAGGGGAGATGTAGAATTTCTGAACACACTTGTGGACACTCTTGGATTGTGTTAGGCCCAGTGAATTTCACACCGCTATGTCACAGGCTCTATGTCGTAGGTGTGAAAAATGTCACTATAGGACAGGGGAGATGTAGAATTTCTGAACACACTTGTGGACACTGTTGGATTGTGTGAGGCCCAGTGAATATCACACCACTATGTCACAGGCTCAATGTCGTAGGTGTGAAAATTGTCACTATAGGACAGGGGAGATGTAGAATTTCTTAACACACTTGAGGACACTATTGGATTGTGTGAGGCCCAGTGAATATCACACCGCTGTGTCACAGGCTCAATGTTGTAGGTGTGAAAAATGTCACTATAGGACAGGGGATATGTAGAATTTCTGAACACACTTGTGGACACTGTTGGATTGTGTGAGGCCCAGTGAATATCACACCGCTATGTCAGAGGCTCAATATCGTAGGTTTGAAAAATGTCACTATAGGACAGGGGAGATGTAGAATTTCTGAACACACTTGTGGACTCTGTTGGATTGTGTGAGGCCCAGTGAATATCACACCGCTATGTCACAGGCTCAATGTCGTAGGTGTGAAAAATGTCACTATAGGACAGGGGAGATGTAGAATTTCTCAACACACTTGTGGACACTGTTGGATTGAGTGAGGGCCAGTGAATATCACACCGCTATGTCACAGGCTCAATGTCGTAGGTGTGAAAAATGTCACTATAGGACAGGGGAGATGTAGAATTTCTGAACACACTTGTGGACACTGTTGGATTGTGTGAGGCCCAGTAAATATCACACCGCTATGTCACAGGTGTGAAAAATGTCACTATAGGACAGGGGAGATGTAGAATTTCTGAACACACTTGTGGACACTGTTGGATTGTGTGAGGCCCAGTGAATATCACACCGCTATGTCACATGCTCAATGTTGTAGGTGTGAAAAAAGTCACTATAGGACAGGGGATATGTAGAATTTCTGAACACACTTGTGGACACTGTTGGATTGTGGAAGGCCCAGTGAATATCACACCGCTATGTCACAGTCTCAATGTCTCAGGTGTGAAAAATGTCACTATAGGACAGGGGAGATGAAGAATTTCTGAACACACTTGTGGATACTGTTGGATTGAGTGAGGCCCATTGAATATCACACCTCTATGTCACAGTCTCAATGTCGCAGGTGTGAAATATCTCACTATAGGACAGGGGAGATGTAGAATTTCTGAATACACTTGTGGAAACTGTTGGATTGTGTGAGGCCCAGTGAATATCACACCGCTATGTCACAGGCTCAATGTCGCAGGTGTGAATAATGTCACTATAGGACAGGGGAGATGTAGAATTTCTGAACACACTTGTGGACACTGTTGGATTGTGTGAGGCCCAGTGAATATCACACCGCTATGTCACATGCTCAATGTCGTAGGTGTGAAAAATGTCACTATAGGACAGGGGAGATGTAGAATTTCTGAACACACTTGTGGACACTGTTGGATTGTGTGAGGCCCAGTGAATATCACACCGCTATGTCACAGGCTCAATGTCTCAGGTGTGAAAAATGTCACTATAGGACAGGGGAGATGAAGAATTTCTGAACACACTTGTGGATACTGTTGGATTGTGTGAGACCCAGTGAATATCACACCGCTATGTCACAGGCTCAGTGTCGTAGGTGTGAAAAATGTCACTATAGGACAGGGTAGATGTAGAACTTCTGAACACACTTGTGGACACTGTTGGATTGTGTGAGGCTCAGTGAATATCACACCGCTATGTCACAGGCTCAGTGTCATAGGTGTGAAAAATGTCACTATAGGACTGGGGAGATGTAGAATTTCTGAACACACTTGTGGACACTGTTGGATTGTGTGAGGCCCAGTGAATATCACACCGCTATGTCACAGTCTCAATGTCGCAGGTGTGAAAAATGTCACTATAGGACAGGGGAGATGCAGAATTTCTGAACACACTTGTGGACACTGTTGGATTGTGTGAGGCCCAGTGAATATCACACCGCTATGTCACAGGCTCAATGTCGCAGGTGTGAAAAATGTCACTATAGGACAGGGGAGATGTAGAATTTCTGAACACACTTGTGGACACTGTTGGATAGTGTGAGGCCCAGTGAATATCACACCGCTATGTCACAGTCTCAATGTCGTAGGTGTGAAAAATGTCACTATAGGACAGGGGAGATGTAGAATTTCTTAACACACTTGTGGACACTGTTGGATTGTGTGAGGCCCAGTGAATACCACACCGCTATGTCACAGTCTCAATGTCGCAGTTGTGAAAAATGTCACTATAGGAAAGGGGAGATGAAGAATTTCTGAACATACTTGTGGACACTGTTGGATTGTGTGAGGCCCAGTGAATATCACACCGCTATGTTACAGGCTCAATGTTGTAGGTGTGAAAAATGTCACTATAGTACAGGGGAGATGTAGAATTTATGAAAACACTTGTAGTCACTGTTGGATTGTGTGAGGCCCAGTGAGTATCACACCGCGATGTCACAGTCTCAATGTCGCAGGTGTGAAAAATGTCACTATAGGAGAGGGGAGATGTACAATTTCTGAACACACTTGTGGACACTGTTGGATTGTGTTAGGCCCAGTGAATTTCACACCGCTATGTCACAGGCTCTATGTCGTAGGTGTGAAAAATGTCACTATAGGACAGGGGAGATGTAGAATTTCTGAACACACTTGTGGACACTGTTGGATTGTGTGAGGCCCAGTGAATATCACACCACTATGTCACAGTCTCAATGTAGCAGGTGTGAAAAATGTCACTATAGGACAGGGGAGATGTAGAATTTCTGAACACAATTGTGGACACTGTTGGATTGTGTGAGGCCCAGTGAATATCACACCGCTGTGTCACAGGCTCAATGTTGTAGGTGTGAAAAATGTCACTATAGGACAGGGGATATGTAGAATTTCTGAACACACTTGTGGACACTGTTGGATTGTGTGAGGCCCAGTGAATATCACACCGCTATGTCAGAGGCTCAATATCGTAGGTTTGAAAAATGTCACTATAGGACAGGGGAGATGTAGAATTTCTGAACACACTTGTGGACTCTGTTGGATTGTGTGAGGCCCAGTGAATATCACACCGCTATGTCACAGGCTCAATGTCGTAGGTGTGAAAAATGTCACTATAGGACAGGGGAGATGTAGAATTTCTCAACACACTTGTGGACACTGTTGGATTGAGTGAGGGCCAGTGAATATCACACCGCTATGTCACAGGCTCAATGTCGTAGGTGTGAAAAATGTCACTATAGGACAGGGGAGATGTAGAATTTCTGAACACACTTGTGGACACTGTTGGATTGTGTGAGGCCCAGTAAATATCACACCGCTATGTCACAGGTGTGAAAAATGTCACTATAGGACAGGGGAGATGTAGAATTTCTGAACACACTTGTGGACACTGTTGGATTGTGTGAGGCCCAGTGAATATCACACCGCTATGTCACATGCTCAATGTTGTAGGTGTGAAAAAAGTCACTATAGGACAGGGGATATGTAGAATTTCTGAACACACTTGTGGACACTGTTGGATTGTGGAAGGCCCAGTGAATATCACACCGCTATGTCACAGTCTCAATGTCTCAGGTGTGAAAAATGTCACTATAGGACAGGGGAGATGAAGAATTTCTGAACACACTTGTGGATACTGTTGGATTGAGTGAGGCCCATTGAATATCACACCTCTATGTCACAGTCTCAATGTCGCAGGTGTGAAATATCTCACTATAGGACAGGGGAGATGTAGAATTTCTGAATACACTTGTGGAAACTGTTGGATTGTGTGAGGCCCAGTGAATATCACACCGCTATGTCACAGGCTCAATGTCGCAGGTGTGAATAATGTCACTATAGGACAGGGGAGATGTAGAATTTCTGAACACACTTGTGGACACTGTTGGATTGTGTGAGGTCCAGTGAATATCACACCGCTATGTCACATGCTCAATGTCGTAGGTGTGAAAAATGTCACTATAGGACAGGGGAGATGTAGAATTTCTGAACACACTTGTGGACACTGTTGGATTGTGTGAGGCCCAGTGAATATCACACCGCTATGTCACAGTCTCAATGTCTCAGGTGTGAAAAATGTCACTATAGGACAGGGGAGATGAAGAATTTCTGAACACACTTGTGGATACTGTTGGATTGTGTGAGGCCCAGTGAATATCACACCACTATGTCACAGTCTCAATGTCAGAGGTGTGAAAAATCTCACTATAGGACAGGGGAGATGTAGAATTTCTGAATACACTTGGGGACACTGTTGGATTGTGTGAGGCCCTGTGAATATCACACCGCTATGTCACAGTCTCAATGTCGCAGGTGTGAAAAATGTCACTATAAGGCAGGGGAGATGTAGAATTTCTGAACACACTTGTGGACACTGTTGGATTGTGTGAGGCCCAGTGAATATCACACCGCTATGTCACATGCTCAATGTCGTAGGTGTGAAAAATGTCACTATAGGACAGGGGAGATGTAGAATTTCAGAACACACTTGTGGACACTGTTGGATTGTGTAAGGCCCAGTGAATATCACACAGCTATGTCACAGTCTCAATGTCTCAGGTGTGAAAAATGTCACTATAGGACAGGGGAGATGAAGAATTTCTGAAAACACTTGTGGATACTGTTGGATTGTGTGAGGCCCAGTGAATATCACACCGCTATGTCACAGTCTCAATGTCGCAGGTGTGAAAAATCTCACTATAGGACAGGGGAGATGTAGAATTTCTGAATACACTTGTGGACACTGTTGGATTGTGTGAGGCTCAGTGAATATCACACCACTATGTCACAGTCTCAATGTCGCAGGTGTGAAAAATGTCACTATAGGACAGGGGAGATGTAGAATTTCTGAACACACTTGTGGACACTGTTGGATTGTGTGAGGCCCAGTGAATATCACAACGCAATGTCACAGGTGTGAAAAATGTCACTGTAGGACAGGGAAGATGTAGAATTTCTGAACACACTTGTGGACACTGTTGGATTGTGTGAGGCCCAGTGAATATCACACCGCTATGTCACAGGCTGAATGTCGCAGGTGTGAAAAATGTCACTATAGGACAGGGGAGATGAAGAATTCCTGAACACACTTGTGGACACTTTTGGATTGTGTGAGGCAGAGTGAATATCAAACCGCTATGTGACAGTCTCAATGAAGCAGGTGTGGAAAATTTCACTATAGGACAGGGGAGATGTAGAATTTCTGAACACACTTGTGGACACTGTTGGATTGTGTGAGGTCCAGTGAATATCACACCGCTATGTCACAGGCTCAATGTCGTAGGTGTGAAAAATGTCACTATAGGACAGGGGAGATGTAGAATTTCTGAACACACTTGTGGACACTGTTGGATTGTGTGAGGCCCAGTGAATATCACACCGCTATGTCACAGTCTCTATGACGCAGGTGTGAAAAATGTCACTATAGGACAGGGGAGATGTAGAATTCCTGAACACACTTGTGGACACTGTTGGATTGTGTGAGGCCCAGTGAATATCACACCGCTATGTCACAGGCTCAATGTCGTAGGTGTGAAAAATGTCACTATAGGACAGGGGAGATGTAGAATTTCTGAACACACTTGTGGACACTGTTGGATTGTGTGAGGCCCAGTGAATATCACACCGCTATGTCACAGTCTCTATGACGCAGGTGTGAAAAATGTCACTATAGGACAGGGGAGATGTAGAATTCCTGAACACACTTGTGGACACTGTTGGATTGTGTGAGGCACAGTGAATATCACACCGCTATGTCACAGTCTGAATGACGTAGGTGTGAAAAATGTCACTCTAGGACGGGGAGATGTAGAATTTCAGAACACACTTGTGGACACTGTTGGATTGTGTGAGGCCCAGTGAATATCACACCGCTATGTCACAGTCTCAATGTCGTAGGTGTGAAAAATGTCACTATTGGACAGGGGAGATGTAGAATTTCTGAACACACTTGTGGACACTGTCGGATTGTGTGAGGCTCAGTGAATATCACACCGCTATGTCACAGTCTCAATGTAGCAGGTGTGAAAAATGTCACTATAGGACAGAGGAGATGTAGAATTTCTGAACACAATTGTGGACACTGTTGGATTGTGTGAGGCCCAGTGAATACCACACCGCTATGTCACAGTCTCAATGTCGTAGGTGTGAAAAATGTCACTATAGGACAGGGGAGATGTAGAATTTCTCAACACACTTGTGGACACTGTTGGATTGTGTGAGGGCCAGTGAATATCACACCGCTATGTCACAGGCTCAATGTCGTAGGTGTGAAAAATGTCATTATAGGACAGGGGAGATGTACAATTTCTGAACACACTTGTGGACACTGTTGGATTGTGTGAGGCCCAGTAAATATCACACCGCTATGTCACAGGTGTGAAAAATGTCACTATAGGACAGGGGAGATGTAGAATTTCTGAACACACTTGTGGACACTGTTGGATTGTGTGAGGCCCAGTGAATATCACACCGCTATATCACAGGCTCAATGTCGTAGGTGTGAAAAATGTCACTATAGGACAGGGGAGATGTAGAATTTCTGAATACACTTGTGGACACTGTTGGATTATGTAAGTCCCAGTGAATATCACTCAGCTATGTCACAGGCTGAATGTCGCAGGTGTGAAAAATGTCACTATAGGACAGGGGAGATGTAGAATTTCTGAACACACTTGTGGACACTGTTGGATTGTGTGAGGCCCAGTGAATATCACACCGATATGTCACAGGCTCAATGTCGCAGGTGTGGAAAATGTCACTATAGGACAGGGGAGATGCAGAATTTCTGAACACACTTGTGGACACTGTTGGATTCTGTGAGGCCCAGTGAATATCACACCGCTATGTCACAGGCTCAATGTCGTAGGTGTGAAAAATGTCACTATAGGAGAGGGGAGATGTAGAATTTCTGAACACACTTGTGGACACTGTTGGATAGTGTGAGGCCCAGTGAATATCACACCGCTATGTCACAGTCTCAATGTCGCAGGTGTGAAAAATGTCACTATAGGACAGGGGAGATGTAGAATTTCTGAACACACTTGTGGACACTGTTGGATTGTGTGAGGCCCAGTGAATATCACACCGCTATGTTACAGGCTCAATGTTGTAGGTGTGAAAAATGTCACTATAGTACAGGGGAGATGTAGAATTTATGAAAACACTTGTAGTCACTGTTGGATTGTGTGAGGCCCAGTGAGTATCACACCGCGATGTCACAGTCTCAATGTCGCAGGTGTGAAAAATGTCACTATAGGAGAGGGGAGATGTAGAATTTCTGAACACACTTGTGGACACTGTTGGATTGTGTTAGGCCAAGTGAATTTCACACCGCTATGTCACAGGCTCTATGTCGAAGGTGTGAAAAATGTCACTATAGGACAGGGGAGATGTAGAATTTCTGAACACACTTGTGGACACTATTGGATTGTGTGAGGCCCAGTGAATATCACACCGCTATGTCACAGTCTCAATGTAGCAGGTGTGAAAAATGTCACTATAGGACAGGGGAGATGTAGAATTTCTGAACACAATTGTGGACACTGTTGGATTGTGTGAGGCCCAGTGAATATCACACCGCTATGTCACAGGCTCAATGTCGTAGGTGTGAAAATTGTCACTATAGGACTGGGGAGATGTAGAATTTCTTAACACACTTGTGGACACTATTGGATTGTGTGAGGCCCAGTGAATATCACACCGCTATGTCACAGGCTCAATGTTGTAGGTGTGAAAAATGTCACTATAGGACAGGGGATATGTAGAATTTCTGAACACACTTGTGGAGACTGTTGGATTGTGTGAGGCACAGTGAATATCACACCGCTATGTCACAGTCTCAATGACGCAGGTGTGAAAAATGTCACTATAGGACAGGGGAGATGTAGAATTTCTGAACACACTTGTGGACACTGTTGGATTGTGTGAGGTCCAGTGAATATCACACCGCTATGTCAGAGGCTCAATATCGTAGGTTTGAAAAATGTCACTATAGGACAGGGGAGATGTAGAATTTCTGAACACACTTGTGGACTCTGTTGGATTGTGTGAGGCCCAGTGAATATCACACCGCTATGTCACAGGCTCAATGTCGTAGGTGTGAAAAATGTCACTATAGGACAGGGGAGATGTAGAATTTCTGAACACACTTGTGGAGACTGTTGGATTGTGTGAGGCACAGTGAATATCACACCGCTATGTCACAGTCTCAATGACGCAGGTGTGAAAAATGTCACTATAGGACACGGGAGATGTAGGATTCCTGAACACACTTGTGGACACTGTTGGATTGTGTGAGGCCCAGTGAATATCACACATAGCGATGTCACAGGCTCAATGTCGTAGGTGTGAAAAATGTCACTATAGGACAGGGGAGATGTAGAATTTCTGAACACACTTGTGGACACTGTTGGATTGTGAGAGGCCCAGAGAATATCACACCGCTATGTCACAGTCTCAATGTCGCATGTGTGAAAAATGTCAATATAGGACAGTGGAGATGTAGAATTTCTGAACACACTTGTGGACACTGTTGGATTGTGTGAGGCCCAGTGAATATCACACCGCTATGTCACAGGCTCAATGTCGCAGGTGTGAAAAATGTCACTGTAGGACAGGGGAGATGTAGAATTTCTGAACACACTTGTGGACACTGTTGGATTCTGTGAGGCCCAGTGAATATCACACCGCTATGTCACAGGCTCAGTGTCGTAGGTATGAAAAATGTCACTATAGGACAGGGGAGATGTAGAATTTCTGAACACACTTGTGGACACTGTTGGATTGTGTGAGGCCCAGTGAATATCACACCGCTATGTCACAGTCTCAATGTCGCAGGTGTGAAAAATGTCACTATAGGACAGGGAGGATGTAGAATTTCTGAACACACTTGTGGACACTGTTGGATTGTGTGAGGCCCAGTGAATATCACACCTCTATGTCACAGGCTCAATGTCGTAGGTGTGAAAAATGTCACTATAGGAGAGTGGAGATGTAGAATTTCTGAACACACTTGTGGACACTGTTGGATAGTGTGAGGCCCAGTGAATATCACACCGCTATGTCACAGTCTCAATGTCGCAGGTGTGAAAAATATCACTATAGGACAGGGGAGATGTAGAATTTCTGAACACACTTGTGGACACTGTTGGATTGTGTGAGGCCCAGTGAATATCACACCGCTATGTCACAGGCTCAATGTCGTAGGTGTGAAAAATGTCACTATAGGACAGGGGAGATTTAGAATTTCTGAACACACTTGTGTACACTGTCGGATTGTGTGAGGCCCAGTGAATATCACACCGCTATGTCACAGTCTCAATGTAGCAGGTGTGAAAAATGTCACTATAGGACAGAGGAGATGTAGAATTTCTGAACACAATTGTGGACACTGTTGGATTGTGTGAGGCCCAGTGAATATCACACCGCTATGTCACAGGCTCAATGTCGTAGGTGTGAAAAATGTCACTATAGGACAGGGGAGATGTAGAATTTCTCAACACACTTGTGGACACTTTTGGATTGAGTGAGGGCCAGTGAATATCACACCGCTATGTCACAGGCTCAATGTCGTAGGTGTGAAAAATGTCACTATAGGACAGGGGAGATGTAGAATTTCTGAATACACTTGTGGACACTGTTGGATTGTGTGAGGCCCAGTAAATATCACACCGCTATGTCACAGGTGTGAAAAATGTCACTATAGGACAGGGGAGATGTAGAATTTCTGAACACACTTGTGGACACTGTTGGATTGTGTGAGGCCCAGTGAATATCACACCGCTATGTCACATGCTCAATGTTGTAGGTGTGAAAAAAGTCACTATAGGACAGGGGATATGTAGAATTTCTGAACACACTTGTGGACACTGTGACGAACAGCCCACCGCCGTTCGTCCACTTACGGGCGACACTAACGGGAGTCCCGCTGCCACCAAAACGCGACGGACAGCGGACCCTGTGTCACCACTATGTCACAGTCCCACCACTGACACGGGTGTATCAGCGGACGGAGGGGCGTGACACAATGTCGGCACACGGCTATCACAGGCGCAGTGGGGCTTATCTTAGTTATCCCAACACTGGCACCATGTGACCAAAAATATCCAGCAAGCTAATCTCGCTCTACAATTTGCCGCAGGGGGAGTTTAATTTGGATGCCCCACCACTGCTATCAATCTTCCAAGTACTGCGGGGATTTATGTATATCCCACTTTCTCAGTTCCACCTTGGAACTCGCAGCTCTCCGGCACCCCCCTTACCCTCAGGTCAGTCAGGGAACTGCACCTAGGATAATTGGTCGCCGGACGGGCTGCCTGTTGTGAACCGGCAATTAGGCTTCTGCAGTAAGGGTATTATCAATGCTGTGGCTGAAGCCCCTTACTCAGCAATATAAGACCCTTCTAGACTGCCAGCAAGCCGTAATAGCCGTACACAACGCGCTGCCACCAGTCACGGTTACTTAATTCACAGTGTTAAATTAAGAGGGTCCGTGGCAAACCCCTTGAATTAGTAGCGATTATCTATCAAAGGCGTATAGTTTGATTCTTAGAGCATGGAGACAGATCTAAATAATTTCATTTATTTTCCGAAAGAGGACAGTGATTACAGATAAAAGTTGCTATAAAATTGAGACATAAAATATGTACAGTACAGGTATAAAATAAAAGTGGAGAAAACAAAGAGATTACACTCACAGTTCCATATTGTTCCTTAGGCAGACCATGCGGCTAAGGTGGGTGGAGGCGGAGCTGCACTTCTCCGCTCATTGGGGTCCTTCTAGCACGACGACTTGAGCTGTTCTGAGCTGGTTTGCCCAGGAAATGCCTTATAGACTTTCCTATGTGACATCACAGAGAGGTGCATTCTGGGTTGATCCCACCTCTCTTATCCAAGTTATGTTTTGGCTACAAAACTTAGATTAGCTATAACTTTATGGGAGAAGCTGGTATGGACTCATCAGTGGTATCATGTTTCCCAGCGTAATGAGCCCATCAAGAAAACATCAAACATCTATGCGATATGACCGTCCATTTGGGCGCAAATCCTATCTCATGTTCTGGACAGGGTAGAACTTCGAAACATACGCGGTCTCGAAGCTGGGACCGCTCAGGTTACAAAAATATGATTTTCATATCTCTAGGGTATTTGGTTCTTATGGTATAGTCTCTCATAGTTTTATTCGTTTCAAACAAAGAAGTTTTTCCCGCTCTGAAGAGGAGAGAAGGCAAATGGTGTGAGGAAGATGGTCTAGCTAATTAACATTCCTGCTCTTCCAGAGGAAGTGGCAGGGTTGATAAAACCTGGGGGGAAGGAATTCCTACTACTGAGAGTTTACAATGTCCTAGGATGGAGGATTTGTTAGCACATTGCAACAGAAAACATATCTTGCAGACATGGTACATCACACCTCCCCCCTTAAGAGGGCGCTAAGGAGGCATTACCTCTCGGTAATCGGCCATGCGCACCTCAGCGGGTTCGCCCCGGCGGGACAACCCATCGGCATTGCCGTTTTCACTGCCCTTCCTGTGTTTTACAGTAAAATCGTACTGTTGAAGGGCAAGGCTCCAGCGGAGCAATCTTCCATTGGTTCCCGACACGGTGTGCAACCAGCTCAGTGGGTTGTGGTCGGTTACCACCGTGAAGGCGCGCCCATACAGGTAGGGCTGCAAACGCTGCAGTGCCCACACCATGGCCAGACACTCCTTCTCGATGGTCGAGTATGCCACTTCCCTCGGCAAAAGTTTCCGGCTCAGGTACAACACGGGGTGCTCTTGGTCCCCCGAGTCGACCTGGCTAAGCACAGCACCGAGGCCAAACTCGCTGGCGTCGGTCTGTACCAGAAACGGGCGACTGCTGTCGACTGCTCTCAACACTGGAGAGTTGCACAGGGCTGCTTTCAAAGCTTGGAAAGCCGCCTCACAGTCATCTGTCCAGTTGACTGTTTGGGGTAGCCTCTGCTTGGTGAGGTCAGTCAAGGGTTTGGCAAGGGCGCTATAGTCCTGTACGAACCGCCTATAGTACCCTGCAGTGCCCAAGAAGGACTTCACCTGTTTCTTGGTCCTGGGGGTGGGCCAGGACACGATTGCGTCCACTTTTTCTGGCTCCGGACTCATGGAACCCCCGCCTACCCGGTGCCCCAGGTAGTGGACCTCGCGCATGCCTATCTGGCACTTCCCCGGCTTGATGGTCAGGCCTGCCTGGTGAAGACGCTTGAGCACCTCCTGGAGGTGCTGAAGGTGTTCCTCCCAGGTGGAACTGAAGACGGCAATATCGTCTAAGTACGCCACTGCGTACTCCTCCAGTCCCCGAAGCAGGTGGTTGACCATCCGCTGGAAAGTGGCAGGGGCATTCTTCATGCCGAAGGGCATGACCGTGGACTCGTACAGTCCAAAGGGGGTGATAAAGGCGGATTTCTCCTGCGCCTCAGGGCTCAGGGGAATCTGCCAGTATCCCCGACTCAAATCCATGATGGATATGTAGTTGGCGTTTGTCAACCGCTCGAGCAGATCCTCGATGCGCGGCATCGGGTGGGCATCAGAGGTTGTGATGGCGTTGAGCCCCCTGTAGTCCACGCAGAACCGGGTGGTTCGATCCTTTTTAGGCACGAGGACTACAGGTGAAGCCCACGCACCTTTTGACCGTCGAATCACTCCCAGCCTTAACATCTCATCGACCTCTTGGCGCATGACTTGTTGCACCGTTTCAGAGATCCGATAAGGTGTTCGCCGTAATGGGGCATGATTCCCGGTGTCCACCTCATGAACCGCTAACTCCGTCCTCCCAGGACGGTTGGTGAACACGGGCCGGAAGAGTTCCAGGGTGGCCATCAACTGCAACCGCTGGGACACGGTGAGCGAACCACTTATCTCCATGTCCTCAATGGACCCATTGGCCTTGGCCTGGGCCAGCATGTCCAGGAGGGAATCTTCCTCCCCATCCTCTGGCAGATTGCAGACCGGTAGGATGCAAGCTTCACGTTCGTAGTGCGCCTTCAGCATGTTGACGTGAAAGGCCTTGCGCCTACCCCGAGCATGGTCAAGCGTGACCACGTAGGTGACCGGGTTGAGCTGTTGGTGGACGACGTACGGGCCTTCCCAGGCTGCCTGAAGCTTATCCGTTGGTACCGGGACCAACACCCACACCTTTTGACCCACCTGGTAGGTCCGCTCCCGGGCGTTCTGGTCGTACCAGCGCTTCTGGTCAGCCTGAGCCTGCGTCATGTTGTCATGCACCAACTGCGTCAAGGTCTGCATCTTGTCACGGAAGCGCATGACATAATTCACGATGGACACTTCTGTGGGGTTTGGCTCATCTTCCCAGGATTCTCTTATCAACCCAAGGGGTCCCCGGACTCGCCTGCCATACAGGAGCTCGAAGGGGGAGAACCCGGTCGAGGCCTGCGGAACTTCTCTGTAAGCGAACAGCAGGTGTGGGAGGTACCGCTCCCAGTCGCGCCCTTGGGTCTCAACCAGTATGCGGAGCATCTGTTTGAGGGTACCGTTGAAACGTTCACACAAACCATTAGTCTGTGGGTGATACGGACTCGATACCAGCTGCGTCACCTGCATTTTCTCACAGAGAGCCTCCATTAGGCGAGACATGAATTGGGGCCCTTGATCGGTAAGCATCTCCCTGGGAAATCCTACTCTTGAAAAGATGGTCACCAGTGCGTCAGCCACCTTATCTGCCCTGGTTGAAGACAGAGCTACTGCCTCTGGGTACCGGGTAGCGTAGTCTACCACGGTGAGAATGTATCGCTTTCCGGAGCTGCTGGGGACGGACAGCGGTCCTACAATGTCCACCGCGATTCTCTGGAAAGGCTCCTCTATCACCGGCAAAGGAATAAGGGGAGCCTTAAGAGCAGGCCCCGCCTTACCCACTTTTTGACAGGTGGCACAGGAGCGGCAGTAGTGTGTTACATCTGTCCCCATCTTGGGCCAATAGAAGTGTTGAGACAGCAGTGCCTTTGTTTTGCTGATCCCCAAGTGTCCAGCGAGTGGAATCTCATGGGCAATCCGCAACAACTCAGTTCTGAACTGATAGGGGACGACCAGCTGTCTTTCCCTCAACCACTCCTTTTTAGGATCTCCGGGTACTGTCTCCCGGTACAACCTTCCTCGTTCCCAGAACACCCTCTCCTTATCAGACTTGGAGGTGGGCGTCTCGGCGAGACCTCTCAATTTCTCCAGGCTGGCATCTGAGTGCAGAGCAGCCTGGAACTCCATGCTGGAGGCTGCCAGAAGTGACGTCAGGGTCCCCTCTTTACTGGGACCCTCTGGAACCGGCTCTGGGTTCACCTCTGGTTCAGTCTCTCCTGTAGCAGCAGAGGGTCCAGAAGACAGTGCGTTACCTGCGATCTGGGCACTCTGACTGCGTGTGACAGCTGCTATGTATGCTGTCTCCCTGGGGATTTCTGCAGACCCACCAGCTGGTGCTGCCCTGGGCTCTACCTCCCCATCCACCCCCAACACTTCAGGAGCAGTGCTACTTATGGGCCAGTTACCTTCCTCGGTGGCACTGGTCAGCTGCATGGCATTACCTTCCTCATGGTCCCCATGCACCTCCCCATTTCCTTGAGCACCGTTGCTTACTCCTGCCAGGGGTTCCTCAGCCGTCTCACTCCGCAGAGTGACGGGGCTGAGCACTTCGGTACCTGTGGACACATCTACCGCTTCAAAGAAAGGGTTAACGGGTTCAGTCGGCACAGATACATCAACATCATCATCATCCTTCCTAGGAGAAGAATGGTTATCAGTTTGCTTTGGTACATTCACATCAGCATCAGCATCGTACCTGGGGAAAGAATGGTTGTTAGTTGCATCATTACTCATCAAGGCATTAGCAGGTAACACATTCAGTTTCCCATCATCAACATCATCAGGGTTAACGTTACCCTTATTATCAGTTTGGGGAAGGGTGTCAGGGACATAGTATGCAACCATCCTCCCCAAGTCAGTCCCCAATAAAACATCAGTGGGCAAATTTTCAGACACTCCCACCTCCCTCAACCCGCTCCCGGCACCCCAGTCAAGAAAAACTCGTGCCACTGGCAAGGGACAACGGGTGCCTCCAATCCCGGTGACAGTCAGGGTTTTCCCCTCAACAAACTCTTCAGGGGCCGCCAGTCCAGGACGGATGAGGGTTCGTTCAGCCCCGGTGTCCTTGAGGCCTGTAGCAAGACGGGCCCCCACCTGAACAGGTTGAACGTTGTCGTCAGCCCTCCCAACCACACCTCCCACCAAAAGAACAGAGGCATTGGGCCCGGGGGCCTTGGCTGGGGGGTTCTTCGGCCTGTTCGGACAGGTGTAAAAGAAGTGACCAGGCCGCTGGCAGTGGTGACACAGGCGACTGTCAGTAGCCGGCCTGTTGTTGGCAACAGGGACAGGGCCTCCGGAGGGACGGCTAGCTGGGGCATTGGGGTTGGTTGCTGGCTTACCCCCTTTCCAGCTGGTGGCGACTGGCCTCCGCGTCTCGGGCTTCCGGTTGGCCTCGTGGTTGTCGGCGATCTGCGCCGCTTTGTCCGCGTTCGTTGGTTCGCGGTCCAGGATGAACTGTCGGACCTCAGCTGGGCAGAGATGCAGGAACTGGTCTTTGATCATCAGGTCCCGTAGCTGCTCAAAGGTTTCAACGGACAGTCCATGGATCCACTGGTCAAAGTGGGTCCTGAGTCCTTGCACCACATCACTGTAGCTATCGTGTGGGCCACGTTGGAGGTGTCGGAACTTCTTTCGGTATACCTCAGGTGTCAGCCGTTATTTGGCGATCAGCGCCTGCTTTATGGCGTCATAGTCATCATCGGCTTCTGGCGGAAGAGAAGCAAATGCCTCCAGGGCTTTGCCTTTTAGCCCTGGGGTCAAGTACCTTGCCCATTGGTCTCTAGGCAGCTGGTACTGTCTGCAGGCTTTCTCAAAGGCTCGCAGAAATGTGTCCAAGTCCCCGTCCTTTTCCATCACGGGAAAATGCTCTGGCCGGGGTTTAGGAGTCTGGACGCTGCTGGGCTCACGGCTTCGGGCTGTGAGGGCATTCCCACCCCGCTGGAGTACCTCCAGTTCATGGGCCCTCTGCGCCTGGCGCTCGGCTCTCTCAGCCTCAGCTTGGCGCTCAGCTCTCTCCGCCTGGCGCTCGGCTCGCTGCTCTGCTCTCTCTCGAGCTTGCTGGATCAGCCTCACCCGCCCATCACTGTCTTCGGCGGGGAGTTCGTCCAAGGCCATTTGCAGATAGGGGTCCACCCCGTTCTGGTTGAATGTGGGGCCAGCGCTCAGGAGTGGAGCCTCTGCTGCAGCCCCATTGCAACTTGGGCCAACTTCTGCGCTCGCTGGATTCTGGTCGTTGTCCAGCTGCACTAGAGCCGCGATCATTTGAGCTCTGTTTTTGTTCGTGGCGTCAAGGCCTTGGTACGTGCATAACGCAGCAAGAACTTCCTTTGTCTGCCGGGTGTACCAAGGTTCTCCTTTTGCCGCCATGGTTGCCAAATAAAAGATAGAAAAAGAAAAACGAAGAAACGGGAGGGGGATACTTGCAAGTACACACTAATGTCTCAGGACTAGTAACCACTGAGTCTGTTCTCCAAAACCTATGATGCAGGATTCCCGCAGGAACCGTGCAGGTCTTAGTGAGAGGAATGATTGCTCAAACCAAATCACTAATGCTCTAGGATTATCCCACCGCGCTGCCACCAATATGTGACGAACAGCCCACCGCCGTTCGTCCACTTACGGGCGACACTAACGGGAGTCCCGCTGCCACCAAAACGCGACGGACAGCGGACCCTGTGTCACCACTATGTCACAGTCCCACCACTGACACGGGTGTATCAGCGGACGGAGGGGCGTGACACAATGCCGGCACACGGCTATCACAGGCGCAGTGGGGCTTATCTTAGTTATCCCAACACTGGCACCATGTGACCAAAAATATCCAGCAAGCTAATCTCGCTCTACAATTTGCCGCAGGGGGAGTTTAATTTGGATGCCCCACCACTGCTATCAATCTTCCAAGTACTGCGGGGATTTATGTATATCCCACTTTCTCAGTTCCACCTTGGAACTCGCAGCTCTCCGGCGCCCCCCTTACCCTCAGGTCAGTCAGGGAACTGCACCTAGGATAATTGGTCGCCGGACGGGCTGCCTGTTGTGAACCGGCAATTAGGCTTCTGCAGTAAGGGAATTATCAATGCTGTGGCTGAAGCCCCTTACTCAGCAATATAAGACCCTTCTAGACTGCCAGCAAGCCGTAATAGCCGTACACAACGCGCTGCCACCAGTCACGGTTACTTAATTCACAGTGTTAAATTAAGAGGGTCCGTGGCAAACCCCTTGAATTAGTAGCGATTATCTATCAAAGGCGTATAGTTCGATTCTTAGAGCATGGAGACAGATCTAAATAATTTAATTTATTTTCCGAAAGAGGACAGTGATTACAGATAAAAGTTGCTATAAAATTGAGACATAAAATATGTACAGTACAGGTATAAAATAAAAGTGGAGAAAACAAAGAGATTACACTCACAGTTCCATATTGTTCCTTAGGCAGACCATGCGGCTAAGGTGGGTGGAGGCGGAGCTGCACTTCTCCGCTCATTGGGGTCCTTCTAGCACGACGACTTGAGCTGTTCTGAGCTGGTTTGCCCAGGAAATGCCTTATAGACTTTCCTATGTGACATCACAGAGAGGTGCATTCTGGGTTGATCCCACCTCTCTTATCCAAGTTATGTTTTGGCTACAAAACTTAGATTAGCTATAACTTTATGGGAGAAGCTGGTATGGACTCATCAGTGGTATCATGTTTCCCAGCGTAATGAGCCCATCAAGAAAACATCAAACATCTATGCGATATGACCGTCCATTTGGGCGCAAATCCTATCTCATGTTCTGGACAGGGTAGAACTTCGAAACATACGCGGTCTCGAAGCTGGGACCGCTCAGGTTACAAAAATATGATTTTCATATCTCTAGGGTATTTGGTTCTTATGGTATAGTCTCTCATAGTTTTATTCGTTTCAAACAAAGAAGTTTTTCCCGCTCTGAAGAGGAGAGAAGGCAAATGGTGTGAGGAAGATGGTCTAGCTAATTAACATTCCTGCTCTTCCAGAGGAAGTGACAGGGTTGATAAAACCTGGGGGGAAGGAATTCCTACTACTGAGAGTTTACAATGTCCTAGGATGGAGGATTTGTTAGCACATTGCAACAGAAAACATATCTTGCAGACATGGTACATCACAGACACTGTTGGATTGTGGAAGGCCCAGTGAATATCACACCGCTATGTCACAGTCTCAATGTCTCAGGTGTGAAAAATGTCACTATAGGACAGGGGAGATGAAGAATTTCTGAACACACTTGTGGATACTGTTGGATTGAGTGAGGCCCATTGAATATCACACCTCTATGTCACAGTCTCAATGTCGCAGGTGTGAAATATCTCACTATAGGACAGGGGAGATGTAGAATTTCTGAATACACTTGTGGAAACTGTTGGATTGTGTGAGGCCCAGTGAATATCACACCGCTATGTCACAGGCTCAATGTCGCAGGTGTGAATAATGTCACTATAGGACAGGGGAGATGTAGAATTTCTGAACACACTTGTGGACACTGTTGGATTGTGTGAGGCCCAGTGAATATCACACCGCTATGTCACATGCTCAATGTCGTAGGTGTGAAAAATGTCACTATAGGACAGGGGAGATGTAGAATTTCTGAACACACTTGTGGACACTGTTGGATTGTGTGAGGTCCAGTGAATATCACACCGCTATGTCACAGTCTCAATGTCTCAGGTGTGAAAAATGTCACTATAGGACAGGGGAGATGAAGAATTTCTGAACACACTTGTGGATACTGTTGGATTGTGTGAGGCCCAGTGAATATCACACCACTATGTCACAGTCTCAATGTCAGAGGTGTGAAAAATCTCACTATAGGACAGGGGAGATGTAGAATTTCTGAATACACTTGGGGACACTGTTGGATTGTGTGAGGCCCTGTGAATATCACACCGCTATGTCACAGTCTCAATGTCGCAGGTGTGAAAAATGTCACTATAAGGCAGGGGAGATGTAGAATTTCTGAACACACTTGTGGACACTGTTGGATTGTGTGAGGCCCAGTGAATATCACACCGCTATGTCACATGCTCAATGTCGTAGGTGTGAAAAATGTCACTATAGGACAGGGGAGATGTAGAATTTCTGAACACACTTGTGGACACTGTTGGATTGTGTAAGGCCCAGTGAATATCACACAGCTATGTCACAGTCTCAATGTCTCAGGTGTGAAAAATGTCACTATAGGACAGGGGAGATGAAGAATTTCTGAACACACTTGTGGATACTGTTGGATTGTGTGAGGCCCAGTGAATATCACACCGCTATGTCACAGTCTCAATGTCGCAGGTGTGAAAAATCTCACTATAGGACAGGGGAGATGTAGAATTTCTGAATACACTTGTGGACACTGTTGGATTGTGTGAGGCTCAGTGAGTATCACACCACTATGTCACAGTCTCAATGTCGCAGGTGTGAAAAATGTCACTATAGGACAGGGGAGATGTAGAATTTCTGAACACACTTGTGGACACTGTTGGATTGTGTGAGGCCCAGTGAATATCACACCGCTATGTCACAGGCTGAATGTCGCAGGTGTGAAAAATGTCACTATAGGACAGGGGAGATGAAGAATTCCTGAACACACTTGTGGACACTTTTGGATTGTGTGAGGCAGAGTGAATATCAAACCGCTATGTGACAGTCTCAATGAAGCAGGTGTGGAAAATTTCACTATAGGACAGGGGAGATGTAGAATTTCTGAACACACTTGTGGACACTGTTGGATTGTGTGAGGTCCAGTGAATATCACACCGCTATGTCACAGGCTCAATGTCGTAGGTGTGAAAAATGTCACTATAGGACAGGGGAGATGTAGAATTTCTGAACACACTTGTGGACACTGTTGGATTGTGTGAGGCCCAGTGAATATCACACCGCTATGTCACAGTCTCTATGACGCAGGTGTGAAAAATGTCACTATAGGACAGGGGAGATGTAGAATTCCTGAACACACTTGTGGACACTGTTGGAATGTGTGAGGCCCAGTGAATATCACACCGCTATGTCACAGTCTGAATGTCGTAGGTGTGAAAAATGTCACTATAGGACGGGGAGATGTAGAATTTCAGAACACACTTGTGGACAATGTTGGATTGTGTGAGGCCCAGTGAATATCACACCGCTATGTCACAGTCTCAATGTCGTAGGTGTGAAAAATGTCACTATTGGACAGGGGAGATGTAGAATTTCTGAACACACTTGTGGACACTGTCGGATTGTGTGAGGCTCAGTGAATATCACACCGCTATGTCACAGTCTCAATGTAGCAGGTGTGAAAAATGTCACTATAGGACAGAGGAGATGTAGAATTTCTGAACACAATTGTGGACACTGTTGGATTGTGTGAGGCCCAGTGAATACCACACCGCTATGTCACAGGCTCAATGTTGTAGGTGTGAAAAATGTCACTATAGGACAGGGGAGATGTAGAATTTCTCAACACACTTGTGGACACTGTTGGATTGTGTGAGGGCCAGTGAATATCACACCGCTATGTCACAGGCTCAATGTCGTAGGTGTGAAAAATGTCATTATAGGACAGGGGAGATGTAGAATTTCTGAACACACTTGTGGACACTGTTGGATTGTGTGAGGCACAGTAAATATCACACCGCTATGTCACAGGTGTGAAAAATGTCACTATAGGACAGGGGAGATGTAGAATTTCTGAACACACTTGTGGACACTGTTGGATTGTGTGAGGCCCAGTGAATATCACACCGCTATATCACAGGCTCAATGTCGTAGGTGTGAAAAATGTCACTATAGGACAGGGGAGATGTAGAATTTCTGAATACACTTGTGGACACTGTTGGATTATGTAAGTCCCAGTGAATATCACTCAGCTATGTCACAGGCTGAATGTCGCAGGTGTGAAAAATGTCACTATAGGACAGGGGAGATGTAGAATTTCTGAACACACTTGTGGACACTGTTGGATTGTGTGAGGCCCAGTGAATATCACACCGATATGTCACAGGCTCAATGTCGCAGGTGTGGAAAATGTCACTATAGGACAGGGGAGATGCAGAATTTCTGAACACACTTGTGGACACTGTTGGATTCTGTGAGGCCCAGTGAATATCACACCGCTATGTCACAGGCTCAATGTCGTAGGTGTGAAAAATGTCACTATAGGAGAGGGGAGATGTAGAATTTCTGAACACACTTGTGGACACTGTTGGATAGTGTGAGGCCCAGTGAATATCACACCGCTATGTCACAGTCTCAATGTCGCAGGTGTGAAAAATGTCACTATAGGACAGGGGAGATGTAGAATTTCTGAACACACTTGTGGACACTGTTGGATTGTGTGAGGCCCAGTGAATATCACACCGCTATGTCACAGGCTCAATGTCGTAGGTGTGAAAAATGTCACTATAGGACAGGGGAGATGTAGAATTTCTGAACACACTTGTGGACACTGTCGGATTGTGTGAGGCCCAGTGAATATCACACCGCTATGTCACAGTCTCAATGTAGCAGGTGTGAAAAATGTCACTATAGGACAGAGGAGATGTAGAATTTCTGAACACACTTGTGGACACTGTTGGAATGTGTGAGGCCCAGTGAATATCACACCGCTATGTCACAGGCTCAATGTCGCAGGTGTGAAAAATGTCACTATAGGACAGGGGAGATGCAGAATTTCTGAATACACTTGTGGACACTGTTGGATTGTGTGAGGCCCAGTGAATATCACACCGCTATGTCACAGGCTCAATGTCGTAGGTGTGAAAAATGTCACTATAGGACAGGGGAGAGGGTGAATTTCTCAACACACTTGTGGACACTGTTGGATTGTGTGAGGCCCAGTGAATATCACACCGCTATGTCACAGTCTGAATGTCGTAGGTGTGAAAAATGTCACTATAGGACGGGGAGATGTAGAATTTCAGAACACACTTGTGGACACTGTTGGATTGTGTGAGGCCCAGTGAATATCACACCGCTATGTCACAGTCTCAATGTCGTAGGTGTGAAAAATGTCACTATTGGACAGGGGAGATGTAGAATTTCTGAGCACACTTGTGGACACTGTCGGATTGTGTGAGGCTCAGTGAATATCACACCGCTATGTCACAGTCTCAATGTAGCAGGTGTGAAAAATGTCACTATAGGACAGAGGAGATGTAGAATTTCTGAACACAATTGTGGACACTGTTGGATTGTGTGAGGCCCAGTGAATACCACACCGCTATGTCACAGGCTCAATGTCGTAGGTGTGAAAAATGTCACTATAGGACAGGGGAGATGTAGAATTTCTGAATACACTTGTGGACACTGTTGGATTGTGTGAGGCCCAGTGAATATCACACCGCTATGTCACAGGCTCAATGTCGTAGGTGTGAAAAATGTCACTATAGGACAGGGGAGATGTAGAATTCCTGAACACACTTGTGGACACTGTTGGATTGTGTGAGGCCCAGTGAATATCACACTGCTATGTCACAGTCTCAATGACACAGGTGTGAAAAATGTCACTATAGGACAGGGGAGATGCAGAATTTTTGAACACACTTGTGGACACTGTTGGATTGTGTGAGGCCCAGTGAATATCACACCGCTATGTCACAGGCTCAATGTCGTAGTTGTGAAAAATGTCACTATAGGACAGGGGAGATGTAGAATTTCTGAACACACTTGTGGACACTGTTGGATTGTGTGATGCCCAGTAAATATCACACCGCTATGTCACAGGTGTGAAAAATGTCACTATAGGACAGGGGAGATGTAGAATTTCTGAACACACTTGTGGACACTGTTGGATTGTGTGAGGCCCAGTGAATATCACACCGCTATGTCACATGCTCAATGTTGTAGGTGTGAAAAAAGTCACTATAGGACAGGGGATATGTAGAATTTCTGAACACACTTGTGGACACTGTTGGATTGTGGAAGGCCCAGTGAATATCACACCGCTATGTCACAGTCTCAATGTCTCAGGTGTGAAAAATGTCACTATAGGACAGGGGAGATGAAGAATTTCTGAACACACTTGTGGATACTGTTGGATTGAGTGAGGCCCATTGAATATCACACCGCTATGTCACAGTCTCAATGTCGCAGGTGTGAAATATCTCACTATAGGACAGGGGAGATGTAGAATTTCTGAATACACTTGTGGACACTGTTGGATTGTGTGAGGCCCAGTGAATATCACACCGCTATGTCACAGGCTCAATGTCGCAGGTGTGAATAATGTCACTATAGGACAGGGGAAATGTAGAATTTCTGAACACACTTGTGGACACTGTTGGATTGTGTGAGGCCCAGTGAATATCACACCGCTATGTCACATGCTCAATGTCGTAGGTGTGTAAAATGTCACTATAGGACAGGGGAGATGTAGAATTTCTGAACACACTTGTGGACACTGTTGGATTGTGTGAGGCCCAGTGAATATCACACCGCTATGTCACAGTCTCAATGTCTCAGGTGTGAAAAATGTCACTATAGGACAGGGGAGATGAAGAATTTCTGAACACACTTGTGGATACTGTTGGATTGTGTGAGGCCCAGTGAATATCACACCACTATGTCACAGTCTCAATGTCAGAGGTGTGAAAAATCTCACTATAGGACAGGGGAGATGTAGAATTTCTGAATACACTTGGGGACACTGTTGGATTGTGTGAGGCCCTGTGAATATCACACCGCTATGTCACAGTCTCAATGTCGCAGGTGTGAAAAATGTCACTATAAGGCAGGGGAGATGTAGAATTTCTGAACACACTTGTGGACACTGTTGGATTGTGTGAGGCCCATTGAATATCACACCGCTATGTCACATGCTCAATGTCGTAGGTGTGAAAAATGTCACTATAGGACAGGGGAGATGTAGAATTTCTGAATACACTTGTGGACACTGTTGGATTGTGTGAGGCTCAGTGAATATCACACCGCTATGTCACAGTCTCAATGTCGCAGGTGTGAAAAATGTCACTATAGGACAGGGGAGATGTAGAATTTCTGAACTCACTTGTGGACACTGTTGGATTGTGTGAGGCCCAGTGAATATCACAACGCAATGTCACAGGTGTGAAAAATGTCACTGTAGGACAGGGAAGATGTAGAATTTCTGAACACACTTGTGGACACTGTTGGATTGTGTGAGGCCCAGTGAATATCACACCGCTATGTCACAGGCTGAATGTCGCAGGTGTGAAAAATGTCACTATAGGACAGGGGAGATGAAGAATTCCTGAACACACTTGTGGACACTTTTGGATTGTGTGAGGCCCAGTGAATATCAAACCGCTATGTCACAGTCTCAATGAAGCAGGTGTGGAAAATTTCACTATAGGACAGGGGAGATGTAGAATTTCTGAACACACTTGTGGACACTGTTGGATTGTGTGAGGTCCAGTGAATATCACACCGCTATGTCACAGGCTCAATGTCGTAGGTGTGAAAAATGTCACTATAGGACAGGGGAGATGTAGAATTTCTGAACACACTTGTGGACACTGTTGGATTCTGTGAGGCCCAGTGAATATCACACCGCTATGTCACAGGCTCAATGTCGTAGGTGTGAAAAATGTCACTATAGGAGAGGGGAGATGTAGAATTTCTGAACACACTTGTGGACACTGTTGGATAGTGTGAGGCCCAGTGATTATCACACCGCTATGTCACAGTCTCAATGTCGCAGGTGTGAAAAATGTCACTATAGGACAGGGGAGATGTAGAATTTCAGAACACACTTGTGGACACTGTTGGATTGTGTGAGGCCCAGTGAATATCACACCGCTATGTCACAGTCTCAATGTCGTAGGTGTGAAAAATGTCACTATTGGACAGGGGAGATGTAGAATTTCTGAACACACTTGTGGACACTGTCGGATTGTGTGAGGCTCAGTGAATATCACACCGCTATGTCACAGTCTCAATGTAGCAGGTGTGAAAAATGTCACTATAGGACAGAGGAGATGTAGAATTTCTGAACACAATTGTGGACACTGTTGGATTGTGTGAGGCCCAGTGAATACCATACCGCTATGTCACAGGCTCAATGTCGTAGGTGTGAAAAATGTCACTATAGGACAGGGGAGATGTAGAATTTCTCAACACACTTGTGGACACTGTTGGATTGTGTGAGGGCCAGTGAATATCACACCGCTATGTCACAGGCTCAATGTCATAGGTGTGAAAAATGTCATTATAGGACAGGGGAGATGTAGAATTTCTGAACACACTTGTGGACACTGTTGGATTGTGTGAGGCACAGTAAATATCACACCGCTATGTCACAGGTGTGAAAAATGTCACTATAGGACAGGGGAGATGTAGAATTTCTGAACACACTTGTGGACACTGTTGGATTGTGTGAGGCCCAGTGAATATCACTCCGCTATATCACAGGCTCAATGTCGTAGGTGTGAAAAATGTCACTATAGGACAGGGGAGATGTAGAATTTCTGAATACACTTGTGGACACTGTTGGATTATGTAAGTCCCAGTGAATATCACTCAGCTATGTCACAGGCTGAATGTCGCAGGTGTGAAAAATGTCACTATAGGACAGGGGAGATGTAGAATTTCTGAACACACTTGTGGACACTGTTGGATTGTGTGAGGCCCAGTGAATATCACACCGATATGTCACAGGCTCAATGTCGCAGGTGTGGAAAATGTCACTATAGGACAGGGGAGATGCAGAATTTCTGAACACACTTGTGGACACTGTTGGATTGTGTGAGGCCCAGTGAATATCACACCGCTATGTCACAGTCTCAATGTCGCAGGTATGAAAAATGTCACTATAGGACAGGGGAGAGGGTGAATTTCTCAACACACTTGTGGACACTGTTGGATTGTGTGAGGCCCACTGAATATCACACCGCTATGTCACAGTCTCAATGTCGCAGGTGTAAAAAATCTCACGATAGGACAGGGGAGATGTAGAATTTCTGAATACACTTGTGGACACTGTTGGATTGTGTGAGGCCCAGGGAATATCACACCGCTATGTCACAGTCTCAATGTCGCAGGTGTGAAAAATGTCACTATAGGACAGGGGAGATGTAGAATTTCTGAACACACTTGTGGACACTGTTGGATTGTGTGAGGCCCAGTGAATATCACACCGCTATGTCACAGGTGTGAAAAATGTCACTATAGGACAGGGGAGATGTAGAATTTCTGAACACACTTGTGGACACTGTTGGATTGTGTGAAGCCCAGTGAATATCACACCGCTATGTCACAGGCTGAATGTCGCAGGTGTGAAAAATGTCACTATAGGACAGGGGAGATGCAGAATTTTTGAACACACTTTTAGACACTGTTGGATTGTGTGAGGCCCAGTGAATATCACACCGCTATGTCACAGTCTCAATGTCGCAGGTGTGAAAAATGTCACTTTAGGACAGGGGAGATGCAGAATTTCTGAACACACTTGTGGACACTGTTGGATTGTGTGAGGCCCAGTGAATATCACACCGCTATGTCACAGGCTCAATGTCGCAGGTGTGAAAAATGTCACTATAGGACAGGGGAGATGTAGAATTTCTGAACACACTTGTGGACACTGTTGAATAGTGTGAGGCCCAGTGAATATCACACCGCTATGTCACAGTTTCAATGTCGTAGGTGTGAAAAATGTCACTATAGGACAGGGGAGATTTAGAATTTCTTAACACACTTGTGGACACTGTTGGATTGTGTGAGGCCCAGTGAATACCACACCGCTATGTCACAGTCTCAATGTCGCAGGTGTGAAAAATGTCACTATAGGAAAGGGGAGATGAAGAATTTCTGAACACACTTGTGGACACTGTTGGATTGTGTGAGGCCCAGTGAATATCACACCGCTATGTTACAGGCTCAATGTTGTAGGTGTGAAAAATGTCGCTATAGTACAGGGGAGATGTAGAATTTATGAAAACACTTGTAGTCACTGTTGGATTGTGTGAGGCCCAGTGAGTATCACACCGTGATGTCACAGTCTCAATGTCGCAGGTGTGAAAAATGTCACTATAGGAGAGGGGAGATGTAGAATTTCTGAACACACTTGTGGACACTGTTGGATTGTGTTAGGCCCAGTGAATTTCACACCGCTATGTCACAGGCTCTATGTCGTAGGTGTGAAAAATGTCACTATAGGACAGGGGAGATTTAGAATTTCTGAACACACTTGTGGACACTGTTGGATTGTGTGAGGCCCAGTGAATATCACACCGCTATGTCACAGTCTCAATGTAGCAGGTGTGAAAAATGTCACTATAGGACAGGGGAGATGTAGAATTTCTGAACACAATTGTGGACACTGTTGGATTGTATGAGGCCCAGTGAATATCACACCGCTATGTCACAGGCTCAATGTCGTAGGTGTGAAAATTGTCACTATAGGACAGGGGAGAGGTAGAATTTCTTAACACACTTGTGGACACTATTGGATTGTCTGAGGCCCAGTGAATATCACACCGCTATGTCACAGGCTCAATGTTGTAGGTGTGAAAAATGTCACTATAGGACAGGGGATATGTAGAATTTCTGAACACACTTGTGGACACTGTTGGATTGTGTGAGGCCCAGTGAATATCACACCGCTATGTCACAGTCTCAATGACGCAGGTGTGAAAAATGTCACTATAGGACAGGGGAGATGTAGAATTTCTGAACACACTTGTGGACACTGTTGGATTGTGTGAGGTCCAGTGAATATCACACCGCTATGTCAGAGGCTCAATATCGTAGGTTTGAAAAATGTCACTATAGGACAGGGGAGATGTAGAATTTCTGAACACACTTGTGGACTCTGTTGGATTGTGTGAGGCCCAGTGAATATCACACGGCTATGTCACAGGCTCTATGTCGTAGGTGTGAAAAATGTCACTATAGGACAGGGGAGATGTAGAATTTCTGAACACACTTGTGGACACTGTTGGATTGTGTGAGGCCCAGTGAATATCACACCGCTATGTCACAGTCTCAATGACGCAGGTGTGAAAAATGTCACTATAGGACACGGGAGATGTAGGATTCCTGAACACACTTGTGGACACTGTTGGATTGTGTGAGGCCCAGTGAATATCACACCGCTATGTCACAGGCTCAATGTCGTAGGTGTGAAAAATGTCACTATAGGACAGGGGAGATGTAGAATTTCTGAACACAATTGTGGACACTGTTGGATTGTGAGAGGCCCAGAGAATATCACACCGCTATGTCACAGTCTCAATGTCGCATGTGTGAAAAATGTCACTGTAGGACAGTGGAGATGTAGAATTTCTGAACACACTTGTGGACACTGTTGGATTGTGTGAGGCCCAGTGAATATCACACCGCTATGTCACAGGCTCAATGTCGCAGGTGTGAAAAATGTCACTATAGGACAGGGGAGATGTAGAATTTCTGAACACACTTGTGGACACTGTTGGATTGTGTGAGGCCCAGTGAATATCACACCGCTATGTCACAGGCTCAGTGTCGTAGGTGTGAAAAATGTCACTATAGGACAGGGGAGATGTAGAATTTCTGAACACACTTGTGGACACTGTTGGATTGTGTGAGGCCCAGTGAATGTCACACCGCTATGTCACAGTCTCAATGTCGCAGGTGTGAAAAATGTCACTATAGGACAGGGGAGATGTAGAATTTCTGAACACACTTGTGGACACTGTTGGATTCTGTGAGGCCCAGTGAATATCACACCGCTATGTCACAGGCTCAATGTCGTAGGTGTGAAATATGTCACTATAGGAGAGGGGAGATGTAGAATTTCTGAAAACACTTGTGGACACTGTTGGATAGTGTGAAGCCCAGTGAATATCACACCTCTATGTCACAGTCTCAATGTCGCAGGTGTGAAAAATGTCACTATAGTACAGGGGAGATGTAGAATTTCTGAACACATTTGTGGACACTGTTGGATTGTGTGAGGCCCAGTGAATATCACACCGCTATGTCACAGGCTCAATGTCGTAGGTGTGAAAAATGTCACTATAGGACAGGGGAGATGTAGAATTTCTGAACACACTTGTGGACACTGTCGGATTGTGTGAGGCCCAGTGAATATCACACCGCTTTGTCACAGTCTCAATGTAGCAGGTGTGAAAAATGTCACTAGGACAGAGGAGATGTAGAATTTCTGAACACAATTGTGGACACTGTTGGATTGTGTGAGGCCCATTGAATATCACACCGCTATGTCACAGGCTCAATGTCGTAGGTGTGAAAAATGTCACTATAGGACAGGGGAGATGTAGAATTTCTCAACACACTTGTGGACACTGTTGGATTGTGTGAGGGCCAGTGAATATCACACCGCTATGTCACAGGCTCAATGTCGTAGGTGTGAAAAATGTCACTATAGGACAGGGAAGATATGTAGAATTTCTGAACACACTTGTGGACACTGTTGGATTGTGTGAGGCCCAGTAAATAACACACCGCTATGTCACATGCTCAATGTCGTAGGTGTGAAAAATGTCACTATAGGACAGGGGAGATGTAGAATTTCTCAACACACTTGTGGACACTGTTGGATTGTGGAAGGCCCAGTGAATATCACACTGCTATGTCACAGTCTCAATGTCTCAGGTGTGAAAAATGTTACTATAGGACAGGGGAGATGAAGAATTTCTGAACACACTTGTGGATACTGTTGGATTGAGTGAGGCCCAGTGAATATCACACCGCTATGTCACAGTCTCAATGTCGCAGGTGTGAAATATCTCACTATAGGACAAGGGAGATGTAGAATTTCTGAATACACTTGTGGACACTGTTGGATTGTGTGAGGCCCAGTGAATATCACACCGCTATGTCACAGGCTCAATGTCGCAGGTGTGAAAAATGTCACTATAGGACAGGGGAGTTGTAGAATTTCTGAACACACTTGTGGACACTGTTGGATTGTGTGAGGCCCAGTGAATATCACACTGCTATGTCACATGCTCAATGTCGTAGGTGTGAAAAATGTCACTATAGGACAGGGGAGATGTAGAATTTCTGAACACACTTGTGGACACTGTTGGATTGTGTAAGGCCCAGTGAATATCACACCGCTATGTCACAGTCTTAATGTCTCAGGTGTGAAAAATGTCACTATAGGACAGGGGAGATGAAGAATTTCTGAACACACTTGTGGATACTGTTGGATTGTGTGAGGCCCAGTGAATATCACACCACTATGTCACAGTCTCAATGTCGCAGGTGTGAAAAATCTCACTATAGGACAGGGGAGATCTAGAATTTCTGAATACACTTGTGGACACTGTTGGATTGTGTGAGGCCCAGTGAATATCACACCGCTATGTCACAGTCTCAATGTCGCAGGTGTGAAAAAAGTCACTATAAGGCAGGGGAGATGTAGAATTTCTGAACACACTTGTGGACACTGTTGGATTGTGTGAGGCCCAGTGAATATCACACCGCTATGTCACATGCTCAATGTCGTAGGTGTGAAAAATGTCACTATAGGACAGGGGAGATGTAGAATTTCTGAACACACTTGTGGACACTGTTGGATTGTGTAAGGCCCTGTGAATATCACACCGCTATGTCACAGTCTCAATGTCTCAGGTGTGAAAAATGTCACTATAGGACAGGGGAGATGAAGAATTTCTGAACACACTTGTGGATACTGTTGGATTGTGTGAGGCCCAGTGAATATCACACCGCTATGTCACAGTCTCAATGTCGCAGGTGTGAAAAATCTCACTATAGGACAGGGGAGATGTAGAATTTCTGAATAACTTGTGGACACTGTTGGATTGTGTGAGGCTCAGTGAATATCACACCGCTATGTCACAGTCTCAATGTCGCAGGTGTGAAAAATGTCACTATAGGACAGGGGAGATGTAGAATTTCTGAACACACTTGTGGACACTGTTGGATTGTGTGAGGCCCAGTGAATATCACACCGCAATGTCACAGGTGTGAAAAATGTCACTGTAGGACAGGGGAGATGTAGAATTTCTGAACACACTTGTGTACACTGTTGGATTGTGTGAGGTCCAGTGAATATCACACCGCTATGTCACAGGCTGAATGTCGCAGGTGTGAAAAATGTCACTATAGGACAGGGGAGATGAAGAATTCCTGAACACACTTGTGGACACTTTTGGATTGTGTGAGGCCCAGTGAATATCAAACCGCTATGTCACAGTCTCAATGAAGCATGTGTGAAAAATGTCACTATAGGACAGGGGAGATGTAGAATTTCTGAACACACTTGTGGACACTGTTGGATTGTGTGAGGTCCAGTGAATATCACACCGCTATGTCACAGGCTCAATGTCGTAGGTGTGAAAAATGTCACTATAGGACAGGGGAGATGTAGAATTTCTGAACACACTTGTGGACACTGTTGGATTGTGTGAGGCCCAGTGAATATCACACCGCTATGTCACAGTCTCTATGACGCAGGTGTGAAAAATGTCACTATAGGACAGGGGAGATGTAGAATTCCTGAACACACTTGTGGACACTGTTGGATTGTGTGAGGCCCAGTGAATATCACACCGCTATGTCACAGGCTCAATGTCGCAGGTGTGAAAAATGTTACTATAGGACAGGGGAGATGTAGAATTTCTGAATACACTTGTGGACACTGTTGGATCGTGTGAGGCCCAGTGAATATCACACCGCTATGTCACAGGCTCAGTGTCGTAGGTGTTAAAAATGTCACTATAGGACAGGGGAGATGTAGAATTTCTGAACACACTTGTGGACACTGTTGGATTGTGTGAGGGCCAGTGAATATCACACCGCTATGTCACAGGCTCAATGTCATAGGTGTGAAAAATGTCACTATAGGACACGGGAGATGTAGAATTTCTGAACACACTTGTGGACACTGTTGGATTGTGTGAGGCCCAGAGAATATCACACCGCTATGTCACAGTCTCAATGACGCATGTTTGAAAAATGTCACTATAGTACAGGGGAGATGTAGAATTTCTGAACACACTTGTGGATACTGTTGGATTGTGTGAGGTCCAGTGAATATCACACCGCTATGTCACAGTCTCAATGTCGCAGGAGTGAAACATGTCACTATAGGACAGGGGAGATGTAGAATTTCTGAACACACTTGTGGACACTGTTGGATTGTGCGAGGGCCAGTGAATATCACACCGCTATGTCACAGGCTCAATGTCGTAGGTGTGAAAAATGTCACTATAGGACAAGGGAGATGTAGAATTTCTGAACACACTTGTGGACACTGTTGGATTGTGTGAGGCCCAGTGAATATCACACCGCTATGTCACAGTCTCAATGACGCAGGTGTGAAAAATGTCACTATAGGACAGGGGAGATGTAGAATTTCTGAACACACTTGTGGACACTGTTGGATTGTGTGAGGTCCAGTGAATATCACACCGCTATGTCAGAGGCTCAATGTCGTAGTTGTGAAAAATGTCATTATAGGACAGGGGAGATGTAGAATTTCTGAACACACTTGTGTACACTGTTGGATTGTGTGAGGCCCAGTGAATATCACACCGCAATGTCACAGGCTCAATGTCGTAGGTGTGAAAAATGTCACTATAGGACAGTGGAGATGTAGAATTTCTGAACACACTTGTGGACACTGTTGGATTGTGTGAGGCCCAGTGAATATCACACCGCTATGTCACAGTCTCAATGACGCAGGTGTAAAAAATGTCACTATAGGACACGGGAGATGTAGGATTCCTGAACACACTTGTGGACACTGTTGGATTGTGTGAGGCCCAGTGAATATCACACCGCTATGTCACAGGCTCAATGTCGTAGGTGTGAAAAATATCACAATAGGACAGGAGAGATGTAGAATTTCTGAACACACTTGTGGACACTGTTGGATTGTGTGAGGCCCAGATAATATCACACCGCTATGTCACAGTCTCAATGTCGCATGTGTGAAAAATGTCACTATAGGACAGGGGAGATGTGGAATTTCTGAACAAACTTGTGGACACTGTTGGATTGTGTGAGGCCCAGTGAATATCACACCGCTATGTCACAGGCTCAATGACGCAGGTGTGAAAAATGTCACTATAGGACCGGGGAGATGTAGAATTTCTGAAGACACTTGTGGACACTGTTGGATTGTGTGAGGCCCAGTGAATATCACACCGCTATGTCACAGTCTCAATGACGCAGGTGTGAAAAATGTCACTATAGGACAGGGGAGATGTAGAATTTCTGAACACATTTGTGGACACTGTTGGATTGTTTGAGGTCCAGTGAATATCACACCGCTATGTCACAGGCTCAATGTCGTAGGTGTGAAAAATGTCACTATAGGACAGGGGAGATGTAGAATTTCTGAACACACTTGTGGACACTGTTGGATTTTGTGAGGCCCAGTGAATATCACAACGCTATGTCACAGGCTGAATGTCGCAGGTTTCAAAAATGTTACTATAGGACAGGGGAGATGTAGAATTTCTGAACACACTTGTGGACACTGTTTGATTGTGTGAGGCCCAGTGAATATCACACTGCTATGTCACAGGCTCAATGTCGTAGGTGTGAAAAATGTCACTATAGGACAGGGGAGATGTAGAATTTCTGAACACACTTGTGGACACTGTTGGATTGCGTGAGGCCCAGTGAATATCACACCGCTATGTCACAGTCTCAATGTAACAGGTTTGAAAAATATCACTATAGGACAGAGGAGATGTAGAATTTCTGAACACAATTGTGGACACTGTTGGATTGTGTGAGGCCCAGTGAATATCACACCGCTATGTCACAGGCTCAATGTCGTAGGTGTGAAAAATGTCACTATAGGACCGGGGAGATGTAGAATTTCTTAACACACTTGTGGACACTGTTGGATTGTGTGAGGGCCAGTGAATATCACACCGCTATGTCACAGGCTCAATGTCGTAGGTGTGAAAAATGTCACTATAGGACAGGGGAGATGTAGAATTTCTAAACACACTTGTGGACATTGTTGGATTGTGTAAGGCCCAGTAAATATCACACCGCTATGTCACAGGTGTGAAAAATGTCACTATAGGACAGGGGAGATGAAGAATTTCTGAATACACTTGTGGACACTGTTGGATTGTGTGAGGCCCAGTGAATATCACACCGCTATGTCACATTCTCAATGTCGCAGGTGTGAAAAATGTCACTATAGGACAGGGGAGATGTAGAATTTCTGAACACACTTGTGGACACTGTTGGATTGTGTGAGGCCCAGTGAATATCACACCGCTATGTCACAGTCTCAATGTCGCAGGTGTGAAAAATCTCACTATAGGACAGGGGAGATGTAGAATTTCTGAAAACACTTGTGGACACTGTTGGATTGTGTGAGGCCCAGTGAATATCACACCGCTGTGTCACAGGCTCAATGTCGTAGGTGTGAAAAATGTCACTATAGGACAGGGGAGATGTAGAATTTCTGAACACACTTGTGGACACTGTTGGATTGTGTGAGGCCCAGTGAATATCACACCGCTATGTCACAGTCTCTATGACGCAGGTGTGAAAAATGTCACTATAGGACAGGGGAGATGTAGAATTCCTGAACACACTTGTGGACACTGTTGGATTGTGTGAGGCCCAGTGAATATCACACCGCTATGTCACAGGCTCAATGTCGCATGTGTGAAAAATGTTACTATAGGACAGGGGAGATGTAGAATTTCTGAATACACTTGTGGACACTGTTGGATTGTGTGAGGCCCAGTGAATATCACACCGCTATGTCACAGGCTCAATGTCATAGGTGTGAAAAATGTCACTATAGGACAGGGGAGATGTAGAATTTCTGAATACACTTGTGGACACTGTTGGATTGTGTGAGGCCCAGTGAATATCACACCGCTATGTCACAGTCTCAATGATGCATGTTTGAAAAATGTCACTATAGTACAGGGGAGATGTAGAATTTCTGAACACACTTGTGGACACTGTTGGATTGTGTGAGGTCCAGTGAATATCACACCGCTATGTCAGAGGCTCAATTTCGTAGGTGTGAAAAATGTTACTATAGGACAGGGGAGATGTAGAATTTCTGAACACACTTGTGGACACTGTTGGATTGTGTGAGGCCCAGTGAATATCACACCGCTATGTCACAGTCTCAATGTCGCAGGTGTGAAACATGTCACTATAGGACAGGGGAGATGTAGAATTTCTGAACACACTTGTGGACACTGTTGGATTGTGCGAGGGCCAGTGAATATCACACCGCTATGTCACAGGCTCAATGTCGTAGGTGTGAAAAATGTCACTATAGGACAGGGGAGATGTAGAATTTCTGAACACACTTGTGGACACTGTTGGATTGTGTGAGGCCCAGTGAATATCACACCGCTATGTCACAGTCTCAATGACGCAGGTGTGAAAAATGTCACTATAGGACAGGGGAGATGTAGAATTTCTGAACACACTTGTGGACACTGTTGGATTGTGTGAGGTCCAGTGAATATCACACCGCTATGTCAGAGGCTCAATGTCGTAGTTGTGAAAAATGTCATTATAGGACAGGGGAGATGTAGAATTTCTGAACACACTTGTGGTCACTGTTGGATTGTGTGAGGCCCAGTGAATATCACACCGCTATGTCAGAGGCTCAATGTCGTAGGTGTGAAAAATGTCACTATAGGACAGTGGAGATGTAGAATTTCTGAACACACTTGTGGACACTGTTGGATTGTGTGAGGCCCAGTGAATATCACACCGCTATGTCACAGTCTCAATGACGCAGGTGTAAAAAATGTCACTATAGGACACGGAAGATGTAGGATTCCTGAACACACTTGTGGACACTGTTGGATTGTGTGAGGCCCAGTGAATATCACACCGCTATGTCACAGGCTCAATGTCGTAGGTGTGAAAAATATCACAATAGGACAGGAGAGATGTAGAATTTCTGAACACACTTGTCGACACTGTTGGATTGTGTGAGGCCCAGATAATATCACACCGCTATGTCACAGTCTCAATGTCGCATGTGTGAAAAATGTCACTATAGGACAGGGGAGATGTGGAATTTCTGAACATACTTGTGGACACTGTTGGATTGTGTGAGGCCCAGTGAATATCACACCGCTATGTCACAGGCTCAATGACGCAGGTGTGAAAAATGTCACTATAGGACCGGGGAGATGTAGAATTTCTGAAGACACTTGTGGACACAGTTGGATTGTGTGAGGCCCAGTGAATATCACACCGCTATGTCACAGTCTCAATGACGCAGGTGTGAAAAATGTCACTATAGGACAGGGGAGATGTAGAATTTCTGAACACATTTGTGGACACTGTTGGATTGTTTGAGGTCCAGTGAATATCACACCGCTATGTCACAGGCTCAATGTCGTAGGTGTGAAAAATGTCACTATAGGACAGGGGAGATGTAGAATTTCTGAACACACTTGTGGACACTGTTGGATTTTGTGAGGCCCAGTGAATATCACACCGCTATGTCACAGGCTGAATGTCGCAGGTTTCAAAAATGTTACTATAGGACAGGGGAGATGTAGAATTTCTGAACACACTTGTGGACACTGTTGGATTGTGTGAGGCCCAGTGAATATCACACTGCTATGTCACAGGCTCAATGTCGTAGGTGTGAAAAATGTCACTATAGGACAGGGGAGATGTAGAATTTCTGAACACACTTGTGGACACTTTTGGATTGCGTGAGGCCCAGTGAATATCACACCGCTATGTCACAGTCTCAATGTAGCAGGAGTGAAAAATATCACTATAGGACAGAGGAGATGTAGAATTTCTGAACACAATTGTGGACACTGTTGGATTGTGTGAGGCCCAGTGAATATCACACCGCTATGTCACAGGCTCAATGTCGTAGGTGTGAAAAATGTCACTATAGGACAGGGGAGATGTAGAATTTCTTAACACACTTGTGGACACTGTTGGATTGTGTGAGGGCCAGTGAATATCACACCGCTATGTCACAGGCTCAATGTCGTAGGTGTGAAAAATGTCACTAAAGGACAGGGGAGATGTAGAATTTCTGAACACACTTGTGGACATTGTTGGATTGTGTGAGGCCCAGTAAATATCACACCGCTATGTCACAGGTGTGAAAAATGTCATTATAGGACAGGGGAGATGAAGAATTTCTGAATACACTTGTGGACACTGTAGGATTGTGCGAGGGCCAGTGAATATCACACCGCTATGTCACAGGCTCAATGTCGTAGGTGTGAAAAATGTCACTATAGGACAGGGGAGATGTAGAATTTCTGAACACACTTGTGGACACTGTTGGATTGTGTGAGGCCCAGTGAATATCACACCGCTATGTCACAGTCTCAATGACGCAGGTGTGAAAAATGTCACTATAGGACAGGGGAGATGTAGAATTTCTGAACACACTTGTGGACACTGTTGGATTGTGTGAGGTCCAGTGAATATCACACCGCTATGTCAGAGGCTCAATGTCGTAGTTGTGAAAAATGTCATTATAGGACAGGGGAGATGTAGAATTTCTGAACACACTTGTGGTCACTGTTGGATTGTGTGAGGCCCAGTGAATATCACACCGCTATGTCACAGGCTCAATGTCGTAGGTGTGAAAAATGTCACTATAGGACAGTGGAGATGTAGAATTTCTGAACACACTTGTGGACACTGTTGGATTGTGTGAGGCCCAGTGAATATCACACCGCTATGTCACAGTCTCAATGACGCAGGTGTAAAAAATGTCACTATAGGACACGGAAGATGTAGGATTCCTGAACACACTTGTGGACACTGTTGGATTGTGTGAGGCCCAGTGAATATCACACCGCTATGTCACAGGCTCAATGTCGTAGGTGTGAAAAATATCACAATAGGACAGGAGAGATGTAGAATTTCTGAACACACTTGTGGACACTGTTGGATTGTGTGAGGCCCAGATAATATCACACCGCTATGTCACAGTCTCAATGTCGCATGTGTGAAAAATGTCACCATAGGACAGGGGAGATGTGGAATTTCTGAACATACTTGTGGACACTGTTGGATTGTGTGAGGCCCAGTGAATATCACACCGCTATGTCACAGGCTCAATGACGCAGGTGTGAAAAATGTCACTATAGGACCGGGGAGATGTAGAATTTCTGAAGACACTTGTGGACACTGTTGGACTGTGTGAGGCCCAGTGAATATCACACCGCTATGTCACAGTCTCAATGACGCAGGTGTGAAAAATGTCACTATAGGACAGGGGAGATGTAGAATTTCTGAACACATTTGTGGACACTGTTGGATTGTTTGAGGTCCAGTGAATATCACACCGCTATGTCACAGGCTCAATGTCGTAGGTGTGAAAAATGTCACTATAGGACAGTGGAGATGTAGAATTTCTGAACACAATTGTGGACACTGTTGGATTTTGTGAGGCCCAGTGAATATCACACCGCTATGTCACAGGCTGAATGTCGCAGGTTTCAAAAATGTTACTATAGGACAGGGGAGATGTAGAATTTCTGAACACACTTGTGGACACTGTTGGATTGTGTGAGGCCCAGTGAATATCACACTGCTATGTCACAGGCTCAATGTCGTAGGTGTGAAAAATGTCACTATAGGACAGGGGAGATGTAGAATTTCTGAACACACTTGTGGACACTTTTGGATTGCGTGAGGCCCAGTGAATATCACACCGCTATGTCACAGTCTCAATGTAGCAGGTTTGAAAAATATCACTATAGGACAGAGGAGATGTAGAATTTCTGAACACAATTGTGGACACTGTTGGATTGTGTGAGGCCCAGTGAATATCACACCGCTATGTCACAGGCTCAATGTCGTAGGTGTGAAAAATGTCACTATAGGACAGGGGAGATGTAGAATTTCTTAACACACTTGTGGACACTGTTGGATTGTGTGAGGGCCAGTGAATATCACACCGCTATGTCACAGGCTCAATGTCGTAGGTGTGAAAAATGTCACTATAGGACAGGGGAGATGTAGAATTTCTGAAAACACCTGTGGACATTGTTGGATTGTGTGAGGCCCAGTAAATATCACACCGCTATGTCACAGGTGTAAAAAATGTCATTATAGGACAGGGGAGATGAAGAATTTCTGAATACACTTGTGGACACTGTTGGATTGTGTGAGGCCCAGTGAATATCACACCGCTATGTCACATTCTCAATGTCGCAGGTGTGAAAAATGTCACTATAGGACAGGGGAGATGTAGAATTTCTGAACACACTTGTGGACACTGTTGGATTGTGTGAGGCCCAGTGAATATCACACCGCTATGTCACAGTCTCAATGTCGCAGGTGTGAAAAATCTCACTATAGGACAGGGGAGATGTAGAATTTCTGAAAACACTTGTGGACACTGTTGGATTGTGTGAGGCCCAGTGAATATCACACCGCTATGTCACAGTCTCAATGTCGCAAGTGTGAAAAATGTCACTATAGGACAGGAGAGATGTAGAATTTCTGAACACACTTGTGGACACTGTTGGATTGTGTGAGGCCCAGTGAATATCACACCGCTATGTCACAGGTGTAAAAAATCTCACTGTAGGTCAGGGGAGATGTAGAATTTCTGAACACACTTGTGGACACTGTTGGATTGTGTGAGGCCCAGTGAATATCACACCGCTATGTCACAGGCTGAATGTTGCAGGTGTGAAAAATGTCACTATAGGACAGGGGAGATGAAAAATTCCTGAACACACTTGTGGACACTGTTGGATTGTGTGAGGCCCAGTGAATATCAAACCGCTATTTCACAGTCTCAATGATGCAGGTGTGAAAAATGTCACTATAGGACATGGGAGATGTAGAATTTCTGAACACACTTGTGGACACTGTTGGATTGTGTGAGGTCCAGTGAATATCACACCGCTATATCACAGGCTCAATGTCGTAGGTGTGAAAAATGTCACTATAGAACAGGGGAGATGTAGAATTTCTGAACAAACTTGTGGACACTGTTGGATTGTGTGAGGCCCAGTGAATATCATACCGCTATGTAACAGTCTCTATGACGCAGGTGTGAAAAATGTCACTGTAGGACAGGGAAGATGTAGAATTCCTGAACACACTTGTGGACACTGTTGGATTGTGTGAGGCCCAGTGAATATCACACCGTGCAGGTGTGCAGGCTATGTCACAGTCTCAATGTCGTAGGTGTGAAAAATGTCACTATTGGACGGGGAGATGTAGAATTTCAGAACACACTTGTGGACACTGTTGGATTGTGTGAGGCGCAGTGAATATCACACCGCTATGTCACAGTCTCAATGTCGTAGGTGTGAAAAATGTCACTATAGGACAGGGGAGATGTAGAATTTCTGAACACACTTGTGGACACTGTTGGATTATGTGAGGCCCAGGGAATATCACACCGCTATGTCACAGGCTGAATGTCGCAGGTGTGAAAAATGTTACTATAGGACAGGGGAGATGTAGAATTTCTGAACACACTTGTGGACACTGTTGGATTGTGTGAGGCCCAGTGAATATCACACCGCTATGTCACAGGCTCAGTGTCGTAGGTGTGAAAAATATCACTATAGGACAGGGGAGATGTAGAATTTCTGAACACACTTGTGGACACTGTTGGATTGTGTGAGGCCCAGTGAATATCACACCGCTGTGTCACAGTCTCAATGTCGCAGGTGTGAAAAATGTCACTATAGGACAGGGGAGATGTAGAATTTCTGAACACACTTGTGGACACTGTTGGATTGTGTGAGGCCCAGTGAATATCACACCGCTATGTCACAGGCTCAATGTCGTAGGTGTGAAAAATGTCACTATAGGACAGGGGAGATGTAGAATTTCTGAACACACTTGTGGACACTGTTGGATAGTGTGAGGCCCAGTGAATATCACACTGCTATGTCACAGTCTCAATGTCTCAGGTGTGAAAAATGTCACTATAGGATAGGGGAGATGAAGAATTTCTGAAAACACTTGTGGATACTGTTGGATTGTGTGAGGCCCAGTGAATATCACACCGCTATGTCACAGTCTCAATGTCGCAGGTGTGAAAAATCTCACTATAGGACAGGGGAGATGTAGAATTTCTGAATACACTTGTGGACACTGTTGGATTGTGTGAGGCCTAGTGAATATCACACCGCTATGTCACAGTCTCAATGTCGCAGGTGTGAAAAATGTCACTATAGGACAGGAGAGATGTAGAATTTCTGAACACACTTGTGGACACTGTTGGATTGTGTGAGGCCCAGTGAATATCACACCGCTATGTCACAGTCTCAATGTCGTAGGTGTGAAAAATGTCACTATAGGACAGGGGAGATGTAGAATTTCTGAAAACACTTGTAGACACATTTGGATTGTGTGAGGCCCAGTGAATATCACACCGCTATTTCACAGTCTCAATGTCGCAGGTGTGAAAAATGTCACTATAGGACAGGGGAGATGTAGAATTTCTGAACACACTTGTGGACACTGTTGGATTGTGTGAGGCCCAGTGAATATCACACCACTATGTCACAGTCTCAATGTCGTAGGTTTGAAAAATGTCACTATAGGACAGGGGAGATGTAGAATTTCTGAACACACTTGTGGACACTGTTGGATTGTGTGAGGCCCAGTGAATATCACACCGCTATGTCACAGTCTCAATGTTGCAGGTGTGAAAAATGTCACTATAGGACAGGGGAGATGTAGAATTTCTGAACACACTTGTGGACACTGTTGGATTGTGTGAGGCCCAGTGAATATCACACCGCTATGTCACAGGCTCAATGTCGTAGGTGTGAAAAATGTCACTATAGGACAGGGGAGATGTAGAATTTCTTAACACACTTGTGGACACTGTTGGATTGTGTGAGGCCCAGTGAATATCACACCGCTATGTCACAGTCTCAATGTCGCAGGTGTGAAAAATGTCACTATAGGACAGGGGAGATTTAGAATTTCTGAACACACTTGTGGACACTGTTGGATTGTGTGAGGCCCAGTGAATATCACACCGCTATGTCACAGTCTCTATGACGCAGGTGTGAAAAATGTCACTATAGGACAGGGGAAATGTAGAATTCCTGAACACACTTGTGGACACTGTTGGATTGTGTGAGGCCCAGTGAATATCACACCGCTATGTCACAGTCTCAATGTCGTAGGTGAGAAAAATGTCACTATAGGACAGGGGAGATGTAGAATTTCAGAACACACTTGTGGACACTGTTGGATTGTGTGAGGCCCAGTGAATATCACACCGCTATGTCACAGTCTCAATGTCGTAGGTGTGAAAAATGTCACTCTAGAACAGGGGAGATGTAGAATTTCTGAACACACTTGTAGACACTTTTGGATTGTGTGAGGCCCAGTGAATATCACACCGCTATGTCACAGTCTCATTGTCGCAGGTGTGAAAAATGTCACTATAGGACAGGGGAGATGTAGAATTTCTGAACACACTTGTGGACACTGTTGGATTGTGTGAGGCCCAGTGAATATCACACCGCTATGTCACAGGCTGAATGTCGCAGGTGTGAAAAATGTTACTATAGGACAGGGGAGATGTAGAATTTCTGAACACACTTGTGGACACTGTTGGATTGTGTGAGGCCCAGTGAATATCACACCGCTATGTCACAGGCTCAGTGTCGTAGGTGTGAAAAATGTCACTATAGGACAGGGGAGATGTAGAATTTCTGAACACACTTGTGGACACTGTTGGATTGTGTGAGGCCCAGTGAATATCACACCGCTATGTCACAGTCTCAATGTCGTAGGTTTGAAAAATGTCACTATAGGACAGGGGAGAGGAAGAATTTCTGAACACACTTGTGGACACTGTTGGATTGTGTGAGGCCCAGTGGATATCACACCGCTATGTCACAGGCTCAATGTCGTAGGTGTGAAAAATGTAACTATAGTACAGGGGAGATGTAGAATTTCTGAACACACTTGTGGACACTGTTGGATTGTGTGAGGCCCAGTGAATATCATACCGCTATGTCACAGGTGTAAAAAATGTCACTGTAGGACAGGGGAGATGTAGAATTTCTGAACACACTTGTGGACACTGTTGGATTGTGTGAGGCCCAGTGAATATCACACCGCTATGTCACAGGCTGAATATCGCAGGTGTGAAAAATGTAACTATAGGACAGGAGAGACGTAGAATTTCTGAACACACTTGTGGACACTGTTGGATTGTGTGAGGCCCAGTGAATATCATACCGCTATGTCACAGGTGTAAAAAATGTCACTGTAGGACAGGGGAGATGTAGAATTTCTGAACACACTTGTGGACACTGTTGGATTGTGTGAGGCCCAGTGAATATCACACCGCTATGTCACAGGCTGAATGTCGCAGGTGTGAAAAATGTCACTATAGGACAGGGGAGATGTAGAATTTCTGAACACACTTGTGGACACTGTTGGATTGTGTGAGGTCCAGTGAATATCACACCGCTATGTTACAGGCTCAATGTCGTAGGTGTGAAAAATGTCACTGTAGAACAGGGGAGATGTAAAATTTCTGAACAAACTTGTGGACACTGTTGGATTTTGTGAGGCCCAGTGAATATCACACCGCTATGTCACAGTCTCTATGACACAGGTGTGAAAAATGTCACTATAGGACAGGGGAGATGTAGAATTCCTGAACACACTTGTGGACACTGTTGGATTCTGTGAGGCCCAGTGAATATCACACCGCTATGTCACAGTCTCAATGTCGTAGGTGTGAAAAATGTCACTATAGGACGGGGAGATGTAGAATTTCAGAACACACTTGTGGACACTGTTGGATTGTGTGAGGCCCAGTGAATATCACACCGCTATGTCACAGTCTCAATGTCGTAGGTGTGAAAAAAGTCACTATAGGACAGGGGAGATGTAGAATTTCTGAACACACTTGTAGACACTTTTGGATTGTGTGAGGCCCAGTGAATATCACACCGCTATGTCACAGTCTCAATGTCGCAGGTGTCAAAATGTCACTATAGGACAGGGGAGATGTAGAATTTCTGAACACACTTGTGGACACTGTTGGATTGTGTGAGGCCCAGTGAATATCACACCGCTATGTCACAGGCTCAGTGTCATAGGTGTGAAAAATGTCACTATAGGACAGGGGAGATGTAGAATTTCTGAACACACTTGTGGACACTGTTGGATTGTGTGAGGCCCAGTGAATATCACACCGCTATGTCACAGTCTCAATGTCGCAGGTGTGAAAAATGTCACTATAGGACAGGGGAGATGTAGAATTTCTGAACACACTTGTGGACACTGTTGGATTGTGTGAGGCCCAGTGAATATCACACCGCTATGTCACAGTCTCAATGTCGTAGGTTTGAAAAATGTCACTATAGGACAGGGGAGATGTAGAATTTCTGAACACACTTGTGGACACTGTTGGATTGTGTGAGGCCCAGTGAATATCACACCGCTATGTCACAGGCTCAATGTCGTAGGTGTGAAAAATGTCACTATAGGACAGGGGAGATGTAGAATTTCTGAACACACTTGAGGACACTGTTGGATTGTGTGAGGCCCAGTGAATATCACACCGCTATGTCACAGTCTCAATGTCGCAGGTGTGAAAAATGTCACTATAGGACAGGGGAGATGTAGAATTTCTGAACACACTTGTGGACACTGTTGGATTGCGTGAGGCCCAGTGAATATCACACCGCTATGTCACAGTCTCAATGTCGCAGGTGTGAAAAATGTCACTATAGGACAAGGGAGATGTAGAATTTCTGAACACACTTGTGGACACTGTTGGATTGTGTGAGGCCCAGTGAATATCACACCGCTATGTCACAGGCTCAATGTCGCAGGTGTGAAAAATGTCACTATAGGACAGGGGAGATGTAGAATTTCTGAACACACTTGTGGACACTGTTGGATTGTGTGAGGCCCAGTGAATATCACACCGCTATGTCACATGCTCCATGTCGTAGGTGTGAAAAATGTCACTATAGGACAGGGGAGATGAAAAATTTCTGAACACACTTGTGGACACTGTTGGATTGCGTGAGGCCCAGTGAATATCACACCACTATTTCACAGTCTCAATGTAGCAGGTTTGAAAAATGTCACTATAGGACAGAGGAGATGTAGAATTTCTGAACACAATTGTGGACACTGTTGGATTGTGTGAGGCCCAGTGAATATCACACTGCTATGTCACAGGCTCAATGTCGTAGGTGTGAAAAATGTCACTATAGGACAGGGGAGATGTAGAATTTCTTAACACACTTGTGGACACTGTTGGATTGTGTGAGGGCCAGTGAATATCACACCGCTATGTCACAGGCTCAATGTCGTAGGTGTGAAAAATGTCACTATAGGACAGGGGAGATGTAGAATTTCTGAATACACTTGTGGACACTGTTGGATTGTGTGAGGCCCAGTAAGTATCACACCGCTATGTCACAGGTGTGAAAAATGTCACTATAGGACAGGGGAGATGTAGAATTTCTGAACACACTTGTGGACACTGTTGGATTGTGTGAGGCCCAGTGAATATCACACCGCTATGCCACAGGCTCAATGTCGCAGGTGTGAAAAATGTCACTATAGGACAGGGGAGATGTAGAATTTCTGAACACACTTGTGGACACTGTTGGATTGTGTGAGGCCCAGTGAATATCACACCGCTATGTCACATGCTCAATGTCGTAGGTGTGAAAAATGTCACTATAGGATAGGGGAGATGTAGAATTTCTGAACATACTTGTGGACACTGTTGGATTGTGTAAGGCCCAGTGAATATCACACCGCTATGTCACAGTCTCAATGTCTCAGGTGTGAAAAATGTCACTATAGGACAGGGGAGATGAAGAATTTCTGAAAACACTTGTGGATACTGTTGGATTGTGTGAGGCCCAGTGAATATCACACCGCTATGTCACAGTCTCAATGTTGCAGGTGTGAAAAATCTCACTATAGGACAGGAGAGATGTAGAATTTCTGAACACACTTGTGGACACTGTTGGATTGTGTGAGGCCCAGTGAATATCACACCGCTATGTCACAGGTGTGAAAAATGTCACTGTAGGACAGGGGAGATGTAGAATTTCTGAACACACTTGTGGACACTGTTGGATTGTGTGAGGCCCAGTGAATATCACACCGCTATGTCACAGGCTGAATGTCGCAGGTGTGAAAAATGTCACTATAGGACAGGGGAGATGAAGAATTCCTGAACACACTTGTGGACACTGTTGGATTGTATGAGGCCCAGTGAATATCAAACCGCTATGTCACAGTCTCAATGACGCAGGTGTGAAAAATGTCACTATAGGACAGGGGAGATGTAGAATTTCTGAACACACTTGTGGACACTGTTGGATTGTGTGAGGCCCAGTGAAGATCAAACCGCTATGTCACAGTCTCAATGACGCAGGTGTGAAAAATGTCACTATAGGACAGGGGAGATGAAGAATTCCTGAACACACTTGTGGACACTGTTGGATTGTGTGAGGCCCAGTGAATATCAAACCGCTATGTCACAGTCTCAATGACGCAGGTGTGAAAAATGTCACTATAGGACAGGGGAAATGTAGAATTTCTCAACACACTTGTGGACACTGTTGGATTGTGTGAGGCCCAGTGAATTTCACACCGCTATGTCACAGTCTCAATGTCGCAGGTGTAAAAAATCTCACTATAGGACAGGGGAGATGTAGAATTTCTGAATACACTTGTGGACACTGTTGGATTGTGTGAGGCCCAGGGAATATCACACCTCTATGTCACAGTCTCAATGTCGCAGGTGTGAAAAATGTCACTATAGGACAGGGGAGATGTAGAATTTCTGAACACACTTGTGGACACTGTTGGATTGTGTGAGGCCCAGTGAATATCACACCGCTATGTCACAGTCTCAATGTGGCAGGCGTGAAAAATCTCACTATAGGACAGGGGAGATGTAGAATTTCTGAATACACTTGTGGACACTGTTGGATTGTGTGAGGCCCAGTGAATATCACACTGCTATGTCACAGTCTCAATGTCGCAGGTGTGAAAAATGTCTCTAAAGGACAGGAGAGACGTAGAATTTCTGAACACACTTGTGGACACTGTTGGATTGTGTGAGGCCCAGTGAATATCATACCGCTATGTCACAGGTGTAAAAAATGTCACTGTAGGACAGGGGAGATGTAGAATTTCTGAACACACTTGTGGACACTGTTGGATTGTGTGAGGCCCAGTGAATATCACACCGCTATGTCACAGGCTGAATGTCGCAGGTGTGAAAAATGTCACTATAGGACAGGGGAGATGTAGAATTTCTGAACACACTTGTGGACACTGTTGGATTGTGTGAGGTCCAGTGAATATCACACCGCTATGTTACAGGCTCAATGTCGTAGGTGTGAAAAATGTCACTATAGAACAGGGGAGATGTAAAATTTCTGAACAAACTTGTGGACACTGTTGGATTTTGTGAGGCCCAGTGAATATCACACCGCTATGTCACAGTCTCTATGACGCAGGTGTGAAAAATGTCACTATAGGACAGGGGAGATGTAGAATTCCTGAACACACTTGTGGACACTGTTGGATTGTGTGAGGCCCAGTGAATATCACACCGCTATGTCACAGTCTCACTGTCGTAGGTGTGAAAAATGTCACTATAGGACGGGGAGATGTAGAATTTCAGAACACACTTGTGGACACTGTTGGATTGTGTGAGGCCCAGTGAATATCACACCGCTATGTCACAGTCTCAATGTCGTAGGTGTGAAAAAAGTCACTATAGGACAGGGGAGATGTAGAATTTCTGAACACACTTGTAGACACTTTTGGATTGTGTGAGGCCCAGTGAATATCACACCGCTATGTCACAGTCTCAATGTCACAGGTGTGAAAAATGTCACTATAGGACAGGGGAGATGTAGAATTTCTGAACACACTTGTGGACACTGTTGGATTGTGTGAGGCCCAGTGAATATCACACCGCTATGTCACAGGCTCAGTGTCGTAGGTGTGAAAAATGTCACTATAGGACAGGGGAGATGTAGAATTTCTGAACACACTTGTGTACACTGTTGGATTGTGTGAGGCCCAGTGAATATCACACCGCTATGTCACAGTCTCAATGTCGCAGGTGTGAAAAATGTCACTATAGGACAGGGGAGATGTAGAATTTCTGAACACACTTGTGGACACTGTTGGATTGCGTGAGGCCCAGTGAATATCACACCGCTATTTCACAGACTCAATGTAGCAGGTTTGAAAAATGTCACTATAGGACAGAGGAGATGTAGAATTTCTGAACACACTTGTGGACACTGTTGGATTGTGTGAGGCCCAGTGAATATCACACCGCTATGTCACAGTCTCAATGTCGTAGGTGTGAAAAATGTCACTATAGGACAGGGGAGATGTAGAATTTCTGAACACACTTGTGGACACTGTTGGATTGTGTGAGGCCCAGTGAATATCACACCGCTATGTCACAGTCTCAATGTCGTAGGTGTGAAAAATGTCACTATAGGACAGGGGAGATGTAGAATTTCTGAACACACTTGTAGACACATTTGGATTGTGTGAGGCCCAGTGAATATCACACCGCTATGTCACAGTCTCAATGTTGCAGGTGTGAAAAATGTCACTATAGGACAGGGGAGATGTAGAATTTCTGAACACACTTGTGGACACTGTTGGATTGTGTGAGGCCCAGTGAATATCACACCACTATGTCAGTCTCAATGTCGTAGGTTTGAAAAATGTCACTATAGGACAGGGGAGATGTAGAATTTCTGAACACACTTGTGGACACTGTTGGATTGTGTGAGGCCCAGTGAATATCACACCGCTATGTCACAGTCTCAATGTGGCAGGCGTGAAAAATCTCACTATAGGACAGGGGAGATGTAGAATTTCTGAATACACTTGTGGACACTGTTGGATTGTGTGAGGCCCAGTGAATATCACACTGCTATGTCACAGTCTCAATGTCGCAGGTGTGAAAAATGTCTCTAAAGGACAGGAGAGACGTAGAATTTCTGAACACACTTGTGGACACTGTTGGATTGTGTGAGGCCCAGTGAATATCATACCGCTATGTCACAGGTGTAAAAAATGTCACTGTAGGACAGGGGAGATGTAGAATTTCTGAACACACTTGTGGACACTGTTGGATTGTGTGAGGCCCAGTGAATATCACACCGCTATGTCACAGGCTGAATGTCGCAGGTGTGAAAAATGTCACTATAGGACAGGGGAGATGTAGAATTTCTGAACACACTTGTGGACACTGTTGGATTGTGTGAGGTCCAGTGAATATCACACCGCTATGTTACAGGCTCAATGTCGTAGGTGTGAAAAATGTCACTATAGAACAGGGGAGATGTAAAATTTCTGAACAAACTTGTGGACACTGTTGGATTTTGTGAGGCCCAGTGAATATCACACCGCTATGTCACAGTCTCTATGACGCAGGTGTGAAAAATGTAACTATAGGACAGGGGAGATGTAGAATTCCTGAACACACTTGTGGACACTGTTGGATTGTGTGAGGCCCAGTGAATATCACACCGCTATGTCACAGTCTCAATGTCGTAGGTGTGAAAAATGTCACTATAGGACGGGGAGATGTAGAATTTCAGAACACACTTGTGGACACTGTTGGATTGTGTGAGGCCCAGTGAATATCACACCGCTATGTCACAGTCTCAATGTCGTAGGTGTGAAAAAAGTCACTATAGGACAGGGGAGATGTAGAATTTCTGAACACACTTGTAGACACTTTTGGATTGTGTGAGGCCCAGTGAATATCACACCGCTTTGTCACAGTCTCAATGTCACAGGTGTGAAAAATGTCACTATAGGACAGGGGAGATGTAGAATTTCTGAACACACTTGTGGACACTGTTGGATTGTGTGAGGCCCAGTGAATATCACACCGCTATGTCACAGGCTCAGTGTCGTAGGTGTGAAAAATGTCACTATAGGACAGGGGAGATGTAGAATTTCTGAACACACTTGTGTACACTGTTGGATTGTGTGAGGCCCAGTGAATATCACACCGCTATGTCACAGTCTCAATGTCGCAGGTGTGAAAAATGTCACTATAGGACAGGGGAGATGTAGAATTTCTGAACACACTTGTGGACACTGTTGGATTGCGTGAGGCCCAGTGAATATCACACCGCTATTTCACAGACTCAATGTAGCAGGTTTGAAAAATGTCACTATAGGACAGAGGAGATGTAGAATTTCTGAACACACTTGTGGACACTGTTGGATTGTGTGAGGCCCAGTGAATATCACACCGCTATGTCACAGTCTCAATGTCGTAGGTGTGAAAAATGTCACTATAGGACAGGGGAGATGTAGAATTTCTGAACACACTTGTGGACACTGTTGGATTGTGTGAGGCCCAGTGAATATCACACCGCTATGTCACAGTCTCAATGTCGTAGGTGTGAAAAATGTCACTATAGGACAGGGGAGATGTAGAATTTCTGAACACACTTGTAGACACATTTGGATTGTGTGAGGCCCAGTGAATATCACACCGCTATGTCACAGTCTCAATGTCGCAGGTGTGAAAAATGTCACTATAGGACAGGGGAGATGTAGAATTTCTGAACACACTTGTGGACACTGTTGGATTGTGTGAGGCCCAGTGAATATCACACCACTATGTCAGTCTCAATGTCGTAGGTTTGAAAAATGTCACTATAGGACAGGGGAGATGTAGAATTTCTGAACACACTTGTGGACACTGTTGGATTGTGTGAGGCCCAGTGAATATCACACCGCTATGTCACAGTCTCAATGTTGCAGGTGTGAAAAATGTCACTATAGGACAGGGGAGATGTAGAATTTCTGAACACACTTGTGGACACTGTTGGATTGTGTGAGGCCCAGTGAATATCATACCGCTATGTCACAGGCTCAATGTCGTAGGTGTGAAAAATGTCACTATAGGACAGGGGAGATGTAGAATTTCTTAACACACTTGTGGACACTGTTGGATTGTGTGAGGCCCAGTGAATATCACACCGCTATGTCACAGTCTCAATGTCGCAGGTGTGAAAAATGTCACTATAGGACAGGGGACATTTAGAATTTCTGAACACACTTGTGGACACTGTTGGATTGTGTGAGGCCCAGTGAATATCACACCGCTATGTCACAGTCTATATGACGCAGGTGTGAAAAATGTCACTATAGGACAGGGGAGATGTAGAATTCCTGAACACACTTGTGGACACTGTTGGATTGTGTGAGGCCCAGTGAATATCACACCGCTATGTCACAGTCTCAATGTCGTAGGTGAGAAAAATGTCACTATAGGACAGGGGAGATGTAGAATTTCAGAACACACTTGTGTACACTGTTGGATTGTGTGAGGCCGTTGAATATCACACCGCTATGTCACAGTCTCAATGTCGTAGGTGTGAAAAATGTCACTATAGGACAGGGGAGATGTAGAATTTCTGAACACACTTGTAGACACTTTTGGATTGTGTGAGGCCCAGTGAATATCACACCGCTATGTCACAGGCTGAATGTCGCAGGTGTGAAAAATGTTACTATAGGACAGGGGAGATGTAGAATTTCTGAACACACTTGTGGACACTGTTGGATTGTGTGAGGCCCAGTGAATATCACACCGCTATGTCACAGGCTCAGTGTCGTAGGTGTGAAAAATGTCACTATAGGACAGGGGAGATGTAGAATTTCTGAACACACTTGTGGACACTGTTGGATTGTGTGAGGCCCAGTGAATATCACACCGCTATGTCACAGTCTCAATGTCGCAGGTGTGAAAAATGTCACTATAGGACAGGGGAGATGTAGAATTTCTGAACACACTTGTGGACACTGTTGGATTGTGTGAGGCCCAGTGAATATCACACCGCTATGTCACAGTCTCAATGTCGTAGGTTTGAAAAATGTCACTATAGGACAGGGGAGATGAAGAATTTCTGAACACACTTGTGGACACTGTTGGATTGTGTGAGGCCCAGTGGATATCACACCGCTATGTCACAGGCTCAATGTCGTAGGTGTGAAAAATGTAACTATAGTACAGGGGAGATGTAGAATTTCTGAACACACTTGTGGACATTGTTGGATTGTGTGAGGCACAGTGAATATCATACCGCTATGTCACAGGTGTAAAAAATGTCATTGTAGGACAGGGGAGATGTAGAATTTCTGAACACACTTGTGGACACTGTTGGATTGTGTGAGGCCCAGTGAATATCACACCGCTATGTCACAGGCTGAATGTCGCAGGTGTGAAAAATGTAACTATAGGACAGGAGAGACGTAGAATTTCTGAACACACTTGTGGACACTGTTGGATTGTGTGAGGCCCAGTGAATATCATACCGCTATGTCACAGGTGTAAAAAATGTCACTGTAGGACAGGGGAGATGTAGAATTTCTGAACACACTTGTGGACACTGTTGGATTGTGTGAGGCCCAGTGAATATCACACCGCTATGTCACAGGCTGAATGTCGCAGGTGTGAAAAATGTCACTATAGGACAGGGGAGATGTAGAATTTCTGAACACACTTGTGGACACTGTTTTATTGTGTGAGGTCCAGTGAATATCACACCGCTATGTTACAGGCTCAATGTCGTAGGTGTGAAAAATGTCACTATAGAACAGGGGAGATGTAAAATTTCTGAACAAACTTGTGGACACTGTTGGATTTTGTGAGGCCCAGTGAATATCACACCGCTATGTCACAGTCTCTATGACGCAGGTGTGAAAAATGTCACTATAGGACAAGGGAGATGTAGAATTTCTGAACACACTTGTGGACACTGTTGGATTGTGTGAGGCCCAGTGAATATCACACCGCTATGTCACAGGCTCAATGTCGCAGGTGTGAAAAATGTCACTATAGGACAAGGGAGATGTAGAATTTCTGAACACACTTGTGGACACTGTTGGATTGTGTGAGGCCCAGTGAATATCACACCGCTATGTCACAGGCTCAATGTCGCAGGTGTGAAAAATGTCACTATAGGACAGGGGAGATGTAGAATTTCTGAACACACTTGTGGACACTGTTGGATTGTGTGAGGCCCAGTGAATATCACACCGCTATGTCACATGCTCCATGTCGTAGGTGTGAAAAATGTCACTATAGGACAGGGGAGATGAAGAATTTCTGAACACACTTGTGGACACTGTTGGATTGCGTGAGGCCCAGTGAATATCACACCGCTATTTCACAGTCTCAATGTAGCAGGTTTGAAAAATGTCACTATAGGACAGAGGAGATGTAGAATTTCTGAACACAATTGTGGACACTGTTGGATTGTGTGAGGCCCAGTGAATATCACACTGCTATGTCACAGGCTCAATGTCGTAAGTGTGAAAAATGTCACTATAGGACAGGGGAGATGTAGAATTTCTTAACACACTTGTGGACACTGTTGGATTGTGTGAGGGCCAGTGAATATCACACCGCTATGTCACAGGCTCAATGTCGTAGGTGTGAAAAATGTCACTATAGGACAGGGGAGATGTAGAATTTCTGAATACACTTGTGGACACTGTTGGATTGTGTGAGGCCCAGTAAGTATCACACCGCTATGTCACAGGTGTGAAAAATGTCACTATAGGACAGGGGAGATGTAGAATTTCTGAACACACTTGTGGACACTGTTGGATTGTGTGAGGCCCATTGAATATCACACCGCTATGCCACAGGCTCAATGTCGCAGGTGTGAAAAATGTCACTATAGGACAGGGGAGATGTAGAATTTCTGAACACACTTGTGGACACTGTTGGATTGTGTGAGGCCCAGTGAATATCACACCGCTATGTCACATGCTCAATGTCGTAGGTGTGAAAAATGTCACTATAGGATAGGGGAGATGTAGAATTTCTGAACATACTTGTGGACACTGTTGGATTGTGTAAGGCCCAGTGAATATCACACCGCTATGTCACAGTCTCAATGTCTCAGGTGTGAAAAATGTCACTATAGGACAGGGGAGATGAAGAATTTCTGAAAACACTTGTGGATACTGTTGGATTGTGTGAGGCCCAGTGAATATCACACCGCTATGTCACAGTCTCAATGTTGCAGGTGTGAAAAATCTCACTATAGGACAGGAGAGATGTAGAATTTCTGAACACACTTGTGGACACTGTTGGATTGTGTGAGGCCCAGTGAATATCACACCGCTATGTCACAGGTGTGAAAAATGTCACTGTAGGACAGGGGAGATGTAGAATTTCTGAACACACTTGTGGACACTGTTGGATTGTGTGAGGCCCAGTGAATATCACACCGCTATGTCACAGGCTGAATGTCGCAGGTGTGAAAAATGTCACTATAGGACAGGGGAGATGAAGAATTCCTGAACACACTTGTGGACACTGTTGGATTGTGTGAGGCCCAGTGAATATCAAACCGCTATGTCACAGTCTCAATGACGCAGGTGTGAAAAATGTCACTATAGGACAGGGGAGATGTAGAATTTCTGAACACACTTGTGGACACTGTTGGATTGTGTGAGGCCCAGTGAAGATCAAACCGCTATGTCACAGTCTCAATGACGCAGGTGTGAAAAATGTCACTATAGGACAGGGGAGATGAAGAATTCCTGAACACACTTGTGGACACTGTTGGATTGTGTGAGGCCCAGTGAATATCAAACCACTATGTCACAGTCTCAATGACGCAGGTGTGAAAAATGTCACTATAGGACAGGGGAAATGTAGAATTTCTCAACACACTTGTGGACACTGTTGGATTGTGTGAGGCCCAGTGAATTTCACACCGCTATGTCACAGTCTCAATGTCGCAGGTGTAAAAAATCTCACTATAGGACAGGGGAGATGTAGAATTTCTGAATACACTTGTGGACACTGTTGGATTGTGTGAGGCCCAGGGAATATCACACCTCTATGTCACAGTCTCAATGTCGCAGGTGTGAAAAATGTCACTATAGGACAGGGGAGATGTAGAATTTCTGAACACACTTGTGGACACTGTTGGATTGTGTGAGGCCCAGTGAATATCACACCGCTATGTCACAGTCTCAATGTGGCAGGCGTGAAAAATCTCACTATAGGACAGGGGAGATGTAGAATTTCTGAATACACTTGTGGACAGTGTTCGATTGTGTGAGGCCCAGTGAATATCACACTGCTATGTCACAGTCTCAATGTCGCAGGTGTGAAAAATGTCACTAAAGGACAGGAGAGACGTAGAATTTCTGAACACACTTGTGGACACTGTTGGATTGTGTGAGGCCCAGTGAATATCATACCGCTATGTCACAGGTGTAAAAAATGTCACTGTAGGACAGGGGAGATGTAGAATTTCTGAACACACTTGTGGACACTGTTGGATTGTGTGAGGCCCAGTGAATATCACACCGCTATGTCACAGGCTGAATGTCGCAGGTGTGAAAAATGTCACTATAGGACAGGGGAGATGTAGAATTTCTGAACACACTTGTGGACACTGTTGGATTGTGTGAGGTCCAGTGAATATCACACCGCTATGTTACAGGCTCAATGTCGTAGGTGTGAAAAATGTCACTATAGAACAGGGGAGATGTAAAATTTCTGAACAAACTTGTGGACACTGTTGGATTTTGTGAGGCCCAGTGAATATCACACCGCTATGTCACAGTCTCTATGACGCAGGTGTGAAAAATGTCACTATAGGACAGGGGAGATGTAGAATTCCTGAACACACTTGTGGACACTGTTGGATTGTGTGAGGCCCAGTGAATATCACACCGCTATGTCACAGTCTCAATGTCGTAGGTGTGAAAAATGTCACTATAGGACGGGGAGATGTAGAATTTCAGAACACACTTGTGGACACTGTTGGATTGTGTGAGGCCCAGTGAATATCACACCGCTATGTCACAGTCTCAATGTCGTAGGTGTGAAAAAAGTCACTATAGGACAGGGGAGATGTAGAATTTCTGAACACACTTGTAGACACTTTTGGATTGTGTGAGGCCCAGTGAATATCACACCGCTATGTCACAGTCTCAATGTCACAGGTGTGAAAAATGTCACTATAGGACAGGGGAGATGTAGAATTTCTGAACACACTTGTGGACACTGTTGGATTGTGTGAGGCCCAGTGAATATCACACCGCTATGTCACAGGCTCAGTGTCGTAGGTGTGAAAAATGTCACTATAGGACAGGGGAGATGTAGAATTTCTGAACACACTTGTGGACACTGTTGGATTGTGTGAGGCCCAGTGAATATCACACCGCTATGTCACAGACTCAATGTCGCAGGTGTGAAAAATGTCACTATAGGACAGGGGAGATGTAGAATTTCTGAACACACTTGTGAACACTGTTGGATTGCGTGAGGCCCAGTGAATATCACACCGCTATTTCACAGACTCAATGTAGCAGGTTTGAAAAATGTCACTATAGGACAGAGGAGATGTAGAATTTCTGAACACACTTGTGGACACTGTTGGATTGTGTGAGGCCCAGTGAATATCACACCGCTATGTCACAGTCTCAATGTCGTAGGTGTGAAAAATGTCACTATAGGACAGGGGAGATGTAGAATTTCTGAACACACTTGTAGACACATTTGGATTGTGTGAGGCCCAGTGAATATCACACCGCTATGTCACAGTCTCAATGTCGCAGGTGTGAAAAATGTCACTATAGGACAGGGGAGATGTAGAATTTCTGAACACACTTGTGGACACTGTTGGATTGTGTGAGGCCCAGTGAATATCACACCACTATGTCACAGTCTCAATGTCGTAGGTTTGAAAAATGTCACTATAGGACAGGGGAGATGTAGAATTTCTGAACACACTTGTGGACACTGTTGGATTGTGTGAGGCCCAGTGAATATCACACCGCTATGTCACAGTCTCAATGTTGCAGGTGTGAAAAATGTCACTATAGGACAGGGGAGATGTAGAATTTCTGAACACACTTGTGGACACTGTTGGATTGTGTGAGGCCCAGTGAATATCACACCGCTATGTCACAGGCTCAATGTCGTAGGTGTGAAAAATGTCACTATAGGACAGGGGAGATGTAGAATTTCTTAACACACTTGTGGACACTGTTGGATTGTGTGAGGCCCAGTGAATATCACACCGCTATGTCACAGTCTCAATGTCGCAGGTATGAAAAATGTCACTATAGGACAGGGGAGATTTAGAATTTCTGAACACACTTGTTGACACTGTTGGATTGTGTGAGGCCCAGTGAATATCACACCGCTATGTCACAGTCTCTATGACGCAGGTGTGAAAAATGTCACTATAGGACAGGGGAGATGTAGAATTCCTGAACACACTTGTGGACACTGTTGGATTGTATGAGGCCCAGTGAATATCACACCGCTATGTCACAGTCTCAATGTCGTAGGTGAGAAAAATGTCACTATAGGACAGGGGAGATGTAGAATTTCAGAACACACTTGTGGACACTGTTGGATTGTGTGAGGCCGTTGAATATCACACCGCTATGTCACAGTCTCAATGTCGTAGGTGTGAAAAATGTCACTATAGGACAGGGGAGATGTAGAATTTCTGAACACACTTGTAGACACTTTTGGATTGTGTGAGGCCCAGTGAATATCACACCGCTATGTCACAGGCTGAATGTCGCAGGTGTGAAAAATGTTACTATAGGACAGGGGAGATGTAGAATTTCTGAACACACTTGTGGACACTGTTGGATTGTGTGAGGCCCAGTGAATATCACACCGCTATGTCACAGGCTCAGTGTCGTAGGTGTGAAAAATGTCACTATAGGACAGGGGAGATGTAGAATTTCTGAACACACTTGTGGACACTGTTGGATTGTGTGAGGCCCAGTGAATATCACACCGCTATGTCACAGTCTCAATGTCGCAGGTGTGAAAAATGTCACTATAGGACAGGGGAGATGTAGAATTTCTGAACACACTTGTGGACACTGTTGGATTGTGTGAGGCCCAGTGAATATCACACCGCTATGTCACAGTCTCAATGTCGTAGGTTTGAAAAATGTCACTATAGGACAGGGGAGATGAAGAATTTCTGAACACACTTGTGGACACTGTTGGATTGTGTGAGGCCCAGTGGATATCACACCGCTATGTCACAGGCTCAATGTCGTAGGTGTGAAAAATGTAACTATAGTACAGGGGAGATGTAGAATTTCTGAACACACTTGTGGACACTGTTGGATTGTGTGAGGCACAGTGAATATCATACCGCTATGTCACAGGTGTAAAAAATGTCACTGTAGGACAGGGGAGATGTAGAATTTCTGAACACACTTGTGGACACTGTTGGATTGTGTGAGGCCCAGTGAATATCACACCGCTATGTCACAGGCTCAATGTCGTAGGTGTGAAAAATGTCACTATAGGACAGGGGAGATGTAGAATTTCTTAACACACTTGTGGACACTGTTGGATTGTGTGAGGCCCAGTGAATATCACACCGCTATGTCACAGTCTCAATGTCGCAGGTGTGAAAAATGTCACTATAGGACAGGGGAGATTTAGAATTTCTGAACACACTTGTGGACACTGTTGGATTGTGTGAGGCCCAGTGAATATCACACCGCTATGTCACAGTCTCTATGACGCAGGTGTGAAAAATGTCACTATAGGACAGGGGAGATGTAGAATTCCTGAACACACTTGTGGACACTGTTGGATTGTGTGAGGCCCAGTGAATATCACACCGCTATGTCACAGTCTCAATGTCGTAGGTGAGAAAAATGTCACTATAGGACAGGGGAGATGTAGAATTTCAGAACACACTTGTGGACACTGTTGGATTGTGTGAGGCCCAGTGAATATCACACCGCTATGTCACAGTCTCAATGTCGTAGGTTTGAAAAATGTCACTATAGGACAGGGGAGATGAAGAATTTCTGAACACACTTGTGGACACTGTTGGATTGTGTGAGGCCCAGTGGATATCACACCGCTATGTCACAGGCTCAATGTCGTAGGTGTGAAAAATGTAACTATAGTACAGGGGAGATGTAGAATTTCTGAACACACTTGTGGACACTGTTGGATTGTGTGAGGCACAGTGAATATCATACCGCTATGTCACAGGTGTAAAAAATGTCACTGTAGGACAGGGGAGATGTAGAATTTCTGAACACACTTGTGGACACTGTTGGATTGTGTGAGGCCCAGTGAATATCACACCGCTATGTCACAGGCTGAATGTCGCAGGTGTGAAAAATGTAACTATAGGACAGGAGAGACGTAGAATTTCTGAACACACTTGTGGACACTGTTGGATTGTGTGAGGCCCAGTGAATATCATACCGCTATGTCACAGGTGTAAAAAATGTCACTGTAGGACAGGGGAGATGTAGAATTTCTGAACACACTTGTGGACACTGTTGGATTGTGTGAGGCCCAGTGAATATCACACCGCTATGTCACAGGCTGAATGTCGCAGGTTTTAAAAATGTCACTATAGGACAGGGGAGATGTAGAATTTCTGAACACACTTGTGGACACTGTTGGATTGTGTGAGGCCCAGTGAATATCACACCGCTATGTTACAGGCTCAATGTCGTAGGTGTGAAAAATGTCACTATAGAACAGGGGAGATGTAAAATTTCTGAACAAACTTGTGGACACTGTTGGATTTTGTGAGGCCCAGTGAATATCACACCGCTATGTCACAGTCTCTATGACGCAGGTGTGAAAAATGTCACTATAGGACAGGGGAGATGTAGAATTCCTGAACACACTTGTGGACACTGTTGGATTGTGTGAGGCCCAGTGAATATCACACCGCTATGTCACAGTCTCAATGTCGTAGGTGTGAAAAATGTCACTATAGGACGGGGAGATGTAGAATTTCAGAACACACTTGTGGACACTGTTGGATTGTGTGAGGCCCAGTGAATATCACACCGCTATGTCACAGTCTCAATGTCGTAGGTGTGAAAAAAGTCACTATAGGACAGGGGTGATGTAGAATTTCTGAACACACTTGTAGACACTTTTGGATTGTGTGAGGCCCAGTGAATATCACACCGCTATGTCACAGTCTCAATGTCGCAGGTGTGAAAAATGTCACTATAGGACAGGGGAGATGTAGAATTTCTGAACACACTTGTGGACACTGTTGGATTGTGTGAGGCCCAGTGAATATCACACCGCTATGTCACAGGCTCAGTGTCGTAGGTGTGAAAAATGTCACTATAGGACAGGGGAGATGTAGAATTTCTGAACACACTTGTGGACACTGTTGGATTGTGTGAGGCCCAGTGAATATCACACCGCTATGTCACAGTCTCAATGTCGCAGGTGTGAAAAATGTCACTATAGGACAGGGGAGATGTAGAATTTCTGAACACACTTGTGGACACTGTTGGATTGTGTGAGGCCCAGTGAATATCACACCGCTATGTCACAGTCTCAATGTCGTAGGTTTGAAAAATGTCACTATAGGACAGGGGAGATGTAGAATTTCTGAACACACTTGTGGACACTGTTGGATTGTGTGAGGCCCAGTGAATATCACACCGCTATGTCACAGGCTCAATGTCGAAGGTGTGAAAAATGTCACTATAGGACAGGGGAGATGTAGAATTTCTGAACACACTTGAGGACACTGTTGGATTGTGTGAGGCCCAGTGAATATCACACCGCTATGTCACAGTCTCAATGTCGCAGGTGTGAAAAATGTCACTATAGGACAGGGGAGATGTAGAATTTCTGAACACACTTGTGGACACTGTTGGATTGCGTGAGGCCCAGTGAATATCACACCGCTATGTCACAGTCTCAATGTCGCAGGTGTGAAAAATGTCACTATAGGACAAGGGAGATGTAGAATTTCTGAACACACTTGTGGACACTGTTGGATAGTGTGAGGCCCAGTGAATATCACACCGCTATGTCACAGGCTCAATGTCGCAGGTGTGAAAAATGTCACTATAGGACAGGGGAGATGTAGAATTTCTGAACACACTTGTGGACACTGTTGGATTGTGTGAGGCCCAGTGAATATCACACCGCTATGTCATATGCTCCATGTCGTAGGTGTGAAAAATGTCACTATAGGACAGGGGAGATGTAGAATTTCTGAACACACTTGTGGACACTGTTGGATTGCGTGAGGCCCAGTGAACATCACACCGCTATTTCACAGTCTCAATGTAGCAGGTTTGAAAAATGTCACTATAGGACAGAGGAGATGTAGAATTTCTGAACACAATTGTGCACACTGTTGGATTGTGTGAGGCCCAGTGAATATCACACTGCTATGTCACAGGCTCAATGTCGTAGGTGTGAAAAATGTCACTATAGGACAGGGGAGATGTAGAATTTCTTAACACACTTGTGGACACTGTTGGATTGTGTGAGGGCCAGTGAATATCACACCGCTATGTCACAAGCTCAATGTCGTAGGTGTGAAAAATGTCACTATAGGACAGGGGAGATGTAGAATTTCTGAATACACTTGTGGACACTGTTGGATTGTGTGAGGCCCAGTAAGTATCACACTGCTATGTCACAGGTGTGAAAAATGTCACTATAGGACAGGGGAGATGTAGAATTTCTGAACACACTTGTGGACACTGTTGGATTGTGTGAGGCCCAGTGAATATCACACCGCTATGCCACAGGCTCAATGTCGCAGGTGTAAAAAATGTCACTATAGGACAGGGGAGATGTAGAATTTCTGAACACACTTGTGGACACATTTGGATTGTGTGAGGCCCAGTGAATATCACACCGCTATGTCACATGCTCAATGTCGTAGGTGTGAAAAATGTCACTATAGGATAGGGGAGATGTAGAATTTCTGAACATACTTGTGGACACTGTTGGATTGTGTAAGGCCCAGTGAATATCACACCGCTATGTCACAGTCTCAATGTCTCAGGTGTGAAAAATGTCACTATAGGACAGGGGAGATGTAGAATTTCTTAACACACTTGTGGACACTGTTGGATTGTGTGAGGCCCAGTGAATATCACACCGCTATGTCACAGTCTCAATGTCGCAGGTGTGAAAAATGTCACTATAGGACAGGGGAGATTTAGAATTTCTGAACACACTTGTGGACACTGTTGGATTGTGTGAGGCCCAGTGAATATCACACCGCTATGTCACAGTCTCTATGACGCAGGTGTGAAAAATGTCACTATAGGACAGGGGAGATGTAGAATTCCTGAACACACTTGTGGACACTGTTGGATTGTGTGAGGCCCAGTGAATATCACACCGCTATGTCACAGTCTCAATGTCGTAGGTGAGAAAAATGTCACTATAGGACAGGGGAGATGTAGAATTTCAGAACACACTTGTGGACACTGTTGGATTGTGTGAGGCCGTTGAATATCACACCGCTATGTCACAGTCTCAATGTCGTAGGTGTGAAAAATGTCACTATAGGACAGGGGAGATGTAGAATTTCTGAACACACTTGTAGACACTTTTGGATTGTGTGAGGCCCAGTGAATATCACACCGCTATGTCACAGGCTGAATGTCGCAGGTGTGAAAAATGTTACTATAGGACAGGGGAGATGTAGAATTTCTGAACACAGTTGTGGACACTGTTGGATTGTGTGAGGCCCAGTGAATATCACACCGCTATGTCACAGGCTCAGTGTCGTACTTGTGAAAAATGTCACTATAGGACAGGGGAGATGTAGAATTTCTGAACACACTTGTGGACACTGTTGGATTGTGTGAGGCCCTGTGAATATCACACCGCTATGTCACAGTCTCAATGTCGCAGGTGTGAAAAATGTCACTATAGGACAGGGGAGATGTAGAATTTCTGAACACACTTGTGGACACTGTTGGATTGTGTGAGGCCCAGTGAATATAACACCGCTATGTCACAGGCTCAATGTCGTAGGTGTGAAAAATGTAACTATAGTACAGGGGAGATGTAGAATTTCTGAACACACTTGTGGACACTGTTGGATTGTGTGAGGCACAGTGAATATCATACCGCTATGTCACAGGTGTAAAAAATGTCACTGTAGGACAGGGGAGATGTAGAATTTCTGAACACACTTGTGGACACTGTTGGATTGTGTGAGGCCCAAAGAATATCACACCGCTATGTCACAGGCTGAATGTCGCAGGTGTGAAAAATGTAACTATAGGACAGGAGAGACGTAGAATTTCTGAACACACTTGTGGACACTGTTGGATTGTGTGAGGCCCAGTGAATATCATACCGCTATGTCACAGGTGTAAAAAATGTCACTGTAGGACAGGGGAGATGTAGAATTTCTGAACACACTTGTGGACACTGTTGGATTGTGTGAGGCCCAGTGAATATCACACCGCTATGTCACAGGCTGAATGTCGCAGGTGTGAAAAATGTCACTATAGGACAGGGGAGATGTAGAATTTCTGAACACACTTGTGGACACTGTTGGATTGTGTGAGGTCCAGTGAATATCACACCGCTATGTTACAGGCTCAATGTCGTAGGTGTGAAAAATGTCACTATAGAACAGGGGAGATGTAAAATTTCTGAACAAACTTGTGGACACTGTTGGATTTTGTGAGGCCCAGTGAATATCACACCGCTATGTCACAGTCTCTATGACGCAGGTGTGAAAAATGTCACTATAGGACAGGGAAGATGTAGAATTCCTGAACACACTTGTGGACACTGTTGGATTGTGTGAGGCCCAGTGAATATCACACCGCTATGTCACAGTCTCAATGTCGTAGGTGTGAAAAATGTCACTATAGGACGGGGAGATGTAGAATTTCAGAACACACTTGTGGACACTGTTGGATTGTGTGAGGCCCAGTGAATATCACACCGCTATGTCACAGTCTCAATGTCGTAGGTGTGAAAAAATTCACTATAGGACAGGGGTGATGTAGAATTTCTGAACACACTTGTAGACACTTTTGGATTGTGTGAGGCCCAGTGAATATCACACCGCTATGTCACAGTCTCAATGTCGCAGGTGTGAAAAATGTCACTATAGGACAGGGGAGATGTAGAATTTCTGAACACACTTGTGGACACTGTTGGATTGTGTGAGGCCCAGTGAATATCACACCACTATGTCACAGTCTCAATGTCGTAGGTTTGAAAAATGTCACTATAGGACAGGGGAGATGTAGAATTTCTGAACACACTTGTGGACACTGTTGGATTGTGTGAGGCCCAGTGAATATCACACCGCTATGTCACAGTCTCAATGTTGCAGGTGTGAAAAATGTCACTATAGGACAGGGGAGATGTAGAATTTCTGAACACACTTGTGGACACTGTTGGATTGTGTGAGGCCCAGTGAATATCACACCGCTATGTCACAGGCTCAATGTCGTAGGTGTGAAAAATGTCACTATAGGACAGGGGAGATGTAGAATTTCTTAACACACTTGTGGACACTGTTGGATTGTGTGAGGCCCAGTGAATATCACACCGCTATGTCACAGTCTCAATGTCGCAGGTATGAAAAATGTCACTATAGGACAGGGGAGATTTAGAATTTCTGAACACACTTGTTGACACTGTTGGATTGTGTGAGGCCCAGTGAATATCACACCGCTATGTCACAGTCTCTATGACGCAGGTGTGAAAAATGTCACTATAGGACAGGGGAGATGTAGAATTCCTGAACACACTTGTGGACACTGTTGGATTGTATGAGGCCCAGTGAATATCACACCGCTATGTCACAGTCTCAATGTCGTAGGTGAGAAAAATGTCACTATAGGACAGGGGAGATGTAGAATTTCAGAACACACTTGTGGACACTGTTGGATTGTGTGAGGCCGTTGAATATCACACCGCTATGTCACAGTCTCAATGTCGTAGGTGTGAAAAATGTCACTATAGGACAGGGGAGATGTAGAATTTCTGAACACACTTGTAGACACTTTTGGATTGTGTGAGGCCCAGTGAATATCACACCGCTATGTCACAGGCTGAATGTCGCAGGTGTGAAAAATGTTACTATAGGACAGGGGAGATGTAGAATTTCTGAACACACTTGTGGACACTGTTGGATTGTGTGAGGCCCAGTGAATATCACACCGCTATGTCACAGGCTCAGTGTCGTAGGTGTGAAAAATGTCACTATAGGACAGGGGAGATGTAGAATTTCTGAACACACTTGTGGACACTGTTGGATTGTGTGAGGCCCAGTGAATATCACACCGCTATGTCACAGTCTCAATGTCGCAGGTGTGAAAAATGTCACTATAGGACAGGGGAGATGTAGAATTTCTGAACACACTTGTGGACACTGTTGGATTGTGTGAGGCCCAGTGAATATCACACCGCTATGTCACAGTCTCAATGTCGTAGGTTTGAAAAATGTCACTATAGGACAGGGGAGATGAAGAATTTCTGAACACACTTGTGGACACTGTTGGATTGTGTGAGGCCCAGTGGATATCACACCGCTATGTCACAGGCTCAATGTCGTAGGTGTGAAAAATGTAACTATAGTACAGGGGAGATGTAGAATTTCTGAACACACTTGTGGACACTGTTGGATTGTGTGAGGCACAGTGAATATCATACCGCTATGTCACAGGTGTAAAAAATGTCACTGTAGGACAGGGGAGATGTAGAATTTCTGAACACACTTGTGGACACTGTTGGATTGTGTGAGGCCCAGTGAATATCACACCGCTATGTCACAGGCTCAATGTCGTAGGTGTGAAAAATGTCACTATAGGACAGGGGAGATGTAGAATTTCTTAACACACTTGTGGACACTGTTGGATTGTGTGAGGCCCAGTGAATATCACACCGCTATGTCACAGTCTCAATGTCGCAGGTGTGAAAAATGTCACTATAGGACAGGGGAGATTTAGAATTTCTGAACACACTTGTGGACACTGTTGGATTGTGTGAGGCCCAGTGAATATCACACCGCTATGTCACAGTCTCTATGACGCAGGTGTGAAAAATGTCACTATAGGACAGGGGAGATGTAGAATTCCTGAACACACTTGTGGACACTGTTGGATTGTGTGAGGCCCAGTGAATATCACACCGCTATGTCACAGTCTCAATGTCGTAGGTGAGAAAAATGTCACTATAGGACAGGGGAGATGTAGAATTTCAGAACACACTTGTGGACACTGTTGGATTGTGTGAGGCCCAGTGAATATCACACCGCTATGTCACAGTCTCAATGTCGTAGGTTTGAAAAATGTCACTATAGGACAGGGGAGATGAAGAATTTCTGAACACACTTGTGGACACTGTTGGATTGTGTGAGGCCCAGTGGATATCACACCGCTATGTCACAGGCTCAATGTCGTAGGTGTGAAAAATGTAACTATAGTACAGGGGAGATGTAGAATTTCTGAACACACTTGTGGACACTGTTGGATTGTGTGAGGCACAGTGAATATCATACCGCTATGTCACAGGTGTAAAAAATGTCACTGTAGGACAGGGGAGATGTAGAATTTCTGAACACACTTGTGGACACTGTTGGATTGTGTGAGGCCCAGTGAATATCACACCGCTATGTCACAGGCTGAATGTCGCAGGTGTGAAAAATGTAACTATAGGACAGGAGAGACGTAGAATTTCTGAACACACTTGTGGACACTGTTGGATTGTGTGAGGCCCAGTGAATATCATACCGCTATGTCACAGGTGTAAAAAATGTCACTGTAGGACAGGGGAGATGTAGAATTTCTGAACACACTTGTGGACACTGTTGGATTGTGTGAGGCCCAGTGAATATCACACCGCTATGTCACAGGCTGAATGTCGCAGGTTTTAAAAATGTCACTATAGGACAGGGGAGATGTAGAATTTCTGAACACACTTGTGGACACTGTTGGATTGTGTGAGGCCCAGTGAATATCACACCGCTATGTTACAGGCTCAATGTCGTAGGTGTGAAAAATGTCACTATAGAACAGGGGAGATGTAAAATTTCTGAACAAACTTGTGGACACTGTTGGATTTTGTGAGGCCCAGTGAATATCACACCGCTATGTCACAGTCTCTATGACGCAGGTGTGAAAAATGTCACTATAGGACAGGGGAGATGTAGAGTTCCTGAACACACTTGTGGACACTGTTGGATTGTGTGAGGCCCAGTGAATATCACACCGCTATGTCACAGTCTCAATGTCGTAGGTGTGAAAAATGTCACTATAGGACGGGGAGATGTAGAATTTCAGAACACACTTGTGGACACTGTTGGATTGTGTGAGGCCCAGTGAATATCACACCGCTATGTCACAGTCTCAATGTCGTAGGTGTGAAAAAAGTCACTATAGGACAGGGGTGATGTAGAATTTCTGAACACACTTGTAGACACTTTTGGATTGTGTGAGGCCCAGTGAATATCACACCGCTATGTCACAGTCTCAATGTCGCAGGTGTGAAAAATGTCACTATAGGACAGGGGAGATGTAGAATTTCTGAACACACTTGTGGACACTGTTGGATTGTGTGAGGCCCAGTGAATATCACACCGCTATGTCACAGGCTCAGTGTCGTAGGTGTGAAAAATGTCACTATAGGACAGGGGAGATGTAGAATTTCTGAACACACTTGTGGACACTGTTGGATTGTGTGAGGCCCAGTGAATATCACACCGCTATGTCACAGTCTCAATGTCGCAGGTGTGAAAAATGTCACTATAGGACAGGGGAGATGTAGAATTTCTGAACACACTTGTGGACACTGTTGGATTGTGTGAGGCCCAGTGAATATCACACCGCTATGTCACAGTCTCAATGTCGTAGGTTTGAAAAATGTCACTATAGGACAGGGGAGATGTAGAATTTCTGAACACACTTGTGGACACTGTTGGATTGTGTGAGGCCCAGTGAATATCACACCGCTATGTCACAGGCTCAATGTCGAAGGTGTGAAAAATGTCACTATAGGACAGGGGAGATGTAGAATTTCTGAACACACTTGAGGACACTGTTGGATTGTGTGAGGCCCAGTGAATATCACACCGCTATGTCACAGTCTCAATGTCGCAGGTGTGAAAAATGTCACTATAGGACAGGGGAGATGTAGAATTTCTGAACACACTTGTGGACACTGTTGGATTGCGTGAGGCCCAGTGAATATCACACCGCTATGTCACAGTCTCAATGTCGCAGGTGTGAAAAATGTCACTATAGGACAAGGGAGATGTAGAATTTCTGAACACACTTGTGGACACTGTTGGATAGTGTGAGGCCCAGTGAATATCACACCGCTATGTCACAGGCTCAATGTCGCAGGTGTGAAAAATGTCACTATAGGACAGGGGAGATGTAGAATTTCTGAACACACTTGTGGACACTGTTGGATTGTGTGAGGCCCAGTGAATATCACACCGCTATGTCATATGCTCCATGTCGTAGGTGTGAAAAATGTCACTATAGGACAGGGGAGATGTAGAATTTCTGAACACACTTGTGGACACTGTTGGATTGCGTGAGGCCCAGTGAACATCACACCGCTATTTCACAGTCTCAATGTAGCAGGTTTGAAAAATGTCACTATAGGACAGAGGAGATGTAGAATTTCTGAACACAATTGTGCACACTGTTGGATTGTGTGAGGCCCAGTGAATATCACACTGCTATGTCACAGGCTCAATGTCGTAGGTGTGAAAAATGTCACTATAGGACAGGGGAGATGTAGAATTTCTTAACACACTTGTGGACACTGTTGGATTGTGTGAGGGCCAGTGAATATCACACCGCTATGTCACAAGCTCAATGTCGTAGGTGTGAAAAATGTCACTATAGGACAGGGGAGATGTAGAATTTCTGAATACACTTGTGGACACTGTTGGATTGTGTGAGGCCCAGTAAGTATCACACTGCTATGTCACAGGTGTGAAAAATGTCACTATAGGACAGGGGAGATGTAGAATTTCTGAACACACTTGTGGACACTGTTGGATTGTGTGAGGCCCAGTGAATATCACACCGCTATGCCACAGGCTCAATGTCGCAGGTGTAAAAAATGTCACTATAGGACAGGGGAGATGTAGAATTTCTGAACACACTTGTGGACACATTTGGATTGTGTGAGGCCCAGTGAATATCACACCGCTATGTCACATGCTCAATGTCGTAGGTGTGAAAAATGTCACTATAGGATAGGGGAGATGTAGAATTTCTGAACATACTTGTGGACACTGTTGGATTGTGTAAGGCCCAGTGAATATCACACCGCTATGTCACAGTCTCAATGTCTCAGGTGTGAAAAATGTCACTATAGGACAGGGGAGATGTAGAATTTCTTAACACACTTGTGGACACTGTTGGATTGTGTGAGGCCCAGTGAATATCACACCGCTATGTCACAGTCTCAATGTCGCAGGTGTGAAAAATGTCTCTATAGGACAGGGGAGATTTAGAATTTCTGAACACACTTGTGGACACTGTTGGATTGTGTGAGGCCCAGTGAATATCACACCGCTATGTCACAGTCTCTATGACGCAGGTGTGAAAAATGTCACTATAGGACAGGGGAGATGTAGAATTCCTGAACACACTTGTGGACACTGTTGGATTGTGTGAGGCCCAGTGAATATCACACCGCTATGTCACAGTCTCAATGTCGTAGGTGAGAAAAATGTCACTATAGGACAGGGGAGATGTAGAATTTCAGAACACACTTGTGGACACTGTTGGATTGTGTGAGGCCGTTGAATATCACACCGCTATGTCACAGTCTCAATGTCGTAGGTGTGAAAAATGTCACTATAGGACAGGGGAGATGTAGAATTTCTGAACACACTTGTAGACACTTTTGGATTGTGTGAGGCCCAGTGAATATCACACCGCTATGTCACAGGCTGAATGTCGCAGGTGTGAAAAATGTTACTATAGGACAGGGGAGATGTAGAATTTCTGAACACAGTTGTGGACACTGTTGGATTGTGTGAGGCCCAGTGAATATCACACCGCTATGTCACAGGCTCAGTGTCGTACTTGTGAAAAATGTCACTATAGGACAGGGGAGATGTAGAATTTCTGAACACACTTGTGGACACTGTTGGATTGTGTGAGGCCCTGTGAATATCACACCGCTATGTCACAGTCTCAATGTCGCAGGTGTGAAAAATGTCACTATAGGACAGGGGAGATGTAGAATTTCTGAACACACTTGTGGACACTGTTGGATTGTGTGAGGCCCAGTGAATATAACACCGCTATGTCACAGGCTCAATGTCGTAGGTGTGAAAAATGTAACTATAGTACAGGGGAGATGTAGAATTTCTGAACACACTTGTGGACACTGTTGGATTGTGTGAGGCACAGTGAATATCATACCGCTATGTCACAGGTGTAAAAAATGTCACTGTAGGACAGGGGAGATGTAGAATTTCTGAACACACTTGTGGACACTGTTGGATTGTGTGAGGCCCAAAGAATATCACACCGCTATGTCACAGGCTGAATGTCGCAGGTGTGAAAAATGTAACTATAGGACAGGAGAGACGTAGAATTTCTGAACACACTTGTGGACACTGTTGGATTGTGTGAGGCCCAGTGAATATCATACCGCTATGTCACAGGTGTAAAAAATGTCACTGTAGGACAGGGGAGATGTAGAATTTCTGAACACACTTGTGGACACTGTTGGATTGTGTGAGGCCCAGTGAATATCACACCGCTATGTCACAGGCTGAATGTCGCAGGTGTGAAAAATGTCACTATAGGACAGGGGAGATGTAGAATTTCTGAACACACTTGTGGACACTGTTGGATTGTGTGAGGTCCAGTGAATATCACACCGCTATGTTACAGGCTCAATGTCGTAGGTGTGAAAAATGTCACTATAGAACAGGGGAGATGTAAAATTTCTGAACAAACTTGTGGACACTGTTGGATTTTGTGAGGCCCAGTGAATATCACACCGCTATGTCACAGTCTCTATGACGCAGGTGTGAAAAATGTCACTATAGGACAGGGAAGATGTAGAATTCCTGAACACACTTGTGGACACTGTTGGATTGTGTGAGGCCCAGTGAATATCACACCGCTATGTCACAGTCTCAATGTCGTAGGTGTGAAAAATGTCACTATAGGACGGGGAGATGTAGAATTTCAGAACACACTTGTGGACACTGTTGGATTGTGTGAGGCCCAGTGAATATCACACCGCTATGTCACAGTCTCAATGTCGTAGGTGTGAAAAAATTCACTATAGGACAGGGGTGATGTAGAATTTCTGAACACACTTGTAGACACTTTTGGATTGTGTGAGGCCCAGTGAATATCACACCGCTATGTCACAGTCTCAATGTCGCAGGTGTGAAAAATGTCACTATAGGACAGGGGAGATGTAGAATTTCTGAACACACTTGTGGACACTGTTGGATTGTGTGAGGCCCAGTGAATATCACACCGCTATGTCACAGGCTCAGTGTCGTAGGTGTGAAAAATGTCACTATAGGACAGGGGAGATGTAGAATTTCTGAACACACTTGTGGACACTGTTGGATTGTGTGAGGCCCAGTGAATATCACACCGCTATGTCACAGTCTCAATGTCGCAGGTGTGAAAAATGTCACTATAGGACAGGGGAGATGTAGAATTTCTGAACACACTTGTGGACACTGTTGGATTGTGTGAGGCCCAGTGAATATCACACCGCTATGTCACAGTCTCAATGTCGTAGGTTTGAAAAATGTCACTATAGGACAGGGGAGATGTAGAATTTCTGAACACACTTGTGGACACTGTTGGATTGTGTGAGGCCCAGTGAATATCACACCGCTATGTCACAGGCTCAATGTCGAAGGTGTGAAAAATGTCACTATAGGACAGGGGAGATGTAGAATTTCTGAACACACTTGAGGACACTGTTGGATTGTGTGAGGCCCAGTGAATATCACACCGCTATGTCACAGTCTCAATGTCGCAGGTGTGAAAAATGTCACTATAGGACAGGGGAGATGTAGAATTTCTGAACACACTTGTGGACACTGTTGGATTGCGTGAGGCCCAGTGAATATCACACCGCTATGTCACAGTCTCAATGTCGCAGGTGTGAAAAATGTCACTATAGGACAAGCGAGATGTAGAATTTCTGAACACACTTGTGGACACTGTTGGATAGTGTGAGGCCCAGTGAATATCACACCGCTATGTCACAGGCTCAATGTCGCAGGTGTGAAAAATGTCACTATAGGACAGGGGAGATGTAGAATTTCTGAACACACTTGTGGACACTGTTGGATTGTGTGAGGCCCAGTGAATATCACACCGCTATGTCACATGCTCCATGTCGTAGGTGTGAAAAATGTCACTATAGGACAGGGGAGATGTAGAATTTCTGAACACACTTGTGGACACTGTTGGATTGCGTGAGGCCCAGTGAACATCACACCGCTATTTCACAGTCTCAATGTAGCAGGTTTGAAAAATGTCACTATAGGACAGAGGAGATGTAGAATTTCTGAACACAATTGTGGACACTGTTGGATTGTGTGAGGCCCAGTGAATATCACACTGCTATGTCACAGGCTCAATGTCGTAGGTGTGAAAAATGTCACTATAGGACAGGGGAGATGTAGAATTTCTTAACACACTTGTGGACACTGTTGGATTGTGTGAGGGCCAGTGAATATCACACCGCTATGTCACAAGCTCAATGTCGTAGGTGTGAAAAATGTCACTATAGGACAGGGGAGATGTAGAATTTCTGAATACACTTGTGGACACTGTTGGATTGTGTGAGGCCCAGTAAGTATCACACTGCTATGTCACAGGTGTGAAAAATGTCACTATAGGACAGGGGAGATGTAGAATTTCTGAACACACTTGTGGACACTGTTGGATTGTGTGAGGCCCAGTGAATATCACACCGCTATGCCACAGGCTCAATGTCGCAGGTGTAAAAAATGTCACTATAGGACAGGGGAGATGTAGAATTTCTGAACACACTTGTGGACACATTTGGATTGTGTGAGGCCCAGTGAATATCACACCGCTATGTCACATGCTCAATGTCGTAGGTGTGAAAAATGTCACTATAGGATAGGGGAGATGTAGAATTTCTGAACATACTTGTGGACACTGTTGGATTGTGTAAGGCCCAGTGAATATCACACCGCTATGTCACAGTCTCAATGTCTCAGGTGTGAAAAATGTCACTATAGGACAGGGGAGATGAAGAATTTCTGAAAACACTTGTGGATACTGTTGGATTGTGTGAGGCCCAGTGAATATCACACCGCTATGTCACAGTCTCAATGTCGCAGGTGTGAAAAATCTCACTATAGGACAGGAGAGATGTAGAATTTCTGAATACACTTGTGGACACTGTTGGATTGTGTGAGGCCCAGTGAATATCACACCGCTATGTCACAGTCTCAATGTCGCAGGTGTGAAAAATGTCACTATAGGACAGGAGAGATGTAGAATTTCTGAACACACTTGTGGACACTGTTGGATTGTGTGAGGCCCAGTGAATATCACACCGCTATGTCACAGGTGTGAAAAATGTCACTGTAGGACAGGGGAGATGAAGAATTTCTGAACACACTTGTGGACACTGTTGGATTGTGTGAGGCCCATTGAATATCACACCGCTATGTCACAGGCTGAATGTCGCAGGTGTGAAAAATGTCACTATAGGACAGGGGAGATGAAGAATTCCTGAACACACTTGTGGACACTGTTGGATTGTGTGAGGCCCAGTGAATATCAAACCGCTATGTCACAGTCTCAATGACGCAGGTGTGAAAAATGTCACTATAGGACAGGGGAGATGTAGAATTTCTAAACACACTTGTGGACACTGTTGGATTGTGTGAGGTCCAGTGAATATCACACCGCTATGTCACAGCCTCAATGTCGTAGGTGTGAAAAATGTCACTATAGGACGGGGAGATGTAGAATTTCAGAACACACTTGTGGACACTGTTGGATTGTGTGAGGCCCAGTGAATATCAAACCGCTATGTCACAGTCTCAATGTCGTAGGTGTGAAAAATCTCACTATAGGACAGGGGAGATGTAGAATTTCTGAACACACTTGTGGACACTGTTGGATTGTGTGAGGCCCAGTGAATATCACACCGCTATGTCACAGTCTCAATGTCGCAGGTGTGAAAAATGTCACTATAGGACAGGGGAGATGTATAATTTCTGAATACACTTGTGGACACTGTTGGATTGTGTGAGGCCCAGTGAATATCACACCGCTATGTCACAGTCTCAATGTCGCAGGTGTAAAAAAAGTCACTATAGGATAGGGGAGATGTAGAATTTCTGAACACACTTGTGGACACTGTTGGATTGTGTGAGGCCCAGTAAATATCACACCGCTATGTCACAGGTGTGAAAAATGTCACTATAGGATAGGGGAGATGTAGAATTTCTGAACACACTTGTGGACACTGTTGGATTGTGTGAGGCCCAGTGAATATCACACCGCTATGTCACAGGTGTGAAAAATGTCACTGTAGGACAGGGGAGATGAAGAATTTCTGAACACACTTGTGGACACTGTTGGATTGTGTGAGGCCCATTGAATATCACACCGCTATGTCACAGGCTGAATGTCGCAGGTGTGAAAAATGTCACTATAGGACAGGGGAGATGAAGAATTCCTGAACACACTTGTGGACACTGTTGGATTGTGTGAGGCCCAGTGAATATCAAACCGCTATGTCACAGTCTCAATGACGCAGGTGTGAAAAATGTCACTATAGGACAGGGGAGATGTAGAATTTCTAAACACACTTGTGGACACTGTTGGATTGTGTGAGGTCCAGTGAATATCACACCGCTATGTCACAGCCTCAATGTCGTAGGTGTGAAAAATGTCACTATAGGACGGGGAGATGTAGAATTTCAGAACACACTTGTGGACACTGTTGGATTGTGTGAGGCCCAGTGAATATCAAACCGCTATGTCACAGTCTCAATGTCGTAGGTGTGAAAAATCTCACTATAGGACAGGGGAGATGTAGAATTTCTGAACACACTTGTGGACACTGTTGGATTGTGTGAGGCCCAGTGAATATCACACCGCTATGTCACAGTCTCAATGTCGCAGGTGTGAAAAATGTCACTATAGGACAGGGGAGATGTATAATTTCTGAATACACTTGTGGACACTGTTGGATTGTGTGAGGCCCAGTGAATATCACACCGCTATGTCACAGTCTCAATGTCGCAGGTGTAAAAAAAGTCACTATAGGATAGGGGAGATGTAGAATTTCTGAACACACTTGTGGACACTGTTGGATTGTGTGAGGCCCAGTAAATATCACACCGCTATGTCACAGGTGTGAAAAATGTCACTATAGGATAGGGGAGATGTAGAATTTCTGAACACACTTGTGGACACTGTTGGATTGTGTGAGGCCCAGTGAATATCACACCGCTATGTCACAGGCAGAAATTGGCTAGTGTATGACAAACTACAAGGTGTATATAGAATTTGGCAGAATTGGAATCTCCCTAGAGTGTAGGTCTGTAAGAACGGAACAAGTCCTCGAATTATTCTTACAGAGTCACACACAGATAGCTTCACTGTGGCCGTGATAACAGCCGTTACACGGTACTGAGAGAGGAGCATGCACGTACACCGCTGTCCTGTGTCGGTAAAATTGTCAAGCTCCGTGTTTTTTAAGTATACGGACTGACACACGCTGTCTCTCTATAGTTTTGAATGTGATCAAACAGCAAATATACTTAACTGTTTGAAAACCAGACAAAGCTAGAAGGTGGAGGTCTGTAAGAACGGAACATGTCCTCGACTTATCCTTACAGAGTCACATACAGACAGCTTCACTGTGGCCGTGATAACAACAGTTACACGGTACTGTGTGAGGAGCGCACACCGCTGTATGGTGTGAAAAAATGCACGCTCAGTACCTCACCAGGACAAAAAAAAAATTTGGATTGCTTTTAAAAAAGCAGTTTGCAGAGCAGTAGGAAACCAGCAATGCAGCTATCAGGAAGCCTTATAAGGCAGCCTAACAACCAACACAGCTGATCCAGCAAAATATAGCCTCCACTTGCACTGCACACACAGTGACTGGTGTGTTGTACAGGCAAAATCGCTAGCAGCAGAAGCAGTTTTTGGTGTCTTCTTCCCTGCCTAACGCTCACCCTACAGAATCAGCAGCAGCTACAGCTCTCCGTATTCTGAGATCAGTATGAGTAACATGGCGGTCGGCGTGCACGCCCTTTTATACCCCCTGTGACTCCCCCAAAGCAAGCCAATCACTTGCATGCCCTTCTCAAAGATGGTGGTGACCCCTGCCTATGTCATCACGTTGCCCACAGTGTCCGTGGATCCTGATTGACTGAAAAAGGGCGGAAAACTAACTTTTGAAACGCGACTTTGGTGCTAAAGTCGCCGAACTCTGTAAGAGAATGGTCAGCCATAATATACTGAGCGGCCATGATGTCTCTAGCACCTATTTTGTTGAAAGTTAGAGAAGATTCAACTTTTACAAAAGAGCTGATAAAATGTACTAAATGGAGGATGGAAATGAGATCATGTCTCTTACCAACCTCAGCAGATGTGCACAGAGGAAGATTGGATCAATCAATAGGGCCACAGGTCATCAAATATATGGTCAATATGCTTATACATGATAGTGTGGTAGCGAAACGTAAAGAAATTAGAATGTCAGGATGTAAGAATTTATGGACATAGATTGGAGACAATGATAAGATTTTAGGACAGTAGCCATAGATACCAATGACTTATGGTTTTAGTGTTGCTTATAGAAATGTTAATTAATATCTTCGTATTATGTCATTATATTCTCTGTTTTAAACCACGTTTCTGTAGATTACCATGAAAACGCCTTAGAATTATAATGTTAACGCCCTCTGCGGCAAAATGCAGCTTTCTTTGTTCTGATAATGTATAAGACGCCCCTGTTACTGTCGATCGGGGCCATTCCATCGCCATCATGCCACTGTGCCTCACCATGGCCAGGGCACAGAGCCTTATCACCGCTAGACCTCCTAGCAAATCTCTGTCTGTCTGAATTCCTGTTTTTTCCCGCATATTCCGACTCCTCTGTTATTCTGTATCTGCTTTGCCGTGTATCTCCGAATAAACTTCAACCTCAGCTTCGAGAAGAATTGTCTGCAATTTTGTCCGGCTCTTCCAACTCTCCCGATAAGAACATTTTCTTACAAGTGGCGATTGCCAGCCTGGAGGAGCGGCTCCGGAGAGCGGCCTCCAGAAGAACCTTTGTGGAAGAAGTTGCAGATGAGAGTTTGAGGTTGGAAGAGTGAAGAAAAAATAAAAGAAACGCGTGTGGCCACACGTGAATCCGATCAAAGGAAGCCAGCCTGAAGGAGAACCTCTTGTGATCGCTCCGAGACCGCCTGCCCGATTTTTTATAAGAAAACCACGGACAAAGAAAAAGACTATAAAAAGATGAGTAACTAAGAAGAAGCTATCTACAAGGACGTGAGAACTTTTTTGTGCCCGGTAGCAAGAAGCTTTAAAAGGGCGTGGGGAGACGCCTGGCAAGCTAACGACTGAGGCTGGAATCACCGCTGCACCTCTTTTGATATCTGGTCGACCCAAAACAGCCGGCATGAGGTCTTCCATTCGAGAGAGGTGTGAGTATCTAACTTTGCTTAAATTGCATTTGTTGATACTAGAACAGAGTAAAACTCGTCCTTGTTGACCACTGTAAATATGGAGTGGTTACGGAAGCAGGCAGAGAAATATGCTGGCACACCCCAGCTGGAGGGGGTTAATGTGGAAACCACGTGGTTAAATTGTATGCGTTGGTTCACCACAGAGAACAGGGAACTAGATAGAAAGAGTTCGCTAGGGAAAAGTAACAGCCGGGTAGCGGCTTTGTGTAAGACAGTCATAACCTTTGATCAGGCTCTTGATAAACAGTCTACACCACAGTATGTATACGGGGTCACCCGGGCAGGGGCAGCATATAGGGAGAGATTAGAAAAGCTGAGTGAGATGCTGGAGCTAGCACGGAAGCACAGAGAGGAGGGGTGCGAGCAGCAGCTGAGAGCAGTTATGTCACAGATGGACACTGCAGCTTCGAGACACAGTGCTGATGTAAATACAGGTGTAGAATGGAGAAGAGTTAGGAGAATGAGTGAAGTAGTACATAACAAGATATAGTGTCCCAACAGCTCCAGCTTATGCAGACACAGTTGTGGAAAGATATATTGTCCCAACAGCTCCAGCACATGGAGATCCTAGGTTAGGTGTGATGCTGCTTCAACCCCGAGAAAAAAAATCCCTGGCAAAATGTTCCTGATCCATCTTAAATTTATTAAAAATTTGCCTAATTGGGAGGAAGGTAAGGGAGTGTTTTGTTAGGACGATGCAGTCCGAGGTGAAGGGTGATGAGTCCAATGTTTTTAAGTACCATTCACCTCGGGGTGTATCTGCTGATTCAGGGAGGCCAGGAGTTCTGGGGGGGTATGCGCAGCTGCCGAGAATGGGCAGTTCCCGTTCGGCAGAGCCCCCACAGGATCCCATGAGAGGTCCCCCCTTGTGTTATTTTCGTGGACATCTAGGACATGTTAGACGTTTTTGTCCCAACCTTGTGCCAGGGATTGTACCCCGAGAACCCCGGGCACCATTTAACCCCCAACAGACCCGGGAGTTCTCTAGACCACCTTTCGGAGTTAGACCTCCGTATCCAGCAGTGAGTGACCCTAGGCAGTATCAGCAGTACAACGGTCTTCAAATGGTTAACCCAGTCTCACAGGAGCCTTCTGCTCCTGCTCCCTCCCCAATAGCTTTCACTTATCCGCACCCAGAGGTTCATGCTATTCAGATAGGGGTCACTCCTCCTCATCCCTATGCTCCGCTGATTAAGGAGCTGCGGGAACATGAGGACCGGACCCTGACTAAGGATCTCTTTGGGGCGGAGGTGGCAGCTGTTGGACGGAAGCCGTGTCCAGATGGGGATGATGGATTTTTCGGGCTTCCCACGGCAGGTAACACTGATTGATGGAGTGCTCCACCTGTTCCCCTTACCCTCCTTGCCCCCCTTTCCTTGGGCAGGGACGGTAGACCTTATGTCAGAGGGAGAATAGAGGGGCTGCCTTGGGAAGACATCCTCATCGATACAGGAGCCTCAGTTTCAATAACACGACACAAATTGCAGTCACCCCCTGGACTGCCTGAGACTACCACGTTGGTAGGATTTGAGGCAGTAAAAAGTCGTCCAGTAAACCTGAGATTTCAGGACACAGGGGGATCGAAGCAAAGGGGTCTTTGATGCGCTTTTTGGGTAAACCCACAGTTACGGTACACTATTTTGGGAACTGATGTTTTGGGAGCAAAGGGAATTGTTGTTGACTTATGTAACAAAGTCTTGTGGCAGAATAAAGAAGCCACTATCTGTTCTGTAATTGTACCTGTGGAGGATTATGAGGAGAGTCATAAATTACCCATTGCTAGTTTCGGAGTATGTACTGGTGAAAATGTTGAAAATGCTGACAATGATGCTTTAAAGAATGAATTGAAGCAAAAGTTCCCTGAATTGTGGATTTCAAAGAGAACTGATTGTGGGTTAATGCAAACTCAGGTTAAAATTGATGGTGAAAAACTGCCACCTTTCCAGCGTCAGTACCGTATTCCTGAGGACGCAATCCCTTACATAAGGGTTGCAGTCAGTGAATTGGAGAAGCAAGGTGTTGTTGTGAAAGATAATCCTCCATGTAATAGTCCTATTCTACCTGTAAAAAAGGAAGATGGCAGTTTTCGAATGGTAGTAGACCTGAGACTTGTAAATAAGTACACTCCCTCAGCAGCCCACCTTGTTGCATCTGCCCCTGAAGTTATGTCACAGCTGAGGAGTGATTGTAAAGTGTTTTCTTGTTTAGACATTGCAAATGGCTTTTTCTCAGTACCCCTAACACCTGAATCTGCCCTCCGCTTTGCATTCACTTTTGAGAATGTGCAATACTTGTTCACGCGGTTGCCCATGGGATTTCACAATTCTCCTGTGTATTTCCATCAGGCATTGGCTCAAGTGTTAGAACCCCTTGGCTACGGAGACAAAGTCTTACAGTATGTGGATGATCTATTGATTCAAACTGTCGATGAATGTGAACACAAAGAGACCCTTGGAAATGTTTGTCAGGTTTTACAAGATGCAGGACTCAAAATGAGTCTAGACAAAGTACAATTGATGAAATCAGAGGTTAAATTTCTGGGTGTGTCTGTCTCAGCAGAAGGAAAGAAACCCATGCATGACAGGGTTAAAGCTATTCAAGCTGTTCCCCTACCAACTAATATTACTGAACTCAGAAAATTTTGGGGTCTTATTAATTTTTCCAGAGAATTTATTGAAGATTTTGCCATATGGCTAAACCACTGTATGATTTATTGAAAAATGCTGAGTGATGATGAGTTTACCCCTGTAACTGTAGAAGGAGCAGCCTTACAGGCTTTTGAGGGATTGAAGCATGCCCTTACTGCAGCTGCTGCATTGATTAACCCTGACCCTTCCCAGCCTTTTTACATTCAGACTCACACTGGGGATATCTCTATTTCTTCGGTGCTTCTACAAAAATGGCCCAAAGAAAGCCCAGAGGTATCTAGTCAGTTGTATGCCTTAGGTTATTACTCTAGGTTGCTTACCCCCATGGAAAAAGGATTCACTCAGTGCATGAAGCACCTACTGGGCGTGCACTGGACTATGAGTCAAGTGAGACATATAGTGGGATTTGCTCCTTTAATTTTACAAAACCCGCATGTCACCTTAAAAACTTTGCTGAAAGGAAAAGCTTCAGGTATTAATTCACTGAGAATGGCCCAAAGGATCAATGATTTTGAGACTAGAGACTTACAAGTTGAAGTAGGTGAGAAATATCATTTAGCTCAGAGGATGCAATATGCAGGAAAAAGTCACGATTGTCAAATTGAACAGGCTAATGTTACTCCCTCTCCCTTCCGAGCACACTTTCAAGAGGGAATCCCTTGTGCCTATATGGACGAAGCTCGATATTGGCATGAGGGGCATTACGTCACCGGCTTCGCTGTGTGGTTCCCAGCTAGGCCACTGCTGCTGCAGTATAAACTCCCTGGTCATTTCTCCGCTCAAAGAGCTAAATTGGAGGCAGCTTTACAGGTCATTTTCATGTGTACAGAGCCAATGAATATCTTTAGTGATAGCGCATATGTTGTGTCGTCACTCACTCTGTATCTTAATGTATGGGCCCTCAGGGGGATGGTTGATTCACAGAACAAGCCCTTGCAGCATGCCGAAATTCTTAAACAAATTGAGCAGCGGGGCAAAGAATTCTCAAAATTATGGTCCTTCTGTAAAATTAAAGGACACCAGAGGCTAATTCCTGACCCCCACATCCTTGGCAATGCATATGTAGACCACGCAGCCAAGGAAGCTGCACTTACGGGCGATGACAAATATCCCCAAGAAGTCATCGCTGCAGTCACACAAAAAAACCCTGAGAGCCCCCCCTTGTTTTTTTCTCCTCTTCAAGATCTTGTAAAGACACAGGAGAAGGATGGAGACTCATCCCTGTTCAATTCCCTTGAGTCCCTGCCCATTGAAGGGGACGGGCTAGCGCCTTACATCCCAACAACAATGATTAAGTCTTTGCTCAAATTTTCAAGCTAAAAAGGTGATTAAAATGGTTCATATCAATCAGTGTAGACTTCTTAATTATTTTACTGAGATTTCTGGTAAGGACTGATACTCCATTCTTTTTTTCTATTTTCTCCAGGTCCGCTGAAGATTTTCATATTCGACTCCTGGGACCATGAACCTATTGGATGATCAGGAAAAGATGTTTCACACTATACAGTGAGACTCTGATAGTGTGAGAGGGGGAGAAGATCAGGAAAATCCAGAACACAAAGAATGAGAAGAAAAAGACCAAAAGACTTGACTATTGTGCAACTTATTTTTTTCGGGACTATTTGAATTATTTTTATATTATGTGTTTGTTCTATTTTTAGGGACTTTTGCCTTACACACACATGTGCATAAAGTGCTGAATTACCTCCATATTCTTATTTTCAATAATTCACCCATGAATATTACAGTACTGTATGTTGTACTCTGGATAGAGTACAAGAGGGGGACTTGTAAGAGAATGGTCAGCCATAATATACTGAGCGGCCATGTTGTCTCTAGCAGCTATTTTGTTGAAAGTTAGAGAAGATTCAACTTTTACAAAAGAGCTGATAAAATGTACTAAATGGAGGATGGAAAATGAGATCATGTCTCTTACCAACCTCAGCAGATGTGCATAGAGGAAGATTGGATCAATCAATAGGGCCACAGGTCACCAAATATATGGTCAATATGCTTATACGTGATAGTGTGGTAGCGAAAAGTAAAGAAATTAGAATGTCAGGATGTAAGAATTTATGGACATAGATTGGAGACAATGATAAGATTTTAGGACAGTAGCCATAGATACCAATGACTTATGGGTTTTAGTGTTGCTTGGAGAAATGTTAATTAATATCTTCGTATTATGTCATTATATTCTCTATTCTAAACCACGTTTCTGTAGATTACCATGAAAATGCCTTAGAATTATAATGTTAACGCCCTCTGCGGCAAAATGCAGCTTTCTTTGTTCTGATAATCTATAAGACGCCCCTGTTACTGTCGATCGGGGCCATTCCATCGCCATCAAGCCACTGTGCCTCACCATGGCCAGGGCACAGAGCCTTATCACCGCTAGACCTCCTAGAAAATCTCTGTCTGTCTGTTTTAGCCCGCATATTCCGACTCCTCTGTTATTCTGTATCTGTTTTGCCGTGTATCTCCGAATAAACTTCAACCTCAGCTTCGAGAAGAATTGTCTGCAATTTTGTCCGTCTCTTCCAACTCTCCCGAAAAGAACATTTTCTTACAAACTCGTGGCCGACCTCACCCTAGGGTCGGGTTTCGTTTCAAGAAACCCGACTTTAACAAAAGTTGGCGACCTTTGAAATTTTTCGACCCGTTTCACTCAACTCTATTGGACAGTCCTCCCACAAGGGGGAAAGAAATCCCCTGCCATCTATTTATCAGCGATGGCAGGGGTCCTTGAGCAATGACAACCACCTCATCCACAGATAGTACTATTACAGTATGTGGATGACCTTTTGCTCTGCTGCCCAGATCAGATGTCCTGCAAGGAAGCCACAGTTTCCTTGCTATGTTTTTTTTAGCAGAAACGGATTGCAAGGTCTCACATGACAAATTACAGTATGGCAAACAAAAGGTGACATTTTTGGGACATTGTATTGCCAAACGTACAAGACACCTGACTGAAGACAGGAAACAGGCAATTCAAAATCTCCCTCTACCCAGGTCACATCAGCATCTAAGCACTTTCCTAGGCTTGGTGACCTACTGTATGCCTTGGATAAGGTCTGCTTCACAAATGATGCAACCACTTTATGGCTGCTTGTCAACAGACCCCTATGATCTCACTCAAGAAGCAATTGATTCCTTCCATTCTCTCAAGCTGCTCATTGTGGCAGCACTGGCCTTAGGCATTCCAAACTATGACCAGCCATTTTTCTTGTTTTGCACAGAGCAGGGAGGACATGCTACCGCAGTACTGACACAACAACATGGAGGGAAACAGAGACCAATAGCTTACTACTCAGCACAATTAGATCCAGTGATCAAAGGGTCGCCTACGTGTGTCCGTGCGGTAGGAGCAGCTGCACAACTACTAGGAAAAGCATGTGAGATCACGCTGACTTTTCCTTTGACAATTTATTCCCCACATGACATCCATTCCATACTCATACAAGTTCAACCAAAACATTTGTCAATGGCCAGACAGCTCCTACTTGAATGCGCTCTACTAATTCCTGAGTATGTCACCTTCAAAAGATGTAACGTTCTGAATCCAGCCACCCTCCTGCCTTTGGATTCAGAAAAGAGTGACCGTATTAGCAAGTGAGGAAGAATACTTTGACATGACGCATGAACGTGACTGCATAGAACTGATGAGTCAGGAGACAGTGGGGTTTGCACACGTACAAGAAAAAAAACAAAAAACAAAACTTGTTCCTAATGCAGATTTTGAGTTTTTTGTAGATGGCTCCAGATACCACCAGGATGGACGATTCTACACTATATATGCAGTAGTATCCTCACATGAGGTAATCTGAGCTGAACCACTCCCTCCTCACATGTCGGCACAGGAGGCAGAGTTGAAGGCACTCGCTGAGGCATGTAGAGCCACTGCAGGTAAAGTTGTTAATATTTACACAGATTCGAATTATGCATGGGGAATAGCCCATGATTATGGCCCTATCTGGAGAAGCAGAGCATTTCTTCTATCAGCCGGTAAGCCCATTAAAAATGCAGAGCTGGTGAAACAATTGATGGAGGCATTGATGTTACCTTTCCAGGTTGGCATTGTCAAAGTATAAGCACACACAAAAGGTGACTCCGTGGAGGTAGAGGGCAACAGGGCAGACGAGGCTGCTAAAGTAGTAGCAAGGCGGCCTAGGGAGCAGTGGACGGTGGCAGGGAGTCAGCGTATTCCAGCCACACTGAGCCTAGATGTCCAGAAATCCCTCCAGCAACAGGCTGCCCAAACAGAATGGAACACTGGGGGAGACTGGGAGCTGAGCTGAATTCAAATGGAGTATGTGAGAATAAGGATAAATTGTGCCTACCGAAGTCCCTGTTCCCAGTTGTGGCACATTATTAATAAAAAAGAGATGGAATTCTTGTGGGTGGAACATCCTATAACACCCACCTTTTACATGTTACCTAAGGTCCATAAAGATCTGGTGAGACCTCCGGGTCGACCGATAGTTGCTAGCATAGGCAGCCTATGTGAAAAGGCTTCCATCTATGTGGATTATTTTCTCCAACCCATAGTTAAGGCCTTGCCTTCTTATTTACAGGATACTTCCCACTTCATCAGGAAATACCGGCATGTAACCTTGCCCTCTGGGGCCTTCTTCGTTACCTGCGATGTGGAATCGCTCTATTCAAACATTGATCATTCTGATGGTATCACATCGGTATTATATTTTCTTGATCAGGTAGTCCAGTCAGATAGAATGCATGATTCATTCATTGTGGATCTGCTGGGATTTATCATGAAACACAATTTTTTCCTTTTTGACAGATCTTATTACCTTCAGACTTCCGGTGTGGCCATGGGGGCCAGTTGTGCCCCGGTTTTGGCGATTCTTTTTCTCGGATGGTAGGAGGCTACTCAGGTATATGTTACAGGTCCATTCAGTGATAGGGTGCGACATTGGTCGCGCTTTATCGACGATATATTTTTTATTTGGACTGGCACAGTGGAGGAATGTGATGTTTTTATGGGTTTATTAAACTCTAACCCATATAACATCGTGCTTACTTATACTGTGTCCTCTGTTTCAGTTACCTTCCTAGATCTTACGGTTTCCAATGTGAATGGGGGTATTTCCACGAGACTATTTAGGAAACCTACTGCTACGAATAGTTTGTTGGACTACACAAGCTTTCATCCGGCCCATACTAGAAATGGAGTTCCCGTGGGGCAATTTTTAAGAGCACGGAGAAATTGCACATCGGATGAAGTGTTTCGGGAGGAAGCCTTAAATCTAACTAAGCGCTTTAAGAAGAGGAAATACCCCCGTGGCAGCATTTCACGAGCTTACCAACGAGCAAATGGATGTACACAGAATTCTCTTTTGGCCACACATGACAAGACCCAAGATTCAATGCTTCGGTTCATTACAAAGTATAACAGCCAATGGTCACAGGTGAGAGAAGTGCTTGGGAGACATTGGGGTATACTTAGGACGGATCTAAAGACATCTGCTCTTGTGTCGGAGCAGCCTTGCATTACAGCAAGAAGGGCTCCGAATCTCAGAGACATCTTAACTAAAAGCCATTTTTTGAGACCAACAATTGGGTTGGATACGGGAACAAAACTGAGAGGCTCATTTGCATGTGGCAATTGCACCATATGCTCTTATATGCCTCCTACCAGGGACTACTTTGTGAACCCAAGGAATGGAACTAAACATAAGTTGATGTATATCAATTGCAAAACGAATTGTGTGGTTTATGCCTTAATCTGTCCGTGTCATCAGGTATACGTCGGTCAGACTTCACAGGAGTTACGCCGTAGGATACAGAAACATTTCTCTACAATCAATTTGGCATGTACTGATCAAGCCAAGGGAAAGACCTTGACATCTTTGGCAGGTCATTTCCTGACTTACCATGCTGGTAAGGTTGCGGATACCAGGGTATTTGGATTGGAGAAAATATTATTATCTAATAGGGGTGGTTCACCTAGGAAATTGTTACTACAAGTGGAGTCCAGGTGGATATTTAACTTGGACTCATTAAGCCCGAGTGGCTTAAATGAAGAGCTCCTATTTACAGGATTCCTAGGTTGACTTTTCATGTATCATCTTTAATTCATGTTCCCCCTCTCTTTTCTTTTTTCCTTAGGCCTTTTCCCTCCTTGGACATGACTATCAATGAGGGGACGACTATTTTATCATCGTGATTGAAGTCGCATCCAACAATATTGCGCTTGGGCTCCCTATTTATATATGTATTAACTATTGAATAAAAATTGGGATTATTGTTTATCATGTCTTTTTGGATATATGGAACTTGGTATAAAATCGGGATCCCTCCACTGTGTCAATATATTTGACCGCTAGGGGGTTCCCTTAGGGAATGTTATTGTCGGTCGTATTAGGCCGGTGATGCACAATTGCGTCTCTTTAAGCCTTGATGGATCATCTAATATACTTTTTATGTCATGGTTGACTAATGTGTCCTTGATATTGGGCTCATGGGGACCGTAATGTAGGGTTCTGGACCAATCCCTTGATTATGGATGGGCCCTCTTGAATGGCCAAAGTGTAGGTGGAATTCTATGATCCTTGGTTGATGTATCAACCTTAGTTGACCATTTTCTTTAGTACATCATCCTTCTTCCCTTATCCATATTGGGTGACTATGTCATCTGGGATACGCTTATTACTTATGTAATTAGGTCTTGTTAATTAGGGCACTGTACAGTACTATCCGTGGTCATGACGGTATTCTGGGTATGGTCGGGGCTGTTTTTAGCCCCTTGGTTGGGGAGGGGAGTGGGAGAGGGGGGAGGGGAGAGATAACAATATCTTTTCTCTTCTCTCTCTACTTCTTTTCTTTTCCTCCTCCGCTTCCTTCTATTTCTTGGTATTTGTACTCTTTTCAATTCTGGTTGTGACATTTTTATCCTTGTATCATTATCTTTTTCAATTCTCTTATTCTATGTTTGTGTGCCCCTTCCCTTGTGTATCTGTTATATTGTATTGTCTCATGTTTGTCCATGTGTGCACTGCGCGTTCGGTAGCCCTATGTGTTCCCTTGCTCCCTGGTATAGCTTATGGATATATGGTTCATAGTGCCGCACATTGATCTATTTGTGGCACAACCATTGTAGTGTGCCGGTTTTGCGTTTCATGGGAGAGGTCTATGCGTCCCACTGGACGCATGCGCAATAGAACTCTGGTGGTTATTCACCAGTCTCATGAGGATTACAAAGCGCATGCGTGGTGGCCATGTTTTCTATGAGACCGGGACGCCGGTCTTTGAATAAGTTCTCTGGATGGAGGGGGCCCTCCCAGGGCACATAAGTGCTTTCACCTGGCCTCAGTAAGGTATTTAAGGAATTTGGACTTTAGCCAGATCACTTCCCCTGATGAAGCCGCACGGGTTGTGGCGACACGCGTAGGGTATGGCTTTGTGTTGAATACCCACTTGTTGTTATCTCCTTATAGCTTTGCCACTTATTGTGCTTAGTGTGGCGTTTGGATCACTTGGTGGTGGACTCTGGCCATTTTTCTATGTGGCCTATTGTGGCCCATATGCTATATAATGGAGAGTGTATATGATTGTGTGGACTGAATTACTTCTTGCAGTCACCACGTTATATTGGGATTATGTGGTCCTCATGAGCCTAGCTTAAAGGTGGTTGCTGAGATACGTCTCTCATGGTTTGATTGTATATGCATTATTATATCAGCTATATATGTTATACATGTTATCTTCAACCATTATATCATTGTGGGTTGCTCATCATGTTTTTATTGTGTTTTTAACATTCTTCTTGCATCAACAAACATTTTCTATTTTCATTGAGTCTAGTGTGCGCTTTTGCAGTGGTGCTTTTTTCTTTTCTTATAGTTATGGCACAAGCAACACATGGCCCCACTCACACCTCAAAAAGTCACATGTGTGCCATGGTAGATGCCTTCTGGATCGCTCCTGGTTTCAGTTATGCAGCCGCGAAACTTGTACAATCATGCCTCATCTGTACACCGCACAACCCAGGTAAAACAGTAAAAGTCCCTAAGAAAGCGACACCTAGGCCTCTCTACCCGTTTCAGAGACTGCAGATTGACTACATACAGCGTCGAAGGTAGGAGTGTATGCAAATATCCTAGTATGTGTAGCTCTCTTCTCTGGTTGGCCGGAAGCCTATCTGATAAAATGTGAAAATGCTAAAATGACTGCAGACAAACTGATGAAAGAACTGATCTGCAGGTATGATGTCCCAGAAACCATAGAAAGTGATAGGGGTACACACTTCACAAGGAGAAATAATGAGGGAAGTCATGCAGGCCCTGGAAATACAGCAAGCATTTCATACACCATATAGGCCACAAAGGAGTGGGAAAGTGGAAAGACTAAATGGGACACTTAAATTGAAAGTTCAAAAGGCCATGGCAGACACTGGAAAGAGCTGAGTAGAGTGCTTGCCTCTTGCACTCTTTTCAGTCAGACACACTCCAAATAGAAACATAGGTTTGTCTCCTTTTGTGGTCCTGTTTGGTAGTGCACCAAAGACTGGTCTGTACTTCCCACAGGTGCTACAAATGCAACACGGTGCTATGACAACCTATATCCAGGCCTTGCAGAAAAGACTTAATGTGGTGCATAAACATGTGTTATCATCCATTCCAGATCCTAATGCCAGTGCAGATGTGCAGCAGCTGAATCCAGGTGATTGGGTGGTTATACGCAGACATGTGAGAAGGAGCCTGGACCCACGATTTGACGGCCCCTTTCAAGCCCAGCTGACCACATCCACCTCAGTAAAACTTGAGGGAAAGCCTACCTGGATCCTCGCCAGTCACTGCAAGAAGGTCCTTTCACCAGCACAATGACTGTTCTCCTAATCACCTTGCTGGCAGTGACAGGATTACTGCACTGTACAGAGACAAAGGTTAAACTCTTAAATGCTGACTGGGACAGAAAACTTATTCAACATCATGCTCTTCTTATAAAGGACATGGAAGGACAGAAACCGAAAGACTGTTGGATACAGACACACAGCCCAGTATCTGCAAGGACTATGCCATACTTAGCCTTACCTCTGGAGCCATGGAAGGTATTAACCCCAGACTACATACACAATGAGACTTGGACTCAATCTAGGTTTTGGGGAAAAGATGTGCCTCGTGATATATCTGCCTCATTGGCTCTAATCGGATGGGCTGCTAATCCTTGGTTTCAGTTTAATATAACGTGGCCTAAGGTACAAATGTGGTGGCGGGAATGATTAAGGCGTTGGAAATATGGTCACCAGGAGGAGGACTGAAATCCCTCACTAAGACCCTATTCCCAATGATGGACTGTGTTTCAGTCTTCAACACACTGGAGCAAACACATGTGGTTAGGACAATAATTGCTTTCGTATATACACTCATGATCAAACACAGGTTAATGAGACGGTGTACCAAGATGGTGTTGGAGGCTGTAAAATATCTATGGGTAAAATAATAAGGAAAGAAAGGGATAAATGTACATTTGGTATAAACGGAAAACAAATGAATAATACTTGGTGTGCCCATAAACCTATGTCAGGACTTTTGAGTTTTTACCAATGTATACAGACCCCTGGTCACATTTGTGTTCTCCCCGAAGGAGTATTCTTAGTGTGCGGACATCGTGCCTACAGGAGGGTGAGCCCAGACATAAGAGGGGGTTGCACTCTTGCCAAACTAACACCATCCACTTTCATAGTTCCTCATAGTAAGATAGACATTGCAGCACTTTTCAATTCATACTTTGTATAGAAGGGCTGCAGACAATAAGCCCCATCCAAATGGTAGACTGCATCTAGTAGAGGATCACAAATAAAATATTGAGTAGCATGCTAATATACACAAATGTGGGATAAATTAGTGGAAGCTACCGACTACCTGGATGATCAGATTTTCCAGATTCTTGAAATTCTTAATTAAACTAATACAATACAGAGACAATTAATCGTAGTTACTAACCAACATACTATAGTACTAGATTATCTGACAGCAAAAGACGGAGGAATGTGTCAAATAATTGGTCCCACCTGTTGTAATTATATCGACCCTGCTGGCAATCTCCAGATCAGGGCTAGTATAGACAAAATAGGTGAACGTAGAGACCAATGGTTAAAACAACACAGTGCAAACATAGACTCCTGGTAGGGTAACACATTCTCTTTTTTTAAATCCAACAAATTGGTTTAATGACATAGCAGGATGGACTTTTGGCATTCTACAGACTTGTATGCAAATTTTGTTGTTTTGCTTATTGTTTTAGGTAGCCGTAAAAGCGCTAATATATGTATTACTTAAGCTACTGAATAATGTATGTGTGAAAAAAAAAAATCTAAGGCTGAACCTTCTGTAGTGTATCATAGACCCCAGATAGCCATTGCTGATGGGGAAAGTGAGTGTCCACACTGAGGGTGGATGGGCGAAGCATGTAGGAAGCCCCCTTATGGGTACTAGACCCATGAGACAGTAGCTCCTTTGTGGACATCAGCTAACCCTGTGGCAAAGGTTATACCATTTACAAAAGGGGGAAATTGATATAGAAGGGTTAATGGTTTGCTTTTAAATGCCTTTAACTGCCTTTAATTCTTCAATTGTCTTTTGCCTTTCATTTATTCTTATGACACAGCAGTTTTGCCTGTCTCCTCTTCAAGAAAAATGTGCTTCTTATCATATATGTTCTCAATAGTCAGCCACAACGTGTTCTGAGTACATTCTAAACAAGGTATGACCCTAAGGTGATGGTGGGGGCCACATGAGCTCCATAGAATTACATATTGTTGTAAATGGTATAAAAGATTGCCTTGTGTTTCATTACGTCAGATAAAGTGATTTGTCCACGACCTGTGTGCAGTCTCCTTTGTCTCCAAGTGCTTGTAAATTAAGGCCATAAACACCTAATTTGGCCTCACTGGTGATCTGGCAGACCTGACTTTGGTTAGAATGAAAACAACTACGACAACAGCAACGGCGCCAAAGAGTCGCTGCTTAAGGGGCCACACCACCACACACAACACACAAACATTTCACAAACACCATGCAAACATCACACAGACAGCACACATACACAACCCACAAGCACAACACAACACAAATTCCACAAAGCACCACACAAACACCAGACCACTCTAGACACACACAAAACAAACACCACCCCACAAATACCACAGCACCACCCCATAAATACCACATGCACACCACACACACGCACGTGATATAGAAGGGTTAATGTTTTACCTTTAATTGCTAGAGTTTGCTAGAATGTGTTTAGCCATGACACCAGTCTGGTAGGCTCCTATTCAAGGAGACCGCACTTCTTATCTTATATGTTCTCAATAGTCAGCAACAACATGTTCTGGGTACATGGTAAATAAATTGTGACCCTGGGTAATGGGGAGCCTACATGAATTACATTGAGTTACATTAGTTGTAAATGGTATAAAAATTGCCTCGTGTTTCATTTTGTCAGATAAATTGATTTGCCCACGACCTGTGTGCAGTCTCCTTTGTTTCCAAGCGCACTTGTCAATTAAGGGTGTAACCTCCTGATTTGGCCTCACTGGTGATCTGGCATATCTGACATTGGGTGAGAACGCAAACAGCTACAACAGTTTTGGCGCCCAACGTGGAGCCATGGTAACCTGCCTATTCGGAATCCTTATGTGGGAGCTTCCTGTGAGATTGGACATACAAATCCAGCTGCAGCAAGATGAGAAATTTTATTCTTACACTTTGTTTTGCACTTGAAATCTCTCTGGATCTCTCAATATCTTTGAGTAAAGGCTGTAGAACACGGTTTAAAAGAAACAACATCACCAGTGAGTTTTGTGTTTGTCTGTTTATGTCCATATGAGAGTTGAATAATAGAGTAAGAAGATAATAATTGTCATCTGTATTATCTGTCAATATACAGTGCCTTGCAAAAGTTTTTAGCTCCCTGGAACTATTCAACCTTTTCCCACATATCATGCTTCAAACATAAAGATACCAAATGTAAATTTTTGGTGAAGAATCAACAACAAGTGGAACACAATTGTGAAGTTGAACGAAATTTATTGGTTATTTTAAATTTTTGTGTAAATTCAAAAACTGAAAAGTGGGGCGTGCAGTATTATTTGGCCCTTTTAACTTAATACTTTGCTGTGCCACCTTTTGCTGAGAATACAGCTGCAAGTCGCTTGGGGTATGTCGCTCTATCAGTTTTGTACATCGAGAGACTGAAATTCTTGCCCATTCTTCCTTGGCAAACTGCTTGAACTCAGTGAGGTTTGAAGGAGATCGTTTGAAAACAGCAGTTTTCAGCTCTTTCCACAGATTCTCAATTGGATTCAGGTCTGGACTTTGAATTAGCCATTCTAATACCTGGATATGTTTATTTGTGAACCATTCCATTGTAGATTTGGCTTGATGTATGGGATCATTGTCTTCTTGGAAGACATATCTCCGTCCTAGTCTCAGGTCTTTTGCAGACTCCAACAGGTTTTATTCAAGAATGGTCCTGTATTTGGCTCCATCCATCTTACCATCAATTTTAACAATCTTCCCTGTCCCTGCTGAAGTAAAGCAGCCCCAAACCATGATGCTGCCACCACTATGTTTGACAGTGAGGATGGTGCATTCAGGGTGATGAGCTGTGTTGTCTTTACACCAAACATATCTTTTGGCATTGTTGCCAAAAAGTTCGATTTTGGTTTCATCTGACCAGAGCACCTTCTTCCACATGTTTGGTGTGTCTCCCTGGTGGTTTGATGCAAACTTTAAACGACACTTTTTATGGATATCTTTGAGAAATGGCTTTCTTCTTGCCACTCTTCCATAAAGGCCTGATTTGTGCAGTGTATGACTGATTGTTGTCCTATGGACAGACTGTCCCACCTCGGCTGTAGATCTCTGCAGTTCATCCAGAGTGATCATGGGCCTCTTGGCTGCATCTCTGATCAGTCTTCTCCTTGTTTGAGATGAAAGTTTAGAGGGACAGCCGGGTCTTTGTAGATTTGCAGTGGTATGATACTCCTTCCATTTGAATATGATCGCTTGCACAGTGCTCCTTGGGATGTTTAAAGTTTTGGAAATCATTTTGTATCCAAATCTGGCTTTAAACTTCTCCACAACAGTATCATGGATCTGCCTGTTGTGTTCCTTGGTCTTCATGATGCTCTCTGTGCTTCAAACAGAACCATGAGACTATCACAGAGCAGGTGCATTTATACAGAGACTTGATTACACAGAGGTGGATTATATTTATCATCATTAGCCATTTAGGACAACATTGGATCATTCAGAGATCCACAATAAACTTCTGGAGTGAGTTTGCTGCACTGAAAGTAAGGGGCCGAATAATATTGCACGTCCCACTTTTCATTTTTTGAATTTCCACCAAAATGTTAAATAACCAATACATTTCATTCACCTTCACAATTGTTTTCCACTTGTTGTTGATTCTTCATCAAAAATTTACATTTGGTATCTTTATGTTTGAAGCATGATATGTGGGAAAAGGTTGAAAAGTTCCAGGGAGCCAAATACTTTTGCCACACACTGTACTAACTGGTTGTGTACTGTGTAGTACATAGCTAGAATAGACTCTGTGCAGTGTTGTTATTTTGGTCATTTTGGATTGTGGTTTTTGTAGCTTTTGTTGTTTAAGAAGTTGGCTTTGGTGCTTTCAGTGTCCGAGGACACTGCTGTAGTTTCATAAGTTATGTTAATTCCAAAGTGCAAAATAGGCAGGCTGTGCAAATCCTTGTATATATGTCTATGAGATCCACTGAATGAGATGAGAGATGAGTAATTGAGTATAAGGGATATAAATAAGTCCCTGATTGATGAGGGGTTCCGTTAGATGTGGTCCTCTGTATGTGACAGAAGACATTATTCAACTCACTTTGAGCTGAATCAGGCGGAGTGATTGAGATAAGGGATTTTGTTCTCTTCTTTTTGTAAAATCAACTGACCACTGAAAAGTGAAAGAAAAAAAAAATCCCTGAATGAGCACATATAAATGATTCATCACATACCATTTTGTGTCAAGGAATTGTTACTAGAGTTGAGCGAAACGGGTCGAAAAAATTGAAAAGTCGCCGACTTTCGCCCAAATCGGGTTTTATGAAACGAAATCCGACCTTAGCGTGAGGTCGGCCACGAGGTCGGCGACTTTAGCGCCAAAGTCGCGTTTCAAAAGATGCTTGAGCGCCCTTTTTGCAGCCAATCAGGAAGAACGGACACTGTGGGCAACGTGATGACATAGGCAGCGGTCACCACCTTCTTGGAGAAGGGCATGCAAGTGATTGGCTTGCTTTGTGGGGCGTCACATGGGGTATAAAAGGGCGGGGACGCCGACCGCCACGTTACTCATGCTGATCTCAGAATAGGGAGAGCTGCTGCTGATTCTGTAGGGAGAGTGTTAGGCAGGGAAGAAGATACCAAAAACTGATTCTGCTGCTAGCGATTTTGCCTGTACAACACACCAGTCACTGTGCAGTGCAAGGGGAGGCTATATTTTGGTGCATTAGCTCTGTTGGTTATTAGGCTGCCTTTTATGGCTACCTGTGTGCCCACTGCTGAGCAAACTGCTTTTTTCAAAGCAATCCAGATTTTATTGTTTTGTCCTTGTGAGTTACTGAGCGTTCATTTTTCACACACTGTACAGCGGTGTACGCTCCTCTCTCAGTACCGTGTAACAGCTGTTATCACGGCCACAGTGAAGCTATCTGTGTGTGACTCTGTAAGGATAAGTCGAGGAGTTGTTCCGTTCTTACAGACCTCCACCTTATAGTTTTGTCTGGTTTTCAAACAGTTTAGTATATTTGCTGTTTGATTACATTCAAAACTATAGAGAGACAGTGTGTGTCAGTACGTATACTAAAACACGGAGCTTGACAATTTTACATACACTGGACAGTGGTGTACCTGCACGCTGGTTCCGAAATGCACGTCGGGGAGTGCCTGGCATTACCGCAAGAGGCTGTCATTATACCGCTGGTATGTAACACATGGTTGTATCGGCTCACATATCACTGAATGGTCACACATTGACTTTTATAGCTAGATGGTTATATGTGATATGATCATTATGGCACATTATGGACATAGATTTACACATATATATTATTATTTATAATGCAATGGTGGTTGGAATCACTTTTTGTGATATATTCTAGTAGCATAATTTATGAATATTTACAAAATCACTTTTATTATCTATGTATATTTATTTTATTTATATTTTGTGCGATGATGATATGAATCATACATATGCACGATATCGTTGCGCAATGTTAAATATCTTTTTGACAGATCTCAGGAATTATCTTTCTATATGTATGTTGTGATTCTGCAATAACTATTGGTATGCCTTAGGCACTTTTTTCTTGTACATTGTTTACGATTGCCAAATCCGATTTATTAAAGGCTGTTTTTATATATTTTGTCTTCCCATCTTTAGAATTTAATTGTCCATACATAGTGGTTTGTTTACACTAAAGAATCGAATGGGTTCCATTCAATCTTTATGACACATCAGGAGGATTGGTCCTTTTTAAAAATTGAATGTATGCACTATTTGATTTGAACATAATTATTTGATTATATGAATATTGGTGCATGGTTTTTATTCATTATTAACCTTATTTCCTCTCTGCTGTGTCTATTCTGTTACTAACCCTTCTAACAGCATAGAGAATCTGCCTGTCATATTGCGGTGTTAAATAAACAGGGCCTGACTGAATCCCACAGTGTCCTGAAGTGTAGAGACATTTCAATTCTACACAGTCCTCTATACACCCTTCTAACAGCATAGAGAATCTGCCTGTCATATTGCGGTGTTAAATAAACAGGGCCTGACTGAATCCCACAGTCTCCTGAAGTGTAGAGACATTCCAATTCTCCACAGTCCTCTATACACCCTTCTAACAGCATAGAGAATCTGCCTGTCATATAGTGGTGTTAAATAAACAGGGCCTGACTGAATCCCACAGTGTCCTGAAGTGTAGAGACATTCCAATTCTACACAGTCCTCTATACACCCTTCTAACAGCATAGAGAATCTGCCTGTCATATTGCGGTGTTAAATAAACAGGGCCTGACTGAATCCCACAGTGTCCTGAAGTGTAGAGACATTCCAATTCTTCACAGTCCTCTATACACCCTTCTAACAGCATAGCGAATCTGCCTGTCATATTGCAGTGTTAAATAAACAGGGCCTGACTGAATCCCACAGTGTCCTGAAGTGTAGATACATTCCAATTCTCCCCAGTACTATATACACCTTGTACCTTGTTTTAGAGTACCAGAGAGTTGGTGTAAATTTGGGCAAATTTTTCCAAAAAATGAGAAAGTGTGGTGGAAGAGTCCGTGGAAGTGGGCGGGGGTTGGCAGCTGGTAATGATGGTGTTGGTGGTGGATCTGCTGGTAGTGGCAAAAGCAAAATAGCACCTAATACTGGAGGTGTTGAGGCTGCATCATCGTCTGGCTCCACAAGGCCTCGAAGGCTCCCTTTTCTGGGAGTAGGTAAACCGCTTCTAAAGCCGGAGCTTCAAGAACAAGTTTTGGCTTACATTGCTGACTCAGCCTCCTGCTCTATCGCCTCCTCTTCTGAAGTTTTAAAAAATAAAAGCACTGAGTCGTCATTGGAGGCTCATGGTCATGAATCACACCTTTCCTTGTGTCCATCACCCCTACCAAAATTGAAGGATGCGGTAGGCCACACTACAGATTACTCCATGGAGCTGTTTTCACATACTATGCCTGGGTTATCAAGTCAAATTGTGAATTACCCAGGCCAAGATGAATCTGACATGGAGTGCACTGATGCACAGCCACTGCTAGATTTATCTGCTGGTACATTCACTCAAAGCACTACATTGTCCTCGCAGTGTACTGAGCCAGAATCTGACCCTGATGAAGCTCAGTTGCCCCCTCCCACATACTATACCACCGTACACGCTGACACAGAGGAAGGTGCACATGACATTGAAGAGGAGGTGATGGATGACCCAGTTGTTGACCCAGATTGGCATCCATTGGGGTAGAGTGTGCCGCTGCCAATAGGTCAGAAGAGGAGGAGGAGCACCGGCAGCGGGCATCGACATCGCAACAGTTGTTATCTGGCAGGCCCGGAGCAGTCCAAAAATGGGTTACAAAAACCCAAAAAATTGCAGGACAGCTTAACCGGACGGTCAAAAAAGCACAGCGTGCAAGGCCTCAAACTGTCTTCCCTAGTAGGAAGAGTGCAGTTTGGCACTTTTTTGAACAAAATCCTAATGATCAGGCAAAGGTAATCTGTAAGAAGTGCGCAAAGACCTTTAGCTGAGGGAAAAATCTGAGAAATTTGAATACCAGTTGCATGCTAAGACATTTAACCACCATGCACTTGCAAGCGTGGATGGACTACCAAAACTCACGTACCACATGTGCTACTGCTCCCAAAGAAGGTAGTCAGCAACGCAACATTGTTTTCCCCACTGTAAGTCCACCGGTTAGCACACCACCAGCAGCAAATGTTGAGTTGTCGTCGCAAGGGCAAATCATTCAGGGAATCAAACTTTTATTGCAATGAAAGACTGAATCTAGGCCATCAGAAAGAACACCAACTCCATCACCATCATCAACCCTCTCTCAGTTCGCCATGTCCACCGCTACTTCCACCATATCCAGCTCTCAAGTCCAACTCACCCTACCAGAGACTATGAGTAGGACAAAAAAGTACTCATCCTCTCATCCGCGTACACTGGCTTTGAACACCCACATTGCCAAACTAATCTCGTTACAGATGATGCACTATCGGTTGGTTGAAAGCGCAGCTTTCTGCGAACTAATGGCCTACGCAGTTCCACGCTATGAACTACCCAGTTGCCACTTCTTTTCTCGCAAAGCCATCCCAGCCCTCCACCTTCATGTGAAAGACCGCATTGTCCATGCACTCAAGCCTTCCCCACTTGGAAGAATGTCTCAAGTGGGGTACCACAGGGCTCTGTCCTGGGCCCTGTATTGTTCAACATCTTTATCAACGATTTAGATTAAGGAATTGAGGGTAACTGATTAAATTTGCTGATGACACTAAGCTAGGAGGGATAGCTAATACTAGAGAAGAGAGAGAGGATTCAAAAAGATTTAAATAAACTGGAGAAGTGGGCAGCAACTAACAGAATGGTTTTTAACAGGGAGAAATGCAAAGTACTACATCTGGGCAATAAAAATGAAAAAAGCATATACAGAATGGGAGGAATAGGGCTAAGTGACAGCACATGTGAAAAAGACTTTGGTATACTAATAGATCACACACTGAATATGAGTCAACAGTGTGATGCAGCAGCAAAAAAGGCAAATGCAATTCTAGGATGTATTAACAGAAGCATACAGTCTAGATCATGTGAAGTCATTATTTCCCTCTACTCCTCTTTGGTCAGACCTCATCTGGAATACTGTGTCCAGTTTTGGGCACCACATTTTAAAAAAGACATCAACAAACTGGAGCAAGCTCAGAAAAGAGCGACCAGAATGGTGACCGGTTTGCAAACCCTGTCTTATGAGGAAAGGTTGCAGGATTTGGGAATGTTTAGTTTGCAAAAGAGAAGACTGAGAGGAGACTTAATAGCTGTCTTCAAATATCTAAAGGGCTGTCACATTGTAGAAGGATCAACTTTATTCTCATTTGCACAAGGAAAGACTAGAAGCAATGGGATGAAACTGGATGGGAGGAGACACAGATTAGATATTAGAAAAAACTTTTTGACATTTAGAGTGGTCAATGAGTGGAACAGGCTGCCACGAGAAGTGGTGAGTTCTCATTCAATGGAAGTCTTCAAACAGAGGCTGGACAGACATCTGACTGGGATGATTTAGCGAATCCTGCTTTGAGCAGGGGGTTGGACCAGATGGCCCAGGAGGTCCCTTCCAACTCTACGATTCTATGATTCTATGATTCTATAAGCTGTCAGTGAGTGGAAAGGTGCACCTCACAACTGATGCATGGTCCAGTAGGCATGGCCAGGGCCGTTAAGTGTCAATCACTGCGCACTGGGTTAATGTGGTGGATGCAGGGTCCACAGGGGACAGTGGTGGTGGCACAGTGCTGCCTAGCCCACGGTATAGGAAACAGTTGGCTGTAGGCGTTCGACCCTCCTCCTCCTCCTCCAGAAGCGAAAGCTGGTCCACAGAGCACAGTCGCACGAGCACTGCATCCGCAGTTGACAGTGTTGCAAACGAGGTGTCCCCCTATCGATCAGCTGGTGGAAAGCATCAGCAGGCTGTGTTGTAGATGATGTGTTTGGGCGACAGACACACCGCAGAGGTACTGGCCGACTACTTTCAGCGACATACTGAGTCATGGCTGGGCAGTCTACATCTTGAGGCAGGCAAGGTAGTTAGTGATAACGGCCGAAATTTTGTGGCAGCCATAGTGCTTTCAAAACTGAGACACATACCTTGCTTAGCTCACACCTTGAACCTGGTGGTGCAGTGCTTCCTCACTAATTATCCGGATTTAACAGGCCTGCTCCTTAAGGTTTGAAGACTGTGCTCGTACATCCGCCAGTCGCCGGTACACTCCAGTCGTATGCAGAAGCTGCAGCGATTGCTCCACCTTCCCAAGCACAGCCTAATTATCGACGTTGCAACAAGGTGGAACTCCACCCTGCACATGGTTGAGCGGCTGTGTGAACAAAGGCAGGACGTAATGCATTTGTGGGAGGATACACGGGAAGGCACTTTGAGGGCAGACATGGAGTTGAAAGGTGTGCAGTGGTCGAAGCTGAAAGACCTCAGTAAAGTCCTTCAGTGTTTTGGGGAATGCACACGGCTGGTAAGCGCTGACGACGCCATCATAAGCATGAGCATCCCACTTATGCATCTGCTCATGCAAACTTTGACGCACATTAAGGAGCAGGCGTCTGCAGCCGAGGTTGATGAGGAGGAAGAGGAGGAGGGAAGCCTTGATGACAGTCAGCCATTGTCTGGTCAGAGAACTGTTGTGGACGAGGTGGAGGAAGAAAAGGAAGAGGAGGAGGATGATGATGGGGATGATTATTTAGGGGAGGAGGATGCTTCTCGTGGGGCAAGAGAAAATGTTGGCTTTGCAAGGTCTGATACAGGGTTTGTGCGTGACTGGAGCGATGTGGATTTGCCAGAAAGTGCTCCTCCACCCAGCACTCGCAGTGCATCATTGAGTGCATCATTGACACCGGGAACATTGGCCCACATGTCTGATTATGCCTTGCAGATCCTAACAAGGGACCCCCACATTGCCAAAATGATGAACGATGAACGATGATGACTACTGGTTGGCCAGCATCCTGGATCCACGCTATAAAGGCAAATTCCAAAACATCATGCCACAGGAGAACCATGACCTAATATTGGCTAACAAAAAAGCTACTCTGGTAAACCGGTTGGTTGAGGCATTCCCAGCACACAGCAGCGGTGATGGTTCTCACACGAGCCGTAGGGGCCGGGGGCAACTTGGAAGCGGTGATGGTGGTGGACACATCAGAAGTGGCGTTGGAGACAGGGGTTTCATGACCATGTTGTGGACTGATCTTTCAAGTCCCGCTCACACGACTGGTAATACTGCATTGATTGAAAGTGACAGGAGACAGCACTTGTCAAGTATGGTTACAAACTACTTTTCCTCCCATATCGATGTTCTCCCTCACAGGTCCAAGGATCATTCCAAGGATTTTGTCCCACCTTACCCTGATGACACATAGATTGCCAGAAAAATTGTTTTCTTTGGTCCGCCTGTTCCTGGGAACAGGAACCAATTTCACCTTTAGCAGCAGGTGAATGTCCCACATCAACATATGCCATTTTGTAAACCTCCCTAACTGGGCAGCCTCCTCCCCCAAATGGCCGTGGTCACCACCGAGCGCACGCAACCGTGCGAGTGCCATTGCCCTGGACAGGTGGGTGGGTCGACTCAAGGGCACGTGCACTGGCACAGGGTCCCTCATAGTGCAATCAAGTATCTCTGACGGTGGTGGTGCACACCTGCCGTCAGACACACCGCCGTACTATGAGGGGCCCAGTGCCAGTGCCGACGCCCACGAGTGGGCCCCCCTTGCTTGGGTAGGGCCCCAGCATTTGCAATGTTTACCTCTTCCTACTCCTCCGCTGTGTAGTCTGGGCAGTCAAATCCATCACTGGGACTGGCACTTCAAATTTGGTGAACTGATAGAAGATGATGGTTAAGACATAGCTATGCCCTGTCCCGCTGGCCGGGATCCAGCTTCAGATGATCAATGGCTTCTATTTCTTATGGATGTCGACTCACAATGAGATGCAGTGGTGGTTTCTCATCAGCTTTAACAGTTTTCCTACCCACAGTTGTGTGACATTCCAGCGCACATTTTTAAATGTGCCCTCCCTCTCATGCCAATCCAATTGAATCGCCTGCGGCCTGAGGCTTCTATGTTTTGCACTCCAAAGTTACGTGACAGATCATGATATACAGTGAGCACCATGTTTACATCTCTCCCTGTGATCAAAATTGGATGGATATGAGTAACGGCGATGGGATCAACGGTACTGCGATACAGCAACACTTTCGTCACAAAGAAAGGTTTTTGCTGTGTCCACACACTAATTAATTGAGGGTCAGCATCGCCTCTGAGAATTGTGACGGAAGTTGTTCCCGTGAATAGTAATTCGTAGATTTGTGCAATCACTAGACTTTAGGTAAATAATTGTATGCATCTAATTTCCTATTGCAGAGAGTCTGGGCTGTCTTACTGAGACAGAAATATAAATGAAGATTTAAAAATACCACCAAAAGTGTATCATGGTGTACGCTTGAAATACATTTCCTTTTTTCTAGTTTTTAGATTGTTGTGTAATCCATGCAGAGAACACGGAGATTTTAAATGTTTAAACTATGCTCTATATACCTGCTATTCAGTGATAATGTACCGTATCTCAACTTTGTACAATCTGGTCTAATCCATACTGGGCCTGAGACCGTCTGAGCCTGCCTCCTGATCGATACACATAGGTTTTTAATGTGTAAACTATGCAACAAATATACGTGTTATCCGGTGAAACTGTACCCTTTATCAACTTTCTTGAATCTTGTAGAATCCATACTGGGCCTGAGAACGGCTGCACAGCTGTTAAACAAGCTACAGCACCTGTGGTTTGGACACGTAATGTTTTGCATTTTTCTGGAATGGCGGTTAGGCCGAAATCAGGAATTGCTGTTGACCTGCACTTACTGGGAAATCATCGTTCACGGCGAATTATTGGAATTCCAGATCCCCATCACTAACGGTGTTCAGCGGGTTATCTGCACCTGTAAGCAACAAAAGATGGTCCTTTCAGTGTAGCGCGCATGTAGCCCCGGACATGGAAGGCCATTGTAGCTCTCTTATTGCTCGATCGCGCGTGCCAGAGCCTCGCGTATCCCTCTAGTAAGCTTTACGCGTACCGCATGGGCATGCCGGAGTCTCGTTCGTTAACGGAATAAAGCTGACAAATCGTTAGCACAACTACAAACGGACATACCACACCACACACAATCGACAAAGCTTTCAATGTGTGCATCTTTTTTTGAGGTGGCATGGTTGTGGTTTCCTTGATTGGAGTCCAATTAAGCCGCAGGCTCCACTCCTGGTGGTGCCCTTTTGGACATTCCTTTAAGGTTCAGCTGTGCAATCATACTGCCCCGGGAAAGCAAACACTTTGGCTTCATGGACGCTGTTTGGAGGTTCATGGGAATAACGCCGCTCGATCGCCAGTTGCCATAATTTATTGGTGGGAAGTACGACGGTATATGATCGTGTTCGTTTTCGGATTTTGTTTTTTGGGGTTTGGTTTTTACATTTTTAGTCCAGACTTTCTTGACTTCATAAGGGCATGACAAGCCTTGATCTGTGTCTCCTCCACCTCCTCCTTTTACTCCTCCACCTCTTTTGTAAATGTAGTTGCCCTTTTCCATATGTTATTTTTGGCTTCTGAGCATTTTGTCGGCTTTGGGACACCTTTTAAGGTGTTTTTAATTGCTTTGTATGTGTTAGTATGTGTTTGTGTTTGCCTGCCATTGTTTTCAGTGTGGTTCGACGAACATTCGACGAACTTGCCTCCTGTGCGACGAACCAAAACACTAGCGGGGTGGTTCAACACTACTCATGATATATAGACGTACATTGTTAATGTTTAAACTATGCTATATATACCTGCTATCTGATGATACTGTACACTTTGTCTACTTTTTATATTCTTGTCTAATCCATACTGAGCCTGGGAGTGTCTCTGTGTGACTGATGGAATATATATGGAGATTGAAAATTATCCTTTGACTGAATAGAGCTGTACGCTTCTGATCCAGTACCATATATGTGATGTTATTTTGTGTCTATTTTGTGCTAAATTTGGAAGTTTGGTGGAAGAGGCCGCGGACGTGGGCATGGGGGGCCAGCTGGTGCTGATGGTGTTGGTGCATCTGCTGGTAGTGGCAAAAGCACAATAGCAGCTAAGGCAGGAGGTGTTGAGCCTGCGTCATGGTCTGTCTATGGAACGCCTGGAAGGCTACCTTTTCTGGGAGTAGGTTCACCGTTTTTAAAGCCGGAGCATGAGGAACTGGTTTGGGTTTACATTGCTGAAACAGACTCCAGCAAATATGCCCTCCTCTTCTGAAGTTTCAAAAAATGCAAGGACTGAGTTGTCAAGTGCTGGCTCCTGGTCAGGAAGAACCCCTTTCCTTGTCTCCTGCACCCCCACCCAAAGTGAATGAAGCAGCAGGCCACACTTCACATTAGTCCATGTAGCTCTTTCTATCATACCATTCATGGGTTATCAAGTCAAATTGTGAATTCCCCAGTCCAAGATGAATCTGACATGGAGTGTGGGTGGCCAGGCAGGGCAGTGGGGTTAATCGGTACCGGAACGGTGTCTCCCTGGGATGTGTCGCAGTGGTGGTGACCCGTTCCGTGGCCCTGGGCATCCATGCAAAGGGGTGAATTACATTTATAGGCGAATGATACGTGACGCCACCTGTGGTTTCTGAGTAGATTGACCAGCGCTGCAGTGGCGCTTCTCTGGGACAGAAGTTGTGGTGCAGCTAAGATGTAGAAGCCCTGCACAGGTATGGCCATTGTCGCAGGGCACATGAATGAGTTGGTAGATGGTGTGCAGTGCAGGATGTAACAGAGCTGTGCGCCAGGCGCAGGAGAAAGAGGACAGACACAGTCGTGCAGTTCCTTTACCTGTGCTTGGTAAGTGACGTCCAGGACCCAGAGTACAGATGGAGAAGGAGTTGGTCAGCCTGGAAGCCAATTTGCAATTCTCTCTCTGCAGATAGGTAGTGTGGCCTCCGTTCTAGCGCTTATCTGAGGTACTCGCAGTGCTAAGTTCAATGAAGTTTTCCCTGTTGACTCTCTCTTGGAACTTTCTCGTATGGCAGGTAGCCATAGCCTTTTCCTTCTGGCTCCCACACGTCGCTGCTGGGGCCTCCGAGCCTTAGTTGGGTACAGAGCATTTACAGCTGCTACTTCCTCCGATTTCTGTTGCAGGAACGTCAGTGTCCCTACAAACTCGGAGACCGGAATCCGGACCATGCACTCAAGCTAGGAGTGAGCCTTAACTCTGCTCATCCTCCAGCTCCCCGTCTCACGTCCACACACTTCCCCTTCCCTTCACAGACTGCCCTAACTTACCTCCTCCTGACCACAGACAGCAGCTCCTCGTTCAGAGGTCTCCCTGCTGGCCTGGAGTGGGAAATGTGTTGTGTGTTGGTTTAACTGCTAGAGAGATCCTTTGTTGCTCCCATGCATGACATCACATTCCCTGGGAGGAAGGTAATGCCACTGTGGCGTCCGTACCCCTGGGGGCGCCACAAGTGCACTGAGGCCCAGCCACTGCTAGATGATTCTGCTGGTACATTGACCCAGACCACTACATGCCCCTCGCACTCTACACAGCCTGAATGTGACCCAGATGAAACTCAGGTTACCCTTCCCATATACTGTACCACCTTACACGGTGACAAAAAGGAAGGTGCAGCTGAAAGTGCAGGTTCGGCCCACCCGCCGTCAGACACACCGCCGTACTATGAGGGGCCCTGTGCCAGTGCCGTCACCAACGAGTGGGCCCCCCTGCTTGCTCTGGATCACAGCACTTGCAAAGTTGAAATACTTACCTCTCCCTGCTCCACCGCCATGACGTCTTCCGCGTTTCCTGACAGTGATATTCTGATCAGAGAGCGCAGTGACATCACGTCTGTACGCCCAGACTAGTACAGGGATTCCCTAGCGAGGAGACTTATTTGAGGAGACTTATTTGTTTTCAATGATGGGACAGCAATTTTTGGGGAGCATTATACTCTGGAGAATGATATTTGGAGCCCACCATACACTGGAGCATTCCAAAGGTGGACATCAGACACTGGAGCAGCATTTACAGGGCCCATTATACACTAGAGCATTAGAAATGGGGCCCATTATATATAGAGCATTATTTGGGCCCATAAGACAGTGCAGCTTCATCCATGGGGACCAACATATACTGTAGCATTTTGTGCAGCTCATCATATACTGTTTCAAACATTATATGGGACCAATGATTCTGTATGGTGAAATATATGGTCCTCATTACTCTGTATAGCGCACTATACGGTGGCCATAATACTGTATGGAGTAAGATACTGTCCGTTTCTGGAGCTATTGGAGAATTTAAAATGGATATCAGTCATGAGATGTAAAAAGTGAAGTATTTTTCATTGTACTATACCGCTATTTCTCTGCCGTATCGGAGCATCATGAGTTGTGGTATGTGTTAAAGGGGCACTCTTTGGCCCAGGGCACATGAAAACCTGGAGCCAGCCCTACCCCCCCACAAACTTAGCCAAATAACCCCCATTTTTCAGTGCGTAACTAGTATTATGAAGTAAATTAAGGTTGAAAAGCTTCAGTAATAAGATTTGATGTTTTTGGCATTCAAAAGGGCACTGTAGGTATGTTTCCTGGCCTCCACTCCCTGCCGACTTTGCTTCCCCATTGACTTGCATTGGGTTTCGTGTTTCAGTCATCCTTTGACTTTTCACAAAAATCGGCCGATTTCGTTTGACCCGACTTTTGCGAAAGTCGGGTTTCATGAAACCCGACTCGACCCAAAAAAAGGCAGAGTCGCTCAACTGTAATTGTTACTATTCCTGTTCTTGTGGGAGGTCCAGGACGGATGCATAATAGATGTTTCAATCTACATCTGAGACTGAATGAATTGAGTAATGATATAGCTCGTGTTATATGTGGCATGACATTGGAAAGTTTCCTGAATGCATTTGGCCAGAAGCGGGCAAGGCTCGGTTACTCAGATTATAAAGTTATCTGCCCTTACAGTCAAGTCCCGAGATTTGAGAGTTTTGCGGAAATTAAGTTTGATTAGGTCTATGAACTGCTGCATTCTATTTCTGTGTGAAGGACACTATATTGCTAAAATTCTGATGGGAGGGGTGAATGGAGCCGCTGCGCAATAGCTTGTGAGTTTCTCCTCTCTGTTCTTATCTCTTCTTAGTGCCTGATGGGAGGGGTGAATGATGCCGCTGCGTGGATTCTCTGATTAATTCCTTAGTGTAATGCTCGCTGTAACGCCGCTGTGTTTGCACTCTGTTACCTGGCGTTACTCTGCATATCTCTGCTTTAACCCTTTGCTCCTTTCCCTCTAATGAGCTGGAATGCTGTTGTCAGTTAATTGTATAGATGCTGCTCAGTTCTCAGCTCTGCTGAGTAGCCGTTCATGCGTGAGTGTCACCGCTGCGCTGCATGACCACCCACTTGTGCGGTCCCTGGCTGCCGCTATGGAAGCTACCCGTGGGTTGCTAGGTCCTCTGCAGTTGTGCATGACTTACCAAGTTCAGCCGCTGCCATGTGTCCTTTGCTATGCTGATTTGTTTCTGGCTGTTCTTAGGGTGCGCACGGCCACCCCTCCCCTGCTTTTATGAGGATTGTGTGTGCTTGAATTGCTGCTCCCAGCCTATCACTGTGGTGCAGCTTCTATATAAAGTTCCCTTGCCCTGTGGGGCATTGCCAAAGCTTCGCATTAAATTTCTGAGTCTTGCTATGCGTGTTTGGTGTTCAGCACCTGTTCTGCCTGCCTGCAGTTATAGGTGAGCTGATGCCTGTTTCTGCCTGCTCTTGGGGCAGAGTACCCAGATCCGTTTCTGTTCAGTCTGTTATCAGCTTTGGGACAGCTGATGTCTGAGTTCCTCGACTTGCTCTGTTTATGTGTTGGTTCCACAGTCCTAGTCCTGATTCCTGCTGTGTTATATTCCTGAAGTCCATCTATGTCTTGAACCCTGTACCCAGTGACTGTGACTCTTTGCTAACTGACTTTCTGTGATCTAACCTGGGTTCATCTTGGAAGGAGGAGTCTAGTGTGTCTGCTGAGTTTCTGCTACTCTGTGCTCACCTTCTTATTCGGTGCAATCCCCGGCTGGCTCCAATCCAACCCAGTGGGGCATGCACCAGACCGCTTGAGTTCCTTTTAAGGTCACTGCCAGATGTCCGGAGCCTGACAACCGTGGCCTCTTGTCCGGAGTCTGACGACGGCTCTCAGATGTCTGATGTCCTCTGCCAGATGTCCGGATCCTATCCTTCTCTGCCAGATGTCCAGATGTCCTGCCTGATACCTGATGTCCTGATGAGTTACCTGAGTCCCGATGTCCTATCTGAATCCTGATGTCCTGATTTCCCATCTGTGTCCTGATGTCCTGCCTGTGTCTTGATGTGCTTCCTGAGTCCAGATGTCTGTCCATGTTCCAATGTCCCATCCATGTTCTGATGTCAAGTCCATGTTCTGATGTCCAGCCTGTGTCCAGATGGTCCTGGTGGTCCAATTGGTGATCTTGAGTCGGACCTACTCGTGTTCCTGGATGGATTCCTCCTCCGTGGTTCCCGGGAGTCTCCAGCTCTGTTCCCCGGGGATGGTCCCGCCTGTGAGCCCTGGACCTGTCCAGCCTATGCCCAGTGCTGTAGTGCCAATGTTCCTGGACCTGTGCTATTCATGTCTTACTTCTGTTCTGATGTCCTACCGGTTCCCTGGGATCTTACCCCTCCCATTATCTGAAGGCTGTCCGAGGTCAGTGTCTGATGTTCTCCTGCTGTGCCTGTGCCTCTCCTGTGGGCCGAGAGAGAGGTCCTCCTAGGAGTCCCATGCCAGACGTCCCTGATCTGTGTCAACCCGTGATGACCTCTTGCCATCGTCTGAAGCTAGTCCGAGTTCGGTGTCTGATGTTCTCCTGCTGTGCCTGTGCCACTCCTGAGGCCTAAGTGAAAGGTACTCTTAGCATGCCTATGCCAGATGACCCTTGACTGCGTCAACCTGTGATGACCTCATGTTTCGCCTGTCAACCTGTGATGTGTTTCCTTTGTGATGTGCGTAATCCGGAACCTGGTGTTTAGATGTCTTTTGCTTTATTTAAGTAAACTTTATGTTTCTTCATTCCTGAAGTTGTGCGGTGTCTTTTAGTTCTTCATATGGCCATCTTGTCAACTAGCACCACTGCCACAGACCCCGATCACTACCCTTCCCTAGTCCAGGTAGGCCCGGGTCTCCCTCTGTGGTCCAGTGGGTCCACATTCCACGATTACCTGGGACGCATACCCCGTCGTTATGGTTCGACAACGTGGGAGCATTGGCTGGTAAGCCACGCTGCATCCACGATCATAGCACTCGCTAGGAGATTTGTGCATTTTAAAGCAACAGTACTTAATTGAAGTAAAAAAAAATTGTAAGTTGAAGTTGGAAGTTGAAAGTAAAATAAGGTGCCTATTTTAGAAGGAAATTTTTTAGTGATTGTTTGGTCACTAATATGTTTGTACCTGCTTCTAGTTCTGTGATTGATATATAGCAAATTGAGGATCAGTAGAAGGAGGTAGCCAACTGCACGACTGATCTAGTAGGTTAGAGGCCTATCACTAGAGTTGAGCGACTTTGGTCGGATCGGGTTGAGTGGATGAATGTCATCCGCTCAATGCCGACTTTTATTTCCCATTGACTTGCATTGGGATCGGGTTTCGGACGAAACTCCGACTTTTTTTTGCCCTAGTCGGACCAGTTTCATCCGACTCAAATTTTGTTTCATGAAACCCGATCCGACCAAAGTCGCTCAACTCTACCTATCACATCTGGGCCTTCTTACTTTAGTCAGCAGGTATTTGTGTGGATGAGAGGGAAAAAGCCTTCCCACGTTCCATGGAGATAGGCTGGTAGGTTAGAGGCCTATCACATCTGGGCCTTCCTATTCTAGTCAGCTGATCTAATGGGTGAGAGGCAAGGAGCTTTCTTGTTGCATCCTGTAGGTCTAACAGGTGAGAGGCAAGGAGCCTTCCCGCTACACCTTGACAGGTTCGCTCTGACTTGCTACATGTGGACCATAAAACATGGTCCAGGCACACTAAAATGGCATTTGCAGAATAAAGGTGTAACGAATGGAAGGAAGCAGAGGCAGAGATAGTGAAGTTCACATTCGTTTTTATTTTTTAAGTGGAACCTCGGGACCAAGGTCCGGGGGACTCCGAAGGGGGTGTGACTAGTGAGCCCCGGGCACCCGTAGTAAAGCCCCTCAGGCAGGGCCCGAATGGAATACCCGGAGGACACAGGTGCTACCTCCGGTTAGACCCCAAACACGTGGCAGCTGTCCCAGTGGGACCAAAAGGGATAACAAAAGTTACAGCAGAGTCCATAATGCGCTGGGTCTTGGATCCGGTTAGTTGGTAAGGAGTCGGTTCCAGTGACCTTCACACAGTCCTTGGACTCGGATGGCTGTAGGTGGAACGGGATGGCTTAGGCCCAGATGGTTGCTGATATAACCAGGTAACACAGGATACTGATATGCTGTGGAAACAGAGAGCATTAGACAATGCACAGAGACTGCAGATGCAGCGCAGACAGGTTAGCATTAGAACCGGATGTAGCAATGATAGATACTCGTTGCTCCGGTGCTCTCGCTATGGAGGAGAGGCCAGAAATAGTAGCCAATGAGCTGCCATTTGTTAATTGTATTTTTTGAATTATACGCGCCACCCCTTTAAGAATGCAAGAGAGCAGGCGGACGTGCCCTAATAGTCTTAGCTACAGATCTCCTCACAGGGCGCCAGGAGGAGGAGGCAGGAGGGAGGACAGAACGCTGAGCAGCAGCATGAGAGCCAGAGGAGGCTGGCTGCTGCTTATGTGAGGCTCGAGGTGAGTGCCCAGAACAGAAAGCAGCGGCAGGCCTGGACGCAGGGCCAGGTGTAACAGCGACAGACCTGGGCGCAGCGCCAGGACGGGGACGGGGTGTAACAAAAGTTGAGCTGTCTGGAGAATAAGTTGAAGCCATGGGCAACTTGTTCTGTGTTCAGTCAGGGCCCCCAATGGGATCCAGAGCAGTTATACAGATTGAAAAAGCCAGAGAAGAAAGGAAGCAGTAAAAGATGTGGGACCAATGTTGAATAAGGTATCCAGAGTGTGGATGTTTGGATGTACAAAAATCGCACTGAAAAGGGATGGAAATAGTAAGTGAATAAATGGTGTTTGAGGCTCAAGGTGAGTGCCCAGAATGGAAAGCAGCAGCAGGCCTGGACGCAGTGCCAGGACGGGGGCCAGGTGCAACAGCGACAGACCTGGGTGCAGCGCCAGGACGGGGACTGGGGGTAACAGTATCCCCCTTTTACACCCCCTCTTCTTCAAGCCTGCATAGAACCGATTAAGGAGGAGAGGAACCTGGATGTTCTCCCTAGGCTCCCAAGATCTCTCCTCAGGACCAAAACCCTTCCAGTCCACCAGGTAGTAGGTCTTGCCCCTTACTTTTTTTACAGCCAGGATATGTTTTACCTCAAAAACATCATCCTCCGAGACAGGGTCAGGAGTGGTACCCGGATCCTTAAAGAAGGGACTCAAAACTACTGGTTTGAGGAGAGAAACATGAAAGGAGTTAGGCACACGTAGAGAAGTGGGCAACTTCAGTTTGTACGAGACTGGATTGATCTGTCTCAAGATCTCAAACGGTCCGATGAACCGGGGACCCAATTTGTAGGATGGCTTCTTTAACCGAATGTACTTAGAAGAGAGCCATACCTTGTCTCCGGGGCGAAAGATAGGTGCATCCAAACGTCTCTTGTCCGCATGCCTTTTCATATGCTGGGAGGCTTTCTCCAGAGCAGTTTTGGTATCTTTCCAGACCTTAGAGAAATCTTCGGAGAAGGTATTGGCAGCTGGAACGCCAGATGATCCGGAGATGGGAAGAGGTACTCCGGGTTACAATCCGAAGACAATCTGAAAGAGAGACTTTCCAGAAGATTCACTTACTTGATTGTTGTAAGAAAATTCGGCCCAGTACAGTAAGTCTACCCAGTCGTTATGATGGGCGTAAACAAAGTGACGCAGGAATCCAGCCAGGATTTGATTTGTCCTCTCCACTTGTCCATTGGACTGGGGATGGTACACTGAGGAAAAATCCAGTTCAATTCTTACCAGTTTACAAACTGCTCTCCAGAATCTTGAGGTGAACTGGACTCCTCTGTCGGACACAATGTGGAGAGGGAAACCATGGAGACAGAAGATGTGCCGAATGAACAGGTCCGCCAACTCAGGAGCACTTGGAAGACCGGGTAGTGGAACGAAGTGAGCCATTTTAGAGAAGCGATCCACCACTACCCACACAACAGAACAGCCAGATGAGACCGGGAGATCTGTGATGAAGTCCATCGCGATATGTTGCCAGGGAGCAGATGGAATTGGAAGAGGCTGAAGCCTACCTGCGGGTAGATGCTTGGCCGTCTTGTTACGAGCACAGGAAGGACAGGCTGTGACGTACTCCAGAATGTCTTTACCCATGGCAGGCCACCAGTAGTACCGGGAGATGAGTTGCAGAGTCATTCTCTGGCCGGCGTGCCCAGCCAACTTGGACGAGTGACCCCACCGAAGAACACGAGTGCGCTCAGAAGCTGACACAAAAGTCTTCCCGGGAGGCAGCCAGGCAAGATCAGTAGAAGCGACCGTGACTAACCTTGAGGGTTCAATGATGTGCTTCGGTTCTTCTTCTTGATCAGGAGGTAGAAAGGCTCTGGAAAGTGTGTCTGCTTTGACATTTTTGTCAGCTGGGCGAAAATGAAGAACAAAGTTAAATCAAGCAAAAAACAAACAAAAGTTACAGCAGAGTCCATAATGCGCTGGGTCCTGGATCCGGTTAGTTGGTAAAGAGTCGGTTCCAGTGACCTTCACACAGTCCTTGGACTCGCATGGCTGTAGGCGGAACGGGATGGCTTAGGCCCAGATGGTTGCTGATATAACCAGGTAACACAGGATACTGATATGCTGTGGAAACAGAGAGCATTAGACAATGCACAGAGACTGCAGATGCAGCGCAGACAGGTTAGCATTAGAACCGGATGTAGCAATGATAGATACTCGTTGCTCCGGCGCTCTCCCTATGGAGGAGAGGCCAGAAATAGCAGCCAGTGAGCTGCCATTGGTTAATTGTATTTTTTGAATAATACGCACCGCCCCTTTATGAATGCAAGAGAGTGGGTGGACGTGTACTAATAGTCTTAGCTACAGATCTCCTCACAGGGCACCAGGAGGAGGAGGCAGGAGGGAGGACAGAACGCTGAGCAGCAGCATGAGAGCCAGAGGAGGCCGGTTGCTGCCTGTGAGGCTCGAGGTGAGTGCCCAGAGCGGAAATCAGTGGCAGGCCTGGACGCAGCACCAGGACAGGGGCCAGGTGTAACAGCGACAGACCTGGGTGCAGCGCCAGGATGCACACGGGGGGAATAAAAGGTGAGCTGTCTGGAGAATAAGTTGAAGCCATGGGCAACTTGTTCTGTGTTCAGTCAGGGCCCCCAATTGGATCCAGAACAGCTATACAGATTGTAAAACACAGAGAAGAAAGGAAGAAGTAAAAGATGTGGGACCAATATTGAAAAAGGTATCCAGAGTGTGGATGTTTGGATGTACAAAAATCGCACTGAAAAGGAAGGAAATAGTAAGTGAATAAATGGTGTTTGAGAATGTGCAGCAGTACAAAAGTAAAGTGTACTATATTAACTATGTTTTGATTGACAAAGTTTAACCAGAGACCCAAACAAGACAGATGGACTTGTAAACACTGTGGTCAGACTCAGACAAACCCAGACTGAATAGCTACTTGTGTGACCTGTGCTACCGACCTAAGCGAATTGCGCTAAATCCTGTCTGAACAAGATCACATGTAGTCACAGAAGAAGCTAACACAATAGTGTGGTTAGTTGGTAGTGGGGACATTGACCTTTGGGGAGTAAGCTGACAGTAGTCCTAAGAGGGAGGAAGTGTTGAACTGCATGTCATCCCCCACTGATCATCCAGTCACCTCCACCACCAGACGACCAATCACATCAGGACTTAGAAGGGTGACTAGAGTAAGACAGATACAGGAGTATTATCCATGGAGCCCCTCTGACAAGCTAGCTATGCTGAAGCAGCTGGCTAACCCTGAGTACCAACCTTTCCCATTTTATAGACAAATAAAGGAAATATAGCAGACATATAAGTGTACCTGGGCAGACCTAGAGAGGTTGGTGAGTTCAAAGGCAGGTGACCTACTAGGACACATAATTAGGACACATACAGATGTGACAAAGGATCAAGCATGGGGCATGGATGATAAATCGGTCTGGAGAGACGTACTGTGAATCATTAAAACAATGGGCTACAGTGAAACAATCAGAGCAGTCTGTACTCCTGACTAACATGACACAGCAAAAAGGAGAGCATGTAGAGATATACTTTGGACGGATACAGCTGAAGAGGGCAGACATGGGGTACAGTCCCATAAACCCACTTGATGTTAAAATACTGGGGAATGCATTCATTGATGTATGAACAAAGGCTTACGAGATGCAGTACAAACAGCCAGACCTGAATGGAGAAATGAAAACCACAGAACAGAGGAAAAAATCCTCCAATATTTAAGAAAAAAACAAAAACAGGCAGAGATGCTTACCTGTATAGACAGGCCTCAATACAAATGCAGCGGACCCAAGTAAAATGGCAACTGCACAGGTGCAAAAATACCTAATGAAACAGCCAGCCTACAATCAGGGATTGGCTGTGTGGCACACCAGTGCAAAAAAATAATCCGTATGTGGCAATGTTCACACAGGGAATGCAGAGCATATGGTTCACAGCCTCTTAGTAACACCATATAGGGGGGCTGCCCAGTGCTAACTATAATGTATCCCATGCGAACAGAGGCCACAGTTTACGGAACCTTTTGGGCCCAACTGCACCCTGAAAAGATAAAAAGTGCACAAAAACATATCAATATATATGTAATGTATTGGTTAATATTATGGCCATAATACGTAAGCTGGCAAACTACCGTCAAAGTTCCTTACTAGAGTTGAGCGAAACGGGTCGAAAAATTTCAAAAGTCGCCGACTTTTGGCAAAGTCGGGTTTCATGAAACGAAACCCAACCCTAGGATGAGGTCGGCCACGAGGTCGGCGACTTACGCGCCAAAGTCGCGTTTCAAAAGTTTGTTTTGAGCTCTTTTTCAGCCAATCAGGATCCACGGACACTGTGGGCAACGTGATGACATAGGCAGGGGTCACCACCATCTTTCAGAAGGGCATGCAAGTGATTGGCTTGCTTTGGTGGGCGTCACAGGGGTTATAAAAGGGCGTGCACGCCGACCGCCATCTTACTTCTGCCGATCTTAGCATAGGGAGAGGTTGCTGATTCTGTAGGGAGAGCGTTAGGCAGGGAAGAAGAAAAAAAAATTGCTTCTGCTGCTAGCGATTTTGCCTGTACAACACACCAGTCACTGTGTGTGCAGTGCAAGGGGAGGCTATATTGTGGTGGATCAGCGGTGTTGGTTGTTAGGCTGCCTTCTAAGGCTTCCTGACAGCTGCATTGCTGTTTACCCACTGCTCTGCAAACTGCTTTTTTAAAAGAAATCCCAATTTTTTTTTTGTCCTGCTGAGGTACTGAGCGTGCATTTTTTCACACCATACAGCGTCAGTGGGCCTCACACAATCCAAAAGTGTCCAGTGTCCACTAGTGTCTGCAGAAATTCAAAATCTCCCTTATCCTGTAGTCACTGTTTTCACACCTGTGCCATCGAGCCTGTGACATAGCGCTCTGATATTCAGTGGGCCTCACACAATCCAAAAGTGTCCAGTGTCCACTAGTGTCTGCAGAAATTCAAAATCTCCCTTATCCTGTAGTCCCTTTTTTCACACCTGTGCCATCAAGCCTGTGACATAGCGCTCTGATATTCAGTGGGCCTCACACAATCCAAAAGTGTCCAGTGTCCACTAGTGTCTGCAGAAATTCAAAATCTCCCTTATCCTGTAGTCCCTTTTTTCACACCTGTGCCATCGAGCCTGTGACATAGCGCTCTGATATTCAGTGGGCCTCACACAATCCAAAAGTGTCCAGTGTCCACTAGTGTCTGCAGAAATTCAAAATCTCCCTTATCCTGTAGTCCCTTTTTTCACACCTGTGCCATCGAGCCTGTGACATAGCGCTCTGATATTCAGTGGGCCTCACAGAATCCAAAAGTGTCCAGTGTCCACTAGTGTCTGCAGAAATTCAAAATCTCCCTTATCCTGTAGTCACTGTTTTCACACCTGTGCCATCGAGCCTGTGACATAGCGCTCTGATATTCAGTGGGCCTCACACAATCCAAAAGTGTCCAGTGTCCACTAGTGTCTGCAGAAATTCAAAATCTCCCTTATCCTGTAGTCACTGTTTTCACACCTGTGCCATCGAGCCTGTGACATAGTGCTCTCATATTCAGTGGGCCTCACACAATCCAAAAGTGTCCAGTGTCCATTAGTGTCTGCAGAAATTCAAAATCTCCCTTATCCTGTAGTCCCTTTTTTCACACCTGTGCAATTGAGCCTGTGACATAGCGCTCTGATATTCAGTGGGCCTCACACAATCCAAAAGTGTCCAGTGTCCACTAGTGTCTGCAGAAACTCAAAATCTCCCTTATCCTGTAGTCACTGTTTTCACACCTGTGCCATCGAGCCTGTGACATAGCGCTCTGATATTCAGTGGGCCTCACACAATCCAAAAGTGTCCAGTGTCCACAAGTGTCTGCAGAAATTCAAAATCTCCCTTATCCTGTAGTCCCTTTTTTCACACCTGTGCCATCGAGCCTGTGACATAGCGCTCTGATATTCAGTGGGCCTCACACAATCCAAAAGTGTCCAGTGTCCATTAGTGTCTGCAGAAATTCAAAATCTCCCTTATCCTGTAGTCACTGTTTTCACACCTGTGCCATCGAGCCTGTGAAATAGCGCTCTGATATTCAGTGGGCCTCACACAATCCAAAAGTGTCCAGTGTCCACTAGTGTCTGCAGAAATTCAAAATCTCCCTTATCCTGTAGTCCCTTTTTTCACACCTGTGCCATCAAGCCTGTGACATAGCGCTCTGATATTCAGTGGGCCTCACACAATCCAAAAGTGTCCAGTGTCCACTAGTGTCTGCAGAAATTCAAAATCTCCCTTATCCTGTAGTCACTGTTTTCACACCTGTGCCATCGAGCCTGTGACATAGCGCTCTGATATTCAGTGGGCCTCACACAATCCAAAAGTGTCCAGTGTCCACTAGTGTCTGCAGAAATTCAAAATCTCCCTTATCCTGTAGTCCCTTTTTTCACACCTGTGCCATCGAGCCTGTGACATAGCGCTCTGATATTCAGTGGGCCTCACACAATCCAAAAGTGTCCAGTGTCCACTAGTGTCTGCAGAAATTCAAAATCTCCCTTATCCTGTAGTCACTGTTTTCACACCTGTGCCATCGAGCCTGTGACATAGCGCTCTGATATTCAGTGGGCCTCACACAATCCAAAAGTGTCCAGTGTCCACTAGTGTCTGCAGAAATTCAAAATCTCCCTTATCCTGTAGTCCCTTTTTTCACACCTGTGCCATCGAGCCTGTGACATAGCGCTCTGATATTCAGTGGGCCTCACACAATCCAAAAGTGTCCAGTGTCCACTAGTGTCTGCAGAAATTCAAAATCTCCCTTATCCTGTAGTCCCTGTTTTCACACCTGTGCCATCGAGCCTGTGACATAGCGCTCTGATATTCAGTGGGCCTCACACAATCCAAAAGTGTCCAGTGTCCACTAGTGTCTGCAGAAATTCAAAATCTCCCTTATCCTGTAGTCACTGTTTTCACACCTGTGCCATCGAGCCTGTGACATAGCGCTCTGATATTCAGTGGGCCTCACACAATCCAAAAGTGTCCAGTGTCCACTAGTGTCTGCAGAAATTCAAAATCTCCCTTATCCTGTAGTCCCTTTTTTCACACCTGTGCCATCGAGCCTGTGACATAGCGCTCTGATATTCAGTGGGCCTCACACAATCCAAAAGTGTCCAGTGTCCACTAGTGTCTGCAGAAATTCAAAATCTCCCTTATCCTGTAGTCCCTGTTTTCACACCTGTGCCATCGAGCCTGTGACATAGCGCTCTGATATTCAGTGGGCCTCACACAATCCAAAAGTGTCCAGTGTCCATTAGTGTCTGCAGAAATTCAAAATCTCCCTTATCCTGTAGTCCCTTTTTTCACACCTGTGCCATCGAGCCTGTGACATAGCGCTCTGATATTCAGTGGGCCTCACACAATCCAAAAGTGTCCAGTGTCCACTAGTGTCTGCAGAAATTCAAAATCTCCCTTATCCTGTAGTCACTGTTTTCACACCTGTGCCATCGAGCCTGTGACATAGCGCTCTGATATTCAGTGGGCCTCACACAATCCAAAAGTGTCCAGTGTCCACTAGTGTCTGCAGAAATTCAAAATCTCCCCTGTGCTATAGACACCTTGTACCTTGTTTTACATTACTATATAGTTTGTTGGATTTTGTCTACATTTCTACAAAAAATGAGGAGGGCTGGTGGAAGAGGCTGTGGAATTGGGCGGGGGTTGGCAGCTGGTAATGGTGGTGTTGGTGGTGGATCTGATAGTAGTGGCAAGAGCAAAATAGGACCGAATGCAGGAGGTGTTGAGCCTGCGTCATCGTCTGGCTCCATAAGGCTTCGAAGGCTTAGTTTTCTAGGACTTGGCAAACCGCTTTTAAAGCCAGAGCATCAGGAAAAAGTTTTGTCTTACATTGCTGACTCAGCCTCCAGCTCTATCGCCTCCTCTTCTGAAGTTGTAAAAAGTAAAAGCACTGAGTCGTCATTGGAGGCTCATGTTCATGAACCACACCTTTCCTTGTGTCCTTCACCCCAACCAAGATTGAAGGATGACGCAGGCCACACTACTGATTACTCCATGGAGCTGTTTTCACATACCATGCCTGGATTATCAAGTGAAATGGTGAATTACCCAGGCCAAGATGAATCTGACATGGAGTGCACTGATGCACAGCCGCTGATAGATGATTCTGCTGGTACATTCACTCAGAGCACTACATTGTCCTCGCAGTGTACAGAGCCAGATTCTGACCCTGATGAGACTCAGGTGCCCCTTCCCGCACACTATACCACCATACACGGTGACACGGAGGAAGGTGCACATGACATTGAAGAGGAGGTGATGGATGACCCAGTTGTTGACCCAGATTGGCATCCATTGGGGGAAGAGGGTGCTGCTTCCAATAGCTCAGATGAGGAGGAGCATCCACAGCAGACATCGACATCGCAACAGCTGTTATATGGCAGGCCCGGAGCACTCCAAAGACAGGTTCCAAAAATCAAAAGAGTTGCTGGACAGCTTGTCCAGACGGTCAAAAGATCACAGCGTGCTAGGCCGCAAAATGTCTGCCAAAGTAGGAAGAGTGCAGTGTGGCACTTTTTTGAACAAAATCCTCATGATCAGGCCAAGGTTATCTGTAAGAAGTGCGCAAAGACCTTTAGCCGAGGGAAAAATCTGAAAAATTTGAATACCAGTTGCATGCTTAGACATTTAACCACCATGCACTTGCAAGCGTGGACACAACACCAAACCTCAAGTGCCACATGTGCAACTGATCACAAAGAAGGTAGTCAACAACGCTACATTGTTTCCCCCACTGTAAGCCCACCGGTTAGCACAGCAGCAAATGTTGAGGTGTCGTTGCAAGGCCACAGCAGTCAGGGAATCCCACTGTTATATCAATGAAATACTGAATCTAGGCCATCAGAAAGAACACCAACTCCATCACCATCATCAACCCTCTCTCAGTCCGCCCTGTCCACCGCTACTTCCACCATATGCAGCTCTCAAGTCCAGCTCACCCTCCCAGACACTATGAGTAGGTCAAGAAAGTACTCAGTCTCTCATCCGCGTACACTGGGTTTGAACGCCCACATTGCCAAACTAATCTCATTTGAGATGATGCCCTATCGGTTAGTGGAAAGCACAGCTTTCCGCGAACGCATGGCCTATGCAGTACCACGCTATGACCTACCCAGTCGCCACTTCTTCTCTCGCAAAGCCATCCCAGCCCTCCACCATCATGTAAAAGACCGCATTGTCCATGCACTCAAGCAGTCAGTGAGTGGAAAGGTGCACCTCACAGTTGTCCAGTCGGCATGGCCAGGGCCGTTACGTGTCCATCACTGCGCACTGGGTTAATGTGGTGGATGCAGGGTCCACAGGGGACAGCGGTGGTGGGACAGTGCCCACGGTATAGGAAACAGTTGGCTGTAGGAGTTCGACCCTCCTCCTCCTCCTCCAGAAGCGAAAGCTCGTCCACAGAGCGTAGTCGTACGAGCACTCCATCTGCAGCTGCCACTGTTGCACACGAGGTGTCCCCCTATCGAGCAGCTAGTGGAAAGCGTCAGCAGGCTGTGTTGCAGATGATGTGTTTGGGCGACAGACACACCGCCGAGGTGCTGGCCGAGTACTTGAAGCGACAAACTGAGTCATGGCTGGGCAGTGTACATCTTGAGGCAGGCAAGGTAGTTAGTGATAACGGCCGTAATTTTGTGGCAGCCATAGCCCTTTCAAAACTCAGCCACATACCTTGCTTGGCTCACACCTTGAACCTGGTGGTGCAGTGCTTCCTCAAAAATTATCCGGAGTTAACAGCCCTGCTCCAGAAGGTGCGAAGACTGTGCGCGCACATCCGCCGGTCGCCTGTACACTCCGTTCGTATGCAGAAGCTGCAGCGATTGCTCCACCTTCCCAACCACCGCCTCATTATCGACATTGCAACAAGGTGGAACTCCACCCTGCACATGGTGGAGCGGCTGTGTGAGCAGAGGCAGGCCATAATGCATTTGTGGGAGAATACACGGCCAGGCACTTTGAGAGCAGACATGGAGTTCACAGGTGTGCAGTGGTCGAAGCTGAAAGACCTCTGTAAAGTCCTTCAGTGTTTTGAGGAATGCACACGGCTGGTAAGCGCAGACGACGCCATCCTAAGCATGAGCATCCCACTTATGCGTCTGCTCATGCAAACTTTGACGCACCTTAAGGAGCAGGCATCTGCAGCCAATGTTGATGAGGAGGAAGAGGAGGAGGGAATCCTTGATGACATTCAGCCATTGTCTGCTCAGGGACCTCTCCTGGACGAGGTGGAGGAAGAAGAGGAGGAGGAGGATGATGATGGGGATGATTACTTAGGGGAGGAGGATGCATCTCGTGGGGCAAGTGAAAATGTTGGCATGGCAAGGTCTGGTACAGGGTTTGTGCGTGACTGGAGGGATGTGGATTTGCCAGAAAGTGCTCCTCCACCCAGCACTCGCAGTGCATCATTGACACCGGGAACATTGGCCCACATGTCAGATTATGCCTTGCAGATCCTAAAAAGGGACCCCCGCATTGCCAAAATGATGAACGATGACGACTACTGGTTGGCCAGCATCCTGGATCCACGCTATAAAGGCAAATTACAAAACATCATGCCACAGGAGAACCTTGACCTAATATTGTCTAATAAACAAGCAACTCTGGTAAATCGGTTGCTTGAGGCATTCCCAGCACACAGCAGCGGTGATGGTTCTCACACGAGCCGTACGGGCCGGGGGCAGCTTGGCAGAGGTGTTCATGGTGCACACAGCAGAAGTGGCGTTAGAGACAGGGGTTTCATGACAATGTTGTGGACTGATTTTTCAAGTACCGCTCACACAACTGGTAATACTGCATCGATGGAAAGTGACAGGAGACTGCAGTTGTCAACTATGGTTACAAACTACTTTTCCTCCCATATCGATGTTCTCCCACACAGGTCATTCCCCTTTGACTATTGGGCCGCTAAACTGGACACCTGGCCTGAATTGGCACAATATGCCTTACAGGAGCTCGCTTGCCCAGCTGCAAGTGTGCTATCGGAAAGAGTCTTCAGTGCAGCTGGTTCAATCCTGACAGAAAAAAGGACCCGTCTGTCAACCCAAAACGTGGATGATCTAACCTTCATTAAAATGAACGATGACGACTACTGGTTGGCCAGCATCCTGGATCCATGCTATAAAGGCAAATTACAAAACATCATGCCACAGGAGAACCTTGACCTAATATTGGCTAATAAACAAGCAACTCTGGTAAATCGGTTGCTTGAGGCATTCCCAGCACACAGCAGCGGTGATGGTTCTCACACGAGCCGTACGGGCCGGGGGCAGCTTGGCAGAGGTGTTCATGGTGCACACAGCAGAAGTGGCGTTGGAGACAGGGGTTTCATGACAATGTTGTGGACTGATTTTTCAAGTACCGCTCACACAACTGGTAATACTGCATCGATGGAAAGTGACAGGAGACAGCAGTTGTCAACTATGGTTACAAACTACTTTTCCTCCCATATCGATGTTCTCCCACACAGGTCATTCCCCTTTGACTATTGGGCCGCTAAACTGGACACCTGGCCTGAATTGGCACAATATGCCTTACAGGAGCTCGCTTGCCCAGCTGCAAGTGTGCTATCGGAAAGAGTCTTCAGTGCAGCTGGTTCAATCCTGACAGAAAAAAGGACCCGTCTGTCAACCCAAAATATGGATGATCTAACCTTCATTAAAATGAACCATGCATGGGTTTCCAAGGATTTTGTCCCACCTTCCCCTGATGACACATAGGGTGACAGAAAAATGGCTTGCTTTGGTCCACCTCTTTCTGGGACTTGACCTATTTCGCCTTTTGCATCAGCTGAATGTCCAACATCAACATATGCCACTTTCTAAAACTCCCTAACTGTGCTGCCTCCCCCCCGTGGCCGGGTTCACCACCTAGCGCATGACACCGTGCGAGTGCCGTTGCCCTGGACAGGTGGGTAGGCCGACTCTTGGGCGCGGGCACTGGCACAGGGTCCCTCATAGTGCAATCAAGTGTCTCTGACGGTGGTGGTGCACACCCGCCGTCAGACACACCGCCGTACTATGAGGGGCCCAGTGCCAGTACCGACGCCCATGAGTGGGCCCCCCTTGCTTGGGCAGGGCCCCAGCATTTGCAATCTTTACCTCTCCCTGCTCCTCCGCTGTGTAGTCTGGGCCGTCAAATCCATACTGGGCCTGACACCGTCTGAGCCTGCCTCCTGATGTATAGACATATATTTTGAATGTGTACGCTATCCATACATGTTATCCGGGGATACGGTACCCTTTCTCACCTTTGTGCAATCACATGCAAGCCATACTGGGCCTAACACCATCTGAGCCTGCCTCCTGATGTATAGACATATATTTTGAATGTGTACGCTATCCATACATGTTATCCGGGGATACGGTACCCTTTCTCACCTTTGTGCAATCACGTGCAAGCTATACTGGGCCTAACACCGTCTGAGCCTGCCTCCTGATGTATATAGACATATATTTTGAATGTGTACGCTATCCATACATGTTATCCGGGGATACGGTACCCTTTCTCACCTTTGTGCAATCACGTGCAAGCCATACTGGGCCTAACACCGTCTGAGCCTGCCTCCTGATGTATATAGACATATATTTTGAATGTGTACGCTATCCATACATGTTATCCGGGGATACGGTACCCTTTCCCACCTTTGTGCAATCACGTGCAAGCCATACTGGGCCTAACACCGTCTGAGCCTGCCTCCTGATGTATAAACATATATTTTGAATGTGTACGCTATCCATACATGTTATCTGGGGATACGGTACCCTTTCTCACCTTTGTACAATCACGTGTAATCCATACTGGGCGTGAGAACGGCTGGCGAGCTGTTAAGCAAGCTACAGCACCTGTGGTTTGAACACGTAAGTTTTTCATTTTTTCAAGAATGACAGTTAGGCCTAATTCCGGAACTGCGGTTGACCTGCACTTACTGGGAAATCAGCGTTCGCGGGTAATAATTGTAATAATCAGTGATCCTCATCACTAACGTTGTTCAGCGGGTTATCTGCACCTGTAAGCGACAAACGCTGGCCTTTTCAGTGTAGCGCACATGCAGCCTCGGACATGTAAGGGCATGACACACCAGTTATTGGCCAATCTCATGTGCCAGAGCCTCACGTGTCCCTCTAGTAAGCCGGACTCGGACCGCGGGGCATGACGGAGTCTCGTTCGTTAACGGAATTAAGCTTGCAATGTGTGCATCTGTTCTGTAGCTGGCATGGTTGAGGTTTCCCAGGTGGACTCGAATTTATCCGTAGGCTCCACTCCTGGTGGTGCCCTTCTGGACATTCCTTTAAGGTTCAGCTTTGCAACCATACTGCCCACGTAAAACAAACACTTTCCCTTCATGAACGCTGTTTGGAGGGTCATGACTCGTGGGAATAACGCCGCCCAATCAGTTAACCTGCTAGAGAGATCCTTCGTTGCTCCCAAGAATGACATCACACTCCCTAGGAGGAAGGTAATGCCACTGTGGTGACCATACTCCTGGGGGCGACACAAGTGCACTGATGCCCAGCCACTGCTCGATGAATCTGCTGGTACATTGACCCAGACCACTACATTTCCCTCGCACGCTACACGGCCTGAATCTGACCCTAATGAAACTCAGGTTACCCTTCCCATATACAGTTCCATCTTACACGGTGACAAAGAGGAAGCTGCAGATGAAAGTGCAGGTTCGGCCCACCCGCCATCAGACACACCACCGTACTATCAGGGGCCCTGTGCCAGTGCCGTCGCCAACGAGTGGGCCCCCCCTGCTTGCTCAGGATCACAGCACTTGCAAGGTTGAAATACTGTGCAGTGAGATGGAAGATAGGGTCGACGAGGAGTCCAGACTAGTACAGGGATTCCGTAGCGAGGAGACTTATTTGATTGTTTTCAATGTTGGGACAGCAATTTTTGGGGAGCACTATACTCTGGAGAATGATTGATGGGGCCCACCATACACTGGAACATTCCAAAGGTGGACATCAGACACTGGAGCAGCATTTACAGGGCCCATTATACACTAGAGCATTAGAAATGGGGCCCATTATGTTTGGAGCATTATTTGGGCCCATAAGACAGTGGAGCTTCATCCATGGGGACCAACATATACTGTAGCATTATGTGGAGCTCATCATATACTGTTTCAAACATTATATGGGACCAATGATTCTGTATGGAGAAATAGATGGGCCTCGTCATGAGATGTAAAAAGTGAAGTATTTTTCATTGTACTATACCGCTATTTCTCTGCCGTATCGGAGCATGATGAGTTGTGGTATGTGTTAAAGGGGCGCTCTTTCGCCCAGGGCACATGAAAACCTGGAGCCAGCCCTACCCCCCCACAACTTTAGCAAAATAACCCCCATTTTTCAGTGCGTAACTTGTATTATGAAGTTAATTAAGGTTGACAAGCTTAAGTAAGAAGAATTGATGCTTTTGGCATTCAAATGGGCACTGTAGGTGTGTTTCCTGTCCTCCTCTCACTGCCGACTTTTATTCCCCATTGACTTACATTGGGTTTCGTGTTTCGGGACGACCCCGACTTTTCCCTATAATCGGCCGATCTTGCTCGACCCGACTTTTGGAAAAGTCGGGTTTCACGAAACGAAACTCTACCCTAAAAAAACAAAAGTCGCTCAACTCTATTCCTTACACTTGCCAGTCCTACTCTAACATGAAAACCACAGAACAGAGGAAAAAATCCTCCAATATTTAAGAAAAAAACAAACACAGGCAGAGATGCTTACCTGTATAGACAGGCCTCAATACAAATGCACTATCAGTGTATTGAGGCCTGTCTATACAGGTAAGCATCTCTGCCTGTTTTTGTTTTTTTCTGAATGGAGAAATGTAGATCCGAAAGATCTCCTGAAGGTAGCTAAAGGAGTTGAACAAACAAGGACGATAACATGACCTGTCATGTATGCTAAAGCACAAGGGAAACAGTGGAGACGTAGTAGGGGACCTAAGAACATAGAAACAGTGAGGTGCTGGAATTGTGGAGGAAATGGACATTACGCCCGCAACTGCAAAAACCCTACTAAGGAGACTAAGAAGACAGATCTTCCACCTCCTTCACCTTTAGACTAGGAAACTGGCAACCCAGTGAGAAATGTGTGCCCTGTTCTTGTCCCCTTCGAACCTGGTACTGCCTTGATGACCACCATAACAATGCCGGGGTGGGGAAGAGGCAGATTTTTTGATTGAAACTGTAGTACACAAAGACTTGATAATTCCCAGACATGATTACTAATGAGATTGTGGAATGTGTGGGCGGGTATAGGGACAAGTGACCTTAGCCCCTATGACTAAACAAATAAGACTAAAATTATGGGATAGCCAAGAGGTGCTTGCAAAGCTTATTGCTAGTGAAAATACCCCTATCAATTTGCTGGAAGCAGATGTGTTGAGTGCTATCCAGGCCACCATACAGTACTCTCCTGATGGTATTGCAGTCACAAGTCCAGATAAATACTTGTGTAAGATTGCAGCTGTAATAACCTGCAGGAACGCAGGATGCAGTCACACACGTGGAGGCAGAGCAAGGGTTAAACAGGTTTATTTACAGGGGGATGTGCTCCACGCAGGGAGTGAGGAATTGTAGGGGGACAGCGAGGAATGGGGCAGAACTGGAAAGTTGGCAGGGTAGGTGAGGGATGAACGAGAGTTCAGTAATAAAAAGGTTAAACTTATCGGACTGTATTCTTCTGTTGTGAGGGCATACAGGGTTCAAATGGTGGCACCTGCAAGAGCGGCACAGGTCACCTCATCGCAGTCTCTGACAGGCGGGAATCCAACGGTGGCACCGACAACAGCAGCACATGCAGTCTCTCAAGTCTCTGTCAACGATAAAGAAACAGCCTCTGGGGAAAACAACAGGATGCTGGGCGGTGAGAGGGGGTCCTGCTCTCACCACTCTCAGTCACAAGTCCACACTCAGAACATGTTACTGCAGGGACAGTGCCGCACTCCTTGGTAAGTCCAGCTACTATTCTCAGGGGCTCAGATCTGTCACTGCGCATACCGGCCAGCATGCCCTAGTGACTCTCTCAGGCTTGTCAAGGGAGACTCCTCCGGTCACGGAGGCTGGTGGGTCCATGTTTATACAGAGGGTGCTCACCACGTACTGTCGGTCTATCTCAGTCCTCAGCAGGAGGTCTCTTTTGAGTATAGGGTCAGTCTTGGGCAGAGCAGGTGCGGTACACACTGTCTCCTAGTGTACATCACCTGGCTTAGCTCCGCACGCTCCACTCTGCTGGCACAGCTCTGCACACTCCGCTCTACTGACACGGATAATTCCCCCAGCACCACAGCTCCTATTATGGGCAGCAGCATGGCCTGTCACAGGGCCAGCGCTCTCTGGAGGGGGAAGCAGAGAGCGCTCTCCTCTACTCTGCGTGCTGCACTTACTTGGTGCCAACTCCTGCTGCAGCGCGTGCTTTTCCTTCTTACACCCCTGGGTCAGTGTGCTCTCCCTGGGCTCTCCCCGCCCCCTTCTGTCAGCAGGAAACCCCATCTCTACTCTCCTTCCCTCCAGCAGCAGGGGAAGGTCTGCCTCCCTCAGGCTTCCCCCCAAAAACAGAGGATGCAGCCCCTTCAGTTCTGGACCAGGCACAAAAGCAGTGAAAGTAACACCTGACCCACGATTGTCTCAGGAGGACAGGGAAGTGAGTCAGGTACCAGACACCGTTTGGGCAAAGGGAAAAGCTTATGTGGGTCGGCTGCCCATTTCCCTGGTCATGATAAAATTAATAGAAGGAACCACTCCTCCTTGTTTAACCCCTAAGTGACAGAGACATTTTGCAGCTTAATGACCAGGCCAATTTTTACAATTCTGACCTCACTTTATGAGGTTATAACTCTGGAACGCTTTAACGGATCCTGCTGATTCTAAGACTGTTTTTTTGTGACATATTTTACTTCATGCTAGAGGTAAAATGTCTTTGATACTTGCGTTTGTTTATGAAAAAATCGGAAATATGGCAAAAAAATTTTAAATTGTGCAATTTTCAAACTTTACATTTTCATGCCCTTAAATCAGAGAGATATGTCACACAAATTTCTTAATAAATAACATTTCCCACATGTCTACTTTACATCAGCACAGTTTTGGAACAATTTTTTTTTGTTAGGGAGTTATAAGGGTTAAAAGTTGACCAGCGATTTCTCATTTTTCAACAAAATTTACAAAACCATTTTTTTTAGGGACCACATCATATTTAAAGTCATTTTGAGGGGTCTACATGACAGAAAATACCCAAAAGTGACACCATTCTAAAAACTAGACCCCTCAAGGTGCTCAAAACCACATTCAAGAAGTTTATTTACCCTTTACGTGCTTCACAGGAACTGAAGCAATGTGGAAGGAAAACACTAACATTTAACTTTTTTTTTGCAAAAAAATTACTTCAGAACCAATTTTTTTTATTTTCACAAGTGTTGAAATAGAAAATGAACCACAAAATTTGTTGTGCAATTTCTCCTGAATACGACAAAACCCCATATGTGGGGGTAAATCACTTTATGGGTGCACGGCAGTGCTCACAAGGGAAGGAGTGCCGTTTGACTTTTTCAACGTAGAATTGGCTGGAATTGAGATCGGATGCCATGTTGGGTTCGGAGAGCCCCTGATGTGCCTAAACAGTGGAAACTCCCAAACAAATGACCCCATTTTGGAAATTAGACCCCTTAAGGAACTTATCTAGATGTGTGGTGAGCACTTTGAACCTCCAAGTGCTTTACAGACGTTTATAACGTAGAGCCTTGAAAATAAAAAAATATTTTTTTTCCAAATAAATGATTTTCCGCCCCCAAATTTTTATTTTTACAAGGATAACAGGAGAAATGAGACCCCCAAAGTTGTTGTGCAATTTGTCCTGAGTATGCCCATACCCCGTATGTGGGGGTAAACCACTGCTGGGGCGCAAGACAGAGCCCATAAGGGAAGGAGCACCACTTGACTTTATCAACGCAGAATTGGCTGGAATTGAGATCGGATGCCATGTGAAAATAAAAAAAATCATTTTTTTTCCTCAAAAATGATATTTTAGCCTGCTATTTTTTATTTTCCCAAGGGTAACAGGAGAAATTGGACCACAAAAGTTGTCCTGCAATTTGTCCTGAGTACGCTGATACCCCATATGTGGTGGGGAACCACTGTTTGGGCACATGGGAGAGATCGGAAGGGAAGGAACGCTATTTTGAAATGCAGACTTTGGAATATTCTGCGGGCGTCATGTTGCATTTGCAGAGCCCCTGATGTGCCTAAGCAGTAGAAACCCCCCACAAGTGACCCCATTTTGAAAATGAGACCTCCCAAGGAGCTTATCTAGATGTGCGGTGAGCACTTTGAACCCCCAAGTGCTTCACAGAGGTTTATAACGCAGAGCCGTGAAAATAAAAAATCTTTTTTTTCCACAAAAGTGATTTTTTAGCCCCATTTTTTTATTTTCCCAAGGGTAACAGGAGAAATTAGACCCCCAAAGTTGGTAAATAGTGGAAACTCCTCAATTCTTGCTCCAACCCTAACCCCAACACACCCCTAACCCTAATCCCAACCCTAACCCTAACCCTAATCCAAACCCTAACCCTAATGCTAATCCCTAACCCTAATCCTAACCCTAACCATAATTCTATCCCTAACCCTAATTCCAACCCTAACCCTAATTCCAACCCTAACTCTAATAACAACCCTAACCCTAATTCTAACCCTAACCCTAACCTTAATGGAAAATTGAAAATAAATATATTTTCTGTATTTCATTATATTTGCCTAACTAAGGGGGTGATAAACAGGGGGGGTTTACTTTTTTTAAGTGATCAAAATGAATGAATGGAAACTGCCAGCCAGCAGATTCAGCGGGCGCACTGTGCATGCGCCCACCATTTTCTTCCGGGATTAAGATGGCGGCAACCACCTGAGGAGGCAGGAAAGACCGAGGACCACGAGGACCACCGGGAAGGGGGATCGGGGATCCTTTTTCCCTCTCCTCTGATGCGCGATCACATCAGAGGAGAGAGAAATTAAATGCAAAATCGTGGCTTTTTTATGATCGCCGTTATAGGGTTAATAACGGCGATCACAAAAGCGGGGTTGGTAAATACCGACCAGAATCATGTTTTCTGGGGTCTCGGCTACCCCCAGCAGACGAGACCCCAGAGAAAATCCAACACTGGGGGGCACAATTTACTTTTTCCACAGCGCTTTTAATTAACGGCGCTGTGATTTAAGTACCCTTAGCGACCGCCGTTGAAAGTCGTGTCGGCGGTCGTTAAGGGGATAAAGCAATACCCCTTGAGCCTAGCCAATTTTATGGCCCCGAGCAGGGATATTAAAGAGTATGTTAAGTCAGGGGTTCTGGTGAAAAGATCTTCCCCGTGCAACACCCCTTTGTATCCCATTAAGAAAAGAGGACCCAAGGGTTCCGCTGATACTTACAGAATGATTCATGATTTAAGGGCCATTAATGGTGTTACAGAAAGTATGACCTCAGTTGTCCCTAATCCACACACATCTGTCACAGATCCCAGCGATGTCAAAATGTTTCACAGTTATTGATTTGGCAAATGCATTCTTCTCTGTACCTCTGCACCCTGACTGTCAGTATCTTTTTGCTTTTACTCACGAAGGTAAACAATACTGTTTACGGACCAGAAAGAACTCCCCTACCATCTATTCAACAGCGATGGCAGAGATCCTTGAACAGTGGCTACCACCTCATCCACAGATTGTACTATTACAGCACGTGGATGACCTCTTGCTCTTCTGCCTGGACCAGATGTCCTGCAAGGAAGCTACAGGTTTCTTGCTATGCTTTTTAGCAGGAAAGGGTTGCCAAGTCTCACCTGAAAAACTACAGTATTGCAAACAAAAGGTGACATTTCAAGGCCATTGTATTGCTAAAGGTACAAGACACCTGACTCAAAACAGGCGGTGCTGGCACAACAGCATGGAGGAAAACAGAGACCGATAGCTTACTACTCAGCACAATTAGACCCAGTGATCAGAGGGCCTCCTACGTGTGTCCATGCTGTAGGAGCTGCTGCACTACTGCTAGGCATGTGAGACCTCACTGACTTTTCCTTTGACAATTTACTCCCCACATGACATTAATGCCATACTTGTACAAGTTCAACCAAAATATCTGTCTATGGCCAGACAGCTCAGACTTACAGTAAATTGCTCTACTAATTCCTGAATATGTCACGGTGAAAAGATGTAATGTTTTGAATCCAGCCACTGGGTCGCCCTCCCAGGGCTGTGGGGTTCTCGGTACCGGGCCGGTTATCTCAGAGGGAAGTGTCACGGTAGCGGTGACCCGGTCTGTGGCCCTGTGCGCCCATTGTAAAAGGGAAATGTTGAGCTTGTGGGTGATAATTAAAGTTTGTGAATGAATGATTCGTGACTAGTGTTGAACGATACCGTTCGATACCCAAAAATATCGTATCGGATGGTATTGCCCGATACGAAAAAAATATCGGGTATTGCCGATTCCGATACCGGAAGTCCCATTCAAGTCTATGGGACTTCCGGTATCGGAATTTAAAAAAGCCCTTTATTTCCTTGTTGGCTAATTCTACATAATTGAAAACAAATAAGAATCATGTAGAATGTATTGTGGGAGGTGGAGGAGACATTAAAGGCATAGTGGTTTATTCAAATCACGTGGCATAGCATTAATTCCAATTTTTTTTTTCAAGACGTTCGGAGTTAAAAGATATTGACTATCTTAACCTTTTTTATATTTTGTCAGATATGTATGTTTCACAACTTCCATGCTCTTCACCTTCTTTTTTACTTCTCCCACACTTTCTCCTTCATGATCCGCAGCAGTAGCATTTTTTTCATCAACTTTTTCTTCACCTTATTCATCTTCTTCTTCTTCATCTTCTTCCCATTAATTTTTTTTTCCATTCTTCATATTCTTCTTATTCAGCTATTATTAATTTTCATATGCTATTTCTTCATCTTCTTCCTATTCTTCTTTTTCTTCATTTTCTTATGGTGACAGGCATTCCTGTAGTACTTATCTATAAAAGTTATAAGATTACACCTTACATTCTGCCTGTCACTAAAGATTTACAACAGGATTTGTCCGCGTTCAGTTTGGCCTGCAGCAGCAGGCATTTTCCAGGGGCACCACGAGGAGGAAAGGACTCACCCCCATTTACTGCTTAGTCTTCTTCTGCTTATAATTTTGATTTCTTCTATGCTGATTTTTAGTCTTATGCTTAATGTTCTTCTGCTTTCTGTTCTTCTGCTTTTGCTTCTTCTGCTTCTTGTTCTTCTGTCTTTTGTTCTGTATCTTGGTGGTTGTCTTCATGTTCTTTGTCCTCTTGGTCTTATTATTTAGGGTCATATTTCTGGTCTTCTTTGGTGTGGCCTTCAGGGTCGTCGTCATCAGGGTCGTCGTCATGGAGATCAATAAGGATTACCAAAGACAATTTCAAAAAGCTTGATCTTGGAAATGTAGCAGAAGGTACAAGAAGGCTGAGAAACTGGCGAGAACCAGCTGACAGTACTGGAACCCGTAGTGGCAGCAGAAGGAACAATAGCCAATGGCACTACTGAGGAACAGCTGACGGTGCTGGACCCCAGATACCGAGATGGAGGCACCTAGGCCAAAGGCTCTGGCGAGAACCAGCAGACAGTGCTGGAACCCGGATGGGTAGCAGAAGGAACAAGAGCCAATGGCACTACCGAGGACCAACTGACGGTGCTGGACCACGGTTACTAAGCAGAAGGTACCTGTGCTAAAAAGCACTACCAAGGACCAGCTGACGGTGCTGGACTTCGGATACCGAGATGGAGGCACCTAGGCCAAAGACTCTGGCGACAGCTGACAGTGCAGGAACCTGGATGGGTAGCAGAAGGAACAAGAGCCAATGGCACTACCGAGGATCAACTGACGGTGCTGGACCATGGTTACTAAGCAAAAGGTACCTGTGCTAAGAAGCACTACCAAGGACCAGCTGACGGTGCTGGACTTCGGATACCGAGATGAGGCACCTAGGCCAAAGACTCTGGCGAGAACCAGCTGACAGTGCTGGCACCCGGATGGGTAGCAGAAGGAACAAGAGCCAATGGCACTACCGGGGACCAACAGATGGTGCTGGACCACGGTTACTAAGCAGAAGGTACCTGTGCAAAAAAGCACTACCAAGGACCAGCTGACGGTGCTGGACTTCGGATACCGAGATGGAGGCATCTAGGCCAAAGGCTCTGGCGAGAACCAGCTGACAGTGCTGGAACCCAGGTGGGTAGCAGAAGGTACCCATCCAAAGCAAATTAGCCAGGCCGCAAGCCGGCCGCAGTTACCGAAACCCACAGTCCTACAGGGGGTCCATGTCCCATTGGCACTACGGATCCAGCCTTGAGTGCCAGTTCCCGCAGCCCACATAGGAGTCACCTAAACTGCAGGCACCGTAGAGTCGGCTAACCCGGCCGCAAGATGACAAGACAACGGATTGGTGGCATAGTGACCTTGACACTACCCGGAAACAGCTGGCGTGCTGGAACCAGGCTGGGCAACAGGGAGTACCCATGCCAAAGACACTGCCGAGGACCAGCTGACGGTGCTGGAACCCAGATGGGTAGCAAAAGCTACAAGAGCCAATGGCACTACCGAGGAACAGCTGACGGTGCTGGACCACGGTTACTAGGCAGGAGGTACCTGTGCTAGAAAGCACTACCAAGGACCTGCTGATGTTGCTGGACCTCGGATACCGAGATGGAGGCACCTAGGCCAAAGGCTCTGGCGAGAACCAGCTGACAGTGCTGGAACCCGGGTGGGTAGCAGAAGGTACCCATGCAAAGCAAAGTAGCCAGGCCGCAAGCCGGCCGCATTTACCGAAACCCACGGTCCTACAGGGGGTCCATGTCCCATTGGCACTACGGATCCAGCCTTGAGTGCCAGTTCCCGCAGCCCACATAGGAGTCACCTAAACTGCAGGCACCGTAGAGTCGGCTAACCCGGCCGCAAGATGACAGGACAACGGATTGGTGGCATAGTGACCTTGACACTATCCGGAAACAGCTGGCGTGCTGGAACCAGGCTGGGCAGGAGGGAGTACCCGTGCCAACGAAACTTCTGAGCAGCAACTGGTGATGTTGGAGCCCAGGGACAATCATGGTGTAGGCTGAGGCCTACTTGGTGGCAGTATTATATAGGTTGTAGACTACAACAGACTGTCAACGTGCTCCAATTAGGCATCTGTCTCCACTCTGTTTCCAGGATTTCACATGACCACCAACACCGCCAGTTTATGCGTACAGTAGCCGTCTGCCCAATCCACACGTGTTCCTGTGTTACTGGGGGTTCTGTAATGTCAGCAGATCCCCTGATGTGTGTCTGCCAATGTCTCCTGCTCTGTCCACATTCCCACCGCTTGCAGTGGGAAGGTGGACAGCGCAGGAGACAGTGCCGGACACACATTGGGGGATCTGCTCACGTAACAGAACACCAGGAACACAGAAACACGTGTGGAATGCATGGATGCCAACTGTGAGCAGGAACTGGTGGGGAAAATCAGAGGAAATACTAGAGACAGAGTGGAGACAGAGGCCAAATCAGAGAATGTTTAAATCTGAAGTAGTTACAATTTGGAGGCAGCAGCACTTTGCCCTCCACACAGCAGGGGATCAGCTGACGTTACCGGCCCCCACTTTCACATGAACGAGTGTTTTTTTCTGTGTGGACAGCACTTCCAAGCACCAACTAGCGTTGTTGGAGCCCAGGGACAATCAGGGTGTAGGCCGAGGCCTACTAGGAGCCAGGTGTAAAGCTGAGGTATTTTGACTTTGGAGGGAGCAGGACACTTTGCCCTCCACACAGCAGGGGATCAGCTGACGTTACCAACCCCCACTTTCACATGAACAAGTGTGTTTTTCTGTGTGGACAGCACTTCCGAGCACCAACTGGCGTTGTTGGAGCCCAGGGACAATCATGGTGCAGGCCGAGGCCTACTTGGTGGCAGTTTTACATTGCTTGTAGGCTACAACAGACTGTCAACGTGCTCCAATTAGGCATCTGTCTCCACTCTGTTTCCAGGATTTCACATGACCACCAACACCGCCAGTTTATGCGTACAGCAGCCGTCTGCCCAATCCACACATGTTCCTGTGTTACTGGGGTTCTGTAATGTCAGCAGATCCCCTGATGTGTGTCTGCCAATGTCTCCTGCTCTGTCCACCTTCCCACCGCTTGCAGTGGGAAGGTGGACAGCGCAGGAGACAGTGCCGGACACACAATGGGGGATCTGCTCACCTAACAGAACACCAGGAACACAGGAACACGTGTGGAATGCGTGGACGGCAACTGTGAGCAGGAACTGGTGGTGTTGGATGTCAGGGGAAATACTAGAGACAGAGTGGAGACAGAGGCCAAATCAGAGAATGTTTAAATCTGAAATAGTTACAATTTGGAGGCAGCAGGAGTTTTCCCTCCACACAGCAGGGGATCAGCTGACATTACTGAACCCCACTTTCACATGAACGAGTGTTTTGTTCTGTGTGGACAGCACTTCCGAGCAACAACTGACGATGTTGGAGCCCAGGGATAGTCATTTTGTAGGCTGAGGCCTACTTGGAGGCAGTTTAAGATAAGACGTTGTTTGAATTTGGAGGCAGCAGCAGTTTGCCCTCCACACAGCAGGGGATAAGCTGACGTTACCGAACCCCACTTTCACATGAAAGAGTGTGTTTTTCTGTGTGGACAGCACTTCTGAGCAACAACTGATGATGTTGGAGCCCAGGGATAGTCATTTTGTAGGCTGAGGCCTACTTGGAGGCAGTTTAAGATAAGACGTTGTTTGACTTTGGAGGCAGCAGGAGAGTTTGCCGTACACACAGAAGGGGATCAGCAGACGTTACCGAACCCCACTTACACATGAGCGAGTGTTTTGTCTGTGCGGACAGCACTTCTGAGCACCAACTGGCGGTGTCGGAGCCCAGGGAAAATCAGGTAGTAGGCCGAGGCCTACTTGGAGCCAGGTGTAAATCTGAGGTTGTTTGACTGTGGAGGGAGCAGGACACTTTGCCATACACACAGCAGGGGATCAGCTGACGTTACCGAACCCCACTTACACATGAGCGAGTGTTTTGTCTGTGCGGACAGCAGCACCAACTGGCAGTGTCGGAGCCCAGGGAAAATCAGGTTGTAGACCGAGGCCTACTTGGAGCCAGGTGTTAATCTGAGGTTGTTTGACTGTGGAGGGAGCAGGACACTTTGCCATACACACAGCAGGGGATCAGCTGACGTTACCGAACCCCACTTACACATGAGCGAGTGTTTTGTCTGTGCGGACAGCACTTCTGAGCACCAACTGGCGGTGTTGGAGCACAGGGAAAATCAGGTAGTAGGCCGAGGCCTACTTGGTGGCAGTTTTCGATTGTTTCTAGACTACTACTAACTGTCAACGTACTCCAATTAGGCCTCTGTCTTCACTCTGTTTCGAGTATTTCCTCTGGCTTCCAACCATGCCAGTTGCTGCTCTGAAATGCCGTCTGCACAACCCACACTTGTTCCTGTGTTACTGGGGTTCTGTAACAGCAGCTTCTCCCTAGAGGTGAGTCAGGCAATGTCTCCTGCTCTGTCCACATTTCCACTACAAGTAGTGGGAATGTAGACAAAGCAGGAGACATTGCTGTGCTCACCTCTGGCGATGAGCAGATGTTACAGGATCCAGGTAACACAGGAACAAGTGTGGATTGTGCAGACGGCACTTGAGAGCAGAAACAGGCGGTGTTGTAGGCCGGAGGAAATACTCAAAACAGAGTGGAGACAGAGGGCAAATCAGAGAACATATTAAATCAGAGGTAGTCAGAAGTTGTAGGCAGCAGAAGAGTTTGCCGTACACACAGCAGGGGATCAGCTGACGTTTCCGAACCCCACTTACACATGAGCGAGTGTTTTGTCTGTGCGGACAGCAGCACCAACTGGCAGTGTCGGAGCCCAGGGAAAATCAGGTTGTAGACCGAGGCCTACTTGGAGCCAGGTGTTAATCTGAGGTTGTTTGACTGTGGAGGGAGCAGGACACTTTGCCATACACACAGCAGGGGATCAGCTGACGTTACCGAACCCCACTTACACATGAGCGAGTGTTTTGTCTGTGCGGACAGCACTTCTGAGCACCAACTGGCGGTGTTGGAGCACAGGGAAAATCAGGTAGTAGGCCGAGGCCTACTTGGTGGCAGTTTTCGATTGTTTCTAGACTACTACTAACTGTCAACGTACTCCAATTAGGCCTCTGTCTTCACTCTGTTTCGAGTATTTCCTCTGGCTTCCAACCATGCCAGTTGCTGCTCTGAAATGCCGTCTGCACAACCCACACTTGTTCCTGTGTTACTGGGGTTCTGTAACAGCAGCTTCTCCCTAGAGGTGAGTCAGGCAATGTCTCCTGCTCTGTCCACATTTCCACTACAAGTAGTGGGAATGTAGACAAAGCAGGAGACATTGCTGTGCTCACCTCTGGCGATGAGCAGATGTTACAGGATCCAGGTAACACAGGAACAAGTGTGGATTGTGCAGACGGCACTTGAGAGCAGAAACAGGCGGTGTTGTAGGCCGGAGGAAATACTCAAAACAGAGTGGAGACAGAGGGCAAATCAGAGAACATATTAAATCAGAGGTAGTCAGAAGTTGTAGGCAGCAGAAGAATTTGCCGTACACACAGCAGGGAATCAGCTGACGTTACCGAACCCCACTTACACATGAGCGAGTGTTTTGTCTGTGTGGACAGCACTTCTGAGCAACAACGGGCGTTGCTGTAGCCCAGGAAATAAAGTTCAGGTCATAGAAACATGAACACAACAGGAGACCTGGATCCTGTTGCCAGCCAATTATTTATTCTGGAAGAGGACTGGCAAATTCAGGTGAGATCCAGGCCTTGTTCATTTTCAGAAAAGTAAGCCGGTCAACATTATCGGCGGATAGTCGCGTGCGACGGTCTGTTACTACACCACCTGCAGCACTAAAGACACGTTCTGATAATACACTGGCAGCAGGGCAAGCCAGCACCTCCAATGCATACTGGCTAAGCTCTGGCCATGTATCCAGCTTAGAGACCCAATACTTGAACGGGGAAGAGCCGTCTGGGAGTACACTAACAGGGCAAGACAAGTAGTCTGTCACCATCTGACGGAAACGTTGCCTCCTGCTGACTGGAGCCGTCTGTGATGGTGTAGCCGTTTGTGGCGGTCCCACAAAACTTTTCCACATTTGGGCCATACTGGCCTTGCCTTGTCCTGCGGCACTACCTCTGCTACCTCTTTGTGCAGAGCTTCCTCCACTGCCTCTACCCACATGGCTGCTTTGAAAAGCACTACCAGCAACACTTGCGGGGGGAATGGAGAACATGATGGCCTGCACAAGTGTTTCTTGGTACTCCCGCATTTTTCGCTCCCGTTCAACTGTGGTATGAGGCTTTGTAAGTTGTCCCGGTAGCGAGGATCTAGGAGGGTGTACACACAATAATCAGCCGTGTGGAGAATGTTGGCGATGCGGCGGTCATTTAACAAGCACTGCAGCATGAAATCAACCATGTGCTGCAGACTGCCAACTGGACCGGAAACGCTGTCCCCAGCTTGAGGCAGCATTTCTGCCTGCTCAGCATCACCCCACCCTCGCTGTACACACTGACTACTAGAGCCTTGTGTACCTCCCTCCTCCGGAGAGATATGTTGCTCCTCCTCCATTGACTCCTCGTCATCCTCCTCACTAAGTGTCCCCTGCCTGGGCCTTTGTGTGGAAGCACGTTGCACAGACTTGTCAGAAGCAGATGGCATTTCTGACTCCTCATCATCGACCTCTTCAAAAACCTCTTCACTTTGTGCTTGTAAAGTTTTTTGAAGCAGACAGATGAGGGGGACAGTCATGCTGATTAGTGCATCATCTGCACTGGCCATCCGCGTGGAGTCATCGAAGGCACGCAAAACTTGGCAGATGTCCCTCATAGTGGCCCACTCAGTGGTGGTGAAGTGTGTCCGGCGCACAGTGTGACTTGTTTGCGCCTGATGCAGCTGGTACTCCATAACTGCTGCCTGCTGCTCACACAACCACTCCATCATATGTAACGTTGAATTCCACCTGGTGGGGAGGTCACATATGATGCGATGTTCTGGCAGGCGGAATCGGCGTTGCAGAGATGCAATGCGTGATCTTGCCATGCTGGAACACCGCAAGTGAGCACACTCTAGGCGAACCTTGTGCAGCAGTGCATCAAGATCCGGATAGTCCCTCAGAAAGCTCTGCACGACCAAATTGAGCACATGTGCCAGACATGGTATGTGAGTGAGGTTGCCTAGGCCCAGAGCTGCCACTAGATTTCGGCCATTGTCACTCACTACCAAACCTGGCTGGAGATTCGCTGGCACAAACCACACATCGCTCTCCTGCTTGATGGCATTCCAGAGCTCCTGTGCTGTGTGGCTCTGATTCCCCAAAGAAATTAATTTAAGGACGGTCTGTTGACGTTTGGCCACACCTGTGCTCATATCTGGCCTAACAGGCTCATGCAGTGCTGATTCCGAGGAACTAGAGTAGGAGGAGGACTCAATATGTACAGACTGCCTTCCTGCAATCCTTGGAGTTGGCAGAATACGTACAGAGCCACTCTCCAGATCTGTACCCGGCTCCACAACATTGACCCAATGGGCAGTGAGGGAAAGGTATCGTCCCTGTCCATGGCTACTGGTCCATGCATCGGTGGTCAGGTGGACCTTGCTACTGACGGCGTTTAGTAGCGCTTTTTTAATTTTTCCCTCCACATGCTTTTGCAGGGCAGGGACGGCTTGCCTGCTGAAATAAAAGCGGCTGGGCAGATTATATTGTGGAACTGCCAATGACATCAAGTTCCGGAAGGTGTCAGTCTCCACCAGCCTGAATGACAGCATCTCAAGGGCCAGTAGTTTGGCAATGCCGGCATTCAGAGCCAGTGCTCGGGGATGGTTTGCCGAGTATGGCCGCTTTTTCTCCCATGCCTGTGCTACCGATTGCTGGTGAGTGGCCTGGGAGTGTGCTGATGACTGTGAACGTGGTTCAGTGGGTGGAATTTCACTGGGTCTCTGGACAACAGTGGCAGTGGTTCTTCCATGGCGTTCCAGTGAGGAAGCCAAACCAGCTGTGTGTGAGCTGGAGGAAGAGGCCCCAACATGAGCTGAAGAGGTGGTAGGTGCTGCTGAAGGTTGGCCTACATCTTCAGTGTGTCTGTGTAACTCCACCTCGTGCTTGGTACGCACATGTTTCCACATATTTGTGGTATTGAGGCTGCTCACATTTTTCCCTGGTTTCACTTTCTGATGACACAGCTTGCATTTGACAAAGTAAATGTCATCTGCAACTGTGTCAAAAAAAGACCACGCACTGCAAGTCCTGGGAGCGCCCGTTTTGTGTTTTGGAAGAGGATTGCTCCTCACAGGTGCCAAAGTGGAGGGTACAGGCAACCAAGTCTGCCCCCGCCCTCTCCCTCCTCTTTTGGCCGTTCAGGGAATCTCTTCCTCAGAGCTGCTCCCACCACCTTCCTGTGGCTGACGCCATGATGGGTCAAGGACCTCATCATCTCCACTCTCCTCTTCAAGCAGCAGCTGGTCCTGGGTTGTCTCGCCAGCACCGTACGCACCAGAAATTGGCAACTGAGTCTCATCATCATCAGATGAGCACTGAGGTGTGCTGACAATAGGCACTGGCCCACCTGCCTCTTCAGATTCAGAGGGAAAAAGAAGTTGCGCATCACTGCATACTCCCTCTTCTTCACGCTCTAGAATGCTGCTTGGCTGGCCACCTCTTTCCAAGCCAACAGATTCTGAGAACAGAAGTAAAGATTGAGATGGCTCCTGTCCAGGGCTCTCAGACTGCCTGGGCAATTTGGCAGGTGGTGAAGAGACAGATGGTTGCTCTTCAGTGCTCTGTCCTTGGGAGGATGCGGAAGTCATTGAAGTGGATGCGTTAGCTGCCATCCATCCAACAACGGCTTCAATTTGTTCGTCACGCAGCAGTGGGGTACGGCGAGGTCCTACAAAGCTACGCATGAAGGACTGTTGCCTGGTAAAAGTGGGGGATGCCGGGTCACTGGTGGCCGCAGCAGACACCGAATCCCCACGTCCTCTCCCTGCTGAATCTCCCCGTTCTCTCCCTGCTGAAACTCCACGGCCACGACCACGTGCCTTACTCCCTGCCTTCTTCATCTTGGTAGACTGATAAAGATAGGCAGGAAAGTAAAAAAGGGGTGGCTTAGTGTTCTTATTCCTGAACACCTGCTAACCAGTATAAGAAACACTAATTTGGCTAAGAGTGTGTGTACTACACTTTAATATGATCTAATGTGGCCTACACAACTGTAAAGTGGAGTGTTTGGTGAACTTTACTTCCTTTTTTTTTTTGGGGGGGGGGAAAGAAAAGGATGTGACCAAAGTTTGAAAGCTATAGTATCACAAACTTTTTGGAGCGATTACAATGCAGGAAGCTAACCTACAATGCAATTGATGAGGCTCCAAAAAATAGGGTGATACTAGTCTGGCTGGCCCTGAAGGGCACAAGCCAGCAAAAAGGCTCCTCTATCTAATCCTATATAGTGTATGCAACCAACCAATGACAATGGATGCGGATGGAAGCACACTAATATAGGAACAAAAATCTGGATAAATTAGCTGCAAAAAAGGGACTATGTATGAGGCAGTGACGCACGCTGAGCGGACTACAGCTAGCGGTGGCTGTAGAACACACTGCAACGTGAGCTGCACTCACACACAGAGAGACCTATCAGACAGCCAAAAACAGTGCAGAGAAATGGGCTATAGCACTGAAAGGCTGCTGAAAGGCTCCGCTGTCCACTCCTTTAGTGTTTGCAACCAACGTATATGGATACGTATGGAAGCACACTATAGAGGAGAAAAAAAAAGCAGCAATAAAAGAAAAATGTGTATGAGGCAGAGACACACGCTGGGCGGCCTACAAGCAGATGTGCCTGCAGGACACACTACACAGCGTGGGTCTGCACTCACACAGCCCTTGCAGACAGCTATTAAAACAGCACTGCTGGGCTACAAAAATGCTACAGTGGTGGATTAAGTAGCCTGGGTAGAGCAATAGATATTTTAAATGATCGCTATTTCTAACTGTCCCTCACAGTCTTCAACAGCAGCCTGCCCCTAACTGAATTCACAACAGAGTGACCAGAAATGGCAGCTGCAGCGGTTTTTATAGTGCATCATGACATCATTTCAGCAGCCAATCACAGCCGTGCCAGTAGTTAACATGCCTACATGCCTAACAGGATGTGCCCACACTCCTGAGGATCCCCATTGGCTAAATCAAATCGAGCGGGCTCCTAGCATTATGGGAACTTCCGATTCTGGTATTCGATATGAAAAAAGTATCGGAACTAAGTATCGGAATTCCGATACAGCTAATATCGGCCGATACCCGATACTTGCGGTATCGGAATGCTCAACACTAATCATGACTCCACCTGTGGTGTTCGGCAAGGGAGGTGTTAAGCCGACGCAGCAAGCAGATCCTCTGGGACAGATGGTGTAGTGCAGCAATGATGGTGTGGCCCTCCACAGGTAGGGCTGTAGTCCCAGGGCAGAATAGGTGAAGTGATGGTGACGGGAGATGTAGATAGTGCCGTGTCAGGCGCGGAGATGTAGCAGTGCTGAGTAGGTTGACGCAGGAATAAGTGGAGGACACCAGGGCATGTAGTTCCAAAGCTTTACTCACAGTCTGTTGTGGTACAGGGGCCCGCATCCGTGCTGTGTCCTCCAGGTCAGGAGCTCAGCAAACTTCCAGGCAAGATGAAGTATTCCTTTCCAACACTCCGCCAACATATGCCTTTTCTGAACATCTCCCTTCTTGCGCCTATGTGAAGTGCTACCAGTACTGAGTCACACTGGAGTACCTTCTGTCAGATGTTCCTATGAACTCTACTTGTACGGCAGACAGCTGTAGCCTGCTTCGGGGACTCCCTTTCTACCGAGTCCCAGCTCACTCACGTTGCTGTTGTGCCCCCAATTCTTGTGTGGGAATAAAGTGGTGACAACTTCTATTCCTCCGGTGTCTGCTGCAGGACCATTAGTATCCATACAACCTCGGGGACCGGACCCTGGCCTTGCGCTGTGAACTTGGGAAGGGTTCTCCTCTAACCCTAATCCTTAGTCCTCCTCTCCTTACATTCCGTACAAATCCTTCTTTCTTACCGAGAATCAGGCTTTCTGTCGATGTCTCTTTCCTGTGCCAGCAGACCCAGGTTACTGAGGTCTGCTGCAGCACTTCCTTCAATCCATCCCTCTCAGGGGAGCTTCTCTCACAGACTACTCCTCCTTCCTATCCTCTCCCGCTCTTTTGGTGCAGACTAAACTCCACCCACCTCCCAGCACTCTTCGTGTTCCAAGCAGGGAGCCACCAAAGGGAGCTTTGCTACACTACTGTACTGTGTGGGATGCAGGTGTTGGAGTGTGGTCAGGTGTCTCCACCTTACCTGGATCGTGGAGTACACACCTCAGGAGGAGGTGCAGTACCTCTGTGGCGACTGAACCCTCAGGGGCGCCACATACCCCCCCGTTAAACACAGCACGTCCGCGGGCTGCAAGTGAAACAAAGATAGATAAAATAAGGAACATACAAAAATTTTTGTAATGCAAAATAAACAATTCTTATACTTAACTTTCCAATATGAGAGGCACTGATTCTTGAACGTTGCAAACAATTTTTAACTAATTATCTATTCCTTAATATAGTACCTAGTTTAAAGTGCTATTGGCTGTAAACTCACTACCAGTTCAAGTATTATCATTAACACATTTCTTCATCACATTTTCTTTTCCTTTCACATTCTCCACTTTCTACTATTACTTTTAGACCTTAAGTGAACCGCGGATGCCTGGTTCGTCACCTGCATTTTCAAATTTTCATTCAAAGTTTACATCTTTATTCAAACATTAGCATGAGTCTAACTCTGTAAAACATTCACTATTAGTCAAATTCCTAGATCTCACTACCAACTATATCCTATATAAAATCTGTTTTATAACCATTAACGTCTTTATTGAACACTATCACTATTTACTTTTTCTATCAAAATGCTAAACATTATTATTAAGTAAAGTAGACACTGATCCAGCCAAGATGTCTTGAAATGTCCTTATTCTAAGAGCAAAATGCTAATTATTGAGGTAGTTCTTATTAAAGCAGGTCTATGTAAAACCAAGAGAGAGCACCTTAAAAGGCGCAACTATTTACAGGACAATTCTGGATCATTCAATGTCCATGTGGGTCGCCCTCCCAGGGCTGAGGGGTACTCGGTACCCGGCCGGTAACTCAGGGAGAAGGTGTCACAGCAGCGGTGACCTGGTCCGTGGCCCTGGGTGCCCAAGTAAAAGGGAGATGGAATGATGGAATAAAGTTGAATGGTTCGTGACACCACCTGTAGTGTTCGGCAAGGGAGATGTTAAGCCAACGCTGCATGCAGATCCTCTGGGACTGATGGTATGGTGCAGCAAAGATGTTATAGCTCCCCACAGGTGAAGCTGTAGTCCCAGGGCATTGTAGATAAGCGTGGCAGGAATGGTGCAGTGGTAGGCACAGGGATGTAGAGGTGCCAGGTGTGTTGGCGCAGGAATGAGTGGAGGACACCAGGGCATGTAGTTCCAAAGCTTTACTCACAGTCTCTTGTACAAACAGGTGCCTGCCTCTGTGCCGTGTCCTCCGGGTCAGGGACTCAGTCAACCTCCAGGCCAGATGGAATACTCCTTTCCAACACTCCACCAACATGTGCCTTTCTGAACGTCTCCTCTTATAGCGCCTATAAATGAAGTACTCTCAGTACTGAGTTACACTGGAGTTCCTCCTGTCCGTTGTTCTTATGAACTCTACTTGTACGGCAGACAGCTGTAGCCTGCTTCGGGGACTCCTTGCTACCTAGTCCCGGCTCACTCCTCTGATGCAGTTGTGCCCCCAAGTCTTGTGTGGGAATAAAGTGGTGACAACTTCTATTCCTCCGGTGTCTGCTGCAGGATCATTAGTATCCATACAACCTCGGGGACCGGGCCCCGGCCTTGCACTTAGAACTTCTAGGAAGGGTTCTCCTCTAACTTAAGTCCTCTGTTCTCTTTTACTCCTCACGTTCCGTACTAATCCTTTCTTTTTTATGAAGAATCAGGTTTTCTTTCTATGTCTCTTTCTTGTGCCAGCAGACCCAGGTCACTGTGGCTTGCTGCAGCACTTCCTTCCTCCATCCCTCTCCCGGGGATCTTCTCTGTCTCACTCTCCATCCTTCTGCATCCTCACTCACTGACTGACTCCATCACTCAATGACTGAATGACTGAATGACTGAATGACTGAATGGCTGAATGACTAAATCCTAAACTCTTCCCGCTCTTTTAATGTAAACTAAGCTCCACCCACCTCCCAGCACATTTCGTGTTCCAAGCAGGGAGCCACCAATGGGTGCTTTGCTATACTCCAAGCAGGGAGCCGCCGAAGGTGCTTTGCTACACTACTTTGTGGTGTGGGGTGCAGTTGTTGGAGTGTTGGAGTGTGGTCAGGAGTCTCCACCTTACCTGGATGGTGGGGTACCACACCTCAGGAGGAGGTGCAGTACCTCTTTGGCGACTGAGCCTCAGGGGCGCCACACATGATTTCTGCAGTTCAAATATAAAGACTGCCAATGAAACTGGGCAAACTGCAATCAAAAGAAAAACAACATGATGAACCAAAAATGAAGAAGGCACAACGGTGCTAATACCCTCCTGGGTAACAGTTAGTTATTCTGTAAGTTTAGTGTTGATCCCCTCCTGGGGTGGTGGAAGTGGGTTGCTTAGGCTGCTTCCAGGGAAGAACTGAAGGACATCCTCTTCCTGCTGATTGTCCACAAATTGCAGGTATTCCTTTTCCCAAGGAGTGAGGTTGGTATCAGCCTGTGTAGATGGAATGGCAGCGGGTGTAACTGCTGCCTGTGAGGATAGCACATCAGCCGCTGCTGCTGGTATCTCTGCTGCCAATGATTCTGCAGGAGTTGCAGCTGGTACCAATGGATGTGTTCCTCAGTTTCAGGTGGCACCACAGTTAGCGGCACTGCTGCCGGTTGCTTCTGCCACGGTGCAATCTGGATGCTGCCACTTGATGTCCGATCAATCACGAGACCATTTCTATCCATGGGTGCAGTCCCTAATACCAGGATCATGGCAGGGGTAGTGATCCTACCTGGTGATTCTCGGTGATGTTCGGGCTCCTGCACGGGTACAGGGTGGTGGATGAGGGCAGCTGCAACCCCTGGGGCTGCCTGATAAGCGGACGACAACTGGGTCAGAGCTCGTGCAGGATTGGCGCCTGCCAAGGCCTCCGGGATGGACCTGCGCGGCCGCGCCAGGTCCGGGTAGGGCCTCAGCCCCTGCTTTACCGCTTGCTCCGGGACTCTCGTGTATCTCCTCCTGGCAGGCCGCATCCAGTGACAGCATTGGCTTGGAGGTGGGCGCTGTAGATGATATCGCAGCGGCCGTATGCCCCACAGGGACTGCCTGGGGGCAAGTGGTTTCTCTCCATTGCATTCTCCTGACCTCCGTCCTTCCATCATGGCGTTCTGGCATTCTCCTTCCTTCCTGGGCTCCTTTCCCACCACAGGGCTTTGCTCCTCCTTCTGGGGGGCAGCGTCTTCTTCCTACTCCTCCATACCAAGCCAGTATATGAACCCCTCGGGGGGTGGGCCATGTTGCAGTTGCATAGAAGTTCAGGCAGGGGAGGCCCCGGACAGTTTGCGGTCTTTTCTTAGGACCACCCATGTTGTCACGCCCTTCTTCACCGCACCGGCGGCCATTTTGAGAGTCCAATTTACAGTCTATCAATTTGGTTATTCTGCATATTTTCAGCAATGTTTAAGTCCAATAAATCCTCAGCACACTGAACCCGGTGGCACCGGGCTTCGTCATCCTGTTCGTGACGGCAAGTTGGGTCACCCTCCCAGGGCAGTGGGGTACTCGGTACCGGGCCGATATCTCAGAGGGAAGTGTCACAGTAGCAGTGACCCGGTCCGTGGCCCTGGGCGCACATTGTAAAAGGGAAATGTTGAGCTTGTGGGTGATAATTAAAGTTTGTGAATGTATGATTCGTGACGCCACCTGTGGTGTTTGGCAAGGGAGGTGTTAAGCCGACGTTGTAAGCAGATCCTCTGGGACAGATGGTGTAGTGCAGCAATGATGGTGTGGCCCTCCACAGGTAAGGCTGTAGTCCCAGGGCAGAGTAGGTGAAGTGACGGTGAGGGGAGACGTAGATAGTGCTGTGTCAGGCACGGAGATGTAGCAGTGCTGAGTAGGTTGACGCCGGAATAAGTGGAGGACACCAGGGCATGTAGTTCCAAAGCTGTTGTGGTACAGGGGCCCGCATCCATGCCGTGTCCTCCGGGTCAGGAGCTCAGCCAACTTCCAGGCAAGATGAAGTACTCCTTTCCAACACTCCAACATATGCCTTTTCTTGCGCCTATGTGAAGTACTACCAGTACTGAGTTACACTGGAGTTACTCCTGTCAGATGTTCCTATGAACTCTACTTGTACGGCAGACAGCTGTAGCCTGCTTCGGGGACTCCCTTTCTACCGAGTCCCGACTCACTCACGTTGCTGTTGTGCCCCCAAGTCTTGTGTGGGAATAAAGTGGTGACAACTTCTATTCCTCCGGTGTCTGCTGCAGGACCATTAGTATCCATACAACCTCGGGGACCGGACCCTGGCCTTGCGCTGTGAACTTGGGAAGGGTTCTCCTCTAACCCTAATCCTTAGTCCTCCTCTCCTTACGTTCCGTACAAATCCTTCTTTCTTACCGAGAATCAGGCTTTCTGTCAATGTCTCTTTCCTGTGCCAGCAGACCCAGGTTACTGAGGTCTGCTGCAGCACTTCCTTCAATCCATCCCTCTCAGGAGAGCTTCTCTCATAGACTACTCCTCCTTCCTATCCTCTCCCGCTCTTTTGGTGCAGACTAAACTCCACCCACCTCCCAGCACTCTTCGTGTTCCAAGCAGGGAGCCACCAAAGGGAGCTTTGCTACACTATTGTATTGTTTGGGATGCAGGTGTTGGAGTGTGGTCAGGTGTCTCCACCTTACCTGGATCGTGGGGTACACACCTCAGGAGGAGGTGCAATACCTCTGTGGTGACTGAACCCTCAGGGGCGCCACACCACCATCCTGCCTGTGGATTCAGAAAAGGGGGAATTGGTGACAGCTTAGCAAGTGAGGAAGAGTACTTTGACATGACACACGGACATGACTGCATAGAACTGATAAGTCAGGAAACAGTGGGTTTTTGCACACGTTCAGGAAAAACCTGTTCCGAATTCAGATTTTGAGGTTTTTTGGGTAGATGGCTCCAGATACCACCAAGATGGACGATTCTACACTAGATATGCAGTAGTACGCTCACATGAGGTAATCCGAACCACACCCTTCTCACATGTTGACGCAGGAGGCAGAGTTGAAGGCACTCACTGAGAGTCTCCACCCCTCTCATGTGGGCCATGCACATATAAAGCCGTCTCACACAGCATGTCCACATCAGACTTTACCTCTGTGAACCCTGCTCATATAGGTACTGTTTAAATGGTCAGGTATTAAATACATTGGATAGGACTGCTCTGATGGGTATACCTTGGCGTTGGTAGAGTGGCTTAGCATTAGTTTTGAGCATTCCGATACTGCAAATATCAGGTATCGGCCGATATTCGCTGTATCGGAATTCCGATACCGAGTACCGATATTTTTTCAATATCGGATATCGGAATCGGAAGTTCCCATAATGCAAAGAGCCACTGCTGTGGCTCTGATTGGCTGCCGAAATGACGTCATCATGATGCGCAGTCTGTGCGCATCATGATGCGCCGTCAGTTCGGGCCTTCCGGGGGAGGTCTTTGCCGACTGCCCGGGGTTCTGTACCGGCCGGCCGGGGGTCTGTGCCGACTGCCCGGGGGTTCGTGCCGGCCTCCCGGTGGTCCGTGCTGGCCTCCCGGAGGTCCGTACTGGCCTTCCGGGGGTCTGTGCCGACTGCCCGGGGGTCTGTGCGGACTGCCGTGGGTCTGTAACGGCCTGCTGGGGGTCTGAGCGGCCTGCCGGTGGTCTGTACCGACTGCCGGGGGGCTGTGCCGGCCTGCCGGGGGGCTGTCCGACTGTCCGGGGGTCTGTGCAGGCTGCGGGGGTCTGTGCAGGATCGTCCGATGGGACTACAAGTCCCATCGGGCGATGCCTGCTACCATGACGGTGATTGACACATTAGCCAATGATGGGACAGTAGTAGTCCCATCATCCGGCCTATGTGTTGAATGTAAAAAAAAATACATACTACATACATACTACATGCTACATACATACTACATGCTACATACATACTACATACATGCTACATACATACTACATGCATGTAACATGCATACTACATATATACCACATATATACTACATGCATGCAACATACAAATATACTACATATATACTACATGCAACATGCATACTATATATATACTACATGCAACATGCATACTACATGCATGCAACATACATACATACATACTACATATATACCACATGCATGCAACATGCAAACTACATATATACCACATATATACTACATGCATGCAACATACATAAATACTACATATATACCACATGCATGCAACATGCAAACTACATATATACCACATATATACTACATGCATGCAACATACATATATACTACATGCATGCAACATGCATACTACATATATACCACATATATACTACATGCATGCAACATACAAATATACTACATATATACTACATGCAACATGCATACTAAATATATACTACATGCAACATGCATACTACATGCATGCAACATACATACTACATATATACCACATGCATGCAACATGCATACTACATACAGTATATACCACATATACTACATACATGCAACATACATATATACTACATGCATGCAACATGCATACTACATATATACCACATATACTACATGCATGCAACATACATATATACTACATGCAACATGCATACTACATGCATGCAACATACATACTACATATATACCACATGCATGCAACATGCATACTATATATATATATATACCACATATATACTACATGCATGCAACATACATATATACTACATATATACCACATATATACTACATGCATGCAACATATATATAATACATATATACTACATGCATGCAACATACATACTACATACATACTACATATATACCACATGCATGCAACATACATATATACTACATACAATACATTCATACAATACATACATATAGACATACAGTACATATAACATAGAGTACATACTCACCATCACTTGTCACTTTGATCCCCGAAGCCATTGTCATCTATGGAATAAATATTAAAATAACAAAGCACGAATATACTCACCCCTGATCCGCAGAAGTCCACGGGTGTCCCACAACGATCTTGCGTGGAGAACAGCAGCATCAGCTGATGCAACTGTTCTCTACAGGCTCCAGGAAACCAGTGTCGGGAGGTAGGTATCCTTCCGCCCTGTATTCCTCCGCCACTGTAAAGAAAAAAAAAGTCCCTAGTCTCATTTTATGGCATTGCTGTGTGAAAAATTTCACACTTACTTCCATACTTTCATACTTACCTCCGACACTGGTTTCCTGGGCCCCGTAGAGAACGGTAGCATCAGCTGATGCTGCAGTTCTCCACGCAAGATCGTCGTGGGACTCTCGTGGATTTCTGCGGATCAGGGAGTATATTGTTTGTTTGTTATTTTAATATTTATTCCAAAAATGACAATGGCTTCGGGGATCAAAGTGACAAGTGATGGTGAGTATGTACTCTATTTTATATGTACTGTATGTCTATATGTATGTATTGTATGAATGTATGAATGTATTGTATGTAGTATATATGTATGTTGCATGCATGTAGTATATATATGTAGTATGCATGTTGCATGTAGTATATATGTATGTTGCATGCATGTGGTATATATGTAGTATGCATGTTGCATGCATGTGGTATATATGTAGTATGTATGTATGTTGCATGCATGTAGTATATATGTGGTATATATGTAGTATATATGTATGTTGCATGCATGTAGTATACATGTGGTATATATATAGTATGCATGTTGCATGCATGTGCTATATATGTAGTATGTATGTTGCATGCATGTTGCATGTAGAATATATGTATGTTGTATGCATGTAGTATATATGTAGTATGCATGTTGCATGCATGTAGTATATATGTGGTATATATGTAGTATACATGTTGCATGCATGTAGTATATATGTAGTATGTATGTATGTTGCATGCATGTAGTATATATGTAGTATTTATGTTGCATGTAGTATATATGTTGTATATATGTAGTATGCATGTTGCATGCATGTGGTATGTATGTAGTATGTATGTTGCATGTAGTATATATGTATTATATATATGTTGCATGCATGTAGTATATACACTCACTGGCCACTTTATTAGGTACACCATGCTAGTAACGGGTTGGACCCCCTTTTGCCTTCAGAACTGCCTCAATTCTTCGTGGCAGAGATTCAACAAGGTGCTGGAAGCATTCCTCAGAGATTTTGGACCATATTGACATGATGGCATCACACAGTTGGCGCAGATTTGTCGGCTGCACATCCCTGATGCGAATCTCCCGTTCCACCACATCCCAAAGATGCTCTATTGGATTGAGATCTGGTGACTGAGGAGGCCATTTGAGTACAGTGAACTCATTGTCATGTTCAAGAAACCAATCTGAGATGATTCGAGCTTTATGACATGGTGCATTATCCTGCTGAAAGTAGCCATCAGATGTTGGGTACATTGTGGTCATAAAGGGATGGACATGGTCAGCAACAATACTCAGGTAGGCTGTGGCATTGCAACGATGCTCAATTGGTACCAAGGGGCCCAAAGAGTGCCAAGAAAAAATTCCCCACACCATGACACCACCACCACCAGCCTGAACCGTTGATACAAGGCTGGATGGATCCATGCTTTCATGTTGTTTACGCCAAATTCTGACACTACCATCCGAATGTCGCAGCAGAAATCGAGACTCATCAGACCAGGCAACGTTTTTCCAATCTTCTACTGTCCAATTTCGATGAGCTTGTGCAAATTGTAGCCTCAGTTTCCTGTTCTTAGCTGAGAGGAGTGGTACCCAGTGTGGTCTTCTGCTGCTGTAGCCCATCTGCCTCAAAGTTCGACGCACTGTGCGTTCAGAGATGCTCTTCTGCCTACCTTGGTTGTAACGGGTGGCAATTTGAGTCACTGTTGCCTTTCTATCAGCTCGAACCAGTATGCCCATTCTCCTCTGACCTCTGGCATCAACAAGGCATTTCCGCCCACAGAACTGCCGCTCACTGGATTTTTTTTCTTTTTCGGACCATTCTCTGTAAACCCTAGAGATGGTTGTGCGTGAAAATCCCAGTAGATCAGCAGTTTCTGAAATACTCAGACCAGCCCTTCTGGCACCAACAATCATGCCACGTTCAAAGGCACTCAAATCACCTTTCTTCCCCATACTGATGCTCGGTTTGAACTGCAGGAGATTGTCTTGACCATGTCTACATGCCTAAATGCACTGAGTTGCCGCCATGTGATTGGCTGATTAGAAATTAAGTCTTAACACACAGTTGGACAGGTGTACCTAATAAAGTGGCCAGTGAGTGTATGTATGTTGCATGCATGTAGTATATATGTGGTATATATGTAGTATGCATGTTGCATGCATGTTGTATATATGTAGTATGTATGTTGCATGCATGTAGTATATATGTAGTATGCATGTTGCATGTAGTATATATGTATGTTGCATGCATGTAGTATATATGTGGTATATATGTAGTATGCATGTTGCATGCATGTAGTATATATGTTGTATGTATGTTGCATGCATGCAGTATATATGTGGTATATATGTAGTATGCATGTTGCATGCATGTAGTATATATGTAGTATATATGTATGTTGCATGCATGTAGTATATATGTAGTATGCATGTTGCATGTAGTATATATGTATGTTGCATGCATGTAATATATATGTGGTATATATGTAGTATGCATGTTGCATGCATGTAGTATATATGTTGTATGTATGTTGCATGCATGTAGTATATATGTGGTATATATGTAGTATGCATGTAGTATATATGTTGTATATATGTATGTTGCATGCATGTGGTATATATGTAGTATGCATGTAGTATATATGTAGTATGTATGTTGCTTGCATGTAGTATATATGTAGTATGTATGTTGCATGTACTATATATGTTGTATATATGTATGTTGCATGCATGTGGTATATATGTAGTATGCATGTAGTATATATGTGGTATATATGTAGTTTGCATGTTGCATGCATGTGGTATATATGTAGTATGTATGTATGTTGCATGCATGTAGTATATATGTAGTATGTATGTTGCATGTAGTATATATGTAGTATATATGTATGTTGCATGTATGTAGTATATATGTGGTATATATGTAGTATGCATGTTGCATGCATGTAGTATATATGTATGTTGCATGCATGTAGTATATATGTAGTATTTATGTTGCATGTAGTATATATGTAGTATGTATGTATGTTGCATGCATGTGGTATATATGTAGTATGCATGTAGTATATATGTGGTATATATGTAGTTTGCATGTTGCATGCATGTGGTGTATATGTAGTATGTATGTTGCATGCATGTAGTATATATGTAGTATGTATGTTGCATGTAGTATATATGTAGTATATTTGTATGTTGCATGCATGTAGTATATATGTGGTATATATGTAGTATGCATGTTGCATGCATGTAGTATATATGTATGTTGCATGCATGTAGTATATATGTAGTATTTATGTTGCATGTAGTATATATGTAGTATGTATGTATGTTGCATGCATGTAGTATGTATGTAGCATGTATGTAGTATGTATGTAGCATGTAGTATGTATGTAGTATGTATTTTTTTTTTTTGTACATTCAACACATAGGCCGGATGATGGGACTACTACTGTCCCATCATTGGCTAATGTGTCAATCACCGTCATGGTAGCAGGCATCGCCCGATGGGACTTGTAGCCCCATCGGACGATCCTGCACAGACCCCCGCAGTCTGCACAGACCCCCGCAGTCTGCACAGACCCCCGGGCAGTCGGTACAGACCACGGCAGGCCGGCACAGCCCCCCGCCGCCTGCACAGACACCCGGGCAGTCGGTACAGACCACCGGCAGGCCGGCACAGCCCCCCGCAGCCTGCACAGACACCCGGGCAGTCGGTACAGACCACCGGCAGGCCGGCACAGACCCCCGGAAGGTCCGTACACACCCCCCAAGAGAGGCTGTAATAGGAGAGAAAAGGGTGTTTCTTATTCCGATACCGGAAGTCCAATAGACTTGAATGGGACTTCCGGTATCGGAATCGGCGATACCCGATACTTTTTTCGTATCGGGCCGATACCATCCGATACGATATTTTAGGGTATCGGATGGTATCGCTCAACACTACTTAGCATACATTTTTTGCAAAAAACGTATCAACTAAATACCCTGTTTTGTTATCATCTTTTAACTAGCACGTGCTGTTTATTGTTGAAAAAAATTTTTCACAGCGTAGTATTTTTTCACGGTTGTTGTAGTGTGTTTCTCTGTGTTCCAGACTCTTGGTGGTGTGAATACTGTTTTACCGACTTGTTCTCTGTATGTGCATGGCCCATGCGTTTGTATTCTATTGGTTTCTTGCTTCTGCAAGTTTTTGGGAGGTCTCCACCCCTCTCATGTGGGTCATGCACATATAAAGCCGTCTGACACAGCATGTCCATGTGCATCCTCCATTATTGGCTGAAAAAGGTGCTCGAAGCATAATTTGAAACGTGAGTTTGGCACTCGGGTCGCCGACATCATGGCCGACCTCACGCTATGGTCGGGTTTCGTTTCATGAAACCCGACTTTGGACAAATAGAAGCTACCTGTGTGTGAATCTGGTAAAAAAAAGCTGAGGAGTTTTTCGTTTTTCCAGACCTACACCTTAGAGTCCTGTCCATTTTTCAAACAGTTTCATATATCTGCTGTTTAATTACGGTCAAAACTAGACAGAGACAGCGTGTGTCAGTCCATATACAAATACACGGAGCTTGACAATTTTACATACACACATCGTATAGAGCTGTCCGATTCTCCAACAGTATTGTATATCTGCCGTTCGCATTTATACCTAGTCAGTGTGTGTGTGACACTCCGTAAATACATATACGGAGATTGTTAGTTGCACAAAAATCATATACAGCTGTACACTTCTGATACAGTTCCGTATATCTGCTTGTTGGATTACGGTCCAATACATACTGTGAGAGCGTCTGTGACTAACATAATATATACGTTGATTTAATTTGTTTAATACACCTTACACAGCTGGATGCTCCTCATACAGTACCATCTCTCTGCTGGTATTTTTGGTACATTTTCCCAAACATGAGGAAGTATGGTGGAAGAGGCCACGGACGTGGGCAGGGGGGCGCAGCTGGTACTGATTGTGGTGGTGCATCGGCTGGTTCTGGCAAAAGCACAATAGCAGCTAAGGCAGGAGGTGTAGAGCCTGCGTCATCCTCTGGCCCAAGAAGGCCTGTAAGGTTGCCTTTTCTTGGAGTAGGAAAACCGCTTTTAAAGCTGGAGCATCAGGAACAGGTTTTGGTGTACATTGCCAAAACAGCCACCAGCTCTATTGCCTCCTCTTCTGAACGGTCGAAACCTGCAAGCACGGAGTCGTCAGTGCAGGGTTCTGGTCATTAAAAAACCCTTTCCTTGTGTTCCTCACCCCCACCAAAAGTTAAGGATGCGGCAGCAGACACTTCAGATTACTCTATGGAGCTCTTTTCACGTACCATGCCTGGGTTATCCAGTCAAATCCTGAATTCCCCAGTCCAAGATGAATCTTACATGGAGTGCACTGATGCACATCCACTGCTAGATGATTCTGCTGGTACATTGACTCACAGTACTACATTGCCCTCGCAGTCTATTGAGCCAGAATCTGACGCTCATGAAAACCAGGTGCCCCTTCCTGCATACTATACCACCTTACATGGTGACACAGAGGAAGGTAAAGAGGAAGGCGCAGATGACTTTGAAGAGGAGGTGATGGATGACCCAATTCTGGACCCGGATTGGCATCCATTGGGGGAGGAGGGTAGCGCTGGCAATAGTTCAGATAAGGAGAAGGATCCGCAGCAGGCACTGACATCGCAGCAGTGGTTATCTAGCATGCCTGTAGCTGTCCTAAAACGTGGAACAAAAACTAAAAGAGTTGCAGGACAGCTTGACCAGACGGTCAACTTAGCACAGCGTGCAAGGCCAGAAAATGTTTACCATAGTAGGAAGAGTGCAGTGTGGCACTTCTTTGTCCAAAATCCTACTGATGAGGCAAAGGTTACCTGTAAGAAGTGCGGAAGGACCTTTAGCCGAGGTAAACAACTCAGAAATTTGAATACCAGTTGCATGCTTAGACATTTAATCAACATGCACTTGCAAGTGTGGACGGACTACAAAACCTCAGGTAGCACATGTGCACCTGCTCTGACTGAAGGTAGCCAACAATGCTCCATTGCTACCCCCACTGTAAGGCCACCGCCACCATTATGCACACCACCAGCAATAAATGTGGAGGTGTCGTCGCAAGGCCAAAGCACTCAGGGAATCACAATGGTTTTGCAACACAACACTGAAGCTAGGCCATCACCACCAATACCATCACCAACCCCCTCTCACTCCATCCGGTCCACCGCTTATTCCCCCATATGCAGCTCTCCTGTCCAGCTCACCCTACCAGACACTCTGAGTAGGACAAGAAAGTACTCATCTTCTCATCCATGTACACTGTGTTTGAATGCCTACATTGCCAAACGAATCTCCTTAGAGATGATGCCCTACCATTTGGTTGAAAGCGAAGCTTTCCACGACCTCATGGCCTACGCTGTCCCACGCTATGACCTACCAAGTTGGCACTTCTTTTCTCGAAAAGCCATCCCTGCCCTCCACCGGCATGTGAAAGACCACATTGTCCATGCACTAAAACAGTCAGTGAGTGGAAAGTTGCACCTCACAACGGATGCATGGACCAGTAGGCATGGCCAGGGTCGTTACGTGTCCATCACTGCGCACTGGGTTAATGTGGTGGATGCAGGCTCCACTGGGGACAGCGGCGGTGGAACAGTGCTGCCTAGCCCATGGTATAGGAAACAGTTGGCTGTAGGCTTTCGCTCCTCCTCCTCCTCCATCAGCGAAAGCTCGTCCACAGAGCGCAGTCGCACGAGAACTACATCCGCAGCTGGCAGTGTTGCACACGAGGTGTCCCACTATCGAACAGCTAGTGGTAAGCATCAGCAGGCTGTGTTAAAGATGATGTCTTTGGGCGACAACAGACACACCGCGGAGGTACTGGCCAACTACTTGCAGCGATAAACAGAGTCATGGCTGGGCTGTCTACATCTTGAGGCAGGCAAGGTAGTCAGTGATAACGGCCGTAATTTTGTGGCAGCCATAGCCCGTGCAAAACTCACACACATACCTTGGATGGCTCACACTTTGAACCTGGTGGTGCAGTGCTTCCTTAATAATTATCTGGAGTTAAGATCTCTGCTACATAAGGTGCGAAGACTTTGCTTGCACATCCGTCGCACGGCCGTACACTCCAGTCGTATGCAGAAGCTGCAGCGATTGCTCCACCTCCCCAAGCACCGCCTAATCATAGATGATGCAACAATGTGGAACTCCACCCTGCACATGGTTGAGAGGCTGTGTGTACAGAGGCAGGCTGTAATGCATTTGTGGGAGGATACACGGGCAGGCAGTTTGAGGGAAGACATGGAATTGTCGAGTGTGTAGTGGTCAAAGCTGAAAGACCTCTGTAAAGTCCTTCAGTGTTTTGAGGAATGCACATGGCTGGTAAGCGCAGACGACGCCATCATATGCATGAGCATCCCACTTATGCATCTTCTCATGCAAAGTTTGATGCACATTAAGGATCAGGCATCTGCAGTGGAGGAGGAGGGAAGCCTTGATGACAGTCAGCCATTGTCTGGTCAGGCAACTGTCCTGGATGAGGTGGAGGAAGAAAAGGAAGAGGAGGAGGATGAGGGGATTATTATTTGGGGCAGGAGGATATTTCTCAGGGGGAAAGAGAAAATGTTGGCGTTCCAAGGTCAGGGACAGTGTTTGGGCGTGACTGTAGGGATGTGGATGTGCCAGAAACTGCTCCTCCACCCACCATGGACAGTGCATCATTGACACCTGGAACATTGGCCCACATGTGCGACTATGCCTTGCAGATCCTAAAAAGGGACCCCTGCATTGCCAAAATGATGAGGGATGACGACTTCTGGCTGGCCAGCATCCTCGATCCACGCTACAAAGGCAAATTACACAACATCATGCCACAGGAGAACCTAGAGATAATATTGGCAAACAAACAAGCAACTCTGGTAAACCGTTTGTTTGAGGCTTTCCCAGCACACAGCAGCGATGCTGGTTCTTCCATGAGCTGTAGTGGGCACATTGGAAGAGGTGTTCATGGTGCACACAGCAGAAGTGGCGTTGGAGATGGGTTTAATGACCATGTTGTGGAATGATTTATTAAGTAGCACTCACACGACTGCTAATACTGCATCGATTAAAACTGACAGGAGTCAGCAGTTGTCAACTATCTTACAACCTTCTTTTCCTCCCATATCGATGTTCTCCCTCAGAGGTCATTCCTAGAGTTGAGCGAAACAGGTCGAAAAATTTCAAAAGTCGCCGACTTTTGGCAAAGTCGGGTTTCATGAAACGAAACCCGACCCTAGGATGAGGTCGGCCACAAGGTCGGCGACTTATGCGCCAAAGTCGCGTTTCAAAAGTTTGTTTTGCGCTCTTTTACAGCCAATCAGGATCCACGGACACTGTGGGCAACATGATGACATAGGCAGGGGTCACCACCATCTTTCAGAAGGGCATGCAAGTGATTGGCTTGCTTTGGTGGGCGTCACAGGGGGTATAAAAGGGCGTGCACGCCGACCGCCATCTTACTTCTGCCGATCTCAGTATAGGGAGAGGTTGCTGCTGATTCTGTAGGGAGAGCGTTAGGCAGGGAAGAAGACAAAAAAACTGCTTCTGCTGCTAGCGATTTGGCCTGCACAACACACAAGTCACTGTGAGTGCAGTGCAAGGGGAGGCTATATTGTGGTGTATCAGTGGTGTTGGTTGTTGGGCTACCTTTTAAGGCTTCCTGACAGGCTGGCATTGCTGTTTACCCACTGCTCCGCAAACTGCTTTTTTAAAAGCAATCCAATCTCCCTTATCCTGTAGTCACTTTGGTCACAGCTGTGCCATCGAGCCTGTCACATAGCGCTCAGATATTCATTGGGCCTCACACAATCCACAAGTGTCCAGTGTCCAAAAGTGTGCGCAGAGATTCAAAATCTCCCTTATCCTCTCGTCACTTTGGTCACAGCTGTGCCATCGAGCCTGTCACATAGCGCTCAGATATTCATTGGGCCTCACACAATCCACAAGTGTCCAGTGTCCAAAAGTGTGCGCAGAGATTCAAAATCTCCCTTATCCTCTCGTCACTTTGGTCACAGCTGTGCCATCGAGCCTGTCACATAGCGCTCAGATATTCATTGGGCCTCACACAATCCACAAGTGTCCAGTGTCCAAAAGTGTGTGCAGAGATTCAAAATCTCCCTTATCCTCTCGTCACTTTGGTCACAGCTGTGCCATCGAGCCTGTCACATAGCACTCAGATATTCATTGGGCCTCACATAATCCACAAGTGTCCAGTGTCCAAAAGTGTGCGCAGAGATTCAAAATCTCCCTTATCCTCTCGTCACTTTGGTCACAGCTGTGCCATCGAGCCTGTCACATAGCGCTCAGATATTCATTGGGCCTCACACAATCCACAAGTGTCCAGTGTCCACAAGTGTCTGCAGAAATTCAAAATCTCCCCTGTCCTATAGACACCTTGTACCTTGTTTTACATTACTATATAGTTTGTTGGATTTTGTCTACATTTCTACCAAAAATGAGGAAGGCTGGTGGAAGAGGCCGTGGAATTGGGCGGGGGTTGGCAGCTGGTAATGATGGTGTTGGTGGTGGATCTGATGGTAGTGGCAAGAGCAAAATAGGACCGAATGCAGGAGGTGTTGAGCCTGCGTCATCGTCTGGCTACATAAGGCCTCGAACGCTTAGTTTTCTAGGAGTTGGCAAACCGCTTTTAAAGCCAGAGCATCAGGAAAAAGTTTTGTCTTACATTGCTGACTCAGCCTCCAGCTCTATCGCCTCCTCTTCTTCAGTTGTAAAAAGTAAAAGCACTGAGTCGTCATTGGAGGCTCATGTTCATGAACCACACCTTTCCTTGTGTCCTTCACCCCAACCAAGATTGAAGGATGACGCAGGCCATACTACTGATTACTCCATGGAGCTGTTTTCACATACCATGCCTGGATTATCAAGTCAAATGGTGAATTACCCAGGCCAAGATGAATCTGACATGGAGTGCACTGATGCACAGCCGCTGATGGATGATTCTGCTGGTACATTCACTCAGAGCACTACATTGTCCTCGCAGTGTACAGAGCCAGATTCTGACCCTGATGAGACTCAGGTGCCCCTTCCCGCACACTATACCACCATACACGGTGACACAGAGGAAGGTGCACATGACATAGAAGAGGAGGTGATGGATGACCCAGTTGTTGACCCAGATTGGCATCCATTGGGGGAAGAGGGTGCTGCTTCCAATAGCTCAGATGAGGAGCATCCACAGCAGACATCGACATCGCAACAGCTGTTATCTGGCAGGCCCGGAGCACTCCAAAGACAGGTTCCAAACATCAAAAGAGTTGCTGGACAGCTTGTCCAGAGGGTCAAAAGATCACAGCGTGCTAGGCCGCAAAATGTCTGCCAAAGTAGGAAGAGTGCAGTGTGGCACTTTTTTGAACAAAATCCTCATGATCAGGCCAAGGTTATCTGTAAGAAGTGCGCAAAGACCTTTAGCCGAGGGAAAAATCTGAAAAATTTGAATACCAGTTGCATGCTTAGACATTTAACCAGCATGCACTTGCAAGCGTGGACACAACACCAAACCTCAAGTGCCACATGTGCAACTGATCACAACGAAGGTAGTCAGCAACGCTACATTGTTTCCCCCACTGTAAGCCCACCGGTTAGCACAGCAGCAAATGTTGAGGTGTCGTTGCAAGGCCACAGCAGTCAGGGAATCCCACTGTTATATCAACGAAAGACTGATTCTAGGCCATCAGAAAGAACACCAACTCCATCACCATCATCAACCCTCTCTCAGTCCGCCCTGTCCACCGCTACTTCCACCATATGCAGCTCTCAAGTCCAGCTCACCCTCCCAGACACTATGAGTAGGTCAAGAAAGTACTCAGTCTCTCATCCGCGTACACTGGGTTTGAACGCCCACATTGCCAAACTAATCTCGTTTGAGATGATGCCCTTTCGGTTGGTGGAAAGCACAGCTTTCCGCGAACTCATGGCCTATGCAGTACCACGCTATGACCTACCCAGTTGCCACTTCTTCTCTCGCAAAGCCATCCCAGCCCTCCACCATCATGTGAAAGACCGCATTGTCCATGCACTCAAGCAGTCAGTGAGCGGAAAGGTGCACCTCACAACTGATGCATGGTCCAGTCGGCATGGCCAGGGCCATTACGTGTCCATCACTGCGCACTGGGTTAATGTGGTGGATGCAGGGTCCACAGGGGACAGCGGTGGTGGGACAGTGCTGCCTAGCCCACGGTATAGGAAACAGTTGGCTGTAGGCGTTCGACCCTCCTCCTCCTCCTCCTCCTCCAGAAGCGAAAGCTCGTCCACAGAGCGCAGTCGTATGAGCACTCCATCTGCAGCTGCCACTGTTGCACACGATGTGTCCCCCTATCGAGCAGCTAGTGGAAAGCGTCAGCAGGCTGTGTTGCAGATGATGTGTTTGGGCGACAGACACACCGCCGAGGTGCTGGCCGAGTACTTGAAGCGACAAACTGAGTCATGGCTGGGCAGTGTACATCTTGAGGCAGGCAAGGTAGTTAGTGATAACGGCCGTAATTTTGTGGCAGCCATAGCCCTTTCAAAACTCAGCCACATACCTTGCTTGGCTCACACCTTGAACCTGGTGGTGCAGTGCTTCCTCAAAAATTATCCGGAGTTAACAGCCCTGCTCCAGAAGGTGCGAAGACTGTGCGCGCACATCCGCCAGTCGCCTGTACACTCCGTTCGTATGCAGAAGCTGCAGCGATTGCTCCACCTTCCCAACCACCGCCTCATTATCGACATTGCAACAAGGTGGAACTCCACCCTGCACATGGTGGAGCGGCTGTGCGAGCAGAGGCAGGCCATAATGCATTTGTGGGAGGATACACGGCCAGGCACTTTGAGAGCAGACATGGAGTTGACAGGTGTGCAGTGGTCGAAGCTGAAAGACCTCTGTAAAGTCCTTCAGTGTTTTGAGGAATGCACACGGCTGGTAAGCGCAGACGACGCCATCCTAAGCATGAGCATTCCACTTATGCGTCTGCTCATGCAAACTTTGACGCACCTTAAGGAGCAGGCGTCTACAGCCAATGTTGATGAGGAGGAAGAGGAGGAGGGAATCCTTGATGACATTCAGCCATTGTCTGCTCAGGGACCTCTCCTGGACGAGGTGGAGGAAGAAGAGGAGGAGGAGGATGATGATGGGGATGATTACTTAGGGGAGGAGGATGCATCTCGTGGGGCAAGTGAAAATGTTGGCGTGGCAAGGTCTGGTACAGGGTTTGTGCGTGACTGGAGGGATGTGGATTTGCCAGAAAGTGCTCCTCCACCCAGCACTCGCAGTGCATCATTGACACCGGGAACATTGGCCCACATGTCAGATTATGCCTTGCAGATCCTAAAAAGGGACCCCCGCATTGCCAAAATGATGAACGATGACGACTACTGGTTGGCCAGCATCCTGGATCCACGCTATAAAGGCAAATTACAAAACATCATGCCACAGCAGAACATTGACCTAATATTGGCTAGTAAACAAGCAACTCTGGTAAATCGGTTGCCGAGGCATTCCCAGCACACAGCAGCGGTGATGGTTCTCACACGAGCCGTACGGGCCGGGGGCAGCTTGGCAGAGGTGTTCGTGGTGCACACAGCAGAAGTGGCGTTGGAGACAGGGGTTTCATGACAATGTTGTGGACTGATTTTTTCAAATACCGCTCACACAACTGGTAATACTGCATCGATGGAAAGTGACAGGAGACAGCAGTTGTCAACTATGGTAACAAACTACTTTTCCTGCCATATCGATGTTCTCCCACACAGGTCATTCCCCTTTGACTATTGGGCCGCTAAACTGGACACCTGGCCTGAATTGGCCCAATATGCCTTACAGGAGCTCGCTTGCCCAGCTGCAAGTGTGCTATCGGAAAGAGTCTTCAGTGCAGCTGGATCAATCCTGACAGAAAAAAGGACCCGTCTGTCAACCCAAAATGTGGATGATCTAACCTTCATTAAAATGAACCATGCATGGGTTTCCAAGGATTTTGTCCCACCTTCCCCTGATGACACATAGGGTGACAGAAAAATGGCTTGCTTTGGTCCACCTCTTCCTGGGACTTGACCTATTTCGCCTTTTGCATCAGCTGAATGTCCAACATCAACATATGCCACTTTCTAAAACTCCCTAACTGTGCTGCCTCCCCCCCCATGGCCGGGGTCACCACCTAGCGCACGACACCGTGCGAGTGCCGTTGCCCTGGACAGGTGGGTATGCCGACTCTTGGGCGCGGGCACTGGCACAGGGTCCCTCATAGTGCAATCAAGTGTCTCTGATGGTGGTGGTGCACACCCGCCGTCAGACACACCGCTGTACTATGAGGGGCCCAGTGCCAGTACCGACGCCCACGAGTGGGCCCCCCTTGCTTGGGCAGGGCTCCAGCATTTGCAATCTTTACCTCTCCCTGCTCCTCCGCTGTGTAATCTGGGCCGTCAAATCCATACTGTGCCTGACACCGTCTGAGCCTGCCTCCTGAGACATATATTTTGAATGTGTACGCTATCCATACATGTTATCTGGGGATACGGTACCCTTTCTAACCTTTGTGCAATCACGTGCAATCCATACTGGGCCTAACACCGTCTGAGCCTGCCTCCTGAGACATATATTTTGAATGTGTACGCTATCCATACATGTTATCTGGGGATACGGTACCCTTTCTAACCTTTGTGCAATCACGTGCAATCCATACTGGGCCTAACACCGTCTGAGCCTGCCTCCTGAGACATATATTTTGAATGTGTACGCTATCCATACATGTTATCTGGGGATACGGTACCCTTTCTAACCTTTGTGCAATCACGTGCAATCCATACTGGGCCTAACACCGTCTGAGCCTGCCTCCTGAGACATATATTTTGAATGTGTACACTATCCATACATGTTATCTGGCGATACGGTACCCTTTCTAACCTTTGTGCAATCACGTGCAATCCATACTGGGCCTAACACCGTCTGAGCCTGCCTCCTGAGACATATATTTTGAATGTGTACGCTATCCATACATGTTATCCGGGGATACGGTACCCTTTCTAACCTTTGTGCAATCACGTGCAATCCATACTGGGCCTAACACCGTCTGAGCCTGCCTCCTGAGACATATATTTTGAATGTGTACGCTATCCATACATGTTATCCGGGGATACGGTACCCTTTCTAACCTTTGTGCAATCACGTGCAATCCATACTGGGCCTAACACCGTCTGAGCCTGCCTCTTGATGTATTGACATATATTTTGAATGTGTACGCTATCCATACATGTTATCTGGGGATACGGTACCCTTTCTCACCTTTGTGCAATCACGTGCAATCCATACTGGGCCTGACACCGTTTGAGCCTGCCTCCTGATGTATAGACATATATTTTGAATGTGTACGCTATCCATACATGTTATCTGGGGATACGGTACCCTTTCTCACCTTTGTGCAATCACGTGTAATCCATACTGGGCGTGAGAACGGCTGGCGAGCTGTTAAGCAAGCTACAGCACCTGTGGTTTGCACACGTAAGTTTTTCATTTTTTCAGGAATGACGGTTAGGCCTAATTCCGGAACTGCGGTTGACCTGCACTTACTGGGAAATCATCGTTCGTGGGTAATAATTGTAATCAGTGATCCCCATCACTAACGTTGTTCAGCGGGTTATCTGCACCTGTAAGCGACAAACGCTGGCCTTTTCAGTGTAGCGCACATGCAGCCACGGACATGTAAGGGCATGACACACCAGTTATTGGCCAGTCTCATGTGCCAGAGCCTCACGTGTCCCTCTAGTAAGCCGGACTCGGACCGCGGGGCATGACGGAGTCTCGTTCGTTAACGGAATTAAGCTTGCAATGTGTGCATCTTTTCTGTAGCTGGCATGGTTGAGGTTTCCCAGGTGGAGTCGAATTTAACCGTAGGCTCCACTCCTGGTGGTGCCCTTCTGGACATTCCTTTAAGGTTCAGCTTTGCAACCATACTGCCCACGTAAAACAAACACTTTCCCTTCATGAACGCTGTTTGGAGGGTCATGACTCGTGGGAATAATGCCGCCCAATCAGTTAACCTGCTAGAGAGATCCTTCGTTGCTCCCAAGCATGACATCACACTCCCTAGGAGGAAGGTAATGCCACTGTGGCGACCGTACTCCTGGGGGCGACACAAGTGCACTGATGCCCAGCCACTGCTCGATGAATCTGCTGGTACATTGACCCAGACCACTACATTCCCCTCGCATGCTACACGGCCTGAATCTGACCCTGATGAAACTCAGGTTACCCTTCCCATATACAGTTCCATCTTACACGGTGACAAAGAGGAAGCTGCAGATGAAAGTGCAGGTTCGGCCCACCCGCCATCAGACACACCACCGTACTATCATGGGCCCTGTGCCAGTGCCGTCGCCAATGAGTGGGCCCCCCCTGCTTGCCCAGGATCACAGCACTTGCAAAGTTGAAATACTGTGCAGTGAGATGGAAGATGGGGACGACGAGGAATCCAGAGAAGTACAGGGATTCCCTAGCGAGGAGACTTATTTGATTGTTTTCAATGTTAGGACAGCAATTTTTGGGGAGCACTATACTCTGGAGAATGATAGATGGGGCCCACCATACACTGGAACATTCCAAAGGTGGACATCAGACACTGGAGCAGCATTTACAGGGCCCATTATACACTAGAGCATTAGAAATGGGGCCCATTATGTTTGGAGCATTATTTGGGCCCATAAGACAGTGGAGCTTCATCCATGGGGACCAACATATACTGTAGCATTATGTGGAGCTCATCATATACTGTTTCAAACATTATATGGGACCAATGATTCTGTATGGAGAAATAGATGGGCCTCGTCATGAGATGTAAAAAGTGAGGTATTTTTCATTGTACTATACCGCTATTTCTCTGCCGTATCGGAGCATGATGAGTTGTGGTATGTGTTAAAGGGGCGCTCTTTCGCCCAGGGCACATGAAAACCTGCAGCCAGCCCTCCCCCCCCACAACTTTAGCCAAATAACCCCCATTTTTCAGTGCGTAACTTGTATTATGAAGTTAATTAAGGTTGACAAGCTTAAGTAAGAAGAATTGATGCTTTTGGCATTCAAATGGGCACTGTAGGTGTGTTTCCTGTCCTCCTCTCACTGCCGACTTTTATTCCCCATTGACTTACATTGGGTTTCGTGTTTCGGTACGACCCCGACTTTTCCCTATAATCGGACGATCTTGCTCGACCCGACTTTTAGAAAAGTCGGGTTTCACGAAACGAAACGCGACCCTAAAAAACCAAAAGTCGCTCAACTCTTGTCATTCCCCTTTGACTATTGGGCCTCTAAACTGGACTCCTGGCCTGAATTGGCACTATATGCCTTACGGGAGCTCGCTTGCCCTGCTGCTAGTGTGTTATCTGAAAGAGTCTTCAGTGCTGCTGGATCAATCCTGACAGAAAATAGAACCCATCTGTCGACCCAAAATGTTGATGATCTAACCTTCATTAAAATGAACCATGCATGGGTTTCAAAGGATTTTGTCCCACCTTCCCCTGATGACACATAGGTTACCAGAAAAGTGCCTCGGTTTTTTCCTCCTCTTCCTCGGACTTGCCCAATTACGCCCTTTGCAGCAGCTGAATGTCCAGCCAACACATCTTCATATGTCAATTTTTAAACCTCACTAACTGGGCTGCCCTCCCCGCCCTCAACAGCTGGGGTCAAGACCTGGCGCACCCGGTCAAGTGCCGTTGCTCTGAACAGGTGGATGGGCCCACTGATGGCTGACGGCAATGGTACAGGGCCCCTCATAGTACAATACAGTGTCTCAGACGGTGGGAGGGTCCACTCACCATCAGACACACCAGCGTACTCTGAGGGGCCTTGTGCCAGTACCTTCGACCACGATTGTACCCCCCTGCTTGGTCATGGCCACAGCACTTGCAAGTTGCAATACTTACCTCTCCCTTCTCCACCGCTGTGTAGTCTGGGCAGTTAAATCCTTCACAGGGACGGCCACTAGAAATTTGGTGTATTGATCAATGATGGTTAAGATGTAGCTATGGCCTGTCCTGCTGGCCTCTACTTTCAGATGATCAATGGCTACCATTTGAAATGGATGTCAACTTACAAACGGGTGCAGTGGTGGTTTATGATCACCTTTCACAGTTGTGATATTCATAGATGTGTGACATTCCTGCCACCATTTTTCAATCTCTCCTCTCATGCCAATCCAATAGAATCACCTACGGCCTGTGGCTTCTGTCTTTTGCACTCCAAAATGACCAGACACATCATGATAGGCAGTGAGGACATGGGTACATCTCTCCTTGTGATCACAATTTGATGGAGACGAGTAACAGTGATGTGATCCACGCTATTGCGATAAAGCAATCCTTTTTTCACAAAAACCTTTTTCGCTTTCTCAACAGACACAGTAATTGAGGATCTGCATCGCCTCTGCAAAATCTACCGGGATATTTTCCCATGATGAGTAATTCCAAAATTTCTGCTAACACTCGACTTTGCATCTATACTTGTATCCATGTAGTTTCCAGTAGCAGAGATTCTGGACTGGCTTACTGAGATTGAAATATATACGAAGATTTAAAAGTACCACAACACTGTATACTGGTGTACACTATGAATACCTTTCCCTTTTTCTACTTTTTTAATTCTGGTGTAATACATAGTGAGCCTGTGAGTGTCTGTGTCTGACTCCGGTAGTATAGACGGAAATTTAAACCTAGACTGGACACACCTGGTATATGCTGATACAGTACCTGGTTTCAAAAATTTGTATTAAGGTATCATCTGTAGGATAACCAACTGTGGGGGAGGGACCCTCTTCTTGCCGCAGACAAACACAAGACTGAGACAGAGTTTGTATTGAACAGGTCTGTTTTTAGTGCCCATCCTTCTGTCGACAACAGCAATTCACCACAGCCGTTTCACATTTCTCTGTACACAGGTCGTGGTACCTTCACTCCCTTTGTAACTATAAACATGGCGTCCTCTGTGGCTCTTCCACTGTGGCTGGCCTAGGCCCAACCACCACAGCGCTGCACCAGTCAGAGCACACCATCCATATGATAGCCCCAGGCCATCTTTGTCTGCGGCTACCATCCTCTGGGCCACCCCCCCATGACCGCCTCAACTGTCAGTCCTCTCTGGAGCCTTTCCACTGTCTCTATATCCTCAGCAGAACTTCCTCTTTACTGTGCTCCCTTCGCTGACTGACTCTTCCAGAACCTTTCCTCAGCCTTTTATACTTCCAGCTCTGGTAACACCGCCCACCATCACCTAACAGTTTCTCTGACCAATGGCAGTTATTCAGTCCAACTCCTACACTCTCCACTGCCCTCCAATGGGCAAGCTAAAACACTGCACCCTTTATCTTTATCTTAGCAGTTTTACACCTACACTGCGCTACACCTCTGCTTCTCACTACAGGCTGGTTTGTCTGTCAGTCCACCTTCCCTACATCATCCATAGTGAGTGAGCGTGTGTCTGTTACGCCTTCTACTTTATATACACGGTGAATCGGAGAAACAAATTTTTACACTATACTCGATACAGCTTGTATCTTGTTATACAGTACCTTTGTTCGACATTTAGCATTACGGTCAAATCCATACTGTGTAAGCATCTGAGAGTGACTACGGGACTATTTATATGGAGATTTCAATTGTAGCCTAAAAAATATATACTTGCTATCTTGTTATCCAGGACCTATTTTACAACATTTTTTATTATGGTCAAAACCAAACAGAGTGAGCGTCTGAGGGTGACTACGGAAATATATACCGATATTTTCAATTTGGCCAACACTGTATACAGCAGAACGCTTCTGATACAGTAAACTTTTTAGCTATTTAGATTCTGGTGTAATTCATAATGAGCCTGTAAACGTCTGTCTGTTACTCCGGCAATATATTTGGAACTTTGAGATTACCCCAACACTGTATACAGTTGTATGCTTGTGTTACATAACTAATTTACCGTTTTTCATATTCTTGTGTAATCCATACAGGGCCTGAGAGCGTTTGTGTCTGCCTCCTGAAATGTATACGGAGAATCAAAATGTTTACACTTTACTATATATACCTCGTATGTATCTTGTGATACTGTACCTTTTTCAACTTGTTATTTTATTGGGTAATCCATACTGAGCCTGTGAGCATCTGTGTATGCCTCATGAAATATATACAGAGATTTACTGTTATTCATAGACTGTATAGAGCTGTACGCTTCTGATACAGTACCATAATCTGCTGGTATTTTGGGTCCATTTTCAAAAACATGAGGAAGTATGGTGGCAGAGAGAGAGTGGAGGGCCACCTGGTACTGATGGTGGTGGTGCATCTGCTGGTAGTGCCAAAAACACAATAGCAGCTAAGGCAGGAGGTGTTGAGCCAGCGTCATGATGTAGCTCTGGAAGGCCTGTAAGGCTCCCTTTTCTGGGAGTAGGTAGACTGCTTTTAAAGCCGGAGTATCAGGAACTGTTTGTAGCTTGTATTGCTGAAACAGCCTCCAGCTCTATCGCCTCCTCTTCTGAAGTTGTAAACAATGCAAGCACTGAGTCATAACTGCAGGTTTCTGGTCAGGAGCAACCCCTTTCCTTATGTCTTTCACCCACACCAAAAGTGAAGGATGTGGAAGCACACACCTCAGATTACTCCATGGAGCTCTTTTCACATACAATGCCTGGGTTAATTAAAAATAGGGCCCATCATGTACTGGAGCAATATAAATGGGGCAGATCAGACACTGGAGCAGCATCTAAGGGGCCCATTATACCCTGGAGCATTACAAATGGGGCCCATTATATATGGAGCATTATTGGAGCCCATCATACACTGGAGCATCATCCATGAGGCCCATCATGTACTGGAGCAATGTAAATGGGGCAGATCAGACACTGGAGCAGCATCTAAGTGGCACATTATACACTGGAGCATTACAAATGGGGCCCATTATATATGGAGCATTACTAGGGCCCATGATACACTGGAGCATCATCCATGAGGCCCATCATGTACTGGAGCATTGTAAATGGGGCAGATCAGACACTGGAGCAGCATCTAAGGGGCCCATTATACACTGGAGCATTGCGAATGGGGCCCATTATATATGGAGCATTATGAGGAGCTCATCATATACTGTATGGAAGATTATATGTGACTAATTATTTGGTATGGAGAAATATATGGGGCTCATTATTCTGTATGGCGCACAATGTGGTGGCCATAACACTGTATGGAGTAATATACTGTCCTGTTTTTGAGCTATTGTACAATTTAAAATAGATCAGTCATGTCATGTAAGCAGTGAAGTATGTGTCATTGTACTATACCTATATTTCTGTGGAGTATCGGAGCATCATGAGTTGTGGTATGTGTTAAAGGGGCGCCCTGATACTCTTTGGCCCAGGGAACACGAAAACCTGGAGCCAGCCCACCCCCCCCACAACTTTAGCCAAATAACCCCCAGTTTTCAATGCCTAACTATTATTAGGAAGTAAGTTAAGGTTGACAAGCTTCAGTTCTAAGAATTGATGCTTTTGGCATTGAAATGGGAACTGTAGGTTTGTTTACTGTCTTCCACTCCCTGCCTACTTTGCTTCCCCATTGACTTGCATTGGGTTTTGTGTTTCAGTCGGCCTCTGACTTTTCCCTATAGTCGGCCGATTTCGTTCATGAAACCCGAAAAAAGGCAAAGCATACATTTTTTGCAAAAAACGTATCAACTAAATACCCTGTTTCGCTATTATCTTTTTACTAGCACTTTCTGTTTATTGTTGAAAATTTTTTTTACAGCAGAGTATTTTTTCACGTTTGCTGTATTGTGTTTCTCTGTGTTCCGGTCTCTTGGTGGTGTGAACACTGTCTTACCGACTTGTTCACTGTATGTGTATGGCCCATGCGTTTGTATTCTATTGGTTTCTTGCTTCTGCAAGTTTTTGGGAGGTCTCCACCCCTCTCATGTGGGCCATGCACATATAAAGCCATCTGAAACAGCATGTCCACATCAGACATTACCTCTCTGAACCCTGCTTACATAGGTACTGTTTACATGGTCAGGTTTTAAATACATTTGATAGGACTGCTCTGATGGGTATACCTTGCCGCTGATAGAGCACCTTGGCATTGATAGAGTGGCTTAGCATACATTTTTTGCAAAAAAGTATCAATTAAATACCCTCTTTTGCTATGATCTTTTTACTAGCACTTGCTGTTTATTGTTGAAAATTTTTTTTTACAGCAGAGTATTTTTTCACGTTTGTTGTATTGTGTTTCTCTGTGTTCCACTCACTGAGATGTGTAGAGCTGCTGCAGGTAAAGTCGCTAATATTTACACAGATTTGATTAATGCATGGGGAATATCCCATGAATATGACCCTATCTGGAGAAGCAGAGCATTTCTTACATCAGCCGGTAAGCCCATTAAAAATGAAGAGCTGGTGAAACAATTGATAGAGGCATTGATGTTACCAATCCAGGTTGGCATCGTCAAGGTAAAAGCACACACAAAAGGTGACTCCATGGAGGTAGAGGGCAACAGAAGGGCAGACGAGGCTGCTAAAGAAGCAGCAAGGTGACCTAGAGAGCAGAGGACTGTGGTGGGGAGTCAGCGTATTCCAGTCACACTGAGCCTAGATGTGATGTCTAGTGTTGAGCATTCCGATACCGCAAGTATCGGATATCGGCCGATATTAGCTGTATCGGAATTCCGATACTGACTTCCGATACTTTTTTCATATCGGATACCGGAATCGGAAGTTCCCATAATGCTATGAGCCCGCTCGCTTTGATTCAGCCAATGGGAATCCTCAGAAGTGTGGGCACATCCTGTTAGGCATGTAGGCATGTTAACTATTGACATGGCTGTGATTGGCTGCTGAAATGATGTCATGATGCACTATAAAAGCCGCCACCACCACCATTTCTGGTCACTCTGCTGTGAATTCAGTTAGGGACAGGCTGCTGTTGAAGACTGTGAGGGACAGTTAGAAATAGCGATTCTACAAAACATATTGTGCTTTAACCAGGCTACATAAACCACCACTGTAACTTTCGTTACCCTAGCAGCAGTGTTCACAGCTGTCTGCAAGGGCTGTGTGAGTGCAGCTCACGCTGTGGAGTGGGTCCTGCAGCCACGTCTGGTTGTAGGCCACCCAGCGTGCATCACTGCTGCCTCATATATATTTTTCTTTTTGAGCTGCTTATTTTTCAAAAATTCTATCTAGTGTGCTTCCATCCGTATCCATATACGTTGGTTGCAAACACTAGTAGTAGACAGCGGAGCCTTTCTGCAGCCTTTCAGTGCTAGTGCCCACTTAGCTGCACTGTTCACGGCTGTCTGAGAGGTCTCTGACTGTGTGTGAGTGCAGCTCACGCTGAGTAGTGTGTCCTGCAGCTACGTCTGGTTGTAGGCCGCTCAGCGTGCGTCACTGCCTCACACATATTTTTCTTTTATTCCAGCTCATTTTTTCTTCTCCTATTAGTGTGCATCCATCCGTATCCATATACGGTGGTTGCAAACACTCTAGGAGTAGACAGCGGAGCCTTTCTGCAGCCTTTCAGTGCTAGTGCCCACTTAGCTGCACTGTTCACGGCTGTCTGAGAGGTCTCTGACTGTGTGTGAGTGCAGCTCACGCTGAGTAGTGTGTCCTGCAGCTACGTCTGGTTGTAGGCCGCTCAGTGTGCGTCACTGCCTCACACATATTTTTCTTTAATTGCAGCTCATTTTTTCTTCTCCTATTAGTGTGCATCCATCCGTATCCATCTACATTGGTTGGTTGCAAACACTATATAGGAGTAGATAGAGGAGCCTTTTTTCTGGCTTGTGCCCTTCATTTGCAGCCAGATTAGTATTACCCAATTTTTTTGGAGCCTCATCTTTTGCATTGTAGGTTACCTGCCGGCATTGTAATAGCTCCAAAAAGTTGGTGATACTATCACTTTCAAATCTTTGGTCACATCCTTTTAGTTTTTTTTCACAAAAAAAACCAATAAAGTTCACCAAACACTACATTTGAAAGTTGTGTAGGCCACATTAGCTCCTATTAAAGTGTAGTCCACACACACACTTCATAAAATTAGTGTTTATAATAATAATAAATAATAAATTTTATTTTTATAGCGCCGACATATTCCGCAGCACTTTACATTTCAGAGGGGATTTGTACAGAAAATAGACATTACAGCATAACAATAATCACATACAGTAGATTATAGCAAATACCAAGAGGAAAGAGGGCCCTGCTCGCAAGCTTACAGTCTATGAGGAAAGAGGTAGACACGAAAGGTGGGTGGTAACAGTTGCCCTGATTGTATTAACCAGCCATAATGTTGTTAAGTGTGTAACAGTACAAACACAGAGGGCTAATGGATGCATAAAGCATGTGGGAACATGAAGCGGGAAATCTGGTTATGGTAAAACTTTTGGCTGTGCCACATAGGGATAGATTAGGTTAATGTGTTGAGGCGATAGGCCAGTCTGAATAAATGTGTTTTCAGGGCACGCTTAAAATTGTGGGGATTGGGGACTAATCGTATTGACCTGGGAAGTGCATTCCAAAGAATTGGCGCGGCACGTGTAAAGTCTTGGAGACGGGAGTGGGAGGTTCTGACTATTGAGGATGCTAACCTCAGGTCATCAGCAGAACGGAGGGCGCGGGTAGGGTGGTATACTGAAACAAGGGAGGAGATGTAAGGTGGTGCTGAGCTATGGAGGGCTTTGTGGGTGAGGGTAATAAGTTTATACTGAATTCTGGAGTGGATGGGTAGCCAGTGTAATGACTGGCACAAGGTAGAGGCATCGGTGTAACGATTGGTGAGGAATATGATCCTGGCTGCAGCATTCAAGACAGATTGGAGAGGGGAGAGTTTGGTAAGAGGGAGACCGATTAGAAGAGAGTTACAATAGTCGAGACGAGAATGAATAAGAGAAACAGTAAGAGTTTTTGCAGAGTCAAAAGTAAGAAAAGGTCGAATGCTAGAAATGTTTTTGAGGTGCAGATGACAAGAGCGAGCCAGTGATTGAGTGTGGGGGGCAAAGGAAAGCTCGGAACCAAGTATGACCCCAAGACAGCGGGCCTGTTGCTGGGGAGTAATAGTGGAACCACACACAGAAATGGCAATGTTGGGTATAGGTACATTAGTAGAGGGAGGAAACACCAGGAGTTCAGTCTTTGACAGGTTCAGTTTCAGATATAGTGAGGACATGATGTTAGACACAGCGTTTAGACAATCGCCGGTGTTTTCTAGAAAGGCTGGCGTGATGTCAGGAGAAACGTATAATTGGGTGTCATCAGCATAGAGATGGTACTGGAAACCAAATCTACTGATTGTTTGACCAATAGGGGCAGTGTACAAGGAGAAGAGGAGGGGGCCTAGAACCGATCCTTGAGGAACCCCAACAGTAAGGGGAAGGTGAGAGGAGGTGGAACCGGCAAAAGATACAGTAAAGGAGCGGTCGGAGAGATAGGAGGAGAACCATGAGAGAACGGTGTCCTTGAGGCCAATGGAATGGAGCATAGTGAGGAGGAGCTGATGATCCACAGTGTCGAATGCTGCAGAGAGATCCAAGAGAATTAGCATGGAGTAATGACCATTTGATTTAGCTGTTAGCAGATCATTAGAGACTTTAGTGAGGGCAGTTTCAGTGGAGTGTAAAGAGCGGAAACCGGATTGGAGAGGGTCGAGAACAGAGTTTTCTGAGAGATAGCGGATAAGACGGGAGTGGACCAGAAGTTCCAGGAGTTTAGAGATGAAGGGAAGATTAGAGACAGGTCTATAGTTAGCGGCACAGTTTTGGTCAAGGGATGGTTTTTTAAGTAGTGGATGTATGATGGCATGCTTAAATGAGGAGGGAAAAATACCAGAAGAGAGAGGTTAAATATTTTAGTTAGGTGAGGGGTCACAGCAGGGGAAAGGGACTGGAGGAGATTTGACGGAAATGGGTCACTGGTGCAAGTGGTTGGGCGAGAAGATGCAAGGAGCCTGCTTACTTCTTCTTCTGTGACTGGTTCAAAATCAGAGAGTGAGCTAAATGCAGTAGGGGAGGGGGGACAGTGCATGGTATGAGGTGATTGGGAGATAATTTCCTGTCGAATCTGGTCAATTATTTCTTTGAAGTAATTGGCCAGATCGTCAGCTCGGAGCTCCGTGGTTGGGGCCTGTACTCTTGGATTGAGTAGAGAATGAAAAGTGTCAAAGAGACGTTTTGGGTTATTGGACAGTGAGGTGATGAGGGTGTTGAAATAGGCTTGTTTGGAGAGGTGAAGGGCAGTGTTGCATGTTCTAAGCATAAACTTTAAATGGATGAAATCTTCGTGTAGATTGGATTTTCTCCACAGACGTTCGGCGCACTTGGAGCACCGCTGCAGGAAACGTGTTTGCACAGTGTGTCAGGGTTGTCGCCGTCTGCATTGTGGTGTTCTATTTATAGGGGGTGCAAATTCATCCAGGGCACTTTGAAGTGTTTCATTGTAATGCTTCAATGCAGAATCAGGACAGGAGAGGGAGGAGATAGGGGCCAATGAAGACTGCAAGTTCTTCATAAGTTTCTGGGTGTTAATGGCCTGTATGTTTCTATAAGTCTGGACAGTGGGGGTGACCTGAGCAGCCTGGCAGTTCTTGATAGAGAATGAAAGAAGATTGTGGTCAGAGAGCGGGAGAGGGGAGTTTGCAAAATCATCCACTGCACAAAGCCGAGAGAAGACCAAGTCGAGGGTGTTTCCGTCTTAATGCGTTGGAGAATTAGTAAGCTGCGAAAGGCCAAATGAGGAGGTTAGAGATAAAAGGTGAGTAGCAGATGGTGAGAGGGGAAGAGGAATGGGGATGTTGAAATCTCCCATGATGAGGGTAGGGATGTCACAGGAGAGAAAATGTGGAAGCCAAATGGCAAAATGATCCAGGAACTGATGGGAGGGGCCGGGAGGATGATATACCACCGCCACGCGCATGGAGAAGGGGGTGTAGAGTCTGACGGCATGGACCTCAAAAGAAGGGAAGACTAGTGAGGGTAGTTGAGGGATAACCTGAAATGTACATTTTGGTGATAGGAGCAGACCAACGCCTCCACCTGCTCTATTGTCTGATCTTGGGGTATGAGAGAAGTGTAGCCCCCCGTATGAAAGAGCAGCAGCAGCAGTAGTGTCTGACTGCTGGATCCAGGTTTCAGTAAGAGCCAGGAGGTTAAGAGAATTAGAAAGGAAGAAGTCATGGATGAAGGAGAGTTTGTTACACACTGAGCGAGAATTCCAAAGTGCACAATTAAGAGAGACAGATGGCATGCAGGGAATATTAATAAGATTAGAGGGGTTTCTGAGTGTAGCAGTCGGGGGGTTTTACTTTCCATAACATGGGGGACCAGGGTTGGGAGCAATGTCTCCTGCGACTAGAAGGAGGATAGAAAGAGTGAGCAGATGGTTAAGTGATTTGTGAGAGCGTCTCTGATGTTGAATGGTGGGACTGACTGGGTCTGTGCAATTTAACAATGTGAAAAGAGCGTGAGTGCTATACATAGGAGAGGAAAGCAGCGAGGGGCCGATATGGATGGAGTGTAGAGAGTTAATGCCAGGGCGGTGGATGTGTGTGAATGCAGCGGCCAGGATAAAAATTACACTAATGCATATGGTATATATTTGATGTGCTCCAAATGTACAGGGAGTAGATGTATATAAATGTCTTACCTGTCTCCTGCCCTGTCTAACTGCCATGTTATAACTGCCAGTAGTACTTTGATACATGTACTTCGATTACATGTGCATAAATGCCCCCTGCATAAATGCTCCCCCTAGCTATGTCTGAATATATAGGAGGTTAAGGCTAAGATTTTTTTTTTTTTTTTTTGCTCTCTCTCTTCTCGTTAATCAATCACACTAAATTGAGACACCAGGACCCAATAAAATGTTGTGGTCAAATAAACACATGTCCAGCACTACATGGATCATAAAGCACTTTGAAAAGTTTCTTGACCTCGCAACATAAGGGGACAAGCAGAGTAAGTTGAAAAAACTATATACCAGATTTGAAAACACTTAAATAGCATTCAGGATTAACTGCTTGCTGACATTGAATGGAGACACAGGACTGGATTCAGAGCAGAGATTGGAAAAGCTGGTTACCAGATATAAGCTTGCATAGTTGAAAACACATAGACAGTGTGACGAACAGCCCACCGCCGTTCGTCCACTTACGGGCGACTAACGGGGGTCCTGCTGCCACCAAAACGCGACGGACAGCGGACCCTGTGTCACCACTATGTCACAGTCCCACCACTGACACGGGTGTATCAGCGGATGGAGGGACGAGACACACTGCCGGCACACGGCTATCACAGGCACAGTTGGGGCTTATCTTAGTTATCCCACCGCTGCCACCAATATGTGACGAACGGCCCACGGCCGTTCGTCCAAATACGGGCGACTAACGGAGGTCCCGCTGCCACCAAAACGCGACGGACAGCGGACCCTGTGTCACCACTATGTCACTGTCCCACCACTGACACGGGTGTATCAGCGGACGGAGGGATGAGACACACTGCCGGCACACGGCTATCACAGGCACAGTTGGGGCTTATCTTAGTTATCCCACCACTGGCACCATGTGACCAAAATATCCAGCAAGCTACTCTCGCTCTACAATTTGCCGCAGGGGGGGTTTAATTTGGATGCCCCGCCACTGCTATCAATCTTCCAAGTACTGCGGGGATTTATGTATATCCCACTTTCTCAGTTCCACTTTGGAACTCGCAGCTCTCTGGTGCCCCCCTTACTCTCAGGTCAGTCAGGGAACTGCACCTAGGATAATTAGTCGCCGGACGGGCTGCCTGTTGTGAACCGGCAATCATGCTTCTGCAGTAAGGGAATTATCAATGCTGTGGCCGCAGCCCCTTATTCAGCAATATAAGACCCTTCTGTACTGCCAGCAAGCCGCAATAGCCATACACAACGCGCTGCCACCAGTCACAGTTACTTAACTCACAGTGTTAAATTAAGAGTGTCCATGGCAAACCCCTTGAATTAGTAGCGATTATCTATCAAAGGCGTATAGTTCGATTCTTAGAGCATGGAGACAGGCTAAATATTAAATCATTTATTTTCCGAAAGAGGACAGTGATTACAGATAAAAGTTGCTATAAAATTGAGACGTAAAATATGTACATTAGACAAGTATAAAGCAAAGTGGATGAAAGAAGAAGGTACACTCACATTTAGTCAATTGTTGTTAGGCATCCCATGTGGCTTTAAGGGGGGTGGAGGCGGAGCTGCACGTCTCCGCTCATCTGGGTTCTGCTCAGCACAAGGATTGGAGCTCTTGTGAGCTGGTTTGCCCAGGGAATGCCTTATAGACTTTCCTATGTGACATCACGGAGAGGTGCATTCTGGGTTGATCCCACCTCTCTCATCCAAGTTATGTTTTGGCTACAAAACTTAGATTAGCTATAACTTTATGGGAGAAGCTGGTATGGACTCATCAGTGGTATCATGTTTCCCAGCGTAATGAGCCCATCAAGAAAACATCAAACATCTATGCGATATGACCGTCCATTTGGGGACAAATCATATCTTATGTTCTCGACATGTTAGGACTTGGGAAGTGACACTGTAGCGGAGCTGGGACCGCTCGGATCACAGAGATATGGTTATTATATCTCTATGTTGTACGGTTTTCGCAGGGCAGGCTCTTAAAGGTTTACTGCTAACCTTTATTTCAAACAAAGACCTTTTTCCCGCACTTTTTTTCCCAGCTGAGAGAAGCCAAATGGGGTGACAGGAAATTGGTTTATGGCACTTGGGGGAAGGGAAGCTGCTGCAGTGTGCAATGTAACTGAGAAACTGGCAGGCAGCTTCTCACAAAATGGAGGATTTGTTAGCACATTGCAACAAAAAAACATATCTTGCAGACATTGTACATCACAGACAGCATTCAGGATTAACTGCTTGCTGTAGTGTTTCTTCTACCTGTAACCAGCTGTTCAGGAATAAGCACACTAAGCCCCCCTTTGTTCTTTTCTGCCTATCTTTATCAGTCTAGCAAGATGAAGAAGGCAGGGAGTAAGGCACGTGGGCGTGGATGTGGAGTTTCAGCAGGGAGAGGACGTGGGGATTCCGCAGGGAGAGGATGTGGGGATTCTGCAGGGAGAGGACGTGGGGATTCTGTGCCTGCTGCGGGCACCAGTGAGTCAGCATCCCCTAGTTTTAGCAGGCAACAGTCCTTTATGCGCAGCTTTGTAGGACCTCGCCGTACCCCACTGCTGCGGGAGGATCAAATTGAAGCCGTTGTCAGATGGATGGCAGCTAACGGATCGACTTCAATTACTTCCACATCCTCTCAGGGCCAGAGCACCGAAGAGCAACCATCTGTCTCTTCACCACCTGCCAAAGTGCCCAGGCAGTCAGAGAGCCTGGGACAGGAGCCATCACAGTCTCTACTTCTGTTCTCTGAATCTGTTGGCTTGGAAAGAGGGGGCCAGCCAAGCAGCATTCCAGAATGTGAAGAAGAGGGAGTATGCAGTGATGCGCAACTTCTTTTTCCCTCTGAATCTGAAGAGGCGGGTGGGCCAGTGCCTATGGTCAGCACACCTCAGTACGCATCAGATGATGACGAGACACAGGTGCCACTTTCTGGTGCGTACGGTGCTGGCGAGACAACCCAGGAGAAGCAGGTGTTTGAAGAGGGGAGTGTAGATGATGAGGTCCTTGACCCATCATGGCGTGAGGAACAGGAAGGTGGTGGGAGCAGCTCTGAGGAAGAGATTCCACGAATGGCCAAAACAGGAGGGAGAGGGAGGGGGCAGACTTGGTTGCCTGTAGCCTCCACTTCGGCACTCGTTAGGAGCATTCCTCTTTCAAAAGGCAAAACGGGCGCTCCCATGACTTGCAGTGCGTGGTCCTTTTTTGACACAGTTGCAGATGACATTTGCTTTGTCAAATGCAAGCTGTGTCATCAGAGAGTCAAAAGAGGGAAAAATATACCACTAATATGTGGAAACATGTGCAGACCAAGCACGAGGTGGAGTTACACAGACACACTGAAGACGTAGGCCAACGTACAGCACCACCTACCACCTCTTCAGCTCGTGTTGGGGCCTCTTCCTCCAGATCACATACAGCTGGTTCGGCTTCCTCACAGGATCGCCAAGGTAGAACCTCTGGCACTGTTGTCCGGAGACCCTGTGACATTCCATACACAGCACCACGTTCCCAGTCATCCTCACACTCCCAGGCCACTCGACAGCCATCGGTAGCACAGGCATGGGATAAAAGGCGGCCATACTCGGCAAACCATCCCCGAGCACAGGCTCTGAATGCTGGCATTGCCAAACTACTGGCACTTGAAATGCTCTCATTCAGGCTGGTGGAGACTGACACCTTCCGGGACTTCATGGCATTGGCAGTCTGACAATACACCTTGCCAGTCGCTTTTATTTCAGCAGGCGAGCCGTCCCTGCCCTGCAGAAACATGTGGAGGGAAAAATAAAACATGCGCTACTAAACTCCGTTAGTAGCAAGGTCCACCTGACCACCGATGCGTGGACCAGTAACCATGGACAGGGACGATATCTTTCCCTCACTGCCATTGGGTCAATGTTGTGGAGCCGGGTACAGATCTGGAGAGTGGCGCTGTACGTGTTCTGCCAACTCCACGGATTGCAGGAATCCAGTCTGTACACATAGACTCCTCCTCCTGATCAAGTTCCTCAGAAACAGCACAGCAGGAGCCTGTTATGACCGATATGAGCACAGCTGTGGCCAAACGTCAACAGGCTGTACTCAAATTAATTTCTTTGGGGAATCGAAGCCACACAGTGCAGGAGCTCTGGAATGCCATCAAGCAGGAGAGCGACGTCTGGTTTGTGCCAGCGAATCTCCAGCCGAAATCTGGTGGCAGCTCTTGGCCTAGGCAACCTCACTCACATCCCATGTCTGGCACATGTGCTGAACTTGGTCGTGCAGAGCTTTCTGAGGGACTATCCGGATCTTGATGCACTGCTGCACAAGGTCCACATAGAGGGCGCTCACTTGCGGCGTTCCAGCACGGTAAGATCGCGTCTTGCTGCTCTGCAGCGCCAATTACGCCTTCCGGAACATCGCATCATATGTGACCTACCCACCAGGTGGAATTCAACGTTACATATGTTGGAGCAGTTGTGTGAGCAGCAGGCAGCAGTCATGGAGTACCAGCTGCATCAGGCGCAAACAGGTCACACTGTGCTCCTGTCACACTTCAACACCACTGAGTGGGCCTCTATGAAGGACATCTGCCCCGTTTTGCGTGCCTTCGATGATTCCACGTGGATGGCAAGTGCAGATGATGCACTAGTCAGCATGACTGTCCCCCTTATCTGCCTGCTTCAAAAAACACTGCAAGTACTAAGGGATGAAGTTTTGGAAGAGGTGGAGGATGAGGAGTCCCAAATGCCATCTGCTTCTGGACAGTCTGCGCTACGTGGTTCCTCACAAAGGCCTAGGCAGGGGACACTTTGTGAGGAGGATGAGGAGGAGTCGATGGAGGAGGAAGACATCTCTCCAGAGGAGGGAGGTACACAAAGCTCTAGTCAGTATGTATGCAGTATGTATGCAGAGATCACGCCTCAAGCAGGGGACAGCGGTTCTTTGGCAGTTGGGAGTCTGCAGCAGATGGTTGATTTCATGCTGCAGTGCCTGAGAAACGACCGCCGCATCGCCCACATTCTCTACACGACTGATTATTGGGTGTACACCCTCCTAGATCTTCGCTACCGGGACAACTTACAAAGCCTCATACCAACGTTGAACCGGGAGCGTAAACTGCGGGAGTACCAAGACACACTGGTGCAGTCCATCATGTTTTCCATTCCACTCGACAGCAGTGGTGCTAGTGCTTTACAAAGCAGCTCTGTGCATCGAGGCAGTGGAGGAAACTTGGCACAAAGAGGGAGCAGAGGCAGCGCCTCAGCACAAGGCAAGACCACTATGGCCCAAATGTGGCAAAGTTTTGTGTGTCCGCCACAATTGTCTACACCATCACAGACGGCTCCAGTCAGCAGGAGGCAACGTTTCCGTCAGATGGTGACAGACTACATGTCTTGTCCTGTCAGTGTACTCCCAGATGGCTCTTCCCCCTTCAAGTTTTGGGTCTCTAAGCTGGATACATGGCCAGAGCTTAGCCAGTATGCATTGGAGGTGCTGGCTTGCCCTGCTGCCAGTGTATTATCGGAACGCGTCTTTAGTGCCGCAGGTGGTGCACTAACAGACCGTCGCATGCGACTATCTTCCAATAACGTCGACCAGCTTACTTTTCTGAAAATGAACAAGGCCTGGATCTCTCCAGAATTTGCCAGTCCTCTTCCCAACTAAATAATTGGTTGGCAACTGTATCCAGGTCTCCTGTTGTGTTCATGTTTCTACCACCTGAACTATAATCCCTGGGCTTCAATACAGCCAGTTGTCGCTCAGATGTGTCGTCTGCACACTAGCTCCTGTGTTAGTGGGGTTCATTAATGCCAGCTGCTCCCCTGCTGTGTGAACGGCAAAGTCTCCTGCTCCATCCACATTCAAACTCCTACTGATTTTTAACCGTGCTCCACTTAGGCCTCTGGCTCCACTGTCTCTAGTATTTCCCCTGGCCTCCAACCTAGCCTGTTGCAGCTTTGAAGTGGCGTCTGCCCTATCCACACTTGTTCCTGTGTTACTTGGGCTCAGTCACGTCAGTTGATCCCCTGATGTGTGTCCGGCAAGGTCTTCTGCTCTGTCCACATTCCCATTACTAGTAGTGTAAATGAGGACAGAGCAGGAGACCATGCCGGACACACATCAGGGGATCAACTGACGGGACTGAGCCCCAGTAACACAGGAACAAGTGTGGATTGTGCTGACGCCACTTCAGAGCTGTAACTGGCGGGGTTGGAGGCCAGGGGAAATACTAGAGACAGTGGAGCCAGAGGCCTAAGTGGAGCACGGTTACAATCAGTTGTAGTCTACAACCTCTATAAAACCAGCTGCAAGTTGGCCTCCACCTGCTGCATGCCTCATCCTTGGCTCCAACAACGCCAGTTGGTGTTCAGAAGTGCCGTCTTCACAGAGAAAAACACACTAGCTCCTGTGTTAGTGGGGTTCAGTAACGCCAGCTGTTCCCCTGCTGTGTAGACGGCAATGTCTCCTGCTGACTCCACATGCCCAAAACATCAGGCCTCGGCCTGCTCCATGCCTCAACCTGGGCTCCAACAACGCCAGTAGGTGTTCAGAAGTGTCGTCTTCCCAGAGAAAAATACACTAGCTCCTGTGTTAGTGGGGTTCAGAAATGCCAGCTGTTCCCCTGCTGTGAAGACAGCAATGTCTCCTGCTGACTCCACATGCCCAAAACATCAGGCCTCAGTCTGCTCCATGCCTCAACCTGGGCTCCAACAACGCTAGTTGGTGTTCAGAAGTGCTGTCTGCACAGAGAAAAACACACTAGCTCCTGTGTTAGTGGGGTTCAGTAATGCCAGCTGTTCCCCTGCTGTGTAGACGGCAAAGTCTCCTGCTGCCTCCACATGCCAACAACATCAGGCCTCAGCCTGCTCCATGCCTAATCCTGGGCTCCAACAACGCCAGTTGGTGTTCAGAAGTGTCGTCTTCCCAGAGAAAAACACACTAGCTCCTGTGTTAGTGGGGTTCAGAAACGCCAGCTGTTCCCCTGCTGTGTAGACGGCAGTCTCCTGCTCCATCCACATTCAAACTACTACTGATTTTTAACCATGCTCCACTTATGCCTCTGGCTCCACTGTCTCTAGTTTTTCCCCTGGCCTCCAACCCCACCAGATGCTGCTCTGAAGTGGCATCTGCACAATCCACACTTGTTCCTGAGTTACTGGGGCTCAGTCACGTCAGTTGATCCCCTGATGTGTGTCCGGCAATGTCTCCTGCTCTGTCCACATTCCCATTACTAGTAGTGTGAATGAGGACTGAGCAGGAGACCTTGCCAGACACACATCAGGGGATCAACTGACGTGACTGAGCGACAGTAACACAGGAACAAGTGTGGATTGTGCAGACGCCACTTCAGAGCTGTAACTGGTGGGGTTGGAGGCCAGGGGAAATACTAGAGACAGTGGAGCCGTAGGCCATTGTGGAGCAAGGTTACAATCAGTAGTAGTCTACAACCTCTATAAAACCAGCTGCAAGTTGGCCTCCGCCTGCTGCATGCTTCATCCTGGGCTCCAACACAGCCAGTTGTAGCTTGGAAGTGCCGTCCGCACAGATAGAAACACTCGCTCCTGTGTCTGTGGGGTTCAGTAACGCCAGCTGTTCCCCTGCTATGCGGATGGCAAAGTCTCCTGCTGCCTCCAAAATCACGCAACATCTTATTTTCTACTTGCTCCAAGTAGGCCTCAGCCTGCTCGGAGCATTGATCCTGGGCTCCAACACAGCCAGTTGTAGCTTGGAAGTGCTGTCCGCACAGATAGAAACACTCGCTCCTGTGTCTGTGGGTTTCAGTAACGCCAGCTGCTCCCCTGCTGTGCGGATGGAAAAGTCTCCTGCTGCCTCCAAAATCACGCAACATCTTATTTTCTACTTGCTCCAAGTTGACCTCAGCCTGCTCGGAGCATTGATCCTGGGCTCCAACACAGACAGTTGTAGCTTGGAAGTGCAGTCCACACAGATAGAAACACTCACTCCTGTGTCTGTGGGGTTCAGTAACGCCAGCTGTTCCCCTGCTGTGTAGACGGCAAAGTCTCCTGCTCCATCCACATTCAAACTACTACTGATTTTTAACCATGCTCCACTTATGCCTCTGGCTCCACTGTCTCTAGTTTTTCCCCTGGCCTCCAACCCCACCAGTTGCTGCTCTGAAGTGGCGTCTGCACAATCCACACTTGTTCCTGAGTTACTGGGGCTCAGTCACGTCAGTTGATCCCCTGATGTGTGTCCGGCAATGTCTCCTGCTCTGTCCACATTCCCATTACTAGTAGTGTGAATGAGGACTGAGCAGGAGACCTTGCCAGACACACATCAGGGGATCAACTGACGTGACTGAGCGACAGTAACACAGGAACAAGTGTGGATTGTGCAGACGCCACTTCAGAGCTGTAACTGGCGGGGTTGGAGGCCAGGGGAAATACTAGAGACAGTGGAGCCGTAGGCCATTGTGGAGCAAGGTTACAATCAGTAGTAGTCTACAACCTCTATAAAACCAGCTGCAAGTTGGCCTCCGCCTGCTGCATGCTTCATCCTGGGCTCCAACACAGCCAGTTGTAGCTTGGAAGTGCCGTCCGCACAGATAGAAACACTCGCTCCTGTGTCTGTGGGGTTCAGTAACGCCAGCTGTTCCCCTGCTGTGTGGATGGCAAAGTCTCCTGCAGCCTCCAAAATCACGCAACATCTTATTTTCTACTTGCTCCAAGTAGGCCTCAGCCTGCTCGGAGCATTGATCCTGGGCTCCAACACAGCCAGTTGTAGCTTGGAAGTGCCGTCCGCACAGATAGAAACACTCGCTCCTGTGTCTGTGGGTTTCAGTAACGCCAGCTGCTCCCCTGCTGTGCGGATGGCAAAGTCTCCTGCTGCCTCCAAAATCACGCAACATCTTATTTTCTACTTGCTCCAAGTTGGCCTCAGCCTGCTCGGAGCATTGATCCTGGGCTCCAACACAGACAGTTGTAGCTTGGAAGTGCAGTCCGCACAGATAGAAACACTCACTCCTGTGTCTGTGGGGTTCAGTAACGCCAGCTGTTCCCCTGCTGTGTGAATGGCAAAGTCTCCTGCTGCCTACACCATCACACTACTACTGATTTGTAACCGTGGTCCACTTCGGCTTCTGGCTCTACTGTCTCTAGTATTTCCCCTGGCCTCCAACCTCGCCAGTCGCTGCTCTGAAGTGTCGTCTGCACAATCCACACTTGTTCCTGTGTTACTGGGGCTCAGTCACGTCAGTTGATCCCCTGATGTGTGTCTGGCAATGTCTCCTGCTCTGTCCCCATTCCCATTACTAGTAGTGGGAATGTTGACAGAGCAGGAGACCTTGCCGGACACACATCATGGGATCAACTGACATGACTGAACCCCTGTAACCCAGGAACAAGTGTGGATTGTGCAGACAACACTTCAGAGCAGCAACTGGCGGGGTTGGAGGCCAGGGGAAATACTAGAGACAGTAGAGCCAGAGGCCGAAGTGGAGCACGGTTACAATCAGTAGTTGTGTACAACCAATATAAAACTCGCTCCAAGTAGGCCTCATCCTGCTGCATGATTGACCCCTGGGATCCAACATCGCCAGTTGCTGCTCAGAAGTGTCTTTGGCATGGGTACTCCCTTCTGCCCAGCCTGGTTCCAGCACGCCTGCTGTTTCCGGGTAGTGTCTGCGTCACTTTGCCACCGATACGTTGTCCTGTCGTGTTGCGGTCGGGTTAGCCGAGTCTATGGTGCCTGCAGTTTCGGTGCTTCCTATGTGGGCTGCGGGTTCTGGTACTAAAGGCCGGTTTTGTAGTGCCAATAGGACAAGCACCCCCTGTTGGACTGTGGATTCGGTAACTGCGTCCTGCTCGCGGCCTTGCAACTTTGTTGATTATGGGTACATTCTGCTACCCATCCGGGTTCCAGCACCGTCAGCTGGTTCTCGGCAGTGTCTTTGGCATGGGTATTCCCTCCTACCCAGCCGGGTTCCAGCACCGTCAGCTGTTTCTCGGCAGAGCCATTGGCCGAGGTGCCTCCTTCTCGGTGTCCGAGTTCCAGCAACGTCTGCTGGTTCTTGGTAGTGCTTTAAAGCACAGGTACCTCCTGCTTAGAAACCGTGTTCCAGCACCGTCAGCTGGTCCACAGTTGTGCCATTGGCTCTTGTTTCTTCTGCTACCCATCCAGGTTCCAGCACCGTCAGCTGGTTCTCGGCAGTGTCTTTGGCACGGGTACTCCCTCCTGCCTGCCTGGTTCCAGCACACCTGCTGTTTCTCGGTAGTGTCAACGTCACTTTGCCACCAATACGTTGTCCTGTCGTGTTGCGGTCGGGTTAGCCGAGTCTATGGTGCCTGCAGTTTCGGTGCTTCCTATGTGGGCTGCGGGTTCTGGTACTAAAGGCTGGTTCCGTAGTGCCAATAGGACAAGCACCCCCTGTTGGACTGTGGGATTCGGTAACTGCGTCCTGCTCGCGGCCTTGCAACTTTGTTGATTATGGGTACCTTCTGCTACCCATCCGGGTTCCAGCACCATCAGCTGGTTCTCGGCAGAGCCTTGGGCCTAGGTGCCTCCTTCTCGGTATCCAAGTTCCAGAAATGTCTGCTGGTCCTTGGTAGTGCTTTGTAGCACCGGTACCTCCTGCTTAGTAACCATGTTCCAGCACCATCAGCTGGTCCACTGTTGTCCTATTGGCTCTTCTTCCTTCTGCTGCCCCTCTGGGTTCCAGCACCGTCAGGTGGTCCTCGCTAGTTTCATTTGCTCTTGCAGCTTCTGCTACCCATCCGGGTTCCAGCACCGTCAGCTGGTTCTCGGCAGAGCCTTTGGCCTAAGTGCCTCCTTCTTGGTATCCGAGTTCCAGCAACGTCTGCTGGTCCTTGGTAGTGCTTTGAAGCACAGGTACCTCCTGCTTAGTAACCGTGTTCCAGCACCGTCAGCTGGTCCACAGTTGTGTCATTGGCTCTTGTTCCTTCTGCTGCCCCCCCGGGTTCCAGCACCGTCAGCTGGTCCTCGCTAGTTCCATTTGCTATTGTTCCTTCTGCTACCCATCCGGGTTCCAGTACCGTCAGCTGGTTCTTGGCAGTTCCTCAGCCTTCTTGTACCTTCTGCTACTTTTCCAAGTTCAAGCTTGTGGAAATGGTTTTTGATTCTCACTCTGGATCTCCCTGACAATGACCCTGAAGACGACGACCCTGAAGACCACACAGAAGAATACCTAAAAGATGACCCTGAAGAAGATGACCAAGAGGACAAAGAACATGAAGACAACCACCAAGATGCAGAACAACAAGAGACAGAAGAACAAGAAGCATAAAAACCAAAAGCAGAAGAACATTAAGCATAAGACTAAAAATCTGAGCAAATGATATTATCTCATTTATAAGCAGAAGAAGACTAAGGCTACTTTCACACATCATGTTTTCGGCGTCAGGCGCGATCCGGCGTCGTGCCGGAATGCCGGATCCGGCAAATGCTTCGTAAAACCGGATGTGCCGGATCCGGTTTTCTGCCGGATCCGTCTTGTTCTTGACAGACAAAACCGGATCCGTCTCATCCGGTTCATCCGTTTTTCTATCCGTTTTTCGACAGATTACGCCGGATCCGGTTTTTAAAATTGACCCTTGTGGCCTTCCGAACGGGATTGGCTACTGGAAAACTATATATAGCATGTTCCTACAGCCCTTCTTTGACAGGTTGTAGAGGAGAAAGTGCAGGTTGGAGAGTAGAGCAAGTTACTGGCGAAGATGGATGTTGTCATTGGAAATATTACCACTAGAAGTTCTGTGACGGATTCAGTAATGAGGGACAATTTTGCACTATACTTTATGTCACCTCAAGGCAGAGTACACTGGCAGGATGACAGAGTGTGAAAGATTTGTGCCCTAACCAAACTTGTGTACCTTCTGGACCAACAGTATATACCTTTGCCAACCAAAGTTGGCTATCTTGTCATGGTCTTACTATTTTTAGCTTTAGGCCACAGGTGTGTACCTGGTTGTGTTTTATGCAAAGTATTTCACCTTTTAACAAAAGTTGTGTACATTGTTAGGAAATCACCAACAATAAACACAACTTTTCAGGTGAAATACTTTGCTTCAAACACAACCAGGAACACAACTGTGGCAAAAAGCTAAAATTTACCCACAGTTATATACCTGGTTTTGAATACCTTTTTACCTTTTAAATACCCTGTATTTAACCTTTTTTTTAAACATATTTTGCCGCAGAAAGAAATGACAGACAACCAGTGTAAACAATAATTTAACTTTTATTTAAAATATTTTTTTTTGTGTAAACTGTTTTTAAAGTTAAAAAAACTTTTTTAATAAAGGTTTGAAACCAACCAAATGGGCATTTTTATTACAAAAAAAACATTATAACTCGGTGTAGTGTGGGGTGGAAATACTGCTGGAGGGGCTGCGGGACACTTCGACAATGGGAGTGTGGAGAGAGGACTGGGATCGTGGTGGGGAAGGAACAGTTAGAGGTGATGGTGTGGAAAAAGCTACAGAATGGGTGGACATGTGGGAGGCAGAAGAGGTGGTGGGCGGTGGAGTGGAGGGTTGGGCAGGGACTGTAGGAGCAGATGATGTTGATGGAAAGTTGTATGGGGAAGGAGTTTGGTACGGGGAAGGAGTTTGGTACGGGGAAGGAGTTTGGTACGGGGCAGGTTGCTGGAAGTGGGGAGATGTCTGGTACTGGGGAGGTTGCTGGTACTGGGAAGGTTGCTGGTACTGGTGAGGTTGCTGGTATGTAATAGGAGGGGGAGGATGGAAAGTGGCTGGAGGGGGTGCAGATGTAATAGGAGGGGGAGGATGGAAAGTGGCTGGAGGGGGTGCAGATGTAATAGGAGGGGGAGGATGGAAAGTGGCTGGAGGGGGTGCAGATGTAATAGGAGGGGGAGGATGGAAAGTGGCTGGAGGGGGTGCAGGTGGAGGAACTACAGTGGTGGGAGGTGGAGGTTGGGAGGTAACCTGCTGTAGAGCACCGTGGCACGAATGCATTACATGCATCTGCTGGGTAGGAGATAGTGTTGCCATGCGCTCCACAACAGACCTGAAAAAGGTGTGGTTTGGCGAAGATCTTGCTTCTGAATGCATGGTTTGCAGAAGTGTCTTCACCTCCAGAATGCTGGAGTTGATCTGCTGAAAGCCTGCGGAGATTTGCTCTGACAAGACTTTTAGACAGTTCTGGAAAGATGCATTCAGATGCAAGAACTCTGGCGCATAACTCTTTTCCTGACCCCTCTGCCGCCCAGTACCCGCAGGTGTACTAGAGGTGGCAGGGGCAGAAGGGTGGGGTAAAGGGAAAGCGATCTCCTCACCAGCAGCTTCATGTAATGTAGGCGGCCACGATGCTCCTGTGCTGGTGGATGGGACAGATGGGTCGAATGTGTGGGAAGGCTGGGAAGGTGCAGATGTACCGGGGCGGTCGAAGTGTCCCTCAGTGCCGGTCTCCTCAGGGATCGCCTCAGAAGGGTCCAATCGTGCAGGCTCCCGAGTGCTGCTCACCGTGCTGTGGAATAAAGAGAAAAAAAAACAATTAAAATACTGACATGGTATGGCCCTGGCTGAAAAAAAAAAGTTACATCTAACATTTTTTTTCACATGTGGTGTGTAATATTTACCTTCTAGTGACCATTGTTTCCCGGAGGAACGACAGGGCTTGTGCGTACTTGTACTTGCTCCTGCGTCCTCCAGATCCACTCGGGGCCCGCATCTCTTTATTGAACTCCTTCTTGAAACGATCCCTCACAGACCGCCACCGATTCACAATTCTGTTCCCTGAAACGAGAAAGGAGTGGTTAGTATACAACATCAGTGTTTCACAAACTCCAGTCCTCATGGTCCCCAGGGGTCATGTTTTCAGGATTTCCATAGTAAATAGAAATCCTGAACACATGATCCGTGGGGACCACGAGGACTGGAGTTCGGGAAACACTGGTTTACATCAAGCAACCGGTACTGTATATACTTACGCTCTTTAATCTGGGCCCGAACATCGAGGTCCTCCCAGCGGCCCACAAGGAGCGAACAGATTTCCTCCCAGAGTCGTCGGGTAACGATAAGGTCAGCGTGGCGGCGGTCAGCCATATTCCAGAGCGGCTCCCTTTCTCTGACGAGATCGATGAGGTGGTCCACATCGAGTCCTCCATCCTCACCGTCAGAGTCGGGAGCACGCTGTGAAGGCTGTTAAAGAAAAAGACAAAAATGACATAATTAGCCTCCACAAAAGAAATGAAATAAAAAGTGCAAAAAAACAAAGCAAAAATATTTATACTTACACGCTGGTGACCGCCGCGTTGCTGTCGCCGACGACCCTGGGAGGCACTGCGAGGACCTCTTGGCCGAGCACCAGATTGGGAAGACTAGAGAAGAAAACAAAAAATGTTATGTCTTTGGATGTAGGCATTTGTTTGCTGTGTGTGGTCTGCAGAACATTGTTTTCTATGTGTTGTGTGTAGTGTGATGTTGTGTTTCTGCGTTTGATGCAAAAAACTTACCAATTGTGAGCCCACTCCAAGTGTTTGTTCACCCCTTCCTTCTTCTTCTGGGAGCTCCTCTTCATCTTGTGAATCCTGTTTTGAAATAAAAGGCAATGAATAGACATATATTACAGAGATGATGGATTTTGGAAATAAAAACTTACCGTCAAACGCTGACGATGCGAGGGAGGGCTCCCAGAAGATGACGTGCTGTCTTCCTGGTGGCCACACTCCATGCCTGTGGGTGGTGTTCCAGCTGCTGCCATTGCTGCTGCTGCTGCATCTATTGGGCGGCTGTTGAATAAAGAGAAACAAAGGGCCAATGAATATCTTGATATTCAATAGCCCTAGTTTGGAGGAATGGGGGATTTGATAATTACCGTCTCTCATCTGCTGCTGGCCTCCCCTCCTCAGCATGTTCCATTTGCTGCTCCATTTGGGGTGGTGGTGGTGCTGATGGTGCTGCAGTGGTCTCCTGCCTTCTCCTGCTGCGTTTGGTTGCTTTCTTGGGTGGCATGTTGGGTGTGGCTGTGGGTCCCACTGTCTTGCTTTTATATATGTCTTGTGGGCAGAGCTACTGAGCATGCTCAGACCAAAAAAAACGGATCCAGCCACCGGATCCGACTTTCGCCGGATCAGGCGCATTGCGGCGCTCATAGGCTTTCATTGTGTGAAAAAGCCGGACGCGCCGGATCCGGCGTGTCCGGCTTTTTCACCGGAGACAAAAAACGTTACAGTAGCCGTTTTTTCCAGACGCCGGATCGCGACACATTGCCGGATCCGGCGAAAACCGGATGAAACGCATGGCCATCCGGCGCGATCCGGCGCAAATGCAAGTCAATGGGGGGAAACCGGATCCGGCATTGCATTTCGCCGGATCCGGTTTCTGTCAAAAGCGCCGGATCGCGCCTGACGGCGAAAACCTGATGTGTGAAAGAGGCCTAAGCAGTGTATGGGGGCGAGTCCGTTCCTCCTCGTGGTGCCCCTTGAAAAGGCCTGCTGCTGCAGGCCAAACTGAACGCGGACAAATCCTGTTGTAAATCTTTTGTGACAGGCTGAACGGAAGGTGTAATCTTCAAACTTTTATAGATTACAACTACAGGAATGCCTGACACAAATAAGAATATGATGAAGAATAGGAAGATGAAAAAGTAGAATATGAAGAATAATAGTTGAATAAGAAGAATATGAAGAATGTAAAAAAAAAAATAGGAAGAAGGTGAAGAAGAAGAAGATGAATAATGTGAAGAAGAAGTTGATGAAAAAGATGCTGCTGAGGATGATGAAGGAGAAAGTGTGGGAGAAGTAAAAAAGAAGGTGAAGAGCATGGAAGTAGTGAAACATACATATCTGACAAAATATTAAAGACTTTAACATAGTCAATATCTTTGTAACTACGAACGTCTTTAAAAAAAACAAAAATTACTGCTAGTCCATATGATTGGGCTAAACCTCTATGGCTTTAACCTCCCACAATACATTCTACATTATTATTAGTTGTTTTTCTTCATGTAGAATTAACCTACAGGGAAAAAAAAGTTTTTTTTTAATTCCGATATTTCTGTTCCATTGACTTGAATGGGACTTCCGGGATCGGAATCGGCGATACCCGATACTTTTTTTAGATCGGCCGATCCATTCCGATCCGATATTTTTCAGTATCAGGTGGTATCGCTCAACACTAGTGATGTCCTGAAATCTATCCAGCAACAGTCTGCCCAAACAGAGAAGGAACATTGGGGGAGACTGGGAGCTGAGTTCAAATGGAGTATGGTAGAATAAGGATAAATTGTGTCTACCAAGGTTCCTGTTCCCAGTAATGGCGCAAGCAGCAAATGGCCCCACTCTTACCTCAGAAAGTCACATGTGTGCCATGGTAGATGCCTTCTGGATCGCTCCTGGTTTCAGTTACGCAGCCGCAAAACTTGTACAGTCATGTCTCATCTGTGCACAGCACAACCCAGGTAAAACAGTAAAAGTCCCTAAGAAAGTGACACCCAGGCCTCTCTACCCATTTCAGAGACTGCAGATTGACTACATACAGCTACCTAAGGTAGGAGTGTATGCAAATGTCCTAGTATGTGTAGCTCTCTGGTTGGCCGGAAACCTATCTGTTAAAATATGTAAATGCTAAAACAACTGCAGACAAACTAATGAAAGAACTGATCTGCTGGTATGGTGTCCCAGAAATTATAGAAAGCAGTAGAGGTGCACACTTCACGGGAGAAATAATAAGGGAAGTCATGCAGGCCCTGGGAATACAGTAAGCATATCATACACCATATAGACCACAAAGTAGTGGGAAAGTGGAAAGACTAAATGGGACACTTAAACTGAAAATTCAAAAGGCCATGACAGATACAGGAAGGAACTGGATAGAGTGCTTGTCTCTTGCACTCTTTTCAGTCAGACACATTCCAGATAGAAAGACAGCCTTGTCTCCTTTTGAAAGACTGTGAAAAATGAGCATGAATGAACTCATGGAGACATCCAACACTGCGGAGACACAATCACATGTTTCTCAACCCAGTGATTCTAGAGCAATGCCCCCATCCCTTATGGGAAATATGCAAAAACATGCAAAACACAAGCCGCGGAGACACCATCACATGCCAGTTTCCTACTCCACACTGATGAGGGGCAATACCCCGAAACAGCTGTCTGTGGATGGATACCATGTTTTGGCATAGGTGGTTTCCTTCATTGGAGACTGCCCTTCCCGTGGTTGTTCCTTCCCGGGGAAAGACCTGGCTAGTCATTGCTTGCGTTGAGAAACATGTGATGGTGTCTCCGCAGTTTGTGTTTTGCATGTCTCCTTTTGAAGTCCTGTTTGGTAGTGCAACAAAGACTGGTCTGTACTTCCCACAGGTGCTACAAATGCAACACGGTGCTATGACAGCCTATGGCCTTGCAGAAAAGACTTATTGTGGTGCATAAACATGTGTTTTCATCCATTCCAGATCCTAATGCCAGTGCAGACGTGCACCAGCGGAATCCAGGTGTTTGGGTGGTCATACGCAGACACGTGAGAAGGAGACTATATCCATGGTTTGATGGCCCGCTCCAAGTCCAGATGACCACATTCACCTCAGTAAAGCTTGAGGGAAAGCCCACCTGGATCCATGCCAGTCACTGCAAGAAGGTCCTTTTACCAGCAGAATGACTGCTCTCCTAATCACCTTCTGGCAGTGACAAAATTACTGCACTCTACAGAAACACAGGATAAACTCTTAAATGCTGACTGGGACAACAAACTTATTCCACATCATGCTCTTCTTATAACGGACATGGAAGGACAAAAACCAAAAGACTGTTGGATCTGTACACACTGTACACACAGCCCAGTATCTGTGAGGCTATGCCATACTTAGCCTTACCTCTGGAGCCATAGGAGGTATTAACCCCTTTACCCCCAAGGGTGGTTTGCACATTCATGACCGGGCCAATTTTTACAATTCTGACCACTGTCCATTTATGAGATCATAACTCTGGAACACTTCCATGGATCCTGGTGATTCTGACAATGTTTTTTTGTGACATATTCTACTTCATGTTAGTGGTAAAATTTCATTGATATAACTTGCGTTTATTTGTGAAAAAAAAAGGAAATTTGGTGAAAATTTTGAAAATTTCGCAATTTTCCAACTTTGAATTTTTATGCTCTTAAATCACAGAAATATGGCACACAAAAGACTTAATAAGTAACATTTCCCACATGTTTACTTTACATAGGCACAGTTTGGGAACTAAAATTTTTTTTGTTAGAAAGTTATAAGGGTTAAAAGTTGACCAGCGATTTCTCATTTTTACAGCACCATTTTATTTTTAGGGACCACATCACATTTGAAGTCACTTTGAGGGGTCTATATGATAGAAAATACCCAAAAGAGACACTATTCTAAAAACTGCACCCCTCAAGGTGCTAAAAACCACATTCAAGAAGTTTATTAACCCTTCAGGTGCTTCACGATGCTCCCGGCAACTCCCGTTCCCAGTGATGCCTTGCGACAGTGACCTGTGATGACGTAGCGGTCTCGCGTGATGCTAAGTCATCTGGGGTCATTGTCGCAAGGCATCGCTGGGAACAGGAGTTGCCGGGAGCATTGCGAGGATTGGGAAGGCGGCAGGGGCCGCCGGAAGGTGAGAATATCACGATTTATTTATTTATTTATTTTTAACATTAGGCAGCATCAATATTAAAAAGTTGGCCACAATTGTCAAACATTATGTTTGACAAGTGTAACCAACCTGTCAATCAGTTTGCTAAAGATCGCTTGGAAAACGCTAGCATTCTGCAAGCTAATTATGCTTGCAAAATGCTAGTGTTTAGTGGGAATACGCATGCCAATTCCGCATGTGTATTTCCCGTGGCAGGGAGTTGCGGAATTGCTGTAGAAATTTCTGCGGCAATTCCGAACGTGTGCACATAGCCTAAAAGCGCTAATATATGTACCTTTCATAATGTATCATAGACCGCAGATAACCATTGCTGACGGGGAAGTGAGTGTCCACACTGAGGGTGGATAGGCGAGGCAGGTAGAAAGCCCCCTTATGGATACTAGACTCACGAGACAGTAGCTCCTTTGTGGACATCAGCTGACTCTGCGGCTAGGGTTATACCATTTACAAAAGGGGAAATTGATATAGAAGGGTTAATGTTTTGCCTTTAATTGCTAGAATGTGTTTAGTCATGTCAGCAGTCTGGTAGGCTCCTATTCAAGGAGACTGCGCTTCTTATCTTATGTTCTCAGTAGTCAGCAACAACATGTTCTGGATACATGGTAAATAAAATGTGACCCTGGGTAACGGGGGGACTACATAAATTACATTGAGTTACATTAGTTGTAAATAGTGTTGAGCGATACCATCCGATATTGAGAAATATCGGATCGGATTGGATCGGCCGATACCCAAAAAGTAGCGGGTATCGCCGATTCCAATACCGAAAGTCTCATTCAAGTAAATGGGACAGAAATATCGGAATTAAAAAAAACTCTATCTGTACTTGGACATCCTGTTCGGGAGGGGGGAAGAGTGTGGGCGGTGCGTGGGCGGACACTGTGCATGTCTGTGTGTGCGGGTGGGGTCTGTGCGGACTTGCCGGGGGTCTGTACGGGCCTGCTGGGGGTCTGTACGGGCCTGCTGGGGGTCTGTGCAGACTGCCGGGGGTCTGTGCAGGCCTGCCGGGGGTCTGTGCAGGCTGCCGAGGGTCTGTGCGGACTGCCGGGGGTCTGTACGGGCCTGCCGGGGGTCTGTGCCGGCTGCTGGGGGTCTGTGGGGGCCTGCCGGGGGTCTGTGCCGGCTGCTGGGGGTCTGTGCTGGCTGCCGGGAGTCGGTGTGGACAGCCGGGGGTCTGTACGGGCCTGCCGGGGGTCTGTACGGGCATGCCGGGGGTCTGTGCGGGCCTGCCGGGGGTCTGTGCGGGCCTGCCGGGGGTCTGTGCCGGCTGCCGGGGGTCTGTGCGGGCCTGCCAGGGGTCTTTGTGTCTGTGTGCAGGCATCGTCCAATGGGACTACAAGTCCCATCGGGCTATGCCTGCTACAATGACAGTGATTGACACATTAGCCAATGATGGGACAGTAGTAGTCCCATCATCCGGCTAATGTTGTGAATGGAAAAAAAAAATTCATACTACATACATACTACATATATACAACATTCATACAACATACATACATACATACATACATACATACTTCATATATACTACATTCATACAGCATACATACATACTACATACATACTATATATATACTACATTCATACAACATGCATACATACTACATACATACTACATATATACAACATTCATACAACATACATACATACTACATACATACTACATACATACTACATTCATACAGCATACATACATACTACATATATACTACATATATACAACATTCATACAACATACATACATACTACATAATACATACATACTTCATATATACTACATTCATACAGCATACATGCATACTACATATATACTACATTCATACAACATACATACATACTACATAACTACATACATACTACATACACTCACTGGCCACTTTATTAGGTACACCTGTCCAACTGTGTGTTAAGACTTAATTTCTAATCAGCCAATCACATGGCGGCAACTCAGTGCATTTAGGCATGTAGACATGGTCAAGACAATCTCCTGCAGTTCAAACCGAGCATCAGTATGGGGAAGAAAGGTGATTTGAGTGCCTTTGAACGTGGCATGATTGTTGGTGCCAGAAGGGCTGGTCTGAGTATTTCAGAAACTGCTGATCTACTGGGATTTTCACGCACAACCATCTCTAGGGTTTACAGAGAATGGTCCGAAAAAGAAAAAAAATCCAGTGAGCGGCAGTTCTGTGGCCGGAAATGCCTTGTTGATGCCAGAGGTCAGAGGAGAATGGGCATACTGGTTCGAGCTGATAGAAAGGCAACAGTGACTCAAATTGCCACCCGTTACAACCAAGGTAGGCAGAAGAGCATCTCTGAACGCACAGTGCGTCGAACTTTGAGGCAGATGGGCTACAGCAGCAGAAGACCACACTGGGTACCACTCCTCTCAGCTAAGAACAGGAAACTGAGGCTACAATTTGCACAAGCTCATCGAAATTGGACAGTAGAAGATTGGAAAAACGTTGCCTGGTCTGATGAGTCTCGATTTCTGCTGCGACATTCGGATGGTAGGGTCAGAATTTGGCGTAAACAACATGAAAGCATGGATCCATCCAGCCTTGTATCAACGGTTCAGGCTGGTGGTGGTGGTGTCATGGTGTGGGGAATTTTTTCTTGGCACTCTTTGGGCCCCTTGGTACCAATTGAGCATCGTTGCAACGCCACAGCCTACCTGAGTATTGTTGCTGACCATGTCCATCCCTTTATGACCACAATGTACCCAACATCTGATGGCTACTTTCAGCAGGATAATGCGCCATGTCATAAAGCTCGAATCATCTCAGATTGGTTTCTTGAACATGACAATGAGTTCACTGTACTCAAATGGCCTCCTCAGTCACCAGATCTCAATCCAATAGAGCATCTTTGGGATGTGGTGGAACGGGAGATTCGCATCAGGGATGTGCAGCCGACAAATCTGCGCCAACTGTGTGATGCCATCATGTCAATATGGTCCAAAATCTCTGAGGAATGCTTCCAGCACCTTGTTGAATCTCTGCCACGAAGAATTGAGGCAGTTCTGAAGGCAAAAGGGGGTCCAACCCGTTACTAGCATGGTGTACCTAATAAAGTGGCCAGTGAGTGTATATACAACATTCATACAACATACATACATACTACATACTACATACATACTTCATATATACTATATTCATACAGCATACATACATACTACATACTACATACATACTTCATATATACTACATTCATACAACATGCATACATACTACCTATATACTACATTCATACAGCATACATACATACATACATACTACATAATACATACATACATACTACATATATACAAAATTCATACAACATACATACATACTACATACATACTTCATATATGCTACATTCATACAACATACATACATGCAAACTACATACTACATACATACTACATATATACTACATTCATACAACATACATACATACATACATACTACATACATACAACATGCTACAGACATACAACATATATACTACATACATACTACATACAATACGTTCATACATTCATACAATACATACATATAGACATACAGTACATACAACATAGAGTACATACTCACCATCACTTGTCACTTTGATCCCCGAAGCCAGTGTCATCTGTGAAAAAATATGAAAATAACAAACAACCGATATACTCCCTGATCCACAGAAATCCACGAGTTTCCCACGCCGATCTCCCGTGGAGAACAGCAGCATCAGCTGATGCGACCGCTCTCTAGGGGTTCCAGGAATCCAATGATGGGAGGTAGGTATCATTACACACTGTATTCCTCCGCCACTGTAAAAAAATAGTCCCTAGTCTCACTTTTGGCATTGCTGTGTGATAAAGTTCCCACGCAGCTTTTGCCATAAAGTGAAACCAGTGAACCATAGTAAACTCTCAGTGATGCAGAGCAGCACATCGTCGTGGGACACTCGTGGATTTCTGCGGATCAGGGAGTATATTACTTGTTTGTTTTTTTCTAATTTTTTTCATAGATGACACTGGCTTCGGGGATCAAAGTGACAAGTGATGGTGAGTATGTACTCTATTTTATATGTACTGTATGTCTATATGTATGTATTGTATGAATGTAGGAATGTATTGTATGTAGTATGTATGTTGTATGTATGTTGTATGTCTGTAGCATGTTGTATGAATATAGTATGTATGTAGTATGTACTATGTATGTATGTTGTATGAATGTAGTATATATGTAGTATGTATGTATTGTATGAATGTGTTGTATGTAGTATGTATGTAGTATGTATGTTGTATGTCTGTAGCATGTTGTATGTATGTAGTAGGTATGTACTATGTATGTATGTTGTATGAATGTAGTATATATGTAGTATGTATGTATTGTATGAATGTATTGTATGTATTATGTATGTGGTATGTAGTATGTATGTTGAATGTATGTTGTATGTCTGCAGCATGTTGTATGTATGTAGTATGTATGTACTATGTGTGTATGTTGTATGAATGTAGTATATATGTAGTATGTATGTAGTATGTATGTATGTTGTATGAATGTAGTATATATGTAGTATGTATGTAATATGTATGTTGTATGAATGTAGTATATATGAAGTATGCATGTATTATGTAGTATGTATGTAGTATGTATGTTGTATGAATGTAGTATATATGTAGTATGTATGTAATATGTATGTTGTATGAATGTAGTATATATGTAGTATGTATGTAGTATGTGTGTATGTTGTATGAATGTAGTCTATATGAAGTATGTATGTAGTATGTATGTATGTTGCATGAATGTTGTATATATGCAGTATGTATGTAGTATTTTATTTTATTTTTTTTACATTCAACACATTAGCCGGATGATGAGACTACTACTGTCCCATCATTGGCTAATGTGACAATCACTGTCATTGTAGCAGGCATAGCCCGATGGGACTTGCAGTCCCATCGGACGATGCCTGCACACACACAAGACCCCCGGCAGGCCCGCACAGACCCCCGGCAGCCGGCACAGGCCCCCGGCAGGCCCGTACAGACCCCTGGCAGCCGGCACAGGCCCTCGGCAGGCCCGTACAGACCCCCGACAGATGGCACAGGCCCCCGGCAGGCCTGTACAGACCCCCGACAGCTGGCACAGGCCCCCGGCAGGCCCGTACAGACCCCCGGCAGCCGGCACAGGCCCCCGGCAGGCCCGTACAGACCCCCGGCAGCCCGTACAGACCCCTGGCAGCCGGCACAGACCTCTGGCAGGCCCGTACAGATCCCCCGCAGTCGGCACAGACCGCGCATCATGATGCGCACAGACCACGCATCATGATGACATCATTTCAGCAGCCAATCACAGCCACAACAGTGGCTCATTGCATTATGGGAACTTCCAATTCCGGTGTCCGATATTGAAAAAATATCGGTACTCGGTATCGGAATTCCGATACAGCGAATATCGGCCGATACCCGATATTTGCAGTATCGGAATGCTCAACACTAGTTGTAAATGGTACAAAAATTGCCTTGTGTTTCATTATGTCAGATAAAGTGATTTGCCCATGACCTGTGTGCAGTGAATTAAGGGCGTAACCTCCTAATTTGGCCTCACTGATGATCTGGCATGCTTGACTTTTCGCCTGAACGCAAACAGTTACAACACACGCAAGGACCACACACACATGCAAACACACTCAGATGGATGCACCCTACCCACACAGATGAACATTACTGAGCAGAAATATTGGTCAGGCGAAAAATGCCTCATAAGATTGTCATTATTGGTTACTATAAAGGGAGCTTTCAGCACTTAAGTTGCTAAGGTAAAGTGAAAGCTGAGTTCTGATTTGTTGCTATGGACAGCTAGACAAGTCTGCATTTGAGGCGGTTTTCATTACTGAGATGTGAGCTCCTTCAGGTCATAGTAATACCGTGTGAGGGCTGATCTGTATTTACTGTTCATCCTATTACATCTCTTCTCAGTGTCAGGTAAATACTAAAGGGTCATAATACTAAGGACTGTTTTTTAAAATGACACCCAAAAAACGACCATCTATTGGGCCAGTTCATCCAAAAGCTAAGAAAGCAAAATTGTGTCAAATAGTTGAGACAAGTGAACAACGTGACTCGCGGCTTGAAAAGAAGCGGATGAGACAGGCTAAATGTAAGGCAGCTGAGACATCAGAGCAACGGGAAAGTCGTCTTCACAAGAGTCGGATAAGGCAGGCTGAAACAAGGAATGAGGAAACATCTGAACAAAAGGATGAACAGATGTAATAGTTTATGCTACATAATATGTATTGAATAGGTAAAATCAATAAAAATGTTGAAATTCAAAAAAAAGTTGTTGTTCACGTCAATGTTACGACAAATTAGTAAAATGCCAAAATAATAAAAATTTAAAGTGGAAAAAAAATTATTGTAACACTCTGAAAATGTCAATTTCAGGGTGACACTGAAAATTTTACTTTAGCTAGTATAACCAACAATGTAACATATTTTCCGCAAGCGAAGCCACAGGTACTCTACTAGCTAAGAATAAAATAAAAAATATGAACATCCCACACCTGTCCAAAGTTGAAAGAATCCAAGGCCATAATCCATCTGTGTGCATTTGCATCAGCATGAGCGGTGGCAGGATGTAACAGTTCATGCTGAAGAGCAGGGGAGAATGACTATCTGCAGTGAGAGCTGGCCTCACAGTGAACTGCGGTGACCTCTATGAGATTAGCATCATGATCAAAAGTCTCATGTTACAGTGCTGAGCTCATTGAGGTCACTGCAGTTCAGAGGCCAAGCTGGGAGCACAGCTTCAGTAACCTGGGGTAAACTCGATGACGTCACCACTGGTCACTGAGGCTGCACTCGCAGCAGTGGATTCTCCAGTGGTTTTCAGCCTGGATGGTCGCATCTTAGCACTATCCAGTTTGAAAACTACTTATTGCAGACATGGATTATGGCATGAGACAGAATGTTGGACAGGGTTATGGCTGATTTTTATTTTTGCTTCTTCAGGAGACCAGGACTTTAATTGAATGAGTGTTAGGTGATTATTTTTGTTGTCTATTATTTTCTGTTTTTTAGAGAAGACGATGGCTTTAATGGAATGGGCGTAAGGTGAGTATAACTGTGCTTGCTATTTTTAAATTAAAAAGTAAAACTGTGTCTTTTTATTTCAAGAAAAGGACTTTATTATTGCTGGGTGTTTATTTACAATATACCGTATATACTCGCACATAAGCCGAGATTTTCAGCCCATTTTTTGGGGCTGAAAGTCCCCCTCTTGGCTTATACGTGAGTCATACACCTTGGGGATCGGCAGGGGAGGGGGAGCGGGGGTGTCAGAGATCATACTCACCCCCTCTTGGCTCGTCCCTGTAGCCCCCCTGCTTATTCCAGGTTTTCAGCGCCGCTGCTCTTCCTGCTTCAGTGGTCACATGGTACCGCTCATTAAAGTCATGAATATGTGCATATACATGACTTTAATGAGCGGTACCACGTGACTGCTGAAGCAGGAAGAGCAGCAGCACCGAGAACATGGAACAAGCAGGGGGGCTGCAGAGACGAGCGCCAAGAGGGGGTGAGTGCAGAGCCAGCAACGCTGATGAGTAGCGGGCAGCGATGGAGGTGAGTATACAGGTTGTTTGTTTTTTTTACAATGGAGGCAGCGGCAGCAGCAGCAACATGATTGGGTCACTCACTGTCCTCATTATCTGGGGCCACTCACTGTGCAGCAAAACTGGGGCAACACACTGCAGCATTATCTGGGGCCACACACTGTGCAGCATTATCTGGGGCCACTCACTGTGCAGCATTATCTGGGGCCAATCACTGTGCAGCATTATCTGGGGCCACTCACTGTGCAGCATTATCTGAGGCCACTCACTGTGCAGCATTATCTGGGGCCACTCACTGAGCACCATTATCTGGGGCCACTCACTGTGTAGCATTATCTGGGGCCACACACTGTGCAGCATTATCTGGGGCCACACGCTGTGCAGCATTATCTGGGGCCACTCACTGTGTAGCAAAACTGGGGCCACTCACTGTGCAGCATTATCTGGGGCCACTCACTGTGCAGCATTATCTGGGGCCACTCACTGTGCAGCAATATCTGGGGCCACTCACTGTGCAGCAATATCTGGGGCCAATCACTGTGCAGCATTATCTGGGGCCACTCACTGTGCAGCATTATCTGGGGCCACACACTGTGCAGCATTATCTGGGGCCACACGCTGTGCAGCGTTATCTGGGGCCACTCACTGTGCAGCATTATCTGAGGCCACTCACTGTGCAGCAAAACTGGGGCCACTCACTGTGCACCCTAGGCTTATACGCGAGTGCGGGCTGTTATTTTTAGGCTGGGGGGCCAATATCAATGGCGCCTTACCAGTGTGAGAATACCAGCCTCAGCTGTCTGCTTTTGCTTGGCTGGTTGTCAAAAATGGGGTTTACCCCAAGCTGTTTTTTTAATTGTTCACTTAAATAAACAATTAATAATGGATACCCCTCTATTCTTCATAACCAACTTTGCTAAAGCTGTCAGTTTTGCCTGGCTATTTATCAAAAATATTGGGGAACCCATGCCATTTTTTTTTATTTATAGTGCAGGCATCGACTAATGATGAATACTCCCATCGCCTGCTCTGTTATTAGTGGCAGCAGGTGTAGGCTGATGAGTTTAGTAGTTCAATAAGCTAATGCCTGTGACCGGAGGGGAACGTTCAACTTCAGACAAGTGGCCTGTTTTGTTTTGTGGCCTGTGCTGCTGCTAAAAAATGGACATATCAACATGTTTTTCCCAGGGACACATGGTCAGTGGGAATGCTCTGACATGTGAGCAGACCCATTCCCTTGAAATAATTTTAAAAAAGACATGGGGACACCTCTATTCTTCAAAACCAGCCTTACTAAACCTGACAGCTGAGGGTTGCAGCCTGGGTTTTTATCAAAAATACTGGGGAACCAACAATATTTTTAAAAAAATGTATTTAAAGCTCAGATGCCGGTTGATGAATACGCCCATCAGCCAGCGCCTACTCTCGCTGTTATGCGGTATCAGAAGTAGGCTGATATTTTGCTCAGTGACGCACGGTTCATGGGAATATTCTGACATATGCCCAGATCTATTCCCTCGAATAGGTCTACATGTGTAAGTGTCTCCAGTACATGTGGAAACTGTCACCACATGTACTGGACACACTGATGTGTGAAAGATCCCTTACATAGAGCTGAGGCCTTTTGGTTCTAAGGAGTAGTCAGAACACCTGTGGAAGACACACACTGAACAGATATTGACAGTATATCACAGCAATATGATGTACCTTATACTTTGTATGCACTTGATAATATGACACACTATTTGATCAATAAAATGTTAAACAAGTATCAAACAGTTTTCTTGTTTTTCATTGAATCCAACTAAGAAAAAGTGTACTTCAAATTATAGAGAAAAAAAGCACAAAGCATTTATTCCTATAACACTTGATTAAACAATTCATCAGCATATAACTACCATATATACTCTCGTATAAGCAGAGATTTTCAGCCCAATTTTTTAGGCTGAAAGTCCCTCTCTTGTCTTATACGCGAGTCATATATGCCAGGGGGTCGGCGAGGGAGGGGGAGCAGGGGTGTCAGATCATACTTCCCCCTGGCGCATCTCTGCAGCCCCCCTGCTTCCCCCACGCCTTCCTTCAGCGGTCACGTGGTACCGCTCATTAAAGTCAAGAATATGTGCATATTCATGACTTTAATGAGTGGTACCACGTGACCGCTGAAGGAAGAGTTGTTGGAGATGCAGGGGAGGCAGAGACCACGCCAGGAGGGAGAAAGTATATTCAATATTCACCTGTCCCCGGTCCATTGCTGCGCCCGCTCTATCCTCCGCGTCCTCTGTCAGTGACATTCAGGTAGCAGAGGGTGCGATGATGTAGTTAGTGTGTGCCGCGCCCTCTGCTGCCTGAATGTCACTGACAGAAGACCTGGAAGACAGAGCGGGCGCAGCGATGGACCAGGTGACAGGTGAATATTGCAGGTGTGGGGTCCTGAGCCAGCGGTGACACCGTCACCTGTCCTCTATAGTGCGCCGGTGTTCCCGCCTGCTCAGGACACCAGCACCTGGCCCCCAGCGACAAGAGGTGAGTATGTCATTTTTTTTATTTGTAGCAGCAGCAGCATATGGGGCATAATCTATGGAGCATTTTATGAGGCATAATCTATGGAGCATCTTATGGGGACATAATCTATGGAGCATCTTATGGGGGCATAATCTATGGAGCATCTTATGTGGGCATAATCTATGGAGCATCTTATGGGGCCATAACATTTATGGGGCAGCATATGGGGCATATTATTCTATGGAGCATCTTATGGGGTCATTATAACCTTCGTGCAGCATTATATGGGGTGTATTTTCTATGGAGCATCTTATGGGGCCATCATGAACTGTATGGAGCATTATATGAGGCTCCTGATTCAATATGGATATTCAAAAACATTTAACCTACTGATAACTCAATTAATTTTACTTTTATTGGTATCTATTTTTAAATTTGAAATTTACCAGTAGCTGCTGCATTTTCCACCCTAGGCTCATACGTGAGTCAGGGGCAGACACTGACAGTTTGGGGCCCCAGTGCAAGAAATGTGTTTGGCCCCCTTTCTTTTATGGTGACAAAGCTACATATATATGTTTATATATATATATATATATAGCCACACACACATGTAAATATATTACATAGTCTCCTTTATTATGTATATTGCTGTCCCTTACACAGTGCCCTCTCTTGTCATGTACAGTACCATCCCTTACATATTGGATTATATAGAGCCCTGATTTTTATTACATACTGTCCTGTCTTGTTAGCTGTATAATGCAATGATGGCTGATGGAGCATGGGAAAGCTTCCTTTCTAATGAGGGAGCTGATGGACTGGTAGTCTGGTCACTGGCTCCTCGATCAGCAGTCATTTTATATCTAAAAACAGAGGGGACTACGTAATAAAAGAGGGCACCGTGAATATCAAAATGAACAAGAATACACTATGTAAGAGACAGCACTATGCATAATAGCAGAGGAAGCTATATAATAAGGGACGGCACCATATATAACTAGAGAGGATGGTACGTAATAAGAGACGGTGTTATACATAATAAAAGAGGAAACTATGTAACTAAGGATGGTGCTATACATAATTAGTGAGTACACGATATGCTAAGGGACTGTGTTATACATAATAAGTATGTATACTATATACTAAGGGACTGTGTTATACATATTAAGTACGTACACTATATACTAAAGGGCTGTGTTAGCCATAGTAAGTGAGTAAGCTATACACTAAGGGACTGTGTTAGATATAGTGAGTACACTATATACTAAGGTACTGTGTTAGACATAATAAGTGAGTACACTATATACTAAGGGACTGTGTTAGACATAATAAGCGATAATGTCTTCCTCCACCTCCCCCTGTTCCTAAGGCCATTATAAGTCCCCCTTCCTCCCATCCCAATCCCCCACACCTCACATTGTCCTCCTCCCCCCGCATCCCATTATTGTCCTCTCCCCCACCCCATCATTCTCCTTTTCACCACCTCAATCATTTTCTTCTCCCCACCACTATCTTTGCTTTCTCCCCCACCACTCCCATCATTGCCCATTTCACCACCTCCAGCATTTCCTCCTCCTCCACCACCCCATCATAGCTGTCTCCCCATCACCCCATCATGGAATTCTCCCCATCACCCCCATCATGGAATTCTCCCGATCACCCCCATCATGGCCTTCTCCTCATCTCCCCATCATGGCCTTTTTCCCATCACTTCATCATGGCCTTCTCCCCATCACTCCATCATGGCCTGCTCCCTTTTCACAACCTCAATCATTTTCTTCTCCCCCACCACTATCTTTGCTTTCTCCCCCACCACTCCCATCATTGCCCATTTCACCACCTCCAGCATTTCCTCCTCCTCCACCACCCCATCATAGCTGTCTCCCCATCACCCCATCATGGAATTCTCCCCATCACCCCCATCATGGAATTCTCCCGATCACCCCCATCATGGCCTTCTCCTCATCTCCCCATCATGGCCTTTTTCCCATCACTTCATCATGGCCTTCTCCCCATCACTCCATCATGGCCTGCTCCCCATCACCCCATCATTGCCTTCTCCTACACACACACACATACATACATACATAAATACACACACATACACATATACACATATACACACAGCACCTCTCACCTGTCCGCAGCATCACTGGTGTCCATGCTTTCTCACTCTGGCACAGCAGCTAGCTGGCCACTGAATGATGACATCATCCAGCGGCGCTGCTCTCTGTGTCAGACAGGAAGCTCTGTGCAGCCACGCCCCAACCACACCCATTTCACAACTAGTCACACCCATGTCCATGCCTCAACCACACCCATTTAGCACTGCTGATCACACTGACTGGTACCAAGGGCACAGTGGTTGGCATTATGGGCACAGTGGCTGGTACTGAGGAAAAGAAAGAAAGAACAGAGAGAGAAAAAAGAAAACAGAGAAAGAAAGAACAGAGAAAGAGAGAGAAAGAAAGAAAGACCAGAGAGAGAAATAGAGAGAGAAAGATGGGAAAGAAAGAAATAACAGAGAGAAAGAAAGAAAGAACAGAGAGAGGTTGAAAGAGGAGACAGAAAAATAGAACAGAGAGAGAGAAAAAAAGGAAAGAGGGGAAGAAAGAAAGAACAGAGAGGGATAGAGAAAGAAAGAGGAGAAAGAAAGAATAGAGAGAGAGAAAGAAACAGAGAGAAAGAAAGAAAGATTCTATAACGATACTATAGCAGCCTGACCACCATTGTAATGCCAACCTGAGCCTCCTGGTGCAGGACATATCATGAACCACTCACATGGCCGACATTCCCAAGTCCAAGGTGATCCTGCTCTCCGCGCTGTTGGAGGAGGACACAGTGATGGATCTGAAGCATTCCCTTAAATGCCTCCATGGTTCCGTCACAATCTCCTCCCGAAATTACCTCATTTCTGGTCAGCTTCTAGCATGTCACTCCCGGTCGAAGTGCAAATTTTAAAGTGCTCCTCGGTGCTCCGCCGTGTACTCCTGTGTCCGTGGGAAAAGTATGCTCCCGGCCGGGGCAATGGGGCAGACTCTCTCTCAAATTCGTGACTGTCCCACTGTATCTAGGACAGTTGGGAGGTATGAATGCTTCCCACCATACACCTTGTACACGCATGGCTCCACACACCTCATACACTCACGGTTCTGCTTTGTATGCCTTGTACACACACGGCTCCGCTCCATACACCTCGCACACACACGGCTCCACTCAGTACACACATGGCTCCACTCCATACACACGCGACTCAGCACACCTCTCCACTCCGCACACCTCATACACATGTGGCTCCGCTCCGTACACACGTGGTTCTGCTCTGTACACCTAGTACATGCGCTGCTCTGCTCCGTACACCTCGTACATGCGTGGCTCTGCTCAGTACACCTTGTACACGCACGGCTCTGCACCGTACACCTCGTACACATGCGACTCTGCTCCGTACACCTCGTACATGCGTGGCTCTGCTCTGTACACCTTGTACACGCGTGGCTCCACTCCGTACACCTCGTACACGCGCGGCTCCGCTCCGTTCACCTCGTACACATGGGGCTCTGCTCCGTACACCTCATACACACGCGGCTCCATTCCATACATTGCTTCGTACATCTCATTCACACGCTGCTCTGCTCTGTACAATTCATACACATGCGGCTCTGCTCCGTACACCTCGTACACATGTGGCTCCACTCCATACACCTTGTATACACATGGCTCTGCTCTGTACACCTCGTACACATGCGGCTCTGCTCCATACACCTTGTACACGTACGGCTCTGCTACAGCCACCCTGTAAACACCTCCTGACCCCACACATAAACTTCCCCTCATCCAGCACCATGACAACCAGCACAGCAGAGTCCTGCATAGACTGAGGGCTGTGCGCACAGGACCTGTGATGAGGTCAAAGGAGGGAAGGAGTCAGGGGTCACATGATCAGGGGCCTTGGACAGAGGCCCCTGATCATGTGACCCCTGACTCCTCTGACCTCATCACAGGTCCTGTGTGCACAGAGAAGCCCAGCGACATAATTCTTGGGATTTATCTGTGAGTGGTTGCGGTGGTCGGTGGGTCTCTGGGAGGGCGAGGATGGGGTCAGTGCATGGGGGGTGTAGCGGCTCAGTGCAATGAGGGAGAAATAAACGTTTGGGAGGTATGCATTAGCTGCCCTGCAGGGGCCCTCTGGAGCTTCTGGGCCCCGGTGCAGCCACACCGGTTGAACCAGCAGTATGTCCGTCCATGACGCGAGTCAATAAGTTTTCCCAGTTTTTTGTGGCAAAATTAGGGGGTCGGCTTATACTCGAGTCGGCTTATACACGAGTATATACAGTAATTTAATCAGTGATGTAAACTGCTCATTCCTATGTTGCATCCTAGTCTGCCAATTTCTGCACAGCAGCTAGCTAATTTGGGATACACCTTAAATGATGTATTTCCTACGTAGAAGTGGAGTAATAAATCTACAAATTTGTATAAAAATTAGTAACTGGCCACATTCACATCTTCAGTATTTGGTCAATATTTTACATCGGTATTTGTAAGTCAAAACCAGGAGTGGAAGAGTCAAAGGAAAAGTATAAGGCTAAGTGCACACATATCGGAACTCTCGCGGGAATTACCGCGAGAATTCCGGAATTCCATTCCGCGGGAAAATCGCATTTTAAATTCCCGCGATTTTCCCGCGGAAAAACTAGCATTTCGCAAGCATATTTAGCTTGCAAAATGCTAGTGTTTTCCAAGCGATCTGGAGCATCGCTTGGAGAACTGATTGACAGGTTGGTCACACTCGTCAAACATAGTGTTTGACAAGTGTGCCCAACTTTTTACTACTGAGGCCGCCTATGCAGCATCAGTAGTAAAATATAAAATGCAAAAAAAATAAAAAATGGTGTTATTCTTACCTTCCAACGTCCCACGCAGCCGTTCCCAGTAATCCTTTGCGAAAATGCCCGCGATGACGTCAGTTCTCGCGGGATCGCGATGTCTCGCGGTAATTCACGATGACGTCGCGCGAATGACCGCGAGACTTCGCGATCCCGCGAGAATGGACGCCATCGCGGGCATTTTCGCAAAGGATTACTAGGACCGGGAGCGTGGAGAGAGACGGGAAGGCTGTGCGGGACATCGGAAGGTAAGAATAACAATATTTTTTATTTTAAATTCTATTTTTTACAGGGATATGGTACCCAAAGCCCGGAGGACAGTCTCCTCTCCTCCGGGCCGTGGGTACCATCCGCAAATGTTCTGTTTACTTTCCGCATGGTGTGCACAGCCACATGCGGGAAGTAAGCGGAACAATACAGTCCTATGTGTGCAGGATCGCCGCAATTCCGCAAAATTAATGAGCATGCTGCGGTTTTTACCGCAAAGCGATTCCGCCGCCGTAAAAACCGCAGCATTAGCACAGCATTGCGGAATCCCATAGGAATGCATGCGATGCTTATTTTTCGCAGCAAAATTGCGCGGTTAAAACCGCCGCGAAAACGCAAAAAAAAGCCACGTGTGAACTCAGCCTAATAGAAACACATCACCACTTATGTATTTATCACCCACTCCTGGTTTTGGCTTACAAATACTGAAGTAAAATACTGAACAATTACTAAATGTGTAAACGTGGCCTTATTGTTACAAAAAAAAAGTTTGAAAACACAAAATCCAATGAGTGATGAATGGATATGATAAAAGAACAAATTCTAGTACAATATAGAGATAGTAACAAATATAAAATTAGGATCGCAAAAATGACCATTAAGTAGGAATAGCAGAATGACACCAAAATATGGCCAACAGTGTATACAGCAGCACTACAACCAGATGATATGATGACGAAAATCAGCAGAGTGCATGCATAACACAAATGTATAAATTTGTAAGTAAAGAACATATGAACCCCAAATATACAAAGCAAGTAGTATATATTACTGATGGAGACCCAAAATCAAAGACCTTACAAAATAATTATAAATGAGAATTGGCATTCACTCAGCAGATGGGGTGTGGGGCAGGTAGAAGGGAGTCGTGAACTCCTGGAACATTAAGTGGAGAAATTTCACCGCAAACTCAAAAAGTTCAATGCAAGTTTTTAATTTGTTCTTAAACCAAGTAGAGGTAGGAAACAAAAATGAGTATAAAGTGCAAGTGGAAAAAGCGACCTAACATTTCGACCCGATCCCAGGCCTTGTTCACATACCGTAGTAGCTCTGGATATAAAGAGATAGTCCATGGGATGCTGGAAATCCCAGAAAGGATGAATGTAGGAGTATTTCCTTAGCTTCATTGTCTATATGGTAGCTCCTGAGCCTCTGGCATGGGTGCCCCCATTTTATCCATAGCATGCAATGACCTATCTTTTAAAATCCAGAGTTACTCTGTGAACAAGGCCCCCGATCGGGTCGAAGCGTTAGGTCACTTTTTTCACTTGCGCCTTATGCTCATTTTTGTCTGCTATCTGCATTGAAATCATTGAGTGTGCTGTGAAATGTCTGTAAAGAATCCGTGAGTCATCCCGAGTAAGCCTATGTGAAATGTGCATTGGAAGGGCACATTCTGACACATCCATTATGGGTAATCATTTCTTATACTTATTTGTTCTATCTTCTTGACCCTTTAGAGACACTGTCTCTGCAACACTTTAGGTCAGACCTTCTCACTATTCCTATAGGTCTTTGACTTTGAGTCTCTAAAGTAATATATACTTACTTGCTTTGTATTTGACTATTCCTTTGATATTATTTTTTTCCATTCATTTGCAAGCAAACTGCCTATACATCAGAAATTCTATTAATTATCTTTCATTTCTAGATCTAGCAATCACCTTATCGTTTCTTATCAGGCTTGATGAAATGAGTACTGTACAAAAAAACAACAATTTTCATTCTATACTTGTAGGTCGCAAACCAACCCCATTCATTATGATGCGATTTGGAGAAACTATAAGATATTTTTGGAAGCACTACATGTGTTGCCACCAAAGTCGCCCTGAAGCCACAGCCTTACTCTTTAAAAAAAAAGCCTCATTGTATCTATGCCGTAGAATAAGAAGGGTGAAATAAAAATCAAACAGCACTGCACAAGCTGCATACAAACTGCCAATCACACAACAAACTTAAAATAAAGCTGTAAGACTACAAAGCTCTTTGTAGCACCAAATCTCAGCAACTGTCAAATCTCAACAACCCAAACAAACAGTTGAAACATAGAAAATGAGCTTAAATATACTATATTTCTTACCTAAATACATTCATGTCAGTTTGAGGCAGCTGAGTCTTCTCCACAGCTAATTTAGTAAAGATCCCAATGAGCACCATTATGGCAGCCACTCCACAAATTATGTACACAATCATGTTAGTCTTGTCCTTGTTGGGGTTATTACGTAACTCATTACCTCGGCCAGGTGGTTTTTCAGTGTCTGCCCAGTTTGGAGTGTCATAGTTGGAGCACATACTTTGGTCCAATCTTCCATGCTTGAACTGACAGCAGAAGCGGTACCCACAGGTTCCACAGCAGTACAAATAGCCGCTTGCATTGCAGTTAAAAGGTGGGTCCCATTGACCCATCACATCATAGTAGCCTCTGCACCTGTCAGCGTCTGAGAGTGACTCTGTAGGCAGTAGAGGTTTAGGGGTTCCTGGCATTGGCTTCTCTACCATACCTGCTTTTGTGTTTGGACTCCTTGCTTGCACCAATATTGGATATGGGAACATGAGACAGCATATGATAAGCCTCAGTAAAAACTTCATCATAACAGGCTTCCTCTACAGAACCCTTTTGGTGTCTTAAGAAACAGCACTTTGTACACTGCAGCTAGCAGCAAAGTGATGACTAGTTCACAGATGCAGATAAGTAATGCAAGTGCTCTCTATCAACAGTGGAAACATGAACCAAAAATTACAAGGACTGGTCTTCTATTCAATTTCTCCAGAACTTATTGCAAATTATTAGGATTCCATCTGAGGGTTTGATCGCAATCAGGTCCTCATATTCTAATTCCTGTTTTTCTTTTTTTTTAACCTGGAAACTCCCAGTCTTTCTAAGGTTCTTCTATTCAGTCCTGTCAGTGCTGTGATGGAAAAAACTGTGCATTGTTTGTGAGATTTATTTATCCATCCATGAGCACGGATAGATTGTGTGTAGGATGTTCCCTGGGTCTTAGTTGCCCCCTTATTCTGCTGTGAAATGCTGGCTTTCAGCCAGTAACTAGGGTGTTAATTGGTGACAGCAAAGACAAATAACAACACAATGATGAAATATGAAGTGTAGCTCAGAGCAACAAAACAATTATATGCAAAACAAAATATGGGATCTAATAAATTGCATAAGTTATATCAGTTTATTAGGTTTTTAAGTAAAAGAAATGACCAAAATTTCTTTGTTTCAGCACAATGAATCGATCTAATCTAAGTTGGCAAAAAATGAGAGGAATCACACAATCCAAAATACTGAGCCTAGTTAGTGCACCAAGTGTCATCAGTATAATGACAGACTTTTCTCGTCAAGGTGTGAGATCTGTGTAAGGCCGGGATCTCACTTGTGATCATGTATTTCTATGCAGCTGCAAGATACTAGAAGGAACGCGGGGATACAGTGACGGGATGCAGGCAGAGCAAGCGTTAACAGGTTTATTTACAGGGGAATACTCCACGCAGGGATGTAGTAATCGCAGGTACACGGGATGCAGTGACGAGACGGGAGATGGGATGAACTTGAAGATGTAACTTTTATATATACAGTGGGGCAAAAAAGTATTTAGTCAGTCAGCAATAGTGCAAGTTCCACCACCTAAAAAGATGAGAGGCGTCTGTAATTTACATCATAGGTAGACCTCAACTATGGGAGACAAACTGAGAAAAAAAAATCCAGAAAATCACATTGTCTGTTTTTTTTTCATTTTATTTGCATATTATGGTGGAAAATAAGTATTTGGTCAGAAACAAAATTTCATCTCAATACTTTGTGATATATCCTTTGTTGGCAATGACAGAGGTCAAACGTTTTCTGTAAGTCTTCACAAGGTTGCCACACACTGTTGTTGGTATGTTGGCCCATTCCTCCATGCAGATCTCCTCTAGAGCAGTGATGTTTTTGGCTTTTCGCTTGGCAAAACGGACTTTCAACTCCCTCCAAAGGTTTTCTATGGGGTTGAGATCTGGAGACTGGCTAGGCCACGCCAGGACCTTGAAATGCTTCTTATGAAGCCACTCTTTCGTTGCCCTGGCGGTGTGCTTTGGATCATTGTCATGTTGAAAGACCCAGCCACGTTTCATCTTCAATGCCCTTGCTGATGGAAGGAGGTTTGCACTCAAAATCTCACGATACATGGCCCCATTCATTCTTTCATGTACCCGGATCAGTCGTCCTGGCCCCTTTGCAGAGAAACAGCTCCAAAGCATGATGTTTCCACCACCATGCTTTACAGTAGGTATGGTGTTTGATGGATGCAACTCAGTATTCTTTTTCCTCCAAACACGACAAGTTGTGTTTCTACCAAACAGTTCCAGTTTGGTTTCATCAGACCATAGGACATTCTCCCAAAACTCCTCTGGATCATCCAAATGCTCTCTAGCAAACTACAGACGGGCCCGGACATGTACAGGCTTAAGCAGTGGGACACGTCTGGCACTGCAGGATCTGAGTCCATGGTGGCGTAGTGTGTTACTTATGGTAGGCCTTGTTACATTGGTCCCAGCTCTCTGCAGTTCATTCACTAGGTCCCCCCGCGTGGTTTTGGGATTTTTGCTCACCGTTCTTGTGATCATTCTGACCCCACGGGGTGGGATTTTGCGTGGAGCACCAGATCGAGGGAGATTATCAGTGGTCTTGTATGTCTTCCATTTTCTAATTATTGCTCCCACAGTTGATTTCTTCACTCCAAGCTGGTTGGCTATTGCAGATTCAGTCTTCCCAGCCTGGTGCAGGGCTACAATTTTGTTTCTGGTGTCCTTTGACAGCTCTTTGGTCTTCACCATAGTGGAGTTTGGAGTCAGACTGTTTGAGGGTGTGCACAGGTGTCTTTTTATACTGATAACAAGTTTAAACAGGTGCCATTACTACAGGTAATGAGTGGAGGAAAGAGGAGACTCTTAAAGAAGAAGTTACAGGTCTGTGAGAGCCAGAAATCTTGATTGCTTGTTTCTGACCAAATACTTATTTTCCACCATAATATGCAAATAAAATGACAAAAAAACAGACAACGTGATTTTCTGGATTTTTTTTTCTCAGTTTGTCTCCCATAGTTGAGGTCTACCTATGATGTAAATTACAGACGCCTCTCATCTTTTTAAGTGGTGGAACTTGCACTATTGCTGACTGACTATTTTTTGCCCCACTGTATATATATATATATATATATATATAGAGAGAGAGAGAGAGAGAGATGCCTATAGGGGCTATCTCGAGCAACCAAACAAGCTAACAACAGTTATCCTTGCAGGGATCAAAATAAGAGAATAGTCCAATGAACATAGTGGATAAGAAGAATAAAACTATTGTAATGGACACAGCCACAATCTCACATATCCACCATAATAAGGACAGAAAAAAGACCAACTGCAATGTGAACTCACAAACCAGTACCAAATACAGTCATAAGGTCAAACGCCAAGTAAAAACAATTTTATTAGTATAATAAAAATATACAGACAAACATGCATAGAAAAGGGCTGGAAGATGAAAAAAAGGCTATATCAACCACATACAAAAAGCCCAAGGTAGGTATGTCACAAGAGAGTCGCAATAAACAACAGAGTATTGTGAATACATCAGTCACTCATAATATTATGCCAAAAAGTAATGGATGTAAGGTACCCATGCAGGCAAACTTGCCATACCCCAAGCAGAGTCACATCCATCTAACAGGTGAATACCATTAATGTTGATCAAAACATGAACGTATACAGGTACCTTGTGGGCAAAAGAACAACCCTCCCGGACAGACCTACCAACCCCAACGCGCGTTTCGGTGTGCCTTCATCAGGGGGAAATCGTGCAGCACTTTCCAAATCTTGGTCAATTATTAAAACTGATCCCATCATCGCCAAAATATTACCCGAAGGCCACTAATTACCTTTCGCAGGGCCAAGAACCTACGTCAGTTCCTAACCCGGAGCCACTATGTAGGAGAATCTCCCCCAACTTTTTTTAGTCACCTAAAAGCTAAAGGTGGGTGCATCCCTTGTGGACGATGCGTGGCTTGTGTTAACGTTGATAGAGGTGATACCTTTACGGATTCGTCTGTTCATAAAAAATATACAAAATATAACATTCATAAGGCTATCACATGTGTATCTAGGAATGTGATCCTACCATGCCACATGTCCATGCTCCCTGATCTACATTGGTCTGACTACTCATCAGCTCAAGGTGAGGATCAGGGAGCATGTGTTGGGTATAGAAGCGGCTGCTAATGAACAGGATATATCCGCTTTAAAAACTATACCCAAGCACTTAAATTACACCATCAGTGTGAAAGTAGGGGCTTTAGGGTATTAGGCATTAACGATTGATATGGGACCACGGGGTGGGAAGGTGTCACAGAAACTGGCCCAACAGGAGACACGCTGGATTTGGACATTGGACACAGTCCACCCTAGGATTCTTAATGAAAATTTAAGTTTTGTACCGTTTTTGTGATCGCTGGCCTGTTGTGATACCCATGCATACAATGGGCACATGTGTCTGTGTTTTTATTGGTTTAAATTTTAACTTATATTGTTTTGCATATTTTAGGCTTTTGTCTTATGTTCTTTATATTTGCATCTGGACCATGAGGACGTGGACGAGTTGACTGTGCGGCCCTGGCACTGTGAAACTCTTCCATCAAAATTCAGTGGGGACCATCTGTGCGGCATGGATGCCGTTAACATTCTCATTCCCCTGGATGTGATTTTTGTGCATTTTTATTTTTTTATTTTTTATATTTTTTTTTTGATTTTTATTTTCAAAATATATGTTCACCTTTCTATGGGGACTCTCTTATATGTATGTATATGTATTGTTTGAGGAGGCCCTATGATTGGTCTACTATACATGCTTAATGCCTCATGTATAGAGTTGAGCGAAAAAGGTCGGTCAGATTAAAAAATCGCCGACTTTCGCCAGTGTCGGGTTTTCACCAATCGAAACCCGACCCTAGCGTGAGGTCGGCCATAAGGTCGCCGATCAGCGCCCCAAAGTCGCGTTTCCAATGATGCTTTCAGCGTCTTTTCTCACCCAATGATGGAGGACGCACACTGTGGGCAACGCGATGACATGCGCAGCGGCCAGCACCATCTTAGAGAACAGCATTGAAGTGATTGGCTGGCTTTGTGTGGCGTCACAGTGGGTATAAAAGGCTGTGAACGCCAACCGCCATCTTACTTCTGCCGATCTTACAATACGGAGAGGTGCTGTTGCTGATTCTGAACAGGGAGAGCGTTAGGCAGGGAAGAAGAAAAAAAACTGCTTCTGCTGATAGCGCTTTTCACTGTACAGTTAGTGTGCAGTGAAAGGGGAGGATTTTTATTGTGCGCAGCAGCGCTGGTGGTGATTAGGCTGCCTTTTAAGGCTACCTGCTAGCTGCATTGCTGTGTGCACACTGCTGTTCAAACTGCTTTTTTCAAAGCACTCCAAATTTTATTATTTTGTCCTGGTGAGTTACTGAGCGTTCATTTTTTCACACACCGTCTAGCGGTGTACGCTCCTCACACACTACCTTGTACCGGCTGGTATCACGGACAAATAGAAGCTATCTGGGTGTGATTCTGGAAGAAAAAGCCGAGGAGTTTGTCCATTTTTCCAGACCTACACCTTAGAGTTGTGTCCGTTTTTCAAACAGTTTCGTATATCTGCTGTTTGATTACAGTCAAAACAAGACAGAGACAGCGTGTGTCAGTCCGTATGCAAATACACGGAGCTTTACAATTTTCCATACAGACACCGTCTAGAGGTGTACGCTCCTCACACACTACCGTGTACCGCCTTCTAGCACGGACAAATAGAAGCTACCTGTGTGTGACTCTGGAAAAAAAAACAAGGAGTTTTTCTGTTTTTCCAGACCTACACCTTAGAGTCGTGTCCGTTTTTCAAACAGTTTCGTATATCTGCTGTATGATTAAGGTCAAAAGTAGACAGAGACAGCATGTGTCAGTCCGTATACAAATACACGGAGCTAGACAATTTTACATACACACACCGTACAGTGGTGTACGCTCCTCACACACTACCGTGTACCGCCTTCTAGCACGGACAAATAGAAGCTACCTGTGTGTGCCTCTGGAAAAAAAAACGAGTTTTTCCAGACCTACACCTTAGAGTCGTGTCTGTTTTTCAAACAATTTCGTATATCTGCTCTTTAATTACGGTCAAAACTAGACAGAGACAGCGTGTGTCAGTCCGTATACAAATACACGGAGCTTGACAATTTTCCTTACACACATCGCATAGAGCTGTCCAATTCTCCAACAGTACTGTATATGTGCCGTTTGCATTACAGGCACTTTTATACCTAGTCAGCGTGTGTGTGTGACACTCTGTAAATACATATACGGAGATTTGTTGTGACTTCATTTTCCCCTCCGTCACTGAGGCCTGGTGAACTCCCTATTCTAGTGAAAGAAGGTAGTGAGCCTGATTATCAGGCACCTGGGACTAATGAAGACGATTGGCTGAGTGGAGTCTCTGACTGGATTTAAGGCAGCCTACGCCCTTTCTGCCCTGCGGGTGATTTCTCTGTGGACTCTTGGACACCAGTCTGATTCCTGCTCTCCTAAAGCTAAGTTTTCTGTTTTGCCTTTTTGCATTTAAGTTTTGTTTTTTCTTGCTTTTTGGATTCTGCCACTCCCTGCTGGAGTGTGCAGTGTTCCGTGAGCTCTGTCTTCTGAAAGTACCTGAGTGCTGATTTAGTTTTTGAAGCTTAGTTGCTTCAGGGCCATTTTTATATCAGCTTGTTGGCTTTTGTCTCTGATAAGGTTTTGGCAGATTGCAGACAGCAGCCTTCCTATCCGTTCCTATCTAGGTAGTTTTGGGCCCCGTCTTTGCTCAGCCTGTCTTTCTGTCTGTGTACTGACATAGCTTTTTTGAAGCCTAGCGTCTTCAGGGCCTTTTTCACTGTCAGTCTGTTGGCTCTTATTTTCATAGGGTTTTTCACGGATTGCAGACAGCAGCCTTCCTGTCTAGTTAGCTTGGGCCCCGGCTTTGCTCAGTCTATCTTTCTGTCTGTGTTAGTGTTTTCATCTTGCTTCACCGTCATTATATGTGGGGGGCTGCCTATTGCTTTGGGGTCTGCTCTGGGGCAGTTAGATTTCCCCTTTCCTTCTTTAGGCCTATGTATCTCTCCGGCTGTGATCGAGGGGTCTAGGTCATCGTAGGAACCCCCCATGGCTACTGCTAGTTGTGTTGATAGGTTCAGGGGTCTGCAATCTGATAGTTGCCAACTTCTCTGGTTTTCTGGACTTAGCTAGCATTTCTGTTTTTGCCTCCTATGGTGACTCAATCATAACAGAATCACCCGCCCAAACCACAGATCCTGGGGTACTCAATAGCAGGAAAGAATTGTGTTTAAAAAAGAAAAAAAAAAAGAGGAGTGTGTATATTCTTTCCTCTATATCTCTGAGGCCGTAGGGGGAATTTTTTTTTTTTCTCTCAATGGAGATAAGGCAAGTGTCTGATCGTGTGGAGCAGCTCGCTGCTGAAGTGCGAGGAATTTCCGCCTATCTTGCTCGTTCACATGCTGTTGAACCAAAGATCCCCACACCTGATGTATTTTTTGGGGATCGATCTAAATTTTTGAGTTTCAAAAATAATTGTAAATTATTTTTTACTTTGAAGCCTAACTCGTCAGGGAGCCCCGCGCAGCAGGTTAAAATTGTCATCTCTTTGCTGCGCGGCGATCCCCAGGATTGGGCGTTTTCTTTGAAACCAGATGACCCTATTCTGACTAATGTGAACGCATTTTTTCAAGCCTTGGGGTTGCTGTACGACGAACCTAATGATATTGATCAGGCTGAAAAGACCCTGTTAGCATTGAACCAGGGTTGAGAATCTGCAGAGTTGTACTGTCAAAAGTTCCGAAAGTGGGCGGTCCTTACTACCTGGAATGATAGTGCCTTGGCTGCTCTCTTTCGGAAGGGTTTGTCAGAAGCCGTAAAAGATACTATGGTGGGATTTCCTGTTCCCTCTGGTCTGGACGATTCTATGTCTTTAGCCATTCAGGTTGATCGGCGTTTACGTGAACGCAGGATTACACGAGAGGTGTTGCCACCGGTTGAACAGACGTCTGAACCTATGCAATGTGATAGAGTTTTGTCTAAGGCGCAACGTCAGGAATTCAGAAGGCGCAATAAGCTGTGTTTTTTCTGTGGAGATGCCTCACATATTATTTCTGTTTGTCCTAAACGTGAGAAACGCTTTGCACACACGTTTTCTGTTGGTGGGGTTCAACCTAAGTTTCTTTTGGCGATTACTCTGATCTGTTCCCTGTCCACCTTTTCCGCCAAGGCTTTTGTGGATTCGGGAGCGGCGCTAAACCTAATGGACTTGGATTTTGCTAAACGTTGTGGATTTCCGTTGACACCTCTGCAGACGCCTATCCCTTTGAGGGGGATTGATGCTACCCCTCTGGCTAAAAATAAACCTCAGTTTTGGACCCAGTTGGTCATGCGGGTCGCCCCAGACCACCAAGAAAATTGCAGATTTTTGGTGTTGCATGGTCTGCATGATGCCGTTGTTCTGGGGTTTCCCTGGTTGCAGATTCATAATCCAGTTTTGGATTGGAAGTCTATGTCTGTGGTGAGTTGGGGTTGCCGGTGTACCTTTAGTGAGGCTCCGTTTTTTTCCACCTCTCCTCAGTCGCATGAGGTTCCTGACTATTTGGCGGACTTTTATGATGTATTTAGTGAGAATGAGTCTGCGTCCTTGCCTCCTCATAGGAGTTATGACTGTGCTATTGAACTAAGCCCGGGGTGTAAATTTCCTAAGGGTCGGCTCTTCAATTTATCTGTACCCGAGCACGAGGCTATGCGGTCCTATATTAAGGAGGCGTTGGAGAAGGGTCATATTAGACCATCCTCTTCACCCTTAGGTGTCGGGTTTTTTTGTGGCCAAGAAGGATGGTTCTTTAAGGCCGTGTATTGATTATCGTGCCCTCAATAAAATTACTATTAAATATCAGTATCTGTTACCCCTGATTTCGGATCTATTCTCTAGAGTCAGAGGTGCTTGCTGGTTTACCAAGCTTGACCTCAGGGGGGCGTATAATCTTATCCACATTAAGCAGGGGGATGAATGGAAGACGGCGTTTAATACTCCGGAGGGACATTTTGAGTACCTGGTGATGCCTTTTGGGCTCACTAATGCCCCTTCTGTCTTCCAGTGCTTCATGAACGATATTTTCCGAGACTTTGTCGATAAATTTTTGATTATCTATCTGGACGATATTTTGATCTTCTCCAAGGATTGGGATGCTCATGTGTAACATATTCGGACTGTGTTCCGGATCTTGAGAGAGAATTCTCTGTATGTGAAAGGATCAAAATGCCTTTTTGGAGTACAGAGGATTTCTTTTTTGGGATTTATTTTGTCTCCGTCAACTATTGAAATGGACCCGGCCAAGGTACAGGCCATTTATGATTGGGTTCAGCCCACTTGTTTGAAGGCCCTCCAGAAGTTTTTGGGTTTTGCTAATTTTTATCGGAAATTTATAGCAAAATTTTCTAGTATTGCCAAACCATTGACTGACCTGATCAGGAAGGGTGCGGATGTGTTGAATTGGTCTCCGGAGGCGGTTGCTTCCTTTCAGGAGCTGAAGAGTAGATTTACCTTCGCCCCGGTTCTGCGGCAACCTGATGTCTCACTCCCGTTTCAGGTAGAGGTGGATGCTTCTGAGATTGGTGCAGGAGCAGTGTTGTCCCAAAAGGATCCGGTAACATCTAAAATGAATCCCTGTGCTTTCTTTTCCCGAAAGTTCTCTTCATCTGAACGTAACTATGATGTGGGGAATCGGGAACTGTTGGCCATGAAATGGGCATTTGAGGAGTGGAGACATTGGTTGGAGGGAGCCAAACATCAAGTTGTGGTCCTCACTGACCACAAAAATTTGATTTACCTAGAGTCGGCTAAACGCTTCAACCCTAGACAGGCTAGGTGGGCCTTGTTTTTTACACGTTTTGATTTTGTGGTCTCTTTCCTTCCTGGAACTAAGAATGTCAAGGCAGACGCCCTCTCTTGGAGTTTCTTTGCTGATTCTCCTGTGGTGACCAAGCCTGCTACCATCTTAGGCGAAGGGGTAGTTCTTTCTGCCATCTCGCCCGATTTGAGACCTGCTCTGCAAGAGTTCCAGGAGGACAAACCTGAGCGTTGCCCAAGTGGAAAGTTGTATGTTCCTGACCAGTGGAAGAAGAGAGTGATGTCTGAAGTTCATTGCTCTGCATTGGCTGGTCATGCGGGTATTTTTGGTACTAGAGATCTGGTGAGTCGCTCTTTTTGGTGGCCCACCTTGTCTCATGATGTCAGGAATTTTGTGCAGTCCTGTGGGACTTGCTCCCGGTCAAAATCTTGTTCTCGCTCTAGTGGGTTGTTGATGCCTTTGCCGGTCCCCAGGAGGCGATGGACCCATATTTCAATGGATTTCATCTCTGATATGCCGGTCTCTCAAAGAATGACTGTTATTTGGGTGATTTGGGATAGGTTCTCTAAGATGGTTCATCTTGTACCACTCCCTAAGTTGCCATCTTCCTCTGAGTTGGTGCCCCTGTTTTTGCAACAGGTGGTTCGCTTGCATGGGATTCCTGAGAACATTGTATCTGACAGAGGAGTTCAATTTGTGTCTAAATTTTGGAGGACGTTCTGTTCCAAGTTGGGAATTCAGTTGTCCTTCTCCTCTGTGTTTCACCCTCAGACCAATGGGCAGACAGAGAGAACAAACCAGACCTTGGAGTCGTATTTGAGATGTTTTATTTCTGCTGATCAGGATGATTGGGTTTCATTTTTGCCCTTGGCCGAATTTGCTTTAAATAATAGAGCTAGTTCTGCCACTTTGATGTCACCTTTTTTTTGTAACTTTGGGTTTCATTCTCGATTTTCTTCAGGGCAGGTGGAGCCCTCTGCCTGCCCAGGTGTTGACACTGTGGTGGAGAGAATGCACCAGATCTGGAACCAAGTGGTGGATAAGTTATCTCTCTCCCAGGAAAAGGCCCAGCGGTTTTCCAGTCGACATAGGACCATTGGTCCCCAGTTTAAGATTGGTGATATGGTGTGGTTATCATCAAAGAATATTGCTATGAAGGTGGCTTCTCCTAAGTTTAAGCCTAGATTTATTGGACCTTACAAGATTTTGGAGATTATTAATCCGGTCTCTTTTCGTTTGGCTCTTCCTGTCACATTTAAGATCCATAATGTGTTCCATAAGTCTTTGTTGAAGAGGTTTGTTGAGCCAGTTGTGCCTGAGGTGGCACCTCCGGACCCTGTATTGGTTGAAGGTAACTTGGAATATGAGGTAGAGAAAATTCTGGATTCCCGTCTGGCTAGACGGAGACTCCAGTATTTGGTTAAGTGGAATATTCATATTCATGCCAAAAGATTGGTGCGTGCCTTTCATCGGGCTCACCCTGATCGCCCTGGTAGCGTTGTTGAGGGTTCGGTGACCCCTCCTCAAGGGGGGGTACTGTTGTGAGTTCATTTTCCCCTCCGTCACTGAGGCCTGGTGAACTCCCTATTCTAGTGAAGGAAGGTAGTGAGCCTGATTATCAGGCACCTGGGACTAATGAAGACGATTGGCTGAGTGGAGTCTCTGACTGGATTTAAGGCAGCCTACGCCCTTTCTGCCCTGCGGGTGATTTCTCTGTGGACTCTTGGACACCAGTCTGATTCCTGCTCTCCTAAAGCTAAGTTTTCTGTTTTGCCTTTTTGCATTTAAGTTTTGTTTTTGTTTTTTCTTGCTTTTTGGATTCTGCCACTCCCTGCTGGAGTGTGCAGTGTTCTGTGAGCTCTGTCTTCTGAAAGTACCTGAGTGCTGATTTAGTTTTTGAAGCTTAGTTGCTTCAGGGCCATTTTTATATCAGCTTGTTGGCTTTTGTCTCTGATAAGGTTTTGGCAGATTGCAGACAGCAGCCTTCCTATCCGTTCCTATCTAGGTAGTTTTGGGCCCCGTCTTTGCTCAGCCTGTCTTTCTGTCTGTGTAAGTGTTTTCATCTTGCTTCACCGTCATTATATGTGGGGGGCTGCCTATTGCTTTGGGGTCTGCTCTGGGGCAGTTAGATTTCCCCTTTCCTTCTTTAGGCCTATGTATCTCTCCGGCTGTGATCGAGGGGTCTAGGTCATCGTAGGAACCCCCCACGGCTACTGCTAGTTGTGTTGATAGGTTCAGGGGTCTGCAATCTGATAGTTGCCAACTTCTCTGGTTTTCTGGACTTAGCTGGCATTTCTGTTTTTGCCTCCTACGGTGACTCAATCATAACAGAGATTGTTAGTTGCACAAAAATCGTATACAGCTGTACACTTCTGATACAGTTCCGTATATCTGCTTGTTGGATTACGGTTCAATACATACCGTGAGAGTGTCTGTGACTAACATAATATATACGTTGATTTAATTTGTTTAATACACCTTACACAGCTGGACGCTCCTCATACAATACCATCTCTCTGCTGGTATTTTTGGTACATTTTCCCAAACATGAGGAAGTATGGTGGAAGAGGCCACGGACGTAGTCAGGGGGGCGCAGCTGGTACTAATTGGGGGTGCATCGGCTGGTTCTGGCAAAAGCACAATAGCAGCTTTGGGAGGAGGTGCTTAGCCTGCGTCATCCTCTGGCCCAAGAAGGCCTGTAAGGTTGCCTTTTCTTGGAGTAGGAAAAACGATTTTAAAGCCGGAGCATCAGGAACAGGTTTTGGTGTACATTGCCGAAACAGCCACCAGCTCTACTGCCTCCTCTACTAAATGGTCGAAACCTGCAAGCACGGAGTCATCAGTGCAGGGTTCTGGTCAGGAAAAACACCTTTCCTTGTGTCCTTCACCCCCATCAAAAGTTAATGATGTGGCAGCCCACACTTCAGATTACTCTATGGAGCTCTTTTCACCTACCATGCCTGGGTTAGCCAGTCAAATCCAGAATTTCCCAGTCCAAGATGAATCTGACATGAAGTGCACTGATGCACAGCCACTGCTAGATGATTCTGCTGGTACATCGACCCAGAGCACTACATTGCCCTCACAGTCTATTGAGCAAGAATCTGACCCTGATGAAACTCAGGTGCCCCTTCCCGCATACTATACCACCTTACACGGTGACACAGAGGAAGGTAAGGAGGAGGGTGCAGATGACTTTGAAGAGGAGGTGATGGATGACCCAGTTCTTGACCCGGATTGGCATCCATTGGGGGAGGAGGGTGGCGCTGGCAATAGTTCTGATAAGGAGAAGGATCTGCAGCAGGCATTGACATCGCAGCAGCAGTTATCTAGCAGGCTCGTAGCTGTCCTAAAACGTGGAACAAAAACTAAAAGAGTTGCAGGACAGCTTGACCAGACGGTCAACTTAGCACAGCGTGCAAGGCTAGAAAATGTTTGCCATAGTAGGAAGAGTGCAGTGTGGCATTTCTTTGTCCAAAATCCTACTGATGAGGCAAAGGTTACCTGTAAGAAGTGCGGAAGAACCTTTAGCCGAGGTAAACTCAGAAATTTGAATACCAGTTGCATGCTTAGACATTTAATCAACATGCACTTGCAAGCGTGGACGGACTACAAAACCTCAGGTAGCACATGTGCACCTGCTCTGACTGAAGGTAGCCAACAACGCTCCATCGCTACCCCAACTGTAAGACCACTGCCACCATTAAGCACACCACGAGCACTAAATGTAGAGGTGTCGTCGCAAGGCCAAAGCACTCAGGGAATCACAATGGTTTTGCAACATAACACTGAATTTAGGACATCACCACCAATACCATCACCAACCCCCTCTCACTCCATCCGGTCCACCGCTACTTCCCCCATATGCAGCTCTCCAATCCAGCTCACCGTACCAGACACTCTGAGTAGGACAAGAAAGTACTCATCTTCTCATCTGCGTACACTGTGTTTGAACGCCTACATTGCCAAACTAATCTCATTAGAGATGCTGCCCTACCGTTTGGATGAAAGCAAAGCTTTCCGTGACCTCATGGCCTGCGCTGTCCCACGCTATGACCTACAAAGTCAGCACTTCTTTTCTCAAAAAGCCATCCCTGCCCTCCACCGGCATGTGAAAGACCGCATTGTCTATGCACTAAAACAGTCAGTGAGGGGAAAGGTGCACCTCACAACGGTTGCATGGACCAGTAGGCATGGCCAGGGTCATTGAGTGTCCATCACTGCGCCGTTGTGAGTTCATTTTCCCCTTCGTCACTGAGGTCTGGTGAACTCCCTATTCTGGTAAAGGAAGGTAATGAGCCTGATTATAAGGCACCTGAGTCTAATGAGGATGACTGGCTGAGTGGAGTCACTGACTGGATATAAGGCTGCCGACGCCCTTCTGCCCTGCGGGTGATTTCTCTGTGGACTTCTAGGACTCCAGTCTGATTCCTGCTCCTCTAAAGCTAAGTTTTTCTGCTTTGTCTGTTAGCATTAGTGTTTTGTTTTTGTTTTCCTTGCTTTTCTGGATTCTGCCATTCCCTGCTGGGGTGAGCTGAATCTCCTTTTGCCTGCTGCTCTGTCTTCAGAAAATTCCTGAGTACTGACATAGCTTTTTTGAAGCCTAGCGTCTTCAGGGCCTTTTTCACTGTCAGTCTGTTGGCTCTTATTTTTATAGGGTTTTTCACGGATTGCAGACAGCAGCCTTCCTGTCTAGTTAGCTTGGGCCCCGGCTTTGCTCAGTCTATCTTTCTGTCTGTGTTAGTGTTTTCATCTTGCTTCACCGTCATTATGTGTTGGGGGCTGCCTATTGCTTTGGGGTCTGCTCTGGGGCATTTTAGATTTCCCCTTTCTTTCTTTAGGCCTATTTAATTCTCCGGCTGTGATCGAGGGGTCTAGGGGATCGTAGGAACCCCCCACGGCTACTGTTAGTTGTTGTGGATAGGATCAGGGGTCTGCAATCCGTTAGCTGCCAACCTCTCTGGTTTTCTGGACTTAGCTAGCATTTCTGTTTTTGCCTCCTACGGTGACTCAATCATAACAGAATCACCCGCCATACCGCAGATCCTAGGGTACTCAATAGCAGGAAAGAATTGTGTTTAAAAAAAAAAAAAAAAAAAAAGACTGTGTATATTCTTTCCTCTATATCTCTGAGGCCGTAGGGGGAATTTTTTTTTCTCTCAATGGAGATAAAGCAATTGTCTGATCGTGTGGAGCAGCTCGCTACGGAAGTGCGGGGAATTTCCGCCTACCTTGCTCGTTCGCATGCTGTTGAACCAAAGATCCCTACACCTGATGGATTTTTTGGGGATCGATCTAAATTTTTGAGTTTCAAAAATAATTGTAAATTATTTTTGCCTTGAAGCCTAATTCGTCAGGGAGCTCCGCGCAGCAGGTTAAAATTGTCATCTCTTTGCTGCGTGGTGATCCCCGGGATTGGGCGTTTTCTTTGAAACCAGATGATCCTATTCTGACTAATGTGAACGCATTCTTTCAAGATTTGGGGTTGTTGTATGATGAACCTAATGCTATTGATCAGGCTGAAAAGACCCTGTTGGCATTGAACCAGGGTCGAGATTCTGCAGAGTTGTACTGTCAAAAGTTCCAAAAGTGGGCGGTCCTTACTACCTGGAATGATAATGCCTTGGCTGCTCTCTTTCAGAAGGGTTTGTCAGAAGCCGTAAAAGATACTATGGTGGGATTTCCTGTTCCCTCTGGTCTGGACGATTCTATGTCATTAGCCATTCAGGTTGATCGGCGTTTACGTGAACGCAGGCTTGCACGAGAGGTGTTGCCACCAGTTGAACAGACGTCTGAACCTATGCAATGTGATAGAGTTTTGTCTAAGGCGCAACGTCAGGAGTTCAGAAGGCGTAATAAGCTGTGTTTTTTCTGTGGGGATGCCTCGCATATTATTTCTGTTTGTCCTAAACGAGAGAAACGCTTTGCACACACGTTTTCTGTTGGTGGTGTTCAACCTAAGTTTCTTCTGGCAATTACTCTGATCTGCTCCCTGTCCACATTTTCCGCCAAGGCTTTTGTGGATTCGGGAGCAGCGCTAAACCTAATGGACTTGGATTTTGCTAAACGTTGTGGATTTCCGATGACACCTCTGCAGACGCCTATCCCTTTGAGGGGGATTGATGCTACTCCTTTGGCTAAAAATAAACCTCAGTTTTGGACCCAGGTGGTCATGCGGGTCGCCCCAGACCATCAAGAAAATTGCAGATTTTTGGTGTTGCATGGTCTGCATGATGCCGTTGTTCTGGGGTTTCCCTGGTTGCAAATTAATAATCCAGTTTTGGATTGGAAATCTGTGTCTGTGGTGAGCTGGGGTTGTCGGTGTGCCTTTAGTGAGGCTCCGGTTTTTTCCACCTCTCCTCAGTCGCATGATGTTCCTGACTATTTGGCGGACTTTTATGATGTATTTAGTGAGAATGAGTCTGCGTCCTTGCCTCCTCATAGGAGTTATGACTGTGCAATTGAACTAAGCCTGGGGTGTAAATTTCCCAAGGGTCGGCTCTTCAATTTATCTGTACCCGAGCACAAGGCTATGCGGTCCTATATTAAGGAGGCGTTGGAGAAGGGTCATATTAGACCATCCTCTTCACCCTTAGGTGCCGGGTTTTTTTTGTGGCCAAAATGGATGGTTCTTTAAGGCCTTGTATTGATTATCGTGCCCTCAATAAAATTACTATTAAATATCAGTATCCGTTACCCCTGATTTCGGATCTATTCTCTAGAGTTAGAGGTGCTTACTGGTTTACCAAGCTTGACCTCAGGGGGGCGCATGATCTTATCCGCATTAAGCAGGGGGATGAATGGAAGACGGCGTTTAATACTCCAGAGGGACATTTTGAATACCTGGTGATGCCTTTTGGGCTCACTAATGCCCCTTCTGTCTTCCAGTGCTTCATGAACGATATTTTCCGAGACTTTGTCGATAAATTTTTGATTATCTATCTGGATGATATTTTGATCTTCTCCAAGGATTGGGATTCTCATGTGGAACATATTCAGACTGTGTTCCGGATCTTGAGGGAGAATTCCCTGTATGTCAAAGGATCGAAATGCCTTTTTGGAGTACAGAGGATTTCATTTTTGGGATTTATTTTGTCTCCGTCAACTATTGAAATGGACCCGGCCAAGGTACAGGCCATTTATGATTGGGTTCAGCCCACTTCGTTGAAGGCCCTCCAGAAGTTTTTGGGTTTTGCTAATTTTTATCGGAAATTTATAGCAAAATTTTCTAGTATTGCCAAGCCATTGACTGATCTGACTAAGAAGGGTGCGGATGTGTTGAATTGGTCTCCGGAGGCTGTTGCTTCCTTTCAGGAGCTGAAGCGAAGATTTACCTCCGCCCCGATTTTGCGGCAACCTGATGTCTCACTCCCGTTCCAGGTAGAGGTGGATGCTTCTGAGATTGGTGCAGGAGCTGTTTTGTCCCAAAAGGATCCTGTAACATCTAAAATGAATCCCTGTGCTTTCTTTTCCCGAAAGTTCTCTCCATCTGAACATAACTATGATGTGGGGAATCGGGAACTGTTGGCCATGAAATGGGCATTTGAGGAGTGGAGACATTGGTTGGAGGGAGCTAAACATCAAGTTGTGGTCCTTACTGACCACAAGAATTTGATTTACCTAGAGTTGGCTAAACGCTTGAACCCTAGACAGGCTAGGTGGGCCTTGTTTTTTACACGTTTTGATTTTGTGGTCTCTTTTCTTCCTGGAACTAAGAATGTCAAGGCAGACGCCCTCTCTTGGAGTTTCTTTGCTGATTCTCCTGTGGTGACCAAGCCTGCTACCATCTTAGGCGAAGGGGTAGTTCTTTCTGCCATCTCGCCCGATTTGAGACTTGCTCTGCAAGAGTTCCAAGAGGACAAACCTGAGCGTTGTCCCAGTGGAAAGTTGTATGTTCCTGACCAGTGGAAGAAGAGAGTGATGTCTGAAGTTCATTGCTCTGCATTGGCTGGTCACCCAGGTATTTTTGGTATTAGAGATCTGATGAGTCGCTCTTTTTGGTGGCCCACCTTGTCTCATGATGTCAGGAATTTTGTGCAGTCCTGTGGGACTTGCTCCCGGTCTAAATCTTGTTCTCGCTCTAGTGGGTTGTTGATGCCTTTGCCGGTCCCCAGGAGGCCATGGACCCATATTTCAATGGATTTCATCTCTGATATGCCGGTCTCTCAAAGAATGACTGTTATTTGGGTGATTTGTGATAGGTTCTCTAAGATGGTTCATCTTGTACCACTCCCTAAGTTGCCATCTTCTTCTGAGTTGGTGCCCCTGTTTTTGCAACAGGTGGTTCGCTTACACGGGATTCCTGAGAACATTGTATTTGACAGAGGAGTTCAGTCTGTGTCTAGATTTTGGAGGACTTTCTGTTCCAAGCTGGGAATTCAGTTGTCCTTCTCCTCTGCTTTTCACCCTCAGACCAATGGGCAGACAGAGAGAACAAACCAGACCTTGGAGTCGTATTTGAGATGTTTTATTTCCGCTGATCAGGATGATTGGGTTTCATTTTTGCCCTTTGCCGAATTTGCTTTAAATAATAGAGCTAGTTCTGCCACTTTGATGTCACCTTTTTTTTGTAACTTTGGGTTTCATCCTCGATTTTCTTCAGGGCAGGTGGAGCCCTCTGCCTGCCCAGGTGTTGACACTGTGGTGGAGAGAATGCACCAGATCTGGAACCAAGTGGTGGATAAGTTATCTCTCTCTCAGGAAAAGGCCCAGCGGTTTTCCAATCGACATAGGACCATTGGTCCCCAGTTTAAGATTGGTGATATGGTGTGGTTATCATCAAAAAATATTGCTATGAAGGTGGCTTCTCCTAAGTTTAAGCCTAGATTTATTGGACCTTACAAGATTTTGGAGATTATTATTCCGGTCTCTTTTCGTTTGGCTCTTCCTGTCACATTTAAAATCCATAATGTGTTCCATAAGTCCTTGTTGAAGAGGTTTGTTGAACCAGTTGTTCCTGGGGTGGCACCTCCAGACCCTGTATTGGTTGAAGGTAACATGGAATATGAGGTAGAGAAAATACTGGATTCCCGTCTGGCTAGACGGAGACTCCAGTATTTGGTTAAGTGGAAGGGTTATGGTCAGGAGGATAATTCCTGGGTCTCTGCCTCTGATATTCATGCCAAAAGATTGGTGCATGCCTTTCATCGGGCTCACCCTGATTGCCCTGGTGGCGTGGTTGAGGGTTCGGTGACCCCTCCTCAAGGGGGAGGTACTGTTGTGAGTTAATTTTCCCCTTCGTCACTGAGGTCTGGTGAACTCCCTATTCTAGTAAAGGAAGGTAATGAGCCTGATTATCAGGCACCTGAGCCTAATGAGGATGACTGGCTGAGTGGAGTCACGGACTGGATATAAGGCTGCCGACGCCCTTCTGCCCTGCAGGTGATTTCTCTGTGGACTTCTAGGACTCCAGTCTGGTTCCTGCTCCTCTAAAGCTAAGTTTTTCTGCTTTGTCTGTTAGCATTAGTGTTTTGTTTTTGTTTTCCTTGCTTTTCTGGATTCTGCCATTCCCTGCTGGGGTGAGCTGAATCTCCTTTTGCCTGCTGCTCTGTCTTCAGAATATTCCTGAGTACTGACATAGCTTTTTTGAAGCCTAGCGTCTTCAGGGCCTTTTTCACTGTCAGTCTGTTGGCTCTTATTTTCATAAGGTTTTTCACGGATTGCAGACAGCAGCCTTCCTGTCTAGTTAGCTTGGGCCCCGGCTTTGCTCAGTCTATCTTTCTGTCTGTGTTAGTGTTTTCATCTTGCTTCACCGTCATTATGTGTTGGGGGCTGCCTATTGCTTTGGGGTCTGCTCTGGGGCATTTTAGATTTCCCCTTTCTTTCTTTAGGCCTATTTAATTCTCCGGCTGTGATCGAGGGGTCTAGGGGATCGTAGGAACCCCCCATTGCTACTGTTAGTTGTTGTGGATAGGATCAGGGGTCTGCAATCCGTTAGCTGCCAACCTCTCTGGTTTTCTGGACTTAGCTAGCATTTCTGTTTTTGCCTCCTACGGTGACTCAATCATAACACTGCGCACTGTGTTAATGTGGTGGATGCACGCTCCACTGGGGACAGCGGCGGTGGAACAGTGCTGCCTAGCCCACGGTATAGGAAACAGTTGGCTGTAGGCTTTCGACCCTCCTCCTCCTCCTCTATCAGCGAAAGCTCGTCCACAGAGCGCAGTCGCATGAGCACTATATCCGCAGCTGGCAGCGTTGCACACGAGGTGTACCACTATCGAACAGCTAGTGGTAAGCATCAGCAGGCTGTGTTAAAGATGATGTGTTTGGGCGACAACAGACACACCGCGGTGGTACTGGCCGACTACTTGCAGCAACAAACAGAGTCATGGCTGGGCTGTCTACATCTTGAGGTAGGCAAGGTAGTCAGTGATAAAGGCCGTAATTTTGTGGCAGCCATAGCCCGTGCAAAACTCACACACATACCTTGCCTGGCTCACACTTTGAACCTGGTGGTGCAGTGCTTCCTTAATAATTATCCGGAGTTAACATCCCTGCTCCATAAAGTGCAAAGACTGTGCTCGCACATCCATCACTCGGCCGTACACTCCAGTTGTATGCAGAAGCTGTAGCGATTGCTCCACCTCCCCAAGCACCGCTTAATCATAGACATTGCAACAAGGTGGAACTCCACCCGGCACATGGTTGAGAGGCTGTGCGAACAAAGGCAGGCTGTAATTCATTTGTGGGAGGATACACGGGCAGGCAGTTTGAAGGAAGACAAGGAATTGTCGGGTGTGCAGTGGTCAAAGCTGAAAGACCTCTATAAACTCCTTCAGTGTTTTGAGGATTGCACACGGCTGGTAAGCGCAGACGATGCCATCATAAGCATGAGCATCCCACTTATGCGTCTGCTCATGCAAAGTTTGATGCACATTAAGGATCAGGCATCTGCAGTGGAGGAGGAGGAGGGAAGCCTTGATGACAGTCAGCCATTGTCTGGTCAGGGAACTGTCCTGGATGAGGTGGAGGAAGAAGAGGAAGAGGAGGAGGAGGAGGATGAGGGGGATGATCATTTTGGGCAGGAGGATGTTTCTCTGGGCAAGAGAAAATGTTGGTGTTCCATGGTCAGGGTCAGTGTTTGTGTGTGGCTGTAGGGATGTGGATTTGCCAGAAACTGCTCCTCCACCCACCACGGGCAGTGCATCATTGACACCTGGAACATTGGCCCACATGTGCGATTATGCCTTGCGGATACTAAAAAGGGACCCCCGCATTGCCAAAATGATGAGGGATGACGACTACTGGCTGGCCAGCATCCTCGATCCACGCTACAAAGACAAATTACACAACATCATGCCACGGGAGAACCTAGAGATTATATTGGCAAACAAACAAGCAACTCTGGTAAACCGTTGTTTGAGGCTTTCCCAGCACACAGCAGCGGTGCTGGTTCTCCCACGAGCCGTAGTGGGCACAATGGAAGAGGTGTTCGTGGTGCACACAGCAGAAGTGGCGTTGGAGACAGGTTTAATGACCATGTTGTTGAATGATTTCTCACGTACCGCTCACACGACTGCTAATACTGCATCGATTAAAAGTGACAGGAGGCAGCAGTTGTCAACTATGGTTACAAACTACTTTTCCTCCCATATCGATGTTCTCCCACACAGGTCATTCCCCTTTGACTATTGGGCCTCTAAACTGGACGCCTGGCCTGAATTGGCACAATATGCCTTACAGGAGCTCGCTTGCCCTGCTGCTATTGTGTTATCTGAAAGAGTCTTCAGTGCTGCTGGATCAATCCTGACTGGAAAAAGGACCCATCTATCGACCCAAAATGTTGATGATCTAACCTTCATTAAAATGAACCATGCATGGGTTCCAAAGGATTTTGTCCCACCTTCCCCTGATGACACATAGGTTACCAGAAAAGTGCCTTAGTTTTTTCCTCCTCTTCCTCGGACTTGCCCAATTACGCCCTTTGCAGCAGCTGAATGTCCAGCCAACACATCTACATATGCCAATTTTTAAACCTCCCTAACTGGGCTGCCCACTAGAGTTGAGCGACTTTTGGTTTTTTAGGGTCGAGTTTCGTTTCGTGAAACCCGACTTTTCCAAAAGTCGGGTCGAGCAAGATCGGCCGATTATAGGGAAAAGTCGGGGTCGTCCCGAAACACGAAACCCAATGTAAGTCAATGGGGAATAAAAGTCGGCAGTGAGAGGAGGACAGGAAACACACCTACAGTGCCCATTTGAATGCCAAAAGCATCAATTCTTCTTACTTAAGCTTGTCAACCTTAATTAACTTCATAATACAAGTTACGCACTGAAAAATGGGGGTTCTTTGGCTAAAGTTGTGGGGGGGTAGGGCTGGCTCCAGGTTTTCATGTGCCCTGGGCGAAAGAGCGCCCCTTTAACACATACCACAACTCATCATGTTCCGATACGGCAGAGAAATAGCGGTATAGTACAATGAAAAATACTTCACTTTTTACATCTCATGACGAGGCCCATCTATTTCTCCATACAGAATCATTGGTCCCATTTAATGTTTGAAACAGTATATGATGAGCTCCACATAATGCTACAGTATATGTTGGTCCCCATGGATGAAGCTCCACTGTCTTATGGGCCCAAATAATGCTCCAAACATAATGGGCCCCATTTCTAATGCTCTAGTGTATAATGGGCCCTGTAAATGCTGCTCCAGTGTCTGATGTCCACCTTTGGAATGTTCCAGTGTATGGTAGGCCCAATCTATCATTCTCCAGAGTATAGTGCTCCCCAAAAATTGCTGTCCCAACATTCAAAACAATCAAATAAGTCTCCTCGCTAGGGAATCCCTGTACTAGTCTGGACTCCTCGTCATCCCCATCTTCCATCTCACTGCACAGTATTTCAACCTTGCAAGTGCTGTGATCCTGAGCAAGCAGGGGGGCCCACTCGTTGGCGACGGCACTGGCACAGGGCCCCTGATAGTACGGTGGTGTGTCTGATGGCGGGTGGGCCGAACCTGCACTTTCATCTGCAGCTTCCTCTTTGTCACCGTGTAAGATGGAACTGTATATGGGAAGGGTAACCTGAGTTTCATCAGGGTCAGATTCAGGCCGTGTAGCGTGCGAGGGGAATGTAGTGGTCTGGGTCAATGTACCGGCAGATTCATCGAGCAGTGGCTGGGCATCAGTGCACTTGTGTCGCCCCCAGGAGTACGGTCGCCACAGTGGCATTACCTTCCTCCTAGGGAGTGTGATGTCATGCTTGGGAGCAACGAAGGATCTCTCTAGCAGGTTAACTGATTGGGCGGCGTTATTCCCACGAGTCATGACCCTCCAAACAGCGTTCATGAAGGCAAAGTGTTTGTTTTACGTGGGCAGTATGGTTGCAAAGCTGAACCTTAAAGGAATGTCCAGAAGGGCACCACCAGGAGTGGAGCCTACGGTTAAATTCGACTCCACCTGGGAAACCTCAACCATGCCAGCTACAGAACAGATGCACACATTGCAAGCTTAATTCCGTTAACGAACGAGACTCCGTCATGCCCCGCGGTCCGAGTCCGGCTTACTAGAGGGACACGTGAGGCTCTGGCACATGAGATTGGCCAATAACTGGTGTGTCATGCCCTTACATGTCCGTTGCTGCATGTGCGCTACACTGAAAAGGCCAGCGTTTGTCGCTTACAGGTGCAGATAAACCGCTGAACAACGTTAGTGATGGGGATCACTGATTATTACAATTATTACCCGCGAACGCTGATTTCCCAGTAAGTGCAGGTCAATCGCAGTTCCGGAATGAGGCCTAACCGTCATTCCTGAAAAAATGAAAAACTTACGTGTGCAAACCACAGGTGCTGTAGCTTGCTTAACAGCTCGCCAGCCGTTCTCACACCCAGTATGGATTACACCTGATTGCACAAAGGTGAGAAAGGGTACCGTATCCCCGGATAACATGTATGGATAGCGTCCACATTCAAAATATATGTCTATACATCAGGAGGCAGGCTCAGACGGTGTTAGGCCCAGTATGGCTTGCACGTGATTGCACAAAGGTGAGAAAGGGTACCGTATCCCCGGATAACATGTATGGATAGCGTACACATTCAAAATATATGTCTATACATCAGGAGGCAGGCTCAGACGGTGTTAGGCCCAGTATGGATTGCACGTGATTGCATAAAGGTGAGAAAGGGTACCGTATCCCCGGATAACATGTATGGATAGCGTACACATTCAAAATATATGTCTATACATCAGGAGGCAGACTCAGACAGTGTTAGGCCCAGTATGGCTTGCACGTGATTGCACAAAGGTGAGAAAGGGTACCGTATCCCTGGATAACATGTATTGATAGCGTACACATTCAAAATATATGTCTATACATCAGGAGGCAGGCTCAGACGGTGTTAGGCCCAGTATGGATTGCACGTGATTGCACAAAGGTGAGAAAGGGTACCGTATCCCCGGATAACATGTATGGATAGCGTACACATTCAAAATATATGTCTATACATCAGGAGGCAGGCTCAGACGGTGTTAGGCCCAGTATGGCTTGCACGTGATTGCACAAAGGTGAGAAAGGGTACCGTATCCCCGGATAACATGTATGGATAGAGTACACATTCAAAATATATGTCTATACATCAGGAGGCAGGCTCAGACGGTGTTAGGCCCAGTATGGATTGCACGTGATTGCACAAAGGTGAGAAAGGGTACCGTATCCCCGGATAACATGTATGGATAGCGTACACATTCAAAATATATGTCTATACATCAGGAGGCAGGCTCAGACGGTGTCAGGCACAGTATGGATTTGACGGCCCAGACTACACAGCGGAGGAGCAGGGAGAGGTAAAGATTGCAAATGCTGGGGCCCTGCCCAAGCAAGGGGGGCCCACTCGTGGGCGTCGGTACTGGCACTGGGCCCCTCATAGTACGGCGGTGTGTCTGACGGCAGGTGTGCACCACCACCGTCAGAGACACTTGATTGCCCTATGAGGGACCCTGTGCCAGTGCCCGCGCCCAAGAGTCGGCCTGCCCACCTGTCCAGGGCAACGGCACTCGCACGGTGTCGTGCACTAGGTGGTGACCCCGGCCATGGGGGGGGAGGCAGCACAGTTAGGGAGCTTTAGAAAGTGGCATATGTTGATGTTGGACATTCAGCTGATGCAAAAGGCGAAATAGGTCAAGTCCCAGGAAGAGGTGGACCAAAGCAAGCCATTTTTCTGTCACCCTATGTGTCATCAGGGGAAGGTGGGACAAAATCCTTGGAAACCCATGCATGGTTCATTTTAATGAAGGTTAGATCATCCACATTTTGGGTTGACAGATGGGTCCTTTTTTCTGTCAGGATTAATCCAGCTGCACTGAAGACTCTTTCCGATAGCACACTTGCAGCTGGGCAAGCGAGCTCCTGTAAGGCATATTGGGCCAATTCAGGCCAGGTGTCCAGTTTAGCGGCCCAATAGTCAAAGGGGAATGACCTGTGTGGGAGAACATCGATATGGGAGGAAAAGTAGTTTGTAACCATAGTTGACAACTGCTGTCTCCTGTCACTTTCCATCGATGCAGTATTACCAGTTGTGTGAGCGGTACTTGAAAAATCAGTCCACAACATTGTCATGAAACCCCTGTCTCCAATGCCACTTCTGCTGTGTGCACCATGAACACCTCTGCCAAGCTGCCCCCGGCCCGTACGGCTCGTGTGAGAACCATCACCGCTGCTGTGTGCTGGGAATGCCTCAAGCAACCGATTTACCAGAGATGCTTGTTTATTAGCCAATATTAGGTCAAGGTTCTCCTGTGGCATGATGTTTTGTAATTTGCCTTTATAGCGTGGATCCAGGATGCTGGCCAACCAGTAGTCGTCATCGTTCATCATTTTGGCAATGCGGGGGTCCCTTTTTAGGATCTGCAAGGCATAATCTGACATGTGGGCCAATGTTCCCGGTGTCCATGATGCACTGCGAGTGCTGGGTGGAGGAGCACTTTCTGGCAAATCCACATCCCTCCAGTCACGCACAAACCCTGTACCAGACCTTGCCACGCCAACATTTTCACTTGCCCCACGAGATGCATCCTACTCCCCTAAGTAATCATCCCCATCATCATCCTCCTCCTCTTCTTCCTCCACCTCGTCCAGGAGAGGTCCCTGAGCAGACAATGGCTGAATGTCATCAAGGATTCCCTCCTCCTCTTCCTCCTCATCAACATTGGCTGCAGACGCCTGCTCCTTAAGGTGCGTCAAAGTTTGCATGAGCAGACGCATAAGTGGGATGCTCATGCTTAGGATGGCGTCGTCTGCGCTTACCAGCCGTGTGCATTCCTCAAAACACTGAAGGACTTTACAGAGGTCTTTCAGCTTCGACCACTGCACACCTGTCAACTCCATGTCTGCTCTCAAAGTGCCTGGCCGTGTATCCTCCCACAAATGCATTATGGCCTGCCTCTGCTCGCACAGCCGCTCCACCATGTGCAGGGTGGAGTTCCACCTTGTTGCAATGTCGATAATGAGGCGGTGGTTGGGAAGGTGGAGCAATCGCTGCAGCTTCTGCATACGAACAGAGTGTACAGGCGACCGGCGGATGTGCGCGCACAGTCTTCGCACCTTCTGGAGCAGGGCTGTTAACTCCGGATAATTTTTGAGGAAGCACTGCACCACCAGGTTCAAGGTTTGAGCCAAGCAAGGTATGTGGCTGAGTTTTGAAAGGGCTATGGCTGCCACAAAATTACGGCCGTTATCACTAACTACCTTGCCTGCCTCAAGATGTACACTACCCAGCCATGACTCAGTTTGTCGCTTCAAGTACTCGGCCAGCACCTCGGCGGTGTGTCTGTCGCCCAAACACATCATCTGCAACACAGCCTGCTGACGCTTTCCACTAGCTGCTCGATAGGGGGACACCTCATGTGCAACAGTGGCAGCTGCAGATGGAGTGCTCGTACGACTGCTCTCTGTGGACGAGCTTTCGCTTCTGGAGGAGGAGGAGGAGGGTCAAACGCCTACAGCCAACTGTTTCCTATACCGTGGGCTAGGCAGGACTGTCCCACCACCGCTGTCCCCTGTGGACCCTGCATCCACCACATTAACCCAGTGCGCAGTGATGGACACGTAATGGCCCTGGCCATGCCGACTGGACCATGCATCAGTTGTGAGGTGCACCTTTCCACTCACTGACTGCTTGAGTGCATGGACAATGCGGTCTTTTACATGATGGTGGAGGGCTGGGATGGCTTTGCGAGAGAAGAAGTGGCGACTGGGTAGGTCATAGCGTGGTACTGCATAGGCCATGAGTTCGCGGAAAGCTGCGCTTTCCACCAACCGATAGGGCATCATCTCAAACGAGATTAGTTTGGCAATGTGGGCGTTCAAACCCAGTGTACGTGGATGAGAGACTGAGTACTTTCTTGACCTACTCATAGTGTCTGGGAGGGTGAGCTGGACTTGAGAGCTGCATATGGTGGAAGTAGCGGTGGACAGGGCGGACTGAGAGAGGGTTGATGATGGTGATGGAGTTGGTGTTCTTTCTGATGGCCTAGATTCAGCATTTCGTTGATATAACAGTGGGATTCCCTGACTGCTGTGGCCTTGCAACGACACCTCAACATTTGCTGCTGTGCTAACCGGTGGGCTTACAGTGGGGGAAACAATGTAGCGTTGTTGACTACCTTCTTTGTGATCAGTTGCACATGTGGCACTTGAGGTTTGGTGTTGTGTCCACGCTTGCAAGTGCATGCTGGTTAAATGTCTAAGCATGCAACTGGTATTCACATTTTTCAGATTTTTCCCTTGGCTAAAGGTCTTTGCGCACTTCTTACAGATAACCTTGGCCTGATCATGAGGATTTTGTTCAAAAAAGTGCCACACTGCACTCTTCCTACTTTGGCAGACATTTTGCGGCCTAGCACGTTGTGATCTTTTGACCGTCTGGACAAGCTGTCCAGCAACTCTTTTGATTTTTGGAACCTGTCTTTGGAGTGCTCCGGGCCTGCCAGATAACAGCTGTTGCGATGTCGATGTCTGCTGTGGATGCTCCTCCTCATCTGAGCTATTGGAAGCAGCACCCTCTTCCCCCAATGGATGCCAATCTGGGTCAACAACTGGGTCATCCATCACCTCCTCTTCAATGTCATGTGCACCTTCCTCTGTGTCACCGTGTATGGTGGTATAGTGTGCGGGAAGGGGCACCTGAGTCTCATCAGGGTCAGAATCTGGCTCTGTACACTGCGAGGACAATGTAGTGCTCTGAGTGAATGTACCAGCAGAATCATCTATCAGCGGCTGTGCATCAGTGCACTCCATGTCAGATTCATCTTGGCCTGGGTAATTCACCATTTCACTTGATAATCCAGGCATGGTATGTGAAAACAGCTCCATGGAGTAATCAGTAGTATGGCCTGCGTCATCCTTCAATCTTGGTTGGGGTGAAGGACACAAGGAAAGGTGTGGTTCATGAACATGAGCCTCCAATGACGACTCAGTGCTTTTACTTTTTACAACTTCAGAAGAGGAGGCGATAGAGCTGGAGGCTGAGTCAGCAATGTAAGACAAAACTTTCTCCTGATGCTCTGGCTTTAAAAGCGGTTTGCCAACTCCTAGAAAACTAAGCCTTCGAAGCCTTATGGAGCCAGACGATGACGCAGGCTCCAAACCTCCTGCATTCGGTCCTATTTTGCTCTTGCCACTACCATCAGATCCACCACCAACACTATCATTACCAGCTGCCAACTCCCGCCCAATTCCACGGCCTCTTCCACCAGCCTTCCTCATTTTTTGTAGAAATGTAGACAAAATCCAACAAACTATATAGTAATGCAAAACAAGGTACAAGGTGTCTATAGGACAGGGGAGGTTTTGAATTTCTGCAGACACTAGTGGACACTGGACACTTTTGGATTGTGTGAGGCCCACTGAATATCAGAGCGCTATGTTACAGGCTCGATGGCACAGGTGTGAAAAAAGTGACTACAGGATAAGGGAGATTTTGAATTTCTGCAGACACTTGTGGACACTGGACACTTTTGGATTGTGTGAGGCCCACTGAATATCAGAGCGCTATGTCACAGGCTCGATGGCACAGGTGTGAAAAAAGTGACTACAGGATAAGGGAGATTTTGAATTTCTGCAGACACTAGTGGACACTGGACACTTTTGGATTGTGTGAGGCCCACTGAATATCAGAGCGCTATGTCACAGGCTCGATGGCACAGGTGTGAAAAAAGTGACTACAGGATAAGGGAGATTTTGAATTTCTGCAGACACTAGTGGACACTGGACACTTTTGGATTGTGTGAGGCCCACTGAATATCAGAGCGCTATGTCACAGGCTCGATGGCACAGGTGTGAAAAAAGTGACTACAGGATAAGGGAGATTTTGAATTTCTGCAGACACTTGTGGACACTGGACACTTTTGGATTGTGTGAGGCCCACTGAATATCAGAGCGCTATGTCACAGGCTCGATGGCACAGGTGTGAAAAAAGTGACTACAGGATAAGGGAGATTTTGTATTTCTGCAGACACTAGTGGACACTGGACACTTTTGGATTGTGTGAGGCCCACTGAATATCAGAGCGCTATGTCACAGGCTCGATGGCACAGGTGTGAAAAAAGTGACTACAGGATAAGGGAGATTTTGAATTTCTGCAGACACTTGTGGACACTGGACACTTTTGGATTGTGTGAGGCCCACTGAATATCAGAGCGCTATGTCACAGGCTCGATGGCACAGGTGTGAAAAAAGTGACTACAGGATAAGGGAGATTTTGAATTTCTGCAGACACTAGTGGACACTGGACACTTTTGGATTGTGTGAGGCCCACTGAATATCAGAACGCTATGTCACAGGCTCGATGGCACAGGTGTGAAAAAAGTGACTACAGGATAAGGGAGATTTTGAATTTCTGCAGACACTTGTGGACACTGGACACTTTTGGATTGTGTGAGGCCCACTGAATATCAGAGCGCTATGTCACAGGCTCGATGGCACAGGTGTGAAAAAAGTGACTACAGGATAAGGGAGATTTTGAATTTCTGCAGACACTAGTGGACACTGGACACTTTTGGATTGTGTGAGGCCCACTGACGCTGTATGGTGTGAAAAAATGCACGCTCAGTACCTCAGCAGGACAAAAAAAAAAATTGGGATTGCTTTTAAAAAAGCAGTTTGCAGAGCAGTGGGTAAACAGCAATGCAGCTGTCAGGAAGCCTTAGAAGGCAGCCTAACAACCAACACCGCTGATCCACCACAATATAGCCTCCCCTTGCACTGCACACACAGTGACTGGTGTGTTGTACAGGCAACATCGCTAGCAGCAGAAGCAGTTTTTTTTTCTTCTTCCCTGCCTAACACTCTCCCTACAGAATCAGCAACCTCTCCCTATGCTAAGATCGGCAGAAGTAAGATGGCGGTCGGCGTGCACGCCCTTTTATAACCCCTGTGACGCCCACCAAAGCAAGCCAATCACTTGCATGCCCTTCTGAAAGATGGTGGTGACCCCTGTCTATGTCATCACGTTGCCCACAGTGTCCGTGGATCCTGATTGGCTGAAAAAGAGCGCAAAACAAACTTTTGAAATGCGACTTTGGCGCGTAAGTCGCTGACCTCGTGGCCGACCTCATCCTAGGGTCGGGTTTCGTTTCATGAAATCCGACTTTGCCAAAAGTCGGCGACTTTTGAATTTTTTGACCCGTTTCCCTCAACTCTACTGCCCACCCCTCCCCCAACGGCTGGGGTCAAGACCTGGCAAACCCGGGCAAGTGCCGTTGCTCTGAACAGGTGGATGGGCCCACTGATGGCTGACGGCAATGGTACAGGGCCCCTCATAGTACAATACAGTGTCTCAGACGGTGGGAGGGCCCACTCGCCGTCAGACACACCAGCGTACTATGAGGGGCCCTGCGCCAGTACCATCGACCACGATTGTGCCCCCCCGCTTGGTCATGGCCACAGCACTTGCAAGTTGGAATACTTACCTCTCCCTGCTCCACCGCTGTGTAGTCTGGGCAGTTAAATCCTTCACAGGGACGGCCACTAGAAATTTGGTGTATTGATCAATGATGGCTAAGATTATTATTATTATTTATTGTTATAGCGCCATTTATTCCATGGCTCTTTACATGTAAGGAGGGGTATACATAATAAAAACAAGTACAATAATGTTAAACAATACAAGTCATAACTGGTACAGGAGGAGAGAGGACCCTGCCCGCGAAGGCTCACAATCTACAAGGTATGGGTGAGAATACAGTAGGTGAGAGTAGAGCTGGTCATGCAGCGGTTTGGTCGATCGGTGGTTACTGCAGGTTATAGGCTTGTCGGAAGAGGTGGGTCTTCAGGCTCTTTTTGAAGGTTTCAATGGTAGGTGAGAGTCTGATATGTTGTGGTAGAGAGTTCCAGAGTAGGGGTGATGCGTGAGAGAAATCTTGTATGCGATTGTGGGAAGAGGAGATAAGAGGGGAGTAGAGAAGGAGATCTTGTGCGGATCGGAGGTTGCGTGCAGGAAAGTACCATGAGACGAGGTCACAGATGTATGGAGGAGACTGGTTGTGGATGGCTTTGTATGTCATGGTTAGGGTTTTGTACTGGAGTCTCTGGGCAATGGGGAGCCAGTGAAGGGATTGACAGAGGGGAGAAGCTGGGGAATAGCAGGGGGACAGGTGGATTAGTTGGGCAGCAGAGTTTAGAATAGATTGGAGGGGTGCGAGAGTGTTCGAGGGGAGGCCACAGAGCAGGAGGTTGCAGTAGTCAAGGTGAGAGATTATGAGGGCATGGACTAGGGTTTTTGCAGATTTTTGGTTGAGGAATAAACGGATTCGTGAAATATTTTTGAGTTGAAGTCGGCAGGAAGTGGAAAGGGCTTGGATATGTGGTTTGAAGAAGAGATCAGCGTCAAGGATTATCCCGAGGCAGCGAGCTTGTGGGACTGGGGAGAGTGGGCAGCCATTTACTGTAATGGATAGGTTCGTTGGGGGGGTCACGTGAGATGGGGGAAAGATGATGAATACTGTTTTGTCCATGTTAAGTTTCAGAAATCTAGCAGAGAAGAAGGATGAAATAGTGGACAGACATTGAGGGATTCTGGTTAGTAGGGAGGAGATATCTGGTCCAGAGATGTAGATCTGTGTGTCATCAGCATAGATATGATACTGAAAGCCATGAGATTCTATGAGCTATCCCAGGCCAAAGGTGTAAATGGAGAAGAGCAGGGGTCCTAGGATTGAACCTTGTGGGACTCCGACAGATAGGGGGCGAGGTGAGGAGGTGGTGTGTGAGTGGGAGATGCTGAATGTCCGGTCTGTTAGGTATGATGAGATCCAGGATAGGACCAAGTCTGTGATGCCAAGGGATGAGAGGGTCTGTAATAATAGGGAATGGTCCACTGTGTCAAAGGCAGCCGACAGGTCCAGGATGAGGAGGACAGAGTAATGTCGCTTGCTCTTGGCGGTTAAGAGGTCATTGGTGACCTTAGTAAGGGCAGTTTCAGTGGAGCGGTGTGACTGAAAGCCAGATTGTAAGCGGTCGAAGAGGGAGCAAGAAGAGAGATGGGAGGACAGTTCAAGGTAGACGTGTTGTTCCAGTAGCTTGGAGGCATAGGGGAGAAGTGATATAGGGCGTGTCACGTCGGCGGTGGTAGCCGCCGCCGTCCCAGCAACAGCGGGGCCCGCCGCCGCCTTTACTTACCCGCGCTCGCCGCGCCGCTCTGTGCCTGCCTCCTCTTCCTTCTCCTCCGTCCGGCGTGTGCCTGCTTCCTGCGGGCACCTTAGGCCGTGGGCGCGCGCTCCGCAGATCCTTTAACCCTGCAGCGCCCGCCCAGCGGTCTGAGCGCCCAATCAGCCGACTGCAACTGGGTATATCAGGCGTCTCCAACATGGTGGAGACGCCTGATTATCATGTGGATTTCCCTTACGGTATCCTGGCCTGGGTGTTTAGGGGTTTCTCCCCTTCTCACTCCTTGTACTCCTGTGCCCAGTCCTGTACTCCGCTGCCCAGTCCGGTACTCCGTGTCTCGGTCCTGTACTCCTGTGCCCAGTCCTTTACCCCACTGCCCAGTCCTGTACTCCGGGTCTCCCTCCTGTACTCCGTGCCTCCGTCCTGTGCTCCAGTGCCCAGTCCTACACTCCACTGCCCAGTCCTGTACTCCATGTCTCCGTCCTGTACTCCGTGTCTCCATCCTGTACTCCAGTGCCCAGTCCTATACTCCAGTTCTCAGTCCGGCACCCTCCACTCAGTCCTTCGGTTCTAGCAGTCACGGCATCTGTCTTCCTAGGGTCTGCCCCTAACGGCCCCTGTATAGGGGTCGGCACCACCTGGCGCGCTCACCCCTGGGAGCTCCAGTGCCGCGACCCAGAGGGTCCACTCTCGGATGTAACCTATTTGTTATCACAGCATACGTCACAGCATAATCAGGCCATGGACCCTGCTAGCGACCCTCGGCGGCCACCCAAAAAGAATTGCTCTTTTTGCATGAAAATCAGACTAGAATAATGTCCTTTATGAAGTCCATGGACACCTGCCTTTCCGCCTTACAAACCACCGACCCGGGGAACGCCCCGTTGCTAGCAGGACTCCAGCAGGAGCTCGCGCAGCAGCGTGACGCCCAATCCCACATTCTTAGCTACATGGCGTCCGTGGACAACCGACTCCAATCGCTACAGTCCTCTGCTGCCGCTTCTGCCCTACCTCGGGATCCCCTATCCCATCCTCCACCACGCTTGGGCAAACCTCCCAGGTTTAGCGGCGACCCCAAGTTGTGTCGGGGGTTTTTGAACCAGTGCCGTTTGCACTTTGAGCTCCTGCCTCAGCAATACCCCTCGGATCGGGCCAAGGTAACTTTCATTGTGTTCCATTTAGAGGGAGAGGCCTTAGCGTGGGTAAATCCCCTCTGAGAGAGATAAGACCCAGTGGTATCTAGCATCCACAACTTCCTGGATACTTTCCGCAGGGTATTTGTTGAGCCTGGCCGTGTGGCCTCCACCACGGAGGCTCTTTTCAATCTTCGCCAAGGCTCCCTCACCGTAGGTCAATATGCTATCCGCTTTCGGACTCTGGCCTCTGAACTGGGGTGGAATAACGAGGCTTTGGTTGGGGCCTTTTGGAGGGGACTCTCGGGTAAAATAAAGGATGAGCTGCCTGGCCGGGACACCCCTCCCACTCTGGAGGATCTCATATCCCTAGCTACCCGTATTGATTTACGGTTCCAGGAACGCTCCCGGGAGTCAGTTAGGGAGAAGAGATCTTTTCGGCTATACCAGGCGCCCATTCCCCGCTCCCCGGCGTCTTCCAGTAATTCCACTCCTGAGCCCATGCAAGTTGACCGTGTAAGGTTGTAAGAGCAGGAACGCAGGGAGAGAAGGACACAGGGCCTTTGCCTTTATTGTGGCGGGGCTAATCATTTTGTGCGCACGTGCCCAGTGCGGCCGGGAAACGCCTCCGCCTAGGTCAGGTAAGAGAGGCCTCCCTAGGTGACACCGATTCCTCTCTGCCCCTTACTATTTCGGCTTTAATTGTTTTAGGTCGGGAGCGCAGATCTGTGGAGGCGTATGTGGACTCGGGTGCGGCTGGTAACTTCATCCGGCTCAAAGAAGTGGACCAGCTGCGAATTCCGGTTGTGATGTTAGAGAGTCCGCGCTCCATCGCTTCCGTGGATGGCAAACCGCTACCTGAACCTATCACCATGGTCACCCTTGAGGTGGAGATACAAGTTGCAGCTCTTCACCGAGAAAAAATTGCCTTTTATGTTTTGCCCAGTTTGTCCCATGCCGTGCTCCTCGGCTTACCCTGGCTTCGTCTACACGAGCCCGTTCTAGACTGGCATTCTGGGGAGATCCTCTGGTGGGGACATTTCTGCCATAAACGCTGTCTGTTGCCGGTATCTCGCCCAAGTCCGCAGCAAGCTCCTATTGATCTTCCTGGGCTTCCTACGGCTTACCACTCGTTTGCCGACGTCTTCAGTAAGAAGGAGGCTGAGATACTACCGCCGCATCGTGCCTATGACTGCCCTATTGAGCTGTTGCCAGGAGCAATTCCTCCCAGGGGAAGAATTTATCCCCTGTCTCCGGCAGAAACCGCGGCCATGTCTGAATATGTCCAGGAGAACTTGGCTCGGGGTTTTATTCGGAAGTCATCTTCTCCTGCTGGAGCGGGATTCTTTTTCGTCCGGAAGAAAGACGGATCCCTTCGGCCATGTATTGACTACCGGGGCCTGAACAGTATCACGGTCAAGAATAGGTATCCCCTGCCGCTGATCCCAGAACGCTTTGACCGCTTGAGAGGGGCCCGGATCTTCACCAAATTGGATCTGCGGGGAGCCTACAACTTGATCCGAATCCGCTCCGGGGATGAATGGAAGATGGCCTTCAATACTCGGGACGGCCATTACGAGTATTTGGTTATGCCCTTTGGTCTCTGTAATGCCCCGGCGGTTTTTCAGGAGTTTGTTAATGAGATCTTTCCAGACCAACTCTACTCTTCTGTCGTGGTATACTTAGATGACATACTCATCTTTTCCCCTGACTTATCCACTCACAGAAAAAGTGTTCGGCGGGTTCTGCAACATCTACGGGAGAACAGACTCTACGCCAAACTAGAAAAATGTCTGTTCGAGCAGTCCTCGCTACCCTTCCTAGGGTATATCATCACAGACTCCGGAATAATGATGGATCCCGAAAAATTGTCTGCCGTGCTCAAGTGGCCACGTCCGGTTGGAGTAAAAGCCATCCAGCGGTTCCTGGGTTTTGCGAACTATTACAGACAGTTCGTTCCCTTCTTCTCCTCGATAACCAAGCCCATCTCTGATCTGACCAGGAAGGGGACCAAACCAAATGCCTGGACTCCAGAGGCTGAAGAGGCCTTTCTTGCTCTGAAGCAGTCCTTTGCTACCGCCCCGATTTTACATCAGCCGTTGGTCAATAGGCCCTTCATCCTAGAAGTGGATGCCTCTTCTACTGGTGCGGGAGCGGTGCTTTCTCAGCGGACGACTTCTGGTCAAGTGGTACCGTGTGGATTCTTCTCTAGATCATTCTCTCCCACAGAATGCATTTATGCCATTGGGGACCGGGAATTACTGGCCATTAAGATGGCCCTGGAGGAGTGGCGGTATCTTTTAGAAGGGGCAGTTCATCCATTCATAATCTTCACGGATCACAAGAATTTAGCATATCTTCAGTCCGCGCAAAGGCTCAATTCCAGGCAAGCCAGGTGGTCGCTATATTTCTCCCGGTTTGACTTCAAACTCCATTTTCGACCTGGGGACAGAAACATCAAGGCAGATGCTCTGTCCAGGTCCCTACAATCATCTGAGGTTGAGGAGGGTTCATCTCACATCATTGAGCCTGCCAAAGTTGTCACCGTGGCGCCCGTGACGCTTTCTCCCATTCCGCCAGGCAAGACCTTCGTTCCACAGAATAAGAGGTCTGAGGTCCTGGATTGGGGGCATTCTTCCAAGGTTGCGGGTCACGTCGGGGTCAAGAAAACCCTCAGCCTTTCGCGCTACTACTGGTGGCCATCCCTTCGCCAAGATGTGACTGATTTTATAGCCTCCTGTACGGCTTGTGCTCTGAACAAGGTACCAAGAAGTCTGCCGTCCGGCCTGCTCCACCCTTTGCCTCCTCCTGAAGCCCCTTGGCGACAAATTGGTATAGATTTCATCACCGATCTTCCACGTTCTTCCGGATGTACTACCATCTTAGTAGTGGTCGATCGGTTCTCCAAAATGGCCCATTTCATCCCTCTGCCCGGATTACCCACGGCATCTGAGCTGGCCAAGGTCTTCATACACCAGATCTTTAGGCTTCACGGACTCCCTCAACGAATTGTCTCCAATCGCGGAGTCCAGTTTACCTCCCGTTTCTGGAGGGCACTCAGCAAGCTCATGGGTATATCTCTGGACTTCTCTGCTTATCACCCTCAGTCCAATGGGCAAGTTGAGCGAATCAATCATGTATTAACAGCCTACCTCCGTCACTTCTCTAACGCCCATCAAGACAACTGGGTGTCTCTTCTGCCGTGGGCAGAGTTTGCCCACTACAACCATCCCAGTGAGTCCACCACCAAAACGCCGTTCTTCGTGGTTTCCGGCCAGAACCCTGGTGTTTTACTACCTCTCTCTACGCCTTCTGGTGTTCCCACAGCAGATGCCCTCGCCAAAGAATTTTCTCAAGTCTGGAAGGAGACCAGAGAAGCTCTTGAAAGATCCAGTATCCGGATTAAGAGACATGCAGACAAGAGGCGCAGGGACCTTCCACCTTACCGACCTGGCGACAAAGTTTGGCTGTCAACTAAGTATATCCGTTTGAAGATGCCTTCTTACAAATTGGGTCCTCGGTACATCGGCCCGTTCCAGGTCTTGGGACGCATTAATAACGTGGCTTATAAATTGAAGTTGCCGGCTTCGCTTCGGGTCCCTAACGCCTTCCATGTCTCGCTCCTCAAACCTGTTGTGCTGAATCGGTACTGCTCAGTTCCCCCTTCTTCTCCTCAGCCAGTAGGGGCCGATGATGTCTTTGAGGTGAAAGAGATTCTTGCCATGAAAAAAGTTTGGGGGCGTACCCTCTACCTCATTGATTGGAAGGGTTTTGGTCCCGAGGAGAGGTCCTGGGAGCCTAAAGAGAATATTAATGCTCCTCATCTTTTAAAGAGGTTTTTGTCTAACCTCAAGAAGGGGAGACGTAAAGGGGGGGTACTGTCACGTCGGCGGTGGTAGCCGCTGCCGTCCCAGCAACAGCGGGGCCCGCCGCCGCCTTTACTTACCCGCGCTCGCCGTGCCGATCTGTGCCCGCCTCCTCTTCCTTCTCCTCCGTCCGGCGTGTGCCTGCTTCCTGCGGGCGCCTTAGGCCGCGGGCACGCGCTCTGCAGATCCTTTAAACCTGCAGCGCCCGCCCAGCGGTCTGAGCGCCCAATCAGCCGACTGCAACAGGGTATATCAGGCGTCTCCAACATGGTGGAGACGCCTGATTATCGTGTGGATTTCCCTTATGGTATCCTGGCCTGGGTGTTTAGGGGTTTCTCCCCTTCTCACTCCTTGTACTCCTGTGCCCAGTCCTGTACTCCGCTGCCCAGTCCGGTACTCCGTGTCTCGGTCCTGTACTCCTGTGCCCAGTCCTTTACCCCACTGCCCAGTCCTGTACTCCGGGTCTCCCTCCTGTACTCCGTGCCTCCGTCCTGTGCTCCAGTGCCCAGTCCTACACTCCACTGCCCAGTCCTGTACTCCGTGTCTCCGTCCTGTACTACGTGTCTCCGTCCTGTACTCCTGTGCCCAGTCCTATACTCCAGTTCTCAGTCCGGCACCCTCCACTCAGTCCTTCGAGCCGCCCCTCTTGGTTCTAGCAGTCATGGCATCTGTCTTCCTAGGGTCTGCCCCTAACGGCCCCTGTATAGGGGTCGGCACCACCTGGCGCGCTCACCCCTGGGAGCTCCAGTGCCGCGATCCAGAGGGTCCTCTCTCGGACGTAACCTATTTGTTATCACAGCATACGTCACAGGGCGATATCAATGGATGGGTCAAGAGAGGGCTTTTTGAGGATAGGTGTGATGGAGGCATGTTTAAAGCTTGAGGGGAAAACACCAGTTGTTAGTGATAGGTTGAAGATATGGGTTAGGGTTGGGATGAAGACTGTGGTGAGGTGTGGGATGAAGTGGGAAGGGATGGGGTCAAGTGCACAGGTGGTGAGATGTGATCTTGAGAGTAGAGTGGAGAGTCGATCTTCTGTAATGATGGAGAAGTTGGTTTTGGAGGTGGAGGGCTGGGAAGTCGGGAGGAGGGGCTCTGGGGGTTGTTGACCAAAACTGTCTCTGATGTTATCAATCTTCTGCTTGAAAAATGAGGCAAAGTCTTCAGCTGAGATGAGTGGGGAGGGAGGAGGTGCTGGGGGATGGAGGAGAGATGTAGCTATGGCCTGTCCTGCTGGCCTCTACCTTCAGATGATCAATGGCTACCATTTGAAATGGACATCAACTTACAAGCGGATGCAGTGGTGGTTTATGATCACCTTTCACATTTGTGATAGTCACAGACGTGTGACATTCCTGACACCATTTTTCAATGTCTCCTCTCATGCCAATCCAATAGAATCGCCTACGGCCTGTGGCTTCTGTCTTTTTCACTCCAAAATGACCAGACACATCATGATAGGCAGTGAGGACCATGGGTACATCTCTCCCTGTGATCACAATTTGACGGAGACTAATATCTGTGATGTGATCCATGCTACAGCGATAAAGCAATCCTTTCTTCACAAAGAACCTTTTTCGCTTTCTCCACAGGCACAATAATTGAGGATCTGCATCACCTCTGCAACATCTACCGGGAGGTTTTCCCGCGATGAGTAATTCCAAAATTTCTGCTAACACTCAACTTTGCATCTATACTTGTATCCATGTAGTTTCCAGTAGCGGAGATTCTGGACTGGCTTAATGAGATTGAAATATATACGAAGATTTAAAAGTACCACAACACTGTATACTGGTGTATGCTATGAATACCTTTCCCTTTTTCTACTTTTTTAATTCTGGTGTAATACATAGTGAGCCTGTGAGTGTCTGTGTCTGACTCCGGAAGAATAGACGGAAATTTAACCCTAGACTGGACACACTTGGTATGTGCAGATACTGTGCCTTGTTTCAAAAATTTTTATTAAGGTATCATCTGTAGGATAACCAACTGTGGGGTGGACCCTCTTCTTGCCGCAGACAAACACGAGACTGAGACAGAGTTTGTATCGAACAGGTCCGTTTTTAGTGCCCATCCTTCTGTCGACAACAGCAATTCACCACAGCCGTTTCACATTTCTCTGTACACAGGCCCCGGTACCTTCACTTCCTTTGTAACTATAATCGTGGCATCCTCTGTGGCTCTTCCACTGTGGCTGGCCTAGGCCCAACCACCACAGCACTGCACCAGTCTGAGCACACCGTCCGTATGATAGACCCAGGCCGTCTTCATCTGTGGCTACCGTCCTCTGGGCCACCCCCCCGTGACCACCTCAACTGTCAGTCCACTCTGGAGTCTTTCCACTGTCTCTATTTCCTCAGCAGAACTTCCTCTTTACTGTGCTCCCTTCGCTGACTGCCTCTTCCAGACCCTTCCCTCAGCCTTTTATACTTCCAGTTCTGGTAACTCCGCCCACCATCACCTAACAGTTTCTCTGACCATTGGCAGCTATTCAGTCCCACTCTTACACTCTCCACTGCCCTCCAATGGGCAAGCTAAAATACTGCACCCTTTCTCTTTATCTTAGCGGTTTCACACCTACACTGCGCTACACCTCTGCTTCTCACTACAGGCTGGTTTGTCTGTCAGTCCACCTTTCCTACATCATCCATAGTGAGTGAGCGTGTGTGTGTTACGCCTTCTATATACACGGTGAATCAGAGAAACAAATTTTTACACTATACTCGATACAGCTTGTATCTTGTTATACAGTACCTTTGTTCGACATTTAGCATTACGGTCATATCCATACTGTGTAAGCGTCTGAGAGTGACTACGGGACTATTTATACGGAGATTTCAATTGTAGCCTAAAAATATATATACTTGCTATCTTGTTATCCAGGACATTTTTTACAACATTTTTTATTATGGTCAAAACCAAACTGAATGAGCGTCTGAGGGTGACTATGGAAATATATACCGATATTTTCAATTTTGCCAACACTGTATACAGCAGAATGCTTCTGATACAGTAACCTTTTTAGCTATTTAGATTCTGGTGTAATCCATAATGAGCCTGTAAACATGTGTCTGTTACTCCGGCAATATATTTGGAACTTTGAGATTACCCCAACACTGTATACAGCTGTACGCTTTTGTTACATAACCCATTTACAGCTTTTCATATTCTTGTGTAATCCATACTGGGCCTGAGAGCGTCTGTGTCTGCCTCCTGAAATGTGTACGGAGAATCAGAATGCTTACACTATACTATACAGTGGGGAAAAAAAGTATTTAGTCAGTCAGCAATAGTGCAAGTTCCACCACTTAAAAAGATGAGAGGCGTCTGTAATTTACATCATAGGTAGACCTCAACTATGGGAGACAAACTGAGAAAAAAAAATCCAGAAAATCACATTGTCTGTTTTTTTTTCATTTTATTTGCATATTATGGTGGAAAATAAGTATTTGGTCAGAAACAAGCAATCAAGATTTCTGGCACTCACAGACCTGTAACTTCTTCTTTAAGAGTCTCCTCTTTCCTCCACTCATTACCTGTAGTAATGGCTCCTGTTTAAACTTGTTATCAGTATAAAAAGACACCTGTGCACACCCTCAAACAGTCTGACTCCAAACTCCACTATGGTGAAGACCAAAGAGCTGTCAAAGGACACCAGAAACAAAATTGTAGCCCTGCACCAGGCTGGGAAGACTGAATCTGCAATAGCCAACCAGCTTGGAGTGAAGAAATCAACTGTGGGAGCAATAATTAGAAAATGGAAGACATACAAGACCACTGATAATCTCCCTCGATCTGGTGCTCCACGCAAAATCCCACCCCGTGGGGTCAGAATGATCACAAGAACGGTGAGCAAAAATCCCAGAACCACGCGGGGGGACCTAGTGAATGAACTGCAGAGAGCTGGGACCAATGTAACAAGGCCTACCATAAGTAACACACTACGCCACCATGGACTCAGATCCTGCAGTGCCAGACGTGTCCCACTGCTTAAGCCTGTACATGTCCGGGCCCGTCTGAAGTTTGCTAGAGAGCATTTGGATGATCCAGAGGAGTTTTGGGAGAATGTCCTATGGTCTGATGAAACCAAACTGGAACTGTTTGGTAGAAACACAACTTGTCGTGTTTGGAGGAAAAAGAATACTGAGTTGCATCCATCAAACACCATACCTACTGTAAAGCATGGTGGTGGAAACATCATGCTTTGGGGCTGTTTCTCTGCAAAGGGGCCAGGACGACTGATCCGGGTACATGAAAGAATGAATGGGGCCATGTATCGTGAGATTTTGAGTACAAACCTCCTTCCATCAGCAAGGGCATAGAAGATGAAACGTGGCTGGGTCTTTCAACATGACAATGATCCAAAGCACACCACCAGGGCAACGAAGGAGTGGCTTCGTAAGAAGCATTTCAAGGTCCTGGAGTGGCCTAGCTAGTCTCCAGATCTCAACCCTATAGAAAACCTTTGGAGGGAGTTGAAAGTCCGTGTTGCCAAGCGAAAAGCCAAAAACATCACTGCTCTAGAGGAGATCTGCATGGAGGAATGGGCCAACATACCCACAACAGTGTGTGGCAACCTTGTGAAGACTTACAGAAAACGTTTGACCTCTGTCATTGCCAACAAAGGATATATCACAAAGTATTGAGATGAAATTTTGTTTCTGACCAAATACTTATTTTCCACCATAATATGCAAATAAAATGAAAAAAAAAACAGACAATGTGATTTTCTGGATTTTTTTTTCTCAGTTTGTCTCCCATAGTTGAGGTCTACCTATGATGTAAATTACAGACGCCTCTCATCTTTTTAAGTGGTGGAACTTGCACTATTGCTGACTGACTAAATACTTTTTTTCCCCACTGTATATACCTTGTATCTGGTGATACTGTACCCTTTTTCAACTTGTTATTTTATTGGGTAATCCATACTGAGCCTGTGAATGTCTGTGTATGCCTCATGAAATATATACGGAGATTTACTGTTATCCATAGACTGTATAGAGCTGTACGCTTCTGATACAGTACCATATATCTGCTGGTATTTAGGGGCCATTTTCAAAAACATGAGGAAGTATGGTGGAAGAGGACGCGGATGTGGGCATGGAGGGTCACCTGGTACTGATGGTGGTGTATCTGCTGGTAGTGTCAAAAACACAATAGCAGCTAAGGCAGGAGGTGTTAAGCCAGCATCATGGTGTAACTCTGGAAGGTCTGTAAGGCTCCCTTTTCTGGGAGTAGGTAGACTGCTTTTAAAGCCGGAGTATCAGGAACTGTTTGTGGCTTACATTGCTGAAACAGCCTCCAGCTCTATCGCCTCCTCTTCTGAAGTTGTAAAAAATGCAAGCACTGAGTCGTAACTGCAGGCTTCTGGTCAGGAGCAACCCCTTTCCTTGTGTCCTTCACCCACACCAAAAGTGAAGGATGTGGAAGCACATACGTCAGATTACTCCATGGAGCACTTTTCATATACCATGCCTGGGTTAATTAAAAATAGGGTCCATCATGTACTAGAGCAATGTAAATGGGGCAGATCAGACACTGGAGCAGCATCTAAGGGGTACATTATACACTGGAGCATTACAAATGGGGCCCATTATATATGGAGCATTATTGGAGCCCATCATACACTGGAGCATCATTCATGAGGCCCATCATGTACTGGAGCATTGTAAATGGGGCAGATCAGACACTGGAGCAGCATCTAAGCGACACATTATACACTGGAGCATTACAAATGGGGCCCATTATTTATGGAGCATTATTGGAGCCCATCATACACTGGAGCATCATCCATGAATCCATGAGGCCCATCATGTACTGGAGCAATGTAAATTGGGCCGATCAGACACTGGAGCAGCATCTAAGGGGCCCATTATACACTGGAGCATTAAATATGGGGTCTATTATATATGGAGCATTATGTGGAGCTCATCAGAAACTGTATGGAACATTATATGTGACTAATTATTTAGTATGGGGAAATATATGGGGCTCATTATTCTATATGGTGCACAATGTGGTGGCCATAACACTGTATGGAGTAATATACTGTCCTGTTTTTGAGCTATTGTACAATTTAAAATAGATCAGTCATGTCATGTAAGCAGTGAAGTATGTGTCATACCTATATTTCTGTGGCGTATCGGAGCATCATGAGTTGTGGTATGTGTTAAAGGGACACACTGACACTCTTTGGCTCAGGGCACCCGAAAACCTGGAGCCAGCCCAACGCCCCCACAACTTTAGCCAAATTACCCCCAGTTTTCAATGTGTAACAATTATTAGGAAGTAAATTAAGGTTGACAAGCTTCAGTTCTAAGAATTGATGCTTTTGGCATTGAAATGGGCAATGTAGGTGTATTTACTGTCTTCCACTCCCTGCCAACTTTGCTTCCCCATTGACTTGCATTGGGTTTCGTGTTTCAGTCGGCCTCTGACTATTCCCTATAGTCGGCCGGTTTCGTTCGACCCGACTTTTGCGAAAGTTGGGTTTCATGAAACCCGACTCGACCCGAAAAAAGGCAAAGTCGCTCATCTCTACTCATGTATGTACATCTACCTAAATAGATACCTATGTATTGTTTTCCCTTTGATACATTCATTACAATATATTGGTAATATGTATATGTGAATTGTTTTATATGTCCGGGAGAGTAGTGATTACTTGGCAGTATTATAATTTGGTGTTTTATGCCCTGCATGTATATGTTGGTACCCCCCCTTTTTTACATTTTCAGGTGTACATATATACTGATATAATGGCGTCTTGATTTTATTGACACATCTACTAGGTGCTTTATGCTTTTGTATTATGCCCTGATTCATTTGATCTGGCCTCATTTTTGTATTATTTTGTTCTCTACTTAATATACCATGGAGCCTGTGATTCCCATCATATTATTTGTGATATAATAGAGCACTCTGTGACGGTTGATAGTCCCCTCCTGTGGTGTGTGCGCCGCTGACCTGCACGCAGGCTCTGTGGGGCCTGGCGTCTCTCGGCGTCTCTGGGTTGTGGCGGTTACCATGGCACATTTTGCTTGTACCGCCCGGCTTGACGTTAACGCCACCAGGCGTCTCGAGTTGCCCGGCTACGCTTGCGTCACTTCTGGTCCGCGGCTCCTTCTCTCCTGCTTTGTCGACTGCCCTCTGGTGGCGTCCTCAGCCCCTTTTATACTGGTTCCTCCCACAACCTTTCTGGAACTCTATGTGGTCCGTCCCCTAATTATGTCCCCCAGAACCAGTCCCCCTAGGAACCTTGGTGACAGTCCCCTTGGTTCCGGCCCGAGCACACAGTGGGGACTCCTACTCCTACACTCCCCCATCCAGTATGCTCTCCAGTCCTCAGGCAAAGGCTTGTGTTGTGAATTTCTTTGCTCGGATTTCAGAGCTAGAAGATCCCTCTGCTCCCTCTGGTTACTGAGAGTAGTGGAGCTGGCCACTGAGTGTCATTAGGTATTTTGCCAGTGGCCACCCATTGACGCAGGGGCCCAATCTCTCCATCTTCCTGTTGCTGCTGGATCCATTTGTCCCAGGATTGTTCTAACAGGCCCCTATTGAGTCCTATGTGGGATTGTTCTCGGGTTGTAGCTGTGAGTACGGCGGGGGCCAGAACGAACGGCGTCTCTTCTTCTAGATCGTCGTCTCGGCTTCGCCCCGGGGTAGTACGTCGAATGCTGGAGAGACCGTCCGCATGCACATTCTCCGCTCCCCATTTATAGATGATCTTGTACTTGAACTTGGCCATTCGGGCAACTCATCGTTACTCCAGGGCCCCTAATTTGGCATTTTTGAGGTGGTCCAGCGGGTTGTTGTCAGTTCGTACCACCACCTCAGAGCCCGCCAGGTACTCTGCGAACCGTTCCGTCATGGCCCACACTACTGCAAGGCACTTGAGCTTAAAGGAGCTGTAATTGTCGGTATTACGTTCGGAGTCGTGGAGTGATCGACTACCGTAAGCGATCACTCTTTCCTGGCCGTCTTGGACTTGTGACAAAACAGCTCCTAGCCCGTGTAGACTCCCGTTGGTGTGCAGTATGAATGGCTGCGAGAAATAAGATAACACCGGGGCATCCGAGAGTGCAGCTTTGAGATCTCGGAAGGCCTCCTCTTGCGGTTCTCGCCATTGACTCTTCCATCCATTTGCTCCAGCAGGGGCCCCCTTCAGCAGGTCTTGCAGGGCTTGGGCTCAATGGGTGAACTTTTTTACGAAGCGATGGTAATATCCGGCCAACCCCAGAAAGGCTCGTATGTCTTTTACCGTCTCGGGAGTAGGCCACCCTTGGATCGCGGCGACCTTCTCCATGGATGGTCTAACGCCTTCGGCGGACATGGTATGTCCAAGGTATTCAATTTGTGTACAGAACAGGTGGCATTTCTGGGGTTTTACCTTCAATCCGTACTTCTGCAGCCGCCCGAGCACCTGCCCCAACCGCCGCAGGTGGTCCTCAAATGTGGTGGCATTGATAATAATGTTGTCCAGGTATATCAACGTGGACTCGAAGTTAAGATATCCCTGACACTGCTCCATCAGCCGTTGGAAGGTCCCAGGGGCGTTGGCCAGCCCGAATGGCATGCGGTTAAATTCAAACAACCCTCTGGGTAGGATAAATGCGGTCTTGGCACAGTCTTCCTCTGACATTGGCACCTGCCAGTACCCGATGGCCAGATCTAGGGTCAAGAAGTATGTTGTCTTCCCCAGGGTGGATAGGCACTCCTCTATCTGAGGCAGCGGGTACGAGTCTTTGATGGTACAGGCGTTCAATTTTGCGATAATCCACACAGAACCGCAAGGTGACATCCATCTTGCAGACCAACACGATGGGGGCCTCCCAGGGACTCTGGCTTTCTCGGATAACTCCTTTTTGCAGCATTTGGCCCAGTAGTGTTTTTATCTCCTGGTATAGTTGTGGGGATATCTGTCGATATCGTTCCCTGACAGGAGCCGTTCCTGCAGTGGGAATGCTGTGTGTGATGGCTGTGGTACATCCAAAATCATCCTCATGGTTGGCAAATACCTCCTGGTACTGGCCCAAAAACATTTCTACCTGGAGTATTTGGGCTTGGTAAGGCCAGAGAGTTTTGCTCGCATTTTCTCCAGGATGGCTCGGCCCTTTTCTTCGGCCGGGGACCCGGTGGTCTGAAGAGATCGGATAACTACCGCCCAAGGGTCCCCTGCCTGCACTTTTAATTGGAAAGCAGGGGTCGTGAGCACCTCCTCCACAGGTCTCACCAGTTTCACCATTTTGTCTCGTGGTTTCAGGGCGTAGTCTTGGTTTTCTAGGTTGACACAGCATACTAGGACGGTCCCTTTCCGCACAGTGGCCAAGGTGCGGGCCACCAGGACTCCATGGGGTAGGCGCTCTGAGAAGCATGGCTCTACCTGCATCTCCACTCCTTTCAGGGGCACAGGGGCCCAGATAGGCAAGACCACTACCATCTGCCCTGGCAGCAGCACGAGTGGATAGGCTGCTGGCGCGATCACTTTCCCCAGCACCTCGCCCTCCTGGCAGTCCTGTAGGACTTGCACTCCCCGTCCCAACTGTTGGAAGACCCGTCCTTGGGCATGTGGGAACCCCACTGGTTCAGTGTCTCTTGTGTGGGCTCATTGAGGAGTAGGCTGCCGAACTCTTGCAATATGTTCATACCCAGGGTAATCGGAGGTTTGTTGTTTGCGCCTCCCTGGGTCAGGATCACTCCTCAGTGGCCAAGTGGTTTGCCGCATAATGAAATCTGCATCCAGACTACTCCGACGACAGGGACTGGTAGCTGGTTGGTGGCTAACAACTTTATCACGGACCCCCACTGAGGTCTCACTGCTTCGGGAAAGTGCTGCCGAAAATAAGTCTCTGGCATGGTCATCACTTGCAATAGTGCTCAAAGTGTCTTAGTGTATTCCTGACACACACAAAATATATATATGTATCCGCTTGAAAGATAATGCTATAATGAAGCTACCTCCTGTGACCTACCCCCTGTAAGAAGAAGCTAACACGAAACGTGCATCGGGGAGCCCTCCTGCAACCAGGTCATGTATACCCTCTTTAGTTAGAATATAATTTAGCGCCATCCTTCTTTCCGCACAATGCTGTTTCACTATTTATAGTATTACTGAGTAGCATATTTGTATATTTATCATTATATACTATAGCTTCATTATAGCATTATCTTTCAAGCGTGTAATTTAGCATTAGTGCTTATATATTATGGATATAATGTCCTGAAATTTTATAGATGCTTTCTAGTTCTATTTGAACCCTTGGATTAATCTATCATCCACACACGGGTTGGAAAATAACTGTTGTCATATACATTGAACCATATGAGCACCATTTGTACTTTTTTCTATAAGTATTTATATGACGGAGTCAGTTTCTGCTGAGTCAATTTCTAGAGTGGACCCTCTGGGTCGTGGCACCCACCCACCTAGGGTGAGCTGACCTTGTGAGGAACCACCCCCATTACAGGGAATATCAGGGGCAAGACCAAGGGGGTGAGTCACCACGACAGCTGGAACCAGACAGCCGGCTCAAAGAAGACACAAGTGCAAGTGTCTGGCAACAGGGAACGTGCAGGGTACAAGACAAGACAAAGCGTGGTCACAAGGTTTCTTCACAGTCTCAGGGTTTAATCAGGTTCAAGACGTGATAACAAGGACAAAGTGATACATAGCGAGGCACGTGCGAGGGCACGCCAAGGTCCAAGGCATGATACTGTATGTGTTAGGTGGCACGCCAGGGTTCCGGCAAGGGCTAGATGGCATCAGACTCCGGACATCTGGCAGCGATTGACAGGCTGCGGACATCAGCTCTGGACATCAGGCCGCAGTCATCAGGCTCCGGACTTCTGGCCCCAATCGGGAGGCTCCGAGCATCCGGCAGGCGAGCCAGGGTTCATGAAAGGAGGCACGCCAGAGTTCAAGACATGGTGCGTGTTAGGAGACACGCTAAGGTCCAAGGCAGAGTTCCAGGCAGGATGCATGCTAGGAGACACACCAGGGTCCAGGGCAGGGTTCAAGGCAGGGTGCGTGCTAGGGGGCACACCAGGGTTCAAGGCAGGGTACATGGCAGGGCGTGTGCTAGGTGGAACACCAGGGTCCAAGGCAGGGCGCATGCTAGGAGGCATGCCAGGGTTCAGGCTAGGGCCTGTGCATGCTAGAGGGCTTGCCAGGGTACAGGCTAGGGCCTGTGCGTCCTAGAGGGCATGCCAGTGTACAGGCTAGGGCCTGTGCATGCTAGAGGGCACGTAAGGGTACAGGCTAGGGGGCACGCCAGGGAACAGGCTAAAGAGTGGGCATGCTAGGAGGCATGCCAGGGTTCATGGCAGGGCCTGCACATGCTGTAGAGAAGCACGGGGTGGTATGCCAAGGAGCAGGCTAAAGCCTGCATGTGCCAAGAGGGCATGCAATGCACAGTGCAGGGACAGTGTGAGTGCAAGTGTAATGATAAGTAAGATATGATTTCGCAAACTGCAGAAGGCACCTGAAATGAGAGAGCACTTCTTTGCCTTCATGGAGAGAATATTTCAGAATGGCCATGCAGAAATTGCACCTATACTTCAAGATTCCGAGTAATATCTGTATTTACCCATTTTTAGCGTGTATCATCCTAAGAAACCTGGTCAGATAAAAGTAGTATTTGACTCAAGCGCCAGATATGAAGGTGTCTTGCTAAATGATGTCTTTGTGTCTTGCCCAGACCTCAATAACAGACTCCTAGGAGTACTTCTTCGCTTCCGCAGAGATGCAGTGGCATTCATGGCTGACATACAATAGATGTTTCATTGCTTCCTAGTCAAAAAAGAACATAAAAACTATTTGAGGTTTTTCTGGTACCGCGATAATGACCCCTACAAAGACATCGTGGAGTATCGGATGAAAGTACACATCTTCGGGAACAGCCCTTCCCCTGCTGTCGCCATCTATGGTCTTAGACATTCAGCCAGAGAGGGCGAAGCAAAGTACGGGCCAGATGTTAGATCGTTTGTGGAGAAGGATTTCTATGTGGACGACTGCTTGAACTCCACACCCACAGATGAATCAGCAGTTAGTCTCCTAAAAAGGACACAAAAAATGCTCGCTTTGTCCAATTTGAGGCTGCACAAAATTGCTTCCAACAGCCAAAAAATGATGGCAGCTTTTCCCTCTCAAGATTACTCAACTGATCTAAAAGACTTGGATTTAAACACAGACTCCCTTCTCATGCAATGGAGCCTTGGTTTGCTCTGGGATTTGAAGAGAGATGCATTTACCTTTCGGATCAACGAAAGAGAGAAACCTTTCACGCTTAGAGGTGTCCTGTCTGTGATAAATAGCTTGTACGATCCTCTAGGATTTGTAACCCCTGTAACTATCCAAGGTAAAATGATGTTGCGAGACTTCACCAAAGAAATGTTTGAATGGGATGATCCACTTCCCATTTAGAAGAGAGATTGTGGGTAAGATGGAAGAAATCTCTAGAAGCCTTGTTAAATCTTTACGTGGCACGACCATATGCTTCCGTACCATCAACCGAAGTCAAGACGCAAAGGCTCGGTATCTTCTTCGATGCCTCAAACAAAGCGATTGCAGTAGTAGCATATCTGAAAACTACTGACATTAAAGAACAATGCCATGTAAGACTTATTATGAGCAGGACAAAACTAGTGCCAGTCCATGAGCACACAATACCCAGACTGGAACTCTGTGAGGCTGTGCTAGCAGTAGAGTTAGCTGAACTTATCTCGACAGAAATTGACCTGGAAATCAAGGCCATTGAGTTCTACTCAGACAGCAAGGTAGTGCTTGGGTACATTTGCAACAAAACTCGACGTTTTTATGTTTACGTCAGCAATCGGGTGCCAAGGATCAGGAGGTCCACTTGCCCTAAAGAGTTGCACTATGTGTCCACACACCACAATCCTGCGGACCACGCAACTAGATCTGTTGAATCAAGACACCTTAAGGACACAACCTGGTTTATGGGCCCTGCATTCTTATACCGTTCGACGCCTTACAGTGATGGATCAGACACCTTTGAACTGGTAGATCCAGATGCAGATGAAGAAATACACCCTCAGGTATGCGTTGTACGTACGGTGACCAGACAATTACCTCAAATCCCACAATTTCAGCCGGTTCTCAACCTGGAACTTGCTTGTTCGTGCCATTGCTTGTTTAATTCATGTGGCTCAGTCTTACAAGTCAACATCACCTGCCAGTCAGAAGCCTTGTAAAGGTTGGCACCACTGCAAATTTGCCTTTACCGCTCCAAACCTGGAAAATGCCAAGAACTCGATAATGCGTACCATACAACAGGAGTGTTACGCCAAAGAAATACACAACCTCACTAAAGGTCAACCCATTTCTAGAGACAGTGTCTTGAAAAAGCTTGATCCAATCATTGACCAAAATGAGCTGTTAAGAATTGGAGGTCGTCTTCAAGAAGCCAAAGTGGGATTTGTGGAAAAACACCCTGTAATAATTCCTTGTCATCATCATGTCACTACTCTGCTCGTACAGCACCATCATGTTTTGGTGAAACATCAGGGCCTATTGTTTACCAAAAGGAGTCTACGAACTGCTGGGCTATGGATAGTCGGAGCAAAGAGATGTGTGAGTTAACTCATCTTCAACTGTGTGACTTGTCGCAAACTCCGTGGCGTGACTCAAAACCCAAAGATGGCCAATCTCTCATCAGACAGACTTAGTATGGATTCTCCCTTTACCAATGTCAGACTGGATGTATTCGGGCCATGATCTGTGGTTGCATGGCACACTAGAAGAGTCCAAGCCAACGCAAATCACTGGGCAGTTACAGTTGTGGCTAAAAGTATTGACACCCCTGCAATTCTGTCAGATAATATTCAGTTTCTTCCTGAAAATGATTGCAAACACAAATTCTTTGGTATTATCTTCATTTAATTTGTCTTAAATGAAAAAACACAAAAGAGAATGAAGCAAAAAGCAAAACATTGATCATTTCACACAAAACTCCAAAAATGGGTCAGACAAAAGTATTGGCACCCTCAGCCTAATACTTGGTTGCACAACCTTTAGTCAAAATAACTGCGACCAACCGCTTCCGGTAACCATCAATGAGCTTCTTACAATGCTCTGCTGGAATTTTAGACCATTCTTCTTTGGCAAACTGCTCCAGGTCCCTGATATTTGAAGGGTGCCTTCTCCAAACTGCCATTTTTAGACCTCTCCACAGGTGTTCTATGGGATTCAGGTGTGGACTCATTGCTGGCCACCTTAGAAGTCTCCAGTGCTTTCTCTCAAACCATTTTCTAGCACTTTTTGAAGTGTGTTTTGGGTCATTGTCCTGCTGGAAGACCCATGACCTCTGAGGGAGACCCAACTTTCTCACACTGGGCCCTACATTATGCTGCAAAATTTGTTGGTAGTCTTCAGACTTCATAATGCCATGCACACGGTCAAACAGTCCAGTGCCAGAGGCAGCAAAGCAACCCCAAAACATCAGGGAACCGCCGCCATGTTTGACTGTAGGGACCGTGTTTTTTTCTTTGAATGCCTCTTTTTTCTCCTGTAAACTCTATGTTGATGCCTTTGCCCAAAAAGCTCTACTTTTGTCTCAACTGACAAGAGAACATTCTTCGAAAACGTTTAGGCTTTTTCAGGTAAGTTTTGGCAAACTCCAGCCTGGCTTTTTTCATGTCTCAGGGTAAGAAGTGGGGTCTTCCTGGGTACCATACAGTCCCTTTTCATTCAGATGACGACGGATAGTACGGGTTGACATTGTTGTACCCTCGGACTGCAGGGCAGCTTGAACTTGTTTGGATGTTAGTCGAGGTTCTTTATCCAACATCCGCACAATCTTGCGTTGAAATCTCTTGTCAATTTTTCTTTTCCGTCCACATCTAGGGAGGTTAGCCACAGTGCCATGGGCTTTAAACTTCTTGATGACACTGCGCACGGTAGACACAGGAGCATTCAGGTCTTTGGAGATGGACTTGTAGCCTTGTGATTGCTCATGCTTCCTCACAATTTGGTTTCTCAAGTTCTCAGACAGTTCTTTGGTCTTCTTTCTTTTCTCCATGCTCAATGTGGTACACACAAAGACACAGGACAGATGTTGAGTCAACTTTAATCTGTCATGATCCAGGTTTGATCTGACAGTTTTAAATGCACAAGTGAACTTTTTTCCTTTGGCTGTGTGCCAAAGTGTGGTGTTTGCCCCCGGTGGCCATTAGGATTATTGCACTGTGGTGTCATTTGTTCTAAGTTGCTCCGGTGGTGGTGAGCAGTATTGCACTCTAATACCTTAGTTTGTGCATGTAATTATAATGCAGGTGTGAATGCTCTATAAAGGAGTGTCAGGTGTATCAATCACTGTTGGTGATAATTAGTCATTCACAAGGAAGCCTGGGTGAAAGATGGAGCTGAACAAGAGTCCTGGGCAGCCCAGCTAGAGGGGGATGAGTGGCAGCTATGGAGTCTGCAAGGAGTGCTGGCATGGATTGGTGGAGTCCAACGATGGGGTCTGCAAGAATGGCTGGCATGGCGTGGTGGAGTCGCAGTTTATGGTGTCAGCAGGAAGTGCTTGCATGGCTTGGTGGAGTGGCAACTATGGTGAGAGTTGCACTCAGCATGCTGGACTTGGTTGCTGAAAGCTGGACTCAAGCATGCTGGACTTATTGGCAGAAAAGTTGGACTCAAGCATGCTGGACTTTTTGGTAGAAGCTGGACTCATCTTTGGGACTCTGTTTACTGGGCAGCTGCAACTGTTGGTGGATTCTTTTCCAAGGCTGCACTATGGTGATGGATCCAGTTATGGTGATGGATTCGGTTGAAGGAGAAGATGCACGCAGGTGGTGGGCTCTGTTGCTGGGAGCGTAAGCAACAGAGCAAAGCTAAGTGATGTTCCCCTGTATTGTCATTTTTCCTTATGTGTGTTTAGTGCAGTGGTGGGATTAGTTTCAACACCAACCAATTCCCTAGTGAGGGTTTAGGTGCAGGGTGAGTCAGGGTTTTAAGGTTCCTGTGCGTCACCTGGTGTGGAACCGGCATAGGGAACATTAGGAGTGCAGGGACACTGGCTCAGGGGAGTGCAGAAGGTCTCCACGTCCCCGTTCCCTATTGCAGGGCCCTCCATTGTTAATGTTTCCCAGGTTTCCCTTATTGTTTAAATTCGCTTTACTGGAGTCGGGGTTTCCAGATTTACGTGTATTACCTAAATTCGCCTGTTGAAGGCGGCGTATCCAGCTGCACGTCTTATTATTTAAATTCGCCCCACTGGAGGCGGTGTATCCAGGGTCACGAGTGTTATATGGGTTTGCCTTGCGGTACTCACTGCGTCTAGACACACGTGACCGTGACATTATCACCAACCATACTTTTTTTCTAGGGAGCCCTGGCCATATGGAGACCTGTGAGTAATTGCTGTCGGGCCTCACTGAGGTGAGTGAGGAGCGGCATGGTGTGTTAGAGCCGCTGCAGCAGTAGTTATCAGGGTCTGGGGCCTTCCCTTTGGCTTCACCAGAAAATTAAATGGTGGCTGCGGTCTGGCAAAAAGCCCCCTAGTGTTGCTGCTGGGGAGCGGGACTTGTTCATACAGGCGGACGCACCCAGACAGGTGGATGGGATTGTGATCCCCATGGTGCTGTCTGGGGTTCCCCGAGGTGAAGGGGTACGTCCCTGTAGTGAGCAGACTGGTGTATAGTCCACGGGGCTCACGCCAAATCTTCAATACCACCGAAGAAGCCGCCCCTCCTGGTCGTGTGGAGGCGACCAACGAGTGTATATTTCCTCCATATTCCTGTCCCCTTCTCCTCCAGGTGTGAGCAGCAGGTGCGCTGCAGGGGAGTAGGGACAAATCTCAACCCTCGCCATTAACCAACCCTGGGAGGCGCAGACCTCATAGTGAAAGGGTTGGAGGGTGGTGTCCCTTGGTGAATAGTGGGGGTGTGAGTGTGGTGACACAGGGGGACGCCTCTGTTGTCGATCCAAGTGTGAGTTCACCGAAATATGGCAATCGAATGTGTGGCAATAAACGTTCAGGTCCGGACCTGTGTGTGAACGAGCATGTATGGGTGGCCACCAAAAAGCATCCTGTGGAAGTGTGTTGTGGAGTCTTACCAGCTCATAACAAACATACACATACATAACTCGTTCCCCAGGTCGGCGCTGTGGAGATGTGTGGTGCCTCCAAAACATACATTGCCAATACCAGCGTTGCGTTTGTCATAAACCTGAGGTGCAGGCAGTTGCTGGAGTGAACTCTGGATCTAGGCGTCTCCGCTGTAGGTGGTGCCCTGATGAGGAGTGGTCTTGAGTGTCCAGAAGCCCCTAATTAAGGGGAGGGTTTGATCTGATAGTTTTAAATGCACAAGTGAACTTTTTTCCTTTGGCTGTGTGCCAAAGTGTGGTGTTTGCCCCCGGTGGCCATTAGGATTATTGCACTGTGGTGTCATTTGTTCTACGTTGCCCCGGTGGTGGTGAGCGGTATTGCACTCTAGTACCTTAGTTTGTGCACGTAATTATAATGCAGGTGTGAATGCTCTATAAAAGAGAGTCAGGTGTATCAATCACTGTTGGTGATAATTAGTCATTCACAAGGAAGCCTGGGTGAAAGATGGAGCTGAACAAGAGTCCTGGGCAGCCCAGCCAGTGGGGACGAGTGGCAGTTATGGAGTCTGAAAGGAGTGCTGGCATGGATTGGTGGAGTCCAATGATGGGGTCTGCAAGAAGGGCTGATGTTATGAATGAGTCACCGGAGGAGGAAAAAACAAAAATGCAGAAAACCGGAGAGGTTGGTAGCTAGCGGATTGCAGACCCCTGATCCTATTCACAGCTACTAACAGTAGCCGTGGAGCGTTCCTACGATGGTCTTAGTCGCCTCTTCACAGCCGGAGAACTAAATAAGCCTAAAGAAAGAAAGGGGAAATCTAAACTGCCCCAGAGCAGACCCCAAAGCAATAGACAGCCCCCAACATGTATTGTCGGTGAAAACAGATGAAAACACAAACACAGACAGAAAGACAGGAAGAGCAAACGATGGGGCCCAACTAACTAGATAGGAAAGGACAGAAAAGATAATGGCTGCAATCCGCAAAAACCCTACCAAAAATGTCACAACACGTCTGACAGGAAAAAACAGGTTTCTCCCATCCAAATCAGTTTCACCACCTCCTTTCACCAGCAGAGAGAGTTCATCGGACATCAAAGGTGAACGAGAAAATGAGCTCACAACAGTACCTCCCCCTTGAGGAGGGGTCACCGAACCCTCATCCACGCCACCAGGCCGATCAGGATGGGCCCGATGAAAAGCACGAACCAATCTTTCGGCATGAATATCAGATGCAGAGACCAAAGAATTATTCTCCTGGCCATAACCCTTCCACTTAAACAAATACTGGAGTCTCCGTCTAGCCAGACGAGAATCCAGTATCTTCTCAACCTCATATTCCACATTACCTTCAACCAATACAGGGTCAGGACTTATGAAACACATTATGAATTTTAAATGTGACAGGAAAAGCCAATCGAAAAGAGACCGGATTAAGAATCTCCAAAATCTTGTAAGGTCCAATAAATCTAGGTTTAAACTTTGGAGAAGCCACATTCATAGAGATATTCTTTGATGACAACCAAACCATATCACCCACCTTAAATCGGGGACCAATGGTCCTATGCCGGTTGGAAAACCGCTGGGCCTTTTCCTGGGAGAGAGACAACTTATCCACCACTTGGTCCCAAATCTGGTGCATTCTCTCCACCACAGGAAGTGCTTGCATGGCTTTGTTGGAGTGGCTACTATGGTGAGAGTTGCACTCAGCATGCTGGACTTGGTTGCTGAAAGCTGGACTCAAGCATGCTGGACTTATTGGCAGAAAAGTTGGGCTCAAGCATGCTGGACTTTTTGGCAGAAGTTGGACTCATCTTTGGGACTCTGTTTACTGGGCAGCTGCAACTGGTGGTGGACTCTGCTCTAAGGCTGCACTATGGTGATGGATCCGGTTATGGTGATGGATTCGGTTGGAGGAGAAGATGCACGCAGGTGGTGGGCTCTGTTGCTGGGAGCGTAAGCAACAGAGCAAAGCTAAGTGATGTTCCCCTGTAGCGTCATTTTTCTTTATGTGTGTTTAGTGCAGTGGTGGGAGTAGTTTCCGCACCAACCAAATCCCTAGTGAGGGTTTAGGTGCAGGGCGAGTCAGGGTTTTATAGTTCCTGTGCGTCGCCCAGTGCGGATCTGGCATAGGGAACGTTAGGAGTGCAGGGACACTGGCTCAGGGGAGTGCAGGAGGTCTCCACGTCCCCGTCCCCTATCGCAGGGCCCTCCATTGTTAATATTTCCCAGGTTTCCCTTATTGTTTAAATTCGCCTTACTGGAGGCTGAGTTTCCAGATTTACGTGTATTAACTAAATTCGCCTGTTAGAGGCGGCGTATCCAGCTGCACGTCTTATTATTTAAATTCGCCCCACTGGAGGCGGTGTATCCAGGGTCACGTGTGTTATATGGGTTCGCCTTGCGGTGCTCGCTGCGTCCAGACACGCGTGACCGTGACATAATCCATGTTAACTGGCTGCAAGTGTAATTTAGTTATTGCCAACACCTGTTAGGTGCCACAGGTAAGTTACAGGTGCTGTTAATTGCACAAATTAGAGAAGCATCACATGATTTTTCGAACAGTGTCAATACTTTTGTCCACCCTCTTTTTTATGTTTGGTGTGGAATTATATCCAGTTTGGCTTTAGGACAATTCTTTTTGTGTTTTTTCATTTAAGACTAGAGTTGAGCGACTTTTGGTTTTTTAGGGTCGAGTTTCGTTTCGTGAAACCCGACTTTTCCAAAAGTCGGGTCGAGCAAGATCGTCCGATTATAGGGAAAAGTTGGGGTCGTCCCGAAACACGAAACCCAATGTAAGTCAATGGGGAATAAAAGTCGGCAGTGAGAGGAGGACAGGAAACACACCTACAGTGCCCATTTGAATGCCAAAAGCATCAATTCTTCTTACTTAAGCTTGTAAACCTTAATTAACTTCATAATACAAGTTACGCACTGAAAAATGGGGGTTATTTGGCTAAAGTTGTGGGGGGGGAGGGCTGGCTGCAGGTTTTCATGTGCCCTGGGCGAAAGAGCGCCCCTTTAACACATACCACAACTCATCATGCTCCGATACGGCAGAGAAATAGCGGTATAGTACAATGAAAAATACCTCACTTTTTACATCTCATGACGAGGCCCATCTATTTCTCCATACAGAATCATTGGTCCCATATAATGTTTGAAACAGTATATGATGAGCTCCACATAATGCTACAGTATATGTTGGTCCCCATGGATGAAGCTCCACTGTCTTATGGGCCCAAATAATGCTCCAAACATAATGGGCCCCATTTCTAATGCTCTAGTGTATAATGGGCCCTGTAAATGCTGCTCCAGTGTCTGATGTCCACCTTTGGAATGTTCCAGTGTATGGTGGGCCCCATCTATCATTCTCCAGAGAATAGTGCTCCCCAAAAATTGCTGTCCCAACATTGAAAACAATCAAATAAGTCTCCTCGCTAGGGAATCCCTGTACTTCTCTGGATTCCTCGTCGTCCCCATCTTCCATCTCACTGCACAGTATTTCAACTTTGCAAGTGCTGTGATCCTGGGCAAGCAGGGGGGGCTCACTCGTTGGCGACGGCACTGGCACAGGGCCCATGATAGTACGGTGGTGTGTCTGATGGCGGGTGGGCCGAACCTGCACTTTCATCTGCAGCTTCTTCTTTGTCACCGTGTAAAATGGAACTGTATATGGGAAGGGTAACCTGAGTTTCATCAGGGTCAGATTCAGGTCGTGTAACGTGCGAGGGGAATGTAGTGGTCTGGGTCAATGTACCAGCAGATTCATCAAGCAGTGGCTGGGCATCAGTGCACTTGTGCCGCCCCCAGGAGTACGGTCGCCACAGTGGCATTACCTTCTTCCTAGGGAGTGTGATGTCATGCTTGGGAGCAACGAAGGATCTCTCTAGCAGGTTAACTGATTGGGCGGCGTTATTCCCACGAGTCATGACCCTCCAAACAGCGTTCATGAAGGGAAAGTGTTTGTTTTACGTGGGCAGTATGGTTGCAAAGCTGAACCTTAAAGGAATGTCCAGAAGGGCACCACCAGGAGTGGAGCCTACGGTTAAATTCGACTCCACCTGGGAAACCTCAACCATGCCAGCTACAGAACAGATGCACACATTGCAAGCTTAATTCCGTTAACGAACGAGACTCCGTCATGCCCCGCGGTCCGAGTCCGGCTTACTAGAGGGACACGTGAGGCTCTGGCACATGAGATTGGCCAATAACTGGTGTGTCATGCCCTTACATGTCCGTGGCTGCATGTGCGCTACACTGAAAAGGCCAGCGTTTGTCGCTTACGGGTGCAGATAACCCGCTGAACAACGTTAGTGATGGGGATCACTGATTACAATTATTACCCGCGAACGATGATTTCCCAGTAAGTGCAGGTCAACCGCAGTTATGGAATTAGGCCTAACCGTCATTCCTGAAAAAATGAAAAACTTACGTGTGCAAACCACAGGTGCTGTAGCTTGCTTAACAGCTCGCCAGCCGTTCTCACGCCCAGTATGGATTACACGTGATTGCACAAAGGTGAGAAAGGGTACCGTATCCCCAGATAACATGTATGGATAGCGTACACATTCAAAATATATGTCTCAGGAGGCAGGCTCAGACGGTGTCAGGCCCAGTATGGATTGCACAAAGGTTAGAAAGGGTACCGTATCCCCAGATAACATGTATGGATAGCGTACACATTCAAAATATATGTCTCAGGAGGCAGGCTCAGACGGTGTTAGGCCCAGTATGGATTGCACGTGATTGCACAAAGGTTAGAAAGGGTACCGTATCCCCAGATAACATGTATGGATAGCGTACACATTCAAAATATATGTCTCAGGAGGCAGGCTCAGACGGTGTCAGGCCCAGTATGGATTGCACGTGATTGCACAAAGGTTAGAAAGGGTACCGTATCCCCGGATAACATGTATGGATAGCATACACATTCAAAATATATGTCTCAGGAGGCAGGCTCAGATGGTGTTAGGCCCAGTATGGATTGCACGTGATTGCACAAAGGTTAGAAAGGGTACCGTATCCCCGGATAACATGTATGGATAGCATACACATTCAAAATATATGTCTCAGGAGGCAGGCTCAGATGGTGTCAGGCCCAGTATGGATTGCACAAAGGTTAGAAAGGGTACCGTATCCCCGGATAACATGTATGGATAGCGTACACATTCAAAATATATGTCTCAGGAGGCAGGCTCAGACGGTGTCCGGCCCAGTATGGATTGCACATGATTGCACAAAGGTTAGAAAGGGTACCGTATCCCCAGATAACATGTATGGATAGCGTACACATTCAAAATATATGTCTCAGGAGGCAGGCTCAGACGGTGTCAGGCCCAGTATGGATTGCACGTGATTGCACAAAGGTTAGAAAGGGTACCGTATCCCCAGATAACATGTATGGATAGCGTACACATTCAAAATATATGTCTCAGGAGGCAGGCTCAGACGGTTTCAGGCCCAGTATGGATTGCACGTGATTGCACAAAGGTTAGAAAGGGTACCGTATCCCCAGATAACATGTATGGATAGCATACACATTCAAAATATATATCTCAGGAGGCAGGCTCAGACGGTGTCAGGCATAGTATGGATTTGACGGCCCAGATTACACAGCGGAGGAGCAGGGAGAGGTAAAGATTGCAAATGCTGGGGCCCTGCCCAAGCAAGGGGGGCCCACTCGTGGGCGTCGGTACTGGCACTGGGCCCCTCATAGTACAGCGGTGTGTCTGACGGCGGGTGTGCACCACCACCGTCAGAGACACTTGATTGCACTATGAGGGACCCTGTGCCAGTGCCCGCGCCCAAGAGTCGGCCTACCCACCTGTCCAGGGCAACGGCACTCGCACGGTGTCGTGTGCTAGGTGGTGTCCCCGGCCATGGGGGGGAGGCAGCACAGTTAGGGAGTTTTAGAAAGTGGCATATGTTGATGTTGGACATTCAGCTGATGCAAAAGGCGAAATAGGTCAAGTCCCAGGAAGAGGTGGACCAAAGCAAGCCATTTTTCTGTCACCCTATGTGTCATCAGGGGAAGGTGGGACAAAATCCTTGGAAACCCATGCGTGGTTCATTTTAATGAAGGTTAGATCATCCACATTTTGGGTTGACAGACGGGTCCTTTTTTCTGTCAGGATTGATCCAGCTGCACTGAAGACTCTTTCCGATAGCACACTTGCAGCTGGGCAAGCGAGCTCCTGTAAGGCATATTGGGCCAATTCAGGCCAGGTGTCCAGTTTAGCGGCCCAATAGTCAAAGGGGAATGACCTGTGTGGGAGAACATCGATATGGGAGGAAAAGTAGTTTGTAACCATAGTTGACAACTGCTGTCTCCTGTCACTTTCCATCGATGCAGTATTACCAGTTGTGTGAGCGGTATTTGAAAAATCAGTCCACAACATTGTCATGAAACCCCTGTCTCCAACGCCACTTCTGCTGTGTGCACCACGAACACCTCTGCCAAGCTGCCCCCGGCCCGTACGGCTCGTGTGAGAACCATCACCGCTGCTGTGTGCTGGGAATGCCTCAAGCAACCGATTTACCAGAGTTGCTTGTTTATTAGCCAATATTAGGTCAAGGTTCTCCTGTGGCATGATGTTTTGTAATTTGCCTTTATAGCGTGGATCCAGGATGCTGGCCAACCAGTAGTCGTCATCATTCATCATTTTGGCAATGCGGGGGTCCCTTTTTAGGATCTGCAAGGCATAATCTGACATGTGGGCCAATGTTCCCGGTGTCAATGATGCACTGCGAGTGCTGGGTGGAGGAGCACTTTCTGGCAAATCCACATCCCTCCAGTCACGCACAAACCCTGTACCAGACCTTGCCACGCCAACATTTTCACTTGCCCCACGAGATGCATCCTCCTCCCCTAAGTAATCATCCCCATCATCATCCTCCTCCTCCTCTTCTTCCTCCACCTCGTCCAGGAGAGGTCCCTGAGCAGACAATGGCTGAATGTCATCAAGGATTCCCTCCTCCTCATCCTCCTCATCAACATTGGCTGCAGACGCCTGCTCCTTAAGGTGCGTCAAAGTTTGCATGAGCAGTGGGATGCTCATGCTTAGGATGGCGTCGTCTGCGCTTACCAGCCATGTGCATTCCTCAAAACACTGAAGGACTTTACAGAGGTCTTTCAGCTTCGACCACTGCACACCTGTCAACTCCATGTCTGCTCTCAAAGTGCCTGGCCGTGTATCCACCCACAAATGCATTATGGCCTGCCTCTGCTCGCACAGCCGCTCCACCATGTGCAGGGTGGAGTTCCACCTTGCTGCAATGTCGATAATGAGGCGGTGGTTGGGAAGGTGGAGCAATCGCTGCAGCTTCTGCATACGAACGGAGTGTACAGGCGACCGGCGGATGTGCGCGCACAGTCTTCGCACCTTCTGGAGCAGGGCTGTTAACTCCGGATAATTTTTGAGGAAGCACTGCACCACCAGGTTCAAGGTGTGAGCCAAGCAAGGTATGTGGCTGAGTTTTGAAAGGGCTATGGCTGCCACAAAATTACGGCCGTTATCACTAACTACCTTGCCTGCCTCAAGTTGTACACTGCCCAGCCATGACTCAGTTTGTCGCTTCAAGTACTCGGCCAGCATCTCGGCGGTGTGTCTGTCGCCCAAACACATCATCTGCAACACAGCCTGCTGACGCTTTCCACTAGCTGCTCGATAGGGGGACACCTCGTGTGCAACAGTGGCAGCTGCAGATGGAGTGCTCGTACGACTGCGCTCTGTGGACGAGCTTTCGCTTCTGGAGGAGGAGGAGGAGGAGGAGGAGGGTGGAACGCCTACAGCCAACTGTTTCCTATACCGTGGGCTAGGCAGCACTGTCCCACCACCGCTGTCCCCTGTGGACCCTGCATCCACCACATTAACCCAGTGCGCAGTGATGGACACGTAACGGCCCTGGCCATGCCGACTGGACCATGCATCAGTTGTGAGGTGCACCTTTCCGCTCACTGACTGCTTGAGTGCATGGACAATGCGGTCTTTCACATGATGGTGGAGGGCTGGGATGGCTTTGCGAGAGAGGAAGTGGCGACTGGGTAGGTCATAGCGTGGTACTGCATAGGCCATGAGTTCGCGGAAAGCTGTGCTTTCCACCAACCGAAAGGGCATCATCTCAAACGAGATTAGTTTGGCAATGTGGGAGTTCAAACCCAGTGTACGCGGATGAGAGACTGAGTACTTTCTTGACCTACTCATAGTGTCTGGGAGGGTGAGCTGGACTTGAGAGCTGCATATGGTGGAAGTAGCGGTGGACAGGGCGGACTGAGAGAGGGTTGATGATGGTGATGGAGTTGGTGTTCTTTCTGATGGCCTAGAATCAGTCTTTCGTTGATATAACAGTGGGATTCCCTGACTGCTGTGGCCTTGCAACGACACCTCAACATTTGCTGCTGTGATAACCGGTGGGCTTACAGTGGGGGAAACAATGTAGCGTTGCTGACTACCTTCGTTGTGATCAGTTGCACATGTGGCACTTGAGGTTTGGTGTTGTGTCCACGCTTGCAAGTGCATGCTGGTTAAACGTCTAAGCATGCAACTGGTATTCAAATTTTTCAGATTTTTCCCTCGGCTAAAGGTCTTTGCGCACTTCTTACAGATAACCTTGGTCTGATCATGAGGATTTTGTTCAAAAAAGTGCCACACTGCACTCTTCCTACTTTGGCAGACATTTTGCGGCCTAGCACGCTGTGATCTTTTGACCCTCTGGACAAGCTGTCCAGCAACTCTTTTGATGTTTTGAACCTGTCTTTGGAGTGCTACGGGCCTGCCAGATAACAGCTGTTGCGATGTCGATGTCTGCTGTGGATGCTCCTCATCTGAGCTATTGGAAGCAGCACCCTCTTCCCCCAATGGATGCCAATCTGGGTCAACAACTGGGTCATCCATCACCTCCTCTTCTATGTCATGTGCACCTTCCTCTGTGTCACCGTGTATGGTGGTATAGTGTGCGGGAAGGGGCACCTGAGTCTCATCAGGGTCATAATCTGGCTCTGTACACTGCGAGGACAATGTAGTGCTCTGAGTGAATGTACCAGCAGAATCATCCATCAGCGGCTGTGCATCAGTGCACTCCATGTCAGATTCATCTTGGCCTGGGTAATTCACCATTTGACTTGATAATCCAGGCATGGTATGTGAAAACAGCTCCATGGAGTAATCAGTAGTATGGCCTGCGTCATCCTTCATTCTTGGTTGGGGTGAAGGACACAAGGAAAGGTGTGGTTCAAGAACATGAGCCTCCAATGACGACTCAGTGCTTTTACTTTTTACAACTGAAGAAGAGGAGGCGATAGAGCTGGAGGCTGAGTCAGCAATGTAAGACAAAACTTTTTCCTGATGCTCTGGCTTTAAAAGCGGTTTGCCAACTCCTAGAAAACTAAGCGTTCGAGGCCTTATGTAGCCAGACGATGACGCAGGCTCAACACCTCCTGCATTCGGTCCTATTTTGCTCTTGCCACTACCATCAGATCCACCACCAACACCATCATTACCAGCTGCCAACCCCCGCCCAATTCCACGGCCTCTTCCACCAGCCTTCCTCATTTTTGGTAGAAATGTAGACAAAATCCAACAAACTATATAGTAATGTAAAACAAGGTACAAGGTGTCTATAGGACAGGGGAGATTTTGAATTTCTGCGCTTACTTTTGGACACTGGACACTTGTGGATTGTGTGAGGCCCAATGAATATCTGAGCGCTATGTGACAGGCTCGATGGCACAGCTGTGACCAAAGTGATGAGAGGATAAGGGAGATTTTGAATCTCTGCACACACTTTTGGACACTGGACACTTTTGGATTGTGTGAGGCCCAATGAATATCTGAGCGCTATGTGACAGGCTCGATGGCACAGCTGTGACCAAAGTGACTACAGGATAAGGGAGATTGGATTGCTTTTAAAAAAGCAGTTTGCGGAGCAGTGGGTAAACAGCAATGCCAGCCTGTCAGGAAGCCTTAAAAGGCAGCCCAACAACCAACACCACTGATACACCACAATATAGCCTCCCCTTGCACTGCACACACAGTGACTGGTGTGTTGTACAGGCAACATCGCTAGCAGCAGAAGCAGTTTTTTTTTCTTCTTCCCTGCCTAACACTCTCCCTACAGAATCAGCAACCTCTCCCTATACTGAGATCGGCAGAAGTAAGATGGCGGTCGGCGTGCACGCCCTTTTATACCCCCTGTGACGCCCACCAAAGCAAGCCAATCACTTGCATGCCCTTCTGAAAGATGGTGGTGACCCCTGCCTATGTCATCACGTTGCCCACAGTGTCCGTGGATCCTGATTGGCTGTAAAAGAGCGCAAAACAAACTTTTGAAACGCGACTTTGGCGCGTAAGTCGCCGACCTCGTGGCCGACCTCATCCTAGGGTCGGGTTTCGTTTCATGAAACCCGACTTTGACAAAAGTCGGCGACTTTTGAAATTTTTTGACCTGTTTCGCTCAACTCTTTTTAAGACATATTAAATGATGATAATAATAACAAAGAATTTGTGTTTGCAATCATTTTCAGGGAGAAACTGAGTATTATCTGACAGAATTGCAGGGGTGTCAATAATTTTGGCCACAACTGTATGTTCACCTGTATGTCCATCAGAATGGTCCACGTCGAAGTAATTGAATCCATGGACACTTCAAGTTTCATAAATGCACTCCGATGTTTCATTGCCATCAGAGGCACCGTGAAACACTTTCGCTCTGATAGAGGAACAAATTTCATAGGAGCAGTGAAAGAACTTAAAATTCCTTCCAATCTAGACATTACCAGTATGGAAAGATACCTGAGTGAGCAGGGATGCACCTGGATCTTCAATTTACCACACTCTTCTCACATGGGAGGTGCTTGGGAGAGGATGATAGGAATAGCATGTAGAATCTTAGACTCCTCTTGCAAGTAGGTAGCACAAGACTCACACACGAAGGTTTGACGACATTCTTGGCAGAAGTTTCGGCCATCATAAATGTCAGACCATTGACTGCACTTTCCAGTGATGCTGGAGATCCAACCATTCTCACTCCCGCCATGTTACTTACTCAGAAAACCAACACTCCCAGCACTCTACTGGGAGAATTTGGCAACAAGGATCTCTGCAGACGTCAAAGGAGACAAGTTCAAAGTCTCTCCAACATCTTCTGGGACAGATGGAGAAAGCAATATTTCTCCACCCTACAGCCCAGGAAGAAGTGGCAGATCGACAAGAGGAACATCAAACCCGGTAATATTGTGCTCATGAAAGACAGCCAGTCACACTGAAATGAGTAGCCACTAGGCCTCATCACCATGGTATTCCCAAGCAATGACGGGAAGGTGCGTAAGGTCGAAGTCATGGTGTGGAAGGCTGGGGAGAGTAAACTATTCCTCAGACCAGTTGCGGAACTAGTTTTATTGTTTTTGCCAAAAGAGCCTGTAAGTGGCATCAGTTGATGCCAAGCAGGGAGTGTTCTGCCCTCTGAATATAGGGCAATATGTTTGTATTTATGTGCTAGTTAGTTGTTATAGCACCATCTATTGTTGGCTGAATTTATAGCCTGTGTCTTTAACAGTATACAGCAAAAATGCCAATAGTAATCAGGGATTGACAATAGATTATCACCCAACAATGTATAATGTATAACAGCAAGTAAGATAAAATATAACTTTTAATACATGACTCTAAAAAATCAAACCTAAAGTGTCACCAAAAAATGATTAAAACGAGATGCCCATACATTGGGTAATCCCCAAGGGATAATTGAATACACCAAAAAGCATCAGATAGGAATATAGAATAAGCTAATGTAACATCCAAACAGCAATCTATATATATTGGATACAGCATAAAAAATAGCAGCAAAATGCCATAGCCAATTGCACTTATATGTTTATATACTGGCTAAACCAAAGGAGGGGGAAGAGGTTCATAGCCACAAAAAGATGAGAATAATAAAAGGAACAATCTCACCAATATTTTGCAGACGGTCAGGAGTCTCCAGGGATACTCATCGTACATATGGATAGGCAGCAGTGGGAGTACAATACCCTGTCACAACCCTCATAAGCTGACCATTACCTGATCCCCAGACTCCTGCCCTAACAAGGGCAGTCCACAACTAGCCCTAGATTGCACAAGCCCTACACTTTCCCTTCAAGGAGCGTCCCAACGCGTTTCATCCAAGTAATTCTTCAGGGGACTAACTTGTTCAAAAGTGCTACAGTGCTAAAGCTAAGAGATACATCCTCCTGCTCTCAATACTATCTGCTGTCTGCAGTGAGCGGAGGAAAAAGGGCTTATTTATATCATCAGGGCGATCCACACAGCCCCAACATAATTAATTCAGTGAGTCACACATGTATACTCACTTTCACTTTACATATCAATTGTCCTCCATTAAGTGATTCTTCCCCAAGGAGCGCGCCACAGTTCGAATTAACTCCGCCCCCCATGACATCGCAAAGCAAAGCGTCATGGGTACAGAGCACTGACTGGCCAAAGACGCCACACTTCCTGTGAAACCAAGATGGCGGATGCCCCACTTCCGGTGACGTCTCAAAACACTATAGACGCCCTTCGGGATGCCCCATTTCCGGTAAAACCAAAATGGCGGGTGCCCCACTTCCGGTTGACGTGCGAAAAGCCGCCTCTGGGAGCGCCCCATTTCTCATAGGTGGATCATTATGCCCCGCTTTCATGGAAGCACATAGCGCGGTGCCGTAGCGCTATCGATAAGCCAAACCGGAGAAACATATAGAGTGGTGCCGCCCCACTTCCAATAAGTGGAACAGCATCAAGCCACACCTCCTGGAAAAAAAGTGCCACCCACAGCAACAGCACACAAATGTGACTCTGGCAAAGGGACATAAACACACCCCCGGTCCACCGGAGCAGAGATGAATATCAATAACATCCGGATATAGTGGTAATTCAGTGATACATCAAAAAACAACGATTGGTCACATATGAAATAGATGCAGCAACACCGCCTAAATGGAAATCACTTCAAGGGGTCCTTAGGGGAACACAATACACCTCACCAATATGGTAAAATATATAAAAGGAGCGGGGAGAAAGGCTAAAGCCCCCCTCATTAATATCAAAGAGGGGAATAATGTTGGACAATGTAAAGTACCAATATGGAAAGCATATATACAAACGTACAATGCAGATCCTAGTAATTGGTGACAAAAATAGTGATTTAGGCTTATAAAACAATCCTATCAGTGGATTGAAAATTGGGAGGCGAAAGAAAGAAGGAATTCAAATAAAACAATTGAAATTAATTTGATCATTAAGGCCTTTAGGTGTTACCGTATCCAAATAGAAGATCCACTTAGCCTCACATTGTAGTAACAACTGATCCCAGTTGCCGTCTCTCTGTGGTTTATAGACCCTATCAATCGCAGTGAAAGTAAGGCACGTAATCTGTCCATCATGCATACCATGAACATGCCTTGAGATAGAAGTGTCCCTTTTATGTGTTATGTCTCCCACATGTTCACCGATCCTTCTCCTGAATTCCCGAATTGTCTTTCCAACATATTCTGACCCACATTTACAAGTGACTTAATAAATAACGCCCTTGGTACTACAATTCATAAAATGTTTGATAGTATATTTCTTACCAGTCACATTGCTAGTAAAGGTCTTGCTCACACCAATGTGTGAACAAGCCACACAATGGCCACACTTAAAGCAGCCCGTGACATCACTATGGAGCCATGTTTTGTTCACCGGAGATGAAAAATGACTCCGCACCAATCTATCCTTCAAAGACTGTGCTTTCCTATATGTAATCATAGGGGAGGCACTCAAGTATGGGGAAACATCATTGTCCATCTGTAAGATGGACCAATGCTTCTTAATGATGTTCCTCACCAGAACCGCACCATTGTCATATGTAGTTATGAATCTGAGGGTATCATTAGCCGGAGGCTTTACTCTGCCAGTACTCAACAATTCAGATCGTCTGCTGTCCTTAGCTCCTTGATAGGCCTGCTTCAACACATATTTGGGGTAGCCCCTGTTTAAAAATCTATCCCTCAAATCCCTCGCTTGGGATTCAAAAATCGACATGTCGGAGCAATTCCTCCGGACCCTGAGGTATTGTCCCTTAGGGATGGCTTTTTTCAAATGTTGGGGATGATGGCTATCCCAGTGTAATAAAGAATTTGTTAATGTCGGTTTCCTATATGTCGAAGTCACTATTTCCCCTTTCTCATCCTTTTCAATCAGAATATCAAGGAAGGGCAGTCTCGATGTCTCGATAACTGAAGTGAAAAACAAGCCTATAACATTATGATTAAGAGCGACAACAAATTCCTTAAATTCCTCGACAGAGCCCCTCCATACAACGAAAATGTCGTCTATGTACCGCGTCCATAGCTCAGGGACACGGCACATAGACGACCCCTCATCCTCGTCACCACCAAAAACCAAGGTCTCCTCCCACCAGCCGAGGAGGAGATTAGCATAAGCCGGTGCACAGGGACACCCCATAGCGGTCCCCCTCAGCTGGTGGTAGACCCTGTGATTGAAGACAAAAAAATTCCTGGTAAGGCAGAACCGGAGGAGCTGCAAGGCAAAAAGATTATGTTCTCGATATTGGCACCCTCTCATGTTCAAAAAATGTGACACTGCTTCCAAACCATATACATGCGGAATAGATGAATACAATGCCTCCACGTCAATACTAGCGAGATGAGCCTTAGGATCAACATTAAGCCCATCCAATCGACGGAGGAAATCCGGTGTATCTTTAACAAAAGATTGTAATGAGGAAACAAAGGGAGACAAAATCTGATCTAGGTAGATTCCTATATTCTGGCAAAGGCTACCCACCCCCGAGACAATTGGTCTACCTTTAAGGGGACGAAGTCCCTTATGAACCTTGGGTAAACAATAAAAGGTGGCAGTAATTGGATGTTTCGGGAACATAAATTCAAATTCAGTTTTATTAATGAGCTTTTTACTCATAGCCTCTAATAGGATCTGTTGCAATTCTTCTCGATACACATTCATGGGATTGCATGTCAACACCTCATATGTGTCACCATCAGAGAGGATAGCATCACACATCTGTTGGTAATGATCGACTCCCAGGACGACAACATTGCCACCCTTATCTGAGGGCTTAATCACAATGCTGTCGTCCTGTTCCAGACGCGCAATCGCATCCATCTCCTCCTTCGAGCAATTATAATGGCAATAGAGCCGATCCTGTGAAAGCTTAATTAAATCATCAGTGACTAGATTAGAAAAAACATCAATCGCGGACAGATCACCAGTCAATGGCGGCATTTTCGTACTTCTATTTCTCAATTCAGTAAAAGGACCTTGACCCAAAGTGTTAGGGTCAATCTCTGAAAGAGAGTTGAGCAATCTGACATCAGGTAACATGTCTTCCGGAATGCCCAACTCTAAACTTACACGAGAATCTTGTTTCTGATAGAACTTCTTCCACCTAACTTTGCGTAAAAACAGATTAAGATCCTTCACTATACGGAAAAGGTCAAAATCCGTATTAGGGTCAAATGAAAGACCCTTACTCAAAACAGATCTTTCTGCACCATCAATCAACCTCTCTGAGAGGTTAATAATCTGAATATCTTGAGAAAGGGACAAATCATTAGATACACAACTCATCACTTCTTGGATTGTGGTGGTCTGTTCCTTAGGGCATAAACTTGATCTAAAAAATGCCCACTAGATGTATCAGATCTATCAGAAGGTCCCCGTGAGCCTCGATCCCTACCCCACCCTCTGTTTCTCCCTCTATTAGAACGACTTCTACTTTCTGATTCGGAGAAGTCCGTATCTGTTGAAGAGAGTTCAGTATCTCTATCGGGGCCACCTATACGTGGGGTTAGAACTAAATAAGCTTTATTATCTATAAAATCTTGAACGTCTCGCAAATATTGCTTATGCTTTCTCTCCTTAAGATGATACTGAAAACGTTCAATATATGTCTGAAGCTTTGTTTCTTTTAATCCAAAGTCTGTTTCCGTAGAAAACTTTTTGGTAACCTCAATATGTTCTTTAAGCTTTTCATTCAATAAACTCAGGGTAGCCTTTTCTTCATCTAGCAGCAATTGCATAAAGCGTAAAGAGCTCTCAGTGGCTTCACGTTCCCATTTAAGTACAAAGGCTGGATTCTTATGTCTATTACCAGCCAATAGGTTAATTCTCAAATGTCGAGGAACAATCTTAGCCTTAAGATAGCTTTCTAGGCTTTGTACTTCCCACCAAGAAGTAATTTGATCCCTATATACCTGCTGCAGCTCTTTGAAAGCAATGTTAAATGTAGGAAGATATTTCTTTTGAGTGAAGGCGTTTTCAGAGAAAACCTCCTTAGCCTCTGATAACCAATTTTCAGTATTTAAACCCACAGATAAAAAACCTGCCATATCACTTCGACAAAAATCAATATCAGTATACAGCAAAAATACCAATAGTAATCAGGGATTGACAATAGATTCTCACCCAACAATGTATAATGTATAACAGCAAGTAAGATAAAATATAACTTTTAATACATGACTCTAAAAAAATCAAACCTAAAGTGTCACCAAAAAATGATTAAAACGAGATGCCCATACATTGGGTAATCCCCAAGGGATAATTGAATACACCCAAAAGCATCAGATAGGAATATAGAATAAGCTAATGTAACATCCAAACAGCAATCTATATATATTGGATACAGCATAAAAAATAGCAGCAAAATGCCATAGCCAATTGCACTTATATGTTTATATACTGGCTAAACCAAAGGAGGGGGAAGAGGTTCATAGCCACAAAAAGATGAGAATAATAAAAGGAACAATCTCACTAATATTTTGCAGACGGTCAGGAGTCTCCAGGGATACTCATCGTACATATGGATAGGCAGCAGTGGGAGTACAATACCCTGTCACAACCCTCATAAGCTGACCATTACCTGATCCCCAGACTCCTGCCCTAACAAGGGCAGTCCACAACTAGCCCTAGATTGCACAAGCCCTACACTTTCCCTTCAAGGAGCGTCCCAACGCGTTTCATCCAAGTAATTCTTCAGGGGACTAACTTGTTCAAAAGTGCTACAGTGCTAAAGCTAAGAGATACATCCTCCTGCTCTCAATACTATCTGCTGTCTGCAGTGAGCGGAGGAAAAAGGGCTTATTTATATCATCAGGGCGATCCACACAGCCCCAACATAATTAATTCAGTGAGTCACACATGTATACTCACTCTCACTTTACATATCAATTGTCCTCCATTAAGTGATTCTTCCCCAAGGAGCATGCCACAGTTCGAATTAACTCCGCCCCCCATGACATCGCAAAGCAAAGCGTCATGGGTACAGAGCACTGACTGGTCAAAGACGCCACACTTCCTGTGAAACCTTTGGTTTAGCCAGTATATAAACATATAAGTGCAATTGGCTATGGCATTTTGCTGCTATTTTTTATGCTGTATCCAATATATATAGATTGCTGTTTGGATGCTACATTAGCTTATTCTATATTCCTATCTGATGCTTTTGGGTGTATTCAATTATCCCTTGGGGATTACCCAATGTATGGGCATCTCGTTTTAATCATTTTTTGGTGACACTTTAGGTTTGATTTTTTAGAGTCATATATTAAAAGTTATATTTTATCTTACTTGCTGTTATACCTGTGTCTTTAACAGCAGACAGAGTGTTGCATGTGGGATTGAGGCAAGGTATACTGGGAAGAAGTCTCAATTTTCTGTGTACTTCATAGGATGCATGTGTTTATTTGTCCTTCTGTAGCTGCCCAACTTGAGTTTGCTATCCCAGTAAAGCATATCTGATAAGATTAGTATCTCTATTCTTGCAATGCAGTATCAATACAGAGATGTGATTAACTGTATAGCAGCCCAAGTGCATAGGAGATGTGATTAGAAATTTGTGTATTTCCATGTTAAAGTTTGCATCACACTGTATATTTTCCTGTTAATTGTAAGTGTTAGCTGTATGATTATTTGCCCAATACTTACCTATGTTGTTTGTAGTCTTATAGTTTTACTGCATGTTCTATACCTGTTCACCAATAAACAAGATAGACTACAGAGAACAGTCTGCTTATTTGGAAGACAGAAAGTGGTTTATGCTGTATGCTAGATTGCACACAGTGTCAACGTGTATGAAGGCAGAACAGTGACTGTTGCCCGTTGGTACGGCTCAAAACCACAAAGTGGTACAGTGGTATGCTTGAAAATTACCACCTCTATCTAGTAATTGAACTATTTCTCATTGCCAAAAAATCTAAAACCTGATGTCTCCATTGTGGTTGTTCAGAAACTGTTTGTAACACCTGAATACATTCTATTTTTTGTAATATTTTATAAATGTTCTACTGTTCTTCTTTTTATTTTGCAGCTTTTGATATTTTATTCTGTGTCACATTGTATGCAAAAGACTACTTCAATCATACAATGCATACCGTATTTTTTGGATTACAAGATGCACTTTTGTTTCCCCCAAATTGTGAGGGAAATGGGGATATGTCTTACAATCCGAATAGTGAAAAAAATAGGGGAAAAAAGGGAAAAAATTCTTTCTTAATGGGGAGCTGGTGGCGGTTGCGGCGGTGGTGGCGGCTGCGATGCAGCCTGGTAGAAGGCAGAATCTCCCGTGGGGCAATGCAGCAGGCCTGGAGCTGGGGGTGTTGGTGCAGTTAATCGGCAGTATGCGGGCGGCATAGTGCAGGCCGGCACCATTGCACTTCCAGGATCAGGCTTTGAGTTTCTGGTTTGAAGAGTGAATATTCCAATGACCGCTTGTGTCTACCGAACAGGACTTCAAGAAAATGGCCGCCAAACCAGCACAGTCGCAGATGGAGCACTCAGTCACTGAACTCTCGATTTGCACATGCGCTGCAGTAGTTATGGCAAATAGCTGGCAACAGGAAGAATTCTGGGCTCCGCTGCACATGGAGACCTAATGCAGAGGAGGGAGAGAAGCGTGATTCTGATCCTCCTCTGCAGGTATTGATACGGATTGGTGGAGGGAACTGTTGCTGAGTTGCCTCCACCAATCAGCACAATGTATAGTGTAGCACTTCTCAATTACATTAGTCCAAGATCCTTGGGAGAGGTGAGCACACACTGAAGGGAAGCACAACCCCCATCATCCTTCAGAATATACTGAGTGTATTCTGATGTATGATGGGGTGTAGCCATATTTGGTGTAAACAGGGAGGGATTGTAATGTGGCCAAAGTGTTTATTGCAACTGTGACTAACACCTCCCTCATCTTTTAGAATTCACCCATGTATACATCATACCTCCCAACTTTTGAAGAAGGGAAAGAGGGACAAAGGCTGTGCACAAATTTTAGGCCACGCATCCAACCACACCCATTTCACAACTAGTCACACCCATGTCCATGCCTAACCGCACCCATTTAGCACTGCTGATCACACTGACTGGTACTGAGGACACAGTGGCTGGCATTATGGGCAAAATGGCTGGTACTGTGGGCACACTGACTGGTACTGAGGAAAAGAAAGAAAACAGAGCGAGAGAAAAAAGAAAACAGAGAGAGAGAACGAAAGAAAGGAGAGCGTGAGAGAAAGAACGAACAGAGAAAGAAGAAAGAACAGAGAGCGAAAGAAGAAAGAACAGAGAGAGAAAGAAAGAAGGGAAAGAAAGAACAGAGAGTGAAAGAAAGAACAGAGAGTGAAAGAAAGAACAGAGAGTGAAAGAAAGAACAGAGAGAGAGAATGAAAGGTGAAAGAAAGAACAGAGAAAATTAAAGAGGTGAAAGAAAGAACACAGAGAAAGAAAGAAAGAAAGAAAGAAAGAAAGAGAAAGAAAGAACAGAGTGAAAGAAAGAGGGGACAGAAAAAAGAACACAAAGAGAGAAAAAAAGAACAAAGAGAAAAAAAGAGGGGAAAGAAAGAAAAAAGAAAGAGGGGAAAGAAAGAGAAAGGAAGAACAGAGGGAGAGAAAGAGTTGAAAGAAAGAACAAAGAACGAAAGAAAGAACAGAGAGAGAAACAAAGGAGAAAGAAAGATCAGAGAGAAAGAAAGAAAGAAAGAAGGGAAAGAAAAAAAGAAGGAAAAGAGAGAGAAAGAAAGAGGGGAAAGAAAGAACAGAGAGAAAGAAATAGGGGAAAGAGAAAGAACAGAGAGAGAAAGAAAGAAGTAAAGAAACAAAGAAAGAGAAAGAACAGAGAAAGAAAGAAAGAAAGAAAGAAGGGAAAAAAGAACAGAGAGAGAAGGAAAAAAGAAAGATTAGAGAGAGAAAGAAAGAACAGAGAGTGAGAAAGAAAGAGAGGGAAAGAAAGAACAGAGAGAAGGAAAGAGGGGACAGAAAAAAAACAGAGCAAGAGAGAGAGAAAAAGAAAGAACAGAGAGAAAGAAAGATGGGAAATAAAGAAAGAAAGAGGGGAAAGAAAGAACAGACAGAAAGAAAGAACAGAGAGAAAGAGAAAGGAAGAACAGAGAAAGAGAAAGAAAGAGGGGAAAGAAAGAAAGACAGAACAGAGTGCGAAAGTAAGAACAGAGAGAGAAAGAGGGGAAAGAAAGAACAGAAGGAGAGCAAAAGAAAGAAAGATGGGAAAGAACAGAGAGAGAAAGAAAGAGGGGAAAGAAAGAACAGAGCGATAGAGAGAAAGAAAGAGGGGAAAGAAAGAACAGAGAGAAAGAAAGAAAGAGAAAAAAGAAAGAACAGAAAGAAAGAAAGAAAGAGGGAAAGGAAAGAACAGAGAGATAGAGAGAAAGAAAAAGGGGAAAGAAAGAACAGAGAGAGACAGAAAGAACAGAGAGACATAAAGAAAGAAGTAAAGAAAGAGAAAGAACAGAGAGTAAGAAAGAAAGAGAGGAAAGAAAAAGAAACAAAGAAAGAAAGAGGGTAAAGAAAGAACAGAGAGAGAGAGAAAGAAAAAAGAAAGATTAGAGAGAGAAAGAAAGAACAGAGAGAGAAAGAAAAGAGAGGGAAAGACAGAACCGAGAATGAGAGAGAATGAGAAAGAAACACTTGTGCCAGTCATTACACTGGCTACCCATCCACTCCAGAATTCAGTATAAACTTATTACCCTCACCCACAAAGCCCTCCATAGCTCTGCACCACCCTACATCTCCTCCCTTATTTCAGTATACCACCCTACCCACACCCTCCGTTCTGCTGATGACCTGCGGTTAGCATCCTCAATAATCAGAACCTCCCACTCCCATTTCCAAGACTATACACGTGTTGCGCCAATTCTTTGAAATGCACTTCCCAGGTCAATACGATTAGTCCCCAATCCCCACAATTTTAAGCGCACAATGAAAACGCATTTATTCAGACAGGCCTACCGCCTCAACACATTAACCCAATCTATCCCTGTGTGGCACAGCCAAAAGTTTTACCATAACAAGGCTCCCCGCATCATGTTCCCACATGCTTTATGCATCTATTAGCCCTCTGTGTCTGTACTGTTACACACTTAACATTATGGCTGGTCCATACAATCAGGGCAATTGTTGCCACCCACCTTTTGCGTCTACCTTTTTCCTCATTCCTCTTGGTATCTTATGATCTATGTGATTATTGTTATGCTGCAATGTCTATCGTCTGTACATGTCCCCTCTGAAATGTAAAGTGCTGCGGAATATGTCGGCGCTATAGAAATAAAATTTATTATTATTATTTTAAACACAGAGAAAGAAAGAACAGAGAAATAAAGAAACAGAGAGAAAGAAAGAAATAAAGAAAGATTCTATAAAGATACTATTGCAAAAAATTGTGGTCTAGCGTGGACAAACCCCGGCTTTTCTCCTCATCTACTGTATGTATCTGCATTCCGGGATCTGCAGCGGCCAAAACTTTTACAGCTGGTTGTGACCCTCCACAACCACACTAGGTGAGTGGATTACCCTTGTTAAACAGGCTGGTGTCCCTCATTTACCGCCTTAGTGCGCTCCCCCACTCTCTATTTTTTGCAATAGTACTGTATCTTTATAGAATCTTTCTTTCTTTCTCTCTGTTTCTTTCTTTCTCTGTTCTTTCTTTCGCTATGTTTATAATAATAATAATACATTTTATTTCTATAGCGCCGACATATTCCGCAGCACTTTACATTTCAGAGGGGACATGTACAGACGATAGACATTGCAGCATACCAATAGTCACAGAAATCATAACAGATACCAAGAGGAATGAGGGCCCGGCTTGCAAGCTTACAATCTATGAGGAAAAAGGTAGACACGAAAGGTGGGTGGCAACAATTGTCCTGATTGTATGGACCAGCCATAATGTTAAGTGTGTATCAGTAGAGACACAGAGGGCTAATGGATGCATAAAGCATGTGGGAACATGATGCGGGGAGCCTGGTTATGGTAAAACTTTTGGCTGTGCCACACAGGGATAGATTACCGTATATACTCGAACATAAGCCGAGATTTTCAGCCCAAAAAATTGGGCTGAAAGTCCCCCTCTCGTCTTATATTCGAGTCATATACAAAGGGGGTCGGATGGGGGGAGCGGGGGTGTCAGGTCATACTTACCCGTCCTGACGCTGTGTCTTGAGCCCCCAGCTTCTCCCCGTGCTCTCTCTTCCTGCCTTCAGCGGTCACGTGGTGCCGCTCATTAAAACTCATGAATATGCGCATATTCATGAGTTTTAATGAGCGGCACCACGTGACCGCTGAAGGCAGGAAGAGAGAGCACGGGGAGAAGCTGGGGGCTCAAGACACAGCGTCAGGACAGGTAAGTATAGTGATACTCACCTGTCCTGCGTCCATGGTGCTTGCTGCTGTCTGTCATCGGTCAGTGACTTCAGACAGCAGAGGGCGCGGTGACGTGGTTAGTGCGCGCCGCACCCCCTGCAGTCTGAACGTCACTGACTGATGACGTGGCAGATAGCGGTGAGCAGCCATGGACGCAGGACAGGTGAGTATCTGACACCCAGCGACGGAGAGGTGAGTATGTCATTTTTTTTATTTTTACATGCAGCAGCAGCATGGGGGCAGCATATGGGGGAATAATCTATGGAGCTTCTTCTGGGGTCAGCATATGGGGGAACAATCTATGGAGCTTCTTATGGGGGCAGCATATGTGTGAATAATCTATGGAGCTTCTTATGGGGTCAGCATATGGGTGAATAATCTGGAGCTTCTTCTGGGGTCAGCATATGGGGAATAATCTATGGAGCTTCTTCTGGGGACACCATATGGGGGAATAATCTATGGAGCATTTCCCATCCTAGGCTTATACTCGAGTCAATAAGTTTTCCCAGTTTTTTGTGGCAAAATTAGGGGGGTCGGCTTATACTCGGGTCGGCTTATACTCGAGTATATACGGTAGGTTAATGTGTTGAGGCGGTAGGCCAGTCTGAATAAATGCGTTTTCAGGGCACGCTTAAAATTGTGGGTATTGGGGACTAATCGTATTGACCTGGGAAGTGCATTTCAAAGAATTGGCGCAGCACGCGTATAGTCTTGGAGATGGGAGTGGGAGGTTCTGATTATTGAGGATGCAAACCTCAGGTCATCAGCAGAATGGAGGGCGCGGGTAGGGTGGTTTACTGAAGCAAAGGTGGAGATGAGGCAATGGATTTAGGTTGGCCTCTTTCACGATAGACCGTCTGTTTCTCACTCCTTGGGCACGTTGGGCCGCAATTGGCCGGTGGAAGGCAGGTAACTCTATTTCGTCAAGTGCCTCAGGGTCTTCTCCTGCATCTGGCAGATTAGGCATTCTGGACAGCGCATCAGCATTAGAATTCTTGTGCCCCGCTCGGTACTTGATGGTGAATTCATAGTTAGACAGCTGGGCCATCCATTGCTGCTCCAGTGCACCTAGTTTGGCAGTTTCCAAGTGAGTCAACGGGCTGTTGTCCGTGAAGATGGTAAACTTGGCTGAAGCTAGGTAATGCTTGAATCGTTCAGTCACAGCCCAGACTATGGTGAGGAACTCCAGGTTAAAGGAACTGTAGTTGTCAAGGTTCCTTTCAGTGGGACGAAGCTTCCTGCTGGCGTAGGAGATCACTCTTTCTTTGACACTCTGTACCTGTGACAGTACTGCTCCCAGTCCCACGTTGCTGGCATCAGTATACAAAACAAATGGTTGGTCATAATCTGGGTAGACCAGAACTTCATCTCCTGTGAGAGCCATCTTCAGTCGAGTGAAGGACCTCTCCAGTTCCTCATTCCATTCAAATGTAGGACTCTTCTTTCTGGCCATCTTGGGCTGGCCCACCAGAAGATTTTACATAGGCGTGGCTATCTCAGTGAAGCCTTTGATGAACCTTCGGTAGTAGCCTACCAACCTGAGGAATTAATACAAAAATGGTGGGGGGAACAAGAGGCGCAATAGTGCCCTATCACTAGTGACACTAGAAGTATGAGCGGTATAATACAGTTCCACTCACCTATTCCAGTTGTGTAACCCACAACTGGCTTGAGAGCATATCACAGAATCAGCTGCTGCAGGACCTCCACCAACCACTCACACGTGGAAAAACCTTCAGAAAGTTGTGGGAAGCAGGGTGTGTTACTGTCCGCACTGCCGAGATTCACAAATCACCTGGGATGCAAGATGTTGTAGCAGTGTACTCCTTTATCTCCTCCTACGCATTTCGGCGCCCTTCCTGGCACCTTCCTCAGGGATATTACATCAGCCATAGGAGCAGGGAATTTATAGCCCCTTACATTAGCAATTATGGGTGTGTTCTGTTTACATGTGATGTCATAATGGTCATCACTGGGGGAGGGGCCAACATTTTTGGCGGAATTTCACATAAATAGCATGATAAAACAAGAAAATGGTCCAAAACACTTGCTAAAATGTACATAAAAATCTTACAAACAGAATGATGTAAAAATTTCCATGAAAAATGCAGCAGAAACGTTGCTAAAATATCCAGACTATCACTGCAGAAAAAATGTTTTATAAACCCATTGTCACCCGACTTTCAGGGTAGTAGAACCCATGTATTTGCTGGTTTCAGTGGTTTCTCTTGTGACTAATGTTGAGCGCCACCGTCTCACAGGTATCAGTGCCTTTGGATCGAAGGTTCTATAAACTTCTTTTTCATGACACTAGCCTGTTAAATATATGGTCCTATGGTTGTTATAAAAGAATTGTTATGAAAAATTATCAAAGAAATATGTCAAAAATATTATTATTATGTTAACAAACAATCTTTATTTTTGTTTTAGGAGGGGAGCATAGAGTGGTACTGCTATTAAAATAAACTTCATAAAATATAAACCAGATTATTCCTAAGATCAACTGCTTCTTAAAAGTTTTTATTTTTATTTTATTTTAATTATTTATTGTCAATAAAAAAATTATCTAAAAAATTGTATTAAAACTATTAAAAAAAGGCTTAAAAACTGTGTTTCTCATCTTCCGTGTGTTTATGGTCACTATTTTATATATTGGTTGTGGTGGTATCACCCATAGATCGTGTGTCTGTTGGTACAGCTAGGTTCTAATACCCAGGAAGATCACAGGTCTCCATACAGGCGCAAACAATATAGCACAAGCAATATAGCATAAAGGACAATGAGGAGAAAATACACGCCATCAGAAAAACCAGAAAGTTCACATAGCTATTCATTAGATCTTATGTCGGTGTTGGTATTCATATACTATATTCAATAACCAGAAAAAAACAAGACAAATTCATATAGCTGTTCATTAGATCTTATGTTGGTGTTAGTATTCTAAAGCACCAGTAGATGGCACTACATACATTCATACCAAGCAGTGTGGATGCTGTTACTATGTGGAAGTAGAAATAGATATATTAAACCATCAGTTGATTATTGTGAATTCGTGTATCTTGTGTTCGAGTGAACATTATTCTAACAAATACTAGTGAATTGTGATTGCTATATACCAGTGGGAAAAAAAAAATGTAAAAAAAAAAATAAAAATAAAAGTAAATACAAAACTGTGGGTGAAACAGATTTGAAAATAACAGATTTTAGAAAGGGATTGGGAGTGATCTCAGTGTGTATGTGTTTATACTGATAGCATCTATTACCTGTGATTGTGTCACCCACTTAGATAAATGTCAGGAAGTGAGCGTGGTGTGGGAATTCATATCAATTCAGAAATTATATTCAAGCCTTTTGGTTTTAATGTGTCCAGCTTAAACATCCAGTATTTCTCACTTTTTTTAGGTATTCGAACCTATTTGGTACATTGTCTGCTATGTGATCAATTGGGGTTAGTTTGATTGCAACGTTTCTGCTGCAGTTTTCATGGAAATTTTTACATCATTCTGTTTGTAAGATTTTTATGTACATTTTAGCAAGTGTTTTGGACCATTTTCTTGTTTTATCATGCTATTTATGTGAAATTCTGCCAAAAATGTTGGCCCCTCCCCCAGTGATGACCATTATGACATCACATGTAAACAGAACACACCCATAATTGCTAATGAAAGGGGCTATAAATTACCTGCTCCTATGGCTGATGTAATATCCCTGAGGAAGGTGCCAGGAAGGGCGCCGAAATGCGTAGGAGGAAATAAAGGAGTACACTGCTACAACATCTTGCATCCCAGGTGATTTGTGAATCTCAGCAGCGCGGACTGTAACACACCCTGCTTCCCACAACTTTCTGAAGGTTTTTCCACGTGCGAGTGGTTGGTGGAGGTCCTGCAGCAGCTGATTCTGTGATATGCTCTCAAGCCAGTTGTGGGTTACACAACTGGAATAGGTGAGTGGAACTGTATTATACCGCTCATACTTCTAGTGTCACTAGTGATAGGGCACTATTGCGCCTCTTGTTCCCCCCACCATTTTTGTATTGATACAGTGAATCATCGTTTCTGTGGGAAAGGAACGTTGGTCTGGGACATAGCATCCCTGTTGGAACAGAGTGCAGCATAAATAGAGTAACAAGATGGATTATTTACGCGGAAGATTTGCTTCCAGGGAGAAACTGATACAGCGGACCATAGGCGCTGTACAGACATCTTCTGAGGATAATGTGACTGTGACTGGAACATTTAGCACTGAGGAGATTGAGAATATGAAAGAACTTTTGCATGCTTTGGAGGATGCCCTCAAGAAGGAGGTGCAGTATGGCATTGATGCCCGCTTTTTATCTGTTTACATAGAAGAGAACATCTGCCCTAGGGGCCTTAGATTAGTATTGAACTCTCCATTCCCTGATGACAATGACTTTACTACGAACTGGAATTTTGTATTAAGAAAATGCATGAACACATTGTTAAGGATTTTATGTGATAAAATGTCTAAGCTAGCAGATGCCGCAACAGATGAAATTAACCTGATTAGTGAAAGTTTGAATAGATTTCACACATGTACTGAATTCAAAAGGATTTATTCTAATATCAGCACCAGCTTAATGCAAATTGAGCACGATACGGTGATTAGGAAGAGTAGGAAACTCAACAGACACAGACAGGATTACGCTCAAGGCAAACCAGACATGGAAAACAATACATACAGAAGGAACAGAACTCGCACACATTCTAGAGAACAAAGAGAGAGGAGTTTTTCCAATAGCTATAGGAGAAACAGGAACCAGGAAGAGAGAGATAGGGGTAGTAACAAGAATATTAATAATAATAATCAGGACAAAAAAACCATAGACAATAAAAAGAACAACATCAAGGACAGCACTGTCATGCCACCTAATAGTAAAGAAATACAGCCAGTGATTAAAACAGTGTCCAACAACGTCCCCAACAAATCCAACCCACAGACACCAAATCAGACACAGGCAGTGGATAGAAACACGGGCTCCGAAACAATAGATGAGATTGAAATAATGGACGAAGAGGAAATCAATAGTGAGGAGGAATCCAGTTTATTCCCAGATGAAATATTTGATGAGGACGGGTTCATTGATGTGGCAAAACTACCCGGCAATTTGATGGGATCAGACAGCAGGATTTACAGTGAAAATAGTGCAACATCTACAAATAAAGTAGCTAGTAACAACCAAATAACCACTGTGGCACAAGTTCACAATAGCCCTAAGGGCAACACACCCATTAAAAAAGCAACAACAAGTGATGAAGAACACCTAAAGAAGATCAAAGAACTCATTAATAAAATCAATAGGGAGAAGCCCCTAGATCCAATCATATTGCACAGTAATGGCAAGACAACAATACCAAAAATCCAGAACCAGATTTGATGGTCATATCAGGTACCAATCAAATCCAGGAAGATCTAATTAACATAACAACACCAACAGCTATAGAACTGAACAGTGACACACCCACACAAAGAGTCATACTGGACAACTCGAAAAATGACAACAATGGCATAGTTCCTTTTTTAGCTGCAGTAAAAGGAACAAACCAAAATATAACAAAGTTTTTCAGCCCTACCACAGGAAAAAGAAAAAAAGGGGAAAAAGAGGAAAAGGAAGCAAGGAAAAAAGTAAGAATAAGCTTTCGGGATTGAAACAAAAAATTACCAATAATAATGAGAACATCATCAATTTGTCAGACCATACACTAACAGAAGAGGAGACAAGGGTTCTCAATAAAGGCTTACTATTTTGCCCCACTAACCAGCCAGATGATTTTAAACTTTTCATAGATGTGCATCAATTTATTAGGAGGTTGACCCTCAAAAGACACTTTTTACTTAAACCTGACAACAACAGTGATAATAGAGACATAACACAATCCAATCCCAATTTAAAAGCAAAGTCCAGTTTTTATCCCCTGGAGAGCAGGGGCCACATACTTGAGACATTCCAAGATTTACTATTGAAAGACCTCAAGAAAGATATTCTTATGAAGAAACATGAAGGAATTGAGGGTAAACTGATTAAATTTGCTGATGACACAAAGCTAGGAGGGATAGCTAATACTAGAGAAGAGAGAGAGAGGATTCAAAAAGATTTAAATAAACTGGAGAAGTGGGCAGTAACTAACAGAATGGTTTTTAACAGGGAGAAATGCAAAGTACTACATCTGGGCAATAAAAATGAAAAAAGCATATATACAATGGGAGGAATAGGGCTAAGTGACAGCACATGTGAAAAAGACTTGGGTATACTAATAGATCACAGACTGAATATGAGTCAACAGTGTGATGCAGCAGCAAAAAAGGCAAATGCAGTTCTAGGATGTATTAACAGAAGCATACAGTCTAGATCACGTGAAGTCATTATTTCCCTCTACTCCTCTTTGGTCAGACCTCATCTGGAATATTGTGTCCAGTTTTGGGCACCACATTTTAAAAAAGACATCAACAAACTGGAGCAAGTTCAGAAAAGAGCGACCAGAATGGTGACCGGTCTGCAAACCCTGTCTTATGAGGAAAGGTTGCAGGATTTGGGAATGTTTAGTTTGCAAAAGAGAAGACTGAGAGGAGACTTAATTGCTGTCTACAAATATCTAAAGGGCTGTCACATTGTAGAAGGATCAACTTTATTCTCATTTGCACAAGGAAAGACTAGAAGCAATGGGATGAAACTGAATGGGAGGAGACACAGATTAGATATTAGAAAAAACTTTTTGACAGTTAGAGTGATCAATGAGTGGAACAGGCTGCCACGAGAAGTGGTGAGTTCTCCTTCAATGGAAGTCTTCAAACAGAGGCTGGACAGACATCTGACTGGGATGATTTAGCGAATCCTGCTTTGAGCAGGGGGTTGGACCAGATGGCCCAGGAGGTCCCTTCCAACTCTACGATTCTATGATTCTATGATTCTATGAATAACACCTACACAGGCAGGATGAAGGACAAAAATAACCTGACGAAAAAAGAAAGAGAAGCACTTCAGAATCTGAGCAAGAACAGAGAAATAGTGATTCGGGCAGCCGACAAAGGTGGGGGCATCGTCATACAAAATATTGATGACTACAAAAAAGAAGCATCAAGATTATTATCAGATACGAAATATTATGAAAAAATCAAAGACAACCCATATCCCTCTCTGACAAAACTTTACAACCAAAAAATAAATACGGCATTCCAACAAGAAATAATCACTGCAGATTTAAAGAAATTTCTGATAAAAAGGCAACCCCCCACCCCGTTTCTATACCATCTACCTAAAATTCACAAAAATTTGGTCAATCCCCCTGGATGACCAATAATCTCAGGTATTGACTCTCTCACAAGTAATCTCGCAACCTACATTGACCAAAATCTACAGAAATATGTGGTGACATTAGACAGCTACATCAAAGATTCGACAGACATGATCAGGATCCTAAAAGGAATGGCATGGAAGAAATCTTACAGATTTGTCACTATGGATGTTACTACATTGTATATAAACATAGGACACGACATAGGACTTTTGTGCACAGAATACTACCTGAAAAAGGATACACAATTGGATAAAGGAACCATCAATTTCATCCTCGATGGGCTGAACTTTATACTTAACAACAACTATTTCACATTTGATGGTGCAATGTATCACCAAAAACATGGCACAGCAATGGGCTCAAAAACAGCTTGCTCTTATGCAAACCTATTTATGGGTCTTTTTGAAGGAATACATATATATGACAACGAACATAAGAAAGGCCTGGTCCTATACAAAAGGTACATTGATGACCTGTTCCTCATCTGGGACACTGAGCTTGGCAATTTCGACAATTTCTTTGATAATATAAACAACAACAACTGGGGCATCAAGTTCGAGCCAACACATGAAAACAACATCAATTTCCTTTACCTTACAATCTTTTCTGTTGATACACAGATCTACACAAATACATATTTTAAACCGACAGACAAGAATTCCTACATCAACTACAAGAGTGGACACTACACAAAATGGTTGCGTAATATCCCGGCAAACCAATTCAGAAGAATAAAGAAAAATTGCACTTCAGAAGAAGATTATACATCACAGTCCCAAATCCTCAAAGATAGATTCTTAGAGAGAGGTTACCCGAAGGAATTAATATCCAGTACGCAGAGACACAGTGGAGAAATCCCTCAAGCAATTCTCCTAACACAGAAGAATAAGAAAAAGACAGAGGAAACGAAAGCACTGAATTTTATAACAACATACAATAATTGCCACAAAACCATCAGGAAATGTTTGAACACTCATTGGCATCTGCTTCAGAGTGACCCCATCTTAAAATCAATCATACCTGGGAAACCAGGGATAACATTCCGCAGAGCCCCAAACATAAACGGAATAGTAGCTCCAAGTCGGCTTAAACAAAAAATGACCACGAAACCCAGTAAAGAACCACTGAAAAAGGTCTTAAAGTGCAGAATAAATAGATGCCTCTGTTGTCAAAGTATACAACAGACAACCACCTTCCAATCTACCTCGACAAAAGAATCCTTTTCCATCAAACATGGTATGAATTGTTCAACAGAATTCGTTATCTATTTGCTTGAATGCCCGTGCGGATTGCAATATATAGGGAGGACCATCAGACCGCTTCACGAAAGGCTAAACAAACACCGTTCAAACATAAAGAATGGTTATAGAGCCCATGGTGTGTCACTCCATTATGACACCCATCACAACAGAGATAAGAGCAATCAAACTAACCCCAATTGATCACATAGCAGACAATGTACCAAATAGGTTCGAACACCTAAAAAAACGTGAGAAATACTGGATGTTTAAGCTGGACACATTAAAACCAAAAGGCTTGAATATAATTTCTGAATTGATATGAATTCCCACACCACGCTCACTTCCTGACATTTATCTAAGTGGGTGACACAATCACAGGTAATAGATGCTATCAGTATAAACACATACACACTGAGATCACTCCCAATCCCTTTCTAAAATCTGTTATTTTCAAATCTGTTTCACCCACAGTTTTGTATTTACTTTTATTTTTATTATTTTTTTTTTTATTTATTTTTTTTTCCCACTGGTATATAGCAATCACAATTCACTAGTATTTGTTAGAATAATGTTCACTCGAACACAAGATACACGAATTCACAATAATCAACTGATGGTTTAATATATCTATTTCTACTTCCACATAGTAACAGCATCCACACTGCTTGGTATGAATGTATAAGAAAAAACAAAAAAACTGAACTGGAGTAGACTTGAATGACATGCATGATGTGAAAGCATGTTCACACTGGCCATAAGAGCAAGCAAAACCAAAGGAAAAACAATGTATGTATATACCCTAGTGAAAATCAATAAGTAAAAAAGCAAGTGCATTAAATAACATAGGGTACTTGGTAAACACTATTTTGATCAAAAAAGTATAAAGCTGTCCCACCACAGCAAGATGTACCCATTTGAGACAGTAACTACACTAACGGTTAAAACCTACCTAGTGTGAATAGTAGCAGAGTCTCTGGGTCCCAAACGGACACCCAGCTTCAGAGGGACTATAAGTGAACTACACAGCTCAGTAGAAAGGAGGCCACACCCTATTTGTACTGAATACAAAAATGCTGAAGAAAAAACAAAAAAACTGAACTGGAGTAGACTTGAATGACATGCATGATGTAAAAGCATGTTCACACTGGCCATAAGAGCAAGCAAAACCAAAGGAAAAACAATGTATGTATATACCCTAATGAAAATCAATAAGTAAAAAAGCAAGTGCATTAAATAACATAGGGTACTTGGTAAACACTATTTTGATCAAAAAAGTATAAAGCTGTCCCACCACGGCAAGGTGTACCCATTTGAGACAGTAACTACACTAACGGTTAAAACCTACCTAGTGTGAATAGTAGCAGAGTCTCTGGGTCCCAAACGGACGCCCAGCTTCAGAGGGACTATAAGTGAACTACACAGCTCAGTAGAAAGGAGGCCACACCCTATTTGTACTGAATACAAAAATGCTGAAGAAAAAACAAAAAAACTGAACTGGAGTAGACTTGAATGACATGCATGATGTAAAAGCATGTTCACACTGGCCATAAGAGCAAGCAAAACCAAAGGAAAAACAATGTATGTATATACCCTAATGAAAATCAATAAGTAAAAAAGCAAGTGCATTAAATAACATAGGGTACTTTTGTTTTTTCTTCAGCATTTTTGTATTCAGTACAAATAGGGTGTGGCCTCCTTTCTACTGAGCTGTGTAGTTCACTTATAGTCCCTCTGAAGCTGGGTGTCCGTTTGGGACCCAGAGACTCTGCTACTATTCACACTAGGTAGGTTTTAACCGTTAGTGTAGTTACTGTCTCAAATGGGTACACCTTGCCGTGGTGGGACAGCTTTATACTTTTTTGATCAAAATAGTGTTTACCAAGTACCCTATGTTATTTAATGCACTTGCTTTTTTACTTATTGATTTTCATTAGGCTATATACATACATTGTTTTTCCTTTGGTTTTGCTTGCTCTTATGGCCAGTGTGAACATGCTTTTACATCATGCATGTCATTCAAGTCTACTCCAGTTCAGTTTTTTTGTTTTTTCTTCAGCATTTTTGTATTCAGTACAAATAGGGTGTGGCCTCCTTTCTACTGAGCTGTGTAGTTCACTTATAGTCCCTCTGAAGCTGGGTGTCCGTTTGGGACCCAGAGACTCTGCTACTATTCACACTAGGTAGGTTTTAACCGTTAGTGTAGTTACTGTCTCAAATGGGTACACCTTGCCGTGGTGGGACAGCTTTATACTTTTTTGATCAAAATAGTGTTTACCAAGTACCCTATGTTATTTAATGCACTTGCTTTTTTACTTATTGATTTTCATTAGGGTATATACATACATTGTTTTTCCTTTGGTTTTGCTTGCTCTTATGGCCAGTGTGAACATGCTTTTACATCATGCATGTCATTCAAGTCTACTCAAGTTCAGTTTTTTTGTTTTTTCTTCAGCATTTTTGTATTCAGTACAAATAGGGTGTGGCCTCCTTTCTACTGAGCTGTGTAGTTCACTTATAGTCCCTCTGAAGCTGGGTGTCCGTTTGGGACCCAGAGACTCTGCTACTATTCACACTAGGTAGGTTTTAACCGTTAGTGTAGTTACTGTCTCAAATGGGTACACCTTGCCGTGGTGGGACAGCTTTATACTTTTTTGATCAAAATAGTGTTTACCAAGTACCCTATGTTATTTAATGCACTTGCTTTTTTACTTATTGATTTTCATTAGGGTATATACATACATTGTTTTTCCTTTGGTTTTGCTTGCTCTTATGGCCAGTGTGAACATGCTTTTACATCATGCATGTCATTCAAGTCTACTCCAGTTCAGTTTTTTTGTTTTTTCTTCAGCATTTTTGTATTCAGTACAAATAGGGTGTGGCCTCCTTTCTACTGAGCTGTGTAGTTCACTTATAGTCCCTCTGAAGCTGGGTGTCCGTTTGGGACCCAGAGACTCTGCTACTATTCACACTAGGTAGGTTTTAACCGTTAGTGTAGTTACTGTCTCAAATGGGTACACCTTGCCGTGGTGGGACAGCTTTATACTTTTTTGATCAAAATAGTGTTTACCAAGTACCCTATGCTATTTAATGCACTTGCTTTTTTACTTATTGATTTTCATTAGGGTATATACATACATTGTTTTTCCTTTGGTTTTGCTTGGTATGAATGTATGTAGTGCCATCTACTGGTGCTTTAGAATACTAACACCAACATAAGATCTAATGAACAGCTATATGAATTTGTCTTGTTTTTTTCTGGTTATTGAAGATAGTATATGAATACCAACACCGACATAAGATCTAATGAATAGCTATGTGAACTTTCTGGTTTTTCTGATGGCGTGTATTTTCTCCTCATTGTCCTTTATGCTATATTGCTTGTGCTATATTGTTTGCGCCTGTATGGAGACCTGTGATCTTCCTGGGTATTAGAACCTAGCTGTACCAACAGACACACGATCTATGGGTGATACCACCACAACCAATATATAAAATAGTGACCATAAACACACGGAAGATGAGAAACACAGTTTTTAAGCCTTTTTTTAATAGTTTTAATACAATTTTTTAGATAATTTTTTATTGACAATAAATAATTAAAATAAAATAAAAATAAAAACTTTTAAGAAGCAGTTGATCTTAGGAATAATCTGGTTTATATTTTATGAAGTTTATTTTAATAGCAGTACCACTCTTTGCTCCCCTCCTAAAACAAAAATAAAGATTGTTTGTTAACATAATAATAATATTTTTGACATATTTCTTTGATAATTTTTCATAACAATTCTTTTATAATAACCATAGGACCATATATTTAACAGGATAGTGTCATGAAAAAGCAGTTTATAGAACCTTCGATCCAAAGGCACTGATACTTGTGAGACGGTGGCGCTCAACATTTGTCACAAGAAAAAGCACTGAAACCGAATACATGGGTTCTTCTACCCTGAAAGTCAGGTGACAATGGGTTTATAAAACATTTTTTCTGCAGTGATAGTCTGGATATTTTAGCAACGTTTCTGCTGCATTTTTCATGGAAATTTTTACATCATTCTGTTTGTAAGATTTTTATGTACATTTTAGCAAGTGTTTTGGACCATTTTCTTGTTTTATCATGCTATTTATGTGAAATTCCGCCAAAACTGTTGGCCCCTCCCCCAGTGATGACCATTATGACATCACATGTAAACAGAACACACCCATAATTGCTAATGTAAGGGGCTATAAATTCCCTGCTCCTATGGCTGATGTAATATCCCTGAGGAAGGTGCCAGGAAGGGCGCCGAAACGCGTAGGAGGAAATAAAGGAGTACACTGCTACAACATCTTGTATCCCAGGTGATTTGTGAATCTCGGCAGCGCAGACTGTAACACACCCTGCTTCCCACAACTTTCTGAAACCTGAGGAATTGACGTACCTCATGGAGGTTGCTGGGCTTCTGCCAGTCCCGGATGACTGTGACTTTGTCAGGATCCGGTGCCACACTTTCTGCACTCACTACATGACCGAGGAACTGTACTTTGGGCTTCAGGAGGTGGCATTTGGATGGCTTCACTTTCAGGCCAAAGTTGGACAAGGCTTCAAACACCTCAGCCAGGTGCTTCAGATGGTCTTCATAAGTCTTGGAGAAAACAATGACATCATCAAGGTACAACAGGACTGTCTCGAAGTTCTTGTGTCCAAGACAGCATTCCATTCGCCGTTAAAATGTCCCTGGGGCGGTGCAGAGCCCGAACGGCATGTAGTTGAACTCGCAGAGACCCATTGGTGTAGTAAATGCTGTTTTCTCCTTGCCTGTCTCTGCCACGGGAACATGCCAATACCCACTAGTGAGATCTAAGGTGGAAAAATAGCAGTTTTAAGTGCAGCTCATGACTCTTCAATTCTGGGTAATGGGTAGGCATCCTTATGTGTAATGCTGTTAATTTTTCTGTAATCAACACACATTCTCATGGTACCATCTTTCTTTTTCACAAAGACTATTGGGGTTGCCCAGGGGCTACAACTATCTCTGATCACCCCAGCCTCCTTCATTTCCCGCAACATACTTTTGGCACATTGGTATTGTGTTGGGGGTATAGGCCGGTACCTTTATTTAATGGGTGGATGATCTCCAGTGGGGATATGGTGTTGAACCCCTTTTGCCTTCCCAAAGTCTAGGGGATGTTTACTGAATCCCGATACATACTCCTGAGTCACTCGTTAAATCTCATTCTTTTCGTATGAAGGGGTGGAGTCAGTTCCCATTCAGCTGCTGACACCACTCCTCCAGCTGCTTTACAGAGCCATTGTCGGATGACACCAAGGGCTCTGCTGCCTGTATTGCATTGTTACTGACAGTAAGCAGCTTAGCAACTCTGGCATACCGAGGTATTGTGGCCTCCTCTTCCCCACAATTCAAGAGGCGTACAGGTACTCTCCCTTTGCGGACATTAACTACCCCTCTGGCTGTCAGGACAGTGGGCCTGCTATCAGAGTACACTGGCTCTACCAATGCTTGGTAATCTTTTCCTCTGAGGCCGATGGCTGCCCGACACCAAATTAACATTTCACATCTGGGGGGTATCGCAATGGGGAAAGAATCACTCACTCTGATGCTGCCAATTTCTCTGCCAGACAGTTCTACCTGCTGTCTTTGCATCAGGGCCTTGATCTCCTTCTGCAGGACTCTTTGTTCACTGGAACCAGCAGTCTCGGCTACCTGTTGCAACAAAACAATAACTTCGGGAAGACAATTTTCAATCACATTAGTACCTAAGGTCATCATTTTGCTACATTCTCGTCGATCAATGTCTACAACTATCAGACCTTGAGATTTTAACTCTACTCGCCCCACTTTAATGGTAATCTCTTTACATCCTACTTGCGGAAAAGACTGACCATTGCTGGCAACTACTGTCAGTTCATCACTTGGGCCGCGAGTAAGTTCAGAGTCAGCCCAATACCGCTTGTAAAGGATATATGGCATAGTTGTCACCTGAGAGCCAGTGTCCAGCAAAGCGTTCATGGGGATGCCGTCAATCACCACTGGGAGGACCGGTCGCCCTCCAACATACTTGGCTCGCCAGTTCTTTGGGCCTTGTGGTCCTACTCCTGGGGGTTGGCCCTCTGCCCCAGGGGTTGCTAGTTTAAATAACAGAATCTTGTGATGTGGCCTGCCTTGCGGCAGTGACGACAGATGGGACGTCCGTTCTGGTCATAGCGATCGTTGTCTCTCCCTCGGCATGGCGGGATCCTCTTCTTCCGTAGCCACGGGACATCCTCTGGACTGGAGGCCACGTGGATCTTCTCCTTTGAGGACACCTGCATGGACTGCACAGTTTTGGCAAGTGCAGCCATACTTTTGGCCAGCTCTTAGACCTGAAGGCGCAGTTCTGTAGATGGATCATAATCCAGAGTCTGTGCTTCAGCCCCCACAGGGCTGGGAGGGAAAGATGCTGCTTCTTGGTGGTATGTGATTGCTGGGCACCTAGGGGGCACTGGATGGCTGACATTTGGTTCATGCAGCACCCGGATAGCCCTGTCTTTGAAGTCTGCGAAGTCTAGGTCAAGGTTTTGTGGGGCTATGATGCGCAGCTGTGCTCTGTGGGTACTGGATAGGAGTCCCTCAATAAATTGCTCCTTTAACAGTCTGTCTCCATCTTTCACACTGTCTGGGTCAATCTGCTTTATGGCTCACAGCGCCTCCTGCAGGTTAAGAGCATAGTCCCGTATACTGTCCTGCACTCTCTGCTTACACCCTAAGAATCTCATTTTTATTTCAGCTGCAGTGCGGGTGTCAGGTGCTTCTTAGCTTAGCCAGAATCTTTTTAACAGTCCCTTTATCAGTGTCCTGCCAGGCTTTTAATTCACTTTGCGCTGCACCAGTTAATTGCCCAATAAGGATGTTCACTTTCTGGCTTTCAGACAGAGGATAGACCTCAAACAAACTGCTCACTCTCTCTTTAAATTCACTCAGGGTATGTGACTCCCCTGAGTACTGCGGTAACCAGTCTGCTCCCGGTATATAGGGCATGGACAGCGGCATTATGGGGACTGCTGTGATGGGCACTTGTTCCTGCTGCGCTCTGGAAGCGGCGCTGGCCACTGGATTCTGTGGTGCCATTGGGGCTGCAGCTACGCTGGCCCCTGCATCTTGCGGCGCTGTAGGGGGGTGCGGTGGCGTTCACCACTGCATCTTCTCTTGCCTCAGACATTCTCTTCCCCCCCTAGTTAACGTTGGCCAGGCCCTGTATTGCGCTGGCTTACCGGTTGCCGCTCCGCTGGCTGGATGATCGGGGGACGCCGGGGCTGCAGGCCTCTGCTTCTCTCTTCCCACGCGCTGGTCTCTTCCCACGCAGCACTTCACTTTTCGCGCTCTCTGGCTGACTCTGCCCACGATGGCCCACCCCTTTTGCTTCCCATGCGCAGCAAGTGGCAGGGTAATTGTGGCAATGGTGCAATATACCTATGGTACACACACAGTCTCTGGCACACAGGACCCGGGGACACCGGGCTTCTTAAATCCTGTTTGTGACACCAAAATGGATCGCCCGCCAGCACAGTGGGGTACTCGGTACCTGGACGGTATCTCAGAGGGAAGTGTCACAGTAGCGGTGACCCAGTTCATGGCCCTGGGCATCCATGTAAAAGGGGTTAAGCGTGGCTGATTAAAGTTTATAAGTGGATGATACGTGACGCCACCTGTGGTGCTCGGCAATGAAGGGGTTAAGCAGACGCTGCAGGCAGATCCTCGGGGACTGAAGGTATAAGGCAGCAAGATGTAATAGCTTCCCACAGGTAGAGCTATAGTTCCAGGGCAGTGAGAATAGGTGTTGAGGAAGAGGGTGCAGTGTTATGCACAGAGATGTAGCAGTGCTGAAGGGGTTGCAGGAAGAAGGCAATGACACATCAGGGTGCAGTTTCCTTTACCTTTACTTTGCTTTGAAAGTGCAGTCCAGGATCCAGATTAAAAATGGAACAGGAGTTGGCCAGCCTGGAAGCAACTCAGGAATTTCTCTATGCAGATGGGTTGTGTATAGAGTTGAGCGAAACGGGTCGAAAAAATTCAAAAGTCGCCGACTTTTGGCAAAGTCGGGTTTCATGAAACGAAACCCGAGCCTAGGATGAGGTCGGCCACGAGGTCGGCGACTTACGCGCAAAAGTCGCTTTTCAAAAGTTTGTTTTGCTCTCTTTTTCAGCCAATCAGGATCCACGGACACTGTGGGCAACGTGAAGACCTAGGCACAGGTCACCACCATCTTTCAGAAGGGCATGCAAGTGATTGGCTTGCTTTGGTGGGCGTCACAGGGGGTATAAAAGGGCGTGCACGCCGACCGCCATCTTACTTCTGCCGATCTTAGTATAGGGAGAGGTTGCTGCTGATTCTGTAGGGAGAGCGTTAGGCAGGGAAGAAGACAAAAAAACTGCTTCTGCTGCTAGCGATTTGGCCTGCACAACACACAAGTCACTGTGTGTGCGCAGTGCAAGGGGAGGCTATATTGTGGTGTATCAGTGGTGTTGGTTGTTGGGCTGCCTTTTAAGGCTTCCTGACACGCTGGCATTGCTGTTTACCCACTGCTCCGCAAACTGCTTTTTTAAAAGCAATCCAATCTCCCTTATCCTCTAGTCACTTTTGTCACAGCTGTGCCATCGAGCGTGTCACATAGCGCTCAGATATCAGTGGGCCTCACACAATCTACAAGTGTCCAGTGTCCAAAAGTGTACGCAGAGATTCAAAATCTCCATTATCCTCTCGTCACTTTGGTCACAGGCAGCTGTGCCATCGAGCGTGTCACATAGCGCTCAGATATCAGTGGGCCTCACACAATCCACAAGTGTCCAGTGTCCAAAAGTGTACGCAGAGATTCAAAATCTCCATTATCCTCTCGTCACTTTTGTCACAGGCAGCTGTGCCATCGAGCGTGTCACATAGCGCTCAGATATCAGTGGGCCTCACACAATCCACAAGTGTCCAGTGTCCAAAAGTGTACGCAGAGATTCAAAATCTCCATTATCCTCTCGTCACTTTGGTCACAGGCAGCTGTGCCATCGAGCGTGTCACATAGCGCTCAGATATCAGTGGGCCTCACACAATCTACAAGTGTCCAGTGTCCAAAAGTGTACGCAGAGATTCAAAATCTCCATTATCCTCTCGTCACTTTGGTCACAGGCAGCTGTGCCATCGAGCGTGTCACATAGCGCTCAGATATCAGTGGGCCTCACACAATCTACAAGTGTCCAGTGTCCAAAAGTGTACGCAGAGATTCAAAATCTCCATTATCCTCTCGTCACTTTGGTCACAGGCAGCTGTGCCATCGAGCGTGTCACATAGCGCTCAGATATCAGTGGGCCTCACACAATCCACAAGTGTCCAGTGTCCAAAAGTGTACACAGAGATTCAAAATCTCCATTATCCTCTCGTCACTTTGGTCACAGGCAGCTGTGCCATCGAGCGTGTCACATAGCGCTCAGATATCAGTGGGCCTCACACAATCCACAAGTGTCCAGTGTCCAAAAGTGTACGCAGAGATTCAAAATCTCCATTATCCTCTCGTCACTTTGGTCACAGGCAGCTGTGCCATCGAGCGTGTCACATAGCGCTCAGATATCAGTGGGCCTCACACAATCCAAAAGTGTCCAGTGTCCAAAAGTGTACGCAGAGATTCAAAATCTCCATTATCCTCTCGTCACTTTTGTCACAGGCAGCTCTGCCATCGAGCGTGTCACATAGCGCTCAGATATCAGTGGGCCTCACACAATCCACAAGTGTCCACTGTCCACAAGTGTCTGCAGAAATTCTAAATCTCCCCTGTCCTATAGACACCTTGTACCTTGTTTTACATTACTATATAGTTTGTTGGACTTTGTCTACATTTCTACCAAAAATGAGGAAGGCTGGTGGAAGAGGCCGTGGAATTGGGCGGGGGTTGGCAGCTGGTAATGATGGTGTTGGTGGTGGATCTGATGGTAGTGGCAAGAGCAAAATAGGACCGAATGCAGGAGGTGCTGACCCTGCGTCATCGTCTGGCTACATAAGGCCTCGAACGCTTAGTTTTCTAGGAGTTGGCAAACCGCTTTTAAAGGCAGAGCATCAGGAAAAAGTTTTGTCTTACATTGCTGACTCAGCCTCCAGCTCTATCGCCTCCTCTTCTTCAGTTGTAAAAAGTAAAAGCACTGAGTCGTCATTGGAGGCTCATGTTCATGAACCACACCTTTCCTTGTGTCCTTCACCCCAACCAAGATTGAAGGATGACGCAGGCCATACTACTGATTACTCCATGGAGCTGTTTTCACATACCATGCCTGGATTATCAAGTCAAATGGTGAATTACCCAGGCCAAGATGAATCTGACATGGAGTGCACTGATGCACAGCCGCTGATGGATGATTCTGCTGGTACATTCACTCAGAGCACTACATTGTCCTCGCAGTGTACAGAGCCAGATTTTGACCCTGATGAGACTCAGGTGCCCCTTCCCGCACACTATACCACCATACACGGTGACACAGAGAAAGGTGCACATGACATAGAAGAGGAGGTGATGGATGACCCAGTTGTTGACCCAGATTGGCATCCATTGGGGGAAGAGGGTGCTGCTACCAATAGCTCAGATGAGGAGCATCCACAGCAGACATCGACATCGCAACAGCTGTTATCTGGCAGGCCCGGAGCACTCCAAAGACAGGTTCCAAACATCAAAAGAGTTGCTGGACAGCTTGTCCAGAGGGTCAAAAGATCACAGCGTGCTAGGCCGCAAAATGTCTGCCAAAGTAGGAAGAGTGCAGTGTGGCACTTTTTTGAACAAAATCCTCATGATCAGGCCAAGGTTATCTGTAAGAAGTGCGCAAAGACCTTTAGCCGAGGGAAAAATCTGAAAAATTTGAATACCAGTTGCATGCTTAGACATTTAACCAGCATGCACTTGCAAGCGTGGACACAACACCAAACCTCAAGTGCCACATGTGCAACTGATCACAACGAAGGTAGTCAGAAATGCTACATTGTTTCCCCCACTGTAAGCCCACCGGTTAGCACAGCAGCAAATGTTGAGGTGTCGTTGCAAGGCCACAGCAGTCAGGGAATCCCACTGTTATATCAACGAAAGACTGATTCTAGGCCATCAGAAAGAACACCAACTCCATCACCATCATCAACCCTCTCTCAGTCCGCCCTGTCCACCGCTACTTCCACCATATGCAGCTCTCAAGTCCAGCTCACCCTCCCAGACACTATGAGTAGGTCAAGAAAGTACTCAGTCTCTCATCCGCGTACACTGGGTTTGAACGCCCACATTGCCAAACTAATCTCGTTTGAGATGATGCCCTTTCGGTTGGTGGACAGCACAGCTTTCCGCGAACTCATGGCCTATGCAGTACCACGCTATGACCTACCCAGTCGCCACTTCTTCTCTCGCAAAGCCATCCCAGCCCTCCACCATCATGTGAAAGACCGCATTGTCCATGCACTGAAGCAGTCAGTGAGCGGAAAGGTGCACCTCACAACTGATGCATGGTCCAGTCGGCATGGCCAGGGCCGTTACGTGTCCATCACTGCGCACTGGGTTAATGTGGTGGATGCAGGGTCCACAGGGGACAGCGGTGGTGGGACAGTGCTGCCTAGCCCACGGTATAGGAAACAGTTGGCTGTAGGCGTTCGACCCTCCTCCTCCTCCTCCTCCAGAAGCGAAAGCTCATCCACAGAGCGCAGTCGTACGAGCACTCCATCTGCAGCTGCCACTGTTGCACACGATGTGTCCCCCTATCGAGCAGCTAGTGGAAAGCGTCAGCAGGCTGTGTTGCAGATGATGTGTTTGGGCGACAGACACACCGCCGAGGTGCTGGCCGAGTACTTGAAGCGACAAACTGAGTTATGGCTGGGCAGTGTACATCTTGAGGCAGGCAAGGTAGTTAGTGATAACGGCCGTAATTTTGTGGCAGCCATAGCCCTTTCAAAACTCAGCCACATACCTTGCTTGGCTCACACCTTGAACCTGGTGGTGCAGTGCTTCCTCAAAAATTATCCGGAGTTAACAGCCCTGCTCCAGAAGGTGCGAAGACTGTGCGCGCACATCCGCCGGTCGCCTGTACACTCCGTTCGTATGCAGAAGCTGCAGCGATTGCTCCACCTTCCCAACCACTGCCTCATTATCGACATTGCAACAAGGTGGAACTCCACCCTGCACATGGTGGAGCGGCTGTGCGAGCAGAGGCAGGCCATAATGCATTTGTGGGAGGATACACGGCCAGGCACTTTGAGAGCAGACATGGAGTTGACAGGTGTGCAGTGGTCGAAGCTGAAAGACCTCTGTAAAGTCCTTCAGTGTTTTGAGGAATGCACACGGCTGGTAAGCGCAGATGACGCCATCCTTAGCATGAGCATCCCACTTATGCGTCTGCTCATGCAAACTTTGACGCACCTTAAGGAGCAGGCGTCTGCAGCCAATGTTGATGAGGAGGAAGAAGAGGAGGGAATCCTTGATGACATTCAGCCATTGTCTGCTCAGGGACCTCTCCTGGACGAGGTGGAGGAAGAAGAGGAGGAGGAGGAGGATGATGGGGATGATTACTTAGGGGAGGAGGATGCATCTCGTGGGGCAAGTGAAAATGTTGGCGTGGCAAGGTCTGGTACAGGGTTTGTGCGTGACTGGAGGGATGTGGATTTGCCAGAAAGTGCTCCTCCACCCAGCACTCGCAGTGCATCATTGACACCGGGAACATTGGCCCACATGTCAGATTATGCCTTGCGGATCCTAAAAAGGGACCCCCGCATTGCCAAAATGATGAACGATGACGACTACTGGTTGGCCAGCATCCTGGATCCACGCTATAAAGGCAAATTACAAAACATCATGCCACAGGAGAACCTTGACCTAATATTGGCTAATAAACAAGCAACTCTGGTAAATCGGTTGCTTGAGGCATTCCCAGCACACAGCAGCGGTGATGGTTCTCACACGAGCCGTACGGGCCGGGGGCAGCTTGGCAGAGGTGTTCGTGGTGCACACAGCAGAAGTGGCGTTGGAGACAGGGGTTTCATGACAATGTTGTGGACTGATTTTTCAAATACCGCTCACACAACTGGTAATACTGCATCGATGGAAAGTGACAGGAGACAGCAGTTGTCAACTATGGTTACAAACTACTTTTCCTCCCATATCGATGTTCTCCCACACAGGTCATTCCCCTTTGACTATTGGGCCGCTAAACTGGACACCTGGCCTGAATTGGCCCAATATGCCTTACAGGAGCTCGCTTGCCCAGCTGCAAGTGTGCTATCGGAAAGAGTCTTCAGTGCAGCTGGATCAATCCTGACAGAAAAAAGGACCCGTCTGTCAACCCAAAATGTGGATGATCTAACCTTCATTAAAATGAACCACGCATGGGTTTCCAAGGATTTTGTCCCACCTTCCCCTGATGACACATAGGGTGACAGAAAAATGGCTTGCTTTGGTCCACCTCTTCCTGGTACTTCACCTATTTCGCCTTTTGCATCAGCTGAATGTCCAACATCAACATATGCCACTTTCTAAAACTCCCTAACTGTGCTGCCTCCCCCCCATGGCCGGGGTAACCACTTAGTGCACGACACCGTGCGAGTGCCGTTGCCATGGACAGGTGGGTAGGCCGACTCTTGGGCGCGGGCACTGGCACAGGGTCCCTCATAGTGCAATCAAGTGTCTCTGACGGTGGTGGTGCACACCCGCCGTCAGACACACCGCTGTACTATGAGGGGCCCAGTGCCAGTACCGACGCCCAAGAGTGGGCCCCCCTTGCTTGGGCAGGGCCCCAGCATTTGCAATCTTTACCTCTCCCTGCTCCTCCGCTGTGTAATCTGGGCCGTCAAATCCATACTGTGCCTGACACTGTCTGAGCCTGCCTCCTGAGACATATATTTTGAATGTGTACGCTATCCATACATGTTATCCAGGGATACGGTACCCTTTCTAACCTTTGTGCAATGACGTGCAATCCATACTGGGCCTAACAACGTCTGAGCCTGCCTCATGCTGTATAGACATATATTTTGAATGTGTACGCTATCCATACATGTTATCCAGGGATACGGTACCCTTACTAACCTTTGTGCAATGACGTGCAATCCATACTGGGCCTAACAACGTCTGAGCCTGCCTCATGCTGTATAGACATATATTTTGAATGTGTACGCTATCCATACATGTTATCCGGGGATACGGTACCCTTTCTAACCTTTGTGCAATGACGTGCAATCCATACTGGGCCTAACACCGTCTGAGCCTGCCTCATGCTGTATAGACATATATTTTGAATGTGTACGCTATCCATACATGTTATCCGGGGATACGGTACCCTTTCTAACCTTTGTGCAATGACGTGCAATCCATACTGGGCCTAACAACGTCTGAGCCTGCCTCATGCTGTATAGACATATATTTTGAATGTGTACGCTATCCATACATGTTATCCGGGGATACGGTACCCTTTCTAACCTTTGTGCAATGACGTGCAATCCATACTGGGCCTAACAACGTCTGAGCCTGCCTCATGCTGTATAGACATATATTTTGAATGTGTACGCTATCCATACATGTTATCCGGGGATACGGTACCCTTTCTAACCTTTGTGCAATGACGTGCAATCCATACTGGGCCTAACACCGTCTGAGCCTGCCTCATGCTGTATAGACATATATTTTGAATGTGTACGCTATCCATACATGTTATCCAGGGATACGGTACCCTTTCTAACCTTTGTGCAATGACGTGCAATCCATACTGGGCCTAACAACGTCTGAGCCTGCCTCATGCTGTATAGACATATATTTTGAATGTGTACGCTATCCATACATGTTATCCGGGGATACGGTACCCTTTCTAACCTTTGTGCAATGACGTGCAATCCATACTGGGCCTAACACCGTCTGAGCCTGCCTCATGCTTTATAGACATATATTTTGAATGTGTACGCTATCCATACATGTTATCCGGGGATACGGTACCCTTTCTAACCTTTGTGCAATGACGTGCAATCCATACTGGGCCTAACACCGTCTGAGCCTGCCTCATGCTGTATAGACATATATTTTGAATGTGTACGCTATCCATACATGTTATCCAGGGATACGGTACCCTTTCTAACCTTTGTGCAATCACGTGCAATCCATACTGGGCTTGAGAACGGCTGGCGAGCTGTTAAGCAAGCTACAGCACCTGTCCAGACAAGTACAGGGATTCCCTAGCGAGGAGACTTATTTGATTGTTTTCAATGTTGGGACAGCAATTTTTGGGGAGCACTATACTCTGGAGAATGATAGATGGGGCCCACCATACACTGGAACATTCCAAAGGTGGACATCAGACACTGGAGCAGCATTTACAGGGCCCATTATACACTAGAGCATTAGAAATGGGGCCCATTATGTTTGGAGCATTATTTGGGCCCATAAGACAGTGGAGCTTCATCCATGGGGACCAACATATACTGTAGCATTATGTGGAGCTCATCATATACTGTTTCAAACATTATATGGGACCAATGATTCTGTATGGAGAAATAGATGGGCCTCGTCATGAGATGTAAAAAGTGAGGTATTTTTCATTGTACTATACCGCTATTTATCTGCCGTATCGGAGCATGATGAGTTGTGGTATGTGTTAAAGGGGCGCTCTTTCGCCCAGGGCACATGAAAACCTGCAGCCAGCCCTCCCCCCCCACAACTTTAGCCAAATAACACCCATTTTTCAGTGCGTAACTAGTATTATGAAGTTAATTAAGGTTGACAAGCTTAAGTAAGAAGAATTGATGCTTTTGGCATTCAAATGGGCACTGTTGGTGTGTTTCCTGTCCTCCTCTCACTGCCGACTTTTATTCCCCATTGACTTACATTGGGTTTCGTGTTTCGGGACGACCCCGACTTTTCCCTATAATCGGACGATCTTGCTCGACCCGACTTTTGGAAAAGTCGGGTTTCACGAAACGAAACGCGACCCTAAAAAAACAAAAGTCGCTCTACTCTAGTTGTGTAGTCTCCTTTATAGCGCTTATCTGAGGTACATGCAGTACTCAGTTACACTGAAGTTCCTCTTGCTTGCTCTCTTTTAGAACCCCCTCGTATGGCAGACAGCTCTAGCCTCCTTCTTCTGGCTCACACGTTGCTGTTGTGCCTCCGAGTCTTATGTGGAAACAGAGCATTTACAGCTTCCTATTCCTCCGGTTTCTGCTGCAGGAACATCAGTATCCATACAACCTCGGATACCGGAATCCAGAACCATGCGCCATGCTAGAAGTGAGCCTGAACTCTGCTCAATCCTCCAGCTCTTCTCCTCTCCTTCACACACTTCGTCCTCCTCACACGAACTAACTAAACTTCTCCTTCCTGGCCCCCAGAGAGCAGCTCTTCCCTCAGTTTTGGTTCAGAGCTCCCTCTGCTGGCCTGGAGTGGGAACTGTGCTGTGTGTTCTTTTTACCTGACAGAGAGATCCTTCATTGCAACCAAGCATGACATCACACTCCCTAGAAGGAAGGTAATGCCACTGGGGCGACCATACTCCTGGGGGCGCCACATTTGTACCATGCAGATCCCCTATAACAGTGCGTCACCACAGATCCTCATACCAGTGTGTCACCAGAGATCCCCCATAACAGTGCGTCACCAAAGATATCACCACATCATAACAACGTTTTTCATTCATCTTTGGTTTAGAAAAAGACATGGGCCACACATCTAAAATCCACTTGATCTAATGCCACTAGGCAAAATTAAACTGAACATGAGATTCTTAGTTTAATATTCTAATTAGACTGTATGAAGCCGCTAGCATATGATGGCGAACCTTTTAGTGTGCAAAAAAAGGCGGAACCCCTCTTAAAGTGTCCAGCCTTGCAGCATGGGTACTGTGGGGCACCAGGCACTCACTTGCTGGTTCATTGTTGCTGTGGTGGTGGTGGGCACATTACTTCACACCTTTAAGGCTACAGTATTTAAACTTATGGACACACTGAGATTTACCGTGACTAGGCAGTAGGCTTCATAAGTCGGATCATAATGTTAAACTAAAAACTTCTTGTTTAGTTGAATACAGTACATTTTTGCCTAACACCACTAGATCAACTTGTGATTTTTGAATGTGCAGCCCATGTCTTTTCTACAGCAATAGCATTCATTCATTCATGTTCTCAGTTGCAATGCCCCCATAAATATGAAGGACAGAGCTGAAAATTGTTTCAATACTGTATTTTGTTGCAGGAAAGTACTGCACGGTTGGCTGCTGCATATTGTGCATTTTTCAAGAATGTCAAAGCAGAAAAGGCTAATCAAAAAATTTTTGGCACTCAACTCGTTGCAAAGATGAAGAATTTTTACGAGTTGAGTGACAAAAATTTTTTGATTATTCTATACTGGTGTGGGAACCTTCTTTTGTGCACCGACACAGCTGTGCCACGTTATACTATTGAAAGCAGAAAAAGCTTGCATATAAAATTCCCTTTAACCCCTTTCTGCCATTAGACGTACTATCCCGTCCATGTGCCCTGGGACTTAATTCCCAAGGACGGGATAGTATGTCTAATGCGATCAGCGGCCGGGTGTCAGCTGATTATCACAGCTGACACCCGGCACATTGTGTCAGGGGCGGTCACGGACCACTCCCGACACGATAACCCCTTGTACACCGCGATCAAACGTGATCGCGGTGTACCGGGAGTTAAAGGGAAGCATCGGCAGGGAGGGGGCTCCCTCCTTGCTTCCCTGAGCCCCCCACGGCAGCGCAATGTGCAGCGCTGCTGTGGGAGGCTCTTTCCCTACAGGCCCCCGGATCCAAGATGGCGACGGGGGCCTTCGGGGGCCTGTAGGGAGCTGACTTCCTCACTGCCTGCAAAGCGCAGGCATGAGGAAGTCTGCAGAACTGCCTGTGACAGATTGCTGATCTGTCACAGTGATCTGTGATGTGACAGATCAGTGATCTGTCACAGGACAGTGATGTCCCACCTGGGACTATGTAATAAAGTAAAAAAAAAAAAAAAAAAAGTGTAAAAATAATTTTAAAAAAATCGCTAAATAAATTAAAAATAAAAAAATATTCCCCAATAAATTCATTTTTTGAAAATAACAAAAAAAAAACAATAAAAGTAAACATATTTGGTATCGCCGCGTCCGTAGCGACCCGCCCTATAAAACTGTCCCATTAGTTAACCCCTTTAGCGAACCCCTTAAAAAATAAAAATAAAAGACGAAGCAAAAAATAATGATTTATTATCATACCACCGAACAAAAAGTGCAATAACACGCGATCAAAAAGACGCATATAAATATCCATGGTACCGCTGAAAACGTCACCTTGTCCCACAAAAATGAGCCACCATACAGCATCATCCGCAAAAAAATAAAGTTATAGCTCGCAGAATAAAGCGATGCAAAAATAATTATTTTTTATATAAAATTGTTTTCATTGCAAAAAACCGACAAAACATGAAAAAAACGACCTAAATGAGGTATCGCTGTAACCGTACCGACGTGAAGAATAAAAGCGCTTTATCAATTTTACCGCACGCGGAACGGTGTAAACGCACCCCCCCAAAAGAAAATCATGAAACGCTGGTTTTTGTTCATTCTGCGTCCCAAAAATCGGAATAAAAAGCGATCAAAAAATGTCACGTGCCCAAAAATGGTACCGATAAAAACGTCAACTCGTCCCGCAAAGAATTAGGCCTCTTTCACACATCAGGTTTTTGCCGTCAGGCGCGATCCGGCGCTTTTGACAAAAACCGGATCCGGCGAAATGCAATGCCGGATCCGGTTTCCCCCCCATTGACTTGCATTTGCGCCGGATCGCGCCGGATGGCCATGCGTTTCATCCGGTTTTCGCCGGATCCGGCATTGTCTCAATCCGGCGTCTGGAAAAAACGGCTACTGTAACGTTTTTTGTCTCCGGCAAAAAAGCCGGACACGCCGGATCCGGCGCGTCCGGCTTTTTCACACAATGAAAGCCTATGAGCGCCGCAATGCGCCGGATCCGGTATTTTTGGTCTGAGCATGCTCAGTAGCTCTGCCCACAAGACACATATATAAAAGCAAGACAGTGGGACCCTCAGCCACACCCAACATGCCACCCAAGACAGCAACCAGGTGCAGGAGAAGGCAGGAGACCACTGCAGCACCATCAGCACCACCACCACGCCAAATGGAGCAGCAAATGGAACATGCTGAGGAGGGGAGTCCAGCAGCAGATGAGAGACGGTAATTATCAAATCCCCCATTCCTCCAAACTAGGGCCATGGAATATCAAGATATTCATTGGCCCTTTGTTTCTCTTTAGTCAACAGCCGCCCAAGAGATGCAGCAGCAGCAGAAATGGCATCACTGGCAGCAGCAACAGCAGCAGCAATACCCACAGCCATGGAGTCTGGCCATCAACAGGACAGCACATCTTCTTCTGGGAGCCCTCCCTCGCATCGTCAGCGTTTGACGGTAAGTTTTTATTTCCAAAATCCATCATCTCTGTAATATATGTCTATTCATTGCCTTTTATTTCAAAACAGGAATCACAAGATGAATAGGAGCTCCCAGAAGAAGAAGGAAGGGGTGGACAGACACCTGAAGTGGGCTCACAATTGGTAAGTTTTTGGCATCAAACGCAGAAACACAACATCACACTACACACAACATATAGAAAACAATGTTCTGCAGACCACACACAGCAAACAAATGCCTACATCCAAAGACATAACATTTTTTGTTTTCTTCTCTAGTCTTCCCAAGCTGGTGCTCGGCCAAGAGGTCCTCGCAGTGCCTCCCAGGGTCGTCGGTGACAGCAACGCAGCGGTCACCAGCGTGTAAGTATAAATATTTTTGCACTTTTTATTTCATTTCTTTTGTGGAGGCTAATTATGTTATTTTTGTCTTTTTCTTTAACAGCCTTCACAGCGTGCTCCCGACTCTGACGGTGAGGATGGAGGAATCGATGTGGACCACCTCATCGATCTCGTCAGAGAAAGGGAGCCGCTCTGGAATATGGCTGACCGCCACCACGCTGACCTGATCGTTACCCGACGACTCTGGGAGGAAATCTGTTCGCTCCTTGTGGGCCGCTGGGAGGACTTCGATGCTCGGGCCCAGATTAAAGAGCGTAAGTATATACAGTACCGGTTGCTTGATGTAAACCAGTGTTTCCCGAACTCCAGTCCTCGTGGTCCCCACGGATCATGTGTTCAGGATTTCTATTTACTATGGAAATCCTGAAAACATGACCCCTGGGGACCATGAGGACTGGAGTTTGGGAAACACTGATGTTGTATACTAACCACTCCTTTCTCGTTTCAGGGAACAGAATTGTGAATCGGTGGCGGTCTGTGAGGGATCGTTTCAAGAAGGAGTTCAATAAAGAGATGCGGGCCCCGAGTGGATCTGGAGGACGCAGGAGCAAGTACAAGTACGCACAAGCCCTGTCGTTCCTCCGGGAAACAATGGTCACTAGAAGGTAAATATTACACACCACATGTGAAAAAAAATGTTAGATGTAACTTTTTTTTTTTCAGCCAGGGCCATACCATGTCACTATTTTAATTGTTTTTTTTTTCCTCTTTATTCCACAGCACGGTGAGCAGCACTCGGGAGCCTGCACGATTGGACCCTTCTGAGGCGATCCCTGAGGAGACCGGCACCGAGGGACACTTCGACCGCCCCGGTACATCTGCACCTTCCCAGCCTTCCCACACATTCGACCCATCTGTCCCATCCACCAGCACAGGAGCATCGTGGCCGCCTACATTACATGAAGCTGCTGGTGAGGAGATCGATTTCCCTTTACCCCACCCTTCTGCCCCTGCCACCTCTAGTACACCTGCGGGTACTGGGCGGCAGCGGCAGAGGAGTCAGGAAAAGACTTATGCGCCAGAGTTCTTGCATCTGAATGCATCTTTCCAGAACTGTCTAAAAGTCTTGTCAGAGCAAATCTCCACAGGCTTTCAGCAGATCAACTCCAGCATTCTGGAGGTGAAGACACTTCTGCAAACCATGCATTCAGAAGCAAAATCTTCGCCAAACCACACCTTTTTCAGGTCTGTTGTGGAGCGCATGGAAACGCTATCTCCTACCCAGCAGATGCATGTAATGCATTCATGCCACGGTGCTCTCCAGCAAGTTACCTCCCAACCTCCTCCTCCCACCACAGTAGTTCGTCCACCTGTACCCCCTCCAGCCACTTTCCATCCTCCCCCTCCTATTACATCTGCACCCCCTCCAGCCACTTTCCATCCTCCCCCTCCTATTACATACCATCCACCTCCCCAGTACCAGCAACCTCCCCAGTACCAGCAACCTCCCCACTTCCAGCAACCTGCCCCGTACCAAACTCCTTCCCCATACAACTTGCCATCAACATCATCTGCTCCTACAGTCCCTGCCCAACCCTCCACTCCACCGCCCACCACCTCTTCTGCCTCCCACATGTCCACCCATTCTGTAGCTTTTTCCACACCATCACCTCTAACTGTTCCTTCCCCACCACGATCCCAATCCTCTCTCCACACTCCCAGTGTCGAAGTGTCCCGCAGCCCCTCCAGCAGTATTTCCACCCCACACTACACAGATTTATGATGTGTTTTGTAATAAAAACACATGGTTGGTTTCAAACCTTTATTAAAAAAGTTTTTTTAACTTTAAAAACAGTTTACAAAAAAAAAATATTTTAAATAAAAGTTAAATTATTGTTTACACTGGTTGTCTGTCATTTCTTTCTGCGGCGAAATATGTTTAAAAAAAAGGTTAAATACTGGGTATTTAAAAGGTAAAAAGGTATTCAAAACCAGGTATATAACTGTGGGTAAATTTTAGCTTTTTGCCACAGTTGTGTTCCTGGTTGTGTTTGAAGAAAAGTATTTCACCTAAAAAGTTGTGTTTATTGTTGGTGATTTCCTATCAATGTACACAACTTTTGTTAAAAGGTGAAATACTTTGCATAAAACACAACCAGGTACACACCTGTGGCCTAAAGCTAAAAATAGAGACCATGACAAGATGGCCAACTTTGGTTGGCAAAGGTATATACTGTTGGTTCAGAAGGTACACAAGTTTGGTTGGGCACAAATCTTTCACACTCTGTCATCCTGCCAGTGTACTCTGCCTTGAGGTGACATAAAGTATAGTGCAAAATTGTCCCTCATTACTGAAACCGTCACAGAACTTCTAGTGGTAATGTCATGGTAATCTTGCAAGGTGGTTTCTTCAGAGGTGTCCTCAATGGAAATGGGTTCCTTGCAGATAACAAAATTGTGGAGTACCACGCAAGCTTTGATCACCTCGTCCACAGTTTCTGTCTTGAGGTTGATCGCAGTCAATAGGACCCGCCATTTGGCTGTCAGAATACCAAAGGTACATTCAACCATTCTTCTTGCTCTTGTGAGGCGGTAATTAAAAATGCGTTTTGTTCTTGTCAATCCTCTGCTAGAGTACGGTTTCAAAAGGTGTTCTGACAGCTGGAAGGCTTCATCCCCTACACAGACAAATGGCATAGGTGGACCAGATGTTTGCGGCAGCGGTCTAGGGGGTGGGAACTGGAAGGTGTTTCCATACAGTTTACGCCCCATGGCAGACAGTTTGAAAACTTGAGAGTCATTGGAGCGGCCATAGGCCCCAATATCAACAGCAATAAATTTGTATTCCGCGTCAGCGATGGCCATGAGGACAATTGAAAAATATTTCTTGTAATTGAAATATTCCGATCCCGATCCGGCTGGCTTTACAATGCGGATATGTTTCCCGTCCACAGCGCCCAAGCAGTTGGGAAACTGACATATCTGTTGAAACTTTTCTGAAATTTCAATCCACCTCTCTGTTGTGGGCTCTGGTAAAAACTCTTCAGCTAAGGAGTCCCACAGTGCACGGCATGTGTACTTCACTATTCCAGATATGGTGGAAATCCCGAGTCTGTACTGGAAATGCAGTGACGAAAGGGATTCTCCAGTTGCAAGAAATCTGTGGGGAATTAAAAAACAATAAATTAGTTTTAAATCACAGCATTACATACCAAAACTCAGCTATAACACTTGGAGATACAAACTACCACCAACAAGATTGCAGTGAAAGTGTGCTCTGATGCGAGCACATCCAATAAATGTGGCTTACCTTAAAGTCACCATCAGACGCTCTGCGGGTGAAACAGAGAAGCGGCAATAGGTGTCCGCTTTTCTTATGAGGTGTGCAATGCGCTCCACCAAGTAATCAAAATTCTCCATTTTCATCCGAACATATCCAAAAAATTTATCCGGGTTTCGTCGAAGGTCCATGCAGAGTGTAGAATAGACCCCACGCGTCATTCTCTTGGCTGTGATGGGGTGGATCCACAAACGTCGTCTACGATGCCTGATGCGCTGCTGTCTCGCTCTCTCCTTCTCCAGAACAATCACCCTCAAACAATTCGCCTCCGCTGTAAAATCCGCCAAATTCTTCAAAATATTTCCAATGACAACATCCATCTTCGCCAGTAACTTGCTCTTCTCTCCAACCTGCACTTTCTCCTCTACAACCTGTCAAAGAAGGGCTGTAGGAACACGCTATATATAGTTTTCCACTAGCCAATCCCGTTCGGAAGGCCACAAGGGGTGTTTTTAAAAACCGGATCCGGCGTAATCCGTCGAAAAACGGATGAACCGGATGAGACGGATCCGGTTTTGTCTGTCAAGAACAAGACGGATCTGGCAGAAAACCGGATCCGTCACATCCGGTTTTACAAAACATTTGCCGGATCCGGCGTTCCGGCACGACGCCGGATCGCGCCTGACGCCGAAAACCTGATGTGTGAAAGTAGCCTAAGACCTCACATGACTCGGTGGGTCAAAATACGGAAAAATTATAGCTCTCAATATGTGGTGATGCAAAAACTATTTTTACATTAAAAAGCGTCTTTTAGCGTGCGACAGCCGCCAAACATAAAAACCGCCATAAATAGTAAATCAAACCCCCCGTTATCACCCCCTTAGTTAGGGAAAAATAATAAAATTTAAAAAAAGTATTTATTTCCATTTTCCCATTAGGGTTAGGGCTAGGGTAGGGTTAGGGTTAGGGTTAGGGCTAGGGTTGGGCTAGGGCTAGGGTTAGGGCTAGGGTTAGGCTTAGGGCTAGGGTTAGGGCTAGGGTTAGGGCTCAGATTAGGGTTAGGGGTGTGCTGGGGTTAGGGTTGGAGTTATAATTGGGGGGTGTCCACTGTTTGGGCACATCAGGTGCTCTCCAAATGCAACATGGTGTCTGATCTCAATTCCAGCCAATTCTGCGTTGAATAAGTCAAATGGTGCTCCTTCCCTTCCAAGCTCTGCCATGCGCCCAAACAGTGTTTTACCCCCACATATAGGGTATCAGCATACTCAGGACAAATTGCAAAACAACTTTTGGGGTCCAATTTCTCCTGTTACCCTTAGGAAAATAAAAAAATGGGGGCAAAAATATCATTTTTGTGGAAAAAAATGATTTTTTTTATTTTCATGCCCAGGCGTTATAAACTTCTGTGAAGCACTTGGGGGTTCAAAGTGCTCACCACACATCTAGATAAGTTCCTTGGGGGGTCTAGTTTCCATAATGGGGTCACTTGTGGGGAGTTTCAATAGTTTAGCTACATCAGGGGCTCTCCAAATGCACATGACACCCGTAGACCAATCCATCAAAGTCTGCATTCCAAAACGTCACTACTTCCCTTCCGAGCCCCGACATGTGCCCATACAGTAGTTTTCTCCCACATATGAGGTATCAGCGTACTCAGGACAAATTGGACAACAATTTTTGGGGTCCAATTTCTCCTGTTACCCTTGGGAAAATAAAAAAATTGGAGACTAATTGATCATGTTTGTGGAAAAAATACGATTTTTTTATTTTCATAACTGGGCATTATATACTTCTGTGAAGCCCTTGGGGGTTCAAAGTTCTCACCACACATCTAGATAAGTTCCTTAGGGGGTCTAGTTTCCAAAATGGGGTCATTTGTGGGGGGTTTCCACTGTTTAGGTACATTAGGGGCTCTCCAAAGGCAACATGACACCCGCAGACCATTCCATCAAAGTCTGCATTCCAAAACGTCAATACTTCCCTTCCGAGCCCCGACGTGTGCCCATACAGTAGTTTTCTCCCACATATGGGGTGTCAGCGTACTCAGGACAAATTGGACAACAACTTTTGGGGTCCAATTTATCCTGTTACCCTTGGGAAAATAAAAAAATGTGTACTAAAAGATGATGTTTGTTGAAAAAATATGATTTTTGTATTTTCACGCACGGGCGTTATAAACTTCTGTGAAGCACTGGGGGGTTCAAAGTGCTCACCACACATCTAGATAAGTTCCTTGGGGGGTCTAGTTTCCAAAATGGTGTCATTTATGGGGGGTTTCTACTGTTTTGGTACATCAGGGGCTTTCCAAACGCGACATGGTTTCAGATCTCAATTCCAGCCAAAAACGTCAAATGGCGCTGCATCCCTTCCGAGCTCTGCCATGCGCCCAAATAGTGGTTTACCCCCACATGTGGGGTATCAGTGCACTCAGGACAAATTGCACAATATCTTTTATGGTCCTGTTACCCTTGGAAAAATAAGAATTGAGGGTGAAAAGATCATTTTTGTGGAAAAAATATGATTTTTTAATTGTACGGCTGTATGTTATAAACTTCTGTGAAGCCCTTGTGGGTTCAAAGTTCTCTCCACACATCTAGATAAGTTCTAGGGGGGTCTAGTTTCCAAAATGGGGTCATTTGTGGGGGGTTTCCACTGTTTAGGTACATTAGGGGCTCTCCAAAGGCAACATGACACCCGCAGACCATTCCATCAAAGTCTGCATTCCAAAACGTCAATACTTCCCTTCCGAGCCCCGACGTGTGCCCATACAGTAGTTTTCTCCCACATATGAGGTATCAGCGTACTCAGGACAAATTGGACAACAACTTTTGGGGTCCAGTTTCTCCTTGTATCCTTGGGAAAATGAAAAAATTGGTGACTAAAAGATCATGTTTGTGGAAAAAATACGATTTTTGTATTTTCACGCACGGGCGTTATAAACTTCTGTGAAGCACTGGGGGGTTCAAAGTGCTCACCACACATCTAGATAAGTTCCTTGGGTGGTCTAGTTTCCAAAATGGTGTCATTTATGGGCGGTTTCTACTGTTTTGGTACATCAGGGGCTTTCCAAACGCGACATGGTGTCAGATCTCAATTCCAGCCAAAAACGTCAAATGGCGCTGCTTCCCTTCCGAGCTCTGCCATGCGCCCAAATAGTGGTTCACCCCCACATGTGGGGTATCAGCGCACTCAGGACAAATTGCACAATATCTTTTAGGGTCCTGTTACTCTTGGAAAAATAAGAATTGAGGGTGAAAAGATCATTTTTGTGGAAAAAATATGATTTTTTAATTGTACGGCTGTATGTTATAAACTTCTGTGAAGCCCTTGTGGGTTCAAAGTTCTCACCACATATCTAGATAAGTTCCTTGGGGGTCTAGTTTCCAAAATGGGGTCACTTGGGGCGGTTTCCACTGTTTAGGTACATCAGGGGCTCTCCAAACACGACATGGCGTCCGATCTGAATTCCAGCCAATTTTGCATTGAAAAAGTCAAATGGCGCTCTTTCCCTGCTGAGGTCTGCCATGCGCCGAAACAGTGGTTCCCCCCCACATATCAGGTATCGGCGTACTCAGGACAAATTGCACAATAACTTTTGCATTCCAATTTCTCCTGTTACCCTTGGTAAATTTAAAAAAATTGAACCTGAAGTATTTTTTTAGTGAAAAAAAGTTAAATGTTCATTTTTTTTTTTAAATATTCAAAAAATTCCTGTGACACACCTAAACGGTTAATAAACTTCTTGAATGTGGTTTTGAGCACCTTAAGGGGTGCAGTTTTTAGAATGGTGTCACTTTTGGGTATTTTCTATCATATAGACCCCTCAAAGTGGCTTCAAATGTGATGTGGTCCGTAAAAATAAAATGGTGTTGCAAAAATGAGAAATCGCTGGTCAAATTTTAACCCTTATAACTTCCTAACAAAAAAAAATTTTGGTTTCAAAATTGTGCTGATGTAAAGTAAACATGTGGGAAATGTTACTTATTCAGTTTTTTGTGTGCTATATCTCTATGATTTAAGGGCATAAAAATTCAAAGTTGGAAAATTGCAAAATTTTCAAAATTTTCGCCAAATTTCCGTTTTTTTCACAAATAAACGCAAGTTATTTGAATGAAATTTTACCACTAACATGAAGTACAATATGTCATGAGAAAAGAATGTCAGACTCACCAGGATCCATGGAAGCGTTTCAGAGTTATTACCTCATAAAGGGACAGTGGTCAGAATTGTAAAAATTGGCCTGGTCATTAACGTGCAAACCACCCTTGGGGCTTAAGGGGTTAAACTGGAGGTTATAAAACATGCTAAAGAGCATGGGAAAAGAGCAGCGGAGAGACATTTAGGACCGCCTCCAACTGAAAAAAATGATAAGAGAGAGGAGGAAACAGGAGGATGAGCTGCAAAAAGCAGTAAAAAGCAAATCTAGTCTTCATGGGTGTGCCAGAGTTAGACGTGGACGTAAAAGAGTGGATCATACGCCACAGAAATAATGGCCTTTCTGTCTCAACAACAATGATCATATGCGAAGCCAAGCGGATTGCTGCTGGGAAAGGCATCAATGACCTTACTGGATCACCAGCATTGTGCTTCAGATTTATGAGGAGATGTGGCCTTGCTATGTGCACCAAAACTAGAATTGCGCAAAAAATGCCAAAAGAGTTTATAATTGACAGCAGAAAGAAAAATTGATATGAATTAGGCCAGATTGGGAATATAGATGAAGTCCCTCTAACCTTTGATGCGCCATGCAACAGGACTCTTGAGGCAAAGGGTGCCAAAACCGTAACAGTAAAAACTGCAGAACATGAAAAAAAAACATTACACAGTTGTGTTGTCCTGTTGTGCCGATGGCACGAAACTGCCACCAATGTTAATTTTAAAAGAAAGAACATGCCCAAAGAAGCTATACCATGAGGAGTTGTTGTGCAAATTCACGAGAAAGGATGGATGGGCAAGAACAGAATGAGATTGTGGGTTGACAAAGTGTGGTCCAAATGTCCTAGAGGGCTTCTAGAAAAACAGCCCTGTTACTGCTAGACCGGTTCAGAGCACAAATTAGTGAAAACACAAAAAAGGTGTTTAAAGAAGTGAAGACTCAACTCACGGTAATTCCAGGGGGGCTTACCAGCCAGCTGCAACCTCTCGATGTTTCTATAAACAAGTTGTTTAAAGTCTACATGCGAGAAGAGTGGACTAAATGGATGGCTGATAGCAATCATGACCTGACACCAACTGGACGCATGAAAAGGCCCACTTTCACTCAAGTTTGTGAGTGGGTGAAAACATCATGGCAATCAGTGAAGGACGAAACAGTTATATGTTCATTCAAAATATGTGGGATTACTAATGACACAATGGACTGCTTCCTTTAAAGCAGCTCACAAAGCTTCTAAGTGTATGAACATTTTGGAAACTCATTTTAAAATTATACACAGATATTATCTTACTCCAGCTAGACTCAGACATTTTACAAGTGACAACCTGGGTCTGTGCTGGAGAAATTGTGGTAACTTAGCTGATATTAAGCACATTTTCTGGGACTGCCCCTGTCTGAAAACATACTGGATTAAGGTTTTCGGGTTAATTTCACTATTGTACAAACGCTCTATTCGCCCCTGTCCAGTATTGGCTCTATTGCTGATTGACCTTAAACAATATAAAAAAAAAAGATTCCTGTTGGCTCATGTTTTGATGTCAGCATCATATCTTATAGCGAAGGGTTGGAACAATATACGACCCCCTGACGTCAAGACATTGATAATGCTAGTGGAACAACATTGTACATATGAAAAAAATTTTTACATGAACAATCTTACACTGGAGCTATACAAAGACAGGTGGGGCACATGGATAGAGCAAAAATCTAAAATTGATGACTTTTCCCTCATTATAGAATGTTAGCTCTTTAGAACTATATTGATGACAACTTCTGATACCTACATTACCTGATTTAATGCACTATACAGTATATATGTTATATTTGTTACTATGCACAAGTTGTGTTGTGCTAAATCTGTTCTGTTATAAAAATGAATGTCTATAGAGACATATGTTGCTGTCTCACTTACTGTATGTAATATAATTTTCAATTGTGGAAAAACCTCAATAAAAACATTGTTTAAGAGAGTGGAAAAAGTGACACTAATGACTGTGAGGACCTGAGCTTCCTAGACTCTGACAGCAGTGATGAAGAATTCCTGGGATTCCTTGACTAGTAGTGTCCTGTCTTCAGCTAAATGAATGGGATTCATATAGCTTAACAAGCAGCTAAACCATTATACCAGGGTCCAATAAGGGAGACTGTAGTTGAATCTGTGGTTTATTGAACGAAGGTATATAGATGGTAAAACTACAATACAAGACAGATACATAAAATCAGTGCTGTGTCCATAGGAATACACAATATACATAGGCATACACAATCTGCACTACTAGCTGAATGGGGGGAACTAACTAAGCTGACTAATATGAGAGATAGGGATGTATAGAGGGAACATATCACGTACCAGCAATGCTAACCGAGGGGGAGTAGAAGGATGAGGTGCTTCCAGTATGCAGACTTGATAGAAAATGACTTTGGCCACTAGATGGAGCCAAAAACACTAAACATTAAACTATGGAAATCTGAACATTTTATACATACAGTAATCATTGTATGTTATCAAAATGGACAGTTCAGGAGTCATTAATTATGTCGGAGACAGAACACTTCCCGTCTGGCATTGAACGGATGCCACCATTCTTATCCTCTGAAGACAACAATAGGACCAGCTCAGTCACTGGTCTGGAGAATGTCTTAGGTCCATCTCCTTTGGCCATCCTGAGTTCGACTTTGTGGACATTACCATCTTTACTCGGGAATGTAGCAGTCACTAGACCAAGTGGCCACTGGTTTCGATGGGCCTGACAGTCTTTCACAAGGACAAGGTCACCAATCCTCAGATTAGGCCTGGCAGATTGCCACTTCGTCTGTGGCTGCAGGGTAGACAAATACTGTTTGCGCCACCAGTCCCAGAATGTATTTGCAAGACTTTGTACCTGTCTCCATTGGCGCTTGTAGAGGTCCTTAGCGTTGAATCCTCCTGGAGGGGCACTGGATAGTTCTGTTTTCTGGGTGAGGAGAGTAGCTGGAGTCAATAACAAGGGTTCCTCAGAGTCATTAGGAACTGGAACCAAGGGCCTTGCGTTGATTGTAGCTGCGGCTTCTGCCATGAAGGTGGTTAGGCTTTCGTGGGTAAGTCTCGCTTCTCCTTCCTGAAGAAGAGTAGAGTCAAGAATTCTTTGTACTAGACCAATCATTCGTTCCCAAGATCTACCCATGTGTGAGGAGTGAGGTGGGTTGAATGACCATGTGCAACTTTGGTCACTGAGGAACCTCTCGTGAGTCTTATGGTTTAGATTTGAAGGTATGCCCAATTCCTTTGCTGCACCAATGAAGTTAGTACCCCTGTCTGAACGTATATGTTTGATAGGATCATGGATGGCAATGAAATGTCTAAAGGCATTGATGAAGCCTGAGGTGTTAAGTGACTCAATGAGCTCTATGTGGACAGCTCTGATTGACAGACAGGTAAACATGACAGCCCAACGTCTATTATTGGCTTGTCCGACTCTCGTGTGACGAGTAACAACTGACCAATGTCCAAACACATCAAAACCAACGTTGGTAAAAGGAGGGTCTGGGCTGAGTCTATCTGCTGGTAGGTCAGCCATCTTTTGGGTTTGAGTGGAACCGCAAAGCTTACGGCAGGTAATACATTTGTAGATGACACTACAGATTAGTTTCTTTGCACCGACAATCCACAGTCCAGCAGTTCTGATGGCTCCTTCTGTGAATAGTCTTCCTTGGTGTTTGACCAGATTGTGGTAGTGTTGTACGATTAGGTAAGCAACATGACATTTTCCAGGAATGATAAGAGGGAATTTCTCCTCAAACTCCATTTTAGCTTCTTTGAGGCGACCTCCTACTCTCAGCAGGCCGTTGTTGTCGACGAATGGGTCGAGTTTTCTCAATGAGCTGCTCACAGGTATTGAAGCTTTGTTAATGAGACATCGGATTTCCACAGAGTAGGTTTCTCTCTGAACTGTGAAGATGATGTGGTTTCTGTAAGATTCCAAGTCAGAGGCAACATAGGTGTTTTTGCAGAGATGCCAACCTTTACATTTTTCTGTGTCACAAGCTCTGGTGGTCTTGAATGAGCGAACTATATGAGTCAGGCAGGTAATGGCTCGAGTAAGTGACTTCAAACCTGAAAATTTGTCAAGTCTGTGGGATCCAAGCCGAATAGCAGAAGTCATTGTTAGAGTTGAGCGAAACGGGTCGAAAAATTTCAAAAGTCGCCGACTTTTGTCAAAGTCGGGTTTCATGAAACGAAACCCGACCCTAGGATGAGGTCGGCCACGAGGTCGGCGACTTACGCGCCAAAGTCGCATTTCAAAAGTTTGTTTTGCGCTCTTTTTCAGACAATCAGGATCCACGGACACTGTGGGCAATGTGATGACATAGGCAGGGGTCACCACCATCTTTCAGAAGGGCATGCAAGTGATTGGCTTGCTTTGGTGGGCGTCACAGGGGGTATAAAAGGGCGTGCACGCCGACCGCCATCTTACTTCTGCCGATCTCAGTATAGGGAGAGGTTGCTGCTGATTCTGTAGGGAGAGCGTTAGGCAGGGAAGAAGACAAAAAAACTGCTTCTGCTGCTAGCGATTTGGCCTGCACAACACACAAGTCACTGTGTGTGCAGTGCAAGGGGAGGCTATATTGTGGTGTTGGTTGTTGGGCTGCCTTTTAAGGCTTCCTGACAGGCTGGCATTGCTGTTTACCCACTGCTCCGCAAACTGCTTTTTTAAAAGCAATCCAATCTCCCTTATCCTGTAGTCACTTTGGTCACAGCTGTGCCATCGAGCCTGTCACATAGCGCTCAGATATTCATTGGGCCTCACACAATCCACAAGTGTCCAGTGTCCAAAAGTGTGCGCAGAGATTCAAAATCTCCCTTATCCTCTCGTCACTTTGGTTACAGCTGTGCCATCGAGCCTGTCACATAGCGCTCAGATATTCATTGGGCCTCACACAATCCAAAAGTGTCCAGTGTCCAAAAGTGTGCGCAGAGATTCAAAATCTCCCTTATCCTCTTGTCACTTTGGTCACAGCTGTGCCATCGAGCCTGTCACATAGCGCTCAGATATTCATTGGGCCTCACACAATCCACAAGTGTCCAGTGTCCAAAAGTGTGCGCAGAGATTCAAAATCTCCCTTATCCTCTCGTCACTTTGGTCACAGCTGTGCCATCGAGCCTGTCACATAGCGCTCAGATATTCATTGGGCCTCACACAATCCACAAGTGTCCAGTGTCCAAAAGTGTGTGCAGAGATTCAAAATCTCCCTTATCCTCTCGTCACTTTGGTCACAGCTGTGCCATCGAGCCTGTCACATAGCGCTCAGATATTCATTGGGCCTCACACAATCCACAAGTGTCCAATGTCCAAAAGTGTGCGCAGAGATTCAAAATCTCCCTTATCCTCTTGTCACTTTGGTCACAGCTGTGCCATCGAGCCTGTCACATAGCGGTCAGATATTCATTGGGCCTCACACAATCCACAAGTGTCCAGTGTCCAAAAGTGTGTGCAGAGATTCAAAATCTCCCTTATCCTCTCGTCACTTTGGTCACAGCTGTGCCATTGAGCCTGTCACATAGCGCTCAGATATTCATTGGGCCTCACACAATCCACAAGTGTCCAGTGTCCAAAAGTGTGTGCAGAGATTCAAAATCTCCCTTATCCTCTCATCACTTTGGTCACAGCTGTGCCATCGAGCCTGTCACATAGCGCTCAGATATTCATTGGGCCTCACACAATCCACAAGTGTCCAGTGTCCAAAAGTGTGTGCAGAGATTCAAAATCTCCCTTATCCTCTCGTCACTTTGGTCACAGCTGTGCCATCAAGCCTGTCACATAGCACTCAGATATTCATTGGGCCTCACACAATCCAAAAGTGTCCAGTGTCCACAAGTGTCTGCAGAAATTCAAAATCTCCCCTGTCCTATAGACACCTTGTACCTTGTTTTACATTACTATATAGTTTGTTGGATTTTGTCTACATTTCTACCAAAAATGAGGAAGGCTGGTGGAAGAGGCCGTGGAATTGGGCGGGGGTTGGCAGCTGGTAATGATGGTGTTGGTGGTGGATCTGATGGTAGTGGCAAGAGCAAAATAGGACCGAATGCAGGAGGTGTTGAGCCTGCGTCATCGTCTGGCTACATAAGGCCTCGAACGCTTAGTTTTCTAGGAGTTGGCAAACCGCTTTTAAAGCCAGAGCATCAGGAAAAAGTTTTGTCTTACATTGCTGACTCAGCCTCCAGCTCTATCGCCTCCTCTTCTTCAGTTGTAAAAAGTAAAAGCACTGAGTCGTCATTGGAGGCTCATGTTCATGAACCACACCTTTCCTTGTGTCCTTCACCCCAACCAAGATTGAAGGATGACGCAGGCCATACTACTGATTACTCCGTGGAGCTGTTTTCACATACCATGCCTGGATTATCAAGTCAAATGGTGAATTACCCAGGCCAAGATGAATCTGACATGGAGTGCACTGATGCACAGCCGCTGATGGATGATTCTGCTGGTACAGTCACTCAGAGCACTACATTGTCCTCGCAGTGTACAGAGCCAGATTCTGACCCTGATGAGACTCAGGTGCCCCTTCCCGCACACTATACCACCATACACGGTGACACAGAGGAAGGTGCACATGACATAGAAGAGGAGGTGATGGATGACCCAGTTGTTGACCCAGATTGGCATCCATTGGGGGAAGAGGGTGCTGCTTCCAATAGCTCAGATGAGGAGCATCCACAGCAGACATCGACATCGCAACAGCTGTTATCTGGCAGGCCCGTAGCACTCCAAAGACAGGTTCCAAACATCAAAAGAGTTGCTGGACAGCTTGTCCAGAGGGTCAAAAGATCACAGCGTGCTAGGCCGCAAAATGTCTGCCAAAGTAGGAAGAGTGCAGTGTGGCACTTTTTTGAACAAAATCCTCATGATCAGGCCAAGGTTATCTGTAAGAAGTGCGCAAAGACCTTTAGCCGAGGGAAAAATCTGAAAAATTTGAATACCAGTTGCATGCTTAGACATTTAACCAGCATGCACTTGCAAGCGTGGACACAACACCAAACCTCAAGTGCCACATGTGCAACTGATCACAACGAAAGTAGTCAGCAAGGCTACATTGTTTCCCCCACTGTAAGCCCACCGGTTAGCACAGCAGCAAATGTTGAGGTGTCGTTGCAAGGCCACAGCAGTCAGGGAATCCCACTGTTATATCAACGAAAGACTGATTCTAGGCCATCAGAAAGAACAACAACTCCATCACCATCATCAACCCTCTCTCAGTCCGCCCTGTCCACCGCTACTTCCACCATATGCAGCTCTCAAGTCCAGCTCACCCTCCCAGACACTATGAGTAGGTCAAGAAAGTACTCAGTCTCTCATCCGCGTACACTGGGTTTGAACGCCCACATTGCCAAACTAATCTCGTTTGAGATGATGCCCTTTCGGTTGGTGGAAAGCACAGCTTTCCGTGAACTCATGGCCTATGCAGTACCACGCTATAACCTACCCAGTTGCCACTTCTTCTCTCGCAAAGCCATCCCAGCCCTCCACCATCATGTGAAAGACCGCATTGTCCATGCACTCAAGCAGTCAGTGAGCGGAAAGGTGCACCTCACAACTGATGCATGGTCCAGTCGGCATGGCCAGGGCCATTACGTGTCCATCACTGCGCACTGGGTTAATGTGGTGGATGCAGGGTCCACAGGGGACAACGGTGGTGGGACAGTGCTGCCTAGCCCACGGTATAGGAAACAGTTGGCTGTAGGCGTTCGACCCTCCTCCTCCTCCAGAAGCGAAAGCTCGTCCACAGAGCGCAGTCGTACGAGCACTCCATCTGCAGCTGCCACTGTTGCACACGATGTGTCCCCATATCGAGCAGCTAGTGGAAAGCGCCAGCAGGCTGTGTTGCAGATGATGTGTTTGGGCGACAGACACACCGCCGAGGTGCTGGCCGAGTACTTGAAGCGACAAACTGAGTCATGGCTGGGCAGTGTACATCTTGAGGCAGGCAAGGTAGTTAGTGATAACGGCCGTAATTTTGTGGCAGCCATAGCCCTTTCAAAACTCAGCCACATACCTTGCTTGGCTCACACCTTGAACCTGGTGGTGCAGTGCTTCCTCAAAAATTATCCGGAGTTAACAGCCCTGCTCCAGAAGGTGCGAAGACTGTGCGCGCACATCCGCCGGTCGCCTGTACACTCCGTTCGTATGCAGAAGCTGCAGCGATTGCTCCACCTTCCCAACCACCGCCTCATTATCGACATTGCAACAAGGTGGAACTCCACCCTGCACATGGTGGAGCGGCTGTGCGAGCAGAGGCAGGCCATAATGCATTTGTGGGAGGATACACGGCCAGGCACTTTGAGAGCAGACATGGAGTTGACAGGCGTGCAGTGGTCGAAGCTGAAAGACCTTTGTAAAGTCCTTCAGTGTTTTGAGGAATGCACACGGCTGGTAAGCGCAGACGACGCCATCCTAAGCATGAGCATCCCACTTATGCGTCTGCTCATGCAAACTTTGACGCACCTTAAGGAGCAGGTGTCTGCAGCCAATGTTGATGAGGAGGAAGAGGAGGAGGGAATCCTTGATGACATTCAGCCATTGTCTGCTCAGAGAACTGTTGTGGACGAGGTGGAGGAAGAAAAGGAAGAGGAGGAGGATGATGATGGGGATGATTATTTAGGGGAGGAGGATGCTTCTCGTGGGGCAAGAGAAAATGTTGGCTTTGCAAGGTCATCATGCCACAGGAGAACCTTGACCTAATATTGGCTAATAAACAAGCAACTCTGGTAAATCGGTTGCTTGAGGCATTCCCAGCACACAGCAGCGGTGATGGTTCTCACACGAGCCGTACGGGCCGGGGGCAGCTTGGCAGAGGTGTTCGTGGTGCACACAGCAGAAGTGGCATTGGAGACAGGGGTTTCATGACAATGTTGTGGACTGATTTTTCAAATACCGCTCACACAACTGGTAATACTGCATCGATGGAAAGTGACAGGAGACAGCAGTTGTCAACTATGGTTACAAACTACTTTTCCTCCCATATCGATGTTCTCCCACACAGGTCATTCCCTTTTGACTATTGGGCCGCTAAACTGGACACCTGGCCTGAATTGGCCCAATATGCCTTACAGGAGCTCGCTTGCCCACCTGCAAGTGTGCTATCGGAAAGAGTCTTCAGTGCAGCTGGATCAATCCTGACAGAAAAAAGGACCCGTCTGTCAACCCAAAATGTGGATGATCTAACCTTCATTAAAATGAACCATGCATGGGTTTCCAAGGATTTTGTCCCACCTTCCCCTGATGACACATAGGGTGACAGAAAAATGGCTTGCTTTGGTCCACCTCTTCCTGGGACTTGACCTATTTCGCCTTTTGCATCAGCTGAATGTCCAACATCAACATATGCCACTTTCTAAAACTCCCTAACTGTGCTGCCTCCCCCCCCCCCATGGCCGGGGTCACCACCTAGCTCCCGACACCGTGCGAGTGCCGTTGCCCTGGACAGGTGGGTATGCCGACTCTTGGGCGCGGGCACTGGCACAGGGTCCCTCATAGTGCAATCAAGTGTCTCTGATGGTGGTGGTGCACACCCGCCGTCAGACACACCTCTGTACTATGAGGGGCCCAGTGCCAGTACCGACGCCCACGAGTGGGCCCCCCTTGCTTGGGCAGGGCCCCAGCATTTGCAATCTTTACCTCTCCCTGCTCCTCCGCTGTGTAATCTGGGCCGTCATAGACATACTGTATATTTTGAATGTGTACGCTATCCATACATGTTATCCGGGGATACGGTACCCTTTCTAACCTTTGTGCAATCACGTGCAATCCATACTGGGCCTAACACCATCTGAGCCTGCCTCCTGATGTATAGACATATATTTTGAATGTGTAAACTATCCATACATGTTATCCGGGGATACGGTACCCTTTCTAACCTTTGTGCAATCACGTGCAATCCATACTGGGCCTAACACCGTCTGAGCCTGCCTCCTGATGTATAGACATATATTTTGAATGTGTACGCTATCCATACATGTTATCCGGGGATACGGTACCCTTTCTAACCTTTGTGCAATCACGTGCAATCCATACTGGGCCTAACACCGTCTGAGCCTGCCTCCTGATGTATAGACATATATTTTGAATGTGTACGCTATCCATACATGTTATCTGGGGATATGGTACCCTTTCTCAGCTTTGTGCAATCAAGTGTAATCCATACTGGGCGTGAGAACGGCTGGCGAGCTGTTAAGCAAGCTACAGCACCTGTGGTTTGCACACGTAAGTTTTTAATTTTTTCAGGAATGACGGTTAGGCCTAATTCCGGAACTGCGGTTGACCTGCACTTACTGGGAAATCATCGTTCGCGGGTAATAATTGTAATCACAGATCCCCATCACTAACGTTGTTCAGCGGGTTATCTGCACCTGTAAGCGACAAACGCTGGCCTTTTCAGTGTAGCGCACATGCAGCCACGGACATGTAAGGGCATGACACACCAGTTATTGGCCAATCTCATGTGCCAGAGCCTCACGTGTCCCTCTAGTAAGCCGGACTCGGACCGCGGGGCATGACGGAGTCTCGTTCGTTAACGGAATTAAGCTTGCAATGTGTGCATCTGTTCTGTAGCTGGCATGGTTGAGGTTGCCCGTGTTGAGTCAAATTACGCAGTAGGCTCCACTCCTGGTGGTGCCCTTCTGGACATTCCTTTAAGGTTCAGCTTTGCAACCATACTGCCCACGTAAAACAAACACTTTGCCTTCATGAACGCTGTTTGGAGGGTCATGACTCGTGGGAATAACGCCGCCCAATCACTTAACCTGCTAGAGAGATCCTTCGTTGCTCCCAAGCATGACATCACACTCCCTAGGAGGAAGGTAATGCCACTGTGGCGACCGTACTCCTGGGGGTGACACAAGTGCACTGATGCCCAGCCACTGCTTGATGAATCTGCTGGTACATTGACCCAGACCACTACATTCCCCTCGCACGCTACCCGGCCTGAATCTGACCTTGATGAAACTCAGGTTACCCTTCCCATATACAGTTCCATCTTACACGGTGACAAAGAGGAAGCTGCAGATGAAAGTGCAGGTTCGGCCCACCCGCCATCAGACACACCACCGTACTATCAGGGGCCCTGTGCCAGTGCCGTCGCCAACGAGTGGGCCCCCCCTGCTTGCTCAGGATCACAGCACTTGCAAGGTTGAAATACTGTGCAGTGAGATGGAAGATGGGGACGACGAGGAGTCCAGACTCCAGACTAGTACAGGGATTCTCTAGCGAGGAGACTTATTTGATTGTTTTCAATGTTGGGACAGCAATTTTTGGGGAGCACTATACTCTGGAGAATGATAGATGGGGCCCACCATACACTGGAACATTCCTAAGGTGGACATCAGACACTGGAGCAGCATTTACAGGGCCCATTATACACTAGAGCATTAAAAATGGGGCCCATTATGTTTGGAGCATTATTTGGGCCCATAAGACAGTGGAGCTTCATCCATGGCGACCAACATATACTGTAGCATTATGTGGAGCTCATCATATACTGTTTCAAACATTATATGGGACCAATGATTCTGTATGGCGAAATAGATGGGCCTCGTCATGAGATGTAAAAAGTGAAGTATTTTTCATTGTACTATACCGCTATTTCTCTGCCGTATCGGAGCATGATGAGTTGTGGTATGTGTTAAAGGGGCGCTCTTTCGCCCAGGGCACATGAAAACCTGGAGCCAGCCCTCCCCCCCCCACAACTTTAGCCAAATAACCCCCATTTTTCAGTGCGTAACTTATATTATGAAGTTAATTAAGGTTGACAAGCTTAAGTAAGAAGAATTAATGCTTTTGGCATTCAAATGGGCACTGTAGGTGTGTTTCCTGTCCTCCTCTCACTGCCGACTTTTATTCCCCATTGACTTACATTGGGTTTCGTGTTTCGGGACGACCCCGACTTTTCCCTATAATCGGACGATCTTGCTCGACCCGACTTTTGGAAAAGTCGGGTTTCACGAAACGAAACTCGACCCTAAAAAACCAAAAGTCGCTCAACTCTAGTCATTGTATGAAGTGTGGACACCTGAGGGTGGATTTCAGCATCTGAGTCCTCTCCCATCAGTTCAAAGGTGTCTGGACAACGTTCCTCAGTGTACAATAGTTTTGGTCCTGAGAGCCATGTTGTGCTCTCTAGTCGACTTGCGTCAACTGCTCTAGTTGCATGATCTGCAGGGTTTTGGTCCATGGGGATGTAATGCCACTGTTTTGGATGAACTGATCTCTTAACTCGTAGCACTCTGTTGCTGACATAAATGTAGAATCGCCTGGTTTAATTGTGGATGTATCCCAGGACTACTTTGCTGTCTCAGTAGAACTTGACTTGTGTCAGGTCGATATCCATCTCGGATGCGATGAACTCTGCTAACTCGATGGCTAAGACTGCAGCACAAAGTTCTAACCTTGGTATGGTGTGCTCTGGTTGCGGAGCAAGTTTGGCTTTCCCCATAACGAATCCGATGTGGCTCTAACATTTGGAGTCCACAGTTTTGAGATAGGCAACAGCACCAATTGCTTTGACAGAGGCATCTGCAAATACATACAGCCTTTGGCTCTGTATCTCTGTAGACGGCACAGGGGTGTATGGCCTTGACACATTCAGGTTGGAGAGTGCTGCTAAAGAGTTCTTCCATACTTCCCACTGGGTTTTCTTATGAGGTGGTAGAGGTGCATGCCAGTCAGAAGTCTCCTTGGTTAAGTCTCTTAGTATGGCTTTGCCTTGTATAGCCACAGGAGCTTCAGTCGCCACAGATGTACTGCACCTCCTTCTGAGGTGTGGTACCCCACCATCCAGGTAAGATGGAGACTCCTGACCACACTCCATCACCTGCACCCCCACACCACAAAAGTAGTCTAGCAAAGCACCTTCGGCGGCTCCCTGCTTGGAGTATAGCAAAGCATCCATTGGTGGCTAGAGAAAAAACTTTGTCCAGCTCCACGATGTAGTGAAAAATATTCTTTATTCACTCAATAGAAATGAGGTTTAAAAGCCAGCATGAGTTACAAGGCATTTTGATCGATCGCATGCCTTGTAACTCATGCTGGCTTTTAAACCTCATTTCTATTGAGTGAATAAAGAATATTTTTCACTACATCGTGGAGCTGGACAAAGTTTTTTCTCATTGCCTTGGATTGTGCGCTTTGACACAGCGGTCTCAGGCTCCGATGTTGGAATGCTATGTCTGGTGAGCTGGATTTGTATCCTGATCCATTGGTGGCTCCCTGCTTGGAACACGAAACGTGCTGGGAGGTGGGTGGAGTTGAGTTTACATTAAAAGAGCTGGAAGAATTTAGGATTCAGTCATTCAGTGAGTCAGTCAGTGAGTGAGGATGCAGAAGGACAGAGAGTGAGACAGAGAAGATCCCTGGGAGAGGGATGGAGGAAGGAAGTGCTGCAGCAGGCCATAGTGACCTGGGTCTGCTGGCACAAGAAAGAGACATAGAAAGAAAACCTGTTTTTCCATAGAAAGAAAGGATTAGAACGGAACGTGAGGAGTAAAAGAGAACAGAGGACGTGGGTTAGAGGAGAACCCTTCCTAGAAGTTCTAAGCGTAAGGCCGTGGCCCGGTCCCCCGAGGTTGTATGGATACTAATTGTCCTGCAGCAGACACCGGAGGAATAGAAGTTGTTACCACTTTATTCCCACACAAGACTTGGGGGCACAACAGCATCAGAGGAGTGAGCCGGGACTAGGTAGCAAGGAGTCCCCGAAGCAGGCTACAGCTGTCTGCCGTACAAGTAGAGTTCATAAGAACATTGGACAGGAGGAACTCCAGTGTAACTCAGTACTGGGAGTACTTCATTTATAGGCGCTATAAGAGGAGACGTTCAGAAAGGCACATGTTGGCGGAGTGTTGGAAAGGAGTATTCCATCTGGCTTGGAGGTTGACCGAGTCCCTGACCCGGAGGACACGGCATGGAGGCAGGCACCTGTTTGTACAACAGACTGTGAGTAAAGCTTTGGAACTACATGCCCTGGTGTCCTCCACTCATTCCTGCGCCAACACACCTGACACCTCTACATCCCTGTGCCTACCACTGCACCATTCCTGCAACATTTATCTACACTGCCCTGGGACTACAGCTTCACCTGTGGGGAGCTATAACATCTTTTGCTGCGCCATACCATCAGTCCCAGAGGATCTGCATGCAGCGTCGGCTTAGCACCTCCCTTGCCGAACACCACAGGTGGCGTCACAAACCATTCAACTTTATCCCATCATTCAATCTCCCTTTTACTTGGGCACCCAGGGCCACGGACCAGGTCACCGCTGCTGTGACACCTTCCCCCTGAGTTACCGGCCCGGTACCGAGTATCCCACAGCCCTGGGAGGGCGACCCCGAGAATCGTACAGGCTGTTGATGGTAGACAGGACACCTCTGGGTGTGAAAGGCTTTTATTCCTGGCTGACCTGAAAGGTGAAAGTGTCTGACTGTAGATTCCAGAGAAGCCCGAGGCTGCGTTGCATTGATGTGGGGTATGACCCCAGGTCCAGATCTCTGACACCATTACACAAGTCTTGTGCAGGGAATGCTTTCATGAGTTCTTGCTGTTTGAGGCTATTTTGTGAAGCCTGAGGATGGAGCAAGCACACATCTCTTGGGCTCTCCTGAGAAGACTGACGGCTGTCTCATTTGAAGGCATGGCTTTCAGACAGTCATCAACATAAAAGTCTTTTTCTATGAATTGTCTGACATCTGATCCATATTCTGCTTCTCCTTCTTGAGCTGACCTTTTGAGTCCATAAATGGCGACTGCAGGAGAAGGGCTATTGCCAAAGATGTGCACTCTCATGCGGTACTCTGTGACTTCTTTAGTAGGATCATTGTCTCTGTACCAGAAGAATCTTAGGAAGTTCCTGTCTCTCTCTCTCTCACAAGGAAACAATGGAACATTTTCTGGATGTCAGCGATGAAGCACTTAAGTACTCCTAGTAGTTTATTATTGAGGTCTGGTCCTGTCAGTAGAACATCATTCAGGGAGACATCATCAAACCTAGCACTGGAGTCGAACACCACTCTAATCTGGCCCGGTTTCTTAGGGTGGTATACTGCAAACATGGGTAGGAATCAGCATTCTTCAGAGTCTTTGAGAGTGGGAGCTAGTTCTGCATGGCAGTTCTCAAATACCTTTGACATGAAGGAGAAGAAGTGATCTCTCATCTCTGGCTTCTTCTGCAGATTACAGTATGTTTGAGAGAGAGGAGAAACATCTGAATGCCTGATCTCTGTTGTTTGGTAGATGTGGTCTGTGGGTTCTGAAGGGGAGAGGTGCGACCCAACTGTGGGTGTCATCTTTTACGAGCCCCTTGTCCATTACCTCTAAGAACAGCTTATCCTCTACCGACATTGCTACTCGGTTGTCTTGCTTAGTTCTCTGGAAGACAGTGCACCACAATTGATCCTCATATCTTCCTGACACCATACTGCAGTCAAGAGTAAAGTCTATTAAATGATTGGGCAGTTGGGTGCTGTATGGTAGTTCCTTGAAATGGAACTCGTTGCTGCAAGGTTGAAACAGAGATGGACGTCCTTTCTCCAATGTATTTGTTAGCATACTTGTCACAGAAGATGGGGCGTGCATGTGTCCCAAGCATATGTATCCTAGCTTTTGGGCATAGGGAGCATTGTTGAGTCCATTGATATGACTTCTCACTTTTTGAACCTGCAGGATATCTCTTCCCAACAGCAGCATTATCTGTGCCTGAGGGTCGAGTTCCGGTATAAGGTGTGCTATGTGTTTTAAGTGAGCATGATGGATTGCCACATCTGATGTAGGGATTTCAAATCTATTGTCTGGGATCTGGTCACACTCGATGATTGTAGGTAGTGGCAGGCAGAATTTTCTGTCTAAGGACTCAATTTGGTAGTCAGTGGCTTTCCTGCCCGCTGTTGTCACAGTACCGGCACATGTCTTTAATGAGTAAGGAGTAGTGTTGAGCATTCCGATACCGCAAGTATCGGGTATCGGCCGATATTAGCGGTATCGGAATTCCGATACTTAGTTCCGATACTTTTGTCATATCGGATTCCGGAATCGGAATCGGAAGTTCCCATCATGCTATGAGCCTGCTTGCTTTGATTAAGCCAATGGGAATCCTCCGAAGTGTGGGCACATCCTGTTAGGCATGTAGGCATGTTAACTATTGGCATGGCTGTGATTGGCTGCCGAAATTATGTCATGATGCACTATAAAAGCCACCGCAGCCGCCATTTCTGGTCACTCTGCTGTGAATTCAGTTAGGGACAGGCTGCTGTAGAAGACTGTGAGGGACAGTTAGAAATAGCGATTCCACCAAACATCTAGTGCTTTACCCAGGCTACATAAACCACCACTGTAGCCTTCTTTGCCCTAGCAGCAGTGTTCACAGCTGTCTGCAAGGGCTGTGTGAGTGCAGCTCACGCTGTGGAGTGGGTCTTGCAGCCACGTCAGGCTGTAGGCCACCCAGTGTGATCACTGCTGCCTCATACATCTTTTATTTTTTGAGCTGCATTTTTTACATAATTTCAATCTAGTGTGCTTCCATCCGTATCCATATACGTTGGTTGCAAACACTAGTAGTAGACAGCGGAGCCTTTCTGCAGCCTTTCAGTGCTAGTGTCCACTTTGCTGCACTGTTCACGGCTGTCTGAGAGGTCTCTGACTGTGTGTGAGTGCAGCTCACGCTGAGTAGTGTGTCCTGCAGCTACGTCTGGCTGTAGGACGCTCAGCGTGCGTCAGTGCCTCACACATTTTTATTTGAGTGCAGCTCATTTTTTCTTCTATTAGTGTGCATCCATCCGTCTCCATCTACGGTGGTTGCAAACACTATATAGGAGTACACAGCGGAGCCTTTCTGCAGCCTGTCAGTGCCAGTGCCCACTTAGCTGCACTGTTGACGGCTGTCTGAGAGGTCTCTGACTGTGTGTGAGTGCAGCTCACGCTGAGTAGAGTGTCCTGCAGCTACGTCTGGTTGTAGGACGCTCAACGTGCGTCACTGCCTCACACATATTTGTCTTTGAGTGCAGCTCATTTTTTCTTCTCCTATTAGTGTGCATCCATCCGTATCCATCAACATTGGTTGGTTGCAAACACTATATAGGAGTAGATAGAGGAGCCTTTTTTTCTGGCTTGTGCCCTGCCGGCGCAGCCAGATTAGTATTACCCAATTTTTTTGGAGCCTCATCTTTTGCATTGTAGGTTACCTGCCTGCATTGTAATAGCTCCAAAAAGTTGGTGATACTATCAGTTTCAATTCTTTGTTCACATACTTTGAGTTTGTTTCCAACAAAGAAACCACAAAAAAAGTTAACCAAACACTACATTTGGAACTTGTGTAGGCCACATCAGCTCCTATTAAAGTCTAGTCCACACACACACACTTCATAAAATTAGTGTTTCTTGTACCTGTAACCAGCTGTTCAGGAATAAGCACACTAAAGCCCCCCTTTGTACTTTTTTGCCTATCTTAAGCAGTCTTGCAAGATGAAGAAGGCAGGGAGTAAGGCGCGTGGGCGTGGAGTTTCAGCAGGGAGAGGACGTGGGGATTCTGCAGGGAGAGGACGTGGGGATTCTGCAGGGAGAGGACGTGGGGATTCTACAGGTAGAGGACGTGGGGATTCTGGGCCTGCTGCGGGCACCAGTGGATCAGCATCCCCCAGTTTTAGCAGGCAACAGTCCTTTATGCGCAGCTTTGTAGGACCTCAACGTACCCCACTGCTGCGGGAGGAACAAATTGAAGCCGTTGTCGGATGGATGGCAGCTAACGCATCGACTTCAATTACTTCCGCATCCTCTCAGGGTCAGAGCACCGAAGAGCAACCATCTGTCTCTTCACCACCTGCCAAAGTGCCCAGGCAGTCAGAGAGACATGGACAGGAGCCATCACAGTCTCTACTTCTGTTCTCGGAATCTGTTGGCTTGGAAAGAGGGGGCCAGCCAAGCAGCATTCCTGAATGTGAAGAAGAGGGAGTATGCAGTGATGCGCAACTTCTTTGTCCCTCTGAATCTGAAGAGGCGAGTGGGCCAGTGCCTATGGTCAGCACACCTCAGTACGCATCAGATGATGACGAGACTCAGTTGCCACTTTCTGGTGCGTACGGTGCTGGCGAGACAACCCCGGAGAAGCAGCTGTTTGAAGAGGGGAGGGAAGATGATGAGGTCCTTGACCCATCATGGCGTGAGCAACAGGAAGGTGGTGGGAGCAGCTCGGAGGAAGAGATTCCCCTACCGGCCAAAACAGGAGGCAGAGGGAGGGGGAAGACTTGGTTGCCTGTACCCTCCACTTCGGCACCCGTTAGGAGCATTCCTCCTTCCAAAGGCAAACCAGGCGCTCACAAGAGTTGCAGTGCGTGGTCCTTTTTTGACACAGTTGCAGATGACATTTGCTTTGTCAAATGCAAGCTGTGTCATCAGAGAGTCAAAAGAGGGAGAAATGTCAGCAACCTCAATACCACAAATATGTGGAAACATGTGCGCACCAAGCACGAGTTGGAGTTGCAGAGACACCCTGAAGACGTAGGCCAACGTACAGCACCACCTACCACCTCTTCAGTTCGTGTTGGGCCCTCTTCCTCCAGCTCACACACTGCTGGTTCGGCTTCCTCACAGGATCGCCAAGGAAGAACCTCTGCCACTGTTGTCCGGAGACCCTGTCAGATTACACCCATAGCAGCACGTTCCCATCCATCACAGCCATCGGTAGCACAGGCATGGGATAAAAGGCGCCCTTACTCGGCAAACCATCCCCGAGCACAGTCTCTGAATGCTGGCATTGCCAAACTTCTGGCAGTTGAAATGCTGTCATTCAGGCTGGTGGACACTGACACCTTCCGGGACTTAATGGCATTGGCAGTCCCCCAATACAACGTGCCCAGCCGCTTTTATTTCAGCAGGCGAGCCGTCCCTGCCCTGCAGAAACATGTTGAGGGCAAAATAAAACATGCGCTACTAAACGCCGTTAGTAGCAAGGTCCACCTGACCACCGATGCGTGGACCAGTAACCATGGACAGGGACGATACCTTTCCCTCACTGCCCACTGGGTCAATGTTGTGGAGCCGGGTACGGATCTGGAGAGTGGCGCTGTACGTGTTCTTCCAACGCCACGGATTGCAGGACTCCAGTCTGTACACATAGACTCCTCCTCCTACTCAAGTTCCTCAGAAACAGCAGAGCAGGAGCCTGTTACGACCGATATGAGCACAGCCGTGGCCAAACGTCAACAGGCTGTACTCAAATTAATTTCTTTGGGGAATCGAAGCCACACAGCGCAGGAGCTCTGGAATGCTATCAAGCTGGAGAGCGATGTGTGGTTTGGGCCAGCGAATCTCCAGCCGGGCTTGGTAGTGTGTGACAATGGCCGAAATCTGGTGGCAGCTCTTGGCCTAGGCAACCTCACACACATCCCATGTCTGGCACATGTTCTTAACTTGGTCGTGCAGAGCTTTCTGAGGGACTATCCGGATCTTGCTGCACTGTTGCACAAGGTCCGCATAGAGTGCGCTCACTTGCGACGTTCCAGCACGGCAAGATCGCGCCTCGCTGCTCTGCAGCGACGATTTGGCCTTCCGGAACATCGCATCATATGTGACCTACCCACCCGGTGGAATTCAACGTTACATATGTTGGAGCGGTTGTGTGAGCAGCAGGCAGCAGTCATGGAGTACCAGCTGCATCAGGCGCAAACAAGTCGCACTGTGCGCCGTTCACACTTCAGCACCATTGAGTGGGCCTCTATGAAGGACATCTGCCTCGTTTTGCGTGCCTTCGATGAATCCACGCGGATGGCGAGTGCAGATGATGCACTAGTCAGCATGACTGTCCCCCTTATCTGCCTGCTTCAACAAACACTGCAAGCACTAAGGGATGAGGTTTCAGAAGAGGTGGAGGATGAGGAGTCCCAAATGCCATCTGCTTCTGGACAGTCTGCGCTACGTGTTTCCTCACAAAGGCCTAGGCAGGGGACACTTTGTGAGGAGGATGAGGAGGAGTCGATGGAGGAGGAAGACATCTCTCCAGAGGAGGGAAGTACACAAACCTCTACTCAGTATGTACAGCGAGGGTGGGGTGATGCAGAGCAGGCCGAGGTCACGCCTCAAACAGGGGACAGCGGTTCTTTGGCAGTTGGGAGTCTGCAGCACATGGTTGATTTCATGCTGCAGTGCCTGAGAAACGACCGCCGCATCGCCCACATTCTCGTCTCGGCTGATTATTGGGTGTACACCCTCCTAGATCCTCGCTACCGGGACAGCGTACAAAGGCTCATACCAACGTTGAACCGGGAGCGTAAAATGCGGGAGTACGAAGAGTCACTGGTGCAGTCCATAATGTTTTCCATTCCACCCGACAGCATTGTTGCTAGTGCTTTAAAAAGCAGCTCTGTGCGTCGAGGCAGTGGAGGAAACTCTGCACAAAGAGGGAGCAGAGGCAGCGCCGCAGCACAAGGCAAGACCACTATGGCCCAAATGTGGCAAAGTTTTGTGTGTCCACCACAATTGTCTACACCATCAGCGACGCCTCGAGTCAGCAGGAGGCAACGCTTCCGTCAGATGGTGTCAGACTACATGTCTTGCCCTGTCGCTGTACTCCCAGATGGCTCTTCCCCCTTCAAGTTTTGGGTCTCTAAGCTGGATACATGGCCAGAGCTTAGCCAGTATGCATTGGAGGTGCTGGCTTGCCCTGCTGCCAGTGTATTATCGGAACGTGTCTTTAGTGCCGCAGGTGGTGTACTAACAGACCGTCGCACGCGACTATCTTCCGATAATGTTGACCGGCTGACTTTTCTGAAAATGAACAAGGCCTGGATCTCCAAAGACTTTGCCATTCCTCTTACAGACTAAATTAGTGGTTGGCAACTGTATCCAGGTCTGCTGGTGTGTTCATTTTTCTACCACCTGAACTATAATCCCTGTGCTTCAACACAGCCAGTTGTCGCTCAGATGTGTCGTCTGCACAGAGAAACACACTAGCTCCTGTGTTAGTGGGGTTCAGTAATGCCAGCTGATCCCCTGCTGTGTGGACGGCAAAGTCACCAGCTCCATCAACATTCAAACCACTACTGATTTTTAACCGTGCCCAACTTAGGTCTCTGGCTCCACTGTCTCTACTATTTCCCCTGACCTCCAACCCCGCCATCTACATCTCTTAAGTGGCGTCAGCACAATCTACACTTGTTCCTGTGTTCCTGTGGCTCAGTCCCATCAGTTAATCCCCTGATGTGTGTCCGGCAAGGTCTCCTGCTCTGTCCACATTCCCATAACCAGTAGTGGGAATGAGGACAGAGCTGGCGAACTTGCCGGACAAACATCAGGGGATCAACTGACGGGACTGAGCACCAGTAACACAGGAACAAGTGTAGATTGTGCTGACGCCACTTCAGAGATGTAGCTGGCGGGGTTGGAGGCCAGGGTAAATAGTAGAGACAGTGGAGCCAGAGGCCTAAGTGGAGCATGGTTAGAATCAGTAGTAGTCCACAACCTCCATAAAAACCGCTGCCCATTGGCCTCTGCATGCGGCATGCGTAATCCTGGGCTCCAACAGCGTCAGTTGGTGTTCAGAAGTGTCGTCTCCACAGAGCCAAACACATTCGTTCAAGTATTAGTGGGGTTCAGCACTGCCAGCTGTTCCCCTGCTGTGGAGATGGCAAGTCTCCTGCTGCCTTCACCTGCCAAAATCCAGTAGGCCCCAGCCTGCTCCACGCCTAATCCTGGGCTCCAACAGCGTCAGTTGGTGTTCAGAAGTGTCGTCTCCACAGAGCCAAACACATTCGTTAGAGTGTTAGTGGGTTTCAGCACTGCCAGCTGTTCCCCTGCTGTGGAGATGGCAAGTCTCCTGCTGCCTTCACCTGCCAAAATCCAGTAGGCCCCAGCCTGCTCCTCGCCTAATCCTGGGCTCCAACAGCGTCAGTTGGTGTTCAGAAGTGTCGTCTCCACAGAGCCAAACACATTCGTTCAAGTGTTAGTGGGGTTCAGCACTGCCAGCTGTTCCCCTGCTGTGGAGATGGCAAGTCTCCTGCTGCCTTCACCTGCCAAAATCCAGTAGGCCCCAGCCTGCTCCACGCCTAATCCTGGGCTCCAACAGCGTCAGTTGGTGTTCAGAAGTGTCGTCTCCACAGAGCCAAACACATTCGTTCAAGTGTTAGTGGGGTTCATCATTGCCAGCTGATCCCCTGCTGTGGAGATGGCAGTCTCTCCTGCTGTCTCCGCATTCCAAAGACAGTAGGCCTCTGCCTACACCCTCCTATTTCCTGGGCTTCAACTCAGCCAGTTGTAGCTCGGAAGTGCCGTCCACACGGAAAGAGATACTTGCTCCCGTGTCTCAGTGGGGTTCAGTAACGTCAGCTGATCCCCTGCTGTGTGGATGGCAGTCTCTCCTGCTGTCACCTCATTCAAAATACAGTAGGCCTCTGCCTACACCCTCCTATTTCCTGGGCTTCAACACAGCCAGTTGTAGCTCGGAAGTGCCGTCCACACGGAAAGAGATACTTGCTCCCGTGTCTCAGTGGGGTTCAGTAACGTCAGCTGATCCCCTGCTGTGTGGATGGCAGTCTCTCCTGCTGTCACCTCATTCAAAATACAGTAGGCCTCTGCCTACACCCTCCTATTTCCTGGGCTTCAACACAGCCAGTTGTAGTTCGGAAGTGCCGTCCACACGGAAAGAAATACTTGCTCCCGTGTCTCAGTGGGGTTCAGTAACGTCAGCTGATCCCCTGCTGTGTGGATGGCAGTCTCTCCTGCTGTCACCTCATTCCAAATACAGTAGGCCTCTGCCTACACCCTCCTATTTCCTGGGCTTCAACACAGCCAGTTGTAGCTCGGAAGTGCCGTCCACACGGAAAGAGATACTTGCTCCCGTGTCTCAGTGGGGTTCAGTAACGTCAGCTGATCCCCTGCTGTGTGGATGGCAGTCTCTCCTGCTGTCACCTCATTCAAAATACAGTAGGCCTCTGCCTACACCCTCCTATTTCCTGGGCTTCAACACAGCCAGTTGTAGCTCGGAAGTGCCGTCCACACGGAAAGAGATACTTGCTCCCGTGTCTCAGTGGGGTTCAGTAACGTCAGCTGATCCCCTGCTGTGTGGATGGCAGTCTCTCCTGCTGTCACCTCATTCAAAATACAGTAGGCCTCTGCCTACACCCTCCTATTTCCTGGGCTTCAACACAGCCAGTTGTAGCTCGGAAGTGCTGTCCAGTAACGTCAGCTGATCCCCTGCTGTGTAGATGGCAAAGTCTCCTGCTGCCTACACAGTCGTACCACTACTGATTTTTAACCGTGCTCCAATTAGGCCTGTGGCTCCACTGTCTCTCGTATTTCCCCTGTCCTCCAACCCTGCCAGTTACAGCTCCGAAGTGGCGTCTGCACAATCCACACTTGTTCCTGTGTTACAGGTGTTCAGTCCGGTCAGTTAATCCCCTGATGTGTGTCCGGCAATGTCGCCTGCTCTGTCCACATTCCCATTATGGGAATGTGGACAGAGCAGGCGACATTGCCGGACACACATCAGGGGATTAACTGACCGGACTGAACACCTGTAACACAGGAACAAGTGTGGATTGTGCAGACGCCACTTCGGAGCTGTAACTGGCAGGGTTGGAGGACAGGGGAAATACGAAAATCAGTGAAGCCACAGGCCTAAGTGGAGCTTGGTTCAAATTAGTAGTCTACAACCGATCTTAAAATTTCTTCAATGCAGCCTCAGCCTGCTCCGTGCTTGTCCCTGGGCTTCATCACAGCCAGTTGTTGCTCGGAAGTGCCGTCTTCACAGAGTAAAACACTAGCTCCTGTGTTTGTGGGGTTCAGTAACGTCAGCTGTTCCCCTGCTGTTTTGATGGCAAGCTGTCCTGCTGCCTCCCAATTGACAGCACATCAGGCCTCAGCCTGCTAAGTGCTTGTCCTGGGCTCCAACATCGCCAGTTGCTGCTCATAACTGACTTTGGCACGGGTACTCCCTCCTGCCCAGCTTGGTTCCAGCCCTGCCTGCTGTTTCCGGGAAGTGTCAATGTCAGTTTGCCACCCCAAGTTGCCATGTCGTGTTGCGGTTGGGTTAGCCGAGGCTAGGGTGCCAGCAGTTTAGGTGCTTCCTATGTGGACTGCGGGTTATGGTAAGAAAGGCTTGTTCCATAGTGCCAGTAGGACAAGCACCCCCTGTAGGACTGTGTGATTCGGTAACTGCAGCCAGCTTGCGGCATGCCAACTTTGCTTTTCAGGGGTAACTTCTGATACCCCACCGGGTTCCAGCACCGTCAGCTGGTTCTCGTCAGAGCCTTTGGCCTAGGTGCCTCCATCTCGGTATCCGAGTTCCGGCAACGTCTGCTGGTCCTTGGTAGTGCTTTGTAGCACAGGTACCTCCTGCTTAGTAACCGGGTTCCAGCACCGTCAGCTGGTCCTCGGTTGTGCCATTGGCTCTTATTCCTTCTGCTGCCCCTCCGGGTGCCAGCACTGTCAGCTGGTCCTCGCTATTTCCATTTGCTCTTGCAGCTTATGCTACCCCTCCGGGTTCCAGCACCGTCAGCTGGTTCTCGTCAGAGCCTTTGGCCTAGGTGCCTCCATCTCGGTATCCGAGTTCCGGCAACGTCTGCTGGTCCTTGGTAGTGCTTTGTAGCACAGGTACCTCCTGCTTAGTAACCGGGTTCCAGCACCGTCAGCTGGTCCTCGGTTGTGCCATTGGCTCTTATTCCTTCTGCTGCCCCTCCGGGTGCCAGCACTGTCAGCTGGTCCTCGCTATTTCCATTTGCTCTTGCAGCTTATGCTACCCCTCCGGGTTCCAGCACCGTCAGCTGGTTCTCGTCAGAGCCTTTGGCCTAGGTGCCTCCATCTCGGTATCCGAGTTCCGGCAACGTCTGCTGGTCCTTGGTAGTGCTTTGTAGCACAGGTACCTCCTGCTTAGTAACCGGGTTCCAGCACCGTCAGCTGGTCCTCGGTTGTGCCATTGGCTCTTATTCCTTCTGCTGCCCCTCCGGGTGCCAGCACTGTCAGCTGGTCCTCGCTATTTCCATTTGCTCTTGCAGCTTATGCTACCCCTCCGGGTTCCAGCACCGTCAGCTGGTTCTCGTCAGAGCCTTTGGCCTAGGTGCCTCCATCTCGGTATCCGAGTTCCGGCAACGTCTGCTGGTCCTTGGTAGTGCTTTGTAGCACAGGTACCTCCTGCTTAGTAACCGGGTTCCAGCACCGTCAGCTGGTCCTCGGTAGTGCCATTGGCTCTTGTTCCTTCTGCTGCCCCTCCGGGTGCCAGTACCGTCAGCTGGTTCAAGAGGACAAAGAACAGGAAGACAACCACCAAGATGCAGAACAACAAGAGAGAGAAGACAAAGAAGCATAAAAAAAACAAAGCAGAAGAACATTAAGCATAAGACTAATACTCTGAGCAAATGATATTATCTTATTTATAAGCAGAAGAAGACTAAGCAGTGTATGGGGGTGAGTCCGTTCCTCCTCGTGGTGCCCCTGGAAAAGGCCTGCTGCTGCAGGCCAAACTGAACGCGGACAAATCCTGTTGTAAATCTTTTGTGACAGGCAGAACGGAAGGTGTAAACTTCTAACTTTTCTAGATAACAACTACAGGAATGCCTGACACAAACAAGAATATGATGAAGAAGAATAGGAAGAAGATGAAGAAGTTGAATATGTAGAATAATAATTGTTGAATAAGAAGAATATGAAGAATGTAAGAAAAGGAAGAAGAAGAAGAAGAAGAATGTAAAAAAAGGAAGTAGAAGAATTTAAAAAAGGAAGACGAAGAAGAATGTAAAAAAAGGAATAAGAAGAAGAATGTAAAAAAAGGAAGAAGAAGAAGAATGTAAAAAAAGGAAGTAGAAGAATGTAAAAAAAGGAATAAGAAGAAGAAGAATGTAAAAAAAGGAATAAGAAGAAGAAGAAGAAGAAGGTAAAAAAGGGAAGAAGAATAAGAAAGAAGAAGAAAGAAGAAGAAGACATACATGTCTGGCAAAATATAAATGAGGCTAACATAGTCAATATCTTTGTAACTCCTAACGTCTTTAAAAAAAAAGTTTAATTCCTGCTATTCCTTTTGATTGGGCTAAAACTCTATGGCTTTAATGTCTCCTCCACCTCCCACAATACATTCTACATTATTCTTAGTTGTTTTTCTTCATGTAGAATTAACCTACAAGGAAAGAAAGGGTTTTTTTTAATTCCGATATTTTGGCCCCATTGACTTGCATTGGTTCCCGGTATCGGAATCGTCGATACCGATATTTTTTTTTAAGATCGGCCGATCCATTCCGATCCGATATTTTCAAGTATCGGCTGGTATCGCTCAACTCTAGTAAGGAGTGCTTGGTCCTTTAATGTTGAATAGGTCAAAGAATGTTGATCTAGCCAGGGATCGATTACTTTGATCATCCAAGATAGCATACAGTCTCACGGCTTTATCTCTATGGCCCTTTTGGTACACTCTGACGAGGCATATTTTTGAACCAGACCTACTGTCTATTGTCCCTTTACAGACTTCAGTACATTGTGAAGTGATCTCTGGCGTAGCTGCATCAGTGCTCCTTTCCTACCCGCCATGCTCACTGTCAGCTGGCGTGTTCTGTGCACTCCATGGAGCTGGGCCAGGGTGTAGGACAGTGTTGTGATCTGTGGTACCACATTCTGTGCATTTTACACTGACCTTACAATCCTTGGCGAGATGAGTGGTGGATGAGCAGCACTTGTAGCAGATACCGTTCTCTTTCAGGAAGCTTCTGCGATCCAGCATAGATTTTCCTCTGAAGGCTCTGCATTTCAGGAGAGGATGAGGCTTCTGATGGAGCGAGCACTACTTGTCAGGTTCTTGTACCTTTGTCTCTGATTGAGAGCGGCCAGCAGACCTGTAATTGTAACTTGGAGAAGAAACGTTAGTCTTGTGCACTGCCACAGATGTTCTGCATGGGTTTGCAGCTGGTGGTGGTGTGGCATATAACATTGCAAAGTCAAAGCTGGGATCATTTCTGATTGTCGCTTGTTCGTGTATAAAGTCTACAAAAACGGAGAAGGGAGGGAATGAAACACTGTGTTTGTATATGTACGTGGAACCACGTGTGAGCCACCTCTCCTGTAGATTGTAGGGCAACTTTTGGACTATAGGGTTAACACCTTTGGCTGTGTCGAGGTATGCAAGTCCTGGTAGGTCACCTTCACATTAGGCAGCTAGGACCTCTTGCAGTAGGTCACCTAGCTCTCTAAGTTTTGGGAGACCTTTGTTAGATATTTTAGGAAAGTCATCGATTCTTTTGAACAAGGCCCTCTATTACCTCTGCAGAGCCATAACACTCATCTAGCCTCTTCCAGATCTATTTGATGGTGGTTTATATTAATGTCTCTGATCCTTACTGCATGTTTGACTGACTCTTTTCCTAGGTATATGACTAAGAGGTCTATCTCTTCCCTGTGTTGCAGCCCCAAGTCTCTAGTAACATTTTGGAAGGAAGCTTTCCAAGCTTTGTAACGTTCAGCGTGGTCAGTGAATTTCATGAGTCCCTGTTATGATTGGGTCACCGAGGAGGAAAACAAGACCAAGCTAAGTCACAGAAAACCAGAGAGGTTGGTAACTAAGCGGATTGCAGACCCCTGATCCTATCCACACAACTAGCAGTAGCCGTGGAGCATACCCACGATGATTCTAGATGCCTCAACACAGCCGGAGGACTAAATAAACCTAAAGCAAGAAAAGGGGAAATCTAAAATGCCCCAGAGCAGACCCCAAAGGAATAGATAGCCCCAAACATATATTGTCGGTGAGACAAGATGAAAACACAAACACAGGTAGGAAAATAGGCTGAGCAAACAATGGGGCCCACACTAACTAGAAAGGACAGGAAAGGAAAGATACTGTCTGCAATCACGCCCAAAAACCCTGCAAAAATGTCCAACACTTCTGATAGCAAAAAAACCCCTGAAGTCACTAGACTTCACCTACTATATCAGCACTCTGACATATTCTGAAAACAGAGCAAAAAGAGGCCAATCTTATAAGGGACCAAAAGCAAACAGCTGGGGCTGGCAGACCACACAAAACTGAATAGACAAAACCAAATCAAATGTGAACTATAGCAAAGAACACTTAGCTTGAGAATGCAGGGACTGAACTGGAAACTAAGACCTCAGGAGGCAGGAAAAATCACCAGCAGGGATAGAGGGAGTCGGCTGTCTTAAATCCAGTCAGAGACTCCAGATATCCAATCATCGTCCTCATTATCAGGTGGCAGGTCTCTTTTAATTAGATCAGCTTCATTACCTCCTGCAACCACCAGAGGGAGCCCAGAAAGAGAACTCACAACTCCTCTGTCAATACAACCAGCTCCACCACTCTCACCAGCAACCAGAGGCAGACCAGAAAGTGAATTCACAACAAGTCCCTTAGTAAACAAATCACGTCAGGTGAAAATACTAGCAAGTTCTGATGTGAACTGGTTGTCAGCAGAGTATACTGATGATGGGTCACCCTGATAGTGATGTGAGGTGCGTTCATACCTGTTAGTATCCTCAGGGTGGTGCCAGCCGGTGTCATATTCCTTCGGTCTGATGTGTGGTGTGTCAGCAAGGTGATTCACGTTGGTTACCTTTTGAGGGGCAAGGTAGACAGCAGAGTTGCTTTGCTCCACGTTTTCCTGGAGCTGAGCCTCATGATGATTCTCACTCGTTTCTCTGGATGTGTCGTGCTCTTGGTCATAGTTTGGATCAGGAAGTTCATTAACATATTGAGATGTGCACTGTGGTGAATCTTGCAACAGCAACTTCAGACTTGACGTACTGCTGCAGCTATGCAGCTCAGGGTTGTGCGCGGCTTCTAGTGCTTCTGCCTCAGCCAATGCTACAGCGGCCTCTCCTTTTACTGCTAGGCTCTCTAAGGCGGCATCCACACGTGCCTTCTCTAACTGCATGTTTCTCTCTTGCTCATCTCTTTCTAAGCGTGACCTCTCTCTTTCTATGCAGCAAAGCTTGCTCACATTTTGGCGGCTTAAGCATTTGCGCGTGCAATGGTGACCGCGCTGCTGTTAGATACTGTCTTTGAGGAGATGGATGTAGCAGATTTTGTTCTGTGTGATTTGTGGGACATGGTGTCTTAGAGGGATGTTTGGCTGTGCAGAGATTGCTGTAGCTGTATTAGTCTCTGTGTAGCCGGTGACTTGAATCTCACTAGATGGATTTCTGCAGCATCACTAGTTCCTGCAAACTGGATGAAGGGCTGTCCTTTCCCTGAATTGCACTAGCTGGATGGCGCTGTGTAACTGGCCTTTGCAGGATGGAAGACTCTTCTATCTCTGAGTTCTGAGTTGGACAGTGACCCAAAAAATAAAGCTAAAGCAACCCAGGAGTTTATAAAAGCAAAGAAGTGGAATATTCTTGAATGGCCAAGTCAGTCACCTGATCTCAACCCAATTGAGCATGCATTTCACTTGTTAAAGTCTAAACTTCAGACAGAAAGGCCCACAAACAGCAACTGAAAACCACCGCAGTGAAGGCCTGGCAGAGCATCAAAAAGGAGGAAACACAGCGTCTGGTGATGTCCATGAGTTCAGGACTTCAGGCAGTCATTGCCAACAAAGGGTTTTCAACCAAGTACTAGAAATGAACATTTTATTTACAATTATTTAATCTGTCCAATTACTTTTGGTCCCTTTAAAAACAGGGTGGCACATGTTAAGGAGCTGAAACTCCTAAACCCTTCATCCAATTTTAATGTGGATACCCTCAAATGAAAGCTGAAAGTCTGAAGTTCAACTGCATCTGAATTGTTTTGTTTAAAATTCATTGTGGTAATGTCTAGACCCAAAATTAGAAAAATGTTGTCTCTGTGCAAATATATATGGACCTAACTGTAGCTTAACAAGCAGCTAAACCGCTATCCAATAAGGGAGACTTGCTAGGCGATGTGTTTCTGCCGCTGCACAGCAGAAATCCCGAGCCTTCCACTCAGCGGTCTCCCATTCTCATTCAGCCGCAGAGGAGCCTGCTCAGCAGACTCGTCGTTCCCAGTGCTCTGCTCAGACCAGCACTGTGGGCTTGCTTGCTGCTGCCACCTCTGGTCCACCTTTAGCAACGCAGGCGGGCCAGCAGCGAGTCTCTCCAGGGATTAAGTCCTCCTTACGGTCCACTGAGCATGCCCGTGGTGTGATCTCCCATTGGAGATCGAAGGTCACATGCTCAGGTCCTTCTCCAGCTAGGATTGGTCCGTCCAAAAGGCCAGGAAGGTCCCGGAAGCACGTGACTATTAAAGGTTCGCATGGCCGCTCGGCCATGCGCTAGTATAGACTGCATTAGCTGACTATCAAGAGTGTGTGTTGTATGCATGTATGAATGTCTCTGGTGAATGAATCATTAAGAACCCCTACACTTGGTACGCATGTGTTATGCAGCCTAGCCTGTTAAGCGCCCAGGTTTATGTGTAGGTAGGTCAGAGTCAGTGACAGGCATTGGTCTCCACCAGTGGCTTGGCACGCCACAGTGCACGTGCTCTACACACTGAAGTCAGCGTCTATACCGGCGTTCCCAGTTGCGACGCCGCGCGCTCAGAAGGTCTAGAGGGACTCTGACCCCGTGTCCTTGGGGCAGGGATCTGTGACCACTTTCTGTGCGCTCCTTGGCCGGGTTCTGTGAGTTGAACAGGCTCCGTTGTTTATGTTCAGCAGTAGTGCGGCTCTATGAGTTAACAGAGTCGCTGCTGTTCACACTGGGTGACGTTAACCCATGTGTGACCTTCCCACACCACTTTATACTTCTGCCTTTACTTAGCAGCAGTGTACCACCTCTGCACAGTGGACTCTGGGCTGCGAACGCACCTACTATTATTTTATAATTTGGTGCATTCCGCCAGCCCTAACAAGACTGTAGTTGAATCTGTGGTTTATTGAACGTAGGTATATAGATGGTGAAACTACAATACAAGATAGATACATAGAATCAGTGCCGTGTCCATAGGAATACACAATATACATAGGCATACACAATCTGCACTACTAGCTGAACAGGGGGAACTAACTAAGCTGACTAATATGAGAGATAGGGATGTATAGAGGGAACATGTCATGTACCAGCGATGCTAACACAGGGGGAGTAGAAGGATGAGGTGCTTCCAGTATGCAGACTTGATAGAAAATGGCAGACTGAAGAGAAAAAGGGGGCTGGAATAGACCATGGCACTTTGCAAACTTACCCAAGATACATTGTGGTTTGGAGGGAAAATGAATCAGGAAGTACAATGCATAATAACATGCAGCTATGACTTTGGCCACTAGATGGAGCCAAAAACACTAAACATTAAACTATGGAAATCTGAACATTTTATACATACAGTAATCATTGTATGTTATCAAAATGGACAGTTCAGGAGTCATTAATTATGCCGGAGACAGAACAAATAGATTGCGGTGCCTGAGGATTAAAGATTCTCCTCACTTGTTAGCCAGTGATTTAATTAAAACGTGTTATTTAATTAAAGGTTTTTGCGCATTATCTGGTTCATAATAATTTTTTTCTTATTTTCCTCCTCTAAAACCTTTTTGCATCTTATAATCAGGTGCGTCTTAAAAAAAGCGAAAAATACGGCAAATAATTTGATGGAAAAAAATCATTTATTTTCTGTGGGTTTTTGGTATATTGGTTTATATTACATTTGCTTCCTGAGCATTTGTAAAAACCCTTGTTGGAAAACATTTTACAAATGTTCTGCCTGCAGTAGGCAGAAAGATTGTTAAACGCTACACACTGATCAAGCATCACCTTCCATCCATCTACCAGTATTATTTTATTAATATCTATACTGAATGTTTCTCATTTCCTGTACAATCTGCATATCTAAAAATATAACTCTGGGTTATTTTTTTTGTTGTTCTTTTTTCACATTTAGTCATGGTTTACTATAATTGCAGTTAATATTGCATTGCAGAATTGCTATAAAATATCTGATTCCTAACACCATAAGATAATCCTACTGTCCAAAGACAATACAATCACATTTACTTGGGGTTATAGGCTTGTCTTTCTGATACATGCTGTGAACACTGGCTGTCATTTCCAGTATCCCAGCAACTTTAATTAATACTGTCTAGCTGTCACAACATATTAGTTGCCGTAAATTGGGTGTGCACTGACACACATGCACGTACAATACATAGCTTCATTGTCTATCTATACTGGGACTTAGAAGGTCTAGTACAAAAACAAAAAAATAATAAGAGACAGTTTCAGTGAAAACTTTAAGGAATATTAGAAAAGATAAAATCTTTTGAAATTCAAATTTGTCAGGTTCAGAAAAATTTTACCTAATAATTTGCCACAAATTGTAGGTACTACAATTACCCTGAAAAGATGTGTATACACTATGAGATCTCTAAGGACCATATTTAACCTTATCCGTTCACATGATCCTACAGTAGCAGCCATTTTATGGACAGAAATGCTAGTCAGCTTGTGAGTAAATCTGCATTAATAAGATAAATTGGTCAAAAGAGATGAGCGAACCTTTCAATGATCGGTTCGGTTTGGATCTGCGAACATCCTGATGTTTGCTGAATATGTTCGCTGAACATACCTGAACCCCATTATCTTCAATGGGAGGCAAACCAACATGCATAAACAACAACTTAACGGGGCAAAAAAGCTGCTGAAACAGATTTAAAAAAAATAGGAAAAGTGGCATCAAATGAACCATCAATTGTCCTATAAGTAAATAATTTTAAAAAATTGACTTGGGTTCCATTACATTTTTGATTATCAGCCAGGCAAAACTGACAGCTGCGGGCTGCAACTCTCAGGTGTCAGCATTAGCAAGGCTGGTTATCAAGGGGGGTCCCCAAGCTGTTTTTTTTTTAAATACATTACTTAAATAAACAATTTAAAAAACGGCATTGGGTTGCCCCCATTTTTGACAATCAGCTGACATCTAAAAACTGACAGCTTGGGGCTGGTACTTTCAGGCTGGTAAGGGGCAATAGATATTGCTTCCCCAGCCTAAAAATAGCAACCCGCAGCAGGCCCAGATAAGGCGCATCAATTAGATGCATCAATTCTGACACTTTACCTGGCTCTTCCCACTTGCCCTCGATTGGTGGCAAGTGGGGTTCATATTTGTAGGGATGATGTCATCTTTCTATTGCATGGTGATATCAAGACCATGGCTTGGTGCTGGAGAGGCGTCTATATCAGTGGTCCCCAACCTTTTTTGCACCAGGGACCGGCTTGAACCAAGACCATGCTTCCATGGCCCGGCAGGGCGGGGATGGAGGTGTGACAGGGGTGGGGCTTTGGTCATAAGGGGGCAGGGCTATGGACGCGGTTGTAGTTTAGCAGTGCATACTTATTGTCATGGTCACGTGTGTCGGGGCGCAGATGTTACCGCAAGGCGGACCCATAACACACGTGACCCTGGATACACCGCCTCCAGTGGGGCGCATTTAAATAATAAAAACGTGCAGGTGGATACGCCGCCTCCACCTGGCGAATTTAGGTATTACACGTTATACATACAATATCTGGAAACACCGCCTCCAGTAAGGCGCATTTAAATAATAAAGGGGGGAACCTGGGTAACTTTAACAATGGTGGGCCCTGCAATAGGGAAAAGGGAATTGGAGACCTCCTGAGCTCCCCTGAGCCAGTGTCCCTGCACTCCTAACGTTCCCTATGCCGGTTTCGCACCGGGCGCCGCACGCGTACCTCAACGCCCTAGCTCGCCCTGACCCTAAACCCTCACTAGGGAATAGGTCGGTGCGGAAACTAATCCCACCACTGCACTAATAACACACGAGGAAAGAGACAATACAGGGGAAACACCACTTAGCTTTGCTCTGTTGTGTGCGCTCCTAGCAACAGAGCCCTCCACCTGAGTGCATCTTCTCCTCCACCCGGATCCATCACCATAACAGGATCCTTCACCTTAGTGCAACCTTGGAGCAGAGTCCAACACCAGTTGCAGCTGCTTAGTACCAGAGTCCCAAGGAAGTGTTCAGCTTCTGCCACGAAGTCAAGCATGCTTGAGTCCAGCTCAGCGGCCAAGTCCCACATGGTGAGTGCCACTCTCCATAGTAGCCACTCCACCAGACCATGCAGACACTTCCCGCTGACTCCATCACTGCGACCCCACCACGCCATGCCAGCCCTTCGTCCAGACACCATAGCTGCAACACGTCCCCCCTGGCTAAGCTGCGCAGGACTCCTCACCAGCTCCATCCTTCCTCCAGGCTCTCCAAAAACAGAGTGAACACAAACTCACAATATCACAGGCCCTGATTGCACACCTCTAGCACACCTTTATAGGATGTCACACCTGATACCTAATTAAGTGCACAAAAACCCAAAGTGCAATACCACAACCACCACCGGGGACAGTCAAAACACCTTTGAACTTAACCAAAGTAAAAAAAGTTCACTTTGTGCTTTTAATACTGCCAGATCCAACACTGGATCATGACACTTATCATTTAATTATAACATTTTTAATGTGACTCAACTCACCATAGGTTTTGAATGAGTGGGAGCACCTGGCTTGTTTCTCTGTTTCAGTGGGAGCACCGGCTACTTCTACTGATGACCGTCACTGCTAAAGATGATTGGAACCTACAAGGAAATGGAGCATTGAGCACTTAAGAAAAATTGTACTGGAGTACTGTACATGCTGATTATTTTCTAATCATCAGAAAATGTATGTGTGGTCCCCCCCGTCCTGTCCAGCTCTGTGTGGCTCCCCCTGTTGTATGCATGGCTCCCCTGTCCCATCCTTATATACATGGCTCTGCGCCCATCCTCCCATCCTTGTATACATGGCTCCGCTCCCACCCTCCCATCCTTGTATACATGGCTCCGCTCCCATCCTCCCATCCTGTATGCATGGCTCTGCTCCCACTCTTCTATCCTGTATACATGGCTCCCCTGTCCCATCCTGTATACATGGCTCTGCTCCCACTCTCTCTCCCCTGTATGCATGGCTCCGCTCCCACTCTCCCTCCCTTGTATATATGGCTCCGCTCCCACTCTCTCTCCCCTGTATGCATGGCTCCGCTCCCACTCTCCCTCCCTTGTATACATGGCTCCGCTCCCACTCTCCCGGCCTCCCTTGTATATATGGCTCCGCTCCCACTCTCCCGGCCTTTGTATATATGGCTCCACTCCCACTCTCCCGGCCTCCCTTGTATATATGGCTCTGCTTCTACTCTCCCTCCCTTGTATATATGGCTCCGCTCCCACTCTCCCTCCCTTGTATATATGGCTCCGTTCCCAGTCTCCCGGCCTCCCTTGTATATATGGCTCCGCTCCCAGTCTCCCGGCCTCCCTTGTATATATGGCTCTGCTTCTACTCTCCCTCCCTTGTATATATGGCTCCGCTCCCACTCTCCCTCCCTTGTATATATGGCTCCGTTCCCAGTCTCCCGGCCTCCCTTGTATATATGGCTCCGCTCCCAGTCTCCCGGCCTCCCTTGTATATATGGCTCCGCTCCCACTCTCCCGGCCTCCCTTGTATATATGGCTCCGCTCCCACTCTCCCTCCCTTGTATATATGGCTCCGCTCCCAGTCTCCCGGCCTCCCTTGTATATATGGCTCCGCTCCCAGTCTCCCGGCCTCCCTTGTATATATGGCTCCGCTCCCACTCTCCCGGCCTCCCTTGTATATATGGCTCCGCTCCCACTCTCCCTCCCTTGTATATATGGCTCCGTTCCCAGTCTCCCGGCCTCCCTTGTATATATGGCTCCGCTCCCAGTCTCCCGGCCTCCCTTGTGTATATGGCTCCGCTCTCAGTCTCCCGGCCTCCCTTGTATATATGACTCCGCTCCCAGTCTCCCGGCCTCCCTTGTATATATGGCTCCACTCCCAGTCTCCCGGCCTCCCTTGTATATATGGCTCCGCTCCCAGTCTCCCGGCCTCCCTTGTATATATGGCTCCGCTCCCACTCTCCCGGCCTCCCTTGTATATATGGCTCCGCTCCCACTCTCCCTCCCTTGTATATATGGCTCCACTCGGCTCCCCCATCCTCCCCCATCATACTTACCCTCACATCGCTGACCTTCCTTCCCGTCGCTGAACCTCCCTCCCTGCATCTCACGGCGCTTCAGCTCCTGTGCGGAGCGGTCACGTGCTACTGCTCATTAAGGTTCATGAATATGGACGCCACACCTATGGGAGAGGCGTGGCGTCCATATTCATGACCTTAAATGAGCGGTACACGTGACCGCTCAGCGCTGGATGAAGCCGCCGCGGGATGCAGGGTGAGTATCAGCTGCTGCACCGCCGCCGGCTCCCCTTCTGTCCGCGGACCGGCAAGGGCACTGCAACGGCCCGGTGTTGGGCCGCGGACTGGTGGTTGGGGACCCCTGGTCTGTATGACGCATGTTCATTACTAATCCTGTAGTTATATTGTAAATAAACACACAGCCAGAATAAACTATTTTATTTTAAATAAAAACAAGACACATTTTTCCTTTTTTATTTAAAATAACAAACACAATTAAACTCACCTAACACACGTTCAACTGAAGCCCTTGTCTCCTGTAAAAAAATTAAAAAATTAAAAGCAACTATATCCCTCACCTATCCGCTATTTTGTCCCACACCATAATCAATGTCTGTGGATAAAGTTTTCAAGCTGGACGTTGCTAAGATGCGACTGTCTAGGTTGAGAGCATCTAAGAAATGAGCTGCTGCGAGCGCAGCATCAGTGACATCATCAAGATTTCCACTGGTCATTGAGGCTGCATTGCCAGCAGGGCCCCTGAATTGCTAAAATAATCTGAGGTAGGCTGGGATCACATTTTAATATTCGGCACTGCCGCCGGCACTCGGATCATAGCGTGCAGCCGCATAGCAATATATGCAGCCGCACACTACGCTCCCGAGTCCCGGCGGTATTACCAGGTATTAACATGCGGGACTTGGCCGCGTTTCTCGCATGTGTGATCCCGGCCGTAGACTGAGAGTGGCAGTATTCTAGATTTTATGCAAAGTAAAGCAAAACAGCCAAACGAACTCAGGGTGATTGCATCTAAATTTATTTAAGATAGACTAAAAGAGAGCTTCCTCTTTTTTTCTGATACAGAGTAAGACTACAGTCACACATCTGTGTGACATGTTCTAATATTGTCCATTTTTTTCTCAGACAGCACATTGATCCATAGAGTTTCATTGCTCCATACACAATGTATTTTTAACCCCTTACCAACATACACCGGACATATACTGCTCTGCATTGATCACATGGCATCACGATGAGTGCTGCGGCGATTGGGTGCAGGTGTCAGCTCTATATGAGAGCTGACACCCTGCAGCAATGCCCATGATCAGTACTAACACCGATCGCGGGTGTTTAACTCTACTGATGCCGCTCTCATTAGTGACAGTGATATCGAGGAAATCACACAGGGAAGCGGCTCCCTTTGTGCTTCCATCAGTACCACTCAATGCGATTGCGTTGTGCTGATGGTCTCCATTGAAACCTGTGGCCACAAGATGGCCGTGGGGTCCTTCAGGGTCCTTCAGGGAAGGTGGCTTGTTAGCGCCAGCTAAGAGTAGGTGCTGACATGTCTCCCTGCATGTCAGACATTGATCTGATGTTCTGCAGTGCAGAAGCATTGCAGAGTTTCAGATTAGCAATCTGGTACTGTACAGTGATGTCTCATCCTGGGACAATGTAAGAAAGTAAAAAAAATGTTTATTAAAAGTGTAAAATATTTTTAAAGAATCCCCAAATAAAGAACAAAACATATTTATTTATATATATATAAATATATATAAATATATATATATATATATTATTGCAATACATTCATTTGTGTAAAAAAATGCAAAAAAAATACATATTTTGTATCGCCGTGTCCATAATGACACGCTCTATAAAACTGTCCCACTAGTTAACCCCTTCAGTGAACACTGTAAAAAAAGAAAGAAAAAAAGAATGCTATAAAAAACGATCAAAATGATGAATGTAAATAAAAATGGTACCACTTAAAACAACATCTTGTCCTGCAAGAAACAAGCCCCCATATAGCTCAATTAGCAGGAAAATAAAAAAAATTATAGCTCTAAGAATAAAGCGATGCTAAATAGTTATTTTTTCTGTAAAATTGTTTGTATTGTGCAAAAGCACCAAAACATAAAAAACGATAAATGGACTATCACTGTAATCATACTGACCAGAAGAAAAAAGCTGCCTTACCAATTTGACCACAAGTGGAACGTTATAAAAAAACCAAAGCAATTCCTGAATTGCTGGGGGTTTTTTTCATTGTACCTCCCAAAAATCTGGATAGAAAGCAATGAAAAAGTCATGTATCTGAAAATGGTACCCGTTAAAACGTCAACTCATCTCACAAAAAAACAGCCCTTACATGACTTTGTCGGCCAAAATATGGAAAAATTATAGCTGTCAAAATATGTGCATGCCTAGTTTTTGCAATAAAAAGCATCTTTTAATGTGTGAGAGCAGCCAAACATAAAAACCGATGTAAATCTCGTAATGCTATAATCGCACCAACCCAAAGAATAAGGTCATCTAATCACTTATAGCGCACAAAGAATGGCGTGAGAAATAAATAAAACCAATTCTTCACCTGCTGTTGATCTTTTCATTCTGCCTCTCAAAGATCGCAGTAAGGCTTGGCACACGTTTATCCTGCTCTCTGCGCTGAGCGCTAACACCAGGGTTTCCGTGTAAATCTCTCGACATTGGTGTGGGTCATTTGGTTGATATTAACTTTTAGGATTGCTACTTCCTATAAGTGGCACTAGAGTTCTAGTTCTCTTCATCACTGAAGAGACAATTTGCATATTTCCTAGAGGAGCATTGTGGCTTTAAGTCTCCTCATCTCGGCATGCTTAACATGTCAATCTTCGCAAGGAGATACGATACTTATTGGATATCGATCAGATGCCTTTCACACAGCCAAACCAGATCTAACACTTTGCCCCGACAAGGGACAAAGTCTCGTAAATACCTTAAAGGGAAGGTGCCATGTTTTTTCATAATTTAATGCAAAAAAGAAAACAGCATAAAAAGATATTGTCCCCTAAGCTTGATTCAGTGGTGTGTATGGTTTGTTTTTTTTACTGTATTAATGCAGCCACTGGGGGCTGCCATCTTACCTCTCTGGCTGCTGAACGACACTTTCCATGCTCATTTAGGGCAGTCCCTGGACATAAGACATAACGGTCGGCTCCCGACCCTCTCTGTATCATTGCAGCAGCATCAGGAGTGAACTGGGCACGCCTCTGTGGGCGGCTCAATTCACAGCTGTAGGTGTGGCCAGGCGCCATCTTATTAGAGCCCCGTGCTTCCTCTTTGCTCTATGTACACTCTATTGCAAGCCCTGGATGCTGTACTGTTCCAGCATAACAGGGCTTGGATGTTCACTCTGCACATACAGCTGCCGGAGAGAAACCAGGACGAGCTGCTGGAGACCGAGCTGCTCTTTCCAAAACACCCAACCAGCTGCAGCCCCTGCAAAACATAGGAGGAGCTGCTCCCTGCTGTTTCAAAACACTTGGCAATCTGCTGGACATCTAATCCTCTCCTGTGTGATACTGACTGCTGAGCCCTGTATCTAATCCTCTCCTGTGTGATACTGTCTGCTGAGCCATGCATCTAATCCTATCCTGTGTGATACAGTCTGCTGAGCCGTGCATCTAATCCTATCCTGTGTGATAGTCTGCTGATCCGTGTGTCTAATCCTATCCCGTATGATACTGACTGCTGAGCCGTGTATCTAATCCTATCCTGTGTGATACAGTCTGCTGATTCATGTATCTAATCCTATCCTGTGTGATACTGATTGCTGAGCTGTGTATCTAATCCTATCCTGTGTGATACTGACTGCTGAGCCGTGTATCTAATCCTATTCTGTGTGATACTGTCTGCTGAGCTGTGTATCTAATCCTATCCTGTGTGATTCTGCTGAGCCATGTATCTAATCCTCTCCTGTGTGGTACTGTCTGCTGAGCCGTGTATCTAATCCTATCCTGTGTGATACAGTCTGCTGAGCCGTGCATCTAATCCTATCCTGTGTGATAGTCTGCTGATCCGTGTATCTAATCCTATCCCGTATGATACTGACTGCTGAACCGTGTATCTAATCCTATCCTGTGTGATAGTCTGCTGATTCGTGTATCTAATCCTATCCTGTGTGATACTGTCTGCTGAGCTGTGTATCTAATCCTATCCCGTGTGATACTGATTGCTGAGCTGTGTATCTAATCCTATCCCGTGTGATACTGACTGCTGAGCTGTGTATCTAATCCTATCCCGTGTGATACTGTGCTCCTGAAATACTCTGTGGTGCTGTCACCCTGCTGGTTTTATGTGTGATCTACATGGTGGTATTGTGTATGATCTATATGGTGGTATGGTGTGTGAAGAATATGGCGGCATTATGTGTGAAATATATGGCGGTATTATGTGAGAACACTATGGCAGTATTATCTGCTAAAAGGGGACCCATTTTGGGGTGGTTCTGGCTGAGCACCTGCACACGGGTCGGGGTAATAGTTAGGTGCAGTCAGGGGAGGGCTGGTGAGGCAGCTGAAGGGAGGGGTCTCATTTTTATCGTTACTGTATGGCTCCATTTCCCCCCAGCCTGCTTCCCAGTGTCACTCCGGACTGCGCCTGTCGCCTCGGTGTCACACATCGCCAGGACAGGATCTGAGGAGGGGAATGGGGTCTTTGCATGCAAAGTCTGGATCAGAACAGGCCATCAATCAGCAGAGATGTTTCCTGGATTTCTGTGCTGCTGTCACCCTGCTCCTCCCCCATATATCTCCCTCTGTGCCCCCCATAGACCAGCACACTGCTCTCCTGAAATACTCTGTGCTGCTGTCACCCTGCTCCTCCCCCATATACCTCCCTCTGTGCCCCCCCATAGACCAGCACACTGCACTCCTGAAATACTCTGTGCTGCTGTCACCCTGCTCCTCCCCCATATATCTCCCTCTGTGCCCCCCATAGGCCAGCACACTGCTCTCCTGAAATACTCTGTGCTGCTGTCACCCTGCTCCCAGAATCCTTGCTGCCTGCCATCCTCAGTGATCGAAGACCCCATTCCTCTCCTCAGATCCTGTCCTGGCGATGTGTGAAAGCGAGGCGACGGGCCTGATATATGGTGGAAGGAGCACAGAGTATTTCAGGAGAGCAGTGTGCTGGTCTATGGGGGGCACCCTGTTCAGTGCCAGGGATTGTACATAGAGCGCTGTGTTATATACACATGGATGGACCGTCTTCTTGTCTACTCCACAGAAATCCAGGAAACATTTCTTCTGATTGATGACCTGTTCGGATCCAGACTTTACATGCAAAGACAGCCAGTAACATTGCAGGCCCCATCAAAATGGCTGCTCACTGTGTTCCTAGATGTCATCCTCTCTTTTCCCTTAGCAAACACCCAGAAGGGTAGGAGAGGAGTGACATCACACCCATGTCAGCAGACTCAACCCATAATTTCTGCAGGGCAGTAATCTGAGCTAGTTATACACTAGGTTTTTGTGCCAAATTTCAGTAGCTGGTCCCCCTAGTGTTAACAGGTGGAAATGCCAAACTTTTTAAAATTATTTTTCATATTTTTCAAAATTAAAAACAAATGATAATATTTTTTAAGGAAATGTAAACATTAATTCTTTACATTTTTTCAATTGCTGAAAAAAAATGTTTTGGGTGGCACCTTCCCTTTAAGTGCTGTCTCTTGGCCTTCCAGCTTAAGCCTGTCGTTGATTTAGGGAGATAGCCAGGAGGATTCAGGGAGGAGATCCTTGGAGCTGTGGACGATGAGAGTCCGACTTCAATTGATAGCTGGGTCGAAAATGGATTCAGGATTGACATCGCTGAAGATAAGAAGTTGCATTTTTCTCTGGGATATTTGGTCAACATGGTGTTTTATAACATCCTGAAGATTCCAAAGTCTGATATAATATGCCTGCAGCGGTTAAGGAGGGAAGGCAGGTATGTGCTGATGCTATGTTCTATGGTGGCTTGCCAGAATTTGTTTACTGCCCTAAAAAATGGAGTTGCAAATCCTTTGCTGGAAGGTCTTACCTTTACTGAGATTTACTCTAATGGGGATGTCCCACTTGTAGTTTTCATGCACAACCTTTTAGTTTGCCTGGATAACATTACTTTATTTTTGGAAAGACAGTGCATTTATGTTCAGTACTCCCACAGGGTTCTAAATGGAGAAGGGCTATAGACTGAGAAGTAGGATGGGTCCCCAAGGCCCGGGAGGCATTCATTACCCTCCTCTTAATTTTTCAATAGGGAAAAATAGTGGGTTTTTTTTGTTTTTTTCCGGATGCTCCAGTACTGCAGGAGATGTTAAAATGTCAACCATACCCATGATAGTTGTGGGGAGATGCCAACTTGTAGGAATTGCAATGGTTCTGGCCATATGGCAAAAGACTGCACAAATCCTGTTTTGTGTAATGCTTGTAGTGAGGAGGGCCATAAGTATTGGGACTGTAAGTCCTAGATCTTACGCTGAGGTCTCAGGTGGGGCAGCTGTGAGCCCTGCTGTTGTTGTGGACATCCCACAGGTTACTGAAATCATGGATGCACACGAGGCCCTGCCCCAAACGGAGTCTCCCAGCCCAAAGGCGGCAGTTCTGGAACTTGCTGAAGTTGAATGTGAGCTCCCTTATCAGTCTGATATCTGTGGGGAGGGGGGTTAGATGGTTCTCTTGGTAGTTCCCCCTGTGTATCTTGGATAGCTACTGAGAAGGAGTTGGCCAGTTGTGGAGTTCAAGGTGACTTCACTCTTGCGAGGCCCTCTGAGGACAAGGAGCCTGGAACTTCCTTTTAGAATCCCAGAACTGATTGGGCAGATGAAGGTAAAGATTGTTTAAGTCCAGTGAGTGAACGTAGTTACCCTCAGAATGTTTTTTCTCCTGATGCCAATGCTTTTTTAGGCATTTCCGCAGATGTAAACAGTTTCGGGGAGTTGCAGTTCCAAATGGAAGACGAAAACGGCTGAAGCAGAAGTGGCCTGTTTGTTGCCATGTATATAACACCACCATGTTATGCCTCCCCAAGCTGGTTGAGGCATTGCATCCCTGAATGTCAGGCACATTAGATCCACATCCAGGAGGGCAATTGTCCTAGATTATATAAAAAAGAAGAATGCTCACATCTTTTGTCTTCAGGAATGTGGGATTGTGGACTCTCCAAGTGATTAGGATTGGCCTTACGGACAGCATGTATGGTCTGGCTCATGTGTTAATAGGAATGATGGTGTAGGGATATTATTGGGTAATAGGGAGATTAGTTTAGATAGCTACACGGTGGTAGAAGTGGGTAAATGTATAATTGCATGATAGCTATAGAGGGTGGTGGGCTAGAATTATTAATGTGTACTGTCCATCAGGAAAGGACAGAAAAAAGGAGTGCCTGGCTCTTTGGGAAAAATTAAGTTTGTTTCTTCCAGGCAAAAAGCCTACAGATTTAGTTGGAGTTTTTAATTACATCACAGAAGGGAATTGTGACATAACTGGTAAAAAGTTACCCAATCTTTTCCTGATTTTTCCCTTCTAGATGCTGCTGCTTTGAAATTTGGCATGACACCACTGCCAACATACCACGCTGATAGGGGTGGTATTGCATCTGTGGTGCCCCTGAGGGTTCAGTTGCCACAGAGGTACTGCACCTCCTCCTTAGGTGTAGTATCCCACTTCCCAGGTAAGATGGTAACACCTGACCAGACTCCAACACCTGTATCCAGCACAGACAGACACCTTAGAACAGCAGGGCACCCTTTATGGCAGCTGCTTTGGTTCATGAAGGGTGCTGGGTGGTGGGTGGAGCTTAGAAACACTAACAAGGGAAAGCTGATAGGAAGTGGAGAGCAGAATCCCCTGAGAGGGGGAGGAAGGCAGAAGTTCCCCGCAGGGGGGAGCGGAGAGGAGAACTCTTGACTGTGATAATGCTCGGCGGAGGGATAGAGAACGTGTTTGCAGCAGCCTCCTTTAAGCTGGAACTGTTTGCAAGGAAAGAGGAAGGAAGAAGGATCAGTTGTTCAGAAGGAAGATAGATAAGAACGGAACGTGAGGAAGTGAGAGACTGAGGACGAGGGCTAGTGTGGAGCCTTTCCCTAAGTTCATTGCGCCAAGGCCGGGTGCTGGTATCCGAGGCTGTTTGTGATACTAACAATCCTGCACCAGAAACCAGAGGAATAGGAGTTGAGACCACTCTATTCCCACCAAAGACTCGAAGACACAGTGGCAACCTATGTGTGAGCTGGGACATGATTGATGGAGTCCCCTGAAGCAGGCTACAGCCACCTGTCATATGAGTGGTGTTTAAGTAACATCAAGAAGGAGGCACTTGAGTGTAATTCAGAACTGCAAGTACTTCAGATTAGCGCTAGAAAGGAGATATTCGGAACAGGCACACGAAAGGGAGTGCCGGAAGGGTTAATTCCATCTACCTTGGAGTTGGCTGAGTGCCTGACCTGGAGACTGCGGCATTGAAGCGGGCACCTGTCTGTGCCAGAAACGTGAGTAAAAGAATTGGAACTGCACTCAGCTGTGTCATTTCTCCTTTCTCCTGCGCCAACCCACTCCACACTGCTACATCTCTGTGTCTAACACTACACCATCTACCTCAACATCTATTCTACTACTGCCCTGGGACTAAAGCTCTACCTGTGGAGAGCTATTACATCTTTGCTGCGCCCCACCATCTGACCCAGAGGATCTGCACCACAGCGTCGGCTTAACACCTTCATTGCCGAGCACCACAAGTGGCATCATGAACTACCTACCTGTAAACTATAAACTCTATTCAACCCATTTTACATTAGACACCCAGGGCCACGGACCGGGGCCACCACCGCCGTGACACATCCCTCTGAGACACCAGCCCAGTACCGAGTAATCCCACAGCCTTGGGGGTGATCCACATCCAGGATAGATAAAATGTTGTTTTCCAAAAATATGTTGTGTATGAATTTTGAACAAAATGCTGTAGCTCTTTCTGATCATGAGTGTTTGAGAGGAGTGCTCAATGCGGTTTATGACCGTGTGTATGGGGTAGGGGTTTGGAAGCTGAATGTAAGATTGCTAGAAGATGAGGATGTAATGAAACAATTAAAAATAAAGTATAAAGAGTGGAGAGTATGTAACAGGGATTTTGTGTGTGCTGGAATGGTGGGACTGGGTTAAGGTGTGTTGCAAAAAATTCTTCAATAAATGGGGCTATAAAAAAGCTGCTATTTATCGGAGTAGATTTAATTATTTAAACAGGCGCCTAGACTGGTTAAGAAAGTGTGGAGAAAGTGGGATGGATGTGTCTGATCTGCTGGTTGAGACAAAGAGTGAATTAAAGCGTGTTATGGATGAAAAAGGGAAAGAAATCATCTATTGCACCAAAATAGAATATTTTGAGAAAGATGAAAAGTGTACAAGGTTTTTTTGAATGGGAGAAAGGTTGATATGGATAGAAACGGTTTGCGGGTGTGTCAGGTGAGAACGTGATAAAGGAGGTTAATAGATTCTATAGTAAGTTATATGTAGAGATGAGCGACTTTGCTTTTTTTAGGGTTGAGTCGGGTTTCATGAAACCCGACTTTCGCAAAAGTCGGGTCGATCGAAAGCGGCCGACTATAGGGAAAAGTCGGAGGCCGACTAAAACACGAAACCCAATGCAAGTCAATGGAGAAGCAAAGTCGGCAGGGAGTGGAGGACAGTAAACACACCTACAGTGCCCATTTCAATGCCAAAAACATCAATTCTTATTACTGAAGCTTGTCAACCTTAATTTACTTCATAATAAATGTTATGCATTGAAAACTGGGGGTTATTTGGCTAAAGTTGTGGGGGGGGTAGGGCTGGCTCCAGGTTTTCGTGTGCCCTGGGCCAAAAAGTGTCAGTGCGCCCCTATAACACATACCACAGCTCATGATGCTCCGATACGGCACAGAAATATAGGTATAGTATAATGACAAATACTTCACTGCTTACATGACATGACAGATTTATTTTAAATTGTACAATAGCTCAAAAAAAGGACAGTATATTACTCCATACAGTATTATGGCCACCACATTGTGCACCATACAGAATAATGAGCCCCATATATTTCTCCATACAGAATAATTGGTCACATATAATGTTCCATACAGTATATGATGAGCTCCACATAATGCTCCAGTATATGATGGGCCTCATGGATGATGCTCCAGTGTATGATGGGCCCTAATAATGCTCCATATATAATGGGCTCCATTTCTAATTCTCCAGTGTACAATGGGCCCCGTAAATGCTGCTCCAGTGTCTGATGTCCCCCATTTGGAATGCTCCAGTATATGATGGGCCTCATGGATGATGCTCCAGTGTATGATGGGCCCTAATAATGCTCCATATATAATGGGCTCCATTTCTAATTCTCCAGTGTATAATGGGCCCCGTAAATGCTGCTCCAGTGTCTGATGTCCCCCATTTATAATGCTCTAGTATATGATGAGCCTCATGGATGATGGTCCAGTGTATGATGGGCCCTAATAATGCTCCATATATAATGGGCCCCATTTCTAATGCTCCAGTGTATAATGGGCCCTGTAAATGCTGCTCCAGTGTCAGATGTCCCCCATTTGGAATACTCCAGTATATGATGGGCCCCATTTTTAATTAACCCAGGCATGGTATGTGAAAATAGCTCCATGGAGTAATCTGAAGTGTGTGCTGCCACATCCTTCACTTTTGGTGTGGGTGAATGACAGAAGGAAAGGGTTGCTCCTGGCCAGAACCCTGCACTGACAACTCAGTGCTTGCATTTTTTTAAACTTGAGAAGAGGAGGCGATAGAGCTGGAGGCTGTTTCAGCAATGTAAGCCAAAAACAGATCCTGATGCTCCGGCTTTAAAAGCAGTCTACCTACTCCCAGAAAAAGGAGCCTTACAGGCCTTCCAGAGCTACACCATGACGCAGGCTCAACAGCTCCTGCCTTAGCTGCTATTGTGTTTTTGGCACTACCAGCAGATGCACCACCACCATCAGTACCAGGTGGCCCCCCCATACCCACATCTGCGTCCTCTTCCACCATACTTCCTCATGTTTTTGAAAATGGACCCAAAATACCAGCAGATATATGGGTACTGTATCAGAAGCGTACAGCTCTATACAGTCTAGGGATAACAGTAAATCTCCGTATATATTTCATGAGCCACTTTTCAGCCTGGCTGCCGCACTTCATGTCCTCAGAACTTCCAACCCTCATCCTGGGAGACTTCAACATCCCCATTACAGCCCTACTTCCACATCTGCATCCCAGCTTCTATCACTAACCACCTCTAGGCCTAGGCCTCTCGCAGCTTTCAACCTCTGAGACACACAAGGACTGTAACACCCTTGATCTGGAATTTCGGCCGGCTCTGTTCAATCTCCCACCTAAATAACTCACCGCTTCCACTCTCTGACCACAACATTCTCTCCTTCACGCTCACAAATCCTCGCCCACCCCAGCTCACTCCTACCTACCACACAGTCAGAAATCTGCAAGCCATTAACCCTCAGACACTTTCAGATTCCTTACACACATCACTGTCCCCAATCTCCTCTTTTTCCTGTCCTAATCTGGCTGTTCATCACTACAATGACACTCTTAGAAGCACCCTTGACCAAGTAGCTCCCCTCACCCTCAGAACCACCAAGCACAGAGTAAAACAGCCCTGGCTCACATCGCAAACTCAACTTCTCCAGCGATGCTCTAGGAGTGCTGAACGCCTATGGAGAAAAACCCGCACACCAGAAGACTTCATCCACTTCAAATTTATGTTAAGAACCTATAACGCTGCCCTTCACCTCGCCAAACAGACCTACTTCACCACCCTGATCTCCTCACTAGCCAACAACCCCAAGAAACTTTTTGACACTTTTCACTCCCTCCTCAGGCCAAAAGCATAAGCCCCTATCACAGACTTTTGTGCTGATGACCTGGCCTCCCACTTTACAGAAAAAATAGATAATATCCGTCAGGAAATCTGCTCCCAACCACCAAGTGCTGTGACTCCCATCCCTTCCTGCATCTCCCCTGGCTCACTTTCCACATTTGATCCCATCACAGAAGAAGAAGTCTCCAGACTCCTCTCTTCTTCTCGTCCTACTACATGCACTACCGACCCCATTCCCTCAAATCTCCAGTCTCTCTCTCCAGTCATCACAACCCACCTAACTACAATCTTTAATCTCTCCCTCTCCTCGGGCATTTTCCCATCCTCCTTCAAACATGCGATTGTTACTCCATTACTAAAGAAACCCGCTCTCGACCCATCCTGCACAAGCAACTACAGACCGGTCTCCAATCTCCCCTTCATCACTAAACTTTTGGAACGCCTAGTTTACTCCTGCCTTACCCGTTACCTCTCCACTCACTCCCTTCTAGATCCTTCACAGTCCGGCTTCCGCCCCCTACATTCGACTGAAACTGCACTCATCAAAGTCACCAATGACATACTGACAGCAAAACGTAATGGTGACCACTCTCTGCTCATTCTTCTTGACCTATTTGCAGCTTTTGATACTGTTGACCACCATCTCCTACTCTCTAGGCTCCAGTCACTAGGCATTAAGGACACTGCTCTCTCCTGGTTCTCTTCCTATCTCTCTGACCACTTCTTCAGTGTTTTATTCTCTGGCTCCACGTCATCTCCTCTTCCTCTTGCTGTCGGGGTACCTCAGGGCTCAGTCCTTGGCCCCCTTCTTTTCTCTCTCTACACGGCCCCAATTGGACAGACCATCAGCAGATTTGGCTTTCAGTACCATCTTTATGCTGATGACACACAACTATATATATGTCTTCCCCCGACCTTACCCCCACTGTATTACAGAACGCCAGTGACGGTCTGTCCGCAGTCTCCAATATCATGTCCACTCTCTATCTGAAACTCAACCTCTCCAAAACTGAACTTCTTCTGCTCCCGCCCTCTACTAACCTCCCTAAATCTGACAATTCCCTCTCCGTGGGTGGTACCACAATAACACCCCAGCAGCAGGCGCGCTGTCTGGGTGATATGTTTGACACCAATCTCTCCTTCACATCCCATAAACAATCTCTTGCCCGCTCTTGCCACTTACACCTAAAGAACATCTCTAGAATCCACCCTTTTCTCATCATGGAAACAACAAAAACCTTCACTGTAGCATTGATCCACTCCCGCCTGGATTACTGCAATGCTCTATTAATTGGCCTCCCCGTCACTCGACTATCCCCTATCCTGTCCAAACTTAATGCAGCGGCCAGGGTCGTCCGCTCTTCGTCAGTCATTACACTGGCGGGGCGTGGCCTGCACGCTGATGGCGACGGCTGCTTGAAAGGAGAGCTCTGTGCTTCAGCAGGATAAACCAGCTCTTATCAGCTCACAGATAACAGGATTACCAGCTACAGGAGGTGTGAGTAACCCCAGCCCTTAGTGATGCCTAAGTTGAGACCTAAAAAAACTGGCACTCCAGCCAAGCTGACAGACTTTTACCCCCGGGATAGGGAAGTCTCCTCACCTAGCAAGATGGTGCTGGCTTCCCACTCAGCGTCTTCCCACTCCTCACAAGGAGATACAGGCTGCGTGAGAGGCAATACAGGCATTCCTCTGACAGAGGAAACAATGCAATCTCTGCTGAAGACGCTGAGGGCTTCCCTACAGGGTGATCTCAGAGAAATAGTCAGAGAGCTGAAGGAGGAAATCAGGTCTCTGGGTGATCGCACAGAGCATGTAGAAACTAAAATGGCTGAATTTGCAACATCACATAACAATCTGATAGATGCTAACACAGCTTTGGAAAAGGAGGTGGAGGCATTAAAACTTAAAATCAGTGATATAGAGGACAGATCCCGAAGAAATAACCTAAAAATCAGAGGTATTCCCTCATCTGTAGCAGATAAAGAGCTCCATGAATACTTCCACAAGTTTCTGCAGCTTATACTTCCTGGATGGGACGCCAGAGACCTGATAGTGGACAGAATTCATAGAGTCCCTAAATCCAAAGGCATAGATCCAGCTCTGCCTAAAGATGTCCTGGCTAGACTTCATTTCTATAAAACAAAAGAAGCTGTGCTGTACACACTGAGGGAAAGTCCAGCCCTGCCAGACACTTTCATGGGACTAAAAATCTTCCCAGATCTTTCTGCTACAACTCTTAATAAAAGAAGAGAATTCGCCCACCTTTCTAAACTCCTTAGAGATCAAGACATTAAGTACAAGTGGGGTTTTCCGGTGAGGATGATAATTTTCAAAGATGGAGGCACTTACATATGTCATACTCCTTCTCAGTTGGGCAAATTGCTGGATGACTGGGGAATAGCCCACCCACCAAACCCTGGCGGGCGGGAGAATCAAAGAAGATCTCCAGACAAGATTAACCCTGAATGGTCAGCAACTTAGCTGGGACTCCTTCCTGCTTATGGCACCTGCTGTCCTTGCTCCTGTGACACGGGATGTCACGTAGCCCCCCTGATGTTCTCGCCTATGGCGAGCGGTTATACTCCGGTCACCCTACTCGGGGCAAACCGGTGTTGATGGAACTTTTTTGTTTTTGTTCTTCTTCTCAAAAATGTTCTTTAATTTTTTTCAGAAATTTCTTTCAATTCCTTGTTGGTCTAACCCTTCTCATCCCTGATGGCGTTCCTAGGAATTCAACCCCCCCTGCGGCTCCAATATGAAAATTAAGATATTGTCTATTAATGTGAACGGACTCAACTCCCCAGCAAAAAGGTCAATGATGTGGAGAGAGGTGATGGCATCTAACTGTGATATAGCGTGCATTCAGGAGACCCACCTTCTTTCCACAGATAATAAACGGCTACTTCATCCCAGGTTTCAACACGCCTTTTTTGCTAATGACTTAAAAAAAAGAGGAGGAGTGGCCATTTTAATAAAGAACTCAGTGGCCTTTAAATTGATAAATGTCAGTTATGGAGCGGATGGAAGATATATTATTTTGTCTTGTTATATTAACAGTGTCCCTTATACCTTGGCAACGGTCTACTCCCCAAATTCATCGCAATTGACCTTTGCTAGGAAATTTTTCCAAGCATTCAAGGATACTGCCACAGGGGCGGAAATCATCTGTGGAGATTTTAATATACCTGTTATACGCTCCATGGATTGCTCCAACATCAACATCTCACATGCTAAGGAACTTAAGCATCTCATCAATGAATTCCATTTTCATGACATCTGGAGATATTTACATGCATCAGAAAGAGACTATACATTCTTCTCTTCCAGGCATCGCTCATACAGTAGAATTGATTTCTTTTTGGTCGACAGCAAATCTATAAGTAATTGTGTTGCAGCTGATATTGGTTTAATCACTTGGACAGATCATGCGCCGATCTCTTTGTCTGTTCAGGGTGGCTTTAATGTTCTAAATTCCCCCAGGTGGAGATTGAATACTAGCTTGCTTGGTAGGCAGAAGGTACATGATGAAGTAGAGTCAGTGTTAACAGAATATTTCAAACTTAATAATAATGGGGAAATTTCTGACGAGACCCTGTGGGCTGCTCATAAAGCAGTAGTCAGGGGGCAGTTCATAAAACTGGCCTCCATCCAAAAACGGCAAAAAGACGCAGATATTAAATATATATTAACCCGTATTCATCACCTTGAATCCCTGAATAAAGCCAAAGCAACCCCTAACTTGACTAAAGAAATTGTAACCCATAGATTTCAACTAAGATCCCTACTCCTGCAAAATTACGAACATAATCTAAAAAAAAATAGATCGACATTTTATGCTATGGGGGATAGAGCGGGGTCCTTATTGGCAAGAAGGACGAAAAAACGTGAGATTCAATCTAAAATAGAATTCCTGAGGGACCCAAATGGAACAATCACTAGACATCCCATTGAAATAGCAGAAGCATTTGCGAAATATTATGAGGCCCTGTATAATCTAAAAAATGATTCCAACACGTCACAGCCGACTCAAGTGGATATATAGGGCTTTCTAGACACCCTGGATCTTCCCCGGGTCTCAGATGAGCAATTAGAGGAACTTAATCTTCCCTTTACTACACATGAAATCCTAGGTGCCATCAAAATGACTAAGTCTAACTCTGCCCCGGGCCCCGATGGGCTGCCATACGAATATTACAAACAATTTACATCCACTCTGTCCCCCTTTATGTTAAAAACCTTCAATTTTTGGCAAAATAAAGGGTCAATTTCCCCAGACAACTTGGAAGCGATTATTATCACGCTACCCAAGCCAGGGAAACCTGCAGACACCCCGGGTAATTTTAGGCCCATTTCACTCCTAAATTGTGATGTTAAAATTTATGCCAAACTAGTGGCGGATAGACTTCATAAAGTGATCCCGGCCTTAGTGGCCCCAGACCAAGTTGGTTTTGTGACAGGCAGGCAATCTAAGGATGGCACCAGACGGATGCTTGACTTGATTGGACTGGTGGAGATATCGGGTGAACCCAGTGCATTCCTGTCTCTTGATGCTGAAAAAGCCTTTGACAGGGTGCACTGGGGATACCTGGAGAGAGTTCTAACAAAATTCGGGTTCTTGGGAAAAATTAAGTCATCCATTCTAGCTCTCTACTCTTACCCAAATGCGTCAGTGTTGGCATCGGGGTTTCTGTCATCTAAATTTCAAATAAGTAATGGCACTCGCCAGGGGTGTCCATTGTCTCCCGCTATTTTTGCTTTAGTGGTAGAACCTCTGGCGGAAGCTATACGAAAAAACATAGCCATTTCTGGTATAAGAGTTGGGGAATTTGAACATAAACTTGGTTTATATGCAGATGATGTGATAATTTCCTGTTCTAACCCTGTAGTTTCGATTCCAGCAGTGGTGAACACATTATCGAACTTTTCTAAAGTGTCGTATTATAAGCTTAATGCGGCAAAGTCTTTGATATTGCCGTTTAATGTACCGGTGGAAGCCAGGAGTGTGCTGGAGGGGGCCTTTCAATTCAAATGGTGCGACAGGGGGATACCTTATTTAGGTATTAAGCTGACACCATCGCAGATGTTAATTAAAGAAAATTTGGAACCTCTGATCCAAAATTTAGAAAAGGAATTGGGAAGGTATGAAAAAATATCGTTGTCCTGGATGGCCAGGATACAGTCCTTTAAAATGGTTTTCTTACCCAAAATATTGTATGTACTCAGATGCTTACCCATCAAAATTTCTCACAAAACCCTGATGAAACTTCAATCGTTGACTAACAAATTTGTCTGGGGTAATAAAAGGGCCAGGGTCGCAGGTAAAGTGTTATATCCCCCATATGACTCAGGGGGACTGGGCACCCCAAACATATCGGCATATTATAAAGCCTTACTAATTGAATCACTAAAGGAATGGTGGCGTCCAGGTAATTCACATAGATGGGCTCAGATTGAAAATTTCCTGTCCCGCCAGGGCTCGGTCAGAAGAATGATGGAAGCAGAATATTTGAGCCGTTCACGGTTCTCCCCGTGTGTTCCCACCATGTCAGCTTCCCTGGAGGTCTGGCGAAATGACTTGATTCATAAGATTCAGATTCCTCTTTCAGAGATTTCCCTCAAGTCGTTGGAATCTCAAATCCCCTTTTTGAATCTAGCCAGGTGGGAGGGATCAGGCATTACAGTGCTGGCGGATCTATTCTCTGATTTGGGTGTTAACCCCTTTAATGAAATAGTACGGAAACACCCCTCTTTAAAGGGTTGTTTCTATCAACACATCCAAATTAGTCATTTTCTGGCCTCTAAATTTCCTCTAAAGTCGAATCCTCTGTTACCTACAACAAAGGCTTTGGTATTTAAAAAGATAATTAAATCCAAAGGTATCTCCTCAACATACAAATGGCTCAATAACCCCCCCGAAGAGCAAAAATCTCCTTATATGAATAAATGGGACGTGGAGTTGAATGTTTCTACCTCTCCTTCAAACTGGCACTCGGCTTCAGCAAATATCCAAAAATATTCCAAGTGCATAAATCATCTGGAGCAACTGAAAAAAGTACACCTGCGATGGTATCGGTCCCCAGCCAACTTAGCACAGTTCCTCCCAAATTATTCGCCACATTGTTGGAAGGGCTGCCTCCAAAGGGGTACTCTTGGTCACTGCTGGTGGGCTTGTCCCAAGGTTTTCTCGTTCTGGCTGGAGGTGTTTGGCCTGATGGGTGAGCTGACAGGCAATACTATTAATCCGAATCCGGGTCTGGCAGTGCTAAACGTGGGTATAGAGGAGTTCTCTTGGGAATCCAGGGGATTATTGGTTCACATTCTAGTTGCTGCCAGATATTGCATAAGTAGCTATTGGAAATCCCCAAAGACACCTACATTAGCTGAACTATATAACCGAATTAATCTCCATTGCCAATACGAGTTCTGTCTGGCTCACTCCATCCGTGCCAAAAACAAAATACTTCAGACTTGGGACACGTGGCTAAACTCTGTATATGCATCCCCTGTCAGGCATCTGTTTCCAGGGCAAACTGTCTGAGATTAATAAAATGGGTCAAATAGGGTCAAAGAGAGTGTTACGCAGGGAGTTCATCCGTACCACATGTAAATATTCAAGGTGTTTATATCTATGTTGTTGTTACTGCTCGGGCTACCCTGAACGCCATCTAATTCCCTAGCTCCCCCCCCCTCCCTGGTTGCCTCTTTGCAACCATCCATGGTTCACCCCCCCACCTCTTCCTCCCTTCCCCTTTCTTATCTTCCTTTCTTACTCTCTGGTTCTGGTTGTTTGAAACCCTCGTTTTGAGGATTAAAGATTAAATGGTAGGTTGACTTTATACGTATTAGGTGTTGATTAACCAAAAAAAAAAAAGTTGTAACTTGTATCAGACATGATTGTTGGTGGTGTGATGGGAAATGTGAATCATAATCAAAAGATATACTACCACGTGTTACAGCGTTGTTCTCTTTGTGTATTAATGCCATTGATACCTGAATTTTTTCCCTTTTCTAATGTAACTTCCTACAATAAAAATTGATTGGAATAAAAAAAAAAAAAAAAAAAAAGTCATTACACTGGCTGCCCATTCATTATAGGATCCAATTCAAAGTACTTCTCTCCCACAAAGCTCTCCACAGTGTGGCACCCCCCTACATATCCTCCCTCATTTCTGTCTATCGGCCTAGCCAATCGCTGCACTCTGCAAATGACTTTTGACTAACCTCTGTACTAATCCGTACCTCCCACTCCCGACTCCAAGACTTCTCCTGTGCTGCTCCTATCCTCTGGAATGCTCTACCCCAAGAAATTAGGACTAACCACAATTTGCATAGTCTTAGGTGCTCCCTCAAAACACATTTGTTCAGAGCGGCCTATCACGTTCACTAATCAAAGTCATTCTATGTAAGTGGCGCGTGTAGCCCATTCACAATTTCCATCCATCCTTCACTCCCTCAAGATGGCTGGACCTTCATTGTAAATACACAATTGTAAATACAAACCTGTACTTTGTATCTCCCTCACCTCATTGTAGACTGTAAGCTCTCACGAGCAGGGGCGTCTTATTTCGTCTTGTTTTGCTTTAATTATTATATTGTTAACGTTGTTACTTATGACTTGTGTTTTGAAACTGTTAAACTGTAAAGTGCTGCGGAATATGTTGGCGCTATATAAATAAAGATTATTATTATTATTATGAGTCATACTGAGACGCTCACAGGCTCAGTATGGATTACACAATAAAATAAAAAGTTGAAAAAGGGTACAGTATCACCAGATAAAAGGTATATATAGTATAGTGTAAACATTCTGAATCTCCGGATATATTTCAGGAGGCATACACAAATGCTCTCATGCCCAGTATGGATTACGCAAGAATATGAAAAGCTGTAAATGGGTAATGTAACACAAGCGTTCAGCTGTATACAGTGTTGAGGTAATTGTAAATCTCCAAATATATTTCCGGAGTAACAGACAGTCGTTCACAGGCTCATTATGGATTACACCAGAATCTAAATAGCAAAAAAGGTTGCTGTATCAGAAGCGTACAGCTGTATACAGTGTTGGCCAAATTTGAAATATCGGTATATATCTCAGGAGTCACCCTCAGACACTCACTCGGTCTGGGTTTGACCATAATAGAAAATGTTGTAAAAAAGGTAGTGGATAACAAGATAGCAAGTATATATATTATAGGGTACAATTGAAATCTCAGTATACATAGTCCCGTAGTCACTCTCAGACGCTTACTCAGTATGGATGTGACCACAATACTAAATGTCAAACAAAGGTACTGTATAACAAGATACAAGCTGTATCAAGTATAGGGTAAAAATTGTTATCTCCGATTCACCGTATATATAGAAGGCGTAAACCACACACGCTCACTCACTATGGATGATACCGTGATACAAAATTTTGAACAAAGGTACTGTATCAGCACATACGAGGTGTATCCAGTCTAGGGGTAATTGTAAATTTCCGTCTATACTTCCGGTGTCAGGCACAGACACTCACAGGCTCACTACGTATTACACCAGAATTTAAAAAGTTGAAAAAGGGAAAGGTATTCGAAGCATACACAGTATACAGTGTTATGGTACTTTTAAATCTTTGTATATATTTCAATCTCAGTAAGCCAGTCCAGACTCTCCGCTACTGGAAACTACATGGATACAAGTACAGACGGAAAGTCGAGTGTTAGCCGAAATTTGAGAATTACTCATCACGGGAAAACCTCCCAGTAGATGTTGCAGAGGCGAAGCAGACCCTCAATTACTGTGTCTGTAGAGACAGTAAAATCGGTTCTTTGTGAAAAAAGGATTGCTTTATCGCAGTAGCGTGGATCACATCACCGTTACTAATCTCCATAAAATTGTGATCACAGGGAGAGATGTAGACCTGGTCCTCACTGTCTATCATGATGTGCCTGGTCATTTTCGAGTGCAAAAGACAGAAGCCACAGACCGTAGGTGATTCTATTGGATTGGCATGAGAGGAGACATTGGAAAATCGTGGCAGGAATGTCACACGTCTGTGACTATCACAACTGTGAAAGGTGATCATAAAGCACCACTGCATCCACTTGTAAGTTGACGTCCATTACAAATGGTAGCCATTGATCATCTGAAGGTAGAGGCCAGCAGGACAGGCCACAGCTACATCTTAACCATCATCGATCAATACCCCAAATTTCTAGTGGCCGTCCCTGTGAAGGATTTAACTGGCCAGACTACACAGCGGTGGAGCAGGGAGAGGTAAGTATTGCAACTTGCAAGAGCTGTGGCCATGACCAAGCAGGGGAGGCACACTCGTGGGCGACGGTACTGGCACAGGGCCCCTCATAGTACGCTGGTGTGTCTGACGGTGAGTGGGCCCCCCCACCATCAGAGACACTGTATTGTACTATGGGGGCCCTGTGCCAGTGCCGTCACCATCAGTGGGCCCATCCACCTGTTCAGTGCAACGGCACTTGACCGAGGGCGCCAGGTGTTGACCCCAGCCCTTGGGGGGTGGGCAGCACAGTTAGGGAGGTTTAAAAAATGGCATATGTTGATGTGTAGGCTGGACATTCAGCTGCTGCAAATGGCGGAATTGGGCAAGTCCGAGGAAGAGGAAGACAAAAGCGAGGCAGTTTTCTGGCAACCTATGTGTCATCAGGGGAAGGTGGGACAAAATCCTTTGAAACCCATGCATGGCTCATTTTAATGAAGGTTAGATCATCAACATTTTGGGTCGACACACAGGTCCTTTTTTCTGTCAGGATTGATCCAGCAGCACTTAATTCTAGAGATGAGCGACTTTGCCTTTTTTCGGGTCGAGTCGGGTTTCATGAAACCTGACTTTCGCAAAAGTCGGGTCGAACGAAATCGGACGATTATCGTGAAAAGTCGAAGGCCGACTGAAACACGAAACCCAATGCAAGTCAAAGGGGGAGAAAAGTCGGCAGGGAATGGAAGACACCTACAGTGCCCATTTTAATGCCAAAAACATCAATTCTTATTACTTAAGCTTGTCAACCTTAATTTACTTTATAATAATAGTTAGGCATTGAAAACTGGGGGTTATTTGGCTAAAGTTGTGGGGGGGTGGGGCTTGCTCCAGATTTTTGTAGGCCCAGGGCCAAAGAGTGTTACTGGGCTCCTTTAACACATGCCACAATTCATGATCCTCTGATACGGCAGAGAAATAGCGGTATAGTACAATGAAAAATACTTCACTTCTTACATCACATGACTGATATCCATTTTAAATTCTCCAATAGTTCCAAAAACGGACTGTATATTACTCCATACAGCATTATGGCCACCGCATAGTGCACCATACAGAGTAATGAGGCCCATACAGTCATATGTTAAAGTTTGGGCACCCCTATTAATGTTAACCTTTTTTCTTTATAACAACTTTGGTTTTTGCAACAGCTATTTCAGTTTCATATATCTAATAACTGATGGACTTAGTTATATTTCTGAATTCAAATGAGGTTTATTGTACTAACAGAAAATGTGCAATCTGCATTTTAACAAAATTTGACCGGTGCAAAAGTATTGGCACCCTTATCATTTTCTTGATTTGAACACTCCTAACTACTTTTTACTGACTTCCTGAAGCACTAAATTGGTTTTGTAACCTCATTGTGCTTTGAACTTCATAGCCAGGTGTATCAAATCATGAGAAAAGGTATTTAAGGTGGCCACTTGCAAGTAGTTCTCCTATTTGATTCTCCTATGAAGAGTGGCATCATGGGCTCCTCAAAACAACTCTCAAATGATCTGAAAACAAAGATTATTCAACATAGCTTTTCAGGGGAAGGATACAAAAAGTTGTCTCAGAGATTTAACCTGTCAGTTTCCACTGTGAGGAAACGAAAGAACACAGGTACAGTTCTTGTTAAGTCCAGAAGTGGCAGGCCAAGAAAAATATCAGAAAGGCAGAGAAGAAGAATGGTGAGAACAGTCAAGGACAATCCACAGACCACCTCCAAAGACCTGCAGCATCATCTTGCTGCAGATGGTGTCACTGTGCATCGGTCAACAATACAGCGCACTTTGCACAAGGAGAAGCTGTATGGGAGAGTGATGCGAAAGAAGCCGTTTCTGCAAGCACGCCACAAACAGTCGCCTGAGGTATGCAAAAGCACATTTGGACAAGCCAGTTACGTTTTGGAAGAAGGTCCTGTGGACTGATGAAGCAAAAATTGAGTTGTTTGGTCATACAAAAAGGCGTTATGCATGGAGGCTAAAAAACACAGCATTCCAAGAAAAACACTTGCTACCCACAGTAAAATTTGGTGGAGGTTCCATCATGCTGTGAGGCTGTGTGGCCAATGCCAGCACCAGGAATCTTGTTAAAGTTGAGGGTCACATGGATTCAACTCAGTATCAGCAGATTCTGGACAATAATGTGCAAGAATCAGTGACGAAGTTGAAGTTACGCAGGGGATGGATATTTCAGCAAGACAATGATCCAAAACACTGCTCCAAATCTACTCAGGCATTCATGCAGAGGAACAATTACAATATTCAGGAATGGCCATCCCAGTCCCCAGACCTGAATATCATTGAACATCTGTGGGATGATTTGATGCGAGCTGTCCATGCTCAGCGACCATCAAACTTAACTGAACTGGAATTGTTTTGTAAACAGGAATGGTCACAAATACCTTCACCCAGGATCCAGGAACTCATTAATAGCTACAGGAAGCGACTAGATGCTGTTATATTTGCAAAAGAAGGATCTACAAAATATTGATGTCACTTTTATGCTGAGGTGCCCATACTTTTGCACCGGTCAAATTTTGTTAAAATGCAGTTTGCACATTTTCTGTTAGTACAATAAACCTCATTTAAATCCAGAAATATAACTGAGTCCATCAGTTATTAGATATATGAAACTGAAATAGCTGTTGCAAAAACCAAAATTGTTATAAAGAAAAAAGGTTAACATTAATAGGGGTGTCCAAACTTTAACATATGACTGTATATTTCTCCATACAGAATCATTGGTCCCATATACTGTTCGATACAGTATATGATGAGCTCCACATAATGCTACAGTATATGTTGGTCCCCATGGATGAAGCTCCACTGTCTTATGGGCCCAAATAATGCTCTATATATAATGGGCCCCATTTCTAATGCTCCAGTGTCTGATGTCCACCTTTGGAATGCTCCAGTGTATGGTGGGCCCCATGTATCATTCTCCAGAGTATAGTGCTCCCCAAAAATTGCTCCCAACCTTTAAAACAATTAAATAAGTCTCGCTTGGGAATCCCTGTACTCTGTACTCCTCGTCGTCCCTATCTTCCTTCTCTCTACATTTGGACTGTTTAGGCAGAGGGCGTACAGGCGTGATATCATCACGCTCTCTGACCAGAATGTCACTGTCAGGAAACGTGGAAGACGTCACAGCGGTGGAGCAGGGAGAGGTAAGTATTTCAACTTTGCAAGTGCTGTGATCCTGAGCAAGCAGGGGGGCCCACTCGTTGGCGATGGCACTGGCACAGGGCCCCTTCATAGTACGGCGGTGTGACTGACTGCAGTGGCCCTCCCACCGACAGAGACACTTTTGCATACTATGAATGGCCCTGTGCCAGTGCCGTTGCCCATGAGTATGCCCCCCACCTTCTCAAGGAACCTGCACTTTCATCTGCACCTTCCTCTTTGTCACCGTGTAAGGTGGTATAGTGTTGTGAGTTCATTCTCTGGTTCGGGAGGTGGTGCAGCTGGTTTGATCGGTGGAGATCTGCCACCTGAGAATGAGGATGACGATTGGATCTCAGGATTCTCAGATTGGATTTAAGACAGCCGACGCCCTATTCAGTTGCTGGTGATTCCTTCTGGATTGTCAGCTCTTGGTTTTCAGCTCTATTCCAGTCATCTAAAGCTAAGTTTTACTGCTAATGTTCACACTTGATTTTGTTGGTCTATTCAGTTTCTTGTGTGGTCTGCCAGCCCCGGCTGGGGGCTGAGCTGAAATTCCACTCTTATTTATCAGTATTTTGCCAGTTGGCTTTTTGCCCCTTACTAGTTCGGTCTCTTTTTGCTCTGTCTCAGAATATTCCAGAGTGCTGATATAATGGGAGAAGTCTAGTGACTTCAGGGTTAATTTTGCTATCAGAAGTGTCTGACATTATTTTTGTAGGGTTTTTTGCAGGTTGCAGACAGTGACTTGCCTTTCTTTTCCTGTCTAGTTAGTTTGGGCCCCATCATTTGCTCATCCTATTTTCCTGCCTGTGTTTGTACCTTCATCTTGTTTCACCGTCAATACATGTGTGGGGGCTATCTATTCCTGTGGGGTCTGCTCTGGGGCAGTTAGTTTTCCCTTTTCTTGCTTTAGGCTTATGTAGTCCTCTGGCCATGACGAGGCAGCTAGGAACATCGTAGACACGCTCCACGGCTACTGCTAGTTGTGTGGTAAGATCAGGGATCTGCAATCTGCATAGTTACCAACTTCTCTGATTTTCTGTGGCTTAGCTTGTTTTTTTTTTTCTCCTCGGTGACCCATTCATAACAGAATCACCAGCCATACCGCAGATTCTAGGGTAATCAAAAGCAAGAAAGAAGGGGGCATGGCCTGGACTCTGAGCATGTAGGAGGCAAGAGCTCTAAGCTCCCACAGTCACACACTAAAGCAACAAAAAAGCGTGCAAAGGGTTAACAAAAACAACCCATACTGGACTCTATTCTATTCCTGAAACTCTGGTGCACATTCTGAGCCTAAAACTAGGACCCTGGTCCAAAGGAGACCGAAGATATGAACTTTTAAAAGCTTGGGACAGTAGTGGTGCAGGAGAAACAGAGGGACATCACCCTCCCACCATTTGCCTTCCTGGAAGTGACTGGAGTGCTACTGTGGGCTGTATACAGGGCTGCCACTAGGAATTTTGGGGCCCCATACTGGCAAAATTTTCAGGGCCCCCTTGAGACTCCACCCCTCAAACTGTCCACAGCCCCACCGCTCTCTCTTAGAAAAATTCCACTTCTCACCAATCACACATTAACAGTTCCCATCTCCAGATCACACACATAGCCAGCAGCTCTTGTTATGACCAAAAGATTTTTTAAATCTGCCACCACAAGGTAGACTCTTTTGGCTGAGCCCTACTCTACTCTAACCTATTAAACATTTGCTAAAATATCCAATACAATTTAGGTATATTTTTTTATTTATTTTTCAATTTTTAAAATGACCAATAATATCACATCCAAAGGGACAAATACCACCACACCATGCCCAGACACCATATTACCACCACATGGTGACCAATAATACCACATACAAGGAACGAATACAGCCATACCTGTTGTGAGTTCATTTTCCCCTATCTTTCTGTCTGTGTTAGTGTTTTCATCTTGCTTCACCGTCATTATATGTTGGGGGCTGCCTTTTGCTTTGGGGTCTGCTCTGGGGCAGTTTAGATTTCCCCTTTCTTTCTTTAGGCCTATTTAATTCTCCGGCTGTGATCGAGGGGTCTAGGGCAACGTAGGAACCCCCCACAGCTACTGCTAGTTGTGTTGATAGGTTCAGGGGTCTGCAATCCGATAGCTGCCAACTTCTCTGGTTTTCTGGACTTAGCTAGCATTTCTGTTTTTGCCTCCTACGGTGACTCAATCATAACACATACCATGTCCAGACCACATATTACCACCAGTGACAGAATAATAGCACATACAAGGGACAAATACCACCACACCATGACCAGACCACATATTACCAGCACATGGTGACTGGATACTACAATACTGATCATTAATAAAAAAAACATATTACTATCACCATAAGTGCCATTATACACAGGAGATCTGTACTTAGTATGTAGTGTCTGTGTACACGTAATACAGTGATCACCAGTGACATTATACACAGGAACTCTGTATATAGTGTCAGTGTACAGGTAATACAGTGATCACTGGTGACATTGTACAAAGGCACTCTGTATATAGTGTATAGTGTCATTGTACAGGTAACACAAACTCACCAGTGATGTCTCTAGGTGAAGTCCTTCATCTTTGCTTTTCATCTTTCATCCAGCACAGATCGCCATCACGTCTTCCAGCCAGGGCTCGTCTCTGCAGGAAATAACACAGTTATCTAGAGCTCCACTTGCAGAACACATTACTTAATTTTTTTCCCAACTTCTACACTATACCAGATGAAGAAAAAAGGCGACATAGTGTCGCTCTGCACAGTAACAGAACCTCCCCTCATTTAAAACAGTATCCTCAAAAAAATAAAATAAATACATCATTGCAGTAATAATATCCCTTAATTAGCCCCTATGGTAATAATATCCCCCATCCTGGCTCCAGCCATATTTTCTCTCATCCTGCCCTCATGAGTATCCATTCTGCCCCCACATGATCTCCAGATCCTGCCCCATCTGTCTACATCGTATCCATCCGGCCCCATGATCCTGCACCATGTGTCTCCCATCCTGCCCCCTCCTGTGTCTCACTGTCACATTCTGCCCCCTCCTGTGTCTCACTGTCAATTCTGCCCCCTCCTGTGTCTCACTGTCACATTCTGCCTCCGTGCCTCACATTCTGTCCCCTCCTGTTTCACTGTCACATTCTGTCCCCTGTGTCTCACTGTCACATTCTGCACCCTCCTGTGTCTCACTGTCACATTCTTCCCCTTCTTGTGTCTTACTGTCACATTATGCCCCCATGTCCATTCTGCCCCCATGGTCATTCTGCCCCCTCATGTGTCTCACTGTCACATTCTGCCCCCTCCTGTGTCTCACTGTAACATTCTGCCCCATGTCTCACATTCTGCTCCTTCCTGTGTCTCACTGTCACATTCTGCCCCCATGTCTCACATTCTGCCCCCTCCTGTGTCTCAATGTCCCATTCTGCCCCCTCCTGTGTCTGTCACATTCTACCCCCATGTCTGCATACTGCCCCCATGTCTTGAATTCTGCCCTAACGTTCTGCATTCTGCCCTCATGTCTCACATTCTGCCCCATGTCCATTCTGCCCCATGTCTCGCATTCTGCCCCCTCCTGTGTCTCACTGTCACATTCAGCCCCCTCCTGTGTCTCACTGTCATATTCTGCCTGCCCCATGTCTTGAATTCTGCCCCTATGTCTTGCATTCTGCCCCCATGTCTTGCATTCTGCCCCCATCATGTGTGCATTCTGCACCCATGTCTGCATTCTGCCCCCATCATGTGTGCATTCTGCACCCATGTCTTGCATTCTGCCCTCATGTCTTGCTTTCTGCCCCCATGTCTCATATTCTGCCCCCATGTCTGCATTCTGCCCCGTCTCACATTTTGCCCCATGTCTTGCATTTTGCCCCGTGTCTAGATATTTGGCCCTGTGTCTCCAATCCTGCCCCCTGTCTCCATATTTGCCCCTGTGTGTCTCCAATCCTGCGCCCTGTCTCCATATTTGCCCGTGTGTCTCCAATACTGCCCCCTGTCTCCATATTTGCCCGTGTGTCTCCAATCCTGCGCCCTGTCTCCGTATTTGCCCCTGTGCGTCTCCAATCCTGCGCCCTGTCTCCATATTTGCCCCTGTGTGACTACAATCCTGCCCGCTGTCTCCATATTTGCCCCTGTATGTCTCCAATCCTGCCCCGTCTCCACATTTGCTCTTGTGTGACTCCAATCCTGCCCCCTGTCTCCATATTTGCCCCTGTGTCTCCAATCCTGCCCGCTGTCTCCATATTTGCCCCTGTATGACTCCAATCCTGCCCCCTGTCTCCATATTTGCCCCTGTGTGTCTCCAATCCTGCCCCCTGTCTCCATATTTGCCCCTGTGTGTCTCCAATCCTGCCCCCTGTCTCCACATTTGCTCCTGTGTGACTCCAATCCTGCCCCCTGTCTCCATATTTGCCCCTGTGTGTCTCCAATCCTGCCCCTGTCTCCATATTTGCCCCTGTGTGTCTCCAATCCTGCCCCCTGTCTCCACATTTGCTCCTGTGTGACTCCAATCCTGCCCCCTGTCTCCATATTTGCCCCTGTGTGACTCCAATCCTGCCCCCTGACTCCATATTTGCCCCTGTGTGCCTCCAATCCTGCCCCCGTGTCTCAATTCTGCCAGGGATACATACCGCCCCTTTCAAAAATAAAAACTTTCTTCTTACCTGACCTCGCTCCTGCGCTGAAGATGGAGCTGATGCTGTGATGATGTGAGCTGAAAGGACCTGTGGTGACGTCATCGTCATGTGATCAGGGGGCAGAGCTGATCAATGCTGAAGGCCTGTGATAATGATGACGTCACCACAGGTCCTTCAGCTCTTCTCTATCTTTCAGATGTCGGGCGCTGTGGCGGCTCTGCTGATGTGTGCGCTGCCCGGCGCCCCTATGACGCACAGCACTTGGGGCCCGATGACTGGCAGCACAGGAGCGGGGCCCCTGATCTGCGGGCCCCCTTCTGTACTGCTGTTCATCGGGCCCCATACAGCAGTAAGGGCTGTCATGCCCTAATGGCGGCCCTGGCTGTATATAAGCCAGGACTGATCTGGTGGCTCTTCGCCAGTAATAAGGACAATAAGGACTTTATTTGGAATCCTCCTGGTAAGGCACAACCTGATTGTAACTGCCTGCAATGTTTTTGCCTGTGGGGTGTAGAGGATAATGGCACTGCTGCGGCGGAGGGATACGGAACTATGTACAATCTCCCCTCTGGATTTCTGACTGAGTGCCGCCGAAATCAGGAAGTTTCACGGCCAGGGTGAGGAGAGTGGGGGCAGAGGAGCTGATCTGGACCCTTTCTGGACTGACACACCGAGGATATAAGCAGAGGACACCGGCGGGGACTACTTTCTTGTCACAGAGCAGAGAGGCGGAGGGATACCACTGGACCCATTGAACAGACATCAGAACAGCTAAGAACAGCGTTCCACAGCCACATTGAGGACCGGACAGGGGGCGACAAGCACAGGGGAGCCTCTGAAGACAGCAGAGGTGAGGCACATCCGAGTTTGGGCCACTAGATCCGGCTGCTGATTAGTGCTCACAGCCACAATAGACTTCAATGGGAAGTAGATCCGACCGCTCCCAGCTTCCAGCCTGTCAGCACTGAGCAGACCTGACGTCACAGGCCCTGCAGCGTTCAGTCAGCGGTCTCCCCTGTGACAGGCACAGATACTCCCACGAACTGTACAACACAGCAGAGACTTAACCACAGGGGTACTGGGGAAAGGACACAAGCATCTGGGAGGCACTCTTTATCCCCATATAGCATCCCTAGGGATTGTTCACTGGCTGCTTTCAGCATATGAGCGGCGCAGGCATACAGTATAAAAGTCTGCAGTTCATGGCTGGTGGTCCTGGTGCCTGGTATCCATCTGACCAGTGAATTATAACAGAAGATTACCTTTATTTCAACGGAGGATCAGAGATACAGTGGGCTGCTGATATTGATACTGCAGAATTGTGTGACTTTACTCGCGCTCACTAATGGTCTCTCAGTTAACTCCTTTGGGAAACTTGCTTTTTGACCATTTTTCTTAACTTGCTTGATTGAATAATTTAAAGGGGTCATAGATCTGATGTCTGGGAAGGGTTTGTGGCAAACCAAGATGCAGTCAGGTAGGGGCAGAGCTTCCAATAGCCCACACAGGGTCACGAGGCACAATTTTGGGGCACACTCTAAATCATACAACGATATCTCTAATTTGTTAAGCCCAATAAAATCTAGGTCACCCCTGAAAGGAGACGAGCCAAAAATGCCTTATCTAAAAAAATCTCAGAACCCTGCATCTGTCAAAGTTGCAAAAGGGGGTTCAGGTACTAATAGTTCATTGACCAAAATCCTATCTAAAACACAACCTGAAACGCCTCAAAAAAATAAAAATTTAGGGGGCAACATTAAACCCCCCCCTCCAATTGAGACTCTTACGGAGGAAATGGACACTTCCAAATCAAACAAAAGGAAGGGACCAGGCGATCAGGGAAACACTGGGAGTCTCTCATCTGAGGACTCCGACAGTGTCTCAGCTGACTATACTCCAAACACAAGCCCTGAAAGGCAGAAGCCTAGGAGGGATAATGGAGGCCCATTCCCTTCGTTTGAGGTTCCTCCTCCATCCATTAACCTGGGGGAATACAGGGGGTCCAACAAACAAGCCACTGAAGGATTCATGGCGGATCTCTTCCAGTCCTTCAGTGATGCCCTAAAAATAGGGTTTGAGACTCAGGCCAAGGCCCTACAGGAAACTTGCAGAAATCTTAGCCAAAAGGTTGAGAAATATGAGGTAAAGATGGTACAGGCGGAGAGGGATATAGTTTACCTCTCAAAGGAGAATTCACTCCTCAAAAAGGAGGTTATTTCCCTTAAAAACAAATTGACGGATCTGGAAGACCGAAGCAGGAGAAATAACTTAAAGATACGAGGTATCCCTGAGTCGGTCTCCCAGGCAGATCTCTCTGATTACACCAAAAATTTGTTTAAAAAATTATCGCCAAAATTGACAGAATTAGAAGTCAATATCGATCGTATACACCGCCTCCCACGTCCCAAAGGGGTCCCACAGGAAAAGCCCAGGGACACTATCCTCAGGGTCCATTTCTTTGAAACCAAGGAGAAGGTTTTAAAATCTTTGCGAGAGAGAGGTTCACCCCCTGAGCCTTATAAGGATCTTAAGATTTTCCAAGACTTTTCCAAAGAGACTATGGACGCAAGAAGCTCCTTCAGAGATCTGACCTCTAAACTTAGGGAACTTAGAGTGTCATATAGATGGGGTTTCCCTACCAAGCTTTTAGTCTGGTATAAAGATAAACACTACCCCATCTATACTCCTCACGAGGGTCAGAGGTTTCTTAAATTCCTGATGGATGAGCCATCCTTTAGAGATAGGGATTAGGATTGACCTTTGTCTTATGTTTGAATTTATTAGGGGGTCACTATTATTTCCTTTTCCTGAACATGAATATTAGTACCCGTAATTACAGTTTATCGTTGTCACTGTGGGAACTTGCCACTTAATTTTTTTCTCGTTTTTCCCCCGATCTGAGGTGAGACACCAACCAGTTTGGAGTCCTCCAGGAGAACTCTCAAGTTCTTAATTTTTTTTTTCTCTGTATTTCCTTGTTCTATTTGTTTCCCTTTCCTGTTTTGATATTGCATTCTAACGATGAAAATTTTATCGTACAATGTTAGGGGGCTCAACAGTCCGAATAAGAGGTATGCGGTATGGAAGGAGATCAACCAAACCCGGGCAGAATTGGTATGCCGTCAGGAGGTTAAACTGGCTTCCGATCGACACCCGGTCTTCCAGCACAAGAACTTCCCACACATGTACAAGTCACTTTCCACAAAGAAAAAGGCTGGGGTCATTACACTGGTAGGTGGCACCGTTCCTTTTCAGCTCATCAAAGAGATACCAGACTCCTTGGGCAGGTTTCATATACTCATATGTTTACTCCATGAAAGGCCATGCACAATAGTGAATGTATACGCACCCAACAAGGGACACATTCGTTTCTTGAACAAGCTTATCAAAAAAATTGACAAAGTTAAAACAGGCGAACTCATCTTATTGGGCGACTTTAATATTGTCCCAGATAGCAGCATTGATTCATCCTCTTTAGTTCGCCACAAGGTCCCAGCTTTAAAAGACCGGTTAATTCAAAATGAGCTTTATGATGCTTTCCGCTGCTTGAATACATCGTCACGTGAGTATTCCCACTTTTCAGATGTACATAAGACAGCATCCAGGATAGATCTTCTACTTACTAACATATTCACTCTGTCCAAAATTAAGGACATTCGCTTCATGCAGAAGTCCATCTCGGATCATACCCCGGTTCTCATTGACTTCCTTGTGGGTCCTCCCCCTGACAAACCATTCCGCTGGAAGCTTAACTCAGCTGTTACACAGTACTGAGAGAGGAGCGTGCACGTACACGGCTCTCCGGTGTCCGTAAAGTTGTCAAGCTCCGTGTTTTTTAAGTATACGGACTGACACACGCTGTCTCTCTATAGTTTTGAATGTGATCAAACAGCAAATATACTTAACTGTTTGAAAACCAGACATAACTAGAAGGTGGAGGTCTGTAAGAACGGAACAGGTCCTCGACTTATCCTTACAGAGTCACACACAGATAGCTTCACTGTGGCCGTGATAACAGCTGTTACAAGGTACTGAGAGAGGAGCGTGCACGTACACCGCTGTCCGGTGTCCGTAAAATTGTCAAGCTCCGTGTTTTTTAAGTATACGGACTGACACACGCTGTCTCTCTATAGTTTTGAATGTGATCAAACAGCAAATATACTTAACTGTTTGAAAACCAGACAAAATTAGAAGGTGGAGGTTTGTAAGAACGGAACAGGTCCTCGACTTATGCTTACAGAGTCACACACAGATAGCTAAACTGTGGCCGTGATAACAGCCGTTACACGGTGCTGAGAGGAGCGTGCACGTACACTGCTGTCCGGTGTCCATAAAATTGTCAAGCTCCGTGTTTTTTAAGTATACGGACTGACACACGCTGTCTCTATAGTTTTGAATGTGATCAAACAGCAAATATACTTAACTGTTTGAAAACCAGACAAAACTAGAAGGTGGAGGTCTGTAAGAACGGAACATGTCCTCGACTTATCTTTACAGAGTCACACACAGATAGCTTCACTGTGGCCGTGATAACAGCCGTTACACGGTACTGTGTGAGGAGCGTACACCGCTGTATGCTGTGAAAAAATGCACGCTCAGTACCTCACCAGGACAAAAAAAAAATTGCATTGCTTTGAAAAAAGCAGTTTGCAGAGCAGTGGGAAAACAGCAATGCAGCTATCAGGAAGCCTTATAAGGCAGCCTAACAACCAACACAGCTGATCCAGCAAAATATAGCCTCCACTTGCACTGCACACACAGTGACTGGTGTGTTGTACAGGCAAAATCGCTAGCAGCAGAAGCAGTTTTTGGTGTCTTCTTCCCTGCCTAACGATCTCCCTACAGAATCAGCAGCAGCTCTCCCTATTCTGAGATCAGCATGAGTAACATGGCTGTCGGCGTGCATGCCCTTCTCAAAGATGGTGGTGACCCCTGCCTATGTCATCACGTTGCCCACAGTGTCCGTGGATCCTGATTGGCTGAAAAAGGGCGGAAAACAAACTTTTGAAACGCGACTTTGGCGCTAAAGTCGCCGAGCTCGTGGCCGACCTCACCCTAGGGTCGGGTTTCGTTTCATGAAACCCGACTTTACCAAAAGTCAGCGACTTTTGAAATTTTTCGACCCGTTTCCCTCAACTCTAGTGATAGCCATCTTGGCCATTCCAAAATATTATTGGATATTGCAGAGCATCATATGATCTATGTGTTTCTGCAATACATTGAAGATTGTTGCTTCATTGCTGAATAATTATATCTTGGCTTTGAAATACCTGTCCAACCATTATAATAGCTACTTCGTTAACAGTGGGAGAATTAAATCGCCTTTCATGCCGGTGTTTTGTCTGCTCTTATTACAAATTGATATTCATCACTTGGCATTCTTTCTTAGGCTATTTTGAAAAGGTTTACTAACTGATTGTGCTGATTGAAAAATATTTGCAAATTCAACACAATCTCTGTTTGTCTCAAGTATAGCTTCACAACATCTATCAGCTTGCATTTGTTCGTCTCCCAAAAAATACATTTGTAAAAACTTTGGATCTTCATTTGCTACAGGAAGCATTGAACCGATTTGGTGATATATTTGGCCCTGGACCTTAAGGCTGAGTTCACACGTGGCGTTTTTTTTGCGTTTCCACGGCGGTTTTAGCCGCGCGATTTTGCCGTGAAAAATAAGCATCCCATGCATTCCTATGGGATTCCGCAATGCTGTGCTAGTGCTGCGGTTTTTACCGCTGCGGAATCGCTTTGCGGTAAAAACCGCAGCATGCTCATTAATATTGCGGAATCGCGGCGATCCCGCACTCATAGGAATGCATTGTTCCACTTACTTCCCGCATGTGGCTGTGCACACCATGCGGAAAGTAAGCAGAACATTTGCGGATGGTACCCACGGTCCGGAGGAGAGGAGACTGTCCTCCGGGCTTTGGGTACCATATCCCTGTAAAAAATAGAATTTAAAATAAAAAATATTGTTATTCTTACCTTCCGGCGTCCCGTGCAGCCTTCCCGCTTCTCTCCACGCTCTCGTTCCCAGTAATCCTTTACGAAAATGCCCGCGATGGCGTCCGTTCTCACGGGATCGCGAAGTCTCGCGGTCATTCGCGCGACGTCATCGCGAATTACCGCGAGACATCGCGATCCCGCGAGAACGGACGTCAGCACGGGCATTTTCGCAAAGGATTACTGGGAACAGCTGCGCGGGACGTCGGAAGGTAAGAATAACACCATTTTTTATTTTTTTTTCACATTTTATCTTTTACTACTGAAGCTGCATAGGCGGCCTCAGTAGTAAAAAGTTGGTCACACTCGTCAAACACTATGTTTGACGAGTGTGACCAACCTGTCAATCAGTTCTCCAAGCGATGCTACAGATCGCTTGGAAAACGCTAGCATTTTGCAAGCTAAATACGCTTGAAAAATGCTAGTTTTTCCGCGGGAAAATCGCGGGAATTTAAAATGCGATTTTCCCGCGAAATGGAATTCCGGAATTCTTGCGGTAATTTCCGCGAGAGTTCCGGTACGTGTGAACTTAGCCTAAAAGTAGGCAGAAATCCTGCTTCCTGTTGTACAGCTGTCATACCAAAGGATGTCATCTGGAAAGATGAATTGTATCTCCTAACATTTTGCAGAAAATGTTTGGACTCGGGAGTTTTTCCTGACATGTATGAAAGAAGTGGCTCAGGAGGTAGATCTAAAGGAGGCAAACTGACTTTGCCATTTGAGCAGCACATACCAGGCAATTCCAAGTTAAACTTCTTTGCTTGACAATGTTTGTATATTATGTCCATTTTGCCAATTATGACTTTCTGATGTGATCTATAGTCTTGAATTGAGTTGTAGTGAATTGCTTCCAAACTCAAATCAGCCTGCTTACATCTTTGCACACGTTGTATATATCATATGCGGTCATTTTCACAGTGTTCATCCTTTTGTTTAGATGTTTCCATATTCCTTACTTCAGCTTGTGTGGCACCCCAGGAGTCCGGTTGCAACAGTGGCATTGCCTCCCTCACAGGGAGTAATGTCATGCCTGGAAGCAAGGGGGGTCTCCTTACCAGGTGTCAGTAGGAGAGAAGTTGAGCAGAACCTGGGGAGTGGACAGTGGCGTAGCGTGGGGGGGGGCGGTCTGCCCCAGGCAGCACACGTGTGGGGGCGGCACGGCAGCAGCAGAAATTCCTCTCTGTGGGAGAAGCACGGAGGCAGTGAGGCACAGTGCAGTGCAGCAGCGGGCAGGGAGCAATCACAGCAGCTCCGCTGCCTGCAAGCGGGAATAGCAGGAGCGGAGCTGCAAGGGTCCGTCCTGCTTCCTGCCCGGAGGCTGCGCTTCCTGTTTGACACAGAAAAGCGCCGCCGAATGACGTCATCATTCAGCGGCCGCTGCTGTGTGAGCGAGGAAGCGCGGGCGATGCTGCAGACAGGTGAGAGAAGAGAGGTGGTGTCTGTGTGTATGTATGTCTCTGTGTGTATGTATATGTATGTGTGTATGTCTGTGTGTGTGTGTGTATGTATGCCTGTGTGTGTATGTATATGTATGTGTGTATGTCTGTGTGTGTGTGTGTGTATGTATGTCTGTGTGTGTGTATGTCTGTCTGTGTGTGTATGTACAGTATGTATGTGTGTATGTCTGTGTGTATGTCTTTGAGTGTGTCTGTGTGTGTGTCTGTGTGTGTGTAGGTTAGCCTGGCCCTGGAGGAGATGGGGACATGAGAAGACTGTGATGGGGAGAGAAGGCACTAATGCCTGGGGTGATGGGAGAAGGCCATGAGGGGGTAATGGGAGAAGGCCATGATGGGGGTGATGCAGAGAAGGCAATGATGGGAGTGATGGAGTGATGGAGCAGGCAATGATGGGGGTGATGGGGAGAAGGCAGTGATGGGGTGATGGAGAAGACAATGATGGGGTGATGGAGCAAGCAATGATGGGAGTGATGGGGAGAAGGCAGTGATGGGGTGAAGGAGAAGGCAATGATGGGAGTGATGGAGTGATGGAGCAGACAATGATGGGGTAATAGAGCAGACAATGATGGGAGTGATGGGGTGATGGAGCAGGTAATGATGGGAGTCATGGGGAGAAGGCAGTGATGGGGTGATGGAGAAGGCAATGATGGGAGTGATGGGGAGAAGACAATGATGGGGTGATGGAGCAGGCAATGATGGGAGTGATGGGGAGAAGGCAGTGATGGGGTGAAGGAGAAGGCAATGATGGGAGTGATAGAGCAGGCAATGATGGGGGTGATGGAGCAGACAATGATGGGAGTGATGGGGTGATGGAGCAGGCAATGATGGGAGTGATGGGGTGATGGAGAAGGCAATGATGGGAGTGATGGGGAGAAGACAATGATGGGGTAATGGAGCAGGCAATGATGGGAGTGATGGGGAGAAGGCAGTGATGGGGTGAAGGAGAAGGCAATGATGGGAGTGATGGAGCAGGCAATGATGGGGTGATGGAGCAGACAATGATGGGAGTGATGGGGTGATGGAGCAGGCAATGATGGGAGTGATGGGGTGATGGAGAAGGCAATGATGGGAGTGATGGGGAGAAGGCAGTGATGGGGTGAAGGAGAAGGCAATGATGGGGAGAAGGCAATGATGGGGGTGATGGAGAGGGCAATGATGGGGTGGTGGGGGAAAAATAAATGATGATGGGGTAGTGGGCGAGAATGCAATGATGGTGGTGGTGGAAAGGGCAATAAATGGGGTGGTGGTGGAGGAGGAAATGATGGAGGTGGTGGAATGGGCAATGATGGGAGTGGTGGGGGAGAAAGCAAAGATAGTGGTGGGGGAGAAGAAAATGATGGAGGTGGTGAAGAGGGCAATGATGGGGTGGGGGAGAGGACAATAATGGGATGAGAGGGAAGGAGGACAATGAGGGGTGTGGGGGATTGGGATGGGAGGAAGGGGGACTTATAATGGCCTTAGGAACAGGGGGAGGTGGAGGAAGACATTATCGTTTATTATGTCTAACACAGTCCCTTAGTATATAGTGTACTCACTATGTCTAACACAGTCCCTTAGTATATAGTGTACTCACTAATTCTGTATAACACCATCCTTAGTTACATAGTTTCCTCTTTTATTATGTATAACACCATCCCTTATTACGTACCATCCTCTCTAGTTATATATGATGCCGTCCCTTATTATATAGCTTCCTCTGCTGTTATGTATAGTGCTGTCTCTTACATAGTGTATTCTTGTTAATTTTGTTATTTACAGTGTCCTCTTTTATTAAATAGTCCCCTCTCTTTTTAGATATAAAATGACTGCTGATCGAGGAGCCGGTGACCAAACTACCAGTCCATCAGCTCCTCCATTAGAAAGGAAGCTTTCCCATGCTCCATCAGCCATCATTGCATTATACAGCTAACAAGACAGGACAGTATGTAATAAAAAACAGGGCTCTATATAATCCAATATGTAAGGTCTGTCACATTATTAAAAATTATTATTAAAAAAGCCATTAGGTCTTCATCCAGCATCATCAAGCTAATACATACATATACAGTGGGGCAAAAAAGTATTTAGTCAGTCAGCAATAGTGCAAGTTCCACCACTTAAAAAGATGAGAGGCGTCTGTAATTTACATCATAGGTAGACCTCAACTATGGGAGACAAACTGAGAAAAAAAAATCCAGAAAATCACATTGTCTGGTTTTTTTTCCTTTTATTTGCATATTATGGTGGAAAATCCTTTGTTGGCAATGACAGAGGTCAAACGTTTTCTGTAAGTCTTCACAAGGTTGCCACACACTGTTGTTGGTATGTTGGCCCATTCCTCCATGCAGATCTCCTCTAGAGCAGTGATGTTTTTGGCTTTTCGCTTGGCAACACGGACTTTCAACTCCCTCCAAAGGTTTTCTATAGGGTTGAGATCTGGAGACTGGCTAGGCCACTCCAGGACCTTGAAATGCTTCTTACGAAGCCACTCCTTCATTGCCCTGGCGGTGTGCTTTGGATCATTGTCATGTTGAAAGACCCAGCCACGTTTCATCATCAATGCCCTTGCTGATGGAAGGAGGTTTGCTCTCAAAATCTCACGATACATGGCCCCATTCATTCTTTCATGTACCCGGATCAGTCGTCCTGGCCCCTTTGCAGAGAAACAGCCCCAAAGCATGATGTTTCCACCACCATGCTTTACAGTAGGTATGGTGTTTGATGGATGCAACTCAGTATTCTTTTTCCTCCAAACACGACAAGTTGTGTTTCTACCAAACAGTTCCAGTTTGGTTTCATCAGACCATAGGACATTCTCCCAAAACTCCTCTGGATCATCCAAATGCTCTCTAGCAAACATCAGACGGGCCCGGACATGTACAGGCTTAAGCAGTGGGACACGTCTGGCACTGCAGGATCTGAGTCCATGGTGGCGTAGTGTGTTACTTATGGTAGGCCTTGTTACATTGGTCCCAGCTCTCTGCAGTTCATTCACTAGGTCCCCCCGCGTGGTTCTGGGATTTTTGCTCACCGTTCTTGTGATCATTCTGACCCCACGGGGTGGGATTTTGCATGGAGCACCAGATCGAGGGAGATTATCAGTGGTCTTGTATGTCTTCCATTTTCTAATTATTGCTCCCACAGTTGATTTCTTCACTCCAAGCTGGTTGGCTATTGCAGATTCAGTCTTCCCAGCCTGGTGCAGGGCTACAATTTTGTTTCTGGTGTCCTTTGACAGCTCTTTGGTCCTCACCATAGTGGAGTTTGGAGTCAGACTGTTTGAGGGTGTGCACAGGTGTCTTTTTATACTGATAACAAGTTTGAACAGGTGCCATTACTACAGGTAATGAGTGGAGGAAAGAGGAGACTCTTAAAGAAGAAGTTACAGGTCTGTGAGAGCCAGAAATCTTGATTGCTTGTTTCTGACCAAATACTTATTTTCCACCATAATATGCAAATAAAAGGAAAAAAAAACAGACAATGTGATTTTCTGGATTTTTTTTTCTCAGTTTGTCTCCCATAGTTGAGGTCTACCTATGATGTAAATTACAGACGCCTCTCATCTTTTTAAGTGGTGGAACTTGCACTATTGCTGACTGACTAAATACTTTTTTACCCCACTGTATATAGAGAACTGCAAGAAGATGAAAGTCTAGAAATAATAACAGCAGAGTTAGTAGCAGACTAAAAATTAGATCTTTGAGTGTAGTGTGGGCTCTTCGGATGCTTCCGGATTATCAACGACCAAAGGGGCGGCAAATTTTTCGACCGCCCCGGGCGCCACAAACAGTTGCTACGCCACTGGGAGTGGAGCTGTGATTAAACTCACCCCAGAGCTGAGCGCTAGGTTCCTGTCGCTGCACAGCAGGAAACCTGAGCCTTGCATTCGGCAGTCTCCCATTCCTCTCTGGCCACAGAGGAGGCTGCTCAGCAGACTTGTCGATCCCGGCGCTCGGCTCAGACCAGCTTTGTGGGTTTGGTTGCTGCTGCCACCTCTGGTCCAGCTATAGCAGCACATGCTGGTCAGCAGCGAGCTACTACAGGGACTAAGTCCTCCTTCGGTCCACTGAGCATGCCCGTGGGACAATCTCTCATTGGAGATCGGAGGTCCATGCTCAGGTCCTTCTCCAGCTCGGATTGGACCATCAGGAAGGTCAGGAAGGTCCCGGAAGAACGCTGCTATAAAAGGTTTGCATGGCCACTCGGCCATGCGCTAGTATAGACTGCATTACCAGACTATGAGGAGTGAGTGCTGTATGCATGTATGAATGTCTCTGGTGAATGACTCAATAAGAAACCCCTACCCTTAGTACGCATGTGTTGTGCAGCCTAGCCTGTTAAGCGCCCAGGCTTAGGTGTAGGTAGAGGCAGAGTCTGAGACTGGCATCAGTGTCCACCGGTGGCTTTGCACGCCACGGTGCGCGTGATCGACACTCCACCATAGTCAGCATCTATAGTGGCATCCGCAGGTGCGACGCCGCACGCTCAGAAGGTCTAGATGGACTCTGACCCCATGGCCTTGGGGCAGAGTTCTGTGACCGCATTCTGTGCGCTCCATTGCCGAGCTGTGAGCTAAAGAGGCTCCAGCATTTATTTTCTGCGGTAGTACGGCTCTGTGAGGTAACAGAGTTCGCCCTGTTCACACTGGGTGACGTTAACCCACGTGTGACCTTTTGTATACCGCTTTATACTTCCGCCATTACTAAGCAGCAGTTTACCACCCCTGCACGGTGGACCCCGGGATGCGAACGCACCTTACTATTATTTTATTATTTGGTGCGTTCCGCCAGCCCTAACATTATACTAGCGCCAGTGTCTGTCTAGTAATGGCAGATGCACAGCGACTGCAGCGGTACATCCAACAGCTGGAGGGCAGAAAGGCGGCTCTTGAGTGCTCAGCCTCAGCTGTGGATGTTACCGCAGTCGCTGTTCAGGCAGCCACAGAGGCTGTCTTCTGTGTGTCCTCTGCCATCCCTGTACTGACTTTGTCCAGCCTCCCATTGCCCGGAAGTTCTTGGGCGATAGTGCTTCTTGTAGGGGTTTCGTGAACCAGTGTACCATACAGCTGGAGCTGCTGGCTGCACGATTCCCCTCCGAGCAGGCTAAAGTGGGATTTGTTATTTCCCTCTTGTCGGGCAGGGCTCTGGAGTTGGTCACACCGCTGTGGGAGCGTGGTGATCATGTGGTGCAGTGTGCCTTGCGGTTCTTGGGCACTCTGAAGCAGATCTTTTTGAGACCGCGAGTCACCCATAATACCATGCTCCAGCTGCTGGCATTATTGCAGGGCTCGTCTCTGGTCAGCCAATATGCCATCCAGTTCCGGACTCTGGCTTCAGAACTGGAGTGGTCAGATAAGACCCTCATTCCGGTGTTCTGGAGAGGTCTGGCTGGCCATGTAAAGGACGCCCTGGACACCAGGGAGATTCCCGCCACACTGGAGGAGCTCATCACCATCTCCACCCGCATAGACCTTCGTTTTTCGGAGCGAAGGATGGAGCGGTCCCAGTGTAGGTTTAGGTTGGCACCCAGTTTTACTAAACCTCCGGAACCTCCTGATCAGGCGCCCGAGCTCCAAGAGGCCATGGGGAATTCTTGTGCGGGACCCAGGTCCTGGTCCGTGCAAGCACCTGTGGTCTGTCACATTTGCCGGCAGTCTGGTCACCCTGCCAACGTGCCCACAGCGGCCAGGAAAACGCTCGCGGCTAGTGCTCTGTTGGAGGAGGCCTACTAGATACTGCAACGTTTTCCTCCAAGCTGTCCTTTGAGGGGACGCTTCAGTTTGGCTCTTCCACTCTGAAGGTGGAGGTTTGCGGGGATTCCGGGGCGGAGGGCAATTTCATGTCGTCTGCCTTTGCCCAACGGCATGCAATTCCACTGGTTTTACTACATCAGCCAGTCACCATCAGAGTGGTGAATGGAGCGACACTACCCTCTCAGATCACCCACCAGACCACCCCGCTGATACTCTCGCTGTCTCCATCCCATCAGGAGACACTATTTCTCCTTGTCAAGCCTGAGGGTATTGACTAGGTCCTCTTAGGGGTCCCCTGGTTGCATCATCACTCTCCCCATATAGAGTGGTCCTCAGGGAGAATTCTCGGGTGGAGTAAAGCCTGTGAGGGTAGATGTCAGAGAGAGTGCATTCAGGCTGCCTCCACTGAAGTCCCCGCAGATCTTTCCTCTTTCCCCAAATGCTATCGACAGCATGCAGACGTATTCTCCAAGAAAGCGGCGGAGACTCTTCCGCCTCACCGCCCCTATGACTGTCCTTTTGACCTCTTGCCTGGTGCTGAGCCTCCCCGTGGTTGAGTCTATCCCCTGTCTCTCCCGGAGACAGAGGCCATGTCTCAGTATATCAGGGAGAATCTGGCAAGAGGATTCATTAGGAAGTCAGTGTCACCAGCGAGGGCGGGATTTTTCTTCGTCCAGAAGAAGAATGGAGAATTACGTCCCTGCATCGATTACAGGGGTCTTAACGCCATCACCGTTAAGGATAAGTATCCCCTGCCCCTGATATCAGAACTGGTCGATAGGCTACAGGGAGCGAGAGTGTTTACTAAGCTTGATCTGCAGGGGGCTTACAACCTAATTCGCATCCATGAGTGTTATGAATGAGTCACCGTAGGAGGCAACAACAGAAATACTAGCTAAGTCCAGAAAACCAGAGAAGTTGGCAGCTATCGGATCGCAGACTCCTGAACCTATCAACAACAACTAGCAGTAGCCGTTTGGGGTTCCTACGGTGCCCTAGACCCCTCGATCACAGCCGGAAAACTAAGCCTAAAGACAGAAAGGGAAATCTAAACTGCCCCAGAGCAGACCCCAAAGCAATAGGCAGCCCCCAACATATAATGACGGTGAAGCAAGATGAAAAAACACTCACACAGATAGAAAGATAGGCTGAGCAAATGATGGGGCCCAAGCTAACTAAATAGGACAGGATAGGAAAGCTGCTGTGTTATGATGAGTCACCGAAGGAGGAAAAAACAAAATATCAGCTAAGTCCAGAAAAACCAGAGAGGTTGGCAGCTATCGGATTGCAGACCCCTGAACCTATCCACAACAACTAGCAGTAGTCGTGGGGGGTTCCTACGGTGCCCTAGACCCCTCGATCACAGCCAGAGAGCTACATAGCCTAAAGACAGAAAGGGGGAAAAATTAAACTGCCCCAGAGCAGACCCCAAAGCAATAGGCAGCCCCCAACATATAATGACGGTGAAGCAAGATGAAAACACTCACACAGATAGAAAGATAGGTTGAGCAAATGATGGGGCCCAAGCTAACTACATAGGACAGGATAGGAAAGCTGCTGTCTGCCATCCGCAAAAACCCTATCAAAATGAGCCAACCGACTGATAGGAAAAACAGGCCCTGAAGTCGCTAGGCTTCAAAAGACTATATCAGCACTCAGGTATATTCTGAAGACAGAGCAAAAGATCAACAGATCAGAGACAAAAATGGAATGCAGCTCACCCCGGCCGGGGATGGCAGAACTCCCAAAAAACAAGGCAAAACAAAAACAAAACTGAAGAGTACAAAGCAGAGCAGAAAAACTTAGCTTTGAGACGCAGGAATCAGACTGGTCTCCCAGAATCTAGCAGGAAAATCGCCAGCCAGGAAGAAGGGCGTCGGCAGCCTTATATCCAGTTCTCAATTCCAGCCACCCAGTTATCATCTAGCTGCGCAGGTGTTTGGTAATCAGTCTCACTACCTTCCTTCATCAGAGGAGGGAGTTCATCAGACCTCAATGGTGAAGGGAAAAATGAACTCACAACAGTACCTCCCCCTTGAGGAGGGGTCACCAAACCCTCATCCATGCCACCAGGGCGATCCGGGTGAGCCCGATGAAAGGCACGCACCAATCTTTCGGCATGAATATCAGAGGCAGAGACCCAGGAATTATCCTCCTGACCATAACCCTTCCACTTAACCAAATACTGGAGTCTCCGTCTAGCCAGACGGGAATCCAGTATCTTCTCTACCTCATATTCCATGTTACCTTCAACCAATATAGGGTCAGGAGGTGCCACCACAGGAACTACTGGTTCAACAAACCTCTTCAACAAGGACTTATGAAACACATTATGAATTTTAAATGTGACAGGAAGAGCCAACCGAAAAGAGACCGGATTAATAATCTCCAAAATCTTGTAAGGTCCAATAAATCTAGGCTTAAACTTAGGAGAAGCCACCTTCATAGCGATATTTTTTGATGACAACCAAACCATATCACCCACCTTAAACTGGGGACCAACGGTCCTACGCCGGTTGGAAAACCGCTGGGCCTTTTCCTGGGAGAGAGACAACTTATCCACTACTTGGTCCCAGATCTGGTGCATTCTCTCCACCACAGTGTCAACACCTGGGCAGGCAGAAGGCTCCACCTGCCCTGAAGAAAATCGAGGGTGAAAACCAAAGTTACAAAAAAAAAGTGACATCAAAGTGGCAGAACTAGCTCTATTATTTAAAGCAAATTCGGCCAAGGGCAAAAATGAAACCCAATCATCCTGATCGGCAGAAATAAAACATCTCAAATACGACTCCAAAGTCTGGTTTGTTCTCTCCTTCTGCCCATTGGTCTGAGGGTGAAACGCAGAGGAGAAGGACAACTGAATTACCAGCTTGGAACAGAAAGTCCTCCAAAATCTAGACACAAACTGAACTCCTCTGTCAGATACAATGTTCTCAGGAATCCCGTGCAAGCGAACCACCTGTTGCAAAAACAAGGGCACCAACTCAGAGGAAGATGGCAACCTAGGGAGTGGTACAAGATGGACCATCTTAGAGAATCTATCACAAATCACCCAAATAACAGTCATTCTCTCAGAGACAGGCATATCAGAGATAAAATCCATTGAAATATGGGTCCATGGCCTCCTGGGCACCGGCAAAGGCATTAACAAGCCACAAGAACGAGAACAAGGTTTAGACCGGGAGCAAGTCCCACAGGACTGCCAAAATTCCTGACATCACGAGACAAGGCGAGCCACCAAAAAGACCGACTCACCAGATCTCTAGTACCAAAAATACCTGGATGACCAGCCAATGCAGAGCAATGAACTTCAGACATCACTCTCTTCCTCCACTGGTCAGGAACATACAACTTTCCACTGGGACAACGCTCAGGTTTGTCCTCCTGAAACTCTTCCAGAGCACGTCTCAAATCGGGCGAGATGGCAGAAAGAACTACCCCCTCACCTAAGATGGTAACAGGCTTAGTCACAACAGGAGAATCAGCAAGGAAACTCCTAGAGAGGGCGTCTGCCTTGACATTCTTAGTGCCCGGAAGAAAAGAGACCACAAAATCAAAACGTGTGAAAAACAAGGCCCACCTAGCCTGTCTAGGATTCAAGCGCTTGGCCGACTCCAGGTAAATCAAATTCTTGTGGTCAGTCAGGACCACAACTTGGTGTTTGGCTCCCTCCAACCAATGTCTCCACTCCTCAAATGCCCATTTCATGGCCAACAGTTCCCGATTCCCCACATCATAGTTACGTTCAGATGGGGAGAACTTTCGGGAAAAGAAAGCACAAGGATTCATTTTAGATGTCACAGGATCTTTTTGGGACAACACCGCTCCTGCACCAATCTCAGAAGCGTGCACTTCCACCTGAAACGGGAGTGAGACATCAGGTTGCCGCAAAACCGGACAGAAGTGAATCTTCGCTTCAGCTCCTGAAAGGAAGAAACAGCCTCCAGAGACCAATTCAGCACATCAGCACCCTTCCTAGTCAAATCCGTCAATGGCTTGGCAATACCAGAAAAATTAGCTATAAATTTCCGATAAAAATTAGCAAAACCCAAAAACTTCTGGAGGGCCTTGAAAGAAGTGGGCTGAACCCAATCATAAATGGCCTGTACCTTGGCTGGGTCCATTTCAATAGTAGACTGAGACAAAATAAATCCCAAAAATGAAACCCTCTGTACCCCAAAAAGGCATTTCGATCCCTTGACATACAGGGAATTTTCCCTCAAAATCCGGAACACAGTCCGAACATGTCCCACATGAGAGTCCCAATTCTTGGAGAAGATCAAAATATCATCCAGATAGATAATCAAAAATTTATCCACAATGTCTCGGAATATATCGTTCATGAAGCACTGGAAGACAGAAGGGGCATTAGTGAGCCCAAAAGGCATCACCAGGTACTCAAAATGTCCCTCCGGAGTATTAAACGCCGTCTTCCATTCATCCCCATGCTTAATGCGAATAAGATTATACGCCCCCCTGAGGTCAAGCTTAGTAAACCAGCAAGCACCTTTAACTCTGGAGAATAGATCCGAAATCAGGGGTAACGGATACTGATATTTAACAGTAATTTTGTTGAGGGCACGAGAGTCAATACAAGGCCTTAATGAACCATCCTTTGTAGCCACGAAAAAAAAACAGCACCTAAGGGTGAAGAGGATGGTCTAATATGACCTTTCTCCAATGCCTCCTTAATATAGGATCGCATAGCCTCGTGCTCGGGTACAGATAAATTGAAAAGCCGACCCTTGGGGAATTTACACCCCGGGTTCAGCTCAATTGCACAGTCATAACTCCTATGAGGAGGCAAAGACGCAGACTCATTCTCACTAAATACATCATAAAAGTCAGCCAAATAGTCAGGAACATCATGCGACTGGGGAGAGGTGGAGAAACCAGGAGCATCACTAAGGGCACACCGACAACACCAACTTACCACAGACAAAGATTTCCAATCCAGAACTGGATTATGGATTTGCAACCAGGGAAACCCCAGAACAATGGTATCATGCAAATTATGCAACACCAAAAATCTGCAATTTTCTTGATGGTCTGGGGCGACCCGCATTACCACCTGGGTACAAAACTGAGGTTTATTCTTCGCCAAAGGAGTAGCATCAATACCCCTCAAAGGGATAGGCGTCCGCAGAGGTGTCATAGGAAATCCACAACGTTTAGCAAAATCCAAGTCCATCAGGTTCAGAGCTGCTCCTGAATCCACAAAAGCCTTGGCGGAAAATGTGGACAGGGAGCAGATCAGAGTAATTGCCAGAAGAAACTTAGGTTGAACACCACCCACAGAAAACGTGTGCGCACAACGTTTCTCTCGTTTAGGGCAGACAGAAATAATATGCGAGGCATCTCCACAAAAAAAACACAGCTTATTATGCCTTCTGAACTCCTGACGTTGCACCCTAGACAAAACTCTATCACATTGCATAGGTTCAGACATTTGTTCAACAGGTGGCAACATCTCTCGTGTAGTTTTGCGTTCACGTAAACGCCGATCCACCTGAATGGCTAATGACATAGAATCATCAAGACCAGAGGGAACAGGAAATCCCACCATAGTATCTTTTACAGTTTCTGACAAACCCTTCCGAAAGAGGGCTGCCAAGGCACCATCATTCCAGGTGTAGTAAGGACCGCCCACTTTCGGAATTTTTGACAGTACAACTCTGCGGAATCCCGACCCTGGCTTAATGCCAACATGGTCTTTTCAGCCTGATCAATAGCATTAGGTTCATCATACAACAACCCCAAGGCTTGAAAAAATGTGTTCACATTATTCAGAATAGGATCATCAGGTTTCAAAGAAAACGCCCAATCCTGGGGATCGCCGCGCAGCAAAGAGATGACAATTTTAACCTGCTGCGCGGAGTTCCCCGACGAGTTAGGCTTCAAGGCAAAAAATAATTTACAACTATTCTTGAAATTCAAGAATTTAGACCGATCCCCAAAAAACACATCAGGAGTAGGAATCTTTGGTTCAGCAGCATGTGAATGAGCAAGATAGGCGGAAATTCTCCGCACTTCAGCAGCGAGCTGCTCCACACGATCAGACAATTGCTTCATCTCCATTGAGAGAAAAATTCCCCCTACAGCCTCAGAGATATAGAGGAAAAAATATGCACACAAAAAAAAAAAAAAAATTTTGACACTTTTTTTTTCTTTTTTTTTTTTACAATTCTCTCCTGCTATTGAGTACCCTAGGATCTGCGGTATGGCTGGTGATTCTGTTATGATGAGTCACCAAAGGAGGAAAAAACAAAATACCAGCTAAGTCCAGAAAAACCAGAAAGGTTGGCAGCTATCGGATTGCAGACCCCTGAACCTATCCACAACAACTAGCAGTAGCCGTGGGGGGTTCCTACGGTGCCCTAGACCCCTCGATCACAGCCGGAGAGCTATATAGCCTAAAGACAGAAAGGGGAAAAACTAAACTGCCCCAGAGCAAACCCCAAAGCAATAGGCAGCCCCCAACATATAATGACGGTGAAGCAAGATGAAAACACTAACACAGATAGAAAGATAGGTTGAGCAAATGATGGGGCCCAAGCTAACTACATAGGACAGGATAGGAAGCTGCTGTCTGCCATCCGCAAAAACCCTATCAAAATGAGCCAACCGACTGATAGGAAAAACAGGCCCTGAAGTCGCTAGGCTTCAAAAGACTATATCAGCACTCAGGTATATTCTGAAGACAGAGCAAAAGATCAACAGATCAGAGACAAAAATGGAATTCAGCTCACCCCCGGCCGGGGATGGCAGAACTCCCAAAAAACAAGGCAAAACAAAAACAAAACTGAAGAGTACAAAGCAGAGCAGAAAAACTTAGCTTTGAGATGCAGGAATCAGGCTGGTCTCCAAGAATCCAACAGGAAAATCACCAGCCAGGAAGAAGGGCATCGGCAGCCTTATATCCAGTCCTCAATTCCAGCCACCCAGTTATCATCTAGCTGCCCAGGTGTTTGGTAATCAGTCTCACTACCTTCCTTCACCAGAGGAGGGAGTTCATCAGACCTCAATGGTGAAGGGAAAAATGAACTCACAACACTGCTGTCTGCAATCCGCCAAAACCCTATCAAAACAAGAGCCAACAGACTGATAGGGAAAAAAGCCCTGAAGGCGCTAGGCTTCAAAAAGACTATATCAGTACTCGGGTATTTTCTGAAGACAGAGCAAAAAGGAATTCAGCTCACCCCAGCAGGGAATGGCAGAAATCCAGAAAAACAAGGCAAAACAAAACAAAAACACAAATGCAAAAAGCAGAGCAGAAAACTTAGCTTTTGAGGAGCAGGAATCAGACTGGTCTCCTAGAATCCCTCTGAGAAATCACCAGCAAGGCAGAAGGGCGTCGGCTGCCTTTTATCCAGTCAGCAATTCCAGTCACCCAGTCATCATCATCCTGCTCAGGTGCTTGGTTATCAGCCTCACTACCTTCCTTCACCAGAAGATGGAGTTCATCACACCTCAATGGTGAAGGGGAAAATGAACTCATAACACATGAGATGAATGGAAGACAGCATTTAACACCAGGGATGGGCGCTATGAATTCCTGGTGATGCCCTTCGGGCTCTGTAATGCTCCAGCTGTCTTCCAAGACTTTGTAAATGACATCTTCCAGGGTATGCTCACCACCTCAGTTGTAGTCTATCTGGATGATATACTCATCTACTCTCCAGATATTGACTCTCACGGAGAGATGTTTGCAAAGTTTTCGACCTCCTACGGGCAAACTCCCTCTACACCAAGTTGGAGAAGTGTGTGTTTGAGCAGGAGTCCTTGCCTTTCCTGGGCTATATCATCTCTGCACAGGGATTGGCCATGGATCCTGCCAAGCTACAGGCGGTGATGGATTGGCAGGAGCCCTATTCTCTCAAGGCGGTGCAGCGCTTTATGGGGTTCATAAATTATTACCACCAATTCATTCCCCACTTCTCGACGTTGGTAGCCCCCTTGGTGGCCTTCACCAAGAAAGGTGCAAATCCCAAGTTGTGGTCGGAACCTGTCTCCATGGCCTTCTCCTCCATTAAGTCCCATTTCGCTAGCGCTCCCATTCTACATCGCCCCGATGTAGATAAACACTTCATTCTGGAGGTGGATGCCTCTTCCGTCGGTAATGGAGCGGTCCTATTTTAGGACACGCAAGGTCGGAAGCACCCATGCTTCTTTTTCTCCAAGACCTTCACACCAGCGGAGATGAATTATTCCATTGGGGACAGGGAGTTGCTAGCGATGACGTTGGCCTTCTCGGAGTGGAGACACCTCCTGGAGGGGGCCCGCCACCATTTCCAGGCCAGATGGTCCTTGTTCTTCTCCCGGTTCCACTTCACCCTCCATTTTCTCTCCAGGGAGAAGAACGTCCGGGCTGATGATCTCTCTCGCTCTGTGGTGTCATCGGAGGAAGAGGAGGAGGAGCCTCGGCTGATCGTCCCATCCGAGAGCCTGAGGACTGTGGCTCCGGTCGCCATTGAGTCAGTACCTCCGGGCAAGACTTTTGTCCCTGCCCGTCAGCGACCGGAGGTCCTCTCTTGGGCTCATTCATCCAGGGTGGGAGGACATTTCGGGACAAAACGGACCTCTGAGCTTCTGGTAAGGACGTACTGGTGGCCGCATATGGCCCGTGACATCAGGGACTATATTTAGGCATGCATCTCTTGCACCCAGAATAGGTCCTCTCGACAGCGGCCCGCTGGGTTACTTTACCCTCTGCTGGCAGCGGACAGGCCCTGAGAGATGGTCGGTATGGACTTTGTGGTGGGGCTGCCCAAGTCCAGTGGCAGCACGGTCATTTGGGTTGTCACCGACCATTTCTCCAAGATGGGGCACCTGGTACCTCTCTCCCGGTTACCTTCTGCACGGGGCCTGGCAGCGTTGTTTATTAAGCATGCTTTCCACCTGCCGGGCATGCCGGACAAGATTGTCAGCGACCGGGGTCCCCAGTTTGCATCTCGGTTTTGGAGAGGGAGCTCTGTAGCCTGCTCAGCACTGAGCTAAATCTCTCCTCAGCCTATCATCCTGAGGCGAACGGGTTGGTATAGAGAGACAACCAAACCCTGGTCACATATCTACGAAATTTTGTTTCGGCCAGGCAGGATGACTGGGCATCCTTTCTGCCGTGGGCGGAGCTCACTTTGAACAATGCTGTGGCCGACTCCACCAGTCAGACCCCATTCCTCCTAAATTACGGCCAGCATCCGCGCATCCCTGTGCCTATGCCCGTGTCATCCACCGATTCCAGGGTGGCAGACTGGGCGGTGGAGGCACGTGACATTTGTGATCACACTCAGGATGCTATCCAGGCCTCCAAGGAGAGAATGAGGGCCTCCGCCGACACGCACGGGCGCCCTGCTCCGACCTTTGCTCCTGGCGACTTGGTGTGGCTCTCAACCTGTAACATCAGGCTGCGGGTTGAGTCCACAAAATTTGCTCCTCGCTACATTGGCCCCTTCAAGGTCCTTGAGCAGATCAACCCTATGGTCTACCGTCTGGCCCTTCCACCACATTTGGCTATCTCTGACACCTTCCACGTGTCCCTCCTTAAACCTGACCTCATGTCCCGGTTCTCCGAGTCATCTGCCGGGACATCAGACCTGTCCTCGGACGAGTTTGAGGTTAATGCCATCGTGGGATGCAGGGTGGTGGTGGTAAAAAGTTTTATTTGGTGGACTGGAAGGGTCATGGTCCAGAGGCTCAGACCTGGGAGCCAGTGGAGAACATGTGCGCTCCACTTCTCATTGCGACATTTGAGCGTAGCGAGGCTCAGAGAGGGGGGGCCCTAGGAGGGGGGATAATGTTAGGTGTCGGGTTCCTGTCGCTGCACAGCAGGAATCCCGAGCCTTGCATCCGGCAGTCTCCCATTCCTCTCCGGCCGCAGAGGAAGTTGCTCAGCAGACTCATCGATCCCAGAGCTCTGCTCAGACCAGCTCTGTGGGTTTGGTTGCTGCTGCCTCCTGTGGTCCAAATATAGCAACACATGCTGGTCAGCAGCGAGCTACTCCAGGGACTAAGTCCTCTTTTCAGTCCACTGAGCATGCCCGTGGGACAATCTATCATTGGAGATCGGAGGTCACATGCTCAGGTCTTTCTCCAGCTCGGATTGGACCATCAGGAAGGTCAGGAAGGTCCCAGAAGGACGCTGCTATAAAAGGTTCACATGGCCGCTTGGCCATGCACTAGTATAGACTGCATTACCAGACTATGAGGAGTGAGTGTTGTATGCATGTATGAATGTCTCTGGTGAATGACTCATTAAGAAACCCCTACCCTTAGTACGCATGTGTTGTACAGCCTAGACTGTTAAGTGCCCAGGCTTAGGTGTAGATAGGAGAAGAGTCTGAGACTTGCATCAGTGTCCACCGGTGGCTCTGCACACCACGGTGCATGTGCTCGACACTCCACCATAGTCAGCGTCTATAGTGGTGTCCGCAGGTGCGACACCGCGCGCTCAGAAGGTCTAGAGGGACTCTGACCCGTGTTCTTGGGGAGAGTTCTGTGACCGCATTCTGTGCGCTCCGTTGCCGAACTCTGTGAGCTAAACAGGCTCCGGCATTTATGTTCTGCGGTAGTGCGGCTCTGTGAGGTAACAGAGTTCGCCCTGTTCACACTGGGTGATGTTTGTATACAGCTTTATACTTCCGCCATTACTAAGCAGCAGTTTTCCACCCCTGCACGGTGGACCCTGGGCTGCGAATGCACCTTACTATTATTTTATTATTTGGTGCGTTCTGCCAACCCTAACAGCTAGGGACCGGATACCGGAGTCCGTGGTTGTGCGGGTACTAAAGTCCCGGCAGCTAAATCCAGGAGGGCAGGGGACTGCAGGTCTCCTGGCCTGATCTAATACCCAGCTGCACAGCAGCATACCAGAGCCTGGAGCCGACACAAAGGAGCGGCACCTGTGATAAGCTCGAGCTGCCTGCCATGCGGGCAACGGTTTGCTTTTAAAACAGAGAGTGACTGTTAGCAGCAGGAGGTGAGCGTTTAGGCAGCGAGGAAAAAGGGAGGACAGTGCAGAAGGAAGGTCTCCACATCTACCTGGCCAGGTGTATCCAAAATTGCTTCCAGCTTGCCCGGCTCTCCATTACGATCTGTTACCAGTGCCCCGGTCTGTACTATCAACCATCAAGTAAAGGAAAAGAAAACTACAGCTCTTGTGTCCTCCAGTGATCTCTTGCGCCCTGAGTTCTGCACCACAAGGTACACAAAGCCTGACATAAATAGAACCGGTAGCCCTGGGGCCCTGCTCCACCTGTGGGGAGCAGAACCATCTCAGCTGCATCACCATCAGCCCCAAAAGTCTCCTTTAGCAGTGTCGGCCATCCGTTGCCGAACGCCACAGGTGGCGTCACGTTAAATCCAATATACATATTCCCCATTTTACAGCACAGCCAGGGCCACTGAGTTGGGTCACAGCCACGTGACTTCCACAAAAAACTGTCTGACCTGGTTCCAAGTACCCCACGGCCCTGGTGGGAGTGTCACCTGCTTTATTCGATTCTTGTGAAGACGACATTCCTGTTGCTCTGATGTCTCAGCTGCCTTACATTTATCCTGTCTCATCCATTTCTTTTCAAGGCGTGAGTCACGTTGTTCATTTGTCACAGCTCTTTGACACAATTTTCCTTTCTTAGTTTTAGGATGAACTTGCCCAATAGATGGTGGTTTTTTGGGCGGCATTTTAAAAAACAGTCCTTAGTATTATAACCCTTTAGTATTCACCTGACACTTATAAGAGATGTAATAGGATGAACAGTAAATGCATAGCAGCCTTCACACAGTATTACTATGACCTGTGGGAGCTCACATCTCAGTAATGAAAACCTCAACACAGGAAGACTTGTCTACTTGCCCATAGCAACCAATCAGGGCTCAGCTTTCACTTTACCTCAGCAACTTCAGTGATGAAAGCTACCTGTATAGCAAGCAATAATGACAATCTTATTATGAGGCATTTTTCGCCTGATCAATATTGCTGCTCAGTAATGTTCATCTGTATGCGTAGGGTGCATCCATCTGAGTGTGGTTGCATGCGTGTGTGGTCCTTGCATGCATGTGTGTGTGTGTGTGTTTGCTGTGCATGTGGTATTTATGGGATGGTGTTGTGGTATTTGTGGGGTGGTGTTTTTGTTGCGTGTGTCTAGAGTGGTCTGGTGTTTGTGTGGTGTGTTGTGGCATTTGTGTGGTGTTTTGCTTGTGGGTTAGTGTATGTGTGCTGTCTGTGTGATGTTTGTATGGTGTTCGTGAAATGTTTGTGTGTTGTGTGTGGTGGTGCAGCCCCTTTAGCAGCGACACTTTGGAGCCATCGCTATAATCCGTTCCTGTCAGTCACGACTGTTGTTTTCCCCTCAGCAATTTTACTTTCACTTTCACATTTCTCCATTATATGTATAGGGCCTAACTTTGGGGTCCCCAATCTAATGATGGGGGAAGGCTAGCGAGATTTAACACATGCAGTATTCTACTCCTGCAGGTGGAGAGGGGGCATGCCAAATTTCACCCAAATCGGGTGAGAACTGTGGATTTGTATAGAGTGGGCTACTACAGATTTCACATTTCCCCATTATATGTATAGGGCCTAACTTCGGGGTCCCAAACTCATGACGGGGGAGATGCTAGCGAGATGTAACGTGCGCAGTATTCTGCTCCTGTGGGTGGAGAGGGGGCGTGCCAAATTTCACCCAAATCGAACAAAAACTGTGGATTTGTATAGAGCGGGCTACTACAGATTTTGAGTTTTATATATATAGATATATAGTAGCAAATAAAAGAATTAAATACAAATTATACATGTGATCATGCTGCAGCACAGGCGCTGCCGCCTTACTGCTGAAAGTGATTTTTTTTTTTTCAATATACTGTATATAATATTCAGTATGTAAAATAGGGGGAATGTCACCGAGGGATCAGTGGCCTGTCAGCAGTTTTCAGTATGAATACCTAAGCAGAGCAACACATAAAGACCCCCTAACACACAGGCCTCCCCAAAGCGCGAGCATATCATTAACTCAAAACTGAAAATAAAGATTAAAAAACAACCACAGGCCGGATTTCATCAACTCAGGTATCATTTTAATGAGAATGGTGGTTCCAACCTGACACAGTCTGTAGGTTACTAAGCACAATCCTGCTGACGGGTTCCCTTTAATCAATCACTGTGACTCTCCCCCATTTCATTTGAAGATTAAGTGAACAAATTGCTTTTTGTTGTTTTTTTTTCCGCCTGGATTTGTTGTGGAAAATGTGCAACATATTACAATACAAGCAAAGTGAATGAGATCCCAGAAGTCTCATTTACACGTTGCTTAGGCTAGTTTCACACTGGCGTTTTTTGCGCAAAAAAATTCATGCGTTTTTTTCCTACTAACATGGGTGCGCATACACATGCGTTTGTACGCGTTTGTATGCACATGCGTTTTTTGTAGTGTGCGCCCGGGCACACAAAATGCACTCTGTTGCATTTTTTAGCGTCCGACTTGCCCCAAAAAAAGCATGCGCACGCAATATGGTTTTTTCACCCAACCACCCATTATAGTCTATGGGTGCGCATGTTAATGCGCACATCAGCGCAAAAAAACACACGCAAAACTGCAAAAAAAGCACAAAAACGCATGATGCGTTTTTTATGTGCGTTTGCACTGCGCACGGGCGCAGCGCAAAAAAAACGCAAGTGTGAAAGTAGCCTAAGTTTTTCCTTGCAGATTTGCAGCAGACTAAAATGTGCATAATGCTAATTTTTGAAGCATTTTTCACCCATACTAATAAGTGGGGAAAAATCTGCAAGAAAAACACATGTAAAAAAGTACTTCAAAACTTTGTATTTTACACAGCATTTCTCCTGCCAACACATGAGGATTTGCAGCTGCAAATCTTCAATATATGCACATAGTCTTAGGCCTCTTTCACACATCAGGTTTTCGCCGTCAGGCGCGATCCGGCGCTTTTGACAGAAACCGGATCCGGCGAAATGCAATGCCGGATCCGGTTTCCCCCCCATTGACTTGCATTTGCGCCGGATCGCGCCGGATGGCCATGCGTTTCATCCGGTTTTCGCCGGATCCCGCAATGTGTCGCGATCCGGCGTCTGGAAAAAACGGCTACTGTAACGTTTTTTGTCTCCGGCGAAAAAGCCGGACGCGCCGGATCCGGCGCGTCCGGCTTTTTCACACAATGAAAGCCTATGAGCGCCGCAATGCGCCTGATCCGGCGAAAGCCGGATCCGGTGGCCGGATCCGTTTTTTTTGGTCTGAGCATGCTCAGTAGCTCTGCCCACAAGACATATATAAAAGCAAGACAGTGGGACCCACAGCCACACCCAACATGCCACCCAAGCCAAGAACCAGGAGAAGGCAGCAGACATCTGCAGCACCATCAGCACCACCACCACCCCAAATGGAGCAGCAAATGGAACATGCTGAGGAGGGGAGTCCAGAAGCAGATGAGAGACGGTAATTATCAAATCCCCCATTCCTCCAAACTAGGGCCATGGAATATCAAGATATTCATTGGCCCTTTGTTTCTCTTTATTCAACAGCCGCCAAAGAGATGCAGCAGCAGCAGCAGAAATGGCATCACTGGCAGCATCAACATCAGCAGCAATACCCACAGCCATGGAGTCTGGCCATCAACAGGACAGCACATCTTCTTCTGGGAGCCCTCCCTCGCATCGTCAGCGTTTGACGGTAAGTTTTTATTTCCAAAATCCATCATCTCTGTAATATATGTCTATTCATTGCCTTTTATTTCAAAACAGGAATCACAAGATGAAGAGGAGCTCCCAGAAGAAGAAGGAAGGGGTGGACAGACACCTGGAGTGGGCTCACAATTGGTAAGTTTTTTGCATCAAACGCAGAAACACAACATCACACTACACACAACACATAGAAAACAATGTTCTGCAGACCACACACAGCAAACAAATGCCTACATCCAAAGACATAACATTTTTTGTTTTCTTCTCTAGTCTTCCCAATCTGGTGCTCGGCCAAGAGGTCCTCGCAGTGCCTCCTAGGGTCGTCGGCGACAGCAACGCGGCGGTCACCAGCGTGTAAGTATAAATATTTTTGCTTTGTTTTTTTGCACTTTTTATTTCATTTCTTTTGTGGAGGCTAATTATGTTATTTTTGTCTTTTTCTTTAACAGCCTTCACAGCGTGCTCCCGACTCTGACGGTGAGGATGGAGGACTCGATGTGGACCACCTCATCGATCTCGTCAGAGAAAGGGAGCCGCTCTGGAATATGGCTGACCGCCGCCACGCTGACCTTATCGTTACCCGACGACTCTGGGAGGAAATCTGTTCACTCCTTGTGGGCCGCTGGGAGGACCTCGATGTTCGGGCCCAGATTAAAGAGCGTAAGTATATACAGTACCGGTTGCTTGATGTAAACCAGTGTTTCCCGAACTCCAGTCCTCGTGGTCCCCACGGATCATGTGTTCAGGATTTCTATTTACTATGGAAATCCTGAAAACATGACCCCTGGGGACCATGAGGACTGGAGTTTGGGAAACACTGATGTTGTATACTAACCACTCCTTTCTCGTTTCAGGGAACAGAATTGTGAATCGGTGGCGGTCTGTGAGGGATCGTTTCAAGAAGGAGTTCAATAAAGAGATGCGGGCCCCGAGTGGATCTGGAGGACGCAGGAGCAAGTACAAGTACGCACAAGCCCTGTCGTTCCTCCGGGAGACAATGCTCACCAGAAGGTAAATATTACACACCACATGTGACAAAAAAATGTTTAGATGTAACTTTTTTTTTTCAGCCAGGGCCATACCATGTCACTATTTTAATTGTTTTTTTTTCTCTTTATTCCACAGCACGGTGAGCAGCACTCGGGAGCCTGCACGATTGGACCCTTCTGAGGCGATCCCTGAGGAGACCGGCACCGAGGGACACTTCGACCGCCCCGGTACATCTGCACCTTCCCAGCCTTCCCACACATTCGACCCATCTGTCCCATCCACCAGCACAGGAGCATCGTGGCCGCCTACATTACATGAAGCTGCTGGTGAGGAGATCGCTTTCCCTTTACCCCACCCTTCTGCCCCTGTCACCTCTAGTACACCTGCGGGTACTGGGCGGCAGAGGGGTCAGGAAAAGAGTTATGCGCAGGAGTTCTTGCATCTGAATGCATCTTTCCAGAACTGTCTAAAAGTCTTGTCAGAGCAAATCTCCGCAGGCTTTCAGCAGATCAACTCCAGCATTCTGGAGGTGAAGACACTTCTGCAAACCATGCATTCAGAAGCAAGATCTTCGCCAAACCACACCTTTTTCAGGTCTGTTGTGGAGCGCATGGCAACACTATCTCCAACCCAGCAGATGCATGTAATGCATTCGTGCCACAGTGCTCTACAGCAGGTTACCTCCCAACCTCCACCTCCCACCACTGTAGTTCCTCCACCTGCACCCCCTCCAGCCACTTTCCATCCTCCCCCTCCTATTACATCTGCACCCCCTCCAGCCACTTTCCATCCTCCCCCTCCTATTACATACCAGCAACCTCCCCAGTACCAGACATCTCCCCACTTCCAGCAACCTGCCCCGTACCAAACTCCTTCCCCGTACCAAACTCCTTCCCCGTACCAAACTCCTTCCCCATACAACTTTCCATCAACATCATCTGCTCCTACAGTCCCTGCCCAACCCTCCACTCCACCGCCCACCACCTCTTCTGCCTCCCACATGTCCACCCATTCTGTAGCTTTTTCCACACCTTCACCTCTAACTGTTCCTTCCCCACCACGATCCCAGTCCTCTCTCCACACACCCAGTGTCGAAGTGTCCCGCAGCCCCTCCAGCAGTATTTCCACCCCACACTACACAGATTTGTAATGTGTGTTTTTTAATAAAAATGCCCATTGGGTTTAAAACCTTTATTAAAAAAGTTTTTTTGCACTTTAAAAACATTTTACAAAAAAAAAAAATTTTAAATAAAAGTTAAATTATCGTTTCACAATGGTTGTCTGTCATTTCTTTCTGCGGCGAACTATGTTTAAAAAAAAAGGTTAAATACAGGGTATTTCAAAGGTAAAAAGGTATTCAAAACCAGGTATATAACTGTGGGTAAATTTTAGCTTTTTGCCACAGTTGTGTTCCTGGTTGTGTTTGAAGCAAAGTATTTCACCTAAAAAGTTGTGTTTATTGTTGGTGATTTCCTAACAATGTACACAACTTTTGTTAAAAGGTGAAATACTTTGCATAAAACACAACCAGGTACACACCTGTGGCCTAAAGCTAAAAATAGTAAGACCATGACAAGATAGCCAACTTTGGTTGGCAAAGGTATATACTGTTGGTCCAGAAGGTACACAAGTTTGGTTAGGGCACAAATCTTTCACACTCTGTCATCCTGCCAGTGTACTCTGCCTTGAGGTGACATAAAGTATAGTGCAAAATTGTCCCTCATTACTGAAACCGTCACAGAACTTCTAGTGGTAATGTCATGGTAATCTTGCAAGGTGGTTTCTTCAGAGGTGTCCTCAATGGAAATGGGTTCCTTGCAGATAACAAAATTGTGGAGTACCACGCACGCTTTGATCACCTCGTCCACAGTTTCTGTCTTGAGGTTGATCGCAGTCAATAGGACCCGCCATTTGGCTGTCAGAATACCAAAGGTACATTCAACCATTCTTCTTGCTCTTGTGAGGCGGTAATTAAAAATGCGTTTTGGTCTTGTCAATCCTCTGCTAGAGTACGGTTTCAAAAGGTGTTCTGACAGCTGGAAGGCTTCATCCCCTACACAGACAAATGGCATAGGTGGACCAGATGTTTGCGGCAGCGGTCTAGGTGGTGGGAACTGGAAGGTGTTTCCATACAGTTTACGCCCCATGGCAGACAGTTTGAAAACTTGAGAGTCATTGGAGCGGCCATAGGCCCCAATATCAACCGCAATAAATTTGTATTCCGCGTCAGCGATGGCCATGAGGACAATTGAAAAATATTTCTTGTAATTGAAATATTCCGATCCCGATCCAGCTGGCTTTACAATGCGGATATGTTTCCCGTCCACAGCGCCCAAGCAGTTTGGAAACTGACATATCTGTTGAAACTTGTCAGCAATTTCAATCCACCTCTCTGTTGTGGGCTCTGGTAAAAACTCTTCAGCTAAGGAGTCCCACAGTGCACGGCATGTGTACTTCACAATTCCAGATATGGTGGAAATCCCGAGTCTGTACTGGAAATGCAGTGACGAAAGGGATTCTCCAGTTGCAAGAAATCTGTGGGGAATTAAAAAACAATAAATTAGTTTTAAATCACAGCATTACATACCAAAACTGAGCTATAACACTTGGAGATACAAACTACCACCAACAAGATTGCAGTGAAAGTGTGCTCTGATGCGATCACATCCAATAAATGTGGCTTACCTTAAAGTCACCATCAGACGCTCTGCGGGTGAAACAGAGAAGCGGCAATAGGTGTCCGCTTTTCTTATGAGGTGTGCAATGCGCTCCACCAAGTAATCAAAATTCTCCATTTTCATCCGAACATATCCAAAAAATTTATCCGGGTTTCGTCGAAGGTCCATGCAGAGTGTAGAATAGACCCCACGCGTCATTCTCTTGGCTGTGATGGGGTGGATCCACAAACGTCGTCTACGATGCCTGATGCGCTGCTGTCTCGCTCTCTCCTTCTCCAGAACAATCACCCTCAAACGATTCGCCTCCGCTGTAAAATCCGCCAAATTCTTCAAAATATTTCCAATCACAACATCCATCTTCGCCAGTAACTTGCTCTTCTCTCCAACCTGCACTTTCTCCTCTACAACCTGTCAAAGAAGGGCTGTAGGAACATGCTATATATAGTTTTCCAGTAGCCAATCCCGTTCGGAAGGCCACAAGGGTCAATTTTAAAAACCGGATCCGGCGTAATCCGTCGAAAAACGGATAGAAAAACGGATGTACCGGATGAGACGGATCCGGTTTTGTCTGTCAAGAAAAAGACGGATCCGGCAGAAAACCGGATCCGTCACATCCGGTTTTACGAAGCATTTGCCGGATCCGGCGTTCCGGCACGACGCCGGATCGCGCCTGACGCCGAAAACCTGATGTGTGAAAGTAGCCTTAGTCGCTGTCCTATTTACCCCCCTTGCACATATAAGTGTCTGATGAATGTCAAAGTGAATTAGTGGGATGAGAGAATATATTATCATGGTCTTATAAATAAATGGGGGGTTAATGTCCACCGTACTGGTCCTCTTCTTCGGATAGTGTGTCCCAACCTGGTCCCTTTCAGGGGATATGTCCTCCATCCTGGTCCCCTTGCTAGGATAATGAGGACTCTGATTATGTGCCTCATCCTCTTGCGGTACTATGTTCCATCCTGAGGTACTGCGCCCTATCCTTGGCCCCTTCCTGGGGCAATGTACTCTATCCTGGGCCCCTTCCTGGGGCAATTTACCCCAACTTTGGTACCTTTTTGGGAAAATGTTCCCCATCCTAAACCCCTTCCTTGGGTATTGTGATACATCTTAGTCCTCTTCCTCGGGTAATGTGCCATGTTCCGTTCTTCTCCAATACATTAAAAAAATGCAATTGTGCTCACATTCCCCTTGTTCATATGATGAGATACATCCAATTATTTATCTGGTGCAGGAGCCAGTAGCTGAAATTGGCGAGCACGACATGTCGTATGATGTCACTGCCATGTGCCCTAGTCACAGTCATGCCGACGTCAGTTGCTGGTCCGTGATTGGCCTGTGGCGTATATTGCATTTCAAGGAGCTGGTGGGTTCTCAGTGACGCAATACATTTCAGCTGAATGTGCCACCTCAGACGCACATTCAGCTGAAATAGTTGCTGGTGCTGACAGTACTCTTTCCACCTCCGGGTCTCAGTGCTGCTGCACTGGCTGCAACGGCAATATGCTCAATGACTCCACCAATTTTTCTGCAAGTTTCTGTGTGCAGTTGTGACTGCAGAACACACACAGGCTCAGTCCAGTTTGTTCTGCCTTGGTGGAGGAGGTTGGTATAAGTAGAGTGTGTGGCTGTGTGTGTCAGTAATACACTGGGGCACTAGGAATTACCCTCTTACCATGATGTACTATTATGCCACATGATGTGAAAAGGTTTAAGATATATATATATATATATATATATATATATATAATCATATGTGTTTAATTATAGGCTATTAATCTGCAAACACAATGATCTACAAATACTGTTTAAACCATAATACAATTTCAGTAGATGATATGGATATCAGTGCATTAATGGGAGAATGCCTGCTATCATCAACCTCTTTTCCATCTGATATTAATTCATTCATTTCCTAATCTTTTTGATCTTGTCACAGATAATTTCCAAGGTAATTTTTTTTTCTTCCTCATGATCATTAATGTTTCCACAGTAAGAAGACTGAGATCAGCGAGCGAGGCCTCTAGGAATCTATGGCCTATAAATATTTCAGTTGTGTATATATTTTTTGCACAAACTGATAGATGACTAACACACTAAGAAAAGGAAGCAGGGTGACCTTAATCTGATTTTCCCACGAGTTACAGATGAGAACATCAGATGTTAAACACCCAGAAGTGATATCTCAAATCTTTCTTTCACAAATGGTAATATTTACAAGGTTCTGTGAGAAGGAACAGCTGGATATAAATTGACAGATTTTCCTTTCCTTTATATCTCATAATATGAAATAGAGGAAGTCTGTATTTTATATCAATATACCGTAATAACAAGTAGTTTACAGCTAGGGAGCTTCATGAAAGGAGCTCTACTTATTTGTGCTGTCATATGCGCACTGTATTGAAAGGAGGCTACTTTAACTTGAATTTTTTGGTTAAAGATGTTTTCCATTAGAAAGATATTAATGACTTTTCCTCAGGATGGGTCATCTATATCAGATTGTGGCAGCCAATACCCAACATCCCCACCAAACAGGCGAATGCAGTTCGGATATGTTCGCAGAACAGTTTGCCGAACATATCCGAACTTCAATGAATTCAATGGGAGGCAAAACCAAATACATAAACAATGCCTTCAGGGTAGCCAAAAGGCCGTCAAAACAGCTCAAATTTGGGCAGACACCGGGAAAAGTGGGATCAATTGACCCAGAGTACAAAATAGAGTAATTGCGCAGCATGGATGCATGGGAAAGAGCTTGGACCAGCATTTCTGTCTGAAACATTGATCAGTAACAGATGGATGAGTGACATGTGACCTCTTTGCTTTGAGAGATCTGCCAAATTCAGAAAACACACATGAAAGCGATACAACTTGGAGTCCAAACATTTCCAAAAATTAGGGGCATACAACAGAAAAAATGGCATCAATTTACCCAAAGTAGAAATTTGATAATGGCACAGGAACAGACAGCCATGTGCCATGCATGAGGTATTGGGGTCTGTATCAGCATTTATAATTTTTAATTTAAGTTTAACCCCTTCACGCTGCAGTCCTCTTTCGCTTTTGTTTCCGTTTTTTTCGTTCCCCTTCTTCCCAGAGCCATAAGTTTTTATTTTTCAGACAATATAGCCATGTGAGGGCTTATTTCTTGCGGGATGAGTTGTACTTTTGAACGACACCATTGATTTTACCATGTCGTGTACTCCAAAGCAGAAAAAAAATCAAAGTGCAGTGAAATTGCAAAAAAAGTGCAATCCCACAACTGTTTTTTTGATTTTTTTTTTTTGTATCATGTTCACCAAATGCTAAGGGTATGTGCACATGTTGCAGATTTGCCTGTGGAATTTTCTGCGCAGATTCTTCCTCTCTTGGCAGAAAACGCAGGTAAAAATCCACACTTTTCGATGCCTTTTTTTCATGCGGATTTGTATGCGTTTTTATAAGCTAAATAAAGATCTATTATTTAACAAAAAAAAAGAATTGTGATGTAATTTCTTTGTCCAACCTCTTATTTTACATACTCCATTGAAGAATAATGTTTACACACATAGATAGATAGATAGATAGATAGATAGATAGATACCGTATATACTCGTGTATAAGATGAGATTTTCAGCCCATTTTTTGGGGCTAAAAGTCCCCCTCTTGGCTCATACATGAGTCATATACCTGAGGGTCAGCGGGGGAGGGGGAGCGGAGGTGTCAGACATCATACTTACCCCCCTTGGCACGGTCTCTGCACCTCCCCCCACTTCTCCACGGTCTTCCTTCTTCGGTCACGTGGTACCGCTCATTAAACTCATGAATATGCGCATATTCGTGAATGTAATGAGCGGTATCACGTGACCACTGAAGGCAGGAAGGGAGACCGTGGAGAAGCGGGGCTGCAGAGACCACGCCAGGAGGGGGTAAGTATAGCGATATTCATCTGGCCCGGGTCCATCGCTGCTCTCCGCTGTCTTGCTGTGTCCTGGGTTAGTGGAGATTAGGTAGCAGAGGGTGCGATGATGTGGTTAGTATGCGCTGCGCCCTCTGCTGGCTGAACAGTCACTGACACAGGAAGGGCAGACAGCGGTGAGCAGCGATGGACCCGGGACAGGTGAATATCTCAGGTGCCGGGTCCTGAGCAGGAGACGTGAATATGGCATTTTTTTTTTGCAGCAGCAGCATATGGGGGCATATCCTATGGAGCAGCATATGGGGGCATATTCTATGGGGCAGCATATGGGGGCTTATTCTATGGAGCAGCATATGGGGGCATAGCCTATGGAGCAGCATATGGGGGCATAGTCTATGGAGCAGCATATGGGGGCATATTCTATGGAGCAGCATATGGGGGCATATTCTATGGGGCAGCATATGGGGGCATATTCTATGGGGTAGCATATGGGGGGCATATTCTTTGGGGCAGCATATGGGGGCATAATATATGGAGCATCTTATGGGGCAGCATATGGGGGCATAATATATGGAGCATCTTATGGGGGCAGCATATGGGGGCATATTCTAGGGGTCAGCATATGGGGGCATATTCTATGGAGTAGCATATAGGGGAATATTCTATGGGGCAGCATATGGGGCATAATCTATGGAGCAGCATATGAGGGCATAATCTATGGAGCATCATAAGGGGCATAATCTATGGAGCATTTTATTGGGGCATAATCTATGGAGAAGCATATGAGGGCATAATCTATGGAGCATCTTATTGGGGCATAATCTAGGAAGCATCTTATGGGGCATAATCTATGGAGCATCTTATGGGGCATAATCTATAGAGCATCTTATGGGGCCATAACCTTTGTGCAGCATTATATGGGGTGTATTTTGTATGGAGCATCTTATGGGGCCCATCATGAACTGTATGGAGCATTATATGGGGTCCTGATTCAATACTCAAATACTCAATACTCAATGCAAATACTCAAAAACATTTAACCTACTGATGTCTCAATTAATTTTGCTTTTATTGTTATCTATTTATATTTTTGAAATTTACCAGTAGCTCCTGCATTTTCCACCCTAGGCTTTTATGCAGTAACAAGTTTTCCCAGTTTTTTGTGGCAAAATTAGTGAGGTCGGCTTATACACGGGTCGGCTTATACACGAGTATATACGGTAGATATATCTATCCATCTATATATCTATCCATCTATCTATAGATATATCTATCTATAGATAGATGGATGGATAGATAGATATATCTATTCATCTATCTATAGATATATCTATCCATCTATCTATCTATAGATAGATATATCTATAGATAGATGGATAGATATATACAGTGGGGCAAAAAAGTATTTAGTCAGTCAGCAATAGTGCAAGTTCCACCACTTAAAAAGATGAGAGGCGTCTGTAATTTACATCATAGGTAGACCTCAACTATGGGAGACAAACTGAGAAAAAAAAATCCAGAAAATCACATTGTCTGTTTTTTTTTCATTTTATTTGCATATTATGGTGGAAAATAAGTATTTGGTCAGAAACAAAATTTCATCTCAATACTTTGTGATATATCCTTTGTTGGCAATCACAGAGGTCAAACGTTTTCTGTAAGTCTTCACAAGGTTGCTACACACTGTTGTTGGTATGTTGGCCCATTCCTCCATGCAGATCTCCTCTAGAGCAGTGATGTTTTTGGCTTTTCGCTTGGCAACACGGACTTTCAACTCCCTCCAAAGGTTTTCTATAGGGTTGAGATCTGGAGACTGGCTAGGCCACTCCAGGACCTTGAAATGCTTCTTACGAAGCCACTCCTTCGTTGCCCTGGCGGTGTGCTTTGGATCATTGTCATGTTGAAAGACCCAGCCACGTTTCATATTCAATGCCCTTGCTGATGGAAGGAGGTTTGCACTCAAAATCTCACGATACATGGCCCCATTCATTCTTTCATGTACCCGGATCAGTCGTCCTGGCCCCTTTGCAGAGAAACAGCCCCAAAGCATGATGTTTCCACCACCATGCTTTACAGTAGGTATGGTGTTTGATGGATGCAACTCAGTATTCTTTTTCCTCCAAACACGACAAGTTGTGTTTCTACCAAACAGTTCCAGTTTGGTTTCATCAGACCATAGGACATTCTCCCAAAACTCCTCTGGATCATCCAAATGCTCTCTAGCAAACTTCAGACGGGCCCGGACATGTACAGGCTTAAGCAGTGGGACACATCTGGCACTGCAGGATCTGAGTCCATGGTGGCGTAGTGTGTTACTTATGGTAGGCCTTGTTACATTGGTCCCAGCTCTCTGCAGTTCATTCACTAGGTCCCCCCGCGTGGTTCTGGGATTTTTGCTCACCGTTCTTGTGATCATTCTGACCCCACGGGGTGGGATTTTGCGTGGAGCACCAGATCGAGGGAGATTATCAGTGGTCTTGTATGTCTTCCATTTTCTAATTATTGCTCCCACAGTTGATTTCTTCACTCCAAGCTGGTTGGCTATTGCAGATTCAGTCTTCCCAGCCTGGTGCAGGGCTACAATTTTGTTTCTGGTGTCCTTTGACAGCTCTTTGGTCTTCACCATAGTGGAGTTTGGAGTCAGACTGTTTGAGGGTGTGCACAGGTGTCTTTTTATACTGATAACAAGTTTAAACAGGTGCCATTACTACAGGTAATGAGTGGAGGAAAGAGGAGACTCTTAAAGAAGAAGTTACAGGTCTGTGAGAGCCAGAAATCTTGATTGCTTGTTTCTGACCAAATACTTATTTTCCACCATAATATGCAAATAAAATGAAAAAAAAACAGACAATGTGATTTTATGGATTTTTTTTTTCTCAGTTTGTCTCCCATAGTTGAGGTCTACCTATGATGTAAATTACAGACGCCTCTCATCTTTTTAAGTGGTGGAACTTGCACTATTGCTGACTGACTAAATACTTTTTTGCCCCACTGTAGATGGATAGATATATCTATGGATAGATGGATAGATACACTACCATTCAAAATTTTGGGGTCACCAAGACAATTTTGTGTTTTCCATGAAAACTCATACTTTTATTAATCAAATGAGTTGCCAAATGAATTTAAAATCTAGCCCAGACATTGACAAGGTTCGAAGAAAAGATTTTTATTTGAAATAATAATTTTCTCCTTCAAACTTTGCTTTCATCAAAGAATGCTCCCTTTGCTGCAATTACAGCATTGCAGACCTTTGGCATTCTAGCAGTTAATTTGATGAGGTAATCTGGAGAAATTTCACCCCATGCTTCCAGAAGCCCCTCCCACAAGTTGGTTTGGCTTGATGGGCACTTTTTGTGTACCATACGGTCAAGCTGCTCCCACAACAGAGGTTGAGATCTGGTGACTGCGCTGGCCACTCGATTACAGATAGAATACCAGCTGCCTGCTTCTTCCCGAAATAGTTCTTGCATAATTTGGTGGTGTGTTTTGGGTCATTGTCCTGTTGTAAGATGAAATTGGCTCCAATCAAGTGCTGTCCAGAGAGTATGGCATGGTATTGCAAAATGGAGTGATAGTCTTCCTTATTCAAAGTCCCCTTTACCTTGTACAAATCTCCCACTTTTCCAGCACCAAAGCAACCCCAGACCATCAAATTACCTCCACCATGCTTGACAGATGGCATCAGGCACTCTTCCAGCATCTTTTCAGTTGTTTTGTGTCTTACAAATGTTCTTCCGTGTGATCCAAACACCTCAAACTTGGATTCGTAGGTGCATAACACTTTTTACCAATCTTCCTCTGTCCAATGTCTGTGTTCTTTTGCCCATATTAATCTTTTCCTTTTATTAGCCAGTATCAGATATGGCTTTTTCATTGCCACTCTGCCCTGAAGGCCAGCATCCCAGAGTCACCTCTCCACTGTAGACGTTGACACTGGCATTTTGCGTGTACTATTTATTGAAGCTGCCCATTGAGGACCTGTGAGGGATCGATTTCTCAAACTACAGTGTCAAATGTACTTGTCTTGTTGCTCAGTTGTGCAGCGGGGCCTCCCACTGCACTTTCTACTCTGGTTAGAGCCTGTTTGTGCTCTCCTGCGAAGGGAGTAGTACACACTGTTGTAGGAAATCTTCAGTTTCTTGGCAATTTCTCGCATGGAATAGCCTTCATTTCTAAAACAAGAATAGACTGTCAAATTTCACATGAAAGTTCTTTTTTTCTGGCCATTTTGAGAGTTTAATGGAAGCAACAAATGTAATGCTCCAGATTCTGAACTAGCTCAAAGGAAGGTCAGATTTATAGCTTCTCTAATCAGCCAAACTGTTTTCAGCTGTGCTAACATACTTGCAGCACAAGGGTTTTTCAGGGTATTTTTACCATCCATTAGCCTTCCTACACAGCAAACACAAAGTACCATAAGAACATTGGAGTGATGGTTGTTGGAAATGGGCCTCTATACACCTATGAAGATACTGCATTACAAACCAGATGTTTGCAGCTAGAATAGTCATTTACCACATTAACAATGGATAGAGTGTATTTCTGAATAATTTAATGTTAGCTTCATTGGAAAAAACTGCTTTTCTTTAAAAAATAAGGACATTTCTAAGTGTCCCTAAGCTTTTGAATGGTAGTGTATATCTATGGATAGATATATCTATAGATAGATAGGTAGATAACACCAAGCCTGATGTTTAGTAATAAACATAATAAAATGGTACATAAAGAGTTAAATACAGACACACACACAAAATCTGCGTTAGGCCATGGTCACACTTGCGAGAAACTCACGAGTCTCGCACATCAATATCCGGCACTGCCGCCGGCACTCGGATAGAAGTGTTTGGCTGCATAGAAATACATGCAGCCGCACACTCTGGTCCTGAGTGCCGGCGGCAGTGCCGGGAACTGAGGTGCGAGACTCGTGCGAGTTCCTCGCAAGTGTGACCCCGGCCTTAAATGCAATATCTGTTTAATTAAAAAAATGGAAAAAAACAATGGCGTGGGCTCCCGTACAATTTTCTGCACCAGAGAGGGAAAGCCAGCGACTGGGTGCCGATGTTTATAGCCCGGGAAGTGGGTAATACCCATGAATCTTCCCAGTCTATGAATATCGTCCTGCTGCTGTGTATTTAGCCTTTACTGGCTATTAAAATAGGGAGACCCCCATGTTACAGAACCCCCCAGCACCCCGAATAGGAGATGCATGTATGATAGGTGCAATATGAGATGCATACCCCTAATGCAGCAACTGACCGGCTGTGACCCCTGGGCAGAGGTAAACGAGATATCCCACTTCTGACTTCCCCCACCTTTGTAAATCCCACGGTAAATCGGGGGTCGCCGGCCACCTGCAGCTATTGTAATGTATGTCTGGCATCTTAATTGGAGCCTGTTATCTACTGGCCCGCCACATATTGATTGTCCTGTGCTCTGTATGTATATATATTCTGAGATTGGTGAGTAAAATGTTGTCACACTGGAAATACATGGAGAAGCAGTGATTTATTATATGTTCCCATGTTACAAAACCTTTCAAACCAGCGTCTTTCATCCAAAAGTGAGGAAAAGCAGTGTGGACCTCCTGAAACATGGGGTGGTAATGTAAGAGGTATTACAGCACAGAAGTCCCTGTTACACCCCAAAAAATCACTTGAGTCCCCCTATAATTAATAGCTACAAAGGCTATGCAAACAGCTGCGGGCTGATATTCATAGCCTAGGAAGCGAGGGGTGAAAAAGGATGATATGGCTGATAGACAATCTGGGATTCTGGACAGCAGAGAGGTGACATCTGGGCCAGAGAGGTAGATCTGATTGTCGTCTGCATACAGGTGGTACTGGAAGCCATGGGACTTTGAGTTGTCCTAGGCCAAGAGTATAAATGGAAAAAAGTAGGGGCCCCAGGACAGAGCCTTTTGGGACTCCAACAGATAGAGGGCGGGACAAGGAGGTAGTGTGGGAGTGGGAAACGCTGAATGTGCGGTCAGAAAGGTATGAGGCAATCCAGGACAGGGCAAGGTCTTTGATGCCAAGGGAATAAAGAATTTGTAACAGTAGGCAGTGGTCGACTATGTCGAAGGCAGAGGACAGGTCGAGAAGGAGGAGGATGGAGAACTGTCTGTTATCTTTGACTGTGAGTAAGTCATTAGTAATTTTGGTCAGGGCAGTTTCAGTGGAATGGTGTGGGCAGAAGCCAGATTGGAGGATGTCAAGGAGGGAGTTAGATGAGAGGTAGGAGGAAAGTTGAGCATGGACGTGCTGTTCAATTAGTTTGGAAGCAAACGGGAGCAGTGATATGGGGCAATAGCTGGGCATAGCAGTTGGGTCAATGTTTAATTTTTTGAGTGTGGGTGTTATGGTGGCATGTTTGAAGGCAGAGGGGAAGGTACCAGAAGGTGCCAGAAGATAGGGATAGGTTGAAGAGATGGGTTCGGGCTGGAATGATCATGTTAGTGAGGTTGGAGAGCAGGTGGGAAGGGATGGGGTCAAGTGCACAGGTGGTGAGGTGTGATTTGGAAAGGAAAGTAAGCTCTCCTTCAGTGATGTTGGAGAGGGAGGTTATTAGGGAAGGCCAGAGGTCTGGTATGTGGAGTGGTTGGGGTGGTGGAACAGTAGTTTGCCTTGTGTGGTCAAACTTGTTTTTGAAGTAGGTGGCAAAGTCCTCAGCAGAGATGAGTGGAGTTGGAGGTGGCAGTGGTGGGCAGAGGAGAGAGTTAAATGTGCTGAATAGAGATGAGCAACTTTTTTAGGGTCGAGTCGGGCTTCATGAAATCCGACTTTCTCAAAAGTCAAATTGAACGAAATCGGCTGACTATAGGGAAAAGTCGGAGGTCTGACTGAAACACGCAACCCAGTGCAAGTCAATGGGGAAGCAAAGTCCACAGGGAGTGGAGGACAGTAAACACACCTACAGTGCCCATTTCAATGACAACAACATCAATTCTTATTACTTAAGCTTGTCAACCTTAATTTAGTTTATAATAATAGTTACGCATGGAAAACTGGGGGTTATTTGGCTAAAGTTGTGGGGGGTAGGGTTGGCTCCAGGTTTTCATGTGCCCCAGGCCAAAGAGTGTCAGTGTGCCCCTTTAACACATACCGCAATTCATGATGCCACGATACGGCACAGAAATATAGGTATAGTACAATGAAAAATACTTCACTTCTTACATGACATGACTGATATCTGTTTTAAATTCTACAATAGCTCAAAAAACGGACAGTATATTACTCCATACAGTATTATGGCTACCACATAGTGCGCCATACAGAATAATGAGCCCCATATAATTCTCCATAAAGAATAATTGGTTCCATTTAATGTTCCATACAGTATATGATGAGCTTCACATAATGCTACAGTATATGATGGTCCCTATGGATGATGCTCCAGTGTCTTATGGGCCCAAATAATGCTCCATATATAATGGGCCCCATTTCTAATGCTCTAGTGTATAAGGGGCCCCATAAGTGCTGCTCCAGTGTCTGATCTGCCCCATTTAGAATGCTCCAGTATATGATGGGCCACATGGATGATGCTCCAGTGTCTTAAGGGCCCAAATAATGCTCCATATATAATGGGCCCCATTTCTAATGCTCCAGTGTATAATGGGCCCCATAGATGCTGCTCCAGTGTCTGATCTGCCCCATTTAGAATGCTCCAGTATATGATGGGCCTCATGGATGATGCTCCAGTGTATGATGGGCCCAAATAACATATAATCTGCCCCATTTAGAATGCTCCAGTATATGATGGGCCCCATGGATGATGGTCCAGTGTCTTATGGGCCCAAATAATGCTCCATATATAATGGGCCCCATTTCTAATGCTCCAGTGTATAATGGGCCCCGTAAATGCTACTCCAGTGTCTAATGTCCCCCATTTGGAATGCTCCAGTATATGATGTGCCTCATGGATGATGCTCCAGTTTATGATGGGCGCAAATAATGCTCCATATATAATCTGCCCCATTTAGAATGCTCTAGTATATGATGGGCCCCATGGATGATGCTCCAGTGTTTTATGGGCCCAAATAATGCTCCATATATAATGGGCCCCATTTCTAATGCTCCAGTGTATAATGGGCCCTGTAAATGCTGCTCCAGTGTCTGATGTCCCCCATTTGGAATGCTCCAGTATATGATGGGCCTCATGGATGATGCTCCAGTGTATGATGGGCCCAAATAATGCTCCATATATAATCTGCCCCATTTAGAATGCTCCAGTATATGATGGGCCCCATGGATGATGCTCCAGTGTCTTATGGGCCCAAATAATGCTACATATATAATGGGCCCCATTTCTAATGCTCCAGTGTATAATGGGCCCCATAGAAGCTGCTCCAGTGTCTGATCTGCCCCATTTGGAATGCTCCAGTATATGATGGGCTCCATGGATGATGCTCCAGTGTCTTGTGAGCCCAAATAATGCTCCATATATAATGGGCCCCATTTCTAATGCTCCAATGTATAATGGGCCCTGTAAATGCTGCTCCAGTGTCTGATGTCCCCCATTTGGAATGCTCCAGCATATGATGTGCCTCATGGACGATGCTCCAGCATATGATGGGCCCAAATAATGCTCCATATATAATCTGTCCCATGTAGAATGCTCCAGTATATGATGGGCCCCATGGATGATGCTCCAGTGTCTTATGGGCCCAAATAATGCTACATATATAATGCACTCCATTTATAATGCTCCAGTGTATATTGGGCCCCGTAAATGCTGCTTCAGTGTCTGATGTCCCCCATTTGGAATGCTCCACTATATGATGGGCCTCATGGATGATGCTCCAGTGTATGATGGGCCCAAATAACATATAATCTGCCCCATTTAGAATGCTCCAGTCTATGATGGGCCACATGGATGATGCTCCAGTGTCTTTTGAGCCCAAATAATGCTCCATATATAATGGTCCCCATTTCTAATGCTCCAGTGTATAATGGGCCCCGTAAATGCTGCTCCAGTGTCTGATGTCCCCCATTTGGAATGCTCCAGTATATGATGGGCCTCATGGATGATGCTCCAGTGTATGATGGGCCCAAATAATGCTCCATATATAATCTGCCCCTTTTATAATGCTCCAGTATATGATGGGCCCCATGGATGATGCTCCAGTGTATGATGGGCCCAAATAATGCTCCATATATAATGGTCCCCATTTCTAATGCTCCAGTATATAATGGGCCCCATAAATGCTGCTCCAGTGTCTGATGTCCCCCATTTGGAATGCTCCAGTATATGATGTGCCTCATGGATGATGCTCCAGTGTATGATGGGCCCAAATAATGCTCCATATATAATCTGCCCCTTTAAGAATGCTCCAGTATATGATGGGCCCCTTAGCTGATGCTACAATGTCTTATGGGCCCAAATAATGCTCCATATATAATGGGCCCCATTTCTAATGCTCCAGTGTATAATGGGCACTGTAAATGCTGCTACATTGTCTGATGTCCCCCATTTGGAATGCTCCAGTATATGATGAGCCTGATGGATGATGCTCCAGTGTATGATGGGCCCAAAAAATGCTCCATATATAATCTGCCCCATTTAGAATGCTCCAGCATATGATGGGCCCCATAGATGATGCTCCAGTTTCTTATCGGCCCAAATAATGCTACATATATAATGGGCCCCATTTCTAATGCTCCAGTGTATAATGGGCCCAAATAATGCTCCATATATAATCTTCCCCATTTAGAATTCTACAGTGTTGTGAATTCACTTACTGGTCTACCTCTGGTTGCTGGTGAGGGTGGTGGAGATGGTTATATTGACAGAGAAGTCGTGACTTCTCTTTTTGGGCTCCCTCTGGTGGTTGCAGGAGGTAATGAAGCTGATCTAATTAACAGAGACCTGCCACCTGATAATGAGGATGAAAATTGGACATCTGGAGTCTCTGACTGGATTTAAGACAGCCATCTCCCTCTATCCCTGATGGTGATTTTTCCTTCCTCTTCAGGTCTTAGTTTCCAGGTCAGTCCCTGCATTCTCAAGCTAAGTGTTCTTTGCTATTGTTCACATTTGATTTGGTTTTGTCTATTCAGTTTTGTGTGGTCAGCCAGTCCCGGCTCGGGCTGTGCTGAATTTCCATCCTTATGTTACAGTTTGTGCCAGTTTGCTTTTTGTCCCTTATTAGATTGGACTCTTTCTGCTCTGGTTTCAGAATATGCCAGAGTGCTGTTTTTTTTGCTATCAGAAGTGTTGGACATTTTTGCAGGGTTTAGTGGCGTGATTGCAGACAGTATCTTTTCTTTCCTTTCCTTTCTAGTTAGTGTGGGCCCCATTGTTTGCTCAGCCTATTTTCCTACCTGTGTTTGTGTTTTCATCTTGAAAAGGAAAGAGCGCAATAGGGTCTTATCTGGGTGGAAGATAGAAAAATTCAAATGGAATCTACTCACCTTTCCCCGAACGAATAAAAGCATGTAAATCAATGTCAGCCTGCTGCACGCCCGAGGTTCACAACCGTGACCGCCAATATAGTTCCTTTTGGAAAAATATTTAGGCTTACTGTGCGCTGCTGAGACCAGGATAAAGTCACCACATGAGAATCTTTTTAACTCTTTATTCCCAACGCGTTTCAAAGTGAAAAGCCACTTCTTCTTCAGGGGATGACATGAAGAAGAAGTGGCTTTTCACTTTGAAACGCGTTGGGAATAAAGAGTTAAAAAGATTCTCATGTGGTGACTTTATCCTGGTCTCAGCAGCGCACAGTAAGCCTAAATATTTATCCAAAAGGAACTGTGTTTTCATCTTGTCTCACCAACAATATATGTTTGGGGGTTCTCTATTCCTTTGGGGTCTGCTCTGGGGCAGTTTAGATTTCCCCTTTTCTTTCTTTAGGCTTATTTAGTCCTCCGGCTGTGTCGAGGCATCTAGAATCATCGTAGGTACTCTCCACGGCTACTGCTAGTTGTGTGGATAGGATCAGGGGTCTGCAATCTGCTTAGTTACCAACCTCTCTGGTTTTCTGTGGCTTAGCTTGGTCTTGTTTTCCTCCTCGGTGACCCAATCATAACAGAATCACCAGCCTAAACTGAAGATTCTAGGGTACTCAAAAGCAGGAAAGAATTGTAAAAAAAAAAGTGTCAGAATTTTTTTTTATATGTATTTTTTCCTCTTTTTCTCTGGGGCCATGGGAGGATTTCTTCTTTAATGGAGATTAAGCAATTGTCAGATCGTGTTGAGCAGCTCGCTGCTGAAGTGCGGGGAATTTCCGCCTATCTCGCTCAATCACATGCTGCTGATCCAAAAATCCCTACTCCTGATGTATTTTCTGGGGATCGGTCTAAATTTTTGAATTTTAAGAATAATTGTAAATTATTTCTTGCCTTGAAGCCTAACTCATCAGGGAGCTCTGTGCAGCAGGTTAAACTTGTCATCTCCTTGCTGCTCGGCGATCCCCAGGATTGGGCTTTTTCTCTGACACCTGAAAATCCTATTCTGACTCATGTGGATGCATTTTTTCAAGCCTTGGGGTTGTTGTATGATGGACCTAATGCTGTTGATCAAGCTGAGAAAACCCTATTGGCATTGAACCAGGGTCAGGATTCTGCAGCGTTATACTGTCAAAAATTCCGAAAGTGGGCGATCCTTACTACATGGAATGATGATGCCTTGGCAGCTCTCTTTCGGAAGGGTTTATCAGAAACCGTAAAAGATGTTCTGGTGGGATTTCCTGTTCCCTCTGGTCTTGATGATTCTATGTCATTAGCCATTCAAGTTGATCGGCATTTACGTGAACGTAAAATTACACGAGAGGCATTGCCACCTTTTGAACAAACGTCTGAACCCATGCAATGTGATCGGGTTTTGTCTAGGGCGCAACATCAGGAGTTTAGAAGGCATAATAAGCTGTGATTTTTCTGTGGAGACGCCTCTCATAATATTTCTGTCTGCCCTAAAAGAGAGAAACGTTTTGCACACACATTTGCTGTGGCAGTCTACAACCTAAGTTCCTTTTGGCAATTACTCTGATCTGCTCCTTATCCACATTTTCCGCTAAGGCTTTTGTAGATTCAGGAGCAGCTTTGAATCTGATGGATTTGGACTTCGCTAAACGTTGTGGTTTTCCCATGATACCTCTGCGGATGCCTATTCCTTTGAGGGGTATTGATGCTACTGCTTTGGCAGAGAATAAACCTCAGTTTTGGACCCAGGTGATAATGCGGGTTGCCCCAGACCACCAAGAAAATTGAAAATTTTTGGTGCTGCACAATTTGCATGATACTATTGTTCTGGGTTTTCCCTGGTTGCAAACTCATAATCCAGTTTTGGATTGAAAATCTGTGTCTGTGGTGAGGGGGTAGTTATTTCTGCCATCTAGCCCGATTTGAGACGCGCCCGGGAGGAATTTCAGGAGGACAAACCTGAGCATTGTCCTATGGGAAAATTGTATGTTCCTGACCAGTGGTGAAAGAGAGTAATGTCTGAAGTTCATTGCTCCGCATTGGCTGGTCATCCAAGTTTTTTTGGTACCAGAGATCTGGTGAGTCGGTCTTTTTGGTGGCCTGCCTTATCTCGTGATGTCAGGAATTTTGTGCTGTCCTGTGGGACTTGTTCTCGGTCTAAACCCTGTTCTCATTCTAGTGGGTTGTTGATGCCCCTACCGGTGCCCAAGAGGCCATGGACCCATATCTCAATGGATTTTATTTCTGATCGTCCTGTCTCTCAGAGAATGACTGTTATCTGGGTGATTTGTGATAGATTTTCTAAGGTGGTCCATCTTGTACCACTCCCAAAGTTGCCATCTCCTTCAGTGTTGGTGCCCTTGTTTTTACAACAGGTGGTTCAGTTGCATGGGATTCCTGAGAACATTGTGTCGGACAGAGGAGTCCAGTTTGTTTCCAGATTCTGGAAAGCTTTTTGTTCCAATCTGGGAATTCAGTTATCTTTCTCCTCTGTGTTTCATCCTCAGACCAATGGGCAGACTGAGAGAACAAACCAGACTTTGGAGTCCTACTTGAGGTGATTTATATCTGCTGATCAGGATGACTGGGTCTCATTTTTGCCCTTGGCCGAATTCGCACTAAATAATAGAGCTAGTTCTGCCACTTTGATGTCGCTCTTTTTCTGTAACTTTGGGTTTCATCCTCGATTTTCTTCAGGGCAAGTGGAATCTTCAGCCTGCCCAGGTGTGGACACTGGTAGAGAGAATGCAGCAGAATTGGGACCATGTGGTGGATAAGTTGTCCCTCTCTCAGGAAAAGGCCCAGCGGTTTTCCAACCGGCATAGGACCATCGGTCCCCGGTTTAAAGTGGGTAATATGGTTTGGTTGTCGTCAAAGAATATTTCTATGAAGGTTGCGTCTCCAAAGTTCAAGCCAAGATTTATTGGACCTTATAAGATTTTAGAGATTCTTAATCCTGTTTCTTTTCGATTGGCTCTTCCAGTTACGTTTAAGATCCATAACGTGCTTCATAGATCTCTGTTGAAGAGGTTTGTTGAGCCAGTAGTTCCTAGTCACCTCCTGACCCTGTTTGGTTAAAGGCAATGTGGAATATGAGGTAGAGAAAATATTGGATTCTCGTTTGGCTAGACGGAGACTCCAGTACTTGGTCAAATGGAGGGGTTATGGCCAGCAGGATAATTCTTGGGTCTCTGCTTCTGACATTTATGCCGATAGATTGGTTTGTGCTTTTCACCGGGCCCATCCTGATCGGCCTAGTGGCGTGGATGAGGGTTCAGTGACCCCTCCTCAAGGGGGGTACTGTTGTGAATTCACTTTCTGGTCTACCTCTGGTTACTGGTGAGGGTGGTGGAGCTGGTTGTATTGACAGAGGAGTCGTGAGTTCTCTTTCCGGGCTCCCTCTGGTGGTTGCAGGAGGTAATGAAGCTGATCTAATTAACAGAGACCTGCCACCTGATAATGAGGACGACGATTGGACATCTGGAGTCTCTGACTGGATTTAAGACAGCCGACTCCCGCTATCCCTGCTGTTGATTTTTCCTGCCTCCTGAGGTCTAAGTTTCCAGTTCAGTCCCTGCATTCTCAAGCTAAGTGTTCTTTGCTATTGTTCACATTTGATTTGGTTTTGTCTATTCAGTTTTGTGTGGTAAGCCAGTCCCGGCTGGGGCTGTGCTGAATTTCCATCCTTATGTTACTGTTTGTGCCAGTTTGCTTTTTGTCCCTTATTAGATTGGCCTCTTTTTGCTCTGTTTGCAGAATATGCCAGAGTGCTGATATAGTGGGTGAAGTCTAGTGACTTCAGGGGTTTTTTTGCTATCAGAAGTGTTGGACATTTTTGCAGGGTTTTTTGGCGTGATTGCAGACAGTATATGATGGGCCGCATGGATGATGCTCCAGTGTCTTATGAGCCCAAATAGTGCTCCATATATAATGGGCCCCATTTGTAATGCTCCAGTGTATAATGGGCCCCATAGATGCTACTGCAGTGTCTGATCTGCCCCATTTAGACTGCACCAGTATATGATGGGCTCCATGAATGAGACTCCAGTGTCTTATGGGCCCAAATAATGCTCCATATATGATGTGCACCATTTATAATGCTCCAGTGTATAATGGGCCCTGTAAATGCTGCTCCAGTGTCTGATGTCCCCCATTTGGAAAGCTCCAGTATATGATGGGCCTCACGGATGATGCTCCAGTGTATGATGGGCCCAAATAATATATAATCTGCGCCATTTAGCATGCTCCAGTATATGATGGGCCCCATGGATGAGGACTGTTTAGGCAGAGGGCATACAGACGTGATGTCATCGCGCTCTCTGAGCTGAATGACACTGTCAGGAAACGCGGAAGATGTCACGGCGGTGGAGCAGGGAGAGGTAAGTATTGCAAGTGCTGTGGCCCTGAGGAAGCAGGGGGCCCACTCGTGGGCAACGGCACTGGCACATGGCCCTTCATAGTACGCCGGTGTGTCTGATGGCGAGTGGGCCCTCCCACCGGCAGAGACACTTTTGCGTACTGTGAGGGGCCATGTGCCAGTGCCATCGCCCACGAGTATGCCCCCCACCTGCTCAGGGAACCGGCACTTTCATCTGCACCTTCCTCTGTGTCACCGTGTAACGTGGTATAGTATGCGGGAAGGGGCACCTGAGTTTCATCAGGGTCTGATTCGGGCTCTGTAGAATGCGAGGGGAATGTAGTGCTGTGGGTGAATGTACCAGCAGAATCATCTAGCAGTGGCTGTGCATCAGTGCACTCCATCTCTGATTCATGTTGACTGGGGAATTCAGGATTTGACTTGATAACCCAGGCATGGTATGTGAAAAGAGGTCCATGGAGTAATCTGAAGTGTGGGCTGCCGCTTCCCTCACCTTTGGTGGGGGTGAAGGACACAAGGAAAGGGGTTGTTCCTGACCAGAAGCCTGCACTGACGACTCAGTGCTTGCATTTTTTTAAACTTCAGAAGAGGAGGCGATAGAGCTGGAGGCTGTTTCGGCAATGTAAGTCAAAACCAGTTCCTGATGCTCTGACTTTAAAAGCGATTTACCTACTCCCTGAAAAGGGAGCCTTCCAGGCCTTCCTGAGCCAGACCATGATGCAGGCTTAACACCTCCTGTCTTAGCTGCTATTGTGCTTTTGGCACTACCAGCAGATGCACCACCACCACCACCATCAGTACCAGCAGTCTCCCCACACCCGCGGCCTCTTCCACCATACTTCCTAATTTTGTGTGAAAATGGACCCAAAATACCAGCAGATATATGGTACTGTATCAGAAGCGTACAGCTGTATACAGTCTAGGGATAATTGTAAATCTCCGTTATTATTATTATTATATATTTCATGAGTCAGACACAGATGCTCACAGGCTCAGTATGGATTAGACAATAATATAAAAAGTTGAAAAAGGGTACAGTATCACCAGATACAAGTTATACAGTGGGGCAAAAAAGTATTTAGTCAGTCAGCAATAGTGCAAGTTCCACCACTTAAAAAGATGAGAGGCGTCTGTAATTTACATCATAGGTAGACCTCAACTATGGGAGACAAACTGAGAAAAAAAAATCCAGAAAATCACATTGTCTGTTTTTTTTTCATTTTATTTGCATATTATGGTGGAAAATAAGTATTTGGTCAGAAACAAAATTTCATCTCAATACTTTGTGATATATCCTTTGTTGGCAATGACAGAGGTCAAACATTTTCTGTAAGTCTTCACAAGGTTGCCACACACTGTTGTTGGTATGTTGGCCCATTCCTCCATGCAGATCTCCTCTAGAGCAGTGATGTTTTTGGCTTTTCGCTTGGCAACACGGACTTTCAACTCCCTCCAAAGGTTTTCTATAGGGTTGAGATCTGGAGACTGGCTAGGCCACTCCAGGACCTTGAAATGCTTCTTACAAAGCCACTCCTTCGTTGCCCTGGCGGTGTGCTTTGGATCATTGTCATGTTGAAAGACCCAGCCACGTTTCATCTTCAATGCCCTTGCTGATGGAAGGAGGTTTGCACTCAAAATCTCACGATACATGGCCCCATTCATTCTTTCATGTACCCAGATCAGTCGTCCTGGCCCCTTTGCAGAGAAACAGCCCCAAAGCATGATGTTTCCACCACCATGCTTTACAGTAGGTATGGTGTTTGATGGATGCAACTCAGTATTCTTTCTCCTCCAAACACGACAAGTTGTGTTTCTACCAAACAGTTCCAGTTTGGTTTCATCAGACCATAGGACATTCTCCCAAAACTCCTCTGGATCATCCAAATGCTCTCTAGCAAACTTCAGACGGGCCCAGACATGTACAGGCTTAAGCAGTGGGACACGTCTGGCACTGCAGGATCTGAGTCCATGGTGGCGTAGTGTGTTACTTATGGTAGGCCTTGTTACATTCCTTTTGGAAGTGCATTGAGCAGCAAGGTGGTGTGCTGGTGAAAGGGGAAAAAAAAACAAAAAAAAAAACTCTTTTAAATCTTCTTCCTGAGCGAGTGTGAACGAGCTGAATGTGACCTGAGCGTAAGTGCGAACTGTGGTAAGTGTGTGACTTGAAATTCAGTGACTTTAGATTCAGAGAGTTTCCAAGGGAGGTCTTACTGAATTGCTGTTATAGTAATACTTTTTTCTTTTTTTTTATTTATTTTTGCTTATCTTATTGTCTGGTGCAATCCCCATTAGGATGTGCTCCACTATTGCCAATGCCATCCAGTGCACGTCTTGCCGCATGTATGCAGTCCTTGAACAGCCGGTCGAGGGTGCATACTGCTGTGCAAGATGTGAGCACGTTGTGCATTTGGAAGCCCAGATACTGGATCTAAATGTGCAGCTGGCAACACTGAGATCCATAGACAATATGGAAAGGAGTCTTCTGCTCACTGAGCAGACGCTCAATGGGATAGATGAGGGGGGGGATGCTAGGTTGGAGCTGCAGGACAATGAAGCAGCTAGCTGGGTGACAGTTAGAAGGCGGGGTAGAGGGAAGAGCACCAGGGAGGCTAGTCCTGATCTGGCACACCCCAATAAGTTTGCAAAGTTGGCAGATGAGGGGAGTGTTAGTGCAGGAGTAGCACTGCTGCAGCAAGGCATGTCCTCTGAAAGCCGGAGGAGTGTCTTCTCCAGTAAGGGGGGAAATAGGAGAGCAGGGCAGGCCAGACAGGTTCTGGTAGTGGGAGACTCAATTATTAGGGGAACAGATAGGGCAATCTGTCACAAAGACAGGGATCGTCGAACGGTGTGCTGCCTACCTGGCGCTCGAGTCCGACACATCGCTGATCGGGTTGACAGATTACTGGGAGGGGCTGGTGAGGATCCAGCGGTCATGGTGCACATTGGCACAAATGACAAAGTTAGAGGTAGGTGGAAGGTCCTTAAAGATGATTTCAGGGAATTAGGCTGTAAGCTTAAAGCAAGGACCTCCAAGGTGGTATTTTCGGAAATACTTCCTGTACCACGTGCCACGCCAGAGAGGCAACGGGAGATTAGGGAGGTTAATAAGTGGCTCAGGAATTGGTGTAGGAAGGAGGGGTTTGGGTTCCTGCAGAACTGGGCCGACTTCTCAGTTGGCTACAGGTTCTACGCTAGGGACGGGCTGCACCTCAATGGGGAGGGTGCAGCTGTGCTGGGGGAGAAAATGGCTAGAAGGTTGGAGGAGTGTTTAAACTAGGGACGGGGGGGAGGGTATTCCTTTTATAGGAGGGGAAGACAGTGCAGATAGAGACCTGGGCACAAATAATGACATTGGGGGTGGGGGTGGCATGGGGGGTGGGGTTAGAACAGTTAATAATTTAAGAAAGAATAGAGGTACAGAGAGATACATAAAGTGCATGTATACTAATGCCAGAAGTCTCGCCAACAAAATGGAGGAATTGGAGTTAATGTTGTTGGAACATAATTATGACATGGTGGGGATATCTGAGACATGGCTGGATGAGAGCCATGACTGGGCGGTTAATTTACAGGGCTATAGTCTGTTCAGAAATGACCGTACAAATAAGCGAGGGGGAGGCGTGTGTTTATATGTAAAATCATCCTTAAAACCCATCCTTCGTGATAATATATATGAATCTAATGAAAATGTAGAGTCCCTGTGAGTAGAGATAAGGGGAGGGGGGAAAAATAATAAATTACTGATAGGGGTTTGTTATAAATCTCCAAAAATAATGGAAGCTACAGAGAATATCCTCATAAAGCAAATAGATGAAGCAGCGACTCAAGGAGAAGTCATTATTATGGGGGACTTCAACTACCCTGAAATACATTGGGGAACCGAAACCTGCAGTTCCAGCAAAGGTAATAGGTTTTTGACTACTATGAGAGACCATTACCTTTCACAACTGGTTCAGGACCCAACAAGAGGGGGGGCACTGCTAGACCTAATATTATCCAACAGGCCAGACCGCATATCAAATGTAAGGGTTGGGGGTCACTTGGGTAATAGTGATCACAAATTAATAAGTTTTCATGTATCCTTTAATAAGATGTGTAGTAGAGGGGTTACAAGGACACTAAACTTCAGGAAGGCAAATTTCCAACGGATGAGAGATGATCTTGGTGCAATTAACTGGGACGATATCCTGAGACATAAAAATACACAAAGAAAATGGGAGACGTTTATTAGCATCCTGAATAGGATCTGTGCACAATATATACCGTATGGGAATAAACATGCGAGAAATAGGAGGAAACCACTATGGCTAAATAGAGCTGTAAGGGGCGCAATAAGAGATAAAAATAAAGCATTTAGAGAATTAAAGCAAGTAGGTAGTGATGAGGCATTAAATAAATACAGAAGATTAAATAAATTCTGTAAAAAGCAAATCAAGACAGCAAAGATTGAGACAGAGAGACTCATTGCCAGAGAAAGTAAAAATAATCCCAAAATATTCTTTAACTACATAAATAGTAAGAAGCTAAAAAATGATAGTGTTGGTCCCCTTAAAAATAGTCTGGGTGAAATGGTGGATGAGGATGAGGAAAAAGCCAATATGCTAAATGACTTTTTTTCAACAGTATTTACACAAGAAAATCCCATGATGGATAACATGATCAGGGATAAAAATTCTCCATTAAATGTCACCTGCTTAACCCAGCAGGAAGTACGGCGGCGTCTACAAATCACTAAAATTGACAAATCCCCGGGTCCGGATGGGATACACCCCCGAGTACTGCAGGAATTAAGCACAGTCATTGATAGACCACTATTTTTAATCTTTAAAGATTCCATAATAACAGGGTCTGTACTGGCGTATAGCAAATGTGGTGCCAATATTCAAAAAGGGGACAAAAACTGAACTTGGAAATTATAGGCCTGTAAGTTTAACCTCAACTGTGGGTAAAATCCTGGAGGGTTTTCTAAGAGATACTATACTGGAGTATCTGGAGAAGAATAACCTTATGACCCAATATCAACATGGGTTTACAAGAGACCGTTCCTGTCAGACTAATCTGATAAGCTTTTATGAAGAGGTAAGTTCCGGACTGGACCAAGGGAATGCAGTGGACGTGGTGTACATGGACTTTTCAAAAGCTTTTGATACGGTGCCACACAAAAGGTTGATACATAAAATGAGAACAATGGGGATAGGGGAAAATATGTGTAGGTGGGTTAAGAGCTGGCTCAGGGATAGGAAACAAAGGGTGGTTATTAATGGAGCACACTCGGACTGGGTCACGGTTAGCAGTGGGGTACCACAGGGGTCAGTTTTGGGCCCGCTTCTTTTTAACATATTTATTAATGACCTTGTAGGGGGCATAGAGAGTAGAATTTCAATATTTGCAGATGACACTAAACTCTGCAGGGTAATTAATACAGAGGAGGACAATTTTATATTACAGGAGGATTTATGTAAACTAGAAGCTTGGGCTGATAAATGGCAAATGAGCTTTAATGGGGATAAATGTAAGGTCATGCACTTGGGTAGAACGAACAAGTTGTATAATTATGTGCTTAATTGTAAAACACTGGGCAAAACAGTCACTGAAAAAGACCTGGGTGTATGGGTGGACGACAAACTCACGTTTAGCGGCCAGTGTCAGGCAGCTGCTGCAAAGGCAAATAAAATAATGGGATGCATTAAAAGAGGCATAGATGCTCATGAGGAGAACATAATTTTACCTCTATATAAGTCACTAGTGCGACCACACTTAGAATACTGTGTACAGTTCTGGTCTCCGGTGTATAAGAAAGACATAGCTGAACTGGAGCGGGTGCAGAGAAGAGCGACCAAGGTTATTAGGGAACTAGGGGGTCTGCAATACCAAGACAGGTTATTACACTTTGGGTTATTTAGTTTGGAGAATCGAAGGCTTAGGGGTGATCTTATTACAATGTATAAATATATGTGGGGACAATACAAAGACCTTTCTAATGATCTTTTTACTCTTAGACCTGTGACGGGGACAAGGGGGCATCCTCTACGTCTGGAGGAAAGAAGGTTTAAGCATACTCACAGACGCGGATTCTTTACTGTAAGAGCAGTGAGACTATGGAACTCTCTGCCATATGATGTTGTAATGAGTGATTCACTACTAAAATTTAAGAAGGGACTGGATGCCTTTCTTGAAAAGTATAATATTACAGGGTATATACACTAGTCTCCTTAATATTGCGTTGATCCAGGGAGCTAGTCTGATTGCCGTATGTGGAGTCGGGAAGGAATTTTTTTCCCCAATGTGAAGCTTACTGTTGCCACATGGGGTTTTTTTGCCTTCCTCTGGATCAACATGTTAGGGCAAGTTAGGATAGGATATGGGTTGAACTAGATGGACTTAAAGTCTCCCTTCAACCTTAATTACTATGTTACTATGTTACTATGTTACATTGGTCCCAGCTCTCTGCAGTTCATTCACTAGGTCCCCCCGCGTGGTTCTGGGATTTTTGCTCACCGTTCTTGTGATCATTCTGACCCCACGGGGTGGGATTTTGCGTGGAGCACCAGATCGAGGGAGATTATCAATGGTCTTGTATGTCTTCCATTTTCTAATTATTGCTCCCACAGTTGATTTCTTCACTCCAAGCTGGTTGGCTATTGCAGATTCAGTCTTCCCAGCCTGGTGCAGGGCTACAATTTTGTTTCTGGTGTCCTTTGACAGCTCTTTGGTCTTCACCATAGTGGAGTTTGGAGTCAGACTGTTTGAGGGTGTGCACAGGTGTCTTTTTATACTGATAACAAGTTTAAACAGGTGCCATTACTACAGGTAATGAGTGGAGGAAAGAGGAGACTCTTAAAGAAGAAGTTACAGGTCTGTGAGAGCCAGAAATCTTGATTGCTTGTTTCTGACCAAATACTTATTTTCCACCATAATATGCAAATAAAATGAAAAAAAAACAGACAATGTGATTTTCTGGATTTTTTTTTCTCAGTTTGTCTCCCATAGTTGAGGTCTACCTATGATGTAAATTACAGACGCCTCTCATCTTTTTAAGTGGTGGAACTTGCACTATTGCTGACTGACTAAATACCTTTTTGCCCCACTGTATATAGTATAGTTTAAACATTCTAAATCTCCGTATATATTTCAGGAGGCAGACACAGACGCTCTCAGGCCCAGTATGGATTCGACAAGAATATAGAAAGTTGAAAAAGGGTACAGTAACACCAGATACCAGGTATATATAGTATAGTTTAAACATTCTAAATCTTCATATATATTTCAGGGGGCAGACAAAGACGCTCTCAGGCCCAGTATGGATTAGACAAGAATATAAAAAGTTGAATTAGGGTACAGTATCACCAGATACCAGGTATATATAGTATAGTTTAAACATTCTAAATCTCCATATATATTTCAGGAGGCAGACACAGAAGCTCTCAGGCTCAGTATGGATTACACCACAATATAAAAAGGAGTAAAATGGTAATGGATCAGAAGCATACAGCTGTATACAGTGTAGGGGTAATTGTAAATCTCCGTATATATTTCCAGCGTCAGAAACAGACTCTCACTGGCTTAGTATGGATTAGACCAGAATATAAAAAGCAGTAAATGGGTAATGTATCACAAGCGTACAGCTGTATGCAGTGTTTTGGTAATTTTTAAATCTACATATATCTTTCAGGAGTAACACACAGACTCTCACAGGCTCAGTATGGATCACACCATAACATAAAAAGAAGATCCACAAGAAATAATCACAGATGTGGACCAATGTTCCAGGTGTCAATGATGCACTTAGAGTGGTGGGTGGCGGATGACTTTCTGGCACAAAGGGTACTGTATCATCAGATACCAGGTATATATAGTATAGTGAAAATAGAAAAAATCTCCGTATGTATTTTTGGAGGCAGACACAGACGCTCTCAGGCTCAGTATGGATTAGACAAGAATATAAAAAGTTGAAAAAGTGTACAGTATCACCAGATACCAGGTATATATAGCATAGTTTAAACATTCTAAATCTCCGTATATATTTCAGGAGGCAGACACAGACGCTCTCAGGCCCAGTATGGATTCGACAAGAATATAGAAAGTTGAGAAAGGGTACAGTAACACCAGATACCAAGTATATATAGTATAGTTTAAACATTCTAAATCTCCGTATATATTTCAGGGGGCAGACAAACACGTTTTCAGGCCCAGTATGGATTAGACAAGAATATAAAAAGTTGAAAAAGGGTACAGTATCACCAGATACCAGGTATATATAGTATAGTTTAAACATTCTAAATTTCTGTATATATTTCAAGAGGCAGACACAGACGCTCTCAGGCTCAGTATGGATTACACCATAATATAAAAAGCAGTAAAAGGGTAATGGATCAGAAGCGTACAGCTGTATACAGTGTAGGGGTAATTGTAAATCTCCATATATATTTCCAGAGTCAGAAACAGACTCTCACTGGATCAGTGTGGATTAGACCAGAATATAAAAAGCAGTAAATGGGTAATGTATCACAAGCGTACAGCTGTATAGAGTATTGTGGTAATCGTAAATCTCCAAATATATTTCCGGATTAACAGACAGACATTCACAGGCTGAGTATGGATTACACCAGAATCTAAATAGCAAAAAAGGGTACTGTATCAGAAGCGTACAGCTGTATACAGTGTCGGGGTAATTTTTAAATCTACATATACTGTATATTTCAGGAGTAACACATAGACTCTCACAGGCTCAGTATGGATCACACCATAATATAAAAAGAAGATCCACAAGAAATAATCACACATGTGGGCCAATGTTCCAGGTGTCAATGAAGCACTTAGAGTGGTGGGTGGAGGAGGACTTTCTGGCACAAAGGGCACTGTATCAACAGATACCAGGTATATATAGTATAGTGAAAATAGAAAAAATCTCCATATGTATTTCAGGAGGCAGACACAGACGCTCTCAGACTCAGTATGGATTAGACAAGAATATAAAAAGTTGGAAAAGGGTACAGTATCACCAGATACCAGGTATATATAGTATAGTTTAAACATTCTAAATCTCCACATATATTTCAGGAGGCAGACACAGAAGCTCTTAGGCTCAGTATGGATGACACCACAACATAAAAAGGAGTAAAAGGGTAATGGATCAGAAGCGTATAGCTGTATACAGTGTAGGGGTAATTGTAAATCTCCGTATATATTTCCAGAGTCAGAAACAGACTCTCACTGGCTTAGTATGGATTAGACCAGAATATAAAAAGCAGTAAATGGGTAATGTATCACAAGCGTACAGCTGTATACAGTGTTGGGGTCATTATTAAATCTACATATATCTTTCAGGAGTATCACACAGACCTCAAAGGCTCAGTATGGATCACACCATAACATAAAAAGAAGATCCGCAAGAAATAATCACAGATGTGGGCCAATGTTCCAGGTGTCAATGATGCACATAGAGTGGTGGGTGGCGGATGACTTTCTGGCACAAAGGGTACTGTATCAAAAGATACCAGGTATATATAGTATAGTGAAAATAGAAAAAATCTCGGTATGTATTTCAGGAGGCAGACACAGACGCTCTCAGGCTCAGTATGGATTAGACAAGAATATAAAAAGTTGAAAAAGGGTACAGTATCACCAGACACCAGGTATATATAGCATAGTTTAAACATTCTAAATCTCCGTATATATTTCAGTAGACAGACACAGACGCTCTCAGGCCCAGTATGGATTAGACAAGAATATATAAAGTAGAAAAATGGTACAGTATAACCAAATACCAGGTATACATAGCATAGTTTAAACATTCTAAATCTCCGTATATATTTCAGGAGGCAGACACAGATGCTCTCAGGCCCAGTAGGGATTCAACAAGAATATATAAAGTTGAAAAAGGGTACAGTATCACCAGATACCAGGTATATATAGTATAGTTTAAACATTCTAAATCTCCGTATATATTTCAGGAGGCAGACACAGATGCTCTCAGGCTCAGTATGGATTGCACCACAATATAAAAAGCAGTAAAAGGGTAATGGATCAGAAGCGTACAGCTGTATACAGTGTAGGGGTAATTGTAAATCTCCGTATATATTTCCAGAGTCAGAAACAGACTCTCACTGGCTTAGTATGGATTAGACCAGAATATAAAAAGCAGTAAATGGGTAATGTATCACAAGCGTACAGCTGTATACAGTGTTGGGGTAATTATTAAATCTACATATATCTTTCAGGAGTAACACACAGACCTCAAAGGCTCAGTATGGATCACACCATAACATAAAAAGAAGATCCACAAGAAATAATCACAGATGTGGGCCAATGTTCCAGGTGTCAATGATGCACATAGAGTGGTGGGTGGCGGATGACTTTCTGGCACAAAGGGTACTGTATCAAAAGATACCAGGTATATATAGTATAGTGAAAATAGAAAAAATCTCGGTATGTATTTCAGGAGGCAGACACAGACGCTCTCAGGCTCAGTATGGATTAGACAAGAATATAAAAAGTTGAAAAAGGGTACAGTATCACCAGACACCAGGTATATATAGCATAGTTTAAACATTCTAAATCTCCGTATATCTTTCAGTAGACAGACACAGATGCTCTCAGGCTCGGTATGGATTACACCACAATATAAAAAGGAGTAAAAGGGTAATGGATCGGAAGCGTACAGCTGTATACATTGTAGGAGTAATTGTAAATCTCCGTATATATTTCCAGAGTCAGAAACAGACTCTCACTGGCTTACTATGGATTAGACCAGAATATAAAAAGCAGTAAATGGGTAATGTATCACAAGCATACAGCTGTATACAGTGTTGGGGTAATTTTTAAATCTACATATATCTTTCAGGAGTAACACACAGACTCTCACAGGCTCAGTATGGATCACACCATAGCATAAAAAGAAGATCCACAAGAAATAATCACAGATGTGGGCCAATGTTCCAGGTGTCAATGATGCACATAGAGTGGTGGGTGGCGGATGACTTTCTGGCACAAAGGGTACTGTATCAAAAGATACCAGGTATATATAGTATAGTGAAAATAGAAAAAATCTCGGTATGTATTTCAGGAGGCAGACACAGACGCTCTCAGGCTCAGTATGGATTAGACAAGAATATAAAAAGTTGAAAAAGGGTACAGTATCACCAGACACCAGGTATATATAGCATAGTTTAAACATTCTAAATCTCCGTATATATTTCAGTAGACAGACACAGACGCTCTCAGCCTTGGTATGGATTACACCACAATATAAAAAGGAGTAAAAGGGTAATGGATCGGAAGCGTACAGCTGTATACATTGTAGGAGTAATTGTAAATCTCCGTATATATTTCCAGAGTCAGAAACAGACTCTCACTGGCTTACTATGGATTAGACCAGAATATAAAAAGCAGTAAATGGGTAATGTATCACAAGCATACAGCTGTATACAGTGTTGGGGTAATTTTTAAATCTACATATATCTTTCAGGAGTAACACACAGACTCTCACAGGCTCAGTATGGATCACACCATAACATAAAAAGAAGATCCGCAAGAAATAATCACAGATGTGGGCCAATATTCCAGGTGTCAATGATGCACTTAGAGTGGAGGGTGGCGGATGACTTTCTGGCACAAAGGGTACTATATCAACAGATACCAGGTATATATAGCATGGTGAAAATAGAAAAAATCTCGGTATGTATTTCAGGAGGCAGACACAGACGCTCTCAGGCTCAGTATGGATTAGACAAGAATATAACAAGTTGAAAAAGGGTACAGTATCACCAGATACCAGGTATATATAGCATAGTTTAGCCCCTTCACCCCCAAGGTTGGTTTGCACATTCATGACCGGGCCAATTTTTACAATTCTGACCACTGTACTTTTATGAGGTCATAACTCTGGAACGCTTCCATGGATCCCGGTGATTCTGACATTATTTTCTCGTGACATATTGTACTTCATGTTAGTGGTAAAATTTCATTCAAATAACTTGCGTTTATTTGTGGGAAAAGCGGAAATTTGGCGAAAATTTTGAAAATTTTGCAATTTTCCAACTTTGAATTTTTATGCCCTTAAATCACAGAGATACAGCACACAAAAAACTTGATAACTAACATTTCCCACATGTTTACTTTACATCAGCACAATTTTGGAACCAACATTTTTTTTTGTTAGGAAGTTATAAGGGTTAAAAGTTGACCAGCAATTTCTCATTTTTACAACACCATTTAATTTTTAGGACCACATCACTTTTGAGGTCACTTTGAGGGGTCTATATGATAGAAAATACCCAAAAGTGACACCATTCTAAAAACTGCACCCCTTAAGGTGCTCAAAACCACATTCAAGAAGTTTATTAACCCTTTAGGTGCATCTAACTTTTTTTCACAAAAAAAATACTTCAGGTTCAATATTTTTTATTTTACCAAGGGTAACAGGAGAAATTGGACTGCAAAAGTTATTGTGCAATTTGTCCTGAGTACGCTGATGCCTGATTTGTGGGGGGGAACGACTGTTTCGGCGCATGGCAGAGCTCAGAATGGAAGGAGGGCCGTTTGACTTTTTCAATGCAAAATTGGCTGAAATTCAGATCGGACGCCATGTCACGGTTGGAGAGTCCCTGATGTACCTAAACAGTGGAAACCCCCTCCAAGTGACCCCATTTTGGAAACTAGACCCCCCCAAGGAACTTATCTAGATATGTGGTGAGAACTTTGAACCCACAAGGGCTTTACAGAAGTTTATAACGTACAGCGGTACAATTAAAAAATCATATTTTTTCCACAAAAATGATCTTTTCACCCCAATTTTTATTTTCCCAAGGGTAACAGGACCCTAAAAGTTATTGTGCAATTTGTCCTGAGTACGCTGATACCCCACATGTGGGGGTAAACCACTATTTGGGCGCATTGCAGAGCCATTTGACGTTTTTGGCTGGAATTGAGATCGGACATCATGTCGCGATTGGAAAACCCCTGATGTACCAAAACAGTGGAAACCCCCCACAAATGACACCATTTTGGAAACTAGACCCCCTAAGGAACTTATCTAGATGTGTGGTGAGAACTTTGAATCCCCAAGGGCTTCACAGAAGTTTATAACATACAGCCTTACAATTAAAAAATCATATTTTTTCCACAAAAATGATCTTTTCACCCTCAATTCTTATTTTTCCAAGGGTAACAGGACCCTAAAAGTTATTGTGCAATTTGTCCTGAGTACGCTGATACCCCACATGTGGGGGTGAACCACTATTTGGGCGCATGGCAGAGCTCGGAAGGGAAGCAGTGCAATTTGACGTTTTGGGCTGGAATTGAGATCGGACACCATGTCGCGATTGAAAAACCCCTGATGTACTAAAACAGTGGAAACCCCCCACAAATGACACCATTTTGGAAACTAGACCCCCTAAGGAATTTATCTAGATGTGTGGTGAGAACTTTGAACCCCCAAGGGCTTCACAGAAGTTTATAACATAAAGCCGTACAATTAAAAAATCATATTTTTTCCACAAAAATGATCTTTTCACCCTCAATTCTTATTTTTCCAAGGGTAACAGGACCCTAAAAGTTATTGTGCAATTTGACCTGAGTATGCTGATACCCCACATGAGGGGGTAAACAACTATTTGGGCACATGGCAGAGCTCGGAAGGGAAGCAGCGCCATTTGACATTTTTGGCTGGAATTGAGATTCGACACCATGTCGCGATTGGAAAACCCCTGATGTACCTAAACAGTGGAAACCCCCCACAAATGACACCATTTTGTAAACTAGACCCCCCAAGGAACTTATCTAGATGTGTGGTGAGCACTTTGAACCCCCCAGTGCTTCACAGAAGTTTATAACGCCCGGGCGTGAAAATAAAAAATTCGTATTTTTTCCACAAACATGATCTTTTAGTCACCATTTTTTTATTTTCCCAAGGGTACCAGGAGAAATTGGGCCCCAAAAGTTGTTGTCCAATTTGTCCTGAGTATGCTGATACCCCATATGTGGGAGAAAACTACTGTATGGACACACGTCGGGGCTCGGAAGGGAAGTAGTGACGTTTTGGAATGCAGAGTTTGATGGAATGGTCTGCGGGTGTCATGTTGCCTTTGGAGAGCCCCTAATGTACCTAAACAGTGGAAACCCCCACAAATGACCCCATTTTGAAAACTAGACCCCCTAAGGAACTTATCTAGATGTGAGGTGAGCACTTTAAACCCCCAAAGGCTTCACAGAAGTTTATAATGCCAGGGCATGAAAATAAAAAAATCGTATTTTTTCCACAAACATGATCAATTAGTCCCCAATTTTTTTATTTTCCCAAGGGTAACAGGAGAAATTGAACACCACAAGTTGTTGTCCAATTTGTCCTGAGTATGCTGACACCCCATATGTGGGAGAAAACTACTGTATGGACACACGTCAGGGCTCGGAAGGGAAGTAGTGACGTTTTGGAATGCAGACTTTGATGGAATGGTCTGCGGGTGTCATGTTGCCTTTGGAGAGCCCCTAATGTACCTAAACAGTGGAAACCCCCACAAATGACCCCATTTTGGACACTAGGCCCCCCACGGAACTTATCTAGATGTGTGGTGAGCACTTTGAACCCCAAGTGCTTCACAGAAGTTTATAACGCTCGGACGTGAAAATAAAAAAATCATTTTTTTCCACAAAAATGATATTTTTGCCCCCAATTTTTTATTTTACTAAGGGTAACATGAGAAATTGGACCCCAAAAATTGTTTTGCAATTTGACCTGAGTAGGCTGATAACCTACATGTGGGGGTAAAACACTGTTTGGGCGCATGGCAGAGCTTGGAAGGGAAGGAGCACCATTTGACTTTTTCAACTCAGAATTGGCTGGAATTGAGATCAGACTCCATGTTGCATTTGGAGAGCCCCTGATGTGCCCAAACAGGGGAAACCCCCAATTCTAACTCCAACCCGAACCCCAACACACCCCTAACCCTAATCTTAGCCCTAACCCTAACACTAACCCTAGCCCTAACCCTAGCCCTAACCCTACCCTAACCCTAACCCTATTGGAAAAATGGAAATAAATACATTTTTTTTATTTTATTATTTTTCCCTAACTAAGGGGGTGATGACGGGGGGGTTTGATTTACTATTTATGGCAGTTTTTATGTTTGGCCGCTGTCGCTAAAAGACGCTTTTTATTGTAAAAATAGTTTTTGCATCACCACATAGTGAGCTCTAATTTTTCCGTATTTTGACCCACCGAGTCGTGTGAGGTCTTATTTTTTGCGGGACGAGTTGTCGTTTTTATTGGTACCATTTTCGGGCACGTGACATTTTTTGATCACTTTTTATTCCGATTTTTGGGACGCAGAATGAACAAAAACCAGCGTTTCATGAATTTCTTTTGGAGGGGGTGCGTTTACACCGTTCCGCGTGCGCTAAAATTGATAAAGCGGTTTTATTCTTCGGGTCAGTACGCTTACAGAGATACCTTATTTAGGTCGTTTTTTTATGTTTTGTCGGTTTTATGCAATGAAAACTATTTTATATAAAAAATAATTATTTTTGCATCGCTTTATTCTGCGAGCTATACATTTTTTATTGTTTCGCTGATGATGCTGTGTAGTGGCTCATTTTTTGCGGGACAAGATGATGTTTTCAGTGGTACAATGGATATTTATATGCGTCTTTTTGATCGCGCATTATTACAATTTTTGTTTGGCGGTATGATAATAAATCATTATTTTTTGCTTCGCTTTTTATTTTTATTTTTTAAGGGGTTCGCTAAATGGGTTAACTAATGGGACAGTTTTATAGGGCGGGTCGTTACGGACGCGGCGATACCTAATATGTGTACTTTTATTGTTTTGTTTTTTTTATTTCTAAAAAATGGATTTATTTGGGGGAATATTTTTTTTTTTTCTAATTTATTTGGCGATTTTTTAAAATTTATTTTCACACTTTTTTTTATTTTTTTTTTTACTGTATTAAATAGTCCCAGGTGGGACATCACTGTCCTGTGACAGATTGCTGATCTGTCACATCACAGATCACTGTGACAGATCAGCGATCTGTCACAGGCAGTGCACAAGTCTTCCTCATGCCTGCGCTTTGCAGGCACTGAGGAAGCCAGCTTCCTGCAGGCCCCCGAAGGTCCCCGTCGCCATCTTGGATTCGGGGGCCTGCAGGAAAAGAGCCCCCGCAGCAGCGCTGCACATTGCGCTTCCGTGGGGGGCTCAGGGAAGCAAGGAGGGAGCCCCCTCCCTGACGATGCTTCCCTTTAACCCCCGGTACACCGCGATCATGTTTGATCGCGGTGTGCAAGGGGTTAACGTTTCGGGGGAGGTCCGTGACCACCCCTGACACATTGTGCCGGGTGTCAGCTATGATAATCAGCTGACACCCGGCCGCGATCAGCGGCGCTCACCACGTGGGCGCCGCTGATCGCGGTAGACGTACTATCCTGTCCATGGGCATAGGGGCCCGGGTCCCATGGACGGGATAGTACGTCTCATGTCAGGAAGGGGTTAAACATTCTAAATCTCCGTATATATTTCAGGAGACAGACACAGACACTCTCAGGCCCAGTATGGATTAGACAAGAATATTTAAAGTAGAAAAAGGGTATAGTATCACCAGATACCAGGTATATACTGTATAGTATAGTTTAAACATTCCAAATCTCTGTATATATTTCAGGAGGCAGACACAGACGCTCTCAGGCCCAGTATGGATTAGACAAGAATACAAAAAGTTGAAAAAGGATACAGTATCACCAGATACAAGGTATATATAGCATAGTTTAAACATTCTAAATCTCTGTATATATTTCAGGATGCAGACACAGACGCTCTCAAGCCCAGTATGGATTAGACAAGAATATATAAAGTAGAAAAAGGGTACAGTATAACCAAATACCAGGTATATATAGCATAGTTTAAACATTCTAAATCTCCGTATATATTTCAGGAGGCAGACACAGACGCTCTCAGGCCCAGTAGGGATTCAACAAGAATATATAAAGTTGAAAAAGGGTACAGTATCACCAGATACCAGGTATATATAGTATAGTTTAAACATTCTAAATCTCCGTATATATTTCAGGAGGCAGACACAGATGCTCTCAGGCTCAGTATGGAGTGCACCACAATATAAAAAGCAGTAAAAGGGTAATGGATCAGAAGCGTACAGCTGTATACAGTGTAGGGGTCATTGTAAATCTCCGTATATATTTCCAGAGTCAGAAGCAGACTCTCACTGGCTCAGTATGGATTAGACCAGAATATAAAAAGCAGTAAATGGGTAATGTATCACAAGCATACAGCTGTATACAGTGTTGGTGTAATCTTAAATCTCCAAATATATTTCCGGAGTAACAGACAGACGTTCACAGGCTCAGTATGGATTACACTGGAATCTAAATAGCAAAAAGGGGTACTGTATCAGAAGCGTACAGCAGTATACAGTGTTGGGCTAATTTTAAATCTCGGTTTATATTTCCAGAGTCACCCTCAGATGCTCACTCAGTCTGGATTTGACCATAATACAAAATGTTGAAAAAAGTACTGGATAACAAGATAGCAAGTATATATATTATAGGGTACAATTTAAATCTCGGTATATATTTCCGGAGTCAGACAAAGACACTCACAGGCTCAGTATGGATTGGACAAGAATATAAAAAGTCAAAAAAGGGTAATGTATTACAAGCGTGCAGCTGCATACAGTGTTGGGGTCATTTTAAATCTCCTTATATTTTACCAGAGTCAGACACAAACTCTCACAGGCTCAGTATGGATTACACCAGAGAATAAAAAGTAGAAAAAGGGAAATATATTCGAAGTGTACACCAGTATACAGTGTTGGGGTACTTTTAAATCTTCGTATATATTTCAGTCTCAGTACACCAGTCCAGACTCTCCGCTACAGGAAACTAGATGGATACAAGTACAGATGGAAAGTCGAGTGATTGCCGAAATTACAGAATTACTAATCACGGGAAAACCTCCCGGGAGAATTTGCAGAGGCGATGCAGACCCTCAATTACTTTGTCTGTGGAGACAGCGAAAACGGTTCTTTGTGAAGAAAGGGTTGCTGTATCGCAGTAGCGTGGCTCCCATTACCGTTACTCATCTCCATCAAATTGTGACCTCAAGGAGATATGTAGACATGGTCCTCACTGCCTATCATGATCTGTCTGGTCACTTTGGAGTGCAAAAGACAGAAGCCACAGGCCGTAGGCGATTCTATTGGATTGGCATGAGAGGAGACATTGAAAAATGGTGGCAGGAATGTCACACGTCTGTGACTAGGAAAACTGTGAAAGCTGATCAAAAAGCACCACTGCATCCGATTGTGAGTTGACGTCCATTACAAATGGTAGCCATTGATCATCTGAAGGTAGAGCCCAGCAGGACAGGCCATAGCCTGCCTGTTAACCATCATCGATCAGTTCACCAAATTTGTAGTGACCGTCCCTGTGAAGGATTTAACTGCCCAGACTACATAGCGGTGGAGCAGAGAGAGGTAAATTTTGCAAGTGCTGGGGCCCTGAGCAAGCAGGGGGGCCCACTCATGGGCGCCGGTACTGGCGCAGGGCCCCTCATAGTACGCCGGTGTGTCTGATGGTGAGTGGGCCCCCCCACCCTCAGAAACACTTTATTGTACTATGAGGGGCCCTGTGCCAGTGCCGTCACCCAAGAGTGGGCCCACCCACCTGTTCAGGGCAACGCCACTTGCCCCGGTGCACCAGGTGGTGACCCCGGCCAAGGGGGGGGCTGCCCAGTTGGGGAGGTTGAAAAAATGGCATATGTTGATGTGTAGGCTGGACATTCAGCAGCTGCAAATGGAGGAATTGGAGAAGTCCGTGGAAGAGGAGGACAAAAGCGAGCCATTTTTCTGGCTACCTATGTGTCATCAGGGGAAGGTGGGACAAAATCCTTTGAAACCCATGCATGGTTCATTTTAATGAAGGTTAGATCATCAACATTTTGGGTCAACAGACAGGTCCTTTTTTCTCTCAGGATTGAACCAGCAGCACTGAAGACTCTTTTAGATAGCACACTACCAGCAGGGCAAGCGAGCTTCTGTAAGGCATATTGTGCCAATTCAGGCCAGGTGTCCAGTTTACAAGCCCAAAAGTCAAAGGGGAATGACCTGTGAGGGAGAACATCGATATGGGAGGAGAAGTAGTTTGTAACCATTGTTGACAACTGCTGTCTCCTGTCTCTTGCAATCGATTCAGTATTACCAGTCGTGTGAGCGGTACTTGATAAATCAGTCCACAACATGGTCATGAAACCCCTGTCTCCAACGCCACTTCAGCTGTGTGCACCACGAACACCTCTTCCATTTTGCCCACTACGGCTCATGGGAGAACAAGCACGGCTGCTGTGTGCTGGGAATGCCTCAAACAAACGGTTTACCAGAGTTGCTTGCTTGGTAGCCAATATTAGCTCTAGGTTCTCCTGTGGCATGATGTTCTGTAATTTGCCTTTATAGCGTGGATCGAGGATGCTGGCCAAACAGTAGTCATCATCCTTCATCATTTTGGCAATGCGGGGTCCCTTTTAAGGATCCGCAAGGCATAATCACACATGTGGGCCAATGTTGCAGGTGTCAATGATGCACTGCCAGTGGTGGGTGGAGGAGCACTTTCTGGCAAATCCACATCCCTCCAGTCATGCACAAACCCTTTCTCTTGCCCCCTGAGAAGCATCCTCCTCCCCAAAATAATCATCCCCCTCATCCTCCTCTTCCTCTTCTTCCTCCACCTCGTCCAGGTCAGTTGCCCGCGCTGACAATGGCTGACTGTCATCAAGGCTTCCCTCCTCCTCTTCCTCCTCCTCTGCTGCAGATGCCTGATCCTTAATGTGCGTCAAAGTTTGCATGAGCAGACGCATAAGTGGGATGCTCATGCTTATGATGGCGTCGTCTGCGCTTACCAGCCCTGTGCATTCCTCAAAACACTGAAGGACTTTACAGAGGTCTTTCAGCTTTGACCACTGCACAGCCGACAGCTCCATGTCTGCCTTCAAACTGCCTGCCCATGTATCCTCCCACAAATGCATTACAGCCTGCCTCTGTTCGCACAGCCTCTGAACCTTGCGCATGGTGGAGTTCCACCTTGTTGCAACGTCTATGATTAAGCAGTGCTTGGGGAGGTGGAGCGATCGCTGCAGCTTCTGCATATGACTGGAGTGTACTGGCGAATGATGGATGTGCGAGCACAGTCTTCGCACCTTATGGAGCAGAGCTGTTAACTCCGGATAATTATTTCGGAAGCACTGCACCACCAGATTCAAGGTGTGAGACAGGCAAGGTATGTGTCTGAGTTTTGCAAGGGCTATGGCTGCCACAAAATTCCTGCCGTTATCACTGACTACCTTGTCAGGCTCAAGATGTAGACTGCCCAGCCATGACTCAGTTTGTCGCTGCAAGTAGTCGGCTAGTACCTCCGCGGTGTATCTGTTGTCGCCCAAAGACATCATCTTTAAAACAGCCTGCTGCCGCTTACCACTAGCTGTTCGATAGTAGGACACCTCGTGTGCAGCACTGGCAGCTGCGGATGGAGTGCTCGTACGACTGCGCTCTGTCGACGAGCTTTTGCTTCTGGAGGAGGAGGTGGGTCGAACGTCTACCGCCAACTGTTTCCTATACCGTGGGCTAGGCAGCACTGTTCCACCGCCGCTGTCCCCTGTGGAGCCTGCATCCACCACATTAACCCAGTGCGCAGAGATGGACGCCACTGGCCCATGCATCTGTTGTGAGGTGCACCTTTCCACTCACTGATTGCTTGAGTGCATGGACAATGCGGTCTTTCACATGATGGTGGAGGGCTGGGATGGCTTTGCGAGAGAAGAAGTGGCGACTGGGTAGGTCATAGCGTGGTACTGCATAGGCCATGAGTTCGCGGAAAGCTGCGCTTTCCACCAACCGATAGGGCATCATCTGTAACTAGATTAGTTTGGCAATGTGGGCGTTCAAACCCAGTGTACGCGAATGAGAGACTGAGTACTTTCTTGACCTACTCATAGTCTCTGGGAGGGTGAGCTGGACTTGAGAGCTGCATATGGTGGAACTAGCGGTGGACAGGGCGGACTGAGAGAGGGTTGATGATGGTGATGGAGTTGGTGTTCTTTCTGATGGCCTAGATTCAGTCTTTCGTTGATATAACAGTGGGATTCCCTGACTGCTTTGGCCTTGCAACGACACCTCAACATTTGCTGCTGTGCTAACCGGTGGGCTTACAGTTGGGGAAACAATGTAGCGTTGCTGACTACCTTCTTTGTGATCAGTTGCACATGTGGTACTTGAGGTTTGAGTGCATGGACAATGCGGTCATTCACATGCAGGTGGAGGGCAGGGATGGCTTTTCGAGTTATGCGTTCTAACCACAGCAGCGCTGGCTTCTCTCTCTTTTTTTGTTACATATTGGTTTGTTGTTGACCACCACTGTTGCCGTGCGCACTGGGTTATGTTCGTCATTTTTTGCTGTGTTCATTGTGATGGATCTAGGCTGCTGTGCACACACACAGCAGCCCCGCCCTGCCCCAGGCTTTATTTAATTTGTGCACCTGTGTCTGAGCCTGCATCGCCCTTCATCTGTGTTTGCTGGTCAGGCAATGTGTGGAGGTCAAACCTGAGATGTCTATATTCAGACCTGGTTGGCCTTGCTTCATCTGGCTGCACGGGAGTGATGCAGATATGCCTCAGGTACAGATTGCATTTGATATGGTCTTGCTTTTCAAATATCTAGGAGGCCGTAATGGCACAGTGAATAATAAAAATGTAGAGTAGGACCCCCCACATGAGATTGCCTTTGCGCGGCGGGGTGGCTCAATTTATTGATTAATATTTTGCCAAATGTCTCATTTTGAATACAGTTAGATGTTAATATGTGCATATGCACCTCATGTTATGCATTCTAACCACAGCAGCTCTGGCTTCTCTCTCTTTTTTCGAGAAAAGAAGTGCCGACTGGGTAGGTCATAGCGTGGGACAGCGTAGGCCATGAGCTCCCGGAACGCTTCGCTTTCAACCAAACGGAAGGGCATCATCTCTAATGACATCAGTTTGGCAATGTAGACGTTCAAAGCCATGAGAGGAAGAGAGGATGAGTACTTTCTTGTCCTACTCAGAGTGTCTGGTAGGGTGAACTGGACTTGAGAGCTGCATATGGGGAAACTAGCAGTGGACCTGACGGACTGAGAGGGTGATGGTGATGGTGGTGGTGGTGATGGCCTAGATTCAGTCTTTCGTTGCAAAAACATTGTGATTCCCTGACTGCTTTGGCCTTGCGACGACACCTCAACATTTCTTGCTGGTGGTTTGCTTACTGGTGGGCTTACAGTGGGGGAAGCGATGCAGCATTGCTGGCTACCTTCAGTCGGAACAGGTGCACATGTGCTACCTGAGGTTTTATAGTCCGTCCACGCTTGCAAGTACGTAGTGTATGAGGAGCATACAGCTCTATACAGTGCATGTATGGAAAAATGAAAATCTACATCTATTTTTTTACATAGTCACACACAGACGCTGTTTCAATATGGATTTTAGCATAATCTAAACAGCAGATATACGGTACTGTGTCAAAAGCGGACAGCTCTATACGGTGTAAGTATGGAAAAATGGAAATGTCCGTATATGTATTTATGGACTCACACACTCACGCTGTCTCTGTATAGATTTGACCGTAATCCGAACAGCAGATATACGATACTGTTTGAGAAGCGGACAGCTCTATACAGGGTATGTATGGAAAATTTTAAATCTCCGTCTATTTTTTTCCAGAGTCACACACACACACACTGTCTCTGTATAGATATGACCGTAATCAAACAGCAGATATACGATACTGTTTGAGAAGCAGACAGCTCTAAACAGTGTATGGAAAAATGGAAATGTCCGTATATGTATTTACAGACTCACACACACACGCTGTCTCTGTATAGATTTGACTGTAATCCAAACAGCAGATATACGATACTGTTTGAGAAGCGGACAGCTCTATATGGTGTATGTATGTGTTGTAGCTGCTTTTTGTTCTGACCAAGCATCAGATATGCCACATCACCAGTGAGGCCGGATTAGGAGTTTTCGCCCTTCTGTTCTCAAGCGCTTGGAGACAAAGTGACTCAACACACCCGAGCCGTGGTCAAATCACTTTATCTGACGTAATGAAATACAAGGCAATCTTTTATACCATTTACAACAATATGTGATTCGATGGAGCTCATCTGGCTCCCACCATCTCCTTCAGGGCTACAACATGTTTACAATGTACCCAGAACATGTTGTTACTGACTATTGAGAATAAATATGATAACAAGTATAGTTTCCTTGAAAACAGAGACTAATAGTCTACATAAGAATAATTCTAGCAATTGAAGTCTTAAAGGCAATTAAAGGGATATAAAGGCAAACCATTAACTCTTCTATATCAATTTCCCCTTTTTGTAAATGGTATAACCTTTGCCACAGGGTCAGATGATGTCCACAAAGGAGCTACTGTCTCATGGGTCTAGTACCCATAAGGGGGCCTCCTACCTGCTTCGCCCATCCACCCTAAGTGTGGACACTCACTTTCCCCATCAGCAATGGCTATCTGGGGTCTATGATATACTACAGAAGGTTCAGCCTTAGATTCTTTTTTTTATACATACATTATTCAGTAGCTTAAGTAATACATATATTAGAGCTTTTACAGCTACATAAAACAATAAGCAAAGCAACAAAATTTGCATACAAGTCTGTACAGTTCCAAAAATCCATCCTGCAAGGCCATTAAGAGAATTTGCTGGATTTAGGATAGAGAATGTGTTACTCCACCAGGAATCTCTGTAGAATGCCAAAAGTCCATCCTGCTATGTCATTAAACCAATTTGTTGGATTTAAAAAAAGAGAATGTGTTACCCTACCAGGAGTCTATGTTTGCACTGTGTTGTTTTAACCATTGGTCTCTAAGTTCACCTATTTTGTCTATACTGGCCCTGATCTGGAGATTGCCAGCAGAGTCGATATAATTACAACAGGTGGGACCAATTATCTGACACACTCCTCCTTCTTTGCTGTCAGGTAATCTAGTACTATAGTATTTTGGCTAGTAACTATGATTAATTGTCTCTGTATTGTATTAGTTTCATTAAGAACTTCAAGAATCTGGAAAAGCTGATCGTCCAGGTAGTCGGTAGCTTCCACTAATTTATCCCACATTTGTGTTATGAAGGGGTATATTAGCATACTACTGAATATTTTATTTGTTATCCCCATTTCTACTAGATGCGGTCTACCATTTGGCCGGGGCTTATTGTCTGCAGCCCCTCTATACAAAGTATGAATTGGAACTGCTGCCGTGTCTATTTTACTATGAGGAACTATGAAAGTGGCTGGTCTTAGTTTGGCAAGAGTGCAAACCCCTCTTATGTCTGGGCTCACCCACCTGTAGGCACGATGTCTGCAAACCAAGAATACTCCTTCGGGGAGAACACAAATGTGACCAGGGGTCTGTATACATTGGTATAAACTCAAAAGTCCTGACATAGGTTTATGGGCACACCAAGTATTATTCATTTGTTTTCCCCTTATACCAAGTGTACATTTACCCCTTTCTTTCCTTATTATTTTACCCTTAGATGCTTTACAGCCTTCAACACCATCCTGGTACACTGTCTCATTAACCTGTGTTTGATCATGAGTGTATATGCGGAAGCAATTATTGTCCTCACCACAGGTATTTGCTCCAGTGTGTTGAAGACTGAACCACAGTCCATCATTGGGAATGGGGTCTGAGTGAGGGATTTCGGTCCTCCTCCTGGTGACCATATTTCCGACATCTGAATTATATTCCCGCCACCACATTTGTACCTTAGGCCGCGTTATATTAAACTGAAACCAGGGATTAGCGGCCCATCCGATTATGGCCAATGAGGCAGATATATCACGGGGCACATCTTTTCCCCAAAACCTAGATTGAGTCCAAGTCTCATTATGTATGCAGTGTGGGGTTAATACCTCCCATGGCTCCAGAGGTAAGGCTAAGTACGGCATAGTCCTCGCAGATACTGGGCTGTGTGTACAGATCCAACACAGTCTTTCGGTTTCTGTCCTTCCATGTCCTTTATAAGAAGAGCATGATGCTGAATGAGTTGGTTGCCCCAGTCAGCATTTAAGAGTTTATCCTGTGTCTCTGTAGAGTGCAGTAACCCTGTCACTGCCAGCAAGGTGATGAGGAGTACAGTCATTCTACTGTTGACAGGACCTTCTTGCAGTGACTGGCGTGGATCCAGGTGGGCTTTCACTCAAGTTTTACTGAGGTGGATGTGGTCAGCTGGACTTGGAAGGGGCTGTCAAATCGTGGGTCCAGGCTCCTCACGTGTCTGCGTATAACCACCCAATCACCTGGATTCAGCTGATGCACATCTGCACTGGCATTAGGATCTGGAATGGATGAGAACACATGTTTATGCACCACATTAAGTCTTTCCTGCAAGGCCTGGACATAGGCTGTCATAGAACCGTGTTGCATTTGTAGCACCTGTGGGAAGTACAGACCAGTCTTTGGTGCACTACCAAACAGAACTTCAAAGGGAGACAAGCCTGTCTTTCTATTTGGAGTGTGTCTGACTGGAAAGAGTGCAAGAGGCAAGCACTCTACCCAGCTCTTTCCTGTCTCTGCCATGGCCTTTTGAATTTTCAGTTTAAGTGTCCCATTTAGTCTTTCCACTTTCCCACTACTTTGTGGCCTATATGGTGTATGAAATGCTTGCTGTACACCCAGGGCCTGCATGACTTCCCTCATTATTTCTCCCGTGAAGTGTGTACCCCTATTGCTTTCTATGGTTTCTAGGGACACCATACCTGCACATCAGTTCTTTTATCAGTTTGTCTGCAGTAGTTTTAGCATTTGCAGATTTTACCGGATAGGCTTCCGTCCAACCAGAGAAGAGATCTACACATACTAGGATATTTGCATACACTCCTACCTTGGACGCTGTATGTAGTCAATCTGCAGTCTCTGAAATGGGTAGAGAGGCCTAGGTGTCGCTTTCTTAGGGACTTTTACTGTTTTATCTGGGTTGTGCTGTGCACAGATGAGGCATGATTGTACAAGTTTCGCGGCTGCATAACTAAAACCAGGAGCGATCCAGAAGGCATCTACCATGGCACACATGTGACTTTTTGAGGTGTGAGTGGGGCCATGTGTTGCTTGTGCCATAACTGGGAACAGGGCCTTCGGTAGGCACAATTTATCCTTATTCTCCCATACTCCATTTGAATTCAGCTCAGCTCCCAGTCTCCCCCAGTGTTCCTTCTCTGTTTGGGCAGCCTGTTGCTGGAGAGATTTCAAGACATCTAGGCTCAGTGTGGCTGGAAAACGCTGACTCCCCGCCACTGTCCGCTGCTCTCTAGGCCGCCTTGCTGCTACTTTAGCAGCCTCGTCCGCCCTTCTCTTGCCCTCTACCTCCACGGAGTCACCTTTTGTGTGCTTTTACCTTGACAATGCCAACCTGAACTGGTAACATCAATGCCTCCATTAATTGTTTCACTAGCTCTGCATTTTTAATGGCCTCGAATTTGTGTAAATATTAGCGACTTTACCTGCAGCGGCTCTACATGCCTCAGTGAGTGCCTTCCACTCTGCCTCCTGTGCCGACATTTGAGGAGGGAGTGGTTCAGCTCCGGATTACCTCATGTGAGGATACTACTGCATATCCAGTGTAGAATTGTCCATCCTGGTGGTATCTGGAGCCATCTACAAAAAAACTCAAAATCTGCATTAGGAACAGTTCTATGCAGCCATGTTCATGCGTCATGTCAAAGTATTCTTCCTCACTTGCTAATACGGTCACCAATTCCCCCTTTTCAGAATCCACAGGCAGGAGGGTGGCTGGATTCAGAACATTACATCTTTTGAGGGTGACATACTCAGGAATTAGAAGAGCACATTGAAGTCGGAGCTGTCTGGCCATAGACAGATGTTTTGGTTGAACTTGTACGAGTATGGACTGGATGTCATGTGGGGAATAAATTGTCAAACAAGTGAGATCATAGGGGTCTGATGACAAACAGTCATAAAGTGGTTGCATCTGGGTCGCCCTCCCAGGGCTGTGGGGTACTCGGTACCGGGCCGGTAACTCGGGGGGAAGGTGTCACAGCAGCGGTGACCCGGTCCGTGGCCCTGGGCACCCAAGTAAAAGGGAGGTTGAATGATGGGATAAAGTTGCTTGGTTCGTGACGCCACCTGTGGTGTTCGGCAAGGGAGATGTTTTGCCGACGCTGCATGCAGATCCTCTGGGACTGATGGTATGGTGCAGCAAAGATGTTATAGCTCCCCACAGGTGAAGCTGTAGTCCCCGTGCAGTGTAGATAAATGTTGCAGGAATGGTGCAGTGGTAGGCACAGGGATGTAGAGGTGTCAGGTGTGTTGGCGCAGGAATGGGTGGAGGACACCAGGCCATGTAGTTCCAAAGCTTTACTCACAGTCTGTTGTACAAACAGGTGCCTGCCTCCGTGCTGTGTCCTCCGGGTCAGGGACTCAGTCAACCTCAAAGCCAGATGGAATGCTCCTTTCCAACACTCCGCCAACATGTGCCTTTATGAACGTCTCCTCTTATAGCGCCTATAAATGAAGTACTCCCAGTACTGAGTTACACTGGAATTACTCCTGTCCGATGTTCTTATGAACTCTACTTGTACGGCAGACAGCTGTAGCCTGCTTCGGGGACTCCTTGCTACCTAGTCCCAGTTCACTTCTCTGATGCTGTTGTGCCCCCAAGTCTTGTGTGGGAATAAAGTGGTAACAACTTCTATTCCTCCGGTGTCTGCTGCAGGACCATTAGTATCCATACAACCTCGGGGACCGGGCCCCAGCCTTGCGCTTAGAACTTCTAGGCAGGGTTCTGCTCTAACCCACATCCTCTGTTCTCTTTTACTCCTCACGTTCCATACTAATCCTTTCTTTCTATGGAAAATCAGGTTTTCTTTCTATGTCTCTTTCTTGTGCCAGCAGACCCAGGTCACTGTGGCCTGCTGCAGCATTTCCTTCCTCCATCCCTCTCCCAGGGATCTTCTCTGTCTCACTCTCTGTCCTTCTGCATCCTCACTCACTGACTGACTCACTGAATGACTGAATGACTAAATCCTAAACTCTTCCCGCTCTTTTAGTGTAAACTCAACTCCACCCACCTCCCAGCACGTTTCGTGTTCCAAGCATGTAGCCACCAATGGGTGCTTTGCTATACTCCAAGCAGGGAGCCGCTGAAGGTGCTTTGCTACACTACTTTGTGGTGTGGGGGTGCAGGTGTTGGAGTGTGGTCAGGAGTCTCCATCTTACCTGGATGGTGGGGTACCACACCTCAGGAGGAGGTGCAGTACCTCTGTGGCGACTGAAGCCTCAGGGGCACCACATACCCCCCGTTAAACACAGCACGTCCGCGGGCTGCAAGTTGAACAAAGTTGACAATACAGGAACATACAAAATTTTTATATTGCATAATGAACATGTCTTATACTAAACTTCCCAATGTGGAAGGCACTGTTTCTTGAACATTACAAACAATTTAACTATCTATCTATACTTAAAGTTATGCTACCTAATTTAATGTGCTATGGAAGCAAATTCACTATCAACTTGAGTAACACATTATCTAGCAACACATTTCTTTTCTGTTATCTTTCACATTTTCTAATCTCTTCTTTTTCTTTTGTCTTAGGAGTGACAACTGCAATTGCCTGGTTCGTCATCTGCATATTTTTATTCAATTCTCACATTTTTATTCAAACATTGTAAGACATTCACTCTAGTTCCTTCTTAATTAAACCCTATAAAATCTGTCATTAATACCTTCACTACACACTATCACTTTCTAGCTTCTTGTTCAAAAATACTAAGCATTATTAGTAAGTGCAAAGAGTAGACACTGGACTGGCCATCATGTCTGGAAATGTCCTTATCACGAGGTAGTCCTTGTTCCAAGGGGAGGTTCCTATGTAAAACCAAGAGAAAGCACCTAAAGAGGTGCAAACTATGTACATTAGCAGTTCTTGATCACTCAGCGTCCGTGATCTCCACAGTTCAAGTGTAAAGGCTGCCAATCAAACTAGGCAATAACTGGATCAAATGTGAAAAACAAGAAAAACAAAAACATGATAACCAAAATAGAAAAACTGGCACAAAGGTGCAAATACCCTCCTGGGTAACAAAAGTTAGTTTAAATCAACATTATGGCTAGTTATCCCTCCTTGGGTTCTGGAAGCTGTTGCTTGGGCTGCTTCCAGGCGAGATACTCTGGGTGTCCTCATCCTGTTGTTGATTGCCTACCAATCGCAGGTACTCTCCTTCCCAAAGGGTGAGATTGGGACCGGTCGGGGTAAATGAAAGGGCAACGGAGATATCAACTGCCTGTGGGGATGGCGTGTCAGCAATTGCCGGAGGTACCTCTGCTGCTGCCAACAATTCAGCAGGTGTTATCGCCGGTACCACTGAATTTTGTTCTTCCAGTTCCATCGGGATCTCAGTTAGTGGTACTGTAGCTTGGGGGTCGCAGGCGGGGGACAATTAGACCATTCCTATTCGCTGGCTCTGTTCCTAATACTAGGGTCATGTCCGGAGCGGTAATCATACCTTGCGCTCCTTGATGAGCTTCCAGTCCCGGTACGGGTACATGGTGGTGAACAGCGGCGGCCGCGACTCCCGGAGTTGCCTGCAGGGCAGGTCGCAGTTGGATCCAAGCAGGGGCAAGGTAAGTGTCTGCCAAGTCCGTCAGCAAGGGTCATTGCGGCCGTGCCAGGTCCGGATGGGGATGCGGCCCCTGTCCTCCATTCTGCTCCGGGACCCTCATATACCTCCTCCGGGCAGGCCTCATCCAGTAGCCATATCTGCTTTGAGGCTGTGACGGGCGCTGCAAAGGGTATCTCAGTGGTTGGATACTCCACAGGGGCGGCCTGGGGGTCAGTTGCCTTTCCTCCCCACATTCTTCTGGCCTCCTTCCTCCTTCCATCATGGCGTTCTGGCGTTCTTCCTGCCTGGGCTCTTTTCCCGCCACTGGCTCTCGCCCCTCCTTCTGAGGGCGGCTTCTTCTTCCTACTCCTCCATACCAGGCCAGTATATGAACCCCTTGGGGGGTGGGCCATGTTGCTGTCACATAGTAATTCAGGCAGGGGAGGCCCAGGACAGTTTGCGGTCTTTTCTTAGGACCACCCATGTTGTCAAGCCCTTCTTCACCGCACCAGCGGCCATTTTTAGCGTTCATTTTACAGTCTAAATTGGGTCTTCTGCACATTTCCAAAAGTTTTAAGTCCAATAAATCTTAGGCACACAGAACCCGATGGCATCGGGCCTCGTCATCCTGTTCGTGACGCCAAAGTAGGGTCGCCCTCCTAGGGCTGTGGAGTACTCGGTACCGGGCCGGTAACTCGGGAGGAAGGTGTCACAGCAGCGGTGACCCGGTCCATGGCCCTGGGCGCCCAAGTAAAAGGGAGGTTGAATGATGGGATAAAGTTGAATGGTTCGTGACGCCACCTGTGGTGTTCGGCAAGGGAGATGTTAAGCCGACGCTGCATGCAGATCCTCTGGGACTGATGGTATGGTGCAGCAAAGATGTTATAGCTCCCCACAGGTGAAGCTGTAGTCCCCGTGCAGTGTAGATAAATGTTGCAGGAATGGTGCAGTGGTAGGCACAGGGATGTAGAGGTGTCAGGTGTGTTGGCGCAGGAATGAGTGGAGGACACCAGGGCATGTAGTTCCAAAACTTTACTCACAGTCTGTTGTACAAACAGGTACCTGCCTCAGTGCCATGTCCTCCGGGTCAGGGACTCAGTCAACCTCCAAGCCAGATGGAATACTCCTTTCCAACACTCCGCCAACATATGCCTTTCTGAACGTCTCCTCTTATAGCACCTATAAATGAAGTACTCCCAGTACTGAGTTACAATGGAATTCCCCCTGTCCGATGTTCTTATGAACTCTACTTGTATGGCAGACAGCTGTAGCCTGCTTCGGGGACTCCTTGCTACTTAGTCCCAGTTCACTTCTCTGATGCTGTTGTGCCCCCAAGTCTTGTGTGGGAATAAAGTGGTAACAACTAGAGTTGAGCGACTTTTGGTTTTTTAGGGTCGCGTTTCGTTTCGTGAAACCCGACTTTTCCAAAAGTCGGGTCGAGCAAGATCGTCCGATTATAGGGAAAAGTCGGGGTCGTCCCGAAACACGAAACCCAATGTAAGTCAATGGGGAATAAAAGTCGGCAGTGAGAGGAAGACAGGAAACACACCTACAGTGCCCATTTGAATACCAAAAGCATCAATTCTTCTTTCTTAAGCTTGTCAACCTTAATTAACTTCATAATACAAGTTACGCACTGAAAAATGGGGGTTATTTGGCTAAAGTTGTGGGGGGGGGAGGGCTGGCTGCAGGTTTTCATGTGCCCTGGGCGAAAGAGCGCCCCTTTAACACATACCACAACTCATCATGCTCCGATACGGCAGATAAATAGCGGTATAGTACAATGAAAAATACCTCACTTTTTACATCTCATGACGAGGCCCATCTATTTCTCCATACAGAATCATTGGTCCCATATAATGTTTGAAACAGTATATGATGAGCTCCACATAATGCTACAGTATATGTTGGTCCCCATGGATGAAGCTCCACTGTCTTATGGGCCCAAATAATGCTCCAAACATAATGGGCCCCATTTCTAATGCTCTAGTGTATAATGGGCCCTGTAAATGCTGCTCCAGTGTCTGATGTCCACCTTTGGAATGTTCCAGTGTATGGTGGGCCCCATCTATCATTCTCCAGAGTATAGTGCTCCCCAAAAATTGCTGTCCCAACATTGAAAACAATCAAATAAGTCTCCTCGCTAGGGAATCCCTGTACTTGTCTGGACAGGTGCTGTAGCTTGCTTAACAGCTCGCCAGCCGTTCTCACGCCCAGTATGGATTGCACGTGATTGCACAAAGGTTAGAAAGGGTACCGTATCCCTGGATAACATGTATGGATAGCGTACACATTCAAAATATATGTCTATACAGCATGAGGCAGGCTCAGACGGTGTTAGGCCCAGTATGAATTGCACGTGATTGCACAAAGGTTAGAAAGGGTACCGTATCCCTGGATAACATGTATGGATAGCGTACACATTCAAAATATATGTCTATACAGCATGAGGCAGGCTCAGACGGTGTTAGGCCCAGTATGGATTGCACGTGATTGCACAAAGGTTAGAAAGGGTACCGTATCCCTGGATAACATGTATGGATAGCGTACACATTCAAAATATATGTCTATACAGCGTGAGGCAGGCTCAGACGGTGTTAGGCCCAGTATGGATTGCACGTGATTGCACAAAGGTTAGAAAGGGTACCGTATCCCTGGATAACATGTATGGATAGCGTACACATTCAAAATATATGTCTATACAGCGTGAGGCAGGCTCAGACGGTGTTAGGCCCAGTATGGATTGCACGTGATTGCACAAAGGTTAGAAAGGGTACCGTATCCCTGGATAACATGTATGGATAGCGTACACATTCAAAATATATGTCTATACAGCGTGAGGCAGGCTCAGACGGTGTTAGGCCCAGTATGGATTGCACGTGATTGCACAAAGGTTAGAAAGGGTACCGTATCCCTGGATAACATGTATGGATAGCGTACACATTCAAAATATATGTCTATACAGCATGAGGCAGGCTCAGACGGTGTTAGGCCCAGTATGGATTGCACGTGATTGCACAAAGGTTAGAAAGGGTACCGTATCCCTGGATAACATGTATGGATAGCGTACACATTCATAATATATGTCTCAGGAGGCAGGCTCAGACGGTGTTAGGCCCAGTATGGATTGCACGTGATTGCACAAAGGTTAGAAAGGGTACCGTATCCCTGGATAACATGTATGGATAGCGTACACATTCAAAATATGTGTCTATACAGCATGAGGCAGGCTCAGACGGTGTTAGGCCCAGTATGAATTGCACGTGATTGCACAAAGGTTAGAAAGGGTACCGTATCCCTGGATAACATGTATGGATAGCGTACACATTCAAAATATATGTCTATACAGCAGGAGGCAGGCTCAGACGGTGTTAGGCCCAGTATGGATTGCACGTGATTGCACAAAGGTTAGAAAGGGTACCGTATCCCTGGATAACATGTATGGATAGCGTACACATTCAAAATATATGTCTATACAGCATGAGGCAGGCTCAGACGGTGTTAGGCCCAGTATGGATTGCACGTGATTGCACAAAGGTTAGAAAGGGTACCGTATCCCTGGATAACATGTATGGATAGCGTACACATTCAAAATATATGTCTCAGGAGGCAGGCTCAGACGGTGTTAGGCCCAGTATGGATTGCACGTGATTGCACAAAGGTTAGAAAGGGTACCGTATCCCTGGATAACATGTATGGATAGCGTACACATTCAAAATATATGTCTATACAGCATGAGGCAGGCTCAGACGGTGTTAGGCCAAGTATGGATTGCACGTGATTGCGCAAAGGTTAGAAAGGGTACCGTATCCCTGGATAACATGTATGGATAGCGTACACATTCAAAATATATGTCTATACAGCATGAGGCAGGCTCAGACGGTGTTAGGCCCAGTATGAATTGCACGTGATTGCACAAAGGTTAGAAAGGGTACCGTATCCCTGGATAACATGTATGGATAGCGTACACATTCAAAATATATGTCTATACAGCATGAGGCAGGCTCAGACGGTGTTAGGCCCAGTATGGATTGCAAGTGATTGCACAAAGGTTAGAAAGGGTACCGTATCCCTGGATAACATGTATGGATAGCGTACACATTCAAAATATATGTCTATACAGCATGAGGCAGGCTCAGACGGTGTTAGGCCCAGTATGGATTGCACGTGATTGCACAAAGGTTAGAAAGGGTAGCGTATCCCTGGATAACATGTATGGATAGCGTACACATTCAAAATATATGTCTCAGGAGGCAGGCTCAGACGGTGTTAGGCCCAGTATGGATTGCACAAAGGTTAGAAAGGGTACCGTATCCCTGGATAACATGTATGGATAGCGTACACATTCAAAATATGTGTCTATACAGCATGAGGCAGGCTCAGACGGTGTTAGGCCCAGTATAAATTGCACGTGATTGCACAAAGGTTAGAAAGGGTACCGTATCCCTGGATAACATGTATGGATAGCGTACACATTCAAAATATATGTCTCAGGAGGCAGGCTCAGACGGTGTTAGGCCCAGTATGGATTGCATGTGATTGCACAAAGGTTAGAAAGGGTACCGTATCCCTGGATAACATGTATGGATAGCGTACACATTCAAAATATGTGTCTATACAGCATGAGGCAGGCTCAGACGGTGTTAGGCCCAGTATAAATTGCACGTGATTGCACAAAGGTTAGAAAGGGTACCGTATCCCTGGATAACATGTATGGATAGCGTACACATTCAAAATATATGTCTATACAGCATGAGGCAGGCTCAGACGGTGTTAGGCCCAGTATGAATTGCACGTGATTGCACAAAGGTTAGAAAGGGTACCGTATCCCTGGATAACATGTATGGATAGCGTACACATTCAAAATATATGTCTCAGGAGGCAGGCTCAGACGGTGTCAGGCACAGTATGGATTTGACGGCCCAGATTACACAGCGGAGGAGCAGGGAGAGGTAAAGATTGCAAATGCTGGGGCCCTGCCCAAGCAAGGGGGGCCCACTCGTGGGCGTCGGTACTGGCACTGGGCCCCTCATAGTCCAGCGGTGTGTCTGACGGCGGGTGTGCACCACCACCGTCAGAGACACTTGATTGCACTATGAGGGACCCTGTGCCAGTGCTCGCGCCCAAGAGTCGGCCTACCCACCTGTCCAGGGCAACGGCACTCGCACGGTGTCGTGCGCTAGGTGGTGACCCCGGCCATGGGGGGGAGGCAGCACAGTTAGGGAGTTTTAGAAAGTGGCATATGTTGATGTTGGACATTCAGCTGATGCAAAAGGCGAAATAGGTGAAGTACCAGGAAGAGGTGGACCAAAGCAAGCCATTTTTCTGTCACCCTATGTGTCATCAGGGGAAGGTGGGACAAAATCCTTGGAAACCCATGCGTGGTTTATTTTAATGAAGGTTAGATCATCCACATTTTGGGTTGACAGACGGGTCCTTTTTTAAGTCAGGATTGATCCAGCTGCACTGAAGACTCTTTCCGAAAGCACACTTGCAGCTGGGCAAGCGAGCTCCTGTAAGGCATATTGGGCCAATTCAGGCCAGGTGTCCAGTTTAGCGGCCCAATAGTCAAAGGGGAATGACCTGTGTGGGAAAACATCGATATGGGAGGAAAAGTAGTTTGTAACCATAGTTGACAACTGCTGTCTCCTGTCACTTTCCATCGATGCAGTATTACCAGTTGTGTGAGCGGTATTTGAAAAATCAGTCCACAACATTGTCATGAAACCCCTGTCTCCAACACCACTTCTGCTGTGTGCACCACGAACACCTCTGCCAAGCTTCCCCCGGCCCGTACGGCTCGTGTGAGAACCATCACCGCTGCTGTGTGCTGGGAATGCCTCAAGCAACCGATTTACCAGAGTTGCTTGTTTATTAGCCAATATTAGGTCAAGGTTCTCCTGTGGCATGATGTTTTGCAATTTGCCTTTATAGCGTGGATCCAGGATGCTGGCCAACCAGTAGTCGTCATCGTTCATCATTTTGGCAATGCGGGGGTCCCTTTTTAGGATCCGCAAGGCATAATCTGACATGTGGGCCAATGTTCCCGGTGTCAATGATGCACTGCGAGTGCTGGGTGGAGGAGCACTTTCTGGCAAATCCACATCCCTCCAGTCACGCACAAACCCTGTACCAGACCTTGCCACGCCAACATTTTCACTTGCCCCACGAGATGCATCCTCCTCCCCTAAGTAATCATCCCCATCATCCTCCTCCTCCTCCTCTTCTTCCTCCACCTCGTCCAGGAGAGGTCCCTGAGCAGACAATGGCTGAATGTCATCAAGGATTCCCTCCTCCTCTTCCTCCTCATCAACATTGGCTGCAGACACCTGCTCCTTAAGGTGCGTCAAAGTTTGCATGAGCTGACGCATAAGTGGGATGCTCATGCTTAGGATGGCGTCGTCTGCGCTTACCAGCCGTGTGCATTCCTCAAAACACTGAAGGACTTTACAAAGGTCTTTCAGCTTCAACCACTGCACACCTGTCAACTCCATGTCTGCTCTCAAAGTGCCTGGCCGTGTATCCTCCCACAAATGCATTATGGCCTGCCTCTGCTCGCACAGCCGCTCCACCATGTGCAGGGTGGAGTTCCACCTTGTTGCAATGTCGATAATGAGGCGGTGGTTGGGAAGGTGGAGCAATCGCTGCAGCTTCTGCATACGAACGGAGTGTACAGGCGACCGGCAGATGTGCGCGCACAGTCTTCGCACCTTCTGGAGCAGGGCTGTTAACTCCGGATAATTTTTGAGGAAGCACTGCACCACCAGGTTCAAGGTGTGAGCCAAGCAAGGTATGTGGCTGAGTTTTGAAAGGGCTATGGCTGCCACAAAATTATGGCCGTTATTAGAGTTGAGCGACTTTTGTTTTTTTAGGGTCGCGTTTCGTTTCGTGAAACCCGACTTTTCCAAAAGTCGGGTCGAGCAAGATCGTCCGATTATAGGGAAAAGTCGGGGTCGTCCCGAAACACGAAACCCAATGTAAGTCAATGGGGAATAAAAGTCGGCAGTGAGAGGAGGACAGGAAACACACCTACAGTGCCCATTTGAATGCCAAAAGCATCAATTCTTCTTACTTAAGCTTGTCAACCTTAATTAACTTCATAATATAAGTTACGCACTGAAAAATGGGGGTTATTTGGCTAAAGTTGTGGGGGGGGAGGGCTGGCTGCAGGTTTTCATGTGCCCTGGGCGAAAGAGCGCCCTTTTAACACATACCACAACTCATCATGCTCCGATACGGCAGATAAATAGCGGTATAGTACAATGAAAAATACCTCACTTTTTACATCTCATGACGAGGCCCATCTATTTCTCCATACAGAATCATTGGTCCCATATAATGTTTGAAACAGTATATGATGAGCTCCACATAATGCTACAGTATATGTTGGTCCCCATGGATGAAGCTCCACTGTCTTATGGGCCCAAATAATGCTCCAAACATAATGGGCCCCATTTCTAATGCTCTAGTGTATAATGGGCCCTTTAAATGCTGCTCCAGTGTCTGATGTCCACCTTTGGAATGTTCCAGTGTATGGTGGGCCCCATCTATCATTCTCCAGAGTATAGTGCTCCCCAAAAATTGCTGTCCCAACATTGAAAACAATCAAATAAGTCTCCTCGTTTGGGAATCCCTGTACTTGTCTGGACAGGTGCTGTAGCTTGCTTAACAGCTCGCCAGCCGTTCTCACGCCCAGTATGGATTGCACGTGATTGCACAAAGGTTAGAAAGGGTACCGTATCCCTGGATAACATGTATGGATAGCGTACACATTCAAAATATATGTCTATACAGCATGAGGCAGGCTCAGACGGTGTTAGGCCCAGTATGGATTGCACGTCATTGCACAAAGGTTAGAAAGGGTACCGTATCCCCGGATAACATGTATGGATAGCGTACACATTCAAAATATATGTCTATACAGCATGAGGCAGGCTCAGACGGTGTTAGGCCCAGTATGGAATGCACGTGATTGCACAAAGGTTAGAAAGGGTACCGTATCCCCGGATAACATGTATGGATAGCGTACACATTCAAAATATATGTCTATACAGCATGAGGCAGGCTCAGACGGTGTTAGGCCCAGTATGGATTGCACGTGATTGCACAAAGGTTAGAAAGGGTACCGTATCCCCGGATAACATGTATGGATAGCGTACACATTCAAAATATATGTCTATACAGCATGAGGCAGGCTCAGACGGTGATAGGCCCAGTATGGATTGCACGTGATTGCACAAAGGTTAGAAAGGGTACCGTATCCCCGGATAACATGTATGGATAGCGTACACATTCAAAATATATGTCTATACAGCATGAGGCAGGCTCAGACGGTGTTAGGCCCAGTATGGATTGCACGTGATTGCACAAAGGTTAGAAAGGGTACCGTATCCCTGGATAACATGTATGGATAGCGTACACATTCAAAATATATGTCTATACAGCATGAGGCAGGCTCAGACGGTGTTAGGCCCAGTATGGATTGCACGTGATTGCACAAAGGTTAGAAAGGGTACCGTATCCCCGGATAACATGTATGGATAGCGTACACATTCAAAATATATGTCTATACAGCATGAGGCAGGCTCAGACGGTGTTAGGCCCAATACTTGGGAGATGTTCCAGCAACTTCGACCAAAGGATGGTTAAAATCAAAAGACTTTATTCCAAAAAAATGATTAAAAACAGAATAGATGCATAAAAAACATATGGTTCACCAATGTGACAGACGCTTACGCGTTTCGGACTAGAGGGTCCTTGCTCATAGCTTAACATCTTACAAATAAGCATATACCTATATACACTTGCTGGCTGAAGTAAAGTGGGAGGGAAACAAAATGGGCGGAGGTCCACAATAGCAGGAAGGGAGGATTTTCTCCACAAAAAAAAAAAAAAAAAAGGCATAGTATCTGAACATGGAGGAAATCACCACATCATCTTAATCGTATATATATAAAAGATCAGATTTTAAATTCATGCCTGCGGGATATCGTGTTTTTAACTTAAAAATCCACATTGCTTCTTTGCGCTGCAATTCCTTTTTTCTATCACCTCCCCTCTTGGGGTTTGGGACAGTTTCTATTATATTAACCCTACAAGTACTGACATCTCCTCCATGTACAGAAATAAAATGCTGAGAGGCTCCCGAGGGACTCCTTGTAGTTTTATTACATGAATCATAAAGATGTTCAGAAATCCTTTTGCGAAGAGGACGTGTGGTGTTGCCCACATATTGAATGCAGCATGTTTCACATGTTATTAAATAAATAACATATGTGGAACTACAGTTGGCAAACATATTTATGACATATTCATTTTTTGTAACTGTGGATTTAAATGTAGACGTATTATACATGTATTTACATAAACCGCATGATCTTATTCCACAACGATAGCTACCAGAGACAGATAACCAGCTTGAATTATTTTCTGATGAATAACGCAAAGTGTGATCACTGGGGGACAAAATATTCGCAATTGTAGTTCCTTTTTTAGGAATAAAATTGCAGCCTTTATCCAATATAGTTCTCAAAGTTGGATCCACCCGTAAAATAGGTAGATTTGATTTAATAATTTCCGTTATTTGATTAAATTGATCACTATATTTAGTAATAAAAACTGGTTTCTCCTCAAAATTACTACATTTTGATTTTATTTCCAAATAATCATCTCTTGTTTTTCTTTCTGCTACAATTTTACCCCTATTAATTTGATGCTTGCGATAACCTCTAGTCTTTAATCGTTCATCAATTACTTCACATTCCTGTCTGTAAAATGAATCAGTTGTGCAGCACCTCTTGGCACGCACAAATTCACCTACTGGGAGATTATTAATGACATGTTTGGGATGGTTGCTGCTCGCATGCAGCAAAGAATTACCTGATTGCGGTTTTCTATATAAACATACTTCAACCCTAAAATCTGCTTCATTTCCAATCAACATCATGTCAAGAAAAGCAATTCGTTCTTTATTCATATGATATGTAAATTTTAGATTATGATTATTAGTATTAAGGAATTTTATGAATTCTTTTATATTATCTGGATCACCCTTCCATATTATTATCAGATCATCAATGAATCTTCCAAAAAATTCTATATGATCCATAAAAATATTTTCCTGACCATAAATTTTTTCTTCCTCCCACCAAGTAACAAATATATTTGCAAGCGATGGGGAAAATTTCGCCCCCATCGCACATCCTTGTAATTGAAGGAACAAATTGCTTTTCCTTTTAAACATAAAGTAGTTGTTTTTTAACAAAAATTCAGTTACAGATAAAATAAATTGCTGCAATTCCACACTGTATTTAGTATATTTAAGCAACTGATCCTGAAGTGCACGAATAGCTAGATGATGAGGTATAGATGAATACAGTGTAGCAATATCTGCAGTAACCCATGTATAATTACTATTCCACTTAATGTTCTTCATTACACGTAACACATGTTTGCTGTCCTTGATATAGCTAGGTGATCTCAATACTAGAGGTTGAAGTCGTGCATCCAACCAATCCCCCAAATTCTCCAATAATGACCCTATTCCAGATACAATAGGCCGCATAGGTGGGGGAAATACCCCCTTATGAACCTTGGGCAAGGCATGAAAAAGAGGAATTTTGGGGAAAGGTGGATTCATAAATTCCAATTGCTGACTAGTAAGAAAACCCATCAAATGTCCTTCTTCCAAAATTTTCATTAAAAGAACTCTTATCTCCTCTGTAGGATCCTTCAATAACGGCTTGTACACAACACTGTCTTGAAGCAACTTATGCACTTCTTGTTCATAAAGACCAGTGTCCAGTATAGTAGTAGATCCACCTTTATCTGAATTTTTTATAACAATATTAGAATTTTTCTTCAATTCCTCCAATGCATTTTTTTGTTTTTTTGTTAAATTTTTTTTATTGTTCTGACTTTTATTTTCCAATGCCAATTTAGTAAGTTCACTTTCCACCACTATTTGAAATTCCTCCATCACTGTGCTACGTGACTGCACTGGGTAATAAGTAGGATTGGGAACCCTGTTTCCAAACAGACGGTCATTTATGTCCAAAAAATTTTTTTCTTCTTCTGACATTTCAAATTTTTTAAAATAATCTGGTCTGAAAAGATTTTTCTGAATATTCATTCACAGGTGGAATCTCATCTTGGACAGTATGAATAAAGTCTTGTTCATCAAAAAAATGTTTCTTTATTGTTAAACCTCTGATAAATTTATTCATGTCCAGAATTGTGTCAAAAAGATTAAACTGTTTATTTGGGACAAAACCCAGTCCTTTCTCCAGAACTTCCACCTGTGCATCTGACAAAATTGTAGCTGACAGGTTTAGAACTGTTTGTTCCTCTTTTGGTAGTGCCTGGTGTAGTAATTTCGTCTTACGATACTTTCGCCCTGCCCGCCTCCGTTTTTTCTTGATGACAATACTTTGTTCTGTGAATCCAAGTTTTTTGTCAGGATAGAACTAGTAGTCGCTGCCTGTTCTTCTATGTCTACATCAGACTGATCAGTACACCCATCTGTATTATCAGTAGACGAAAAACTCACATGTCTTTGCGATTTATACCGCTTTCGAAAACTACTGTTCGGGGTGTTATTTCTATTGAAAGTTTTCCAACTGTAGACAACATTTTCATCATAATCTCTAATGTCTCTTTTAAATTTTTCTTGTTTCCTTTTTACAATGTCCCCTTCCAGCATATTCAGATTATCAAAGATCTTCTTTTTAGATTTGATATAATAATCCGTTTTCTCAAATTGTATTAATTCGGTTTCAATATCTTTGATTTTTTTATCCAAAACGGAAACTTTTTCTTCCTCATACTGGATAATAAGGGACATTAATTTTATGGAACAATCTGACAGAATGTTATTCCACTTGTCATAAAATGAGACATCAAATAGAACTGTGGAGCGTTTATTCAATCTTAAACCTCTAGGAATCATTTCATGACCTATATAATTTTGCAAAGTGGTCAGATCCCACCACGTTTTTAATCTGATGATCATTTGTTTTTCCAATTCTGATATAGATTTTTCAATATTATCATGATCCTTCAAATCCACTCTATTTGTTCTAGAAAACACAGCAGCGGCCTTGTTAAGTCTATCCACATTTTTTATAGAAAAAAATTTCGAGTCCTTAAAGGACACTTCACCTTCAGCGTCTGTCACATTGGTGAACCATATGTTTTTTATCCATCTATTCTGTTTTTAATCATTTTTTTGGAATAAAGTCTTTTGATTTTAACCATCCTTTGGTCGAAGTTGCTGGAACATCTCCCAAGTATTGTGCCTACAAGATTTTCCGGAATCCAAGTTCCCTGCACCGCCCAGGATTGATTGCATTCCTCCAGACTTCGCATTTGCTACGGTTTGGTGAGCTGACAAAAAACTTTTTCCTTGGTGTTAGGCCCAGTATGGATTGCACGTGATTGCACAAAGGCACAAAGGTTAGAAAGGGTACCGTATCCCTGGATAACATGTATGGATAGTGTACACATTCAAAATATATGTCTCAGGAGGCAGGCTCAGACGGTGTCAGGCACAGTATGGATTTGACGGCCCAGATTACACAGTGGAGGAGCAGGGAGAGGTAAAGATTGCAAATGCTGGGGCCCTGCCCAAGCAAGGGGGGCCCACTCGTGGGCGTCGGTACTGGCACTGGGCCCCTCATAGTACAGCGGTGTGTCTGACGGCGGGTGTGCACCACCACCGTCAGAGACACTTGATTGCACTATGAGGGACCCTGTGCCAGTGCCCGCGCCCAAGAGTCGGCCTACCCACCTGTCCAGGGCAACGGCACTCGCACGGTGTCGTGAGCTAGGTGGTTACCCCGGCCATGGGGGAGGAGGCAGCACAGTTAGGGAGTTTTAGAAAGTGGCATATGTTGATGTTGGACATTCAGCTGATGCAAAAGGCGAAATAGGTGAAGTACCAGGAAGAGGTGGACCAAAGCAAGCCATTTTTCTGTCACCCTATGTGTCATCAGGGGAAGGTGGGACAAAATCCTTGGAAACCCATGCGTGGTTCATTTTAATGAAGGTTAGATCATCCACATTTTGGGTTGACAGACAGGTCCTTTTTTCTGTCAGGATTGATCCAGCTGCACTGAAGACTCTTTCTGATAGCACACTTGCAGCTGGGCAAGCGAGCTCCTGTAAGGCATATTGGGCCAATTCAGGCCAGGTGTCCAGTTTAACGGCCCAATAGTCAAAGGGGAATGACCTGTGTGGGAGAACATCGATATGGGAGGAAAAGTAGTTTGTAACCATAGTTGACAACTGCTGTCTCCTGTCACTTTCCATCGATGCAGTATTACCAGTTGTGTGAGCGGTATTTGAAAAATCAGTCCACAACATTGTCATGAAACCCCTGTCTCCAACGCCACTTCTGCTGTGTGCACCACAAACACCTCTGCCAAGCTGCCCCTGGCCCGTACGGCTCGTGTGAGAACCATCACCGCTGCTGTGTGCTGGGAATGCCTCAAGCAACCGATTTACCAGAGTTGCTTGTTTATTAGCCAATATTAGGTCAAGGTTCTCCTGTGGCATGATGTTTTGTAATTTGCCTTTATAGCGTGGATCCAGGATGCTGGCCAACCAGTAGTCGTCATCGTTCATCATTTTGGCAATGCGGGGGTCCCTTTTTAGGATCCGCAAGGCATAATCTGACATGTGGGCCAATGTTCCCGGTGTCAATGATGCACTGCGAGTGCTGGGTGGAGGAGCACTTTCTGGCAAATCCACATCCCTCCAGTCACGCACAAACCCTGTACCAGACCTTGCCACGCCAACATTTTCACTTGCCCCACGAGATGCATCCTCCTCCCCTAAGTAATCATCCCCATCATCCTCCTCCTCCTCTTCTTCCTCCACCTCGTCCAGGAGAGGTCCCTGAGCAGACAATGGCTGAATGTCATCAAGGATTCCCTCCTCCTCTTCCTCCTCATCAACATTGGCTGCAGACGCCTGCTCCTTAAGGTGCGTCAAAGTTTGCATGAGCAGACGCATAAGTGGGATGCTCATGCTTAGGATGGCGTCGTCTGCGCTTACCAGCCGTGTGCATTCCTCAAAACACTGAAGGACTTTACAAAGGTCTTTCAGCTTCGACCACTGCACGCCTGTCAACTCCATGTCTGCTCTCAAAGTGCCTGGCCGTGTATCCTCCCACAAATGCATTATGGCCAGCCTCTGCACGCACAGCCGCTCCACCATGTGCAGGGTGGAGTTCCACCTTGTTGCAATGTCGATAATGAGGCGGTGGTTGGGAAGGTGGAGCAATCGCTGCAGCTTCTGCATACGAACGGAGTGTACAGGCGACCGGCGGATGTGCGCGCACAGTCTTCGCACCTTCTGGAGCAGGGCTGTTAACTCCGGATAATTTTTGAGGAAGCACTGCACCACCAGGTTCAAGGTGTGAGCCAAGCAAGGTATGTGGCTGAGTTTTGAAAGGGCTATGGCTGCCACAAAATTACGGCCGTTATCACTAACTACCTTGCCTGCCTCAAGATGTACACTGCCCAGCCATGACTCAGTTTGTCGCTTCAAGTACTCGGCCAGCACCTCGGCGGTGTGTCTGTCGCCCAAACACATCATCTGCAACACAGCCTGCTGACGCTTTCCACTAGCTGCTCGATAGGGGGACACATCGTGTGCAACAGTGGCAGCTGCAGATGGAGTGCTCGTACGACTGCGCTCTGAGGACGAGCTTTCGCTTCTGGAGGAGGAGGAGGGTCGAAAGCCTACAGCCAACTGTTTCCTATACCGTGGGCTAGGCAGCACTGTCCCACCACCGCTGTCCCCTGTGGACCCTGCATCCACCACATTAACCCAGTGCGCAGTGATGGACACGTAACGGCCCTGGCCATGCCGACTGGACCATGCATCAGTTGTGAGGTGCACCTTTCCGCTCACTGACTGCTTGAGTGCATGGACAATGCGGTCTTTCACATGATGGTGGAGGGCTGGGATAGCTTTGCGAGAGAAGAAGTGGCGACTGGGTAGGTCATAGCGTGGTACTGCATAGGCCATGAGTTCGCGGAAAGCTGTGCTTTCCACCAACCGAAAGGGCATCATCTCAAACGAGATTAGTTTGGCAATGTGGGCGTTCAAACCCAGTGTACGCGGATGAGAGACTGAGTACTTTCTTGACCTACTCATAGTGTCTGGGAGGGTGAGCTGGACTTGAGAACTGCATATGGTGGAAGTAGCGGTGGACAGGGCGGACTGAGAGAGGGTTGATGATGGTGATGGAGTTGGTGTTCTTTCTGATGGCCTAGAATCAGTCTTTCGTTGATATAACAGTGGGATTCCCTGACTGCTGTGGTCTTGCAACGACACCTCAACATTTGCTGCTGTGCTAACCGGTGGGCTTACAGTGGGGGAAACAATGTAGCGTTGCTGACTACCTTCGTTGTGATCAGTTGCACATGTGGCACTTGAGGTTTGGTGTTGTGTCCACGCTTGCAAGTGCATGCTGGTTAAATGTCTAAGCATGCAACTGGTATTCAAATTTTTCAGATTTTTCCCTCGGCTAAAGGTCTTTGCGCACTTTTTACAGATAACCTTGGCCTGATCATGAGGATTTTGTTCAAAAAAGTGCCACACTGCACTCTTCCTACTTTGGCAGACATTTTGCGGCCTAGCACGCTGTGATCTTTTGACCCTCTGGACAAGCTGTCCAGCAACTCTTTTGATGTTTGGAACCTGTCTTTGGAGTGCTCCGGGCCTGCCAGATAACAGCTGTTGCGATGTCGATGTCTGCTGTGGATGCTCCTCATCTGAGCTATTGGAAGCAGCACCCTCTTCCCCCAATGGATGCCAATCTGGGTCAACAACTGGGTCATCCATCACCTCCTCTTCTATGTCATGTGCACCTTTCTCTGTGTCACCGTGTATGGTGGTATAGTGTGCGGGAAGGGGCACCTGAGTCTCATCAGGGTCAAAATCTGGCTCTGTACACTGCGAGGACAATGTAGTGCTCTGAGTGAATGTACCAGCAGAATCATCCATCAGCGGCTGTGCATCAGTGCACTCCATGTCAGATTCATCTTGGCCTGGGTAATTCACCATTTGACTTGATAATCCAGGCATGGTATGTGAAAACAGCTCCATGGAGTAATCAGTAGTATGGCCTGCGTCATCCTTCAATCTTGGTTGGGGTGAAGGACACAAGGAAAGGTGTGGTTCATGAACATGAGCCTCCAATGACGACTCAGTGCTTTTACTTTTTACAACTGAAGAAGAGGAGGCGATAGAGCTGGAGGCTGAGTCAGCAATGTAAGACAAAACTTTTTCCTGATGCTCTGCCTTTAAAAGCGGTTTGCCAACTCCTAGAAAACTAAGCGTTCGAGGCCTTATGTAGCCAGACGATGACGCAGGGTCAGCACCTCCTGCATTCGGTCCTATTTTGCTCTTGCCACTACCATCAGATCCACCACCAACACCATCATTACCAGCTGCCAACCCCCGCCCAATTCCACGGCCTCTTCCACCAGCCTTCCTCATTTTTGGTAGAAATGTAGACAAAATCCAACAAACTATATAGTAATGTAAAACAAGGTACAAGGTGTCTATAGGACAGGGGAGATTTAGAATTTCTGCACACACTTGTGGACAGTGGACACTTTTGGATTGTGTGAGGCCCACTGATATCTGAGCGCTATGTGACACGCTCGATGGCACAGCTGCCTGTGACCAAAGTGACGAGAGGATAATGGAGATTTTGAATCTCTGCGTACACTTTTGGACACTGGACACTTGTGGATTGTGTGAGGCCCACTGATATCTGAGCGCTATGTGACACGCTCGATGGCACAGCTGCCTGTGACCAAAGTGACGAGAGGATAATGGAGATTTTGAATCTCTGCGTACACTTTTGGACACTGGACACTTGTGGATTGTGTGAGGCCCACTGATATCTGAGCGCTATGTGACACGCTCGATGGCACAGCTGCCTGTGACCAAAGTGACGAGAGGATAATGGAGATTTTGAATCTCTGCGTACACTTTTGGACACTGGACACTTGTGGATTGTGTGAGGCCCACTGATATCTGAGCGCTATGTGACACGCTCGATGGCACAGCTGCCTGTGACCAAAGTGACAAGAGGATAATGGAGATTTTGAATCTCTGCGTACACTTTTGGACACTGGACACTTGTGGATTGTGTGAGGCCCACTGATATCTGAGCGCTATGTGACACGCTCGATGGCACAGCTGCCTGTGACCAAAGTGACGAGAGGATAATGGAGATTTTGAATCTCTGCGTACACTTTTGGACACTGGACACTTGTGGATTGTGTGAGGCCCACTGATATCTGAGCGCTATGTGACACGCTCGATGGCACAGCTGCCTGTGACCAAAGTGACGAGAGGATAATGGAGATTTTGAATCTCTGCGTACACTTTTGGACACTGGACACTTGTGGATTGTGTGAGGCCCACTGATATCTGAGCGCTATGTGACACGCTCGATGGCACAGCTGTGACAAAAGTGACTAGAGGATAAGGGAGATTGGATTGCTTTTAAAAAAGCAGTTTGCGGAGCAGTGGGTAAACAGCAATGCCAGCGTGTCAGGAAGCCTTAAAAGGCAGCCCAACAACCAACACCACTGATACACCACAATATAGCCTCCCCTTGCACTGCACACACAGTGACTTGTGTGTTGTGCAGGCCAAATCGCTAGCAGCAGAAGCAGTTTTTTTGTCTTCTTCCCTGCCTAACGCTCTCCCTACAGAATCAGCAGCAACCTCTCCCTATACTAAGATCGGCAGAAGTAAGATGGCGGTCGGCGTGCACGCCCTTTTATACCCCCTGTGACGCCCACCAAAGCAAGCCAATCACTTGCATGCCCTTCTGAAAGATGGTGGTGACCCGTGCCTAGGTCATCACGTTGCCCACAGTGTCCGTGGATCCTGATTGGCTGAAAAAGAGCGCAAAACAAACTTTTGAAACGCGACTTTGGCGCGTAAGTCGCCGACCTCGTGGCCGACCTCATCCTAGGGTCGGGTTTCGTTTCATGAAACCCGACTTTGCCAAAAGTCGGCGACTTTTGAATTTTTTCGACCCGTTTCGCTCAACTCTAGCCGTTATCACTAACTACCTTGCCTGCCTCAAGATGTACACTGCCCAGCCATGACTCAGTTTGTCGCTTCAAGTACTCGGCCAGCACCTCGGCGGTGTGTCTGTCGCCCAAACACATCATCTGCAACACAGCCTGCTGACGCTTTCCACTAGCTGCTCAATAGGGGGACACATCGTGTGCAACAGTGGCAGCTGCAGATGGAGTGCTCGTACGACTGCGCTCTGTGGACGAGCTTTCGCTTCTGGAGGAGGAGGAGGAGGAGGAGGGTCGAACGCCTACAGCCAACTGTTTCCTATACCGTGGGCTAGGCAGCACTGTCCCAACACCGCTGTCCCCTGTGGACCCTGCATCCACCACATTAACCCAGTGCGCAGTGATGGACACGTAACGGCCCTGGCCATGCCGACTGGACCATGCATCAGTTGTGAGGTGCACCTTTCCGCTCACTGACTGCTTGAGTGCATGGACAATGCGGTCTTTCACATGATGGTGGAGGGCTGGGATGGCTTTGCAAGAGAAGAAGTGGCGACTGGGTAGGTCATAGCGTGGTACTGCATAGGCCATGAGTTCGCGGAAAGCTGTGCTTTCCACCAACCGAAAGGGCATCATCTCAAACGAGATTAGTTTGGCAATGTGGGCGTTCAAACCCAGTGTACGCGGATGAGAGACTGAGTACTTTCTTGACCTACTCATAGTGTCTGGGAGGGTGAGCTGGACTTGAGAGCTGCATATGGTGGAAGTAGCGGTGGACAGGGCGGACTGAGAGAGGGTTGATGATGGTGATGGAGTTGGTGTTCTTTCTGATGGCCTAGAATCAGTCTTTCGTTGATATAACAGTGGGATTCCCTGACTGCTGTGGTCTTGCAACGACACCTCAACATTTGCTGCTGTGCTAACCGGTGGGCTTACAGTGGGGGAAACAATGTAGCGTTGCTGACTACCTTCGTTGTGATCAGTTGCACATGTGGCACTTGAGGTTTGGTGTTGTGTCCACGCTTGCAAGTGCATGCTGGTTAAATGTCTAAGCATGCAACTGGTATTCAAATTTTTCAGATTTTTCCCTCGGCTAAAGGTCTTTGCGCTCTTCTTACAGATAACCTTGGCCTGATCATGAGGATTTTGTTCAAAAAAGTGCCACACTGCACTCTTCCTACTTTGGCAGACATTTTGCGGCCTAGCACGCTGTGATCTTTTGACCCTCTGGACAAGCTGTCCAGCAACTCTTTTGATGTTTGGAACCTGTCTTTGGAGTGCTCCGGGCCTGCCAGATAACAGCTGTTGCGATGTCGATGTCTGCTGTGGATGCTCCTCATCTGAGCTATTGGAAGCAGCACCCTCTTCCCCCAATGGATGCCAATCTGGGTCAACAACTGGGTCATCCATCACCTCCTCTTCTATGTCATGTGCACCTTCCTCTGTGTCACTGTGTATGGTGGTATAGTGTGCGGGAAGGGGCACCTGAGTCTCATCAGGGTCAGAATCTGGCTCTGTACACTGCGAGGACAATGTAGTGCTCTGAGTGAATGTACCAGCAGAATCATCCATCAGCGGCTGTGCATCAGTGCACTCCATGTCAGATTCATCTTGGCCTGGGTAATTCACCATTTGACTTGATAATCCAGGCATGGTATGTGAAAACAGCTCCATGGAGTAATCAGTAGTATGGCCTGCGTCATCCTTCAATCTTGGTTGGGGTGAAGGACACAAGGAAAGGTGTGGTTCATGAACATGAGCCTCCAATGACGACTCAGTGCTTTTACTTTTTACAACTGAAGAAGAGGAGGCGATAGAGCTGGAGGCTGAGTCAGCAATGTAAGACAAAACTTTTTCCTGATGCTCTGGCTTTAAAAGTGGTTTGCCAACTCCTAGAAAACTAAGCGTTCGAGGCCTTATGTAGCCAGACGATGACGCAGGGTCAGCACCTCCTGCATTCGGTCCTATTTTGCTCTTGCCACTACCATCAGATCCACCACCAACACCATCATTACCAGCTGCCAACCCCCGCCCAATTCCACGGCCTCTTCCACCAGCCTTCCTCATTTTTGGTAGAAATGTAGACAAAATCCAACAAACTATATAGTAATGTAAAACAAGGTACAAGGTGTCTATAGGACAGGGGAGATTTTGAATTTCTGCACACACTTGTGGACAGTGGACACTTGTGGATTGTGTGAGGCCCAATGAATATCTGAGCGCTATGTGACAGGCTCGATGGCACAGCTGTGACCAAAGTGACGAGAGGATAAGGGAGATTTTGAATCTCTGCACACACTTTTGGACACTGGACACTTGTGGATTGTGTGAGGCCCAATGAATATCTGAGCGCTATGTGACAGGCTCAATGGCACAGCTGTGACCAAAGTGACGAGAGGATAAGGGAGATTTTGAATCTCTGCGCACACTTTTGGACACTGGACACTTGTGGATTGTGTGAGGCCCAATGAATATCTGAGCGCTATGTGACAGGCTCGATGGCACAGCTGTGACCAAAGTGACGAGAGGATAAGGGAGATTTTGAATCTCTGCGCACACTTTTGGACACTGGACACTTGTGGATTGTGTGAGGCCCAATGAATATCTGAGCGCTATGTGACAGGCTCGATGGCACAGCTGTGACCAAAGTGACGAGAGGATAAGGGAGATTTTGAATCTCTGCGCACACTTTTGGACACTGGACACTTGTGGATTGTGTGAGGCCCAATGAATATCTGAGCGCTATGTGACAGGCTCGATGGCACAGCTGTGACCAAAGTGACTACAGGATAAGGGAGATTGGATTGCTTTTAAAAAAGCAGTTTGCGGAGCAGTGGGTAAACAGCAATGCCAGCCTGTCAGGAAGCCTTAAAAGGCAGCCCAACAACCAACACCACTGATACACCACAATATAGCCTCCCCTTGCACTGCACACACAGTGACTTGTGTGTTGTGCAGGCCAAATCGCTAGCAGCAGAAGCAGTTTTTTTGTCTTCTTCCCTGCCTAACGCTCTCCCTACAGAATCAGCAGCAACCTCTCCCTATACTGAGATCGGCAGAAGTAAGATGGCGGTCGGCGTGCACGCCCTTTTATACCCCCTGTGACGCCCACCAAAGCAAGCCAATCACTTGCATGCCCTTCTGAAAGATGGTGGTGACCCCTGCCTATGTCATCACGTTGCCCACAGTGTCCGTGGATCCTGATTGGCTGTAAAAGAGCGCAAAACAAACTTTTGAAATGCGACTTTGGCGCGTAAGTCGCTGACCTCGTGGCCGACCTCATCTTAGGGTCGGGTTTCGTTTCATGAAACCCGACTTTGCCAAAAGTCGGCGACTTTTGAATTTTTTTGACCCGTTTCGCTCAACTCTAGTAACAACTTCTATTCCTCCGGTGTCTGCTGCAGGACCATTAGTATCCATACAACCTCGGGGACCGGGCCCCAGCCTTGTGCTTAGAACTTATAGGCAGGGTTCTCCTCTAACCCACGTCCTCCGTTCTCTTTTACTCCTCACGTTCCATACTAATCCTTTCTTTCTATGGAAAATCAGGTTTTCTTTCTATGTCTCTTTCTTGTGCCAGCAGACCCAGGTCACTGTGGCCTGCTGCAGCACTTCCTTCCTCCATCCCTCTCCCAGGGATCTTCTCTGTCTCACTCTCTGTCCTTCTGCATCCTCACTCACTGACTGAATGACTGAATGACTAAATCCTAAACTCTTCCCGCTCTATTAGTGTAAACTCAACTCCACCCACCTCCCAGCACTTTTCGTGTTCCAAGCAGGGAGCCACCAATGGGTGCTTTGCTATACTCCAAGCAGGGAGCCGCCGAAGGTGCTTTGCTACACTACTTTGTGTTGTGGGGGTGCAGGTGTTGGAGTGTGGTCAGGAGTCTCCATCTTACCTGGAAGGTGGGGTACCACACCTCAGGAGGAGGTGCAGTACCTCTGTGGCGACTGAATCCTCAGGGGCACCACACATCATTTGTGAAGCAGGCCTTATCCAAGGCCTACAGTAGGTCACTAAGCCTAAGAAAGTGTGTAGATGCTGATGTGACCTGTGTAGAGGGAGATTTTGAATTGCCTGTTTCCTGTCTTCAGTCAGTTGTCTGGTACCTTCGGCAATGCAATGTCCCAAAAATGTCACCTTTTGTTTGCAATACTGTAATTTGTCATGTGAGACCTTGCAACCCTTTTCTGCTAAAGTAAAAACATAGCAAGGAAACTGTGGCTTCCTTGCAGGACCTCTGGTCCAGGCAGAACAGCAAAAGGTCATCCACGTACTGTAATAGTACAATCAGCGGATGAGGTGATTGCCACTACTCAAGGATCCCTGCCATCGCTGCTGAATAGATGGCAGGGATTTCTTTCCCCCTTTGTGGAAGGACTGTCCAACAATATTGTTTACCTTTATGAGTAAAGGAAAAATATACTGACAGTCAGGATGCAGGGGTACAGAGAAAAATGCACCTGCTAAATCAATGACTGCAAAACATTTTGACATCACTGGGATCTGTGACAGTATTGTGTGTGGATCAGGGACGATTGAGGTCACACTCTCTGTAACATCATTAATAGCCCTTAAGTCATGAAGCTTTCTGTAAGTGTCAGCAAACCTTTGAGTCCTTTTTCCATAATGGGATACAAAGGGGTGTTGCAGGGGGAAGATCTTTGAACTAGAACCCCTGCCTTAACATACTCTCCAATATCTCTGCTTGGGGCCATTGATTTAGCTAGGCTCAAGAGGTATTGTTTTAAACAAGGAGGAGTGGTTCCTTTTTTTTTTTTTTTTCCTCTTCGATTTAATCATGACAGTAAATTCATAGGGGTATTGTCACTAACAATAAGTTTTGTAAGTACCACAATTCCAGCACCTCACTGTTTCTAGGTCCCTTGGTCCCTTATTACGTCTCCACTGTTTTCATTGTGTTCCAGCATACATGACAGGTTGTCATATTGTCCTTGTTTGCTCAACTACTTTAGCTACCTTAAGGAGGTCTTTCGGATCTACATATCTCCATTCAGGTCTGGCTGTCTGTACTGCGTCTCGTAAGTCTTTGTTCATACCATCAATGAATGCATTTACTAGTATTCTAACATCAAGTGGGTTTATGCAAAAGTACCCCATGTCTGCCCATTTCAGCTGTAACCGTCCAAAGCACATCTCTACACTCTCTCCTCTTTGCTGTGTCACGTTAGTCAGGAGTACGGACTGCTCTGATTGTTCTACTGTAGCCCATTGTTTTAGTGATTCACAGTACGTCTCCCCAGACCGTGCAGATTTATCATCCATGCCCCAAGCCTGATTCTTTGCCACATCTGTGTGTGTCTTAATTAGATGTCCTAGTATGTCACCCGCCTTTAAACTCACCAACCTCTCAAGTGGTGCCCAGGTACACTTATATGTCTGCTGTACTTCCTTTATGTGTCTGTAAAACGGGAATGGTTGGTTTTCAGGGTCAGGCAACTGCTTCAACAAAGCTAGCTGGTCAGAGGGGCTCCTGGGATAATACACCTGCATCTTTCTTATTCTAGTTGCCCTTCTAGGTCCTGATGTGGTTGGTCGTCTGATGTCTACTGTCAGCTTACTCCTCAAAGGTCAATGTCCCCACTACCCAATAACCACACTATTACGTCACTACATATGATCTTGTCTGGACAGGACTTAGCGCAATTTGCTTAGGTCAGTAGCACAGGTCACACAAGTAGCTATTCAGTCTGGGTTTGTCTGAGTCTGGCCACATTGTTTACAAGTCCATCTGTTTTGTCTGGGTCTCTGGTTAAATTTTGTCAAGCAAAACATTCATAATACACCTTCCATACTGCTGCACATTCTCAGACATCATTTATTCACTTGCTATTTTCTTACCTTGTCTGTGCCTTTTTGTTCATCCAACATTCACACTCTGGTATTTTTGCCTTTTTCAATATTGGTCCCACTTGTTTTACTGCTTCCTTTCTTCTCTGTCTTTTTCAATTTGCATAGCTGTCCCAGATCCCATTGGGGGCACCGACTGTACACAGAAAAAAGTTGCCCATGGCTTGAGCCTTCCTCTGCCGACAGCTCACCTTTCTTCTGAAATGCCCTCTCAGCGTGCCTGACTTTGTCTTACAGGCCACACTTATCAAGTCAGAGAGAGCCTGCCAAGGTGTAGCGGGAAGGCTCCTTGCCTCTCACCCGGTAGACCTACTGGATGTAACGAGAAGGCTCTCTGCCTCTCACCCGTTAGATCGGCTGGCTAGAATAGGAATAGGCCTTTTTCCTTCCAGCCCAGCTCCATGGACTGTGGGAAGGCTGCTTCAACTTAGACAGCTCAGCTTTCTTCTGAAATGCCCTTCTGTGTGTCCAGACCTCTGTCTTACAGTCCACACATAGCAAGTCAGAGTGAGCCTGCCAAGGTGTATCAAGAAGGCTCCTTGCCCTCGCCTCTCACCCACAACAAAAAAACCCGCTGACTAAAGTAAGAAGGCCCAGGTGTGATAGGCCTCTATCCTACTTTATCAGCCATACAGTCGGCTACCTCCTTTGTTGATCCACAATTTGCTATACAAATCAATCACACAACTAGAAGCAGGTTCAAACACATTAATGACCAAACAATCACTTACAATTTCCTTCTAAATTAGACACCATATTTTACTTTCAACTTCAACTTACAAAATTTCATTCCACTTCAATTAAGTACTGTTGCTTTGAAATGCACAAATCTAATAGTGAGCATTTCAGAAGCACAGAGAATCTTGAGTGCAGCAGAGATAAGACGAGAGGAGTGAGAGAAGAGGAGAAGAGAAACCACGCAGCGGCATCATTCCTCCTCCCATCAGAATGTAGTGTCCTTCATAAAGTAACAGAATGCCGTAGCTCTTCAGACTTAATCAAAATCAATTTCTACAAAAACCCTCAAAATCACAGGATTTCACTGTAAGAGCAGATAACTGTATAATGAAAGGTAACAATCTCTTGACACAAAATGATGTGTGATGATTCATTCATACGTGCTCATTCAGGGATTTTTTTTTTCTTTTTTTCCTTCTCTTTCATTTTTCAGTGGTCATTTGATTTTACAAAGAGAAGATAACAAAAATCCCTTATACTCAATTACTCCTCTCTCATCTCATTCAGAGGTTTTCATAGACATACATACAAGGATTCACACAGCCTGCCTATCTTGCACTTTGGATTTGACACCTTAACCTACAGCAGTGTCCACTGACACTCTGAAAACACCAAAGCCAACTTCTTATACAACAAGAATCAACAAAGACCAAAACAACCAAAGACCCCAGCCCTAATACAGCCTCATATGATTTACTGCCAATCCAAAATCACACTGCACGGAGTCTATCCCAGGCTCTGTGCTACACAGTACACCAGTTAGTATATTAGTATATTGCCAGAACAGATTGACAGGTAATACAGATGACAATTAATATCTTATTACTCTATTATTCAACTCTCATACGGACATACTCACCGCTCACTGGTGATGTGGATTCTTTTGAACCGTGTTGTACAGTCTTACCGAGAGATATGTAGGCATCCTTAGAGAGGCTGCAAGTGCAAAATCAGTGTAAGAATAAATGTTCTCACCTGCTGCAGCCTGGATTTTGAATATTCAACCTCCCAGGAAACTCCCACATACGGATTCCGAATAGGCTGGTTTCCACGGCCCCATGTTGGGCGCCAAAAACTGTTGTAGCTGCTTTTTGTTCTGACCAAGCATCAGATATGCCAGATCACCAGTGAGGCCGGATTAGGAGTTTTCGCCCTTCTGTTCTCTGAGCCGTGGTCAAATCACTTTATCTGACGTAATGAAAAACAAGGCAATCTTTTATACCATTTACAACAATATGTAATTCGATGGAGCTCATCTGGCCCCCACCATCACCTTCAGGGCTACAACATGTTTACAATGTACCCAGAACATGTTGTTACTGACTATTGAGAGCAAATATGATAACAAGTATAGTTTCCTTGAAAACAGAGACTAATAGTCTAGATAATAATAATTCTAGCAATAATAGGCAAAAGGCAATTGAAGTCTTAAAGGCAATTAAAGCATATAAAGACAAACCATTAAGTCTTCTATATCAATTTCCCGTTTTGTAAATGGTATAACCTTTGCCACAGGGTCAGCTGATGTCCACAAAGGAGCTACTGTCTCATGGGTCTAGTACCCATAAGGGGGCTTCCTACCTGCTTCGCCCATCCACCCTCAGTGTGGACACTCACTTTCCCCATCAGCAATGGCTATCTGGGGTCTATGATACACTACAGAAGGTTCAGCCTTAGATTCTTTTTTTTATGCATACATTATTCAGTAGCTTAAGTAATACATATATTAGCGCTTTTACAGCTAAATAAAACAATAAGCAAAATAACAAAATTTGCATACAAGTCTGTACAATGCCAAAAATCCATCCTGCAAGGCCATTAAAACAATTTTCTGGATTTAGGAAAGAGAATGTGTTACCCCACCAATAGTCTCGGTTTTTACTGTGTTGTAAATGTAAATCTCTGTCTATTTTTTAACGGAGTCACACACAGATAGCTTGTATTTGTCCGTGATACCAGCCGGTACACAGTAGTGTGTGAGGAGCGTACACCTCTCTACGGTGTGTGAAAAAATGAACGCTCGGTAACTGTGCAGAAAAAAAGAATAAAAGTAGGAGTGCTTTGAAAAAAGCAGTCTGCACAGCAGTGTGCACACAGCAATGCAGCTATCAGGTAGCCTAATAAGGCAGCCTAATAACTAACAGCGCTGCTGCACACAAAAAAATCCTCCCCTGTCACTGCACACTAACTGTACAGTGAAAATCGCTATCAGCAGAAGCACAGATTTTTTTCCTTTCCTGCCTAATACTATTGAGAAAGAGCGGCAGCAACCTCTCCCTATGCTATCATTGGCAGAAGTAAAATGGCGGTCGGTGGTCAGGGCTTTTATAGCCACTGTGACACCACACAAAGCAAGCCAATCACTTGAATGCCCTTCTCTAAGATGGTGGTGGCTGCTGCCCATGTCATCGCGTTGCCCACAGTTTGCGTCCTTGATCATTGGCTGAGAAAAGGCGCTGGAAGCATTATGGGAAATGCGACTTTGGCGCTCGGGTCGGCGACCGAGTGGCCAACCTCATGTTATGGTCGGTTTTGATCGGCGAAACCCGACTTTAGCGAAAGTCGGCAACTTTTGAATTTGACTGACCCGTTTCGCTCAACTCTAGTGCTGAACAGTTGTTTTGGGTTGTGGGATAATGAAGATACAAGGTTTGTGAAATAGGTCTGTTTAGCAGAGGTGAGGGCTGATTTGAAGGCAAGTGTATCTTGTTTGAAAGCAGTGAAGTCGTCTGGCAGATGTGTTTTCTTCCAACGTGGCTCCAAGACCCTGGATGCTTGTCGAAGTTTTTTGGTGAGGTTGTTGTGTCAGGGTTGCCTATTGATTTGTCGCCCTTTGCCATGCATAAGAGGGGCGACTGAGTCTATGGCTGATGTGAGGGTGGCGTTGTAGAAAGAGGTGGCACTGTCCGTGTAGTGGAGTGAAGATATGGAGGACAGAGGTAGAAGAGAGTCTGAGAGTCTGTGAGTGTCTAGATATGCGAGGTTTCTGCGAGGATGTGCTAGTGGCTGGACATGGGGGGCAGGTGAGAAGGATGAGGGTGAGTAGGTGGTGGTCAGATAGGGGGAAGGGAGAGGTTGTGAGATTGGGTAGGGAACAGAGGCAGGTGAAGATGAGGTCTAATGTATGTCCATCTGTGTGGGTGGCAGTGGAGGACCACTGAATAAGTCCAAAGGATGACGTAAGTGACAGGAGTTTGAAGGCTGCTGGCTGGTGGGTGTCAATGGGGATGTTGAAATCCCCCATGATTATGGTGGGGATGTCAACAGAGAGAAAGTGGAGGAGCCAGGTGGAGAATTGGTCGATGAAGGCAGTGGCTGAGCCGGTGGTCGGTATATGACAGTCGTTTGGAAATTAGAGGGAGAGTAGAAACGGACAGAGTGAACCTCGAAAGAAGGGAGGATAAGGGAGCATGGGGGTTGATTAGGGTTGATGGAGCAGTTTTTAGAAAGGAGGAAACCCACTCCTCCACCATGTCTGTTGCCAGGGCAAGGAGTATGGGTAAATTGGAGGCCGCCATAACTCAGTGCGGCCAGGGAGGCCTTGTCAGGGGGTGTCAGCCAGGTCTCAGTGAGGGCCAAGAAGGAAAGGTTGTGGGAGGTAAAGTGGTTGTGGATCACATGGAGCTTGTTGCAGATGGAGCGGGCATTCCAAAGTGCTCCAGAGAGAGGGTGCAGGAGGGTGGGGGTCAGTGGCACAGGTTTTAAGTGTGAGGGATTGCGGTAGTTTCTCTTAGTGTGAGAAAGATATAGGTGAGGATTAGTGGGATGTATGAGTCGGGGGGGCCAGGATTGGGGGATAAGTCGCCAGCAGTGAGAAGAAGCAGAGAAAGGGAAAGCCGGTGGGTGAAAGATAGTAACCGACTTGTATTGTATTTTAGTAGGAGAGGTCTGAGGTTAAGGAGCAGGTCTGCCGATGAAGCGAGGTCGGGGGAAGAGAGAAGGGGAGATTGTTATTTGGTTCGAGAGTGCAGGGGTTTGATGAGGGCGGAGGAGAGTGAAGATTAGTGGAGCAAAAACGGTGAGGGCAAATGTGAGCATGGTTAAATAGCAGGGTATGAAAAGAAAGGCAAGTAAAATAAGAAAACAGTGATTATTCTTACCTTCTTACCGATTTCTGGACTATTTCTGGTATATTTCTGATGTGTCACTTTAAAGATGTCATTCCAAATTATGTCAAATCTGACCAAGGTTATAACTGACCTGCTCTGTTCAACTTATACCATTCAAATGTCCATGAAATGTAGCCAGGTGAGTGAGAGAGGGAGGAGGAGGAGGGGGCTGGAGGACGGTTCACAGCAGGGAGCAATTAACAGATTGCAGTTAATAGGACATTTGACTAGTATCAAAGCTGGAGAGAAGGCAGAATAAGATGGAAGGAAAAGACTAGGTGTGAGGAGCATGGGCATATCAATATGCATACAGTAAGTTTGAAGTATGCTACATGGAATTAAAGTCAGGGGAAAAAACAGAGTACAGACATACCAATTAAAAAACAGAGGGTGATGAATGCATGAGGGTTCAGGGGTTCAGTGGGCATTGTGGATTAAGTGGGTTCAGCAGACGAACCAATTAAAAAGCAGAGGGTGAGGAATGCATGAGGGTTCAGGGATTCAGTGGGTATTCTGGATTAAGCGGGTTCAGCAGACATACCAATTAAAAAACAGAGGGTGAGGAATGCATGAGGGTTCAGGGGTTCAGTGGGTATCCTGGATTAAGCGGGTTCAGCAGATGTACATGTCGATGAAAGTAGATGGATCAGGACATGGCAGCATGAAGGAGAATATGCCATGGTTTATCAATCTGGTATATTTCTGATGTATCACTTTAAAGATGTCACTTCAAATATATATGTCACTTCAAATATACACTCACTAGCCACTTTATTAGGTACACCATGCTAGTAAGGGGTTGGACCCCCTTTTGCCTTCAGAACTGCCTCAATTCTTCATGGCAGAGATTCAACAAGGTGCTGGAAGCATTCCTCAGAGATTTTGGACCATATTGACATGATGGCATCACACAGTTGGCGCAGATTTGTCGGCTGCACATCCCTGATGCGAATCTCCCGTTCCACCACATCCCAAAGATGCTCTATTGGATTGAGATCTGGTGACTGAGGAGGCCATTTGAGTACAGTAAACTCATTGTCATGTTCAAGAAACCAATCTGAGATGATTCGAGCTTTATGACATGGCGCATTATCCTGCTGAAAGTAGCCATCAGATGTTGGGTACATTGTGGTCATAAAGGGATGGACATGGTCAGCAACAATACTCAGGTAGGCTGTGGCGTTGCAACGATGCTCAATTGGTACCAAGGGGCCCAAAGAGTGCCCAGAAAAAATTCCCCACACCATGACACCACCACCACTAGCCTGAACCGTTGATACAAGGCAGGATGGATCCATGCTTTCATGTTGTTTACGCCAAATTCTGACCCTACCATCCGAATGTCGCAGCAGAAATCGAGACTCATCAGACCAGGCAACGTTTTTCCAATCTTCTACTGTCCAATTTCGATGAGCTTGTGCAAATTGTAGCCTCAGTTTCCTGTTCTTAGCTAAGAGGAGTGGTACCCAGTGTGGTCTTCTGCTGCTGTAGCCCATCTGCCTCAAAGTTCGACGCACTGTGCGTTCAGAGTGCCTACCTTGGTTGTAACGGGTGGCAATTTGAGTCACTGTTGCCTTTCTATCAGCTCGAACCAGTCTGCCCATTCTCCTCTGACCTCTGGCATCAACATGGCATTTCCGGCCACAGAACTGCCGCTCACTGGATTTTTTTTCTTTTTCGGACCATTCTCTGTAAACCCTAGAGATGGTTGTGCGTGAAAATCCCAGTAGATCAGCAGTTTCTGAAATTCTCAGACCAGCCCTTCTGGCACCAACAATCATGCCACGTTCAAAGGCACTCAAATCACCTTTCTTCCCCATACTGATGCTCGGTTTGAACTGCAGGAGATTGTCTTGACCATGTCTACATGCCTAAATGCACTGAGTTGCCGCCATGTGATTGGCTGATTAGAAATTAAGTCTTAACACACAGTTGGACAGGTGTACCTAATAAAGTGGCCAGTGAGTGTATATATATATATATATATATATATATTCTATGTGTATGTGTAGTGACCCAGTCCAGAGTGTGTCTGTCCCTTTAAGTAATACTGAACTGTGAGTAGCTTCTGTACTCTACTGCTCACTCTCAAACTGGCCCTCTACATTATTTGTGAGCTGTAATTCTCCATTTCTACTCACCCCCATTTTAGATGCAATGTATTTATCATTTGCTGCATTCTGTCACCATCTAATAGTGAAAGTATACAATGACTGAATTATTGTTTTGTAAGGATCTGAGATGTGAATTCGGTCTCCTATTGGTAAGCTCCTAGTCACATGGTCAATAGGAGGAGCTGTTTTTTCAGGTAAGTCTAGAATGTTCTGTAGTCTGAGGGATGCCTTCAGGGAGAGCAGAACACACGTGGAGGAGGTTTTTACCTCAAGATCTACTGCAGGCATAGAAGCCTGAGTTCCCTCTAACCTGTACAGACATCATTCTATTTCTGACAGTATTCACCACATGTAAAGTAAAGTATTGCTGACAGGATTCACCACATGTAAAGTATTGCTGACAGGATTCACCACATCTAAAGAATTGCTGACAGGATTCACCACATCTAAAGTCTTTATGACAGTATTCCCTACAGTTTCTACATTCACCTATAAGTACTTGTGCACGTGCCGTGACACACTGTGGAGATAACCCCAAGTACAGGTCTGTAACCTCCAATTGCTGCTTCTACTTCCTTCTGTAAAATACCAAAAGACACCATCCAGTGCTCTTAAAGCTCCAGACCCCAATCACATATCATCATCTAAGTGTGAACTGTAATTGCTGTGGACTACCCATGAGAGACTGTTCCTTATTTGTTCCAAGTTATAATTCCTGTTCCTGCTGACGTAAAAGCAACTGTTATCCCCGAGACCAGTGTGTGTCATAATTCCTTTGGCTGCGGACACCGTGTGGGGGTGGATAGCAGGGAACGTTCAGCCTGGTCATTACATATATACTGTATATAATGCATCTGTTCTATCCTGTCGGGTCCTGAGGTGATTCTATTGTACACGGCAGATTAATTGCTGGCTTTTTTTCTATCTAGCCATGTAATATATATTTATATACAGTATGTGTGTGTGTCACTGACATCTATATATTTATATATTCTATGTGTATATATTTTATGTAAAAAAAGGGGGGGCAGGTCTCCTCAGTGGCGTCCTCCTCTCCTTTCATGTGACCCCCTGTACGCCTTATATAAACTGTGTTCCAAATTATTATGATAAGGTTAGAATTTTTTTGTTTGTCATTTAAACTCATTGATGGTAATGTGTGTCAGGGCTCTTTATATCATTGAAAGCAATTGCAGATACCTGTGCAAATTAGTTTGGCAGGTGTGTCCAAATAAAGGCAATACTACTTAAGAAGGCTGTTCCACATTATTAAGCAGCCTACATTTTTTGCCAAAATGGGAAAGAAAAAGGATGTGTCGGCTGCTGAGAAGCAACAAATTGTGGAGTATTTAGGTCAAGGCATGACTACAATCAACATAGCCAAGACACTTCATCGTGATCATCGCACAATCAAGAAGTATGTAGCTGATTCCCAGCACACACGTGTGCGTGCTGATAAGGAAAAATTGTGGACTCTTTCCAACAGGCCATTGCGTCAGGTTAAAAGAGCAGCTGCAAAAATGCCTTGTCAAAGCAGCAGACAAGTTTTTAAAGCTGCTGGTGCCTCCAAGGTCCCCCGAACAGCAAGATGCAGGGTCCTTCAGAGGTTTGCAGCTGTGCATAAGCCATCCTGTCGACCACCTCTATCCACTGTACACAAGCAGAAATGGCTCCAGTGGGCCAAATGATACATGAAGACTGACTTCCAAATTGTTTTGTTCACCAATGAGTTGTGTGCAACGCTCGATGGTCCAGATGGATGTAGTGGAGGATGGCTGGTTGATGGACACCCCATGAAAACATGGCTAAGGCGCCAACAAGGAGGAGGTGGAGTAATGTTTTGGGCTGGAATCATGGGGAGAGAGATTGTCATGTCCCACAACTTGGGAAATCATTTAATATTTGCATTGTTTGTGTTGCATCTCTGTTGCTAGGCAGAAGTTTGCCTTTCCCTGTATTTTGTTCCAACTCTCTCCCTACAGGGAGTCCTGTGATGTATGTTTGTTCCCTCCTTTATTCTCCATTTTGTGATCGTTCCTCCATCTGTATGCTTCCTGTTACATGTCCTCTGAAGAATATTCCTTTTTACCTGCTGCTTTCATCATAATACAAGAATTTCAGTTAAAGCATCCCTCTTTTCCTGGAGTCTTCTTACATGAGATCGTGGCTGAGTTAAGCTGTCTGATTAATCGGTATGAACGTGAGTACAGGTCGATACGGAAGGGGCCCAGAAAGAGAGGTCTATCCAGGTACCATACGTTCTACATATCCATGAGTCAGAATAGTAAAAAGGAATAACCTGCCTTCAGAGACAGTAACTCAAGGTCTGTGCTAAATCTCAGTGGAAAAGGACATTTCCCAGATAGACTGTAACCCAGTTCCAGCCACACCCCAGCGCGCATAGAAGCCACACATTGCAGCTGAACAGAGAGGAATATAACTCCCATCATTACACAGGACCCTGCAGCTGCTCCAGCATTAGATACAAAGTATCAACTCTGTGCAGAGTCTCTGTGTATTTCCTGTTGCTGAACAGTAGGAAGTATAACCCCCATCATCAACTCTTCCTGCCTGCAATCTAATCATGTCTGAAGCAAGGAATACAATGTCCCTACCAGACTTACAAGCACAGGAAAGAGACCCAGACCCCCATCCACCATCTAGCGAAAGGGGAAAACGTGCAGTCAAACCCACATGGAAAGTCATGGAGAATTTAGAGACTGCAAAATGTGAATTATATAGTGAAGTGTCTTCAGTATGGAAGAAAGTGCTGAGTCACATAGACACTGTATCAAGGCCTGCTTCTCATGAGTTACCACCAGAGGGAGTCCTAGAACAATTATGCACAGCATACCAAATGTATATGGAGAAGAGTGACCAATACATTATTCTCCTGAAGAAACTGAATCTCCCAGAGACTTTAAACGAATTGCAAGGTTTCCAGCAGCTTAATTCTGAAAGAGACTGCACTGTACGTGACATTAAAGCCAAGATAGAGGCTAGAATCGCACGAACACCAGATGCATCAACTCGCTCATCCAAATCGTGTAAGCACTCAAAACGTTCATCTAGGTCAAGTTCATCAAAATATTCTACTCTTACTGAGCAGCTTATAAGAGCACGTGCTAAGGCTGAAACTACTAAGGTACAAGCTGCCTTTGCACAAAAGAGAGCAGAAATGGATGCAGCTGCTGCACAAAATAGAGCAGAAATGGATGCAGAAGCGGCATGCGTGAAAGCGGAAATGGAAGCTCTAGAGAAGGAATGTGAGCATGCAACAGCCATGGCAGAATTAAAGGTACTCGAGCAGGCTATCAGTGGGAGTCAAAGAGACAGCGTCAGTTTGTGTGAAATGGAGGCAGAAGACCCTATTGAACGCACAAGAGACTACGTGCTAAGCCAAGATGGCGAACCGCAGATCATCACTAACACTCTTGATGGTGTTGACGCTTCTCTAGAGCACCAGGATGCCGATCCACTTACAGAATCCTGCATTCAAGGTCATTATACCCTCGACAACCACACAGTGCCACCTCCACATGTAGCAGAAACTATACCCACCAAACCAGTTGCTGGACTAAATGCATCTGCCACTCCATACTTCCCCATGTTTCAAGGCCAAGACGTCTCCACCCCTATGTACAACACCGCTCAGCCTACAATTGTGCATCCTAAGTCAGAAAGAACAGACTTGTCCGACTTCGCAAGGTACATGATTCGCCGTGAACTTACTAAAACCGGTCTCACAAGGTTCGACGACCAACCTGAAAATTACAGAGGTTGGAAAAGTGCCTTTAGAACCGTAACTGGTGACCTCGGCATCACTGCTGCGGAAGAGCTGGACCTGCTGATCAGATGGTTAGGACCACAATCCATAGAGCGTGTCAAGAGACTCAGGTCTGTACATATCAGTAATCCAACGGCTGGTCTCATGGCTGCATGGGAAAGACTAGAGAGAAACTTTGGCAGTCCAGAAGCCATAGAGGATGCACTGTTCAAGCGACTACAGAATTTTCCAAAGATATCAAGCAAGGACAGTTCAAAGTTCCTAGAGCTCAGTGACCTGCTGTTAGAGCTCCAGCTGGCCAAGGAAAACACCCACCTACCTGGCCTTAGCTACCTGGACACTGCTCGTGGAGTAAACCCCATTATCTCCAAGCTACCATACAATGTACAAGAGAAGTGGACTGCAATAGGGTCAAAATACAAGAAAGACCATCAAGTGTCATTTCCTCCATTCTCCTACTTCTGTGAGTTTATAAAAGACATTGCAGAACGTAAGAACGACCCAAGCTTTTCCTACGGAGAATCCAGTGGCCCAGTTTCACCTCCCTCTAAATACGTGAGCACACGCTCGAATGACAGAAACCGCAGGGGTCCAGTGTCAGTGAAGAAGATGGATATTCTTCCCTTACCAACATCAGCCCCAGGCAAGAGCAACAAGGGTGAAAAGATAGAGAACCCAAATTGTGAGTGTCCCATCCACAAGAAGCCACATCCCTTAAAAAAGTGCATCGGCTTCAGGAAGAAACCGCTCCAAGAACGCAAGGAACTTCTAAAGAAGTTCGGGGTATGCTACAGATGTTGTGCTTCTACTGAACACCTTGCTAAAGACTGTAAAACTACAATTAAGTGTATGGAGTGTGACAGTGAGGATCACGTACAAGCACTCCACCCATACCGTCCTGACTCTACACGTACTCCTTCCCCCACCACGAGCCATGGCGGGGAGGACGCAGCTCAAACTGCAAGTCATACCACAATATCTTCTTCGTGCACAGAAGTCTGCGGAGAAGGTCTCTGGGACAAGTCCTGTGCGAAGATTTGCCTGGTGAACGTATATCCCAACGGTCACCCAGAAAAAGCCGTGAAGGTGTACGTCCTCTTGGATGATCAGAGCAACCGATCACTTGCAAGGTCAGAACTCTTTGATATGTTTAACTTAAAGGGAAATGCTTACCCTTACACCTTAGGTACCTTCAGCGGTGTTACAGAGGTTTCTGGGAGAAGGGCCAGTGGTCTTATAGCGACATCCCTCGCCAACACCGTGGAGATACCCTTACCCACACTTGTCGAGTGCAACCAGATTCCATCCAATCGAGAAGAGATCCCAATGCCAGAGGCTGCTCTTCATCACCCACATCTCAAGGGGATAGCAAGCAAGATACCAGCCCTCAACAACAGCGCAGATATCCTGATTCTGCTTGGCAGAGACATTCTCCGGCTGCACAAGGTACGTCAGCAAATTAACGGACCACACGACGCATCATTTGCCCAACGCTTTGATCTAGGCTGGGTAATTATAGGCGATGTTTGCAAACATAAGATGAAGAGACCTAATAACATCTCCTCTTACAAAACACACATCTTGCCAAATGGTCGCAGCACTCATTTTCAGCCATGCCCACATCATTACTGGGTGAAAGAGAAAGTGAGCAACACCAAGAGGCAACAGGAATCCTTCAACAACATGAACATGCTCCAGCCCTGGGACGAAAACCTCGGGTCAACAGTGTTCAATTCCACAAGTGAAGACAACAAGTTAGCACCCACAAGGGAAGATAAAGAATTCATAAAGGTTATGGACAAAGAATTTGTTCAAGATGACTCCAACAGTTGGGTAGCTCCTTTACCCTTTCGTTTCCCAAGAGCGAGGTTGCCAAACCACCTGCAGCAAGCAACTGCAAGGTTCTCATCCTTAAAACGTACCCTAAAGAGGAAACCAGAGATGGAGAAGCATTTCATTGACTTTATGCAGAACATCTTTGACAAAGATCATGCTGAACCTGCGCCACCACTGAAGGAAGGAGAAGAATGTTGGTACCTTCCATCCTTTGGCATCTATCACCCTCGCAAGCCTAACCAGATCAGAGTGGTGTTTGACTCCAGTGCTCAGTATCAAGGCCTCTCTCTCAACAACCTGTTACTAACTGGACCCAACCTGAACAACAGCCTCCTTGGAGTACTGATCCGCTTCAGACAAGAACCTGTTGCTATAATGGCTGACATCCAGCAGATGTTTCATTGCTTCATCATGAAGGAAGACAGCAGAAACTATCTTAGGTTCCTATGGCACAAAGACAACAATGTCAACAATCAAGTCATAGACTACCGGATGAAGGTCCATGTCTTCGGCAACAGTCCTTCACCTGCTGTGGCGATCTACGGACTGAGACGAACAGCCCAGGAAGGTGAGAGAGAGTACGGATCCGATGCTCGTCAATTCGTAGAGAAGAACTTCTACGTAGACGACGGGCTCAAGTCCTTGCCTACAAGTGAAGAGGCAATTGACCTACTCTCTAGGACACAGGAAATGCTATCCACATCAAACCTCAGACTCCACAAGATCATCTCTAACAGTCAAGAAGTAATGAGCGCGTTTCCTTCTGAGGACCATGCCACGAACCTAAAGGACCTCAACCTAGGTTCTGATGTTCCTCCCACACAGCGCAGCCTTGGTCTACTGTGGGATATCAAACAGGACACCTTCACCTTCCAAGTGTCGCCCTGTGACAAACCCTTTACCAAACGAGGAGTCCTATCTGTCATAAACAGCATCTACGATCCTCTCGGGTTTGTAGCATCCATCACTATTCAAGGCAAGATACTGTTAAGACAGCTCACTGCCGAGAACACTGATTGGGACACCCCGCTTCCGACTCAGAAACAGCAAAGGTGGGAGACATGGAAGAAGTCCTTGAAGTTCTTAGAGCAACTCCAAGTCCCACGTTGTTATTCTCCAAGATCATCTTTGGCTGCAACCAGAAGAGAAGTCCATATTTTCTGTGATGCATCTACAGAAGCCATAGCCGCAGTAGCTTATCTGAAGACCTTAGAAGCTGATAAAGTGCATTGTGGTTTCGTCCTGGGTAAGGCCAAATTAACTCCGAAGCCTGCACACTCTGTACCCAGACTCGAACTTTGCGCTGCAGTACTGGCAGTAGAAATTGCTGAAGTTGTAAGAGACGAAATGGACATTGCAGTTGATTCCTTTACCTTCTACACAGACAGCAGAGTGGTACTCGGGTACATACACAACCAAACAAAGCAGTTCTATGTATATGTGAGCAACAGAGTAGAGCGCATCAGAAGTTTTTCTATCCCCGAGCAGTGGCATCACATCTCCACCGATCTAAACCCAGCTGACCGAGGTACAAGACTACATCTGCTTCTAAGTTTGGTGACAACATGTGGTTTACGCCTCCCAATCTCCTGTACGAAGATTTCTGTGCGAGTAACACCAACAATGCTTATGAGCTGGTGGAACCAGAATCTGATAAGGAAATCAGACAAACTATCTCTGTTCACTATACTTCAACGACACCTAGGCAAGGGTTGAAGTCTCACCGCTTCGAACGCTTCTCTAGCTGGTCCTCCGCTGTACGAACTATAGCTCGTCTCATCCACATTGCTCGCTGTTTTACAAAGGACAAGCCCTCAGGGTGCCATGGTTGGCATGTGTGTAAGAGTCGTCTTACTGCCGACCACATAGACCATGCTGAACAAGTCATCATCAGGTGTGTACAACAAGAAGAATATTCACACGAGATTGACAGTATCACCAAGGTCATGCCCAGCGAGGACGGAAAGACTCGTAAGACAGAAGTTAAGGTGACAAAAGGGGGCTCTACCCGAACCTTCCTCCGTCCGGTCACCGATCTCGTGCTGCTACTTCCAAAGGAGGACGTCACATGAACTGAACATTGCTCCTGGACGTTGTTCACGGCGGGGAGCATTCCTCCTCATTCCCCAGTTTTTTATTGAACATTGACATTTTCCATTGGATTGCTGGGTTGGTGGAAAAGTTGGCATGTTTCCGGCTTCCCCAATCCGAAGATGGGTTTATAGTCTTGGACTTATCTCCCGGTGTGATCTACGGGTCAACAACAACGAGTTGGACTTTAAAAATGCTTGATGTTTATTATTGCATACATGTTTTTTTTCTCTTTTTTCTTGTTTTTCAGGTTCGAACGACTTCAAAGAATTACGAACATTGTGAAATCCAAGGATTTCAGACGGGGAGTGTCATGTCCCACGACTTGGGAAATCATTTAATATTTTCATTGTTTGTGTTGCATCTCTGTTGCTAGGCAGAAGTTTGCCTTTCCCTGTATTTTGTTCCAACTCTCTCCCTGTAGTCCTGTGATGTATGTTTGTTCCCTCCTTTATTCTCCATTTTGTGATCGTTCCTCCATCTGTATGCTTCCTGTTACATGTCCTCTGAAGAATATTCCTTTTTACCTGCTGCTTTCATCATAATACAAGAATTTCAGTTAAAGCATCCCTCTTTTCCTGGAGTCTTCTTACATGAGATTGTGGCTGAGCTAAGCTGTCTGATTAATCGGTATGAACGTGAGTACAGGTCGATACGGAAGGAGCCCAGAAAGAGAGGTCTATCCAGGTACCATACGTTCTACATATCCATGAGTCAGAATAGAGATTGTCGGCCCCTTTAGGATCCCTGAAGGGGTAAAGATGAACTCCATAATCTATGTGGAGTTTCTAAAAGAGCACTTCCTGCCATGGTTCAAGAGGAAGAACCGTGCTTTCCGCAGCAAGATCATTTTCATGCATGATAATGCACCGTCTCATGCTGCAAATAGCACATCTGCATCTCTGGCTGCTATGGGCATAAAAGAGGACAAACTTATGGTGTGGCCATCATCTTCCCCTGATCTCAACCCCATTGAGAACCTCTGGAGCATCATCAAAAGGAGTGTCTATGATGGTGGGAGGCAGTTAACATCTAAGCAACAGCTCTGGGAGGTTATTCTGTCCACATGCAAAACAATTGAAGCACAAACCAACCAAAAACTGACAAATTCAATGGACGAGTGAGTTCAGAAGCTTCTTTCGAACAAGGGGTCCTATGTGCAAATGTAACATCACCTAGAATAAAGTTTTGACTTGAAAACTGTTTGATTTCATTCTGTAATAAGCTGATAATGCTTATAATTTCACAATTGACCATTTTTTTGTTCAAAATAAAAATAAAAAGGTTGAAAACTCTGCTGTGCATAATAATTTGGAACATGCATTTTGAGTGTTTCTTATTTTTAAAAATATACTGTTTTCATAGGCAGTTTGTTCAAAAACATTGCAATTATACTAGAATATTAGATGACTGGAAAATAACAATGACTGCAATTCATATAGGTAATTTAGAGAAAATATGAGGAAATATTTTTTGCATAATAATTTGGAACACAGTGTAAATGTGTTTTGATTGTACAGTCATGGCCAAAAGTATTGACACCCCTGCAATTCTGTCAGATAATACTCAGTTTCTTCCTGAAAATGATTGCAAACACAAATTCTTTGGTATTATTATCATCATTTAATTTGTCTTAAATGAAAAAACACTAAAATAATTGTCCTAAAGCCAAATTGGATATAATTCCACACCAAACATAAAAAAGAGGGTGGACAAAAGTATTGGCACTGTTCGAAAAATCATGTGATGCTTCTCTAATTTGTGTAATTAACAGCACCTGTAACTTACCTGTGGCACTTAACAGGTGTTGGCAATAACTAAATCACACTTGCAGCCAGTTGACATGGATTAAAGTTGACTCAACCTCTGTCCTGTGTCCTTGTGTGTACCACATTGAGCATGGAGAAAAGAAAGAAGACCAAAGAACTGTCTGAGGACTTGAGAAACCAAATTGTGAGGAAGCATGAGCAATCTCAAGGCTACAAGTCCATCTCCAAAGACCTGAATGTTCCTGTGTCTACCGTGCGCAGTGTCATCAAGAAGTTTAAAGCCCATGGCACTGTGGCTAACCTCCCTAGATGTGGATGGAAAAGAAAAATTGACAAGAGATTTCAACGCAAGATTGTGCGGATGTTGGATAAAGAACCTCGACTAACATCCAAACAAGTTCAAGCTGCCCTGCAGTCCGAGGGTACAACAGTGTCAACCCGTACTATCCGTCGGCATCTGAATGAAAAGGGACTGTATGGTAGGAGACCCAGGAAGACCCCACTTCTTACCCCGAGATATAAAAAAGCCAGGCTGGAGTTTGCCAAAACTTACCTGAAAAAGCCTAAAACGTTTTGGAAGAATGTTCTCTGGTCAGATGAGACAAAAGTAGAGCTTTTTGTTCAAAGGCATCAACATAGAGTTTACAGGAGAAAAAAAGAGGCATTCAAAGAAAAGAACACGGTCCCTACAGTCAAACATAGCGGATGTTCCCTGATGTTTTGGGGTTGCTTTGCTGCCTCTGGCACTGGACTGCTTGACCGTGTGCATGGCAATATGAAGTCAGAAGACTACCAACAAATTTTGCAGCATAATGTAGGGCCCAGTGTGAGAAAGCTGGGTCTCCCTCAGAGGTCATGGGTCTTCCAGCAGGACAATGACCCAAAACACACTTCAAAAAGCACTAGAAAATGGTTTGAGAGAAAGCACTGGAGACTTCTAAGGTGGCCAGCAATGAGTCCAGACCTGAATCCCATAGAACACCTGTGGAGAGATCTAAAAATGGCAGTTTGGAGAAGGCACCCTTCAAATATCAGGGACCTGGAGCTGTTTGCCAAAGAAGAATGGTCTAAAATTCCAGCAGAGCATTGTAAGAAACTCATTGATGGTTACCGGAAGCGGTTGGTCGCAGTTATTTTGGCTAAAGGTTGTGCAACCAAGTATTAGGCTGAGGGTGCCAATACTTTTGTCCGGCCCATTTTTGGAGTTTTGTGTGAAATGATCAATGTTTTGCTTTTTGCTTCATTCTCTTTTGTGTTTTTTCATTTAAGACAAATTAAATGAAGATAATAATACCAAAGAATTTGTGTTTGCAATCATTTTCAGGAAGAAACTGAGTATTATCTGACAGAATTGCAGGGGTGTCAATACTTTTGGCCATGACTGTATGTGCTAAATCTGTTATACAATGTTTCATTTATGTGTTTGATATCTGTGTACCGCCATATGTTGCACCCATTTACTATGTATTGTGATGTTTCCCTTTAAATCATCTATGTGTTTAGTTAGGAGTAGGCAAAGAGTTAATGTTGTGGGCTGGACTTGCAGCCTCGAGGAAAGTGGAAGCTGCTGCTTCCCGGTCAGAAAGCCCAGGTACGTCAACCAGGGCAGATGTGTGCTACTGAAGGGGCATTGCCAGACTCCCTGATGCCCCGGATCAAGGAGTTTTATGGCTGAAGGCTTACAACACAGGCCTCCAGAATTCGGTAAGGGCCTTCGCTGAAGGGGTCTCAGGTGTCCAGATGCCAGCGATTGGACGGCTACGAATCTCCGCCACTGTGGACGTTGTGGGTACGGACACAGCAAGTGTCAGGGAGAGAGCAGGAAGCCAGTCATCCTTCATCATTGTTTAAATAAAGTTACTTTTCCCTGTTGGAGTACAGCTGCATTCCGAACACTTAATTGCCTGGACTGCTGTGACCAGAGGAAGAGAAGGTAACCTGTGGGTAAAAGCTGTGTTGGTCCCATATATCTATGTACAAAGGCCTGAGGGTGCTCACTGACCGTTTGCTCAGTTGACTCTGTCTAAGTACTACGCCTTTAAATAACTCGCCACAACTACCCTCCCGGTTGCCCTTGTTACATAATTCATCTATTCTATCCTGTTGGGTTCCGTTATGATTATACTGTATGAGGCTGTTGAATTGCTGGCTCTATATTTATCTATATATTATCTAACAACCTATCTGCTTTAACCCCTTTACCCCCAAGGGTGGTTTGCACGTTAATGACTAGGCCAATTTTTACAATTCTGACCACTGTCCCTTTATGAGGTAATAACTCTGGAACGCTTCCATGGATCCCGGTGACTCTGACATTGTTTTTCTCGTGACATATTGTACATCATGTTAGTTGTAAAGTTTAATTTATATATCTTGCATTTATTTGTGAAAACAACGGAAATTTAACGAAAATTTTGAAAATTTCGCAATTTTCCAAATTTGAATTTTTATGCCCTTAAATCACAGAGATATGACACACAAAAAACTTAATAAGTAACATTTCCCACATGTTTACTTTACATCAGCACAATTTTGGAACCAATTTTTTTTTTTGTTAGGAATTTATAAGGGCTAAAAGTTGACCAGCGATTTCTCATTTTTGCAACACCATTTTTTTTAGGGATCACATCACATTTGAAGTCACTTTGAGGGGTCTATATGATAGAAAATACCCAAAAGTGACACCATTCTAAAAACTGCACCCCTGACGGTACTCAAAACCACATTCAAGAAGTTAATTTACCCTTCAGGTGCTTCACAGGAATTTTTTGAATGTTTAAAAAAAATAACATTTAACTTTTTTTCACAAAAAAAATTACTTCAGGTCCAATTTTTTTTTTTATTTTACCAAGGGTAACAGGAGAAATTGGACTGCAAAAGTTATTGTGCAATTTCACATAGTAACATAGTAACATAGTTAGTAAGGCCAAAAAAAGACATTAGTCCATCCAGTTCAGCCTATAAAATTCTGTCAGACTAAATCCCCAGATCTACGTCCTTCTAAAGAACCTAACAATAACTGTAAGATACAATATTGTTACGCTCCAGGAAGACATCCAGGCCTCTCTTGAACCCTTTGACTGAGTTCGCCATCACCACCTCCTCAGGCAGGGAATTCCAGATTCTCACTGCCCTAACAGTAAAGAATCCTCTTCTATGTTGGTGGAAAAACCTTTTCTCTTCCAGATGCAGAGAATGCTCCCTTGTGACCGTCACCTTCCTTGTTATAAACAGATCCTCGGAAAGATATTTGTATTGTCCCCTTATATACTTATACATGGTTATTAGATCGCCCCTCAGTCGTCTTTTTTCTAGACTAAATAATCCTAATTTTGCTAATCTCTCTGGGTATTGTAGATCCCCCATCCCCTTTATTAATTTTGTTGCCCTCCTTTGTACCCGATCTAGTTCCATTATATCCTTCCTGTGCACCGGTGCCCAAAACTGTACACAGTACTCCATGTGCCGTCTAACCAGACATTTTTACAGAGGCAGTATAATGCTTTCATCATGTGTATCCAGACCTCTTTTAATGCACCCCATGATCCTGTTTGCCTTGGCAGCCGCTGCCTGGCACTGGCTGCTCCAGTTAAGTTTATCATTAACTAGGATCCTCAAGTCCTTCTCCATGTCAGATTTACCCAGTGGTTTACCGTTCAGTGTGTAATGGTGATATTGATTGCTTCTTCCCATGTGTATAACCTTACATTTATCATTGTTAAACGGCATCTGCCACCTTTCGGCCCAAGTTCCCAACTTATCCAGATCCATCTGTAGCAGAATACCTGATACCTGAGTACGCTGATACCTGATATGTGGGGGGGAACCACTGTTTCGGCGCATTGCAGAGCTCAAAAATGAAGGAGCACATTTGACTTTTTCAACGCAAAATTGGCCGGAATTTAGATCGGAATGCCAGGTTATGTTTGGAGAGCCCCTGATGTGCCTAAACAGTGGAAATCCCCCACAAGTGACCCTATTTTGGAAACTAGACCCCCCAAGGAGCTTATCTAGATATGTAGTGAGAACTTTGAACCCAAGGGCTTCACGGAAGTTTATAAGGTACAGCCATACAATTAAAAAATCATATTTTCCCCCCAAAATTATTTTTTCACCCCCAATTGTTATTTTCCCAAGGGAAACATGACCCCAAAAGTAATTGTGAAATTTGTCCTGAGTACGCCGATACCCCATATGTGGGGGTAATCCACTGTTTGGGTGCATGGCAGAGCTCGAAAGGGAATGAGCGCCGTTTGACTTTTTCAGCGCAGAATTGTCTTTACGCTATATCACATTTGGAGAGCCCCTGATGTGCCTAAACAGTGGAAACCCTCCACAAATTACACCATTTTGGAAACTAGACCCCCCAAGGAACTTATTTAGATGTGTGGTGACAACTTTGAACCCCCATGGGCTTCACATAAGTTTATAATGTACAGCTGTAAAATTAAAAAATCATATTTTTTCCACAAAAATGATCTTTTCACCCCCAATTGTTATTTTCCTAAGGGAAACAGGACCTCAAAAGTTATTGTGCAATTTGTCCTGAGTACGCTGATACACCATATGTGGGGGTAAACCACTGTTTGGGTGCATGGCAGAGCTCGGAAGGGAAATAGCACTGTTTGACGCAAAATTGGCTGGAATTGAGATCGGGCGCCATGTCACGTATGGAGAGCCCCTGAGGTGCCTAAACTGTGGAAAACCCCCACAAGTGATCCCATTTTGGAAACTAGACCTCACAAGGAACTTATATAGTTGTGTGGTGAGCACTTTGAACCCCCAAGTGCTTCATAGAAGTTTATAACGCCCCGGCGTGAAAATAAAAAAATCATATTTTTTCCACAAACATGATCTTTTAGTCCCCAATTTCATTATTTTCTCAAAGGTAACAGGAGAAATTGGATCTGAAAAATTGTTATCCAATTTGTCCTGAGTACATGGACACCCCATATGTGGTTGAAAACTACTGTATGGGCACACGTCGGAACTCGGAAGGGAAGTAGTGGCGCTTTGGAATGCAGACTTTGATGGAATGGTCTGCGGGTGTCATCTCATGTTTGGAGAGCCCCTGATGTGCATAAACTGTAGAAATCCCCCACAAGTGACCACATTTTAGAAACTAAACCCCCCAAGGAACTTATCTAGATGTGTGGTGAGCACTTTGAACCCCCAAGTGCTTCACAGAAGTTTATACCGCCCCGGGCGTGAAAATAAAAAAATCATATTTTTTCTACAAACATGAGCTTTTAGTCCCCAATATTTTTATTTTCCCAAGGGTAACAGGAGAAATTGGCTCCCAAAAGTTGTTGCGCAATTTGTCCTGAATACACGGATACCCTATATGCGGGAGAAAACCACTGTATGGGCACACGTCAGGGCTCGGAAGGGAAGTAGTGACTTGAAATGCAGACTTTGAAGGAATGGTCTGCGTGTGTCAGGTCACGTTTGTAGAGCCCCTGATGTGCTTAAACTGTGGAAACCCCCCACAAGTGACCCCATTTTGGAAACTAGACTGTGATGATGAGTCACCGAAGGAGGAAAAAACAAAATACCAGCTAAGTCCAGAAAAACCAGAGAGGTTGGCAGCTATCAGATTGCAGACCCCTGAACCTATCCACAACAACTAGCAGTAGCCGTGGGGGGTTCCTACGGTGCCCAAGACCCCTCGATCACAGCCGGAGAACTACATTGCCTAAAGACAGAAAGGGGAAAAACTAAACTGCCCCAGAGCAGACCCCAAAGCAATAGGCAGCCCCCAACATATAATGACGGTGAAGCAAGATGAAAACACTAACAGATAGAAAGATAGGTTGAGCAAATGATGGGGCCCAAGCTAACTACATAGGACAGGATAGGAAAGCTGCTGTCTGCCATCCGCAAAAACCCTATCAAAATGAGCCAACCGACTGATAGGAAAAACAGGCCCTGAAGTCGCTAGGCTTCAAAAGACTATATCAGCACTCAGGTATATTCTGAAGACAGAGCAAAAGATCAACAGATCAGAGACAAAAATGGAATTCAGCTCACCCCCGGCCGGGGATGGCAGAACTCCCAAAAAACAAGGCAAAACAAAAACAAAACTGAAGAGTACAAAGCAGAGCAGAAAAACTTAGCTTTGAGACGCAGGAATCAGACTGGTCTCCAAGAATCCAGCAGGAAAATCACCAGCCAGGAAGAAGGGCGTCGGCAGCCTTATATCCAGTCCTCAATTCCAGCCACCCAGTTATCATCTAGCTGCCCAGGTGTTTGGTAATCAGTCTCACTACCTTCCTTCACCAGAGGAGGGAGTTCATCAGACCTCAATGGTGAAGGGAAAAATGAACTCACAACAGTACCTCCCCCTTGAGGAGGGGTCACCGAACCCTCATCCATGCCACCAGGGCGATTCGGGTCAGCCCGATGAAAGGCACGCACCAATCTTTCGGCATGAATATCAGAGGCAGAGACCCAGGAATTATCCTCCTGACCATAACCCTTCCACTTAACCAAATACTGGAGTCTCCGTCTAGCCAGACGGGAATCCAGTATCTTCTCTACCTCATATTCCATGTTACCTTCAACCAATATAGGGTCAGGAGGTGCCACCACAGGAACTACTGGTTCAACAAACCTCTTCAACAAGGACTTATGAAACACATTATGAATTTTAAATGTGACAGGAAGAGCCAACCGAAAAGAGACCGGATTAATAATCTCCAAAATCTTGTAAGGTCCAATAAATCTAGGCTTAAACTTAGGAGAAGCCACCTTCATAGCGATATTTTTTGATGACAACCAAACCATATCACCCACCTTAAACTGGGGACCAACGGTCCTACGCCGGTTGGAAAACCGCTGGGCCTTTTCCTGGGAGAGACAACTTATCCACTACTTGGTCCCAGATCTGGTGCATTCTCTCCACCACAGTGTCAACACCTGGGCAGGCAGAAGGCTCCACCTGCCCTGAAGAAAATTGAGGGTGAAAACCAAAGTTACAAAAAAAAGGTGACATCAAAGTGGCAGAACTAGCTCTATTATTTAAAGCAAATTCGGCCAAGGGCAAAAATGAAACCCGATCATCCTGATCGGCAGAAATAAAACATCTCAAATACGACTCCAAAGTCTGGTTTGTTCTCTCCGTCTGCCCATTGGTCTGAGGGTGAAACGCAGAGGAGAAGGACAACTGAATTCCCAGCTTGGAACAGAAAGTCCTCCAAAATCTAGACACAAACTGAACTCCTCTGTCAGATACAATGTTCTCAGGAATCCCGTGCAAGCGAACCACCTGTTGCGAAAACAAGGGCACCAACTCAGAGGAAGATGGCAACTTAGGGAGTGGTACAAGATGGACCATCTTAGAGAATCTATCACAAATCACCCAAATAACAGTCATTCTCTGAGAGACAGGCATATCAGAAATAAAATCCATTGAAATATGGGTCCATGGCCTCTTGGGCACCGGCAAAGGCATCAACAACCCACTAGAGCAAGAACACGGTTTAGACCGGAAGCAAGTCCCACAGGACTGCACAAAATTCCTGACATCACGAGACAAGGCAGGCCACCAAAAAGACCAACTCACCAGATCTCTAGTACCAAAAATACCTGGATGACCAGCCAATGCAGAGCAATGAACTTCAGACATCACTCTCTTCCTCCACTGGTCAGGAACATACAACTTTACACTGGGACAATGCTCAGGTTTGTCCTCCTGAAACTCTTCCAGAGCACGTCTCAAATCGGGCGAGATGGCAGAAAGAACTACCCCCTCGCCTAAGATGGTAGCAGGCTAGGTCACAATAGGAGAATCAGCAAAGAAACTCCAGGTAAATCAAATTCTTGTGGTCAGTAAGGACCACGACCTGGTGTTTAGCTCCCTCCAACCAATGTCTCCACTCCTCAAATGCCCATTTCATGGCCAACAGTTCCCGATTCCCCACATCATAGTTACGTTCGGATGGGGAGAACTTTCCGGAAAAGAAAGCACAGGGATTCATTTTAGATGTCACAGGATCTTTTTGGGACAAAACAGCTCCTGCACCAATCTCAGAGGCGCCCACCTCTACCTGAAACGGGAGTGAGACATCAGGTTGCCGCATAACCGGAGCAGAAGTGAATCTTCGCTTCAGCTCCTGAAAGGAAGAAACAGCCTCCGGAGACCAATTCAGCACATCAGCACCCTTCTCAGTCAAATCAGTCACTGGCTTGGCAATACTAGAAAAATTAGCTATAAATTTCCGATAAAAATTAGCAAAACCCAAAAACTTCTGGAGGGCCTTCAAAGAAGTGGGCTGAACCCAATCATAAATGGCGTGTACCTTGGCCGGGTCCATTTCAATAGTTGACGGAGACAAAATGAATCCCAAAAATGAAATCCTCTGTACCCCAAAAAGGCATTTCGATCCCTTGACATACAGGGAATTCTCCCTCAAAATCCGGAACACAGTCCAAACATGTTCCACATGAGAGTCCCAATCCTTGGAAAAGATCAAAATATCATCCAGATAGATAATCAAAAATTTATCCACAAAGTCTCGGAAAATATCGTTCATGAAGGATTGGAAGACAGAAGGGGCATTAGTGAGCCCAAAAGGCATCACCAGGTACTCAAAATGTCCCTCCGGAGTATTAAACGCGTCTTCCATTCTTCCCCATGCTTAATGCGAATAAGATTATACGCCCCCCTGAGGTCAAGCTTGGTAAACCAGCAAGCACCTTTAACTCTGGAGAATAGATCAGAAATCAGGGGTAACGGATACTGATATTTAACAGTAATTTTGTTGAGGGCACAATAGTCAATACAAGGCCTTAATGAACCATCTTTTTTAGCCACGAAAAAAACCCAGCACCTAAGGGTGAAGAGGATGGTCTAATATGACCCTTCTCCAATGACTCCTTAATATAGGATCGCATAGCCTCGCGCTCGGGTACAGATAAATTGAAAAGCCGACCCTTGGGAAATTTACACCCCGGGCTCAGCTCAATTGCACAGTCATAACTCCTATGAGGAGGCAAAGACGCAGACTCATTCTCACTAAATACATCATAAAAGTCAGCCAAATAGTCAGGAACATCATGCGACTGGGGAGAGGTGGAGAAAACAGGAGCATCACTAAGGGCACACCGACAACCCCAACTCACCACAGACAGATTTCCAATCCAAAACTGGATTATGGATTTGCAACCAGGGAAACCCCAGAACAATGGTATCATGCAAATTATGCAACACCAAAAATCTGCAATTTTCTTGATGGTCTGGGGCGACCCGCATTACCACCTGGGTCCAAAACTGAGGTTTATTTTTCGCCAAAGAAGTCGCATCAATATCCCTCAAAGGGATAGGCATCCGCAAAGGTGTCATAGGAAATCCACAACGTTTAGCAAAATCCAAATCCATCAGGTTCAGAGCTGCTCCCGAATCCACAAAAGCCTTGGCTGAAAATGTGGACAGGGAGCAGATCAGAGTAATTGCCAGAAGAAACTTAGGTTGAACACCACCCACAGAAAACGTGTGAGCACAACGTTTCTCTCATTTAGGGCAGACAGAAATAATATGCGAGGCATCTCCACAAAAAAAACACAGCTTATTATGCCTTCTGAACTCCTGACGTTGCGCCCTGGACAAAACTCTATCACATTGCATAGGTTCAGACATTTGTTCAACAGGTGGCAACACCTCTCGTGCGGTCTTGCGTTCACGCAAACGCCGATCAACCTGAATGGCTAATGACATAGAATCGTCAAGACCAGAGGGAACAGGAAATCCCACCATAGTATATTTTACGGTTTCTGACAAACCTTTCCGAAAGAGAGCTGCCAAGGCATCATCATTCCAGGTAGTAAGGACCGCCCACTTTCGGAATTTTTGATAGTACAACTCTGCAGAATCCCGACCCTGGCTCAATGCCAACAGGGCCTTTTCAGCCTGATCAATAGCATTAGGTTCATCATACAACAACCCCAAGGTTTGAAAAAATGCATCCACATTATTTAGAATAGGATCATCAGGTTTCAAAGAAAGCGCCCAATCCTGGGGATCGCCGCGCAGCAAAGAGATGACAATTTTAACCCGCTGCGTGGAGCTCCCCGACGAGTTAGGCTTCAAGGCAAAAAATAACTTACAATTATTCTTGAAATTCAAAAATTTAGACCGATCCCCAAAAAACACATTAGGAGTGGGGTTCTTTGGTTCAGCAGCATGTGAATGAGTAAGATAGGTGGAAATTCCCCACACTTCCGCAGCGAGCTGCTCCACACAATCAGACAATTGCTTCATCTCCATTGAGAGAAAAAAAAATTCCCCCTACGGCCTCAGAGATATAGAGGAAAAAATATACACAAAGAAATTCTGACACCTTTTTTTTTTTTTTTACAATTCTTTCCTGCTATTGAGTACCCTAGGATTTGCGGTATGGCCGGTGATTCTGTTATGGATGAGTCACTGAAGGAGGAAAAACAGGCCCTGAAGTCGCTAGGCTTCAAAAAGACTATATCAGCACTCAGGTATATTCTGAAGACAGAGCCAGAGATCAACAGATCAGAGACAAAAATGGAATTCAGCTCACCCCCGGCCAGGGATGGCTGAACTCCAAAAAACAAGGCAAACAAAACCAGAACTAAAGTGTACAAAAGGCAGAGCAAAACTTAGCTTTGAGAAGCAGAAATCAGACTGGTCTCCAAGAATCCAGCAGGAAAATCACCGGCAAGGCAGCAGGGCGTCGGCTGCCTTATATCCAGTCATCAGTTCCTGTGACCCAGTCATCATCTACCTGCTCAGCTGTTTGGTAATCAGCCTCACTACCTTCCTTCGCCAGAGGAGGGAGTTCATCGGACCTCACTGGTGAAGGGAAAAATGAACTCACAACACATGTGATTCAGTCCGTACCCATAGGGCAATTTCTACCCCTCCATAGAATTTGTTTCACCGATATTGACTTTGAACTCCAAGCAGAGTATCTTAAAAGAAGATTCTACGAGCGTGGTTATAGCCGCCATATGGTGAAACGCGCCTACAATCGCGCTAGACACTCTCGGTGGCATGATATGTTATATAAATCTGAGGTGCGACAAACCGATGACAAAGTAAGATTTGTCACGGATTACCACGCCCAATCAGCTCGTGTGAGGGATGCTGTTTTAAAATCATGGCCAATACTTAGAGCTGATCCTATTCTTTCAAAATACATCTCTGAAAAACCAGCCATTTCTACCAGACGCGCAAAAAATTTGCGCGATCTTCTGGTTAGAAGCCACTATGTGGGAGATCCCAAACCAACATTTTTAGATAGTGGTGCAGGCTGTAGGGGAGGGTGTACTCCTTGTGGTCGATGTGTTGCATGTCCCAACATAGAAAGATGTAACTCCTTTCACAATGCTGATAGATCCAGGACATATGACATTAGGAAGAGGATTACGTGTAGTACTCGTAATGTCATATATTTTGCCACGTGTCCTTGTGTACTGATATATGTTGGTTTGACCACGCGTCCCTTTAAGGTTTGCGTGAGGGAACATGTTTTAGGTATCTTGGCAGCTGTCGACCACAAGGATGCATCCTCCTTAAAAACTATACCAAGGCACTTCTGGCTGTGTCATTCCTGTGATGCCTCCCTTCTCCGTGTTAGAAGCATTGATTGTATTGATGCCTCTCCACGGGGTGGCAGGACGTCGCAGAGGTTGGCCCAGCTAGAATCCCGCTGGATCTGGACTCTTAATACACTTCACCCTCATGGGCTGAATGAACATAATAGCTTTGTTCCATTTTTGTGATTCTACTTGTCGACTTTTGAGTCACATTCCTTCTGTGAATATTAGCTTTGTTTTTATTTTTCTTGTTCTTAATTCCCCTTTTTGTTTTTAGGTGTGTTGTTCCTTATGATTCCTTATGTGTTCACCATGCGTTCTATGGAGGTCTAACACTCTGCATTATGACATTTGCGTTGACCATAATATCCTGCACGGACAATCTTGAAGATTGGCTTCAATCAAATCGTGAAATTTATTATTTTCCTTGATTATAGGATTTGTTCAATTCATGGATATTTTGTAGATCTCTGAAGAGCAATGGATGTCTGGGGTAGCTGGATATTCTTCATAATACATTTTCTAATTTATAATGCGTAGGTATTTTTGGCCATTTGATATATGTTGTGATCCTGCTATGTATATACTCTTTGTATATTTAAATAATTATTTTCTGATACAATTTATTTTTGTTTAAGTAGTATGGTAGGTTGCTGGTATTTGTCCCTTTGACATGAGAGAGGGATATATATGGAATTTACATTATATGGGTAATTGACCACTAAGATTGCTTAATCAATTTATTGGTGTTAAATCAGATGTTGTCATCTACCGTCATCTTTTTATGTAATTCTATGCTTATATAAAAAAAAAATTTTGGCCATGTGGTTCTATACTAAATATATGCCTACGTTTTGTATCTATACAAGTACGGCATTTTTCTTATTCCTCCCCATAATTGTTTCCCTCACATTTGCCCTTTTTTAATATGGCCGATTATGTATCCTTTGTTCTGCGCACGCACGCTGTCAGTCGCCTTGACGGTGCTCTCTGTCTCTTTATGACGCCGGATCACGTGGGGCCCGCGTGTTTCCGGCGTTCATTGGAGCAGAGGCGCGGTCCTGGTTTGACTGATTACAGACGCGTCAGTGGGACTTCCGGCTGGCGCGCTATATAAACTTTCACAATGCGCCCTATACCCACGCCCCCTGAGGAAGGAGCATAGCGCTCTGAAACGCGCGTCGGGGTGACGCTGACACACTGACTGCTCTCATTTCTTCTCCCCTGCTGCCGCTCTGTTAAATAGGTATGTTTACTTTACTAACTACCCATGTATTGAGAGAAATTGAGTGCCCACTTACGTTGGTGCTTACATATTACTAATGGGTTTTGTTTGTAGAATTTCACCTGATATCATGATCTATAAAAAGGGCATAGGGGTGTTTATCTAAACGCAATATTATCTTGCTGTAATTTACTTTATATTTGAGATGTCTGCAGCATGTGTCAGCGCCTTGGCTTTTTAGCTATTTTCACATTGTGGTGTTTGCTTTCCCCATCTGTATGCTTTTTTATAATAAAGAACTTTTTCATGGATTTTTCATAATAACTTTGGACTTGTGATCTTTTTTTTGTTTCGTGTTTATAATGGCTGACTGTCAGCAAGGCTTCCCTCCTCCTCCTCCTCCTGTTCCTCCTCTGCTGCAGATGCCAGATCCTTAATGTGCATCAAACTTTGCATGAGCAGATGCATTAGTGGGATGCTCATGCTTATGATGGCGTCGTCTGCGCTTGCCAGCCGTGTGCATTCCTCAAAACACTGAAGGACTTTACAGAGGTCTTTCAGCTTTGACCACTGCACACCCGACAATTCCATGTCTTCCCTCAAACTGCCTGCCCGTGTATCCTCCCACAAATGCATTACAGCCTGCCTCTGTTCGCACAGCCTGCAACCATGTGCAGAGTGGAGTTCCACCTTGCTGCAACGTCTATGATTAGGCGGTTCTTGAGGAGGTGGAGCAATCGCTGCAGCTTCTGCATATGACTGGAGTGGAGCAGGGATGTTAACTCTGGATAATTATTAAGGAAGCACTGCACCACCAGGTTCAAAGTGTGAGCCAGGCAAGGTATGTGTGTGAGTTTTGCACGGGCTATGGCTGCCACAAAATTACAGCCGTTATCACTGACTACTTTGCCTGGCTCAAGATGTAGACTGCCCAGCCATGACTCAGTTTGTCGCTGCAAGTATTCGGCCAGTACCTTCGCTGTTGTGAGTTCATTTTCCCCATCACCTTTGATGTCTGGTGAACTCCCTCTGCTGGTGAAGAGAGGTAGTGATATTGATTGGGATGGGAAGAACCTGTTATCTGAACAGGCGGAGTGTGATTGGACATCTGGAATTTCTGAGTGGATATAAGGCAGCCGACGCCCTGCAGGGTTTGCTGGTGATCCTTTCTGCTCTGAGCTCTTGCATCCAGCTTAGTTCCTGTCTACTAAAAGCTAAGTTTTTGCCCTGCTGTTATTCCATGAGATTTTGTCTGGTTTCCTTAGTGTTTGTATTCAGCCAGTCCTGGTTGGGACTGGCTGAATTCCATTTTTGTCTCTGATCAGTTAATCTCTTTGCTCTGTTTTCAGAATATACCTGAGTGCTGATATAGTGATTTTGAAGTCTAGCGACTTCAGCGCCTTTTTTCCTATCAGACGGTTGGGACATTTTTGTAGGGTTTTTTTGCGGCTTGCAGCCAGCATCTTTTCTGTCCTGTCCTATCTAGCTAGTTGGGCCCCATCGTTTGCTCAGCCTGTCTTTCTGTCTGTGTTTGTGTTTTCATCTGTTTTTCACCGACAATACATGTTGGGGGCTGTCTATTGCTTTGGGGTCTGCTCTGGGGCAGTTTAGATTTCCCCTTTCCTTCTTTAGGCTTATGTAGTTCTCCAGCTGTGACGAGGGGTCTAGGGCACCGTAGGAACCCCCCATGGCTACTGTTATTTGTGGTGAATAGGATCAGGGGTCTGCAATCCGATAGCTACCAACCTCTCCAGTTTTCTGGACTTAGCTTATATTTTTGTTTTCTCCTCCTCCGGTGACTCATTCATAACACTCCGCGGTGTGTCTGTTGTCGCCCAAAGACATCTTTAACACAGCCTGCTGACGCTTACCGCTAGCTGTTCAATAGTGGGACACCTTGTGTGCAACACTGGCAGCTTTGGATGGAGTGCTCGTGCAACTGCACTCTGTGGATGAGCTTTCGCTTATGGAGGAGGAGGGTCGAAAGCCTACAGTCAACTGTTTCCTATACCGTGGGCTAGCCAGCACTGTTCCACTACCGCTGTCCCCTGTGGAGCCTGCATCCACCACATTAATCCAGTGCGCAGTGATGGACATGTAACGGCCCTGGCCATGCCTACTGGACCATGCATCTGTTGTGAGGTGCACCTTTCCACTCACTGATTGCTTGAGTGCATGGACAATGCCGTCTTTCACATGCAGGTGGAGGTCAGGGATGGCTTTTCGAGAAAATAAGTGCCGACTGGGTAGGTCATAGCCTGGGACTGCGTAGGCCATGAGCTCGCGGAAAGCTTCGCTTTCAACCAAACGGTAGGGCATCATCTCTAATGAGATTAGTTTGGCAATGTAGGCGTTCAATCACAGTGTACGCAGATGAGAGGATGAGTTCTTTCTTGTCCTACTCAGAGTGTCTGGTAGGGTGAGCTGGACTGGAGAGCTGCATATGGGGGAAGTAGCGGTGGACCGGACGGAGTGAGAGGGGGTTGGTGATGGTGAGGGTGTTGATGGCCTAGATTCAGTGTTTCCTCACGAAAATATTGTGATTCCCTGACTGCTTTGGCCTAGCGACAACAACTCAACACTTCTTGATGGTGGTGTGCTTAGCGGTGGCCTTACAGCTCTATAAGATGTAGGTCTGGAAAAATGGAAAATCTCCTCGGCTTGTTTTTCCAGAGTCACACACAGATAGCTTGTATTTGTCCGTGATACCAGCCAGTACACGGTAGTGTGTGAGGAGCGTACACCGCTATAGGGTGTGTGAAAAAATGAACGCTCGGTAACTCACCAGAACAAAATAATAAAAGTTGGAGTGCTTTGAAAAAAGCAGTTTGAACAGCAGTGTGCACACAGCAATGCAGCTATCATGTAGCCTTAAAATGCAGCCTAATCACCACCAGCGCTGCTGCACACAACAAAAATCCTCCCCTTTCTCTGCACACTAACTGTACAGTGAAAAGCGCTATCAGCAGAAGCAATATTTTTTTGTTCTTCTTCCCTGCCTAACGCTTTCCATTATTCAGGATCAGCAGCAGCACCTCTCCCAATTCTAAGATATGCAGAAGTAAGATGGCGGTCGGCAGTCACGGCCTTTTATAGCCACTGTGACGCACACAAAGCAGTCAATCACTTCAATGCCCTTCTCTAAGATGGTGATGGCCGCTGCCCATGTCATCGCGTTGCCCACAGTGTGCGTTCTCCATCATTGGCTGAGAAAAGGCGCTGGAAGCATTATTTGAAACGCGACTCTGGAGCTCGGCTCGGCGACCTCATGGCTGACCTCACACTATGGTCGGGTTTCGATCGGCAAAACCCAACTTTAGCTAAAGTCGGCGATTTTTTTGAATTTGACCGACCCATTTCGCTCAACTCTAATTACGGCTAAACCCATACTGACTGATAGATCGACCAAGTAATAGAAGACAGAGATGCCCATATGAAAGGTTCTGCAGCCCTGAGACCACCTTCCAAAGCCCAGCTGGACTCAAAGAAACCCGCTTCTTCCGCATCCGGGGACAATTACCGAAAACGCTACCACTCTGAGCGAGATAAAGAATCAGCAATGGAATTCCTAATACCTGCCACCTGAGAAGCCATCACATGAGCATTAAGCGATAAACAAGTCAAAATTAACTGCTGCAGGACTGGAATCACTGGAGGAGAGGACGCCGTCAAGCTGTTAATGGAACACACAACTCCCATGTTGTCACAATTAAAACGGATCCTTCTGTCCCGAAACTCCTCCTTCCATAGGTTCACAGCCACCAGTATAGGCAAAACATCCAACAAAGCAATATTCCTAACAAGGCCCAGCTGAAACCACTCCTCAAGCCATGCAGCCACGCACCCCGATCCCCTAAAATATGACCCAAAACACACTCCATCACACGCATCTGTGAACAATTCCAAGTCATCATTTACAACTGCCTCCTCCATGAGCAAAAAACATTCGTTGTATTGCTCCAAAAAATAGTCCCACAATTCCAAATCAGCCTTATGTTCACTGTAAAGCCGAACAAAATGATGCGGAGCCCGCACTCCCGCCGTAGCGCTCGCCAACCGCCGAGAAAAGACCCGACCCATTGTAATAATGCGACAAGCAAAAGTCAAATTCCCAAGTAGTGACTGGACCTCTCTCAACTACAATTTCTTCAACCATCTTGCCCGAGACACCTCATCCCGCAACGCCTTTACCTTATCCTCTGTCAAACGGAACTCACATTTTACCAAACCAATCACGATTCACAAAAATGATAGGCACGTACAAGGCCCCTCTGTTTTACCGGGAGCAAGCGGTACAACAAAATGCTCCACCACCCATTCCACCGCTCTAAATAACCTCTCCCAACAACCAGAATTAGCCGGACCGATACACAAACAATCATCCAGATAATGAATCAAGGAATCAAAAGCCAATACTTCACGGACAACACATTCGAGAAAAGAACTGAATGCCTCAAAAAACGCACAAGACAGGGATCAACCCATTGTCAAACACCTATCAACCCAAAAAACACCACCCCAGTAACACACCAACAACTTAACACTATCCGGATGAACAGGGATCAACATAAACGCCGACTCAATATCCGTATAAGGCAAAAGTGCCCCCTTCCAACATTTCCAGACAAACTTTGCCGCCTCATCAAATGACATATAAAACAAAGAGCACAGCTCCGGGTCAATTCCATCATTCACCGACCTACCACGAGGAAAAGACAGATGATGAATGAGCCTGAACTTATTCTGCTGTTTCTTAGGCACTACACCCAGGGGCGAGACTACCAAATCCTCAAACGGAGGTTCCCTAAACGGCACAGACATTCTTCCCAACTTAACCTCCTTCCCCAAATGTTACGACACCACCTCAGCATATTGGTCAGCTGACCTCAGATTGTTAATCATCCGTCACTGAAAACGGACAACAGTTCCGACTTAACCCCATCCAGAAACCTACTTACATAAAGGACCATCGTGGCTAGTTTCACTGGCGTCTACCCGTTTGGAATTAGCACTCTCTGCTTCTCCTTTCTGCTTCCTAAAGCATCTGGAAGCACCATGCAAGGTTCCTTTGCAATGGGAGCAAAGGTGCTTGAATTTGCAGCAGTCTAGCCCTAAATGTACACTGGCCATCATTCAATTGCCAGCAGAGACTCTGCTTCTGGCTGACCAATTGCCCCAACTGACCCCCTTGCCCCTTGTCCACTGCACCCCCAGGAAAGGAATGGCCGAACTTAGTCGGCGTCATAACCTTCAACCACAGACGTATGTCTTTCTTGTCCCACCGAATTGCTGGACGAACCGCTTTCCTATGCCTAAACTGTTTGTCGCAACGGAGCCAAGCCTGAACCCTCTACACCCTATAAGCCTCCCCAATCGAATCCAAACAACAAAAAAGAGAACAATTCCCAGGCGCCTTCTCTCCAACCATGCTAGCCAAAATATCGAATGCCTGTAGCCAAATAGCTAAGCTGTGCGGAATCAATCGGCATCTCCGTTTTTCCTCCTCTTTTTTGCTATCATCCTTCTTCGCTTTGTCCAAGTTAATAATAATAATAATAATAATAATAATAAATTTTATTTTTATAGCGCCGAAATATTCTGCAGCACTTTACATTTCAGAGGGGATTTGTACAGACAAGACATTACAGCATAAAAATAATCACATACAGTAGATTATAACAAATACCAAGAGGAAAGAGGGCCCTGCTCGCAAGCTTACAGTCTATGAGGAAAGAGGTAGACACGAAAGGTGGGTGGTAACAGTTGCCCTGATTGTATGAACCAGCCATAATGTTAAGTGTGTGACAGTACAGACACAGAGGGCTAGTGGGTGCATAAAGCATGTGGGAACATGATGCGGGAAATCTGGTTATGGTAAAACTTTTGGCTGTGCCACACAGGGATAGATTAGGTTAATGTGTTGAGGCGATAGGCCAGTCTGAATAAATGCGTTTTCAGGGCACGCTTAAAATTGTGGGGATTGGGGACTAATCGTATTGACCTGGGTAAGTGCATTCCAAAGAATTGGCGCGGCACGTGTAAAGTCTTGGAGACGGGAGTGGGAGGTTCTGACTATTGAGGATGCTAACCTCAGGTCATCAGCAGAACGGAGGGTGCGGGTAGGGTGGTATACTGAAACAAGGGAGGAGATGTAGGGTGGTGCTGAGCCATGGAGGGCTTTGTGGGTGAGGGTAATAAGTTTATACTGAATTCTGGAGTGGATGGGTAGCCAGTGTAATGACTGGCACAAGGTAGAGGCATCGGTGTAATGATTAGTGAGGAATATGATCCTGGCTGCAGCATTCAAGACAGATTGGAGAGGGGAGAGTTTGGTAAGAGGGAGACCGATTAGGAGAGAGCTACAATAGTCGAGACGAGAATGAATAAGAGAAACAGTAAGAGTTTTTGCAGAGTCAAAAGTAAGAAAAGGTCGAATTCTAGAAATGTTTTTGAGGTGCAGATGACAAGAGCGAGCCAGTGATCGAATGTGGGGGGCAAAGAAAAGCTCGGAATCAAGTATGACCCCAAGACAGCGGGCCTGTTGCTGGGGAGTAATAGTGGAGCCACACACAGAAATAGCAATGTCGGGTATAGGTACATTAGTAGAGGGAGGAAACACCAGGAGTTCAGTCTTTGACAGGTTCAGTTTCAGATATAGTGAGGACATGATATTAGACACAGCATTTAGACAATCGCCAGTGTTTTCTAGAAAGGCTGGCGTGATGTCAGGAGAAGAAGCGTATAATTGGGTGTCATCAGCATAGAGATGTACTGGAAACCAAATCTACTGATTGATTGACCAATAGGGGCAGTGTACAAGGAGAAGAGGAGGGGGCCTAGAACCGATCCTTGGGGGACCCCAACAGTAAGGGGAAGGTGAGAGGAGGAGGAACCGGCAAAAGATATAGTAAAGGAGCGGTCGGAGAGATAGGAGGAGAACCAGGAGGGAACGGTGTCCTTGAGGCCAATGGAACGGAGCATAGTGAGGAGCTGATGATCCAGTGTCAAATGCTGCAGAGAGATCCAAGAGAATTAGCATGGAGTAATGACCATTTGATTTAGCTGTTAGCAGATCATTAGAGACTTTAGTGAAGGCAGTTTCAGTGGAGTGTAAAGAGCAGAAACCGGATTGGAGAGGGTCGAGAACAGAGTTTTCTGAGAGATAGCGGATAAGACGGGAGTGGACCAGGCGTTCCAGGAGTTTAGAGATGAAGGGAAGATTAGAGACAGGTCTATAGTTAGCGGCACAGTTTTGGTCGAGGGATGGTTTTTTAAGTAGTGGATGTATGATGGCATGCTTAAATGAGGAGGGAAAAATACCAGAAGAGAGAGGTTAAATATTTTAGTTAGGTGAGGGGTGACAGCAGGGGAAAGGGACTGGAGGAGATGTGACGGAAATGGGTCACTGGTGCAAGTAGTTGGGCAAGAAGATGCAAGGAGCCTGCTTACTTCTTCTTCTGTGACTGGTTCAAAATCAGAGAGTGAGCTAGATGCAGTGGGGGAGGGAGGACAGAGCATGGTATGAGGTGATTGGGAGATAATTTCCTGTCGAATCTGGTCAATTTTTTCTTTGAAGTAATTGGCCAGATCGTCAGCTCGGAGCTCCGTGGTTGGGGCCTGTACTCTTGGATTGAGTAGAGAATGAAAAGTGTCAAAGAGACGTTTCGGGTTATTGGACAGTGAGGTGATGAGGGTGTTGAAATAGGTTTGTTTGGAGAGGTGAAGGGCAGTGTTGTATGTTCTAAGCATAAACTTAAAATGGATGAAATCTTCGTGTAGATTGGATTTTCTCCACAGACGTTCGGCGCACCTGGAGCACCGCTGCAGGAAACGTGTTTGCACCATGTGCCAGGGTTGTCGCCGTCTGCGTTGTGGTGTTCTATTTATAGGGGGTGCAAATTCATCCAGGGCACTTTGAAGTGTTTCATTGTAATGCTTCAATGCAGAATCAGGACATGAGAGGGAGGAGATAGGGGCCAATGAAGACTGCAAGTTCAACTTTTCCAAAGGAAGCAGTGAAAAAATCGCGACATATTCGTCTTTCTATATCTTTTCCCGCACCTCCTTCTTACGATGAGCGCCCAGTGGGCCCTTAAAGCATACATATACCTCCCCATGCGCCCTGTCATCTACATGGATCCGACATTCCTTTTCCTTCTCAGTCTGAACCAAAACAGACACAGGGTCAGCTCGGCCAACTGACACCCCAGTAACCGCCCCCGACAAACTGGTCCCTCGCTTCTGTGACCCCACCCAAGTGGATAAATGCGCCGGTGGCGCTCCAAATCCCGCATTGAAGTCAACATCTCCCCCAGTCCCCCAATCCATTAATGAACTTGGTCCACAACTCAATGATCTAACGCCACCGGCTGGCCCCCCCAACCCTCTCCCGACCGCAGGGGACCTCACTAGAGATGAGGACAAACAAGACATGGAGCCATACTCACCGGGCTGCGATGACGCTGTGACTTCTCCAGCCGCGAATCCTGTATCCCGCTGTGCGTCGACTCCGGAGCTTTCCCTCAGACCCTCTGTCCCCAGAGGTCCGCCACCTTGTGAAACAGGCTTTCTCGATGCTGACGCCACCCTCCCGGGGAACTGTTCTGGGCACTTTGCTTCTCTGGCCCCCGCTGAGGCAAGCGGGCTGCACAGCCACGGGGTCTTCCGCCTGTGGACACCCACCCCCCGCAACCCCCACCGACTGCCTGATGCACCGTCCATGCTGATCCACCGCCGTTGTTCCAGTCAGGGTGCACGAGGTACTGGGCATAGCTGACAGCCTCGGGCAACGGGGGCTGCTGCCTGATGACCCCCCTCCGAGTAACTCCCACCGCCACCCCAAGAAGAGGAGGCAGACCGCTCGGCTCCATGACGGCCTGCCGTGACGTCATTGTTCATCGACGACCCGGCGAGTGTAGGCCCCGCCTCCCACTCTGCTTGGGGAGAAGGACTTGCAACCGCCACTGAACCCAGTCCGGCTCATGGATGCCTCCCAGCCTAGGGCTTGCCCGCATGCTTACCAGCAGGCACCCGACCCAGAGGGTCCCTGGATGGGGCTCCGTCGCCGGCGCTGGGTCCTGGGATCTGCGTCGGGGGATAAACGCTCCGTGACCCTTGACCGCCATCTCGCACGGGAAGAGACACCAGCGGCCGACCCGCTGCTTCCACCGATGATCCCCGCGGCCTGCTCCTCGATCCACCCAGCAGGCTGCAACTCCGCTGCAGCGCGCAGCCTCTCCAATCCAGCTGATATGGACTCCATGCCGTCTGGGCGTGGGACAGTCTCTGTGGCTCTGTAGCGGGAACGGAGGTAACTGCCCCATAAGCCCACTTCAAATACCCCCCTTATTTCCACACTACACCCCCCAGGGACAGTTAACCCCCTCCTTCCAACCCACTGTCATGTGGGCCTCTACTTATGCTGCTGGGGTGGGTTGGCACACTCTGGCCCCTGTCTTTAGGGAGACACTTAGGCCTGTAAACAGAAGTTCTTATGTGCTTGTGCTGAATGCAATTGTTGGGTACAGTTAGTGTGCAGTGACAGGGGAGGATTTTCTTGTGTGCAGCAGCGCCGATTATTAGCCTGCCTTATAGCAGTATTGCTGTGTGTACACTGCTGTGCACACTGCTTTTCACACAGCATTAATACTTTCATTTTTTTCTGCACAGTGAACGAACGTTCATTATTTCCCACATCGTATAGAGCTGTACGCTCCTCACACAGTACCGTGTCCCAGCTGGTATCACGGAGAAATACATGCTGACTATCTGTGTGTGACTCCGGAAATATATAGGGCGATTTACATTTTCACTTATACTATATACACCTGGTATCTGCTGATACAGTACCTTTGTTCTAAATTTTTTACTACGTATAATCCATAGTGAGTGAGCGTGTGTGGTTTAGTCCTTCAATATATATGTAGATAAAAAGTTTACCCTATACTATATACACCTCCTATCTTGTGATACAGTACCTTTAATTGACATTTTGTATTACAGTCAAATCCGTACTGAGTGAGCATCTGAGGGTGACTACGGAAATATATACGCAGATTTAAATTGTACCCTATAATATATATACACTTGCTATCTGCTTATCGTGTACCTTTTTTCAACATTTTGTATTATGCTCAAATCCAGACTGAGTGAGCGTGTGAGGGTGACTCCGGAAATAAATCCCGAGATGTAAAATTTGCCCAACACTGGATACAGCTGTACGCTAATGATACAGTACCTTTTTTGCTATTTAGATTCTGATGTAATCCATACTGATCCTGTGAACGTCTGTCTGTAACTCCAGAAATATATTTGTAGATTTAAGATTACCCCAACACTGTATACAGCTGTACGCTTGTGATACCTTACCCATTTACTGCTTTTTATATTGTGGTCTAATCCATACTGAGCCAATGAGAGTCTGTTTCTGACTCTGGAAATATACACTGAGATTTACAATGACCCCTACACTGTATACAGCTGTACGCTTCTGATCCATTACCCTTTTACTGCTTTTTATATTGTGTAATCCATACTGACCCTGAGAGCGTCTGTGCCTGCCTCCTGAAATAAATACGGAGATTTATAATGCTTAAACAATACTATATCTACCTTGTATCTAGTGATACAGTACCCTTTTTCTACTTTTTATATTCTTGGCTAATGCATACTGGGACTGTGAGCGTCTTTGTTTGCCTCCTGAAATGTTTACGGAGATTCAGTATGTTTAAACTATACTATATATACCTTGTATCTAGTGATACTGTACCCTTTTGCAAATTTTTATATTATTGTCTAATCTATGCTGAGCCTGTGAACGTCTGTGTCTGACTCATGAAATATATACAGAAATTTACAATTAACCCTAGACTGTATAGAGCTGTCCACTTCTGAAACAGTACCATATATCTGCTGGTATTTTGAGTCCATTTTAACAAAAATTATTAAGCATGGTGGAAGAGGCCGCGGACATGGGTGTGGGGGGCCAGCTGGTACTGATGGTGGTGGTGCATCTGCTGGTAGTGCCAAAAGCACAATAGCAGCTAAGGCAGGAGGTGTTGAGCCTGCATCATCATCTGGCACAAGAAGGCCTTTAAGGCTCCCTTTTCTTGGAGTAGGTAAACTGCTTTTAAAGCCAGAGCATCAGGAACTGGTTTTACCTTACATTGCCGAAACAGCCTCCAGCTCTATTGCCTCCTCTTCTGAATTTAAAAAAAATGCAAGCACTGAGTCGTCAGTGCAGGCTTCTGGTCAGGAACCACCGCTTACCTTGTCTCCTTCACCCCCACCAAAAGTGAAAGATGCAGCAGCCCACACTTCAGATTACTCCATGGAGCTCTTTTCACATGCCATGCCTGTGTTATCAAGTGAAATCCTGAATTCCCCAGTCCAACATGAATCGGAGATGGAGTGCACTGATGCACAGCCACTACTAGATGATTCTGCTGGTACATTCACCCACAGCACTACATTGCCCTCGCACTCTACAGAGCCAGAATGTGACACTGATGAAACTCAGGTGCCCCTTCCTGCATACTATACCACCTTACACAATGACACAGAGGAAGGTGCAGATGAAAGTGCCTGTTCCCTGAGCAGGTGGGGGGGTCACACTCGTGGGCGACAGCAGTGGCACAGGGCCCCTCATAGTACGCAAAAGCGTCTCTGCTAGTGGGAGGGCCCACTCGCCGTCAGACATACCGTTGTACTATGAGGGGCCCTTTGCCAGTGCCATCGCCCACGAGTGGGCCCCCATGCTTGCTCAGGGCCACAGCACTTGCAATAGTTACCTCTCCCTGCTCCACCGCCGTGACAACTTCCACCTTTCCTGACAGTGACATTCAGGTTAGAGAGAGCGATGACATCATGTCTGTATGCCCTCTACCGAAACAGTACAAGTGCAGAGAGCTTGAAGATGGCAATGCTGAGGAGTCCAGAGTAGAGCAGTGCCCAGCGAGGAGAGGTATTTAATTTTTTTAAATGTTGGGAGCATTTTTTGGGGCGCAATATGCACTGGAGAATGATATATGGGGCCCATCATACACTGGAGCATCATCCATTTGGCCCATCATATAATGGAGCATTCCAAATGGGGGACATCAAACACTGGAGCAGCATTTACGGGGCCCATTATACACAGGAGCATTAGAAATGGGGCCCATTATATACACTGTGTTCCAAATTATTATGCAAAAAATATTTCCTCATATTTTCTCTAAATTACCTATATGAATTGCAGTCATTGTTATATTCCAGTCATCTAATATTCTAGTATAATTGCAATGTTTTTGAACATACTGCCTATGAAAACAGTATATTTTTAAAAATAAGAAACACTCAAAATGCATGTTCCAAATTATTATGCACAGCAGAGTTTTCAACCTTTTTATTTTTATTTTGAACAAAAAAATGGTCAATTGTGAAATTATAAGCATTATCAGCTTATTACAAAATGAAATCAAACAGTTTTCAAGTCAAAACTTTATTCTAGGTGATGTTACATTTACAGATAGGACCCCTTGTTCGAAAGAAGCTTCTGAACTCTCTCGTCCATTGAATTTGTCAGTTTTTGGATGGTTTGTGCTTCAATTGTTTTGCATGTGGACAGAATACCCTCCCAGAGCTGTAGCTTAGATGTGAACTGCCTCCCGCCATCATAGACACTCCTTTTGATGATGCTCCAGAGGTTCTCAATGGGGTTGAGGTCAGGGGAAGATTGTGGCCACACCATAAGTTTGTCCTCTTTTATGCCCATAGCAGCATGAAAATGATCTTGCAGCGGAAAGCACGGTTCTTCCTCTTGAACCATGGCAGGAAGTGCTGTTTTAGAAACTCCACATAGATTATGGAGTTAATCTTTACCCCTTCAGGGATCCTAAAGGGGCCGACAATCTCTCTCCCCATGATTCCAGCCCAAAACATTACTCCACCTCCTCCTTGTTGGCACCTTAGCCGTGTTTTCATGGGGTGTCCATCAACCAGCCATCTTCCACTCCATCCATCTGGACCATCGAGCGTTGCACGGCACTCATCGGTGAACAAAACAGTTTGGAAGTCAGTCTTCATGTATCGTTTGGCCCACTGGAGCCATTTCTGCTTGTGTGCAGTGGATAGAGGTGGTCGACAGGATGGCTTACGCACAGCTGAAACCTCTGAAGGACCCTGCATCTTGTTGTTCGGGGGACGTTTGAGGCACCAGCAGCTTCCAAAACGTGTCTGCTGTTATGACAAGGCATTTTTGCAGCTGCTCTTTTAACCTGATGCAATTGCCTGTTGAAAAGATTCTTTTTCCTTATCAGCACGCACACGTGTGTGCTGGAAATCAGCTACATACTTCTTGATTGTGCGATGATCACGATGAAGTATCTTGGCAATGTTGATTGTAGTCATGCCTTGACCTAAATACTCCACAATTTGTTGCTTCTCAGCAGCCGACACATCCTTTTTCTTTCCCATTTTGGCAAAAAATGTAGACTGCTTAATAATGTGGAACAGCCTTCTTAAGTAGTCTTGCCTTTATTTGGACACACCTGCCAAACTAATTTACACAGGTATCTTCAATTGCTTTCAGTGATATAAAGAGCCCTGACACACATCACCATCAATGAGTTTAAATGACAAAAAATTCTAACCTTATCACTCCTAAACTCTTTTTGCATAATAATTTAGAACACAGTTTATGGAGCATTATTTGAGCCCATAGAATCGTAGAGTTGGAAGGGACCTCCTGGGCCATCTGGTCCAACCCCCTGCTCAAAGCAGGATTCGCTAAATCATCCCAGTCAGATGTCTGTCCAGCCTCTGTTTGAAGACTTCCATTGAAGGAGAACTCACCACTTCTCGTGGCAGCCTGTTCCACTCATTGATCACTCTAACTGTCAAAAAGTTTTTTCTAATATCTAATCTGTGTCTCTTCCCATTCAGTTTCATCCCATTGCTTCTAGTCTTTCCTTGTGCAAATGAGAATAAAGTTGATCCTTCTACAATGTGACAGCCCTTTAGATATTTGTAGACAGCTATTAAGTCTCCTCTCAGTCTTCTCTTTTGCAAACTAAACATTCCCAAATCCTGCAACCTTTCCTCATAAGACAGGGTTTGCAGACCGGTCACCATTCTGGTCGCTCTTTTCTGAACTTGCTCCAGTTTGTTGATGTCTTTTTTAAAATGTGGTGCCCAAAACTGGACACAATATTCCAGATGAGGTCTGACCAAAGAGGAGTAGAGGGAAATAATGACTTCACGTGATCTAGACTGTATGCTTCTGTTAATACATCCTAGAATTGCATTTGCCTTTTTTGCTGCTGCATCACACTGTTGACTCATATTCAGTCTGTGATCTATTAGTATACCCAAGTCTTTTTCACATGTGCTGTCACTTAGCCCTATTCCTCCCATTCTATATATGCTTTTTTCATTTTTATTGCCCAGATGTAGTACTTTGCATTTCTCCCTGTTAAAAACCATTCTGTTAGTTGCTGCCCACTGCTCCAGTTTATTTAAATCTTTTTGAATCCTCTCTCTCTCTTCTCTAGTATTAGCTATCCCTCCTAGCTATCCCTCCTAGCTAAGACAGTGGAGCATCATCCATGCGGACCAACATATACTGTAGCATTATGTGGAGCTCATCATATACTGTATGGAACATTACATGGGACCAATTATTCTGTATGGAGAAATATATGGGGCTCATTATTCTGTATGGCGCACTAGGTGGTGGCCATAATACTGTATGGAGTAATATACTGTCCCTTTTTTGAGCTATTGTAGAATTTAAAATAGATATCAGTCATGTCATGTAAGCAGTGAAGTATTTTTCTTTGTGCTCTACCTATATTTCTGTGCCGTATCAGAGCATTATGAATTGTGGTATGTGTTAAAGGGTGCACTGACACTCTTTGGCCCAGGGCACATGAAAACCTGGCGCCAGCCCTACCCCCACCACAACTTTAGCCAAATAACCCCCAGTTTTCAATGCGTAACTATTATTATAAAGTAAATTAAGATTGACAAGCTTCAGTAATAAGAATTGATGTCGCTGGCATTGAAATGGACACTGTAGGTGTGTTTACTGTCCTCCACTCCCTGCCGACTTTGCTTCCCCAGTGACTTGCATTGGGTTTCGTGTTTCAGTCAGACCCCGACTTTTCCCTATAGTTGGCCGATTTCATTCGACCCAACTTTTTAAGAAAGTCGGGTTTCATGAAACCCGACTCGACCCGAAAAAAGGCAGTCGCTCATCTCTACAAGTGACATCAAAGAAATTTTACCACTAACATGAAGTACAATATGTCATGAGAAAAGAATGTCAGAATCACCAGGATCAATGGAAGCATTCTAGAGTTATCACCTCATAAAGGGATCGTGGTCAAAATTTTAAAAATTGGCCCGGTCATTAACGTGCAAACCACCCTTGGGGGTTAAGGTGTTAAATAACCATACATATCTATGAAATGTACTCAACACTTTCCTGATTAACAGTATATTTATAATTACAACAGGAAGCATATGTACCTCTTGCCAAAATAACAAGCAAACTCACAAAATATGGCAGAGTCACACTAGAGAGGAATACGGACGAGTGTTATGCGAGAAAAAAAAAAAAATCGCACAGCACTCAGACCAATGTTAATCTATGAGGCAGCTCCCATCACCATTAGCTGCGATTTGCACCATATATTGGCCGAGACTCGCCAATGTAAGTCTATGGGTGAGAGAAAAAACGGATAGCACACGGACCATGTGTGTGACTTGCGAGAAACACGCAAGTATTCTCCAGGTGACAAGAAATTGAATCAGGCATTGTCAGGAAGCTTTGGCATGCAAATTTCCCTGGCAACCTATAGAAAAATCCAGGAACACACCTCCACGGAGTCCAGCATCATGGTCACACACATTAACGTGGAGATTCGCATAGTTCTGGTGTATGAGAGGCCAGAACTATGGGATCAATGGGATGCACACTATGCAGACTGGGCACATAAGGAGGCAGCATGGAGGAGAAAAAACAGGCAGATGTTCCTCGACTATGAGGAAAGACCTCGTGACGCCGAGCAGCAAATTAGTAAGTACAATTATTAAAAAGTATTTTTACTAAAAGGAACACGTGTTACCAAACTAAAACAATATCATCATATGTGATTTTTTTTTTTTATAATATGTGGCCTACTTTACACTTAACACTTGCCAAGTTGCAGGTCACATTACAATGTAAAATACATTTTGCAATACAAGCATATTGTTTGAATGTTAAAACTTGTTCTGTGTTATGTTGCAGTGACGGATGTCACAAGATGGTGGCGCAGCTGTAGGGACCAGTACAGGCAGGAGAGACAGCAGTGGGCCAGTAGTGAGGATGCAGCACCCACAAAAAGAAAATACATTTACTTTGACGGGCTCAATTTTCTTGCTCCGTTTCTGGATCTGAGACCATAAGTGCATGCAAGACATCACATTGTATACATGCTGTTAGCATCAAATCTTAATAGTTTTTTTCTTTTTAAAAAAAAAAAAAAACAGCACTGAGTCAAACCTTATGGGGAGGGAGAGAACATCCGACTCCGAGGTGCCTATTGATCCAGTGGGGGAAGGTGAAGAAGTGGCTGATCCATCTTCTGCACCTTCTAGCTGCACCCAACCACCACCATCACCAGCGGCATCTGCACCACAGGATGCAAATCCAGAGGAGGACCAGGGCAACAGCAGCAGCCCAACCTTGCCTTTGGACACCTCTCTCCAGGCTGCAGCCATCACACACCGTGACCGGCACAAGAGAGAGCTACCAACTACAGGCACACTGAGGCATGTGGACAGTGGGGTGTTGGACTATTTGGCCAGGACTGCAAATGATGGGGAGGAAGCTTATGCCCACAGTCTGTGAAAAATGAGGATGAATGAACTCATGAAGATCAACATCCAACACTGCGGAGACACCATCACATGTTTCTCAATGCAGTGATTCTAGGGCAATGCCCCCACCCTTATGGGAAATATGTAAATATATGCAAAACACAAGCCGCGGAGACACCATCACATTTTTCTCAACGCAAGCAATGACTAGCCAGGTCTTTCCCCAGGAGGGAACAACCACGGGAAGGGCAGTCTCCAATGAAGGAAACCACCTATGCCAAAACATGGTATCCGTCCACAGACAGCTGTTTCGGGGTATTGCCCCTCATCAGTGTGGAGTAGGAAACTGGCCAGTAGGAGCAATGCCTAGTAGAAGACTGTGAAAAATGAGGATGAATGAACTCATGGAGATCAACATCCAACACTGCGGAGACACCATCACATGTTTCTCAACGCAGTGATTCTAGGGCAATGCCCCCACCCTTATGGGAAATATGTAAATATATGCAAAACACAAGCCGCGGAGACACCATCACATGTTTCTCAACGCAAGCAATGACTAGCCAGGTCTTTCCCCGGGAGGGAACAACCACACTGATGAGGGGCAATACCCCGAAACAGCTGTCTGTGGATGGATACCATGTTTTGGCATAGGTGGTTTCCTTCATTGGAGACTGCCCTTCCCGTGGTTGAAGTACTAGGTGATGTGTTGCTTTACCTATTTCATACATTATTACACAAATACAACACACACTGCAGACATTAACGTTACTTTATTTTTAACACCAAAAAATCAAATCACAACATAGAAACTGCATTGTCTTGCCATGGAGTAGATCCCTCTGGTTGAAACAAAATAATTTGTAAACACATCCCGCACTTTAAGTCCAGAGGGCTGATTACGTGGATGAATTACATGTGTATTAGGCCTGACAATATTTGCAAACCCAACTTCATCACCATCATATGAGGAGCAGTCATGGATTCTGGTGAAGTTGTGAAGGATCACACAGGCTATAATCACCTCATTCACATTTCCTTCACTAAGTTGAATGGATGACTGCAGTACCCGCCATTTGGCACAAAGAATGCCAAAGGCACACTCTACCAGTCGTCGTGCATGGGATAAGCGGAAATTAAAGATTCTGCGCCATGGTCCAGGGCTCGACGTGGATAGGGCCTCATGAAGTTGCGTGTTAGTTGAAAGGCCTCATCTGCAACCATCACATAAGGCACCGCTTCCATAGTGGACCCTGGCAGCTGACATGGGGGTGGGATGTCCAAGTCATTATTGTACAGCCATAATGGAAGAATTGAAGACTCTGGAGTCTCCAGTTCTTCCATAGGCACCAATATCTACAATTATAAACCCGTACAATCTGACAATTTGCCAAAAATAAAAACATGATGGGGCGCACCATCCCAGGTGGTTCCCAAAGTGGCCTTCAGGTGATAAATCTTTCCTCATATGGTCTCACTGATATACAGCTGGAAGTCTTGGGTAGGGGCCTGACCTTCTCCCCCACTAACTCCTTTAACTATTTTTTAGCATTGAAGGATCTTCACCTTTTTTCACGGAAGCTATTACGGAAATTGCACCATAAGGATCGATTCGATGAGCCAATGAGTGACAGCAAGAGGGAGGCACTCCGCAATTTAGAGGACCTCCTCGTGGAGCAATCTCCACCTCATCGGGGTAAGTTTCCTCCCAATGTGTTGCCCAAGTCAACAAGGTTCCCTCCCCCTCTCTATAAGTCTATAGACAGCTTCACAAAACTAGTCACCGAGGACATTAAGAAGTTTTCCTCTAAGCGTAAAAATGACAATTTGACGTTTAGACAACGCCGTGCAATTTCAGAACTAAAATCAATCCCTGGGGTTGTATTTAAGCTGGCTGTTAAGGGAGGGAACATCGTTGTTTGGCCTACCACACTATATGAGCGAGAAGCTTTCCTTCAGTTGAGGGACCCTCATACTTATCAAAAATTGTCTTATAATCCCACATCCTCCTTCTCGCTCGAAATTCAGCGCATCCTCATTCGTGCCTTAGATGAAGATACTATTACTAAGGCTGTCTTTGAGGGGTTGATGGTCAGGTCCCTAAAACCCACACCTCCTACCTCCTGCCCAAGATCCACAAGGACACCACTGACCCTCCGAGGCGTCTGATCGTGTCCAGTATTGAGGGATTGTGTGACCCGGTGTAAATTTTTAGACTACTATCTGAAACCATTAGTCGAATTACTGCCATCATATGTCAGGGATATGACGGACGTCCTCACACGGGTTGATGGCATCCTTGTGGATAACCATACCCTTTTTGTTACTGCTGATGTCAAATCCCTATACACCTGTACTGACCACACACAAGAGTTGGATGTGGTTCGCCTCTTCCTCGGGATGTCCGACCTTGGTGACCCTTTGTGTGAACTACTCCTCGAGCTGCTGCATTTTGTTCTTACCCATAACTTTTTGGTATTCAAAGATCAGTTTTATTTACAGCAATGCGGCACGGCCATGGGCACGGCCTGTGCGCCCTCGTACGCCAATCTCTTCCTGGGGTCCTGGGAGAGATTCATTTTTGGTGATGGGGGCACACCGGCCGCTTCCCATGTGCTGTGCTGGCATTGCTATATCGATGATATTCTATTTTTTGGGGATGGGACGGTGCAGCAGCTCGGGGAGTTCATGACATGGTTAAATGTTAATAATTTTAACATCAAGTTGACTTACAAATTTGATTCCAACTCTATTGATTTTCTGGACATCTCTTTGGGCCTTGACAATAACCGGTGCATCCAGACAGACGTTTACAGAAAACCTACTTCTGTCAACGCACTGTTACATGCCAAATCTTTGCACAATCCATCTACCATCAAGGCTAGTCTGGTCGGTCAATTCCTCAGGATGAGGAGAATCTTCTCCACAGATGACAGATTCGAGAGGCGTGCCCTGGATCTGAGAATCATTTCCGTAATCGAGGTGACAGTAACAGGTGTATAGGGAGGGGTTATGACAGGGCTAGAAACATCACACGCAAGGATTTATTGTATCCATGGGCTGGTATAGTCGGGGGGGAATGGGGGTGAGACTATCCGTTTTATTTCAACTTTCAACCATGAGTGGGACAATATGATGGAGATTCTCTCTAGGCACTGGGCGATCCTTGGTGCTGAACCCTTTTTGAGCTCGGTTATTGGTGGATATAAATGAATGACATCTAGGAGATCTAAAAACCTTAAAGATCTTTTAGTCAAGAGCCACTATGTCCCAGAATCTGTAAATCCCTTTGTGTCTAGAGGCCCAAATGTGGGATCTGTCCCTTGCGGTCACTGTCTTGTCTGCTCGTATGCCCTGTGCTGCTCGACACTTCAATCATCTGATGGTTCAAAAAATTTTCAGACTAGACAACGTATATCATGTGGTAGCACCAATGTTATCTACTATGCCACGTGCCGATGCTCCATGATATACGTTGGTTTTACATCTAGAGAGCTACGTGTTCGGGTATGCGAGCATGTGCAGGACATTTGTGCAGCCAAGACAGTGGCCGACCCCTCTACCCTTAAAACTATCCCCTGCCATTTCAGGACGTTCCATAACTGTGATGCAAAATGTTTATGGTTAGGGGTATTGACTGTATTCACCTGGGGATTAGAGCAGGGAACTATAAAAAATTGCTGGCCCAAATGGAGGCTAAATGGATTGTCACCCTTGACACAATGACCCCAAGGGGTCTTAATGAATCCTGGAGCTTTGCCTCCTTTTTATAACATAATTTTGTTTCTCTATTGTATCCATCTTGTATATTCCCAGCTCAGTTGAGGTTGTTATTATTGTTTTTAGCCTTCTTTTTCTTTTCATCATTTTTAGTGTGTTTGTCCTGACGTCCGTGGGGTTGTGGGGATATCAAATATTTTCCTGGATGTGATTGACTTCTACCATAATCGTGTGATGTCTGTCATCTCTTACTATTGGCACTGCTGCCTGGATTCTATAATTAAATTACAATTCCTGTCATATTTTAATTGATAATGTAATTGCTATTGTCAATTATTTCTCTGATGTTTTGCCAGGCAAAAGTGTTGTTTTTTCTGCTGTTTTCTATGTACTTTATATATTTTCTATATCTGGATCATTTACTCTATTGGGTCTGCACGTAACTATGCTCACTAAGCTTATATGGCTGTGCGCATGCACCTTGTGCCCTCCTTTTACTTCTCGCTTGGAGCCAGGTGTCTTTGTGCCTCCAGAGCACGCACAGGGACTCTTTTCCCATTTCGCATGTGTGCTCTGATGCCTGGCGTCACTGACAAGGACCTGGCTGCGGCACCACACATGCACTGCTACTGCCGCGCTCATTGGTTCCTGTACACCCCATGACCGCACACATGATTACTCACCATGGCTACAAAAGGACCATATTATCCCCTCACTCCACATCCCCATGAGAAAGCTCCCTGTGAGGGCACGAAACGCGCATCAGGGTCCTTCCCTCTGTCCTGGGTCCGTGCATATCTTGGTAAGCTCCCCACCATTATGTTATAATTGCCCATTTGGGTTTCAATTATTGGGAATATGGGGTATAGCCTTCCATTACCTGTTGTATAGCCAGTCACATGTTGTGACTGGCGTCATGGCTGATTCTATTGGCATGTTTTAGTATGCACGGGTTCTTCCCTTTGTGTCTGTCTTGTGATTTGCAACTGTGCTGTTTTATTCTATGGTAGATAATATTGTGATTAATAACATTTGTAATTTTTTATATTACACTGAATCCTATACTCTGTTTGTTCTCTTGGTTTTCTAGTATATATGGAGTGGAATTTATATTGATATGGCGGTTCATTTACATTTGCTACTGCCAATTGTTTCTAAGAAAGTGATAGGCATTTCTTTGTTTCACAATTATAAACCTGTAGGCACTGTCAACCAGGGCCAACAGCATTACAGAAAAATACTATTTATAATTAAAATATTGGGACCCCGAGTTTGGCAGCTTACACACACGGATGTGCTTTCCATCCAGTGCGCCAATACAGTTGGGAAACTGGCACGTTTCCTCAAACCCACAGGCTATATGCAGCCAGTCTTACATTTTGGGCTCAGGCATGACTAATTGATGTAGTCGGGACCATATTTCCAAGCACGTAGAATGGATAATGCCTGAGATGGTGGGTTTTCCAATTAAGAATTCAAGATGCAGTGCCACGTAGGAAAGGCCAGTGGAAAGGAATCTATAAGGGAAGATACATTAAACAAAATTAAAATCCATGCCGCTATAAACCAGTTTAGTCCATCCTAAAATTTATGGGCAATAGTTAAGAAGCCCTGCCTTGAAAAAAGTAAACTACATGCAATGCCATTACTCTTATTAAAAGCAGCATATAATGTCAAAGGACAAATGTTGTGGTAAAAATAATGAAACAACATGGACCAAAAAATGAAGGGATGAGTACATTAACCCCTTCCTGACATCAGATGTACTATCCCGTCCATGGGACCCGGGCCCCTCTGCCCATGGACGGGATAGTACGTCTACCGCGATCAGCGGCGCCCACGTGGTGAGCGCCGCTGATCGCGGCCGGGTGTCAGCTGATTATCACAGCTGACACCCGGCACAATGTGTCAGGGGCGGTCACGGACCGCCCCCGACACGATAACCCCTTGCACACCGCGATCAAACATGATCGCGGTGTACCGGGGGTTAAAAGGAAGCATCGGCAGGGAGGGGGCTCCCTCCGTGCTTCCCTGAGCCCCCCACGGCAGCGCAATGTGCAGCGCTGCTGCCGGGGGCTCCTTTCCTGCAGGCCCCCGAATCCAAGATGGCGACGGGGGCCTTCGGGGGCCTGCAGGAAGCTGGCTTCCTCAGTGCCTGCAAAGCGCAGGCATGAGGAAGCCTTGTGCACTGCCTGTGACAGATCGCTGATCTGTCACAGTGATCTGTGATGTGACAGATCAGCGATGTCCCACCTGGGACTATTTAATAAAGTAAAAATAAAATTTAAAAAAAGTGTTAAAATAATTAAAAAAAAAATCGCCAAATTACAAAAAAAAAAAAAATATATTCCCCCAAATAAATCCATTTTTTGAAAAAAAAAAAAAACAATAAAAGTACACATATTAGGTATCTGTCAGGACTCTGGACACTTTTGCTATGTTCTGGAATTTTGCCCTTCTCCAAGATGGTGGTCTGGCCTTCATGTGTTCCTGTCTGCTGCCTTTAAGACTCCACCCCAGTCATTAATCAATGCTGGAGTATTCTGCCTGTGTTCCTTTGAGTACTGGGTTGTCCTGGCTTCACAGCTGCTGTAGCTTGCTGAGGTTGTTCCATTCGTGGTTGCTTCAAGAGACTATACTGCACACCTCTGCTGCTGCCCGCTCCACAGTCGCTGGCTGTCTCCGCTGCTCTGCTGTCCTGTTACCTGCTGCCACCTGATCGGTGAGACTTACTGTTTGCTCCGTCCTAAAGAATCTACCGTGTGCTTGCTACTTGTGGTTCTGCGATTCCGGCTGACTCAGCGGCCCTGCCGTGCCCTAACCGGACCAGGGTTAGGGTACCCACTGGATAGACTTTCTGAGAACTATACCGTACTGATAACGGCATCTGTTTCCATAGTGGCCGGCTATAACGTTCTGGACTTTGTTTCTAAACTATGCTCCAAGCATTCGATACTTTGAAAGGCGTATACCCTGCAACTGGCCGCTGACCTCTAGCGGCAGTTTATTGACTTTTGTGTTTGCCTTGTTCACACTGTGCACGCATGGTTTTGCTGTGTTCTTATATAAACTCGATTCACTTAACTCTGGACTCTGCTGTGATTGTGCTTCTTGCCAAGAAACCCCTGTAGTATCCACTATAATTGTTACAGGATACTCCAGCCAAAAAAGAGGGGTTTGCAGGAGCTATGTCAGACAGCAAGATGGAACAGGTGTACACCATGCTCCGTTCCCTGCAGCAGGATATGAATGTTCTGCAAAAGAAAGTTGAAAGCGTGGAACGTAATCAACGGGTTTTTGGGCAGAACCTGCAGGACTTAGACGCTCGAGTTGCAGCACAGGAAAGCAGATTGACTGGATTGGAGACCCAGTGTGGACAAAACTTCCAGGACATCAGTACACAGATGGCAGCTCAGGGGGCTCGACCTGTGACTTTGCCTGCAGGGCACGTACCACCACCTAGCCTTCCTAAATTACCACCATTTAGATACAATGGCGACCGCGACAAGTTTCGTGGATTCGTGAACCAATGTATGCTGTACTTTGACATCCATGCTGATCATTTCCCAACGGGCCGTTCTAAAGTGCTATGTATAATCATGCTGCTGACCTCACGTGCGCTCGCTTGGGCGAATCCTATGATCGAGTCTCGTGACCCACGCCTGAATGTGCTGGATGATTTTTTGGCCGCCATGGCACTAATGTTTGACGATCCAAATCGTCGTGCTTCTGCTGAGACCGCGCTGCTATCTTTGCGCCAGGGCAAGTGCTCGGTTATTGAATATGCGACCGACTTCAGGCGACTAGCAGTAGATACTAATTGGGACCTTTATGCACAGGTTCCCATTTTTAAGAGAGGCCTGTCCAGCGTGGTAAAGGATGAATTAGCCCGCTCAGAATCCCCACAGGAGCTCGAGGCTTTTATACAGCATTGCGTGCGCATAGACATTCGCCTCACTGAGCGCAGGCAGGAAAAGCTGGCTGTGTATAACCGCATGTCTAATTTTTCCCTTCCTCCCAAAGAAACTGCAGGTAAGACATCTCGGGGTGTGGAGGAGGTACCGATGCAGATTGACTCAGTTCAGCGTGATAGTAATGAACGCCGGGAACATCGCCTTCGGGAGAGTTTGTGTTTTTATTGCGGCCAGTCAGATCACTTCCTGATTAACTGCCCAAAATGTCCTAAACGTCAGAACAAAGTGGTAGCTGCGATTGGGGAGCTGGATGGCAGTGATACGGAATCCGACACTTCTGAGTGTAGCCTGCCTATAGATGCAGTGTTTCAGTCGCTTGCTATGACCACACCCCCCGGGGAAGTGAAGGAAAAGAGTTCTCATTGTTCCCTCCCTATTAAAATCTTGTGTGCTGAAAGATGGATTTCCAGCTCAGCTATGATCGACTCAGGGGCGGGGGGCAATTTTATGGACATTTCCTTTGCCAAGGAACATGGCATTCAGTCTTGTCAGAAGGCTTCTCCAATTAATTTGGAGACAGTAGACGGCTCACCCCTAATCTCTGGCCCTGTAGACCAGGAGACAATACCTCTCACGATCTTATTGGAGCCGGATCATCAGGAGCAATTGTCGTTCTTATTAATCTCTTCTCCACATTTTCCCGTGATCCTAGGTATTCCCTGGTTGCGCTCTCAGAACCCGACCATCAACTGGGAGACCAAGGCGATCACTTTCCCAACAAGGGAGAAGTCTGCTACGGAGACAATCTAAAAATCTACATCCTTGAAGGCCGAATCTCCTATACAGGTAGTGGGGATACCAACTGTCTATAAGGAATTTTCTGATGTGTGTGACAAGGAGAAGGCGGACCAGCTCCCGCCACACAGACACTATGACTGCCCTATTGAACTCCTTCCCGGGGCAGCGATCCCCTTTAGTAATGTCTACCCTCTGGCTGCACCAGAACTTCAGGCCCTAAAATAGTACATCGATGAAAATCTGGCCAAGGGCTTCATACGCCCTTCTTCCTCGCCAGCTGGGGCGCCTATATTCTTTGTGAAAAAGAAGGATGGGACACTAAGACCATGCATCGATTATCGGGGACTTAATAAGGTAACCATACGTAACCGCTACCCTCTACCGCTAATACCCGAATTAATGGAGAGAGTCCGCCAAGCAAAGGTCTTTTCCAAATTAGACCTTCGTGGGGCGTATAATCTAGTGCGTATTCGTCCTGGGGATGAGTGGAAGACAGCTTTCAGATGCCGTTATGGACATTTTGAATATCTAGTAATGCCCTTTGGACTGTGTAACGCGCCAGCGACCTTCCAACACCTCGTCAATGATATTTTCAGGGATCTATTGGACCAGTTTGTGGTCATATACTTGGACGACATTTTGATTTTTTCAGACTCATTGCAGGAACATGAGGAACATGTCAAGACGGTTTTAAGACGGCTGAAGGAGAACCACCTATATATTAAACTGGAGAAATGCGAGTTCCATCGCTCCGAGATACAGTTTCTGGGCTATGTCATCTCCCCTCAGGGGCTGAATATGGAATCTGGAAAGATCCAGGCAATCACCGACTGGCCGGTACCCAAAAATATAAAACAGGTACAACGTTTTATCGGTTTTGCCAATTTTTATAGACGTTTTATCCGAAATTTTTCTGATATTGTCCGTCCCATCACTGCATTGACAAAGAAGGAGAATCCATTTAAATGGTCCGCACAAGCTCAGGAAGCATTTATTCGGCTTAAGACCTGTTTTACTTCAGCTCCACTGTTGGTCCACCCTGATCCGACACTTCCATTTATCGTGGAAGTGGATGCCTCAGACAACGCCTTGGGGGCCATCCTTTCGCAGAGAGTCGGAGAGAAGGCCTTACTTCATCCATGTGCTTTCTTTTCTCGTAGGCTGACCTCAGCAGAGAAGAACTATGATGTAGGGGATAAGGAGCTGCTGGCCATTATTGCAGCTTTTAAAGAATGGAGGCACCATCTCCAAGGACCCGCTCAACAAGTTATTGTGTTGACAGACCATCGTAACCTGGAGTTTCTTAGATCCGCGAAATGTCTCTCTCCTCGTCAGGCCCGCTGGAGCTTATTTCTGAATCAATTCGATTTTATTATCTCCTTTCGACCAGGTTCTCGCAATGGAAAAGCAGATGCACTATCTCGGATTCATGCTGCAGATGCCTTACCAGGACCCCCGCCGAAAACGATTCTTTCCGATGCCAATTTCATCGGGGTCATCCAGGATAAGGACTTGTGGAAGGACATCAAGGAAGCGTATGTAGGTGACGTACTCTTGACTAACCCACCTGCTGATGTCAATCTGGTCCTTAAAGGGGGCATGTGGTTCAGAGGACAACGTGTTTACATCCCAGAGGCGGTCCTTCTCAAAATCTTCAGAGTGGTTCACGATTCCAAGGTGGCAGGTCATAGGGGGTTACAGAAGACCCAAGAGTTCCTAAGTCGCTTCTTCTGGTGGCCAACATGCCTGAAGGACACAAAGGACTACGTTCTCTCGTGCGAGGTATGTGCTCGTCATAAGACCCCGCGTATGTCACCTATGGGCCTCCTGCAACCTTTACCTATTCCATCCCGCCCATGGGGGTCGATATCTATGGACTTTATTGTGGAGCTGCCCATCTCTAAAGGCATGAATACGATCTTAGTGGTTGTAGACCGTTTAACAAAGGCCGCTCATTTAGTCCCATGCGCCGGTCTTCCCTCAGCTAAAGAAACTGGAGATCTGGTCCTACAGAATGTGTTTCGGCTGCATGGGGTCCCAGATGAGATCATCTCTGATCGAGGCTCCCAATTTACGTCAAGATTCTGGAAAGAGTTCTGTTCTGCACTCAATATTGATGTGTGCCTTTCTTCCGCCTATCACCCCCAGACAAATGGTCAGACAGAACGGACCAATCAGACCTTGGAACAGTATCTTCGGTGCTACGTCAGCCACCTTCAAGATGATTGGCTGGACTTACTTCCTTTGGCGGAGTTTTCTTATAACAACTCTCAGAACGCCTCTACTAAGGTAACACCATTTTTTGCAAACCTGGGTTACCATCCCAGTATCTTTCCCAGGTCTCCAATAAAGTCTCCGGTTCCGGCTGTAGAGGAAAGGCTTACTACGATGAAACAGAATATGGAGGTTCTAAAAGAGACCCTGACTTCAGCCCAAGAGCGCTACAAAAGATCGGCAGATAGATTCCGCAAACCAGCAACTGTGTTCAAGGTAGGGGATTCCGTATGGTTATCCACCAAGAATTTAAAATTGAATGTTCCTTCACAGAAGCTGGGACAGAAGTTCATCGGCCCTTTCAGGATTAATGGCATTGTGAGCTCTGTGGCCTGTCGCCTGAAGTTACCTAGGACTATGAAGGTACATCCCGTATTTCATGTTTCCCTACTAAAGGCTGTCTCACCCAATACTTTTCAGGGTCGTGTTGTGCCACCTCCACGGCCGGTGATAATTGATGGGCAAGAGGAATTTGTGGTCGATGACATTATTGACTCCAGAATTCGCAGAGGTCGGCTCCAGTATCTGATTAGATGGCAGGGGTATCCCCCTGAAGAAGACTCTTGGGAACCGGTGGAGAACATCAGCGCTCAAAGGAAGATTTCTCTTTTCCATCAGAGATTCCCCGAGAAACCAGGTTCGGGATCATCCTGAGGCCGCTTCTAAGGAGGGAGTAATGTCAGGACTCTGGACACTTTTGCTATGTTCTGGAATTTTGCCCTTCTCCAAGATGGTGGTCTGGCCTTCATGTGTTCCTGTCTGCTGCCTTTAAGACTCCACCCCAGTCATTAATCAATGCTGGAGTATTCTGCCTGTGTTCCTTTGAGTACTGGGTTGTCCTGGCTTCACAGCTGCTGTAGCTTGCTGAGGTTGTTCCATTCGTGGTTGCTTCAAGAGACTATACTGCACACCTCTGCTGCTGCCCGCTCCACAGCCGCTGGCTGTCTCCGCTGCTCTGCTGTCCTGTTACCTGCTGCCACCTGATCGGTGAGACTTACTGTTTGCTCCGTCCTAAAGAATCTACCGTGTGCTTGCTACTTGTGGTTCTGCGATTCCGGCTGATTCAGCGGCCCTGCCGTGCCCTAACCGGACCAGGGTTAGGGTACCCACTGGATAGACTTTCTGAGAACTATACCGTACTGATAACGGCATCTGTTTCCATAGTGGCCGGCTATAACGTTCTGGACTTTGTTTCTAAACTATGCTCCAAGCATTCGATACTTTGAAAGGCGTATACCCTGCAACTGGCCGCTGACCTCTAGCGGCAGTTTATTGACTTTTGTGTTTGCCTTGTTCACACTGTGCACGCATGGTTTTGCTGTGTTCTTATATAAACTCGATTCACTTAACTCTGGACTCTGCTGTGATTGTGCTTCTTGCCAAGAAACCCCTGTAGTATCCACTATAATTGTTACAGTATCGCCGCGTCCATAACGACCCGCCCTATAAAACTGTCCCATTAGTTAACCCCTTTAGCGAACCCCTTAAAAAATAAAAATAAAAAACGAAGCAAAAAATAATGATTTATTATCATACCGCCAAACAAAAAGTGTAATAACGCGCGATCAAAAAGACGCATATAAATATCCATGGTACCGCTGAAAACGTCATCTTGTCCCGCAAAAAACGAGCCGCCACACAGCATCATCAGCGAAAAAATAAAAAAGTTATAGCTCTCAGAATAAAGTGATGCAAAAATAATTATTTTTTATATAAAATAGTTTTCATTGCATAAAACCGACAAAACATAAAAAACGACCTAAATGAGGTATCGCTGTAACCGTACTGACCCGAAGAATAAAACAGCTTTATCAATTTTACCGCACGCGGAACGGTGTAAACGCACCCCCCCCAAAAGAAATTCATGAAACGCTGGTTTTTGTTCATTCTGCGTGCCAAAAATCGGAATAAAAAGCGATCAAAAAAATGTCACGTGCCCGAAAATGGTACCAATAAAAACGTCAACTCGTCCCGCAAAAAATAAGACCTCACATGACTCAGTGGGTCAAAATACGGAAAAATTATAGCTCTCAATATGTGGTGATGCAAAAACTATTTTTACAATAAAAAGCGTCTTTTAGCGTGCGACAGCCGCCAAACATACAAACCGCCATAAATAGTAAATCAAACCCCCCGTTATCACCCCCTTAGTTAGGGAAAAATAATAAAATAAAAAAAATGTATTTATTTCCATTTTTCCGTTAGGGTTAGGGCTAGGGCTAGGGCTAGGGTTAGGGATAGGGTTAGGGCTAGGGTTAGGGCTGAGATTAGGGTTAGGGGTGTGTTGGGGTTGGAGTTAGAATTGGGGGTTTCCACTGTTTGGGCACATCAGGGGCTCTCCAAATGCAACATGGTGTCTGATTTCAATTACAGCCAATTCTGAGTTGAAAAAGTCAAATGGTGCTCCTTCCCTTCCAAGCTCTGACATGCGCCCAAACAGTGTTTTACCCCCACATGTAGGGTATCAGCCTACTCAGGACAAATTGCAAAACAATTTTTGGGGTCCAATTTCTCCTGTTACCCTTAGGAAAATAAAAAATTGGGGGCAAAAATATCATTTTTGTGGAAAAAAGTGTTTTTTTTATTTTCACGTCCGAGCGTTATAAACTTCTGTGAAGCACTTGGGGGTTCAAAGTGCTCACCACACATCTAGATAAGTTCCGTGGGGGGTCTAGTTTCCAAAATGGGGTCACTTGTGGGGAGTTTCAATAGTTTAGGTACATCAGGGGCTCTCCAAACGCACATGACACCCGCAGACCATTCCATCAAAGTCTGCATTCCAAAACGTCACTGCTTCCCTTCCGAGCCCCGTGTGTCCATACAGTAGTTTTCTCCCACATATGGGGTGTCAGTGTACTCATGACAAATTGGACAACAACTTTTGGGGTCCAATTTCTCCTGTTACCCTTGGGAAAATGAAATAATTGGGGATTAATTGATCATGTTTGTGGAAAAAATACGTTTTTTTTATTTTCATGCCCTGGCATTATCAACTTCTTTGAAGCCCTTGGGGGTTCAAAGTGCTCACCACACATCTAGATAAGTTCCTTAGGGGGTCTCGTTTCCAAAATGGGGTCATTTGTGGGGGGTTTCCACTGTTTAGGTACATTAGGGGCTCTCCAAAGGCAATATGACACCCGCAGAACATTCCCTCAAAGTCTGCATTCCAAAACGTCACTACTTCCCTTCCGAGCCCCGACGTGTGTCCATACAGTAGTTTTCTCCCACATATGGGGCGTCAGCGTACTCAGGACAAATTGGACAACAACTTTTGGGGTTCAATTTCTCCTGTTACCCTTGGGAAAATAAAAAAATTGGGGACTAATTGTTCATGTTTGTGGAAAAAATAAGATTTTTTTTATTTTCATGCCCGGGCATTATAAACTTCTGTGAAGCACTGGGGGGTTCAAAGTGCTCACCACACATCTAGATAAGTTCCTTGGGGGGTCTAGTTTACAAAATGGTGTCATTTGTGGGGGGTTTCCACTGTTTAGGTACATCAGGGGTTTTCCAATCGCGACATGGTGTCCGATCTCAATTCCAGCCAAAAACGTCAAATGGCGCTGCTTCCCTTCCGAGCTCTGCCATGCACCCAAATAGTGGTTTACCCCCACATGTGGGGTATCAGCATACTCAGGACAAATTGCACAATAACTTTTAGGGTCCTGTTACCCTTGGGAAAATAAAATTTGGGGTGAAAAGATAATTTTTGTGGAAAAAATATGATTTTTTAATTGTACCGCTGTACGTTATAAACTTCTGTAAAGCCCTTGTGGGTTCAAAGTTCTTACCACATATCTAGATAAGTTCCTTGGGGGTCTAGTTTCCAAAATGGGGTCACTTGTAGGGGGTTTCCACTGTTTAGGTACATCAGGGACTCTCCAAACGTGACATGGCGTCAGATCTGAATTCCAGACAATTTTGCATTGAAAAAGTCAAACGGTTCTCCTTCCATTCTGAGCTCTGCCATGCGCTGAAACAGTCGTTCCCCCCACATATCAGGTATCAGCGTACTCAGGACAAATTGCACAATAACTTTTGCAGTCCAATTTCTCCTGTTACCCTTGGTAAAATAAAAAAAATTGAACCTGAAGTATTTTTTTTGTGAAAAAAAGTTAGATGTTCATTTTTTTTTTAAATATTCAAAAAAATTCCTGTGATGCACCTAAAGGGTTAATAAACTTCTTGAATGTGGTCTTGAGCACCTTAAGGGGTGCAGTTTTTAGAATGGTGTCACTTTTGGGTATTTTCTATCATATAGACCCCTCAAAGTGGCCTCAAATGTGATGTGGTCCGTAAAAATAAAATGGTGTTGTAAAAATGAGAAATCGCTGGTCAACTTTTAACCCTTATAACTTCCTAACAAAAAAAATTTTGGTTCCAAAATTGTGCTGATGTAAAGTAAACATGTGGGAAATGTTAGTTATCAAGTTTTTTGGGTGCCATATCTCTGTGATTTAAGGGCATAAAAATTCAAAGTTGGAAAATTGCAAAATTTTCTAAATTTTCGCCAAATTTCCGTTTTTCTCACAAATAAATGCAAGTTATTTGAATGAAATTTTACCACTAACATGAAGTACAATATGTCACGAGAAAACAGTGTCAGAATCACCGGGATCCATGGAAACGTTCCAGAGTTATGACCTCATAAAGGTACAGTGGTCAGAATTGTAAAAATTGGCCCGGTCATGAACGTGCAAACCACCCTTGGGGGTGAAGGGGTTAAATTAACAAAAGGAGAATACATCATCAACATAGAGGATGAATACATACCCTAATATAAGTAAAAGACGCTCCTCTGCAGAAATGCACTTGTGCATCTTGGTGTCCTTAAAGGTGATCCCAAGGTGCACAATCTCCATGAGAATGTCAAATGTGGCCATGCTCATCCGACAATACTGGTAGAACTTGTCAGTATGGCTACATAGAGAAGCATACAGATGGTGGAAATGGCCTTTAGTCAGCCATCGCCTCAAAAGCTGATGCACCACATTCGTCTCCTCCTCCTCGGATCCACAATCACTGGATATGGCTCCCCAAAACGTCAGGACTAAACACAATGGAAAAAACACGCTTAGTTGTGTTGAAAGTAAGCCTGTCTGACATGTTTGACACAAAGCAAAGATTGGAGGCTGTCACCTGTTGTTGAGGCAATAAATAGGATGGTGATTCTGATTTTAATAAATTTCAAGCCAAGAACCCGTTGTTTGTCCATTTTGCAAGGCTGTGATAAAATCACGCCATACGGATGCCATGCAGATATCACATGGATACTTAGATTCAAGGAAATCGTATCCTCGCATTGCAAACGGATGACATACGGATCACTGTTCAGGGAACATTTGTGCGATTCTCGGCAGTCAAAATCAGACCGATGTTTTATACGTTAAGTGTGACTCCAGCCTATGAATTTTCTTTTCAAAGGGAATCTGTCAATAACATTTCAAGTCCCAAACTTTTTATATGTGCATGTAACTCTTTCAAATACAAGTCCAGCGATACCTTTACATGGCCGGTCTGTTCCTCCATTACAGACAAATCAGTGTTTGAATTGATATGCAAATAAGGTTGAAGGACTATGGTAGATCTGAAGCCTCTATCACTACAGCTCTATTCCTGTCCAGTGCCACCGCCTCCTGCTTGACTGACTGCCTCTATGGTGTGTGACTTCAGTCAAGCAGGAGTAGATGGCACTAGGCAGAAACAGAGCTGGAGTGACAGAGACTTCAGATCAATAAAGAGCTATGTGTGCATACACAGTTGTTATAAAAGTATTCACTCCCTTGCCAGTTTTCATGTTTTGGTACCTCATAACCTGGAATTTCAGTTTTTTTGAGAGTTTGCATCAGTTTATGTAAAATACATGACTACACATGATTACGACTGTGAACATTTGGTCTTCTATTTATAGTAAAGCAAACACCAAAGAAGGCAAAATAACTGAAAACTTTGGTGTGCATAACTATTCACTCCCTAAATTCAGTACTTTGTAGAGCCTCCTTTTGAGGCAATTACAGCTGCAAGTCACTTTGGATAAGTCTTTATGAGCTTTCCACATATTGCCACTGGGATTTTTGTCTAGGCAAAATTGCTTCAGCTTCAAGTTAAATTATTTCCTCTGCTGAACAGCAATATTCAAGTCTGACCACAGATTCCAAACTGAATTAAGGTCTGGGCTTTGACTAGTCCACACCAAAAAATAAACATGTTCCCCTTAAACCACTGGAGTATTGCTTTAGCAGTATGCTTGGGGTCATTGTCTTGATGGAAGGTGAACCTCCATCCTAGTCTCAAATCACTGACTAAAACAGGTTTTATTTGATTAGTATTTATTAATTCCCTGTATTTCACATTATCTGTCTTCCCTAAACTTGCGACATTTTCCCTGACCCTGCTGCGGAAACAATTCCCCACAACATGATGCTGCCACCACCATGTTTCACTGTGGGGATGGTGCTCTTTGGGCGATGAGCCAATTTGGTTTGGCTATAACATTTACCTTGGTGGCCAAAAAGTTAATTTCTGATCTTACAACAGCACCTTCCTTTATACATTTGGGGAGTCTCCCACATCTTTAACCCCTTAATGACAGCCAATATGTCTTTTAACTAACCTGAGATATAAGAGAATAGCCTCCCCATACAGGTGACAATCCAGCAGCTGTCGGCTGTATACTATAGCTGACAACTTGCTGCAGCAGCCTCAATCAGTGTTTGCGCCATCCAAATCTGTTTAACCCCTTAGATGCTGCTGTCAATAGTGACTACATCATATAAATGGTTAACAGAGTGTGAGGGCTTCCTCTTTATCCCCATTGGTGCCCCCAGATCATGATTGTGTGGTCCTGATGTTTGCCATGGCAATTCATGACCAAATAGCGGCCTTAAGAGTCTGACGGCCGTTTTAACCTGTTCAGAAGTTAGCGGCATATAGGTGGTAAAAATGCACATTTTCATATCCGTTATGTCACTGTGCATTAATTCCTGAAAATAACCTGAAGGGTTAATAAATTACCTGACAGCAGTTTTCAATATGTCAGGCGGTGCTGTTTTTAAAACGGTATAACTTTTGGCGGTTTCCCAATATATGGGACCCCCAAAGGCACTTCAAACCTGGATAGTTCCCTAAAAAAATAAATGTTGTCAATTCCTTGAAAAAACGAAAAATTACTGCTACATTTTTAAACCTCCTAAAACGCTAACAAAATAAAAGAACATTATACAAATGGTGCTGATGTAAAGCAGACATGAGGGAAATGTTATTTATTAATGTTTTGATGTGGTATGACTATCTGGATTAAAGGGAAAATCATTCAAAGTTTGAAAATTGTTAATTTTTTAACAGTTTTCTCAAATTTCTAATATTTTTATAAATAAACAAAACATATCGACCTAAACTTATCATTATCATAAAGTATAATGTATCACGAAAAAGCATTCTCAAAATTACTGGGATTTGTTGAAGCGCAAGTTATTACCACATAAAGTGACACTGGTCAGATTTTAAAAAATTAGCCCCGTCACTAAAGGGTTAAACAAACTCAAAATGAGCATTACAATTTTTGTGTGTAAGTTTTTTTTCTGCCCACTTTTCCATAAAGGTCACCTTTATTGAGTGCACGGCCTATTGTGGTTGTATGGATGGATACTCCAGTCTTTTCTTGGGAACTCTGCATCTCCTTCAGTGCTACCTTTGTTCTCCGTGCTGCCGCTTAATGCCCTCATTGCCCAGGCTGAAAGTTTTGGTGGGTGGCCCTCTCTTGGCAGGTTTGTTGTGATACTATGTTAATGCCATTTGATGATAATGGATTTGATAGTGCTAAATTATAAGGGCACACAGTTCATAAGAGGCTGATTAACATTTTACCTTGACATCAGTGACCAGATTTCTTAATCCAGAAAAATCTGCTTTTCTTATTCATAAATGAACTGTTAAGATCCATTGAAAGACCTTGATCTGCATGAGAATCTTCATCTATAGATTATCTAATATATAAAGCTCAATGTGTGTGTGTGTGTATGTATGTATGTCATCCGCACCGTCGTAGCTACAGCCACAAAATTTTGCACAGTCACACGTCTGGACCCCGAGAGCGTCATAGGCTATGTTGTGAGGTGAAATTTTAACCCCGCGCGTTCCAATTCACCAAACAATTTTGCCCCTATCTACATAATGGGGGAAAAGTGAAAGGAAAAGTGTTGGAGGCAAATTGACAGCTGCCAGATGTGAACAAGGGGGACTTAAAGAATGAGAGCGATGGCGCCAAACAGTATATACAGTTGCTAAGGTGGGGCCCTGACATGGGACACTCACCACACACGGGGATATGAACACACACACAAAATGCGCCACACACTACCACGTGCTTCAACACATATACCACCCTCAGCACACATTTCACCACACATATACCAATCTCGCCATATAAAAATCGAAATACAAAAGTCGCCACTCAAAACTCGCCACGCTGTCCCAGAGCTGTTTAAAAGATGAAAAATGAGCTGTGATTGGTTGCTATAAGCAACAGTTTTCTTTGTAGACAGTTGTGGTACCTGAGGCCTATTATTATTATCATTTCTATGGTGTTATCGTCCTTCTGTAAAGCTTGACATAACACAATTTATTACCGTGCCAACACAGACCACCCTCTGACACAGACTGCAGGGGGAGCCCAGTATCACACAGGATAGGATTAGATACATGGCTCAGCAGTCAGTATCACACAGGATAGGATTAGATACACAGCTCAGCAGGCAGTATCACATAGGAGAGGATTAGACACATGGCTCATCAGGCAGTATCACTCACACAGGATAGGATTAGATACACAGCTCAGCAGTCAGTATCACACAGGATAGGATTAGACACACAGCTCAGCAGTCAGTATCACACAGTATAGGAATAGATACACGGCTCAACAGACAGTATCACACAGGATAGGATTAGATACGCAGCTCAGCACACAGTATCACAGAGAATAGTATTAGATACATAGAATCATAGATATAGATATACGGCTCAGCAGTCAGTATCACACAGGATAGGATTAGATACACAGCTCAGCAGTCAGTATCACACAGGATAGGAATAGATACACGGCTCAGCAGACAGTATCACACAGGATAGGATTAGATACGCAGCTCAGCACACAGTATCACACAGAATAGTATTAGACACACAGCTCAGCAGTCAGTATCACACAGAATAGGATTAGATACACGGCTCAGCAGTCAGTATCACACATGACAGGATTAGATGCACGTTTTTTGTGCGCAATATAATCATTATAATTTGTTATAACTAACCACAGTTGGTTACTATGCCCAGGCAACGCCGGGCTCTTCAGCTAGTTTTAAATAAAAGAGGGCATTATCAGTGTGATGTGTAATGGCTGCTGTCTGCCCCCACTGCAGAGCCATGAGTGATTATAAGGGCAGAGACAGACCGCTGCATAACTCTAGAAAGGATCACTTTGTAAACCTCGTATTGGCTGTCTGCTTCCCTGACCTTGACAGCTGCATAAAAATACATCACACTCTCATGCTCAGGTCAGGAGAGGTGCTGGGTCTGTCCAGGCAGTGCCAAGCGATCATCGCATGAGTTATACGGCAGTCTGTCTTTACCCTAACGGAAACATCTGTGGGTCCCTCTCAGCTTCAATCTCACAGGCAGACAGTGTTGAAATATTGTTACAATACAGCAGAGCTGTGAGAACTGCAGCAAATGTGTTTGTAAGGAAACAAAGTTCAGTGTATTGTTCTGTGTTAGTCACATGTCTCACACTTAGGCTAGTTTCACACTAGCGTTTATTTCACGCAGCGCACGGCGCCGCTAAGCCCCGCCCCCTGCCGGCTACCTGTCCGCCCCATCCGGTCATAGCTGCCTACTATCGCACATGGACGCCTGCGATCTGCGCACCCTATCTTTAGCATAGGGTGCGCAGATCGTGCGCTGGCCGTGCGCTAGTAGGATTTTGGCGTGCGCTGCGCACTTTTGAAGGTGTGCTGTGCGCGCCGAAATGCAACATGCTGCGATCGGCGCGCACGGGCGCACCTTCAAAAGTGCGCACGCCAAAATCCTACTAGCGCACGGCCAGCGCACGATCTGCGCACCCTATGCTAAAGACAGGGTGAGCAGATCGCAAGCGTCCATGTGCGATAGTAGGCGGCGATGACCGGATGGGGCGGGCAGGGAGCCGGCAGGGCCGGTGCGTAGCGGCGCTGTGCGCTGCGTGGAATAAACGCTAGTGTGAAACTAGCCTTACACTTTAATATAAAATGAGCTTTGGAGTCAGATTCTCAGGGAGATCGGTGGCCGGCCCATAGTCCTTATCAAGTCATTTACATAGAAGAAAAATGTTGATTTCCCTGCAATAAGAGATCATAGATATCAAGGTATTTTATTCCGTTTCCTATCTACACAGCCATATAGACGGCTTGCGAGTCCCTTTAAATAGTAAACAGTATTTTATTACAGCTACTGACTGATATTTTAAACCTTTTGCTCCCATCTGCCTTCTGTGCCTTAATCACTTAATTTGTTCTTATTCTGCTCTCCTGCCAAAAGCTACAACTTTTTTTCTATCAACATCAGTAGTTGTACTTTTGAATGATAGCATTGTTTTCTTGAGTTTTGTAATACTGCTTTCATTTTATGAAAAAAAGAAAAAGATGACCTAGCAACATGATTCTTAGTCTAGGTGCAGATGACCCTGTAGACTCTCATCTGAGAGAATCTAATCTATTATGCTAATCACACTCTGATGAGTGTGTGATCAGATTCTCTCGGATTAGAAGACTGAGACATTTTTTTTCTCCATTATGTCTGTCTAGACTGCGCTTAGATGTCATCAGAGTGCAGTCCGATAGTTTCCACCAACTCATTGACTTGCATGGGAGAGTGCGATCTAAATATTGGATCAAACTCAGCTATGCAGTGATTTTTTTTTTACTCATTGAGTAAAAAATGTGACTGGCCCCATAGAATAACATTGGTCCCAGTGCAATCTGATGTTCTGTCTGACCACGCTTGAAATAAAAATATGGCCATGAGCACGAATCAGAATATGTATGACATAACAAACTTGCCGAGTTTTTTTTTTATTTTATGCAAGTGGTTAAAGAGAATACATACATTTTTGTAAGCCTCGTGATGAAGTTTTAATACGAGACGTGCGTTGGGGCGGTGGGACCTGTCTCATCACTTTTATATATGTAAGTGTTGCCATCTTGCCTGTTTTTCTATTTATGCCTATTATATGTGGATAAGTGATATTTAGATTTTTATGATATGTAGTTGTTGGTTATAACTTGCTAGATTAGGCTTAAAAACACTACTGAATACTACGTATGATGTTGGTTCCCTCACTTTGTATAATGCACAGTAGTATATTAGTATAAATACTTGTATATCTAAAGGGCCCATCACACTAAGCGATATCGCTAGCAATATCGCTATAACGTCACTGGTTTTTGTGACGTTATAGCGATATTGCTAGCGATATCGCTATGTCTGATACTTACCTCCGACCGCTCCCCCCGCTGGTTATCGCTGATCGCACGAGAACGTCCTGGACCGTTTCTCATCATCAGCTTCCTGCTGGGGCTTCCTGCTGTGGAGAAGAGCGATGCGTGGACGCGGGCGGGAGGACGTCAGGATCGCCTCATCTGACAGGAAAGTAGCGACCCCCGACCCCTGCTATGTCGCTGGTGAGATCTGCCTGTGTGGCAGCTCACTAGCGACCACTAGCGATGCACCAGCGATCCTGACCACGTCATATCGCTGGTCGGGATCGCTGGTGCATCGCTAAGTTTGACAGTACCTTTAGTGACAGTCTGTACCAACAGGCACCTTCATATACATTGGTGGTCTTCATGGTTAATTATGCACTATGCAACCAGAGTGATTCATCATTGTTAAACTATGCACTAAGCACTTTTATATTGAATACCAGCTAAAGTCACTTCTATGTTGATTTATGCACTAAGCACTTTAGCAGCACTGTACATATGTAAAGTGCTAGCAGCTGCGCGTGATGCAGTGACAAGAAGGAGGCAAACCAAGAGTTAACAGGTATTTCATGCAAGAAAGACTAGCAGTGTATGCTCCTCGCAGGGAGCACGGGGGTTATCAACAGTATAACAGTATGCAGTACACAGACAATGTGTGATAAACACTTTGCAGTTAGAAGAGTAAACAAATGGAACGTGTAAACTTATCAGTTTGTAGCTCCTAGATGGAGGGAGGTTGGAAGAGTCCTTGATGACGTCGAAGGTGTCGTGAGATAGCGTTGAAATGGTCCCGGATGAAGTTACCGCACAGTCTCTGTCCTGAAGCGGTGCTCCTTGGGTTTTCTTGGGGAAAAAGACTCAGTTCTGGTACACGATGAAGAACGGGTGAAGCACTCTGGCACGGAGTGTGTAGTGCGAGTACCCGGTGTGCGTGCCGCCAATGCACCCTTGCGTACTGGGTGGTGACGTGGCTCAGAGGTGGTGTGCGTGTCGGACCTAGTCGGGGACACCAGTCTGCCAGGGCAGCTGTGAACCTCAGTCTCAGGTAATGGGCGATCAGGCAACGCACAAACAACTATCTGGCTGTACGCTGTGTCAGGCAAAGAGGAGTCGGAGTCAACCTTCTCCCTTCAGGTAAGCTCTCCTTCCGCAAAAAGACCCGAAAGCCCGCGCTCCCTCTCTTTTACAACTGACCCACCCCTTAAAGTCAGATGTTCAGGCCTGTCCATGTCAGAAGAGTTTTCCCCCAGCAATGATGGTGACAGACCCAGCAGTTCCAGCCCAGAGACGCGTGAAGTAGCCTTGGCCTTTCCACCCTCCTACATTCCCCCACTCCTTTCGCTCACCATTCCACAGGCAAGGATTTCCGCGAGCCTCACGAGTTTCTCTTCTCTGGCTGAACTTGTTGCCAAATAAATTGCTCTTGCTCATAATGATTGGAGGGTTTGCCAGCAGTTGTTCGTTCGGAGCGTCGTAAGGTGGAGGGAGCAGTGGAATCCTTTGGAGTAGAATCCGGCTGCTTCAAAGAGAGCTTGGGTTTGTCTGTACCTTCGGTATCACATTCTTCAGGAGCCTCAGCTCTCACATCATTCTCATCATCTTCTTCAATGTTTATCGCAGGTACCGGTTCTGGGGGCACTGCGTCTTGTTCGACCTGTACAGGATCTCTTGAAAGACAGGGTCAGAGCATATTTCGGTGCACTATCCGAGTGGGAGATTCCTCATCTCCCTCTTTTTGAAATTCATACATAGGACCTTCGGAATTGACTCTCCGCTTAACCCGCTATGGGATCTTTTCCCAACGATGTACCAATTTGTCTTGTGGACGCCACTCTCTTACCAGAACACGGTCTCCCTCCCGTAGATCCACTGCTCGCGGCGGGGTTCTGTCAGAATGTTCCAACTCTCGTAGACAAGTGTGTTCCAATTTATGCAACATCTGTAGGCGATGACGGTGTTCCTGGATCCATGAGGGTACCCCAGTTTGTGGGCCCTCCTCTTCTGGGTCCAACTTTAATCTGGAGATACATTTTCCAGCACGGCCAAATAGGAGAGAGTAGGGCATGTGTGCCGTGGTATGGTGCATTCGATTATTGTACACCCAAACTAGTTCTGAGACATATTCAGGCCATCGGGCTTTGCGGTCCTGCTCAAGGGTTCTCAACAATTGTATCAAAGTGCGGTTAAATCATTCACAGGCGCCGTTCCCCTGGGGATGATACAGACAGGTTCGTCACTTGTCTATTCTATACATCCGATGTAATTCTTTCATTATTTTTCCTAGGAAACAGGCTCCCTGATCTGAGTGGATTCGTTTAGGACAGCCGTAAACTGGAATAAAGCTCTTACAGATGGCATAGGTGGCTGACTCTGCAGTTTGATCTTGTGTGGGAGTGACGACAGCAAATTTAGTGAAATAGTCTATCATTGCTAAGCAATAGTCGTACCCCTGATGAGCCGGCCCAATGGTTAGATAGTCTATCATCAATAGTTTCAGTGGGGCCAATCTCACTATAGTTTGCATGGGGGCTCTCTCTCTGGGAGTTTAGTCAATTCACAAAGTCGGCAAGTTTTACAGGATTCTTCCACTGCGCCCTTTAACTGCGGATTAAAAAAACATTGCTGCAACCACTGAAAAGTTTTTTCTGGTCCAAAATGTGCCCCTTCTTCATGAGCTTCAATAGAGAACTCAGACAACAGACTTTCAGGGACTATAACCTGCCAGGTGGCTCCAGGCTCTGACTGCAGTTGTATTTTCCGGTAAAGTAAGCCATTATTCATCTGCAGATGTTCCTATTGACGAAGAATCCATAAAGTTTCTAAGGACATAGTGTTCCTTTCAGTAAGGCTCAGGAGTCTTTTTGCAGTTCCTCAACAGAGCAAGTTCTCAATCTTCTAGTTGTAGCCGAACCCATTCATCCCGGGACCTTCCCAAGATACTGTCGCGTCCGTCTGCGGGTCTGGGCTGCAGACAGACAGCGCCCCGAGTAGCACCGACACCCTTAACCCCTATACAGGGATCTGGATTTACTGCAGAGCCCAGGAAGCGCTGTCTGAACAGCAGCAGAGTGCCAGAGCAGAACGGTCGCAATAGAACAGCAGGAAGGGAGCCAAAAATTGGGTCGGAAACCAGGCGAGCAGTGGAGGTACAGAAACGGCAGGCAGAGGCAGCATCGAGAGTCCAGGCAGAGGTCAAAAACCGGGAGAGTAGCGGAGGTACAAAATCGTCAGGCAGTAGAGGGGGTCAGGAATCCAGGCCGAGGTCAGCGTCAGTAATCAGGAGAAATGCAAGGTACAAAAACGGCAGGCAACAGAGTAGTCAGAAGTTCAGGCTGAGGTCGGAGTTAACGATAGGCAATCACAAGTAACACGTAGGGGAACCAAGAATATATCCGGCGGCTTGCAAGTCCAGTCCCAAGGTATTTGAGGGATCAGGTCGTCCCTCACAGGCTCCCGGGCTGGTGATGTCATCAGGACCGCCCCCAGGACCAGACCTGATGATGCACCAGCCCCTTCATGACTGACAGAGGAGCGGAGTCTGCATCCAGTAGACGCCTGCGCAGAAGCCCTTTCATTGTTGCCGCCCTCACTCGGGCGCGAGCCACGGCGCCTCCTAGTGGTTGAGGGCGGAACAGCAGGCCCCGAGATCGACGATGACATGTCAGTCCGGCGTCTCCTGGTGGCCGAGGCCTGGACAGCAGGCCCCGAGCCCGAGGGCGGCGTGACAGTCCGTCGCCTCCTAGTGGCTGAGGGCGGAACAGCGGGCCCCGAGTCTGACGGCGACGTGACAGATACCTTGTTTGTTCTGTGCCTGCACTTGAAACTGTCATCGCCACCGCCCTAGTGGGCTCTACAACCCCTGGCAAAAATTATTGAATCACCGGCCTTGGAGGAAGTTCATTCAGTTGTTTAATTTTGTAGAAAAAAAACAGATCACAGACATGGCACAAAACTAAAGTAATTTCAAATGACAACTTTCTGGCTTTAAGAAACACTAAAAGAAATCAATAAAAAAAATGTGGTAGTCAGTAATGGTTACTTTTTTAGACCAAGCAGAGGGGAAAAATTATGGAATCACCCTCTAAATATTAATTCCCAAAACTAACACCTGCATCAAATTAGATCTGCTCCTTAGTCTGCATCTAAAAAGGAGTGATCACACCTTGGAGAGCTCTTGCATCAAGTGGACTGACAAGAATCATGGCTCCAACATGAGAGATGTCAATTGAAACAAAGGAGAGGATTATCAAACTCTTAAAAGAGGGTAAATCATCATGCAATGTTGCAAAAGAAGTTGGTTGTTCACAGTCAGCTGTGTCTAAAATCTGGACCAAATACAAACAACATGGGAAGGTTGTTAAAGGCAAACATACTGGTAGACCAAGGAAGACATCAAAGTGTCAAGACCGGAAACTTAAAGCAATATGTCTCCAAAACAGGAAGTACACAACAAAACAAATGAGGAACGAATGGGAGGAAACTGGAGTCAACGTCTGTGACCGAACTGTAAGAAACCGCCTAAAGGAAATGGGATGTACATACAGAAAAGCTAAATGAAAGCCATCATTAACACCTAAACAGAAAAAAACAAGGTTACAATGGCCTAAAGAAAAGCAATTGTGGACTGTGGTTAACAGTGATGAATTGCGAATCTGCATTGGGCAAGGTGATGATGCTGGAACTTTTGTTTGGTGCCGTTCCAAAGAGATTTATAAAGATGACTGCCTGAAGAGAACATGCAAATTTCCACAGTGATTACTGATATGGGTCTGCATGTCAGGTAAAGGCACTAGGGAGATGGCTTTCATTACATCTTCAATAAATGCATAAGTTTATGTTGATATTTTGGACATGTTTCTTATTCCATCAATTGAAAGGATGTTTGGGATGATGAAATCATTTTTCAAGATGATAATGCATCATGCCATAGAACAAAAACTGTGCAAACATTCCTTGAAAAAAAGACACATAAGGTCACTGTCATGACCTGCAAATAGTCCAGATCTCAATCCAATTGAAAATCTTTGGTGGAAGTTGAAGAAAATGGTCCATGACAAGGCTCCAACCTGCAAAGTTGATCTGGCAACAGCAATCAGAGAAAGTTGGAGCCAGATTGATGAAGAGTACTGTTTGACACTCATTAACTCCATGCCTCATAGACTGCAAGCTGTTATAAAAGCCAGAGGTGGTGCAACAATATACTAATGTTGTGTTGGAGTGTTTTTTTTGTTGGTTTTTCATGATTCCATAATTTTTTCCCTCTGCTTGGTCTAAAAAAGTATCCATTACTGACTAGCACATTTTTGTTCTTGATTTCTTTTAGTGTTTCTTAAAGCCAGAAAGTTGCCATTTGAAATTACTTTAGTTTTGTGCCATGTCTGCGATCTGCTTTTTTACTACAAAATTAAACAACTGAATGAACATCCGCCAAGGCCGGTGATTCCATAATTTTTGCCAGGGGTTGTAAGAACCTGGGAACTTCATCACTTTCTAATTCTTCATCTCTAATCCGTCCGGGTCCAGCATGTCTGACTCTGTAAAGAGCGTCAGCGTGGGTATTCTCTGCTCCCCTCTTGTACGTAATTTTACAACGGAACTTCGCCATTCTGGCCATCCACCGTTGTTCAAGGGCTCCCAGCTTCGTGTTCTCTAGATGTGCTAGGGGGTAATAATCAGTGCGTACGAGGATCTCCGACCCGGAAAGATACCCTTCGAACCTCTCCATCATAGCCCACACCAACGCCAGCAGCTCTAACTTTTAAAGGAACTGTAAGGCTAAGTGCACACGTACCGGAACTCTCGCGGAAATTACCGCGAGAATTCCGGAATTCCAGTCCGCGGGAAAATCGCATTTTAAATTCCCGCGATTTTCCCGCGGAAAAACTAGCATTTTGCAAGCGTAATTAACTTGCAAAATGCTAGCGTTTTCCAAGCGATCTGTAGCATCGCTTGGAGAACTGATTGACAGGTTGGTCACACTCGTCAAACATAGTGTTTGACGAGTGTGACCAACTTTTTACTACTGAGGCTGCCTATGCGGCATCAGTAGTAAAATATAGAATGTAAAAAAAAAAAAAAAAAACGGTGTTATTCTTACCCTCCGACGTCCCGCGCATCCGTTCCCAGTAATCCTTTGCGAAAATGCCCGTGATGACGTCAGTTCTCGCGGGATTGCGACGTCTCGCGGTAATTCGCGATGACGTCGCGCGAATGACCGCGAGACTTCGAGATCCCGCGAGAACGGACGTCATCGCGAGCATTTTCGCAAAGGACTACTGGGAACGAGAGCGTGAAGAGAAGCGGGAAGGCTGCGCGGGACGTCGGAGGGTGAGAATAACAATATTTTTTATTTTAAATTCTATTTTTTACAGGGATATGGTACCCAAAGCCCGGAGGACAGTCTCCTCTCCTCCGGACCATGGGTACCATCCGCAATTGTTCTGCTTACTTTCCGCATGGTGTGCACAGCCACATGCGGGAAATAAGCTGAACAATGCATTCCTATGGGTGCGGGATCACCGCGATTCCGCAAATTAATGAGCATGCTGCGGTTTTTACCGCGAAGCGATTCCGCCGCGGTAAAAACCGCAGCATTAGCACAGCATTGCGGAATCCCATAGGAATGCATGGGATGCTTATTTTTCGCGTTTTCGCGGCAAAATCGCGCGGTTAAAACCGCCGCGGAAACGCGAAAAAAACGCCACGTGTGAACTCAGCCTTATTGTCCAGGTTTAGTTCGGAATCGTGAAGAGATTGACTGGCGTAGGCGATCACCCTCTCTCTTCCATCTTGCACCTGCGACAATACAGCCCCAAGTCTATGCAAACTCCCATCAGTGAGGAAAATGAACGGTTTGGCAAAGTCCACATACGCCAACAAGGGTGCTTCGGTCAACGCTTTCTTTAGGTCCAGGAAGGCCTCCTCCTGTGGTTCTTTCCAACGGATGTTCCAGTTCTTCACGCCAGAAGGCGCTCCCCTCAGTAGTTTCAACAGTCTGGAACAACGAGCAAAATTTTTCATGAAGCGACGATAATACCCAGTCAGTGCTTTGCAATAGTATTCGGACCCCTGGAACTTTTCAACCTTTTCCCACATATCGTGCTTCAAACATAAAGATACCAAATGTAAATTTTTGGTGAAGAATCTATAACAAGTGGAATACAATTGTGAAGTTGAATGAAATTTGTTGGTCATTTTAAATTTTTTTGGAAATTTAAAAACTGAAAAGTGGGGCGTGCAATATTATTCGGCCCTTTACTTTCAGTGCAGCAAACTCACTCCAGTTCATTGTGGATCTCTGAATGATCCAATGTTGTCCTACATGACTAATGATGATAAATATAATCCACCTGTGTGTAATCAAGTCTCCGTATAAATGCACCTGCTCTGTGATAATCTCAGGGTTCTGTATGAAGCACAGAGAGCATCATGAAGACCAAGGAACACAACAGGCAGGTCCGTGATACTGTTGTGGAGAAGTTTACAGCCAGATTTGGATACAAAATGATTTCCAAAACTTTAAACATCCCAAGGAGCACTGTGCAAGTGATCATATTGAAATGGAAGGAGTATCATACCACTGCAAATCTACCAAGACCCGGCCATCCCTCTAAACTTTCATCTCAAACAAGGAGAAGACTGATCAGAGATGCAGCCAAGAGGCCCATGATCACTCTGGATGAACTGCAGAGATCTACAGCTGAGGTGGGACAGTCTGTCCATAGGACAACAATTCAGTCGTACACTGCACAAATCTGACCTTTATGGAAGAGTGGCAAGAAGAAAGCCATTTTGCAAAGATATCCATAAAAAGTTTTATTTAAAGTTTGCAACAAGCCACCTGGGAGACACACCAAACATGTGGAAGAAGGTGCTCTGGTCAGATGAAACCAAAATCGAACTTTTTGGCAACACTGCCAAATGATATGTTTGGCGTAAAGGCAACATAGCACATCACCCTGCACACACCATCCACACTATCAAACATGGTGGTGGCAGCTTCATGGTTTGGGGCTGTTTTTCTTCAGCAGGGACAGGGAAGATGGTTAAAATTGATGTGAAGATGGTTGGAGCCAAATACAGGACCATTCTTGAAGAAAACCTGTTGGAGTCTGCAAAAGACCTGAGACTGGGACCGAGATTTGTCTTCAAACAAGAAAATGATCCCAAACATAAAGCAAAATCTACGATGGAATGGTTCACAAATAAATGCATCCAGGTGTTAGAGTGGCCAAGTCAAAGTCCAGACCTGAATCCAATCGAGAATCTGTGGAAAGAGCTGAAAACTGCTGTTCACAAACGATCTCCATCCAACCTCACTGAGCTCGAGCAGTTTGCCAAGGAAGAATGGGCAGGAATTTCAGTCTCTCAATGTACAAAACTGGTAGACACATACCCCAAGCGACTTGCAGCTGTAATCGCAGCAAAAGGTGGAGCAACAAAGTATTAAGTTAAAGAGGCCGAATAATATTGCACGCCCAACTTTTCAGTTTTTGAATTTCCACAAAAATCTAAAATAACCAATAAATTTCGTTCAACTTCACAATTGTGTTCCACTTGTTGTTGATTCTTCACCAAAAGTTTACATTTGGTATCTTTATGTTTGAAGCATGATATGTGGGAAAAGATTGAAAAGTTCCAGGGGGCCTAATACATTCGCAAGGCACTGTACATCCAACACGGTTTCTGGAGTGGGCCATTCTTGTATCACTGTGACCTTCTCCCGGGAGGGCTTCACTCCCTCTGCAGACACCACATGCCCCAAGTACTCGATTTGTGGGTGAAGTAGATGGCATTTTTGAGGCTTCACTTTCAGCCCGTGCTTTTGCAAGCGACTCAACACTTGTTCTAGTCCTTGTAGGTGTTCCTCAAATGAAGCCGCATAGACTATGATGTCATCCAGGTAAATGAGAGTGGCTTCAAAATTTAAAATTTCCCAGACATCGCTCAAATAAGTAGTTGAAAAGTAGCAGGGGCATTGGCCAGGCTGAACAGCATGCAGTTGAACTTGAATAGGCCAATGGGCAAGATGAAGACGGTCTTGGCACGATTCCATTCTGACATTGGTACTTGCCAATATCCACTGGCGAGGTCTAGGGTGGAAAAGAATTTGGCCCTTCCTAGTGCTGACAGAGATTTCTCTATATGGGGAAGAGAATAAGAGTCTTTTACGGTACAGGCATTTAGCTTCCGATAGTCCACACAAAAATGCAAAGTGTCGTCTTTCTTCCGTACCAGTATTATAGGGAAAGCCCCGGGGCTTTGACTTTCTCGAATAATGCTGTTCTGTAGCATTTGTCCCAGCATGCTCTTTACTTCTTGATATAACTGAGGGGGAATTTGCCAATACCACTCTCTTATGGGTGCCACATTTTCCGTAGGTATCTCATGTGTAATAGCCATGGTGCAACCAAAATCATCTTTGTGGCGAGCAAACACGTCTCTATACCTTCCCAAGAGAGCTTCCACCTGTACCACCTGATCTGGCATAAGTGCAGTAAAGTCAGCTCGCATTTGTTCCAGGATCACTAGCCTCTCTTGGATATGCCAAGGCTCTGTCTTTTGCTGGGAGTTTACTGACAGTCCAGGGGTCCCCCTGAAGCACTTTGAGCTGCACCAATTGAGACGGAAGAATCTCTTCAGGCAGGCCCACGACCCAGGCCACTTCACTTCTGGGACAGATGGCATTGTCCTGATCTTCCAAATTCACGCAACGTATAAGCACAGCCCATCTCGCACAATGGCCAGTGTCCTGGCCACCAAGAATCCAGCGGGCAGTTCAGAAAAAAACGGCTCAACCTGAATCTCTACTCCCTCCAAGGGGATGCGAGCTCAGACAGGCAGAGTGAGCACCGTTTGTCCAGGGGGCAATATGAGTTGGGAAAGTGATAGAGCCTTCCTCATCCAAAGTACTCCCCCTTCCTCGTACGACTTTTGAGCCTGCACTGCCCGCGCTAACTGTTGGAAGATCTTCCTCTGAGGAGTGTGTGGGCTCCACTGTTTCAGGGTCTCATTGGCGGGTTTCAATGAAGAGACTTCCAAACTCCTTTAAGACATTTATTCCCAAGGTGACGGCGTGTCCATTACTTACTTCTCCCTGTGTCAATACCACACCCAAACTTCCACGGTCTTTGCCGCAGATAGAGACATGCATCCACGAAACTCCCTCGACCGGGATAGACAATTGATTAGAAGCCTTCAGTTTTATTACAGGGCTCCACTCGGGTCATCTGGCCTCAGGGAAATTTCACCTAAAATATGTTTCCAGCACTGTGGTCACCTGGGAGCCTTTAAACACTAGACAGCACACTGCACGACCTTCAAACTCAGCCCAGACCATGGGGCAAGAAGAAACCAAATTTATGGGACTTCCACTACTCCCTCGCATCTGTTCTGGCTCCGGGAGGCATCCCCCCGGCTGAGCCCTTTAGTTTAACGGTAGACGGGACTGGGTCCTCCTGTGGAGCGTACACTCCCACGCAAAATGCCCCCTCCCGCCACAATTGAAGCACGTGAGAGGTCTTTGCTGGCAAAGCATTCTGGAATCCCGACGGGACTCAGGACCCTCAATGGTCCCGGAAGCATTGGCCGTGTCTGAGTTCTTCCTGACCTCAGCTATTTACCCTTTTATATTCTGAAGCTCCTTCCTCATTTCTTCCACCCATTGGGGTTCGGCAATAGCATTCACGGACACCTCCACGTTCCGGACCTGCCCCGCCGGAACTGTCACCCTCTGTGCCTGTTCACGAGTGCGCACTTCGCTTCCTATTTTTTAAAAAGTCAAACAGGGGTTTACCCGCTCATGATCGCATAGGGCCTGTTTGGTCAGGGCATCCTGCAAACCTGTCACCAGAAGGTCTCGCAGCACGATGTCCGTCGGCCCTATGCCCGTGCCATATTTTCATACAATTGCAGTATGCAACTCTTGCAAAGCGTTCATATACTGCTGTTGTGAACTCATTTTCTGGTCTACCAGTTGTGAGTTCTCCTTCCGGGCTCCCTCTGGTGGTAACAGGAGGTGGTGAGGTTGATTTAATTAGTAGAGATCTGCCACCTGATGATGAGGATAACGATTGGATCTCTGGAATCTCAGACTGGATTTAAGACAGCCGACTCCCTATTCTGGTGCTGGTGATTCCTTCTGGCTTTTCAGGTCTTGGTTTTCAGCTCTGTTCCATTCATCTCAAGCTAAGTTTTTCTGCTAATGTTCACACTTGATTTTGTTGGTCTATTCAGTTTTTTGTGTGGTCAGCCAGCCCCGGCTGGGGCTGTGCTGAATTTCCACTCTTATTTATCAAGAGGCCAATCTAATAAGGGACAAAAAGCAAATTGGCAAATACAGATTTGCCAATTTGCTTTTTGTCCCTTATTAGATTGGCCTCTTTTTTGCTCTGTGTCAGAATATTTCAGAGTGCTGATATAGTGGGAGAAGTCTAGTGACTTCAGGGTTAATTTTGTTATCAGAAGTGTTGGACATTATTTTTGTAGGGTTTTTTGGGCAGATTGCAGACTTTCCTGTCCTTTCTAGTTAGTTTGGGCCCCATCGTTTGCTCAGCCTATTTTCCTGCCTGTGTTTGTGTTTTCATCTTGTTTCACCGTCAATACATGTGTGGGGGCTGTCTATTCATTTGGGGTCTGCTCTGGGGCAGTTTAGATTTCCCCTTTTCTTGCTTTAGGCTTATTTAGTCCTCCGGCTGTGACAAGGTGTCTAGATTCATCGTAGGAACGCTCCACGGCTGCTGCTAGTGGTGTGGTTAGGATCAGCGGTCTGCAATCTGCATAGTTACAAACCTCTCTGGTTTTCTGTGACTTAGCTTGTTTAGTCTTCCTCCTTGGTGACCCATTCATAACAGTACCCCAGCCTACTTAATGAGAGCAAGGCCCGGCAAGTTGCCTATTGATTTGGACATGGGAGTCCTGACACCTGAAGTAATGTCACCAGATGCTGACTGGGACACAGAGAGGCAGCAACAGTACAGAAGAGTACAAGAGTGTGTAGAGAAGAGTCTAGCTCAGGCAAGACAAAAACAAGAAAGGAACTACAATCAGCATGCACCTGCAGTTCCCTTGTCACCAGGAGAGCAAGTTCTCAAGAGGAAAAGAAGACTGCATAAATTGGATGTCCAATGGGAAGCTGAACCCTATACTGTTCTACCCTCAAATTTTGAAAATACCAAGGTGTGCCTTATTAGTAAAAATGGAGGAGAAACCTCAGCAGCCGTATCAAGGGATCATTTGAAATTATGCCCTGACCAGTTAAGAGAAAGAATGGAAGAACAAGATATCATCCAACCCATAGAAGAAGAAAAGGTCATCACCATACTTGGAGAGTTTCCTGCCAATTGGACTAAAGTAAATGATGCAATAGTGATGCCCGTGTTGACATTTCCCCAACTGGTAGCACAGGAAGACGTGACTCAAGAAAATCCTGAAGATCAGGAAAATCAGGCAGCAGATGCCATACCAGCAGTGGAGCCAGAGAACCCTCGCTCTGCCAGTGGTGAACCTGTTATGTCCATGGTGAGTCTAAGAGTCCCTAGACAATCTAGTATCCCCGTGCTACACAGAACCACCCGTAGTGTATCCAGTGCATTACACACTACACCAGTATTACGCAGGTCTACCCGTACTACACAAGGTATACCACCCATCAGATATCATATATAGCTAAGCAAATGTAAATATTGAAATTGTGTATAGATGTAACTGTTTTCAAGTTTTGTGCCTACAGGTAATCTGTAAGAGTTTCCTTTGGGATTTGCCAGTTTTGTTTTATGTATATTGTACCACTGGACTTGTGTGGTCACCAACTTGTATATAGTTCACCATTTGCCCAGGAATGGACCATGGACATTGATGCTTGCACTTGTCATCATAGGACTGTTTTTGTAGCTCTTGGTTTTTGTACATTTTTCATTTTTCAAAATCTTGTACAATTATATTTGTTATATGTGATTCATGTTTTCTTTTATCAGCCCAGGAGTGCTGACTTGCACTAGCGGGGAATGTGGCGCCCCCAGGAGTATGGCCGCCACAGTGGCTTTGCCTTCCTCCAGGGAGGGTAATGCCAGGCTTGGAGGCAATGAAGGGTCTCTCTCGCAGTTAACCTATACATGCAACACAGTTCCACTCCAGGCCAGCAGGGGGGACTCTGAACCGGAATTAAGGGGAGGAGTGCTCTCCAAGGGCTAAGAGGAAGGAGTGGTCAGTTAGTGTGAGGAGGTCCACGTGTGCAGACGTGTGGAGAGAAGCTGGAGGTTGAGCTGAGGAAAGAGAGCTCCCTCACAGTGAGAGCGCATGAACTGGAGCCTGGTCTCCACGGTTGTACGGATATTAACGGTCCTGCAACAGACACCAGAGGAGTAGGACGCTGTAAATGCACTACCCCATCTAAGACTCGGAGGCACAACAGCACGGAGTGAGCCAAGAGAGGAATAGCGGCTACAGCTGTCTGCCATATGATGAGTGAGAATAGAAGAGAATAGAGAGGAACTTCAGTGTAACTCAGTACTAGGAATACTTCACTCAAATAAGCGCTAGGAAGGAGACTGCACAGCTCATCTGCTGAGAGAGAATCCCTGAGTTGCTTCCAGGCTAGCCTGCTCCGGTACCATCTGTAATCAGGACCCTGGACTGCATTTATCAAGTAAAGGTACAGAAATTGCACCCCGCTGTGTCTTTGTCTGCTTCCTACCCTTCCGGCACTGCTACATCCCCGTGCCAACCACATCTACACTGCTACAATGCCCTGGGACTACAGCTTCGCCTGTGGGGAGCTTTTACATCTTTGCTGCACCATACCATCAGTCCCAGAGGATCTGCATGCAGTGTCGGCCTAACATCTCCCTTGCCGAGCACCACAGGTGGCGTCACAAACTAATTATCCAAACCATTACATTCCCCCATTACTTGGGCGCCCAGGGCCACGGACCGGGTCCCCGCTGCTGTGACACATCCCACTGATACCGGCCCGGTGCCGAGTACGTGTAGTGACCTATAGAATCTTTGAAGATCCATATCAAGGTCAAAAGTGTTATTTTTATAACTAGGACAGAATGACAAGCCCTTCTGAAGGACTTGATGTTCTGCCACACTCAGAGACTTAGATGAAATATTAACTACGAGCGAGTTCGTACCTGTGAACATGTCACTCGTTAAGAGTCCTGGTTTCTTTGTCCGATGGATCCCCTGCCTGGGCCTCCTCTCCTTTGGTGTTGTCGTTGTCGGCTAAAAAACGACCTGGGTTGGGGATTCTTTCTTGCCTCATGTCTGATCCAGAGGTAGAAAAATCTACTGATGACCGATGGCTTTGTCTTGTTGAGGATTGTCTGAATGAAGGCTTGTCCCGCCATCTGTAAACCCTGTCAAGTTGGTAGTCTTCTAGGTCGCGCTGAAATTTAGCTCTCTTGCGTTGTTCAATGTCCCGGCGATGTTGAGTAATGTTGTTTTTAATCTTGGACTTCAGGGAGCTGAACTCTTCGACAGGAATTGTAGCAGATACAGTCATATGTAAAAGTTTGGGCACCCCTATTAATGTTAACCTTTTTTCTTTATAACAATTTTGGTTTTTGCAACAGCTATTTCAGTTTCATATATCTAATAACTGATGGACTCAGTTATATTTCTGGATTCAAATGAGGTTTATTGTACTAACAGAAAATGTGCAATCTGAATTTAAACAAAATTTGACCGGTGCAAAAGTATGGGCACCCTTATCATTTTCTTGATTTGAACACTCCTAACTACTTTTTACTGACTTCCTGAAGCACTAAATTGGTTTTGTAACCTCATTGAGCTTTGAACTTCATAGCCAGGTGTATCAAATCATGAGAAAAGGTATTTAAGGTGGCCACTTGCAAGTAGTTCTCCTATTTGATTCTCCTATGAAGAGTGGCATCATGGGCTCCTCAAAACAACTCTCAAATGATCTGAAAACAAAGATTATTCAACATAGCTTTTCAGGGGAAGGATACAAAAAGTTGTCTCAGAGATTTAACCTGTCAGTTTCCACTGTGAGGAGCATAGTTAGGAAATGGAAGAACACAAGTACAGTTCTTGTTAAGCCCAGAAGTGGCAGGCCAAGAAAAATATCAGAAAGGCAGAGAAGAAGAATGGTGAGAACAGTCAAGGACAATCCACAGACCACCTCCAAAGACCTGCAGCATCATCTTGCTGCAGATGGTGTCACTGTGCATCGGTCAACAATACAGCGCATGCATAACGCCTTTTTGTATGACCAAACAACTCAATCTTTGTTTCATCAGTCCACAGGACCTTCTTCCAAAATGTAACTGGCTTGTCCAAATGTGCTTTTGCATACCTCAGATGACTCTGTTTGTGGCGTGCTTGCAGAAACGGCTTCTTTCGCATCACTCTCCCATACAGCTTCTCCTTGTGCAAAGTGCGCTGTATTGTTGACCGATGCACAGTGACACCATCTGCAGCAAGATGATGCTGCAGGTCTTTGGAGGTGGTCTGTGGATTGTCCTTGACTGATCTCACCATTCTTCTTCTCTGCCTTTCTGATATTTTTCTTGGCCTGCCACTTCTGGGCTTAACAAGAACTGTACCTGTGTTCTTCCATTTCCTTATTATGTTCCTCACAGTGGAAACTGACAGGTTAAATCTCTGAGACAACTTTTTGAATCCTTCCTCTGAAAAGCTATGTTGAATAATCGTTGTTTTCAGATCATTTGAGAGTTGTTTTGAGGAGCCCATGATGCCACTCTTCATAGGAGAATCAAATAGGAGAACTACTTGCAAGTGGCCACTTTTAATACCTTTTCTCATGATTTGATACACCTGGCTATGAAGTTCAAAGCTTAATGAGGATACAAAACCAATTTAGTGCTTCAGGAAGTCAGTAAAAAGTAGTTAGGAGTGTTCAAATCAAGAAAATGATAAGGGTGCCCATACTTTTGCACCGGTCAAATTTTGTTTAAATGCAGATTGCACATTTTCTGTTAGTACAATAAACCTCATTTGAATCCAGAAATATAACTGAGTCCATCAGTTATTAGATATATGAAACTGAAATAGCTGTTGCAAAAACCAAAATTGTTATAAAGAAAAAAGGTTAACATTAATAGGGGTGCCCAAACTTTTACATATGACTGTAGTTGTTCTTCAATGGTCTTTACTCTTTCCCGGCTGGTGGATATGTCCTTATGAAGGTTTTCTAATGTGAGGACCATAAGATCGAAAGAGCATTTGTTTAGAATTAATTCAAATTTAGAGCAAAAATCTGTGGAATCACTAAATAGAGTGGGGTGGAATGATACCCGTAGACCCCGTGGTATTCTGTTGGCCTAAAAGGTATTCCATCAGGGTAGCCCCATGTAATTCTAAACTTGTTAAATGATGGAGGTCTCTCCCAATCTCGTCCCCTAAATTCACTGGGGGGGGATGTTAAAGAAGTCACTAGGGACTTTAGATGAGGCAATTATGCTGGATGCCTCCTCTGGGTTATATGAGAAGGTAAGTGAGGTCATGACCTCTAGGCGTGCTTAATATAAGGGTTAAGTTATATGTAGAGAAATGTTAGCACAGCCGTGGTGGAGGTGCCAGTCTGTAGGTTCCCAAACCTTAAGAGTATATATCAAGTACTGAGCACACTCATGGGGTTGTGATGCGAAAAATGATATTTAATACACACAGTAGTCACTAGTAACATCAACATTGTTACTAGTGACTACTGTATGTATTAAATATAATTTTTCGCATCACAACCCCATGAGTGTGCTCAGTACTTGATATATATGTATGTAGGTTGAATAAAGACCTAGGTCCATCAACTGTACAATTCGGCACTAATTTAGCTATAACCCGCAATGTTATGTGTATCAAGAAAATCATCCAACCCTTTTTTAAAAGCTTTTATAGTGTCTGCCATTACTACCTCTTGTGGTAGGGCATTCCACAGTCTGACTGCTCTAACTGTAAAGAACTCTTTCCTGTTTAGCTGTCAGAATCGCCTTTCTTCCACCAGTAATGCATGCCCCCTAGTCCTCAGCACGGTCTTTGGGAGGAATGTTATCTGCCAGTGTCTTATACTGGCCACACATATTTATACATGTAAATGAGATCCCCTCTGGGGCATTTTTTTTCTAAGCTAAACAAACCCAACTTCTACAACCTCTCCTCATGTGAGAGGCCTTCCCTTGTCATAATCTAGTTGCCCATCATTGAACTGATTCTAACTTCTGAATATCCTTTTTAAAATGTGGAGCCCAAAACTGGATCCTGTATTCTAGATGTGGCCTCACCAGTGATTTATAAAGGGGTAATAATACGATGGGATTGTGGGATTTTATGCTGTTATACATCCTAAAATCTTATTTGCTTTTGCGGCTGCTGCCTGACATTGAATACTGCTGCTCAGTTTTACTTGTAACCAGAATACCCAAGTCCTTCTCTTGATCTGTAGTCCCAAGTATACTCCCATTAAGGCTTCTTTTATACTTGTGTGTTTGCGGGCCGTTTTGCGGCCCCAATAGATTTCTATGGGGCCGCAAAATCGGCCAGCAAAAATTCCACGGTGCGCCGTGTGCCGTATGGCCATGAGGGTTGTATTTGTGGCCGCGAAAAGAGATTGAGCCTGCTCGATCTTTTTCATGGCGTACAGACACTGCCCCCATGGAAAATCAATGGGGCCGCAAAAACAAACAGAAGTTTGTTTTGGCACTGCACCGTCACTTCCGGTTTTCCGGAACGCCGTTTTTTTTTTCCAATACTATTTCCATAGTATTGGAAACATGAAAAATGGCAATCTGCAAGTTTTTTGCGGTCTGTTGTTGGGGTAGACCGTAAAAATTGCGGCGATATGGCCTGCAAAAACAGGCTGCAAAAGACACAGCAAGTGTAAAAGTAGCCTTAATGTATATGCAGCAATAGGATTACTCAGTCCTAGGTGAATTACTCTATATATAGCTACATTAAATCTCATTTGCCAAGTGTTTATCCATTCAGTCATCCTATTCAAATCGTTTTGCAACACTGTAATGTCAAGGTCAGATTTTAATATCCTGCATAGTTTGGTATTGTCAGCAAAGACTGGCACTTTACTCTCAATCCCATCCACAAGGTCATTAACCCCTTCCTGACATGCGACGTACTATCCCGTCCACGGTACCCGGGCCCGTATGACAGTGGACGGGATAGTACGCCTACCGCGATCAGCGGCGCCCACGTGGTGAGCGCCGCTGATCGCGGCCGGGTGTCAGCTGATTATCACAGCTGACACCCGGCACTATGTGTCAGGGGCGGTCACGGACCGCCCCCGACACGTTAACCCCTTGCACACCGCGATCAAACATGATCGCGGTGTACCGGGAGTTAAAGGGAAGCATCGGCAGGGAGGGGGCTCCCTCCGTGCTTCCCTGAGCCCCCCACGGCAGCGCAATGTGCAACGCTGCTGCGGGGGACTCCTATCCTCCAGGTCCCCGAATCCAAGATGGCGACGGGGGCCTTCGGGGACCTGAGGAAGCTGGCTTCCTTAGTGCCTGCAAAGCGCAGGCAAGAGGAAGTCTTCTTCAATGCCTGTGACAGATTGCTGATCTGTCACAGTGATCTGTGATGTGACAGATCAGCGATCTGTCACAGGACAGTGATGTCACACCTGGGACTATGTAATAAAGTAAAAAAAAAAAAATTTAAAAAAATGTAAAAATAAATTAAAAAAAATCGCCAAATAAATTAGAAAAAAAAAAAAAATATTCCCTCAATAAATCCATTTTTTGGAAATAATAAAAAAAAACCCAATAAAAGTACACATATTAGGTATCGCCGCGTCCGTAATGACCCGCCCTATAAAACTGTCCCATTAGTTAACCCTTTTAGCGAACCCCTTAAAAAATAAAAATAAAAAACGAAGCAAAAAATAATGATTTATTATCATACCGCCAAACAAAAAGTGTAATAACGCGCGATCAAAAAGACGCATATAAATATCCATGGTACCGCTGAAAACGTCATCTTGTCCCGCAAAAAACGAGCCGCCACACAGCATCATCAGCAAAAAAATAAAAAAGTTATAGCTCACAGAATAAAGCGATGCAAAAATAATTATTTTTTATATAAAATAGTTTTCATTGCATAAAACCGACAAAAACATAAAAAAAGACCTAAATGAGGTATCGCTGTAACCGTACTGACCCGAAGAATAAAACCGCTTTATCAATTTTACCGCACGCGGAACGGTGTAAACGCACCCCCCCAAAAGAAATTCATGAAACGCTGGTTTTTGTTCATTCTGCGTCCCAAAAATAGGAATAAAAAGCGATCAAAAAATGTCACGTGCCCGAAAATGGTAGCAATAAAAACATCAACTCGTCCCGCAAAAAATAAGACCTCACATGACTCAGTGGGTCAAAATACGGAAAAATTATAGCTCTCAAAATGTGGTGATACAAAAACTATTTTACAATAAAAAGCGTCTTTTAGCGTGTGACAGCCGCCAAACATAAAAACCGCTATAAATAGTAAGTCAAACCCCCCGTTATCACCCCCTTAGTTAGGGAAAAATAATAAAACTAAAAAAAAAGTATTTATCTCCATTTTCCCGTTAGGGTAAGGCTGTGTGCACACGCTGCGGATTAGGTGCGGATTCATCCGCGCGGATTTTGTAAAATCCGCAGGTGAAACCGCAGGTCAAAAGACCTGCGGTTTTACCTGCGGATTGCTCTGCGGTTTTGTCCTGCGGTTTTTCATCTCCTCAATAGAGGAGATGGCAAACCGCAGGAGAATCCGCAGAAAGAATTGACATGTCAATTCTTTCTGCGGATTGAAAACCGCAGATAATCCGCGCGGAAAATTCCGCACCGTCTGCACTGCGGTTTTTGATTCTCATAGGGAATCATGGTACTGTACACCGCAGCAGAAACTGCTGCGGGTCCGCAGCAGCCAAAACCGCTGCGGAACCGCAGCAAAATCCGCAGCGTGTGCACACAGCCTTAGGGTTAGGGCTAGGGTTAGGGCTAGGGTTAGGGCTAGGGCTAGGGCTAGGGTTAGGGCTAGGGTTAGGGCTCGGGTTAGGGCTCAGATTAGGGTTAAGGGTGTGTTGGGGTTAGGGTTGGAGTTATAATTGGGGGTTTCCACTGTTTGGGCACATCAGGGGCTCTCCAAATGCAACATGGCGTCTGATCTCAATTCCAGCCAATTCTGAGTTGAAAAAGTCAAATGGTGCTCCTTCCCTTCCAAGCTCTGCCATGCGCCCAAACAGTGTTTTACCCCCACATGTAGGGTATCAGCCTACTCAGGACAAATTGCAAAACAATTTTTGGGGTCCAATTTCTCCTGTTACCCTTAGGAAAATAAAAAATTGGGGGCAAAAATATCATTTTTGTGGAAAAAAAATGATTTTTTTATTTTCACGTCCGAGTGTTATAAACTTCTGTGAAACACTTGGGGGTTCAAAGTGCTCACCACACATCTAGATAAGTTCCGTGGGGGGTCTAGTGTCCAAAATAGGGTCACTTGTGGGGAGTTTCAATAGTTTAGGTACATCAGGGGCTCTCCAAACGCACATGACACCCGCAGACCATTCCATCGAAGTCTGCATTCCAAAACGTCACTGCTTCCCTTCCGAGCCCCGACGTGTGTCCATACAGTAGTTTTCTCCCACATATGGGGTGTCAGCGTACTCAGGCCAAATTGGACAACAACTTTTGGGGGTCCAATTTCTCCTGTTACCCTTGGGAAAATGAAAAAATTGGGGACTAATTGATCATGTTTCTGGAAAAAATACGATTTTTTTATTTTCATGCCCTGGCATTATAAACTTCAGTGAAGCCCTTGGGGGTTCAAAGTGCTCACCTCACATCTAGATAAGTTCCTTAGTGGGTCTAGTTTTCAAAATGGGGTCATTTGTGGGGGGTTTCCACTGTTTAGGTACATTAGGGGCTCTCCAAAGGCAACATGACACCCGCAGACCATTCCATCAAAGTCTGCATTCCAAAACGTCACTACTTCCCTTCCGAGCCCCGACGTGTGCCCATACAGTAGTTTTCTCCCACATATGGGGTATCAGCATACTCAGGACAAATTGGACAACAACTTTTGGGGTCCAATTTCTCCTGGTACCCTTGGGAAAATAAAAAAATGGTGACTAAAAGATCATGTTTGTGGAAAAGTCTTAGTTACTCACCGGTTAACGGTGTTTTTCGGAGTCCATGACAGCACCACCTGAGAGAGGGGATCCGCCCTTCAGGAACAGGAAACCTACAGATACAAAAGGGCGGCACCTCTCCCACGCATCAGTTGGATTACAGAGCACAAGAGGACCACAATGGTTAATGGCAAAATTTATATACAGTACTTTTACACAACTATCCCTTACCAGTGTACATACAAGAGGAAGAAGTGCACACCCAAATTTAAACTAAAGGGAGGGAATATACGGGTGCTGTCATGGACTCCGAAAAACACCGTTAACCGGTGAGTAACTAAGACTTTATCGGTCGTCCATGACAGCACCACCTGAGAGAATTACAGAGAGTAAAACTATTTAGGGAGGGACTACAGCCTGCAGTACCCTTATACCAAAAGAGAGGTCTGTGGAAGCACCCAAGTCTAGCCTATAATGATTATAAAAGGTGCTCGGAGAGGACCAAGTAGCCGCCTTACATATCTGGTCAATGGAGACTTCTGATCTCTCGGCCCACGAGGACGCCATGGCTCTGGTGGAATGCGCCCTCAGTTTTGCAGGTGCCGGTCTGCCCTTTGAGGTGTATGCAATTGAAATAGCCTCTCTAATTCACCTAGCTAGTGTATTTTTTGACACTCTACAGCCTTTCCTGGGACCTTGATGGGAGATAAATAGGGCATTCTCCTTTTTCCAGGGGTCAGTAACCGCCAGATATTCTTTAAGGCATTCTCTAACATCTAAGGTGTGTAATTTCTCTTCCTTCTCATTAGCTGGATTAGGGAGGAAGGATGGAAGGACTATTTCCTGTGTTCTATGAAAGCTAGACACCACCTTTGGTAAGTACGCCGGGTCAGGTCTGAGTATTACCCTATCGTCCTTAAACTGTAAATAAGGAGGACGCCTAGATAATGCCTGGATGTCGCTTACTCTTCGAGCTGAGGTTAGAGCTACCAGGAAGGCTACCTTGAGGGACAGGTTTTTTATAGAGGCTGATGAGATGGGTTCGAATGGAGCTTCTGTCATGGCTGTGAGGACTAGGTTCAAGTCCCATGGCATGAATCTATCCTTCACCACTGGCCTGGATCTACTTGCTGCCTTGATGAATCTACTGACCCAGTAATTACCCGCGATGTTGCAGTTAAAGAGGGCCCCCAAGGCTGAAGCTTGTACTTTGAGGGTACTAGTGGAGAGCCCCATTTCTAGACCTTTTTGAAGAAATTCTAAGATTTGATTTATAGGAGCCGAACCCCCAGCGACTACTCTAGAGTTCTTTAGGAATCTTTTCCAAATTCTGACATAGATCTTGGTAGTAGTGATCTTTCTACTTTTAAGTAGAGTGTCAACCAGGTCTGGGGAGAAACCTTTATTTTTCAGTAGTGTCCGTTCAAACTCCACGCCGTCAGATGTAGGCCAGCCACCTGAGGATGAAAGACTGGGCCCTGGGATAGGAGATCCGGGATCTCCGGCAGGACCCAAGGATCGGACACTGACATGGTCCTGAGGCATGAGAACCAAGCCCTCCTGGGCCAAAACGGAGCGATCACTATAACTTTCGCTCTGTCTCTCCTGATTTTCCTCACCACTAGAGGTAATAGCGATAGGGGAGGGAAGGCATAGGATAGCCCGAAATCCCACTTTATCAGCAAGGAGTCTACCGCCAGGGGGTCTTCTCTGGGATTTAGTGAGCAAAACTGCCTTACTTTCCTGTTTTCCTTGGTGGCAAAGAGATCTATCTCTGGCAGTCCCCACTTCTGTACAATCAGGTCGAAGATAGAGTTTTTTAGGGACCATTCTCCTTGCCTTAAGAGATTGCGGCTCAGGAAATCTGCCATGATGTTTTCTTTCCCCTTTATATGTAGAGCTGTTAATGATAGAAAATGCTGCTCTGCTAGCTGGAACAGCCGTTCTGCTACATTCATCAGGGATTTGGAACGGGTTCCGCCTTGGTGGTTGATATACGCTACGGTGACCAGATTGTCGGAGAACACCCGCACATGATGGCCCTGTAGATCCACAAGCAGTTCTTTAGCCGCCAGCTCTACTGCTGTCAATTCTTTCAAGTTGGATGACATCTCTATCTGATGATGCTCCCATAGGCCCTGGACCAGAATTTCCCCCATATGAGCCCCCCAACCGGAAGGGCTAGCATCCGTGGTGATTATGCGGGATATGTCATATTCCCAGGGAACCCCTCTGGATAAATTATTTTCGTCTAGCCACCATTCTAGGGACTCCCTTGTGTTTCGGGACAAGGTTAGCTGGCCCTCTAAGTAACCCCCAAGCATTTTTTGATGCCTTAAGACCTCGCCCTGTAGAGTTCTTGAATGAAACTGGGCCCACTGGACCGCCGGGATACAGGAGGAAAGTGAACCTAGAAGGGACATGGCTTTCCTGAGGGACATGGTCGGGTTATTGGAAGCGTTCAGGACCTGATAGTGCAGGCGAACCAGCTTCTCCGGGGGCAGACGGCATTCCTGTTTTACGGAATCTAGGATGAGGCCCAAGAATTGTTGGATTCTCATCGGCTGTAACCGAGATTTTTTAATGTTAAGCAGCCATCCTAACCGTTCTAGGGCAGACCTTGCCCTTTGTAGCTGTTGCAAACAATGGTTAGCCGTTTTCCCTACAATCAAGAAGTCATCTAAGTAGGGAATTACTAAAATGTTTGATTCACGTAGATGGGCCATAACTTCCGCTACTACTTTAGTAAACACACGGGGAGCGACTGCCACCCCAAAGGGGAGGGCCGCATACTGGAAATGTTGAACTGACCCATCTAACTGCACTGCCACTCTGAGAAAACTCTGATGATCTGCATGAATGGGTATATGGTAGTAGGCATCTTTCAAATCTAACACCACCATGAAGCAGTTTTGAAACAGTAATTTTATTGTTGAATTAATTGTTTCCATCTTAAATGGGCGTGTGACCAGGAATTCATTGAGGGATTTAAGATTTATTATGGTCCTAAAGGAACTGTCTGGCTTGCGGACCAGGAACAAAGGGGAGTAGAAACCTTTCCCCCTTTCTTCCTCTGGAACTTTAGTTAGGACCTTTTTATGGCAAAGATCTCGAACTTCAGCTTCCAGGGCAGACTGTTCTGAAGAGGATGACCTAAGAGGAGTGACCTTAAAATGATCTTGGGGAACCCGGGAGAATTCTAGTTGTAGGCCCGCAGCTACCACCCCCAGTATCCAGTTGCTATTAGAGATTAATGCCCAAGCCGGGTAGAAGGCAGCTAGTCTCCCCCCTACCGGAGCAACTAGTCATTGGGGCGGCTTTTTAGTGTCCCGTGCTGGACCTTCCTGGCGCCCCCCTCCTCCGAACATGAATCCAGTACCTCTCCTTCTTTTGTCGTCCCATCTGCCCTGATCCCTGGACGGCCTCCTACGGAAATATCCTTTCCTGGTAAAGGGGCGTCTAAAAGAGGGGTTCGGCAGACTGGGGAACTTCTTTTTATCGTCCCCGGCCTTCTCTAAAAGTTCATCCAGGACGGGCCCAAACAGGTATTCGCCCTCACAAGGAATGGAACAGAGTCGAGATCTGGCCTGGATGTCTCCTGGCCAGCATTTTAACCAGAGAGCCCTTCGAGCTGCGTTGGATAAACCTGCGGTTCTAGCCGCCATCCTCGCAGAATCTGCTGACGCATCAGCCAGAAAAGCAGCAGCACTTTGGATAACTGGTAAAGCTTTTCGAATGTATGCTCTTGAGGTTCCATCCTTCAATTGGGAATCCAGCTGATCCAGCCAGACCATCAAGGATCTGGCCGTACATGTGGCCGCTACCGCTAGTCTCAAGGCACCCGCTGACATCTCCCATGTTCCTTTCAGAAAAGAATCCGCTTTTTTATCTAGCGGGTCTTTTAAGGAGGCCATGTCATCGAAAGGTATGGAGGACTTTTTGGAGGCTTTGGCCACTGCCGCGTCCAGCTTAGGGGCCTTGTCCCATTTGGTTACCACTGGGTCATCAAACGGGTACCTTCGTTTGAAGGCAGGTGGCAAAGAACCTCTTTTTTCTGGCTTTTTCCATTCTCTATCTATTAGGTTCTGGACTTTATCATTCAGCGGAAAGGATCTGCGCTTTCTGGGATCTAGGCCTCCGAACATCACGTCCTGTGCCGAAAGTTCCGGTTTTGTGTCTGCTACCCCCATGGTGGACCTTACTGCTTTAACTAACTTATCCATCTGGTCTAAGGGAAAGCAGAAACGGCTCGAGTCTTCCTCTGAAGATGATGAAGTGGAGGCCGAGGAATCTGAGGAGATATCGATTCCAGGTGCGGCCGAGGACTCTGAACCCGAGAGGTTAACATCTCTTCCCTTAGAGGAGTCTTTTTTAGATAGGGCCTTCATTTCTGTCCTGATTATCTCCCTCAGGCTTGTGGTGAAGTCTGGTGTTTCTTCCGCCACCTGTATGGACGGGGAAGAGTGTAAGGGCCTGTCAATCTACCCCTAGGGTACCGTCCCCATCCAACCCCTACCGTTTGTCGCACGCATGGCTGACACAACTTTTTAGGGTGGCCGTCTGGCAAAGGACAGTTACAGAGGGCACATTCCCTGTGCTTCTGCTTCCCCGTAGCTTTCCTTGCCTGCGAAAGAACGAAATAAAACACTGCATCAGGGTACATTCACGGAGATCTCTTACCCATGCAGACGAGGCAGGTACCGGGTCACGGAGGGAGGCAGGAGGGTCCTTTAGCCTGGAGGAGCTTCTGTGGCTTTGTTCGCCCATCCGTTTCTTCTTCTGCTGGCCACTCGCATGTAAATTCGCTGTGGCCTGTTTCTCTGGGCGCTCCTGCGCCTCGTCCTGCTGCTCTGTGGGGGCTTCTGTCGAATCCATTGCTGGGCCTTCAGAAGCACCCCAGCAGCGTCACCTCCTGTGCTTTTAAAGCCTCCCACAGTGTCCGGGTTAGCAAGGCTCTGGCGCGGCACCTCCCCCCCGGGTCCTCCCCCCCCGCGACTCCCCCCCACATGCTCCGTCTCCCCCCCCCCTCCCCGGGGCCGCGGGCCACCCCAGACCGCCGAGCACCGGCGGCGCATCCCGGAAAGCCGGCCGGCACCCGACTTCCGGTTTCGGCGTTCCCGGCCCCGCCCCTTCCGCTGCGTCACTTCCGCCGCGCGATCAAGATCGCGGGAGCACGCGGAAAGGAGCTGGCACGGCGCCCCCGGCTCCGGTATGCCCGCCGCCCCCACATGCGCCGACCTGCGCCCGCCGAACAGGCGCGACCGCCAGCCCCCGGCAAGAGAGGGAGAGAGAGAGAGAGAGGAGCAAGCGGAGACCGGGTGTATGCAACAGGAGGGGCCAGGGGTCATACATACCTTGTGCCGGCCCTATGGAGACGGCTGTCCACCGGACCCTCTGCTCCGCCTGCTCCAACCACTGTCGTGGTGACCTACCCGGCCCCACCGTGGCGCATCCAGGGACCCGAGCTTGACCGAGGTAGGAGACCCCCCCGCTACCTGGGTCGGTCAGCCGGCCTGGGAATCCCTCGACGACTCCATGATGGACCATCTGTAGGAAGTCCCGTCCTATAGGAACAGGAAACCAACTGATGCGTGGGAGAGGTGCCGCCCTTTTGTATCTGTAGGTTTCCTGTTCCTGAAGGGCGGATCCCCTCTCTCAGGTGGTGCTGTCATGGACGACCGATAAAAATATGAATTTTTTATTTTCACGCCCGGGCGTTATAAACTTCTGTGAAGCACTGGGGGGTTCAAAGTGCTCACCACACATCTAGATAAGTTCCTTGGGGGGTCTAGTTTACAAAATGGTGTCATTTGTGGGGGGTTTCCACTGTTTAGGTACATTAGGGGCTCTCCAAAAGGCAACATGACACCCGCAGACCATTCCATCAAAGTCTGCATTCCAAAACGTCACTACTTCCCTTCCGAGCCCCGACGTGTGCCCATACAGTAGTTTTCTCCCACATATGGGGTATCAGCATACTCAGGACAAATTGGACAACAACTTTTGGGGTCCAATTTCTCCTGGTACCCTTGGGAAAATAAAAAATGGTGACTAAAAGATCATGTTTGTGGAAAAAATACGAATTATTTATTTTCACGCCCGGGCATTATAAACTTCTGTGAAGCACTGGGGGGGGGTCAAAGTGCTCACCACACATCTAGATAAGTTCCTTAGGGGGTCTAGTTTCCAAAATGGTGTCATTTGTGGGGGGTTTCCACTGTTTTGGTACATCAGGAGTTTTCCAAACGCGACATGGTGTCCGATCTCAATTCCAGCCAAAAACGTCAAATGGCGCTGCTTCCCTTCCGAGCTCTGCCATGCGCCCAAATAGTGGTTTACCCCCACATGTGGGGTATCAGCGTACTCAGAACAAATTGCACAATAACTTTTAGGGTCCTGTTACCCTTGAAAAAATAAGAATTGAGGGTGAAAAGATCATTTTTGTGGAAAAAATATGATTTTTTAATTGTATGGCTTTATGTTATAAACTTCTGTGAAGCCTATGGGGGTTCAAAGTTCTCACCACACATCTAGATAAGTTCCTTAGGGTGTCTAGTTTCCAAAATGGTGTCATTTGTGGGGGATTTCCACTGTTTTGGTACATCAGGGGTTTTCCAAACGCGACATGGTGTCCGATCTCAATTCCAGCCAAAAACGTCAAATGGCGCTGCTTCCCTTCCGAGCTCTGCCATGTGCCCAAATAGTGGTTTACCCCCACATGTGGGGTATCAGCGTACTCAGGACAAATTGCACAATAACTTTTAGGGTCCTGTTACCCTTGGAAAAATAAGAATTGAGGGTGAAAAGATCATTTTTGTGGAAAAAATATGATTTTTTAATTGTATGGCTTTATGTTATAAACTTCTGTGAAGCCCATGGGGGTTCAAAGTTCTCACCACACATCTAGATAAGTTCCTTAGGGGGTCTAGTTTCCAAAATGGTGTCATTTGTGGGGGGTTTCCACTGTTTTGGTACATCAGGGGTTTTCCAAACGCGACATGGTGTCCGATCTCAATTCCAGCCAAAAACGTCAAATGGCGCTGCTTCCCTTCCGAGCTCTGCATGCGCCCAAATAGTGGTTTACCCCCACATGTGGGGTATCAGCGTACTCAGGACAAATTGCACAATAACTTTTAGGGTCCTGTTACCCTTGGAAAAATAAGAATTGAGGGTGAAAAGATCATTTTTGTGGAAAAAATATGATTTTTTAATTGTATGGATTTATGTTATAAACTTCTGTGAAGCCCATGGGGGTTCAAAGTTCTCACCACACATCTAGATAAGTTCCTTAGGGGGTCTAGTTTCCAAAATGGGGTCACTTGTAGGGGGTTTCCACTGTTTAGGTACATTAGAATGGTGTCATTTTTGGGTATTTTCTATCATATAGACCCCTCAAAGTGGCTTCAAATGTGATGTGGTCCGTAAAAATAAAATGGTGTTGTAAAAATGAGAAATCGCTGGTCAACTTTTAACCCTTATAACTTCCTAACACTGTTTAGGTACATCAGGGACTCTCCAAACGTGACATGGCGTCCGATCTGAATTCCAGCCAATTTTGCATTGAAAAAGTCAAACGGCGCTCCTTCCATTCTGAGCTCTGCCATGCGCCGAAACAGTCGTTCCCCCCCACATATCAGGTATCAGCGTACTCAGGACAAATTGCACAATAACTTTTGCAGTCCAATTTCTCCTGTTACCCTTGGTAAAATAAAAAAAATTGAACCTGAAGTATTTTTTTTGTGAAAAAAAGTTAGATGTTCATTTCTTTTTAAATATTCAAAAAAAATTCCTGTGACGCACCTAATGGGTTAATAAACTTCTTGAATGTGGTTTTGAGCACCTTAAGGGGTGCAGTTTTTAGAATGGTGTCACTTTTGGGTATTTTCTATCATATAGACCCCTCAAAGTGGCTTCAAATGTGATGTGGTCCTAAAAATAAAATGGTGTTGTAAAAATGAGAAATCGCTGGTCAACTTTTAACCCTTATAACTTCCTAACAAAAAAAAATTTTGGTTCCAAAATTGTGCTGATGTAAAGTAAACATGTGGGAAATGTTAGTTATCAAGTTTTTTGGGTGCCATATCTCAAATTGCGAAATTTTCAAAATTTTTGCCAAATTTCCATTTTTTTCACAAATAAACGCAAGTTATTTGAATGAAATTTTACCACTAACATGAAGTACAATATGTCACGAGAAAACAATGTCAGAATCACCGGGATCAATGGAAGCGTTCCAGAGTTATGACCTCATAAAGGGACAGTGGTCAGAATTGTAAAAATTGGCCCGGTCATGAACGTGCAAACCACCCTTGGGGGTGAAGGGGTTAATAAAGAGGTTAAAGAGTATCGGTCCTAGCACAGATCCCTGAGGTCCCCACTGCTGACTATATCCCATTTTGCAAACGTACCATTTATGACATCTCTATTTCCTGTCATTTAACCAATTCCTTGCCCATATGCCTGTAGTTTCCCCTAGTCCTTGCTTCTGTAGCTTAAATATAAGGCTGTTATGTGGAATTATATCAAATGCCTTTGCAAAGTCCAGATAAATCACATCAGCCGCATTACCAACATCCAGATTTGCACTTACCTCCTTATAGAATCCCAATATGTTACTTAGACATGACTTATTCTTCATGAATCCATCCTGGTTGTCAGTTATTATATAATTATCTACGCTATATTTTTTCAGGTCATCTCTTAAAATGCCCTCAAAAATTTTGCACACTACTGATGTCAGGCTTACCTGATGGTAGTTGCCTGGATTCACCTTCTTGGATTTCTTAAATATTGGTACCATGTAGGGATGAGCGAGTATACTCGTTAGGATTCGGTACTCGGCGAGTAATGCGGTACTCGCGGTACTCAAATCCTGGCGAGTATTTCACTACTCGCCTCGCAATATTCGGCACAGCCCGCATAGTCCCCGCACAGCCCATCACAGTTCCCGCACAGTCCCGCACAGCCCTGCACAGTCCCCGCACAGCCCAGCACAGTACCGCACAGCCCAGCACAGTACCGCACAGCCCAGCACAACCCCCGCACAGCCCAGCACAACCCCCGCACAGCCCAGCACAACCCCCGCACAGTCTCGCACAGTACCTGCACAGCCCAGCACAGTCCCTGCACAGCCCAGCACAGTCCCTGCACAGCCCAGCACAGTCCCTGCACAGTCCCCGCCCAGCCCAGCTCACACACACAGCCCATTACTCGCATTTCCCATAGACTCACATTGGATTTGCTACTCTTTACGAGTACCCGAGTATTAGGAGGTATGCGTAACGAGTACAGCGAGTCCAAGTCTTTCACTACTACATCCCTAGTACCACATGAGCCATCCTCCAATCCTGTAGCACCTCTCCTGTTACAAGAGAGTCTAAGAATATGGGCTAATACTCAATTGCAAGAGACTCGCACGATTCTCGTGCGAGACTCTCTCATGAAAACCTGGCACTGCCGCCGACACTCGGACCGGAGCGTGCGGCTGCATGTATTTCTATGTAGCCGCACGCTCCAGTCTGAGTGCCGGCGGCAGTGCCGGGTTTTCATGTGAGAGACTCGCACGAGAATCATGCGAGTCTCTCGCAATTGAATATGAGCCCTGTAGGGATGTGACTCGCTTAGGTGCAGTGGGAGACAATCATGAGACAGGTTCTTCCCAAAGTTCATGTGGTTTATTCGCTTCATAAACCCACAAGGCAGCGTAACACTGAAATGTAACCTTCAGCTCAGGCAAAGGAACACAAAACGTCCGTGGCTTCAGACTCGGACCGAGAGTCTCAGCACATGCTGGGAGCTGTAGTCCTCCCCATATACACTTTCTGTAGTGTCCCACCAGGACACATGGAAGTCTGTCCACACACTGACAGACTCCCTCACACTCTCCCACATGTGCCAAACACCTCAATTACATAGCCCTGTAACCACACCCACAGGTGATCACATGGCTATGACATCACTAAAGGTTCTATTGCACATAGACACACACAGGCTTCCCTGACACAGTGTAACAGAAATATCAGCAGTACCTCTGCTGATCAATACACCCTGGAGCCTGCATCCCAAGGCCACCCACCTTGAGACCCATAATGGTCATTTAGGACCCTGCTCCTGTTACCACACTGAATGTGCCTGTACACCCGTCCTGGGACACCCACACAGCGCCCCCTAGCTGACATAGTGGTCACTACACCACATACCTCCCCCCTCTGTTCAAACTTGTGGGGTTGAACACATGACATCACCCAGGGATCTTGAGACCGGGCACCCATGTCACCTTGCCCTACAAGTCGAGAGGACCATCTCCATCTGTTTCGGTAGTCATACTGCATTATATTTACGTTAGGCCTCCCCCGCCCCCAGCGGTCAGTATCTCGGCCTTGGGCTTTGGCCTTCCCGTCAACATCCGTCAGTGTGACCAGACACTCTTTAGTCTCCACCTGTCTGCGCTCCGTCACCCGACTTTTCTCTCACTGGCCAGCTCTCCCAGTTCGTACGGTCATAAGTCCCACGTCCAATTGGGCTAACTGGCTGGTCTGAGTCTGACCCTCTGTCGCTATGTCCACCACCGGGTCTCGTGCCTATGTCACTAAGATTAGAACGGCCACTTGTGGACTCTCGACGTTCTTGCCTTCGACTACCTGTCCTTTCATTCCTTGGAGGATCCCTTCGAGTCCTTACACCTTGGGTTGGAGGTGAACGCCACCTGATGTTCTGTATCTGCTTATTCATCTGCAGCCAATCCTGTCTTAGCTGCTCAATCTCCTTCAGGTACGCTACCCGATATTCCAGGAGCATGCGAAGCGTCCCAATGCTTTCCACCGAACCAACCACAATGACAGGAACCATGTCATCTTCAACAGCGACTTGGATTTCACCAGCAGGTGGGATCCTCACTCTCTTCACACTGGATCGATTCACCATCTCCTGCATCACCTTTCCAAGTCTGCCAACGACTTTCCCCACCAGATATCTGGGTACCGGAATTATGTCTTCCACAAAGCCAAGTCGACTTTGAGCTTCCCTTGCAAGCTCCAGACGTCAAGCGGCTTTCCTATTACGCTCCACAAGCATCTGTTTCGTGCGGAGACATTGTAGGTGCATCTCCTTCAGGACAGCCACCCTTCTCTCTGTGTCTTCCGTTTCTGCCAGTATCACCAACTGGTCTGTTTCTGGTGCCCAGCTCACACTATAGGCCTTTACTGCCTTTTAAAGGTCTCATGCACACCTTCGCTGGCACACGCTTCTCGCACGTCTTCGGGTACCTCCATCACGCACACCTTCGCTGGCACACGCTTCTCGCACGTCTTCGGGTACCTCCATCACGCACTTGAAGGTCATGGACTTGCTCTCATCCTGGACAGATGGCTCTGGGTTCCCCACGGACACTTCCCTCAAGGTATCTGCCAAGACCGGGTGACTGTCTTGTGCAGCTCTTGGCTCACCATCTTCCTGAGATTTACAGTCTTCAGGACCCTTTTCCAAGATGGGCTTTGGCAGTTCTGCCTTGCTATCAGTCGGGCACGGCTGCTGTACGTCTTCGCCCATCCACTTCTCCCGTAGAAGACCTTTTACTACTCCACTGAGTTCTTGCAGAACTTTATCTCGCTCCTCTGCCAGGTAGCGACGCTGATCCTCTCTCCTGAGAATCTCCTGTTGATGCTTCTCTTGGGCCTCTCTGAGCACCTCCATATCTTCCAACAGGGTCTTGTTCATGGTTTGACACGCTGACAGGTGACCTCTGAGCTCAGAGACTTCCTTCTCCAGCTCATCCACTCTGTGCTCAGCTGCTTGCCTTAGGGCTCTTTCCCGTTCGACATGTTCTGTTACAGTCTCCTTTATCAGCTGTATCTCACGATCTTGTTCTCTTTTGGCCAGCACGTGTCTCACCACTACCTCTTTACTTATATCATCAAAGGGTACCACTGGGTCAGTCACACCAGTCGAGTGAACCCTCCAGTTACTGTCCAGCACCAATGTGTCTAGTCCAGTCTCATCTCCCAGCCCACCATCTGTCTTATCATGAGACGTCAGGTCCGTCAGTTGGGCAGATGTACTTCTTCCTCTGGTCAGTTCTACCTCTGACCTGTCCATGTCAGTAGAATCATAGAATCATAGAATCGTAGAGTTGGAAGGGACCTCCTGGGCCATCTGGTCCAACCCCCTGCGCAAAGCAGGATTCTCTAAATCATCCCAGTCAGATGTCTGTCCAGCCTCTGTTTGAAGACTTCCATTGAAGGAGAACTCACCACTTCTCGTGGCAGCCTGTTCCACTCATTGATCACTCTAACTGTCAAAAAGTTTTTTCTAATATCTAATCTGTGTCTCTTCCCATTCAGTTTCATCCCATTGCTTCTAGTCTTTCCTTGTGCAAATGAGAATAAAGTTGATCCTTCTACAATGTGACAGCCCTTTAGATATTTGTAGACAGCTATTAAGTCTCCTCTCAGTCTTCTCTTTTGCAAACTAAACATTCCCAAATCCTGCAACCTTTCCTCATAAGACAGGGTTTGCAGACCGGTCACCATTCTGGTCGCTCTTTTCTGAACTTGCTCCAGTTTGTTGATGTCTTTTTTAAAATGTGGTGCCCAAAACTGGACACAATATTCCAGATGAGGTCTGACCAAAGAGGAGTAGAGGGAAATAATGACTTCACGTGATCTAGACTGTATGCTTCTGTTAATACATCCTAGAATTGCATTTGCCTTTTTTGCTGCTGCATCACACTGTTGACTCATATTCAGTCTGTGATCTATTAGTATACCCAAGTCTTTTTCACATGTGCTGTCACTTAGCCCTATTCCTCCCATTCTATATATGCTTTTTTCATTTTTATTGCCCAGATGTAGTACTTTGCATTTCTCCCTGTTAAAAACCATTCTGTTAGTTGCTGCCCACTTCTCCAGTTTATTTAAATCTTTTTGAATCCTCTCTCTCTCTTCTCTAGTATTAGCTATCCCTCCTAGCTTTGTGTCATCAGCAAATTTAATCAGTTTACCCTCAATTCCTTCATCTAAATCGTTGATAAAGATGTTGAACAATACAGGGCCCAGGACAGAGCCCTGTGGTACCCCACTTGAGACATTCTTCCAACTGGATGTGCAGCCATTTACGACCACTCTTTGGGTCCGATCACTAAGCCAGTTATGAATCCACCTAACAGTTGCCTTGTCCATTCCATACTTAGTCATTTTTTCAATAAGGATTGTATGAGAGACTTTGTCAAATGCTTTGCTGAAGTCAAGATATACTATATCTACAGCATTTCCTTGATCCACCCAATCAGTGATACCGTCATAGAAGGAAATTAAGTTAGTCTGACATGACTTATTAGTTAGAAACCCATGCTGACTCTGTTTAATCACTTCATTCTTATCCAGGTATTGACATACATGTTGTTTAATAATTTGTTCAAAGATCTTTCCTGGTATAGAAGTCAGACTCACCGGCCTATAGTTGCCTGGGTCCACCTTCTTCCCCTTTTTGAAGATAGGAACAACATTTGCTCTTCTCCAGTCTTCTGGCACTTCTCCTGTTCTCCAAGAATTTTCAAAGATTATGGAGAGGGGTTCAAAAATTTCTTCTGCTATCTCCTTCAGTACTCTGGGGTGTAATTCATCTGGACCTGGAGACTTGAATTCATTTAGGTTAGCTAAGTGTTTCCTCACTATCTTTCTGTTTATAGATATCCTGGATTCTTCTATTCCCTTAATAGGACAGTGAATAACAGTTGATGTTGCATTTCCTTTCTGAGAGAAAACAGATGCAAAATAGGAATTTAAAAGTTCAGCCTTCTCAACATCCTGTCTTACCATTTCATCATTTTCATCCTGTAAAAATCCTATAGCATCTTTGACTTTTCTTTTACTTTTGACATATCCCCAAAATCCTTTATTATTGCTTTTGACATCTCTTGCAAGCCTCAGTTCATTTTCAGCTTTAGATAATCTGATTTGTGCCCTGCAGGTTCTGCAGACAGCATTATATTCTTCTTTAGATATGCCTCCCTCTTTCCATTTTATAAACATTTTTTTCTTCCTTTTTAGCATGTGCTTAAGTTCTGTGTTCATCCATCCTGGTTTCCTTAAATGCTTCCTATTCTTCCCTCTTTTCGGAATTGTTAACAACTGTGCTTTGAGAATTTCATTTTTCAAAATTTCCCATCCTTCCTGGACATTTTTGTCTTTAAGGATATCCAGCCATTGGATCCCTCCAATTCTCTTTCTGAATCCCTTAAAATCTGCCTTTCTGAAATCTAACCTTGACGTCTGAGTCTTCACAGGTCTTCCACCTCTAGTAATCCAAAATTCTAAAATAGCATGGTCGCTACCTCCTAGGGTCCCAGCCACTTTTACCTCCTCAACCATTTCCTCCCTGTTTATAAGGATTAGATCCAAGGTAGCAGTTCCCCTTGTTTTCTCCCTTACCTTTTGGAAGATAAAGTTGTCAGCAAGAGAGGATAAGAATTTCCTTGACCTGTTAGTTTTGCCTGAGAGAGATTCCCAACAAATGTCTGGATAGTTGAAATCTCCCATGACAACTATGTCATATTTTTTGGAGAACTTGGCCATCTGATGCATAAAGAGTTCATCTATATCTTCAGCTTGCACAGGCGGCCTGTAGTAAATGCCTACAATGGTGTCCTTTCCATTGTTCTGTCCTTGTATTCTTACCCAAACAGTTTCCACAGAACTCCCAGTCTCTGAAGCTTCAATCTCGGTGCAGATATACGCGTTTCGAACATACAATGCGACACCCCCTCCTCGTTTATCAAGTCTGTTTCTTGCAAATAAGTTGTATCCTTCTAGTCTTGTATTCCAATCATGTGTATGGTCCCACCAAGTTTCAGTGATTCCAATTACATCATATTTCTGTTCCTGTGTTAGTAGTTCCAATTCTCCTTGTTTGTTGCCCATGCTTTGTGCATTAGTATAGAAACATTTTAGTTTGTGATTGGTTTCTCTTTCTCCAATATTTTTATTAATTAGATTCTTTCGTCTTTGTTCTTCCTTTCCACTTCTAATAGCAGAGTTCTCAATAGCATTTGTCAGGTGTATGGCTTTTTCTGGTCTTTTGCTTCCCTTCCCATGTTGTTCTAGTTTAAAGCTCTCCTTACAAGTGTAGCAAGGCGACTTCCAAATACATGCTTTCCAGTCTTCGTAAGGTGCACCCCATCTCTAGCAAGTAGTCCATCGTATAAGTAGTTCACTCCGTGATCCAGAAATCCAAATCGTTGCCGACGGCACCATCGACGTAGCCAGTTGTTCACCTGCAGAATCTTATTCCACCTCCTTGTTCCATGGCCTTCCACTGGGAGGATGGAAGAGAAGACCACCTGCGCTCCCAGTTCTTTCACTTTCTTGCCTAAGTCTTCAAAGTCTCTGCAGATGATTTCCAGGTCGTTTCTTGCGGTGTCATTTGTCCCCACATGTAGTAGCAGGAATGGGTAGTCATCTGTAGGTCTGAAGAGTCCTGATATCCTGTCAGACACATCTTTAATTTTTGCACCTGGAAGACAGCACATTTCTCTTGTAGTTATATCCGGTCTGCAGATAGCGGCCTCTGTTCCTCTCAGCAGGGAATCCCCCATGACCACCACTCTCCGTTTCTTCTTCACAACATTTTTCTTTCTCCATCCAGGAGGACTCTGAAGGCGTACAAGGTTGCTGTTTGTTGGCAAAGTCTTATCCTGATGTATTTCTTCATCGTTTTCCTGCGTGAGAGCCTGGTACTGGTTTCTGAGCAGTATGGGTGCTGACTGCCTCCTGATCCTCCTGCTTCTCTGGGTCACATGTCTCCATTCCTCTGTTTCTTCAGGTGCACTTCGAATTTCTTCTCTTTCTGTAACATGAAGAGATAATTCTGCTCTGTCCAAGAACTCTTCACCTTCCTTAATGATCTTCAACGTAGCCAACCTCTCTTCGAGATTTTGCAACTTTTCCTCCAACAGGGACACAAGCTTGCATTTGTGGCATGTGAAGTTTGGCTTTTCCACTGGTAAATCTGTGAACATGTAGCAAGAAATGCAGCTCACCAAATGGCTCCTGGCCTCTTCCATCTTGAGATTTCTTAAACACGATGAAAGATGAGCCATCGGCGCGCGGTTTTTCCAATTTCCTCTTTTCAGCTGCAACGGCCAAAACCCAGTGATCGTTGAGCTCGCGGAGACTCTTCACTTATCCCAGAAGGCACTGGGAATATGCAAATGATCTCCTCAAGACTCTTCCCCTGGTTTTCCGATTTCCTCTTTTCAGCTGCAACGGCCAAAACCCAGTGATCGTTGAGCTCGCGGAGACTCTTCACTTATCCCAGAAGGCACTGGGAATATGCAAATGATCTCCTCAAGACTCTTCCCCTGGTTTTCCGATTTCCTCTTTTCAGCTGCAACGGCCAAAACCCAGTGATCGTTGAGCTCGCGGAGACTCTTCACTTATCCCAGAAGGCACTGGGAATATGCAAATGATCTCCTCAAGACTCTTCCCCTGGTTTTGTCACTAGTAGTCGTCACTGTCTCAGTGTCTGCTTGTCCCAAGGTCAAAGCATCTCCATCGTCCGACCAAATGTCATCAAACAAAAGAAAGTCCCGGCCCCTCTCCCAGGCATAGACTAAGTCCCGTGGTATCCCACTACCTTGGCACTCACCACCTTTGATCCCCTCAAACACTACTCTGTCTACTGCGTAGTTCACCATGACCCCGTGTTTACAGCGAACCCTGACGTTTTTCTTGGTCAGAGAGAAAACGAGAGGAGTTCCTGTCAGAGTCACCTGACTCTCTGATTCCAGCCGACCAAAGGCTCCTTCCCGGTGCAGCATCACTGTACACATCTGTGGCCCATCATTACTACCCGGAAAGGATATTCCACATTCTGAAAAAGACCTGCACATACACTGCGGTACTCTAGACATACCCACTGAGTCAGCCAGTGCTGTCATTTCTTCAAACTTGGCCCCTTTCTGGACCACCACCCCACTTTGGGTTGCCGCCCCCTCCTGGGACTCCACCCCTTTGTGGGTTACCACTCCAATTTGGGTCACTGCCCCCTTTTGGGACTCCACCCCTTTTTGGATTACCACTCCCTTTTGGGTCACCGCCCCTTTTTGGGTCTCCACCCCATTTTGGGTTACCACTCCCTTTTGGGTCACCGCCCCCTTTTGGGACTCCACCCCTTTTTGGGTTACCACTCCAGTTTGGGTCACCGCCCCCTTTTGATACTCTACCCCTTTTTGGGTTACCACTCCCTTTTGGGATTTCCCCATGTCCGTTCTGCAGAACTTCTTATGCCACAGTTCACACAGTACAGTTTGTCTTTTAACGATACCACACAAGTCTTTGTTGGCACCACCACAGCTCCTGCTGTCACCGATCACCGACACCTCCAGCTGCTGTTCACACACACAGCAGCTGGTGTCACTGCAGCTCCTTCTGCGCCATCTTCGTGGACCCGTCAATCCACCGGAAGCCACTTGTCACCTTCGTAACCCCGCCGGGTTACTGGAAGCCGCTTGTCACCCTCAAAGATAAAAAAACCACAAAAGCGCGCCCATAGGGCCTTACCAGTGCAGGTATAACGGGTTATGAAGCAATAATACAGGGTACTCACCCTTAAGAGTTGTATAAAGCCACAACTACTGTATCCGCTTAGTCACATGCAATAAAGATGCAGCAGGATGGTGTAGACAGACAGCGTCTGCTACCAATGCTCAAGGAGGAGATCACAACAAGAAAACACCAGGTCCCTGTGCTGCGAGACCTTCGTGACCCCACTGAGCCACAGCAAGCACCTTCAGGTTTTGTAGAGGAAAAGAAAAAAAAACAAAAAAACACATGCACAGTCTCTCATGTGTCCTGTTCGTGTGCCACTCAGGACGTACCGTCTCTACCTGAGAACGTCCGGCACACCGGGTGCTATTCAGGGAGCCGACCCTCCTCCCAGGGTCTCCCAACACACCGGCCTCATCAGGTCCAGGGGCTCAGCGGGTGCTCTTCAGGACATCCGTCTCCGCCTGAGACTGCCCAACACACGCCTCACCAGGTCCAAGGTCATATCACGTGTTCCAGGGATCCGATTCCTCTCCCAGAACCGCCCAACACTGACCCTCCAGGACCTTGCTCACTGACCCCTCCAGGAACACAGTCTCTCACTGACCCTAGTCACTGCAACACAGACACCTGTCTGTTACCTGTGTCGGCCACACAGGTTCTTGGATGCCTCTTCTCCTCAGAGGTATTCCACAAATATTAACACAGTCACTTTCTCTGACCTCGGTCAGTATTACTCACGGTCGTCAGACCGTCTGCTCTCCTGGCTCAGAATCGCCAGCACTGCCACACGTGCTTCTGGGAATCGCTGCCCACAGTCTGTCACCAATTGTAGGGATGTGACTCGCTTAGGTGCAGCGGGAGACAATCATGAGACAGGTTCTTCCCAAAGTTCATGTGGTTTATTCACTTCATAAACCCACAAGGCAGCGTAACACTGAAATGTAACCTTCAGCTCAGGCAAAGGAACACAAAACGTCCGTGGCTTCAGACTCGGACCGAGAGTCTCAGCACATGCTGGGAGCTGTAGTCCTCCCCATATACGCTTTCTGTAGTGTCCCACCAGGACACATGGAAGTCTGTCCACACACTGACAGACTCCCTCACACTCTCCCACATGTGCCAAACACCTCAATTACATAGCCCTGTAACCACACCCACAGGTGATCACATGGCTATGACATCACTAAAGGTTCTATTGCACATAGACACACACAAGCTTCCCTGACACAGTGTAACAGAAATATCAGCAGTACCTCTGCTGATCAATACACCCTGGAGCCTGCATCCCAAGGCCACCCACCTTGAGACCCATAATGGTCATTTAGGACCCTGTTCCTGTTACCACACTGAATGTGCCTGTACACCCGTCCTGGGACACCCACACAGCGCCCCCTAGCTGACATAGTGGTCACTACACCACAGCCCTAAAGAGACACAGTGGTCTGTCAATTATTGAGCTCAATTCCCTCAGTATCCGTGGATGAATGTCATCTGGGCCGGGGGGATTTGCCAATGTTTAAATTGCTCAGACGTAAAACGGGCTTCTTTTTGTGTTAGTGCTCATACACACATGTGAGAAATACCTGGCACTGCTGCCAGCACTCGGATCGGAGCGTTTAGCTGCATAGAAATACATGCAGAAGAATGCTCCGATCCGAGTGCCAGTGGCAGTGCCAGGTAATGACGTGCAAGACTCATCCGAGTTTCTCGCATGTGAGTATGAGCCCTTAAACTAGTTATATCAGGTTATGATTTTTGCCTTGCTGAATGATCCTTGTAACAGACAGTTCATTGGTGAGCACGTATGAAAAGTGCCTGCTTAATATTTCAGCCTTTTCTTTGTTCTCTGTGATTATCTTGTTATTGTCATCTTTTAAGGAAAATCTATTTTTTTCTTTTTGGCATTGATGTATTTATAAGAAATTTGGGGATTTTAACCCCTTTGAGACTGAGCACTTTTTTGTTTTTGCGTTTCTGTTTTCCTCTACCCTTCTTCCCAAAGCCATAGCTTTTTTATTTTTCCATCAATGCGGCCATGTGAGGGCTTTTTTTTTTGCGGGACAAGTTGTAATCTTGAACAATTCCATTGGTTTTACCATATTGAGTACTGAAAACTAGAAAAAAATTCCAAGTGTGGTGAAATTGCAAAAAAATTGCAATTCCACAATGGTTTTTTGGAATTTTTTTAACTGTGTTCACCAAATACTAAAACTGACCTGCTATTATGATTCTCCAGGTAATTATGAGTTCAAAGACACCAAACAAGTATAAGTTTTTTATTTAAGTGGTGAAAAAAATCCAAAGTTTGTTAAAAAAAAATAAATTGTGTCATTTTCAGAGACCTGTCTCCATTTTTCGTTATCTTGGGTTGGGTGAGGGCTTATTTTTTGCATGTTGAGCTGATGTTTTTAATGATACAATTTTAGTGTAGTTACTATCATTTGATCACCAGTTATTGCATTTTAATGCAATGTTGTGGTGACCAAATAAACGTAATTCTCGCATTTTGACTTTTTTTCACATCACCTCGTTTAGGGTTATTTTTTTTTTACATTGATAGATCGGGTGATTCTGAATGAAGCGATATCAAATGTGTGTATGTTTGATTTTTTTTTATTTGAATGGGGCAAAACAGGGGTGATTTAAACTTTCATTTTTTTTTAATATTTTTTTTTTTTTTTACTTTTGGCATGCTTCATTAATTTCCATGGGAGACTAGAAGCTGCCATAACCTGATCGGCTCTGCTACATACTGGCGATGATCAGATCACCTGTATGCAACAGAATTACTCACTTTCTTTGAGCGCCGACCACCAGGCGGCGCTCATAGCAATCTGGCATTCACAACAAAAGAGGGCTGCAGGAGACCTCTGGTTGTCGTGCCAACCCATGACCTGCGATCACGTGACGGGGTCACTGATGGGCAAATTTCCGGAAGAGCATGTTAAATGCCACTTTCATAGTTTGACAGCAGCATTTAATGTGTTAATAGCCGCAGGTGGATCGCGATTCCACAAGCGGCTGTCCCGGGCATATGTCAGATGTTCAAATTAGCTGACGTGCCAGAAAAGATGTGGGCTCATTGCCGAGGTCCACATCAAAGGGGGAGACACGACATGCGCTATATTAGTATGGCGCATATCGTGAAGAGGTTAATGTTGATGGTGATTTGCTTCTCTATAGATAACTTTGCTAGCTTGATTTCTTTTTTACATTTCTTATTTATATCTTTATACTCGTGAAATTCCATTTCAGCATTCTTGGCTTTCAATATTATGAATGCCCTTTGTTTTTGTCTTATTAAGCTTTGTACTGTCTTGTTCATCCATAATGGTTTCTTTTTATTCCTTAATATTTTATTACCAGAAGTTTTATGTTTTTTGCAGGATTCTAGTAGTATTTGCTTAAAAATGCATAATTTATGTTGGGTATCCCAAGGTACCATGACGTTGTCCCAGTCAATACGATTAAGCTCTTGCCTTAATTTGTTAAAATCAGCTTTCTTAACCCCTTTCCTACAATGGACGTACGATTTCGTCCATGTGACCTGGGACCTAAGTCCCATGGACGGAATAGTACATCATGCCCTTTAATGCGACATCGCGACTTAAGTTGCGGTGATCGCATTAAAATGCCGACGCCATCTTACCTGAGGATAGATGGCCTCGGCATCCCGGGCAGTCTCCGCCCTGGCCCGCCTCTCTGTGAGCTGTGATTGGCTGTTCTATTCAGAACAGCCAATCACAGCGCTTCTCTTTGTTTCAGCCAATCAGATTGGCTGAAACAACAGGATCCTAGGCTAGGATCGAGTACCGATGTACTCAATCCTAGGACCGGTGCCTGGCAAAGCCCCCAGATTGGCGCGATCGCGCCAATCGCAGCGCACAGCGGCGCAATATCGCCGCTGTGCCCTGCCGGTACCGGCCCGGATTGGTGCTGTAATAGCACCGATCTTGGGCCGGAGTCTAGGACAGGCCCAACAGGGCTTGCAGGAAGTGGTTGGCACAATCGATTAGATCGGCGATCACTCCAGCCACAGGGCACAGCTGCAGTCACGCTGTGACCGCTCTGTGCCCTGCTGATGACCTGGCCATGACCTGCCTAGGAATCGGAGCTGTGAGCTCCAATCCTAATCAGTTACCATGGTCACCAGGCAGAGCAGTGATTGGTGGGAGCGATGTGGGAGCGATGTGATGGGAGCGATGTGACTGCGATGTGACTGCTCTGTGACCTGCCTCTGACCTGTCTGCAGGGGTCCTCACTCAAGCTGAGGATTCCTGCAGAGAGGTCGGATGCAGCAAATGCTCCTGTGCTGGGTATTGTGGTGCCACAGCTTGTAGCATCACAATCCCTGCAGAAGAAAGAAAACTACAACTGTAAGTGTTAATTGATCCCTGATCCCCTGCCCAATCTATCTTCACCCCCCAATCCATCTTCATCCCCCCATCCCCCCTCCACCCCCCTGTTACCCCCCTTCACCCCCCTTTTATACCCTTCACCCCCCCTTTTGCGCCACCTCCGTGCGCAGCCGCCGAGTGTTGATCGGTGACGCAGTTCACAGATCAACACTCGTGCTCGCTTTTTTTTCCTTAGCCTCCTTTGCACCACCTCCGCACACACATCCCGTTTTTCATTTTTTTCACCCCCTTTGTGCCACCTAACTACAACCCTAACTGATCCCTGCCCAATCTCTCTTCATCCATCCCAATCCCCCCCCACCCCACTTTTGCGCCACACTCATGCTCGCTTTTTTCCTTTGCCCCCTTTGCGCCACCTACGCGCACACATCCCGCAGCCGCAAAACTTTGATAAGTGACGCACATCACTTATCAGAGCTTGTGCCTGCCGTTTTTCATTTTTTTCACCCCTTTTTGTGCCACCTAACTACAACCCTAACTGTTGATCCCTGCCCGATCTCTATTCATCCACCCCAATCCCCCCAACCCCCTCTTTTTACCCCCCTTTGCGCCGTTTCCATGTGCACATTTAGCAGGCCACCGAATCTTGATAAGTGACGCAATTCACTTATCAAAGTTTGTGCCAGCTGTTTTCCATTTTTCTTTTTCACCCCCCCTTTGAGCCACCCCTGCGCACACATCCAGCAGCCACTAAATTTTGATAAGTGACGCTGTTCACTTATATCTAGGACCTGCTGTTTTAGACTTTTTTTCATAGGTATTTTGCTCCCCATTTCCTTTTAGCTTTTTCTTACAGGATCATAGAATCATAGAATCGTAGAGTTGGAAGGGACCTCCTGGGCCATCTGGTCCAACCCCCTGCTCAAAGCAGGATTCGCTAAATCATCCCAGTCAGATGTCTGTCCAGCCTCTGTTTGAAGACTTCCATTGAAGGAGAACTCACCACTTCTCGTGGCAGCCTGTTCCACTCATTGATCACTCTAACTGTCAAAAAGTTTTTTCTAATATCTAATCTGTGTCTCCTCCCATTCAGTTTCATCCCATTGCTTCTAGTCTTTCCTTGTGCAAATGAGAATAAAGTTGATCCTTCTACAATGTGACAGCCCTTTAGATATTTGTAGACAGCTATTAAGTCTCCTCTCAGTCTACTCTTTTGCAAACTAAACATTCCCAAATCCTGCAACCTTTCACTAGCCCTCCCACCACATACACAGTTATAAATAAAGTACACTCAAGCACCATATTTACACAAAAAAATGTCCCGCCCATCACGTTCCTCCCAACAGCGCTATTCAATGGAGGAGGCATATGCTTTACTTGCCTCCGACACTGATAGCGAGGATGACCATCCGACTTTTATTTATTTTTCAGATTCTTCATCCTCTTCCCCCTCCTCATCTTCCTCCTCGGGTCCTGCGGAACCGCCACGCAGATGCTCCAGGACAGAAGATAAGGCAGCGCCCACCATTCCCGCAGCTGATTCAGCAGACCCTATGTGGACCTCGCCCCCCGAAAATTATGAGCCACCAATTCCTGATTTTGTGGCAGAATCAGGAATCAAGTTTTACACCACTGGGCCTCACAGAAATTGACTTTTTCAAAGTCTTTTTCTCTGAGGATTTTGTTAACCTCATGGTGGAGCAAACTAATATGTACGCTCGGCAATTTTTGGAGCAAAACCCGCGTTCATCCTATACTAACTGGTCTCCTGTGGACGAAGTTGAAATGACGCAGTTTTGGGGCCTGGTCCTCCACATGGGTATCCTGAAGAAGCCTAAAATTCGGCAATATTGGGGTGTTGATATTTTATACAACACTCAAGTGTTCAGAATGGTCATGGTCCGGACGCGTTTTCAGGCCATCCACAAGTTTCTGCATTATAACGATAATGCACAGTGTTCGCACGAGATGACCCCAACTTTGGCCGTCTGTTCAAAGTTCGGCCGGTCATCGAACACTTCAACAAAAAGTTTGCTGAAGTGTACGTGCCCCAAAGGAACATCTGCGTGGATGAGTCCTTGGTCCATTTCAAGGGAAGGCTCGGATTCCGTCAATACCTGCCCAGTAAGAGGGCCAGGTACGGAATCAAACTCTATAAGCTGTGTGAGAGTACCTCAGGGTACACCCACAGGTTTAGAGTGTACGAAGGAAAGGACACCAGGATTGAACCCCCTGAGTGTCCTCCTGACCTGTGAGTGAGTGGGAAAATTGTGTGGGATTTGGTGCACCCACTGCTGGATAAAGCTTATCACCTCTACACTGATAACTTTTATACCAGCATCCAACTCTACAAATCCCTCTCTGCGCGAGGTACCGCAGTACTGTCCGCAAAAATCAGAGGCCTCCCGAAGACGCTACTTGGGCAGATGCTCCGAAAAGGTGAGAGCATCCGTACAATGCTTTGAGAAAGGCCAAGGTGTGGTACAAAAAGCTGGCCGTGCACATCGTCCAATTGGCAATGCTCAACGCATTCCTGCTGTCACAATGTGCACACCACACCGATACGTCGTACCTTGAGTTCCAGGAGGTAGTGGTTAAGGCCCTGATGTTTGGCACTCTGGAAGGAGAGGGCCCCAGAACTTCCGGAACTGAAGGTGCTCGTATTGTACCAGGTCAGCATTTCCCGGGGGAGGTCCCACAAAGTGCAAAAAGAGGTAAATCACAAAAAAGGTGCCGAGTGTGTTACAAAAACGGAATACCCAAGGACACCATTTATCAATGCAACACCTGCCCCGAAAAATCTGGCCTGTGTATGAAGGATTGCTTCAAATTGTACCACACCTCAATGCACTACTAAATTACTTTACCGGAAACATTAGATTAGTTGGGGCACAACTATATAAGTTCCTTGGGGGTCTAGTTTTCAAAACAATGTCACATGTGGTTTTTTTTTTTTTTTACTGATTAGGCACATCAGGGGCTCTGCAAATGGAAAATGACGCCTGCAGACCATTCCATCTAAGTCTGCATTCCAAAATGTCACTCCCTTCCGATCCCCGATGTGTGCCTAAACAGTTTTTTCCCACATATGGGGACCAGCGTACTCAGGACAAATTGGACAACAACTTTTGGGGTCCAATTTCTCCTGTTACACTTGGGAAAATTAAAAATTGGGGACTAAACCATCATTTTTGTGGGCACAAAATAGGATTATTTATTTTCACACCTGGGCAGTATAAACTTTAGTGAAACACTTGGGGGTTCAAAGTTCTCACCACATATCTAGATAAGTTCCTTAGGGGGTCTAGTTTCCAAAATGGGGTCACTTGTGGGGGGTTTCTACTGTTTAACCACATCAGGGGCTCTGCAAATGGAACATGACGCCCGCAGACCATTCCATCAAAGTCTGCATTCCAAAGCGTCACTTCTTCCCTTCTGAGCCCCGACGTGTGCCCAAACAGTAGTTTTCTCCCACATATGGGGTTCCTTAGGGGGTCTAGTTTCCAAAATGGGGTCACTTGTGGGGGGTTTCCACTGTTTGGGCACATTGGGGGCTCGTCAAACGCAACATGGCATCCAATCTCAATTCCAGCCAATTTTAGGTTGAAAAAGTCAAATGGCGCTGCTTCCTTTCCGAGCCCTGCCGTGCGCCCAAACAGTGGTCCCCCCACATATAGGGTATCAGCGTACTCAGGACAAGTTGGACAACATTTGGGGTACAATTTCTCCTGCTACCCTTGTGAAAATTAAAAAATTTTGCTAACAGATCATTTTTGTGACTAAAAAGTTAAATGTTAATTTTTTCCTTCCATGTTGCTTCTGCTCCTGTGAAGTGCCTGAATGGTTAATAATCTTCTTGAATGTAGTTTTGAGTAGCTTGAGGGGTGCAGTTTTTAGAATGGTGTCACTTTTGGGTATTTTCTGCCATATAGACCCCTCAAAGTGACTTCAAATGTGAGGTGGTCCCTAAAAAAATGGTTTTGTAAATTTTGTTGTAAAAATGAGAAATCACTGGTCAACTTTTAACCCTTATAACTTCCTAACAAAAAAAATTTTGTTTCCAAAATTGTGCTAATGTAAAGTAAACATGTGGGATATGTTATTTATTAACTATTTTGTGTCACGTAACTCTCTAGCTTAAGGGTATAAAAATTCAAAGTTTGAAAACGCAAAATTTTCTAAATTTTCGCCATATTTCCATTTCTTTCATAAATAAACGCACGTTATAGCGAAGAAATTTTATCACTAAAGTGAAGTACAATATGTCATGAGAAAACAATGTCAGAATCGCCTAGATCCGTTGAAGCATTCCAGAGTTATTACCTCATAAAAGGACAGTGGTCAGAATTGTAAAAATTGGCCCGGGAGTTAACGTGCAAACCACCCTTGGTAGTGAAGGGATTAATTTCCCCTTTTGAATGTTTTATTGAAAATGACATTGAAATTTACCATGTTATGGTCATTGAAACTTACCATGTTTTTTTTAAAATATCAGGGATTTTACCTTGAACGGGCAAGAAGTCCTGATGATTAAGGTGCCTTAGTACATGAGGTAGATATCCTAAATAATAAAGCTTGATTAGTCTTTATATAGTGTATATAACTTTGCACATGTTATATGTAAAGTGCATTATGGTTATTAATATAAAAACTGATTAAATAAGATATTAAAACAATATTTCTGCTTGTTTGCACTTTTAAAATTCAGGTCAAATATTAGATAATACTTAATACGTGAGTCCAGGGGATTATACCTTCAGATGTCCTATAAGATTTTCAAATAATTAAAGGTGCCTCCGTGCTTGAAATAGCAGCCTTAAATGACAAGTCCGTCTATATAAAAAATATGCAAGGCATACCGCTGGTGTTAATACTCTGTGGAAAGTTGCTGGTATTAAGTTGAGAGAAACGCTGTCCCAGCCGGTGACAGGTGCTTGGATCCGGTGTCCGATGGTGCTCGTGTCAGCACATGTAAACCCACAGGTCCTATAGGACCTTTATGACATGTTCGGTCACGTGACATTTAGCGGTCATATGGTGCACACTCTAGTTACGGTAAGCAAGCAGGACCAATTCCTATGTGTTTCGGAAAACGGTAATTAGATCTACCGGTAATTGTGTTTCCAGGAATCCATCCTGACAGCACCATGGAGGATGCCCTTCTTACCCTCAGAGGGACAGGAACAACAAGCGGTTAAAAGGACCCTCCCCTTACCACCCATCAGTGACTTTCCAAAGTACCACATCTGGATGGATGCAAACCGAGACTTTATTAACAATTCCTATACAAATGTTACTTCACATCAGTATGCAAACACAAACTTGCAGTAGGGAGGGAACTAGTAGTGCTGTCAGGATGGATTCCTGGAAACACAATTACCGGTAGGTCTAATTACCGTTTTCCAGTTCACCACCTGACAGCACGATGGAGCAGTACCAAAGAATGGTAATCTTAGTGCGGGACTACTGAATGTAAGACCTTCCTGCCGAAGGCTAACTGTTCTGACACTATATCTAGTTTGTAATGCCTAGCAAAGGTACAAAGGTTTGCCCATGTTGCGGCCCTGCAAATTTGTTCTGCTGAGGCCCCCCTCTTTCTGCCCATGACGTAGCTACGGCTCGAGTTGAATGGGCTCTAAGACTGTCTGGGGAATCTTCCCCTGAGCTCTATAGGCTAAGTCTATTGTGGTTTTAATCCACCTCACGATTGTCGCTTTTGCCGCTTTACAGCACTTAATCAAAAATCTGTAGGTATGGGTCCTGTATAGATAGGGCCTGCATTTGCCCCAACCTCTTGGCCAATGTAATGGCTATGAGAAAGGCTGTCTTAAAGGAGAGCTTGGTTATATCCATATTCTCTGACAGGAGATACGAGGATTTACACAGCACATTAAGGACCAGGTTGAGGTCCCAGGGAGGAGAGGACTTCCTTATGAGGGGCCTCAATCTCTGTGTGGTTCTAGAAAACCTCGCTACCCAGGGATGGGTGGCTAGGGAGAAATCAAAGAAGACACTAAGGGCAGATATCTGTACTTTTAACATACTAGGCCGAAGAAACTTTCTAAACCCCAGCTGGAGGAAGTCAAGGTTTCTGGGAATGTCCGGACTCTGGATTTCAGGGTTTGGCGCTCAGGATCCAAGCAGATAGCTGCAGTGAGTCCGGATTCGTGTGGAGTACCGGACCCTGGTGTAAAAGATCCTGTCTCTTTGGTAAAAGGATGGGTCTTTCTACCGCCATTCTGTTTAGAAGGGAGAACTAGCTCCTCTATGGCCAAAAGGGAACTACTACGATTGCTGTTGCTCTGTCATTTAGTATCTTCCTGAGTGTTCTCGGAATTAGTGGAAGGGGTGGAAACGCGTACACAGCCCTTCTCCCCAGGGTGGTGACAGTGCGTCGACCCCGGCTGCCCCCTCCAGGGAATTTAGCGAATAGAAGGTTCCGACCTTTGTGTTGGTTCTGGAGGCAAAGAGATCCACCTGCGGTGTTCCCCAATGCTGATAGAGCATGTGGAATATCTCTCCCATTCTGTGGGATTTATCAATGTCCTGCTTAAGTAATCTGCCAGCTGGTCTCTGGCTCCCTCCAGGTGTACCGCTGAGATGAATTCGACCGAGTTCTCTGTCCACTTGAAGATCTGATTCACCAGATGTTGTAATGACGGATGTCTCGGGCCTCTCTGGTGTCTTAGAAACGCCACTGCGGTCACATTGTCGGAGAGAACCTTCACATGTCTTTCTCTGATCTTCGTTCGGGCCTGGTATAGAACCTTCCATATGGCATATAATTCCCAGAAATTTGATGACTTGGTCTTCATTTCTGGGTCCCATTGTCCTTGATAGAATTCTCCCTCTATGTGCCCGCCCCATCCGAACTGACTGGCATCTGTGGTCACGGTGACAGAGGGACAGAGAACCCATGGTACCCCCACCTTCAGGTTTTTTGGGGTGGTCCACCATTCCAATGATTCCTTTACTGAATGGGAGAGTGTCATCTTCTTGTCCAATGAACTCTCTCTCCTGTCCCAGGTTTGCAGCACCTGCTCCTGTAACTTCCATGAGTGGAACTGACTCCACTTCACTCCGGGGATGCAAGCTGTCATTAGGCCCAGTATTTTCATTGCCTCCCTTATAGAACATGGTTTCTTCTTGAACCAGTGGACCTTCTCTATTAGGGTGACCTGTCTTTCTTCTGGTAAGAAAGATGTATCGATGTGGTAATCTAGTATGACTCCTAGAAATTTTATTCTGGGCTGAGGGATTAAATTTGACTTTTCCCAATTTATGACCCACCCCAAGTCCTGTAACATGGAGGTTGAGAGGTGGCAATCGATTTTGAGCTGCTCCACCGAATCTGCCACTAGCAAAAATCGTCCAAATATGGTACTATGGTCACGCCGTGGTTTCTTAAGTAAGCAACTACTTCTACCATTAATTTGGTAAAAATTCTGGGGGCCGAAGCGAGGCCAAAGGGCAGGCATTGGAATTGAAAGTGATGGATTGTACCCTGGTTTCTCAGGGCAAATCTCAAATATTTCTGGTAGGCGGTGTGAATTGGGACATGGTAGTATGCACTCTTTAAATCCAAAGTGCACATCACCATGTCCCTGTCTATTAGTGGAATCGTAGATTTTATCGACTCCATTTTGAACCTCTTGTTAGCTATCCACTTGTTCAGGGGTTTGAGATTTATGATTGCCCGAGAGTCTCCTGATGGTTTCTTTACTGAAAAGAGACTCGAACAGTGACCCCTGCCTTTTTCTGGAGTGGGAACTGGGATGATCGCGTTTATTTCTAGTAGTTCTTCGATGTCTGTCCACATAGAGTTGGCTAGTGGAGGCTAGGATCTGGTTACTATGAACTTCTCTGAGGGAAGGCTGGTGAATTCTAGCCTGTAGCCCTGGCTGATTGTATGCAGAATCCAAAGGGTTTTGTGATACCTTCTACCAACCCCCTAGAAATTCTTTTAGCCGACCTCTCACTCTGATGGCATCATTTTCTTTGTGACCCTGAGCCAGAGAAAATGGAATCTCTACCCTTAACCCCTTTGGGATAGCTCCATCTCCCTGTCTTCCCTTTCCCCCTGTAGTCTGTCTTCTGATTAGGACGGGACCTACGAAAGGGCTGGTACTTCCTTGTTTTTTCCTCAGGGAACCCTTTCTTCTTGTCTGAGGCCTTTTCTAGTATGTTATCTAGAATGGGCCCGAACACTTTACCCCCGGAAAAAGGAATGGCACAAAGTTTGTTTTTGGATTGGGTATCCCCAGACCAAGTCTTTAGCCAGATTGCTCTTCTGGCCGCATTAGACAAACACTCACTCCTGGCGGCGAATCTACGGACTCCGCCAATGCATCGGCCATGAATCCTGTTGCGTGCTTCAGTAATGGCAGAGACTTGAGTATAACATCTCTGGGGGTTTTTGCTTTGAGTTGTTCCTCTAAGTCGTCCACCCATAAATGCATTGACCGGGCCACAGAAGTTGCTACAATGTTGGCCCAAATTATGGCTGCCGAAGACTCCCAGGATCTTTTTAGGAGTCCATCTGCCTTACGGTCCATTGACTCCTTCAGGCTGGAGGAGTCTTCAAATGGGATTGCCGTCTTTTTTGCCACTTTTGCCAGTGGTACGTCTATTTTGGGTGTTTCGTCCCAAGTCTTTATATCTTCTGAATTGAAGGATAAATGGAGCCTGAAATCTCTTGGTACCACTAGTCTCTTTTCCACATCTTCCCACTCTTCTAAGATCATGGATCGTATATGGCTATTCACTGGGAACACTCTAGTAACTTGGGTATGCAGTCCCCCAAACATTTCATCCTGTATGGATACTTCCTCCGGGGTGTCCTGTAACTGCATCGTGTCCCGTACCGCTTGCAGGAGCTCATCAGTGTCCGCTGCAGAGAAGAGGTATCTTTTCCCACTTCCTATCGGATCCTCCTTTTCTTCCTGATCCGAATCCTCCGAGCCATCCTCGTCCGAGGAAGGACTAGTTTCCCTCAGCCTCTTTCGTGGCCTCTGGGTTTCTGGTTGGCTGGTATGAGGGAGGTTTAGGGTCGATATGGAAACCCACACTTCCTGCCTTATTATTGACCTCATATTGGTCATCAGTGAAGTCTGCTCCTCTTCAACAATTGTAAAAGTACAGGCTTTACAGAGTGGCTTCCGCCAGCTTTCTGGCAATTTTGTGGCACAAATGGGACATTTATTCTTTGCGGGTTTCTTTTTTTCTCCAGACAGGGTGGATGACTCTCCCTACAAATACACAGAGATCCTGCATTATCTCAGTGTGTGTAGGGTATTTAATGTGGCATTGCTTTGTTAATAGTCTACTCACATGCCCCTGGCTCATCTCTGGTCCCTCGGGCTTGGCTGTGTCCTCCATAGAGAGAGTGCACGCTAACCGGGATTGTCCTATTCAGGATGGCCAGCAGTGGTACTGAGCTCTCCCCCCATTTATTTCCTACCTGATTGATCCTGCTCCTCCTCGACCGCGTGCCGCGTGGCTTGGCTATATACCCACATGAGCTGCGTCCGGTTCTGGTCCTCTGGCGGCATTTTATTGATATAATTTTTATTTGGTCTGAGGACCAGGAATCACTGTCTGAATTTTTAATGGAAATTAATAAAAATTAATTTTTTTTAAATTTTACCTCTACAACTAGTTTTGAGACAGTGAATTTTTTAGACCTTAGTATATATATTGAGGATAATGTAATAAAAATTTGCACATATACCAAAAGCACAGATGCGAATAGTTACATCAATATGGAAAGTTGCCATCTACCAAGCTGGCTGATTAATATCCCAAGAAGCCAGTTCATGCGAGCACATAGAAATTGCTCTACTCCAAAAATGTTTCAAAAGGAAGCCAGTATTTTAACAAAAAAATTCTTGGACAAAGGATAAGACAAAAACGCTCTCTTGGCAGCTAAAAATGTTGTGAAACATCCCCAGATGTAAATTAATTATTAATAAAATAATAAGAGATCCTCCTGTTGATGAAGGTCAATTAGATGTCCCTATTATTACCCAATATAATGCCAACATTAACATATTAAAGAAAACTGTCAGAAAATATTGGGACATCCTGAAGGACAACAACATTATTGGGGATAAGAGGATAAGATACCTAATGAACCTAGATTCATATACAAAAAGGCTAATCTGGGTATTTTAATTGCTCCTTCAATCCGAGAACCCCCTGCACAAATACAGTCTGCTCTTTTTAAAAAGGACCTAAAAGGATTTTATCCATGTAAAAAAATGTAAGGTATGGAAATCCTTAAATATAAGGAAAAAAAACTGAAATTAAGAAAGGGGATAAAATCCATCAGATTATGGATTTTATTACATGCACATCTAAAGGGGTCATATATTCCATTATGTGCCCCTGTAACAAAATGTATGTGGGGATAACAAAAAGACCGATGAATGTAAGAATTAATGAGCACTTGAGGAATATTAAGAAGAAATATGATGAGCACCCCTTCTCAACACATTTTGCTAAAATTTCATGGGGGTTCTATTACTGGAATAGATATATCAGGTATCGAAATTATTAAACAACACAGGCGCAAAGGAGACTTTGTTAAGAAAATGTCAAAAGCTGAAAGCCGCTGGATTTTTTAATTGGATACGCTAAAACCAAAAGTACTCAATGAAATTGAACTGTTTGCATTTGATTGACAGCGTATTAGGTCCTGTGGTTTTACATGTGCTGACATGAGCACCATCGGACGCTGTATCTAAGCGCTTGTCACTGGCCGGGACAGTGCTTCTCTGAACTTTATACCAGCAACTTTCCACGAAGTATTAACACCAGCGGTATGCCTTGCATATTTTTTTTATATAGACGGACTTGTCATTTAAGGCTGCTATTTCAAGCACGTAGGCACATTGATTATTTGAAAATCTTACTGGACATCCAAATTGTATAGTCCCCTGGACTTAACTATTAAGTATTATCTAATATTTGCCCTGAATTTTAAAAGTGCAAACAAGCAAAAATATTGTTTTAGTATCTTATTTCATCAGAGTTTTTATATTAATAACCATAATGCACATTACATGTGCATAGTTATATACACTATATAAAGACTAATCAAGCTTTATTATTTAGGGTATCTACCTCATGTACTAAGGCACCTTAATCATCAGGACTTCTTGCCCATTCAAGGTAAAATCCCTGATATTTTAACCCCTTTCTGATATGTGACGTACTATCTCGTCCATGGTACCCGGGCCTGTATGATCGGGGGCGGGATAGTACGCAGCGTGAACAGCGGCGCTCATGCGAACAGTGGCGCTCACTGATTATCACAGCTGACATCTGGCACTATATGCCAGGGGTGATCAAGGACCGCCCCCGGCACATTAACCCCCGGCACACTGCGATCAAACATGATTGCAGTGTACTGGGGCACAGGGAAGAATCACGCAGGGTAGGGGCTCCCTGCGTGCTTCCCTGAGATCCTCAGAGCAGCGTGATGTGCTCGTGCTGCTCAGAGGGTCTCCTCCCTGCAGGACCCCGGATCCAATATGGCTGTGGGGGCCTTCGGGGTCCTGCAGGGAGGCGGATTCCTCAGTGCCTGCTGAGAGCAGGCACTGAGAAAGTCTCCTCAGTGCCTGTCTGACACAGTGCACTGCAAAGTGTCAGATCAGCGATCTGAAACTTTACAGTGATGTCCCCCCCCCCGGGACAATAGAATAAGTTTAAAAAAAAAACTTCAAGTGTAAAAATAATTTTTAAAAAATTCCTAAATAAAATTAAAAAAAAAAAATATTCCCTACTAAATTCTTTTTTTTGTAAATAAAATAAAAATACACATATTTAGTATCGCCACATCTGTAACGACCCGCCCTATAAAACTGGCCCACTAGTTAACCCCTTTAGTGAACCCGTTCAAAAATAAATACAAAACAAAGCAAAAAAACAATGCTTCATCATCATACCGCCGAACAAAAGCTGCAATAAAGCGTGATCAAAAAGACCGATATAAATAACCATGGTTCCGCTGAAAACATCTTCTTGTCCCGCAAAATAAGAGCCGCCATACAGCGTCATCAGCGAAAAAATAAAGTTATAGCTGAAGAATACAACGATGCAAAAATAATTATTTTTTATATAAAATAGTTTTTATTGTACAGTTGTGGCCAAAAGTATTGACACCCCTGCAATTCTGTCAGATAATACTCAGTTTCTTCCTAAAAATGATTGCAAACACAAATTCTTTGGTATTATTATCTTCATTAAATTTGTCTTAAATGAAAAAACACAAAAGAGAATGAAGCAAAAAGCAAAACATTGATCATTTCACACAAAACTCCAATAATGGGCCAGACAAAAGTATTGGCACCCTCAGCCTAATACTTGGTTGCACAACTTTTAGCCAACTGCGACCAACCGCTTCCGGTAACCATCAATGAGTTTCTTACAATGCTCTGCTGGAATTTTAGACCATTCTTCTTTGGTAAACTGCTCCAGGTCCCTGATATTTAAAGGGTGCCTTCTCCAAACTGCCATTTTTAGATCTCTCCACAGGTGTTCTATGGGATTCAGGTCTGGACTCATTGCTGGCCACCTTAGTAGTCTCCAGTGCTTTCTCTCAAACCATTTTCTAGTGCTTTTTGAAGTGTGTTTTGGGTCATTGTCCTGCTGGAAGACCCATGACCTCTGAGGGAGACCCAGCTTTCTCACACTGGACCCTACATTATGCTGCAAAATTTGTTGGTAGTCTTCAGACTTCATAACGCCATGCACATGGTCAAGCAGTCCAGTGCCAGAGGCAGCAAAGCAACCCCAAAACACCAGGGAACCTCCGCCATGTTTGACAGTAGGGACCGTGTTTTTTTTTTTTGGATGCCTCTTTTTTTTCCTGTAAACTCTATGTTGATGCCTTTGCCCAAAAAGCTCTACTTTTGTCTCATCTGACCAGAGAACATTCTTCCAAAACGTTTTAGGCTTTTTCAGGTAAGTTTTGGCAAACTCCAGCCTGGCTTTTTTATGTCTCGGGGTAAGAAGTGGGGTCTTCCTGGGTCTCCTACCATACAGTCCCTTTTCATTCAGACGCCGACGGATAGTATGGGTTGACACTGTTGTACCCTCGGACTGCAGGGCAGCTTGAACTTGTTTGGATGTTAGTCGAGGTTCTTTATCCAACATCCGCACAATCTTGCGTTGAAATCTCTTGTCAATTTTTCTTTTCAGTCCACATCTAGGGAGGTTAGCCACAGTGCCATGGGCTTTAAACTTCTTGATGACACTGCGCACGGTAGACACAGGAACATTCAGGTCTTTGGAGATGGACTTGTAGCCTTGAGATTGCTCATGCTTCCTCACAATTTGGTTTCTCAAGTCCTCAGACAGTTCTTTGGTCTTCTTTCTTTTCTCCATGCTCAATGTGGTACACACAAGGACACCGGACAGAGGTTGAGTCAACTTTAATCCATGTCAACTGGCTGCAAGTGTGATTTAGTTATTGCCAACACCTGTTGGGTGCCACAGTTAAGTTACAAGTGCTGTTAATTACACAAATTAGAGAAGCATCGCATGATTTTTCGAACAGTGCCAATACTTTTGTCCACCCTCATTTTTATTTTTGGTGTGGAATTATATCCAATTTGGCTTTAGGACAATTCTTTTTGTGCTTTTTCATTTAAGACAAATTAAATGAAGATAATAATACCAAAGAATTTGTGTTTGCAATCATTTTCAGGAAGAAACTGAGTATTATCTAACAGAATTGCAGGGGTGTCAATACTTTTGGCCACAACTGTATAACAGCGCCAAAACATAAAAAAAAATATAAATGAGGTATTGCTGTAATCGTACTGACCCTCTAAACCTCTTTATCAATTTTACCACACGTGGAATGGTGTAAACGCCCCCCCAAAATTCATGAAATGCTGTTTTTGGTTCATTCTGCGTCCCAAAAATCGGAATAAAAAGGCGATTAAAAAATGTTACGTGCCCGAAAATAGTACCAATAAAAACGTCAACTCGTCCCGCAAAAAATAAGACCTCACATGACTCAAAATACGGAAAAATTATAGCTGTCAAAATGTGGTGATGCAAAAACTATTTTTGCAATAAAAAGGGTCTTTTAGCGTATTACAGCTGCCAAACGAAAAACCCGCCACATACAGTAAACCAAACCCCCCTTTATCACCCCCTTAGTTAGGGAACAATAACAAAACTTAAAAAAGTATTTATTTCCATTTTCCCATTAGGGTTGGGGCTGAGATTAGGGTTAGGGGTGTGTTGGGGTTAGTGTTGGAGTTAGAATTGGGGGGTTTCCACTGTTTAGGCACATAAGGGGCTCTCCAAACGCAACATGGCATCTGATCTCAATTCCAACCAATTCTGCATTGAAAAAGTCAAACGGTGCTCCTTCCCTTCCAAGCTCTGCCATGCGCCCAAACAGTGACTAACCCCCACATATGGGGTATCAGCCTATTCAGGACAAATTGCACAACAACTTTTGGGGTCCAATTTCTCCTGTTACCCTTGGGAAAATAAAAAATTGGGGGCAAAAATATTTTTGTGGAAAAAATATGATTTTTTTTATTTTTATGGCTCTACGTTATAAACTTCTGTGAAGCACTTGGGGGATCAAAGTGCTCACCACACATCTAGATAAGTTCCTTGGGGGTCTAGTTTCCAAAATGGGGTCACTTGTGTGAGGTTTCCACTGTTTAGGCACATCAGGGGCTCTCCAAATGTGACATGACACCCGCAGACCATTCCATGAAAGTCTGCATTCCAAAACATCACTACTTCTCTTCCGAGCCCCGATGTGTGCCCATACAGTACTTTTCTCCCACATATGGGGTATCAGCGTACTCAGGACAAATTGGACAACAACCTTTGGGGTCCAATTTCTCCTGTTACCATTGGGAAAATAAAAAAATTGAGGACTAAAAGATCATGTTTGTGGAAAAAATGACTTATTTTCATGCCCGGGCGTTATAAACTTCTGTGAAGCACTTGGGGGTTCAAAGTGCTCACCACACATCTAGATAAGTTCCTTGGGGGGTCTACTTTCCAAAATGGTGTCATTTGTGGGGGGTTTCCACTGTTTAGGCACATCAGGGGCTCTCCAAACGTGACATGGCATCCGATCTCAATTCCAGCCAATTTTGCTTTGAAAAAGTCAAACGGCACTCCTTCACTTTCGAGCTCTGCCATGCGCCGAAACAGTGGTTCCCCCCACATATCAGGTATCAGCGTACTCAGGACAAATTGCACAATAACTTTTGCAGTCCAATTTCTCCTGTTACCCTTGGTAAAATAAAAAAATTGGACCTGAAGTAAATTTTTGTGAAAAAAAGTTAAATGTATTTTTTTTTAAAAACTTTCAAAAAATTCCTGTGAAGCACCTGCAAGGTTAATGAAATTTTTGAATGTGGTTTTGAGTACTGTCAGGGGTGCAGTTTTTAGAATGGTATCACTTTTGGGTATTTTCTATCATATAGACCGCTCAAAGTGACTTCAAATTTGAGGTGGTCCCTAAAAAAACAAATGGTGCTGTAAAAATGAGAAGTCGCTGGTCAACTTTTAACCCTTATAATTTCCTAACAAAAAAAATTTTGGTTCCAAAATTGTGCTGATGTAAACATGTGGTAAATGTTACTTATTAAGTTTTTTGTGTGCTATCTCTCTGTGATTTAAGGGCATAAAAATTAAAAGTTGGAAAAGTGCAAAATTTTCAAAATGTTCGCCAAATTTCCATTTTTTTCACAAATAAACGCAACTTATATGAATGAAATTTTACCACTAACATGAAGTACAATATATGTCACAAGAAAAACAATGTCAGAATCACCAGGATCCATGAAAGCATTCCAGAGTTATTACCTCATAAAAGGACAGTGGTCAGAATTGTTAAAATTGGTCCGGTCATTAACGTGCAAACCACCCTTGGGGGTAAAGGGTTAAAAAAAAAACTTTTCACATATGTAAATTGAACAGTTTAACAACGTATAGGCTGTACATTATTCATACCTCCCAACTTTTAAAGAAGGGAAAGAGAGACAAAGGCTTCAAATTTTAGGCCATGCCCCGACCACACCCATTTTGCAACTAGTCACACCCATGTCCACCCCCAACCACACCCATTTAGCACTGCTGATCACACTGACTGGTACTGAGGGCACAGTGGCTGGCATTATGGGCACAGTGGCTGGTACTGTGGGCACACTGACTGGTACTAAGGAAAAGAAAGAAAGAAAACAGAGAGAGAAAGAAAGAAAGGAGAGTGAGAGAAAGAAAGAAGAGAGAGATAGAAAGAGGGGAAAGAAAGAAAGAAAGAAAGAAGAGAGCGAAAGAAAGAAAGAAGAGAGCGAAAGAAAGGGGAAAGAAAGAAAGAACAGATACAAATAAAGAGGGGAAATAAAGAAAGAACAGAGAAAAATAAAGAGAAAGAAAAAGAATGAACAGAGAGAAAGAAAGAGGGGAAAGAAAGAACAGAGAGAACAGATATAAAGAAAGAACATAGAAAGAACAGAGAGAGAAAGGAAGAACAGAGAGAAAGAAAGGGGAAAGAACAGAGAGAGAAAAAATGGGGAAAGAAAAAACAGAGAGAAAGAGGGGACAGAAAAAATGAACAGAGGGAGAGCCAAAGAAAGAGGGGAAATAAAGAACAGAGAGAGAGAAAGAAAGAAGTAAAGAAAGAGAAAGAACAGAGAAAAAGAAAGAGGGAATAGAAAAAACAGAGAGAGAAAGAACAGAGAGAGAGAGAAAAAGAAATATTAGAGAGAGAAAGAAAGAACAGAGAGAAAGGGAAAGAAAAAGAACACGGAAGGAAAGAAAGAAAGAAAGAAAGAAAGAACAGAGAAAAAGAAAGAGAAAGAACAGAGAGAAAGAAAGAGGGGACAAAAAGAGCAGAGAAAGAAAGAGGGGAAAGAAAGAAAGAGGGGAAAGAAAGAACAGAGAGAAAACAAATAGAAAGAACAGAGAGAGAAAGAGAAAGGAAGAACAGAGAGAGAGAAAGAAAGAGGGGAAAGAAAGAAAGAAAGAAAGAAAGAAGAGAGCGAAAGAAAGGGGAAAGAAAGAAAAGATACAAATAAAGAGGGGAAATAAAGAAAGAACAGAGAAAAATAAAGAGAAAGAAAAAGAATGAACAGAGAGAAAGAAAGAGGGGAAAGAACAGAGAGAACAGATATAAAGAAAGAACATAGAAAGAACAGAGAAAGGAAGAACAGAGAAAGAAAGGGGAAGAACAGAGAGAAAAAATGGGGAAAGAAAGAAAGAGGGGAAAGAAAGAACAGAGAAAACAAATAGAAAGAACAGAGAGAGAAAGAGAAAGGAAGAACAGAGAGAGAGAGAAAGAAAGAGGGGAAAGAAAGAAAGAAAGAACTGAAAGCGAAAAAAAGAACAGAGAGAAAAAGTGGAAAGAATAAAAGAAAGAACAGAGAGAGGGAAAGAAAGAACAGAGAGAAAGAGTGAAAGAAAGAGGGGAAAGAAAGAACTGAGAGAAAGAAAGAGGGAAAAGAAAGAATAGAGAGAGAAAGAAAAAGAGAAAGAAAGAGAAAAAAAGAAAGAAGAGAGAGAGAAAGAATAAAAAAGAAAAAGAAAGAATAGAGAGAAAAAGAAAGAGGGGAAAGAAAGAAAGAACAGAGAGAAAGAAAGAGGGGAAAGAAAGAAAGAACAGAGAAAGAAAGAGGGGAAAGAAAGAAAGAACAGAGAGAAAGAAAGAGGGGAAAGAAAGAAGTAAAGAAAGAGAAAGAAAGAGGGGATAGAAAGAAAGAAAGAAAGAAAGAAAGAAAGAAAGAAAGAAAGAAATTTAGGCAAAATGAGGGCAACACAATATCCTGACCTCTATGAAAGTCTGACACCACCTTGGGCATAAAGGAGGGGTCTAGGCGCAGTACTATACTGTCTGAGTTAAGCAAGAGGTATGGTTCTTGTACCAAAAGGGCCTGTAGTTCCCCTACTTGTCTAGCAGTGGTGATTGCTACAAGAAAGACTGTTTTGAGTGTGAGGATCTTTAATGAAATTCCTGACAGGGGCTTAAACGTGGCCTGTGTTAGGCTATTGAGCACTATATTAAGATTACAGGGGGAACCCGACTAGGGAGTGTAGGCTGTATTCTGTTCACAGCGGTCATGAATCGTTTAACCCAACGGTCTGGCTAGGTCCTGGTCAAAAAAGGAACTGAGGGCAGATACTTGTACCCTTAACGTGCTTGAAGTAAGTCCTAGCTCTAATCCCTTTTGTAGGAAATCTAGGACCTGGGCAATATTGGGATGGAAGGGATCAGGGACCTCAGGAAGACACCAGGAAGAAAACTTCTTCCATAATTTGCTGTATATGGCATTTGTTACTGGCTTTCTGCTTTTTTGAAGGGTCCAGATTATCTAATCCAATAGCCCTTTGGCCTTCAGGATGTTGGCCTCAATAACCAAGCTGCTAGATTCAATTTGATGGGGTTTGGGTGCAGTAGGGGACCCTGGAAAAGGAGGTCGGTTTTTTGGGGTAGAAGAAAGGGACCTTCCAAGGCCATGTCCAACAGGGCGCTGTACCAGCTTCGTCCTGGCCACATTGGAGCAACTAGGATTGTCGTGACCCTGTCTGACTGGATCATTTGCAGCATCCTTGCAAGCATAGGGATCGGTGGAAAGGCATAGGCCAGTCTGAAGACCCATGGATGGGCGAAAGCGTCTGTCTCCCGGGCTCCGTGGGACCGAGGGAGAAATAGGTTGCTGTTTTTGCGTATTGAGCATTCACAAACAGGTCGACTTCTGGATCTCCCCATCTCGTGGTCAGAGACTGGAAGACCGCTTGATTCAGACACCACTCTCCCGGATGGACGTCTTTCCTGCTTAGGAAGTCCGCCTGGATGTGGTCTGACCCTTTGAGGTGTACCGCAGAGATGGATAATAGGTGCTTTTACACCCAGAGAAAAATACTTGTCACGGTCTTCAGGCTAAGTAGCAAAAATTCACCGCACACTCTAATGAAATAGTTTGCAACCAACATTGGAATTTTATTTTTGACAAACAGATAAGTGCCAAGTTACAAAAATTGGTCCAAAACCCAGTAAAATAGAAACACTCGACGTTTCGACCCTCCCGGGTCTTAATCATGGGGTTTACTAAAAGACAAAGAATAAGCAAATAAAAATCATGTACATATATACAAGAAAAACATACAGAAAAGAATCAATATAACAATAAAAAAGAAGAAATTATCGAGGTGCAAATGGCACAAATAGAGTTGCAACCAGGTCTAATACATTAGTCGATGTCTAGTTATATAACATAGAACCATATGTATAGGAAAAGGTAGGGAATAAGCCATAACCGAATCAACAAGTTTATAGGCATGCTTGAGTCCAAAATAGGGTATAAAATAAGCTATACGGTATCAACAAGTTTATGGGCATGCTTGAGTCCTAAATAGGGTAGACAATAGGCTATACGGTATCAACAAGTTTATGGGCATGCTTGAGTCCTAAATAGGGTAGAAAATAAGCTCTATGGTATCAACAAGTTTATGGGCATGTTAGAGTCCTAAATAGGGTAGAAAATAAGCTCTATGGTATCAACAAGTTTATGGGCATGCTAGAGTCCTAAATAGGGTAGAAAATAAGCTCTATGGTATCAACAAGTTTATGGGCATGCTTGAGTCCTAAATAGGGTAGACAATAAGCTATACGTATCAACAATTTTATGGGCATGCTAGAGTCCTAAATAGGGTAGAAAACAAGCTCTATGGTATCAACAAGTTTATGGGCATGACAGAGTCCTAAAGAGGTAGGTGTAGAAAATTAAAGACCTAGGAGGTTCAAATAATTAAGAGAACCAGGAAGAAAGGACAAGGGAAATACAAAAATAACATTTATATTGTAAATACCTTGGGTTCAAGAGGAATGGGAGCCAGGGTAAGCTTCCATGCTAAAGAATATGGTAGAGAGACATATTGTAAGAAAAAAGGGTCACAAATAAATATATAATACAGTACCTATGTAGTAAGGAATGTACCGGGTAATGGTAGGCTGTAAATAAATGGTCACCTGAGGAAAGGATAAAGGGGATTTAAATTAGCATTGATGAAGTCAGATGCCGTGTATACCTCTATGTGAAGTAAATATACCTTTGGAGGGATATGGAATATACCATGTAGTGATAGGTAATATGTTAGAGGTAACCTGAGGAAAGGATGGAAGAAATTTGTGGTTAGCTTATTTGAAGTTTTTAAAAAAAACAGGTGTGTCTCTATGATGATTGTATTTACCTTAAGAGGCTTGAAAAAGAGGCCCGGTAGAGTCCTATGCAGAAAAAGACGTTGCTTTTTGTGTGTAATATTTTTCATATCCGGTATGGTAAGATATGTATTGCTGCGCACTTATAGTCAGAGTAGTGCCAATCATAGGTGGCCAGCGGTGGACACTGCATCCTAGAGATGAAATATAAGGAGCTTAAATAAGTTCTATTTGGCTGTGAAAGTGGTAAGTGGCACACAGTGTGTGGAGAGCAAGTACCTGAGGCTGTAGGACCGTCCGGGATATGCTTGCGCCCTGCTCCCCTGGCCGGTGTGGAGTGAGAGCACATGTGGGAGGTATAAATAGGGAATTGTAGGCATTGCAATGCTGCATACTAATGAGTGCCATTACGGCATGCGCTGAGGAGTCGCTGGGTGACGGTGGGTTGTGAGCTGCCAATATCAGCTCGTACCAGTCTATCCCTGATGTTGGGGGCTCTTCTACTACACATCAGTGTAGGGGTGGTGAAGCATTCGATGCTAGGGTAGGCTTTAGAAAGAAGTGGCCAGTGTTTCCTGATAACAGAATGCACTTTGGGCATGAGGGGGTGGTGTGTACGAAAGGGACCCTTTCCTTTGCACTAAGTGGGGGTGGAGGGGGTTGTGGATTAAGAATAAGGGCCTTCTCCTGTTCTAGCAAGCGCTTAGGGTATCTCCTATCCCTAAATTTTTCTGTCATGTCCTCAAGGCGAATGGGGAGAATACTAGGGTCAGAGACTATTCTGGATACTCTTTTAAATTGGGATCTTGGGAGGCTGTTTTTGGTTGCTCTGGGATGACTACTGGAGTAATGAAGCAAGCTGTTGCAGTCAGTAGGTTTTGTGAACAAGTCAGTGGAAAGTTTACCCCTAGAGTCTTTCTGTACCATGGTATCTAGAAAGGAGATTTTGCTCATATTGTGGTCGATACTAAATTAAAGTTCAGGGTAGACAGAGTTCAGGTGTAGATGAAATCATTGAAGTAGTTCCAGTGATCCCATCCAAATGAGAAAGATATCATCTATATAGCGGTGGTAACATATAGTATGGTTGATAAATTGAGTCTCTGAGTAAATATAGTTCTCTTCGAAGAGGTTCATATACGCATTAGCGTAAGCCGGTGCGACGTTGGAACCCATCGCGGTCCCGCGTGTCTGAATATAGAATACGTCTTCGTAAAGAAAAAAGTTCTCATAGAGAACCAATTTGAGGAGTTCTAGGCAGAATTGTATGGACCTTGGTGACATGTTAGAAGTTTCTAGAAGTGCTTTTGTTGCTAGGATACCTTTCTCATGAGGAATTGATGTATATAAACTGTTCACATCAAGTGTTACTAATATACTGTCAGGTGGTACCGAATCATATTGTTTGATTAAGTCCAAGAAGTGTCCGGTATCCAAGAGAAAAGATTTAGTACAGTAGATCTGACCAAAGGTGTTAGAATTTTTTCTAAGAGAATTGAGAGGGGAGATAATATGGAGTCAGTGGATGCCACGATTCGTCTGCCCGGTGGATTAATGAGTGATTTATGAATTTTTGGAAGAATATAGAAGACAGGAGTGATTGGATGTTGATTAATGAGAAACGTAGCTGTCTTTTTGTCAATGGTATTGTTGTCAAGGGAGGTACTGATGAGATTTTGAATCTTGTTGTTAATGAGGGTAGTAGGGTCCCTGTGGACAATTTTGTAGGCTGTAGAATCAGATAGTTGTCTCTTGACCTCATTGGAATAAGCAGTACGGTCCATTACAACAATATCACCGCCTTTTAAAAGAATATCCAGAATAGTCTCTGACCCTAGTATTCTCCCCATTCGCCTTGAGGACACGACAGAAAAAAATTAGGGATAGGAGATACCCTAAGTGCTTGCTAGAACAGGAGAAGGCCCTTACTCTTAATCCACAACCCCCTCCACCCCCACTTAGTGCAAAGGAAAGGGTCCCTTTCATACACACTTACCACCCCCTCATGCCCAAAGTGCATTCCGTTATCAGGAAACACTGACCACTTCTTTCTAAAGCCTACCCTAACATCGAATGCTTCAGGAACGGAACGTACAGGTTGTTTTCTCATCAATCCTCCCAGTCAATGGCCATGGCATCAGAAGATGGAATAGGATACTAGAGGTGAACAACTGGCTACGACGGTGGTGCAGGCAGCAGGGGTTTGGATTCTTGGACCATGGCGTGAATTACCTCTACGATGGTCTTCTCGCAAGAGATGAGATACACCTCACAAAACCTGGGAAACACACATTCGCCAGAAGACTTGCCACACTCATCAGGAGGGCTTTAAACTAGAAGAAGAGGGGATGGGAGGAAAACAGCAGACAAGAACATGCAGCAGAAGGACAAACTAATCAAGGATACTAGATGTGGTAAAGAGTAGAGTTGAGCGAAACGGGTCGAAAAATTTCAAAAGTCGCCGACTTTTGGCAAAGTCGGGTTTCATGAAACGAAACCCGACCCTAGGATGAGGTCGGCCACGAGGTCGGCGACTTACGCTCCAAAGTCGCGTTTCAAAAGTTTGTTTTGCGCTCTTTTTCAGCCAATCAGGATCCAAGGACACTGTGGGCAACGTGATGACATAGGCAGGGGTCACCACCATCTTTCAGAAGGGCATGCAAGTGATTGGCTTGCTTTGGTGGGCGTCACAGGGGTTATAAAAGGGCGTGCACGCCGACCGCCATCTTACTTCTGCCGATCTTAGCATAGGGAGAGGTTGCTGATTCTGTAGGGAGAGCGTTAGGCAGGGAAGAAAAAAAAATTGCTTCTGCTGCTAGCGATTTTGCCTGTACAACACACCAGTCACTGTGTGTGCAGTGCAAGGGGAGGCTATATTGTGGTTGATCAGCGGTGTTGGTTGTTAGGCTGCCTTCTAAGGCTTCCTGACAGCTGCATTGCTGTTTACCCACTGCTCTGCAAACTGCTTTTTTAAAAGCAATCCCAATTTTTTTTTTTGTCCTGCTGAGGTACTGAGCGTGCATTTTTTCACACCATACAGCGTCAGTGGGCCTCACACAATCCAGAAGTGTCCAATGTCCACTAGTGTCTGCAGAAATTCAAAATCTCCCTTATCCTGTAGTCACTGTTTTCACACCTGTGCCATCGAGCCTGTGACATAGCGCTCTGATATTCAGTGGGCCTCACACAATCCAAAAGTGTCCAGTGTCCACTAGTGTCTGCAGAAATTCAAAATCTCCCTTATCCTGTAGTCCCTTTTTTCACACCTGTGCCATCGAGCCTGTGACATAGCGCTCTGATATTCAGTGGGCCTCACACAATCCAAAAGTGTCCAGTGTCCACTAGTGTCTGCAGAAATTCAAAATCTCCCTTATCCTGTAGTCACTGTTTTCACACCTGTGCCATCGAGCCTGTGACATAGCGCTCTGATATTCAGTGGGCCTCACACAATCCAAAAGTGTCCAGGGTCCACTAGTGTCTGCAGAAATTCAAAATCTCCCCTGTGCTATAGACACCTTGTACCTTGTTTTACATTACTATATAGTTTGTTGGATTTTGTATACATTTCTACAAAAAAATGAGGAAGGCTGGTGGAAGAGGCCGTGGAATTGGGCGGGGGTTGGCAGCTGGTAATGATGGTGTTGGTGGTGGATCTGATGGTAGTGGCAAGAGAAAAATAGGACCGAATGCAGGAGGTGTTGAGCCTGCGTCATCGTCTGGCTCCATAAGGCTTCGAAGGCTTAGTTTTCTGGGAGTTGGCAAACCGCTTTTAAAGCCAGAGCATCAGGAAAAAGTTTTGTCTTACATTGCTGACTCAGCCTCCAGCTCTATCGCCTCCTCTTCTGAAGTTGTAAAAAGTAAAAGCACTGAGTCGTCATTGGAGGCTCATGTTCATGAACCACACCTTTCCTTGTGTCCTTCACCCCAACCAAGATTGAAGGATGACGCAGGCCATACTACTGATTACTCCATGGAGCTGTTTTCACATACCATGCCTGGATTATCAAGTGAAATGGTGAATTACCCAGGCCAAGATGAAACTGACATGGAGTGCACTGATGCACAGCCGCTGATAGATGATTCTGCTGGTACATTCACTCAGAGCACTACATTGTCCTCGCATTGTACAGAGCCAGATTCTGACCCTGATGAGACTCAGGTGCCCCTTCCCGCACACTATACCACCATACACGGTGACTCAGAGGAAGGTGCACATGACATTGAAGAGGAGGTGATGGATGACCCAGTTGTTGACCCAGATTGGCATCCATTGGGGGAAGAGGGTGCTGCTTCCAATAGCTCAGATGAGGAGGAGCATCCACAGCAGACATCGACATCGCAACAGCTGTTATCTGGCAGGCCCGGAGCACTCCAAAGACAGGTTCCAAAAATCAAAAGAGTTGCTGGACAGCTTGTCCAGACGGTCAAAAGATCACAGCGTGCTAGGCCGCAAAATGTCTGCCAAAGTAGGAAGAGTGCAGTGTGGCACTTTTTTGAACAAAATCCTCATGATCAGGCCAAGGTTATCTGTAAGAAGTGCGCAAAGACCTTTAGCCGAGGGAAAAATCTGAAAAATTTGAATACCAGTTGCATGCTTAGACATTTAACCAGCATGCACTTGCAAGCGTGGACACAACACCAAACCTCAAGTGCCACATGTGCAACTGATCACAAAGAAGGTAGTCAACAACACTACATTGTTTCCCCCACTGTAAGCCCACCGGTTAGCACAGCAGCAAATGTTGAGGTGTCGTTGCAAGGCCACAGCAGTCAGGGAATCCCACTGTTATATCAACGAAATACTGAATCTAGGCCATCAGAAAGGACACCAACTCCATCACCATCATCAACCCTCTCTCAGTCCGCCCTGTCCACCGCTACTTCCACCATATGCAGCTCTCAAGTCCAGCTCACCCTCCCAGACACTATGAGTAGGTCAAGAAAGTACTCAGTCTCTCATCCGCGTACACTGGGTTTGAACGCCCACATTGCCAAACTAATCTCATTTGAGATGATGCCCTATCGGTTGGTGGAAAGCGCAGCTTTCCGCGAACTCATGGCCTATGCAGTACCACGCTATGACCTACCCAGTCGCCACTTCTTCTCTCGCAAAGCCATCCCAGCCCTCCACCATCATGTAAAAGACCGTATTGTCCATGCACTCAAGCAGTCAGTGAGCGGAAAGGTGCACCTCACAACTGATGCATGGTCCAGTCGGCATGGCCAGGGCCGTTACGTGTCCATCACTGCGCACTGGGTTAATGTGGTGGATGCAGGGTCCACAGGGGACAGCGGTGGTGGGACAGTGCTGCCTAGCCCACGGTAAAGGAAACAGTTGGCTGTAGGCGTTCGACCCTCCTCCTCCTCCTCCAGAAGCGAAAGCTCGTCCACAGAGCGCAGTCGTACGAGCACTCCATCTGCAGCTGCCACTGTTGCACACGAGGTGTCCCCCTATTGAGCAGCTAGTGGAAAGCGTCAGCAGGCTGTGTTGCAGATGATGTGTTTGGGCGACAGACACACCGCCGAGGTGCTGGCCGAGTACTTGAAGCGACAAACTGAGTCATGGCTGGGCAGTGTACATCTTGAGGCAGGCAAGGTACTTAGTGATAACGGCCGTAATTTTGTGGCAGCCATAGCCCTTTCAAAACTCAGCCACATACCTTGCTTGGCTCACACCTTGAACCTGGTGGTGCAGTGCTTCCTCAAAAATTATCCGGAGTTAACAGCCCTGCTCCAGAAGGTGCGAAGACTGTGCGCGCACATCCGCCGGTCGCCTGTACACTCCGTTCGTATGCAGAAGCTGCAGCGATTGCTCCACCTTCCCAACCACCGCCTCATTATCGACATTGCAACAAGGTGGAACTCCACCCTGCACATGGTGGAGCGGCTGTGCGAGCAGAGGCAGGCCATAATGCATTTGTGGGAGGATACACGGCCAGGCACTTTGAGAGCAGACATGGAGTTGACAGGTGTGCAGTGGTCGAAGCTGAAAGACCTCTGTAAAGTCCTTCAGTGTTTTGAGGAATGCACATGGTTGGTAAGCGCAGACAACGCCATCCTAAGCATGAGCATCCCACTTATGCGTCTGCTCATGCAAACTTTGACGCACCTTAAGGAGCAGGCGTCTGCAGCCAATGTTGATGAGGAGGAAGAGGAGGAGGGAATCCTTGATGACATTCAGCCATTGTCTGCTCAGGGACCTCTCCTGGACGAGGTGGAGGAAGAAGAGGAGGAGGAGGATGATGATGGGGATGATTACTTAGGGGAGGAGGATGCATCTCGTGGGGCAAGTGAAAATGTTGGCATGGCAAGGTCTGGTACAGGGTTTGTGCGTGACTGGAGGGATGTGGATTTGCCAGAAAGTGCTCCTCCACCCAGCACTTGCAGTGCATCATTGACACCGGGAACATTGGCCCACATGTCAGATTATGCCTTGCAGATTCTAAAAAGGGACCCCCGCATTGCCAAAATGATGAACGATGACGACTACTGGTTGGCCAGCATCCTGGATCCACGCTATAAAGGCAAATTACAAAACATCATGCCACAGGAGAACCTTGACCTAATATTGGCTAATAAACAAGCAACTCTGGTAAATCGGTTGCTTGAGGCATTCCCAGCACACAGCAGCGGTGATGGTTCTCACACGAGCCGTACGGGCCGCGGGCAGCTTGGCAGAGGTGTTCATGGTGCACACAGCAGAAGTGGCGTTGGAGACAGGGGTTTCATGACAATGTTGTGGACTGATTTTTCAAGTACCGCTCACACAACTGGTAATACTGCATCGATGGAAAGTGACAGGAGACAGCAGTTGTCAACTATGGTTACAAACTACTTTTCCTCCCATATCGATGTTCTCCCACACAGGTCATTCCCCTTTGACTATTGGGCCGCTAAACTGGACACCTGGCCTGAATTGGCACAATATGCCTTACAGGAGCTCGCTTGCCCAGCTGCAAGTGTGCTATCGGAAAGAGTCTTCAGTGCAGCTGGATCAATCCGGACAGAAAAAAGGACCCGTCTGTCAACCCAAAATGTGGATGATCTAACCTTCATTAAAATGAACCATGCATGGGTTTCCAAGGATTTTGTCCCACCTTCCCCTGATGACACATAGGGTGACAGAAAAATGGCTTGCTTTGGTCCACCTCTTCCTGGGACTTCACCTATTTCGCCTTTTGCATCAGCTGAATGTCCAACATCAACATATGCCACTTTCTAAAACTCCCTAACTGTGCTGCCCCCCCCCATGGCCGGGGTCACCACCTAGCGCACAACACCGTGCGAGTGCCGTTGCCCTGGACAGGTGGGTAGGCCGACTCTTGGGCGCGGGCACTGGCACAGGGTCCCTCATAGTGCAATCAAGTGTCTCTGACGGTGGTGGTGCACACCCGCCGTCAGACACACCGCCGTACTATGAGGGGCCCAGTGCCAGTACAGACGTCCACGAGTGGGCCCCCCTTGCTTGGGCAGGGCCCCAGCATTTGCAATCTTTACCTCTCCCTGCTCCTCCGCTGTGTAGTCTGGGCCGTCAAATCCATACTGGGCCTGACACCGTCTGAGCCTGCCTCCTGATGTATAGACATATTTTGAATGTGTACGCTATACATACATGTTATCCGGGGATACGGTACCCTTTCTCACCTTTGTGCAATCACGTGCAAGCCATACTGGGCCTAACACCGTCTGAGCCTGCCTCCTGATGTATAGACATATTTTGAATGTGTACGCTATCCATACATGTTATCCGGGGATACGGTACCCTTTCTCACCTTTGTGCAATCACGTGCAAGCCATACTGGGCCTAACACCATCTGAGCCTGCCTCCTGATGTATATAGACATATATTTTGAATGTGTACACTATCCATACATGTTATCCGGGGATACAGTACCCTTTCTCACCTTTGTGCAATCACGTGCAAGCCATACTGGGCCTAACACCGTCTGAGCCTGCCTCCTGATGTATATAGACATATATTTTGAATGTGTACGCTATCCATACATGTTATCCGGGGATACGGTACCCTTTCTCACCTTTGTGCAATCTCGTGCAAGCCATACTGGGCCTAACACCGTCTGAGCCTGCCTCCTGATGTATAGACATATATTTTGAATGTGTACGCTATCCATACATGTTATCCGGGGATACGGTACCCTTTCTCACCTTTGTGCAATCACGTGTAATCCATACTGGGTGTGAGAACGGCTGGCGAGCTGTTAAGCAAGCTACAGCACCTGTGGTTTGCACACGTAAGTTTTTCATTTTTTCAGGAATGACGGTTAGGCCTAATTCCGGAACTGCGGTTGACCTGCACTTACTGGGAAATCATCGTTCGCGGGTAATAATTGTAATAATCAGTGATCCCCATCACTAACGTTGTTCAGCGGGTAATCTGCACCTGTAAGCGACAAACGTTCGCCTTTTCAGTGTAGCGCACATGCAGCCACGGACATGTAAGGGCATGACACACCAGTTATTGGCCAATCTCATGTGCCAGAGCCTCACGTGTCCCTCTAGTAAGCCGGACTCGGACCGCGGGGCATGACGGAGTCTCGTTCGTTAATGGAATTAAGCTTGCAATGTGTGCATCTGTTCTGTAGCTGGCATGGTTGAGGTTTCCCAGGTGGAGTCGAATTTAACCGTAGGCTCCACTCCTGGTGGTGCCCTTCTGGACATTCCTTTAAGGTTCAGCTTTGCAACCATACTGCCCACGTAAAACAAACACTTTGCCTTCATGAACGCTGTTTGGAGGGTCATGACTCGTGGGAATAACGCCGCCCAATCAGTTAACCTGCTAGAGAGATCCTTCGTTGCTCCCAAGAATGACATCACACTCCCTAGGAGGAAGGTAATGCCACTGTGGCGACCGTACTCCTGGGGGCGACACAAGTGCACTGATGCCCAGCCACTGCTCGATGAATCTGCTGGTACATTGACCCAGACCACTACATTCCCCTCGCACGCTACACGGCCTGAATCTGACCCTGATGAAACTCAGGTTACCCTTCCCATATACAGTTCCATCTTACACGGTGACAAAGAGGAAGCTGCAGATGAAAGTGCAGGTTCGGCCCACCCGCCATCAGACACACCACCGTACTATCAGGGGCCCTGTGCCAGTGCCGTCGCCAACGAGTGGGCCCCCCTGCTTGCTCAGGATCACAGCACTTGCAAGGTTGAAATACTGTGCAGTGAGATGGAAGATGGGGACGACGAGGAGTCCAGACTAGTACAGGGATTCCCTAGCGAGGAGACTTATTTGATTGTTTTCAATGTTGGGACAGCAATTTTTGGGGAGCACTATACTCTGGAGAATGATAGATGGGGCCCACCATACACTGGAACATTCCAAAGGTGGACATCAGACACTGGAGCAGCATTTACAGGGCCCATTATACACTAGAGCATTAGAAATGGGGCCCATTATGTTTGGAGCATTATTTGGGCCCATAAGACAGTGGAGCTTCATCCATGGGGACCAACATATACTGTAGCATTATGTGGAGCTCATCATATACTGTTTCAAAATTATATGGGACCAATGATTCTGTATGGAAAAATAGATGGGCCTCGTCATGAGATGTAAAAAGTGAAGTATTTTTCATTGTACTATACCGCTATTTCTCTGCCGTATCGGAGCATGATGAGTTGTGGTATGTGTTAAAGGGGCGCTCTTTCGCCCAGGGCACATGAAAACCTGGAGCCAGCCCTACCCCCCCACAACTTTAGCAAAATAACCCCCATTTTTCAGTGCGTAACTTGTATTATGAAGTTAATTAAGGTTGACAAGCTTAAGGAAGAAGAATTGATGCTTTTGGCATTCAAATGGGCACTGTAGGTGTGTTTCCTGTCCTCCTCTCACTGCCGACTTTTATTCCCCATTGACTTACATTGGGTTTCGTGTTTCGGGACGACCCCGACTTTTCCCTATAATCGGCCGATCTTGCTCGACCCGACTTTTGGTAAAGTCGGGTTTCACGAAACGAAACTCGACCCTAAAAAAACAAAAGTCGCTCAACTCTAGTAAAGAGGACCCAAGACAGGGTACTCAGAAGGAAGCTAAGAAAAATGAAGCAAAACTTCTTTCCTGCATGCTGACCAACGCAAGAAGCCTGACCAATAGGATTGAAGATCTGGAGTTGGTAATGTATGTGGAAAAATATGACATAGTAGGAATAACTGAGACATGGTTAGATGACAGCTATGACTGGGCGCCTAACTTGCAATGATATGATTTGTTTGGGAGGGATCGTAAAAAAAGGAAAGGGGGTGGAGTCTGTCTATATATAAAGTCCACTTTAAAGCCCACACTAAGAGAAGATATACAAGATGGAAATGAAGAGGTGGAGTCTCTATGGGTGGAGATACAAGGAGAGAAAAGTAATAAAATCCTCATGGGGTTTGTTATAAGCCACCAAATATAACAGAAACCACTGAAAATGTATTATTGAAACAAATAGACAAAGCAGCAAATCACAATGAGGTGATTATTATGGGGGACTTCAACTACCCCGACAGACTGGGAAACTGAAACCTGCGTATCTCAGAAAGGAAACCAATTTCTGTCAGTAACCAAGGATAATTATCTGTCACAACTTGTGCAGGGCCCAACTAGAGGGACAGCCCTTCTGGACTTAATTTTAAGCAACAGGCCAGATAGAATAACAGAAGTATGAGTCGATGCTCACCTAGGGAACAGTGATCACAATATAATACAATTCCACTTGTCCTTCAGTAAGGTGCCCTGGAAGGGGGTTACAAAAACGCTGAATTTCAGGAAAGCAAAGTTTGATCAGCTTAGAGAGGACCTTCGCCAAATTGATTGGGACAATGTCCTCAAAAATAGGAGCACAGAAAATAAATGGGAAATATTTAAATCAGTTTTACACACCCACTGCAAGCTAGCCATACCGTACAGAAATAAAAGGGCTAGGAACAGGAGAACACCGATGTGGCTAAATATCGATGTAAAAAGGGCAATAAATAACAAGAACAAGGCATTTAGGAAGCTAAAACAAGAAGGCAATGAAGCATTAAAAAGTTATAGAGAAAAAAATAAAATGTGTAAAAAACAAATACATTTAGCAAAAGTGGAAACTGAGAGACTCATTGCTAAGGAAAGTAAAACAAACCCCAAACTATTCTTTAATTATATAAACAGTAAAAAGATTAAAATTGATGATGTCGGCCCTTTAAAGAACAATGAGGGTGAAATCATAGAGAGCGATGTGGGAAAAGCAAATGTTTTAAATTCTTTTTTCTCAACAGTGTTCACACATGAAAAGGATTTGCCAGGGGAAATGCAGAGTGATAATGTAAACTCCCCTTTAAGTATTACCTGCCTAACCCAGGAAGAAGTGCAGAACCGCCTTAGTAAGATTAAAATTGACAAATCACCAGGCCCTGATGGCATTCACCCTCAGGTACTAAGGGAGTTAAGTAATGTGATAGACAGGCCTCTATTCCTTATATTTAAAGACTCTATAGAAACAGGGTCTGTTCCTTTTGATTGGCAGTAAGCAAATGTGGTACCAATATTCAAAAAGGGGTGTAAAAGGGAACCTGGAAACTATAGGCCGGTAAGCTTAACATCTGTTGTGGGTAAAATTTTTGAAGGGTTTCTAAGGGATACAATTATGGAATATCTCAATGTTAATAAATGTTTAACTCCATATAAACATGGATTTATGAAGGATCGCTCCTGTCAAACTAACCTGATCAGCTTCTATGAGGATGTAAGCTCTCAAATGGACCAAGGAGAATCATTGGATGTCATTTATCTCGACTTCTCTAAAGCATTTGACACTGTCCCACATAAAAGATTGGTAAGAAAGATGAGAAAGCTTGGGCTAGGGGAAAATGTGTGTAGATGGGTAGGTAGCTGGCTTACTGATAGAAAACAAAGAGTGGTTATTAATGGTGCATACTCAGATTGGGCCAGGGTTACTAGTGGGGTACCACAGGGTTCTGTATTAGGCCCTCTACTATTTAATATATTTATTAATGATCTAGTGGATGGCTTACACAGTAAAATATCAGTATTTCCAGATGATACAAAACTATGTAAGGTAGTTAACACAAAGGAGGACAGTTTGCAACTACAGACAGATTTGAGTAAATTGGAGAATTGGGCTGAAAAATGGCAAATGAGGTTTAACACAGATAAGTGTAAGGTTACGCACATGGGAAGGAGAAACAGATGCTATAATTACTTACTAAATGGGAAACTGCTGGGGAAATCAGACATGGAAAAAGACTTAGGCATCTTAGTCAATAAGAAGCTAAATTGGAGTGCCCAGTGTCAGGCAGCTGCCACCAAAGCAAATAGGGTCATGGGATGCATTAGAAGAGGTCTGGGGACACGAGATGAAAACATAATTCTCCCTCTGTACAAATCACTCATCAGACCACACTTGGAGTATTGTGTGCAATTTTGGACGCCGATGCTCAAGAAAGACATTACTGAACTTGAAAGGGTTCAAAGGCGGGCTACTAAAATGATAAATGGAGTTGGTTCACAACAATACCCAGAAAGATTATCAAAATTAGGTCTATTTACTCTAGAAAAGAGAAGACTTAGGGGAGACTTAATATATGTACAAGTATATCAGAGGGCAATACAGAGATCTCTCCAATGAACTGTTTGTACCAAGGACTGTGACAAGAACAAGGGGGCATTCTCTTCGTTTGGAGGAAAGACAATTTCTGCACCAGCATAGAAGAGGGTTCTTCACGGTAAGAGCAGTGAGGCTCTGGAATTCTCTTCCTGAGGAAGTGGTGATGGCCAACTCACTGAATGAATTTAAGAAAGGAATGGATGCTTTTCTTGTGAGTAACAGTATAGAAGGTTACGAATAACAGAATATTATAGGTAGATGGTTGACCCAGCTTACGGGAAGGAATTTTTTTCCCTATGGAGAAAATTGGCTTCTACTCTGTGGGTTTTTTGCCTTCCCCAGGATCAACAATGCAGAACAGCTGCACTAAAAATAAGCTGAACTAGATGGACATAAGGTCTTCCTTCAGCCTTCAGAACTATGTTACCACCCCTACACTGATGTGTAGTAGAAGAGCCCCCAACATCAGGGATAGACTGGTACGAGCTGATATTGGCAGCTCACAACCCACTGTCACCCAGCGACTCCTCAGCGCATGCCATAATGGCACCTTCCCCTGCCTTAATTGCACATCATGCTCAAATATCATTAAATCCGACTGTGTCACACACCCTAGAACTGGAAAATCCTACCATATATGTGGCTTCCATACGTGCGACTCTAATTTTGTCGTTTACGTAATAAAATGCCCATGTGGCCTCCTATACGTGGGGGAAACAACGCGACACGTGAAAGATCGTATTGCAAGCCACAAATCCACGATACGTTGTGGCAAAACATGGTTGCCTCTACCAGACCATTTTGTAGCAAATAAACATACCGTGGCACAACTTAAATACCAAGTTATTGAGCATGTACCCAGACCAAGAAGGGGTGGGAGCCATATTAAATTACTTAAGGCAAGAGAATCATTTTGGATCCACAGATTGGATACCTTGGCTCCTAAAGGCCTTAACGTGAGATCATTTGGCTACTTTAAACTGTAACTAATTACTCTTTATTTATTCTCCACAGACGCACTGACACTACATTCTAATTGTGAGTCCATTAGCCCCATTCAATAGTCTGTTTCATCATCCCTCTATTCACCACCCGTCCTCATTACATTTGAACAAACCAGTGGTTACAATAGCCCTGTTACTATGGCCTGCTTCATACCCGCCCCTTTCCATGTGGTTACACTCAGCCACTCTGCACTCATTAGTATGCAGCATTGCCATGCCTACAATTCCCTATTTATACCTCCCACATGTGCTCTCACTCCACACCAGCCAGAGGAGCAGGGCGCAAGCATATCTCGGATGGTCCTACAGCCTCAGGTACTTTCTCTCCACACACTGTGTGCCACTTACCACTTTCACAGCCAAATAGAACTTATTTAAGCTCCTTATATTTCATCTCTAGGACGCAGTGTCCACCGCTGGCCACCTATGATTGGCACTACTCTGACTATAAGTGCGCAGCAATACATATCTTATCATACCGGATACGAAAAATATTACACACAAAAAGCAACGTCTTTTTCTGCATAGGACTCTACCGGGCCTCTTTTTCAAGCCTCTTAAGGTAAATACAATCATCATAGAGACACACCTGTTTTTTTTTGTTTTTGTTTTTTTTTTTTAAAACTTCAAATAAGCTAACCACAAATTTCCTCCATCCTTTCCTCAGGTTACCTCTAACCTATTACTACATGGTATACTCCATATCCCTCCAAAGGTATATTTACTTCACATAGAGGTATACACGGCATCTGACTTCATCAAAGCTAATTTAAATCCCCTTTATCCTTTCCTCAGGTGACCATTTATTTACAGCCTACCATCACCCGATACATTCCTTACTACATAGGTACTGTAATATATATTTGTGACCCTTTTCTTACAATATGTCTACCATATTCCTTAGCATGGAAGCTTATATACGGCTATTCTCTAACTCTGGCTCCCATTCCTCTTGAACCCAAGGTATTTACAATATAAATGTTATTTTTGCATTTCCCTTGTCCTTGCTTCCTGGTTCTCTTAATTAATTGAACCTCCTAGGTCTTTTATTTCCTACACCTACCTCTTTATGACTCTAGCATGCCCATAACTTGTTGACACCATACAGCTTATTTTCTACCCTCTTTAGGACTCTAGCATGCCCATAAACTTGTTGACACCATATAGCTTATTTTCTACCCTATTTAGGACTCAAGCATGCCCATAAACTTGTTGATTCGGTTATGGCTTATTCCCTACCTTTTCCTATACATATGGTTCTATGTTATATAACTAGACATCGACTAATGTACTAGACATGGTTGCAACTCTATTTGTGCCATTTGCACCTCGATAATTTCTTCTTTTTTATTGTTATATTGATTCTTTTCTGTATGTTTTTCTTGTATATATGTACATGATTTTTATTTGCTTATTCTTTGTCTTTTAGTAAACCCCATGATTAAGACCCGGGAGGGTCGAAACGTCAGGTGTTTCTATTTTACTGGGTTTTGGACCAATTTTTGTAATTTGGCACTTATCTGTTTGTCAAAAATAAAATTCCACTGTTGGTTGCAAACCATTTCATTAGAGAGTGCGGTGAATTTTTGCTACTTATTTCAGGGACCACCATGGTCCGTTCTGCCAGCACCTCGCTTCTACAATGACCTTGAGTGCACACCAATACCTACTCTACGGTCTTCAGGCTGGCATATTTCGTACCCCCTGGTGTCTGAGGTATGCTACCGTGGTTACGTTGTCGGAGTAGATCTGAACGTGATGGTTCTGGATAAGGGATGACGCGGCCTTTAGTGCTTCATCCACTACAGTCAGTTCCCTTAGATTTGACGATCCTGCTCTTATGCTCTGGGGGACCATCGTCCCTGGAAGTAAGACTTCCCCACCACGGCTCCCCAACCTCTCAGACTGGCATCGGTACAAAGTATTTTTAGGGGGAGCTGGTCCCAGCTTATTCCCCGCTTCAGGTTTCAGTAATTCAGCCACCACAAGAGGGCTGATTTTACGTGTCCTGGAAGTGGAATCCTTTTTGACAAATTGCTTTGATACTTCTGGGAGTTTACCAGGATGTATGATTGATTGGAGGATTCATGTATGTGCCTGTGCCCAGGACACCGCCTGAATACATGATGTCAGGGACCCCAGGATAGACATGGTGTCCCTCAAAGTCGGTGCTCTTTGTTCTCTGAACCGTGTAATTCTCTGACAAAGGTCTAATTGATGTTCCTCGGGAAGAAAGGATGTCCTTTTTTCCGAGTCCAGGAGGATCCTCAGGAATTTTTTCCTTGGGGACGGATGAAGGTCCAACATCTGGAGATTCGGGATCCAACCTAGGGATTTGATCTGCAGAGTTTTTGATACGTCCTGGTTCAGTCGGGATATCGATGGATCGACAATAAGCAGGTCGTCTAAATATGGAACAATGCATATTCTCTGAAGACGGATAAGAATGACTGCTTCCCTCATAATTTTTGTAAATGCTCTTGGTGCTGGGGATATGCCAAATGGGAGGGCATTGAACTGGAGATGGCTGATCACCTGGTCGTGGGGGACCGCGAACCTCAGTAACTTCCTGTGATCCGGATGGATTGGGACATGGTAATAAGCGTCCCTTAGGTCTATCGTAGCCATCAACCAGCCTTGCCCAAAAAGAGGGATCGCCGATTTTACTGACTCCATCTAGAACCTATGGTATCTGATGAAATGATTCAGGGGTTTCAGGTTTATGATAAGCCTGTACTTTCCGGCTCCAGGAATAGGTGGGAGTAATGTCCTCTGCCTATTTCTTATTGAGGTACGTATGAGACTACTCCTTCCCGTAACAGATCTTGTATTTGGAGTAGAATCTTCTGGAGACTTGGGGACAGTATAGGGGTGACTCTTAGACAGTGAGGAGGTTGTTTGAACTCCAATTTCAGCCCAAATTGAATAGTGTGCCGGATCCACTGGTTCGAGGTCGTGGACTGCCATTGGGCAAAAAACTGAGTGAGTCGACCCCTCACCGGGGAGTCACTGTTTGTCCGGGGGCTGCTGTTGCTGAGGGACAAGGATGTTCTTCCCTCTACCCCCCTTTGGGTAGCTCCATCATCCCGTCTTGCCTTTCCCTCTGAACTCCTTTTGGGAGGACTGCTCTCGTGGGTGGATGAAAAAACCGTCTCCTGGCGATTCTTTGCTCGGGAAGCAATTTCTTTTGTCCGACGCCTTCTCGAGGATGTCGTCTAAGACTGGCCCAAACACGTGGTGCCCCTGGAAGGGGATGGCACAGAGTTTTGTCTTAGAGGTGATGTCACCTCCCTATGACTTCAGCCAGAGGGCCCTTCTAGCCGAATTAGAAAGGACTAAGGACCTTGCTGCTACCCACACCGTCTCTCCCGAGGCATCGGCTAAAAAGCCCGTTGCTTTTGGAGGAGGCAAAGGGAATCTAAGATTTCTTCTCTGGGAGTACCCCCCGAGAGGTGTTCCTCTAATGTACGAAGCCAGAAGAATAAGGATCTGGTGACCTCCTCCTCAACCCCCATGGTATTTCTCACCATGGACACCAGCTCCTCCATATCCTCAGAAGAGAAGTATTATTTTTTTGTGTCGGGTTTGGAGGTGGATGTGGAGCCCTTTTTCCCCAAATGTCCTCAGACCCTGAGGTACAGACTTCTGAATCTGAATCGGTCTCCATAGGTGCCATTTTCCTTTTTTGGGAGAGGGCCCAGGGTTACTGGGGTCTGGGCACATGCCGCCATGGAGGTCTGAACCTCCTGCTTAATGAGAGTTTTTATGCTGTCAAACAGGGAGGGCTGTTCGGTGCACAGGATGTCCTACGTACAAGGTTGGCATAGCTTCTTTTTATAATCAGAGGGAAGCCTGGCACCACCTGTGACGGACAGCGCGGCCGATGCCACCAATACGTCACGATCCCACCACTGACATGGGTTTGTCAGTGGAAGGAGGGATGTGACACACTGCCGGCACACGGCTGTCACAGGCGCAGTGGGGGCTTATCTTAATTATCCCACCATGTGACAAAACACAACAAGCTAATCTTGTTCTAACAATTTACCGCAGGGGAGTATTTTGGATGCCCACCACTGCTAACAACCTTCCAAGAACTGCAGAGATTTATGCATATCCCACTTTCTCAGTTCCACTTTGGAACTCGCAGCTCTCCGGCGCCCCTCTAAGGCTGGTTTCACATTAGCGCTTTTGTGCGCAGCGCATCGTGCGCACCCGTGCGCATGCGCACTGCGCACCTATATTTAACATGACGTGCGCATGGTCTTGCGCATACTTGCGTTTTCGTGCGCATGCGTTTTTTTGTCTTTTGCGCCAGGCGCGCCAGACGCAACATGTTGCATTTTTGGTTCCGCCCTGTCTCGTCAAAAAAACGCATGCGCACGCTTGTGCACGGAATGCGCAAAAACACCACATTGGAGCCTATGGGAACGCATGCGTGCGCATGGTCTTGCGCACGCTTGCGTTTTTTTGCGCATGCGTTTTTGAGTTAAACAAGTCTAGAATGTTCTCTAGACAATGGAAAAAACGTCACACTTAAAAACGCATGCGCATAAAAAACGCCAACGCATGCAAAAAACGCATGTAAAACGCAAACAACGCTGCGTTTTTTTTACACATCAGCGTGCGCATGACGTTAAAAAAACGCGCGTTTGTTTTGCGTTTTTCTTTGCGTTTTTTATGCGCCCGATGCGCTGCGCAAAAAAACGCTAATGTGAAACTAGCCTTACCATCAGGTCAGTCAGGGAACTGCACCTAGGATAATTAGTCGTCGGACGGGTTGCTTGTTTTGCATGGCCAATTAGACTACTGCAGTAAGGGAATTATCAATGCTGTGGCCTCAACCACTCATTCAGCAATATAAGACCCTTCTGGACTGCCAACTAGCCTAACCAACCGCACACACCACGCTGCCACCAGCTACGCTTTACTTAATCAAAGAGTTAATTAAGAGGGTCCGTGGCAAACCCCCAAATCAGTAGCAATTAAAAAAAGGCACATAGTTCGTTTCTTAGAGCATGAAGGCAGACTGATAAATTGTTTATAATTTATTCCCAAAAATGTGGGCAGTGATTATACAGATAAAAGTTGCTATAAAGTTGAGACATTAAATATGCACAATGCAGTATAAAAAAAAAGGATTAAAAACAGAGATTAACACTTACATTTGCTTGGTTGGTATTAGGCATCCCATGTGGCTGGGGGCAATGGGCCGCTTAGCCAGACGTCCCCACTCATCTGGGGTTCTTGTCAGCACGGACTCTGCAGGTCCAACTGACTGGAATTTGGTAGGGAATACCTTATAGCCTAGGGTCTGTGAGTTCACGAAATGGGCGGTCTGATGAGGTCCAACCCCCCTTTCTCTAAGTTATGATTTGGCTACAAAACTTAGAATAACTATCTCTAAACGAGAAAAGCCCGTATCAACACACATAGGGTATCATTGTTTGTAATTTACCAAATAGAATCCAACAACACCAAGCATGCCATAATTAAGACACTCCACTTGGGAGCAATCCATATCTCAGTTTCTGGAGGGATTAGGTTCATGAAAACTAGGGATTGGTAAGCTGGTTTCGTTGCCTATGCAGTGATGTGAGTTTTATATCTCGGTCCATATGGTTTTTGCTATATGCTTCTTTTAATACTTCCCGGATTGATCCCAGCACATGTCTAGAGAACAAAAGACTTCCTTTCCTGGCTGTGCTGGGGAGGGGGAAGGCTTCGAGAGGAAATGCCCGGTATCCTGTTACCAGCAGGCAGAGGGGGGGAGGTAAGGGGAATGCTGCAGCTAGATGACAAGATAATTTTCTCAGCAGAGTGAAAGGGGAGATTTCTAGCATGTTACAGAAAACATACTTTACAGACATTTTACATTACACCACCGATACCACACTTGCGGCTGGGTTTTCTTGGGGCAGAGGCCTTTTCTTCCTGCAAGGAGAAGGCTTACTCAGACCCGTGCCACCAAAGCTTGACAGTTAGAGGACCGCCCTGCTACTCACAGTAGGAGGGGGAACGCTGGGCAGATGCAGCTCTTGAGAGTTTGTCACCAATTCATGTCAGCACCAGTCACCGTACAGACACACTGTGCTTACCTGGAGTCTGTGGCCCAATTATATGGGCGTTGCAGCGTTTGTTTCATGCCCCTCCTTCCTCCTGGTCCATGGGGAGGAACCTGCGGCCAGACCCCGGCTGCCATTGCCTCCCCCAAGGCGCCCAACGCGTGATCTCCATCCTGGAAATGCCAGATGACGCAAACCGGAAGTGTGCGGTGACGTCACTTCCGGTCAGAAGCCCCGCCCCCTCCGACGAGCACGGACCCGGTGTTGGCAGCGTGGGAGGAAGCCAGGGAGCTTCCAGGAGGACCCCGGCTGCACTGTACCACCCCGCTTTACCCCGGAGGGCACGGGAGTCGGACAAAGTCCCAAGTCGCACCTGGAGATGGAGACGGGAGCAGCGATATGGAGGAGAGGCGAGCCCCCCCGACCTCAGCTGCCAGCGTGTAAGCTTCTAGGAGCTCCGCTCACCGGCCACGGCAGCCCCTCTGTAACCTCTTCATGCCCCACTGGGGGACAGGAAAAACACTGGAGGTGGCAGGAAGGGGAGGGTTATTTAACCTCTTTGTGTTTCCTATCCCCCATGAGGGCAGGGGAGACATCCTCCAAGGTGACTGTCGTGGAAGGTGACTGGAGAAATATTGATTTCTGAACTCTTCCTGAGTTAAAACATTAGTATTGTTGTATCTAAATGATTATGTACTTGTTTTCTTTGCATTATTTGATGTCTGAAAGCACTGTTTATTTGTTTTAATTTTGATCATTTCTCCTTTTCAGAAAAAAAAAAAAAACGTATTGCTTGGAAATTCAGAGACATGTCAGAAGTTTGTAGACTAAAAGAGTAATTTACATTTTACTCAAAAAATACCTGTCAGGAACACCGCACTGCACTTGCTCACTGAGCCAGTGCGCGTGTCCGGAGTACAAAAACAGTGCTCAAAGATACCTGTGGAGCGGGGCAGTAGCAGTGACGATGCATGCTTCAGACTATCAGGACCTGAAGCACGTGACTGCTGGGGACGTGACCTAAGCTCCACAGAGCTAGGAGCTGCAGGGAAATTCCTAGAAAGGTAGCTATGGGATCAAGTTACCAAGGGGCACAGACAGGGACGCAAACCAGATCAAGCCAAGTCAAAGCACGAGATAGCAGGACAGTACCAAAGGGTTAGACAGAGCGAATAGTCTGGACGTAGCAATAGATCAGAAAACCAGAACGGGCAATGGACGGTACAATAGGGACAAACTGTAACGGAGTAACAATGAGGGGACAGACCGGGTCATACATGGGAATCAAACAAGCAATGCAGTATACACGCACACCAGGGGGGTCAGACACACAGCCAGAATAACAGTATAGCTGACAGGGAATCCTAGTCTGGAGTGAGTATAAATACCCCTCCCAGATCCAAAGAGAGGCCGGCAAAAGTTAACACTGTGAGAACAGGATATTAACCCCTTCACCTCCAAGGGTGGTTTGCAATTTCATGACCGGGCCAATTTTTACAATTCTGACCACTGTACCTTTATGAGGTCATATCTCTGGAACGCTTCCATGGATCCCGGTGATTCTGACATTGTTTTCTCGTGACATATTGTACTTCATGTTAGTGATAAAATTTCATTCAAATAACTTGCGTTTATTTGTGAGAAAAACGGAAATTTGGCGAAAATTTTGAAAATTTTGCAATTTTCCAACTTTGAATTTTTATGCCCTTAAATCACAGAGATATGGCACCCAAAAAACTTGATAACTAACATTTCCCACATGTTTACTTTACATCAGCACAATTTTGGAACCAAAATTTTTTTTGTTAGGAAGTTATAAGGGTTAAAAGTTGACCAGCGATTTCTCATTTTTACAACACCATTTTATTTTTACGGACCACATCACATTTGAAGCCACTTTGAGGGGTCTATATGATAGAAAATACCCAAAAATGACACCATTCTAATGTACCTAAACAGTGGAAACCCCCTACAAGTGACCCTATTTTGGAAACTAGACCCCCCAAGGAACTTATCTAGATATGTGGTGAGAACTTTGAACCCACAAGGGCTTTACAGAAGTTTATAACGTACAGCGGTACAATTAAAAAATCATATTTTTTCCACAAAAATGATCTTTTCACCCCAATTTTTATTTTCCCAAGGGTAACAGGACCCTAAAAGTTATTGTGCAATTTGTCCTGAGTATGCTGATACCCCACATGTGGGGGTAAACCACTATTTGGGCGCATGGCAGAGCTCGGAAGGGAAGCAGCGCCATTTGACGTTTTTGGCTGGAATTGAGATCGGACATCATGTCGCGATTGGAAAACCCCTGATGTACCAAAACAGTGGAAACCCCCCACAAATGACACCATTTTGTAAACTAGACCCCCCAAGGAACTTATCTAGATGTGTGGTGAGAACTTTGAACCCCCCAGTGCTTCACAGAAGTTTATAACGCCCGGGCGTGAAAATAAAAAATTTGTATTTTTTCCACAAACATGATCTTTTAGTCACCATTTTTTTATTTTCCCAAGGGTACCAGGAGAAATTGGACCCTAAAAGTTGTTGTCCAATTTGTCCTGAGTATGCTGATACCCCATATGTGGGAGAAAACTACTGTATGGGCACACGTCGGGGCTCGGAAGGGAAGTAGTGACGTTTTGGAATGCAGACTTTGATGGAATGGTCTGCGGGTGTCATGTTGCCTTTGGAGAGCCCCTGATGTACCTAAACTATTGAAACTCCCCACAAGTGACCCCATTTTGGACACTAGACCCCCACGGAACTTATCTAAATGTGTGGTGAGCACTTTGAACCCCAAAGTGCTTCACAGAAGTTTATAACGCTCGGACGTGAAAATAAAAAAAATCATTTTTTTCCACAAAAATGATATTTTTGCTCCCAATTTTTTATTTTCCTAAGGGTAACAGGAGAAATTGGACCCCAAAAATTGTTTTGCAATTTGTCCTGAGTAGGCTGATACCCTACATGTGGGGGTAAAACACTGTTTGGGCGCATGTCAGAGCTTGGAAGGGAAGGAGCACCATTTGACTTTTTCAACTCAGAATTGGCTGTAATTGAAATCAGACGCCATGTTGCATTTGGAGAGCCCCTGATGTGTCCAAACAGTGGAAACCCCCAATTCTAACTCCAACCCGAACCCCAACACACCCCTAACCCTAATCTCAGCCCTAACCCTAGCCGTAATGGAAAAAAGGAAATAAATACATTTTTTTTATTTTACTATTTTTCTCTAACTAAGGGGGTGATAACGGGGGGTTTGATTTACTATTTATGGCGGTTTTTATGTTTGGCGGCTGTCGCACGCTAAAAGACGCTTTTTATTGTAAAAATAGTTTTTGCATCACCACATATTGAGAGCTATAATTTTTCCGTATTTTGACCCACTGAGTCATGTGAGGTCTTATTTTTTGCGGGACGAGTTGACGTTTTTATTGGTACCATTTTCGGGCACGTGACTTTTTTTATCGCTTTTTATTCCGATTTTTGGGACGCAGAATGAACAAAAACCAGCGTTTCATGAATTTCTTTTGGGGGGGTGCGTTTACACCGTTCCGCGTGCGGTAAAATTGATAAAGCAGTTTTATTCTACGGGTCAGTACGGTTACAGCGATACCTCATTTAGGTTGTTTTTTTATGTTTTGTCGGTTTTATGCAATGAAAACTATTTTATATAAAAAATAATTATTTTTGCATCGCTTTATTCTGCAAGCTATAACTTTTTTATTTTTTCGCTGATGATGCTGTGTGGCGGCTCGTTTTTTGCGGGACAAGATGACGTTTTCAGCGGTACCATGGATATTTTTATGCGTCTTTTTGATCGCGCGTTATTACACTTTTTGTTTGGCGGTATGATAAATCATTATTTTTTGCTTCTATTATTTTTTAAGGGGTTCGCTAAAGGGTTTAACTAATGGGACAGTTTTATAGGGCGGGTCGTTACGGACGCGGCGATACCTAATATGTGTACTTTTATTGTTTGTTTTTATTTTCAAAAAATGGATTTGGGAGAATTTTTTTTTTTTTGTATTTATTTGGCGATTTTTTTAAAATTATTTTAACACTTTTTTTTAAATTTTTTTTTACTTTTTTTAAATAGTCCCAGGTGGGACATCACTGTTCTGTGACAGATTGCTGATCTGTCACATCAGAGATCACTGTGACAGATCAGCGATCTGACACAGGCAGTGCACAAGGCTTCCTCATGCCTGCGCTTTGCAGGCACTGAGGAAGCCAGCTTCCTGCAGGCCCCCGCCGCCATCTTGGATTCGGGGGCCTGCAGGAAAGGAGCCCCCGGCAGCAGCGCTGCACATTGCGCTGCCGTGGGGGGGGATCAGGGAAGCACGGAGGGAGCCCCCTCCCTGCCGATGCTTCCCTTTAACCCCCGGTACACCGCAATCATGTTTGTTCGCGGTGTGCAAGGGGTTAACGTGTCGGGGGCGGTCCGTGACTGCCCCTGACACATTGTGCCGGGTGTCAGCTGTGATAATCAGCTGACACCCGGCCGCGATCAGCAGCGCTCACCACGTGGGCGCCGCTGATCGCGGTAGACGTACTATCCAGTCCATGGGCATAGGGTCACGTGGACGGGATAGTACGTCTGATATCAGGAAGGGGTTAACCATGTCCTAACCATGACAATACCTATATAGAGAAAAATGAGACAAATTGAACATTTGGAAGTAGTCTCAATTTTTGCCAGCGCTGTAAAGGGGCGGTGACATCATCACTATATAAGGTGGCGGTGACATCACTAGAGGCAGGTAGCAGTGGTAGGTGGTATATATAGGGGCAGGGAGCAGAGGAGGTGGTATATATAGGGGCAGGTAGCAGAGGTAGGTGGTATATAGAGGTAGATTCAGTGGTAGGTGGTATAAGGGCAGGCAGCAGAGGTAGGTTCAGTGGTAGGTTATATATATATAGAAGCAGGTAGTGGAAGGTGGTTTATAGGGACAGGTAGCAGTGGAAGGTGGTATATATAGGGGCAGGTAGCTGTGGTAGGTGGTATATATAGGGGAAGTTAGCAGTGGTAGGTGGTATATATAGGGGCAGTTAGCAGTGGTAGGTGGTATATATAGAGGCAGGTAGGAGAGGTAGGTGGTATACACAGGCAGGCAGCTGTGGTAGGTGGTATATATAGGGGCAGGCAGCTGTGGTAGGTGGTATATAGAGGCAGGATTCAGTGGTAGGTGGTATATATAGGGGCAGGCAGCTGTGGTAGGTGGTATATAGAGGCAGGATTCAGTGGTAGGTGGTATATATAGGGGCAGGTAGCAGTGGTGGTGGTATATCTAGGGGCAGGTAGCAGTGGTGGTGGTATATCTAGGGGCAGGTAGCAGTGGAAGGTGGTATATGCAAGGGTAGGTAGCAGTGGAAAGTGGTATATATAGGGGCAGGTAGCAGTGATAGGTGCATAAGAAAAAACAAACATTTACTTACCTTCTCTCCTCTCCCAGGAAGTGCTGAATCCTGTTCAGGGCAGAGCAGTCTGAGGATCTCCCTGCTGTGCTCTCAACAGGTCGGCAGTGAGTGGTGATCACACCCTGTACTGGAATACTAATTACAGGCTGCGATCACTGCTCCCCGCTGCAGATGCTTACCCACTCTTCCCTGCAGCTCCTGTTATTGCACACAGTGTACGTGATGACGGGAAAATAAAGTGTACAGCATAAGTTGTGGGCTACAACAAAACGGCCACGATCTCCCACAGCTGTGACCTGGGCAGCCCAGTGGGCGTGCCCAGGTCACAGCTGAGAGGCAGGAGCAACCTCAATGTAAGAGATGCGGTCGGAGTCCAACTGCAATCTCTTATGCCCATGGCTGCCGTAAATTGAGGAGTGCAAGGGTCGTGCCCCGATACTTATGCCCACACTAATGAAAAAGGCAGCCTCCAGTGGAAAAAGGTAAAAGTTAATAACTAAAAAACTATTAAAGTAGTTCATTTAATTTTGTATAAAAAAAATTATAGAATCAATAATTAATAAAGAAAACATAAAATCACGGCACCTTCCCTTTAAGGACTGTCCACCTCTCTGTCATTGGTAACAATGTGTACCATGACCGCTGGGTTTTCCCCAATCCCACGCAGCAATTGGCCTATCCGATCCGCAATATGTCGATCCCGAGGACCTGGCAGACAACATACTGTTGGGCATTCACGGTCTCGGCAGATAACCCTGCCTGTCTAATTATAGAGTTCCCTTACCACCATCTGTCTGGCCTTTGCTGCTTTCGCAATTCCCTCCATCCTTCAGCAGTTGTTTTCCTGGTTGCAATGTCCTGCTGCAGTGATCCCAGTCCTGGGCTTGCATTCCTAATATAGCCAAACAGGCATGTTTACTAGGTTGTGCCAGATCAGGACTGGGCTCCCTGGCACTTACCCCTCCTTGTAACATTTCCCAAGCTGCATTCTTCTCTGTCCTGATCTTCCCCACCTCCACCCTGCTCCATATTATTGACCCCAGCCAGTACAAGCTGTGAGCTCTAAGCTCCTCTCCAGGTTTGCAATGCTTCTGAGTGTTGCCAGCTGCACATTTAGATCCATTACCTGGGATTCCCAACATGTAACTCGCTGGCACAGTGCAGACATATTCACCCTCAAACGGCTGTGCAAGGCATGCATACATCTTACAAGATGTACACCTGGTGGCATTGTACATGGAGAACATATTCAAAGGGGATAACCGTACAGATAAAAGCAAAAATAAACAATTGAAGCTAGTAACAACAACAATCCTCTTGTGTTAAACTATGAAATTGCGTTTAACTACAGACTTATCTGCAGCCCTGGACTTCATGACAGCCTTCTCTCTATTAAGCAGCCCTCGCTTATAGTCTGGAACTTGTAGTCCACTCAGCAGCACAGCAGGTGGAGAGCGGCGGCCGGGGTGCAGTCTGTATAACTAGTGCACAGTGCAGCTGTTTTTCTCTGAAATGAAGCAGCATGGCCGAGATGGTAAGGGCCGTGGCGGTTACATGCTGCCCATGGTTTGGGTCGCATGCATCAGTTGACAGTTTCCCTTTAACATGGATAGCATGGTATAGAGAAGCTGAGCAGAATGATATATTGGTGTGTTGGAAAAGATTCAGTATAAAGTCACATTAATGTCCGTGCAAAAGGGTTCAAGATCACATCGCAATGCTTGGACTGGCTGCGAGTCTCCTGACCAGATTGGGACGGCCTCCTAGAAATATATGAAGCAGGTGGGGAGACCAGCAGCCAGTTTCTGCAATAGCGATCTGATTTCAGAAAGATGTGCACGGATGTATGAATGAACTGTATTTTATTCATTGAAATCCCTGGTTTTTGCATGCATACAAATCCAGTGGTTGGTACCACTCAGTAATTGACAGTTATTACGTATAGAGTAATACAGGGAAGACTGTCAATCACTGGATAAGGACCGCCTACTGGACTCATGCACACAAACAGCAGTGTGATCAGCTCCTCCTGCTCTATAACATCCTGCCGACAGAACAGATACCGTTTTCAACATGGTATGTTCTGCTTAAAAGGTAAATTATATATTTGAATAATTGGTTATGGTCTGACATGTTCCTCCTGATTTTGATGATGCCAAACATGGGCTTGTTTTTTTTTTCTTCCTTAGCGGACACTTAGCAGGACTTACAATAACAAATGACCTAAGAAAGACTGTTCCAAAATAGATTTTCAATGTCCTGTAATGTGGGAAATGAACATTTAACAGCACTACATCACAGCGACGTTTCACGTTTGTGCATGAAACTTCCCTAAACTGGGACTGGTGTCACTCCATAAAATTTCTGCCTTTGAAGCAGTTTGCTGTCGCCTGAATCAGAACACAAAATAGCATTCGCTTAATCCACAATGTAAGTTATACATTTCATTACAATGAAACTTACATAAAATAATGACAATATAGCTATAATGTACCAGTTAGGACATTTTTTTTTGCTACATTTGTTTGTCGGTTTATTTTATGTAACTATTACTATAAAAAAGTAAAATTCATTAGGATTTTTTTGTATTTTTTTTTAATCCCTTTCTGCCAGCTGACTTACTATACAGTCTATGTGACCTGGCACAATTTGACCATGGACGGTTTAGCATGTCATAGCGATCAGCTGCGCACACTGGTGGTGTGCGGCCAATCACAGCCGGGTGTCAGGTGATTCTCACACCTGACACCCAGCACTAAGTGCCAAGAGCGGTCACAGACCGCTCCCGGCACTTTAACCCTTGAAATCAGGGCTGTGGAGTCGGAGCTCATTTTGGTGGAGTCGGAGTTGGTATAAAATGGACTGACTCCGACTCCTAAAATATATAATAAATTGGGTACAGTAGTTCAATGCAGAATATGCTGAATATTTTTTCATAGGAATTTGGGAAAGTTATGAAATGTCCTATAAATGACTGTTCTATTCCTTATGTAAGGCTACATTCACACACAGCGTTTTTCCTGCGTTTTTTGAGGATACGTTTTTCAGTTGCAAAAGCAGATCAGCTTTTTAAAAAACCGCATCACCTGAAAGGTTTTTGAGCTCATAGATAATGTTTTCAATAGCAAAAGCAGACTAGAAATCTGCTCTATCTATATATCCATTTATCCATATGTCTATCCATATCATATCTGTACCAAAAAGAATGAAAGCCGGATAGCACACAGACTCTTTTTTTTTTTTTAGCACCAGTCAGGGACACCTCATAGCTGCCCAAAAGGACACCCAGGACAGGCATTGCTCGTCTTCAGTAACATCAACAGATAGTTGGAATAGACTGCATTCACCACCACATCATCTTAAGGTGCAGGCTTTATTTTCAAGTGTAGGGGTGTGAAGTATGAGGTTCTGCAGCAGCTGAGGTGTGCAGTATGAAATTCTGCGGAACAGTATGAGATTCTGCCCCCCCCAGGTTTGATCCTGGCTACGCCCATAGTGTGAATGTAGCCTGAGGATCTAGGCTTTATCTTAGACGAGATAAGTCATAGTGTGTGTGTGTATGTGTGTATATATATATATATATATACAGTGCCTACAAGTAGTATTCAACCCCCTGCAGATTTAGCAGGTTTACACATTCGGAATTAACTTGGCATTGTGACATTTGGACTGTAGATCAGCCTGGAAGTGTGAAATGCACTGCAGCAAAAAAGAATGTTATTTCTTTGTTTAATTTTTTTTTAAATTGTGAAAAGTTTATTCAGAGGGTCATTTATTATTCAACCCCTCAAACCACCAGAATTCTGTTTGGTTCCCCTAAAGTATTAAGAAGTATTTCAGGCACAAAGAACAATGAGCTTCACATGTTTGGATTAATTATCTCTTTTTCCAGCCTTTTCTGACTATTTAAGACCCTCCCCAAACTTGTGAACAGCACTCATACATGGTCAACATGGGAAAGGCAAAGGAACATTCCAAGGCCATCAGAGACAAGATCGTGGAGGGTCACAAGGCTGGCAAGGGGTACAAAACCCTTTCCAAGGAGTTGGGCCTACCTGTCTCCACTGTTGGGAGCATCATCCGGAAGTGGAAGGCTTATGGAACTACTGTTAGCCTTCCACGGCCTGGACAGCCTTTGAAAGTTTCCTCCCGTGCCGAGGCCAGGCTTGTCCGAAGAGTCAAGGCTAACCCAAGGACAACAAGGAAGGAGCTCCGGGAAGATCTCATGGCAGTGGGGACATTGGTTTCAGTCAATACCATAAGTAACGTACTCCACCGCAATGGTCTCCGTTCCAGACGAGCCCGTAAGGTACCTTTACTTTCAAAGCGTCATGTCAAGGCTCGTCTATAGTTTGCTCATGATCACTTGGAGGACTCTGAGACTGACTGGTTCAAGGTTCTCTGGTCTGATGAGACCAAGATCGAGATCTTTGGTGCCAACCACACACGTGACGTTTGGAGACTGGATGGCACTGCATACGACCCCAAGAATACCATCCCTACAGTCAAGCATGGTGGTGGCAGCATCATGCTGTGGGGCTCTTTCTCAGCCAAGGGGCCTGGCCATCTGGTCCGCATCCATGGGAAGATGGATAGCACGGCCTACCTGGAGATTTTGGCCAAGAACCTCCGCTCCTCCATCAAGGATCTTAAGATGGGTCGTCATTTCATCTTCCAACAAGACAACGACCCAAAGCACACAGCCAAGAAAACCAAGGCCTGGTTCAAGAGGCAAAAAAATCAAGGTGTTGGAGTGGCCTAGTCAGTCTCCTGACCTTAACCCAATTGAAAACTTGTGGAAGGAGCTCAAGATTAAAGTCCACATGAGACACCCAAAGAACCTAGATAACTTGGAGAAGATCTGCATGGAGGAGTGGGCCAAGATAACTCCAGAGACCTGTGCCGGCCTGATCAGGTCTTATAAAAGACGATTATTAGCTGTAATTGCAAACAGGGGTTATTCCACAAAATATTAAACCTAGGGGTTGAATAATAATTGACCCACACTTGTATGTTTAAAATTTCTTAAAATTTAACTGAGCAACATAACTTTTTGGTTTGTAAGATTTATGCATCTGTTAATAAATCCTGCTCTTGTGTGAAGTTTGAAGGCTCTAACTTATTTGTATCTTATCAAACCTGCTAAATCTGCAGGGGGTTGAATACTACTTGTAGGCACTGTATATATATATACACACACACACAGTACAGACCAAAAGTTTGGACACACCTTCTCAATCAAAGTGTTTTCTTTATTTTCATGACTATGAAAATTGTAGATTCACTCTGAAGGCATCAAAACTATGAATTAACACATGTGGAATTATATAATTAACAAAAAAGTGTGAAACTGAAAATACTGTATGTCTTATATTCTAGGTTCTTCAAAGTAGCCACCTTTTGCTTTGATTTCTGCTTTGCACACTCTTGGCATTCTCTTGATGAGCTTCAAGAGGTAGTCACCGGAAATGGTTTTCACTTCACAGGTGTGCCCTGTCAGGTTTAATAAGTGGGATTTCTTGCCTTATAAATGAGGTTGGGACCATCAGTTGTGTTGTGCAGAAGTCTGGTGGATACACAGGTGATATAGACTGTTAGAATTTGTATTATGGCAAGAAAAAAGCAGCTGAGTAAAGAAAAACGAGTGGCCATCATTACTTTAAGAGATGAAGGTTAGTCAGTCCGAAAAATTGGGAAAACTTTGAAAGTGTCCCCAAGTGCATTGGCAAAAACCATCAAGCGCTACAAAGAAACTGGCTCACATGAGGACCGCCCCAGGAATGGAAGACCAAGAGTCACCTCTGCTGCGGAGGATAAGTTCATCCTAGTCACCAGCCTCAGAAATCGCAGGTTAACAGCAGCTCAGAAGAGACCAGGTCAATGCCACACAGAGTTCTAGCAGCAGACACATCTCTACAACAACTTTTAAGAGGAGACTTTATGCAGCAGGCCTTCATGGTAAAATAGCTGCTAGGAAACCACTGCTAAGGACAGGCAACAAGCAGAAGAGACTTGTTTGGGCTAGAGAACACAAGGAATGGACTTTAGACCAGTGGAAATCTGTGCTTTGGTCTGATGAGTCCAAATTTGAGATCTTTGGTTCCAACCACCATGTCTTTGTGCGACGCAGAAAAGGTGAACGGATGGACTCTACATGCCTGGTTCCCACCGTGAAGCATGGAGGAGGTATGATGGTGTGGGGGTGCTTTGCTGGTGACACTGTTGGCATACTGAACCAGCATGGCTACCACAGCATCTTGCAGCGGCATGCTATTCCATCCGGTTTGTTTAGTTGGACCATCATTTATTTTTCAACAGGACAATGGCCTCAAACACACCTCCAGGCTGTGTAAGGGCTATTTGACCAAGAAGGAGAGTGATGGGGTGCTACGCCAGATGACCTGGCCTCCACAGTCACCAGTCCTGAACCCAATCGAGATGGTTTGGGGTGAGCTGGACCGCAGAGTGAAGGCAAAAGGGCCAACAAGTGCTAAGCATCTCTGGGAACTCCTTCAAGACTGTTGGAAGACCATTTCTGGTGACTACCACTTGAAGCTCATCAAGAGAATGCCAAGAGTGTGCAAAGCAGTAATCAAAACAAAAGGTGGCTACTTTGAAGAATCTAGAATATGTCATATTTTCAGTTGTTTCACACTTTAATTATATAATTCCACATGTGTTCATTGTTTTGATGCCTTCAGAATGAATCTACAATTTTCATAGTCCTGAAAATAAAGAAAACTCTTTGAATTAGGTGTGTCCAAACTTTGGTCTCTACCGTATACATGTACATGTATACAGTGTATTACATATTTACAATTTATTACAGTTTTTTGTGTTCTAAAGTTGTATTCCAATAAATAGATATTATGTTCTATCTAAATATCTTGATTATTGGATCATAGAAATGATTATGTTCACATTGTACTACAATAATTTTTTCACTTGAATATAAGCAATATATTTGAGAGTCGGAGTCGGTGTAAGGGAAATTGAGTCGGAGTCGCAGGTTTGGCTTACCGACTCCACAGCCCTGCTTGAAATGCTGTGATCAAACACAATCGCAGCATTCCGGGAGTAGGTAGAGGGCTTACAGCCCCTCTGCCTTTGGATCGGAGACCCCGAGGCGTGGTCCCGATCACTGCCATGGTAACCCGTTGTCGTCATGATGACATCCGGGTTACCAGAGCCGAGAAACTTCCTGTCATATGTAGTGCATGATCAGGAAGTCTCTCAGGTCAGTGTGCAGTGAGTGCAGCGCTGAGAGCTTCTATGGCATGCAGATGCTGCTTCACAGGCATGCTATAGAAGCGATCAGCCTGCAAAAAAAGATTTTCCCATAGTGGGACTACTGTATATACTTGTGTATAAGCCGAAATTTTCAACCCATTTTTTAAGGCTGAAAGTCGCCCCCCCTCTCTACTTATACACGAGTCATATACCAGGGGGTCGACGGGGGTGTCAGAAGTGGTGAAGAAGTGGTGAGTTCTCCTTCAATGGAAGTCTTCAGAGGCTGGACAGACATCTGACTGGGATGATTTAGCAAATCCTGCTTTGTGCAGGGGGTTGGACCAGATGGCCCAGGAGGTCCTGTTGTGAGTTCATTTTTCCCTTCACCATTGAGGTCTGATGAACTCCCTCCTCTGGTGAAGGAAGGTAGTGAGACTGATTACCAAACACCTGGGCAGCTAGATGATAACTGGGTGGCTGGAATTGAGGACTGGATATAAGGCTGCCGACGCCCTTCTTCCTGCTGGATTCTTGGTGACCAGTCTGATTCCTGCATCTCAAAGCTAAGTTTTTCTGCTCTGCTTTGTACTCTTCAGTTTTGTTTTGCCTTGTTTTTTGGGAGTTCTGCCATCCCCGGCCGGGGGTGAGCTGAATTCCATTTTTGTCTCTGATCTGTTGATCTTTTGCTCTGGCTTCAGAATATACCTGAGTGCTGATAGTCTTTTGAAGCCTAGCGACTTCAGGGCCTGTTTTTCCTATCAGTCGGTTGGCTCATTTTGATAGGGTTTTTGCGGATGGCAGACAGCAGCTTTCGTATCCTGTCCTATGTAGTTAGCTTGGGCCCCATCATTTGCTCAACCTATCTTTCTATCTGTGTTAGTGTTTTCATCTTGCTTCACCGTCATTATTTGTTGGGGGATGCCTATTGCTTTGGGGTCTGCTCTGGGGCAGTTTAGTTTTTCCCCCTTTCTGTCTTTAGGCTATGTAGCTCTTCGGCTGTGATCGAGGGGTCTAGGGCACCGTAGGAACCCCCCACGGCTACTGTTATTTTGTTTTTTCCTCCTTCGGTGACTCATCATAACAAGGTCCCTTCCAACTCTACGATTCTATGACCACACTCACCCCCCCTCCTGGCACGTCTCTGCAGCCCGCTTCTCCATGTCTCCTGTGCCTGTGTTCAGGGTTATGTTGTACCACTCATTAAAGTCATGAATATGCGCATATTTATGACTTTAATGAGCGGTACCACGTGACCGCTGAACGCAGGAAAACAACCAAAGCAGGGGCTGCAGAGAAGACCGTGCGCAAGGAGGGGGTATGACGGGGGACAGAGCAATATTCACCTGTCCCCGTTCCATCGCGTGCACCAGTCTCCGGGTCCTTTGGCTGTGACGTTCAGCAGAGGGCACGATGACGTTAGTCAGTGCGCGCCTTCTGCTGAACGTAACTGCAGAGACCTGGGAGACAGAGCGGCGATGGAGCAGGAACCGGTAAATATTGCCACTGCCGGGGGCCTGAGCCAGCGGTGACACTGGCACCTGGCCCACATAGCGCGCCAGTGTCACCGCCTGCTCAGGACACCGTCACCTGGCCCCCAGCGATGAGAGGTATGTCATTTTATTTTTTAAATTGCAGCAGCAATATATGGGTGGTATTTATGGAGTATCCTCTTGGGCCAACCCTTGTGCAGCAATATGTTTGTTTTTTTTCATCTATGGAGCATGTTCTTTGACCACCATTAACCCTTATGCAGCATCACCCTCAGCTTATACATGAGTCAATAAGTTTTCCCTGTTTTTTGTGGCAAAATTAGGGGGGGGTCGGCTTATACATGGTAAGTGTAAAAGTTAGAATGAAGTAAAAAAAACATGTTTAAATAGTTGTAAAAATATTTTAAAAAATATAATAAAAAAAATCAATATTCCATCACTAAATACATTTTGAATAAAAAAAAATCTAAACAATAAAAGTACACATATTTGGTATTGCTGCATCAGTAATGACCCAACCTATAAAACTGTCTCTCTAGGTAACCCCTTTAGTGAACACCATAAAAAAGGCAAAAAACAATGGTTTATCATCATACCGCCGAACAAAAATTGGAATAACACGCAATCAAAAAGACAGATATAAACATGGTACCGCTGAAAACGTCATCTTGTCCTGCAAAAAACGATCCGCCATACAGCATCATCAGAAAAAAAAGTTATAGCTCTCAGAATAAAGCAATGAAAAATTTTTTTGATGTAAAATAATTTTTACTGTATAAAAGCACCAAAACATAAAAAAAAATGATAAATGAGGTATTGTTGTAATCCTACTGACCCGAAGAATAAAACTGCTTTATCAATTGTACCACACGGGGAACGGTATAAACGCCCCCCCAAGAAATTCATGAATTGCTGTTTTTGTTCTTACTGCCTCCCAAAAATCGGAAGAAAGTGATTAAAAAAATGCCATATGCTCAGAAATTACCAATAAAATAGTCAACTCGTCCTGCAAAAATCAAGACCTCACACGACTCTGTGGGCCAAAATATGGAAAAATTATAGCTCTCAAAACTAGTGATGCAAAAACTATTTTTTGCAATAAATAGCGTCTTTTAGTGTGAGACAACTGCCAAACAAAAACCCACTATAATGCCTCTTTCACACATCCTGATATTTCCAATAGAGGGAATATCAGTATCCATGTCCTGTGCTCTGCCTTCGATCGGCACAAGCAGAGAATGATGAGAGCAGTGTTCAGCACCCGGCTCCGGGGAACAGCACTTACTGTAACGTTTCTTCCCCGGTGCCGATGCGTGTCACATGGATGACATCCATGTGTGTTATGTGTATGCATATGTGCTGGATGTTTTGTGGCCCATGCTGACAAAAAAACGGACATGTCAGCGTGTTATGCCAAGGACACAAGGTCAGTGGAAACACACTGACATGTGCACAGACCCATTCACTTGAAAAGGCAAATAGTGCTCCGTTCCTCCCAAGTCTCTCCGCATGGCTAAGTAGTACTGTAAAGCCACATATGGGGTATTGCCACGTTCAGCAGAAATTGTGGGACCCATGGTGTCAATATGATCACTGCACCCCTAGATGAATTCATTGAGAGGTGTAGTTCGTAAAATGGGGTCACTTATGGGGGGTTCTGCTCTTTTGGCACCTCATTGGCTCTCCCAATGGGTCATGGCACCTGCAAACCATAACAGTAAAATCTGGCGCTCCTTCCTTTCTGAGCTCTGCCATGTGCCCAAACAGTGGTTTACCCTCACATGGAGAATCAACATAATCAGGACAAATTGCACAATAACTCTTGGGGTCAAATTTCTTCTGTTACCCTTGAGAATATAAAAAAAATTGTGGACAAAAAGCTCATTTTTTTGGAAAAAAATATAATTTTTTAGTTTTACGGCTCTACGTTACAAACTGTGAAACACTTGGGGGTTCAAAGTGCTCACTACACAGAAAAGTTCCTTAGGGGGTCTAGTTTCCAAAATGGTGTCACTTGTGGGGGGTTTCCACTGTTTAGGCACATCAGGGGCTCTCCGAACGCGACATGGCATCCGATCTCAATTCCAGCAAATTTTGCATTGAAAAGTCAAACGGCGCTCCTTACCTTCCGAGCTCTGCCATGCGCCCAGACAGTGGTTTACCTGCATATATGGAGTATCAGTGTACTCAGGAGAAATTGCACAACAACTTTTGGGGTTCAATTTCTCCTGTTACCCTTGATAAAATAAAAAAAAATTGGATCTGAAGAAAATTGTGAAAAAAAAAAAATGTTCATTTTTTTAAAAAATTCCAAAAATTCCTGTGAAGCACCTGAAGGGTTAATAAACTTCCTAAATGTGGTTTTAAGTACCGTCAGGGGTGCAGTTTTTAGATTGGTATCACTTCACTTTTGGGTATTTTCTATTATATAGACCCCTCAAAGTGACTTGAAATGTGATGTGGTCCCCAAAACAAAAATGGTGTTGTAAAAATGAGAAATCGCGGTTTCTCCTAACTTCTCCCAACTTCCTAATGAAAAAAAGTTTTGGTTCCAAAATTGTACTGATGTAAATTAAACATGTGGGAAATGTTATTTATTAAGCAATTTTATGTGCCATATCTCTAATTTATGGGCATGAAAATGAAAAGTTGGAAAATTGCGATATTTTCGTGAAATTTCCGTTTTGTTCACAAATAAACAAGTTATATGAATTAAATTTTACCACTATCATGAAGTACAATATGTCATGAGAAACCAGTGTCATAATCACCGGGATCCATGGAAGTGTTCCAGAGTTATTACCTCATAAAGGGAAAGTGGTCAGAATTGTAAAAATTGGCCAGGTCATAAACAAGCAAACCACCCTTGGGGGTAAAGGGCTTAGGGTATGTGCACACGTTGCAGATTTGGCCCTGCGGATCCGCAGCAGTTTTCCAAGTGATGTACAGTACCATGTTATCCTATGGAAAACAAAAACCGCTGTGTACATTCTGCGGAAAATTCAGCGCGGAAACGCAGCAGTTTATTTTCCGCAGCATGTCAAATCTTAGTGTGGATTCCGCAGCGTTTTTACACCTATTCCATTATAGGAATCCGCAGGTGTAAAAACGCAGGCGAAATCCACACTAAATCTGCACAAAATCCGCAGTACATTCGCAGGTAAAATGCAGACATTTTGACCTGCGGACTCCGCAAAGAAAAATCCTCAGACGAATTTGCAACGTGTGCACATACCCTTAAACAGGTAATTTAACATTTTGTACAGCTCTCCCAGTAGGTCATTGTATATCTTCATGCAAAATGAAAAAGTGTAATGATGCAAGAAGCTTTAAGTTCATTTTTTTTTTTCTTGTTAATTGAGCACTGAAAGCTTATCCCAGTGATGACCGGCGAGATAAAACTTTTTACAGCTTCTCTCTATGCGTTGGATGTAAGGCAGCACAAATATTTCAATGTGGTTTGCACCCCAGTAAAAAAAGGACCATTAGTGACTCATAAATAGGCTGGCTGGCTGATCAGCGGTCACTAAGTGGTGAAAAAGCAGTTTGTACAGATATCAAGAGAAAACTTAATAAAATACTCAATTTTTCTTTATCCTCTTGATACATTGCAATTATCATATTATGTGGCCCTGTTTACTTACAATTACTTATTTTATTCTTCTACCCGGCTAATTCTCTCTCTTTCCCATTAGGTCTAGGACATCACATAATTAAAAACAGAGTAGCTGAATCCTTAGCTCTATGTAGAATCAAGAGGTCAATTTTCCTTGTATGAGTTAGGAGTCACTGCAAAACTCCCTAGCAGAGGGAGGAGTGGGCAACCTAGTCAGGAGTTGAAGAGGGGAATGATAAATGCAGGGACAAAATGTGCTGCTGCAGAATAATAGGGCAACAGGGTCTTATCTGGGATAAAATGATTAGCACAATCACCAATTTGAGCCAAAAGACAGGCTTATTGAAATATCCGCTGCTGCAGATCCACTGGTCCACTCGTGACCAACCAGAGATAAAAAAAAATGGGATAAAAAAAATGGGTAAACGTGGGTTTAATCTGCGCTGCTGAAAAATTCAGGATCCAGACCATGTAGTCATTAAATTGTGGATTTATTCTCAATGCATTTCAACATTGCGGTGCTCCTGATGAAAAAATCTTGTACTTTGAAACGCGTTGAGAATAAATCCACAATTTAATGGCTACATGGTGTGGATCCTGAATTATTCAGCAGCGCAGATTAAATCCATGTTTACCCTTTTTTTTAATAAATGCAGGGACAAGAGACTTTTTGTCTCTACACAGAGTAGAAAAAATTTACTGAGTAGAAAGGCAAAATGAGCAATTGTAAGTACACAATATATGCAATATATTAAGTGGATAAAAACTTTGATGGGAGGCGTGCCTTCTTTAAAAATGTAACAAAAGAAGAAAAATATATGTCCAGTAAATATGTCAGAATACAGTAATCATATTGAGCTGGTGGAAGATACCAAATATGTTACGTACCAAAACAAAATATTGTGGATTACTACAGAAAACCTTCAGGATTAATTACCCTTGAATGAAATGCTAGTGCAGTTGTCTGGGATTTTAAGAAAGTTGTCTGTTAAAAAGTTAATACAAAAGATTTAACAGATGAGTAATGATTATTTATTTGAACATTTCTTGTTCAAGCACACATTTTAAAATTAAGAAAAACCCTTTTGTGTTAAAACTTGCTTGAATAGTGGTATTCTAAGGTTGTCCACTACTAGCATAACCCCTTCTCATTCCCTATGCTTGACCTGATAAAATAAAAAATCTGATAATCACCCCCCGATGCTAATCCAGCTTTGTCACACATAGCGATCTCGCTAGCGAGATCGCTGCTGAGTCACTAGTTTTGTGACGCAACAGCGATCTCACCAGCGAGATCGCTGTGTGTGACAGCGATCAACGACCGGCCCCCCTGCCGGTATCGCTGATGGAAAGCCCTGGACATTTTTGGGGTCGCTGGTCTCCCGCTGGTCAGCACGCATCGCTGCGTGTGACAGGCGGGAGACCAGCGACCAGGAGCTGGTAACTAAGGTACACATCGGGTTTCTAAGGGGGCGCACTGTGCCTAGAAACCCGATGTGTACCTTAGTTACCAGCGCGCTGATGCAGGGAGCTGGTAACCAAGGTACACATCGGGTTTCTAAGTGACGCACGCCCCTTAGAAACCCGATGTGTACCTTAGTTACCAGCGCCCTGCATCAGCGCGCTGGTAACTAAAGTACACAGCGACACCGCGCACTCGGCGTCGCTGTGCTGATCGCTGGTGAAGCTGTCTGTTTGACAACTCACCAGCGATCATGTAGCGACTCACCAGCGATCCTGACACGTTGATATCGTTGTCGGGATCGCTGGTGAGTCGCTATGTGTGACGGGGCCCTTATTACTCTCCCAGGGCTTAGGTGCGGTCATAAAACGAGCCCAGACCCCAATTAACACTGGCATCACTGTCTCCTCCTTCAGAGATACACCTAATCAAGGGGTCAGTGGGAGCTGTGGCTTCTTACTACCCCCCTTGATTACAAATACAGCCGAAGGAGGAGGTTGTGACACCACTGCTGATTGGGTGAGGGGCTCATGTGTCATAACCGCACTTGAGCCGAGAGAGAGTGAGTGCAGACAACACAGAAACGGCACCAACATGGGGGTGAGTATCAGGTTTTTTTATTTTATAAGGCCAAACATAGGGAATGAGAAGTGGCTGTGCTAGTAGTGGGCAACCTTCTAAAAAGTTATTCAGTATTTATGTGATGGGGAATATCTTTCCAATCTTTTGGGGTCCATGGCCCCCATCAATTCAGAGAATTGAGGCTCTGAAGAGCCCTGGATGAATGGAGCAGAGGTCAATAATGTGCAATAACGCTCCATTCATTGTAAACGAGAGCACTATAGATTGCTGAGCGCTGCGCTCAGGCTGATCTTTGGCACTTCTGTTGGAATGAATGGCTCAGGAGTGGGCATGATTAATGATTAACCTTTGCTCCATTCAGCCACGGCTCTTCAGATCCCAGTATCAGTGGGACACACGTTGGTTGGACCCCATCAATCAAAAAGTTATACTTAATCCACTAGGCAGGGAATTACATTCAAACTTCATAATATCCCTTAAAAGCTGTTTTATCTCTTATCTGCTTATGATCTAGCGACATTCTAGATTTTGCAGTTCTGTGTCCTCCAAAAATGCAAGACAATTGCTTGGCAGGTGATCAGATAAAGAATTAAGATATTATTTCCTGATAAGTATGCAATTCATAAACAACACACAGAAAACTAAGAAATTCAAATGATAAAATGACCTTTATTTTTTTTCCTTTTTAAATTCTTTTTCTTCATTAATTTACTTTTTTCTAGTAAAAAAAAAAAAAGGTTGACTTTGTGAAACACCTAAATTCAAATGATAGAGTAAAGGAAACCTCCCACCCTCTTCCCTCATTTGATCATGTGGGCCAACATACATAATATATATGTGTGTGTGTGTGTGTGTCTCTATATATATATATATATATATATATATATATATATATATATATATATATATATATATACACACACACACACACTGTCCATGGGTTGTTTTACTTTAAAAACAAAAAAAGTGGACTGATCAACATGTTTTGCATTCTTGCAACTTTATATCTGATCACGAAGTTCTCTAAAATGTATTGTTATGTTAAAAAAAAAATGAAGTATATACAGCTGTAAAGCAGAAAGGGCAGAAGGTGGGAGACAAATACAATACGCTGATGTCACTGCATTTGCATATTAAAATCTGGCCAGATTGTTTTATTTTATACAAGATTTACATGAAAGGGCCGCTAACAGCAGCTCCCACTCTATGTTTGATGCACAGAATACACTGGCTATGTACAAACTTTCAATGTATGCATTTGATAGCCGAAAATCCTCATCTGAAAGAATAGAGATTAGGTGGGTACAGAAAACAACTCTAGCATGTTGAGTATCGGTCAAAAAGTGAACAAAATATTTTAAAAACTTTAGTTTTTTTTCCCGTACATAGTTTTTAAAAGGAAGTTTAATCTGAACCATACAAAGATTTTGCACCTTACCTTTTCAGATTAAAAATATATCTATATATTTTTATTTAATACTCCCCAACCCCCCCATTAAATTACACAGCCATTCTCCTTTATTTGAAGGATAAAGATTGTTATGAGAACTAGGAGAAAAAATTCCTTGATGCCACTTATTTTATGCATCACCGAGTCTGTGGAAATGCTTTAGCAAAGTGTGATGAATCCCAAGAGAAGGCAATGTCCACCCATAGAACTGGAGCAGATTGCTGATGTGGTCTACGGTGTGATGATCCCCTTTAAAAAGCTTTACCTAAAAGACAAAAGACTAGATCAATGACCAAAATGCACATTGTATAAATATTTAACATAACTATACTTCTTGGAAGGTAATCACAAGAAGTAGAAGGAATTCAGTTTTCCCTTTGGCCTACAAGTTGGGAATGTACAAGACTGAGGAGAACACTGACGTTTGATGCCTTTTTTCACCTGTAGATTCTGTGTAAAGAAATTTTGATTGGTTGAAAAGATCTGAAGTAAAAATTTTGTCAAAACTAAAATAAACTCCATTGGATACCTTCACGACAAATGATGTACATTTACGCCATATGTTGCGTTGGTGACATTGATGCGGACTCGCCCACATATTTCCCGGCAGATGATGGCTAATTTATCAGCCCTTATGTGCCTTTAACAAAAGAGAGCAGGGCAGAACACCGCCGGCGGCTGGTTACCTGCTAAATGTCACTATCACTCTGACAGCGGCACTTAACATGCGCCGACATTGGTGGCGATTCATTCCACGCGCCTGTGATATGATCACGGGACGCCGATGGGTTGCCATGACAGCTGAGGGTCAGCTGAAGACCTGTGTGCTTGTCCTGACGATTCTCCAGTGAAAGCCAGCATTTAGCAGGCAAGAGAAATGATAAAAGTAGTAATGAACTGCAGACTACCAAAGTAAATCTACAATGACACTCCATTAAAGCCCTGCACCAAGAGACGTACATTTTCAGCATGGTGTCATTATCTGGTTAAGAAAACAAGTGAAGGAGGCAAATCTGGTGAAATGATGAAATATATGGGACCAATTTTACAGAGAAAAGAACACACTGAATATCCACCTGTGCTTGAATTTTATCCCCAACTTTGCTCCACAATTTCCCCGTCAGCCCTGCTCTGGCGGTTCTGCTGACCCACCCTTTATTGTCTTGGTCTAAGAAGGAAGAAGAAAAGGTGAGAAGAATAACAACATAAGTGCATTGTTTATCAAAACATGCATAATAATAATATTCTTCATTTTTATATAGCGCTAACATATTCCGCAGCGCTTTACAGTTTGCACACATTATCATCGCTGTCCCTGATGGGGCTCAAAATCTAAATTCCCTATCAGTATGTCTTTGGAATGTGGGAGGAAACCGGAGTACCCGGAGGAACCCATGCAAACACGGGGAGAACATACAAACTCCTTGCAGATGTTGGTTGGATTTGAACCCAGGACTCCAGCGCTGCAAGGCTGCAGTGCTATCCACTGAGCCACCGTGCTTGCCCATCCTTCACTACATACAGTACAAAGGAAACTTCATAAATGCTCCTTACAGTTCCCTTAAAAGAAGATTGAGGATCAACAGGGATCAGAAGAAAAATGAATATTTTCCAGTGCAACTTCAGAGAACACACCGTTCAAATTATAAAGAGGTGATGCATCTAGGAGGGTCCAATAGGCAACAGCATAAGGCAGACAGGGAAGACATTTGTAGGCCTCTGGTTGACATAGCAATCCATTGGTACTTTGTGATCACACTGGTAGATGGCGTACAATACATAGTACAGATAGAACACTGTACTGACCAGAGTCCGTCTGCTGGGACCACAGATGATGGAGGAGCTCAGCAGTATTACAGTCGGCTCCTGCTGCGAATGGCATGGGCACAAACCCTGTTCCTGCGCCATTCCTGTGATGTACATTTATGTCTGTATGTTCTGAGGCTATGAGTTACACAGGCCTCAAACATGTGTTTTTCAAGTATGTGCTCTATTCATGCTTTTCACACATTCAACATGTACCAGTTGTAATATATTGGGCTGTCCATGTATCCGTTTTTATTTTGACTTTTTTTCTTGAGGAAACGGTGTTTGCATAAAAAAAACATCACATAGACAAGGCTTTTTAATCAAGTGTCACAGATGAGTCACCCATACAAGTCTATGTATCCATGAAAAAATGTACGGACAGCACATGGGTGGCATCAGTGTGCAGTCTGTGTGCTGTCCATGATTAACAATGCAGTGGATAGGACATGCTTTGTAATCTCATTTTTCAGACATGAAAACCACGGATTAAACACTGATGGTAAAAACTCACACGGGCAAAACACTGATGATGCAAACTGACATGGAGGAAACACTGGTGAAAAATTGGAAAATAGTACTTATGACAGACCATTTTTTTTTTTTGCTTGTGTGAAAAATGACTGCCGTCTAAATGAAGCCTTGTGGCTGGTTATAAAATAGCATATACACACGTCTACTGAACCTATAAGGAGAGGGCTAAATGAGGGCACACAATGCTATGGAAGGAGTCTCTAAAATAAAACACAAAACAGGCGTTTGCACTCTTACAGTACCTCTTACCTTGTGCTTGGGGCACCGTACAGAGAAGTTTTCATCATTTAGTAAACATTCTGCAAATGAAACAACAGTTTTCACAAAGGCGGCTATATGCAATGACCTTTCCTGAAAGTCGCTGAATTAGCATTCCCCCCCCTCGAAATTGCAAGTAGTGTAAAACTACATTAGCATGGTTGCAGATGTGGAAATTGCAGCAAAAATGCCAAGGTTTTATGAAAAATATAGCAATCTTTGTACTCTGCCAGCAGCATCCGGTACAACCCATGGCCATGAAAAAATAGAACCAACAAAATCAAAACGGAAAAATAATGCACGATATTGTCAATGAAATTTAGAGAAAGTGTGCATCTATTCACCCTATTACCCCTATTTCAGTTTAACTCCTTCCCGACGAGGCCACTTTTTTCACTTTATTCGGTAATAGCTCTGGAACACGTCATCATAGTCCAGTGATTCTGAAGATGCACTTCGTGATGGAAGTAAATTTAGGTAGTCTTGTTTTTATGAAAATATCTAACATTTGATATTTGAAAATTGCCAATTTTCAAACTTTTAGTTTTTATGCCCTTAAAATAAATGTAAATCTCTTTTTGTTCTACTTCTGTTTTAGCCCCAAATTTTTAATTTTCACTAGCGTAAAAGGAGAAAAATGGACAATATAATTTGTTTGCAGTTTCTCCCATGTGAGTGGGTAGAAGTGAATATTCATTTCTCTTAAGCAGTGGGCACACGTGATCGCCCGGCCGCTGACACTGTGCGCGCTAATAAATAGCAATGAATACTCCCTGTCCTCCCTGCACATAGTCCCGGCGTGGTGAGCAGTGAGTATTCCGGCAGCTGTCCTCTGCTTGTAAGCAGCTCATGACGTGCACACCATGGGCTGCATACAAGCATAAAACAGCTGTTTGCACCGTGTAAGGTAGCGCTTATTGTTAGTGTTGGGGGACACTCACTTGGCAGCGGATTAATATGGTCAGGCACAGGTTTTTTAAGAAAAAACAGTCCATGCGGTTTATTATAGCATCATAAACCGCACCGTAAGCCATGTTATACTTCACAGGCTTACACATAGTCCATAACATTTCAACATATGGGTTTTCCTTGCAGTCCCTAAACACGCTGGACCTCCTCACTGTCCAGTTACCGTGGGCCACCGCACGCCGTACAGTTCATTAATGTCCATAGAACATCACGGGCACCAACAGTTATATCCCCATGTCCAGGGTTACCTCACAGGAGCTCCTGCTCCAGATGCCGACTCTTTGGCAGTCCTCTTTCAGGGAAGCTGCGAACTGGGATCACCGTCCCGGACAACGCCTTGCTCACCAGGCCACCTGACAGTCCAGATCCACAGACGGACAGCTTCCCCAATGCAGTGCCGTCACTGACACTGCAAACACACGTGGCCTGTCTGTGTGCTATTCAGGACGTCCGTCCCCACTCTGGAACCGTCCAACACACAGGCCTCACCAGGTGCTATTCAGGGATGCGACCCTCCTCCCAGGGTCTCCCAACACACCAGCCACACCAGGTCCAGGGCCTCAGCGGGTGCTATTCAGGACGTCCGTCCCCTCCTGAGACGGTCCAACACTCACGCCTCACCAGGTCCAAGGTCGAAGCATGTGATCCAGGGACTCTCTCCCATGTGACCAGACCTCAGGCACATTATATGGTCCGTAGCCACACCCACAGGTGAGGTATGGATCACATGGCTCATGACCTCATTGCAGGTCCTTTCAACACACCCAGCCATACACACACAGGCTTTACATTGGGCGTTCAGACACATGCCCCTGGGTGGGTTTGTAGGTAACTGGTCCCACCCATCTCACCAAGTCACCTGGAAGCTTCCCTGATACACAGCAAAAAATCCTCAGCGGTATATCTCTGCTGATTAATACATATCCCAGTTTCCATCACAGGGTACCCACCCCTGTGATACATATCGGACATTTGTAATCCTGCCGCTTACCATTTTGCCATCATAACAAAGGGAATGCCTGCATGCATGTCCCGGGCAGCCCATACAGCGCCCCCTAGCTGTCACGGGGGTCACTGCATCAACACCGGAACAAGACACTGCGAGGGAGTGCAGAAAAGTAAGAAGGATGGTTTACTTTTTTTTTTTTAATGTTTTTTGAGCCATACATTCCAAGATAGTGAGGAGGAGCCTTGCAGACCAGGATAGGGATGAGGAGCCATGCAGACAAGGATAGGGATGAGGAGCCATGCAGACAAGGATAGGGATGAATAGCCATGCATACCAGGATGGAGATGAGGGGGGCCTTGCATACTAGGGTGGAGATGAGGAGCCATGCAGACCAGGATGGAGATGAGCCATGCATACCAGGATGGGGGACGAGGAGCCATGCAGACAAGGATAGGGATGAAGTTACATGCATACCAAGATGGAGATGAGGGGGCCATGCATACCAGGATGGAGATGAAGGGGCCATGCATACCAGGATGGAGATGAGGGGGCCATGCATACCAGGATAAGTATAAGGAGCCATGCAGACCAGAATGGAGATGAGGAGCCATGCATTCCAGGATGGGGATGAGGGGGGCATGTATACCAGGATGGAGATGAGGGGGCCATGCATACCAGGATGGAGATGAGGGGGCCATGCATACCAGGATGGAGATGAGGGGGCCATGCATACCAGGATGGAGATGAGGAGCCATGCATATCAGGATGGGGATGAGGAGCCATGCAGACCAGGATGGAGGTGAGGAGCCATACAGAGCAGGATGGGGATGAGGAGCCATGCACACCAGGTTGGGGATGAGAGGGCCATGCATACCAGGATAGGGATGAGGGGACAATGTATACCTGGCTTATAGTTGAGTCAATAAGTTTTCCCAATTTCTTGTGGTAAAATTAGGTGCCCCAGCTTATACTCAGGTCAGGTTATACTCAAGTATTTATGGTAATTAAAAAAATAAAGTTATAAAAGGAGTTGCCAGATATTGAACACAGCTCTGCTGGTTATCATAAACGTCACTTAACAGTGGTGGTGTCCACTCCAAAAATCCACGAGTACGAGAGTGACAAAAAGACTTGGACGATACGGTTAGCCAACATAATCTGGTAATTAAAGCAGGGAAAGGAGACATGATGTAAGTTAATTTCATGTCATCACCCATCAAGTGAGGTACAGCAAACCACAAACTACGTTGCAGTGTCTCCAAAGGCGGATACATAATCCATCAAAAAGGTGCCATGCATGTTCTGCATCCCCAACAGGCCAATTCCCAAAGGTAAAAAGTTATACATCACTATAAAACCAAGGACTGAATGTGGTGCCCAATGATGTCAATGGCGTTATAGAATCCACTGGCTTAATCAAATAAAACTCAGCAAAACCTATAGTGATAAACAAAAATAAGATAAAAGGATATATTACAGGCAACAAAAAATTGAGCCCAAATATTTCATAACAGGAAAAATACTATGCTGATCCTCCATTATTGACATTTTAGGAATATTGGGGTCCCGATCTCAGAGAGCCACCAAATCACCCAAAATGATGTAAACTACAGTATAGAGTATCACATCTGTAGACAAAAGGAATGCTCACTGTTTTTGTGGATTTGGATCCTGAGGATTCTGGAAATCACTAGGGACACGATTACTGTGTGTGCCCGAAAATAAGACCTACCCCAAAAATAAGCCCTAGCATAACTTTACAGGATTTTTTCTTAGTATGCTTGAAATATGCCTTATTGCAAAAATAATCCTTAGTTACAGTCAGGACCGAGGAAGGAGGATTCAAACTGGCCAATTGCCCAGGTCGCCCACTCTCTTGTGGGCCCCCAACATTTCTATTAAGAGGTCAAGACCGCTTAAAAATGTTTGGGTTCTAAGTAAAGAGAAGCTCCAAGCGAATGTGGCACTAATCATAGTAACATAGCTCGCAAGGCCGAAAAAAGACATTTGTCCATCCAATTCAGCCTATACCCCATTAGAATAAATCCCCAGATCTACGTCCTTCTAAAGAACCTAATGACTGTAACATGCAATATTGTTACGCTCCAGGAAGACATCCAGGCGTTTCGGCTGCTATTTTTACAGTGCAGCCTTCATCAGGTAACAAAAAATAGGTGATGAATTCTAAGTAAAGAGAAACTCCAAGCGAATGTGGCCCTTATCATCTTAGGATTTGTTGAATACATCCACTGCCAGTGAAAATCTATTACTAAAAATTAATTTTACTGAACTTTTAAAATACAGCACAACGTGTTTCGGGTGCTATTTTTACAGTGCAGCCTTCATCAGGTGAAATAAAACAAACAACACACAAAAGCACTGCAAAGTGTTAGAACCTCAAAGCTTTCTTAGTTATGAAGGTTCCCAGAAGGGATTAGCAGGGCGGGACCCGAAATCTGTCAATCGGGTTCTCCTCCCTGACAAATATCTACATGGTAGCGTGTACAGAGAGTCAGTTTTCTTATAATATATTTTATATAAAATATATATAACAGTTTACTACTTGCATGCTATCCAAAGTGAGCTTTTAGCTATATGGTGTTGCATTGTTGCAAACAATCAAATATATTTGAAAGTGTAAATATAATTATAAATATAATTCATTCTAATACTAATAGCAGAAGATGACGCGACAGACTATGTTTAATCTGCCCATTCTTTGCATTATAGCGGTGATTGTTCATTCCTGGGAAGTTCATCGCACGTATTGAAGCCCGCATCTGCAAGTCACTAAGTAGATAACAAAATCTGTTCTACATGTGAGTCTCTGTTTTATCTTAATTGTTTCCCCAGTGGTATTGGATCGAATAGGAGAGGGGCGACAGTGAAAAATATTAAAGCGCGGAGTAAATTAAAAGAGGTTACAAAAATAAAAAATATGATAGGAAACAATCCCAATGTGAATGGAGGGAAGGTAAATACAGGAGTATACAGATGTTCTTCAAGCAAATGTAAATGTTGTAAGATCACTGACCATGGAGCAAGGAATATTCGATCCAATAATACACTCATGGTGTAGGACAGGAAAACTCCACTATGTCCAATTCACCTGCTTCCAACCATGCACATCCATCCTCAAACATCCTTAATTCCGCTGTGGTGTACACACAAACATCAGTGATCTTTCAATACATGATTACACCATCCATGACAGTTCCAATTCACCATTCACCACCATTCACCTTCTCCTTCGTCATCTTCCACCATCTCACACGTTTCTTTTTTATTGATAGTTCTGACGAAACCTATCCAAATGAACACGAATCCCCAACTTTTGACCAGTGCGAGCGAAGTGAAATTAAACACTTCTCATCCCCCACCGTTCATACAACAGAATCAAACCACACGTTATTTCCAAAAATTGCCAATGCAAATATGCAAAAAAGAAAAAAAGAGAACAAGAGGGACAAGAGGCAGAGGCCTTTCAAAGAAATAATACAAAAAAAATTCAAAACATCTAGAAAACCAAAGTAGAAACATCAGAATTTGGGAATAAGTGTGATAAAACTGTAGTATTGGTAGAGCATAATAAAACAAGTACAGTGATTAATGAGGAAATAAAGTATTCCAACAGTAAAAATGTTTAATTTCTCTGATCACTTGTTATCATCCGCTGAAATGGGCATTCAACGAAAGGGTTAAATATTTGTCCATCACAAAATACTAATGATTTTGAGTTATTTCTAGACTTAAACAGATTAACAAGAAAATTTCCCCAATGAGGCGTTTCACAATTAAAGAAAGAAATGCCACAGTACAAACAGACCACAAATGCTATCAACTACCTACATAAAGAAATAGTGCCTGTCTCTTCATTTTATCGGACCCACTATAGGGGGGGCATTGTCTGGAGACGTTTTTTCATCTGGCTTCAGAAGAATTCAGGAATTTGAATAAAAACAGTCTGTTCTAATGAGGCACAGAAAGTTTTTAGTAAAAATAAACGGATAAAAGAAAAACATAAAAATGTTCACAAAGAGAACATCACACAAGAAGAAACTGCACTGAATTCCTTGAAAAACAACACACAGATTGTGATAAGATAGGCAGATAAGTGGGGAGGGGTAGTGATTCAGAATATGTCGGATTACTTGAAAGAAGCCTACAACATCTTATCTGATACTAGATATTATGAAATTCTAAAAAATGATCCTTCAGCCAATTTTAATAAGGAATATCATGGTTTTATAAATAAAGCTCTTAAAGAGAATATAATTAATAAAAAAGAGAAGACGTTTTTCACCAACAATACACCATCAGTGGAACATTTTTATCATCTTCCAAAGATGCATAAAAATTCCTCCACTCCGCCCAGACGCCCGATTATATTGGGAATCTATTCCTCGCATTACACTGATTTATTTCTCCAAGAAATTGTGACTACCCTTCCTTCATATCTGAAAGACTGATTGAGGAATGTAGGAATATAAAATGGCAGGAGAATTACAGCTTCATCATGCTGGATGTAAATTCATTGTGCTCCACCATCGATCACACACTTGGTATCAGATCAGTAGATCATTATCTATCACTACTATCAGAATTGCGGGAGGAACAAAAAACATTTTTGTAGGAAGGGTTAAAATTCATATTAACATATCTTTGAGTTCCAGGGTAAACTCTACTTACGGCGCCAAGGTACAGCGATGGGGACTCGGGTTGCACCAAGTTTTGCAAATCTCTTCATGGGGCGTTTCGAGTCCTCATTGCTGTTGTAGGTATCCGAATATAAAGAAAAAATATTACTATACCGATCATTTTCTGGGCTGGGATGGAGGATTTAGCCTGGAAATTAAAAGATTCCCTTAATAGCAATAACTGGGGCATCTCCTTTATGTCGTCCATCAGAAGGGAGAAAATTGTGTTCCTGGACCTGGAATTGGGTCATAAAGTGGATAAAATTACAACAAAAACGCACTTCAAAAGCTGTGAATCAAATGGCTATGTGTACTTTAGAAGTGTGCATTATAAGAAGAGGAAAACTAATGTACCATTCAGTCAGTTTTTAAGGATCCGAAACAACTGTACAAACACCAAAGATCATATGACCCAATCAGCAATACTAAAGAAAATGTTCAGGGATAAGAAATATCCAGAAAAATTAATCGAGGAAGCATACAGAAAAAATTTGGACAAAGAACAGGAGGATTGTCTCCCGAGTAAGAAAGGAAAAGATTGTAATGCAGATGAAAATAGAGGGAAAGAAGGGACAACAAAAAATAGGGATAATAAGATAAACCTTTGGAAGTTTAATTTTATAACAACTTACAATAAAGGGAATGTATTGATAATTAGAATTTAAAAAAAAATATTGGCATATTTTAAAAAAGATGCGATTCTTGGAAAAATGCTTCCGTGTGTACCGGGAATAACTTTTAGGAGAGGGGCGACAGTGAAAAATATTGTAGCTCAGAGCAAACTAAAAGAGGTTACAAAAATAAAAAATATGATAAGAATCAATACCAATGAGAATGGAGGAAAGGTAATACAGGAGTATACAGATGCTCTTCAAACAAATGAAATGTGGTAAGGTCATTGGCAATGACGCAAGGAGTATTCGATCCAATACTACTGGGGAAACAATTAAGATAAAACAGAGTCTCACATGTAGCACGGATTTTGATATCTACTTAGTGACTTGCAGATGGGGCTTCAATACGTGGGACGAAATTCCCAGGAACTGAGTGCCCGGATGAGCAATCACCGCTATAATGCAAAGAATGGGCAGATTAAACATAGTCTGTCGCGTCATTTTCTGGTGAGGCACAAAAGATGCTTCTGCACCACGGTCACACCGCTGTTACATATACCAAAAAGGGTTAATAATAGGAATAAATTATTAAACCAAAAGGAGTCCTATTGGATATATAGGCTACAAAGCCTCTAGCCAAATGGACTCAATGACGTCATAGAGAATGTGTAAGGGTTTGTCACGGATGAGACAGTCGTTTGCGCATGGGATAATACATACAATAACATGATGTTTCACTTTCCTCTTTTAGTGCCTTTTTTTGGAATTTTCTTTTAAATAAAGATTTTTTGTTGGAATTTTTAAATTTGGGAATTTTTTAAAAACTTTTTTTTTTTACATTGCTTGCTTTTCAATGGGATGAATTGATTCATGTAGAGACGATAGTAGTGTTTTGATAACGTATTAGGCCTGTTTCACACATCAGTTTTTTTCTGTCAGTTAAAACCGGCTAAAATGGCAGAAAACGGATCCGTTCCTGTACTGACCCCAACGAATGGAGAGAGAGAGAGAGAATTTTTTCAGACGTCAGAACTGAGTTTAGGGTTAAATTCCCGGCACAGGCATTTCTCCCAGGCATGCGCAATAGAAAATGCGGATCCGGCCGGGAAAAAAACGTTTCATTGTCCGTCCTGTCCGCTCAGCGGACGGCAAAATCTTGGCGGATCAGTAAAAAAACGGATCGAACGGATGACCATCTGTCAAGATCGGCCGTTAATACAAGTCAATGGGGAACAAAACGGATCCGCCAAGAAAAATGGCGGATCCGTTTTTTTTTTGCAAAACGGCGGATTTTGACTGATGGGGAAAAACAGATGTGTGAAACAGGCCTTAGAGTGAATTATATTTCTAATAATATTTATACTTTCAAAAATTTTTATGATTGTTCTCAACAATGTAACACTGTATCTAAAAGCTCATTTTGGATAGAATACAGGCACTATAATGCTATATATATATATATATATATATATATATACACACACACACACACATACGTGTATATATATATATATATATATATATATATATATATATATATATATACATACATACCGATATTCACATATAAATAAGAAAGCTTTGAGGTTCTAACACCACTTTACAGTGCTTTTGTATATTGTTTGTTATATTATACCTGATGAAGGCTGCACTGTAAAAATAGCAGCCAAAACGCGTTGTACTGTATTTTAAAAATGTATTTTGTATTTTTTTTTTTGTTTTAGAAAATAAATTAATTTTTAGTAATAGATTTTCACTGGAAGTGGATGTATTCAAGAAATCCTAAGGTGATTAGCGCCACATTTGCTTGGAGTTTCTCTTTACTTAGAATTCACCACCTATGTAGATCCGAAGCAGGATCAACACATAGTTCTTCAAAGTGAGGTGCACACCTTATTGGACTATACAAGACACGGAGGAGAGGTGTCTAAAGAATTGATTCCTTGAGAATCTCAACATGCATTTCTTACTCATTGAAGGTGAGCATAACCACAACTAAAAGAATTAATATACTGTTTGTAAAAATGTATTACGCTCAGAGGAAGCGCCGCACTTGTCTTTTTCCCTCTCTCCTTAGGGTATTTCTAAAAACATTTGGGGACAATATATATAGATGTATATACATGTGAATGTACATTTCTGCCAGAGGCACACGGCACTTGTAAGATTTGGAATTTATGAAGTGGTGTTCGCCATTTAATGAATTAGGAGCATCTTACTCCAGCAGCCATGTTCATTAAGACTGGCCTGCACAAAGGTAGTCTTAATGAATCAGGGGCATTGTTCTTGCTAGAACATCGGCCGGTGCTAACAGGAGATGTGCTGCCGATAACATATGTATGGGGGCAGAATGATCTATTATTGAATGCTCTTACCCCATGGTTCTCCTTCAGAATGTGTAAAGAGTAGACTGTTATACACTGTTAGGCTATGTACCCACGTATGCAGAAAATTCCTGACTAAAAACCGGACTCCTTCCCAGGAAATGCGCATTGTTTTCCGTATGTTTTTTGCGCATTTTTTTCCGGAGCATCCCCAGCCTCATAGAATATAGTTAGAAATGCGGATTTTTCCGCGAAATTAATGAGCATGCTGCGTTTTTTACCGCGATGCTTTTTTTTCGTGGAAAAAAAACACAACAATATGCACAAAAAGTGCAGAATTCATTAAAATATATGGGATGCTTCTTGTAAGTGTTTTTAAAGCGGTTTTGCCAGTAAAAACGCTTAAACACGCAAAAAAAACGCTTACGTGTGCACACACCCTTAAAGTAAATATAACTCAAAATTGCATGATGGAATTCAGGGTTTGGAGAATTACTGCATTTTCAAACTGTAACATGCACTTTTATCCTCCAAAATTTTAGAGGGAAATGGGAAGGGGGGGGGGTCTTATAGTCTGGATGATAGTAAATAGAATTTGGCACTCAACTTCTGGATGTACGATGAATGAATCTTTATTGCAGTCACAGTAAACGTTTCGGTCATAAAATGACCTTCAGCAATACACTGCAATGATCAAAGTATTATGAAGTAAAAAATTATTAACAAAACATAACTACAACAAGTTCATATATTAGCATATCAAGATAATATTATTACTAGATCATATAATATAACCAGCAGTGCACATGTGGTGAGGAACAAGGCTATGGAAAAGAGGAAAGGGAAGAACACACCGGCAGACGACGCCACCACCCACCACCGACAGTCTCTTACATCTGTCGGCTCAACGGAAGGTCCCTTCTGGCCACAATATACTACGTATATTGGGCATATTGGGCATATCCTTCAAGCAGAAGATCGACACGATCAGACGAAACTTTGGCCAGCAGCCCCCAATGCCCTTCTTAGCCGCTCAGCCCTGTTCTGCAAAAGCCAGCTTCTCCACCATGACAGAAGATCAGCTCTCCACCCTTCTGTCAAGATCACACCTCACCACTTGTGCCCTCGACCCACTCCCGTCTCACCTCATCCCGAACTTGGCCACAATCCTCATCCCATCTCTAACACATCTTTTCAACCTTTCACTTACAAATGGTGTCTTTCCCTCAACCTTCAAACATGCCTCAATCACACCCATCCTCAAAAAGCCCTCCCTTGACCAATCCTCTGTGTCGAACTCTCGCCCAATATCTCTTCTCCCTTACGTCTCAAAACTACTGGAACAGCATGTATATCTTGAACTGTCCTCCCACCTCTCCTCCTGTTCCCTCTTTGACCGGTTACAATCTGGCTTCCGACCGCATCACTCAACTGAAACTGCCCTAACTAAAGTCAGCAACGACTTATTAACCGCCAAGAGCAAGCGACACTACTCTGTCCTCCTTCTCCTGGACCTGTCCTCTGCCTTCGACACCGTAGACCATTCCCTCCTGCTACAGACTCTCTCATCTCTTGGCATCACAGACCTGGCCCTATCCTGGATCTCATCATACCTAACAGACCGAACATTTAGTGTCTCCCTCTCACACACCACCTCCTCACCTTGCCCCCTCTGTCTGTCGGTGTTCCCCAAGGCTCTGTCCTAGGACCCCTACTATTCTCCATCTATACCTTCGGCTTGGGACAGCTCACAGAATCCCATGGTTTGCAGTATCACCTCTATGCCGATGACACGCAAATCTACCTATCTGGACCCAACCTCGCCTCCTTACTGAATGAAATCCCACAATGTCTGTCTGCTATCTCAGCCTTCTTCTCTGCTCGCTTTCTCAAACTGAACATGGACAAAACAGAATTTATCATCTTTCCCCCATCTCACTCAACCCCTCCACCAGACCTATCCATCAATGTCAACGGCTGCTCTCTTTCCCCAGTCCCGTACGCTCGGGGCCTTGGGGTGATCCTCGACTCTCCGCTCTCTTTCAAACCACATATCCAAGCCCTCGCCTCCTCCTGCCGCCTCAAACTCAAAAATATTTCCCGGATCCGCTCATTCCTCAACCACGAAACCAGAATAACACTAGTGCATGCTCTTATCATCTCCCGCCTCGACTACTGCAACCTTCTACTCTCTGGCCTCCCCTCTAGCACTCTGGCTCCGCTCCAATCCATCCTACACTCTGCTGCCTGACTAATCCACCTGTCTCCCCGCTATTCCCCAGCTTCCCCCCTATGACAGGCCCTTCACTGGCTTCCTATCGCCCAGAGGCTCCAATTCAAAACCCTAGCCATGACATACAAAGCCATCCACAACCTGTCTCCTCCATACATCTGTGACATGGTCTCTAGGTACCTACCCACACGCAACCTTCGATCATCTCAAGATCTCCTTCTCTACTCCACCCTTATCTCTTCTTCCCACAACCGCATACAAGACTTCTCCCGTGCTTCCCCATACTCTGAACTACCTGCCGCAACACATCAGACTCACCATCAACGGAAACCTTCAAGAAGAACCTGAAGACTCACCTGTTCCGACAAGCCTACAGCCTGCAATGATCCTCGGTCTACTGAACCACAGCACGACCTGCTCTACCCTCTCCTACTGTATCCTCACCCATCCCTGTAGACTGTGAGCCCTCGCGAGCAGGGTCCCCTCTCCTTATGTACTTGTGTGTCCCTTGTCTTACACGTTTACTGTACTTGTCTATATTTCCCCTTTTCACATGTGAAGCGCCATGGAATAAATGGCGCTATATAAATGCATAATAATATACCAGAGTGGCCTGACATACCTTAATGCATGACCCCTTTAGGGTGTAATACTGGCATCACATGAGCACCTGACCCTGTGAGAATCTTCCTAGTGCTCTACTTGTCTCTATACGGACACTCCAGGAGCAGTTTGGTATGTGCAATAAAAATTCATTCATCGTACATCCGGACGTTGAGTGTCAAATTCTATTTACCATTATTCTGGTGTGGGAACGTATTTGAGCACCAACGCGGCTGTGCCACGATATACCTTCATTATAGTCTGGATGTACCTGCTGTGGATAGGGGGGTAGGGGAGCGGCAGCGTCGGACGAGCGGGTCACAGGAGTCAGGATCTAATGGCTGCAGCTAACATCTGTGCCTGCTGTTAAAGAAAATGAATATTCACTGCTCCCCACACCTAGTCATTCCCACCTATTTGCACTGAAGCAGGCACCGAAAGGTGGCTGGGACGATGGGCTTGTGTAGCAGTGAATATTCATTTCTCTTTAAAGGGAATCTGTCACCCTTTTTTTCGACTATGAGCTGCCTGCACTGACATCAGGGGCTTATCTACAGCATTCTGTAATGCTGTAGATAAGCCCCCGATGTAACCTGAAAGATAAGAAAAACGAGTTAGAGTATACTCACCCCAGCGTCCGGTCCGGTCCGATGGGTGTCGCCGTCCGATAGGTGTCGCCGTCCGGTCCGGCGCCTCCCATCTTCATACGATGCCGTCCTCTTCTTTCCTGCCTGTCGTGGCTCCTGCGCAGGCACACTGCTCTGCCCTGATGAGGGCAGAGTCCTGCAGTGCGCAGGCGCCGGGAGAAGTCCAGCTCCTATGGATCAGCATTTGGGGGCATATCTTATGGAGCAGCATATGGGGGCACAGTCTATGGGCCAGCATATGGGGGCATAGTCTAGTTCCGTTTTGGAACTTGCAGCTCTCTGGCGTCCTCCTTAACCACAGGTCAGTCAGGGAACTACACCTAGGATAAGTAGTCGCCAGAAGGGTTGCCTTGCTGTGTACTATTGGCGCTCTGCAGGGAAGGCGGTATGAATATTCCCAGTCCCAGGCAGGAAATACACATGTAAAACCTCTGTTCCGTCCCTGCCAGAATCTACCAAATACCCCAGAACACACTTTGATGCCACCAGCTCCTAGTTCTGATATTAGAATCAATATTGGGTCAGGAGCCAACCCACCAGTAGCGTAGTTTTAACACGGAGGACGTGGGGGGTACTTTTAGAGCAAGGAGAGCAAAGCTAGTAACGTTTTATAGATTTTACTCCGAAAAGAATAGAGTGTTTACAAAAGATGTTACAAAGAGAGACAGATACAGTATATACACCAATTATAAAATAAAAATGGATTAAGGTATGAACTTACAGTGATCAATCAATGGCACACCATGTGGAGCTGGGGGGAGGGGTTCCCAAAGGCAAAGATTCAGTCCCCAGCATGGATAGTATATGCTGTCTTTCCCAGGTCTGAAAAAGCTGCAAAATTGCTGTTCCTGCTTTATAGTTAGACCATAAACTTAGGGACTTCCCCTGCTCTGACCTCACCGGGTGGCTGGATACACCCCCGTTGTAGAGTTATGAAAAACCTTCTATTGGCCATAACTCTTGGGGGGAAGCTCGTAGAGGGACGACAAAATCATTATATGTCTTCTTACAACATCATCTTCCATTTGAGACTAAACATCATATCTCTAGATATTACGAGGAAGCAGGAACCCATTTCTCAGTTCCTAGTGAGCGAGGAGATCTAAAAATGCTGTGGTGAATAGCTCCAATTATGAAGATCTCAAAAACATAGGTTTCTTATTTATATGAATAATCGGTGCTATAATATTTGATCTTTAAATGAACACTAGACAAAGAGCCATGTGCTTTTGCACACGGCGGAGTGTGCTGCCAAGAACACATCCCGAGGGAGGGGTGAGAAAGAGGGAGATAGAATTACATAGTGCTGGCAGGGAGAGGAGGAGTGGGGTCGCAGATTAGTGAGGGGGAATGTTGGTGAGCTGTGCCTGCCTGTCACTTCCAAACCCAGGAGATGCAGCAAAGCTTTGTATGTGTGATTGAACAATAAAACTTACGTCATATTCCTGACAACTACCACAAATAAAAGGCAATTTTCCATGTTTAAACCGTTGCCATTTTAACAGTCTGACCAAGGGCAATACCTTTAGGAATCCTAGGACTGGCAAAGAATATTTCTTTAAACACAGACATACATGCAATCTAATTAAGTTATCATACACAGATCAGAAAACCCTAAGCTTACTATGCAAATAAACATGAAGTTGACTGTGGTCAGACATTGTGTGAAGAATGCACATAGTATAGGTCCAACTGAGATGGATATAAGAGCTAGGGAGACTCATGCAACATGGTATGAATAAGTATATCAGTTTTTCACTCTGCTGCTTAACCCTATGTGCTCGGCTATACCAATACAGCTTTGCTTCTCTTCTTAACAAAAAAAAAAATATGTTTTTAAATTTAATTGCCTTTCTCTGTACTTTCGGCTACATCATTTCTGAGTGCTCTAGTGGCTGAGTTCGGACTCAATATTCATAAAATGCCAAAACAGCGGATCAACACAGGATTTTCCATATTATGTCATATTTGGTCCAAATTTAATTTTTTCCTCTTTGTTTGTAAAATATCCTTTATTATCTTGTTTTTGCTTGATATCACTATTAGCTTTGCTGAGCTTTATTTGATTAAAGCAAGTGGATGCGATCGACATCATTAGGCCCCACGTTCATTCCCCAGGTTTACAGTGGGGTATAAGTTTTTCCTTTGGCCTTTGCCACGATGGGGATGTATGATGTGCAAGGCACATTTGATGGATCCACTTGCAACAAATTTGGTGGTTTTGTGTACCTTACCTGATGAGCGATGACATGAACTTGCCTTTACTTGCTTTAATTACCAGATTATGTTGGCACACCATATCATGTACTCGTGGATTATTCAAGTGGTCACCTTCACTGTTAAGTGATGTTTGTAATAACCAACAAAAGGGATGTTCAATATCGGGCAACTCCTTTTATAACTTAATTTTTTTCTTGTTCTTAATACTTTGGCAATGCTGTTCTCTCTGATCTTATATTTTTAGGGTTCTTTTACACTTGCCGTGTTTTTGTGGGCCATTTTTGCGTCCTCAATAGATTTCTTTGGGGCCGCAAAAACAGCCGGCAAAAATGCATCGTAGCGCCGTGAAAAAATATCGAGCTTGTTCTTTTTCACAGCTCACAGACACGGCCGCAATACATTTCAATGGTACCACAAAAACAACGGCAGCTTGTTTTTGCGGTACACCATATTTGCAGATCGCCGTATTTTTCCCAACAATTAAAACAGGGAAAAACGCCGATCCAACAAGGTTTTTTGTGGCCCCTTTTTTTGCGGGAGACCGCAAAAATCACGGCCATTCGACCTGCAAAAAACCTGGTAAGTGTAAAAGAAGCCTTATTTGTTTTTCTGCTACATCAGAGCCATTATTGGACCAGCAGTTCTAAAATACGCAAATTATACAGTTCATTAAGTAAAATTCCCGCTTTCAATGACCAGCCTTTTACCCATTTAGTTCTAGTCCTGATTATACAATTAAGGGCATAAATGAAGTATACGTAAATTCAAAATGCTGTAACTATATTATGCACATTATGAATATGTTTTTGGTTTATGGCTTGATAGAGACGCATCTGTCTTATAAAGTCAAAACATCGCTGGCTACCTGTATTGTGTGACATATTAATAAAGAAGATAACTACTAACTACAAGAACACAGCTGTCGCTCTTTTCACTTTTGCATCTTATGGATGATTGAGATCATCCTCTTTTGGCAAACTTTCAACCACTACATAGACATTTCTTTGTGGGGGGTGCCGCTGTATAATTTTTTTTGGCCACATTGTATCTGTTCTCACTTTTTTTTTTTTTGTATTTTTGGGTATACACAAAAGGAGCAGATGCTGACACTTTTGTACATCTACAAAAAAGAAGTGCACACCTTCGGAACGGAAGCCATATGGACACAATCTGCTGCAGTGGAAACGGGATGGAGTTATCACTCAGTGCACTGCTGATGAAGGCTCAATGGCGGAATATACTTGGGAGGAATTAATTTTGCAGGTTTTGAGAGTTAACACGTTTCAAGATCATGCAGGACCTCTTCATCAGGAAAAAAAACCTAGGCAGAGGTGAGTATTTGATTTTTTTTAATGTGTGGCCTATTATACTGTATGGAGGACTAGGTGGGGCCCTTAACACTGTATGAGCCATTATTTTGTATGGAATATTGGGTTGGGGCCATTATACTGTATGTAATGCCATTATACTTATACTGCATAGAGGACTGTGAGGGGCCCATTATACTGTATGGAGTATTTTTCGCGGCCATTATACTGTATGGGGAGGACTGTAGTAGGATTACAGTTGGAGAATTATACTGTAATGGGGGTCACCACATTCTTTGTTGGGGTGGGGATTGAGGGAGAGAAGGTACAGTAGGTTCATCTTACATTACGTGTGTAGGGCATTGTGGAGGATTTCACTGTTGGGGCCACTTTTGGTTTCATCATATCTTATCTGTATTATTCAAGGTTTTTAACCTTTATTATTGCATACATAACCCCTCTCTGACCTCAGACATACTATTCCGTCCATGTGACCAGGGACTTAATTCCCATGGACGGAATAGTATGTCATGCCCTTTAATGCGACACTGCGACATAAGTCCGACGCCATCTTACCTGTAGGAAGATGGTGTCGGCATCCCGGGCTGTGTCCTCCCCAATCCGGCCTCCCGATCGCTGTGATTGGCTGTTCAATTCTGAACAGCCAATCGCAGCCTTTTTCATTGTTTCAGCCAATCAGATTGGCTGAAACAGTGAGGTCCCAGGCTAGGACTGAGTACCGATGTACTCTATCCTAGGACGGTGCCTAGCAATGCCAGGCATCGGCCAAAACTGCTTAGATTGGCACGATCGACGCTGTGCTGTGTGTTACCATGCTGTACCCTGCCTGTCCCGGCCTATGATCGGTGCTATTACAGCACCAATCCTAGGTCTGTGCCTTGGACAGGCCTGCATCTGCTGATTGGAGTGATCAATGTAATCATCAGTCATGCCAATCACATCACAGGGAACAGTTGTGACCGCTCTGTGACTGCTTTGCAGGTCCTCACACTAGCTCAGGATTCCTGCAGAGCAGTCACACTGCCAGATCTCCTCCTGTGCTGGGACTTGTGGTGCCACAGAAACCTGTGAAACCACAATCCCTGCTGAAGAAAGAAAACAGAAGATGAGAGACTACAACCATAAGTGTTGATCGCTGATCCATGCCCGATCTCTCTTCATCCACCCCAATCCCCCCCTTTCCCATCTTTTTACCCCCCTCCACGCCGCCTCCATGTGCACATTTAGCAGCCGCTGAGCGTTGACTGGTGACGCAGTTCACCGATCAACACTTGTGCTCGCTTTTTTTTCTCAACCCCCTTTGCGCCAACTCCGTACGCACATCCCACAGCCGCAAACTTTGATAAGTGACGCAGTTCCCTTATCAGAGCTCGTGCCTGCCGCTTTCCTTTTATTCACCCTCCTTTGCGCCACCTACAAGTGCACATCCAGCAGCTGCTGAACTTTGATAAGAGACGCAGTTCACTTATCAGAGCTAGGGCCTGCTGTTTTAGAGACTTTTCTTTTCACAGGCATTTTTTTCTCCCTATTTGCTTTTTTCTTTTAGCTTTTTCTTTTCAGATAATTTGCACCAATCACTATCCCCCCACACATACAGTTATAAATAAGGTACACACAAAGCACCATATTCACAAAAAAAAAAGGCCCACCCGTCCTGTTCGTCCCAACATTGCTATTCATTGGAGGAGCCATATGCTTGGGGTCCAATTTCTCCTGTTACCCTTGGGAAAATGAAAAATTGGGGACAAAAAGATCATATTTGTGGAAAAAAAATTTTTTATTTTCACGCCCGGGCATTATGTGCTTCAGTGAAACACTTGGGGGTTCAACATGCTCACCACATATCTAGATAAGTTCCATAGGGGATCTAGTTTCCAAAATGGTGTCACTTGGGGGAGGTTTCCACTGCTTAGGCACATCAGGGGCTCGCGAAACGCGACATGGCGTTTGCTCTCCATTCCAGCCAATTTTAGTTTGAAAACTTCCCTTCCAAGCTCTGCAGTGCGCCCAAACAGTGCTTGCTTCCCCCCACATATGGGGTATCAGCGTACTCAGGACAAATTGGACAACAATTTTTGGGGTCCAATTTCTCATTTTACCCTTGGGAAAATAAAAAAATTGGGGACAAAAAAAGAAAAAACATTTTTGTGACTAAAAAGTTAAATGTTAATTTTTTCCTTCCACTTTGCTTCTGCTCCTGTGAAACACCTGAAGGGTTAATAAACTTCTTGAATGTGGCTTTGATCAGCTTGAGGGGTCCATTTTTTAGAATGGTGTCACTTTTGGGCATTTTCTGCCATATAGACACCTCAAAGTGACTTCAAATGTGAGTTGGTCCCTAAAAAAATGGTTTTGTAAATTTTGTTGTAAAAATGAGAAATCGCTGGTCAACTTTTAACCCTTATAACTTAACAAAAAAGAATTTTGTTTCCAAAATTGTGCTGCTGTAAAGTAAACATGTGGGAAATGTTATTTATTAACTATTTTGAGTGACATATTTCTCTGTTTTAAGGGCATAAAATTTCCGCGGTTTTCAAATTTTTGCCAAATTTCCGCGTTTTTTTTTTTTTACACAAAAAAAAATGCAAGTTATATTGAGTAAATTTTACCACTAATATGAAGCCCAATATGTCACGAAAAAACAATCTCAGAATCGCCAAGATCCGTTGAAGTGTTCCAGAGTTATTACCTCATAAGGTGACAGTGGTCAGAATTGTAAAAATTGGCCCGGTCAATAACGTGCAAACGTAAAGGGGTTAAATTAAGCCATTGGGCCATATGCTTTTTACTGCTCTTACGTAACATTATTCCAATATTTTAGTCGCAGATTTTAATTATAGTGTACTTTATTCGTGGGAAACCCCTTTAAGTTTGTTCAGTTCAGTTATATTTTATGATAAATGGAAGCCTTAATTGTAGACTTTTTTTAAAAATAAATACCAAGGTTGGCCCGCGACTTTGTCCAAGCTTTTAATTTTGGCCCTGTGCCATTTTCCGTTTCTGTGTTTCTGTTTCTTGATTCCCTTATTCCCAGAGCCATAACTTTCACATTTTTCCATCAACATGGCTATGTGAGGGCTTACTCTTTTGCACGATAAGTTGTACTTTAGAACGACACAATTGATTATACTGTATAATGTACTGGAAAACGGGAAAAAAATTGCAAGCGCAGTAAAATTGCAAAAAAAGTGCAATTCCACAACTGTTTTTTGGTTGTTTTTTTTTTACCATATACAACAAATGCTAAAACTGACCTGACATTTTGATTCTCCAGGTTTTTACGAGTTCGCAGATACCAAACATATATAGGTTCTTTTTTTATCTATGCGGTGAAAAAAATCCAAAGTTTGTTTAAAACAAAAAACAAACAAAAAAACAATTGCGCAATTTCCTGAGACCTGTAGCGTCTGTTTTTCAGGATCCAGGGAAAGGTGAGGGTTTATTTTTTGTGTGTCAAGCTGATGATGTTTTTATGGCTATCATTTTGGTTTAGATATGATCTTTTGATCGCCCGTTATTGCATTTTAATGTATTGTTGTGGCGACCCAAAAAACGCAATTCTGGCGTTATGATTTTTTTCTCATTACTCAGTTTACCAATCAGATTAATTCTTATGCATTGATAGATCGGGCGATTCTGAACATGGCGATACCAAATATGGCTATTTTTTTGTTTTAGTCTGAATGGGACAAATGGGGGGTGATTTAAACTTTGTATTTTTAAATTTTTTTAAAACATTTATTTTTTTACTTTTCACTTGCTTCAATAGTCTCCATAGGAGACTAGAAACTCTGATAACTTGTGCTACACAGAGCAGGGCATATCGATCCGGCAATGACAGCCACAGGAGTCTCCTGCAGACCTCGTGTTGTCATGTCAACCCATTGGCGACTCACAGTCATGTGACACTGGTGCCGATGCGCAAGGTTTATGATGCGCTTCGGTGCGTGCATGTTAAATGCCACTGTTGGGAGTTTGACAGCGGAATTTAACATGTTAACAGCATCTAGTGGATCGTGGTTCCACCCGTGGCTGTTAGGGGCACATGTCAGCTGATCAGATCAGCTGTCATGTGACGGAAAAGGTGTGTGCACCAAAGAGGGGGAGGGGACATCTGACATACTAGTTTGTCAGATGTCAGGAAGGGGTTAATATTGGCCCTCTGAGTATTTGAGTTTGACATCCCAGAAATCTTTTGTGTTACTGTAGCAACTCTGCCCTTACCCGAGTCCATGGCACATGGGAAGTGATAGCAGCAGGCACAACCTTTATTGAAGCAGCCTAGGGTAGCTCCAGGTTCCTGGCAGTGAGCACAGATCTAGACAAGAAAAATTCAAGTGTGATTAGTTAATCATAAAATATTTTCCCGAAAGACAAACAAAAAGACAGAATATACCTATATGTGTCTGCTGCATTTTTATTTTAGCAAAGTCAACAGTGTACAAAGCATTGAGTGCCCCATTATTATTAGTCCTCAACAAAGTGACAATGTAATTAAAGATCATTGGTCCAAGCCACAAACTCTACTAAACACTAATTAAGCATACCGCATATACTCGTGTATAAGCCGAGATTTTTAGCCCATTTTTTAAGTCTGAAAGTCCCCCTCTCGGCTTATACACGAGTCATATACCTCGGAGTCGGAGGGGGAGCGGGTGTGTCAGAGATCATACCGCCCCTGGCGCGGTCTCTGCAGCCCCCCTGCTTCTCCACGGTCTCCCTTCCTGCCTTCAGCGGTCACATGGTACCGCTCATTATACTCATGAATATGCGCATATTCATGAGTGTAATGAGCGGTACCACATGACCGCTGAAGGCAGGAAGGGAGACCGTGGAGAAGCGGTGCTGCCGCTGCAGAGACCGTGCCAGGGGAGGTAAGTATAGCGATATTCACCTGTCCGGGGTGTCCATCGCTGCTCACCGCTGTCTGCTGCATCCTGTCTGTGATGCTTAAGCAGCAGGGGGTGCGGTGACGTGGTGAGTGCGCGCCGTGCCCTCTGCTGCCTGAACGTCACTGACAGACGACATGGCAAACAGCGGTGAGCAGCGATGGCCCCCAGACAGGTGAGGTCCTGAGCAAGAGAGGCGAGTACGGCATTTTTTTTGCAGCAGCAGCATATGGGGGCATAATATATGGAGCATTTTATGGGGGCAGCATATGGGGGCATATTCTATGGAATAGCATATGGGGGCATATCCTATGGGGCAGCATATGGGGGCATATCCTATGGAGCAGCATATGGGGGCATATTCTATGGAGTAGCATATGGGGGCATATCCTATGGGGCAGCATATGGGGGCATAGTCTTTGGGGCAGCATGTGGGGGCATATCCTATGGAGCAGCATATGGGGGCATATCTTATTGAGCAGCATATGGGGGCATATCCTATGGGGTAGCATATGGGGGCATAGTCTATGGGGCAGCATATGGGGGCATAGTCAGTGTGGCATCATATGGGGCAGCATATGGGGGCATATTCTATGGGGCAGCATATGGGGGCATATTCTATGGGGCAGCATATGGGAGCATAGTCTATGGGGCAGCATATGGGAGCATAGTCTGTGGGGCAGCATATGGGGGCATAGTCTATGGGGAAGCATATGGGGGCATATTCTATGGGGCAGCATATGGGAGCATAGTCTGTGGGGCAGCATATGGGGGCATAGTCTATGGGGCAGAATATGGGGGCATAGTCTATGGGGCAGCATATGGGGGCATAGTCTATGGAGCAGCATATGGGAGCATATTCTATGGGGGAGCATATGTGGGCATATTCTATTATGCAACATATAAAACAATAGATAAGAGAAAAGCCGGGGTTTGTCCATGCAAGACCACAAGGAACCAACCGAAGATGCAAGCAAACCTTTATTCACATTCAAGCCAACGCGTTTCATGGCCTCCTGGCCACTTCATCAGGGCAGCAATGTCCACCCCGGCTTTTCTCTTCTCTATTGTTTTATCTGCATCCCGGGATCTGCAGTGGCCAAAACTTCCTTAGGTGGATGTGACCCTTCACAACCACATCAGGTGAGTGGATTACCTTTGTTAAACACGCTGGTGTCCCTCATTTACCGCCTTAGTGCGCTCCCCCTCTTTTTATTTTATGGAGCAACATATGGGAGCATATTTTATGAGGCAGCATATGGGGGCATATTCTATGGAGCAGCATATGGGGGCATATACTATGGGGCAGCATATGGGGGCATATACTATGGGGCAGCATATGGGGGCATATTCTATGGGGCAGCATATGGGGGCATATTCTATGGGGCAGCATATGGGGGCATATTCTATGGAGCAGCATATGGGGGCATAATCTATGGAGCATTTTATGGGGGCATAACCTTTATGGAGCATTATATGGGGCATATTATTCTATGGAGCATCTTGTGGTGGCATTATTAACCTTTGTGCAGCATTATATGGGGTGTATTTTGTATGGAGCATCTTATGGGGCCATCATGAACTGTATGGAGCATTATATGGGGCTCCTGATTCAATATGGATATTCAAAAACATTTAACCTACTGATGTCTAAATTAATTTTACTTTTATTGGTATCTATTTTTATCTTTGAAATTTACCAGTAGCTGTTGCATTTTCCACCCTAGGCTTATACACGAGTCAATAAGTTTTCCCAGTTTTTTGTGGCAAAATTAGGGGGGTTGGCTTATACACGGGTCAGCTTATACACGAGTATATACGGTATTTAAGATAATTAAAGGGAATCTGTTAAAACCTAAAGTGAGAGCAGCATGATATAGGACACAGAACCTGATTCCAGCAATGTGTCATTGGGTTGCCGACAGGGCTGTGGAGTCGGTAAGCCAAACCTGTGATTCCGACTCCTCAATTTCCCTTACACCGACTCCGACTCCAACTCCGACTCCACGACTCCCACACATATTGCTTATATTTAAGTGAAAAATGTATTGTAGTACAATGTGAACCTCAGACATTTAATCATTTTTATGATCCAATAATCAAGATATTTAGATAGAACAGAATATATATTGGTGTACTACCCGGTTTTCATTCTTTTTGGTACAGATACGATATGGATAGACAGATATGGATAAATGGATAGATAGAGCAGATTTCTAATCTGCTTTTGCTATTGAAAACATTATCTATGAGCTCAAAAACCTTTCAGGTGATGCAGTTTTTTAAAAAGATGATCAGCTTTTGCAGCTGAAAAACGTATCCTCAAAAAACACAGGAAAAACGCTGTGTGTGAATGTAGCCTTAGATCAGGAATAGAACAGCCATTTATAGGACATTTCATAACTTTCCCAAACTCCTATGAAAAAATATTCAGCACATCCTGCATTGAATTACTGTACCCAATTTATTATATATTTTAGGAGTCGGAGTCGGTCCATTTTATACCGACTCCAACTCCGACTCCACCAAAATGAGCACCGACTCCAACTCCGACTCCACAGCCCTGGTTGCCGATGTAGTTTTGATTAAAAAAAAATCACTGGTTTATCAGATTACTACTAAAGGACTAGTAAACCTGCTGCCATGTAGTCTTCCATATCCATGAGCTCTGTATAAACCCTCCCACCACTGATTCGCAGCTTTCTGTGTACACTATGCATAGGCAGAAAACTGCCAGTGGTGTGGGCAGGGTTATACAGGGCTCAGCGTTGAGAATTGCTAAATCTCCAGAAAATAAAACCATGATTCCACCAGAACCTACGGCTTCTGCCACCAACGCAGCTGTATTCACTCTGGGCGCGGCGCTAATGATAAGACTTGTCAGAACCAGAAGCTCTGGAAGGTGTGCTCTGTCTAGCCAGTAAGGTTAGAGTGGCTGGGACCTGTAGTGCTGTCCAGTATGTGTGTGTGTACTTTTCAGCTGAAGTCATCAGCTCCTTTCTCAAAGAAATTGGAAGGCACCAAACCTTACTAAGGCTTCCAGGTTGCTGCCAGACTATGGCTTTGTGTTCATCTTGCTAAGGGCTGATTCCCACTTGGAATGAATTCGGACGAAAGCAATCAAATTAAAACAAAAATCGGATTGCACTTGGACCAATGTTATTCTATCGTGTGTTCATCTGCGTTTTTTTACAGCTTGTATCGGCTCACAATCGGACTGGAAAAATCTTGCAACATGCTGCCATTGTAATCAAAATCGTATCTCATCCCGCAATAGAAGTCAATGGGTGCAGGAAACAAACAAGAAAAAAAATCGCATAGCATTCGGACAATGAGAGTGCTGTCCCAATTTTTACACATCAATCTCCTTTGAAAAGCTGGCAATTAAACTGCCGCGTACTGTATTATCACAGCGTGACAGGTTAGAATAGATATATACGCATAGAGTACATAGATAAAGAGATGTCAGTGACACACACACACACTAATATATATATATACACTGTATATACACTCACTGGCCACTTTATTAGGTACACCATGCTAGTAACGGGTTGGACCCCCTTTTGCCTTCAGAACTGCCTCAATTCTTCGTGGCAGAGATTCAACAAGGTGCTGGAAGCATTCCTCAGAGATTTTGGACCATATTGACATGATGGCATCACACAGTTGGCGCAGATTTGTCGGCTGCACATCCCTGATGCGAATCTCCCGTTCCACCACATCCCAAAGATGCTCTATTGGATTGAGATCTGGTGACTGAGGAGGCCATTTGAGTACAGTGAACTCATTGTCATGTTCAAGAAACCAATCTGAGATGATTCGAGCTTTATGACATGGCGCATTATCCTTCTGAAAGTAGCCATCAGATGTTGGGTACATTGTGGTCATAAAGGGATGGACATGGTCAGCAACAATACTCAGGTAGGCTGTGGCGTTGCAACGATGCTCAATTGGTACCAAGGGGCCCAAAGAGTGCCAAGAAAAAATTCCCCACACCATGACACCACCACCACCAGCCTGAACCGTTGATACAAGGCAGGATGGATCCATGCTTTCATGTTGTTTACGCCAAATTCTGACCCTACCATCCGAATGTCGCAGCAGAAATCGAGACTCATCAGACCAGGCAACGTTTTTCCAATCTTCTACTGTCCAATTTCGATGAGCTTGTGCAAATTGTAGCCTCAGTTTCCTGTTCTTAGCTGAGAGGAGTGGTACCCGGTGTGGTCTTCTGCTGCTGTAGCCCATCTGCCTCAAAGTTCGACGCACTGTGCGTTCAGAGATGCTCTTCTGCCTACCTTGGTTGTAACGGGTGGCAATTTGAGTCACTGTTGCCTTTCTATCAGCTCGAACCAGTCTGCCCATTCTCCTCTGGCATCAACAAGGCATTTCCGGCCACAGAACTGCCGCTCACTGGATTTTTTTTCTTTTTCGGACCATTCTCTGTAAACCCTAGAGATGGTTGTGCGTGAAAATCCCAGTAGATCAGCAGTTTCTGAAATACTCAGACCAGCCCTTCTGGCACCAACAATCATGCCACGTTCAAAGGCACTCAAATCACCTTTCTTCCCCATACTGATGCTCGGTTTGAACTGCAGGAGATTGTCTTGACCATGTCTACATGCCTAAATGCACTGAGTTGCCGCCATGTGATTGGCTGATTAGAAATTAAGTCTTAACACACAGTTGGACAGGTGTACCTAATAAAGTGGCCAGTGAGTGTATATATATATACACACACACACATATATACTTATATATACTTATATTCTTATATACACACACACATCTGGCAAAAATGAGTTTCATAAAAATCGGCTTCTCTACATGTCTGACAGCCATTCCATTCCAGTGTCAGTTGAATGCCAACCAGAGTACTCCTCATTCTACTTAAAGGGAATCTGTCACCTGGTTTTGGCGGGCTATTTAAATGAGGTCTGTCCGGTCCAATGGGCAGTGTTTCGGATCTTTGCCGCCTCCCCATCCTTGGCTGCCGTCCTCAGTTTTTTCATGAATAGGAGTAGGTGTCCACCATCTTTCGCGCGCGCGCTAAGCATTCTTGGCTCGCGCACGCGCAGTATGCTTTGCCCAACTGCGGGCAAAGCCAAAAAGCCTTACTGTGCATGCGCCGGTTAACTGTGTTCCGGGGCTTAGTTATCAGAGGTCTAACCTGTTACGCTGTGATTTTACTGTATGTGGCAGATGAATTGCCGACTTTTCATCTATATATATCTTATATATGTGTATGTTTCAAAGAATATTTCCTTTGAAAACGATGTGCAAATGACAGAATTTCTCTATGTAAAAACTCATGTTAAAATTGCATTGCAATTGAATTGTACCGCTTTCAGTTGTAAATCGAATGCTAGGTGTGAGAAATCAGATTGTACTTGCATGAAAAACGCATGACACTTGAATTACACTCGTCTGACTTTTGCAGGAACAAAATAGGACAGATTTTAAAATCGCTAGTGTGACTCCAGCCTAGGTGTGCATCTTCTTCTGCTTTGTTTAGTATATTCATGTTTTGACCCCGGCTTGTTTCTGACTATTCTTATGGATCCTGATTTTGTCACTGACGTGACCGCTCGGCTGTGACCCTGCTTGCAGACCATTTGGATGGCAGCATTCTACTGGGTCCTATTGGAAAACCGGATCCCTGTACAAGGGTTAAAGGGTATTGAGATTTCTCTGGAGTCTGCCAGAGGGAGTGGTTTGTGCCAATTCTGCTTTTCGAACCTGTGGCCTTGGTCAGACGTTACAATAGGTCTCTGTCCATACATCAAGTTGTCAGATGGGGTTGCAGAAACATGATTTACAGATTGCTTTTTGCAGTTTTTGTCCAAGAAGTACCGTATTTTTCGGATTATAAGTGTGCACTGGGAGTCACGTGACCGCAGGTCCTATTGGTCACGTGACGGAAGGTCCTGAAGCTACAATGAAGTGCCTGAATGAGCAGCTGCTGCCGTGCGCCCTCGCAGGAGGAGGATGTCAGCACAGACACAGGAAGAGAGACGGGGATGCTGGAAGCAGGAGCCATCATCGGAAGGTGAGTTAAGTGTTTTTTATTTTATCATGTGCTTGCCAGCAGGGGGGAATATAGGGACGGAGGGCTGTGTGCATGCCAGCAGGAGGGAATATAGGGACGGGTGCATGCCAGCATGGGGGAATATCGAGAGGGGGGCCATGTGCGTGCCAGCAGGGGGCATATAGAGAGAGGGGGGCCATGTGAGTGCCAGCAGGGGGGCATATAGTGACCGGGGGGCCATATTCAGGATGGAATGGGGGGGGGGCTATGTGCCAGCACAAGGGGGCAATATAGATACCAGGACGAGGGACATATATACGATTTGTAAGACGGACACTGGCATTATAACACACATCTCCATTTAACATAAAAAAATTTTTTCTCTTTTTCTTCACCAAATTTGGGGTGCATCTTATAATCAGGTGCATCTTATAAAGCGAAAAATACGGTACATAATTAGCTGAGGGAAGAAAAAAAAAAAACAGCATTAGTCACCTCATTAATCTCTTCTCTCCTCAATGGTCTCTTTCTGGTATTACTACTTTTATTTATTTTTATTAAAAAAAAGTAAAGCTTTATCTAATTAAAAAAAAAAAAAATCTCCAGAAAACTTATTTAACCCTATAGTGACCTAGCCAATGATCCCTCCTGAAACGCATCCATAAGTTCCTGTGGACTGGTACTTATTGACCTGGGACGCATGGATACGTCCCGGAGATCTTGTGTGCACAGAGGCTGTGCGCGTGTGATCGCCGCCGGGTGTCAGCTGATTATGACAGCTGACGAATCAAGAAAAGCTTCTGCCAAAAACATACCTAAAATATAACTTTTATTAATACTTTCAAAAAAAAGTTATTGAAACATAATAAAATGGTGACTAGGTAAGACACGGGTGCCTGAAAGGTTCAAAGACCAGGTCAAAAATATCACAAGTAGAAAATAGTCTAGGGAAACAGATCCACAATACACTATCTCCCTACCTGGCAGCAGATGTTGGCACACTAGGGGAAAGCATTATGGTGTCCCCGCTCAACGTTGGCTGACCCTGTCTAACCCTATAAGGAAATCCTTCCCCAAGTCATCACAGTCACCTTTAAAGTGCTTAAGTGCTTTATCCAAGTGTTGAACCTGATTTAGATGTAATGTATCGATAACAAATCTGTCTCCAGTGCTTGGGTGCAGTATTTTAGTCAAATGGCCATATATTAATATATACTGTGTCTTCAATACCTCCGATCACATCTTGGGGTGATCACAAATACTACATGTATAGTCCGCTTCCCAAGAAAATAGACTCCAAATGAAATGTTAGAGTAGGCCATGTCTCAGTGACACATTAGAATTTTCCCAGGTATTAGATTGGAGACACTTTGCGCTTAAATAGACAACCTCTCACGAGAGTCCACTCAAAAAGTCAGACTTTAGAACATACTGTCTCAAAAACACATGAGAGATATTTCTTGCATGTAAAAAAATTGGAGCATTATAGCCCTTATTAGGTCAGCTCAGAGGAGATTATTTCCTATCAGATGTTAGAACAAACCATGTCTCAATGACAAGAGATTTGAATAGATCAGGGGTATGATATTCCTTAACCCCTTATTGATCGGAGCTTTTTTCGTTTTTTGCTCCCCATTTTCCTAGAGCCCAAACTTTCTTATTTTTCCGTCAACATGGCCGTGTGAGGGCTTATTTTTTGCGGGACTAGTTGCACTTTTGAACAAAACCATTGCTTTTAACATGTCGTGTACAAGAAAACAGGAAAAAAAATTCCAAGTGTGGTGAAATTGCAAAAAAAAGTGCAATCACACACTTGTTTCTTGTTTGGCTTTTTTTGCTAGGTTCACTAAATGCTAAAACTGACCTGCCATTATGATTCTCCAGGCCATTTACGAGTTCATAGACACCAAACATGTCTAGGTTCTTTTTTAATTAAGTGGTGAAAAAAAATTCCAAACTTTGCTAAAAAAAAAGTTATCTGGGGTTAGGTGAGGGCTTATTTTTTGCACGCTGAGCTGATGTTTTTAATACCACTTTTGTGCAGACACGTTCTTTTGATCGCCCGTTAATACATGTTGATTCAATGTCGCGGCGACCAAAAAATTGTAATTCTGGCGTTTTGACTTTTGTATCGCTACGCTGTTTAGTGATCAGGTTAATCCTTTTTTTCATTGATAGATCAGGCGATTCTGAATGCGGCGATACCAAATCTGTATAGATTTTATATGTATAGATTTGATTTTTTTATTGTTTTATTTTGAATGGGGTGAAAGGGGGGGGGTAATTTAAACTTATATTTTTAAAAACTTTTTTTTTTTTTTTTTGGCACGCTTCAATAGCCTCCATGCTCAGATCGCCTGCATGTAGTAGAATTACTACATTGCTATGAGCGCCAACCACAGGGTGGCGCTCATAGCAATCCGGCATCAACAACCATAGAGGTCTCAAGGAGACCTCTGGTTGTTATGCCGACGCACCACTGACCCCCCGATCCTGTGACGGGGGGTGGGAGTCAGCGGTGCGCGTATTTCCGACCCAATGGCCGGAAGTACACGTTAAATACCTTTGACAGCGGTATTTAACTAGTTAATAGGTACGGGTGGATCACGATTCCACCTGTGCCTGTTGCGGTGCACATGTCAACTGTTCAAAACAGCTGACATGTCCCAGCTTTGATGCAGGCTCAGCGCTGGAGCCCTCATCAAAGTGGGGGTTCTGCCCTCGGATGTACTATACCGTCCGAGGGCAGAAAGGTGTTAATGCAAGTGGAAATGTTTCTCCTTTTCCAGTACACTACATGGTAAAATGAATGGTGTCATTCAAAAGTACAATTTGTCCTGCAACAAACGAGACCTCACCTATAGGGACAGAAAAATGAGTTATGGCTCGGGGAAGAATAAAACGAAAAAGCCATAGTGGAAATCAGCCCAATTGTGGAGGGTTTAACCCCTTTCCAATATCGGACGTACATTTACGCCGATGTCGGACTCCCTCCCTTTGACATGAGCTCCGGAGGTGAGCCCATATCTTTCCTGGAACATGTCAGCTGTTTTGAACAGCTGACATGTGCCCGCAATAGCTGCGGGTGGAATAGAGATCCACTTGCGGCTATTAGCTAGTGTGGTGTAGTGACCACTGTGTCCGCTAGGGGGCACTGTGAGTGTCCCAGCATGGGTGTACAGGCATATCCAGTGTGGTAATAGGAGTAGGATGCTTAGTGACCGTTATGTATCCCAAGGTGAGTGGTCTTGGGATGAAGGCTTGATTATGTGTTGATCAGCAGAGGTACTGCTGATGTTCTGTTTCAATGTGTTAGGGAAGCCTTCAGGTGGTTGGTGAGACGGGTGGGTCCAACCACCTACAAACCCACCCAGGGCCGTGTGCCTAAAACGCCCATATTGAACAGTATGTGTGTGAATGGTTGTAGGACTTGCGATGAGGTCATAGTCATGTGATCTGGTGGGCGTGGCTACGGACCATATATGGTGACCAGGGTAGGTCACATGAGTGAATGCCTGGACCCGATTGGTCCGTATGAAGGTCTCATCTGGCTGACGTGCTGGAAGATGTGGCTGCCTTCCTGAGAGCACATGTGGACGCTGTGTGTAATGACGACGTGTGTCTGACAGTTCCTGGAGGGAACGGACGTCTGCAATGTGAAGCAGCTAAGAGGTAACCCGGACACGGGAGAGTAACCGAGAGACTGTATAGCCTGTTGGCTAAATAAAGCAATACAACACAGAATGACAGATTTGCAAAAATACTCTGCAATAAAAAATGGCAGTAATCAGCAAGTGCTGGATAACAAATACAGGGTAGTTAGTTGATACTTTTTTTGCGTAAAAAAAAGTACACCAAGCTGCTCCACCACGTCAAGGTAACCCCTACCGAAGCAATCCCTATCTAATGTATTAAAAACCTGAACATGTGACCAGTGTCTAATATGAACAGGATTCAGACAGGCCGCTCCCTAGTATGGGCTTGTTGTTATTAGTTCATTTTCCCCTTCACCATTGAAGTCTGATGAACTCCCTCTTCTGGTGAAGGAAGGTAGTGAGGCTGATTACCAAGCACCTGAGCTGGGAGAGGATGACTGGGCGACGGGGATCTCTGACTGGATATAAGGCAGCCGACGCCCTTCTGCCTCGCTGGTGATTTCTCTGTGGAATTCTAGGAGACCAGTCTGATTCCTGCTCCTCAAAAGCTAAGTTTTCTGCTTTGCCTTTTTGCATTTGTGTTTTGGTTTTAGTTTGCCTTGCTTTTCTGGATTCTGCCATTCCCTGCTGGGGTGAGCTGAATTCCTTTTTTGTCGGTTTGCTCTGTCTTCAGAAAATACCTGAGTACTGACATATTCTTTTTGAAGCCTAGCGTCTTCAGGGCCTTTTTCCTTGTCAGTCTGTTGGCTCTTATTTTGATAGGGTTTTTCGCGGATTGCAGACAGCAGCTTTCCTATCCTGTCCTATCTAGTTAGCTTGGGCCCCATCATTTGCTCAGTCTATCTTTCTATCTGTGTTAGTGTTTTTTCATCTTGCTTCACCGTCATTATCTGTTGGGAGCTGCCTATTGCTTTGGGGTCTGCTCTGGGGAAGTTTAGATTTCCCTTTCTGTCTTTAGGCTAGGCAGTTCTCCGGCTGTGATCGAGGGGTCTAGGGCATCGTAGGAACCCCCCACGGCTACTGTTAGTTGTTGTTGATAGGTTCAGGGATCTGCAATCCGATAGCTGCCAACTTCTCTGGTTTTCTGGACTTAGCTAGCATTTCTGCTTTTGCCTCCTACGGTGACTCATTCATAACAGCTTGTGCTCTGAGACAGCTCTTATGTGCACGAGAGTCAGTGATAAGCGGTCATAGAGGAGTGCTTAGGAAGCAACCCAGGGGCAGACAAAAATGTCAGGTCTCCACCGCAGCTCCAGACGAAAACCTCCAATGGAGGATCCTCCGTCGAAACGCGTTGTGGTTTAACCCCGTCTCTTGTCTGAGTCTCTTTCCTGCGCTCCTAAGACCGTTTCCATTTTCTCATAGCTCTTATGTGCACGTCACACAAGAGGGTTGGGGTCTCCCAAACCATGCTAAGCAAGGAAAAATAAGCACATAAGAGCTGTCTCAGACCACAAGCCCATACTAGGGAGCGGCCTGTCTGAATCCTGTTCATATTAGACACTGTTCACATGTTCAGGTTTTTAATACATTAGATAGGGACTGCTTCGATAAGGGTTACCTGGACGTGGTGGAGCAGCTTGGTGTACATTTTTTTGCACTAAAAAACGTATCAACTAAATACCCTTTATTTGTTATCCAGCACTTGCTGATTACTGCCATTTTTTATTGGAGTATTTTTGCAAATCTGTCAGTGTTTTCTTACTGTATCTCAGTTAGTGGGTGGTGTGAACATTGTCTGATCGACGTGTTCACACTTGTGCATGTGACGTGTGCTTTTAATGTTTTTTTCCCTGCTTAGCATGGTTTGGGAGACCCCACCCCTCTCGTGTGACGTGCACAAAAGAGCTGTCTCAGACCACAAGCCCATACTAGGGAGTGGCCTGTCTGAATCCTGTTCATATTAGACACTGTTCACATGTTCAGGTTTTTAATACATTAGATAGGGACTGCTTCGATAGGGGTTACCTTGACGTGGTGGAGCAGCTTGGTGTACATTTTTTTTGCGTAAAAAAACGTATCAACTAAATACCCTGTATTTGTTATCCAGCACTTGCTGATTACTGCCATTTTTTATTGCAGAGTATTTTTGCAAATCTGTCATTCTGTGTTTTCTTGTTGTATCTCAGCTAGTGGGTGGTGTGAGCATTGTCTGATCGACGTGTTCACACTTGTACATGTCACATGTGTGTTTTTAAATAAAGCAATGCCTGTGTGACCGGAGGGCTAAGGGGAGCAGAGCTCCACCATGAAGATACCCTGTTGTCTGCTGTAAGACTGTTGCATGCTGCTTTGGCTTATGATGATGAATAAACCGCATGGACTATGTTGATGTTTTTATGAAAAACCCGTGCCGGACCTGGTTATTTGGCTGCACAGCGAGTATCCCCAACCTGAATGACAAGTGCTACCTTACACTACTTAAATGCCACTGTCAAAAGCTGACAGCGGCAGTTAAATGGCGCTTCTGGCAATCGCGCCAGAAATACGCACACTGGTGACCCGTGTCACGTGATTGCAGGTCATCGGTGTGTAGGTATGACAACCCGAGGTCTCCTGGAGAATTCTATGGTTGTCAATGCCGGGTTGCTGTGAGCGGCACCCAGTGGTCGGTGCTCATAGCAAGTCCGCAATTCTACTATATAGAGGCGACCTGACCATCGCCTCTATGTAGCAGAGTCGATCGGGTTGTACCAGCTTCCAGCCTCCTATGGAGACTAGTAAAGAATGGCAAAAGTAAAAGTTTAAAAATATTAAAAAAAAAAAAAGTTGAGCCTTTTGGTTTTTCCTTTCGGTGCAAAGATGAACAGATTTTTGGCAGTTCCAACTCTTGAACAGATCATGTAAAGTTGACCATGAGAAAAGCATGGAGATTGCAAATCGATCCCTACTACTTTCAAGAACAGTCCCTGAGCATTGTTAATGGACATTGCAAATAGCAGTTGAGCTGGAAACAGGATACGTTTAAAATCAAAAAACAAATCAGATGGAATGAGTGGAATTCTTGAAATGAAAATGTCCTCTCCTTTGGCACATCCTGTTTCTGAGCTGTGTATCTAACCCTATCCTGTGTGATGTCTGCTGAGCTGTGTACCTAATCCTCTCGTGTGATACCGACTGCTGAGCAGTGTATCTAATCCTACCCTGTGTGATACCGACTGCTGAACAGTGTATCTAATCCTACCCTGTGTGATACCGACTGCTGAGCAGTGTATCTAATCCTATCCTGTGTGATACCATCTGCTGAGCCGTGTATCTAACCCTATCCTGTGTGATACCGACTGCTGAGCCGTGTACCTAATCCTATCGTGTGTTATTGTGTGCTGAGCCGTGTATCTAATCCTGTCCTGTGTGATACTGTCTGCTGAGCCGTGTATCTATTCCTATCCTGTGTGATACTGGCTGCTGAGCCATGTGTCTAATACTCTCCTGTGTGATACTGACTGTTGAGCTGTGTGTCTAATCCTATCCTGTGTGATACTGACTGCTGAGCTGTGTATCTAATCCTATCCTGTGTGATACTGGGCTCCCCCTGCAGTCTGTATCAGAGGGTGGTCTGTGTTGGCACGGTAATAAATTGTGTTATTTCCAGCTTTACAGAAGGACGATAACACCATAGAAATGATAATAGGCCAAATTGTTTGGTGAATTGGAACGCACGGGGTTAAAATTTCACCTCACAACACAGCCTATGACGCTCTCGGGGTTCAGACGTGTGACTCTGCAAAATTTTGTGGCTGTAGCTGCGATGGTGCAGATGCCAATCCTGGACATACACACATTGAGCTATATATATACACACACACACATATATATATATATATATATATATATACACACACATACACACACACAAAAGTATTAACACCCCTGCAATTTTGTCAGATAATACTCAGTTTCTTCCTGAAAATGATTGCAAACACAAATTCTTTGTTATCATCTTCATTTAATTTGTCTTAAATGAAAAAACACAAAGAATTGTCCTAAAGCCAAATTGGATATAATTCCACACCAAACATAAAAAAAAGAGGGTGGACAAAAGTATTGGCACTGTTCGATAAATCATGTGATGCTTCTCTAATTTGTGTAATTAACAGCACCTGTTACCTGTGGCACCTAACAGGTGTTGGCAATAACTAAATCACACTTACAGCCAGTTGACATGGATTAACCCCTTCACTACCAAGGGTGGTTTGCACGTTAACTCCCGGGCCAATTTTTACAATTCTGACCACTGTCCCTTTATGAGGTCATAACTCTGAAACGCTTCCATGGATCCCGGTGATTCTGACATTGTTTTCTCGTGACATATTGTACTTCATGTGAGTGGTAAAATTTCATTCAAATAACTTGCGTTTATTTGTGAAAAAAACGGAAATTTGGCGAAAATTTCGCAATTTTCCAGCTTTGAATTTTTATGCCCTTAAATCACAGCGATATAGCACACAAAAAACTTAATAAATAACATTTCCCACATGTTTACTTCACATCAGCACAATTTTGGAACCCAAATTTTTTTTTGTTAGGAAGTTATAAGGGTTAAAAATTGACCAGCGATTTCTCATTTTTGCAACACCATTTTATTTTTAGGGACCACGTCACATTTGAAGCCACTTTGAGGGGTCTATATGATAGAAAATACCCAAAAGAGACACCATTCTAAAAACTGCACCCCTCAAGGTGCTCAAAACCACATTCAAGAAGTTTATTAACCCTTTAGGTGCGTCACAGGAATTTATTTGCATATTTAAAAAAAAAAAAAATTAACATCTAACTTTTTTTCACAAAAAAAGTACTTCAGGTTCAATTTTTTTTTATTTTACCAAGGGTAACAGGAGAAATTGGACTGCAAAAGTTATTGTGCAATTTGTCCTGAGTACACTGATACCTGATATGTGGGGGGGGGGAACGACTGTTTCGGCACATGGCAGAGCTCAGAATGGAAGGAGCGCCGTTTGACTTTTTCAATGCAAAATTGTCTGGAATTCAGATCGGACACCATGTCACGTTTGGAGAGTCCCTGATGTACCTAAACAGTGGAAACCCCCTACAAGTGACCCCATTTTGGAAACTAGACCCCCCCAAGGAACTTATCTAGATATGTGGTGAGAACTTTGAACCCACAAGGGCTTTACAGAAGTTTATAACGTACAGCGGTACAATTAAAAAATCATATTTTTTCCACAAAAATGATCTTTTCACCCCAATTTTTATTTTCCCAAGGGTAACAGGACCCTAAAAGTTATTGTGCAATTTGTCCTGAGTACGCTGATACCCCACATGTGGGGGTAAACCACTATTTGGGCGCATGGCAGAGCTCGGAAGGGAAGCAGCGCCATTTGACGTTTTTGGCTGGAATTGAGATCGGACACCATGTCGCGATTGGAAAACCCCTGATGTACCAAAACAGTGGAAACCCCCCACAAATGACACCATTTTGTAAACTAGAGCCCCCAAGGAACTTATCTAGATGTGTGGTGAGCACTTTAAACCCCCCAGTGCTTCACAGAAGTTTATAACGCCCGGGCGTGAAAATAAAAAATTCGTATTTTTTCCACAAACATGATCTTTTAGTCACCATTTTTTTTATTTTCCCAAGGGTACCAGGAGAAATTGGACCCCAAAAGTTGTTGTCCAATTTGTCCCGAGTATGCCGATACCCCATATGTGGGAGAAAACTACTGTATGGGCACACGCCGGGGCTCGGAAGGGAAGTAGTGACGTTTTGGAATGCAAACTTTGATGGAATGGTCTGCGGGTGTCATGTTGCCTTTGGAGAGCCCCTGATGTACCTAAACTATTGAAACTCCCCACAAGTGACCCCATTTTGGACACTAGACCCCCCACGGAACTTATCTAGATGTGTGGTGAGCACTTTGAACCCCCAAGTGCTTCACAGAAGTTTATAACGCTTGGACGTGAAAATAAAAAAATCATTTTTTTCCACAAAAATGATATTTTTGCCCCCAATTTTTTATTTTCCTAAGGGTAACAGGAGAAATTGGACCCCAAAAATTATTTTGCAATTTGTCCTGAGTAGGCTGATACCCTACATGTGGGGGTAAAACACTGTTTGGGCGCATGTCAGAGCTTGGAAGGGAAGGAGCACCATTTGACTTTTTCAACTCAGAATTGGCTGGAATTGAAATCAGACGCCATGTTGCATTTGGAGAGCCCCTGATGTACCCAAACAGTGGAAACCCCCAATTCTAACTCCAACCCGAACCCCAACACACCACTAACCCTAATCTCAGCCCTAACCCTAATGGAAAAATGGAAATAAATACATTTTTTTTATTTTATTATTTTTCCCTAACTAAGGGGGTGATAACGGGGGGTTTGATTTACTATTTATGGCGGGTTTTATGTTTGGTGGCTGTCGCACGCTAAAAGACGCTTTTTATTGTAAAAATAGTTTTTGCATCACCACATATTGAGAGCTATAATTTTTCCGTATTTTGACCCACCGAGTCATGTGAGGTCTTATTTTTTGCGGGACGAGTTGACGTTTTTATTGGTACCATTTTCGGGCACGTGACATTTTTTGATCGCTTTTTATTCCGATTTTTGGGACGCAGAATGAACAAAAACCAGCGTTTCATGAATTTCTTTTGGGGGGGTGCGTTTACACCGTTCCGCGTGCGGTAAAATTGATAAAGCGGTTTTATTCTTCGGGTCAGTAAGGTTACAGCGATACCTCATTTACGTCTTTTTTTATGTTTTGTCGGTTTTATGCAATGAAAACTATTTTATATAAAAAATAATTATTTTTGCATCGCTTTATTCTGCGAGCTATAACTTTTTTATTTTTTCGCTGATGATGCTGTGTGGCGGCTCGTATTTTGCGGGACAAGATGACGTTTTCAGCGGTACCATGGATATTTATATGCGTCTTTTTGATCGCGCGTTATTACACTTTTTGTTTGGCGGTATGATAAATCATTTTTTGCTTCGTTTTTTATTTTTTAAGGGGTTCGTTAAGGGGTTAACTAATGGGACAGTTTTATAGGGCGGGTCGTTACGGACGCGGCGATACCTAATATGTGTACTTTTTTTTTTTTTTTTTTCAAAAAATGGATTTGGGGGAATTTTTATTTTTTTGTAATTTGGCGAATTTTTTAAAATTATTTTAAACACTTTTTAATTTTTTTTTTTACTTTATTAAATAGTCCCAGGTGGGACATCACTGTTCTGTGACAGATCGCTGATCTGTCACATCACAGATCACTGTGACAGATCAGCGATCTGTCACAGGCAGTGCACAAGGCTTCCTCATGCCTGTGCTTTGCAGGGGGGGGCTCAGGGAAGCACAGAGGGAGCCCCCTCCCTGCCGATGCTTCCCTTTAACCCCCGGTACACCGCGATCATGTTTGATCGTGGTGTGCAAGGGGTTAACGTGTCGGGGGCGGTCCGTGACCGCCCCTGACACATTGTGCCGGGTGTCAGCTGTGATAATCAGCTGACACCCGGCAGCGATCAGCGGCGCTCACCACGTGGGCGCCGCTGATCGCGGTAGACGTACTATCCCGTCCATGGGCATAGGGGCCCGGGTCCCATGGAAGGGATAGTACGTCTGATGTCAGGAAGGGGTTAAGAACAGTTTAAGGCTAAGTGCACACATAGCAGAAATTTTCTGCTCAAAAACAGGACTCCCTTCCCAGAAACTGCGCGTTTTCAACGATTTTTGCACGTTTTTTTGCGTTTTTTTCCGCGCGGTTTCTAGATACATGGAAAAAGCCAGAAACGCAGAAAAAAAGCGAAATTAATGAGCATGCTGCGTTTTTTACCGCGATGCATTTTTTTCGCGGTAAAAAACGCATCAATGTGCACCAAAAGTGCAAAATGCATAGAAATGAATGGGAAGCTTCTTTTTCGCGTTTTTCCCACGGATTTTTTGGCAAATCTCCGGGAAAAACCGCAAAAAAAATGCTGTGTGTGAACACAGCGCCTTAGACTAATTTGAGGGTGCTGAATTCAAATATGATCTTATAATTCATCTATCACGTCACGTTTTTGCGCTATAGGTATATAGCCCATTTTCATGAATTCCATGAAAAATAAAAGTAGTGTATGAAAAGTGCCGGTTTATACGGTACACTAAAGTAAATTTAGTTTTCATTTAGTCTCCCAATAAATGTGAGAATATCTTTGTTTTCTTTGAACATGCATAATTCCCATTTGTTATGATAAGTAAAAAAGTCAAAACTCTCAGTCACAGTGGAGAATGCTTTAAATATATATGTTCAACTTTTCCTGGTCTTAGTGAAGAGAAGAAAAAGGCTGGAATATTTGATGGGCCTCAAATAAGAACACTTATGAGAGACCCAAATTTTATCACATCAATGAATGAGACAGAAGAGCTTGGAATGCATTTTGTAATGTGGTGCAGAATTTTCTAGGGAATAAGAATGCAGACAACTATGAAGAAATTGTGGAAGAGCTACTGAGTCTGCGAAATCTTGGATGTAGAATGAGTATCAAGATTCACTATTTACACAGCCATTTGGACTTTTTTCCAGAGAATCTGGGGGATGTGAGCGAGGAACAAGGGGAGCGTTTTCACCAGGACATTAAAACAATGGAAGAACGGTATTAAGGCCGGTGGGACTCACATATGATGGCTGACTATTGCTGGAGCTTGATGAGACAACCCAGAAGCTGTACATCACAGATCAGCCAAGAAAAGAAAGTTCAAATAACTGCCATTTATCTGTGTGCCATATATATGTGCATTTGTATATTTTGTAGTTTAATTCTGTAAGTATATTTGATTTGCTGTACACAAACTTTGTAATCTTTGTTATTCCTTGATTAAAAATATACAAAATGTAGTACCGAAAATCATGTGTTTTTATCATAAAAAAATCCTTGGATAGGAATAATTTTCATCAAAAATTGAAAATATCTCGAAATCCTGATGTGATAGCCAAAAATGGAGTTCATATTCGTAATCAGCAGCCAAAGTTGACTTAAAATGTTTTAAAACCTTTTGCCAGAAAAATTGCATTGACCTGTGTTAAACCAAAAAAACAGTTGCAAAGTAATTTCTTTGTCCAACCTCTTATTTTGCATACTCCACTTAAGAATAATGTTCACACAGATAGATATAGAAATAGATAAAAATTAGAAGAACAGCACAGGCAAAAATAGGGTGCAAAGCCTCACAGGTACATACCAGTCCTTGTAAATAGAAAATCAGAAAAAAGATGGAGGAAGCACACCATATAGAAGTAGAAAAAAGTGCTTTTAATAGCCCATGTGGCGATGTTTCGGTCCTGAGTGCAGATATGAGAAAGGTCTGCACTCAGGACCGAAACGTCGCCACATCGGCTATTAAAGGCACTTTTTTCTACTTCTATATGGTGTGCTGCCTCTATCTTTTTTTGATTTTATATAGAAATAGATATACAATACCAAGGCTGATGTTTATTAATGAACAATATGTTTAAATTATGTAGCAAAAGAGAGAAAGAACGGTGAGTGCCATCCTATTGTAGAAATTCTTTATTGGTTAAAAGGCATTGGCTCGGGAGGAATATACAGAGCGTGGACAACGGCCATTTCACGCACTTGCGCTTCAACAGGACCCGTTGAAACGCAAGTGCGTGAAACGGCCGTTGTCCACGCTCTGTACATTCCTCCCGAGCCAATGCCTTTTAACCAATAAAGAATTTCTACGATAGAACAGTGAGTGCCATCCTTTCTCTCTTTTGCTACATAATTTGATTTCATGCTTTTCACTGGATTGAGCACCCGTTCTGTTGGTATTATGGCGTTCGGTCCAGGGGTGTGATTTGGACTGCAGTCACAGAACTGCTTTGGGGTTTATGAGCAGTGCACAATCCTCCCTTTCACTTAGAACAATGTTTAATTTTGAAAAAAAAAGGGAAAAAAATGGCGTGGGCTCCCGTGCAATTTTCTGCGCCAGAGAGGGAAAGCCGACGACTGGAGGCAGATATTCATAGCCTAGGAAGGGACCATGGTTATTGGCCCCGACTAGCTACAAACACCTGCCCCCAGCCACATCTCTTCCCACTAACCTGTAGGGGTGGAATATGGGGTAATAAGGGGTTAATGTCACCTTTGTATTGTAAGGTGACATCAAGCCCGGCTTAGTAATGGAGAGGCGTCAATAAGACTCCTATCCATTACTAATCCTATAGTTGATAAGGGTTAAATAAACACACAGGCAGAAAAATGTCTTAATGAAATAAAACACTACACAGTTTTCCCATTTTATTGTACGCCTAATCCATGCGACACCCTCGATCTCTTGAAAAACAAACAAATACTCCCTGTTAAGACATAATCCATTTAATAACGAGTGTCCCATGATGATCTCCCCTATAGGGATGTCACATCTGGAGATGTGACCTCTCTACAGGGCCTCCAGTGACACACTGACAGGAGACAATGGCTCCTGCAGTGAATCACTGAAGAGATTACCCGAGTTCATACTCTCACTTTACGGTAATGTTGCGCGAGAATCAGGGGACTCTTCCAGCGGCGGAGGGATATATCGCGGAGAATTACCTCCACCTGTCAGTTCATCGCGGGAGCCCTTGTAGAGCACTGACATTACCCGATGTCAGTTCTACACGGGAGATCGTCGTGGGACACTTGTTATTAACTGGACTATGGCGGAAAGGTAAGTATAGGTTGGTTTATTATTTTTATTACAGGAGACCAAGGGCTTCAGGGAATTAGGTGTATATGGTATGTACTCTGTTATATGTTGTATGTACTGTCTGTAATGTAAGTTATATGTTCTGGGAATTTTTTTTTTTTTTACACTTGACATGCATTGTCTGCTAGGACTACTTTCCCATAATCAGCAATGCTATCACTGTGAGCATTCATTGCTGGATGGGAGTAGTAGTCCCGTCAGACAATGGCTGCTTACACAGACCCCCACACACCAGCACACACACACAGGGGGACACATGCACACACACAAACATGCAGACCCCCGCACACACAGACACGCACAGTCTCCACCCACCCATTTCCCTCCTCCCGATCTGCAGCGTTTCAAGCACCCACATCTGCAGATCTTTTTTACATCTGCGGTTTTGCTGCGGATGTGCCTGACTCAATGGAAGTCAATGGGTGCAGAAACGCTGCAGATCCGCAAAAAGAATTGACATGCTACGGGAAAAAAAACGCTGCAAATCTCCGCTGATTTTTCCGCAGCATGTGCACAACTAATCTCCATTTCCTATAGATTAACACTGGCTGTGCACTTCCCTGCGGATCTGATGCAAATCTTTGCGGTCAAAAACTCTGCGGATCCACAACTAAATCTGCATCATGTGCACACAGCCTTAAACAGCCCGGCCCTTCTTTCTCACAATAGCCACTGGGGGAGGGGCAGAGACAAGGGCCAGACATATTCATTAGCCAGGAAACTAATATGCCAACGAATCTGAACAAAAAGAAGAAAAAAAAAAATTGAACCAAAAAATTAGATCAAAAGCAAGAACAGAGCAAGCCACCAGCAAAATCAGTAGCATAGACCCATATCAGCATTTACGTAAAGCACCAAGTGGCACTCAGGATAATGCTAGACAACATGCAACTGTGACATCACGTTATACTGATATCGTCTTAACAAAATCAAGTGGGAGATACCTGAATGCTTGGTGGCAATACCCAGTGAAAAGGGTCCGCAGCATTTGCTGTGCAAAACATATTGTACACAGGGTTGTGGAGTCGGTAAGCCAAACCACCTACTGACTCCTCAATTTCCATGACTTCTGCCTCCAACCCCACAGCACCGCTTCACTAATGAGCATGTACATAAACTGCAACACAGATACATCAGGAACAGAAAAAATAATAAGGCTGTGTGCCCACGTAAGCGTTTTTGAAGCGTTTGTCCTGGTCAAAACGCTTCAAAAACGCATACAAGAATCCCATTAATTTTAAATGAATTCCGCACTTTTTGTGCACATTGATGCATTTTTTTCCGTGCAAAAAATGCTTAGCGGTAAAAAAACGCAGCATGCTCATTAATTTAGCGGAAAAGTCCGCGCTTTTAGCTATTTTCTATGAGTCAGAAGACGTGCGGAAAAACGCGCCTTTTTTGGCAAAAACGCATGGAAAACGAGCAAAAAAAGCGGAAATAAAACGCGCGTTTTCTGGGAAGGAGTCCGGTTTTGAAGCAGAAATTTACTGCATACGTGGGCACATAGCCTTATCGGACATTTTATAACTTTCCCGAATTATGAAAACATTCTCGAATTTGCATCGGGTGGCTCGGGTAGGCACAGAGTATTGCAGATCCTCGCATTTTTTTTTTGGGGGGTGTCCAACAGACACCAAACATGCGGAACAGGGACTCGAGCAGGTCTCTCAAGCACCCGCGATATTGGGTGCATAACCAAACACCTGATGCAAACTGGAATAACGAGCACTTGTGCTCAACACGAATGACGACACATTCAACATGACAACTTAATGTTATATTCTGTGTCATACTTGTGGGTTCAAAATGCTCATTATACCCCTGAATAAAATTCTTGAGGGGTGTGGTTTCCAAAATGGGGTCACTTGTGGGAGGTTTTCACAGTTTAGGCTCTCCAAACACAACACTGCATCCGCCTTCGATTCCAGCCAATTTTGCATTTAAAAAAAAAAAATCAAACGGTGCTCCCTTCCTTCTGAGCCCTACCATGCGCCCAAAAAGTGGATTTTTCCCACATAAGGGGTATCGACATACCCATGAGCAATTGCACAACAAATTTTTTGGCCCATTTTCTCTTGTTACCCTTGTGAAAAAGGTTTGGGTCAAAAATAATTTTTTTGTGAAAATTAAATATTGTTTCCTTTCACAATGCTTCCGTTCTCGTGAAGCAACTGGACGGTTAATAAACTTCTTAAATGTTGTTTTGAGCACCTTGAGGGGTTCAGATTTTATTAAGGTGTCACTTTTGACATTCCTGTAGAATGTCAAATCTGTGTCCCTCCTGATGGAGCAATGATGTCCTGGCTGCAATCTTGTGGAGTGCTCCTGGCTGTGGTTTTGTAAAGAGTCTATGATTCTTTGAATGTTTTGTTATTGGCATAGCCCCTTTATATAGTTCACAACTGTTGTCCTTCAAACCATCATCCACAGGTCAAGAGGAAGGTGTAATGTCTTTAGCTCTCATTGTTTGGAGTATTTAAATCAATTTGCATAGTTTTTCCTCCTACTTTTTGAAAGTCAACAAGCCAGGGGGTCCCACACAATGTCTATAAACATATTACCAAACATCCTTTGTTTAATGACCCTGCAATATCTGTCTTGCAAAGATAATAAGCTGAAGGAGCTGATATAAAGGGCAAACAGTCAAACATATATATAAAAAAAAAATCAACGTTTAAGACTCACATGACAACAGTCTATGGTTCTTGACTAACTGAAAATAGATGTTTGGATAATTAAGATTAAATGCTGTGGTTACACATTGGTCCCCATCTTAATTAGCCAGACGTGATTGAAAGCCAATTATCCTTCTTCACTTAGGCCGGGGTCACACTAGAGAGGAATACAGACGAGTGAGAGGCGTTAAAAGCACGCATTAGACACGGACAAATGATTCTCTATGAGGTACCTCGCACCAGCCGTATATTTCTCATCCGTATTCTACGGTCCGTGCCAATCGCAGCATGCTGCGATTGTCAGCGTACTACGGCCGTAGTACGCCAATGCAAGTCTATGGGTGCACAAAAAATACGGATTACACACGGACCACACATGTGACCTGCGAGAACTACGCAGGTCTTTTGGCTGCTGCCAGGAAATGGCCCAATCCACCATCAGGAAGCTGATACATGCAAATCACCTCAAATAGCTCTCCAGACATCCAGGAAGTCAGCCTCCACGGAGTACAGCAGCGTCATGGCGACATTTTATCTGAATGTGGAAATGCTAATTGTCCTGGTGCAGGAGAGGCCCGAACTGTGGGACCAACGTGATGCCCATTATGCCAACCGGGCAAGAAAGGAGGTGTCATGGAGGCGCATATGTAGGCAGATGTTCCATGACTTTGGTGATCGGCCACATGAGGAGCAGCAGAAACTGAGTAAGTACAAGCCAAAAAACTAGTAAAATTACAGCACAACAAAAAAATGAATATAGAATCAGCACCCTCCTTCCTGTGCTTGTACTTTTTTCCTCATGAGGACGTTAGATTTTGATGTGACACGTGGTTTGACACTGCCATAATTTGGGCCAGGCCACAAGCTCCTCATCCCCCTAGCCAAACAAGTTATTAAGTGTAGTTACTTGATACATCAACTAATGTATCTGGCCTGTATGCCCCAATTAGATATGCCACCATGGGTACAAAGCACACCCCAGAAGGCCCCATGCCTAGACTACTGGTAGCAAATGTGACCTATCAAATATATGAATTTGACAATATTTCCTGTCACATTGCAGTGGAAGATGTGATGAGACGCTGGCGAAGCATCTGCGACCGATACCGCCGGGAACGTCAGCAGCGGTCCAGGAGTGGGGATGCGGGCTACGTCAAGAGAAAGTACATATACTATGACCGCCTCTCCTTCCTCGCCCCAATTCTGGATCTCAGACCGTAAGTAGATACCTCACACCAGATTACACAGATACGTTGCAGGGCCAAAAATATTTAGTTATTTTTGGCTCTGTACTATTTCATAACAGAACTCAGTCCAACCTTACGGACAGAGGAACTGGCTCCGAAACCGACCCCATCATCGATCCTGTGTCTGCAGGGGAAGAGGTGGCTGGCCCATCTTCTCCCCCTACTAGGAGCATGACTGAAGATTCTAGTCAGAAAGTGCCACTGCCTGCGTCCCAAAGCCCACCACCAGGACCATCTGGTGCTGCTGCAGCATCAGCAAGAGCAGAGGAGCAGGGCAACATCAGCAGCAGCCCAACTGGCCACATCCGGGGCTCCCCACAGCCTGCTGCCACATCCCGGCGAGGAAGAAGCCGAAGGCGTCAAATACCTGCCACTGATACCCGCACTAATGTGGACACTGGGGTCCTAAATTATTTATCCAGAGTAAATAGTGATGATGGGGAGGAGGCATACTCACGCAGCCTGGGCCTTTATCTCCGTGCCCTTTCCCGTGAGGTCAGGCTCCGTATTCGAGGATGTTTTCAGATCCTGCTTGATGCGTGCACATACCCCAATACCCCCTACGAATGATTTGAATATATTGAGAGGTGGCAGCTTTCCCAAAGAAATCTCATGCGCCTTAGGCACCTCCCACAAATGCATGCTCAAGCAGGATCTGAGGATCCTCAAATACGTGGGCCTACACCTCACCCCCTTCCTCCCACTACCCAACCTTCATTACAGCAGCCACAAATGTCTGCCTCTAGCCAACCACACCAATATGGCCACTTGTTCCCACCCAGTCTTGGAGGCTGGTCCCAACCTGGTTGGGGACGATATGGCTATCTTGGTGGGTATGTGACACGTGCCTACCACAGCCAACAAGATGCCCCTCCTTATTACTACTCTGGCCAGTACCCCCAACAATCACAGGAGGCAGGACACTACACACATCATGGGCAACAGTATGGCCCCACACAGGGCGATGTTGGGCAGAGTAGCCAGCAGCAACCACAGGCTGCTCTTGCGCCTTCTCCTTCCCCAACGTATGAGAATTTATAATTCTGTGTCCACAATCAGTCTGATGCCAGGAGATGTCCAGTGCGGTTTCACTGGTGCTACAAATACCAATCCAAAGGAAAAAACAGGTGGTCTCCATCACCAAACTTTGTGAAAAAAGTGAAAACTCACATTTTTTCAGAATGTTTTCCAATCATATTAATAATCCACCATGACAGGCAAGGCTACCTCACGCCTTTCAGACAGATATTACATGTCTGAACAAAAGAGAATATTTAACCATGCTATACTGGTCAAGTGAAAGGATGAAAATACACTACTCACTTGTTAAGACATAGAGAGAGCATGATGGTCTTAAGGCTGGTCGCCTTGATTTGTGACTATACACTGGCAAAAAAGTGACTACTTCACTAAGGCCAGCACGCCTCTTCTAGGCATTAGCAAGTGAGTAATGTATTTTCATCCTTTGACTTTACAGTATAGGGCGGTGAAATATTCTCTTTTGTACAGACATGTAATATCTGTCTGAAAGGCGTAAGGTAGCCTTGCCTGTCATGGTGGATTATTAATATGATTGGAAAACATTCAGAAGAAATGTGAGTGTTATCTTTTATCAATAATTTTGGTGCTGGAGACCACCTCTTTTTTCCTTTGGATTGAAAATTTCTAATGTTGCAATGTTGTTATTGCATGTTATTTTGTGTTCTGTTTGAAAATGTTACTTTTCAAAAAAGTTTTCTTATGCAAAAAGGGCAATTTGGCCCATTGCTACAGTTTTCATATGGCAATGTTTGCCTTTAAAAAAAACAAACAAAAAAAGGCAAAAGTAAAAATCTGTCTACTACAGTTTACGTATCTGTGTGATTTCTCAAAAACAGTGTCAGCATACTAACATACGCTTAGCAATGCAATGAAACAGTCATAGAATCAGAAGGGGTATAAATATATATATATTTAGACACACATAAAACCAAAAATTATAACAGACACAGCATGCTCTAGCCAAGAAGTTTCCCCCTCAGGTGAGATAAAGTAATTAGTGAAAATATCACGCACTTTGAGCCCAGAGAGCGGTCTACGTTGAGGGTTGATAGGTGGTCTCACCCTACGCACAACACCAGCCGAGGAGGAACAATCATGTATCCTGGTGAAGTTATGAAGAACCACACAGGCTTTAACAACTTCATTAACATTTTGTTCACTCAGCTGAATGGCAGACTGGAGTACCCACCATTTGGCACAAAGAATGCCAAAGGAACACTCCACCAGTCGCCTAGCACGTGATAGGCGCAAGTTAAAAATTCTGCGCCTGTGGTCAAGGTTGCGCCGGGGATATGGCCTCATGACATTGCGCGTTAACTGAAACGCCTCATCTGCCACAAGGACATAAGGGACTGATTCTTCAGTGGAGCCTGGTAGCTGGCATGGTGGTGGTAGATCCAACTGGTTGGTGCGTAGCCGCCAAGCCATTATGGAAGTATTGAAGACTCTAGAGTCTCCCGTCCTTCCATAGGCCCCAATGTCAACAATTATAAACTTGTATTGAGGGTCTGCCAGAGCCAACAATAGAACAGAAAAATATTGTTTATAATTGAAGAATTGGGAGCCAGAGTTCGGCGGCTTACGCACCCGGATATGTTTGCCATCAAGGGCCCCAATACAATTAGGAAACTGGCATTCCTCCTCAAAGTCCCTTGATATCCTCAACCAGTCTTCCATCCTGGGCTCAGGCATGACGACTTGATGGAGTCTTGTCCAGATTTCTATACATGTTGACCTGACTATGCCAGAAATGGTAGATCTTCCAATGAGAAACTCATGGTGGAGGGCGGCATAAGACAGGCCAGTGGACAGGAAGCTGATGAACAATAGAAATAGATAATTTTAGAATGCTGAAAGTCCAAAAAAATCAGTTACATGCCGACCAAACTTGGTAGGAATTGAGATAGACTAGCACACACATATTCGGTTGCACAATGACTAAGTGATATTCAGTACATATTAGACCTAACATTCTGGTCTGTAAGCTTAAACATATGTGGACTAAGATGAGGGCATTAAACTTAGTCCAATAAGCCAAAAATACATACTTTGGCCCACACATTATGAACATAGAGAATGTGGTTTTGTAGTACATACCGTATTGTGAGTAGAAGTCGCTCCTCTGCAGATATAGCTTTGCGCATCCTTGTGTCCTGAAAGGTTATCCCAAGGCGCACTGTCTCCAAGAGTCGATCAAATGTGCAATGCTCATGCGACAGTATTGGTAAAATTTATCAGGTTGCTCCCGCAGAGAAGAATAGAGGCGGTGAAAATGACCTCGTCAGTCGTTAGCTCAAAAGTGGATGGACCCACATGCGTCTCCTCCTCCGCAGATCCACTATCACTGGGTATGGGTGACCAAAGCGGCGTGACAAAAGCCAGTTGAAGAAATCCTGCTCAGTTGTGTTGAAACTCAGACCCTCTGCCATGTTGCACATACAACACCAAAACACCTAGTGAAGGCAAGGTCACAAATGGACAGAATGGAGGCAGCCACCTGTTCCTGAGGCAATAAATAGGGTGCAGGCTAATGATTTAAATAGTTAGCAGGCCTCAAAACCGTTAAATGTCCATTTTGCAAGGCTGCGAGAAAATCTCAGCATACGGATTACATACGGATGCAGACATGCGCAAAATACGCAACCACACCTTGCTTACGGATGACATACGGAGCACTATTTAGGGGTCATTCATCCGTATTACGCCTGTAAACTACGGACCGTATTTTGCATCGGTTAGTGTGACCCCGGCCTTAGACTGGGTTCAAACTGCGTTATGGCAGTCCGTTAACCCTGCCATTAACCCCTATTATCGGGCGCATCGCTAACGCATGCGCTAGCGATGTGCCGTCATTCTGTGACGGAGCCTTGGACGCGGGCTGCAGCGTCTGAGGCTCAGTCAACGCGAGCGCAGATAAAGCATCGAGTTATGCTATAGCGTTAACACAGCCCGTCAACGCTATGCGTTGAATGGGCTGCCTTAACGCAGTATGAACTTGGCCTTATCTGACATCAGCATGTCTTTAAAGCGAACCTCTCAGAAGGGGATTTTTCTAAGTAAACTACAGACACTGTCAGGTTGGCACTGTTATACTGATTAAAATGATACTTTGGTTGAGGAAATCAGGCTTGTGGTGGTTGTTTAATCTGTATTTGCAGTTTTCAGTTAATGAGATTCTGGAGTTTCTGGGCAAGCCTTTAAGTGGTGCCCTGCTTACATACGCATCTGTAAGAACTGGTCGTTCAGTGACATGCCTTCTATTTTACATAATGCATATAATTTTGTTGTCTAAGAGAACAAATATAACTTCAGCAAAATGGCACCGATGCATGCGCAGCAGCAACTATTGCCTGCTGATGCTACCGCTTAAGCGACGGCGCCATTTTGTTGGAGAAAAAAAAAATTTAGGAGGCAGGAAAAAGGCACCAGCGCTTGCAAAGTAAAATCCATCTGCAAGCGATAGATTCCACCGCACATGATTTGCCGCCATTTTGCAGAAGTATTTTTTTCTAAGCCAACAATATCATAAGCATTATGTAAAATAGGAAGCAGGTCACTGAAGGTTCAGTGACCTGGCATAAGCCCATAAGGATGAATGAGAATAGAGCAACAAAAAATCCTGTCCACAGGCCCACCACAAAGCACAAGAATCTCATTAATTGAAAACTGCAAATACAGATTAAACAACCACAAGACACCTTTCCTCAACCAAGGTATCATTATAATCAGCATAAAGGCGTTAACCTTAAGAGGTCTCAACTTCATAAGAACAAAAGTTTGTATCATCCGGCATCCTCAAAGCATATTCCATGTTTTCCTTGCGAATAAATTCTACACGTAATTGACAAGAACCGACTCATATCCATGGCGTCAACACATATGGTGTAATCCGTATTCCCGTAGTTCCTGGATTAAAGCTGATAAGAGTGTTGGTGGCTTGGTATTCTGTCAAAGCTGGTACAACTCCTGTAGTTGCAGTTATACATCCACTTCAGTCCTCTTCCCAAGGCAGAGCTTGTGGGGTTGGACATAGTGGAGTCCAAAACCTGCAGAGTATGCCTCACCTATAGACGGCTGGGTCTGTCTATATGCCTCCCTGGTTCTGGAGCCTTTGGACGGTGTTTACGAACACCAGTCCCTTGTAGCTACCCCAGCTGAGTAATATCCTACCGCTGGCACCAAAATGTGGAGACACAGGGGTCAGCAGGTGATCTAGTCAGCTGGCTCAAAACCGCATGGACCAGAGGTCATCACACTGAACGCCCACTTTTTTTTACCGTGGGCGTACTACTACTCGGATAACACAGGGTGAGGGTAAAACAGTGTGGCAATACTTAACTGAACCGTAAGACAGACAACACACAGAACAGTCCCAGCAATATATTCAAGATGGTGCAAAATTACAGATTCGCTGGGATTAAAGCAGTAACGACTTACGGACTTCCAGTACAGCCAGTAGAGGTAACGACAAGCTTAGAAAGCTGACAGTCCATTGAAGTATGAAAAAAGGTGACCGGAGGGTCACAACCTGGCTTCTCAAAACATGTCCATGGGAGTCAGGTGACCGGTGGGTCCAAATCCTGACTTCCCCAAACGTTTCCATGGGTTCAGTGATGGTCAGTGGAGCAGATCTACCTTCTTTCAGCCAGGGACATGGTCCACTAAGCTGACATCCTGTAGATTGTCAAATCTGTGTCCCTCATGATGGAGCCATGATGTCCTGGCTGCTGTGTTGTAGAGTGTTCCTGGCTGTGGTTTTGTATAGTCTCTGGATTTCTTGTTACAGAGGCATATCCCCTTTATAAAGTTCACAACTGTTGTCCTTCAAGTTATCATCCAGAGGTCAAGAGCAAGGTGTGATGGCTTTAGATCTCATTGTTAGGCAATGTTTTTCCTCCTCTATTAGCAAGTCAATAAGCACACAAATGGTCAATCAACATATCAAACATCCATTGTTCAATGACCCTGCATCCCTGTCTTGCAAAGATAGACAATAAGCTTCAGGAGCTGTCATTCAAATCTATTAAAAATCAATATCATGTGAGTCTTAAAACAACAGTCTATGGTTCCTCACCAACTGAAAATAGATGTTGGGATAATTAAGATTAATTGCTGTGTCATCACAAAGCTGTTGCTCTCTGACTTCCTCCTAAATTTGATCACTATTGTGGAAACCGTAGTGTGAAAAAACAAATTGCCACTGAATGGCATAGGATATAAAAATATTCTTTATTGACAACATTTTAAAAACAAAATAAGAAAAGGTTAGAAATTAATACCAACCTAATGTGTACCTGTTTTCACATACCCTAGTAAACCCCAATAAGTTATTTAATAGTAAGCACTATTTAATATTAAGCATGCTGGTGAGTGGAATTCCCCGGACGTCCCTCTGCCTCTGAGGGACCTCAGGGGAATTCCACTCACCAGACCTCTGGTATGTTTTCATGCCCTTTCTAACCATGTAAATATGAAATGTCCACTTGGATCATTGTGGTATCTTGGCTTTAGTATTTGTCTTTGGTAGCAGCATATCCTGTATATTTGTATGTCATATTGGCACTTATTTACATTAGGGTATAATGCATGCTTACTATTAAATAACTTATTGGGGTTTAGTATGGTATGTGAAAACAGGTACACATTAGGTTGGTATTAATTTCCAAGTGGTTTCCTATGGTTTACAGTCCCTAATTCATCATTCCTGTACCTTTTCTTATTTTGTTTTTAAAATGTTGTCAATAAAGAATATTTTTATATCCTATACCATTCAGTGGTAATCTGTCTTTTCACACTACGGTTTCCACAATAGTGATCAGCTATCTTTATGGCATAGTTTCCTCTCTCTCTCTCTCATATATATATATATATATATTTATAAAGGATATTTGTATCGTTTGGGGCATTTGTTGTGATTTAATTTCTCCTAAATTTGTTTACATCCAAAGAAAGTGAAAGTGAAGCAGTCGCTGATTAGTTAGGCTCACATGGAATAACATCACACGAATCCCAGTGCCAACATTACTGGAACGGTGCCAGAACCAGAGACGAGTACAGGCAGTTTTTATTTCACACTGGGCAATAAAAATTAAGAAGAGGTTGCTTGTGCAGTGCATGTGCGTGTCCGACATAAGAGCGATGTGTGTGCCGCGTGTGTCTGTGAGCTGTACGCGTGTGTCACATGTGAGCGTCCTTTAGCAGGCCCATCAGTGCGGCGGCTGAATGACTTTAGAACGCTAGGAACTGGTAATGTTAATTGGGTGTGACAAGACAGGTTCCTTTTTTTTGCGGCCCTTTAGTGACAGAGCCAATTTTTACAATTCTGACTACTGTCATTTTATGAGGTTCTAGCTCTGGAACGCTTCAACGGATCCCGCTGGTTCTGAGACTATTTTTTCGTGACATATTGTAACTCATATGTTAGTGGTAAAATTTCTTCGATATAACCTGCATTTATGAAAAAAAGTAAATTTGGCAAAAATTTTAAAAATTTTGCAATTTTCAAACTTTTAATTTTTGGACACTTAAATCAGAGAGTGGTGTCACACAATACTTATTAAATAACATTTCCCACATGTCTACATCAGCACAACATTGGAAACAGTTTTTTTTTGTTAGGACGTCATAAGGGTTAAAAGTTGACTAGCGAGTTCTCATTTTTCCAACAAAATTTACAATTTTTTATTTTTAGGGACCGTCTCACATTTGGAGTGAGTTGGGGGGGGGTCAATATAAACAGAAAATACCCAAAAGCGGCATGGTTCTAAAAGTGCACCCCTCAAGGTGCGCAAAATCACATTCAATAAGTTTATTAACTTTCAGGTGCTTTAATGAGAACTAAAGCAATGTGGAAGGAAAAAAAATGAACATTTTACTTTTTTCACAAAAAAATTACTTTGGAACCAATTTTTCTTATTTTCACAAGGGTATCAGGAGAAAATGGACCACAAAATTTGTTGTGCAATTTCTCCTGAGTATGCCGATTCCCCATATGTGGGGAAAAGCCACTGTTTGAGTGCATGGCAGGGCTCAGAAGGGAGAGAGCACCGTTTGACTTTTTGAACGCAAAACTGGTAGGAATTAATGGTGGCACCATGTTCCGTTTGGAAACCCCCTGATGTATCTAAACAGTGGAACCCTCCTAATTCTAACCCCAACTTTAGCGCCCAACCCCAACGGAAAAATAGAAATACTTTTATTATTTTAACATAACTTAGTGGGTGATAAAGGGGGGTTTGATTTACTATTTTTTTTTTATTTTGATCACCATGATAGGGTCTATCACAGCGATCAAAATGAACCAATAGGAAATACAGTGCCTACAAGTAGTATTCAACCCCATGCAGATTTAGCAGGTTTGATAAGATGCAAATAAGTTAGAGCCTTCAAACTTCACACAAGAGCAGGATTTATTAACAGATGCATAAATCTTACAAACCAAAAAGTTATGTTGCTCAGTTAAATTTTAATAAATTTTAAACATAAAAGTGTGGGTCAATTATTATTCAACCCCTAGGTTTAATATTTTGTGGAATAACCCTTGTTTGCAATTACAGCTAATAATCGTCTTTTATATGACCTGATCAGGCCGGCACAGGTCTCTGGAGTTATCTTGGCCCACTCCTCCATGCAGATCTTCTCCAAGTTATCTAGGTTTTTTGGGTGTCTCATGTGGACTTTAATCTTGAGCTCCTTCCACAAGTTTTCAATTGGGTTAAGGTCAGGAGACTGACTAGGCCACTCCAACACCTTGATTTTTTGCCTCTTGAACCAGGCCTTGGTTTTCTTGGCTGTGTGCTTTGGGTCGTTGTCTTGTTGGAAGATGAAATGACGACCCATCTTAAGATCCTTGATGGAGGAGCGGAGGTTCTTGGCCAAAATCTCCAGGTAGGCCGTGCTATCCATCTTCCCATGGATGCGGACCAGATGGCCAGGCCCCTTGGCTGAGAAACAGCCCCACAGCATGATGCTGCCACCACCATGCTTGACTGTAGGGATGGTATTCTTGGGGACGTATGCAGTGCCATCCAGTCTCCAAACGTCACGTGTGTGGTTGGCACCAAAGATCTCGATCTTGGTCTCATCAGACCAGAGAACCTTGAACCAGTCTGTCTCAGAGTCCTCCAAGTGATCATGAGCAAACTGTAGACGAGCCTTGACATGACGCTTTGAAAGTAAAGGTACCTTACGGGTTCGTCTGGAACGGAGACCATTGCGGTGGAGTACGTTACTTATGGTATTGACTGAAACCAATGTCCCCACTGCCATGAGATCTTCCCGGAGCTCCTTCCTTGTTGTCCTTGGGTTAGCCTTGACTCTTCGGACAAGCCTGGCCTCAGCACGGGAGGAAACTTTCAAAGGCGGTCCAGGCCGTGGAAGGCTAACAGTAGTTCCATAAGCCTTCCACTTCCGGATGATGCTCCCAACAGTGGAGACAGGTAGGCCCAACTCCTTGGAAAGGGTTTTGTACCCCTTGCCAGCCTTGTGACCCTCCACGATCTTGTCTCTGATGGCCTTGGAATGCTCCTTTGTCTTTCCCATGTTGACCATATACGAGTGCTGTTCACAAGTTTGGGGAGGGTCTTAAATAGTCAGAAAAGGCTGGAAAAAGAGATAATTAATCCAAACATGTGAAGCTCATTGTTCTTTGTGCCTGAAATACTTCTTAATACTTTAGGGGAACCAAACAGAATTCTGGTGGTTTGAGGGGTTGAATAATAAATGACCCTCTGAATAAACTTTTCACAATTTAAAAAAAAATTAAACAAAGAAATAACATTCTTTTTTGCTGCAGTGCATTTCACACTTCCAGGCTGATCTACAGTCCAAATGTCACAATGCCAAGTTAATTCCGAATGTGTAAACCTGCTAAATCTGCAGGGGGTTGAATACTACTTGTAGGCACTGTATGTCCTGTTGCTGCTGGGTGCTGGCTGGCAGATCTCAGCGGTCGCACTACACATGCAACTGCCATTTTCTTCCTGGAAGATGATGTCGGGCAACTTCATGGGGGTTTCCAGAGACACCAGAGGCACTGGGGGGGGGGGGGGGGAGGGAGATCAGGGGGACCCTATTTCTCTCTCCTCTGATGTCTGATCAGAGGAGAGAGAAATTAAATGGAAAATTTGACCTTTTTTTGCGGTTGCGTTGTACAGTTAATAACAGCGATCGCAAATGGGGTTCGTTAAAACTGACCCGAATTATGTTCTCTAGTTTCAGCTACTCCCGACTCGTGGGGGGGGGGGGGGGGCGCGGTATGCACTTGTTTCTCAGGGCCGTTAAAATGTGGCCATTAAAGACGAATCGACGGTCAATAAGGGGATAAAAGTGGAAAAAGATGACAATGCACCCCTATTCTACGGAATCTATTACCATGCAAAACCGTCATTGAGGGTCTGGCTAAAAATATTTGATTCAGTCATCGTGCCGATCCTTCAGTACCGCACTGACATTTGGGGTCCTCCCGCACAACCAAGTTGGTCAGGGTGGAACTATAGCCCAAGAGTAATGTTGCACTTGCAAGTACCTTCTCCAGGTCCATCACAGCACCTTCACCAGTGCCTGCAGGGCTGAGCTGGGCAAATTCTCTCTACAACTAACAGTTAAGAAGAGGACTCTTTTATTTGGGCTCACTCAAACACCAACTAAGCAGCCTGACAAAGATCAGAAATAGGAAGGTAAGGCCAAGACAGGAATATCAGTGATTGGAGGACGGATATAATCACTTTACAAATACTGACCAAATACCAGAGTCGATAAACTCACCCTATATCTGGATAAAATCCTGAGTAGCGGTAATCGCCAAATCCTGAGCCAGTACAGACTAAATGCCCAATCTGGCCATCAAAACCAACAGGCAGACAGAACTACAAGTCCAGACTGTGCAAACAGATCGACCTGGTGGATGTAAAGGATGCAGTGGTACATCCTTCTGGGGAGAGATGACAGCACAACAGGAGAAGAGAGACAAAGGGAGACTAAGAAGGACAGGCAGACAGATTGCATTTTCATGGTGGCAGGCTCCCTTTAAGCTAATGATGACAAATGCTCCAGGGGCAGTGCCAATCTAGGAGGTGCACTGCCTTTCCACATTAAGCCTCACCTAGGGGCAACTCCCTTAGGCCTCACAAAATCCTTCTAACGCACTGGGAATTTCAGGGCTTGAGCATCCACAGTACTTTACCATGTCTGGGCAAAGGAATCACTGATATGTTCTGGATCGTCAATGGCATTACTCCCATTCCTCAAAATCATGAAGTTAAACATGTACCACTAGACAGGTTGACGCAGCAACTAACATACAGGCTATGTTCACACGCTGCAGATTTGTTGCGTTTCCGCAGCGTTTCTTTACATGCGGAAACGCTCCCAAAACGCAAGTGATTACTTAAACAATGTTAATCAATGGCATTCCTGAATTATTGTGCACATGCTGCAAAAGTTTCAGTCCTTATTTGTAGCGTTTTATTTTCTGCAGCATGTCAATTCTTTTTGCGGATATGCAACGTTTCTGCACCCACTGAGTCAGTCAAATCCGCAGCAAAACCGCAGGTGTAGAAAGATTTGCGGATTTGATGCGGGTGTGCTGGCAAAAACGCTGCAGAAAAGAAAATGTAAGGAGGAAGAGTGTGTGGGAGGAGAATATGTGCGTGTGTCTGTGGGTGTGTGCAGTAACGCTATCGCCGGTACTGTCGGTCACAGCGCTGCGGATGCCAGCATGATTCCGCAGCTGACGGTGACCGGCAGCGGTGACCTGCGGTAAAAAAGCAGGTGTGGGCCGATGAGAATACTGCACCCATCAGGCTGTTTGCTCCCGATGTGACTGTTCTACACGTGAGATTGTCGTGGGACACTCTGTAAATGGACTACATCCGACAGGGAGCATTAGATGTTGGTTTATTATTTTATTTTTGTTGCAGGAGACGAGGGAGTCAGGGATTAGGCGTTCAGTAAGTATGGTAAATTAAGATTCAATAAAGGAGTCTGTGTGATTATATCAAAGACTTAATTCTGGCTGTCTATTTACCATATAACTATAGGATTAGTAATGGATAGGTGTCTTATAGACGCCTCTCCATTACTAAGTTGTGGGGTTGATGTTACCTGGCAATACAAAGGTGACATCAACCCCACAAATACGAACCCCACTTGCCACTGCTACAGGGCAAGTGGGAAGAGTGAGGCTAAGTGCCAGAATTGGCACATCTATAAGTTGCGCCATTTCTGGGGCTGCTGAGAGCTAATGTTTTTAGCTTGGGGGGGGTGTGCCAATATCCATGGCCCCTTCCTAAGCTATTAATATCAGCCCGCAGCTGTCTGCCTAGCCTTTGTTGGTTCAATTTTATAGGGGGACCCCATGTCGAGTTTTTTCTAGGGTTCCCATGTAAAATAGACAGTAAAGGCTAAGCAAACATCAGTGAGCGGATATTAATAGCAGCCTGGAAACCTTTATGGCTATTGGCTCCTTCCCAGAACATTAACATCTTCCCCCAGCTGGTTATAAAAATTACACAGGAGCCTACACAACTTTAAGACATTTTTTGAAAAATAAATATTGCATTACACGCAGATTGTGTGTGTATTTAACTCTTTATGTGCCATTTTATTAATGAGGGAATCTGGTTGATACCTGTTCATTACTAAACCTCATATATACAGCTCTGGCCAAAATTAAGTGACCACTACAAAGTTTTATAAAAAATCAGCTTCTCTACATGTCTGACAGCCATTCCATTCCAGTGTCAGTTGAATTCCAACCAGAGTACACCTCATTCTACTTAATGTGCTTCTGATTAGGTGATCACCTGAACCAAATATTATTTAACAAAGTATAAAAAACCTGCTGTGGTGTTCACAATCCTCTTGCAATAGGACAAGCTGGATGGCAAAACAAGTGCTAGGAATATCCCAATAGTAATAGGAATGAAAAAATAACTTTTAACCATGCCAAAAGGAGTTGAAAAGAAAAGTCTTGGGAGAGGAAAAGAAGGGCTCAATTCTGGCTTTACTAGCAGAGGGATACAGGGAGCGTCATATTGCTTCCATCCTTAAAATTTCTAAGATGGCAGTCCATTACAAGGTCAAGCAGCAGACGTTTGAGACAACAAAGCTACAGACAGAGAGGGCGAAAACGACTCTCCACTGACTGAGATGATCGTCATCTTATTGGAATGTCACTCAGCAACCGCAGGATGACATCAAGTGACCTTCAAAAGGAATGGCAAATGGCAGCTGGGGAGAATTGCATGGCAAGAACAATTTGTAACAGGCTCCTTGAGGCAGGGCTCAAGTCATGTAAAGGTAGAAAAAAAGCCTTTCATCATTGAGAAGCAAAAGGAGAGCCAGGCTGAAGTTTGCCAAAGACCATAAGGATTGGACAATAGAGGACTGGAGTAAGGTAATCATCTCTGATGAGTCTAATTTTCAGCTTTAGGAAAGCTGCTGAAAGACCTGGTCTGCAGGGCACAAAGGGCAGGATTCTATTGATGCAAAAAATTCTTCATTGATTAAAGAAACAATTGAAATTTAAAAGAGTCCACAACGCATTTCAACGGAATAGATCCGTCTTCCTCAGGTGGTATTATACACTCAATGAAAAGGGGGATGTATTTAAAAAAACAGCAACCAATAAAAATGCAGAAGCCATTAAAACAGTTCAAAAACAATTAAGACACGTGATAATTAAAAGACTGATAACGGCCATGTAAAAAGTGTACAAAACATAAATACAAGAACATGTTAAAAAAAGAAATGAGTAGGGAAAAAACAATAATAAAAAACTTCAAAAATGTGGAAGGTATATTTCGATAAAGGAATCTCAGATATCAAATGGCTTTTTCAATGGTAAGGTTTAACCCTTCTGGTGCCAGTGTGCCAAGTTTAAAAATCCAGAATCTTTCCCTTCTTATTAGGCTGCCAAAACAGTCGGTCACATTGTCTGGAATGTGATCTATAATGGGGAGTTTGTGAGCTCTGATTTTTATTGTGTATTAGGAGAAAATGTTTAGAGAGACTATGCAGTAGAAATCTATTACGGATATTTTGTTGGTGTTTATTGAGTCTAGCATGCATAGTCTGTATCGTCCGGCCCACATATTGTAATCCATATTCAATTAAATAGATCACATAGGCTGACTGACAAGTGACATGAAAATTTATTTTGAAGCTAATGCCAGTGGTATGAGATTTAAAATATTGCGCTCCATTTAGAATGGAAGTGCAGCATAGACATTTTGGGACCTTACAAGCAAAGCACCCTGGTTTAGAGTGTCCTTGGTTGGTAGATAGAGCTGAAGATCTAACAACTGTGTTACTCGGGGCCACAAGATTGCGAAGAGTCGTTTTTATTCTGAAAATTGTAATAGGTTGTAAGGGTATATGTGAAGACAAGATAGTGTCCCATTTCAAGATGAACCCGTATTTAAGCAGATTTCGTATCAAAGCATGGGACCGATTAAAGGTTGGTAATGAGACTCCATCTCACAAAAATCAGGGGATTTATCTGGTGTGTCACTTTTTACGTTTGATCCTCTCGAGGCAACTTTTTTGTGTGAACACACTGGCACTGGTATAGGCATCATGAATCAGTTTGTTCAGATAACCTTTATGATGAAACCGATGTTTCAGGACCTCCGCCTCTTTAAAAAAAATAAAAAAATAAAAAAAATAAAAAGGTATAATTTGTACAATTTTTACAGACTCTCCAGTATTGCCCGTAAGGGATATTTAATATCCATTTGGGAAGATGGCCACTGGTGAAACTAAGGTAACTATTGACATCAACCTGCTTAAAGTGCGTAGAGGTGGAGAAACGACCAAGTGAGGCTAGTTTCACATTAGCGCTAAGCCCCACCCCCTGCCGCGCCTCCGCCTCCCGGCGCATGACGCTGCATGCGTCCCCTCTCTCTATCACTGGGGGGCGCAGGCCGTGTGCAGTATGCGTTTGGCGGCGCATGCGCCTTTTTGACGGTGCGCCGAGCGCAACCAAACTGCAGCAGGTTGCGTTTGGCGCAGGTTGGCGCACCGTCAAAAGGACGCATGCGCCGCCAAACGCATACTGCGCACGGCCTGCGCCCCTAGTGATAAAGATAGGGGACGCAGGACGCATGCAGTGTCATGCGCCGGTAGGCGGAGCTACCGGCGGAGGCGCGGCAGGGGGTGGGGCTTAGCGGCGGCCGTGCGCAGGCCGTCGCTGCGCTCAAAAGCGCTAATGTGAAACTAGCCTGAGACAACCTTTATCATGAGGTCCAAAAATTGGATAGCTGTGTTCGATATATTAGCGGAAAACTTTAAACCCCAGGAGTTCGAATTCAGAGAATGGGCAAAATTAAGTGCTTCTGATTCAGACCCAGTCCATATTATGAATAGGTCATCAATGAAGCGTCGATACACAGCAATCTTATCAACCGCCAGCGGGGACTGCGAGATGAAAAAGGGCTCGAATGCCCCCATAAATAAATTAGCGTAACCGGGGGAAAATCTTGTCCCCATCGCGCAGCCCCTCAGCTGGCGGTAGCAATCCTTTTCAAAAGAGAAGACATTGTTCTTCAAAACAAATAAGACGGCCTTTTTCAAAAATTCCTTTTGCATGGGGGGGTAATTAATAATCGGTACAACGGAATTGAGAAACCGCTTCCAACCCTTTATCATGGGGGATGTTAGTGTACAGGGCTTGGACATCCAAAGTTAATATAAAACAGTTGGCCATATTAGGGTAGGGAAAGAAGGAGATCAATCAAATGAGAGGAGTCCTTAAGGTAAGATACCAGATTCAACACATTTTTGTAAAAATAAATCCACATAATGGGACAGGTTACATGTGATGGAACCAATGCCTGAAATAATAGGGCAGCTGGGGAGGATTTGGATGAATGGGGTCTTTATGGATTTTTGGCAAGAAAAAAAAAATAAAAAAAAAAAAAAATGGTAATTTGAATCTAGAAATATCACATTTAAGATCCCAAGAGACCTAGCTTCCTTAATAAATACCGTGTATTCAGAAAAGATGTTAGGTGATGGATCATAGACAAGTTTATTGTAATAATCGGAATCGCTTAATATTCTAAGGCTATGTGCACATGGTGCAGATTCTGATGCGGATCCGCAGCGGATTTGGCCCTGCGGATCTACAGAACTGCATGTGATGTACAGTACCATTAAAGGCAATGTAAATCAAAATCCGCAGTGCACATGCTGCGTTTTTTTCTGCGCAGATTTGCTGTTGATTGAAAACTGCGTTGTCACTTCTTTTATGCGGGTTTACTGCAGTTTTCCACCTGCTCCATTCTAGAAATCCACTGGTAGAAAACTGCAAGGGAAAACCGCACAAAAACTGCAGTAAATACGCAGGTCATTTTACCTGCGGATTTAGCAAAAACTGCAGGGAAAATTCCTCAGCAGTTTCAACACCGTGTGCACATACCCTTAAACCCTCTTTTACATACCAGTCCCTGTTCATGATTACAACCCCTCCTCCTTTATCTGCACTTTTTATATTTATGCCTTTAATTGGCCCTTAATGAATTTATCGCTGTTCTTTCAGCGGGACTAAGATTGGGCAATCTTTTGGAGACAGGAGCGTAGTTCCTTAAGTATCAATTGTTGAAAAGTTTCAACAGGAGGGGCTTTTGTGGTGAACCGGTAAAAATTGCTAGAACTTATTTTGGGATTTACATTGCTAGAATTGCACGGCAAGAACAATTCGTAACAGGCTCCTTGAGGCAGGGCTCAAGTCATGTAAAGGTAGAAAAAAATCCTTTCATCAATGAGAAGCAAAGGAGAGCCAGGCTGAAGTTTGCCAAAGACCATAAGGATTGGACAATAGAGGACTGGAGTAAGGTAATCGTCTCTGAGGAGTCTAATTTTTCAGCTTTGACCAACACCTGGTCGTCTAATGGTTAGACGGAGACCTGGAGTGGCGTACAAGCCAGTGTCTTGCACCCATTGTGAAATTTGGTGGAGGATCGGTGATGATCTGGGGATGCTTCAGGAAGGCTGGAATTGGGCAGGTTAATCTTTGCGAAGGACGTTATGAATCAAGCCACATACAAGGTTATCCTGGAAAAACAGTTGATTCCTTCCGCTCAGGCAATGTTCCCCAACTCTGATGACTGGCTATTCCAGCAGGACAATGCACCATGCCACACAGCTAGGTCAATCAATGTGTGGATGAAGAACCACCACATCAAATCCCTGTCATGGCCAGCCCAATCTCCAGAACTAAAACCCCATTGCAAAAACTACGGAATGTAATCAAGAGGAAGATGGATAGTCACAAGCCATCAAAGAACTGCTTAAATTTTTGTACCAGGAGTGGCATAAGGTCACCCAAAAGCAGTGTGAAAGACTGGTGGAAAGAATGCCAAGATGCATGAAAGCCATGATTAAAAATCATGGTTATGCCACAAAATATTGATTTTTGAACTCTTTCTGAGTTAAAACATTAGTATTGCTGTTTCTAAATGATTATGAACTTGTTTTCTTAGCAGTATTTGAGGTCTGCAAGCACCGCATTTTTTTGTTATTTTGACCATGTCTAATTTTCTGAAAATAAATACATTTAGTGCTTAGAAATTCGAAGACATGTTGTCAGCAATTTATAGAATAAAAGAGGAATTTACATTTTACTCAAAAATATATCTACAAAGAGAAAAATCAGACAAACTGTAAATTTTGCACAGGTCTCTTAATTTTTGCCAGAGCTATATATATATATATATATATATATATATATATATATATATATATATATATATATATATATATATATATAAAAAATATAATAAATATGATATATATATAATTTTTTTTGTGTGTGTAAACATATTTGAACATGGTACTGTATATTGGTATGTAATGACATTATGGTTTTCGATGGATAATGAAAAATGGTAAGTTGAACAAGGAAATGACATCACAATTCTTTTTTAAATAATATATCTTTATTTAGCTTACAAATCCGAATACAAATCTGCATGAAAATCAGAATCGGAGTGTCCGGAATTTCAACTACGTTTTCTGCCAAAAGACGCAGAAACCGCGCAGAAATTTCCACAAGCAAATCCGCAACGTGCGCACATAGCCTCACTGTTCAAGCCAACATCAATGTTGTGCTCATCATTGCAAACTGCAGAAGGTAGTAGTAAAGCCATGAGACATTGTGTTCATCTGTTCTAGCTAATTGGTCCACAGATGTATTCGCTTTGACTATCCCCTCAATTCTCATGTTTAAGTCCCTGCCTTTTAATAATTAATTCTTAGTTTTATTGCTATACAGATGCATAAAAACCATCAGTAAATACTTGTATGGTACCCAAATTTTCTCATGATAAAGTAAACAGAGCAAAAATAATAAACCAAAACACTATGGTACACAAGAGAAAATGACCTATTTAACTCACTTACCATTTCTCTGGCAATGTCAAAAGCCTCTTGCAATCCATACAATCGTCCACAAATAAAATAGACACCACTGGCCCAAAGGACACATGCCTCATGCATCCAGAATTCATTGCTGTCAAGAGGTAGCTGGGGAATCTGAAATCCTTGCTCAGGGATTCCATCTGCAGTGACTAACCCACTTGAGTCCAAAGAGCCAAGTTCACAAGAATCAGTGGTCTTTCTCCGAGAAGGTACAGCATGCCTTGAAGCACAGTCTCCAGAACGATTTCGACGTTTGTAACGGGGGTGTGCAGACAAACTGCGCTGTTCTCTGGCTTGTTGTGGCTCCTCCTCCTCTTCATCAGAGTCACTCTTAGAACCATCCAATGTATCTTTGTGTCGAACCTTCACTTTTTTGGGGGTATCGGATGATTTTTTGGGTGGTGGGTTTTTGGACAGAGTAGATGCATATTCCTGTGTATAAAAAGGACCAAAAAGATCACCAAGATTTTTGTAATTTGCCCATTTTCCACAGAAACAGCAGACAAGGTGACCAACTGATGCAGATTCTGTGACAGCTGGTCCCTGTACCATAAAGCTTGAGACTGGAAGAGCTTTACTTTCAGAAGGTTGCGAGGATGAGGACCTTTGATCTTTTCGTACAGAAGATACTTTTCTCCATCTCTGCTCTTCCTCTTCAGCATTGATAATGACACAAGACAAGCCTAACTCTTCCTTGTTTTCTACATGAATATAGGGGAAAAAGGATTTGGTTTTGGTCTCTGCTTTGTCAAGTGTTTGACTGGCATACTTTAATTTGATCTCTGGTTCAATGGGAGCCACAATAGGAGCTGCTTGTTTTCCTCTCCTCCTCCTAGTGGTTCCAGGTTGCTTCCGTCTTTCCCTTCGCCTCCTTTTTGGTTTAGGCTCAGACTCTAAGACCTGCTCTGGTATTACCTGTGTTTTTTGTGGAGGAGAAAGAGGTGCCATGCTGGCTTCAATAGGAGACTGATGTTGCTGAAGGTCTTGCACTTGCTGCTGAGCATTCTGTTGCTGAAGCTGCTGCAGCTTTTTCTGCTTGTTGACACTACCAATGGGACGACCTTTCTTTTTGCCAGATGGAAAGTATCCTTTTGGGGGTATAATAGCTTGCTTGGGGATAACAGAACAAGGTACATTTACTACCTTCTCCTTATCAGTCTTCTCAGGAGGTTGAATCTGTGGCAACGAGCATTTCTGTTCTAAAGCTGTAGAGTTTCCCATCATTTCCAAGTAATGGTTGGGTGCTTGCTGTATTACAAGCCCAGCTTGCGGGGTGTCTTTGGCTTCTAGAAGTTGTTTTTCATTTTCCTTTTTAATCTGTTTGTCATCATTCACAGGCCAAGCTTCAAAAGACTTTGGTGAAAGACTTTGAATTTTTATATCCTCGTTGTTAGAAATGTCTGACGCAGTAACCACTACTCTTTCAGCTGTCTCTTCCATGGAACTACTAGCTTCAGAACTCCTACCCTTGAGCGACAGAATATCATCAAGTGTTACAGGCTCAACTACACTCTCTGAGATACTCTGGGCTGTAGTACGCCGAACATTAGGTGATGTAATTTTCTGCACTATGGCTTCCAACTTAAGACCCCTTCCTTTGCGTGGAGGGAGAATTTTTGTCTTGGCTGGACTTGAAAGAGTCACTGCTGTGGGGATTCTCTGCTCAAGACCAGACTTGGTTTGCTCTTCTGTCATGCATAAAAATTCATTGTCATTTTCTCTTGGTGATCGAATGTGTGATTCGAGTGTTCGGTCCGAACCGTCTTTTAAAGGGCCAATAATAGGACGTGCTTTCTCTTCGGACAACTGCCTTTTGCTTGGAATAGGCGAGATGAATGAACGTACTTTTCTTCTCATAATTAAAGGGTTATGGTGAGATACTTCTTCAGGTCCTAAAGGCCGATGCGGACTACACCCAGATTTAGAAAGTTCGGATGGTTCACTGGGTCTGTGAGAATGTGTTTCAGAATCCCTAACAGGACTGAATGGCTTTTGATTGGCACTAGCTGAAAAAACAGCTTTCTTTGCAGGAGAAGACTGTCGCCCTAGGTGCCAACTAGCCAAATCTCCTGGAGTAGTTTTATGAATATTTCGTTTGAAGTCTCCAGCTGTTAAAGTAGAAGTTGTACTTTCACATATATGCATCTGGCGGCTAAAGTCTATGTTACCAGGTTCATGAAAGGAGCCTGCCTGGCCATATGCAATCCCTTCATTTTCACTCCTAACAGGACTTCGAACATGAAAGGACTCCTGTCTGGGACTTTTTCTCTGTAAATCCTGACGATGCTGCGAAGCTGACAGTATTGCTTGAGCAGAGCTTCCCAACCATTCTTTGTATTCCTCTTGCTGGTACATCTGCCTTTTGTAATGTAAAGGTGATGTAAATGATGGATGAGGCTCCCCATAAGAACTTGATCGTGAGTTAGTATGGTAACCAAGAGCAGAGTTATCAGCATTATGGAAGAAAGCAGAGTACAAAGCCTCACGACTAGCTCGCTCTGAAAGACCTATTGAAGTCATGTGATGAAACTCTGAAGAACCACGACTTCTTCCAGAGGACAATTTTAATTTATCACTAAGATCTAGAGATTGAGAAGGCGATCTTCCTCGAGATCCTACTCTCCCGGGTCCCCTTTTAGGATTAGATGAACGGCCATGAGAGCCATATTCTTGGTTGGAATCAAATGTCATTGATCGTGGACTTGCATTTCCTCTGGGGGATTCTTTGGAGCTGTATGGCATACATTGGTCTCCTGTTCGTTTTCTGAGAATCTTTGAAGACTCTGCTTCCTCTCCTTTAGCAATTCCACTTTGGCTATTTGACTTTTCCAAAGACAACATTCCACTGGGCAAAATAACAGACTGTCCAGCTCTGCCTTCCTGTGGTCTTTCTTGACTAGAGGCAACATGAGAGCTAGATGGATCGCGCACAAGCTGTCTAAGTGGGGAGATGTCACAGATAACAGATCTTCTTTCTGAAGGACCACTGCTGGGTTCATGGCAGGATGCTGGAGGTTCTCCCTCAATCTTTCTGGTGCTAGAATAATCTGCCAAATTGATTTGTCTTATTTCTGATGTGGGTTTTCTATCCCACTGTCCCCATTGTGAGGATTCTAAATGTGGGGCTAAAGTCTTTCCAAGCATGTTGCGATTAGCTTGGTCATTGGTCTGGCTCATGAGAACATTAGGCCTTAAGGGAACATCAGGACTTTCAGTAACTGTTGGTTGTTCTTGTGCATTTCTTACATATCTTCTTTCTTGTTGATGGTGTCCTTGAAGGACTTCCTGCAAAAGGCTTGGATACTTCTCATTTCTTCCCATTTTCCTTTCACTTTGCCCAACAAATATCCCTGTATCTGAATTTTTTGGCTGTTGGGGTAAAATGGCAGCATTTCGAGAATTAGATGATGCTTCGTTAAATTCAAATCCAACTTCACCAGATCTGTCAGTTTCTATTAGGGATACATTGGCTACTGTACTTGATACAGAATCACCAGGATTAGGTTCTCCATTTTGGCCATTTGGACAAGTCTTGGGATCTTCCTCTTTTGCTATTTCGGGCAATTCTGGCTGTGGTGTTAGATTATCATTAGTTATAAGTGTTGTGGCCTCATCAATTCCCTTCTCTGATCGATTTGCCATAGTTTCTGTTGAAACAATAACTCCAACTGACTTTTCACTTGGCTTGGAAATTTCCGGAAAGTTTTCTGCTGGCTCTGAGATTGCATCAATATCTTGAACAACAGTCTTTCCCGAAGGTTCATTCTGCCAAGTGTGAACAGGTGAAGGTTGTTTTTCTGAAGGAGGTCCCTTATAACCGGCTTCTGAGCTGGTGCTCTGGCCGCTTAGCTGTCTTACCCTTTCACCTGGATCTCCTGAACTACTGGAGCAGCTGCCATCTAAAGACTCAGCCATTGGCGATTTCAATTGCTCTTCAGCTTGAGATGAGGTTTCTGAATTGGCACAGCTGTCCGTTTTCCTGGAAGTCCGTTTACCACCCTTTTTGTGAGGTGCTAAAGCATCAGATAGTAACATATGTTGAACTGTATTAGGCAAGTTGGCAACCTGGCTGCTGAGTGCGTTCAGACTACTCAAACCTGGATCTGTTAAACGTTTTTCATGTTGACCATCTACACCATAACCTTTAAAACTTGCAGTTTGCGTGTTAGGACTTAATTGTGGCATCATTGACAATATTCGGTTTCTGGATTGAAGAGGGACATTTCCTTGACCACCCTGAATGTTTTCACCACTGGTCATCAGAGGTGATGGTGTAGAACTGCAACTTGGAGACTGTACTACAGAAGCAGCTGGAGAAGGATTTGAGATTGGGCTAAAATTCTGCTGGAACTGCATAGGCGAACGTACAGGAACTTCAGATTGATTATACTGCCCAGCTTGGTTTTGAGAAAGTAATTTAGAGGAGTTTGAGTACTGCAATAAATGAGAAGGGTTCTGCTGCTGCTGAGTCTGAGCTCCACCTTGAGGCATTTTAGCTGCCTCAAAGTTTTTTAAGTGCTGGCTAGAATAGCTACTATATCCTTGTTGACTCCCATAGGAGGATCCAGACAAATGACTTTCGTATGGAGAGCTAGTACCTCCAGGGCTGTAGTCTTCATAGTTTGTTCCTGATTGTCCAAACCTCTGTGGAGGAAAAGAACTAGATGATGACCCTGGTGAAGTCTGATAATGTTGACCAAACTGCCCTATTCGAAGGGGATATCCAGAAGGAGAATTGAGATTGGCAGAACGTTGAATCTGATGTAGATGTGAAGTTACTGTGGATGAAGGTGAATTACCAGGTTGAGAAATAGGTTGATGAGACTGATAAAGTTGATGCCTAAGCTGCTGACTAGAAACATGTGATGAATACTGTCCACCACCTGGAGAGAAGGACCCAGGAAAATCCTGTGAGTACTGAGAAAGACCAGCTGGAGATGAATGCTGTCCTGCAAATTGGCTATGGTGACTCTCTCTCCCATAGTGAGCGCTGAAGCCAGTGCTGCTGGTACTGCTATTCCCTTGGGGTGGACCATAACTTTGAACTGGTCCAGGTAGCCGACGCTGTTGTGTCTGACCCCCTGGGGTGTCTGCTTCTTTGTTGCCTAGGTAATAGAATTCACCTGATTCTTTGTGGTAACTTTGGTAATTTTGCAGATTAGTGCTCTCTCCTGGAGCTGAAGCATTAGGCGTGGCTGCCCCACTACGATGTGCTCCATAGCTGCCTTGGAATATTTGAGTCTGTTGTCGGGGGCTGAATTCTTCCAGCCTTGAGGTTCCATGAGTTTCTGGAGGGTAAGTAGGCGGATTTCCATGGTAGTTACTCTGCTCCCGGAAGGACTGCATGGTGCCAAACTCTCACTTCCTGCAATACAAATAAGAGAGAAAAATACATATTACAACAATATCCAATAAATACATACTAGTAAACAATTACTACAGATTACAATATCCAAGAAATACATACTTGTAAACAATTACTAGATTCAGGTTACCGAGATATAAAAACAAATTGCCAGTAAACCATATCACTTTAATATTTGAAAATATAACTGACATAACTATGGGCATGTAGTAGGGCAAAGACTGCGGTTATTACTGCTCACAGATGCCTACATATGCCTGTGTATCCACTCAACTGTACCCTAAACAGGATCTTCAAAAGTGAGAAACGGTAACTAGTGTCTCAGCTTAATGAGATTACGCAGTTAGCCTTTTACTTTGTTAGAGTCTAGCTGCTGGATATATATACCTAAATAGACAGAGATATGCCCTAGTCTCAAGAGAACATCTACCAGGACAAATCTAGTTTAACAAGTTAGACAAATTTTGATTTAACATCTGTCCCCCAAATCAAGTATGCGAAGTACACAGATAATTGCCCAGAAACAGCTGCATGTTACTTGGCCTTACAAGGCTCTGTAGCTGCTGGATGAAGGTACATTGACCCTAGAATCTACTCGGCCCTCCATGCGTCAGGAGCACCATATTGTGTGTGACATATGACAACCACTGCAGGAGAATTTTTTTTTTTTTTACAGAAAACATACTATTAAAAAAAGACTGTCAGCACAGAATGACTGTCCAAACTAAGTCCAAGCACTTGTTGCATTATGACGGGCCAGCCACTCAAGTGCACCTTCCCAGGTGCTTGATTTCCATCCATCTCCACCCTTCTATGGCTCTATGAGAAAAAGGGGTTGGAGATTGAGGGAAAACAAGCAGGCGAGAAGATGTATATGAAGGATTGGCCCTGCCATGGTGCACCAACAGGTTGGACTTAGTTCTCAGTTTGAAGCCATTCTGAGCTGACAGTCCCTTTAAGATGTCAATTCCATCCCGCACCTCGAACAACAAAAACAATTGAATGCAACATTGGACACATTAGTTATAGTAATGGCAGAAGAAAATCAACTTGTCTTCAGCTTTAAAGCTTTTTATATTGTGGGTGACATTAGATTGTAGCCATGCGGTATGTCACTCGAATCAAGGTATATCTAGTGAAGAGAAAACCACTGAACATTTTCACTAAAGAAGGGTAATCAGACATGTAGCCTAGAGGCAGGAAGAGGGCACGGTTGCCCCAATGGTAGCCTTCCTATGTACACAGAAGGATCTGATCCATGAAGGAGGTGAAGATCGCAGTGAGACACACTTTTAGGCTGGGGGCATGTGAGCAAATGAAAATGGTTCACCAGAGAGCTGGGACGAGTTCAGCCATATTGTCAGCGGACTTTTTACATCAACATTTAAAATGTACAGGATCACAGAGTTTCATAGGATAATGGCACTGTACCAGGCTGATGGGTATGGGACCAGCACTTTGTGGCATGTCCACAGCCATGGCTAGGCGAGTCTCAGCCCATGTACAGAAAAGGCTGCCATTCACCTGCACAGCCCTACTGAAGCCATAGGCCAGGGTGCTGCCGGACACTCGGCCTCCTGACACGCGGGGCTGAGGTCCACTCAGAAGAGACCCTGCACAGCTGGCAGAGGGCACATGTGCAGGGTCAGGGCGCCCAGCAGAGGCCTTTGACGGGGCACCTTGCGTCCCGGTGAGGGCAGCACACACCGCTCAATGGACGGGCTCGGGTCTGTCACACAGTCCATGTGATGGAGCCCGCACACAGGAGCGGCCGGACGTCGCAGGCGCAGCACACACCGGCGGGGAGCTCCGAGCGTCACCACTATGGCTGCGAAGCGCCGCCGCGAAAGCAGCGGCGGCAGCAGAGCCCAGCACGCACTCCTCGCTCAGCAACAGCCGAGCGGCCAGCCATACCTGCTGCGCTCCAGCTCTCCCTCATCAGTCGCACACACATCACGGCCATCCTCTGACATCACTTCCTGTATCTTCTGGAAAGGCGCTATTTTTTTCCTGTTTTCGCCTAGCTTTATTGATAACACATCGTACTAGCTATTGTGTCATACGGGGCTGGTACCGGCCCCCTGATAAGAGCCCATTGCTGCCGGGCTCCATCCTGTGCGGCCACTGTGAGGAGAATTTATAGTAATCCACCCGGCAAAGGGTTTTATACCCCACACTGACGCCATGCATTCATGCCAAGGAAATCCTTACGTTTCTTGTAGAAATTCGTTTTGCTGTTTAGAGAAAGCCAGAGTTGAATTTGTATGTTAATGGGCAGCTGGCAAACCTGACAGGCCCTGCCCGTAATGAGCACCAGCAAACCTGACAGGCCCTGCCCGTAATGAGCACCAGCAAACCTGACAGGCCCTGCCCGTAATGAGCACCAGCAAACCGGACAGGCCCTGCCCGTAATGAGCACCAGCAAACCGGACAGGCCCTGCCCGTAATGAGCACCAGCAAACCTGACAGGCCCTGCCCGTAATGAGCACCAGCAAACCTGACAGGCCCTGCCCGTAATGAGCACCAGCAAACCTGACAGGCCCTGCCCGTAATGAGCACCAGCAAACCGGACAGGCCCTGCCCGTAATGAGCACCAGCAAACCTGACAGGCCCTGCCCGTAATGAGCACCAGCAAACCTGACAGGCCCTGCCCGTAATGAGCACCAGCAAACCTGACAGGCCCTGCCCGTAATGAGCACCAGCAAACCGGACAGGCCCTGCCCGTAATGAGCACCAGCAAACCGGACAGGCCCTGCCCGTAATGAGCACCAGCAAACCTGACAGGCCCTGCCCGTAATGAGCACCAGCAAACCGGACAGGCCCTGCCCGTAATGAGCACCAGCAAACCTGACAGGCCCTGCCCGTAATGAGCACCAGCAAACCGGACAGGCCCTGCCCGTAATGACCACCAGCAAACCGGACAGGCCCTGCCCGTAATGACCACCAGCAAACCGGACAGGCCCTGCCCGTAATGAGCACCAGCAAACCGGACAGGCCCTGCCCGTAATGAGCACCAGCAAACCGGACAGGCCCTGCCCGTAATGAGCACCAGCAAACCGGACAGGCCCTGCCCGTAATGACCACCAGCAAACCTGACAGGCCCTGCCCGTAATGACCACCAGCAAACCGGACAGGCCCTGCCCGTAATGACCACCAGCAAACCGGACAGGCCCTGCCCGTAATGACCACCAGCAAACCTGACAGGCCCTGCCCGTAATGACCACCAGCAAACCTGACAGGCCCTGCCCGTAATGCAGGGCTGTGGAGTCGGAGTCGGAGTCGTGGAGTCGGAGTCGGAGCTCATTTTGGTGGAGTCGGAGTCGGTATAAAATGGACCGACTCCTAAAATATATAATAAATTGGGTACAGTAATTCAATGCAGGATGTGCTGAATATTTTTTTATAGGAGTTTGGGAAAGTTATGAAATGTCCTATAAATGACTGTTCTATTCCTGATCTAATGCTACATTCACACACAGCGTTTTTCCTGTGTTTTTTGAGGATACGTTTTTCAGCTGCAAAAGCTGATCATCTTTTTAAAAAACTGCATCACCTGAAAGGTTTTTGAGCTCATAGATAATGTTTTCAATAGCAAAAGCAGATAAAAATCTGCTCTATCTATATATCCATTTATCCATATCTGTCTATCCATATCGTATCTGTACCAAAAAGAATGAAAACCGGGTAGTACACCAATATATATTCTGTTCTATCTAAATATCTTGATTATTGGATCATAAAAATGATTAAATGTCTGAGGTTCACATTGTACTACAATAAATTTTTCACTTAAATATAAGCAATATGTGTGGGAGTCGGAGTCGTGGAGTCGGAGTCGGAGTTGGAGTCGGTGTAAGGGAAATTGAGGAGTCGGAGTCTGAGTCGGAGTCGCAGGTTTGGCTTACCGACTCCACAGCCCTGCCGTAATGACCACCAGTAAATCGGGCAGGCCCTGCCCGTAATGAGCACCAGCAAACCGGACAGGCCCTGCCCGTAATGAGCACCAGCAAACCGGACAGGCCCTGCCCGTAATGACCACCAGCAAACCGGGCAGGCCCTGCCCGTAATGACCGCCGGCGGGCCCTGCCTATAATAAGCTGCCGGCAAACCTGACAGGCCCTGCCCGTAATGACCACCAGCAAACCTGACAGGCCCTGCCCGTAATGAGCACCAGCAAACCGGACAGGCCCTGCCCGTAATGAGCACCAGCAAACCGGACAGGCCCTGACCGTAATGAGCACCAGCAAACCGGACAGGCCCTGCCCGTAATGACCACCAGCAAACCGGACAGGCCCTGCCCGTAATGACCACCAGCAAACCGGGCAGGCCCTGCCCGTAATGACCGCCGGCGGGCCCTGCCTATAATAAGCTGCCGGCAAACCTGACAGGCCCTGCCCGTAATGACCACCAGCAAACCGGACAGGCCCTGCCCGTAATGACCACCAGCAAACCTGACAGGCCCTGCCCGTAATGACCACCAGCAAACCTGACAGGCCCTGCCCGTAATGACCACCAGTAAACCGGGCAGACCCTGCCCGTAATGAGCCACCGGCAAACCTGACCCTGCCCGTAACGAGCCGCCGGCAAACCGGACAAGCCCTGCCCGTAATGACCGCCGACCTGCCCATAATGAGCCACTGGCAAACCGGACAGGCTCTGCCCGTAATGCGCAGGCAGCTTTTCCTTCATTCCTCCATGGTTTACAGCCAGGCCGGTCGCATTAGCGCCGCTCATGGTTGTAAACTATTTAACCCCTTCAGATGGATTGCAGTGTGGGACCTGACTAAGGTGGACAGGTATGGGATATTGTTGCTTTTTTATTTTGGATTTTTTACAGGAGAACGATGGCTTCAATTGGATTAGGAGTGAAATAAAGATGGAAAAAATGTGTGTTTATTTATTTCATTAAAACTCTTTATTCTTAATGTGTTTTTTTAACCCTTTCAGACAAGTGGATTAATAATGGATAGGTGTCTTATTGACACATCTCCATTATTAACGAGGCTTAATGTCACCTTACAATAGCAACGCGACATTAACCCCTTATTATCCCATATGCTAACCCCTACAGGGCAATGGGAAGAGAGAGGGTAAATGCCAGAATTGGCGCATCTTACAGATGCGCCTTTTCTGGGGTGGCTGGGGTCAGATTTCTTTTAGCCAGGGGGGCCCAAAAACAAAGGGCCCTTTCTAAGCTATTAATTTCTGCCCTCACTGGCTTTCGCTCTCTGGCAGAAAAAACTGCGCGTGAGCCCACAAAAGTTTTTCCTGTGAATGAATCCTTTAATTTAACACCTACAGCTCTAAAATTTAACACACCTACACTACTAACATTAATAGTGAGGGACATACAGTGCCTTGCGAAAGTTTTCGGCCCCCTGGAACTTTTCAACCTTTTCCCACATATGCATCAAACATAAAGATATCAAATGTAAATTTTTGGTGAAGAATCAACAATAAGTGGAACATAATTGTGACGTTGAATGAAATTTATTGGTTATTTTAAATTTTTGTGGAAAGTCAAAAACTGAAAAATGGGACATGCAATATTATTTGGCCCCTTTACTTTCAGTGCAGCAAACTCACTCCAGAAGTTCATTGTGGATCTCTGAATGATCCAATGTTGTCCCAAATGACTAATGATGATAAATATAATCCACCTGTGTAGTCAAGTCTCCGTATAAATGCACCTACTCTGTGATAGTCTCAGGGCTCTGTTTGAAGCACAGAGAGCATCATGAAGACCAAGGAACACAACAGGCAGGTCCGTGATACTGTTGTTGAGAAGTTTAAAGCCAGATTTGGATACAAAATGATTTCCAAAACTTTAAACATCCCAAGGAGCACTGTGCAAGCGATCATATTGAAATGGAAGGAGTATCATACCACTGCAAATCTACCACGACCCAGTCGTCCCTCTAAACTTTCATCTTAAGGAAAAGACTGCTCAGAGATGCCACCAAGAGGTCCATGATCACTCTGGATGAACTGCAGAGATCTACAGCTGAGATGGGACAGTCTGTCCATAGGACAACAATCAGTCATACACTGCACAAATCTGGCCTTTATGGAAGAGTGGCAAGAAGAAACACATTTCTCAAAGATATCCATAAAAAGTGTTGTTTTAAGTTTGCAACAATCCACCTGGGAGACACACCAAACATGTGGAAGAAGATGCTCTGGTCAGATGAAACCAAAAATCGAACTTTTTGGCAACAATGCCAAACGATATGTTTGGCATAAAGGCAACACAGCTCATCACCTTGAACACACCATCCCCACTGTCAAACATGGTGGTTGGTGGCAGCATCATGGTTTGGGCCTGCTTTTCTTCAGCAGGGACAGGGAAGATGGATGGAGCCAAATACAGGACCATTCTTGAAGAAAACCTGTTTGAGTCTGCAAAAGACCTGAGACTGGGACGGAGATTTGACTTCCAACAAGACAATGATCCCAAACAAAGCAAAATCTACAATGGAATGGTTCACAAATAAATGTATCCAGGTGTTAGAATGGCCAAGTCAAAGTCCAGACCTAAATCCAATCGAAAATCTGTGGAAAGAGCTGAAAACTGCTGTTCACAAACGATCTCCATCAAACCTCACTGAGCTAGAGCTGTTTGCCAAGGAAGAATGAGCAAGAATTTCAGTCTCTCGATGTACAAAACTGATAGAGACATACCCCAAGCGACTTGCAGCTGTAATCACAGCAAAAAACGTGGCGCAACAAAGTATTAAGTTAAAGGGGCTGAATAATATTGCACGCCCCACTTTTCAGTTTTTGACTTTCCACAAAAATTTAAAATAACCAATAAATTTTGTTCAACTTCACAATTGTGTTCCACTTGTTGATTCTTCACCAAAAATTTACATTTGGTATCTTTATGTTTGAAGCATGATATGTGGGAAAAGGTTGAAAAGTTCCAGGGGGCCGAACACTTTCGCAAGGCACTGTATATAAATCTAACGGATATGCAATTGTTTACTGTATGTAAACCATGTCTCATATCCTGTCGGGTTCTGTAATGATTTCACAGAAGCCGACAATTGAATTATCGGCTATTCTTCTATATAGCTCTGTATGAAATATATATATATATATATATATATATATATATATATATATATATGTCACTGACATATTATATATACGGTATATATATATATATATTCGTGAAAACATATATATGTAATGTTTTCACAAATATTTGAGGCCATGGATCCATTATATGTCGATTTTGCAAGCCAGCGAGAAAATCTCGCCATACGGATGTCATACAAATGCTTGAATGCGAGAAAATGGCATCCTTGCTTTGCAAATGGATGACATACGGATCTCGTCCGTAGAAAACAGACCGTATTTTTATGCGCTAAGTGTGACTCCAGCCTTAAAAGGTAATTTCAAATTTCAGAGACAGAAGAGTCTGGGAGTTTAAACTCATGACAATCTTTGGCACTCATTGTGGGAATGAATGTGTCACATGGATTTGCATTTTTCTACATCAACTAAGGCAGGGGTCCCCAACCACCGGTCCGCGGCCCAGCAGCGGGCCGTTGCAGTGCCCGTGCCGGTCCGCGGACACAAGGAGAGCGGGCGGTGGTGCAGAAGCTGATACTCACCTAGCGGTCCCTGACGGTGCGGCGGCTTCATCCAGCGCTGAGCTGTCACGTGTACCGCTCATTTAAGGTCATGAATATGGACGCCACTCATCTCCCATAGGCGTGGCGTCCATATTCATAGACCTTAATGAGCGGTAGCACGTGACCGCTCCGCACAGGAGCTGAAGCGCCGCGAGATGCAGGGAGGGAAGTTCAGCGATGGGAAGGAAGGTCAGCGATGTGAGGGTAAGTATGATGGGGGAGCCGAGCAGAGCCATATATACAAGGGAGTGGGAGCGGAGCCATATATACAGAGGAGGGAGCGGAGCTATATATTCAGGGGAGGGAGAGTGGGAGCGGAGCCGTGTATATACAAGGGAGGGAGAGTGGGAGCGGAGCCGTGTATATACAAGGGAGGGAGAGTGGGAGCGGAGCCATATATACAAGGGAGGGAGAGTGGGAGCGGAGCCATATATACAGGGGAGGGAGAGTGGGAGCGGAGCCATATATACAAGGGAGGGAGAGTGGGAGCGGAGCCATATATACAGGGGAGGGAGAGTGGGAGCTGAGCCATATATACAAGGGAGGGTGGGAGCGGAGCCATATATACAGGGGAGGGAGAGTGGGAGCGGAGCCATATATACAGGGGAGGGAGCGGAGCCATATATACAGGGGAGGGAGAGTGGGAGCGGAGCCATATATACAGGGGAGGGAGCGGAGCCATATATACAAGGGAGGGAGAGTGGGAGCAGAGCCATATATACAAGGGAGGGAGAGTGGGAGCGGAGCCATGTATACAAGAATGGGACAGGGGGAGCCACACAGAGCTGGACAGGACGGAGGGAACCACACATACATTTTCTGATGATTAGAAAATAATCAGCATGTACAGTACTCCAGTACAATTGTTCTTAAGTGCTCAATGCTCCATTTCCTTGTAGGTTCCACTCATCATTAGCAGTGACAGTCATCAGTAGAAGTAGCCCGGTGCTCCCACTGAAACAGGGAAACAAGCCAGGTGCTCCCACTCATTCAAAACCTATGGTGAGTGGAGTCACATTATAAATGTTATAATTAAATAAGTATGCACTGCTAAACTACAGCCGCGTCCATAGCCCCGCCCCCTTATGACCAAATCCTCGCCCCTGTCACACCTCCATCCCCTCCCTGCCGGGCCATGGAAGAATGGTCTTGCTTGAAGCCGGTCCCTGGTGCAAAAAAGGTTGGGGACCACTGAACTAAGGCATGTGCTCTTCAGACCATTTAGGGGCATCGCAACCATGGACCAGGCCTCAGTCACGGGACAATAAAACTTTCACACTATGACCAGTTCCAATATTTACGGCCACAACTGTTTGTTCCTTATTAATACCATTTTGGGGTAGTTTTGATTGCCCTTTACTGCATTTTATTTAAATTCTGCAGCGGCAAAAACGCAATTCTGGGGTTTCGATTTTTTTTTCTCAGTACGCCATTTATCGATCAGATTAATTGTTTTTATGTTTTGATTGCGTGGACATTTCCAAAGTCAGTCGGTATTCACAGGAGATTTACAATGACAAGCACAGGGGCTACTGTAGTGTTCAGAGCACAGCAGAGTAATTATCACCCTGCTGTGTCCTGATCATTGACACAGCTCTGCTATCTCACTGGAACATTTCTGAAGGAGGCATACACTGCCATAGCAGAGCCGTGTATGTAATGCCATCATACAAGATACGTCCCAAAGCAGCGGAGTACTACAAGGACTATTGGGGGTGCATTATACTATATGGAGGATTATGGAGTGCATTATACTATATAGAGGACTATGGGGAGTGCATTAATTATACTATATAGAGAACTATGGGCTGTGCATTATACCATATGGAGGACTATGGGGAGTACATTATACTATGGAGAATTATGGAGTGCATTATACTATATAGAGAACTATGGGGTGTGCATTATACATTATGGAGGACTATGGGGAGTGCATTATGCTATATGGTGGACTATGGGGGGGATGCATTATACTATTTGGCAGACAAGTGGGTGCCACTATACTGTATGCAAGAAACTATACTGTGTGAAGATTTGGGTGGAGGCCTGTTATGATGAGTCACCAAAGGAGGAAAAAACAAAATACCAGCTAAGTCCAGAAAAACCAGAGAGGTTGGCAGCTATCGGATTGCAGACCCCTGAACCTATCCACAACAACTAGCAGTAGCCGTGGGGGGTTCCTACGGTGCCCTAGACCCCTCGATCACAGCCGGAGAACTACATAGCCTAAAGACAGAAAGGGGAAAAACTAAACTGCCCCAGAGCAAACCCCAAAGCAATAGGCAGCCCCCAACATATAATGACGGTGAAGCAAGATGAAAACACTAACACAGATAGAAAGATAGGTTGAGCAAATGGTGGGGCCCAAGCTAACTACATAGGACAGGATAGGAAAGCTGCTGTCTGCCATCCGCAAAAACCCTATCAAAATGAGCCAACCGACTGATAGGAAAAACAGGCCCTGAAGTCGCTAGGCTTCAAAAGACTATATTAGCACTCAGGTATATTCTGAAGACAGAGCAAAAGATCAACAGATCAGAGACAAAAATGGAATTCAGCTCACCCCCGGCCGGGGATGGCAGAACTCCCAAAAAACAAGGCAAAACAAAAACAAAACTGAAGAGTACAAAGCAGAGCAGAAAAACTTAGCTTTGAGACGCAGGAATCAGACTGGTCTCCAAGAATCCAGCAGGAAAATCACCAGCCAGGAAGAAGGGCGTCGGCAGCCTTATATCCAGTCCTCAATTCCAGCCACCCAGTCATAATCTAGCTGCCCAGGTGTTTGGTAATCAGCCTCACTACCTTCCTTCACCAGAGGAGGGAGTTCATCAGACCTCAATGGTGAAGGGAAAAATGAACTCACAACAGAGGCCATTATACAGTGTGGAGAAGTGTGGGACTCATACTGTATGGAGGGCTGTGGGGGGATCATACTATGTTATGGTGACCATACTTTGGGAAGCTGAGAGGGGTACAGTAGGGATATCTCACCGTGCTTGTGGAGGTTACTGTGAAGGAATTCACTGTGAGGATAGAATACTGTGTGTGTGGGGGGGGGGGCATTTTTGTTGTCATACTTTATGGGGGCAATGAAAGGGGAATCTAGGGGCTTCAATAGGGGAAAATTACTTTGTAAAGGCTGCAAAGTTGTGAGACATACCATTCTGTGACCCCTCTGAATATTATTTTTTGGGGTGTGTGAGGACTTCTGCTATGAGGCATCATGATTCCTATATACATCCCTTCCCCAAAGCATTTATCTAACTATCATACAGCCAGCAGTAAACAATGCAAGCTAGACTGTGCAATATTTTTAATGAAAATGAATTGCTAAAATTTATTTTAACACAAATTAATAGAAATTAAAAATTGACCCCATTGATGTCAAGATCTTTTAACTTCTTTACACCACAAGGTGGTTTGCACGTTAATGACCAGGCAAATTTTACATTTCTGACCAGTGTCACTTTATGTGGTAATAACCGTGAAACACTTCAATGGATCCGACTGATTCTGAGAACGTTTTTTCATGTCATACATTACTTTATGATTGCGGTAACATATCTTTGATATGACTTGCTTTTATTGGTGGGGGGAAAAAAAAACGGAAATTTGGTGGAAATTTGGAAAATTCCGCAAATTTCCAACTTTGAATTTTCATGCCCTTAAATCACGGAGATTTGTCACACAAAATCGTTAATAAATAACATTTCCACATGTCTACTTTACATCAGCAGAATTTTAGAACCCAAATCTTTTTTGTTAGGAAGTTATACGGGTTAAAAGTTGACCAGTGGTTTCTCATTTTTCCAGCAAAATTTAAAAAATTATTTTTTTAGGGACCACCTCACATTTAAAGTCACTTTGAGTAGTCTATATGATAGAAGATACTGAACCCCTCAAGAAATTAATTAACCCTTTATGTGCATCACAGGAATTTTTTGGGAAAAAAAATAAACATTTAGGCTATGTACCCACATATGCAGAAAATTCCAGACTAAAAACCGGACTCCTTCCCAGGAAAAACGCGTTTTTTTTCAGCGTGCATTTTATGCATTTTTTTCTGGAGCATCCCCAGTCTCATAGAGTATAGTTGGAAATGCGTTTACCACAAAATTAATGAACGTGCTGCGTTTTTTATGCAGAAAAAAAAACGCATCATGTGCACAAAAATTGCAGAATGCATTATAAGAATGGGATGTTTAATGTATGCGTTTTTTAAGCATTTTTGCATGGAAAAAACACTTAAAAACGCGGAAAAAAAACGCTTATGTGGGCACACAGACTTACTGTATTTTTCGGACTATAAGACGCACCAGACCTTAAGATGCACCCCAAATTTTGTGGTGGAAAATAGCAGAATAAAATATTTTTATAAGATGGGGGTTCGTCTTATTGTCTGAATTTGAGATATCTTACCTGAGGGTCGGCGGTCGTAGAGTGGGGTCAGAGGAGGCATGGTCCCTTCCTCAGGAAGCCGGCGGCGTCAGAAGTGGGGCAATGCTGCAGTCCCCGGGTGCGATGCTGTTGCTCCTGTGTCTGCGGTGAAGCAGAGCATGGAGCAGGGTCCCTTCCTCAGGATGCCAGGGGCAGAAATGTGGTGACGCCGCATCCCGGTATCCACAGCGAGCAGAGCTGAGTGCATCGCCGGTTTCTCACAGCCATCTTCCTGAGGCCGCGTATGTGCATAATGAGATCTTGGCGTCCCTCGGCTTCAGGAAAATGGCCGCCGAGATATCAATCTGCACACGTGCGACCTCCAGCGGTCATTTTCCTGAAGCAGAGGGCCGTAGAGATCTCAATCTGCGCACGCGCCGCTTCCGGCCACTCACGGCCTCAGGAAGATGGCCGCAGGGAAAACGGTGATGCATTCGGCTCTGCTCGCCTTGGACACTGGGCCGCGGCGTCGCCACATTTCTGCCGCCGGCATCCTGAGGAAGGGACCCTGCTCATGTGCACTCCACACCGCCAACACTGAGCCTCAACATCGCCACACCTCTGCCGCCGCCGGTTCCACTGCTCCACCACAGCCACAACCCCCCGTTAAGCCTGCGTTCGGACTACAGTACACGACTCATGCCCCATTTTCCGCCCAATTTTTTTTGGGAAAAAGTGTGTCTAAGGCTAGTTTCACACTTGCTTTTTTTTGCAGCGCGTTTTTCCCGCAAAAAAACGCATTGAAAAAACGCATACAAAAGCATACAACTGCTGCGTTTTTTTCAAGCATTTTTATGAGCATGCATGAAAAAAACGCAGCGTTTTTATGCGTTTGTATGCGTTTTTAGTGCGTTTTTACCGCGTTTGCGTTTTTTTCCAACATTAGGTGGCCCCTCACACTAACCCAAACCATGACTTTACTAACCCTAACCCTGACCCTAACCCTGACCCTAACCCTTAACCAAACCATACTTAACCCTAACCCAAACCCTAAACCCTAACTAACCCTAACCCTGACCCTAACCCTGACTCTAACCCTGACCCTGACCCTAACCCTAACCCTGACCCTTAACCAAACCATACTTAACCCTAACCCTGACCCTAACCCTGACCCTAACCCTTAACCAAACCATACTTAACCCTAACCCAAACCCTAAACCCTAACTAACCCTAACCCTAACCCTGACCCTAACCCTTAACCAAACCATACTTAACCCTAACCCAAACCCTAAACCCTAACTAACCCTAACCCTGACCCTAACCCTTAACCAAACCATACTTAACCCTAACCCTGACCCTAATTCTAACCCTAACCCTGACCCTAACCCTTAACCAAACCATACTTAACCCTAACCCTGACCCTAACCCCAACCCTAACCCTGACCCTGACCCTAACCCTAAACCCCTTTAACTAACCCTAACTCTAACCCAAACCCCTAAATTCCATGGTTAACAAAAAAAAACGCATGTGCAAAAAAACGCATACATAAGCATGCCAATGCGCACATATGCGCACCCATAGGCTATAATGGCCATTTTTAGCGCAAAACGTGCGCATACGTGCGCATGCGCTTTTTTGCAGGGCCAAAAAATGCAACATGCTGCGTCTGGAAAATACCAACGCACACCCCAAAAAAACGCAGCGCATGAAAATCGCATACGTGCGCATGCCAGCGCGCAGGTATGCGCACCCATGTTAAATATAGGGCAAAAAACGCATGCGCACGTATGCGTTTTTTTCCAGCGCTAAAAAACGCAAATGTGAAACCAGCCTTATAGTCAGAAAAATATGGTAACTTTTTTCACAAAAAATTGAATTCCGAGCCAATTTTTTTTATTTCGACAAGGGTAACAGGAAAAAATGGACCCCAAATTTTGTTGTGTAATTTCTCCTGAGCATACCGATACCCCAAATGAGGGAGAAAACCACTGTTTGGGTGCATGGCAGAGCTCAAAAGGGAAGGAGGGCCATTTGACTTTTTGAATGCAAAATTTGCTGGAACAACTGGCGTGTCTTGTTTGTAGAGCCTCTGATGTGCCTAAAGAATGGAAATCCCCCAAAGAAGTGACACCATTTTGGAAACTAGCCCCCTCAAGGAATGTATTCGGATGCGTGGTGAGCACGTGCTTCACAGAAGTTTATAACATTGTGCCGTGAAAATTTATAAAAAAAAAAAAAAAAAAAATCACATTTCCCCCACAAAAATGTAACAGGAGAAATTGCACCATACAGTTTGTTGTGCCATTTCTACTCGCGGATACGCCATATGTGCGAAAATACTACTTTTGAGGCACAGTGCAAAGCTCAGAAGAGAAGAAGCGCCATATTGGAGTTCAGATTTTGCTGGAATGGTTTGAGGGTGCCATGTCACATTGGCAGAGCCCCAGAGGTGCCAGAACAACAGAAACTCCCATATGAGAACTCATTTTCCGAACTACACTCCCCAATGAATTCATCTAGAGGTGCAGTGATCATATTGACACCACATGTGCCCCACAGAATTTTATACCACTGAGCGGTGAAGAAAGAATAAATTACATTTTTACCACTAAAATGTTGTTTTAGCCCAAGTTTTTAATTTTTCTAAGGGCGAATAGGAATTTTTTTTACAACAAATTGAGATCCATTTTTTCCTGAGAGCGCCAATACCCTACGTGTAATCGGGAAATATTTTTCAGGCACAGTGCAAAGCTCAGTAGGCAAGGAGCGCCAGATATTACTGTTATGGTTTGCAGGTGCCGTGACCCACTGGGCAAGCCCCTGAGGTGCCAGAACAGTAGAACCCCTCATAAGTGTTCCCATTTTACAAACTGCACCTCTCATTTAATTCATGTAGAGGGCAGTGATCATAGTCACACAATGGGTGTGTTACAGAATTTTAGACCAGTGAAGCAGTGAAGAAAAAATAAGTACAATTTTACTACCAAAATTTAGTTTTAGCCCCAGATTTTACATTTTCACATAGGAAGTGGGTAAAAATGGCACCAAAATTTGTTGCATAATTTCTACTGAACGTGGCAATACCCCTTGTGTGTCTGTACAGTACTACTTAGCCATGCGGAGAGACTTGGGAGGAACAGAGCGCTATTTGCCTCCTGGATAGCAGATATTCCTGTAACAGTTTACAGACTCCGTATACAGAGACTCTAATTACTTGAGGAGCAGAATCCCCCCTCAAGTGACCCCATTTTGGAAACTATACCCCTTGGGGAATTTATCTACAGGTGCAGTGACGATTTTGATTCCATGGGTGTTTTCAGAAACAAACAGCAATGAATGTTGCAGAGTGTAAATTGCAAACTGCCGTTGTAGTGACCAGTGCGTTGTAGTTACCAGTACGTTATGCTCAGCCCGTGCTTCTGGAGGCATGAACTCGTAAGTTAGATGGGCTCTGATCACTACAGAAATGCCAAACGTGGACGCAGTATGTGGTTTAGGTATACTGTGGGGCTGGTAAGGGAGGGGGGCATTTGGATTTGAGAATTTGCTGAATTTCTTTTGGCAGGTGAAGAGATATTTCTCTTTTCCAGAGCCTTTGTACTACCAGTAATGTGGAAGCCCCCTATATTTCCATTTAACAGATGACGAACCTGAGTGAGGACTTGCTTTTTTTTTTTTGTGGATTGAGTTGAAGCTTTTATTGGGAACATTTTACATAACGTTTGGGATCACATTTATCAGGTGCTCTATGCTGAGCACTTACTTTGGGGTTTCCATCTAAATCTCTGAGTGATGCAATTCAGATGAAATCCCTGAGGGATCTATTCACTATAATGAGGCAGCAGAGTTACGCTGGACTCCCTCTGGCCTCTGTTCAGCGGTGTCCTTTTCAGAAGTGAACAAAACTGTGGCCGACGGCACTTTTATGTAATCCTAAAAACACAGACACTGTCGGATCATAGGTCAGATGGCGTCCACAGTGCCTCCATCTGCCTCATTATAGAGAATCTTCCGCCAGAGGTTCCCTCTGAATGATGTATTTCAGAGATTTACACGGAAATCATGATGCAAGCATAGGATAAATGTGCGCAGAGCCTTCTTGCAATCTTTGGGAGGCAGAATGAAAAAATCAACAGCATGTGAAGAATTGGTTTTATTTATTCTTTACGCCGTTCCTTGTGCGGTATAAGTAATTAGGCGACTTTATTCTTCGGGTCGGTGCGATTACAGCAATATCTCATTTATATTTTTTATGTTTTGGTGCTTTTACACTTTTACTTTTGCATCGCTTTATTCTGACAGCTATAACTTTTTTATTTTTTCGCTGATGGCGCCGTATGGCAGCTTGTTTTTTGCGGGACAATATGACGTTTTCAGCAGTACCATATTTATTTATTTCCGTCTTTTTGATCGTTTTGATCGCGTGTTATTCCTCTTTTTGTTTGGTGGTATGATGATAAAGTATTGTTTTATGCCTTGTTTTATATTTTTTTTATGATGTTCACTAAAGGGGTTAACTAGTGGTACAGTCTTATAGGTCGGGTGGTGAGGACATGGCATACCAAATATGTATACTTTTATCATTTTACTTTTTATTCAAATACTTATTTATAGATACAATATGTTTTGATCTTTCTATTATTTTTGTTTTCTTATACATATATTTGTTACAATTTATTAAAAAAAAAAAAATTTTTTTTTTTTTTACTTAATCCCACTATAGGACAATCATTTCTTGCAGGCTGATCGCTTCTACAGCATAGGGATGTAGGGATGCAACATCATCCCCATGCTGTAGAAACGGTCAGTTCTGCACTGACAGAGAAAGCTGCTGATCATGCACTGCGCATGATCAGCAAGTTTCCTAGCTCTGGTGACCAGGATGTCGTCATGATGACATTGGGTCACCATGACAACGATCGGGACCCCGCGTCATGCTGCTGAGTCTCCGATCCAAAGGCAAAGGGGCTGACAGCCCTCTGCCAGAATGCTGTGATCTTGTTCGATTCCAGCATTTCGAGGGTTAAGGTGCCAGAAGCGGGACGGGACCACTCCTGGCAAATAGTGCAGGGTTTCAGCTGTCAGAATCAACTGACTCACGGGAATCGCCCGCACACCACCCGTGTGCGATCCTGCCGACGTAATAATCTGTCCCTGGTCGGATAGACCCACATCACATGGACGGAATATTACGTCCGATGTCAGAAAGGGGTTAAGAAATTAATCGCAGCTCCTGATACACTCCACGTATCTAAGCTCAGTTGTATGAGACTGCCGGCCATCCTCAATGACACTGTCCACATCTCAGCATCGCTTTACAGTCACCAACAAAATGCCTCTGCACAGTGATCGCAAACTACATCCTCTCTTGTCGTTTTGCCATCACCCAGAAGGGGCGGAGAGGAGACTGTCAAACACACACACGAGCAGATTCGGCCCATATTTACTGCAGATGTAATGTGAGCTACCACTGCACTAGGTTTTCATGGCAAATTTTTTATTGTTAGGAAGTTATAAGGGTTAAAAGTTGACCAGCGATTTCTCATTTTTACAACACCATTTTATTTTTACGGACCACATCACATTTGAAGCCACTTTGAGGGGTCTATATGATAGAAAATACCCAAAAGTGACACCATTCTAAAAACTGCACCCCTCAAGGTGCTCAAAACCACATTCATGAAGTTTATTAACCCTTCAAGTGCTTCACAGGAATTTTTTGAATATTTTAAAAAAATGAACATTTAAATTTTTTTCACAAAAAAAATATTTCAGGTTCAATTTTTTTTATTTTACCAAGGGTAAAAGGAGAAATTGATCCCAGCAAAGAGCAAACAGATGAACGGCATAATAGGGCACACAAATCACCACATTACCAGACGGAGCTCTTTATCTGAAGTATTGCGGCATATGATTCAGACAAAAAATGGAGGTGCTTGCATGAAAAAACATGAATATTTCAATGTGAAGCAAAAAAAGAAGAAATATGCAGCACTCACCAATGTAGCTGAAAAACTGTGAGTCTTTATTTCGCATATTTTCCATCAAATGTGTGGACATGCAGGACGTGGAGGAATGCTAGGGGAGGGAGGTGCCGGACAACGGCCGTTTCGCGATTACTCGCTTCTACGGGTCCAGGTGGACCCGTAGAAGCGAGTAATCGCGAAACAGCCGTTGTCCGGCACCTCCCTCCCCTAGCATTCCTCCACGTCCTGCATGTCCACACATTTGATGGAAAATATGCGAAATAAAGACTCACAGTTTTTCAGCTACATTGGTGAGTGCTGCATATTTCTTCTTTTTTTGCTTCACATTAAAAGGAGAAATTGGACTGGAAAAGTTAGTGTGCAATTTGTCCTGAGTATGCTGATACCTGATATGTGGGGGGGGGACCACTGTTTCGGCGCATGGCAGAGCTCAGAAGGGAAGGAGCGCCGTTTGACTTTTTCAATGCAAAATTGGCTGGAATTCTGATCGGACGCAAAGTCACGTTTGGAGAGCCCCGGATGTACCTAAACAGTGGAAACCCCCCAAAAGTGACCCCATTTTGGAAAGTAGGCCCCCCAAGGAATTTATCTAGATATGTGAAGAGAACTTTGAACCCACAAGGGCTTCACAGAAGTTTATAACGTACAGCGGTACAATTAAAAAATCATATTTTTTCCATAAAAATTATCTTTTCACCCCCAATTCTTACCTTCCCAAGGGTAACAGGGCCCTAAAAGTTATTGTGCCATTTGTCCCGAGTACGCTGATACCCCATATGTGGGAGTAAACCACTATTTGGGCGCATGGCAGAGCTCGGAAGGGAAGCAGCGCCATTTGACTTTTTTGGCTGGAATTGAGATCGGACACCATGTCGCGTTTGGAAAGCCCCTGATGTACCAAAACAGTGGAAACCCCCCACAAATGACACTATTTTGGAAACTAGACCCCCCCAAGGAACTTATCTAGATGTTTGGTGAGAACTTTGAACCCCCAAGGGCTTCACAGAAGTTTATAACGTACAGCCGTACAATTATAAAATCATATTTTTTCCACAAAAATGATCTTTTCACCCTCAATTCTTAGTTTCCCAATGGTAACAGGACCGTAAAAGTTATTGTGCAATTTATCCTGAGTACGCTGATACCCCATATATGGGAGTAAACCACTATTTGGGCGCATGGCAGAGCTCGGAAGGGAAACAGCGCCATTTGACTTTTTTAGCTGGAATTGAGATCGGACACCATGTCGCGTTTGGAAAGCCCCTGATGTACCTAAACAGTGGAATGCCCACACAAGTGACCCCATTTTAGAATCTAGACCCCCTAAGGAACTTATCTAGATGTGTGGTGAGCAGTGCTCCACAGAAGTTTATAACGCCCGGGCGTGAAAATAAAAAAAATCATATTTTTTCCACAAACATGATCATTTAGTCCCTATTTTTTTATTTTCCCAAGGCTACAAGGAGAAATTGGACCCCAAAAGTTGTTGTCCAATTTGTCCTGAGTACACTGATACCCCATATGTGGGAGAAAACTACTGTATGGACACACGTCGGGGCTCGGAAGGGAAGTAGTGACGTTTTGGAATGCAGACTTTGATGGAATGCTCTGTGGGTGTCATGTTGCCTTTGGAGAGCCCCTGATGTACCTAAACAGTGGAAACCCCCCACAAATGACACCATTTTGGAAACTAGACCCCCCCCCTAAGGAACTTATCTAGATGTGTGGTGAGCACTTTGAACCCCCAAGGGCTTCACAGAAGTTTATAACGCCCGGGCGTGAAAATAAAAAAATCATATTTTTTTCCCACAAAAATGATATTTTTGCCCCCCAATTTTTTATTTTCCTAAGGACAACAGGAGAAATAGGACCCCAAAAGTTGTTTTGCAATTTGTCCTGAGTATGCTGATACCCTATATGTGGGGGTAAAACACTGTTTGGGCGCATGGCAGAGCTTGGAAAGGAAGGAGCACCATTTGACTTTTTCAACGCAGAATTGGCTGGAAATTGAGATCATACGCCATGTTGCGTTTGGAGAGCACCTGATGTGCCCAAACAGTGGAAACCCCCCAATTCTAACTCCAACCCTAACCCCAACACACCCCTAACCCTAATCTCAGCCCTAACCCTAGCCCTAACCCTAATGGGAAAATGGAAATAAATATATTTTTTTAATTTTATTATTTTTCCCTAACTAAGGGGGTGATAACGGGGGGTTTGATTTACTATTTATGGTGGTTTTTATTTTTGGCAGCTGTCACACGCTAAAAGACGCTTTTTATTGTAAAAATAGTTTTTGCATCACCACATATTGAGAGCTATAACTTTTCCATATTTTGACCCACCGAGTCATGTGAGGTCTTATTTTTTGCGGGACGAGTTGATGTTTTTATTGGTACCATTTTCGGGCACGTGACATTTTTTGATCGCTTTTTATACCGATTTTTGGGACGCAGAATGAACAAAAACCAGCGTTTCATGAATCTCTTTTGGGGGGTGCATTACACCGTTCCGCGTGTGGTAAAATTGATAAAGCGGTTTTATTCTTTGGGTCAGTACGGTTACAGCGATACCTCATTTGTCATTTTTTTATGTTTTGGCGCTTTTATGCAATAAAAACAATTTTATATAAAAAATAATTATTTTTGCACCGCTTTATTCTGCGAGCTATAACTTTTTTATTTTTTCTCTGATGATGCGGTGTCGTGGCTCGTTTTTTGCGGGACAAGATGACGTTTTCAGCGGTACCATGCATATTTATATGCGTCTATTTGATCACGCGTTACTGCACTTTTTGTTCGGCGGTATAATAATAAATCATTATTTTTTGCTTCGTTTTTTATTTTTTAAGGGGATGGCTAAAGGGGTTAACTAATGGGACAGTTTTATAGGGCAGGTCGTTACGGAAGCGGCGATACCAAATATGTGTACTTTTATTTATTTTTTTTTATTTCCAAAAAATGAATTTATTAGGGAATATTTTTTTTTTTTAGTTTATTTAGCGATTTTTTAAAAATTATTTTTACACTTTTTTTTATTTTTTTTAACTTTATTAGGTTGTCCCAGGGGGGACATCACTGTCCTGTGACGGATCGCTGATCTGTCACATCACAGGTCACTGTGACAGATCAGCAATCTGTCACAGGCAGTGTGCAGGTTTCCTCCTTGCCGGCGCTTTGGAGGCACTGAGGAAGCCAGGTCCCTGCAGACCGCCATCGCCATCTTGGATCCGGGTACCTGCAGGGAAAGAGCCCCCCGCAGCAGCGCTGCACATTCCGCTGCTGTGGGGGGCTCAGGGAAGCACGAAGGGAGCCCCCTCCCTGCCCATGCTTCCCTTTAACCCCCGATACACAGCGATCGTGTTTGATCGCGGCGTGCAAGGGGTTAACGTGTCGGGGGCGGTCCGTGACCGCCCCTGACACATAGTGCCGGGTGTCAGCTGTGATAATCAGCTGATACCCGGCCGCGATCAGCGGCGCTCACCACGTGGGCGCCGCTGATCGCGCTAGACGTACCATCCCGTCCATGGGCATAGGGGCTCGGGACCCATGGACGGGATAGTACGTCTGATGTCAGAAAGGGGTTAAGGCAGGTATACCAAACTCAAATACACAGAGTGACAAAGTTAAAAGCTTGCAGAAAGTTGCAGGCCAACCTTGATATTTGTTAAGTAAATGTCTACAATTGAGAACGTTTTATTTGATAAGGAAAAGCTATTACCATATTTTTTGGACTAAAAGACGCACCCGGACCATAAGACACACCCCAAATTTTCAGAAGGAAAATAGGGAAAAAGATTAATGTGTCAAATGGGGGTCCGTCTTACAGTCCAAATTCAGATTACCTGGGGGAAGACCAGCAGCGCTGGTGGAGCGGGGTCACAGGGGGTGTTCGGTGGTCCGGGGATATAACTCCCATCCCAGGCTTGTGTGGCAGGTGTGGGGGCCTCCGGGAAATCCCATCCCAGGCTGGTGCGGATCCTGCAGTGCTGGTGCTCTGTGGTGCGGTGGGGTTCGGCCAACATTTTGAAAAAAGCCCGGAGGCCCCGCGCAATGCTGCGATGCGGTGGCCTCCGGGAAAATGGCCGCAGCAATGGATGTGCGGGGCCTCCGCGCTTTCAAAAAATGCTGCCGGAGCTCCCCCCCGGCACCACAGAGCACCACCTCCGAACCTGCCTGGGAGGGAGTGTAATCATCGCCCGGCAGCGTTGGACCGGGACCGCCGCAGAATCGCTTGACTCCTGCTGCCCCCACAGTATTTGCAAGTATATTCCAACTATAAGACACACCCCCATTTTCCCAAAAATATTTTTTTTGGGGGAAAGTGCATCTTCTAGTCCGAAAAATACGGTAACTTTTGGAATTACAGTGGAATAATATAATATGTTATGTAACAGCAGTAAAAAGCATATGGCCCAATGGCCTAATTTAAATATGTAATAACAAAGGATAGAAAAAAACCTTGAATTAAACAGATAAAGTATGATGCAAACAAAAGTGCTCCCAAACACAGTATGATACCCCCACGGTGAACTCCTCCACACGCACAGAACAATGACCCTACTGTACCCCCCTCCCTCAGTTCCCCCCAATAAAAAAGGGTGACCCCATCACAGTATGATTTTCCAACTGTAATCCCCATACAGCTCTCCATAGAATGTAACAGGCACATAAAGTCCTCCATACAGTATAATGGCTCCACATAATAATAATAATATAATAATAAATTTTATTTTTATAGCGCCGACATATTCCGCAGCACTTTACATTTCAGAGGGGATTTGTACAGACAATAGACATTACAGCATAACAATAATCACATACAGTAGATTATAACAAATACCAAGAGGAGTGAGGGCCCTGCTCGCAAGCTTACAGTCTATGAGGAAAGAGGGAGACACGAAAGGTGGGTGGTAACAGTTGCTCTGATTGTATGGACCAGCCATAATGTTAAGTGTGTAACAGTACAGACACAGAGGGCTAATGGATGCATAAAGCATGTGGGAACATGATGCTGGGAACCTGGTTATGGTAAAACTTTTGGCTCTGCCACACAGGGATAGGTTAGGTTAATGTGTTGAGGCGATAGGCCAGTCTGAATAAATGCGTTTTCAGGACACGCTTAAAATTGTGGGGATTGGGGACTAATCGTATTGACCTGGGAAGTGCATTCCAAAGAATTGGCGCGGGACGTGTAAAGTCTTGGAGACGGGAGTGGGAGGTTCTGACTATTGAGGATACTAACCTCAGGTCATCAGCAGAACGGAGGGCGCGGGTAGGGTGGTATACTGAAACAAGGGAGGAGATGTAGGGTGGTGCTGAGCCATGGAGGGCTTTGTGGGTGAGGGTAATAAGTTTATACTGAATTCTGGAGTGGATGGGTAGCCAGTGTAATGACTGGCACAAGGTAGAGGCATCGGTGTAACGATTGGTGAGGAATATGATCCTGGCTGCAGCACTCAAGACAGATTGGAGAGGGGAGAGTTTGGTAAGAGGGAGACCGATTAGAAGAGAGTTACAATAGTCGAGACGAGAATGAATAAGAGAAACAGTGAGAGTTTTTGCAGAGTCAAAAGTAAGAAAAGATCGAATTCTAGAAATGTTTTTGAGGTGCAGATGACAAGAGCGAGCAAGTGATCGAATGTGGGGGGCAAAGGAAAGCTCGGAATCAAGTATGACCCCAAGACAGCGGGCATGTTGCTGGGGAGTAATAGTGGAACCACACACGGAAATGGCAATGTCGGGTGTAGGTACATTAGTAGCGGGAGGAAACACCAGGAGTTCAGTCTTTGACAGGTTCAGTTTCAGATATAGTGAGGACATGATATTAGACACAGCGTTTAGACAATCGCCAGTGTTTTCTAGAAAGGCTGGCGTGATGTCAGGAGAAGAAGCGTATAATTGGGTGTCATCAGCATAGAGATGGTACTGGAAACCAAATCTACTGATTGTTTGACCAATAGGGGCAGTGTACAAGGAGAAGAGGAGGGGGCCTAGAACCGATCCTTGAGGAACCCCAACAGTAAGGGGAAGGTGAGAGGAGGAGGAACCGGCAAAAGAAACAGTAAAGGAGCGGTCGGAGAGATAGGAGGAGAACCAGGAAAGAACGGTGTCCTTGAGGCCAATGGAATGGAGCATAGTGAGGAGGAGCTGATGATCCACAGTGTCGAATGCTGCAGGGAGATCCAAGAGAATTAAAATGGAGTAATGACCATTTGATTTAGCTGTTAGCAGATCATTAGAGACTTTAGTGAGGGCAGTTTCAGTGGAGTGTAAAGAGCGGAAACCGGATTGGAGAGGGTCGAGAACAGAGTTTTCTGAGATAGCGGATAAGACGGGAGTGGACCAGGCGTTCCAGGAGTTTAGAGATGAAGGGAAGATTAGAGACAGGTCTATAGTTAGCGGCACAGTTTTGGTCGAGGGATGGTTTTTTAAGTAGTGGATGTATGATGGCATGCTTAAATGAGGAGGGAAAAATACCAGAAGAGAGAGAGAGGTTAAATATTTTAGTTAGGTGAGGGGTGACAGCAGGGGAAAGGGACTGGAGGAGATGTGACGGAAATGGGTCACTGGTGCAAGTAGTTGGGCGAGAAGATGCAAGGAGCCTGCTTACTTCTTCTTCTGTGACTGGTTCAAAATCAGAGAGTGAGTTAGATGCAGTGGGGGAGGGAGGACAGTGCATGGTATGAGGGGATTTGGAGATAATTTCCTGTCGGATCTGGTCAATTTTTTCTTTGAAGTAATTGGCCAGATCGTCAGCTCGGAGCTCCGTGGTTGGGGCCTGCACTTTTGGATTGAGTAGAGAATGAAAAGTGTCAAAGAGACGTTTCGGGTTATTGGACAGTGAGGTGATGAGGGTGTTGAAATAGGTTTGTTTGGAGAGGTGAAGGGCAGTGTTGTATGTTCTAAGCATAAACTTAAAATGGATGAAATCTTCGTGTAGATTGGATTTTCTCCACAGACGTTCGGCGCACCTGGAGCACCGCTGCAGGAAACGTGTTTGCACCGTGTGCCAGGGTTGTCGCCGTCTGCGTTGTGGTGTTCTATTTATAGGGGGTGCAAATTCATCCAGGGCACTTTGAAGTGTTTCATTGTAATGCTTCAATGCAGAATCAGGACATGAGAGGGAGGAGATAGGGGCCAATGAAGACTGCAAGTTCTTCAGAAGTTTCTGGGTGTTAATGGCCTGTATGTTTCTATAAGTCTGGACAGTGGGGGTGACCTGAGCAGCCTGGCAGTTCTTTATAGAGAATGAAAGAAGATTGCGGTCAGAGAGCGGGAGAGGGGAGTTTGCAAAATCATCCACTGCACAAAGCCAAGAGAAGACCAAGTCGAGGGAGTTTCCGTCTTCATGCGTTGGAGAATTAGTAAGCTGCGAAAGGCCAAATGAGGAGGTTAGAGATAAAAGGTGAGTAGCAGATGGGGAGAGGGGAAGAGCAATGGGGATGTTGAAATCTCCCATGATGAGGGTAGGGATGTCACAGGAGAGAAAATGTGGAAGCCAAGTGGCAAAATGATCCAGGAACTGATGGGAGGGGCCGGGAGGACGATACACCACCGCCACTCGCACATAGTTATCAACACAGTGTAATGGCCTCCACATAGCCCTGCATAAAGTGCAATGGGTCCCACATAGTGCTCCATGCAGTATAATTGCCCCAACACTATAAAATGGCCTCACATGATGTTCCATACTTTATTATGGTCCCACCTAGTTTTTCATACTATACAGCTCTGGCAAAAATTAAGGGACCACCACATCAAAACCCTGTCATGGGCAGCCCATTCTCCAGACCTGAACTCCATTGAAAACCTCTGGAATGTAATCAAGGAGATGATGGATAGTCACAAGCCATCAAACAAAGAAGAACTGCTTACATTTTTGTGTCAGAAGCAGTGTGAAAGACTGGTGGAAAGCATGCCAAGACGCATAAAAGCTGTTTTTAAAAATCATGGTTATTCCACAAAATTTTGAATTCCGAACTCTTCCTGAGTTATAACATTAGTATTTTTGTTTCTAAATAATTATGAACTTGTTTCCTTTGCACTAATTGAGGACTGAAAGCACTACATTGTTTTTTTTTCAATTTTGACCATTTTTTTTTTGTCAGAAAAAAAAATGTATTGCTTGGAAATTCGGAGACATGTTGTCACAAGTTTATAGACTAAAAGAACAATTTACATTTTACTCATAAATATAGCTATAAAAAGAAAAATCAGACAAACTGAACATTTGAAAGTGGTCTCTTAATTTTTGCCAGAGCTGCATAATGTGCCCACATAGTGTTCCATACAGTATAATGGCCTCACAAAAAAATAAAAAAATACCGTATATAATCGTGTATAAGCTAACCCGAGTATAAGCCGGGCATGCATTGTCCCCTAATCCCTATTCTGCTATGCATGGCTCCTCATCCCCATCCTTGTCTGCATGGCTCATCATCCCCATCCTTGTCTGCATGGCTCCTTATCCCCTCCTTCCTGGTATGCATGGTTCCTCATCCCTATTATTGTATGTATGGCCCCCATAAGAAAAACATTAAAAAAACATCCTACTTACCTTCCCTGTGCGCCCTCGCAGCATCTTGCTCCTCTGCCAGCAGCTACTGCTTCCAAGCGATCACATGTCAACGCTCATTGAGGTAATGAATATTCACCTCTCTCCATGTCTATGGAAGTGGAGAGCTGAATATTCATTACCTTAATGAGCGGGCACCCGTGATAGCCCGGCAGCTGCTGGAAGCCGGTGAATACTCACTGCCAGTGCAGTGAATATTCATTTCTCTTTAGCAGCGGGAACAGGAGTTAGCTCCTGCCTCCTGTGACCTGCTGCTCCCCCTCCCCCACAGTTTTCTAGTCTTGAGGAGATGGTGCGCGTATCCATTGGAAGGGCTCTGCCTGTCACCTCTGGCACGCCTTTAGGTCACACGTCAGTGGCTTTGCAGGGTCTGTGTTTTTGAGGTTGGCAAAGAAGCATGATCACACTTTGATGCCCACTTTAAAAAAGCAAAAACTGCCAAAACAGAGGCCAGAAAGCACAAAGTGACTCAGTCTGCTTTATTAGACTCAGACCTTCAGCCAGACGCACTGATGAGGACACTGAAATGTGGCCTAAACACAATATGAGCTAGACCTCATAACAAGTCAATATTTTTTTCAAACCATTTTTTCAGTGTGCTGGAGCCAATTTGCATCTATTGCTGGTCTGTGAGTCCATTTTTACAATGAATGTGGCATCGATTTTTTTCCCTATTCAAAACAAAATGTTCCTAAGCGTTACCCATTACACAGTAGAAAAGGAACACTACTCTAACAAATAAATGGATGGAATCTGAACGCTATCGGCTTTGACAGACCAATTCACTTGAAGGGGTGAGTCTGACCCACAAATGTGATCAATAACAGAAATGACCAATTTGTTGGGGACAATGTGTGAACCTGCCCATAAACACTATGATTGCTACTTGTTCAATCCATAAAAATAAAGGCTGTCTGAATACGGCCTTGTAGAGATTTTACCTGATCATATTTTAGTGTGGGAGAAGCTGACTGTTCTTTCAAATACTTTTGACATAGAATAGGAACATGTCAGAAATTCTGTTTAAAGTGGGTCTAGGTAAAAAGATCTGCACATATCGTGAAACAAAAGGGTAGCAATGTTTAGCCGAATTCCACTTTCTTCAGAGGCCGATTGGCTCACAGTGGGGAATTCTCAGACATCCACTAGAGCAGTGTTTCTCAACTCCAGTCCTCAAGACCCACCAACAGGTCAAGTTTTCAGGATATCCTTAGCATTGCACAGGTGATTTCAACACCTGCTCAAGCATTAATTCCATCACCTGTGCAATACTAAGGAAATCCTGAAAACTTGACCTGTTGGTGGGTCTTGAGGACTGGAGTTGAGAAACACTGCACTAGAGAGTTCTTTATGACCAGTAAGCAATACAGCAAGTTTGGAGAAATGTACAGCAGAAATGTATCTAGTCCAAAGTAGAGCTATAAGAAATTGCTCGGTATCACACTGGACTAAATATAACATGAAATAACAGCCTTCTAGGATGTACAAGCCTTGGTCAAAAAGGAAAGGGCCACCTTATAACACATGGATGCACCAAGTCTATCAGAGCATTTGCATTTTTGTAGTGGCTCTCTATACTGGATTACAAAGTGGAGTACCTCCTCAGTGATATCCAAGTGACCAAGTATGGCACATGAACAGGGGGTCGTAGGCCAAATCAGTCATAGCAGACTTCTTACAGTGACTGGCTGACCGAAAAAGGGAGAGTTCTGAGCTGGTCGACCACCCCCACTACGAGAGGCTAAAAGGAAAAGGGAATTGTCAACAGAAAAGGACCCACTGTTTAAATGTTTTTTTGTTAAATGTATTATGAAAAAAAATCAGATTTTATTTTTCCATTTCATGATGTGCAAGGTTTCTAATTTCTTAATGCAATTTTCACACTGACCTTTGGCTTTTTGTAGACTCACACGTCATGTTTCAGGAAATTCAGAATAACATTTGTATTGAAGAGTCTGATTAGAGTGAGCAAAGAAAGGTCATTGTGAGGGGAAAAGAAAAGGGTCAACCACAACATCACCTGCTGTGGATCATGGATCCTGCTGTGATATCAACTGTGTATAGAGGAGTTACCTATCATTGCAATCCTGATTGTGATGAAGCTGCTGAAAACTCCACTGAAAATAATGTAAGGGTCTAAATTGGCCCCAGTAGCCAGTGTAAAAATTGCAAGATTTCCGTTTATTAAATAGAGGATTGTGATATGAAAAATAAAATTACACACACATTTAGGCTATGTGCACACGTTACAGAATTCCTGCGGAAGTTACCGCGGGAATTCTGGAATTCCATTCTGCGGGAAAACCGCATTTTAAAATCCCGAGATTTTCCCGCTGAAAAACTATTGATTTGCAAGCGTAATTAGCTTGCAGAATGCTAGCGTTTTCCAAGCGATCTGTAGCATCGCTTGGAGAACTGATTGACAGGTTGGTCACACTAGTCAAACATAGTGTTTAAATAGTGTGACCAACGTTTTACTATTGAGGCCGCCTATGCAGCATCAGTAGTAAAAAGTTCTAATGTTAAAAATAAGAAAAAAAAAATTGTGTTTTTCTCACCTTCTGACGTCCCACGCACTCGCGCAGCGTTCCCGATCATCGCGATGCTCCCGTTCCCAGTAATGCCTTGCGAGACCTTTGATGACGTAGCGATCTCGCGAGACCGCTACGTCATCACAGGTCCTTGCCGAAAGGCATTACTGGGAACGGGAGTTGGCGGGAGCATCGGTAAGGCTGCGCGGGACACCGGAAGGTGAATATAACCCGATTTTTTATTCTATTTTTTACAGGGATATGGTACCCACAGCCTAGAGGAGAGTCTCCTGTCCTCCACCCCCTGGGTACCATCCGCAAATGTTCTGCTTACTTTTCGCATGGTGGGCACAGCCACATGCGGGAAGTAAGAACAATGAATTGCTATGTGGGCGGAATCGCCGCGATTCCGCAAAGTTAATGAGCATGCTTCGTTTTTTTCCACGATGTGATTCCGCCGCGGAAAAAGCTGCAGCATTAGCACAGCATTGCGGAATCCCATAGGATTGCATGGGATGCTGTTTTTTTTGCGTTTTCGCTGCAAAAACGCGCGTTAAAAACTGCCGTGAAAACGCGAAAAAACCGCAACGTGTGAACGCAGCCTTATGATATATTGAACGCAGCCTTATGATATATACACTCACTGGCCACTTTATTAGGTACACCTGTCCAACTGTGTGTTAAGACTTAATTTCTAATCAGCCAATCACATGGCGGCAACTCAGTGCATTTAGGCATGTAGACATGGTCAAGACAATCTCCTGCAGTTCAAACCGAGCATCAGTATGGGGAAGAAAGGTGATTTGAGTGCCTTTGAACGTGGCATGATTGTTGGTGCCAGAAGGGCTGGTCTGAGAATTTCAGAAACTGCTGATCTACTGGGATTTTCACGCACAACCATCTCTAGGGTTTACAGAGAATGGTCCGAAAAAGAAAAAAAATCCAGTGAGCGGCAGTTCTGTGGCCGGAAATGCCATGTTGATGCCAGAGGTCAGAGGAGAATGGGCAGACTGGTTCGAGCTGATAGAAAGGCAACAGTGACTCAAATTGCCACCCGTTACAACCAAGGTAGGCAGAAGAGCATCTCTGAACGCACAGTGCGTCGAACTTTGAGGCAGATGGGCTACAGCAGCAGAAGACCACACTGGGTACCACTCCTCTCAGCTAAGAACAGGAAACTGAGGCTACAATTTGCACAAGCTCATCGAAATTGGACAGTAGAAGATTGGAAAAATGTTGCCTGGTCTGATGAGTCTCGATTTCTGCTGCGACATTCGGATGGTAGGGTCAGAATTTGGCGTAAACAACATGAAAGCATGGATCCATCCTGCCTTGTATCAACGGTTCAGGCTGGTGGTGGTGGTGTCATGGTGTGGGGAATTTTTTCTGGGCACTCTTTGGGCCCCTTGGTACCAATTGAGCATCGTTGCAACGCCACAGCCTACCTGAGTATTGTTGCTGACCATGTCCATCCCTTTATGACCACAATGTACCCAACATCTGATGGCTACTTTCAGCAGGATAATGCGCCATGTCATAAAGCTCGAATCATCTCAGATTGGTTTCTTGAACATGACAATGAGTTTACTGTACTCAAATGGCCTCCTCAGTCACCAGATCTCAATCCAATAGAGCATCTTTGGGATGTGGTGGAACGGGAGATTCGCATCAGGGATGTGCAGCCGACAAATCTGCGCCAACTGTGTGATGCCATCATGTCAATATGGTCCAAAATCTCTGAGGAATGCTTCCAGCACCTTGTTGAATCTCTGCCACGAAGAATTGAGGCAGTTCTGAAGGCAAAAGGGGGTCCAACCCCTTACTAGCATGGTGTACCTAATAAAGTGGCCAGTGAGTGTATATATATACTGTATATAAATAAATATATATATATATATATATATATATACACACACATACATATATACACACACACACTACCGTTCAAAAGCTGAGGGTCATTTAGAAATTTCATATAGCAGTTTTTTCGAATGAAGCTAACATTAAATGTTTCAGAAATACACTCTATACATTGTTAATGTGGTAAATGACTATTCTAGCTGCAAACGTCTGGTTTGTACTGCAATATCTTCATAGGTGTATAGAGGCCCATTTCAAACAACCATTACTCCAGTGTTCTTATGGTACTTTGTGTTTGCTATCTGTGTATGAAGGCTAATGGATGGTTAGAATACCCTTGAAAACCCTTGTGCAAGTACGTTAGCACAGCTGAAAAAAGTTTGGCTGATTGGAGAAGATATAAACCTAACCTTCCTTTGAGCTAGTTGAGAATCTGGAGCATTACATTTGTTGGTTCTATTAAACTCTCAAAATAGCCAGAAAAAAAGAACTTTCATGTGAAACTCGACAGTCTATTCTTGTTCTTAGAAATGGAGGCTATTCCATGCGAGAAATTGCTTAGAAACTGAAGATTTCCTACAACGGTGTGTACTACTCCCTTCAGAGGAGAGCACAAACAGGCTCTAACCAGAGTAGGGAGAGAAATGGGAGGCCCCGCTGCACAACTGAGCAACAAGACAAGTACATTAGAGTCTGTAGTTTGAGAAATCGACACCTCACAGGTCCTCAACTGGCAGCTTCATTAAATAGTACACGCAAAACGTCAGTGTCAACGTCTACAGTGAAGAGGCAACTCTGGGATGCTGGCCTTCAGGGCAGAGTGGCAAAGAAAAGCCATATCTGAGACTGGCTATTAAAAGGAAAAGATTACTATGGGCAAAAGAACACAGACATTGGACAGAGGAAGATTGAAAAAAGTGTTATGGACAGACAAATCCAAGTTTGAGGTGTTTGGATCACACAGAAGATTATTTGTGAGAAACAGAACAAAGAAAAGATGCTGGAAGAGTGCCTGACACCATCTGTCAAGCATGGTGGAGGTAATGTGATGGTGTGGCGTTGCGTTGGTGCTGGTAAAGTGGGAGATTTGTACAAGGTAAAAGGGATTTTGAATAAGGAAGGCTATTACTCCATTTTGCAACGCCATGCCATACCCTGTGGACAGCGCTTGATTGGAGCCAATTTCATCCTACAACATGACAATGACCCAAAGCACACCTCCAAATTATACAAGAACTATTTAGGGAAGAAGTAGGCAGCTGGTATTCGTTCTGTAATGGAGTGGCCAGCGAAGTCACCAGACCTCAACCCCACTGAGTTGTTGTGGGAGCAGCTTGACCGTATGGTACGCAAAAAGTGCCCACCAAGCCAAACCAACTTGTGGGAGGGGCTCCTGGAAGCAGATTACCTCAGCAAATTAACTGCTAGAATGCCAAAGGTCTGCAATGCTGTAATTGCTGCAAAGGGAGCATTCTTTGACGAAAGCAAAGTTTGAAGGAGAAAATTATTATTTAAAAAAAATATATTTTTTTCGAACCTTGTCAATGTATGGACTAGATTTTAATTTAATTTGGCAACTCATTTCTTTAATAAAAGTATGAGTTTTCATGGAAAACACAACATAGTCTGGGTGATCCCAAACTTTTGAACGGTAGTGTATACACACATACACACTTTTTTTTATCCTTTATTGTTTTTCCTTGTAATATTCAACAATTCTCATCTATGAACATGGGAAGAATCCATTAAGCTTTGCCTATATGTCTAAAGTCCTCCATAAACAATAGATAGCTGTTAATCGCTTGGCCGATCTTTCAGCAAACAACTTTCTCTCCCAACTCCTCCATACACAGGATTATCTATGAGAGAGCTGCTACCAGACTCTTCTGGCTGTGGCCCATCTCACTGAGAACAAAAGGATCAGTAGTCTGAAAACGGACAAACTGCATCCTTCTCTCTGACATCATTTGTCAGTAGAGACTGGAGGCCCTAACATCTCTATATATAAAACTGAATGTGTGTGTGTGTGTATCACCAACCGATCACGAAGCATCTTTCATTTCAACAGAGCTGTTCAAAAGAAGCTGAGCTATGATTGGTTGCTATGAGCACCAGTTTTCCTTGCATCCAATCACTAAGCATCTCTCATTTCACCAGAGCTGGTTAAAAGAAGCTGAGCTGTGATTGGTTGCTATGAGCAAGTTTTCCCACTTGACAACACCTCAGGAAACACTGACATGGTGGGAGACATCTAGCATCCCTTGGAACATAAGCTCCCAGCCACTCTCTGCCCCCAGAAAGGAGCAGAGAGCACACAACAGAAATGAATCACCCTCTCCCGTGCCTATATCCCCATCATACATCCACCATAATATAGGCACATCTTCCCTCTTAAAGGGATCATTGGTAAAGAAGTCTGAGCAAATCCATCCAGCGCTTTGGTTTTGACCCCAGGCCTCTCTTAAAGGGATCTCCGGTATGGAAGTTAGGACCGTTCCACTCAGCTCTGTGGTTCTGACCCCAATTTCTCTTAAAGGGATTATTGGTATGGAATTTAGGGCAAATCCACTCTGCGCTTTGGTACTGACCCCAGGCCTTTCTTAAAGGGATCTACGGTATGGAAGTCAGGGTAATTGCCTTCAAATGCTCTGGTACTGACCCTAGGCTCTCTTAAAAGGATCTCCTGTATGGAAGTTAGGGCAAATTCCTCAGCGCTCTGATTCTGACCCCAGGGTTCTATTAAAGGGATCACTGGTATGCAAGTCAGGGCAAATCCACTCAGCGCTCTGGTTCTGATCCCAGGCTCTCTTAAAGGGATCCCCGGTATGGCAGTTAGGGCAAATCCACTCAGCACTCTGGTTCTGACCCAAGGCCCCTCTTAAAGGGATCTCCGGTATGGAAATGAGGGCAAATCCACTCTGCGCTTTGGTACTGACCCCAGGCCTCTCTTAAAGGGATCTCCGGTATGGAAGTTATGGTAAATCCCTCAGTGCTCTGATTCTCACCCCAGGTTTCTATTAAAGGGATCATTGGTATGGAAGTCAGGGCAAATCCACTCAGCGCTCTGGTTCTGACGCCAAGCCTCTCTTAAAGGGTTACCCGGTATGGAAGTTAGGACCGTTCCACTTAGCGCTCTGGTTCTGACCCCAGGCTCATGGGATGATGTGGGATATTAGTGGTAGTTGTCAGGTGGCTCTTGCTGACGGGATGATGTGGGATATTAGGGGTAATAGTCCGGCGGCGCTGGCTGACGGGATGATGTGGGATATTAGGGATAGTAGTCCAGTGGCTCTGGCTGACGGGACGATGTGTGATATTAGGAGTAGTAGTCCATTGGCTCTGGCTGATGGGATGATGTGGGATATTAGTGGTAGTTGTCAGGTGGCTCTTGCTGATGGGATGATGTGGGTTATTAGGGGTAGTAGTCCGGTGGCTCTGGCTGATGGGACGATGTGGGATATTAGGGGTAGTAGTCCGGTGGCTCTGGCTGACGGGATGATGTGGGATATTAGGGGTAATAGTCCTGTGGTGCTGGCTGACGGGATGATGTGGGATATTAGGGATAGTAGTCCAGTGGCTCTGGCTGACGGGACGATGTGTGATATTAGGAGTAGTAGTCCATTGGCTCTGGCTGATGGGACGATGTGGGATATTAGAGGTAGTAGTCCGATGGCTCTGGCTGACGGGATGATGTGGGATATTAGTGGTAGTTGTCAGGTGGCTCTTGCTGATGGGATGATGTGGGATATTAGGGGAAGTATAGTAGTCCGGTGGCTCTGGCTGACGGGACGAAATGAGATATTAGGAATAGTAGTCCGGTAGCTCTGGCTTATGGGGTGATGTTAGATACTAGGGGTTGGGTACTCATGCCGTGCGCTGGTATGCTTTTGCCGGCGCCTGTGCCCTTTTGACGCTGCGCCGACGTGCACCAAATGCACCGTGTTGCATTTTGGTGCGCCTGGCGCAGCGCCAAAAGGGCACATACATACCAGTGCACGGCCTGCGTACCCAACGCTAAATATACGGTACACAGGTCACATGCAGCGTCATGCGCCCATAGAAGGAGCTGACCGAAGGTGGCGCGGCAGGGGGCGGAGCTTAGCGGCGGCCGAGCGCTGCGCCTCATAACGCAAATGTGCAAGTAGCCTAAAACAGGATCAACACAACGTGGATAATCCATATATAAGTGTGGACAGAGATTGCCACTCCAGTGTAATATATAGAAATCAGGAGTTTTATCACAAAAAAATACATTAATTAGAGAAATCAGAAGAAAAAATTGTAAAATTACATTTAAATGAGGACAAAGACCGTAATAACAAAAAATATATTCTGGTGACAGTTAGTAATTCAGCAAGTGCAATATGGTTCTTGAAACCTACCCAGGACAGGCAAGGATGCTAACCATGCAAATCAGGAATATACCGTAAGGCTATGTGCACACGATGCAGATTTGTTGCATTTCCACAGCACTTTTTTTCTGCGTGGAAATGCACCAAAAACGCAAAGGATTACTAAAGCAAGGTTAATCAATGAGAATCCATAATTGTTGTGCACATGATGCAGAAATTTCCATCCTTAATCACAGCGTTTTATTTTCCGCAGCATGTCAATTCTTTTTGCGGATCCGCAGCATGTCAATTCTTTTTGCGGATCTGCAGCGTTTTTTCACCCATTGACTTCCATTGAGTCAATTAAATCTGCAGCAAAAACGCAGGAGTGAAAAAGTTTGAGGATTTGCTGTAGATTTACTGCAGATCTGGTGCAGATTAGATGCAGATTTGGTGCTAAAAGCACAGCAGAATTGTCAAAGGACATGATGTCAGTAGGAGGAAGAGTGTGTGGGTGGAGAATATAGAATAGAGCCCCATAGGGGCCAATATTAGTTTAATGTGCAATCTGCACCTTAATAGCTGTAACACTTGAGATTTCATACTTGGTTTCATTGTTCATGCAGATCATTAATCATCATGAAAAAATTTCACAGGTCTGCAAAAAAAATTTATCAAGAGCTGTTTTGGTTATTCCACGTAATCTTATGTTTTTGAGTTCGCTGAATCCGAAAATGACCTCCGTTTTTTCATAGGACATCACGTTTTTTGACAATTTAAGTAACTATGTTAAATAAGACAATACCTCAAAATAAATGAAAATACTCATAAAATTAATTTTTTATTACAAATGTTTCATGAAAATCATTTTTTTAACTGCAATGAGCTCACTAACAAACACTAAAATCGATTCTTCTTCCCTGTGAGGCTTCTCTTGGTACATTTACGCTTGTGAATAGCATCTGTAATGTCTCTCTGAAGCATCCAACAGTAGTCTGCCATCATTGTAATGCTTCATCTTCCCTGGTATCTTCATTCCATCTCTTTAATGTCCTGGTGGAATCGTTCACCTTGCTCTTCACTCACAGCTCCCAAATTTTCAGGAAAGTTGTCAAGGTGGGAATGGAGGAAATGCACTTTCAAACTCATCAGGCAACCTAAAGCTTGAAATGCTTTCAGCATTCGTCCGACGATTTTTTTGCAGTCAGGGTCTTTGTTATTGCCTAAAAATTTCTCTACGACCTCTTTAAATGCAATCCACCCTTCTTTTTGAGGATGCGTCATGGTATTGATAAACTCTTGATCAGCTATAAGCCATCTAATGTCTGGTCCGACGAACACACCTTCCTTCAATTTTGCCTCCGAGAGGCCAGGAAACTTGGTGACCAAGTATTTGAAGCATTCTCCATCTTTTGGAAGTGATTTTCCGAATTGCTTCATCAATCCCAATTTGATGTGGAGAGGTGGTAGAAGAACCAATTCTTCTTGGTCCAGTGATTTTGTCGGTCTCGACTGTCCCATAGACACAGAAAACAAGGGTATTTGGTATACCCAGCTTGTTGCCCGAGCAGCATGCACAAGACTTTCAAATCCCAGCACACTTGCCAACCGTGGTCTTCATATTTAAGTTTACAAAGAACCAATTCCAAGTTCTCGTAGGTTTCCTTGAGGTGTACGGAATGACCTACAGGGATGGAAGCATAAAAACTGCCGTTGTGGAGTAAAACTGCTTTGAGACTTCTTTTTGAATAATCTATAAAAAGACGCCATTGCGCTGAATCATATTGGATTTTGAATTGACCCATCAAACCTTCGACATCGATGCAATAAACCATCTTATCTTCCTAGGCAAAGTAAGGAACGAACTCGTCTTCACGATGTCTGAACCATGAAAAAGACACTCCTGGCAACAATAAATTCTTGCTTTTGAGCCTTGATCCGAGTAACTCAGCGGCATCTTTGGGAAGATTCAAGTCTCTTACCAAATCATTCATCTCCTCCTGGGAAAACAATTTTGGCCTTGTATCATCTTCAAAGTCAGATCTTGATTCATCATCTGGTTCAGGTATGACTCCACCTTCATCGGAGCTAGTTATCTCTTCCAAGGTAGCAGGGGCCTTGGGTACTGGTGTATCTGTGCCATGGGGGATGGGACGAATTGCTGAGTGAATATTGGGGTATGAAATGGAATGCTTCCATTTTGAATTATACCCTTTCACATCGCATGAACAAAAGTAACAATCGTCTCTATGGTTCTTTTGCTCTCGCCATACCATAGGAATCCCATAACAGAAAGCTTTTTTCTTACTCTTGAACCAATTTTGGAGGTCCTCAACACACCGTTTGCACACTTTATGAGGCGCCCAAGCTTTATCTTGATCTCCAAGCTTTAGTCCGAAATATGCGAAGTATACTTTTTTTCACAAAGTCTGTAATAATCAGCTGTTGCTTCAACATTGTATATTCACCACAAATGTAACAGAAACTGTCATGCGAACTAATACACTTCCGCTGAGCCATAATGCTAATTTTGGGAAACACGGTTGAATATGACGAGCTAGCACGAACTGAGATTAAAAAGCGTGAACAGGCGAGAATCAAGATAAAACAATTGAAACAAGCCCGGGCATGTCAGAGCCCGCTCGTTCAGCTTGCAACATGTTGATGCTGGTTTCATTAGCTCACTCTGCAAGTTATTTTCTTTGAAAGTTATATTTTTTTGGCATTGTATATCTTCAATGCATTGATGTGAATGAATTAATAGTAACTTTGACTTTCAAAACCCTAAGATAAAAAAAAAAAAAATTGAGTAAAATTTACTAAATTTGAAGAGAATTTTGCATTTTGTGGCAAATCCTGACGTCCAGGATTTTTTTCAATATTTTTTTCGTTTTCAGCACACCAAAATACATGGAAATTAGATGAAAATAATCAAACAGCTTTATAGTTGAAGACCTGTGTTTGTATTCATAGATAAGATTTTGATTTTTTATTTATTGTTTAGTTTTTCTTAAAGAGAACAAAGAGTCAAGCTGGTGATTAAGTGTTGGGAAGGTGCCAGTCTGCCGTATTCAAACTGCGGCAAAGAGGAGAAAATTCATTACTCCAACGAGATGCCGAATTTCAGTTATACAAGAGTAACCCCTCACAGCACTGGACGGCGGCTGTATGCATGTCAAACAGTTTGACTGACCGGTGGCTCTGCACTTTATCAATGTAGAGTCAGCTGTCAAGGTGCTGGGGCGTACTAACAGTCAACACTCACAGTCCAGTAACTTTATCCGCAATGGCACACCTGTATGACTGAAAGATGACGGCTTCTGGAGTACAGCAGCGTGACACCCTCCTAAAGCTATTAACTTGCAGATTAGCCCTATATCTGCAGGAACATAGCTTTATCAACATAAAGAGAACCTGTTACCACAATAGGCCATCTTCTGATGATACATTACCGTTAAGTAGTTATATATTGTACTTCTTTAGCTTAACACACTATCAACATTTTCTAATAGGTCCAACCCCTGTCCATGTGCCATAATAGGTTATACAGTGAGGGAGTCCATTGCTCAGGACATGTATGAGACTCTGCAGAAAGTTACTCTATAAAAACAGACCCTGGGCATTGGGGCAATATATCCCGTATATACTCAAGTATAAGCTGAGACTTTCAGCCCATTTTTTGGGGCTAAAAGTGCCCCCTCTCGGCTTATACTCGTGTCACTGTCCCAGGGGTTCGGCGGCGGATGGGCAGGAGCCGGCAGCTGTCACATCATATTCACCCCCCTCCTGGCGCGGTCTCTACACTTCCCTGCTTCTCCAATGGTCTCTGTCGCCAGCAGCTTCTTCCTGTGTTCAGCAGTCATGTGTTACCACTAGTGTTGAGCATTCCGATACCGCAAGTATCGGGTATCGGCCGATATTAGCGGTATCGGAATTCCGATACTTAGTTCCGATACTTTTGTCATATCGGATTCCGGAATCGGAATCGGAAGTTCCCATCATGCTATGAGCCTGCTTGCTTTGATTAAGCCAATGGGAATCCTCCGAAGTGTGGGCACATCCTGTTAGGCATGTAGGCATGTTAACTATTGGCATGGCTGTGATTGGCTGCCGAAATGATGTCATGATGCACTATAAAAGCCATCGCAGCCGCCATTTCTGGTCACTCTGCTGTGAATTCAGTTAGGGACAGGCTGCTGTAGAAGACTGTGAGGGACAGTTAGAAATAGCGATTCCACCAAACATCTAGTGCTTTACCCAGGCTACATAAACCACCACTGTAGCCTTCTTTGCCCTAGCAGCAGTGTTCACAGCTGTCTGCAAGGGCTGTGTGAGTGCAGCTCACGCTGTGGAGTGGGTCTTGCAGCCACGTCAGGCTGTAGGCCACCCAGTGTGATCACTGCTGCCTCATACATCTTTTATTTTTTGAGCTGCATTTTTTACATAATTTCAATCTAGTGTGCTTCCATCCGTATCCATATACGTTGGTTGCAAACACTAGTAGTAGACAGCGGAGCCTTTCTGCAGCCTTTCAGTGCTAGTGTCCACTTTGCTGCACTGTTCACGGCTGTCTGAGAGGTCTCTGACTGTGTGTGAGTGCAGCTCACGCTGAGTAGTGTGTCCTGCAGCTACGTCTGGCTGTAGGACGCTCAGCGTGCGTCAGTGCCTCACACATTTTTATTTGAGTGCAGCTCATTTTTTCTTCTATTAGTGTGCATCCATCCGTCTCCATCTACGGTGGTTGCAAACACTATATAGAAGTACACAGCGGAGCCTTTCTGCAGCCTGTCAGTGCCAGTGCCCACTTAGCTGCACTGTTGACGGCTGTCTGAGAGGTCTCTGACTGTGTGTGAGTGCAGCTCACGCTGAGTAGAGTGTCCTGCAGCTACGTCTGGTTGTAGGACGCTCAACGTGCGTCACTGCCTCACACATATTTGTCTTTGAGTGCAGCTCATTTTTTCTTCTCCTATTAGTGTGCATCCATCCGTATCCATCAACATTGGTTGGTTGCAAACACTATATAGGAGTAGATAGAGGAGCCTTTTTTTCTGGCTTGTGCCCTGCCGGCGCAGCCAGATTAGTATTACCCAATTTTTTTGGAGCCTCATCTTTTGCATTGTAGGTTACCTGCCTGCATTGTAATAGCTCCAAAAAGTTGGTGATACTATCAGTTTCAATTCTTTGTTCACATACTTTGAGTTTGTTTCCAACAAAGAAACCACAAAAAAAGTTCACCAAACACTACATTTGGAACTTGTGTAGGCCACATCAGCTCCTATTAAAGTCTAGTCCACACACACACACTTCATAAAATTAGTGTTTCTTGTACCTGTAACCAGCTGTTCAGGAATAAGCACACTAAAGCCCCCCTTTGTACTTTTTTGCCTATCTTAAGCAGTCTTGCAAGATGAAGAAGGCAGGGAGTAAGGCGCGTGGGCGTGGAGTTTCAGCAGGGAGAGGACGTGGGGATTCTGCAGGGAGAGGACGTGGGGATTCTACAGGTAGAGGACGTGGGGATTCTGGGCCTGCTGCGGGCACCAGTGGATCAGCATCCCCCAGTTTTAGCAGGCAACAGTCCTTTATGCGCAGCTTTGTAGGACCTCAACGTACCCCACTGCTGCGGGAGGAACAAATTGAAGCCGTTGTCGGATGGATGGCAGCTAACGCATCGACTTCAATTACTTCCGCATCCTCTCAGGGTCAGAGCACCGAAGAGCAACCATCTGTCTCTTCACCACCTGCCAAAGTGCCCAGGCAGTCAGAGAGACATGGACAGGAGCCATCACAGTCTCTACTTCTGTTCTCGGAATCTGTTGGCTTGGAAAGAGGGGGCCAGCCAAGCAGCATTCCTGAATGTGAAGAAGAGGGAGTATGCAGTGATGCGCAACTTCTTTGTCCCTCTGAATCTGAAGAGGCGAGTGGGCCAGTGCCTATGGTCAGCACACCTCAGTACGCATCAGATGATGACGAGACTCAGTTGCCACTTTCTGGTGCGTACGGTGCTGGCGAGACAACCCCGGAGAAGCAGCTGTTTGAAGAGGGGAGGGAAGATGATGAGGTCCTTGACCCATCATGGCGTGAGCAACAGGAAGGTGGTGGGAGCAGCTCGGAGGAAGAGATTCCCCTACCGGCCAAAACAGGAGGCAGAGGGAGGGGGAAGACTTGGTTGCCTGTACCCTCCACTTTGGCACCCGTTAGGAGCATTCCTCCTTCCAAAGGCAAACCGGGCGCTCACAAGAGTTGCAGTGCGTGGTCCTTTTTTGACACAGTTGCAGATGACATTTGCTTTGTCAAATGCAAGCTGTGTCATCAGAGAGTCAAAAGAGGGAGAAATGTCAGCAACCTCAATACCACAAATATGTGGAAACATGTGCGCACCAAGCACGAGTTGGAGTTGCAGAGACACCCTGAAGACGTAGGCCAACGTACAGCACCACCTACCACCTCTTCAGTTCGTGTTGGGCCCTCTTCCTCCAGCTCACACACTGCTGGTTCGGCTTCCTCACAGGATCGCCAAGGAAGAACCTCTGCCACTGTTGTCCGGAGACCCTGTCAGATTACACCCATAGCAGCACGTTCCCATCCATCACAGCCATCGGTAGCACAGGCATGGGATAAAAGGCGCCCTTACTCGGCAAACCATCCCCGAGCACAGTCTCTGAATGCTGGCATTGCCAAACTTCTGGCAGTTGAAATGCTGTCATTCAGGCTGGTGGACACTGACACCTTCCGGGACTTAATGGCATTGGCAGTCCCCCAATACAACGTGCCCAGCCGCTTTTATTTCAGCAGGCGAGCCGTCCCTGCCCTGCAGAAACATGTTGAGGGCAAAATAAAACATGCGCTACTAAACGCCGTTAGTAGCAAGGTCCACCTGACCACCGATGCGTGGACCAGTAACCATGGACAGGGACGATACCTTTCCCTCACTGCCCACTGGGTCAATGTTGTGGAGCCGGGTACGGATCTGGAGAGTGGCGCTGTACGTGTTCTTCCAACGCCACGGATTGCAGGACTCCAGTCTGTACACATAGACTCCTCCTCCTACTCAAGTTCCTCAGAAACAGCAGAGCAGGAGCCTGTTACGACCGATATGAGCACAGCCGTGGCCAAACGTCAACAGGCTGTACTCAAATTAATTTCTTTGGGGAATCGAAGCCACACAGCGCAGGAGCTCTGGAATGCTATCAAGCTGGAGAGCGATGTGTGGTTTGGGCCAGCGAATCTCCAGCCGGGCTTGGTAGTGTGTGACAATGGCCGAAATCTGGTGGCAGCTCTTGGCCTAGGCAACCTCACACACATCCCATGTCTGGCACATGTTCTTAACTTGGTCGTGCAGAGCTTTCTGAGGGACTATCCGGATCTTGCTGCACTGTTGCACAAGGTCCGCATAGAGTGCGCTCACTTGCGACGTTCCAGCACGGCAAGATCGCGCCTCGCTGCTCTGCAGCGACGATTTGGCCTTCCGGAACATCGCATCATATGTGACCTACCCACCCGGTGGAATTCAACGTTACATATGTTGGAGCGGTTGTGTGAGCAGCAGGCAGCAGTCATGGAGTACCAGCTGCATCAGGCGCAAACAAGTCGCACTGTGCGCCGTTCACACTTCAGCACCATTGAGTGGGCCTCTATGAAGGACATCTGCCTCGTTTTGCGTGCCTTCGATGAATCCACGCGGATGGCGAGTGCAGATGATGCACTAGTCAGCATGACTGTCCCCCTTATCTGCCTGCTTCAACAAACACTGCAAGCACTAAGGGATGAGGTTTCAGAAGAGGTGGAGGATGAGGAGTCCCAAATGCCATCTGCTTCTGGACAGTCTGCGCTACGTGTTTCCTCACAAAGGCCTAGGCAGGGGACACTTTGTGAGGAGGATGAGGAGGAGTCGATGGAGGAGGAAGACATCTCTCCAGAGGAGGGAGGTACACAAACCTCTACTCAGTATGTACAGCGAGGGTGGGGTGATGCAGAGCAGGCCGAGGTCACGCCTCAAACAGGGGACAGCGGTTCTTTGGCAGTTGGGAGTCTGCAGCACATGGTTGATTTCATGCTGCAGTGCCTGAGAAACGACAGCCGCATCGCCCACATTCTCGTCTCGGCTGATTATTGGGTGTACACCCTCCTAGATCCTCGCTACCGGGACAGCGTACAAAGGCTCATACCAACGTTGAACCGGGAGCGTCAAATGCGGGAGTACGAAGAGTCACTGGTGCAGTCCATAATGTTTTCCATTCCACCCGACAGCATTGTTGCTAGTGCTTTAAAAAGCAGCTCTGTGCGTCGAGGCAGTGGAGGAAACTCTGCACAAAGAGGGAGCAGAGGCAGCGCCGCAGCACAAGGCAAGACCACTATGGCCCAAATGTGGCAAAGTTTTGTGTGTCCACCACAATTGTCTACACCATCAGCGACGCCTCGAGTCAGCAGGAGGCAACGCTTCCGTCAGATGGTGTCAGACTACATGTCTTGCCCTGTCGCTGTACTCCCAGATGGCTATTCCCCCTTCAAGTTTTGGGTCTCTAAGCTGGATACATGGCCAGAGCTTAGCCAGTATGCATTGGAGGTGCTGGCTTGCCCTGCTGCCAGTGTATTATCGGAACGTGTCTTTAGTGCCGCAGGTGGTGTACTAACAGACCGTCGCACGCGACTATCTTCCGATAATGTTGACCGGCTGACTTTTCTGAAAATGAACAAGGCCTGGATCTCCAAAGACTTTGCCATTCCTCTTACAGACTAAATTAGTGGTTGGCAACTGTATCCAGGTCTGCTGGTGTGTTCATTTTTCTACCACCTGAACTATAATCCCTGTGCTTCAACACAGCCAGTTGTCGCTCAGATGTGTCGTCTGCACAGAGAAACACACTAGCTCCTGTGTTAGTGGGGTTCAGTAATGCCAGCTGATCCCCTGCTGTGTGGATGGCAAAGTCACCAGCTCCATCAACATTCAAACCACTACTGATTTTTAACCGTGCCCAACTTAGGTCTCTGGCTCCACTGTCTCTACTATTTCCCCTGACCTCCAACCCCGCCATCTACATCTCTTAAGTGGCGTCAGCACAATCTACACTTGTTCCTGTGTTCCTGTGGCTCAGTCCCATCAGTTAATCCCCTGATGTGTGTCCGGCAAGGTCTCCTGCTCTGTCCACATTCCCATAACCAGTAGTGGGAATGAGGACAGAGCTGGCGAACTTGCCGGACAAACATCAGGGGATCAACTGACGGGACTGAGCACCAGTAACACAGGAACAAGTGTAGATTGTGCTGACGCCACTTCAGAGATGTAGCTGGCGGGGTTGGAGGCCAGGGTAAATAGTAGAGACAGTGGAGCCAGAGGCCTAAGTGGAGCATGGTTAGAATCAGTAGTAGTCCACAACCTCCATAAAAACCGCTGCCCATTGGCCTCTGCATGCGGCATGCGTAATCCTGGGCTCCAACAGTGTCAGTTGGTGTTCAGAAGTGTCGTCTCCACAGAGCCAAACACATTCGTTCAAGTGTTAGTGGGGTTCAGCACTGCCAGCTGTTCCCCTGCTGTGGAGATGGCAAGTCTCCTGCTGCCTTCACCTGCCAAAATCCAGTAGGCCCCAGCCTGCTCCTCGCCTAATCCTGGTCTCCAACAGCGTCAGTTGGTGTTCAGAAGTGTCGTCTCCACAGAGCCAAACACATTCGTTCAAGTGTTAGTGGGGTTCAGCACTGCCAGCTGTTCCCCTGCTGTGGAGATGGCAAGTCTCCTGCTGCCTTCACCTGCCAAAATCCAGTAGGCCCCAGCCTGCTCCACGCCTAATCCTGGGCTCCAACAGCGTCAGTTGGTGTTCAGAAGTGTCGTCTCCACAGAGCCAAACACATTCGTTAGAGTGTTAGTGGGTTTCAGCACTGCCAGCTGTTCCCCTGCTGTGGAGATGGCAAGTCTCCTGCTGCCTTCACCTGCCAAAATCCAGTAGGCCCCAGCCTGCTCCTCGCCTAATCCTGGGCTCCAACAGCGTCAGTTGGTGTTCAGAAGTGTCGTCTCCACAGAGCCAAACACATTCGTTCAAGTGTTAGTGGGGTTCAGCACTGCCAGCTGTTCCCCTGCTGTGGAGATGGCAAGTCTCCTGCTGCCTTCACCTGCCAAAATCCAGTAGGCCCCAGCCTGCTCCACGCCTAATCCTGGGCTCCAACAGCGTCAGTTGGTGTTCAGAAGTGTCGTCTCCACAGAGCCAAACACATTCGTTCAAGTGTTAGTGGGGTTCATCATTGCCAGCTGATCCCCTGCTGTGGAGATGGCAGTCTCTCCTGCTGTCTCCGCATTCCAAAGACAGTAGGCCTCTGCCTACACCCTCCTATTTCCTGGGCTTCAACTCAGCCAGTTGTAGCTCGGAAGTGCCGTCCACACGGAAAGAGATACTTGCTCCCGTGTCTCAGTGGGGTTCAGTAACGTCAGCTGATCCCCTGCTGTGTGGATGGCAGTCTCTCCTGCTGTCACCTCATTCAAAATACAGTAGGCCTCTGCCTACACCCTCCTATTTCCTGGGCTTCAACACAGCCAGTTGTAGCTCGGAAGTGCCGTCCACACGGAAAGAGATACTTGCTCCCGTGTCTCAGTGGGGTTCAGTAACGTCAGCTGATCCCCTGCTGTGTGGATTGCAGTCTCTCCTGCTGTCACCTCATTCCAAATACAGTAGGCCTCTGCCTACACCCTCCTATTTCCTGGGCTTCAACACAGCCAGTTGTAGTTCGGAAGTGCCGTCCACATGGAAAGAGATACTTGCTCCCGTGTCTCAGTGGGGTTCAGTAACGTCAGCTGATCCCCTGCTGTGTGGATGGCAGTCTCTCCTGCTGTCACCTCATTCAAAATACAGTAGGCCTCTGCCTACACCCTCCTATTTCCTGGGCTTCAACACAGCCAGTTGTAGCTCGGAAGTGCCGTCCACACGGAAAGAGATACTTGCTCCCGTGTCTCAGTGGGGTTCAGTAACGTCAGCTGATCCCCTGCTGTGTGGATGGCAGTCTCTCCTGCTGTCACCTCATTCAAAATACAGTAGGCCTCTGCCTACACCCTCCTATTTCCTGGGCTTCAACACAGCCAGTTGTAGCTCGGAAGTGCCGTCCACACGGAAAGAGATACTTGCTCCCGTGTCTCAGTGGGGTTCAGTAACGTCAGCTGATCCCCTGCTGTGTGGATGGCAGTCTCTCCTGCTGTCACCTCATTCCAAATACAGTAGGCCTCTGCCTACACCCTCCTATTTCCTGGGCTTCAACACAGCCAGTTGTAGTTCGGAAGTGCCGTCCACACGGAAAGAGATACTTGCTCCCGTGTCTCAGTGGGGTTCAGTAACGTCAGCTGATCCCCTGCTGTGTGGATGGCAGTCTCTCCTGCTGTCACCTCATTCAAAATACAGTAGGCCTCTGCCTACACCCTCCTATTTCCTGGGCTTCAACACAGCCAGTTGTAGCTCGGAAGTGCCGTCCACACGGAAAGAGATACTTGCTCCCGTGTCTCAGTGGGGTTCAGTAACGTCAGCTGATCCCCTGCTGTGTGGATGGCAGTCTCTCCTGCTGTCACCTCATTCAAAATACAGTAGGCCTCTGCCTACACCCTCCTATTTCCTGGGCTTCAACACAGCCAGTTGTAGCTCGGAAGTGCCGTCCACACGGAAAGAGATACTTGCTCCCGTGTCTCAGTGGGGTTCAGTAACGTCAGCTGATCCCCTGCTGTGTGGATGGCAGTCTCTCCTGCTGTCACCTCATTCCAAATACAGTAGGCCTCTGCCTACACCCTCCTATTTCCTGGGCTTCAACACAGCCAGTTGTAGTTCGGAAGTGCCGTCCACACGGAAAGAGATACTTGCTCCCGTGTCTCAGTGGGGTTCAGTAACGTCAGCTGATCCCCTGCTGTGTGGATGGCAGTCTCTCCTGCTGTCACCTCATTCAAAATACAGTAGGCCTCTGCCTACACCCTCCTATTTCCTGGGCTTCAACACAGCCAGTTGTAGCTCGGAAGTGCCGTCCACACGGAAAGAGATACTTGCTCCCGTGTCTCAGTGGGGTTCAGTAACGTCAGCTGATCCCCTGCTGTGTGGATGGCAGTCTCTCCTGCTGTCACCTCATTCAAAATACAGTAGGCCTCTGCCTACACCCTCCTATTTCCTGGGCTTCAACACAGCCAGTTGTAGTTCGGAAGTGCCATCCACACGGAAAGAGATACTTGCTCCCGTGTCTCAGTGGGGTTCAGTAACGTCAGCTGATCCCCTGCTGTGTGGATGGCAGTCTCTCCTGCTGTCACCTCATTCAAAATACAGTAGGCCTCTGCCTACACCCTCCTATTTCCTGGGCTTCAACACAGCCAGTTGTAGCTCGGAAGTGCCGTCCACACGGAAAGAGATACTTGCTCCCGTGTCTCAGTGGGGTTCAGTAACGTCAGCTGATCCCCTGCTGTGTGGATGGCAGTCTCTCCTGCTGTCACCTCATTCAAAATACAGTAGGCCTCTGCCTACACCCTCCTATTTCCTGGGCTTCAACACAGCCAGTTGTAGCTCGGAAGTGCCGTCCACACGGAAAGAGATACTTGCTCCCGTGTCTCAGTGGGGTTCAGTAACGTCAGCTGATCCCCTGCTGTGTGGATGGCAGTCTCTCCTGCTGTCACCTCATTCCAAATACAGTAGGCCTCTGCCTACACCCTCCTATTTCCTGGGCTTCAACACAGCCAGTTGTAGTTCGGAAGTGCCGTCCACACGGAAAGAGATACTTGCTCCCGTGTCTCAGTGGGGTTCAGTAACGTCAGCTGATCCCCTGCTGTGTGGATGGCAGTCTCTCCTGCTGTCACCTCATTCAAAATACAGTAGGCCTCTGCCTACACCCTCCTATTTCCTGGGCTTCAACACAGCCAGTTGTAGCTCGGAAGTGCCGTCCACACGGAAAGAGATACTTGCTCCCGTGTCTCAGTGGGGTTCAGTAACGTCAGCTGATCCCCTGCTGTGTGGATGGCAGTCTCTCCTGCTGTCACCTCATTCAAAATACAGTAGGCCTCTGCCTACACCCTCCTATTTCCTGGGCTTCAACACAGCCAGTTGTAGTTCGGAAGTGCCGTCCACACGGAAAGAGACACTTGCTCCCGTGTCTCAGTGGGGTTCAGTAACGTCAGCTGATCCCCTGCTGTGTAGATGGCAAAGTCTCCTGCTGCCTACACAGTCGTACCACTACTGATTTTTAACCGTGCTCCAATTAGGCCTGTGGCTCCACTGTCTCTCGTATTTCCCCTGTCCTCCAACCCTGCCAGTTACAGCTCCGAAGTGGCGTCTGCACAATCCACACTTGTTCCTGTGTTACAGGTGTTCAGTCCGGTCAGTTAATCCCCTGATGTGTGTCCAGCAATGTCGCCTGCTCTGTCCACATTCCCATTATGGGAATGTGGACAGAGCAGGCGACATTGCCGGACACACATCAGGGGATTAACTGACCGGACTGAACACCTGTAACACAGGAACAAGTGTGGATTGTGCAGACGCCACTTCGGAGCTGTAACTGGCGGGGTTGGAGGACAGGGGAAATACGAAAATCAGTGAAGCCACAGGCCTAAGTGGAGCTTGGTTCAAATTAGTAGTCTACAACCGATCTTAAAATTTCTTCAATGCAGCCTCAGCCTGCTCCGTGCTTGTCCCTGGGCTTCAACACAGCCAGTTGTTGCTCGGAAGTGCCGTCTTCACAGAGTAAAACACTAGCTCCTGTGTTTGTGGGGTTCAGTAACGTCAGCTGTTCCCCTGCTGTTTTGATGGCAATCTGTCCTGCTGCCTCCCAATTGACAGCACATCAGGCCTCAGCCTGCTAAGTGCTTGTCCTGGGCTCCAACATCGCCAGTTGCTGCTCATAACTGACTTTGGCACGGGTACTCCCTCCTGCCCAGCTTGGTTCCAGCCCTGCCTGCTGTTTCCGGGAAGTGTCAATGTCAGTTTGCCACCCCAAGTTGCCATGTCGTGTTGCGGTTGGGTTAGCCGAGGCTAGGGTGCCAGCAGTTTAGGTGCTTCCTATGTGGACTGCGGGTTATGGTAAGAAAGGCTTGTTCCATAGTGCCAGTAGGACAAGCACCCCCTGTAGGACTGTGTGATTCGGTAACTGCGGCCAGCTTGCGGCATGCCAACTTTGCTTTTCAGGGGTAACTTCTGATACCCCTCCGGGTTCCAGCACCGTCAGCTGGTTCTCGTCAGAGCCTTTGGCCTAGGTGCCTCCATCTCGGTATCCGAGTTCCGGCAACGTCTGCTGGTCCTTGGTAGTGCTTTGTAGCACAGGTACCTCCTGCTTAGTAACCGGGTTCCAGCACCGTCAGCTGGTCCTCGGTTGTGCCATTGGCTCTTATTCCTTCTGCTGCCCCTCCGGGTGCCAGCACTGTCAGCTGGTCCTCGCTATTTCCATTTGCTCTTGCAGCTTATGCTACCCCTCCGGGTTCCAGCACCGTCAGCTGGTTCTCGTCAGAGCCTTTGGCCTAGGTGCCTCCATCTCGGTATCAGAGTTCCGGCAACATCTGCTGGTCCTTGGTAGTGCTTTGTAGCACAGGTACCTCCTGCTTAGTAACCGGGTTCCAGCACCGTCAGCTGGTCCTCGGTTGTGCCATTGGCTCTTATTCCTTCTGCTGCCCCTCCGGGTGCCAGCACTGTCAGCTGGTCCTCGCTATTTCCATTTGCTCTTGCAGCTTATGCTACCCCTCCGGGTTCCAGCACCGTCAGCTGGTTCTCGTCAGAGCCTTTGGCCTAGGTGCCTCCATCTCGGTATCCGAGTTCCGGCAACGTCTGCTGGTCCTTGGTAGTGCTTTGTAGCACAGGTACCTCCTGCTTAGTAACCGGGTTCCAGCACCGTCAGCTGGTCCTCGGTAGTGCCATTGGCTCTTGTTCCTTCTGCTGCCCCTCCGGGTGCCAGTACCGTCAGCTGGTTCAAGAGGACAAAGAACAGGAAGACAACCACCAAGATGCAGAACAACAAGAGAGAGAAGACAAAGAAGCATAAAAAAAAACAAAGCAGAAGAACATTAAGCATAAGACTAATACTCTGAGCAAATGATATTATCTTATTTATAAGCAGAAGAAGACTAAGCAGTGTATGGGGGTGAGTCCGTTCCTCCTCGTGGTGCCCCTGGAAAAGGCCTGCTGCTGCAGGCCAAACTGAACGCGGACAAATCCTGTTGTAAATCTTTTGTGACAGGCAGAACGGAAGGTGTAAACTTCTAACTTTTCTAGATAACAACTACAGGAATGCCTGACACAAACAAGAATATGATGAAGAAGAATAGGAAGAAGATGAAGAAGTTGAATATGTAGAATAATAATTGTTGAATAAGAAGAATATGAAGAATGTAAGAAAAGGAAGAAGAAGAAGAAGAAGAAGAATGTAAAAAAAGGAAGTAGAAGAATTTAAAAAAGGAAGAAGAAGAAGAATGTAAAAAAAGGAATAAGAAGAAGAATGTAAAAAAAGGAAGAAGAAGAAGAATGTAAAAAAAGGAAGTAGAAGAATGTAAAAAAAGGAAGAAGAAGAAGAAGAAGAATGTAAAAAAAGGAATAAGAAGAAGAAGAAGAAGAAGGTAAAAAAGGGAAGAAGAATAAGAAAGAAGAAGAAAGAAGAAGAAGACATACATGTCTGGCAAAATATAAATGAGGCTAACATAGTCAATATCTTTGTAACTCCTAACGTCTTTAAAAAAAAAAAGTTTAATTCCTGCTATTCCTTTTGATTGGGCTAAAACTCTATGGCTTTAATGTCTCCTCCACCTCCCACAATACATTCTACATTATTCTTAGTTGTTTTTCTTCATGTAGAATTAACCTACAAGGAAAGAAGGGTTTTTTTTTAATTCCGATATTTTGGCCCCATTGACTTGCATTGGTTCCCGGTATCGGAATCGTCGATACCGATATTTTTTTTTAAGATCGGCCGATCCATTCCGATCCGATATTTTCAAGTATCGGCTGGTATCGCTCAACTCTAGTTACCACTCATTATAGTAACGAATATGCACGCAACTCCATTCCCATAGGCATGGAGCGCATATTCATTTAATGAAGAGATGGATACTCTATCTCAAAAATGAGCACAAGAAATACAGTCCACTAAAGCTAAAAAATTTCAGAGGGACGTTGAAGACAAAAAGTTTCTACGTGTCTATAGATTACGTAACACACATGATCAATCTAGATCACAATATAGAGGTTCATCATATTCCAGATCAAGATCAACAGGAAATGTAATGTATCGGGGGATGATAATGTGGCATTAAAAACTCCCACATCAGGTGGAACGAATGGGTCAGGAGGTACTACAAAACGTATTATGACATGACAAACCGGCAAGAATAAGTCAACTGCATCTACATCTTCCCATTCCCAGGGGAGGGTTGCAGGTACTCAATTTAGCAACACATGTTCTTACTAATACTCAACTGAGAGTCCTTTCAAAGGTTCTCTCATTTTCTCCAACCAATTCTTTTCACTTTTTTACAGCTTTGGAGGACCTGCATCCGTTCTCCTGGAAATTGCTTGTGAGGATACTTCACAACAAGAGGGCCTCGCGGGAGTCCATGAGTGAGGTCGAGAGGGATGCTCTTCAGAATTTGGTGGACCTCCTTGGTGAACAGGCCGATCCCGGCTCAAATAGGTTTCCTCCCTTTACTCCTTCCAGATCTACCAAATTTCCTCCACATTAGTTTGTTTGATGTAATCTAATATTTGTCTATATTTACCATTATACAATGTTATGATGTATATCTCATTGGTGACGCAGTGGTTTGTGCGACTGCGCACCTTATATTATATTACAATTTTTTTATATATTAGTCTCGCTGGTGATATAGTGATGTGCGCGCGTGCGGGCCGGGTGTCCCGGCCTCCGGAATACGGAGGGGGCGTCATTTCGTCTCCCATGCGTGCATTGGGATTCCTCCCCGCGTGTGCGTAGTAATGCCTGACGCCCTCTCTGCATCTGCCGAAACCTGTGACCCGCAGTGCGCATGCGCCGTTCTAATCATCACTATTGGCCCAGCAACTACCATGAGACTTGTCCTATGGCTTTATAAGGTCCTGCAGCTTACCAAATAGACATTCTGTCATGATCCAGGATGGGGTTTCGCTTTGGCCCGTCCTGGTCTGATTGGGGGTTAATTATTCCGCCTCTCCCTGGCAGAGGGCGGCTATTTAATGCTCACTGGACCTAGGTCCGGTGTCAGTTATACTCCTGCCCTCGGCTGAGTTAGTTGACCATGTGCGTACGTGTGCCTTGTGCCTGATATCTTGCTTGCTTGTTTGGTTTTGATTCGGTTCTGTCCCAGTTACGAGTTCTGCCTGTCCCTCTTGTACTGCGCTACCTCTCGTGTATGACTCCCTGCTTGTAACCCGACTTCTCTCTGCTCGTCCCCTTGGTACCGCGTCGCCCTCTTGTGTATGACCTTTGGCTTTGTCTGACCTCCCGTCTGTTTACCCCTTCTGTACCTCGCTGTCCGTACTGTGAACGACCTCCGTTTTGCCTGACTGAGTTTGCTGTCTTCTGTGAAAGCAGGATGCTAAGCCCCGCCCCCTTGCAGTCACATGACCGTAGGTCCCTTGCCGGCTTGCTAAACTTCATCACTAACGTCCTGTGCATCTATACTTTCTGGCTATTCTGGTCCCCAGGGGTCCCTACAGTGCGGGTGAGTCCCTGCTCAGTGGAGGCTGTACGCCGGCGCTGTCAGGATCCTGATACATTCCCCTTGAGAAAGCGGTGCATCCAGCAAGCGAAACGCGCGTCAGGGCTCATCATAACCGGCCCAGGGTCTCTTTTAAGTGTCCCCTTTCTTGGTAAGCTTTTCCCCTGCCTTTGACTATTTTGGATTTCTAGCTCTACATTTTGTTGCTATTCTAACGTCTGGGGGATCTTACCCAGATGTATGGAATCTACATTGCACTAGCACTTTAGATATGTATTCCCTTATGATCTCCATGCATTAGGGGACACTATGGCTTCCCTGTGGGGTCTGTTATCCTGCTATAGTCTCATGACACTTGCATTTGTTGTTAATTTGTATGATACTTTTACATGAATTTTTCAATAAAGAGATGTATTTTATTATATCCACCTGACTGCTCCTCTTCCTCCTTTTTACACGTCTCCTTGGAGCAGGTGTTTCCTTTTCCTGGTGTGGGATTATCATCTCACAAATTGGCATGGTTTATGCCACTGGGGGCTTTTGTATTTGCCAGGAGGGAGCGAGTATGACGGGGAGGAAGGAGGAGCCATGCATACACGGGGGAGAAAGCCGAGCCATGCATACTGCTGTGGGAAGACGGAGGAGCCATGCACACAGCAGTGGGAGGACAGAAGAGCCATGCATACAGCAGTGGGAGGACGGAGGAGCCATGCATACAGCAGGAGGAGGATGGAGTAGCCATGTATATAGCAGGTGGAGGACGGAGAAGCCATGCATACAAAAGTGGGAGGACGGATGCATACAGCAGGAGGAGGACGGAGGAGCCATGCACACAGCAAGGGGAGGACAGAGGAGCCATGCACACAGCAGGGGGAGAATGGAGGAGCCATGCACACAGCAGGGGGAGAATGGAGGAGCCATACACACAGCAGGGGGAGAATGGAGGAGCCATACACACAGCAGGGGGAGGATGAAGGAGCCATGCACACAAGGGGAGGAGGAAGGAGCCATGCACACAGCAGGATGGAGGAGCCATGCATACAGTAGGGGTGTAACGATAATGTAAAGTACCATGTATGATGTTCCTTGTTATTACACTTTTCTGGAATAATTTCATAGCTACCAGCGACTAGCGACCCCCTGTCATGATCCCAGTACGAGTTGGATCCGCACGCTTGGGGTTAATGTCTGGAACCAGTGCTGGTGGACCTGCACTTCTGGGGTTAAATGTTATGATCTCAGTGCAGGCTCTAACCTGCAGACCTGCGGCTTATTATTGTGGCCTCTCCTCGGTTCTGGGAAAGCTTTTTATAGCCTCAGGAAGCTCCAATCCCCGTCAGTTATACTTTCGCCCTTGGCAGAGTGTGTTGACCCCTGAGTGTGTTTGTGCTGTGTTCTTGTTTGCCTGATACTTTGGTTTCGACTTGGTCTGTTCTCTGGCTACGGCTTGTTGGATTCTGCTTGATACCTTCTATGTCTGTTTGGCTTTGACCGCTGCCTGGCCCCGACTATCTGTTCTGTCTCATCCCTGGTACTTTACTGCTATCTCTGTGTATGACCCCCGTTTGTCTGACCTGAGCATTCCTGTAGTTGTGTCCTGCCGATCTCTGGCAGCAGGACGCTAAGCCCCGCCCCTTGCAGTCACATCACCGTAGGTCCTTCACTGCTTGCTAACTTCAGCGTCTCCAGGTCCTGTTTGCCTGAGCTTCCCGGCCGTATCTGACCCCGGGCCCCCCTGCAGTGTGGGTGAGTCCCTGCTCAGTGGTGGCTGCACACCGGCGCTGACAGGACCATGACATTATAACTGATCATTTAGTTTTTGGGAGGTTTTTTATGCAGAGAATTATGGATCCCATACAGTCTCTGGCTGAACAGATGAAAAATCTGAGTCAGATGTTTCAGGGTTTATCTCTGGAGCAGCAAGCTCTTGCTCGTTCTCAGCAGCAGGTTTCTGAGACAGTGCGGGGGGCTTTATCTGCAGGGTCTCTGGGGGCTGGGGTGAGTGATGTTGTTCTGGTGTCCCCGGAACCACCTGTTAAACTGCCTGACTTCTTTTCTGGGAACAAAAAGGAGTTCAGGATCTTCATGGAGGGTTGCAAACTTTTTTTTAGTTTGAGACCACATTCCTCTGGGGACAAAAGCAAGAAGGTAGGGGTCATTATGTCCTTATTAAGAGTCCCCACAAGCTTGGGCTTTTTCCCTTCCTCCCACTGCCCCCGAGAGTGTCGGTGAATGCATTTTTTGAGGCCCTCGGGCACATATATGATGAGTCAGACCGAGTGCAATTGGCAGAGGACACAGTGATGAGTGTCTGTCAGGGGAAACACTCGGCTGAGTGGTTTTGCACTGAATTCCGCCGCTAGGCCGCAGAGGTCTCTTGGGACGACGCCGCGCTTCGAGGACTCTTTCACAGATGCTTGTCCGAGCGGCTGCTGGATGCCTTGGCGTTACATCCCCCACCTAACTCTCTCGAGGACGCCATGACCCAGGCCGTCCGGATGGACCGCAGGTTGCGGGCCAGGGGGTGATGCAGGTGGAGACTCCATTGTTCCCCAGTGGAAAAGAGACTGTCTCTGAGCTCATGGACGTAGGCGCTCTCTCCCTGAAGGACAAGGAGAGAAAACGCCGGAGGGAAAAGCAGTTATGCTTCTACTGCGGTAAAACGGGACATTGGAAAAGGGAGTGCCCTGATTGCCCATCCTCGACCTGGTCGGCGGGAGACAACTAGGTCTGGGTAGTCAGCGGCGAGACTACTCAGACCCTCAGGAACCCTTTTCCTCGTTTTCTAGGGTTTTGCTTCATGTGGAACTGTTAGTGGACGGTTGTTCTTTTTCCTCTACAGCCTTCGTGGACTGCGGATCATCCATCAATCTTATTGACTCCCAATTGGTCACACGCTGCAAGATAGGGACAGCTAGGCTCAAGGTTCCGATCAAGGTGGTGGCCATTGACTACTCCCCCCCCACTAAAGAGGGAATTCTCTTTATGTCTGATTTGTTTTCGCTCAGAGTGAGCGCTACTCATGTGGAAAACTTAAGTTGTTTGGTTCTGGACAATCTACCAGCAGGGTAGGTGTTGGGCATGCCCTGGTTACAACGCCATAACCCAGTTATTAACTGGAAAACGGGGGAGATTGTTCAATAGGGGTTTAATGATTCTAAGTTATGTGAGAAATCTGCACTGCTGGTTGAACCTGTTAAATCTGTGTCATCTGTCGAGCTGAAAGGTATTCCGGAGTACCCGAAAGACTTCGTAGATGTATTCTCTGAAAGCGAGGCCGAGACGTTGCCGCCACATAGACCCTTTGACTGCGCTATCGAGCTAGTCCTGGGGGCTAAATTGCCTAAAGCCCGTCTGTTTAATTTATCTGGCCTTGAGCGCTTAGCTATGAAGAATTACATTGCTGAGAGTCTTCGCAAGGGACACATACGTCCCTCAGTCTCACCTGTGGTGGCAGGTTTTTTTTGTAAAGAAAAAAGATGGCGGTTTACGTCCCTGTCTCGATTTTCGTGAGTTTAATAAGATTATTGTACGGAATACGTACCCCCTTCCGTTGATTCCCGATTTGTGTAACCAACTATCAGGGGCAAAATGGTTCTCTAAACTGGATCTTCGGGGGGCATATAATTTGATAAGGGTCCGGGAGGGGGATGAATGGAAAACGGCATTCCTCACGTCCGAGGGACTGTTTGAAAATTTAGTCATGCCGTTTGGTCTTACCAATGCCCCCGACCATATTTCAGATTTTCATCAACGTAGTATTCTCGGATCTCATTGGTCGTTTTGTTATCTACTTAGATGATATTTTGATATACTCCTCCGACAGTCACTCTCATCTGAAACATGTAAGAACCGTTCTCCAAAGACTGAGGGAAAATCATCTGTTTGCCAAATTGGAGAAATGTGTGTTTTTTGTTCAGGAATTGTCTTTTTTGGGAATAATTGTGTCCTGTGAGTTTCCGCATGGACCCCAAGAAGGTGCAGGCCATTGCGCATTGGGTGCAACCCCGAGATCTTAAGGGTCTTCAGCGCTTCTTGGGGTTCACCATTACCGCAAATTTATTCGGGGGTTTTCGCAGGTGGTCAAACCACTCACAGATCTAACATGCAAAGGTGCGGATGTCAGAAATTGGTCCTCGCTCGCAAAAGAGGCCTTTGCGACTCTGAAAAAATGCTTTACGTCTGCTCCTGTGTTAGTACAGCCAGATCCGTCCAAACCATTTGTTGTGGAGGTGGACGCCTCCGAGGTGGGGGTGGGGGCAATGTTGTCCCAAGGGCCTGCCACTCTAACCAACCTCAGGCCATGTGCTTTCTTTTCCAGGAAGTTCTCTGTTGCTGAAAGAAATTACGATGTAGGCAATAGAGAGCTTCTTGCGGTCAAGTTAGCGTTTGAGGAGTGGAGGCACTTTTTGGAGGGGGCCAGTCACCCGGTTACTGTGATCATCGATCACATAAATTTGTCATACATTGAGTCTGCTAAAATAATAATAATAATAATAATAATACATTTTATTTTTATAGCGCCGACATATTCCGCAGCACTTTACATTTCAGAGGGGATTTGTACAGACAATAGACATTACAGCATAACAATAATCACATACAGTAGATTATAACAAATAACAAGAGGAGTGAGGGCCCTGCTCGCAAGCTTACAGTCTATGAGGAAAGAGGTAGACACTAAAAGACTAACGCCCAGACAGGCCCGTTGGTCGTTTTTTTTTCCAGTTTTCAGTTTACTATTACATTTCGTCCAGGGTCAAAGAATGTCAAGGCTGACGCCTTATTTCGCAGTTTTCATCCTGTGTCTTCCCTTGAGCCACCGTCCTCCATTCTTCACCCTGGGGTTGTGTTAGCAGGTATCTCGTCTGAATTGGAACGGGAGATTGAGGGGGCCCAGTCGCTGGCTCCTGCGGCCAAGCCAGGGGGCAAGTTGTTTCTCCCAGAGCAACTTCGCCTTAAACTCTTGCAGGAGTTCCATGAATCCAAGCTGAGTTCTCACCCTGGTATATCAGCCACACATCTGGCGGTGGCTAGGATCTTTTGGTGGCTTACACTTGGTTCTGACAAAAAAATTAATTTCTGGTTGTGGGGTCTGCGCTCGTTCTAAAAGCTCTCATAGCCGGCCGGCAGGGGAGCTATGTCCTTGGCAGTTCCCGAAAGACCATGGACCCACCTGTCAATGGATTTTGTTACCAATCTTCCTTCATCCAGGGGTAATACGGTGGTATGGGTAGTGGTGGACAGATTTTCAGCTGAGACTTTATCCAGATTGTTTGTGCAGCATGTGGTCCGGTTGCATGGGGTACCCCTGAATGTGGTGTCTGATCGTGGTGTGCAGTTTGTGGCTAAGTTTTGGTTTGCTTTCTGCAAAAAATTAGGGATGTCTCTGTCCTTTTCGTCTGCATACCATCCTGAGAGCAATGGTCAGACGGAATGCACTAATCAGTCTCTGGAACAGATCCTCAGATGTCTGACTTCTGCTAGACAGAATGCTGGTGTGATGTACTGCCGTTGGCTGAATTTGCCTTCAATAGTCGGGTGAGTCAATCCACTTTTATGTCTCCTTTCTTGATCAACTATGGATTCAGTCCTCATTTTGGTGAGTTTTCTCATCTGCATTCGGGGTGTCCCGGGGCTGAGGGCTCTGTTCAGCGATTAAAAAATACGTGGGCGGAAGTCCAGAGGAATATATCTAAGTCTCAAGGCAGGTATAAGTTTTTTAAGTTTTTCGCAGACAGGAAACGAACACCTTGCCCCACGTTTCAGGTTGGAGAGAAAGTTTGGCTCTCCACGCGAAACATTAAGTTGAAGATTCCTTCAGCCAAGTTGGGCCCCAAATTCATTGGCCCGTACAAGATTGTGGAAAAAATCAATCCAGTGATGTACAGGCTGTGCCTTCCACCCTCTTTCAAGATCCCTAACGTCTTCCATAGATCTCTACTGAAACCTTTTGAAGCAGTCCGGGGAGAGTCTGAGTCCCCTGCTCCTCCGATTTTGGTTGAGGAACATGTGGAATATGAGATTGATCATACCGTAGATTCCAGGTTGGTACGGCGGTCAGTACAGTACCTGGTTCATTGGAAGGGGTATGGGCCGGAGGAAAGGTCATGGATGCGGACACGGTTGATGCATGCTAGGTACTCGGGCAAGCCTGGGGGTCCAGAGGCCCCCCCCGTTGAGAGGGGGGTACTGTCATGATCCCAGTGCGGGTTGGACCCGCACACTTGGGGTTAATGTCTGGAACCAGTGCTGGTGGACCTGCACTTCTGGGGTTAAATGTTATGATCTCAGTGCAGGCTCTTACCTGCACACCTGCGGCTTATTATTGTAGCCTCTCCTTGGTTCTGGGAAAGCTTTTTATAGCCTCAGGAAGCTCCATTTCCCGTCAGTTATACTTTCGCCCTTGGCAGAGTGTGTTAACCCGAGTGTGTTTGTGCTGTGTTCTTGTTTGCCTGATACTTTGGTTTAGTTTCGGTCTGTTCTCTGGAAACTGCTTGTTGGATTCTGCTTGGTACCTTCTATGTCTGTTTGGCTTTGACCGCTGCCTGGCCCCGACTATCCGTTCTGTCTCATCCCTGGTACTTTACTGCTATCTCTGTGTATGATCCCCAGCTACACAGAAACACACAGCTCTCCTATGTTCACACACACACATTTCCTATATAACACTCAGCTCTCACACGTACACATATACGGTTTTCCCACATTCACATACAGCTCTTCTACTTGCACAAACACAGCTACCCAAAAACAAACACGGCTTTGAAACATGCACACACACATATATGTGCTACTTACATCGGCACGGTACCTCAGTGGTTAGTCCCTCAGCGATGAGGTCCTTAGTTCAAATCCCACCAAGGACAACATCTGCAAGGAGTTTGTATATTCTCCCCGTATTTGCGTGGGTTTCCTCCTACATACCCAAGACATACTGATAGGAAATTTAAATTGTAAGCCCTATCGAGGACAGTGCCAATAATGTCTGTAAAGAGCTGTGGAATTAGTGGCGCTATATAAATGAGTAAGGAGTTTGTATGTTCTCCCCGTGTTTGCGTGGGTTGCTCCCACATTCCAAAAACATACAGATAGTGAATTTAGATTGTGAGCCCCATCGGGGACAGTGCCAATAATGTCTGTAAAGCGCTGTGGAATTAATGGCGCTATATAAATGAGTATAATAAATAAATAAATAAATTTGTCTGACCTGAGCATTCCTGTAGTTGTGTCCTGCCGATCTCTGGCAGCAGGACGCTAAGCCCCGCCCCTTGCAGTCACATGACCGTAGGTCCTTCATTGCTTGCTAACTTCAGCGTCTCCAGGTCATGTTTGCCTGAGCTTCCCAGCCGTATCTGACCCCAGGCCCCTCTGCAGGGTGAGTGAGTCCCTGCTCAGCGCTGACAGGATCGTGACACCCCCCTTCCTTTTCCCTCCTTGTCAGCCTGCTAGCAGCTGCAAATTTCTTCACTCACAGCCTGTGACACTGTCCATCCTCCTCCCTTCCCTCACCCTCAGCCTGCACACACACACTCAATGTAACCTGAAATACCAGTGACTGGTTTCCCGCCTCACAGCAGGGGCCTTCTTTGTACTCTCAATCCCCATAGACAATAATGAGAATCTAATCATTTGGTCATAAAACGGTGTGAGGTTGTGCTAGGGAAATGAAAGATACATGTTTGGAACGTTCTTCGACAGGACTATTTAACCTGTGTTTTCCCCAGTTCTAACTTCAACGTAATCCAAGAAGTGGATTCCAGCGCAGCCGGAGCAGCCTGACGCTCCGTGTTTGGTTTTGAATGAATGCCAGCGAAAAGCTGGATAAGATACTATGTGCGTTTCTATACGAGGTACCCTCTGCGAGATATGATTAATATAAGTTTTTTAGAACCAAGTCTGTACTCAGAGAAGTGGAGGGCGGCCATGACTCAGCCCCTTTAATGTAACCAGCCCAGAGGAATAAGGCACTTTCCCTCCATGGGCAGTCACTTCTAGCCTGGGATGCTGTGGCTCCAAGATCTCAAATGCATTGTGACGTCTGGCTCCTCCTCCCCCAGCATGGTTCTGCCAGAAATGATCTAAGCATCATGTGAGTGTTTATTTTCTGCTTTCATCCTCTTTTACTTGAATTCGCTTTGTACATACTTTTAAAATTGTCTCATTTTGTAAAATCCTTTTTATATCTTCTGTAAGCACTGCCTACCTTTTACTGGAGTAAATATAAAATTTATTAGTTCCGTCTCCTTGCTCTGTGACGATTTCATACGTGCCTGAAGATAATTACGCTACTAATTAGGGTTGGTTTCGTACCCCTTTATTAATTTTAAATATTAATAGAGAGAAAGGAAGCTGGTGGCAGCGAAGTGTGCTCTGGGCAGGTGGGCTAGCTGGCAGTGACGGAAGAGGTTTTATATGCTGATTATCTGGCTGCGGCCAGAGCCGTCATAATTCCCTCACTGCAGTGGCTTAATAGCCAATGCACAACGAGTAGCCCGGCTGGCAACTAATTATCCTAGGTGCAGTTCTCTGACTGACCTGAGGGTAGGGGGGCGCCGGAGAGCTGTGAGTTCCAAAGTGGAACTGGAAAGTGGGCTATACATAAATCCCGGCATCTTGCGATACAGTGTGGCAGCGGTGGGATAACCAAAATAAGTCCCCTGCGGTAAATTGTTAGGGCAAGACTAGCTTGTTGTTTCCATCACATTGTTGGCATCAGTGGGATAACTAAGATAATCCTCCCTGTAGATGTGATAGCCGTGTGCTGGCCAAAGGTCATACAACCCTTTTTCATGACATTTGGTGGCAGAGTTGTGGGATCATAGAGCATTAGTGATCTGGTTTGAGCAATCGTTCCTCTCACTAAAGACTTACACAATTCTTCTGAGGACCCTGCAGCAAAAGTTTTGGAGAAAGAAACTCAGTGTTCACTAGTCCTGAGATAATTGTGTATACTTGCGATTACCCCCTCCCTTCTCTTTGTTTTATGCCCAGAGCTCAGCGGCTGCAGAGCCTGGCCTAAGCGTAGATGGTGCTGCAGCCGAGATCCAACCACCGAATGCTGGCCCCACATGCAACCAGGGCGGGTTGGACCCCTACCTGCAAGCGGCCTTGGATCAGCTCTCCATCGAAGATCCAGACAGACATCTACAACTGATCATGCAGGCTCGGAAAGAGCAGCGGGAGTGCTGAGAGAGCTGAGCGGGAGGCTGAGAGAGCCGAGCACCAAGACCAGCGAGAGGCCAACCAGCGGGAGGCCCAACCTCAGAGAGACCAAGAACTGGAGGTGCTCCGGCAGGGGGGGGATACCCTCCACAGCCCGGAGCCGTGACCCCCAACTGCGCTTAGAGTCTGAACCCTAGGCCAGAGCATTTTCCCGTGATGGAAAAGGACGAGGACTTGGGACACTTCTGCGGACCTTTGAGAAAGCCTGCAGACAGTACCAGCTGCCTAGGGAACAATGGGTAAGGTACTTGACCCCAGGGCTAAAAGGCAAAGCTCTGGAGGAGTTTGCTTCCCTCCCGCCAGAAGAAGACGACAACTATGACGCCATCAAGCAGGCCCTTATCACCAAATACTGGCTAACCCCTGAGGTATACCGAAAGAAGTTCCGGAACCTCCAACATGGCCCACACGGCTATTATAGGGATGTGGTGCAAGGAGTCAGGACCCACTTTGACCAGTGGATCCACGGACTGTCAGTGAACTCCTTTGAGCTACTGAAAGACCTGATGATTAAAGACCAGTTCTTTTATCTTTGCCCATCTGAGGTCTGACAGTTCATACTGGACCGAGAGCCAACGGATACGGACAAAGCAGCGCAGATCGCCGACACCTGTGAGGCCAACCGGAAACTGGAGACTCGGAAGCCCGTCACCTCTAGCTGGAGAGGGGGTAAGCCTGCAACCAACCCCAGTGCCTCTGCCAGCTGTGCCTCCAGAGGCCCTGTCTCTGTTGCCAACTCCAGGCCTACTTCAGACACTCGCGGGTGTTTTTCCTGCAATCAGACTGGTCATCTCAGTGCCACCTGTCCGGAAAGGCAGAAGAACCGCCCAGCCAAGGCCTCCGGGCCCAACGCCTCTGTTCTTTTGGTGGGTGGTGTGGTTGGGAGGATTGATGACAACTTGCAGCACGTCCGTGTGGGGACCAGTCTCGCTAGAGGCCTCAAGGACACCGGGACTGAACGAACCCTTATCCGACCTGGACTGGCGACCTGTGAAGAGATGATTGAGGGGAAAACCCTGTCACCGGGATTAGGGGCGTCCTCTGCCCTTGCCGATGGCCCGGGTTTTTCTTGATTGGGGTGTCGGAAGCGGGGTGAGGGAAGTGGGGATGTCCGAAAACCTGCCCACTGATGTTTTATTGGGCACTGAATTGGGGAGGATGTTTGCATACTACGTCCCTGACTCCCCTCCCTAATCTGATAAGGGTAACGTTAACCATGATGCTGATGATGATGATGATGGGAAACTGAATGTGTTACCTGACAATGCTTTATTGAATAATAATGCCTCTAATAACCATCCTTTCCCTAGGAATGATGCCGATAGTGATGTAAATGTGCCAACTGAACCTGATAACCATTTTTCTGAAAAGGTTGATGTGTCTACAGGTACAGGAGTGCTCAGCCCCGTCGCTCTGCGGAGTGAGACAGCTGAGGAGCCCCTAGCAGGAGCAAGCATCAGTGCTACAGGAAATGGGGAGGTGCATGGGAGCCGTGAGGAAGGTGATGCCATGCCACTGACCAGTGCCACAGAGGAAGGCAACTGGCCCATAAGTAGCACTGCTCCTGAAGCGTTGGGGGTGGATGGGGAGGTAACGCCCATAGCAGCGCCGGCTGATGGTTCTGTAGAAATCCCCAGGGAGACAGCATACGTAGACGCTGTCACCCACAGTCAGAGTGCCCGGAACGCAGGTAGAGCCCTACAATCTGGACCCTCCTCCGCTACAGGAGACTGAACCAGTGGTGAACCCAGAGCAAGTTCCAGAGGGTCCCAGTGAGGAGGGGATCCTGACATCACTTCTGGCTGCCTCCGGCCAGGAGTTCCAGGCTGCTCAGCGCTCAGATGCGAGCCTGGAGAAATTGAGACACCTCGCCGAGACGCCCACCTCCGCGACTGATAAGGAGAGGGTGTTATGGGAACGAGGAAGGTTATACCGGGAGACAGTACCTGGAGAATCCCAAAAGGAGTGGTTGAGGGAAAGACAGCTGTTCATGCCCTATCAGTTTAGGGCTGAGTTGTCACGGATTGCCCATGAGATTCCACTTTCTGGACACTTGGGGATCAGCAAAACTAAAGCCCTGCTGTCTCAACACTTCTATTGGCCCAAGATGGGGACAGACGTGACCCAATACTGCCCTTCCTGTGCCACCTGTCAAAGAGAGGGGAAGGCGGGGCCTGCTCCCTTTGCCAGTGATAGAGGAGCCTTTGCAAAGAATCGCGGTGGACATTGTGGGCCCGCTGGCTGTCCCCAGCAGCTCTGGAAAGCAATACATTCTCACCGTGGTAGACTATTCTACCCGGTACCCAGAGGCAGTAGCTCTGTCCTCAACCAGGGCGGATAAGGTGGGGGATGCACTGGTGACCATCTTTTCAAGGGTGGGATTTCCCAGGGAGATGCTTACCGATTAAGGTACCCAATTCATGTCTCACCTAATGGAGGTTCTCTGTGAGAAAATGGAGGTGACCATTATGGTATCGAGTGCAAATCGCCCACAGACCAATGGCTTGTGTGAACGCTTCAACGGTACCCTCAAACAGATACTCCTCATGCTGGTTGAGACCCAAGGGCGCGACTGGGAGCGGTACCTCACACACCTGCTATTCGCCTACAGAGAAGTTCCGCAGGCCTCGACAGGGTTCTCCCCCTTCCAGCTCCTGTATGGCAGGCGAGTCTGGGGACCCCTAGGGTTGGTAGGAGAATCCTGGGAAGATGAGCCAAAGCCCAAAGAAGTGTCCATCGTGGATTATGTCATGCTCTTCCGTGACAAGATGCAGACCTTGACGCTGTTGGTGCATGACAACATGGTGCAGGCTCAGGCTGACCAGAAGCACTGGTACGACCAGAACGCCCGGGAGCAGACCTATCAGGTGGGTCAAAAGGTGTGGGTGCTGGTCCCCGTACCAAGGGATAAGCTTCAGGCAACCTGGGAAGGCCCATACGTCATCCACCAACAGCTCAACCCGGTCACCTACGTGGTCACGCTTGACCACGCTCGGGGTAGGCACAAGTCCTTTCACGTCAACATGATGAAGGCTCACCACGAATGTGAAGCCTGCGTCCTACCGGTCTGCAACTTGCCCGAGGACGGGGAGGAAGAACCCCTCCTGGACATGCTGGCCCAAGCCAAGGCCAATGGGTCCATTGAGGACATGGAGGTAAGTGCCTCACTATCCGAATCCCAGCGGTCGCAGTTGTTGTCCACACTGGAACTCTTCCGGGCCGTGTTCTATAACCGACCCGGACAGACTGAATTAGCGGTCCAAGAGGTTGACACTGGGAGTCATGCCACACTACAGCGAACACCTTATCGGATCTCAGAGGAGGTGCAGCAGGTTATGCGCCAAGAGATCGATGAGATGTTACAGCTGGGGGTGATTCAACGGTCCAAGAGTGCGTGGGCCTCACCTGTAGTTCTTGTGCCCAAAAAGGATCGAACCACCCGGTTCTGCATGGACTACAGGTGGCTCAACGCCATCACAACCTCTGATGCGCACCCGATGCCGCGCATCGAGGATCTGCTTGAGCGGTTGGCGAATGCAAAATACATATCAATCACGGATTTGAATCGGGGATACTGGCAGATTCCCCTGAGCCCTGCGGCGCAGTAGAGATCCGCCTTTATCACCCCCTTTGGACTGTACGAGTCCACAGTCATGCCCTTCGGCATGAAAAATGCCCCTGCCACTTTCCAGCGGATGGTCAACTACCTGCTTCAGGGACAGAAGTACGCCGTGGCGTACCTGGACGACATTGCAGTCTTCAGTTCCACCTGGGAGGAACACCGTCAGCATCTCCAGGAGGTGCTCAAGCGTATTCACGAGGCAGGTCTGACCATCAAGCCGGGAAAGTGCCAAATGGACATGAGCAAAGTCCACTACCTGGGACACCGGGTAGGCGGGGGTTCCATGAGTCCAAAGCAGGAGAAAGTGGACGAATTTGCTTTAAATAATAGAGCTAGTTCTGCCACTTTGATGTCACCTTTTTTTTGTAACTTTGGGTTTCATCCTCGATTCTCTTCAGGGCAGGTGGAGCCTTCTGCCTGACCAGGTGTTGACACTGTGGTGGAGAGAATGCACCAGATCTGGGACCAAGTGGTGGATAAGTTGTCTCTCTCCCAGGAAAAGGCCCAGCGGGTTTCCAACCGGCATAGGACCATTGGTCCCCAGTTTAAGGTGGGTGATATGGTTTGGTTGTCATCAAAGAATATCGCTATGAAGGTGGCTTCTCCAAAGTTTAAACCTAGATTTATTGGACCTTACAAGATTTTGGAGATTCTTAATCCAGTCTCTTTTTGATTGGCTCTTCCTGTTACATTTAAGATCCATAACGTGTTTCATAAGTCTCTGTTAAAGAGGTTTGTCGAGCCAGTAGTTCCTGTGGTGGCACCTCCTGACCCGGTATTGGTTGAAGGTAATGTGGAATATGAGGTTGAGAAGATACTGGATTCTCGCCTGGCTAGACGGAGACTCCAGTATTTGGTTAAATGGAAGGGTAATGGCCAGGAGGATAATTCTTGGGTCCCTGCATCCGATATTCATGCCGAAAGATTGGTTCGTGCCTTTCATCGGGCCCATCTTGATCGTCCTGGTGGCGTGGATGAGGGTGCGGTGACCCCTCCTCAAGGGGGAGGTACTGTTGTGAGTTCATTTTCCCCTTCACCGTCGATGTCTGATGAACTCCCTCTTCTGGTGAAGGAAGGTAGTGAGGCTGATTACCAAACACCTGATCTGGTAGATGATGACTGGGTAACAGGAAATTCTGACTGGATATAAGGCAGCCGACGCCCTTCTGAGTCGCTGGTGATTTCTCTGCTGGATTCTTGGAGACCAGTCTGATTCCTGCTTCCCAAAGATAAGTTTTTGCTCTGCTATTGAACTTATTAGTTTAGTTTGTTTACCTTGTTTTTTGGAGTTCAGCCATCCCCGGTCGGGGGTGTGCCGAGTTCCATTTTTGTCTCTGATCAGTTTGTCTCTTTGCTCTGTCTTCAGAATTTACCTGAGTGCTGATATAGTCTTTTTGAAGTCCTAGCGACTTCAGGGCCTGTTTTTCCTATCAGATGGTTGGGACATTTTTTGGTAGGGTTTTTTACGGATTGCAGACAGCAGCTTTTCTATCTTGTCCTTTTTAGTTAGCTTGGGCCCCATCGTTTGCTCAACCTATCTTTCTATCTGTGTTAGTGTTTTCATCTTGCTTCACCGTCATTATATGTTGGGGGCTGCCTATTGCTTTGGGGTCTGCTCTGGGGCAGTTTAGATTTCCCCTTTCTTTCTTTAGGCCTATTTAGTTCTCCGGCTGTGATCGAGGGGTCTAGGGCATCGTAGTAACCCCCCACGGCTACTGTTAGCTGTTGTGGATAGGATCAGGGGTCTGCAATCCGATAGCTACCAACCTCTCCGGTTTTCTGGACTTAGCTTGTATTTTTGTTTTTTCCTCCTTCGGTGACAGAATCGTAACAGTCTGGGCACTGCAACGTTTATAGCCCTACCTGTTGTGAACTCCCTTGCTCAGACTTCTGAGCCAAAGCTCCCTCTGGTGGTTACTGAGAGTAGTGGAGCTGGCCAGGTTGATGGAAGTTCCCCACCTGACGACGATAATTGGGAACCTAGGTTTACTGGCTGGGAACATATAATTGAGCTGGCTGCTCTTGGTGGTTGCTGGTGATTTCCTCCATGTGCATTTGGAGTTTTTTTGTCACCTGCCTGATCTGCATGGTTCAGTTAAGTGATTCTTCTGCTAATCCTTTGCATCTAATCTGGTTGTAACTTTTTTGCTTTCTGCTTTGTTGCTAGGGTTCAGCGTACTCCCTGCTGGGGGCAGCGCTGGGCCGGCTCCATATATTACAGCTTTTATCAGTTTGTTCAGTCCCCTGTTATGTTAGTATCTTTTGCTTTGCTTCCAGTTTATACCAGAGTGATCTACCGAGGGAGAGGTTGTGTGGCATCAGGCTTTTTGTATATCAGAAGTGTTGGATTTTTTTTAGGGTTTGTGCGTGATTGCAGACAGTATCTTTTCTGTCCTGTCTAAACAACTTGGGACCCACCGTTTGCTCAGTCTGTTTTCTGCCTGTGCTTGTGTTTCATCTAGCCTCACTGACAATATATGTTTGGGGTCTGTCTATTCCTTTGGGGATCTGCTCCGGGGCAGTTTAGATTTCACCTTTCTGACTTCGTAGGAACGCTCCACGGCTACAGCTAGTTGTGTTGATAGGATCAGGGGTCTGCAATCAGCTTAGATACCAACCTCTCTGGTTTTCTGGTGGCTTAGCCCGTTCCTGCCATCCTCCTCGGTGACCTATTCATAACACCTACCTGTACGGGCGAACCTTCCCAGTGGTAACCGACCACAACCCTCTGAGCTGGCGGCACACAGTGTCCAGAACCAACGAAAGGCTGCTACGCTGGAGCCTTGCCCTCAAGCAGTACGACTATCGTACAACACAAAAAAGCGAGCATGGAAATGCCAATGGGTTGTCCCGCCGGGGCAAACCCACTAAGGTGCGCCTGGCGGCATACCAACAGGTCCTGCCTCCTTAGTGCACTCTAAAAGGGGGAGGTGTAACGATAATGTAAAGTATCATGTATGATGTTCCTTGCTATTACACTTTTCTAGAATAATGTCATAGCTGCCAGCGACTAGCGACCCCCCTTCCTTTCCCCTTCTTGTCAGCCTGCTAGCAGCTGCAAATTTCTTCACTCACAGCCTGTGACACTGTCCATCCTCCCTTCCCCCCCTCAGCCTGCACACACACACTCAGTGTAACCTGAAATACCAGTGACTGGTTTCCCGCCTCACAACAGGGGGCTACTTTGTCCTCTCCTGTGCTCTCACTCCCATAGACAATAATGAGAATCTAATAATTTGGTCAAAACGGTGTGAGGTTGTGCTAGGACAATGAAAACTACATATTTGGAACGTTGTTTGACAGGACTATTTAACCTGTGTTTTCCCCAGTTCCAACTTCAACGGAATCAGAGAAGTGGATTCCTGCACAGCCGGAACAGCCCAACCCTCCATGTTTGGCTTTGAATGAATGCCAGGGACAAGCTGGATAAGATGATACTATGCGCTTTTCTAAACAAGGTACCTTCTGCGAGATATGATTAATATAGGTTTTCAGAACCAAGTCTGTACTCTGAGTAGGGGAGGGCGGCCATGACAGCCCCTTTAGGGATGTCACCAGCCCAGAGGAATAAGGCACTTTCCCTCCATGGGCAGTCACTTCTATCCTGGGACGCTGTGGCTCCAAGATCACAAATGCATTGTGACGACTGGCTCCTCCTCCCTCAGCATGGTTCTGCCAGAAATGATCTAAGCATTATGTGAGTGTTCATTTTCTGTTTTCATCCTCTTTTGTTTGAATTCGCTTTGTACATACTTTTAATATTGTCTCATTTTGTAAAATCCTTTTTATATCTTCTGTAAGCACAGCCTACCTTTTTCTGGAGTAAATATAAAATGTATTAGTTCCGTCTCCTTGCTCTGTGACGAAATCATACGTGCCTGAAGATAATTACGCTACTAATTTGGGTTGGCGTCGTACCCCTTTATTAATTTTAAATATTAATAGACAGAAAGGAAGCTGGTGGCAGCGAAGTGTGCTCTGGGCAGGTGGGCTAGCTGGCAGTGACGGAAGAGGTTTTATAAGCTGATTGGCTGCGGCCAGAGCCTTCATAATTCCCCTCGCTGCAGCGGCCTAATAGCCAGTGCACATCAAGTAGCTCGTCCAGCAACTAATTATCCTAGGCGTAGTTCTCTGACTGGCCTGAGGGTAAGGGGGCGCCGGAGAGCTGCGAGTTCCAAAGTGGAACTGAAAAGTGGGATATACAAAAATCCCAGCAGCTTGTGATACAGTGTGGCAGCGGTGGGATAACCAAAATAAGCCCCCCTGCGGTAAATTGTTAGGGCAAGACTAGCTTGCTGTATCCATCACATTGTTGGCAGCGGTGGGATAACTAAGATAATCCCCCCTGTACATGTGATAGCCGTGTGCTGGCCAAATGTCATACAACCGCTTTTCATGACAAGGGGGAGGATGGAGGAGCCATGCATACAGCAGTGGGAGGATGGAGGAGCCATGCATACAGCAGGGGGAACACGGAGGAGCCATGCATACAGCAGGGGAGGCACACATACCAGGACAAGGATGAGTGGACAATGCATAGCCGGCTTATACTCGAGTTAATAAGCTTACCCAGATTTCCATGGCAAAAGTAGGTGCCTCGGCTTATACTAGAGTTGGCTTATACTCGAGTACATACAGTAATTAGTCATAGGACATCAGAAGAGAAAATACACAGAATCACCACCGCTCCTTAAAGCCTGAATCTTGGCAGCTTCAGAGAAAGAAAAACTACTTACAGATGGAATCATTTCGCATAGACAAAAAATTAGCTTCTATAATTCTATTGTGGGTAATAAATGGTTAATGAAAGCTGTGTACCAAGAAAAAAAACACTACATTGACATATTATCAGGCCTAGAGAATGAATAGACATGTGATTCCAACCATCATGGGTGGCATTTCCTCCCGCAGGCGCTAAAGCTCCTTATTATATTGGAGCTATTTCAATCCAGGTTACCATAGAAACAAGGCCGCAGCCTCAGCTCGCAGGGAAGAACCGTATGGGAGCAGTTAAGTGTTTACACCTTTGTGGAACTAGAAAGATTTAAAATAAAGGGAAACATCCAGAAACACCACGTCACATCGTGAATTAGACGCATGCAATAAAAATGGGCACAAATCAGACATTTCTTAGAATAAAATGAGGGGTGAAATGCCCCATAATCTGTACCTCAGACTACCCAAATACAGTACCAATACCTTCTTTTGCTCACTCATATAGTGCCATTAATCCCAGAATGCTTTACAGACAATCAGGGCTTACAGAAACAACACTCATTTAAAACATTACTGTTGTGGATTATTTAAAAAGAACATTAAATACATAGTAGCAACAATGCCAATAAATAAGAAAAACATTTATCATGTATCACGTTAGATAAAAAAAAGGGGAGTAATAGATTACAGGAAGGTGGGCAGTATACCTTATTATCAACTGATACGCGCTGCACCCTAACTGGCTAGGCTATGCATATATGGTGTCGGCTGTCCCTAGAATTCCCAATTACAGCTTGTATGTAGGAGTCCGTAGTGGCTCATTATCTAGTATTAATGCATGAAAAGCGCACAACTGTGCTAATTACATACCGCCAAATGTTATCCACAGAAAACAAAGCAGAGGTGCATAGGAATGATATTCACTCATATCTCCATGCAAATATAGATGGAGGGGAAGAGAACTAACCCTTATATTACAAACAAGGCAAATGAACATCAATGCACTATATAGAATTTCCTACTGTCATAGTTTTCAGGATAGATCAGCATGGACAAAAAAATCCCAGCTGTATAATATGCCACGATCTATATGAAGTATGAATATACAAAAAGAGTAACATTTTCCGCTACGTAGGTTCATCAGGAGTACATACTAAGGACATATAAATTTATTTAGCTCTCAAATGAAGCCATGATATCTCATAAGAAATGATGAGGTGCTTCAGTGCATACAGTGGTGAAACCGGGTGTATGTATCCAAATCTGAGCGGCTGATAAAGATGGATGACAGACGATATTCTTCAAAGCTTTATTTCAATTATGTTATATAGTCAACGCATTTCGAGCTCATGCAGGACCTCTTCCTCAGGACAAAAACGTACAAAAACAGTTTTTGTAAGGTTTTGCCCTGAGGAAGAGGTCCTGCATGACCTTAAAACGCGTTGACTATATAACATGATTGAAATAAAGCTGTGTCCTGCAGCAGCTGATCCATGATCCGGTGCATCCCATGTTTTTAGCCAGTTAAGACTAGTGATGAGTGAGTATACTTGTTGCTTGGGTTTTCCCGAGCATGCTCGGGTGATCTCAGAGTATTTGGATGTGCTCAGAGATTTAGTTTGTGTCGACGCAGATGCATGATTTGCCACTGCTAGACAGGCTGAATACATGTGGGGATTGTCTGTTTGTTAGGAATTCCACACATGTATTCAGGTTGTCTAGCAGCCATAAATCATGCAGCTGCGTGGACAAACACAATCTCCGAGCACGCCAAAATACTCGGAGATCACCCGAGCATGTTCAGGAAAACCCCAGCAACGAGAATACTCGCTCATCACTAGATAAGACCCTATTTGCGCTTTTATTACTATCTTGATTTTTCACTTCTATTCAGTGCATACAGTAACTTGCAAAAGTATTCAACCCCCGTGGCAATTTTTTTTGGAGGGTTTGCAACAGTTCTATTAAAGAACAGACCTACAACTGTGAACATTTGATTATCTTTTTCTTGTGAAGCAAACAAATAGGACAAAATAACTGAAATCTTCAGTGTGTATAACTATTCACCCCCCCTAAAGTCAGTACTTTGTAGAGCCTCCTTTTGTAGGAATTACAACTGTAAGTCACTTTGCATAAGTCTCTATGAGCTTTCCATATCTTGACACTGCAATTTTTACTCATTCCTCAATGCAAAACTGCTCCAGGTCCTTCAAGTTAAATCGTTCACCAGAGGAAACAGTGCGCTTCTAATCTGACCACAGATTCTCAATCGAATTAAGGTATGAGCTTTGTTCCCCCTTAAACCACTCGAGTGTTGCTTTAGCAGTATGCATTGGGTCATGGTCTTGTTGGAAGGTGAACCTCTGTCCCAGTGTCAAATTGATTAAAGAATTAAACAGGTTTTGCTTAAGAATAACATGTATTTTGCACCACCCATCTTCCCGTTGACTCAAACCATATTCCCTGTCTCTGCTGTCAAAAAAACATCCTCCCAGAAGAATTCTGCCACCACCATATTTCACTGTGGGGGATGGTGTTGTGGTGATGAGCAGTGTTGGTTTGGTGCCAAACATAGCGTTTACCTTGGCGGCCAAAAAATTAAATTTTGGTCTCAAGTGACCACAGCAGCTGCCTCCATACTTTGTTGTTTGGCAAACTCAAAATAAGCCTTACAATTTTTGTGTGAAACTAAAAGCTTTTTACTGCCCACTCTTCCATAAAAGCCACCTCTATGGAGTGCACAGAATATTGTGGTCTCATAGACACATACTTCAGTCTCTGCTTAGGAATTCTGCAGCTCTTTCAGGGTCTCCTTTGGACTCTGTGCTGCCATTCTGATAAATGCCCGCCTTGCCCCGGGCCAAGAGTTTTGGTGCGTGGCCCTCTCTAGGCAGGTTTGTTGTGGTAGAGTCTTCTTTCCATTTGATTGTGCTCTGGAGGATCATCAGAGATTGGGATTATATATACAGTATATATATATATATATATATATATATATATATATATATATATATATATAGATAGATATACACACATATACACACACACACCGTACAGACCAAAAGTTTGGACACACCTTCCCATTCAAAGAGTTTTCTTTATTTTCATGACTATGAAAGTTGTAGATTCACTCTGAAGGCTTTCATAACTATGAATTAACACATGTGGAGTTATATAATTAACAAAAATGTGTGAAACAACTGAAAATATGTCATATTTTAGGTTCTTCAAAGTAGCCACCTTTTGCTTTGATTACTGCTTTGCACACTCTTGGCATTCTCTTGAGGAGCTTCAAGAGGTAGTCACCGGAAATGGTTTTCACTTCACAAGTGTGCCCTGTCAGGTTTAATAAGTGGGATTTCTTGCCTTATAAATGGGGTTGGGACATCAGATGTGTTGTGCAGAAGTCTGGTGGATACACAGCTGATCGTCCTACTGAATAGTCACCTCTGCTGCGGAGGATAAGTTCATCCGAGTCACCAGCCTCAGAAATCGCAGGTTAACAGCAGCTCAGATTAGAGACCAGGTCAATGCCACACAGAGTTCTAGCAGCAGACACATCTCTACAACAACTGTTAAGAGGAGACATTGTGCAGCAGGCCTTCATGGTATAATAGCTGCTAGGAAACCACTGCTAAGGACAGGCAACAAGCAGAAGAGACTTGTTTGGGCTAAAGAACACAAGGAATGGACAATAGACCAGTGGAAATCTGTGCTTTGGTCTGATGAGTCCAAATTTGAGATCTTTGGTTCCAACCACCGTGTCTTTGTGCGATGCAGAAAAGGTGAACGGATGCACTCTACATGTCTGGTTCCCACGGTGAAGCATGGAGGAGGAGGTGTGATGGTGCTTTGCTGGTGACACTGTTGGGGATTTATTCAAAATTGAAGGCATACTGAACCAGCATGGCTACCACAGCATCTTGCAGCGGCATGCTATTCCATTCGGTTTGCGTTTAGTTGGACCATAATTTATTTTTCAACAGGACAATGACCCCAAACGCATCTCCAGGCTGTGTAAGGGCTATATGACCAAGAAGGAGAGTGATGGGGTGCTACACCAGATGACCTGGCCTCCACAGTCACCAGACCTGAACTCAATCGAGATGGTTTGGGGTGAGCTGGACCGCAGAGTGAAGGCAAAAGGGCCAACAAGTGCTAAGCATCTCTGGGAACTCCTTCAAGACTGTTGGAAGACCATTTCCAGGGACTACCTCTTGAAGCTCATCAAGAGAATGCCAAGCGTGTGCAAAGCAGTAATCAAAGTAAAAGGTGGCTACTTTGAAGAACCTAGAATATAAGACATATTTTCAGTTGTTTCACATTTTTTTGTTACTTATATAATTCCACATGTGTTAATTCATAGTTTTGATGCCTTCAGAGTGAATATACAATTTTCAGTCATGAAAATAAAGAAAATTCTTTGAATGAGAAGGTGTGTTAAAACTTTTGGTCTGTACTGTATATATATATATTTTTTTAACCCCTTACCTACAATTGACGTAATATTCCGTCCATGTGACCCTGGACCTAATTACCATGGACGGAATATTACGTCACCGCGATCAGCGGCGCCCACGTGGTGAGCGCCGCTGATCGCGGCCGAGTGTCAGCTAATTATCATAGCTGACACCCGGCACAATGTGTCAGGGGCGGTCACGGACCGCCCCCGACACGTTAACCCCTTGCACACCGCGATCAAACACGATCGCGGTGTACCGGGGGTTAAAGGGAAGCATCGGCAGGGAGGGGGCTCCCTCCTTGCTTCCCTGAGCCCCCCACGGCAGCGCAATGTGCAGCGCTGCTGCGGGGGACTCCTTTCCTGCAGGTCCCCGGATCCAATATGGCGACGGGGACCTCCGGGGGCCTGCAGGAAGCTGGCTTCCTCAGTGCCTGCAAAGCGCAGGCATGAGGAAGCCTGTGCAGTGCCTGTGACAGATCGCTGATCTGTCACAGTGATCTGTGATGTGACAGATCAGCGATCTGTCACAGGACAGTTATGTCCCCCCTGGGACATTGTAATAAAGTAAAAAAAAAAAAAAAAAAAAAGTGTAAAAATAATTTAAAAAAAAAAAATCGCTAAATAAATTAAAAAAAAAAAAAAAAAAAAAATATTCCCCAATAAATTCATTTTTTGGAAATAAAAAAAAACCACAATAAAAGTACACATATTTGGTATCGCCGCGTCCGTAACGACCCGCCCTATAAAACTGTCCCAATAGTTAACCCCTTAAGCGAACCCCTTAAAAAATAAAAATAAAAAACGAAGCAAAAAATAATGGTTTATTATCATACCGCCGAACAAAAAGTGAAATAACGCGCGATCAAAAAGACGCATATAAATTTCCATGGTACCGCTGAAAACGTCATCTTGTCCAGCAAAAAACGAGCCGCCATACAGCATCATCAGCGAAAAAATAAAAAAGTTATAGCTCACAGAATAAAGTGATGCAAAAATAATTATTTTTTATATAAAATTGTTTTCATTGCATAAAAGCGGCAAAATATAAAAAAAGACCTAAATGAGGTATCGCTGTAACCGTACTGACCCAAAGAATAAAACCGCCTTATAAATTTTACCGCACCCGGAACGGCGTAAACGCACCACCCAAAAGAAATTCATGAAACGCTGGTTTTTGTAAATTCTGCGTCCCAAAAAACTAAATAAAAAGCGATCAAAAAATGTCACATGCCCAAACATGATACCAATAAAAGCATCAACTCGTCCCGCAAAAAATAAGACCTCACATGACTCGGTGGGTCAAAATATGGAAAAATTATAGCTCTCAATATGTGGTGATGCAAAAACTATTTTTACAATAAAAAGCGTCTTTTAGCGTGCGACAGCCGCCAAACAAAAACCGCCATAAATAGTAAATCAAACCCCCCGTTATCACCCCCTTAGTTAGGGAAAAATAATAAAATTAAAAAAATGTATTTATTTCCAGGGTTAGGGCTGAGATTAGGGTTAGGGGTGTGTTGGGGTTCGGGTTGGAGTTAGAATTGGGGGTTTCCACTATTTGCGCACATCAGGTGCTCTCCAAACGCAACATGGTGTCTGATCTCAATTCCAGCCAATTCTGCCTTGAAAAAGTCAAATGGTGCTCCTTCCCTTCCAAGCTCTGTCATGCACCCAAACAGTGTTTTACCCCCTCATGTGGGGTATCAGCCTACTCAGGACAATTTGCAAAACAACTTTTGGGGTCCTATTTCTCCTGTTGCCCTTAGGAAAATAAAAATTTGGGGGCAAAAATATCATTTTTGTGGAAAAAAAATATTTTTTTTATTTTCACGCCTGGGCGTTATAAACTTCTGTGAAGCACTTGGGGGTTCAAAGTTCTCACCACACATCTAGATAAGTTCCTTAGGTGGTCTAGTTTCCAAAATGGTGTCATTTGTGGGGGATTTCCACTGTTTTGGTACATCAGGGGTTTTCCAATCGCGACATGATGTCCGATCTCAATTCCAGCCAAAAACGTCAAATGGCGCTGCTTCCCTTCCGAGCTCTGCCATGCGCCCAAATAGTGGTTTACCCCCACATGTGGGGTATCAGCGTACTCAGGACAAATTGCACAATAACTTTTAGGGTCCTGTTACCCTTGGGAAAATAAAAATTGGGGTGAAAAGATCATTTTTGTGGAAAAAATATGATTTTTTAATTGTACCGCTGAACGTTATAAACTTCTGTAAAGCCCTTGTGGGTTCAAAGTTCTCACCACATATCTAGATAAGTTCCTTGGGGGGTCTAGTTTCCAAAATGGGGACACTTGTGGGGGGTTTCCACTGTTTAGGTACATCAGGGACTCTCCAAACGTGACATGGCGTCCGATCTGAATTCCAGCCAATTTTGCATTGAAAAAGTCAAACGGCGCTCCTTCCATTCTGAGCTCTGCCATGTGCCGAAACAGTCGTTCCCCCCCACATATCAGGTATCAGCGTACTCAGGACAAATTGCACAATAACTTTTGCAGTCCAATTTCTCCTGTTACCCTTGGTAAAATAAAAAAAATTGAACCTGAAGTATTTTTTTTGTGAAAAAAAGTAAGGCTAAGTGCACACGTACCGGAACTCTCGCGGAAATTACCAGGTAATTGACCGCGAGACTTCGCGATCACGCGAGAACGGACGCCATCGCGGGCATTTTCGCAAAGGATTACTGGGAACGGGAGCGTGGAGAGAGGCGGGAAGGCTGCGCGGGACACCGGAAGGTAAGAATAACAATATTTTTTATTTTAAATTCTATTTTCTACAGGGATATGGTACCCAGAGCCCGGAGGACAGTCTCCTCTCCTCCGGACCGTGGGTACCATCCGCAATTGTTCTGCTTACTTTCCGCATGGTGTGCACAGCCACATGCGGGAAGTAAGCGGAAAAATGCATTCCTATGGGTGCGGGATCGCCGCTATTCCGCAAATTAATGAGCATGCTGCGGTTTTTACCGCAAAGCGATTCCGCCGCGGTAAAAACCGCAGCATTAGCACAGCATTGCGGAATCCCATAGGAATGCATGGGATGCTTATTTTTCGCGTTTTCGCGGCAAAATCGCGTGGTTAAAACCGCAGCGGAAACGCAAAAAAAAGCCACGTGTGAACTCAGCCTTAGATGTTCATTTTTTTTTAAATATTCAAAAAAATTCCTGTGACGCACCTAAAGGGTTAATAAACTTCTTGAATGTGGTTTTGAGCACCTTAAGGGGTGCAGTTTTTCGAATGGTGTCACTTTTGGGTATTTTCTATCATATAGACCCCTCAAAGTGGCTTCAAATGTGATGTGGTCCGTAAAAATAAAATGGTGTTGTAAAAATGAGAAATCGCTGGTCAACTTTTAACCCTTATAACTTCCTAACTAAAAAAAATTTGGGTTCCAAAATTGTGCTGATGTAAAGTAAACATGTGGGAAATGTTAGTTATCAAGTTTTTAGTGTGCCGTATCTCTGTGATTTAAGGGCATAAAAATTCAAAGTTGGAAAATTGCAAAATTTTCAAAATTTTCGCCAAATTTCTGTTTTTCTCACAAATAAACGCAAGTTATTTGAATGAAATTTTGCCACTAACATGAAGTACGATATGTCACGAGAAAACAATGTCAGAATCACCGGGATCCATGGAAGCATTCCAAAGTTATGACCTCATAAAGGTACAGTGGTCAGAATTGTAAAAATTGGCCCGGGAGTTAAGGTGCAAACCACCCTTGGTAGTGAAGGGGTTAAACGAAATCCTGACTTGTACTTCTCAACAACTTTGTTCCTGACTTGTTTGGAGAAAAAAAAAATAGATTTGTGATGTCATTTCTGTCCAACCTCCTCTTTTACATTTGTCCAACCCACACTCCATTACACAGACAGACAGATAGATAGCTAGATAGATATGGGACAGTTAGATCTATAGATAATATCTATCGATCTATGTATAGATCTATCTATATCTCCATTTATCTATTCTCATTCCATCTATTTCATTCCATCTATTTAGCTATCTATCCCATATCTATCAATAGATAGATATGGGATAGATACATAAATATATATCTATCCATAGATATTTACATAGCTATATCAAAAGATGGATATATCTATGGATTTATCTATCTTTTGATATAGCTATGGATAGATAGATATAGATAAATAACACTGGGGAACGCAATTTTTTAGGAGTTAGGTCAGACAACTGTTCTTAATTTTTGGATGCTGAATCCAGAAATGATCTGTTTTTCTCTATCACGTCAAGTTTTTGAACTATAGGATTTTTGTCTTCTCAAAAATATGTAAACTACTGTACCTAAAGATTTTTTTTTTTTAAATAGTACAAATATGAACAAAAAATTTAATATATAAGAAATAGGCATGACAAATGTTTTTTAACACTATCATGTTTTTTTACAAAGGATATATACACTCACTGGCCACTTTATTAGGTACACCATGCTAGTAACGGGTTGGACCCCCTTTTGCCTTCAGAACCGCCTCAATTCTTCGTGGCAGAGATTCAACAAGGTGCTGGAAGCATTCCTCAGAGATTTTGGACCATATTGACATGATGGCATCACACAGTTGGCGCAGATTTGTCGGCTGCACATCCCTGATGCGAATCTCCCGTTCCACCACATCCCAAAGATGCTCTATTGGATTGAGATCTGGTGACTGAGGAGGCCATTTGAGCACAGTGAACTCATTGTCATGTTCAAGAAACCAATCTGAGATGATTCGAGCTTTATGACATGGCGCATTATCCTGCTGAAAGTAGCCATCAGATGCCTGTTCTTAGCTGAGAGGAGTGGTACCCAGTGTGGTCTTCTGCTGCTGTAGCCCATCTGCCTCAAAGTTCGACGCACTGTGCGTTCAGAGATGCTCTTCTGCCTACCTTGGTTGTAACGGGTGGCAATTTGAGTCACTGTTGCCTTTCTATCAGCTCGAACCAGTATGCCCATTCTCCTCTGACCTCTGGCATCAACAAGGCATTTCCGGCCACAGAACTGCCGCTCACTGGATTTTTTTTTTTTTTCGGACCATTCTCTGTAAACCCTAGAGATGGTTGTGCGTGAAAATCCCAGTAGATCAGCAGTTTCTGAAATACTCAGACCAGCCCTTCTGGCACCAACAATCATGCCACGTTCAAAGGCACTCAAATCACCTTTCTTCCCCATACTGATGCTCGGTTTGAACTGCAGGAGATTGTCTTGACCATGTCTACATGCCTAAATGCACTGAGTTGCCGCCATGTGATTGGCTGATTAGAAATTAAGTCTTAACACACAGTTGGACAGGTGTACCTAATAAAGTGGCCAGTGAGTGTATATATATATATATATATGCAAGTATTTAAGGAAAAAATGTACATTTATAGCTTTTTCTGGAGTGTTTAACTTGAGGACAATCACGTTTGATGCTCCAGCAATAGTCAGCCATCATATGTACATCCCATCTACCCTGGTAACGGTCTTCCATAACCTTCAAATCTTGGTGAAATCGTTCACCTTGCTCATCGCCAACAGCACCAAGATTTTCCGGAAAGTTGGCAAGATGGCAATGCAGAAAATGTAGTTTAATACTCATGTTGCAACCAAGCGCTTTGTAGCTCTCCAATAGTTTCTGAACAATTTCTTTGTAATTACTTGCACGTGTATTTCCAAGAAAGTTCTTGACGACGTCTTTGAATGATAACCAAGCATTCTTCTCAAGATCTGACATAGTCCCGGTGAAATGTTCATCTTTGATGAGCTGTCGAATTTGTGGACCATCAAACACACCAGCCTTGATTTTTTCAATGGACAGTCCAGGAAGTGCCAACATGATGTACTTAAATCAGTCGCCGTCAGTTGGCAATGCTTTTACAAATTGCTTCATGAGACCTAGCTTTATGTGCAGAGGTGGGAATAGCATATTCTTCCTATCAACAAGTGGCTGATGTAGAATGTTAGGATCTCCAGGTTTAAGACCAGATCTTGGAGGCCAATTCGACTCAACCCAATGCTTTTCTCGAGCTCTGCTATCCCATATACAGAGAAAGCAGGGATACTTTGTGTACCCACGTTGCTGACCAAGAAGGAAGCAAACCATTTTAAGGTCAACACAGATGATCCAATTGTGTGTGTCATATTTCAATAACTCAATAACTCTCTTTACATCTCCATGTTCTTCACGAAGAGAGACAGAATGCCCAATAGGGACTGCACCAAATAAATTGCCATTGTGTAGAAGGACACACTTAAGACTCCGCTTTGAGCTATCAATAAACAGTCGCCATTCATTTGGATTGTACATTGAAAGCCCTAATTCTTGTAGTAAACCAGGAATGCAAAACACAAAACCGCCGTCACACCGAAAGTACTGCAAAAATGTACTTTCTCTAGTACGAAAGTATGATACCTTCGCTCCTTGTTCAAGTAACTGTTTCTCATTCAGCCTTGATGCTAGTAATTCTGAAGCTTTTTTTGATAAGCCCAATTCACGTGCTAAATCATTTAACTCGTGCTGATCAAATCCCTTACGAACTGAATCCTTGTGACTTTCAAATTCTGCATCATTGCTGTCACTGTGTTCGTCAACATCACTCAGAACTTCTAGAGATGGTAGCTGTTCGAAAACTGGCACTGGAATTTCAGCTGAATGAGGCATTGGTCTGATAGCTGACGGTAGATTTGGATATTCTATTTTACTTTTATTTTTCCTGTTAAATCCTGATGTTTTCACTAAACAGAAGTAACAGTCTGTGGAATGACTTTTTTGCTCTCTCCACACCATGGGGATACCAAATGCCAACTTTTCACGTGTTCCTTTGGTCCACATCCGTAAACTCTCGACACACTGCTTGCACACTATGTGAGGGGCCCATGGCTTATCTTGATCACCGAGTTTTACTTTAAAATATGCAAAATATGCTTGTTTGACAAATGCACTGATGTTTGCCCTTTGAACTGGAATGGTGAAAACACCACAAATATAGCAGAGGAGTCAGGGTTGTTTAGGCATTTACGACGAGAGGAAGAAGGAGCAGACATGATCTGAAACAAAGGAAATATGTACATAAGTAAATAAAACACTGAGATGGAAAGTTACAAGCTTTGAAAACTAACAAAGAAAAAAATCATAAAAGATATATAAATTACAACTAAGCGCCCAATGTAAAGAGAAAAGCTATCACAAATCCTATTTATTCCTACTATGATACATTTTTTGTGTAAAGATATTGATAATTATGGTGTATTGGGAGCTGTACACACCTCTCACCACACTGTCTCAGTTGTGACTACTCTTACAAGTTGCCACGTAGCTCTATATGAGTCGAATTGTACTCAGATAACAAGTCTTATTACAGAAATCACTGCAATTGTGCTTCTATGGCAGGTAAGCTGAGGAGGAAAAACTTGACGTGATAGAAAAAAACTGACTACATTTTTGGAATCAGCATGCCAATTTCAGTATAAATCAGCTCAAAAACCTAACTCAGAAATTTTTTTTTAAATTGTTCCCCAGTGTAATAGCAAGGCCGATGTTTATTAATGAACAATATGTTTAATTAAAAAAAAGAAAAAAAAATAGAAAGAAAATGGCGTTGGCTCCCGGGCAATTTTCTGCGCCAGAGGGGGAAAGCCGATGGCTGGGGCCAATATTTGTAGCCTGGGAAGGGGTTAATACCCATGGATCTTCCCAGGCTATGAATATCAGCCTGCAGCTGTCTGCATAGCCTTTACTGGCTATTAGAATAGGAGGACCCCAAAATAATGTGGGGTTCCCCTATATTTTATAGCCAGAAACGCTATGCAGACAGCTGTGGGCTGATATTCATAGCCTAGGAAGGGGACATGGATATTGCCCCCCCTCCCCCAGCAACAAATACCAGCCCACAGCCGCCCCAGAAATGGCGCATCTGTACGATGCGCCAATTATGGCACTTAGCCCCTCTCTTCCCACTATGGCAAATGGGGTAATAAGGGGTTAATGTCACCTTGCTATTGTAAGGTGACATTAAGCCCGGTTAATAATGGAGAGGCGTTAATAAGACGCCTATCCATTATTAATCTAATAAAAAAGGGTTAAAAAACTACACACAAGAATAAAGTATTTTAATTAAATAAAACACAACACATTTTCATAATTTTTATTACACGCCTATCCATTCGAAGGCCTCGATCACCTGCAAAAAAAATAAAAACCAACAATATACTCCCTGTCCGATGTAATCCCATTAATAATGAGTGTCCCACAACGATCTCCCCTATAGAGCTGTCACATCAGCAGATGTGACCGCTCTATAGGCCTCCAATGACACACTGACCGGAGATAACCCTCCAAGCAGTGTGTCATCGGAGATAAGCCTCTCGCTTTACAGCACCACAGCGTGAGAAAATTCTCATACCTTAGTGCCGCAAAGTGGCTGGTGAACTCCGGTGACCTGTCGGTGGCAGAGTGATACAATGCGGAGGATTATCTCCGTCACTGTATCACTGGAGCCCCTGGAGAGCGGTCGCATCAGCTGATATGACAGCTATCCACGGAAGATCGTCGTGGGATAATCGTATTAATTGGATTACGTCGGACAGTGAGTATAGTGTTTTTTATTATTTTAATTTTTTTTCAGGTGATCGATGGCTTCGGGGATTAGCACTATATGGTAAGTATAAACTATATGGAGTATGGTTTTTTTTGTTTTTTTTTTTACATTCAACACATAAGCCGGATGATGGGACTACTACTGTCCCATCATTGGCTAATGTGTCAATCACTGTCACTGTAGCAGGCATAGCCCTTGTAGTCCCATCGGACGATGCCTGCATACACATACACACAGCCCGCAGACCTCCCACGCACAGCCCCGGCAGACCACCGCACACACTATACACGGACACAGTCACTGCTCACACTCTTCCCGATCTGCAGCGTTTCATCCGCAGAAGAACAGCAGATCTTTTTTAGACCTGCGGTTTTGCTGCGGAAGTGCACGACTCAATGCAAGTCAATGGGTGCAGAAACGCTGCAGATTCGCACAAAGAATTGACATGCTGCGGAAAATAAAACGCTGCGAACCCGCGCGTTTTTTTCCGCCGTGTGTGCACAGCATTTTTGGATTTCTCATTGATTTACATTGTGTGCACAACGCACTGCACTGCGGATTTGATGCAATTCTGCACATCCAAAAACAACACGGAAACACAAAAAAAAACGCAACGTGTACACATACCCTTAAACATTTATTCTGCAGAAGTACTCAGTACTTTGGATGCTCCTGCGCTCCAGTCACATGCACTGTGACAATATGATGCAAGTTCAGGTTTTTCTTGTAATGCAAATGCACGCGCTGCCTAAATATAGGGTGTAATAGGGAATACTAGGGACATCAGACATTGAAAGGGGCACCATTTATGCATAGGTATTTAGGGTGCCAACCTCTGCGGTAAACAATGCATAGCAGTCAAAAATAGGGTAAACTGCCCACTTCCCAGTAATTAATTACGGTAGTCCCTTTTTTACCTAGCATAGTAGATTGCTAAACGTTTTTCTGATCAATTGGAGTTGTTGGTACTATGTACATAATGTTCTTTTATAATTATCAATAAAAGTAATATTTTAAACTAGTGTAGTTTTTGAGAGCCAAATTTGAGTAAGATATATTCTATAGTCCATCTCTTACAGTGTATATATATAATATATACACAGTACATACTGATGATGTATATTCACCATCAGTATGTCTTTGGAGTGTGAGAGGAAACAGGATCACCATAAGAAAGGCCATGCAAGCACATGGAGAACATACAGTGCCTACAAGTAGTATTCAACCCCCTGCAGATTTAGCAGGTTTACACATTCGGAATTAACTTGGCATTGTGACATTTGGACTGTAGATCAGCCTGGAAGTGTGAAATGCACTGCAGCAAAAAAGAATGTTATTTCTTTGTTTAATTTTTTTTTAAATTGTGAAAAGTTTATTCAGAGGGTCATTTATTATTCAACCCCTCAAACCACCAGAATTCTGTTTGGTTCCCCTAAAGTATTAAGAAGTATTTCAGGCACAAAGAACAATGAGCTTCACATGCTTGGATTAATTATCTCTTTTTCCAGCCTTTCTGACTATTTAAGACCCTCCCCAAACTTGTGAACAGCACTCATACATGGTCAACATGGGAAAGACAAAGGAGCATTCCAAGGCCATCAGAGACAAGATCGTGGAGGGTCACAAGGCTGGCAAGGGGTACAAAACCCTTTCCAAGGAGTTGGGCCTACCTGTCTCCACTGTTGGGAGCATCATCCGGAAGTGGAAGGCTTATGGAACTACTGTTAGCTTTCCACGGCCTGGACAGCCTTTGAAAGTTTCCTCCCGTGCTGAGGCCAGGCTTGTCCGAAGAGTCAAAGCTAACCCAAGGACAACAAGGAAGGAGCTCCCGGAAGATCTCATGGCAGTGGGGACATTGGTTTCAGTCAATACCATAAGTAACGTACTCCACCGCAATGGTCTCCGTTCCAGACGAGCCCGTAAGGAACCTTTAGTTTCAAAGCGTCATGTCAAGGCTCGTCTACAGTTTGCTCATGATCACTTGGAGGACTCTGAGACAGACTGGTTCAAGGTTCTCTGGTCTGATGAGACCAAGATCGAGATCTTTGGTGTCAACCACACACGTGACGTTTGGAGACTGGATGGCACTGCATACGACCCCAAGAATACCATCCCTACAGTCAAGCATGGTGGTGGCAGCATCATGCTGTGGGGCTGTTTCTCAGCCAAGGGGCCTGGCCATCTGGTCCGCATCCATGGGAAGATGGATAGCACGGCCTACCTGGAGATTTTGGCCAAGAACCTCCGCTCCTCCATCAAGGATCTTAAGATGGGTCGTCATTTCATCTTCCAACAAGACAACGACCCAAAGCACACAGCCAAGAAAACCAAGGCCTGGTTCAAGAGGCAAAAAATCAAGGTGTTGGAGTGGCCTAGTCAGTCTCCTGACCTTAACCCAATTGAAAACTTGTGGAAGGAGCTCAAGATTAAAGTCCACATGAGACACCCAAAGAACCTAGATAACTTGGAGAAGATCTGCATGGAGGAGTGGGCCAAGATAACTCCAGAGACCTGTGCCGGCCTGATCAGGTCTTATAAAAGACGATTATTAGCTGCAATTGCAAACAAGGGTTATTCCACAAAATATTAAACCTAGGGGTTGAATAATAATTGACCCACACTTGTATGTTTAAAATTTATTAAAATTTAACTGAGCAACATAACTTTTTGGTTTGTAAGATTTATGCATCTGTTAATAAATCCTGCTCTTGTGTGAAGTTTGAAGGCTCTAACTTATTTGCATCTTATCAAACCTGCTAAATCTGCAGGGGGTTGAATACTACTTGTAGGCACTGTACAAACTCCTTGGAGATGTTTTATTTGGTGGCATTTGAACCCAGGACCCCAGCTTGCCAAAGAAGAAAAAAAAAAAAAAAATCACATCCCATAGCCTTTTTCTATAACTCCCTGAAACATGCATGCTCAGATTGATCAATGATGGTTACATAGGTTGAGAAAAGACAGGTTCATCAAGTTCAACCGCTCCACCAATTATACATTCTGTCACTAAATTACATACAACCCAAAATGTCATTTGTACTGAGGAAATAGTCCTCTTTTTTAAAAAAAAAAAAACTTAGGCTATGTTGCGCACGTTGCGGAGTTGCTTGCAGAAATTTTTTACACGGTTTCTGTTTCTCTTGGCAGAAAACGCAGTGGAAAATCCGTGCGATTTTTAAGCGTTTTTTTTTTTTTTTTGCTGTTTTTCATGCATTTTTGTAAATCCATAGAGCTAAAGAAAGATTTAAAAAAAAAAAAAAAAAGAATTGTGATGTAATTTCCTTGTTCGACCTCTTCTTTTTCATTCTCCATCGAAGACCATAATATCAATACATATCACATTCAAATTTATAATGTATAGACACACAAAACAAGTGAATTATATAAATCAATGAGGATTCGAGCCAGGGTGGGAACAGTGAACACATGCACCGAAAATCATTATCATCATCATGGTTATCATCCATCCACTTGCATCAATACCTACCACCATCATAACTCAAACTAATAAACTGATCTATGCTACTGCCTCAGTGGAAATGCTTGGCTATACAACCAGCAAGAACAACAGAAGTATGTGCCCCCCTTAAAAAGGACACCGCATCTGGAGGCACGTTTGCCCCTCTCCTATATACTGACAAGCTCATTACCTTAGAGAGATCATTCTCCTCAATGCCTAAAGCACCATCGTCCTTTCTGATAGATGCCTATAAGCTCTACACAATCTATATACCACACGTAACTGAAGAAGGTCACATTGACCGAAACGTCTTTTTTCGTGTACTACAATAAACCGCCTTACAAATACCTTTAAGTTGAGTGCTAGGTTCATATTTGTTGCTTTAACGGTTTGGGAACCTAACCTTAGCACCATCTTGAGTTGTGTTCACGGTGTTCTTTCTATACGTGTCCCCCTTAAAAAAGAAGGCTGGAGACAAAAAATCAAGGTGACATGAAGGGAAATCAGCCAATATAAATAATATTAAAATATGTCTGTGCTAAATAATCCACATTCTTCTTATAGTGTCCTTAGAACACATATGTTTATTGCATATTTTTGATTGTTATCTTATTTTATCTATCTATTTTGCAATTTATGCAACCTATTTTTATATGGTGTTGTCTCAATTGGGGTGAAGTCCAGGATTGCGGTATTTTAAGCGGATTATTTTGCGCAGACATATTTTAATATTATTTGGATTTTAAATCACAACATAGTGGTGTGTTTGTCTTGCAGCGGATATTCCTCTCCAAGTACTAGCGCCCCTAATATATATTTTTAAGTAATATAAATACAAAAGGGTGTAAAGATCAAGAATAAGACCAAGCTGGAGAAGTACAAAGACATGACCCCAGCTGAAGCCCTAGAAACTGCTAAGCAAAGGCACACAGCACTCGCTGCAAGACTAGGGAGATACACTAGGGAAGCAGAGGCCAAGAGGATAAATGCCCTGTTCTCCAAAGAACCATCCAAAGTGTACTCCCAACTACAGAACAACAGCACAAAGGCAGCAACTCCACCAACAGCAGAGACTGAACAATACTGGAGTGACATATGGGAGAAGGAAAAAACACACACCACCAGTACAATTTGTCTACAAGATCGGAGAATGAAACACAGCAACCACCTAGAGCAAGTACCAGTTATCACTACAGAAACAGACATCCAACAGCAGGTCAAGAACATGAAGAGCTGGACAGCACCTGGCCCAGACATGATCCACACATAATGGCTAAAGAAATTAACCACGGTACATTAACACATGGCAAAGCAGATGAACCAACTGCTAGAAGAAAGCCACAACTCAGCTTGGCTAACACAAGGAAGAACAGTGCTGATCATGAATGACCCTCTCAAAGGAACAGCTCCATCCAACTACCACCCAATAAACTGCCTTACAACAACTTGGAAACTCCTGTCAGGCATCATAGCCACCAAGCTACAAAACCATATGAACGAGTACATGACTCCAGCTCAGAAAGGTATCAGGACCGACACCAGAGGATCAAAGCCTCAGCTCCTAGTAGATAGAGCAGTCACTCAAAACTCAAGATCCAGACAGACCAATCTCAGCACAGCCTGGATTGACTACAGGAAAGCCTATGACTCAATGCCACACACATGGATCTGTGAATGCTTGGCTCTATAGAATGTGAACAGGAAATTAAGAACCTTCTTCAGAAACTCAATGGGGCTATGGAGGACAACATTGGAAGTCAACTCAAGACAACTAGCACAAGTGACCATCAAATACAGCATATACCAAGGTGATGCAGTGTCCCCATTGCTGTTCTGCATAGGCTTGAACCCCCTCAGTCAGATAATTATAGAGTCTGGCTATGGATACAAGTTCAAGAGTGGAAGCACCATCAGCAGCCACCTCCTCTACATGGATGACATCAAGCTGTATGCGAAAAACAAATGAGAAATCGATTCACTGATCCACCTGACAAGGGTCTACAGTGAAGACATCGGGATGTCCTTCGGACTGGAGAAGTTCAGCCAGATGGTAATAAAGAGAGGCAAGGTAGTCAAGACCGAAGGAATGGAATTACCAGCAGGGCACGAAGTACAGACATGCTACAAGTTTCACGGCATCCCACAGGGATACAGTAACCATGATGAGGAGGCAAGGAAAGCAGCAACATCCAAATACTCTTGCAATAGGACAAGCTGGATAGAAAAAACAGTCCTATTAATATCCCAAAAGTAACAGGAATGAAAAAATAACCATGCCAAAGTAGTTGAAAGGAAAAGTATTGAGTGAGGAAAAGGGCTAAATTCTGGCTTTACTAGCAGAGGGATACAGTGAGCATCATGTTGCCTCCATCCTTAAAATTTCTAAGACAACAGTAAACAAGGTCAAGCAGCAGACATTGGGGACAACAAATCTATAGACCGGCAGAGGGCAAAAACGACTCTCCACTGACCGGTATGATGACCATCATCTTATTCGAATGTCACTCAGCAACCGCAGGACGACATCAAGTGACCCACAAAAGGAATGACAAATGGCAGCTGGGGTGAAGTGCATGGCAAGAACAGTATGTAACAGGCTCCTAGAGGCAAGGCTTGAGTCATATAAAGATAGAAAAAAGACTTTCATCAATGAGAAGCAAAGGAGAGCCAGGCTGAAGCTTGCCAAAGACCATAAGGATTGGACCATAGAGGACTGGAGTAAGGTAATCTTCTCTGATGAGTCTAATTTTCAGCTTTGACCAACACCTGGTCATCTAATGGTTAGACGGAGAACCTGGAGAGGCGTACAAGCCACAGTGTCTTGCACCCACTGGGAAATTTGGTGGAGGATTGGTGACGATCTGGAGATGCTTCAGCAAGGCTGGAATTGGGCAGGCTAATCTTCGCGAAAGACGTATGAATCAAGCCGCATACAAGGTTATCCTGGAAAAACAGTTGATTCCTTCTGCTCAGACAATGTTCCCCAACTCTGAGGACTGGTTTTTCCAGCAGGACAATGCACCACGCCTCCTCACAGCTAGGTCAATCAATGTGTGGATGAATAACCACCACATCAAATCCCTGTCATGGCCAGCCCAATCTCCAGACCTGAACCCCATTGAAAACCTCTGGAATGTAATCAAGAGGAAGATGGATAGTCACAAGCAATCAAACAATGAAGGACTGCTTACATTTTTGTACCAGGAGTGGCATAAGGTCACCTAAAAGAAGTGTGAAAAACTGGTGGAAAGCGTGCCAAGATGCATGAAAGCTGTGATTAAAAATAATGGTTATTCCACAAAATATTGATTTCTGAACTCTTCCTGAGTTAAAACATTAGTGTTGTTTCTACATGATTATGAACTTGTTTTCTTAGCATTATTTGAGGTCTGCAAGCCCTTCATTTTTTTTTTTGTTATTTTGACCATTTCTCATTTTCTGAAAATAAATATAAAATTTAATGCTTGGAAATTCAAAGACATGTTGTCAGTAGTTTATAGTATAAAAGAGCAATCTAGATTTTATGCAAAAATATACCTATAAACTGAAAATTCAGACAAACTGAAAGTTTTGCAGTGGTCACTTAATTTTTGCCAGAGATTTATGTGACAGCAGACATAGCCGGATGGGAGTAGTAGTCCCATCAGACGACGCCCAAGTACAATCACTATGGGCTGTTCGTTGCATGGGTACACACAGCCGCAGACACATACAGACAGACGCACATATTCTCCGCCCACACACTCTTTCTCCTTCTGACATGATTTCCTTTGACAATTCTGCAGCGCTTTTGGCAGCAAATCCGCAAACCTTTTAACACCTGCGTTTTTGAAGCAGATTTGACTGACTCAATGGAAGTCAGTGGGTGAAAAATGCTGCAGAAAAGCAAAAAGAATTCACATGCTGCGGAAAATAAAACGTTGCAAATAAAGGTTGGAAATTTCCGCAGCACATGCACAACAATTCAGGAATGCCTTTTATTAACTGCTTAAAGTAATCTAATGCGTTTTTGGAACATTTCCGCAACAAATCTGCAACGTGTGCACACAGCCTCCTAGCGTCTGCCATTATTACCTTTTGATGCACATTTAAAGGGAGTCTGTCACCAGGTTTTTTCTACCTAACCTGTGAGCCTCATGATGTAAAGACAGAGACCCTAATTTCAGCAATATGTCCCTTACTTGGTGTTTGATGTACTTTTGATAAAATAACTTCTTTTATTATCAAATCATCATCTGTAGAGGACTAGTAAAATTGATGCCATGTAGTCCCTTATATTCACAAGCGCTGTATAACTCTGAAACCAACACTGATTGGTAGCTCTGTGTACACTGTGCATAGGCAGAAAACAGTCAGTGAAGTGGACAGTGATAGGGTATGTTCCCACGGTCAGTAAACACTGCGGGTTGGACGCTGCCAACATCTGCAGCATTCAAATGTTACAGCATAGTAGCAGGAATTTCAAGAAATCCCATCTCCAGTATGCCTGCGGAGACGCCTGCGGATCACCCATGGAGACGGACATGCAACGCATCTCTCCAAACCACAGCATGTCAATTTATCTTGTGGAGACGCAAGCCTCGCAAGATAAACGACAGCTGTACAATGTATAGGACGCGGTTCAATGAACACATGCGGAATCACCTACGTTTAAAAGCCGGCAGCACTTTGGATGCAGTGTAAATGTACATTTGGACGCACAGGCAGATGGAGATCTTGGTGCCGAGATCTCCATCTGTCCATGCGCCGTCCCCGGCGGCCATTTTCCTGTAGTCCACCGCAATGTAAACAATGGAAGTGTGGGGGTCCCTGGCTTTCACAAAATGTCGGCGGAGCCCCCACACCACCAAAAACCTGCAGTGTTGCACCTTCAAACACCCCCTCTTCCAAGCCTGCAACAATGCGCCACTCTTGCCTCCTCCAGCAGCAACCCTGGGATCCTGCTCCACCGCAGCTGGTAAGGTATATTCGAATTATACGATGCACCCCCACTCCCCCCCCAAATTTGGGGGGCGAAAAAGTGTGTCTTATAATACGTAGAATACCAAAAAAGTACCACAATTTATATTGCCGCATCCAGAAAACCTGGCCTTTAAAACGGTTACATTATTTAACCTTCTACAGTGAACACCATAAAAAAAAACACTAGCAGGGAAAATACTGTTATTTCATCATACTGCCATTCAAGAAGTGGAATAAAAAGCGATCAAAAAGTCCTATGTAATAAAAGTTATCACTCAAGAAGACATCTTGACAAGCAAAAATCAAGTCCTCACATGGCTGTTGGCAGGAAAATAAAAGTTATTTCTCGAAATATGGAGATGGAAAAATTCTTGATTTCTTTGGTAAAAAATTATTTTAGCTGGCTAAAAAAGCTAAGTGTATGCACAAGACATGGTTTTCAATAATCCAAAAAATGATACTTTCTATGGAAAAATGATTGCTGTGTATATGTTCACTTTTCTGAAGATTCCAAAACCATCAAGCAGTTAAAGAAACAACAGAACCATTCTTCAGGCATTTTATGCTATTTTTTGTTCATTCTGCTGCTCAAAAATGGGAATTGAAAGAGATCAAACATGATGTACCTCAAAATAGTACCAATAAAAACTTCAACTCATTCTACAAACAAAAGCCCTCATAAAGGCTCTGTTGGTGGTAAAATAAAGTTACAGCTTTCGCATCCTAATTTTCTTTCTATACTCCAAAATAAATAAAAATAGCATTAAAAAAAACAATAGACGAGGAGAAAGGAAGTAATGCAGTAAAACCGTCCAATGCTAAAATCCAGTTTATTGTTAAGGCAATAAAACAAGGATTCAAGGAAACCATATAATGCCTGATGTGTTTCTGGCACAACGCAGTCATCCTATGACTCTGCATGATAGATAACACTGCCTCCAGTGATTATTTTACATGAAGAGGAGTCACCAGTGACACAAATAACTAACAGAACAGGAGAAATTAAATGTCTTCTTGCAAACACATTTTTGCATTTCTCTCAGCTCTGCTGTATTGGAACAATATTGTAGCCCTGCCTACCTGTGAGATGGAAGCTGAGAGGAACCTGCAGATGTGTCAGTTATAACCACACACAGCTCTGCAGTGAGATCAGGAGAGCAGAGAGCGGCCATCACACATCACACTTTTAACTCCCTGTCACGGATTTATTTGTCTATCCCACTGCTGCCACCAATATGTCAGGGATTTTACTTGTCTATCCCACTCGCAGTTCCCAGTTTGGAACTTTTGGCTCTCTGGCACCCCCTTACCCTTAGGTCAGTCAGGGAATTACACCTAGGGTAAGCAGTCGCCAGAAAGGCTGTCTTGCTGTGTGCGTACTGGCTATTGGGAACTCTGCAGTGAGGGTGGTATCTATATCCCCAGGCTGAGCTGGAAATACAAACATAAACCTTCGATCCATCACTGTCCAGGTCTCCCAAATCCCTCAGAACACTTTGCTGCCACCAGCTCCTCGTTTGACATTAAAACCAATATCGGGTCAGGAGCCCACCCACAAGGTAGTGTAATTTAGGACGTGGCGGTTCGTTCTTGAGAGCAAAGAAAACAAAATTAGTTTTGTAGATTTACTCCAGAAAATATAGGCAGTGTTTACAAAAATACAAAAGATGTTGCAAAAGAGACAAAATACAGTACATACAGACATAAAGACAGTTATAAATAAAAGGGATTAAAATAAGAACTTACACATCTCGGTCACTGGTGCGTCGTGTGGATGAGGGGGGAGGGGAAACTTCCCAGAACAAAGAGGTACAAATGCACAGGTTCCTGCAGCTGATTCCCCAGGCAAAAGACAACTTCCAAATCGAGCATCCTAGATTTATACCTTTCCCTTGCTGACCTCACTGAGCTGGAGGATATACGCCTCCTTCTAAAAAGTTCTTAAAAACTTCTGTCATAACTCTGGGTAAAAACCTCAGAGACAACAGGGGTATCATTTTTCTAATTGCGACATTATCTTTCATTCAAGACCAGACATGACGTGTCTGGGTGGTGCGGGCGGGAAGAAATCCATTTCTCAGTTTCTGGCGTCCGCACAAGCTAAGAAAATCTGCTATGAATATTTTTAATTACGCAGATTCCGGAAATATTTTTTTCCTGCTCCTATGACTATTCTGTGATATTAAATTCGAGTTGAAAGAACAAAGAAACATGTGCTTACACAAAGCTGAATTTAACAGGTCAGGAGCTCACATTATACAAAGCTGGTTTACCTGCAGGGAGGGGCGAGTGGACATCCATCAGGGAGAAAGAGGGGGCTGGTGCAAGCACGAGGTGGGGTGTTTGTGAGCTATGCCTGCACATGGAGCTTCGACTATACACTGCACAGACGTAATGGGGGAGAAGCAGCATGTCCTTCAAAAACTAAGGCGATGCAGCAGGAAGTTCTGGATAGGTGCTTCAGTTATTTATGCAATAACACATTTTCCTGACACTTCCCTTCACGTAAAATCTTTGGAGGTAGCTATCTTCACATTCTCTCTCTGTATCTCTGTACCTGTTTCCCTCTCTCTCCTACCCTCTCAGTGTCTCTGAAGGCAGAATTATCTTCCAGGCACTATCCTCCTTGTAGCCTGGAGGAGCTCATTTATATAAAGTGATAAAAGATGATTTATGAACAAGACATCTAAGAGGCACACAGGGATGACTCTGCTCAGCAGAGTCCGCGTATCTCCCTCCATCTCCCTGGGTGGGTTTGTCCGCATCGCTCTCCCTGGGTGGGCGTATTACTCCGCTTCTCCCTCCCTCTCCCTGGGTGGGCGTATTACTCCGCCTCTCTCTCCCTCTCTCTGGGTGGGTGTCCGCGTCTCCCTCCCTCTCCCTGGGTGGGTGGAGGTCCGCGTCTCCCACTCCTTGTGTTGGTGGATGGGTTTGTCGGTGTCTCCATCCCTCTCCCTGGGTGGGTGGATTTGTCCGCGTGTCTTCCTCCCTCTCCCTGGCTTTGGGTATGTCTGCGTGTCTTCCTCCCTCTCCCTGGCTTTGGTTATGTCCGCGTGTCTTCCTCCCTCTCCCTGGCTTTGGTTATGTCCGCGTGTCTTCCTCCCTCTCCCTGGCTTTGGGTATGTCCGCGTGTCTTCCTCCCTCTCCCTGGCTTTGGGTATGTCCGCGTGTCTTCCTCCCTCTCCCTGGCTTTGGGTATGTCCGCGTGTCTCCCTCCCTCTCCCTGGGTGGGTGGCTGTTCGCGTCTCCCTCTGCCTGGGTGGGTTTGTCCGCATATCCCTCCCTCTCATTGGGTGGGTTTGCCCGCCTCTCCCACTCCTTGTGTTGGTGGATGGGTTTGTCCGCGTCTCCCTCCCCCTCCCTGGGTGGGTTTGTCCGCGTGTCTTCCTCCCTCTCTCTGGCTTTGGGTATGTCGGCGTGTCTCCCTCCCTCCGGCTTTGGGTATGTCGGCGTGTCTCTCTCCCTCCCTCTCAATGGCTTTGGGGATGTCCACGTGTCTCTCTCCCTCCCCTCTCCCTGGCTTTGGGGATGTCCGCGTGTCTCCCTCCCTCTCCCTGGCTTTGGGTATGTCCGCGTGTCTCCCTCCCTCTCCCTGGCTTTGGGTATGTCCGCGTGTCTCCCTCCCTCTCCCTGGCTTTGGGTATGTCCGCGGGTCTCCCTCCCTCCCTCTCCCTGGCTTTAGGTAAGTCCGCGTGTTGTCATGTCCGCCATGTCTGTTTTGTCTCAAGAACTCCTGGAGCGATGTGCATGCGCTCTTGTCTGCTATCCTGCATGTTCCCTAGAGCAGTGTGCACACTCACCTCATGTGAGCTGCAGGATGCCTGCATTTCTGCTCTGCGTTCTGCAATCATCTCGTCATGTCTGAAACGCTGATCATGTGACCTTTCCAAGGATCCTGCACTATCTGGTTCTGCAATCATCTCGTCATGTCTGAAACGCTGATCATGTGACGTTTCCTAAAGATCCTGCACTGTCTGGTTCTGCAATCATCTCGTCACTGCGCTCTGCTATCCTGTGGATCTGAACCCGGAAGTGCTCCCTGGTCCTGACCTGGAAGAGGTGCTATGCCCTATATCAGGCCGCCCCTTCCTATGCTCAGCGCCTGACAATTGTCCCTTCATGGCTGCTTGGTCTGTGGGGCGTGCCCTTTATTCTGTGCCCTTGCACTCTGCTCTGTCGTGCGTCTCTGCACACGCTCCGTGCTCGTATTCCGTCTTCTCTAGTGTTTGTCCTTCGTGCCATGTTTTGTCCCTGCTCTGCCTTGTAGTCCGTGTTTGCTCTGTTTCTGTTCCGTGTTTCTGTCCTCGTGTCATGTCTCGCTCTGCTTTGTGGCTTCAGGTACCCTGCCTCTGTCTCTGTCCCTGGCGTGTCTCTACACGTGCAGGCCTCCGCTCTGAACCTGTCCCTGGCGTGTCTCTACACGTGCAGGCCTCCGCTCTGAACCTGTCCCTGGCGTGTCTCTACACGTGCAGGCCTCCGCTCTGAACCTGTCCCTGGCGTGTCTCTACACGTGCAGGCCTCCGCTCTGAACCTGTCCCTGGCGTGTCTCTACACGTGCAGGCCTCCGCTCTGAACCTGTCCCTGGCGTGTCTCTACACGTGCAGGCCTCCGCTCTGAACCTGTCCCTGGCGTGTCTCTACACGTGCAGGCCTCCGCTCTGAACCTCTCCCTGGCGTGTCTCTACACGTGCAGGCCTCGCTCTGAACCTGTCCCTGGCGTGTCTCTACACGTGCAGGCCTCTGCTCTGAACCTGTCCCTGGCGTGTCTCTACACGTGCAGGCCTCCGCTCTGAACCTGTCCCTGGCATGTCTCTACACGTGCAGGCCTCCGCTCTGAACCTGTCCCTGGCGTGTCTCTACACGTGCAGGCCTCCGCTCTGAACCTGTCCCTGGCGTGTCTCTACACGTGCAGGCCTCCGCTCTGAACCTGTCCCTGGCGTGTCTCTACACGTGCAGGCCTCCGCTCTGAACCTGTCCCTGGCGTGTCTCTACACGTGCAGGCCTCCGCTCTGAACCTCTCCCTGGCGTGCCTCTACACGTGCAGGCCTCTGCTCTGAACCTCTCCCTGGCGTGTCTCTACACGTGCAGGCCTCACTCTGTACCGTCTAGTCCCAAGGTCCTTCCTTGGCCCGGCTCTGGGCTTTGGCCTACGCTCCGCTGCTAGACTGGCCCTGTCCCTGGCGTGTCTCTACACGTGCAGGCCTCGCTCTGAACCTCTCCCTGGCATGTCTCTACACGTGCAGGCCTCGCTCTGTGCCCTGTCTAGTCCCAAGGTCCTTCCTTGGTCCGGCTCTGGGCTTCGGCCTACGCTCCGCTGCTAGACTGTCCCTGTCCCTGGCATGCTCTTTGCATGCGCAGATCTCTGCCTAGTTCTTTGTATTGTCCCTGATGTTTCGTGCGCCTTGCACATTTCGTACTAGGCTTTGCCATGCTGTCTCGCATGTGGCTCTGTCCTGTACCCTTTGCCTAGCCCTGACTTGTGGCTCCGTGCCTCTGTGCACGTGCCTGGTCGCCTGTGCCTACCTGGTGTGCCTCAGCCGTGCCGCCTCTAGCCATGCTCGCCTGTGTGCCCCGTCCAGTGCTATAGTGGTCTGGCTGCGTGGCCCCGCAGCGGTGCCGCCTCTAGTCGTGCCCGCTTGCAACTTCCATCGTCAGTACCACCTGCCGGTGCTCCCCAGCCGTGGTCTCTGTGCTTCCTTGCACTCACGCTGGTTCTCGCACTGTGCCTTTTCATGCTACTCTTGCACAAAGCCTTTGTCTCTTTTGCTCTTCTCTGTACCTCTAGTTTGCCTGCCGGATTCCATAACCTGCCGACTGCTGCCAGAGGTCCGGACCTAGATGACTGCAGCCTGATGTCCGGAGCTGATGTCCGTAGCCAGATACCTGGACCCTGTCGGTCGATGCCAGCATTTGGACTCCGATGCCACCGTACTCTGTGCCTCTCCCTGGCATGCCCCTTGGCATGCGCAGGCCACCGTCCTGTGAACCTGACCCGTCCCTGGCATGCCCCTCGGCATGCGCAGGTCTCTGTCCTGTGAACCTGATCCTGGCATGTCCGTTGACACGCACCATGTCACTAACTCTCTTGTTTCCTTGCATGGAACCCTGGCTAACTTCTGGATGTCCGGATCCTACCGATCACCCTCTGAGCAACAGACCCTGATGCCCTGGTTGATCGTGGACTGTTGTCCGGAGTCCGATGTCCGTGTACTATCTGCACGTTCCATGCCTGGACCTCGGCGTGCCATTGCACGCACCCTGTTTCATGAACTCTATGTGTTCACGTTTGCTCCTATTGCACCCTGAAGAGTTCCACAAGTCTTGGAGCTCGGCGTGCTCTTGCACGCACCTTGTCTTATGTTCTGTGTGTTCACGTTTTGCACCTGTTGTACCTGAAGTCTTCCTTAATGAAGCTTCTTTGAATTAATGACTCGTCTTGCCTTGTCTTGTTTCCCTGAGCCGGCCGTCTGGTCCAGCTGCCGTGGTGGCTCACCCCCTTGGTCTTGCCCCTAACACTCCCTGTATAGGGGGTGGTTCTCACTAGGTCAGCTCGCCCTAGGTGGGTGGGTGCCACGGCCCAGAGGGTCCACTCTTTCTAAGAAGAACGACTCAGCGTAAGCTGACACTTCGTCACACGTGTCTCCCTCCCTCCCCCTGGCTTTGGGTATGTCCGCGTGTCTCCCTCCCTGCCCCTGGCTTTGGGTATGTCCGCGTGTCTTCCTCCCTCCCTCTGGCTTTGGGTATGTCCACGTGTCTCCCTCCCTCTGGCTTTGGGTATGTCCGCGTGTCTCTCTCCCTCCCCCTGGATTTGGGTATGTCCGCATCTTCCTCCCTCTCCTTGGGTGGGTGAGTGTCCGCGTCTCCCTCCCTCTCCCTTGGTGGGTGAGTGTGTCCGCGTCTCCCTCCCTCTCCCTGGATGGGTGGCTCTCCGCGTCTCCCTCTTCCTGGGTGGGTGTCCGTCGCTCCCTCTCCCTGGGTTGCTTTCCGTATGGTTGGGTGTCCGCATCTTCCTTCCTCTCCATGGGTTGCTGGTGGGATGTCAGTGTTTCCCTCCCTCTCCCTGGGTGGGTGTCAGCATCTCCCTCCCTCCCCCTTGTCCAGTCTCCCTTCCTCTCCCTGGGTGGGTGGGTGTCAGGATCTCCCTCACTCTCCCTGGGTGGATTTGCCCGCAAGTCTCCCTCCCTCTCCTTTTTTGTTCGTATATCTCCCTCCCTTCTCCCTGGGGTCCACTTTTTGGTGTTACCTTCCGCAAAAGTGAAAAACTTGGGGCTAAAGCAACATTTTAGAGGTAACTTTTTTTTAACTTTGGATTAATTCCTGTGTAGCATCTTAAGGGAAAAAAAAATCCTCATCAGTTTTGAAGTATACGAGGGGTGTAGTTTTTAAAATTGTATCCCTTTTGGGTAGTTTTCAATATATAGGAACCTCAAAACTCCCATTAAATTTGAATAAGTCCCTAAAGAAAAAAAGGATGTTAGAAGGGTTAAAAACTTTGCATCAATTTCTATTTTTTTCAAGAAATTACAAAATCTAACAAAATAAAATGATGTTTGAAAAATTACACAGATGCAAAGAGACATGTACACACGTGGTCAAAATTGTTGGTACCCATTGTTTAATGACAGAAAAATCCACAATGGTCACAGAAATTATTTGAATCTGACCAAAGAATAAGATAGCAAAAATCTATGAAAATGAACAAATTAAAGTCAGACATTGCTTTTCAAACATGCTTCCACAGAAATTAAAAAAAAAATAAAACTCATGAAATAGTCCTGGACAGAAATGATGGTACCCTTAACGTGATATTTTGTTGCACAACCTTTTGAGGCAATCAAACGATTCCTGTAACTGTCAATGAGACTTCTGCACCACTCGACAGGTATTTTTGCCCAATCCTGAAGAGCAAACTGCTCCAGTTGTCTCGTGTTTGAAGGTTGCCTTTTCCAGACGGCATGTTTCAGCTCTTTCCAAAGATGCGTAATAGGATTTAGGTCAGGGTTCATAGAAGGCCACTTCAGAATAGTCCAGTGTTTTCCTCTTAGCCATTCTAGGGTGTTTTTAACTGTGTTTTGGGTCATTATCCTCTTGCAAGACCCATGACCTGTGACTGAGTCCAAGCTTTCTGACACTGGGCAGCACATTTCTCTCTAGAATCGCTCGATAGTCTTGAGATTTCATTGTACCCTGCACAGATTCTACTTGAATGTGATCCCACTATTTCCATTTTTCTGAAATATAACGAATTAATAAAAAATGCACATATTAAGGGTATCCTGAATAAGAGAAGAAATTTCTAAATATTCCCAGTTATCAAGTTCCATTTTTCGACTTTCTTCCTAAATTACATAAAAGATCCAGAGAATTCCCCTAGCCGACTAATAATCTCCGGAATTGGATCAATTACCTGTAACCTATCCCATTACATCGACTTGTTCCTTCAAAAATACGTCTCACAACTAGACTCCTATCTTTGAGATTCCTCTCAGTTGATTGGATATCTCCAATCTATTCTATTATTTCTAAACACTGTTTTTCGGTGATTACTTTGTATCTCCGTTCATACTGCACCCAAACACACAAATGCCCCCATCAGCAAGAAAACAGCCAAACAAACCACACATCCATGACTTGATCACAAAATACAGTTTAAACACTAATTTTCATAAACCTGCAGTAAGGAAAAATGACCTGCAGGTGGCACCACAGTACCCCAAAGCACACTACCACAAAGCTGCTTACAGACATCACAAACAAATCCAAACATTTGCCTTGGGGAATTTCCAGCTTGCCAAACTGCTTGCCCAGCCTATTTTAGCCAAATTGGAGGATTGCAAACTTCACTGCAGGTGAGGTACATATTCAAACATTTGTAAACATGCACTGCCTATTGAATTGCACACTTGCTCCGCTCATACTCCACCCACACAAACAAATGATACACCATTTTAAAGTCAGATTACCTGCAGGTGGCAGCACACTACCCCAACGCACACTACCACAAAGCTGCTTACAGACATCACAAACAAATCCAAACATTTGCCTTGCCTTTCCAGCTTTCTCAAGTGCTCGACCAGCCTATTTCAGGTACATCAGAAGATTGTGCACACTTCACTGCAGGTGAGTCACATATGTAAACATTTGTATACATGCACTGCTTTTTCGGTGATTACTTAGCCCCACACACACAAATGGTGAGTCACATATGCAAACACATTTGTAAACATGCACTGCTTTTTCACTGATTATCATTTGTGAGTAGGGCGCAAAGTACTCTATTTGAAAGGTAAATTTGCTCCCTTCAGCAAGAAAAGAGCCAAACAAACCACACATTCACGATTTTATCACTAAATACAGTTTAAACATTCACTTTCATAAACCTGCAGAAAGACACAATGACCTGCAGGTGACACCTCAACTGGAAAACATTTTTTGACATCTACTTATCAAAACAATTTATTCTATTACCAATCTACATACGGTATATAAATACCTGTCTGTGTTCATCTCATGAAATACATTTACGTTTAACCAGCTTGCTTTTTCTGAAATTATCTGCGCCCCCGACGACCAATGTGCGAAAATTTTGCACGGGCCAAGCTAATCTAACTGTATTCTCACCTTGGATGTTAACGCCTTGTACAGCAACATACCCCACAACCTAGGTATGGAGGCCATAAAAAAAGTGATGCTTTTTTTTTTTTTTTTTCATCAGATGATCAATTACCTCCTGCTCAAAAGGGAATTTTTAGAGACGACCATAGTTTTTATTCATAATAAATGTGTTTAGTTTTGAGAATTCTTTTTGCCAGATCAAGGGCTACACAGTGGGGACGAGATTCGCACCTAGTTATGCCAATTTATGGGGGTATTTGAGTCCATCTTCATAGAGCAGTCCCCTCTGGCCCTTATGCAAATAGCTTTTTATCATTTTATTGATGACCTATTTTTAATTTGGACGAGGTCTGAAGAAGCCCTTAAATTCATTGACACTCTCAATCAAAACCCTTGGGGCCTATCATTCTCACCTACATTATCTGGTAAAACTATCCAATTCCTTGATTTGTGGATTCAAACGATAAATTCACAATCTCAACATATTTTAAACATGTTGATGTGAACAGCCATCTCCATTTTAATAGTGGCCATCTTCCAAAATGGATTATCAATATACCTTATGGTCAGTATTGGAGAATTCGAAAAAACTGCACTAATCAAGGTGATTTTTTATGTGAATCCAAGATACTTAAACGTTTCCAACAAAAAGGATACCCTAAAAGGTTACTAAGCGATGCCTTCCTTAAGGTCAAACCTTTCTCCCAAGAAGACTGTATCAATAAGATGAACTCCAATACTAGTAGCCATAGTACTACTCTGGATCTGACTAAATGGAGTTGTCACTACTTATTATTCCCGTGGCTTTATTCAAGAATTACTTAAAAAAACATTGGTTCATTTTCAAGAGTGACACCATTCTTTCTAGGCATCTTCCCGAGAAATCAAAAATCATTTTCAGGAAAAAACGCAATTTACACAATCTGATAGCTCCTAGTAAGACTACACTCAATCCCTCCCCTTCATCAATTGGCATTCCCTCAAACCCTGGCTGTTTCTCATGCCAAACTGCTAAATATTTTTGTTGCTCTTCCATTGTTGATGGAACAAAATCTTTCACATCGAACACAAGAGGCACTAACTACATTATCAAGTGTCATGTGGATTGCCAGTCATCCTATGTTATTTACCTGTTGCAGTGCACCTGTGACCTACAATACGTGGGCCGCACAATTGAAACAATGCACGCCAGCTTAACCAAACACCGCCAAAATATTTGCAACGGCTATTTACTACATAGTGTTTCAAAACTTTTTTGCATTGCTCACCAAAAGAATCCTAGCTATCTGAGCCTCACTATCATTGATCAAATAGCTGACAATGTTGAGCATCATTTGAGACATTTGATCAACAGGGACAATATCTGGATTTTCAAGCTTTGCACATTGGCCCCAGAAGATTTAACTCTAAGGGTATGTGCACACATTGCGGATTTGGGTGAGGATTTTTCGGCGCAGAATCTGCAGGTCAAAATGCCTGTGTTTTACCTGCGGATTTCGCCTGCGTTTTTACACCTGTGGATTCCGAGAATGGAATAGGTGTAAAACCGCTGCGGAATCCGCACAAAGAATTAACATGCTGCGGAAAATAAACCGCTGCGTTTCCACACGGATTTTTCCGCAGCGTGTGCACAGCGGTTTCTGTTTTCCATAGGATAACATGGTACTGTACATCCCTTAGAAAACTTCTGCGGATCCGCAGGGCTGGATCCGCAGACAAATCCGCAACGTGTGCACATACCCTAACAATTGATAACATTGTCAAATAATTCTCTCAAAAAACTTAGATTAATATTTTTATTGTCCCTTTATTTTAATATTGTTTTTATTAATATTTCAATTATTTATGCTATCAAAATGTATTTTGCATGTTATATGATTTTCATGTTTTTACTGCACAATGTGTTCTGGCACCTCAAGAGTGCGTATGATCCTCCCATTTCATCAGTGTTTAATTAATTGCTCCATTTCATTGGCTCTTTTAAATACACTGTTAATCACCATTGTTTAGCTTGCCACCTGATGAAGACAACAGCTATTCTCCCTACTTGAGGGTGTGCGGCAGGAGCTGCTCTCACCGGCGCCTCACTGGCAGTTAAGGACCTTCCATCACGTGAACCGCAAGGTCATGTGACTCCCAGCGTGCACCGCGGCCCATCCAGGCACCGTACAGAGAATTTTCCTTCAATGGGGAATGCTGAAGACCTGCCTGGCCACCACAGCGGATCACCTTGCCACTACTCGCAGCTGTCAGCCTTCTACCCTTCGGACGCACCACCCTCCATCACGCGCACACTGAGGATATGCAGGGGTGCGTAACCTCCTAAGGTTTGTAGCTACACAGCTTTACCCATAGATCATTACTCCACTGGTCTTGCTCATTCGTGTCCCTATCCTCTCCTCTTTTGCATGAATTGACACTTCACCAGCGTGGGATTTCTCCTGTGGGACGCAGACCATGGATCAGCAATCTTCAGGACATTTAGCCAACTTATTGGAACGCATACTGAATTCTCCAATTTGAACCCCCACCGGATATTGTGGACATTTTGATCTTGCATATCTCATATGTTGTTTCCTGTACAACAAATCTTTTCTCTATATTTATATTTTATACTTTTCCATCTAGTTATCTCAATGGATTATTTTAATCCCAATTTAAAATCTCATAGGTTACTTCACATTAGGGAAGCTTTAGGAGCTTATGATATCTCTGCCTCGCCTACGGAAAATTCAAATACCCAGAAATTAAGTGATGTTGATTAGAAAGTGGTCAAAACGTGTTTCTTAACTATGAAAACAATAGCAAAATTGAAATCACCAACCACATCAATGCATTGTTCTTAAAAGAGATACATCTATGAGGGTATTATACCTAAAGGCTTTAAAAGCTCACAAATAATCATTCCCACAAGATATTATTTTCACCAAATCATGGGATAACGTTTGTTTTCAGTATTCTGTTAATTTAACGGAACTTCTTAACCAGAGAAATTCCTTTGCTGATATAGCTTTGATAGAGCTTGCTTTTATTAATAAACTACTCCTCTTCAATAGAATTTAAAGAATTTGATCCCAAGTTCCGCACTAGACTCATGAACTTTGAGGATGATTTGGTGAAGAAAAAGGTGAATAAATTAATGAGGGATAGAAAAGATAAACCCGAGACGGAAGAACACATGGATACCACTTCTCACTCTTCTACCATAACACCTCTCCTGATCACTTCAAAAACTGGAATACAGGCACCACCCGTTGTTGACCCTAGCCATCTCTCTATGTACCTTGCCAAAAAGTTCCATTTTTGTCTCATCTGTCCATAGGACTTTCTCACAGACGCTTTGTGGCTTGTGAACATGTCATCTGGAAAATTCCAGTCTGGCTTTTTTATGATTTCTTTTTCCACAATGGTGTCCTCCTTGGTTGTCTCCCATGAAGTACACTTTAGGTCATTAACCAACGGATGGGTGCAATCTGACAATGATGTTCCTTGAGCTTGAAGTTCACCTTTAATAGAAGTTTTTCTGGGCTCTTTTGTTACCATTTGTATTATTCGTCTCTTTGATTTGTCATCAATTTTCCTCCTGCCCCCACATCCAGGGAGGTTGGCTACAGTCCCATGGAGCTTATATTTCTGAATAATATGTGCAACTGTAGTCAAAGGAACATCAAGCTGCTTGGTAATTGTCTTACAACTTTTACCTTTAACATGTTTGGCTATAATTTTCTTTCTAATCTCCTGAGACAACTCTTTCCTTTGCTTCCTCTGGTCCATGTTGAGTGTGATACACACCATGTCACCAAACAGCACAGCGAGCACCTGTAGCCCTCTACCCAGGCCCACTCACTGATTCCAAGATTGTAGACAACTGTGATGCCAATTAGTGGACACACCTTGATTTAACATGTCCCTTTCGTCACATTACTTTCAGGGGTACCATCATTTCTGTCCAGGCCTATTTCATGCGTTTTATTTTTTTAAATTCTGTGGCAGCATGGTTGAAAAGCAATGTCTTACTTTCATTTGTTCATTTTCATAGATTTTTGATGTATTACTTTAGTCAGATTCAAGTTATTTCTGTGATCATTGTAGGTTTTTCTGTCATTAACCGAGGGGTACCAACAATTTTGACAAAGTGTGTAGTAAATGTTATGTATTAATTTTTTTGTAAATCAAAGATTCCAGCTCACCAGAGAAAGCATCTTGATCATCGGAGCACGGAGCCGCCGTGTCAGGGCGCTTGAACTGCAGAAATGAAAATTGACCAGCTCTACGACGTGGTGAAAAAATACTTTGCTTTTATTCACTCCAGTTCATGTGATACAGACGAGGTTAGATGTGTCATCATGACTAAGGGTGCGCTGTCACCTGAAACGCGTTGAGAACGCAAGCAATTGCCTGTACTATGCTGGCATTTTAACCTCGTCTGTATCACATGAATTGGAGTGAATAAAAGCAAAGTATTTTTTCACCACATTGTAGAGCTGGACAATTCTTTCATTTCATTAATTTTTTTTGTACAGTATGACTAACTGGTTTAAGGATCTAAATTGAAAATTGCGATTTTTATTTTTTCAAGATTTTCAACAATGCAAAAAATATCGACCTAAATTTACTACTAAAAGTACAATGTGTCATGAAAAATCTCAATTGCTAGGATACCTTGAAGCATTCCAGAGTTATTACCACATGAAGAGAGACTGGCCAGATTTCTAAAATGTGGCCTGGTCATTAAAGAGCTACTCCAGGGAGATAGAAAAAAATAGTACTATCCCTGCCCTCATACGCTATAAAGAGGAGATGCCCAGTGAAATCCCTTTCTCTTTAGAACACTTAGGCTATGTGCACACGGTGCGTTTTTGATGCGTTTTCGCAACTTTTTTTCACATGGAAATGTGCCAAAAACGCTGTGGAATCCTTATGCAATCTAATTCAATGATAATCCTGAAGTGTTGTGTACATGATCAGTAAATTCTCTTTTGCGTATTTGCAGTGCGCTTTTTTCTGCAGCATGTCAATTCTTTGTGCGGCTTTTCAGTGTTATCCACATATTGACTTCAAAGTGAGTCAGTCAAATCCCCAGCAAATTTGCAGGTATAAAAACGTTTGCGGATTTGCTGAGTTTTGTGTTTTTACCGGCTTCCTATGGTGTTTCCTACGCTGTCATCTGTGGCTGAGAGCTGATGTTTTTAGTCTGGGAGTTGGAAAATATCCATGCTATTAATTATCAGCATGCAGCTGTCTGCCTAGCATTTGCTGGTTAGAGTTTACAGGGGGACCCTATGTCAATTTCTTTCTGGGGTCCTCCTGTAAACAAGCCAGTAAAGGCTAAGCCGACAGCTGTGAGCTGATATTACTAGTCTGGAAACCTTTGTGGATATTGGTTCCTTCCCAGAATATTAACATCAGCCCTCAGCTTTCCCTCTGCTGGTTATGAAAATTGCGAGGGAGCAATGTTTTTTTTTTCAATTTTTTTTTTTAATTAAGAGTTGCAGTTTGGTTACAGCCTGTGTAGGCTCATTCTGTTAAAGCTCCCACATAGGCTGGTGACACAGTGTATGTTTACTTACCAGCTTAGTATAAAGCATATCTGGCTGACACCTTTTCAATCCTAAGCCTTGGTGTCAATGACAGCTGCTGACACCAAGCCCTAATCCTATTACTTTTTTTTTTTAAATAAAACGCACCAAAAACATTTTTGCTGCCAAGAGTAGCAGATACTTTGATTATTTGCTTGCAGGAATTTCTGCATTGTGCGCACATACCCTTATAATTTAGTGTGACAGGAACTGGTCCTCACTGCTTCCTTCTCCCGTCTGGGACAATAGATCACACAGCAGTGTTCAGCTCTTTGCTGTGAGTAACAGCAAGCCTGAGAAGAGGGGGCATGGCCATACCACTGTTCTCTATACAAAGAATCAGCCAATATCTGTAGACTAGCCGATAGTAACGGCATGGAGTTTCACACTCTTGTAATGTCCTAGATGGAGGGGTGAGCAGTGAAGAGCACAGGGCTGTGGAGTCGGTAAGCCACAGTTGCGACTCCGACTCCTGGATTTTATCAGGCTCCGGCTCCGACTCCTTCATAAATGGCCAATTCATAACAACAAATTTACTGTTGTAAAATATTAAACATCGTGCTTATTCAGTTTCTCACCATCATATAAGTAATCAGACCATTTAGAGCAAAAACTACATTTATTAGAATACAATTAGAATATAGCAAATAACTTTTATAAACTTTTATAAACTGTAAGTAAATATGCAATAAACACTTTTATGCAGTTAATAAGAAGAAATCTATAAATTTGTCCTCAGAAAAAGTATTGCCTCTGTCAGATCCTCCTTCATGGATGCCCTCAAATCTGATCTAATTATTTTGAGAGCAGAGAACAACCTCTCTACACTAACTTGTGTTGGTGGCAAAGCAGTAACCACTCGGGCAACATCTCTGACAATGTCAGGATACAGAGGAATCACTTGTTGCACTGTTATTTTTGATGAACGGTCAAATTTCTCAATTTCTTTTAGTGCACATGAAAAATTCTGCTGAAATGTACTGGCTGTGTTCCTTGATGGGGATGACTCTTCTTCTATGCGGGAACGCTTTGCACGGTCCTTGTGATCCAAATATTTTTCGAAATTAAATTCTTCATCAGTTGATGATGAGGGTGAAGATGTAGCAGGACGACCAAATTCTTCTTGTTCCTCCTGACTGTTCTGCAACCCTTTCATCCTTACTGCTATTTCAAACAGAGCTTATTTTCCTTTACTTAGCTGTTGATCATCTAGAAGAATCCGATGCATTGGGTCTACATAAACAGCTGCCAAAAGAATGTTATTTTGTAATAGTAGCTCCTCTCTCCGTTTCATTGATGTAGCAATGCCTCTTGCAATTAACCCTCCTCTTTGGGACAGGCGAAACATCAGGTTCTTCCACTCCTTTAAGAAAATACCTGGAGTTAAGTCCTCTGCTTGTAATTTTTTAGTCACTGTAAATGGGTGCTCTAGCAATTTTTCCAGCTCAGTCACCTGATTCCACTGACTTTCATTTAGCGTCAGTTGAGGGTTAGCCATGTCTACAAGAAAGGTTTTCAGTTCAACCAAGCGCTGAATCATTAAGTAAGTACTGCCCCATCGTGTGGCTTGATCAATAATTGCCCCTTTTCCAGCACGTCTCTTCAAAATTGAGTCAACTCTAGGGGTTCTGGCAACAGTAGCCAATTTTCTCACCTTGCCAATCAGTGCAGCAGCATGTCCTTCTTGCAGACTGTCTCTTATAGCCAGCTGTAGCGTATGCACAACACAGCGCATGTGATGAATGAAAGAACATATTGACACAGTTTCAACAAGATCATCTAAACTATCATGTTGCTGTTCATCTGAAGCAACTTCAGTTTGCTCCTCAGTTACAATACTGTGTTCCTCTATTTCAAACATTTCTGTGTCTGTGGACCCAGAATGTTCTTCTAGCTGCTGGTCACCATCATTACTCTCATTCATTAGCTTAATAGTACTTATCATATTTGAGGCATTGTCAGTTACGACAGAAAGAACTTGCTCTTTTTTAAGTTCATAGTCTTGCAGAACCTTTTCCACCAAGACCTGGAGAAACTCACTGGTGTGATGAGCTTTGGTGTCTTTTACTGCCAATGTCTTGGTAACTATTTCATTTTTGTCACAAACAAATCGGACATTGATGGCAAAATAGTTCACTCTGTGACGTGTGCAGGCATCCATTTTAAGAAACAGAAAGCGTCCCTTGAGTGTTTTTTTAAGTTCTTCCTTTTGTTTAAAAGCTTCTTCGATTACTAATTTTCTAATACTCTCTCTCTCCAGAGAAACACCAAGCTTGCGGGCCATTTCCCCATTCAGACACATAAAAGCTGGTCGTGAAAATAATGAAATAGGCACACTATCCTTTACAACAAGCTCTATGATCTGTTTTTTAAATGTATCTACTGTCATTGTCACAGTAACTTTGTCACTGACAAAATATCTTGCAACTGATGGCTGCAAAGTTCTCTGCTCCTTTGTTTGGCTGGAAGAGCTGGGCACTGGTTCATTGGTTTGGATGCAGTCTTTCTCATCCACTGCTTTCAGTACTTCTGGATGAAAGCGCTGTAAATGTCTCTTTAGATTAGAAGCTCTGGTAGGAGCATTTTTATCTTTGCCTGAATATGCACTCATCTTGGCTTCACAGCATTTGTTTTCGTCTGGATCATTTGTCATACACTGACAGACATAATGTTTTCTATCTTGAGTGATGGTGAAATGTTCAAATACAGCTGATTTAATGTGATGCTTCTTTGACATTCTCAGGTTTTTAATTCTGCATTCACAATCCAAATGACAATTGTTTTTCCTAAAAACAATTGTACAAAATTATTGCCAGGTTGTACAACTGATATAGTGGTCAGTAATACTGTTATTATTCCTCATGTACTCACAGTTAACTGATGCAAAGTTTGTTGAAAGGATAATACTTCTTACAGTCTTCCTCTTCTGAGTAGCAGGCAGCTGTGAGATGCTTGGAAGATGCATACCTAGTATGATCTAGTCTAGAGGAGGAGCTTTACTACTAAGAATTTGCAACACATTTTCACTTTCAGTTTCATACATTGTAAGTAGGGGGGTTGGGGCAGCATGAGGTTAACCAAGTATAAGATTAGATAAGGGCAGTGGAGAACAGTGACACACAAGAAGTAAGAAATGTCTATCTCCAGCAGAACTGCTTATCACTGTTGTTCATAGTTTGATAGAACATATATATTTGAGTAACATTTATAAAATTCATATGAAAGTTCAATTATGAAATATTAATACATTTTTTTTTAAAGCTGGAGTCGGTACATTTCTACCGACTCCGACCAAAACTAACTCCGACTCCACGACTCCGACTCCACAGCCCTGGAAGAGCAGCTCCTGTCATGCCAACCCCCTGACAATGTTCCCCTTTCTGCAGTCCGAGTCATTCCATGTCAAGTGAACCAATGATTTTTACCTCTATATTTTTAATTCTTTTGAGATTTTGTTCTTTGGTAATAGTTTGTCAGAGAATGCAAAATGTGAAGGCAAAAAAATTCTAGATTTTTTTTTTTTTTTATTGATTTTCAAAGTTTGGAAAAAGTGCAAATTTCGGTGTTGCCTGCCTTAAACATTTCTCCTCATAACTCAGGCTAGAAAAAAGATATAGAAACAAAATTAACACCATTCTACTCAGAACTGTACAGGATTTCACCAAATATGTCACAAGAGTATATTTGTTAATATTTTACCCACGCGAACGCAAACGCAAAATTTTAAAATGCATTTTCGAAAAAAAATGTTTAATTTAAAAATGTCAAAAATTGCATGCACACGTGCCTGCTATGCTCCTAGCCACATCTGTACCAAAATTCAACTTGGGATCGCGATGGGATCATATTTAAACATATATCTATTACAGTGTCAATTCGAAAATCTTGGATTCAGATCTGTTCAGCCTGTGGTCTAAAAGTGTGGGGTCTATATTTACCAAATAATCCATTATTTTTAGATATTACTGTATTATTTTATAGCTTAGAAGCAGGAGAGATCAGAGGAGAAAGCTTTGTTAGGGCTCAACCTGAGAATGAACAGGGGTAGACAGTGAATTCAAAGCAGATGACAGGCCAGCAGCTCTGTCAATCATGCTAAGTATCTGCCCACCGCAGAGTCAGGAAGACAGAACCTCCGAGCTTTAATGTCCTGTGACATGCCTGGACATGGTTCACTCTTGAACAAACAATAGTCTCTAAACAGGCAAGGGAGTTGGTGTGCTCCAATATTGGTGAGTGTTTAAAGTTTGAGTAAATTTATATTAATACTTTAATGCTTTTCTTAAGGGCTAGTACACATACAGCGCTATTCTGAGTGAGCATCGTTCAGAAAAACGCCCCCCCCCATTGATTTCAATGGGGTTAAACACATGCAGTGTTATTTGAGTAAATCACTGCTTGCACTACTTTTTGATCGCTGCAATAAACTCAGCATTTAACACTATTTATATTAAAAATAAAGCTGCCATCGTTTTTACTAGTGATTAAAAAAAAACTAATGCAGATATAGTGAATGCTCGGTAGAAAAATGCTGCCAAAACTGCAGCGTTTATCCGCAGACAGAAAGCTGTGCGTGCCCTATCCCTAATACTCACTTTATAATAACACAGTTACAACTCAAGTGTACTGTAAATATTTTTATTACCCATCTTCCTTAGCTGTTACTTTTCAAGGAACAGCATTTTATAATACAGTCATATGTAAAAGTTTGGGCACCCCTATTAATGTTAACCTTTTTTCTTTATAACAATTTTGGTTTTTGCAACAGGTATTTCAGTTTCATATATCTAATAACTGATGGACTCAGTTATATTTCTGGATTCAAATGAGGTTTATTGTGCTAACAGAAAATGTGCAATCTGCATTTAAACAAAATTTGACCGGTGCAAAAGTATGGGCACCCTTATCATTTTCTTGATTTGAACACTCCTAACTACTTTTTACTGACTTCCTGAAGAACTAAATTGGTTTTGTAACCTCATTGAGCTTTGAACTTCATAGCCAGGTGTATCAAATCATGAGAAAAGGTTTTTAAAGTGGCCACTTGCAAGTAGTTCTCCTATTTGATTCTCCTATGAAGAGTGGCATCATGGGCTCCTCAAAACAACTCTCAAATGATCTGAAAACAAAGATTATTCAACATAGCTTTTCAGGGGAAGGATACAAAAAGTTGTCTCAGAGATTTAACCTGTCAGTTTCCACTGTGAGGAACATAGTAAGGAAATGGAAGAACACAGGTACAGTTCTTGTTAAGCCTAGAAGTGGCAGGCCAAGAAAAATATCCAAAAGGCAGAGAAGAAGAATGGTGAGAACAGTCGAGGACAATCCACAGACCACCTCCAAAGACCTGCAGCATCATCTTGCTGCAGATGGTGTCACTGTGCATCGGTCAACAATACAGCGCATGCATAACGCCTTTTTGTATGACCAAACAACTCAGTCTTTGTTTCATCAGTCCACAGGACCTTCTTCCAAAATGTAACTGGCTTGTCCAAATGTGCTTTTGCAGACCTCAGGCGACTCTGTTTGTGGCGTGCTTGCAGAAACGGCTTCTCTCGCATCACTCTCCCATACAGCTTCTCCTTGTGCAAAGTGCGCTGTATTGTTGACCGATGCACAGTGACACCATCTGCAGCAAGATGATGCTGCAGGTCTTTGGAGGTGGTCTGTGGATTGTCCTTGACTGTTCTCACCATTCTTCTTCTCTGCCTTTCTGATATTTTTCTTGGTCTGCCACTTCTGGGCTTAACAAGAACTGTACCTGTGTTCTTCCATTTCCTTACTATGTTCCTCACAGTGGAAACTGACAGGTTAAATCTCTGAGACAACTTTTTGTATCCTTCCCCTGAAAAGCTATGTTGAATAATCTTTGTTTTCAGATCATTTGAGAGTTGTTTTGAGGAGCCCATGATGCCACTCTTCATAGGAGAATCAAATAGAACTACTTGCAAGTGGCCACCTTAAATACCTTTTCTCATGATTTGATACACCTGGCTATGAAGTTCAAAGCTCAATGAGGTTAAAAAACCAATTTAGTGCTTCAGGAAGTCAGTAAAAAGTAGTTAGGAGTGTTCAAATCAAGAAAATGATAAGGGTGCCCATACTTTTGCACCGGTCAAATTTTGTTTAAATGCAGATTGCACATTTTCTGTTAGTACAATAAACCTCATTTGAATCCAGAAATATAACTGAGTCCATCAGTTATTAGATATATGAAACTGAAATAGCTGTTGCAAAAACCAAAATTGTTATAAAGAAAAAAGGTTAACATTAATAGGGGTGCCCAAACTTTTACATATGACTGTATATGCTGTTGCAATCCTTTTGAAAAAACTGAACACACAAGAAAAAAAATCTTAGGCCGGTACAAGATTGGATGTTTCATATAAATCCATCAATCAATGCAGGCATGAAAATTTGTGACAGTTGTAGAAAGCAACTTGCAAAAGAGAAAAATGCTCAGCAGGCAGAAAATTTCGAAGAACCTGTAACTTCCAACACAGAGGATTTTATCAATCCTGATTTAACAATAGAGTATTTGAATAAATCACTTTCTAACATAGAAGAATCACCCATTGCAAACAAAGAATCCATTTATCCAGGTTATTGCCAAAACAATTTAGAAAAAGTCACAAAAAAATTGACCCTTGAGCTGGCAGGTGAAACAGTAGAAGGTGGAGGAAAAAAATGACACTGATTCAGAGATCATTCTGCAGCTTAAAGATAAATTTAAATCCACCCATAGAAGTGAACAGTTCATGATACTGACTACACTACCGAAGAGTTGGACATGCAAAAGAATAGAAAATGAATTTAACGTTAGCAATAGAATGGCTAGAAAAGCCAAATCTCTAGTTGAACAAAAAGGTTTCATGTCTTGTCCTGATCCTAAACCAGGCAAAACATTAGATGAAGCTATAGTGGGTAAAGTGAAAGATTTTTACAATAGTGATGAAGTGAGCCGAATTATGCCTGGCAAGAAAGATTGTGTGTCTATAAAAGTGAACGGTAAGAAAACTCCTGTCCAGAAGAGGCTGGTTCTTACCAATTTGAAAGAAACCTATGAACTTTTTAAAGAAAAAAAAATTCCACTTCTGACAAAATAGGATTTTCAAAATTTACTGAACTGCAACCGAAGAATTGTCCCCGGGCTGGTGGTAGTGGTACACACTCAATATGCGTATGTACAATACACCAGAACACTAAGCTCATGATTAAAGGGGGGTAAGCTGAAAGATATTCAGATTGGCGAGTCCAACCTTGGCGATTACAAAGTATGTCTGTCTCAAATATTGTGTCCAGAAAAGAGTTCTCAATATTTGCAAAAAATGTCCTCCAGTATTGGCTCTCAAAGAAAAAATATTAAATTATTTTGAAGAGGCTATGGTAGATAATATAACTTCTAAACAGTGGATAGCTGTTGACAGATGTACTTTTGACACGGTTTTTAAAAGTGCAGAATTTTTTGTAGAATGTTTTTGTGAACAGCTGATTGTTTCTTAAGGACTCATTTATAGCTCGCCAACAGTCTGACTACTACAATCACCTCAAAGAAAGCATCAAACAGAATGAGGCAGTAATAAGCTTAGACTTTTCAGAGAACTATTCCTTTGTTGTTCAGGATGAAGCACAGTCATTTCACTGGAACAATGAACAAGCAACTGTACACCCTTTTGCGATCTATTACAATGAGAATGGAGAAATAAAGTACAAAAGTGTAGTTGTGATATCTGAGTGCTTACTTCATGATTCAATAGCTGTTCATTTGTTCCAAAAAAAATTGATTTCAGTGATAAAAACAGACATCCTACCAAGTTTGAGCAAGGTCTACTACTTCTCGGATGGCTCTTCTGCACAGTATAAAAACAGGAAACACTTTAAATGTATGCCATCACAAGAAAGACTTTGGAGTGGAAGCTGAAAGGTACTTTTTTGACACTGTTCATGGCAAAGGTGTATGTGATGGTTTTGGAGGCACCGTGAAACACCTTGCAGCTCAAGCTAGCCTTCAGAGTCAATATTCAGACCAAATCTTAACACCCATGCAACTTTTTAAACGGAGTGAGAAAAATATTCTTAACATCCAGTTCATGTATTGTACAAACCAAGACTACAAAGAGGAGGAGAGTTTGTTAAAGCATCCGTTACAGGAAGCAGAATGCATCAAAGGGACTCAGCAATACCACACTGTCATTCCATGTAGTGAAACAGAAATAAAAACAAGGATTTTTTCATTCAGCAAAGACAGTGAAGTGCATGAAGTGGTAGAAGGCGGCACAAGATTGGCAATGGATGACATAACTGGTTATGTGACCTGTGAATATGATCGGCACTGGTGGCTGGCTACTGTACTCTCCAAAAATTGTGAAAATGAAGAAGTAGAAGTGACTTTTTTGCATTCTTCTGGCCCAGCACCATCCTTTGTGTATCCAAGAAAACCAGACATTTTAAAAGTTAACAAAAATCAGATATTAACTGAGGTGGAGCCGAACACCATGACCGGCCACACTAACTCTTTGACACAAAAGGAAATGGCCATTGCTAGTAAGCGCTTATGGACCAGATTACATTTCACTCACTAGAAGTGACAAATTGATGATAAAAGGCAAGTTTAAAAACGTACTATTAATTGTTTGATTAGTTCATATTTTATAGAACGAGGATTTAGCTACTATACTATTCTTCTTAAACACTTACTGTACTATTCTTCTTAAACACTTCATAAATGACATGTTTAGTGATAATAGGAAAAAAATTGTTACATGTATAAATAGGTGGTAAAAATATTGGTTCTTTTAATCTAATTTTTTAGAATGAGACCATTTAGAAAATCACACTTGAGGATATGATCACCTTTTTTCTTTTGGTTTGTTCAATGCATTCAGGTTGAAAATGCTGAGCAAGTTGTGTGATGATTAAGGCTATATGCACATGTTACGGAACAGCCGTGGAAATTCCGTAATTCCATTCCGTGGGAAATATGCGAGAAAACAGCATTTTAATTACCCCCTATTTCCCGAGGAAAAATTAGCGATTTGCAAGCATAACTTGCTTGCAGAATGCTAGCGTTTTCCAAGCGATTTGTAGCGTTGCTTGGAAAACTGATTGACAGGTTGGTCACACTCGTCAAACATAGTGTTTGACTAGTGTCACCAACTTTTTACTATTGACGCTGCCTATGCGGCCTCAATAGTAAAAGATCAAATGTTAAAAAAAAAAAAATATATATATATATATATATATATATATAAAATATATATATATATATATATATATATAAATATATATATATATATATATATATATATATATATAAAATATATATATATATATATATATATATATATATAAAAATATATATATATATATATATATATATATATATATATATATATATATATATATATAAAAAAAAAAAGGTGTTTTTCTCACCTTGCGACGTCCCGCGCAGCGTTCCAGATCATCGCGATGCTCCCGGCAGGTCCCGTTCCCAGTTATGCATTGCGGCAATGACGTTTGAGGACGTCGCGGTCTTGCGAGACCGCTACGGTGTCGCGAGACCGCGACGTCAAAGGTCATTGAAGCAATGCATCACTGGAAACCTGCCGGGAGGTTTGGTGACGCTGCGAGGGACATCGGAAGGTGAGAATATGACGATTCTTTTATTTTAATTCTATTTTTTACAGGGATATGGTACCCAGAGCCTGGAGGAGAATCTCCTCTCCTCCTGCCCGTGGGTACCATCCGCAAATGTTCTGCTTACTTTTCGCATGGTGGGCACAGCCACATGCAGAAAGTAAGCAGAACAATGCATTTCTATGTGTGCGGAATCGTCGCGATTTCACAAAATTAATGAGCATGCTGCGTATTTTTCCGCGATGCGATTCCGCCGCGGGAAAATCCGCAGCATTAGCACGGCATTGCGGAATCCCATAGGATTGCATGGAATGCTTATTTTTTGTGTTTTCGTGGCAAAAATGCAGCAAAAACACAAAAACCGCTAAGCCCCGCCCCCTGCCACGCCTCCGCCGGTAGCTCTGCCTACCGGCGCATGACGCTGCATGTGTCCCCTATCTTTATCACTGGAGGTGCAGGCCGTGCGCAGTATGCATTTGGCGGCGCATGCGCCTTTTTGACGGTGCGCCGAGCGCAACCAAACTGCAGCAGGTTGCGTTTGCCGCAGGTCGGCGCACCGTCAAAAGGACGCATGCGCCGCCAAATGCATACTGCGCACGGCCTGCGCCCCCAGTGATAAAGATAGGGGACGCATGCGTCATGCGCCGGTAGGCGGAGCTACCGGCGGAGGCGTGGCAGGGGCGGGGCTTAGCTGTTTTTGTGCGCAGGCCGTCGCTGTGAAACTAGCCTAAGATGTATTCATTTTGGCACTTACGGTATTTGTTTTTGTGATTCTTTATTGTTGCATATAAATGTTGAATTCAATAAGTTGTAATTTGAAAAGAAAAAGAAAAAAAAGGAAGAAAATCAAACATAAAATCAGATGATTCAAGGCTTAAAAAAAAATATAAATTTGATTTGTCCCAAGTTGAATCCCTATACAAATATAAACCAGAACACAAGTAACACTCATGCATTTTTTCAGTTTTAAAACATACGTTTTTTCACAATTGTGCATCAAAATTTTTAATTTGATTTCTCCAAAACAAAATATAAGGAAACAAAGTCATGTGACACATCAAATAAAAGCCGGTACCGTTCTGAGAAAAATGATGCCTCTCCCACCTCTTTAATCTTAATTCTAGCCTGAGATATGATAAGTGTAAAGCCATACCAGGCCAAAATTCGCACTTTCAAAACTTTAGAAGTCTGTAAAAAATTAACTGATGAAAGAAAAAAAATTCAAAACTTTTAATTTGTAATTAACTAAAGTTGTACTTCATAAAAATAAAAAAATCTAAAGACGTCAGGAAAAAAAATATTCATATTTGGATCACTTGATATGGAATGACCCGTCCAAGGGTAGGGGTTTGGCCTGCTCTCTGCTAGTAGCCCTGCAGGGAAGGACACATAAGGGGGCTAGCTACTACTAGAAGGCAGGGATGAGGCCACGCCCACTCATCTCATGCTGCAATGAAAGAGACCTTATGTGGCTGGCTGCTGCTACTACTAAAAGCCACCAGCAGGCCACTAACCCTCTTCTCCTACTGGCTGTTGCACTGAATTACATGTGTCCTAAAGATAAGGCAAGGACATTACAAACATTCTCTCGCCAGAGTACCCCTTTAAGGGGTTAAAATGTGGCACCCAAAATTGCATTTCATATTCAAGATGTGGCTGTACAAGTGATTTATAGAGGGACAATAATACATTGGGATCAGGGATTTACTCTCTTTTTATACACCCTAAAATCTTGTTTACTTTTGCGGCGGCCGACTCACATTGCGTGCTGCTGCTTAGCTTATTTGTAAGCAGAATAAACTCCAAGTCCTTCTCCTGTTCTGTAGCCTATTAGTATGTTTCAACTTGATAAATATGCAGCAATACAACTTGCGCAGTCAACATCTCCCCCAATCATCAGTCGGGCGGTCACCCCATACACAATAGTCCATTGGCAGAACCCATCGATATCGGTGGGTTCAGCCGACATTAGTTTGTGTATTGTGGCTGTAAATTAAAGAGGAGTTTGTTATCTGTAATTCTTAGAAAAAGCTGCTAGAAAAGGAGAAGGCCCACAATTCACTCTGCAGTCAGATATATGTGGGCAGCAACGTGGCTCAGTGGTTAGCACTGCATAAAAAACAGTTTGTATGTTCTCCCCGAGTTTGCGTGGGTTTCCTCCCACATTTCAAAGATAGGGATTGTGAGCCCCATTGGGGACAGTGCCAATAATGTCTTCAGAGTGCAGTGGAATTAATGGCGCTATATAAAGGAGTTAAATATAATCTTTATGACCAAAATGGCTTTTAGAGTTATAGTCCTGATGGAAACAAATTCCAGTGATTCAAAAGAAAGTGAAGGGACATGAAAGAGCCCAATTGTGATTCCAAGTGTGTGTGTGGGAGTGGGGGAGCCATTTTTGATTACAAACTTTTATTGTCCCCAAAACATAAAACTCCAACTGATCTTTGAGAGACTTTTATACAGAGCACCGAGACCTGCTACTTGAACAATTAGCAAAACCTAAATTGGAAGTCCTATATTCGTAAAATATTATTATTCGTATAGGTCAAAAATATCAGATTCGTGATGGTCCAACACCCAGCATCTTCCTGATCTGTTAAAGCTCCAACAATAGTGGCCAAGTCACACTGCCTTCTGTATGACCCAACCACTCCGATTAGCGATGACATGACTGACATCACCGCTGTTCAGAGCTGTCAGGGCGCACAGAGGTAACATTCTTATATGGTAAGGTGCCATAAAGAAGGAAGTGAAGGAGGAGTTTGAATTTAAAACATATGTATTTTTATTTGTAAATAATTAAATATGATATACAAGACAAAAAAGGGGGGGACCTCCAAATACAGGGGAGGATGTACCCAGCACTAATTTATCCACATATTAACGTATTTTCAGTGAAATACTGTAGGCATATCCAGAATAATCATTGAAACAATAGTTAATATGAAGCATCGGAGAACCCTGTATTTGCAGGTTCCCCCCTTTTTGTCTTTTATATCATATTTTTTAAAAATATTGACAAATAAAAATACACCTTTTAGGCTACGTGCCCACGGTGCGTGTTAAAACGCACACCAAAAACCAGACTCCTTCGCAGAAATCGCGCGTTTTTTTCCGCGCGATTTCACCGCGATTATGATCGCGATTTTGCCATGATTTTCGTGTGCGATATTCAAGCACTTTCCAAGCGATTTGAAGCATCGCATGGAAAGTGATTTACAGGTTGGTCACACTCGTCAAACATAGTGTTTGACAAGTGTGACCAGGTTTTTACTATTGAGGCCGCCTATGCGGCATCAATAGTAAAAGATAGAATGTTAAAATACTAAAAAAAATTAAAAAAAATCGGGGTATATTTACCTTCCGGCGTCCCGCGCTGCATTCCCGGCCTCAGCGTTCCCAGTAATGCCTTGCGAGACCTGTGATGACGTAGTCTGGCGTGACTCTAGCGATCGCTAGAGTCACGCGAGACTACGTCATCACTGGACCGTGCCGCAAGGCATTACTGGGAACGCTTAGGCCGGGAATGCAGCGCGGGACGCCAGAAGGTAAATATACCCCGATTTTTTATTCTTTTTTTTTTACAGGGTTGATTAGTAACAGAGTAGACACCACAGCAGGAAAGTAACAAAATATTGTACCAATCTTCATATAATAAAATATTAGAAAAAAGTAATAAGATCAAATAATACACATATTAAATTACTCCTTGTATGTCATAGATTAGAATGGAAACCATTCGATACTATAGTAAAAACAAACCACTGTGTGTGGACAATCCAATTATATAAGGACAATAGGACTAGGATATGTTTTAAAAAATATTTATAAATCTTTAATGAGTCCAATTTAGGCAATCATAAAATTATGTAAAAACAAGTGCCAATAGCATACCAAACATAAATATAAAAATAAAACTATAAATCATACAATAATAACAATCATTCATGAGGACTGTCAAATAAATACTGTATAGCAATATGATATAATATATCTCAGTATCACACACAGATATATATAAAAAGTTAAGTGCATAAAAATATGAACAATAATATATATATAAACAAAAAAATATATATCCCATTACCATGTACCACAACAAAGTGATTCTACCCACAATTGGGTTAAAACCTAATATATAAATCCATGTTAATAATATGCCATAGTGGTGAACAAACACATAACACAGTGTTAACCTGACGAAGGACGCTAGTTCCGAAACGCGCGTCGGGGAGTGCCGGGCATTACCTTGAGGCTGTCTCCATATTACGGGTATGCAATATTTATATCGGCTCACACAGTCTTGAGTATTATTTATGGTTATACACTGTGTTATGTGTTTGTTCACCACTATGGCATATTATTAACATGGATTTATATATTAGGTTTTAACCCAATTGTGGGTAGAATCACTTTGTTGTGGTACATGGTAATGGGATATATATATTTTTTAGTTTATATATATTATTGTTCATATTTTTATGCACTTAACTTTTTATATATATCTGTGTGTGATACTGAGATATATTATATCATATTGCTATACAGTATTTATTTGACAGTCCTCATGAATGATTATGTTATTATTGTATGATTTATAGTTTTATTTTTATATTTATGTTTGGTATGCTATTGGCACTTGTTTTTACATAATTTTATGATTGCCTAAATTGGACTCATTAAAGATTTATAAATATTTTTTAAAACATATCCTAGTCCTATTGTCCTTATATAATTGGATTGTCCACACACAGTGGTTTGTTTTTACTTTTTTTTACAAGGGTATGGTACCCAGGGCCTGGAGGACAGTCTCCTCTCCTCCACACCGTGGGTACCAACCGCACATGAGACGCTTAACTTCCCGCATGGTGGGCATAGCCACATGCGGTAAGTAAGCGATTCTCATGCATTCCTATGGGTGCGGAATCGCGGCAATTCTTCGCGATTCCGCACAAAAGAATGAGCATGCTGCGATTTTTTCCGCGATGCGATTCCACCGCGGAAAAAAGCGCAGCATTAGCACAGCATGTGCGGAATGCCATAGGAATGTATGGGGGGCATTGTGTACACGATTTTTAAATGTTTTTGCGCCGAAAATCACGTCAAAAACGCTTAAAAATCGCTACGTGGGCACACAGCCTTAAAGTCAAACTCCTCCTTCACTTCCTTCTTTATGGCACCTTACCATATAAGAATATGTCATCAATGTATCACTGAAGTGATTCAGCCACTGCTAAATAAGGACTATGGGAATAAAGGGTCTCACAGAGGGCAGTGTGAGCTGGGAGTCGCTGCTACCTTAGTAGCAGTTACTGAGAATGAGGTGCGGCAATTTTTTTCATATATATAATAAATTGGTGAACAAGGAAAAGTGTCTTACTTCGCTTTACATTTTTCAGGCTTCTATTTGTGGACTACATTTGATTTCCAGCATGGGATTTATCGTTAAAAATTGGTGAACCAGGGAAAGTTTTAAAGTAAATACTAAAACTGACCTGCCTTTATGATTCTCCAGGTAATTATGAGTTCATAGACACCAAACATGTCCAGGTTTTTTTTATTTAACCCCTTAACGCCCAAAGGTGGTTTGCACGCTAATGACCAGGCCAATTTTTGCAATTCTGACCACTGTCCCTTTATGAGGTAATAACTCTGGAAAACTTCCATGGTTCCCGGTGATCCTGACATTGTTTTCTCGTGACATATTGTACTTCATGTTAGTGGTAAAATTTCTTTGCTATAACTTGCGTTTATTTGTGAAAAAAAACGAAACTTAGAGAAAATTTTGAAAATCTGGCAATTTTCCAACTTTGAATTTTCATGGCCTTAAATCACAGAGATACACAAAAAACGTAACATTTACCACATGTTTACTTTACTTCAGCACAATCTTGGAACCAAAATTTTTTTCGTTAGAAAGTTAAGGGTTAAAAGTTGACCAGCGATTTCTCATTTTTACACCACCATTTTTTTAAGGGACCACATCACATTTGAAGTCACTTTGAGGGGTCTATATGATAGAAAATACTCAAATGTGACACCGTTATAAAAACTGCACCCCTCAATTGGATCACAAAAGTAATTGTGCAATTTGTTCTGAGGACGCAGGGGGTAAACCACTGTTTGGGTGCATGGCAGAGCTCAGAAGGGAAGGAGCGCCGTTTAACTTTTTCAACGCAGAATTAGCTGGACGCCATGTCGCATTTGGAGAGCCCCTGATGTGCCTGAACAGTGGAAACCCCCCAATTCTAACTTCAACCCTAACACACCCCTAACCCTAATCCTTACTTTAGCCCCAACCCTAATTCCCGTTATGGAATGGAAATAAATACATTTTTTTATTTTATTATTTTTCCCCAACTAAGGGGCTGATAAAGGGGGGTTTGATTTACTATTGATAGCGGGTTTTTATGTTTGGCAGCTGTCACACGCTAAAAGACGTTTTTTATTGCAAACAATTTGAGGAATTTTTTTTTTTTTTTATTATTATTTAGGATTTTTTTAAAACTAGTTTTACACAATTTTTTTTTACTTTTTTACATTGCATAGTAATGTCCCACCCTGGGACAAAGACAGATCGCTGATCTGACACTTTGCAGAGCACTGTGTCAGATCTGCGATCTGACAGGCAGTGTAGGGGGCTTCTCAGCGCCTGCTCTCAGTAGGCACTGAGAAGCCACCTCCCTGCAGGACTCGGAAGGACCCCACGGCCATCTTGGATCCAAGGGCTTGCAGAAAGGAGGCCCTCGGAACAACGCGATCACATCGCATTGTTCTGAGGGTCTCAGGGAAGCAAGCAGGGAGTCCCCTCCCTGCGCGATGCTTCCCTATGCCACCGGAACACTGCTATCATGTTTGATCACAGTGTGCTGGGGGTTAATTTGCTAGGAGCGGTCCGTGGATCAGGTAGTTAAGCTCCATGCACTTTAGTTTTTGGATACTACGGTTTCCTCAATGAAATTTACTTAGAGGTTTTCTGGTTAACCCATTCTGTTACTACAGTTGCGATGCCCTATTCACACATTAGTTTTTGTATGTGACTTGTCTGTTTTTGTCTGCTAATTCATGTATAGTGAACACTGTTTAAATTATATCAATAAAGATTTATTGTGTTTTATGGTCTTCTGGACGAGTACTCCGTTTTTGGTATGTAGGAAATATAAATCTTTAGCCTTGTCCAGGCTAACTAAACAGTATAGACCCTGAATACCTCAGACACCATTGAGATGGCAGTTTTGATAGCCCCAGTTTGGTCAATCATCCATTCTGATAACTGCAGTTTGGCACAAATGGCCTGTGCAGACCTTTCTCTGAGATTCTGACTTGTCTTTATCCAACTAACACACACATCCAGTCTGCTCCCCAGCAGACTGACTTAAGATGAATACCTTCAAAGAAAATGAGACTTTAGGTCTTGCTGCAGTGATTGTTTACTTTGATCCAGCATGGGGTCAATAATAGATATGGTCCAAAGTTTTGACCGGAAGTGGTCTTTGTCAAGGACATCTGTTGCGGGTGCAGGTAAACAAAAATCTAGAGATCTCTAATAGCCTGCTTGTAGTATTTCCTGATTCCTGGCTCCTGCTCCTCACAGGTCCTCCTTGACATGAGAGAGAACTTACGTTATTGCTCTACTATATTTCTGAGTACCTGTACCCACAACAGAGGTCCTTGACAACGACAGCTTCCGGTCGAAACTTGGATCATATCTGTTTTTGACTCCTTGCCGGATGAAAATAAACTATCACTGCAGCAAGACCTACAGTTGCATTTTCTTTTGTGGGGCTGAGGTAGCTTCCTCAACAAGTCTGGACCACGAATCCCTTCCTCAAGCACACAATTTTTTAATAGGACAGTGTGCCAGTCTTTTTCCTAATTTGGAGGAACGCCTAGCTTATTTATGTGCAGAACTAGTCAGGTACACCTAATCAGAGGTTGCAGAGGTAGGATTTAACCACAGACTACCAAACATTGCTACATACTCTCTCCCTCTGCCCAAAGCCGAGGGAGGGGCACCATTGGCTAACCCACTGTTTCAACAGGAGGCCAATTTAGCAAAACTGACTTAGGGCGTGGCCAGCTCTGTATTGCCTTCTCTGAGACTACCTCCAGGTGAGCCTCAAGAATTCTAAAACCTGAAATTGACCCGAGAGGAAGACTCCTCTTTTATGACATGATTGTGACCTAGTAACTTCAAGAATCTTCTTCTATTTTTGTTGTCTCTAGAAAGATGACAAATTTCCTGCTACTGTGACATCCAGAACGTTGACATCTAACTGGGCTAACAAGCCATGGCTGTGGAATCGCCAAGTCAAACCTCAGACTCCTATTTCTCTGACTCAGACTTCTTCATACATGGCTCATATGTTTAAGTGATACATTTACTGTAGTAAAATGGTAACATCAGGCTTTTAATCACCATTATGATACAATAATCAAGCTCTTCAGATAGAACATAAATATATTTATTGGAATACAACTTTAGAACACAAAACTTTAATAAATTGTAAATGTGCAATGCACTATGAAGTAAATGGGGAAAAAAATTTTTTTAGACAAAAACGTACTATTTGTGCAGTCTATGAATTTGCTCAAAGAAATAGTGTCTCTTATCAAATCCTCCTTCATAGATGACCTCAAATCTGATTTAATTATTTTAAGGTTAGAGAACAACCTCTCTACACTAACTTGGGTTGGTGGCAAAATGGTAACCACACGGGCAACATCTCTAACAATTTCAGGGTATAAAGGAACTGCCTCGTGCACAGTCAGTTATGATGAACAGTTGAACTCTTCTACTTATTTGAGGGCAAGTGCAAAATTTTGCTGAAATATGGTCAATCTGTTTTCTATGAGAGTGGAATCTTTTTCCATGCAGCAACGCTTTTCTGCTCCATGTCGTCCAAATACTTTTCAAATTGAAACATCTGATGAAGCTGAAGATATGGTAGCAGTAGCACTGGTAAGTCCCAAGTCATCCTGCTCTTGGCAGTACTATAGCCCACTCATCCTAACTGCTCCTTCAGTCAGAGCTTCTTTTCCGTTAGTAAGCTGTTGATCATCCAACAATATACGATGACTCGGGTCCACATAAACAGCTGCCAGAAGAATTTTACTTTCAAATAGCCATGTCCCTCTCCGCATTGAAGCAACAATGCCATCTGCGATTACACCTCCTCTTTGTGCCAGGCAAAAGAGCAAGTTCTTCCACTCCTTTATGAAAACACCAGGAGTTAAATCCTCAGATTGTAACTTTTTAGAGTCACTGTAAATGCTTGATTAAGCAATTCCTTCAATTCAGCCACCTGTGTCCATTGACTGTACATGTAGTGTTAATTGAGGGTTGGCCATATGTACAAGAAAGGGTTTCAACTCAAGCAATCGCTCAAATCATTAAATACGTGTTGCCCCACCGAGTGGCTTAATCCACAATTGCCCCTTTTCCAACACATCTCTTCAAGATGGAGTCAATTTTAGGGGTTCTGGCAGCAATAACTAATTTCCTCACTTTGCCAGAGTTCCAGCATGTCCCTCTTGCAGAATACAGCTTCAACAAGATCATCTAATTATAAAGTATCATTCTGCTGTTCTTCTGTAGTAATATCTGTTTGTTCCTCAGTTACAGGACTATGACCTTCCATTTCAAACATACTGAATTTGAAATTTTCTTTTAGCTGCTGTTCATCTTCATTATTTTCATTCATCAGTGTAATTGTACGTATGCTTCAAGCATTGACCGTTACAGTCAGGGCTGTGGAGTCGGTAAGCTAAACCTCAGACGCCTCAATATCCATGACTCCGACTCCACGACTGACTCCCTCATACATGGCTCATGTTTACGCTTAAGTTAGTTATAAATTTACTTCAGTAAAATGGTAACATCAGGCTTTTAATTATTGTTATGATACAATATATTTATTGAAATGCAACTTTAGAACGAAAAAACTTTTGCAGAATTACACATCTGCAGTAAGTGGGAAAAAAAAAAAAAAAAGTCTTCAACAAAAACGTACTGAACAACATTTGTGCAGTCTATGAATTTGTTCTGAGAAATAGTATCGCCTCCATCAGATCCTCCTTCATAGATGACCTCAAATCTGACCTAATTATTTTAAGGCTAGAGAACAACCTCTCTACACTAACTTGGGTTGGTGGCAAAGCAGTAACCACATGGGCAACATCTCGGATGTAAAGGAACTGCCTCGTGCACAGTCAGTTTTGATGAACAACTGAACTCTTCTACTTCTTTGAGAGCAAGTGAAAAATGTTGCTGCAGTATGGTCAATCTGTTTTAGTAAGCTCATCCTGATCATTCTGCAAAAATACGATAACTCAGGTCCACATAAACAGCTGCCAGAAGAATTTTATTTTCTAATAGCAGTGTCTCTCTCAGTTTCATTGAAGTAGCAATGCCATCTGTGATTAAACCTCCTCTTTGGGATAGGCAAAACAACAAGTTCTTCCACTGGTTTATAAAAATGCCAGGAGTTACCGTATTTTTCGGATTATAAGATGCTCCGTATCATAAGACGCACTCCAAATTTTGGGGAGAAAAATAGGATTTTTTTTTTTTTTTAAATAAAATGGAGGTGCTTCTTATAATCTTATTGCTTACCAGGGTGTTGACTGCAGTAAAGTGGGGTCCCAGGGTCACTGCTGGAGGACGCAGGAGTGGGATAATGCTGCAGGCTGGGATGCCCGATGTGCAGTGTGCCGCTGCGGGTGCCCGGCGGTACTGCTGAGGTACTATGTGACCGCACAGGAAGAAGACAGGAAGGGAGATACAGACGCCAGGACTGAGATATAGCAGAGCCGGATATGCAGACGCCCGGAGGGTGAGTATCATGTCTCCTGCTCCCCCTCCCTCGCTGGCTTTCAGGTGTATGACTCGTGTATAAGCCGAGAGGGGGTCTTTTTCAGCCCAAAAAAGGGGCTGAAAAACTCAGTTTACCGCATATATTCGTGTGTAAGCTAACAGCTTGGACTGATTAATGTTCAAATGAGCTTCAATGGGGATAAATGCAAGGTCATGCACTTGGGTAGAACAAACAAGATGTATAATTATGTGCTTGATTGTAAAACACTGGGCAAAACGGTCACTGGAAAAGACCTGGGTGTATGGGTGGACGACAAACTCACATTTAGCGGCCAGTGTCAGGCAGCTGCTGCAAAGGCAAATAAAATAATGGGATGCATTAAAAGAGGCATAGATGCTCTTGAGAACATAATTTTACCTCTATATAAGTCACTAGTGCGACCACATTTAGAATACTGTGTCTCCGGTGTATAAAAAAAAAAAAAGACAGCTAACTAGAGCGGGTGCAGAGAAGAGCGACCAAGGTTATTAGAGAACTGGGGGGTCTGCAATACCAACACAGGTCATGCTGTGACGGACTCTTGGACACGGTCTGCAGCGTTCGAGGGTCCGTCACTGCTAGCGCAGATGGAGAAGCTGCGCTAGCGCGATCGCATAATGCGATCAGAAAAATGAGTAGCGTTAGCACAGTCCGTTTAACACATGCGTTAAACAGACTACTCTAACGCAATATGATCCTGGCCTTAGTGTTTGCCGCATGGGGATTTTTTTGGCTTCCTCTCGATCAACATGTTAGGCTATGGGTTGAACTAGATGGACTTAAAAGTCTTCCGTCAACCTTAAATACTATGTTACTATGGTAACAAGGAGGCTGAAGAGCTGATGAGAGCAGCCATACATGCTAAAAGCAGGTGCTTATCGGAGCTAATTAGAGCCTGTATACTGTAGCACATGCAGGGCTGGCTCTGTGTCACAGAACAGACCTGGATCTACAAGCACACCAGGGCTGGAGGAAAATGGGAACTACCACAATTGATTTAGGATTCAAATCCCATTCTCACAGCCCAATAGATTGTAATGCAAAGAAGAAACATAAAAAAAAAAAAAAAAATTGTACTGTGCCATTTACCACATAATGGTATATTAGAAAGAACTGTACAAAGCTGCAGCTTAATATTCTCTTTTGGAAAGAAACGCTCACCAGAGCTGCTAGTAGTTGCCGTCCGTGCTTCATATATCAACCAGAGGGTGCAGAGCAAACAGGTAAGCAAAGGGAAATCCAGCACAGCCATCTGTCAATAAAAATTACAGTATTCCATTTTATTAATAGTCCATTAAAATTTACAAAAAAGAAAGTGAGAAAAAGAAAAAAAAAACACAACTTACAAGCTGAGAAACTGCCCTTAACTATAGCATAAAGAAAAGGAATCGCACAAGACATATTTAGGAACCAAAAACCAATCCATGCGAAACAATTAGCCAATCGTGAAACATTCAATTTGTATGTATATTCCTATATGGACTGCAAACTATACCTAGACGACAGGGTTAACTGTTTATGAATACCTAGAATGTATGCACCAAATAAAAACCCTGATAAATGTAAGGAGGGCTTCTTTAAAGGTCATAGCACCAAGGAATTTGGTATTGGGAGTATCCAAAAACCTTCCCCCTATGGGTAAATGTTTCTGCCGGTCACCCACTCATTTTTCTCTCTCCATTCCAAACAATCTGAAACCAGATATATCCCCATTGTGCACATTAAGGGTACGTTCCCGATTTCAGGCTCTGCTGCGGTTTTGACGCTGCAGAATGTCCGCACCATTTCCACACCTATTAACCAAATTAGGAGGACACACATTTAGGTTTGTACAAATGCGGATTTTCCTCATTAATGCAAATCTATGGGGAAAATACACATGCATGTATCCACATGAGAAATTGACATGCTGTGGACCTGAAAGATGTGCCACATGTCAGGAACAAAATTGTTGAGAAGTACAAGTCAGGATTTTGTTAAAAAAAAAAAATAAATTATACACACATATACAGTACAGACCAAAAGTTTGGACACACCTTCTCATTCAAAGACTTTTCTTTATTTTCATGACTATGAAAATTGTAGATTCATTCTGAAGGCATCAAAACTATGAATTAACTCATGTGGAATTATATAATTAGCAAAAAAGTGTGAAACAACTGAAGATGTGTCTTATATTCTAGGTTCTTCAAAGTAGCCACCTTTTGCTTTGATTACTGCTTTGCACACTCCTGGCATTCTCTTGATGAGCTTCAAGAGGTAGTCACCGGAAATGGTCTTCCAACAGTCTTGAAGGAGTTCCCAGAGATGCTTAGCACTTGTTGGCCCTTTTGCCTTCACTCTGCGGTCCAGCTCACCCCAAACCATCTCGATTGGGTTCAGGTCTGGTGACTGTGGAGGCCAGGTCATCTGGCGTAGCACCCCATCACTCTCCTTCTTGGTCAAATAGCCCTTACACAGCCTGGAGGTGTGTTTGGGGTAATTGTCCTGTTGAAAAATAAATGATGGACCAACTAAACGCAAACCGGATGGAATAGCATGCCGCTGCAAGATGCTGTGGTAGCCATGCTGGTTCAGTATGCCTTCAATTTTGAATAAATCCCCAACAGTGTCACCAGCAAAGCACCCCCACACCATCACACCTCCTCCTCCATGCTTCACGGTGGGAACCAGGCCTATAGAGTCCATCTGTTCACCTTTTCTGCGTCGCACAAAAACACGGTGGTTGGAACCAAAGACCTCAAAATTGGACTCAGACCAAAGCACAGATTTCCACTGGTCTAATGTCCATTCCTTGTGTTCTTTAGCCCAAACAAGTCTCTTCTGCTTGTTGCCTGTCCTTAGCAGTGGTTTCCTAGCAGCTATTTACCATGAAGGCCTGCTGCACAAAGTCTCCTCTTAACAGTTGTTGTAGAGATGTGTCTGCTGCTAGAACTCTGTGTGGCATTGACCTGGTTTCTAATCTGAGCTGCTGTTAACCTGCGATTTCTGAGGCTGGTGACTCGGATGAACTTATCCTCCGCAGCAGAGGTGACTCTAGGTCTTCCTTTCCTGGGCCGGTCCTCATGTGAGCCAGTTTCTTTGTAGCGCTTGATGGCTTTTGCCACTGCACTTGGGGACACTTTCAAAGTTTTCCCAATTTTTCAGACTGACTGACCTTCATTTCTTAAAGTAATGATGGCCACTCGTTTTTCTTTACTTGGCTGATTTTTTCTTGCCATAATACAAATTCTAACAGTCTATTCAGTAGGACTATCACCTGTGTATCCACCAGACTTCTGCACAACACAACTGATGGTCCCAACCCCATTTATAAGGAATGAAATCCCACTTATTAAACCTGACAGGGCACACCTGTGAAGTGAAAACCATTTCCGGTGACTACCTCTTGAAGCTCATCAAGAGAATGCCAAGAGTGTGCAAAGCAGTAATCAAAGCAAAAGGTGGCTACGATGAAGAACCGAGAATATAAGACGTACAGTATTTTCAGTTGTTTCACACTTTTTTGTTAATTATATAATTCCACATGTGTTAATACATAGTTTTGATGCCTTCAGAGTGAATCTACAATTTTCATAATCATAAAAATAAAGAAAATTCTTTGAAAGAGAAGATGTGTCCAAACTTTTGGGTGTGTGTGTGTGTGTGTGTGTGTGTGTGTGTGTGTGTGTGTGTGTGTGTGTGTGTGTGTGTGTGTGTGTGTGTGTGTGTGTATCTCCATGCCTTGGAGCAGTGAGAAATTTTCAGTTTATAGGTATATTTTTGAGTAAAATGTAAATTGCTCTTTTATTCTATAAACTACTGACATCATGTCTTCGAATTTCCAAGCACTAAATTTTGTATATTTTTTCAGAAAATGAGAAATGGTCAAAATAACAAAAATGCAGTGCTTGCAGACCTCAAATAATGCTAAGAAAACAAGTTCATAATTATTTAGAAACAACAATACTAATGTTTTAACTAAGGAAGAGTTCAGAAATCAATATTTTGTGGAATAATCATGATTTTTAATCACAGCTTTCATGCGTCTTGGCATGCTTTCCACCAGTCTTTCACACTGCTTTTGGATGACCTTATGCCACTCCTGGTACAAAAATTTAAGCAATTCTTCTTTGCTTGATGTCTTGTGACTATCCATCTTCCTCTTGATTGCATTCCAGAGGTTTTTAATGGGATTCAGGTCTGGAGATTCGGCTGGCCATGACAGGGATTTGATGTGGTGGTCCTTCATCCACACATTGATTGACCTAGCTGTGAGGCTGTGAGCTGCTGGAAAAAACAGTCCTCAGAGTTGGGGAACATTACCTGAGCAGAAGGAATCAACTGTTTTTCCAGGATAACCTTGTATGCGGCTTGATTCATACGTCCTTCACAAAGATTAACCTGCCCAATTCCAGTCTTGCTGAAGCCTCCCCAGATCATCACCGATCCTCCACCAAATTTCCCAATGTGTGTAAGACACTGAGGCTTGTACGCCTCTCCAGGTCTCCGTCTAACCATTAGACGACGAGGTGTTGGGCAAAGCTGAAAATTAGACTCATCAGAGACGATTACCTTACTCCAGTCCTCTATGGTCCAATCTTTATGGCCTTTAGCAAACTTCAGCCTGGCTCTCCTTTGCTTCTCAATGATGGAAGCACTTGTTTTGCCATCCAGCTTGTTCTATTGCAAGACAATTGTGAACACCACAGTAGGGTTTTTTTTATACTTTCCTTTGTTAAATAAGATTTGGTTCAGGTGATCGCCTAATCAGAAGCACATTAAAGAGAATGAGGTGTACTCTGGCTGGAATTCAACTGACACTGGAATGGAATGGTTGTCAGACATTTAGAAAAGCTCATTTTTATAAAACTGTGCAAGTGGTCTCTTAATATATACAGCTCTGAGAAAAATTATCTTGTGCAATTCATTTTATTTATGCTATAATTACGATAAGGGTGGTTTCTCCGCTTTAAACGCGTCAGTTTACGTTTTTTTCTCACCAACTTTCTTTACTGTAAATTTTAATGGACTATAAATACAATGGAATCATTTTTAATTGACTGATAGCTGTGCTGGATTTCCCCTTCACTGATATCTTCTTTATTTCATAGAGTAACAGTTAGCAGGCTTTCCAAATAATTACTACTATAGGTCTGGATGCAATTTGGAATCTCTCCTCGTCACGCATGGTCATGTGGCAATACCGCTCATCAGGCTCCTTCTTTCACCAGTAGTCTAGAGATGCAGTAGCAATGGTCTGAGGCATGGATAGAAAAAAGTATCCTTGACTCCACCATTAAATACCAATACCCCAAACACTAGGAAATATAATAAAGGGCTCAACTCACTGAACAATGCACAATAAATGGAATCTCATGCAAGAACTATTAAGCACAACAGGAGATCAAAATAGAGTTTTTCCAAGCTCAAATATAATTTATTGAAATAATGATAAACAGAGCATACATGCTAGTATAGGTTGCAGCAGACATAAACACAAAGTGATTGTACAGCACCTTAAAAAAAATTATCGAAAAATATAGATATTTTTGTGCAGCATAAGCAGTTATTTCACAAATATAGAACACAATAGAAAGCAACCACCCAATTGAAGTAATATATATTCCCAGAAAGAAGGGTGTTACATACAATCAATACCCAGGGTAGGATACCATCTATAAAGTGCATGAGTGCTCTGTGCTAATGGACCCAAAGGGCGTTAAATGTAAACTAAATGAAATGAAAACTGCCTGTGCACAATACAAAACTGAATATAAGGGCTGCGTTATAGGGTAACACTTACATGTAATGTGAATGCTGCTGTCAAACCTGCCGCCCCTACGCGCGTTACGCCGCAGCTTCCTCAGGAGGCGTGGTCTCAATGTGCCTCGGATCTAGCATTTATAGTGCGGTCAACCAATGAACCGCTTTCCCTAGTAAGGGACGTAGATTTCAAAACATGCGCACTAGCGCCCATAGTGACGTCAATGGTGACTCATCCAGTTCCTAAAGTCCACAGCACAGGCGGCGCATGCGCTGTAGAGTCCCCCTAGCAAACAGGGAGTCTGTCATCAGCGCTCATCGGCATGAAGGCAGCTCGAGCTGCTAAGCAGCCAGAAACAGCCGACCACCTACTGAGCACGTCCGAAGACTCCTAGTGAGGACAAAACTGGGCATGCGCACAAAGGAGGACCAATTAAATATGAAATACTAATCCTGTTTGGACATCAACCCATGTGGGAAATATAAAATGATCTAGGCATATAGCAAAAATATTGCACAAGGTGAAGTTTGAATGAAAGTGAAAAAAATTGACCAAAATTAGGCAGAATATAACACGAATGTGATTATACAGTGTGCATGATCAATATTAATAAGTGTACATAACATACAATGTATACAATATACAGATGTGTCCACAATAAGCACAGGATACATAAATCACACACTGTGTATATTATAAACACAGTGTACGCACAAAAATTAATGCGCGTAAAAAATAAAAAAATTAAAAAAAATTTTTTATCCTTTATACACCAAAATATCCTATATATACATAGACACAGCTATTGAATACCAAGTGTCATATTGAACTAAATGTGCAAATGTGTGGCCAATGAGGTACACTACAACCACCATATGTAGTATATCAAAATACTTGTGTACAAAATACATACGAAAATACACAAGAAACATTATATGGTTAAAAATACTGAGAAAAATAATATACAGAAGACCATTCACAAAAACACATAAACAGGACCATAAATTTCTTGTATGCGACTTGTTTCTTCATGAAGTAATCAACAGTCATCAAAATTGAGCTCCATACCAAATCATATACTGCGATTCAAATGGAGAACTGGAATATAAACAAAATTAAAATTAAAAACACATAAAATCCAGGCTTAAAAGATACCCATATAGCTTTTACAAAAAGGACCCGAAACCATTGCTCTCATTCAATCCCATAGGGACCATGGTGTTGAGTCTATAAATCCATCGACTCTCCACTTGTGATAGCACTCGAAACAGATCACCACCCCTCATACCCAAGGATACCTGATCTACTGCAAAAATTTTCAAACCTTTAGCTTCAGAATTATGGAAGGTTCTAAAATGTCTTGGGAGCGTCTTTAGTTGTTCTTCATCTTTGGCTTCCTTAGCTTTTTCTATGTCACGAACATGTTCGCGAACTCTTATTCTGAATTCCCTTGTGGTCATTCCAATATAAATCTTACCACAAGGGCAATTTGCATAATAGATCACTCCCTTTGAGGCACAAGTTAAGCATTTTCTGATTGAAAATGTCTTAGAATAATCTGAGTTGCAAAAGCTGTTGGTCTTAATCGTATTTGCACACGCTTTGCAACTTCGACAGGGAAAAAATCCTTTGATTTCCCCAAAAATACCTTTTTGCACTTTTTGTTTAGGAGCTAAATAGCTCCGTACCAGCAGATCCGACAAATTCCTAGATCTTTTGGCTGCGATACAAGGTCTTTCTGATAGTTTTTTTAAGAATTGGGTCTGTATGTAATACATGCCAATGAGAATTGATTATGTTTGTAAATTTACTCCATTGTTCATTAAATGGGGTAATCAACCTCACTTGATTATTATCTGCCGTTTGAATTTTTTTATTATACAAAAGTTGATCCCTAGGTATATGCTGAACCTTGTTATAGGCATTACGAATTACCCTATGTCCATAACCTCTTTCACGAAACCTTGTATATAAGTCTGCTGCTTGTTTTTGGTACGTTTGTTCAGATGAACATATCCTGTTAGCTCGAAGGTATTGTCCCACAGGGATTGAGCGAATAGTGGATTTTAAATGAGAGGAACCTGCATGCAAAATTGAATTTGTTGCAGTCGGCTTCCTAAATATATCTGTGGAGATTGAACCATCATCATTCTTTAGGATGTCAATATCCAAAAAATTAACCCTATGTCCATATGAAGAGGTAAGATTTATATTTAAATTATTGTTATTCAAAGCTACCATCAAAGTTTTCAACTCATCTATTGAACCTTCCCAAACAAACAAAACGTCATCAATAAATCTCATCCAATTGTGGACTTTCTCTATACCCGTCACCGGAGAGCACTGAAAAATTTCCCTCTCCCAAAATCCCAAAAATAAATTAGCGTAAGCAGGAGCACACGCCGCCCCCATAGCTGTACCCTGTGTTTGCAAAAAAACTTGATCTTTAAAAATAAAACAATTGTGTGTTAGAATAAATTTTAATAAATTCAAAATCAGGGTGACTAAGGGGGGATCTAGATTACTATTCCGTAAGAACCACGAAACCGCCTCAAGTCCCTGGTCATGACGGATGGAGGTGTATAAAGCCTCAACATCCGCCGTGACCAGGATCATGTCTTCATCAAGATGTATTTGGTCTAGTCTCCGTAGTGCCGCTGTGGTATCAAGAATATGAGATGGTAACGTGTTCACCAGTGGTTTCAAATAATAATCAATTATTCGACAAATGAGTTCACTAAGGCCCTCATTGCCCGATACTATTGGGCGGCCAGGCGGATCATCCACGTTTTTGTGAATCTTTGGAATTAAATATTGAGTTGGCAACTTTGGTTTTAATGATTGAATAGTATCCAATAGTGATTTAGGAATAACACCACACTCATAAGCATTGGATAAAATATCAATAAGTTCTCCCTGGTATTCAAGCAAAGGTACATGGGTCAGTTTTTTATAACAGTTTGCATCAGACAAAAGTGTATGGGCCTGTTTCTCATAAAGCTCCAATGGCCAAATTACTACATTTCCACCTTTATCTGCTTTTTTAAAAATCACGTCAGTCCAGCCTTGCAATTCTGAAATTAATTTTCTTTCATTTTTGTTAATTGGACTAGCATAATAATTATTTTTCAACTTTTCTATATCTTGTGTCACTAGTTTAACAAAAATGTCAACTGCTGGACATGAATTTATATTGGGAAATTTTTTTGATTTGTTAAACAGAGAAACGGGAAAAGAACTCACCGTCTCAGAGGAGTAGTTTTCTTCAGCTAGAGATTCTAAAATTTCAAGAGCTGCCTTTTCCTCATCAGAATTAAGTTGCAATCCCATGTTATTTTTCTCATGGAATCTTTTAAGTATCAATTTCCTCGCAAATAGATGCACATCTTTTATTGCCGTGAAGGAATCTAGTTGTTGACATGGAGAAAAGGTTAGTCCCTTTTCCAATAATTCAATCTGTTCATTTGAAAGAGTATGTGAGGAAAGATTTATTACCTTAGGTTTGTCATTTTTCCTAGTGCCAAAATTGGTTTGGTACCTTGCTGTACCCCTAGCTCTGCCCCCAAATCTTGTTCTCACACGTCTAGGAGTATAATATTCCCTTTCGTGAATGGAGGAAGCACTACTCGAAATTGAAGAGATAGAGGAAACTGAAGGACTCCTAGTAGAGGATTGAATATTGTTTTCCTCAGAAAGTTTATTTTGCCAACGAAAAACTTTTTTCTGATTATAATCTTGTACATCACGTTGGTATTTCTTCATTTTATTTTTACTGATCCGATTTTCCCATTTTTCTAGATCTTGATCAAGGTCCCGATAAAATTTATCCAAAGTCTCCTTAGGTATTTTAGCCGCCAACTCAGCCTGTAATTTATTGAGTTCCTCATCCATTTCCTTCAAAATCCCAGTATTTTTTGTATTGATAATTTCCATAAAGGAGAAAGAGCATGCTGAGGAAACACTCTCCCATTTAGTAATCAATTCAAGATCATCTAACCCAAATGTCGGATATAGCTGTATACGAAGACCTCGGGGTATAATCTTCTGTTTGATATAATTATCTATAGATGTTTTCGTCCACCATATTCGTGTTTTCTTATTTGTCAAATTTTTATATTTAGACAACAGTCCCTTTTCATCATTCTGGGTATCATTAAAATTAGCAGAAACACTGTTTAAACAAATCAGACGCTTTCACTTGCCAAGCTTTCTCTTTGGCTTTAAAGTCCATTAGGGGAATCAAACTGTTATAAAACAGAACATACAAATTAAATACCAATACCCCAAACACTAGGAAATATAATAAAGGGCTCAACTCACTGAACAATGCACAATAAATGGAATCTCATGCAAGAACTATTAAGCACAACAGGAGATCAAAGAGTTTTTCCAAGCTCAAATATAATTTATTGAAATAATGATAAACAGAGCATACATGCTAGTATAGGTTGCAGCAGACATTTCTGGGAATATATATTACTTCAATTGGGTGGTTGCTTTCTATTGTGTTCTATATTTGTGAAATAACTGCTTATGCTGCACAAAAATATCTATATTTTTCGATAATTTTTTTAAGGTGCTGTACAATCACTTTGTGTTTATGTCTGCTGCAACATAGCATGTATGCTCTGTTTATCATTATTTCAATAAATTATATTTGAGCTTGGAAAAACTCTATTTTGATCTCCTGTTGTGCTTAATAGTTCTTGCATGAGATTCCATTTATTGTGCATTGTTCAGTGAGTTGAGCCCTTTATTATATTTCCTAGTGTTTGGGGTATTGGTATTTAATTTGTATGTTCTGTTTTATAACAGTTTGATTCCCCTAATGGACTTTAAAGCCAAAGAGAAAGCTTGGCAAGTGAAAGCGTCTGATTTGTTTAAACAGTGTTTCTGCTAATTTTAATGATACCCAGAATGATGAAAAGGGACTGTTGTCTAAATATAAAAATTTGACAAATAAGAAAACACGAATATGGTGGACGAAAACATCTATAGATAATTATATCAAACAGAAGATTATACCCCGAGGTCTTCGTATACAGCTATATCCGACATTTGGGTTAGATGATCTTGAATTGATTACTAAATGGGAGAGTGTTTCCTCAGCATGCTCTTTCTCCTTTATGGAAATTATCAATACAAAAAATACTGGGATTTTGAAGGAAATGGATGAGGAACTCAATAAATTACAGGCTGAGTTGGCGGCTAAAATACCTAAGGAGACTTTGGATAAATTTTATTGGGACCTTGATCAAGATCTAGAAAAATGGGAAAATCGGATCAGTAAAAATAAAATGAAGAAATACCAACGTGATGTACAAGATTATAATCAGAAAAGAGTTTTTCGTTGGCAAAATAAACTTTCTGAGGAAAACAATATTCAATCCTCTACTAGGAGTCCTTCAGTTTCCTCTATCTCTTCAATTTCGAATAGTGCTGCCTCCATTCACGAAAGGGAATATTATACTCCTAGACGTGTGAGAACAAGATTTGGGGGCAGAGCTAGGGGTACAGCAAGGTACCAAACCAATTTTGGCACTAGGAAAAATGACAAACCTAAGGTAATAAATCTTTCCTCACATACTCTTTCGAATGAACAGATTGAATTATTGGAAAAGGGACTAACCTTTTCTCCATGTCAACAACTAGATTCCTTCACGGCAATAAAAGATGTGCATCTATTTGCGAGGAAATTGATACTTAAAAGATTCCATGAGAAAAATAACATGGGATTGCAACTTAATTCTGATGAGGAAAAGGCAGCTCTTGAAATTTTAGAATCTCTAGCTGAAGAAAACTACTCCTCTGAGACGGTGAGTTCTTTTCCCGTTTCTCTGTTTAACAAATCAAAAAAATTTCCCAATATAAATTCATGTCCAGCAGTTGACATTTTTGTTAAACTAGTGACACAAGATATATAAAAGTTGAAAAATATTTATTATGCTAGTCCAATTAACAAAAATGAAAGAAAATTAATTTCAGAATTGCAAGGCTGGACTGACGTGATTTTTAAAAAAGCAGATAAAGGTGGAAATGTAGTAATTTGGCCATTGGAGCTTTATGAGAAACAGGCCCATACACTTTTGTCTGATGCAAACTGTTATAAAAAACTGACCCATGTACCTTTGCTTGAATACCAGGGAGAACTTATTGATATTTTATCCAATGCTTATGAGTGTGGTGTTATTCCTAAATCACTATTGGATACTATTCAATCATTAAAACCAAAGTTGCCAACTCAATATTTAATTCCAAAGATTCACAAAAACGTGGATGATCCGCCTGGCCGCCCAATAGTATCGGGCAATGAGGGCCTTAGTGAACTCATTTGTCGAATAATTGATTATTATTTGAAACCACTGGTGAACACGTTACCATCTCATATTCTTGATACCACAGCGGCACTACGGAGACTAGACCAAATACATCTTGATGAAGACATGATCCTGGTCACGGCGGATGTTGAGGCTTTATACACCTCCATCCGTCATGACCAGGGACTTGAGGCGGTTTCGTGGTTCTTACGGAATATTAATCTAGATCCCCCCTTAGTCACCCTGATTTTGAATTTATTAAAATTTATTCTAACACACAATTGTTTTATTTTTAAAGATCAAGTTTTTTTGCAAACACAGGGTACAGCTATGGGGGCGGCGTGTGCTCCTGCTTACGCTAATTTATTTTTGGGATTTTGGGAGAGGGAAATTTTTCAGTGCTCTCCGGTGACGGGTATAGAGAAAGTCCACAATTGGATGAGATTTATTGATGACGTTTTGTTTGTTTGGGAAGGTTCAATAGATGAGTTGAAAACTTTGATGGTAGCTTTGAATAACAATAATTTAAATATAAATCTTACCTCTTCATATGGACATAGGGTTAATTTTTTGGATATTGACATCCTAAAGAATGATGATGGTTCAATCTCCACAGATATATTTAGGAAGCCGACTGCAACAAATTCAATTTTGCATGCAGGTTCCTCTCATTTAAAATCCACTATTCGCTCAATCCCTGTGGGACAATACCTTCGAGCTAAGAGGATATGTTCATCTGAACAAACGTACCAAAAACAAGCAGCAGATTTATATACAAGGTTTCGTGAAAGAGGTTATGGACATAGGGTAATTCGTAATGCCTATAACAAGGTTCAGCATATACCTAGGGATCAACTTTTGTATAATAAAAAAATTCAAACGGCAGATAATAATCAAGTGAGGTTGATTACCCCATTTAATGAACAATGGAGTAAATTTGCAAACAATCAATTCTCATTGGCATGTATTACATACAGACCCAATTCTTAAAAAAACTATCAGAAAGACCTTGTATCGCAGCCAAAAGATCTAGGAATTTGTCGGATCTGCTGGTACGGAGCTATTTAGCTCCTAAACAAAAAGTGCAAAAAGGTATTTTTGGGGAAATCAAAGGATTTTTTCCCTGTCGAAGTTGCAAAGCGTGTGCAAATACGATTAAGACCAACAGCTTTTGCAACTCAGATTATTCTAAGACATTTTCAATCAGAAAATGCTTAACTTGTGCCTCAAAGGGAGTGATCTATTATGCAAATTGCCCTTGTGGTAAGATTTATATTGGAATGACCACAAGGGAATTCAGAATAAGAGTTCGCGAACATGTTCGTGACATAGAAAAAGCTAAGGAAGCCAAAGATGAAGAACAACTAAAGACGCTCCCAAGACATTTTAGAACCTTCCATAATTCTGAAGCTAAAGGTTTGAAAATTTTTGCAGTAGATCAGGTATCCTTGGGTATGAGGGGTGGTGATCTGTTTCGAGTGCTATCACAAGTGGAGAGTCGATGGATTTATAGACTCAACACCATGGTCCCTATGGGATTGAATGAGAGCAATGGTTTCGGGTCCTTTTTGTAAAAGCTATATGGGTATCTTTTAAGCCTGGATTTTATGTGTTTTTAATTTTAATTTTGTTTATATTCCAGTTCTCCATTTGAATCGCAGTATATGATTTGGTATGGAGCTCAATTTTGATGACTGTTGATTACTTCATGAAGAAACAAGTCGCATACAAGAAATTTATGGTCCTGTTTATGTGTTTTTGTGTATGGTCTTCTGTATATTATTTTTCTCAGTATTTTTAACCATATAATGTTTCTTGTGTATTTTCGTATGTATTTTGTACACAAGTATTTTGATATACTACATATGGTGGTTGTAGTGTACCTCATTGGCCACACATTTGCACATTTAGTTCAATATGACACTTGGTATTCAATAGCTGTGTCTATGTATATATAGGATATTTTGGTGTATAAAGGATAAAAAAATTTTTTTATTTTTTACGCGCATTAATTTTTGTGCGTACACTGTGTTTATAATATACACAGTGTGTGATTTATGTATCCTGTGCTTATTGTGGACACCTGTATATTGTATACATTGTATGTTATGTACACTTATTAATATTGATCATGCACACTGTATAATCACATTCGTGTTATATTCTGCCTAATTTTGGTCAATTTTTTTCCACTTTCATTCAAACTTCACCTTGTGCAATATTTTTGCTATATGTCTAGATCATTTTATATTTCCCACATGGGTTGATGTCCAAACAGGATTAGTATTTCATATTTAATTGGTCCTCCTTTGTGCGCATGCCCAGTTTTGTCCTCACTAGGAGTCTTCGGACGTGCTCAGTAGGTGGTCGGCTGTTTCTGGCTGCTTAGCAGCTCGAGCTGCCTTCATGCCGATGAGCGCTGATGACAGACTCCCTGTTTGCTAGGGGGACTCTACAGCGCATGCGCCGCCTATGCTGTGGACTTTAGGAACTGGATGAGTCACCATTGACGTCACTATGGGCGCTAGTGCGCATGTTTTGAAATCTACGTCCCTTACTAGGGAAAGCGGTTCATTGGTTGACCGCACTATAAATACTAGATCCGGGGCACATTGAAACCACGCCTCCTGAGGAAGCTGCGGCGTAACGCACGTAGGGGCGGCAGGTTTGACAGCAGCGTTCACATTACATGTAAGTGTTACCCTATAACGCAGCCCTTATATTCAGTTTTGTATTGTGCACAGGCAGTTTTCATTTAATTTAGTTTACATTTAACACCCTTTGGGTCCATTAGCACAGAGCACTCATGCACTTTATAGATGGTATCCTACCCTGGGTATTAATTGTATGTAACACCCTTCTTTCTGGGAATATATATTACTTCAATTGGGTGGTTGCCTTCTATTGTGTTCTATATTTGTGAAATAACTGCTTATGCTGCACAAAAATATCTATATTTTTCGATAATTTTTTTTAAGGTGCTGTACAATCACTTTGTGTTTATGTCTGCTGCAACCTATACTAGCATGTATGCTCTGTTTATCATTATTTCAATAAATTATATTTGAGCTTGGAAAAACTCTATTTTGATCTCCTGTTGTGCTTAATAGTTCTTGCATGAGATTCCATTTATTGTGCATTGACTCCACCATTGTACATTTTCTGGCATAGCAGTGACTGAGCTATTGCCACTGGTCCATTATATGGGTTTGCCACAGCCAGAGATGAGTGTGTGCTCTGTTCATTTTATTCTAGGAGCCTCAGAGGTAAAAGATGCAAATACCAACTATATATTTTATTGATCGAGTATTGTGAGGATACTCAATATGCTGCATTAATGCATTTCTATTCTAGGAATTTTACCATTGCCGCATTCCTTGTACGATAAGGTTGTACTGAAATCTTGTAAAGGGTAAAATCCCCCTGACATGTTGCAAATGTAAAATCTGCGGGACAATTTTTGTGCAGATTCTGTGTGGAACTTGTGTAGGATGTAAAATCTCACCACTTTGCCACTAATGTAATGCACATTTTATACTACAGCTAAATAATTCACATGACTAACTCCTTCCCACCATCCGCAGAACCTGTACACAGTTAGTCATGAGCGGGTGTATGAAGCGCCGAGCCCCATTCCCGGCAGGTGTCCTAAAAGGTCTGAAGGAGCTACAGCAGAGAAAATAACTGTAGGAAGTACAGGAATTAGACTGCAGAAGACTGAGGTAAAGTTATTTTCTCTGATGAAGCCCTTTAGACTGTTTGGGACATCTGGAAGAATGATTTTCCAGAGAAGAAAAGGTGAGGGCTACCACGAATGCTGTGTCATGCCAACAATAAAGCACCATGAGACCATTCACATGTGGAGGCTTTTTATCCATGGAGGAGGCTCATTCACAATTTTGCATAAGGACACTGACATGAATAAAGAATGGGATTTAAATATTCTTCAAAAGCAGTGCTCCACCCGTGGCTGTTAGCGTGCTAAATGCCACTGTCAATCTTTCACAGAGGGAATTAACAAGTGCCGACGTAGGCGTGCCATTTTCTTCACCCATCGGCGTGCCCGTAACGTGGTCGCAGGTCATCGATGGGTTATTCTGACAGCCTTGGCTCAGCTGATAACCCCTGTGCCAATCACTACTGAGCTCCTTAAACCTCTTCTCCCAAAGCCTGTTTTCAACTTCCTGACCAGGCCAAATCTTACAAATCTGATCAGTGTCACTTCATGTGCTAATAACTCTGGAACGCGTCAATAGTTCCCATCACTTCAGGAACGGTTTTCTCGTGACATTCTACTTCTTGATGGTTGTAAAATTTGTTCGATATGACTAGCAGTTACGGTATTTGTGAAAATAACAAATTTGGCAAAAACTTAGTTTTCAAACTTTTAATTTTTATACCCATTTATAAGTAACATTTCCCTCATGTACACTTTACATCAGCACAATTTTTTTAAACTTTTATTTTTATTTGTTAGAAATTTATAAGGGTTAAAACTTGAAAAATTTACAAAACCATTCTTCCAGGGACCAAGTCACATTTGAAGTGACTTTGAGGTATGTATATATATATATATATAAATATATATATATATATATATATATATATATCAGGAAATGTCCAAAAGGGACACCATTCTAAAAACTGCATCACTAAAGGTGCTCAAAACCACATTCACAAAGTTTATTAACCCTTCAGGTGCTTCACCGGAATTAATGGAATGTGGAAGGAAAAAAAGTCGTAGTTACTCACCGGTTAACGGTATTTTTCAGAGTCCATGACAGCACCACCTGAGAGAGGGGATCCGCCCTTTAGGAACAGGAAACCTACAGATACAAAAAAGGCGGCACCTCTCCCATGCATCAGTTGGATTACAGAGCACAAGAGGACCACAATGGTTAATAGCATAATTTATCTACAATACTTTACACGACTATTTAAATTATCCGTGTACCTATAAGGGGAAGAAGTGCACACCCAAAATTTTAAACTAAAGGGAGAGAATATACGGGTGCTGTCATGGACTCCGAAAAATACCGTTAACCGGTGAGTAACTAAGACTTTATTCGGTCGTCCATGACAGCACCACCTGAGAGAATTACAGAGAGTAATAACTACTTTAGGGAGGGACTACAGCCTGCAGTACCCTTATACCAAAAGAGAGGTCTGCGGAAGCACCCAGGTCTGGCCTATAATGACTATAAAAGGTGCTCGGAGAGGACCAAGTAGCCGCCTTACATATCTGGTCGATGGAGACTTCTGATCTCTCGGCCCACGAGGTCGCCATGGCTCTGGTGGAATGCGCCCTCAGCTTCCCGGGTGGCGACCTGCCTTTTGAGGTGTATGCTATTGAAATCGCCTCTCTAATCCACCTAGCTAGTGTGCTTTTTGACTCTACAACCTTTCCTAGGGCCTTGATGGGAGACAAACAGGGCATTATCTTTTCTCCAGGGATCGGTAACTGCCAGATATTCTATGAGGCATCTCCTAACATCTAGGGTGTGTAGTTTATCTTCCTTCTCATTAGCTGGATTAGGGAGGAAGGATGGAAGGACTATTTCCTGTGTCCTGTGAAAGCTAGAAACTACCTTAGGTAAGTACGCCGGATCAGGTCTGAGTGTTACTCTATCGTCCTTAAACTGTATATAAGGAGGACGCCTAGATAATGCCTGGATGTCGCTTACCCTACGAGCTGAGGTTAGAGCTACCAGGAAGGCTACTTTAAGGGACAGGTTTTATATGGAAGCTGATGAAATAGGTTCGAATGGAGCCTCTGTCATAGCCGTGAGGACTAGGTTTAAGTCCCACGGCATGAACCTATCTTTCACTATTGGCCTGGATCTACCTGCTGCTTTAATGAATCTACTGATCCAGTAATTACCCGCGATGTTGCAGCTAAAGAGGGCCCCCAAGGCTGATACCTGTACTTTAAGGGTACTAGTGGAAAGCCCCATAACCAGACCTTTCTGAAGAAACTCTAAGATCTGGTTTATAGGTGCTAAACCCCCCGCGACTATTCCGGAGTTCTGAAGGAATCTCTTCCGAATCCTGACATAGATTTTTGTAGTGATGATTTTTCTACTTTTAAGTAGAGTGTTAATCAGGTCTGGGGAGAAGCCTTTTTCTCTTAGCAATGTCCGTTCAAACTCCACGCCGTCAGATGTAGGCCAGCCACCTGAGGATGGAAGACTGGGCCCTGGGATAGGAGATTCGGGATGTCCGGAAGGACCCAAGGCTCGGACACCGACATGGTCCTGAGGCATGAGAACCATGCCCTCCTGGGAAAAAATGGAGCACTAACTATAACCCTCGCTCTGTCCCTCCTGGTTTTTCTCATCACCAGGGGTAGTAGTGATAGGGGAGGGAAGGCGTATGCTAGCCTGAAGTCGCACTTTATTAGAAAGGCATCTACCGCCAGGGGGTTCTCTCTGGGATTTAGGGAGCAGAACTGCCTTAATTTTCTGTTTTCCATGGTAGCGAAGAGATCTATCTCTGGTTGTCCCCATTTTTGTACAATCAGGTCGAAGATGGAAGTTTTTAGGGACCATTCTCCTTGTCTTAGTAGATTGCGGCTTAAGAAATCTGCTGTGATATTTTCTTTCCCTTTTATATGTAGCGCTGTTAAAGATAGAAAATGCTGCTCTGCTAGCTGGAACAACCGTTCTGCCACATTCATCAGGGGTTTGGAACGAGTCTCGCCTTGGTGGTTGATATAAGCCACGGTGACCTGATTGTCTGAGAACACCCGCACATGATGGCCCTGTAGATACACAAGTAGTCTCTTAGCTGCCTGTTCTACTGCTGTAACTCTTTCAGGTTAGATGACATCTCTATCTGATGATGCTCCCATAGGCCCTGGACCAGAATCTCACCCAAATGAGCCCCCCAACCGGAAGGGCTAGCATCCGTGGTGATTATGCGGGATATGTCATACTCCCAGGGAACCCCTCTGGATAAATTATCCTTGTCTAGCCACCACTCTAGGGACTCCCTTGTGTTCCGGGACAAGGTTAACTGGCCCTCTAAGTAACCTCCGAGCATTCTTTGATGTACTAAAACTTCGCCCTGTAGTGTTCTTGAATGGAATTGGGCCCACTGGACAGCCGGGATACAGGATGAAAGAGAACCCAGAAGGGACATGGCTCTCCTGAGGGAAATGGTAGGGTTATTGGAAGCGTTCAGGACCTGATAGTGTAGGCGAACAAGCTTCTCCGGAGGCAGACGGCATTCCTGTTTCTCAGAATCTAGGATCAAGCCCAAGAATTGTTGGACTCTCACCGGTTCTAACCGAGATTTTTTAATGTTAAGCAGCCAACCTAACCGCTCTAAGGCAGACATTGCCCTTTGTAGCTGTTCCATACAATGTTTCACCGTTTTCCCTACAATCAGGAAGTCATCTAAGTAGGGAAGTACTAGAATGTCTGATTCACGTAGATGGGCCATAACCTCCGCCACCACTTTAGTAAATACTCGGGGAGCGACTGCCACCCCAAAGGGGAGGGCCGCATATTGGAAATGCTGAACTGACCCATCTAACTGAACGGCCACTCTGAGGAAGCGCTGATGACCTGCATGAATGGGTATATGGTAGTAAGCATCTTTTAAATCTAACACTACCATAAAGCAATTTTTAAACAGCATTTTTATTGATAAATTAATTGTCTCCATCTTAAACGGGCGTATGGCCAGGAATTCGTTGAGGGACTTAAGATTTATTATAGTCCTAAAGGAGCCGTCTGGCTTGCGGACCAGGAACAGAGGGGAGTAGAAACCTTTTCCCCTTTCTCCTTCTGGAACCATAGTTAGGACCTTCTTGCGGCAAAGATCATGAACCTCAGCCTCCAGGGCAGCTTGTTCTGATGTGGAAGTCCTGAGCGGGGTGACCTTAAATCGATCTTGGGGGACCCGGGTGAATTCTAGTCGTAGACCCGCAGCTATCACCCCCAGTATCCAGCTACTACTAGAAATCATAGACCAGGCTGGGTAGAAGGCAGCTAGTCTCCCCCCTACCGGAGCAGCTAGTCATTGGGGCGGCTTTTTAGTGTCACGGGCTGGACCTTCCTGGCGCCCCCCACCTCCGAACATGAAACCTGTACCTCTCCTTCTCTTGTCATCCCATCTGCCCTGGTCCCTGGACGGCCTTCTGCGGAAATATCCTTTCCTAGTAAAGGGACGTCTATAAGAAGGGTTCGACAGACTGGGGAACTTCTTTTTATCATCCCCAGCTTTCTCTAAAAGTTCATCCAAAATGGGGCCAAACAGATGTTCCCCCTCGCATGGAATGGAGCAGAGTCGTGACCTGGCCTGGATATCTCCTGGCCAGCATTTTAACCAGAGAGCCCTTCGTGCTGTGTTAGATAAACCCGCGGTCCTAGCCGCCATTCTCGCAGAGTCTGCTGAGGCATCAGCCAAAAAAGTGGCAGCACTTTGGATGATTGGTAGAGTTTTTCAAATGGATGCTCCATCCTTCAGTTGGGAATCCAGTTGATCTAGCCAGACCATCATGGATCTGGCCGTACATGTGGCAGCTATCGCTGGTCTTAAAGCGCCTGCTGACAACTCCCATGTTCCCTTTAGAAAGGAATCCGCTTTTTTATCCAGCGGGTCTTTTAAGGAGGCCATGTCATCGAATGGTATGGAGGATTTTCTGGAGGCTTTGGCTACTGCCGCGTCCAGCTTAGGGGCCTTATCCCATCTGTTTACCACTGGATCATCAAACGGGTACCTCCGCTTGAAGGCAGGTGGCAAGGAGCCCCTTTTTTCTGGTCTTTTCCATTCCCTATCTATCAGGCTCTGGACTTTGTCATTTAATGGAAAGGCCCTGCGCTTTCTGGGATCTAGACCCCCGAACATCACGTCCTGTGCGGAAAGTTCTGGTTTTGCGTCTGCTACCCCCATGGTGGACCTTATTGCTTTAACCAGCCTATCCATTTGATCTAAGGGGAAGCAGAATCGGCTTGAGTCCTCCTCTGAAGAAGACGAAGTGGAGGCCAGGGAATCTGAGGAGTCATCGATCCTAGGGGCGGCCGAGGACTCCGAACCTGAGAGACTAAATTCTCTTCCTTTAGAAGAATCCCTTTTAGATAAGGCCTTCATTTCCGACCTGATAATTTCCCTAAGGCTTATGGTGAAGTCCGGCGTTTTTTCCGCTACCTGTATGGACGGGGAGAGTGTAAGGGCCTGTCAATCTACCCCTGGGCCCCCGTCCCTTTCCAACCCCTACCGTTTGTCGCACCCATGGCTGACACAACTTTTTAGGGTGGCCGTCTGGCAAGGGGCAACTACAGAGGGCACATTCCCTGTGCTTCTGTTTTCCCGTAGCTTTCCTCCCCTGCGAAAAAAACATAAGGGAACACTGCATCAGGGTACATTCACGGAGATCTCTTACCCATGCAGATGAGGCAGGTACTGGATCACGGAGGGAGGCAGGAGGGTCCTTTATCCTGGAGGAACTTCTGTGGCTCTGTTCGCTCGGACATTTGTTTCTTCTGCTGGCCACTCGCATGAGGCTTCACCGTGGCCTGTTTCTGTGGGCGATCCTGCACCTCGTCCTGCTGCTCTATGGGGGCTTCTGTCGTCTCCATTGCTGGGCCTTTAGAAGTACCCCAGCAGCGTCACCTCCTGTCTTTTACGGCCTCCCAGTGTCCAGGTCAGCAGGGTTCTGGCGCGGCACCTCCCACCCGGGACCCCCCCCCCCCCCCCGAGACCTCCCCCCCCCCCCCCGAACCGACCACCCCCTCCCCGCCCCGGGCACCGCGCACCACCCCGGACCGTGGCGCGCACTTGCAAGCCGACCGGCACCCGACTTCCGGTTTCGGCGCTCACGGCCCCGCCCCTTCCGCCGCTCATCAGAGCCCGCGGGAATGCGCGGAAGGAGCCGGGACGGCGCCCCCGGCTCCGGTATGCCCGACGACCGGGCGCAACCCGGATAGGAGAGGGGGACCGGACCCCCGGGGGAAAACGCACCAGGAGGGGCCCGGGGCATACATACCTGGTGCCCGCACTATGGAGGCGGCTGTCCACCGGACCCTGTGCTCCACCTGCTCTGACCACTGCCGGGGCGACCTACCCGGCCCCACCGTGGCGCTTCCAGGGACCCGAGCGTGACCGAGGTAGGAGAACCCCCGCTACCTGGGTCGGTCAGCCGGCCTGGGAATCCCTCGACGACTCCATGACGGACGATCTGAAGGAAGTCCCGTCCTCTAGGAACAGGAAACCAACTGATGATGCATTCCACAAACGTGTCTCTCGACTCCCCATGTATCCTCCCAAAAAAAACATTTGATATGCTCCAGCGCTGTATATAAATGAGGTGGTCCGGTCCGATGGACGGCCTTGTAGTGCCATCTGTCCATTCTCTCTGCACCTAATCACGTCCTCCTGCTTTGATGGATGTGACACGTTATCCACATAGAGAACCGAGAGCTTGCACTTGCGTACTAGCCTCACAGGACCGCGCAGACGCACTCTGTTCTGCTGAGAGCAGAGAACACCACTGCGCAAGCGCCTATTCTGATTGATGTGAATGGCTAACTGAGATCTCGCGCCTAAGCAGTAGCCTCTCTCTGATGCGCTTGCGCAGTACTGTTATCTGTTCTGCTCACAGTAGGGCAAAGCAGTGTGTGAATAATTAGCGGACGTCATATCCCGTTTAGAAATCCCCCGCTATGCCTAAACAGTGGAAATCACTCACAAGCGACACCATTTTGTAAACTAGACCCTTCAAGAAACTTATCTAGATGTGTGTTGACCACCATTAACCCCCAAGTGCTTCAGACGTTCATAACTTTGAGCCATGAAGGAAAAAAAACAAAAACATTTTCCCCACAAAAATGTTTTTGTTTTTAGCCCAACCTCCCCTCAATTTATTATTTTCAGAGGGTTACACACAGGGAAAAAAAGTGGACCCCAGAATTTGTTTTTCAATTGTTTCTTGAATACGCAGTTACCCCATATGTAGGGGGAAACTACTGTTTGGGTGCACGGCAGGGCTCAGAAAGGATGAAGTGAAGTTTTGGAACACAGATTTTGATTGAATGTTCTGAAGGGGTCATGTCGTGTTTGGAGAGCCCCTGATGTGCCTAAACAGTGGAAAATCACTACAAGTGACCCATTTAGGAAAGTATAATCCTCAGGGAACTTATCTAGATGTGTGAACCACCAGATGCTTGACAAGTTTACAACATTGAGCAATGGAAAAAAAAAAAAATTACCAACATTTTTTTTTTATCCCCAATTTTTTTTTCTCACAAGATTACAAGGGGAAAATGGCCCACACAATTTGTTGTGCAATTTCTCTCAAGTGCACAAATACCCCATATGTGGGAGAAAACTACTTCTGAGGCACAGTGGAAAGTTCAGAAGGAAGAAATGCCATATTGGCGTTCAGATTTTCCTGGACTGGTTTGAGGGCACCATGTCACATTGGTAGAGCCCCTGAGATGCCAAATTAGCAAAACCCCTCATTAGTGACCCTATTTTACAAACTACACCTCTTAATGAATTCATGTGTGGGTGCAGTGATCATATTGACACCACAGGTGTGACAGTTTTGAGGCGAGTCATAAATCCTACGGACAGATTTAGTCCTGTGTGGATGGCATCAAAGACTAATAAGTTTGTATTCCCAAACCCTGCAATGTTTCTGTGATCTAAAAATTGAGCTTTAATATCACAACGTTCATATTGTGGGGTACCACAGGGGTCAGTATTGGGCCCGCTTCTATATTTATGAATGACCTTGTAGGGGGCATAGAGAGTAGAATTACAATATTTGCAGATGACCCTAAACTCTGCAGGGTAATCAATACAGAGGAGGACAATTTTATATTACAGGAGGATGTAAACTAGAAGCTTGGGCTGGTAAGTGGCAAATGAGCTTTAATGGGGATAAATGTAAGGTCATGCGCTTGGGTAGAACGAACAAGATGTATAATTATGTGCTTAATTATAAAACACTGGGCAAAACGGTCACTGAAAAAGGCCTGGTTGTATGGGTGGACGACAAACTCACATTTAGTGGCCAGTGTCAGGCAGCTGCTGCAAAGGCAAATAAAATAATGGGATGCATTAAAAGAGGCATAGATGCTCATGAAGAGAACATTATTTTACCTCTATATAAGTCACTAGTGCGACCACACTTAGAATACTGTGTACAGTTCTGGTCTCCGGTGTATAAGAAAGACATAGCTGAAATGGAGCGGGTGCAGAGAAGAGCGACCAAGGTTATTAGGGAACTGGGGGGTCTGCAATACCAAGACAGGTTATTACACTTGGGGTTTAGATTGGAGAATCGAAGGCTTAGGGGTGATCTTATTACAATGTATAAATATATGCGGGGACAATACAAAGACCTTTCTAATGATCTTTTTACTCTTAGACCTGTGACGGGGACAAGGGGGCATCCTCTACGTCTGGAGGAAAGAAGGTTTAAGCATACTCACAGATGCGGATTCTTTACTGTAAGAGCAGTGAGACTATGGAACTCTCTCTCTCTCTATATATATATATATATATATATATATATATATATATATATATATATATATAGTATATACACTAGTTTCCTTAATATTGCGTTGATCCAGAGAGCTAGTCTGATTGCCGTATGTGGAGTCGGGAAGGAATTTTTTTCCCCAATGTGAAGCTTACCGTTTGCCACATGGGTTTTTTTGCCTTCCTCTGGATCAACATGTTAGGGCAAGTTAGGATAGGATATGAGTTGAACTAGATGGACTTAAAGTCTTCCTTCAACCTTAATAACTATGTTACTATATATTCATTATGTTGTGTCCTGGACCACAAATGTCTGGCCACCGGTAAATGAGTTGTTTGTTCTTTTTATCTGTAATTGTGTGGCCCAGCAACCACAGCTTCATCAGAGCCAGCTGTGATTGGCGTGATTGGCAATGAAGCCATTCGCACAAGATTGAGGTCAAATCGCCTCTGCACAATGTGACCAAAGTTCTCTCGCGCTGTGCTGGGCCTTATGTTGTCACAGACTTTTTCAAGCCTATGCCATCACTTTTCCTGGTGCTGCTCCTCTTGAAAGAGACATTCCAGATCCCCAATGTTTCCTAATCCATCCTCTCCCTAAAGGTACTGTCACACTAAGAGATATCGCTAGTAATATCGCTATAACTTGTGACGTTATAGCGATATTGCTAACGATATCGCTGTGTCTGATACTTACCTACGACCCGCTCCCCAGCTGGTTATCGCTGATCGCGCGAAAACGTCCTGGACCGCTTCTCATCATCAGCTTCCTGTGGAGAGACGAGCGTGGAGCCGGGCGGGAGGACGCAGGATCGCCTAGTGTGACAGGTAAGTAGCGACCCCCGACCCCTGCGATGTCGCTGGTGAGATCTGCCTGTGTGGCAGCTCACTAGCGACCACATAGCGATGTACCAGCGATCCTGGCGTCATATCGTTGGTCGGGATCGCTGGTACATCGCTAAGTGTGACAGTACCTTAAGGATATGTGCACACGCTGCGGATCTGCTGCGGATTTGGCCTCTGCGGATCCGCAGCAGTTCCGCAGACAGTGTACAGTACAATGTAAGTCTATGTGATTTACATTCTGCTGTGCACATGCTGCAGATTTTTCACTGCGGAAAAGCTGGGGTTTTAAATCTGCAGAAAGAATTGACATGTCAATTCTTTGTGCGGATTCCGCTGCGGTTTGCCACCTATTCCATTGTCCAGGTGTCAAACCGCAGGGGAAAACCGCTGGCCAATCCGCAGGTCAATTTACCTGCGGATTCGCATGGAAAAATCTGCTTGTGAATCCGCAGCGTGTGCACATAGCCTAATACTATCCCCCTTCTGCTGCCGAGTGCCGATTGTGGAGACACAGTATTATATCTTAAATTAACTAGACATATATTTTTAGCAAACCAAAAGGAATAGACTTATCTGTATGTTGACTTTTGAATTTAAACATTTCTTTCTGGCTGGTCAAGAAAACAGACTTTTGTTTGTCTAAGACTGTAATATTGACATAACAGTGTACTCTTAGCCTTAAAGGGGGTTTTACACTAAGCAATATCGCTAGCAATATCGCTAAAACGTCACTGGTTTTGTGACGTTATAGCGATATTGCTAGCGATATCGCTCTGTGTGATACTTACCAGCGACCGGCTCCCCCGCTGTCCATCGCTGATCGCGCGAGAATGTCCGGCTCCATTTCTCGTCGGGCGCTTCCTGCTGAGACTTCCTGCTGTGACGTCCAGCGACGCGTGGAGGCGGGCGGGAGGACGCCAGGATCGCTGTGTGTGAATGGTAAGTATCGTGCGCTGCGTCGCTGCTGCATCGCTGTGAGATCTTTCTGTATGAAAGCTCACTAGCGATCATTTAGCGATGCACCAGCGATCCTGACCGGGTCGGATCGCTGGTTGGATCGCTGGTGCATCGCTAAATGTAAAAGGGCCTTAAGGCCCCGTCACACACAGCAATCTCGCTAGCGAGATCGCTGATTTTGTGGCGCTACAGCGATCTCGCTAGCAAGATTCGCTGTGTATGATGGGGATCAGCGACCATCCCCCCTGCCGGGTATCGCTGATCATGCTTGATCGGCCTGGGCCGTTTTTTTATCGCTGATCTCCCGCTGCCCAGCACCCATAGCTGCGTGTGGCAGCGAGAGACCAGCGATCAGCGACACTGGTTTCTAATGTAAACATCAGGTATCCAGGAGCCGCGGCTCCTGGATACCCCCCTCTATTTACCTTGGAAACCGGCGTACACAAGCTCTTAGATACCTGATGTTTACCTAGGAAACCAGCGTGCACGCCGGTTTCCAAGGTAAACATCGGGTATCCAAGAGCCACGGCTCATGGATACCCAATGTTTACATTAGAAACTAGCGTCGCTGGTCCTGATCACTGAAGCGGCTGTCTTGTGACAGCTCACCAGCGAACAGCCTAACGATGTCCCAGCGATCCCATCATGTCGGATCGTTGGTGGGGTCGCTGGGACATCTTTATGTGTAACGGGGTCTTTAATGACTATTTATATGCTAATTATGCATTGGGTAGCCCAGATAGTTGATTTTTAAAACAAAAGGAAAAACTATGCAAATAGATTACATAATCAAACAGGCAACTTGGTCATCACCACTTCTCCCCTTATCTGGGATGCTGGAGTGAAGGACACTTGTTAAAATATAAAAATAGGTTACATGCCTCTGTACAGAGACTCAAACAGGGAGACCAAGAGAGACAGCCAGAAATTTGCCAAGACATTCATACCTCCAAAAGGACCACAGACAGGAAAGCAGCCAATTCGTCATGGCTCCATCACGAAGGACTCGGATCCAACATTCTACAGGAAACAATCTAGGGGTTCTCGGCCCCGGCTGGAAGAATACAGATCTGCTCCATGGATATGTTTGAATAAAGCCAGTATTAGGACCCGCCGGTCACTTGGCTCCATGGAGATGTTTGGAGAAGTCAGGTTGTGACCCTCGGGTCAACTGGTCTTGTACCTGAATGGACTTATCTCCCTAGGCTTGTCGTTACCTTCTCTGTGTGCGTGCCACAGGTGGGGAAGCGGATCCTGGGCGCTCTTAAGTAACAGCTGCCAATATCCTGACAAGTCAGCGGAAGGGTGAAATTCTAATGTGCACCATCTTGGGGTACTTTGTTGTGACTGTTCTACGTGTTACCTGCCTGTATTGTGCTTCAATAAAGCATTGACACTGTTTTACCCTCACCCTGTGTTGTTTGAGTAGCGTTATGAGCACGTTAAAAGGAGAGTGTGCGTTCGGCGGGATGATCCCTGGTCTATGCGGTTTTGGCTAGCGGACCGCGGCACCCGCCAATTCCCCCCCCCCCCCATGTGTACACACTGATCAGTACTTGATTGCTCGATTTTTGGCAGTTTTTTTTTCGTTTTGAAGCTGCCGAGCGCTGATCAGTGAGGCAAATCACTTCTGTGCCTGCTGTTTTCCAGGACTTTTTCCCCCCAGTCTTTTTTTTAGCCCTTTTTTGCACCACATGTGGGAGTGTGTCCTACAGCCTTCGATCACTGGTAGGTGACACAAATCACTGATCAGCTGTGTTTGTGAGTCCGCAACTGACACTAAGCAGTCTAAAATACTGTAGTAGGGGCTGATTACTACAGTATATTTTTACTCACCAAGTGAGGACCTCTAAACTCAAATAATATATATTATACACATTATATACACCTAGCAATTTTTGGCACAAATACGCCCTTCATTTTTTTAACTAGACTTCTGTAGACAAAGTAGAAATGATGAGATTTTGGGGTCTTGTCCTTCACATGGGGTTAGTGAAGAAGCCAGAGTTTCGGAAATGTTGGATGTTGCCGCTTTATACAACACTCCACTGGTTAGAATGGCTATGACGCACAAACGATTTGAGGAAATCCAAGAGATGAAAAAGTTTAAGAATTACAGTGATACTGCACAATTTCCTCCCTGAGATGACCCAAACTTTTTCTGACTTTTCAAAGTTCGACCAGTCATTGAGCACTTTAACAATTTTGCTGAGGTGTAGGTTATTTATGCGTGATTGAGTTCCAAATATATTTCAAGGGGAGGTACAAATTACGGCAATACCTGCCCAGTAAGAGGGCCAGATACACATTTAAGCTTTACAAACTGTGTGAAAGTACCTCAGGGTACACCCACAGGTTTAGAGTTTACGAAGGAAAGGAAACCAGGATTCAACACCTTGGATGTCACCATGTCCTGGGAGTGAGTTGGAAAATAGTTTGGGATTTGGTGCACCCACTGCTGGATCAAGGTTATCACCTCTATGTAAATAAATTTTATACCCACTCTTAAAGTCCCTCTTTGTGCGGACTACTGCAGCCTGCAGTACTGTCCGCAACAATCAGAGAGGCCTCCTTAAGACACTAATTGGGCAGCTGCTCAGAAAGGGTGAGAGAAGAGCCCAATGTATCAACAACATACTGGTGGTCAAGGACAAGAGGGATGTCCTTTTCTTTACCACTATACATGGTGATGGCAGCAACTCCACCACTGTGATAGGTACTTCTACACAGGTCACCAAACCAGACTGTGTACTGGGCTACACGAATAACATGGGTGTAGTTGATCTCTCTGATCAAGTCCTTCAGCCATACAGCGCAATGAGATAAGCCAAAGTGTGGTACAAGAAGCCATCAGTGCACATCGTGCAGAAGGCAACGTACAACGCTTCCGTGCCATTATGATGTGCAGGCCTGACCGGTAAGTACATTGAGTTCCAGGAGGAAGTAATCAAGGCCCTAATCTTTGAAGATCAAGAAGGAGAGGGCGCCAGTAATTCCGGAACCGAAGGTGCTCGTGTCGTACCAGGCCAACATTTCAGTGAGGTCCTTAAACCAAAAAGAAAGGAAGGTCGCAAAAGAGGTGCTAAGTGCGTTATAGAAGGTGGATACGCAAGGACACCACTTATCAATGCAACATCTGCCCCGACGAACCTGGCCTGGATATAAAATAATACTTCAAACTGTACCACACATTAATGGACTACTAAATTAATTTCTAACTTGCACAACTCACGTATGCCAACCTGACGTACACTATACAACTCAAGTATGCCACTAAATTATAAAATTCTCATTCCAGGAAACACTAGAACAATTCCAGTATAGGGTCACTTGTGGGGGTTTTTAATGTTTAGGCACATCAGGGGCTCTCCAAATGTGACATAACGCCTGCAGACCATTCCATGAAAGTCTGCATTCTCACTTTTTCCCTTCTGAGTCCTGCCGTGCATTGTGATAAAACACTGCGGGGTCGCCTTTGATGGGGTCAAAGGTCACGTGCGTTCAACATGAAACTCAGGCGCAGAGCTGGGATTCGGGTATAACTGACCCTGGGTCAGGTTTATTAACGGTGAAAGCAATGCAAAAAGGAAATAAAACATAAAACAAATCCTTGCCTGTCCGGCACTAACTAAACAATGGACAACCTAACTACCAACTGGCGGGCTTCTCCAGTCCAGCCAAACCACAGATGCAGTGGGCACTGCTTCCACTCACGTGTGTCTCTCACACAGACAGGCTCTCTGTGTTGCCAGGCTGAGACACTCACACACCCACCTGGCAACCTTTTATATCCACCTCCCATTATTCATTAGCAAGCAGGTGCGATACTGACCAGACTAGGCCACATAGGAAAGGAATCTGGGCGAGATATACCTGCCCTCATCCACTATTCCCACATGATTCTCACAGCATCCAAACAGTTTTCTCCCACAACGTTCTCACTTCTCAGCACACATCTAGATACATTTTTTGGGGGATGGAGTGCATAGTTTCCAAATTCGTGTCACTTGTGGGGGGGGTTTCCACTGTTTAGGCAGATCAGGGGTTCTCCAAAAACGCGACATGGCGTCCGCTCTCAATTCCAGACACGTTTGTGTTTAAAAAGTCAAAACAGTGCTATTCTCCGGTTACCCTTGTGAAAATAAAATTTGGTTCTCAAGTAAAATTTGTGAAAAAATGTTAATTTCTACATTCCACATTGCTTCAGTTGTTGTGAAGCAACTGAAGAGTTAATAAACTTCTTGAATGTGGTTTTGAGCATCTTGATGGGTAAATGGTGTCACTTTTGGGTATTTTCTGTCATATAGGCCCCTCAAAGTCACTTCAAATGTGAAGTGGTTTCTAAGAAAAATAGTTTTTCTAAATTTTGTTGGAAAAATGAGAAATCACTTGTCAACTTTTAACCCTTCTAACAAATAAAAAAAAAAATAATTGGGTTTCAAAAATTGTGCTCTTGTAAAGTAAACGTTGGAAATGTTATGTACTAAATTTTGTGTGACAGGTCTATGGTTTAAAGGCATAAAAATTGAAAGTTTGAAAATTGCAAAATTTTCAATTTCCTGATATTTTCACAAACAAGTCCTGGTGAACAAATTTTACTACTATCCTGAAGTATAATATGTGTAGACAAAAAAAAAAACTCTCAGTGACAATGGTCAGAATTGTAGAATTTGACCTGGTCATGAAAGTGAAAACAGGCTTGGGAGTGAGGTGGTTAAAAGTTTGCATAAATTTATGTATAGAATATGCCTAAAACTGAATATTTCTTTTATTGTGAAGCATACAACAAACAGGACAAAAATCACTGAAAACTTCAGTGTCCATAACTATTCACCCCTGTAAACGCAGTACTTTGTAGAGCCTCCTTCTGCAGGAATTTCAGCCAGTTTGTATAAGTCTCTTTTGAGCTTTCCACATCTTGCCACTTAGATTTTTGCCCATTTCTCAAGGCAAAGCTGTGCCAGCTCCTTCAAGTTAAATGGTTTCCTCTGGTGAACAGCACTCTTCTAGTTGGACCACAGATCCTCAATTCGATTAAGGTCTCGGCTTTGACTAAGCCACTCTAAAGGGCCTGTCACACTAAGCGATATCGCTAGCAATATCGCTGTAACGTCACTGGCTTTTGTGACGTTATAGCGATATCGCTAGCGATATCGCTATGTCTGATACTTACCTCCGACCGCTCCCCCGCTGGTTATCGCTGATCGCCCGAGAACGTCCTGGACCGCTTCTCGTCGTCAGCTTCCTGCTGGGCTTCCTGCTGTGGAGACGAGCGACGCGTGGACGTCAGGATCGCCTCATCTGACAGGTAAGTAGCGACCCCCGACCCCTGCTATGTCGCTGGTGAGATCTGTCTGTGTGGCAGCTCACTAGCGACCACTTAGTGATGCACCAGCGATCCTGACCGCATCAGCGTTATAGGAATTCGCAGGTGTAAAAACGCAGGCGAAATCCGCACAAAATCTGCAAAAAAGCCACAAAAATCCCGCAGGTAATACGCAGGTCACTTTACCTGCAGATTCTGCAGAAAAATCCGCAGTGGAATCCGCAAACGTGTGCACATACCCTTAGGGTGTGTGCACACGCTGCGGATTGTGCTGCAGAATTTTCAGCGTGGATTTGTGTAAATCCGCAGGTCAAAAGACCTGCGGTTTATTCGCAGATTTTCTGCAGTTTAGCCTGCAGGTTTCCCCTGTGGTTTGACACCTATGATGGAGCAGGTGCCAAACCGCAGCGGAATCCGCACAAAGAATTGACATGCTGCGGATTTGAAACTGCAGCAAATCCGTGTGGAAAATTCCGCACCATGTGAACTGCGGATTTCATTTTCCATTGATTATAATGGTACTGTACACAGCAGCAGAAACTGCTGCGGATCCGCAGGACCGGATCCGCAGCATGTGCACACACACACGTTTCCTCTTAAACCACTCGAATGTTGCTTTAGCACTATGCTCTGGGTCATTGTCTTTTTGGAAGGTGAACCTCCATCCCACCTCAAATCACTGACGAAAAGGTTTTACTCAATAATATCCCTCTATTTCGCACCATCCATCTTCCTCTCGATTCGGAACATTTTTCCTTGTCCCTGCTGCCATAAAACATCCTTAGGCTGTGTTCCCACGGTCAGTAAATGCTGCGGCTTTGACGCTGCGTACATCGGCAGCGTCAAACCCGCAGTGTCCAGATGTTACAGCATGGTGGAGGGGGTTTCATGAAATCCCATCTCCACTATGTGTTTAAAAACGCAGGCGGCAGACCTGCGTAACCGGACATGCGGCGTGTTTTTCTAGACTGCAGCATGTCTATTTATAATGCGGAGATGCTCCGTCCCTGCATTGTAAATTTCCCATAGACTCTCATTAGATGTGGTAAAACCACATCTAATGATTAGTCACATGCGTAATAACTGCGAAAACGCAGCTTACTACACAAGTGTACTAATTTACATAAGGTCTTGCATGTCACACCGCCAGACGTCTCGTGATAAGTTCTCGCGGTAAGCTAAGTTAAGTGCACATGACTGGGGTTAACTCCGGTCAACTAGGCTAGTTCTTATGGGCCATTTTGATCCATGACTTGGAACAAACATATCCCATGACCAGCCCCACAGAATATAATCGGTTCATGTTGGATGAGTAAAAACCACAGACAGAACACGAGATTCACACAGGTCTGAATGAGGCCTAATGGTACGTGTATACATCTTTCTAAATCCCCCCTTGAAAAGAGCCAACTGCTCCTAAGAATGACAACTTGTTCAGTAGCTTGAGTGTCCAAAAGAGGCCAAACAGGGGTGAGCAGATCATTCTTCAGGCATCTCCCACTCCAAAAGAAACCAGGTTGTTGCATCAATCATAGAATCGTAGAGTTGGAAGGGACCTCCTGGGCCTTCTGGTCCAACCCCCTGCTCAAAGCAGGATTCGCTAAATCATCCCAGTCCGATGTTTGTCCAGCCTCTGTTTGAAGACTTCCATTGAAGGAGAACTCACCACTTCTCGTGGCAGCTTGTTCCACTCATTGATCACTCTGTCAAAAAGTTTTTTCTAATATCTAATCTGTGTCTCCTCCCATTCAGTTTCATCCCATTGCTTCTAGTCTTTCCATGTGCAAATGAGAATAAAGTTGATCCTTCTGCAATGTGACAGCCCTTTAGATATTTGTAGACAGCTATTAAGTCTCCTCTCAGTCTTCGCTTTTGCAAACTAAACAATCCCAAATCCTGCAACCTTTCCTCATAAGACAGGGTTTGCAGACCGGTCATCATTCTGGTTGCTCTTTTCTGAACTTGCTCCAGTTTGTTGATGTCTTTTTTAAAATGTGGTGCCCAAAACTGGACACAATATTCCAGATGAGGTCTGACCAAAGAGGAGTAGAGGGAAATAATGACTTCACGTGATCTAGACTGTATGCTTCTGTTAATACATCCTAGAATTGCATTTGCCTTTTTTGCTGCTGCATCACACTGTTGACTCATATTCAGTCTGTGATCTATTAGTATACCCAAGTCTTTTTCACATGTGCTGTTGCTTAGGCCTATTCCTCCCATTCTGTATATGCTTTTTTCATTTTTATTGCCCAGATGTAGTACTTTGCATTTTTCCCTGTTAAAAACCATTCTGTTAGTTGCTGCCCACTTCTCCAGTTTATTTATATCTTTTTGAATCCTCTCTCTCTCTTCTCTAGTATTAGCTATCCCTCCTAGCTTTGTGTCATCAGCAAATTTAATCAGTATACCCTCAATTCCTTCATCTAAATCGTTGATAAAGATGTTGAACAATACAGGGCCCAGGACAGAGCCCTGTGGTACCCCACTTGAGACATTCTTCTAACTGGATGTGCAGCCATTTACGACCACTCTTTGGGTCCGATCACTAAGCCAGTTATGAATCCACCTAACAGTTGCCTTGTCCATTCCATACTTAGTCATTTTTTCAATAAGGATTGTATGAGATACTTTGTCAAATGCTTTGCTGAAGTCAAGATATACTATATCTACAGCATTTCCTTGATCCACCCAATCAGTGATTCCGTCATAGAAGGAAATTAAGTTAGTCTGACATGACTTATTAGTTTCAAACCCATGCTGACTCTGTTTAATCACTTCATTCTTATCCAGGTACTGACATACATGTTGTTTAATAATTTGTTCAAAGATCTTTCCTGGTATAGAAGTCAGACTCACCGGCCTATAGTTGCTTGGGTCCACCTTCTTCCCCTTTTTGAAGATAGGAACAACATTTGCTCTTCTCCAGTCTTCTGGGACTTCTCCTGTTCTCCAAGAATTTTCAAAGATTATGGAGAGGGGTTCAAAAATTTCTTCTGCTATCTCCTTCAGTACTCTGTGGTGTAATTCATCTGGACCTGGAGACTTGAATTCATTTAGGTTAGCTAAGTGTTTCCTCACTATCTTTCTGTTTATAGATATTCTGGATTCTTCTATTCCCTTAATAGGACAGTGAAGAACAGTTGATGTTACATTTCCTTTCTGAGAGAAAACAGATGCAAAATAGGAATTTAAAAGTTCGGCCTTCTCAACATCCTGTCTTACCATTTCATCATTTTCATCCTGTAAAAATCCTATAGCATCTTTGACTTTTCTTTTACTTTTGACATATCCCCAAAATCATTTATTATTGCTTTTGACATCTCTTGCAAGCCTCAATTCATTGTCCGCTTTAGATAATCTGATTTGTGCCCTGCAGGTTCTGCAGACAGCATTATATTCTTCTTTAGATATGCCTCCCTCTTTCCATTTTATAAACGTTTTTTTTTTCCTTTTTAGCATGTGCTTAAGTTCTGTGTTCATCCATCCTGGTTTCCTTAAATGCTTCCTATTCTTCCCTCTTTTCGGAATTGTTAACAACTGTGCTTTGAGAATTTCATTTTTCAAGATTTCCCATCCTTCCTGGACATTTTTGTCTTTAAGGATATCCAGCCATTGGATCCCTCCAATTCTCTTTCTGAATCCCTTAAAATCTGCCTTTCTGAAATCTAACCTTGACGTCTGAGTCTTCACAGGTCTTCCTCCTCTAGTTATACAAAATTCTAAAATAGCATGGTCGCTACCTCCTAGGGTCCCAGCCACTTTTACCTCCTCAACCATTTCCTCCTTGTTTATAAGTATTAGATCCAAGGTAGCAGTTCCCCTTGTTTTCTCCCCTACCTTTTGGAAGATAAAGTTGTCAGCAAGAGAGGATAAGAATTTCCTTGACCTGTTAGTTTTGCCTGAGAGAGATTCCCAACAAATGTCTGGATAGTTGAAATCTCCCATGACAACTATGTCATATTTTTTGGAGAACTTGGCCATTTGATGCATAAAGAGCTCATCCATATCTTCAGCTTGCACAGGCAGCCTGTAGTAAATGCCTACAATGGTGTCCTTTCCATTGTTCTGTCCTTGTATTCTTACCCAAACAGTTTCCACAGAACTCCCAGTCTCTGAAGCTTCAATCTCTGTGCAGATATACGCGTTTCTAACATACAATGCAACACCGCCTCCTCGTATATCAAGTCTGTTTCTTGCAAATAAGTTGTATCCTTCTAGTCTTGTATTCCAATCATGTGTATCGTCCCACCAAGTTTCAGTGATTCCAATGACATCATATTTCTTTTCCTGTGTTAGTAGTTCCAATTCTCCTTGTTTGTTGCCCATGCTTTGTGCATTAGTATAGAAACATTTTAGTTTGTGATTGGTTTCTCTTTCTCCAATATTTTTATTAATTAGATTCTTTTGTCTTTGTTCTTCCTTTCCACTTCTAATAGCAGAGTTCTCAATAGCATTTGTCAGGTGTATGGCTTTTTCTGGTCTTTTGCTTCCCTTCCCATGTTGTTCTAGTTTAAAGCTCTCCTTACAAGTGTTGCAAGGCGACTTCCAAATACATGTTTTCCAGTCTTCGTAAGGTGCACCCCATCTCTAGCAAGTAGTCCATCGTATAGGTAATTTACTCCGTGATCCATAAATCCAAATCGTTGCTGACGGCACCATCGACGTAGTCAGTTGTTCACCTGCAGAATCTTATTCCACCTCCTTGTTCCATGGCCATCCACTGGGAGCATGGAAGAGAAGACCACCTGCGCTCCCAGTTCTTTCACTTTCTTGCCTAAGTCTTCAAAGTCTCTGCAGATGGTTTCCAGGTCGTTTCTTGCGGTGTCATTTGTCCCCACATGTAGTAGCAGGAATGGGTAGTCATCTGTAGGTCTGAAGAGTCCCGATATCCTGTCAGATACATCTTTAATTTTTGCACCTGGAAGACAGCACATTTCTCTTGAAGTTATATCCGGTCTGCAGATAGCGGCCTCTGTTCCTCTCAACAGGGAATCCCCCATGACCACCACTCTCAGTTTCTTCTTCACAACATTTTTCTTTCTCCATCCAGGAGGACTCTGAGGGCGTACAAGGTTGCTGTTTGTGGGCAAAGTCTTATCCTGATGTATTTCTTCATCGTTTTCCTGCGTGAGAGCCTGGTACTGGTTCCTGAGAAGTATGGGTGCTGACTGCCTCCTGATCCTCCTGCTTCTCTGGGTCACATGTCTCCATTCCTCTGTTTCTTCAGGTGCACTTTGAATTTCTTCTCTTTCTGTAACATGAAGAGATAATTCTGCTCTGTCTAAGAACTCTTCACCTTCCTTAATGATCTTCAACGTAGCTAACCTCTCTTCGAGATTTTGCAACTTTTCCTCCAACAGGGACACAAGCTTGCATTTGTGGCATGTGAAGTTTGGCTTTTCCACTGGTAAGTCTGTGAACATGTAGCAAGAAATGCAGCTCACCAAATGGCTCCTGGTGTCTTCCATATTGAGATTTCTTTAAAACGATGAAAGATGAGCCAAAATTCGCGCCTCCTCAAGGCTCTTCCCCGGACAACAAACCCAATGGAGCGGCAGCAGTTGTAGGGAGGAGTCCTACAAGGTCAGAGGGAACCTGACAGCTGAGCCCCTGGGCAGCATGGAGCAGCCACAGGTTTTGCGATCATGGCCATATCCGATTGTCTCCGAAACTCTGCGGCGTTTGAGGGGAAAAAAAAAAAAAAAAACAACAATTTATTAGCCGCCATGGAACGAGCTGTGCAGGCGACTAGTTGTGCAGGCGACTAGTTGTACAGGCGGGACCCCAGCGGCTTCTCCCCACTCGCTGGCAGGTCGATCCCTATACACACACACAGAGGCTTGCCAGTCACTGTCGGTGGGTGGGGAAATGTTACAGGGGACCCGCCTGTACAACTAGTCATTAGTGCAACTCAGCAGCTAGTAAAAGTGTTTCAGAGCCAAACATACGTGGTTGCGATTGCAGCCAGGGGCTGATGCATGCTGCTCACGAATTGTGGGCAGGTATCAGCTGACAGAAGCTACAACAGTGGGGGTAAACAGGGGAGCTCACCACCCAGAGAAAATGAACAATAACGTGAACAGAGCCATTGGATTTACAGCAATCTGTCCAATAAACAATCCGCAGTGAAGCGGTGTACCTCGTGTCTCAGCTCCAGAATACTGAAGTGAACGTGGGCAACAGGATACCACAACCGACAGAACAAAAAATAGACCAAATAAACAGTAAAAGGAAAAAAAGGATTTATTATACTCACAAGAGTACTTACAACAGAGCTTACAACAAATGCATGGAACAGTCCACCTATTGGCTGAAGTTGAATGTGTAGCTCAACCCAGGGTTTCGCCGTACAAATGACAGCTTCTTCTGGGGCTTGGAAGAAACCATCCCGGCATCTAGGAGCCAGGGGACAGAGAGCTCTGATGATTGACAGTTCGGCCAGAGGTGCAAGCAGGCCGCAGGACCGAACTGTGCACTCTCGCAGAGGTCGCTTTGAGCGTTCAACATCAGAGGAGCACTGGGGCACTGATGCTGGAAGCGCTCAGCTTCAGAGCAAAGATTGCAAGTGCAGCAGTTCTTGACTGGGAGACCGGCCACCTATGACACGCTGCAGCAGCAGCTTGTAACCTAGGCAACAAACCAGGGCTGTGGAGTCGGAGTCGTGGTGTCGGAGCTCATTTTGGTGGAGTCGGTATAAAATGGTCCGACTCAGACTCCTAAAATATATAATAAATTGGGTACAATAGTTCAATGCAGAATGTGCTGAATATTTTTTCATAGGAATTTGGGAAAGTTATGAAATGTCCAATAAATGACTGTTCTATTCCTGATCTAAGGCTACGTTCACACACAGCGTTTTTGCTGCGTTTTTTGAGGATACGTTTTTCAGCTGCTAAAGCAGATCAGCTTTTTAAAAAACCGCATCACCTGAAAGGTTTTTGAGCTCATAGATAATGTTTTCAATAGCAAAAGCAGATTAGAAATCTGCTCTATCCATATCTGTCTATCCATATCTTATCTGTACCAAAAAGAATGAAAGCCGGGTAGCACACAGACTAACACTCCTTTTTTTTTTTAGCAGCAGTCAGGTACACCTCATAGCTGCCCAAAAGGACGCCCAGGACAGGCATTGCTCGTCTTCAGTAACACGTCAACATCAATTGATAGTTGGAATAAATAGACTGCATTCACCACATCTTAAGGTGCAGGCTTTATTTTCAAGCGTAGGGGTGTGCAGTATAAGGTTCTGCAGCAGATGAGGTGTGCAGTATGAGATTCTGCGGAACAGTATGAGGTTCTGCCCACCCCCCCCTAGTTTTGATCCTGGCTAAAACAGATTCTTATAGATATGGCGAACACTCAGGTAACCCTAAATGAAGGTCAATGGACACAGGTGGCTGAATTGAAGGAATTGCTTAATCACCTATTTACTGTGACTAAAAAATAACAAGCTGAGGATTTAACACCTGGCATTTTCGTAAGGGAGTGGAAGAACTTGCTATTTTGCCTGTCCCAAAGAGGAGATTAAATCGCAGATGGCATTTCGGCTTCAATGAAACGGAGAGAGGCAGAGCTAATGGAAAATAAAAATTTTCTGGCGGCTGTTTATGTGGACCCAAGTCATCGTATATTTCTTGATGATCAACAGCTTACTAAAGGAAAAGAAGCTCTGACTGAGGTAGCAGTTAGGATGAGTGGCCTACAGGAGGACTGCCAGGCGCAAGAGGACTTGGGTCCTGACAGTGCTACTGCTGCCATATCTTCATCCTCATCAGATGAGGAGTTTGACTTTGACAAGTATTTGGATGATATGGAGCAGGTAAAGCGTTGCCGCAAGGAAAAAGATTTCACTCCTTCTACTATAGCAAGCAGATTGACCATATTTCAGCAAAATGTTTCACTTGCTCTCAAAGAAAAAGAAAAATTCAACCGTTCATCAAAACTGACTGTGCATGAGGCAATTCCTTTATACTTGGAAATTGTTAGAGATGTTGCCCATGTGGTTACGGCTTTGCCTCCAACCCAAGTTAGTGTAGAGAGGTTGTTCTCTGGCCTTAAAATTATTAGGTCAGATTTGAGGTCATCTATGAAGGAGGATCTGATGGAGGCAATTCTATTTCTTAGAACAAATTCATAGACTGCACAAATGTTATTTAGTATGTTTTGAAAACTGTTTTTTGCCACTTACATAGTTTCTTACATAGTGTTTTATATATATATATATATATATATATATATATATATATATATATTCGATATTACATAGTGTATTACATATTTAATTTACAATTTATTACAGTTTTTTATGTTCTAAAGATGTATTCCAATAAATATATATTATATTCTAAATGTCTTGATTATTGCCTCATAAAAATGATTAAATGTCTGATGTTCACATTGTACTAACAATACATTTTTCACTTAAACATAAGCAATATATGTTGGAGTCGGTGGAAGGGAAATTGAGGAGTCGGAGTCGCAGGTTTGGCTTACTGACTTCCACAGCCCTGCAACAAACAGTATATAATTGAACTAAAAAGCCTTTGGTGCTTGAAAATAACAAGTTGCTTCCCCCAATATAACACGCCCTACTTCAAGATAGAGGAAACCCGACAAGAGGTCCCAATTCTTTACGACTACTTATCTGCCATCTTTTTGTGAAACTGGCAGTGATGATGCGTCTATATTAAAGCAAACAGTAATTACAGTAAAGGTACTGTCACACTTAGCGATGCACCAGTGATCCCGACTAGCGATATGACGTGGTCAGGATCGCTGGTGCATCACTAAGTGGTCGCTAGTGAGCTGCCACACAGGCAGATCTCACCAGCGACATAGCAGCGGTCGGGGGTCGCTACTTACCTTTCGGATGAGGAGATCCTGACGTCCTCCAGCCTGCGTCCACGCGTCGCTCGTCACCACAGCAGGAAGCCCCAGCAGGAAGCTGACGACGAGAAACGGTCCAGGACGTTCTCGCGCGATCAGCGATAACCAGCGGGGGAGCGGTCGGAGGTAAGTATCAGACATAGCGATATCACTAGCAATATCACTATAACGTCACAAAAACCAGTGACGTTATAGCGATATTGCTAGCGATATCGCTGAGTGTGACAGGCCCTTAACAGAGGTCTTTTTAGTACGAGCAATAAAGAGAGAAGTTCCACAAAACCGTAAAGCATCTGACCCAAAGTGCCCACAACTCAGCTCCAGTCCAGGAAGCTTAACACTGGGGCACGCCGCCCAGTCATATCCCATCTAATGCAAACCACACGGCACCCCCAATGCCAAGAGCAGTTTATCTTATAGTCACCAACAAAAGCTGCAAAAACAATTGTAAGAGAGAGGCAAATGGGAGCACTGTCCACAGAACAAGCCAGAAGCAACTGCAGTGAGAAGACTGGCTGTAAATGGGCACCGTCCTCCTTCCCGAAGCTTCACAACACGTAACAACACTTCCTACAGACCCGGGCACGGCTCACTGTCACTGTGCAGGGCATCACCGGAGGTGGGAGACCTGGGGTGTGTAGACCACATGACATGAGGGGCACAAAGCATCCTGGTATTCTCATTCCTGGTCATTCCCTTATCTTGGTGCACAGTCAATGAAAACCAATATAATGAGCAATGAATGGGTCTCTCCCCCCCTCAGGGAATCAGTGAGCGCCCCCCTCAGGGAATGATTGGGCCGCTTCTCTCCCCACCTCCCCCCGGGGACTCAATGGGCCCCTCTCTCCTCCCCTTCCCCCCCCCGGGGAATCAATGGGCCCCTCTCTCCTCCCCTTCCCCCCCCGGGGAATCAATGGGCCCCTCTCTCCTCCCCTTCCCCCCCCCGGGGAATCAATGGGCCCCTCTCTCCTCCCCTTCCCCCCCCCGGGGAATCAATGGGCCCCTCTCTCCTCCCCTTCCCCCCCCCCGGGAATCAATGGGCCCCTCTCTCCTCCCCTTCCCCCCCCCCGGGAATCAATGGGCCCCTCTCTCCTCCCCTTCCCCCCCCCCGGGAATCAATGGGCCTCTCTCCTCCCTTTCCCTATGGGAATCAATGGGCCTCTCTCCTCCCTTCCCCTATGGGAATCAATGGGCCTCTCTCCTCCCTTCCCCTATGGGAATCAATGGGCCTCTCTCCTCCCTTTCCCTATGGGAATCAATGGGCCTCTCTCCTCCCTTTCCCTATGGGAATCAATGGGCCTCTCTCCTCCCTTTCCCTATGGGAATCAATGGGCCTCTCTCCTCCCTTTCCCTATGGGAATCAATGGGCCTCTCTCCTCCCTTTCCCTATGGGAATCAATGGGCCTCTCTCCTCCCTTTCCCTATGGGAATCAATGGGCCTCTCTCCTCCCTTTCCCTATGGGAATCAATGGGCCTCTCTCCTCCCTTTCCCTATGGGAATCAATGGGCCTCTCTCCTCCCTTTCCCTATGGGAATCAATGGGCCTCTCTCCCCCCTCCCTCAGGGAATCAATGGGCCTCTCTCCCCTTCCCTCAGGGAATCAATGGGCCTCTCTCCCCTTCCCTCAGGGAATCAATGGGCCTCTCTCCCCTTCCCTCAGGGAATGCACAGGCCGCAGGCGGATACAGTTCAGCTCGCTAGTATCAGCCTCGTCACCGGCTGCGGGCGGCCTGTAGTACGGAGCAGCAGCACGGCGCGCCAGGGTGGCACTGAGGAGAGCCCACGCACCCCGGCCCTTACCTGGCGCAGTCACTTCCCCATGCCGATCACAGGGTGACAACCGGATCCCAGTGGGTCGGTGCCTGCTGCCGGCGGGCAGATCAGTCCAGCTCCGGGCCGGCCCCGGCTTCACCCCCGATGTTCTTGTCTCGCTGTTTCTCGAACAATCAGGCTGCGATCAGGCTGCCGTGCAGAGCGGAGATGGTAGATGGCTAGGGGAGGAGGGATCAATCTGGGCTCAGCCATTCAGGTCTATCAGGAGGAGGGGGCGGCCGCTGCCAGTTTCCTTCCGCTTCTCTTTCCTCTTCCTCTCGTCCCTCCTCCTTTTCCTCTCACTGGGCGCCCTCCCTCTCAGACTCACACGGACGTTTGCTCGGGTCCACCGTGGTCCTTCCTCTGACACAGAACGCGTCAGACCCAGATCACGAGCCGGATGGAGGCGCGCCCTCTACTGGCAGCTCTCCTGATTGCGCCACCAAGCTTTTCTTGCCGTTTGATAGAAAAGGAGGAAAAACAATTTCAGCTTTTAATATTTTCATTATGGTGAAAAATATTATGTTATTAACCCCCTGTAGCCAGTTATTATTTATGCATTTTTTTCTTACCCGTCTTCATAGAGCTGTGCCTTGTTATTTCCCTGGTGACAGCCCCATGTCAGGCTTGTTTTTTTGTAGACTTGAACAGGGGTGAACCTAGCAGCCTCTCTGCTGCCTGAGGCGAACTGCAAAATCCCCCCCTAGTAAAATCAGTACAACTAAATCTGGTTTAGGCTAGTTTCACACTTGCGTTTTTTTGCGCTGCATATTGAGCGCACATGAAATGCATGTCAAAAGCGCATGCAAACGCTGGTAAACGCTGCGTTATTTTGCAGCTTTATTGTGCGCATTAGAACAAAATATCGCAGCGTTTTTCATGCGTTTGCATTTTTTATGTGCAATAAACTGGAGGAAAAATCCTTGAAAAATTCTTGCAACACCACCAATGGGACACCAGTGGGCGTGTCTATGGAAATTCTTTATATAGCCCCTTTTTATAGCTGAATTCTTCACATTTGCTTGCATTTGACTTGAGAAACATGGATCTGCGCTGGAAGAGCTTTTACTTTGACTTGGATCTGGACATGAGGATGGCTCAGGCTTATGCAGTTGCTTGCCATGAACAGAGGGAGAGAGAGAGGCAGCGAAGATTGCAGCAGCGGCGGAGTTTGTGGATACATCCCATTATTGAACTCCGGGAGAGCCGTGGAGCGTACCACACCCTCTACAGCGAGCTCCAGGCAAACCTGGAGAAATTTACGGATTATACCCGGATGACCCAAGCAACCTTTCACTAGTTGCTTGGTCGGGTACAAGAAGTCATCCGGAGACAGGACACGCAGCTCCAGTGTGCAATTACTCCTGAGGAACGGCTCCTGGTCACATTAAGGTACGTTGTTTTGCTAAACCAATGTCTGCTGAATTTTCTTGGTTGTGACATGTACTCTTCCAAATCTGTCAGAATTACAGTTCTGCCATGTCGGTAACTACAAGCTGCGTTAATTTTTGGATGCCATGTATTGAAACAAAGGCTGCAGAATTTTTTTTTTTTAATGTAACGTGTGTAAAAAAAGTTACATAAACACAAATATTAATTTTTGTTGTTTTCCTTGTGTCACAGATTCCTGGCTACTGGAGAGACCCTCTCGTCACTGCACTTCCAGTACCGGATTGGAATCTCCACGTTGTCTGGAATTGTAGTGGACACCTGCCGAGCTCTCTGGAACGTTCTTTGTCCCGAATTCATGCCCATGCCAACCAGGGCTGTGGAGTCGGTAAGCCACAGTTGCGACTCAGACTCCGACTCCTGGATTTTATCAGGCTCCGGCTCCGACTCCTTCATAAATGGCCAATTCATAACAACAAATTTACTGTTGTAAAATATTAAACATCGTGCTTATTCAGTTTCTCACCATCATATAAGTAATCAGACCACTTAGAGCAAAAACTACAGAATACAATTAGAATATAGCAAATAACTTTTCTAAACTGTAAGTAAATATGCAATAAACACTTTTATGCAGTTAAGAAGAAGAAATCTATAAATTTGTCCTCAGAAAAAGTATTGCCTCTGTCAGATCCTCCTTCATGGATGCCCTCAAATCTGATCTAATTATTTTGAGAGCAGAGAACAACCTCTCTACACTAACTTGTGTTGGTGGCAAAGCAGTAACCACTCGGGCAACATCTCTGACAATGTCAGGATACAGAGGAATCGCTTGTTGCACTGTTATTTTTGATGAACGGTCAAATTTCTCAATTTCTTTTAGTGCACATGAAAAATTCTGCTGAAATGTACTGGCTGTGTTCCTTGATGGGGATGACTCTTCTTCTATGCGGGAACGCTTTGCACGGTCCTTGTGATCCAAATATTTTTCGAAATTAAATTCTTCATCAGTTGATGATGAGGGTGAAGATGTAGCAGGACGACCAAATTCTTCTTGTTCCTCCTGACTGTTCTGCAACCCTTTCATCCTTACTGCTATTTCAAACAGAGCTTCTTTTCCTTTACTTAGCTGTTGATCATCTAGAAGAATCCGATGCATTGGGTCTACATAAACAGCTGCCAAAAGAATGTTATTTTGTAATAGTAGCTCCTCTCTCCGTTTCATTGATGTAGCAATGCCACTTGCAATTAACCCTCCTCTTTGGGACAGGCGAAACATCAGGTTCTTCCACTCCTTTAAGAAAATACCTGGAGTTAAGTCCTCTGCTTGTAATTTTTTAGTCACTGTAAATGGGTGCTCTAGCAATTTTTCCAGCTCAGTCACCTGATTCCACTGACTTTCATTTAGCGTCAGTTGAGGGTTAGCCATGTCTACAAGAAAGGTTTTCAGTTCAACCAAGCACTGAATCATTAAGTAAGTACTGCCCCATCGTGTGGCTTGATCAATAATTGCCCCTTTTCCAGCACGTCTCTTCAAAATTGAGTCAACTTTAGGGGTTCTGGCAACAGTAGCCAATTTTCTCACCTTGCCAATCAGTGCAGCAGCATGTCCTTCTTGCAGACTGTCTCTTATAGCCAGCTGTAGCGTATGCACAACACAGCGCATGTGATGAATGAAAGAACATATTGACACAGTTTCAACAAGATCATCTAAACTATCATGTTGCTGTTCATCTGAAGCAACTTCAGTTTGCTCCTCAGTTACAATACTGTGTTCCTCTATTTCAAACATTTCTGTGTCTGTGGACCCAGAATGTTCTTCTAGCTGCTGGTCACCATCATTACTCTCATTCATTAGCTTAATAGTACTTATCATATTTGAAGCATTGTCAGTTACGACAGAAAGAACTTGCTCTTTTTTAAGTTCATAGTCTTGCAGAACCTTTTCCACCAAGACCTGGAGAAACTCACTGGTGTGATTAGCTTTGGTGTCTTTTACTGCCAATGTCTTGGTAACTATTTCATTTTTGTCACAAACAAATCGGACATTGATGGCAAAATAGTTCACTCTGTGACGTGTGCAGGCATCCATTTTAAGAAACAGAAAGCGTCCCTTGAGAGTTTTTTTAAGTTCTTCCTTTTGTTTAAAAGCTTCTTCGATTACTAATTTTCTAATACTCTCTCTCTCCAGAGAAACACCAAGCTTGCGGGTCATTTCCCCATTCAGACACATAAAAGCTGGTCGTGAAAATAATGAAATAGGCACACTATCCTTTACAAAAAGCTCTATGATCTGTTTTTTAAATGTATCTACTGTCATTGTCACAGTAACTTTGTCACTGACAAAATATCTTGCAACTGATGGCTGCAAAGTTCTCTGCTCCTTTGTTTGGCTGGAAGAGCTGGGCACTGGTTCATTGGTTTGGATGCAGTCTTTCTCATCCACTGCTTTCAGTACTTCTGGATGAAAGCGCTGTAAATGTCTCTTTAGATTAGAAGCTCTGGTAGGAGCATTTTTATCTTTGCCTGAATATGCACTCATCTTGGCTTCACAGCATTTGTTTTCGTCTGGATCATTTGTCATACACTGACAGACATAATGTTTTCTATCTTGAGTGCTGGTGAAATGTTCAAATACAGCTGATTTAATGTGATGCTTCTTTGACATTCTCAGGTTTTTAATTCTGCATTCACAATCCAAATGACAATTGTTTTTCCTAAAAACAATTGTACAAAATTATTGCCAGGTCGTACAACTGATATAGTGGTCAGTAATACTGTTATTATTCCTCATGTACTCACAGTTAACTGATGCAAAGTTTGTTGAAAGGATAATACTTCTTACAGTCTTCCTCTTCTGAGTAGCAGGCAGCTGTGAGATGCTTGGAAGACGCACACCTAGTATGATCTAGTCTAGAGGAGGAGCTTTATTACTAAGAATTTGCAACACATTTTCACTTTCAGTTTCATACATTGTAAGTAGGGGGGTTGGGGCAGCATGAGGTTAACCAAGTATAAGATTAGATAAGGGCAGTGGAGAACAGTGACACACAAGAAGTAAGAAATGTCTCTATCTCCAGCAGAACTGCTTATCACTGTTTTTCATAGTTTGATAGAACATATATATTTGAGTAACATTTATAAAATTCATATGAAAGTTCAATTATGAAGTATTAATACATTTTTTTTAAAGCTGGAGTCGGTACATTTCTACCGACTCCGACTCCAACCAAAACTAACTCCGACTCCACGACTCCGACTCCACAGCCCTGGTGCAAGGTATATCTATTGTTCTCATTTAAAAAATGCAAGGAACTATAGATATACCTTGTAAATAACTACATAATCTATATAGTCACCAACTCAGGAGTAGTAGTGAATTCATGACGCACAAAACACAGCATCATAAATTCACTGATACACACGGCTACTTGGTAATGGTATTGGGAGTGTAAAAACAGAGAATGCACTCAGTACAGGTATCAAAACTTTTTTTTTTATTAACATACGAACAACATGCAAGACAAATTTTTTAAACCATTTGCTCTTGTCATTCCACCCGTCCTACATCGGAGTTGAAGTATGCCGCAAATTGGTCCCTCATTTGGCCAACTTCAACAGATGACCTGAGAGTGTGCTGAGTAAATTCAGGCAATGGGTTAGGATCAACATCATCAAGATCAAAGTTCGGGTGCTCTCGAGAAAGTACAAAGTTATGTAGAACAACACAGGCCTTGACCACCTCATCCACTGTTCCAGTTTCAGATTAATAGCTGTACCAAGAATGCGCCATCTAGATACAGGTATACCGAAGGCACACTCTACTGTTCTCCTGGTCCTGGTCAGCCTGTAATTGAAAATTCTTTTGTTGTGGTCCAAGTCCCGGCTGGAGTAGGGTTTCAGCAGGTTTTGGCACATCTGGAACGCTTCATCACCAACCATTACAAATGGCTGTGGCGGACCTTCGCTGTTGGGAAGAGGCCGTGGCATGGGGAAATTTAAGTTGTTGCCATACAACCTCCTGCCCATGTCTGATGTCTTAAAAGCCTGGGAGTCATTCCCACGGCCAAATGCCCCAATGTCCACTGCAATAAACGTACAGTCTGCATCCGCAATGGCCATCAGTACAGTAGAAAAGTACTTTTTGTAGTTAAAGAACTCAGAGCCTGTTCTTTTGGGCTTGATAATCCGGATGTGTTTCCCATCCACCACTCCCAAACAGTTAGGGAAATTGCAGACAGTCCAGAATCTTTCAGCGATTTCCAACCACTTTTCTGCGGTTGGCATCAGGGCTGTGGAGTCGGAGTCGGAGTTAGTTTTGGTTGGAGTCGGAGTCGGTAGAAATGTACCGACTCCGACTCCAGCTTTAAAAAAAATGTATTAATATTTCATAATTGAACTTTCATATGAATTTTATAAATGTTACTCAAATATATATGTTCTATCAAACTATGAACAACAGTGATAAGCAATTCTGCTGGAGATAGAGACATTTCTTACTTCTTGTGTGTCACTGTTCTCCACTGCCCTTATCTAATCTTATACTTGGTTAACCTCATGCTGCCCCAACCCCCCTACTTACAATGTATGAAACTGAAAGTGAAAATGTATTGCAAATTCTTAGTAGTAAAGCTCCTCCTCTAGACTAGATCATACTAGGTGTGCGTCTTCCAAGCATCTCACAGCTGCCTGCTACTCAGAAGAGGAAGACTGTAAGAAGTATTATCCTTTCAACAAACTTTGCATCAGTTAACTGTGAGTACATGAGGAATAATAACAGTATTACTGACCACTATATCAGTTGTACGACCTGGCAATAATTTTGTACAATTGTTTTTAGGAAAAACAATTGTCATTTGGATTGTGAATGCAGAATTAAAAACCTGAGAATGTCAAAGAAGCATCACATTAAATCAGCTGTATTTGAACATTTCACCAGCACTCAAGATAGAAAACATTATGTCTGTCAGTGTATGACAAATGATCCAGACGAAAACAAATGCTGTGAAGCCAAGATGAGTGCATATTCAGGCAAAGATAAAAATGCTCCTACCAGAGCTTCTAATCTAAAGAGACATTTACAGCGCTTTCATCCAGAAGTACTGAAAGCAGTGGATGAGAAAGACTGCATCCAAACCAATGAACCAGTGCCCAGCTCTTCCAGCCAAACAAAGGAGCAGAGAACTTTGCAGCCATCAGTTGCAAGATATTTTGTCAGTGACAAAGTTACTGTGACAATGACAGTAGATACATTTAAAAAACAGATCATAGAGCTTGTTGTAAAGGATAGTGTGCCTATTTCATTATTTTCACGACCAGCTTTTATGTGTCTGAATGGGGAAATGACCCGCAAGCTTGGTGTTTCTCTGGAGAGAGAGAGTATTAGAAAATTAGTAATCGAAGAAGCTTTTAAACAAAAGGAAGAACTTAAAAAAACTCTCAAGGGACGCTTTCTGTTTCTTAAAATGGATGCCTGCACACGTCACAGAGTGAACTATTTTGCCATCAATGTCCGATTTGTTTGTGACAAAAATGAAATAGTTACCAAGACATTGGCAGTAAAAGACACCAAAGCTAATCACACCAGTGAGTTTCTCCAGGTCTTGGTGGAAAAGGTTCTGCAAGACTATGAACTTAAAAAAGAGCAAGTTCTTTCTGTCGTAACTGACAATGCCTCAAATATGATAAGTACTATTAAGCTAATGAATGAGAGTAATGATGGTGACCAGCAGCTAGAAGAACATTCTGGGTCCACAGACACAGAAATGTTTGAAATAGAGGAACACAGTATTGTAACTGAGGAGCAAACTGAAGTTGCTTCAGATGAACAGCAACATGATAGTTTAGATGATCTTGTTGAAACTGTGTCAGTATGTTCTTTCATTCATCACATGTGCTGTGTTGTGCATACGCTACAGCTGGCTATAAGAGACAGTCTGCAAGAAGGACATGCTGCTGCACTGATTGGCAAGGTGAGAAAATTGGCTACTGTTGCCAGAACCCCTAAAGTTGACTCAATTTTGAAGAGACGTGCTGGAAAAGGGGCAATTATTGATCAAGCCACACGATGGGGCAGTACTTACTTAATGATTCAGCACTTGGTTGAACTGAAAACCTTTCTTGTAGACATGGCTAACCCTCAACTGACGCTAAATGAAAGTCAGTGGAATCAGGTGACTGAGCTGGAAAAATTGCTAGAGCACCCATTTACAGTGACTAAAAAATTACAAGCAGAGGACTTAACTCCAGGTATTTTCTTAAAGGAGTGGAAGAACCTGATGTTTCGCCTGTCCCAAAGAGGAGGGTTAATTGCAAGTGGCATTGCTACATCAATGAAACGGAGAGAGGAGCTACTATTACAAAATAACATTCTTTTGGCAGCTGTTTATGTAGACCCAATGCATCGGATTCTTCTAGATGATCAACAGCTAAGTAAAGGAAAAGAAGCTCTGTTTGAAATAGCAGTAAGGATGAAAGGGTTGCAGAACAGTCAGGAGGAACAAGAAGAATTTGGTCGTCCTGCTACATCTTCACCCTCATCATCAACTGATGAAGAATTTAATTTCGAAAAATATTTGGATCACAAGGACCGTGCAAAGCGTTCCCGCATAGAAGAAGAGTCATCCCCATCAAGGAACACAGGCAGTACATTTCAGCAGAATTTTTCATGTGCACTAAAAGAAATTGAGAAATTTGACCGTTCATCAAAAATAACAGTGCAACAAGCGATTCCTCTGTATCCTGACATTGTCAGAGATGTTGCCCGAGTGGTTACTGCTTTGCCACCAACACAAGTTAGTGTAGAGAGGTTGTTCTCTGCTCTCAAAATAATTAGATCAGATTTGAGGGCATCCATGAAGGAGGATCTGACAGAGGCAATACTTTTTCTGAGGACAAATTTATAGATTTCTTCTTCTTAACTGCATAAAAGTGTTTATTGCATATTTATTTACAGTTTAGAAAAGTTTATAAAAGTTATTTGCTATATTCTAATTGTATTCTAATAAATGTAGTTTTTGCTCTAAGTGGTCTGATTACTTATATGATGGTGAGAAACTGAATAAGCACGATGTTTAATATTTTACAACAGTAAATTTGTTGTTATGAATTGGCCATTTATGAAGGAGTCGGAGCCGGAGTCGGAGCCGGAGTCGGAGCCTGATAAAATCCAGGAGTCGGAGTCGCAACTGTGGCTTACCGACTCCACAGCCCTGCCTTGCACTCAACACCATCCTCTATAGCAAGGGTTTTAAAAATTTACTCCTAATGTCAACCAACATATCATGTTTAAATTTTTTTTTTAACTCAAATGTAATTACTAAAAACATGCTATGTTGGTTTGGTTTGAACACTGTATTTAGGGAAACCAACTCTATTCAGTTTGCAATACACAAGATATCTCGATTACTGACGTTTCTTGTGTCAGTCTTGGAGATATGTTTTGTCAACGAAACCAATCTACATCTTCACCAAGTCCACAAGGTTCAACAACAGTTCATGTTGTAATGAAATCCATAGCTCAGTTGCTAAAAAATTTTCAAACAGAGGATTCCATACAACATGATCTTTTGTTGGACCTTGAGGACTGGAGTTGGGGAACCCTGCTGGATGCACTCTGTGCAATATTCCTAGAATGTAGAGACTGTTCTGGGAAAGGAAAGTCATGTAGATTTGGTTTGTTGACAACACATATCTCCAAGTCTGACACAAGAAACAAGTCTCACACAAGAAACAGTAATGGAGATATATGTTTTTGAAAAAACCCTAAGTGTATGGCGCAGTGTGTGTAGTCGGCGATAGACACAGTAAACCAATACCAATTTTTTGAAAGCACAAGTGCACATTTATTTTGAAACCAAAAATAAACAAGAAAAATTTTATTATGAATGACGTTTGGGGGAAGATTGGGAGACTTTGGGTGTGTGGAGAGACGAGGAACGACTGGAGGTAGAGGACAGGGTTCTAGGAGAAGGGGCGACAAAAGTACTCGGGGAACAGAGCTCTGGAATGGACATTGAGGCAGGTTGAGACACATTAGGAGGAGACGGTGGATGGACAAAGTTTTTTTTTCTTGTTTTTTGGCACAGGCATATCCTGCCCCGACCTACTTGCAGCCTGTGACCGCCTTTCTTTTGTAGACCGCCTGGTGACTGTGGACTGTGGCGTTGCCCTGTAAAATAGGGAATGCGGATCACCCCTTTGCTGCTCTGTGGTGGCGGTGCTGCTCAAAGTGGCAGTGGCGGTGTTCCTAGAAGGGGAGCATGTTGGGTCGGTGCTACGTGAAGGAGGCTGCGTATCAGGTATCTCAGCCAAAGTTCTTGGTGGACTACGAGGAGGAGAATTGGTGGCGGTGCTCTGAAGATGAGGAGTGGTGTTGGTGCTCCTTTGATGAGGAGTGCTGGCGGTGCTCCTTTGATGAGGAGTGCTGGCGGTGCTCTGTTGCTGAGCAGTGCTGGCTGTGCTCTGTTGCTAAGGAGTGCTGGCGGTGCTCCTTTGCTGTTGACTGCTGGTGTCGGTGGCCCAAGCAGGTTCTGTGGTGGTTTGGCTCCAAGCTGGTGGTGCTGTGGCGGAGGTGGTGCTCCATACAGGAGCAGCGCTTGCCATAGTGGTGGTGGCGGAGGAGTATCCAGCAGCACTCAGACTTGAGGTGGTGTACTGATGTCCGGCTTCGCCGGGAATGCAGGTGGCCGTGTAGTGGTATGCAGCAGAAGTCGGTAGTGTGGTTAAGCGAGTCAGCAGTGGAACTGTTGGAAATGACACCACTGACTGCTGCACATACCGATTCTGCTGCATAGCCTGCAAGTAAGCAGTGTTGCAGGCCTGTAACACACTCAGCTGTTGCTCAGGACTAAGGTGTTCCGCCATGCCCTGTTCAATTTTACTGAAAAAATGGTGCGTTGGTCTGTTGAGGTCGGCCTCCCGACGGTCAAGGCGCTGGAGTGGAAGCGGCGTTCCATGTGGTTAAAACCACGCTCCATCAGGGAAAAACCGCTTTCCGTTCTGGCGGCCAGCGACTTGAGGCTGGCCTTACAGGCCTCACTCAAGTGCATGAACTCGGGCATGACATTCCTGTCCAAGGCCCTCTGCCGCTGGCGGGTAGTGCCCGCATAACCAGTGACAGAGACCTGGGACAGGGGAACACCTGATGGACCAGCTTTCTGGTCACCAGCTGTCTGTGTTGTTGACCTGCAAGATGCTTCCTGGCTGTCGGCTGGGAGGGTCCGAGGTCGATCGATGAAGAACCGCTCCCGGGACAGGTTGCAGGGTCCTGCTCCAAGTGCTGTGGAAAGAAAGGGAAAACATTAGTATCATGCATTTACAAGAAGCATCACCTGTGGAATAGAAAAGCACATGTTAAGAGCAAACAAAAAAAAAGATACTTACGCTCTGCTGGCAAGGACCGGTCTCAGGAAAGCCAACTCGCGATGGTAGCGGTACTTTCTTCTGCGCCTTGCCGCAGAACCACTCAGAACCTGTCCCCCAGCACGAACATCAGTGTTGAAGCGGTCCTTCATCGAGCGCCAACGTGTGCGGATTTTTTTCACTGTTGGTAAAAAAAAAAAAAAAATTAAAAATGCACTAGTCTAACGTCATTCTCACCACACACACCTGATTTAACATTGAAAACAGTCACTGCTGCAGCACCAATAAAATTCTAGACACAATTTAATTTATTTTTGCTTATCTTATTGTCTGGTGCAATCCCCATTAGGATGTGCTCCACTATTGCCAATGCCATCCAGTGCACGTCTTGCCGCATGTATGCAGTCCTTGAACAGCCAGTCGAGGGTACATACTGCTGTGCAAGATGTGAGCACGTTGTGCATTTGGAAGCCCAGATACTGGATCTAAATGTGCAGCTGGCAACACTGAGATCCATAGACAATATGGAAAGGAGTCTTCTGCTCACTGAGCAGACGCTCAATGGGATAGATGAGGGGGGGGATGCTAGGTTGGAGTTGCAGGACAATGAAGCAGCTAGCTGGGTGACAGTTAGAAGGCGGGGTAGAGGGAAGAGCACCAGGGAGGCTAGTCCTGATCTGGCACACCCCAATAAGTTTGCAAAGTTGGCAGATGAGGGGAGTGTTAGTGCAGGAGTAGCACTGCTGCAGCAAGGCATGTCCTCTGAAAGCCGGAGGAGTGTCTTCTCCAGTAAGGGGGGAAATAGGAGAGCAGGGCAGGCCAGACAGGTTCTGGTAGTGGGAGACTCAATTATTAGGGGAACAGATAGGGCAATCTGTCACAAAGACAGGGATCGTCGAACGGTGTGCTGCCTACCTGGCGCTCGAGTCCGACACATCGCTGATCGGGTTGACAGATTACTGGGAGGGGCTGGTGAGGATCCAGCGGTCATGGTGCACATTGGCACAAATGACAAAGTTAGAGGTAGGTGGAAGGTCCTTAAAGATGATTTCAGGGAATTAGGCTGTAAGCTTAAAGCAAGGACCTCCAAGGTGGTATTTTCGGAAATACTTCCTGTACCACGTGCCACGCCAGAGAGGCAACGGGAGATTAGGGAGGTTAATAAGTGGCTCAGGAATTGGTGTAGGAAGGAGGGGTTTGGGTTCCTGCAGAACTGGGCCGACTTCTCAGTTGGCTACAGGTTCTACGCTAGGGACGGGCTGCACCTCAATGGGGAGGGTGCAGCTGTGCTGGGGGAGAAAATGGCTAGAAGGTTGGAGGAGTGTTTAAACTAGGGACGGGGGGAGGGTATTCCTTTTATAGGAGGGGAAGACAGTGCAGACAGAGACCTGGGCACAAATAATGACATTGGGGGTGGGGGTGGCATGGGGGGTGGGGTTAGAACAGTTAATAATTTAAGAAAGAATAGAGGTACAGAGAGATACATAAAGTGCATGTATACTAATGCCAGAAGTCTCGCCAACAAAATGGAGGAATTGGAGTTAATGTTGTTGGAACATAATTATGACATGGTGGGGATATCTGAGACATGGCTGGACGAGAGCCATGCCTGGGCAGTTAATTTACAGGGCTATAGTCTGTTCAGAAATGACCGTACAAATAAGCGAGGGGGAGGCGTATGTTTATATGTAAAATCATCCTTAAAACCCATCCTTCGTGATAATATATATGAATCTAATGAAAATGTAGAGTCCCTGTGGGTAGAGATAAGGGGAGGGGGGAAAAATAATAAATTACTGATAGGGGTTTGTTATAAATCTCCAAAAATAATGGAAGCTACAGAGAATATCCTCATAAAGCAAATAGATGAAGCAGCGACTCAAGGAGAAGTCATTATTATGGGGGACTTCAACTACCCTGAAATACATTGGGGAACCGAAACCTGCAGTTCCAGCAAAGGTAATAGGTTTTTGACTACTATGAGAGACCATTACCTTTCACAACTGGTTCAGGACCCAACAAGAGGGGGGGCACTGCTAGACCTAATATCCAACAGGCCAGACCGCATATCAAATGTAAGGGTTGGGGGTCACTTGGGTAATAGTGATCACAAATTAATAAGTTTTCATGTATCCTTTAATAAGATGTGTAGTAGAGGGGTTACAAGGACACTAAACTTCAGGAAGGCAAATTTCCAACGGATGAGAGATGATCTTGGTGCAATTAACTGGGACGATATCCTGAGACATAAAAATACACAAAGAAAATGGGAGACGTTTATTAGCATCCTGAATAGGATCTGTGCACAATATATACCGTATGGGAATAAACATGCGAGAAATAGGAGGAAACCACTATGGCTAAATAGAGCTGTAAGGGGCGCAATAAGAGATAAAAATAAAGCATTTAGAGAATTAAAGCAAGTAGGTAGTGATGAGGCATTAAATAAATACAGAAGATTAAATAAATTCTGTAAAAAGCAAATCAAGACAGCAAAGATTGAGACAGAGAGACTCATTGCCAGAGAAAGTAAAAATAATCCCAAAATATTCTTTAACTACATAAATAGTAAGAAGCTAAAAAATGATAGTGTTGGTCCCCTTAAAAATAGTCTGGGTGAAATGGTGGATGAGGATGAGGAAAAAGCCAATATGCTAAATAACTTTTTTTCAACAGTATTTACACAAGAAAATCCCATGATGGATAACATGATCAGGGATAAAAATTCTCCATTAAATGTCACCTGCTTAACCCAGCAGGAAGTACGGCGGCGTCTACAAATCACTAAAATTGACAAATCCCCGGGCCCGGATGGGATACACCCCCGAGTACTGCAGGAATTAAGCACAGTCATTGATAGACCACTATTTTTAATCTTTAAAGATTCCATAATAACAGGGTCTGTGCCACAGGACTGGCGTATAGCAAATGTGGTGCCAATATTCAAAAAGGGGACAAAAACTGAACTTGGAAATTATAGGCCTGTAAGTTTAACCTCAACTGTGGGTAAAATCCTGGAGGGTTTTCTAAGAGATACTATACTGGAGTATCTGGAGAAGAATAACCTTATGACCCAATATCAACATGGGTTTACAAGAGACCGTTCCTGTCAGACTAATCTGATAAGCTTTTATGAAGAGGTAAGTTCCGGACTGGACCAAGGGAATGCAGTGGACGTGGTGTACATGGACTTTTCAAAAGCTTTTGATACGGTGCCACACAAAAGGTTGATACATAAAATGAGAACAATGGGGATAGGGGAAAATATGTGTAGGTGGGTTAAGAGCTGGCTCAGGGATAGGAAACAAAGGGTGGTTATTAATGGAGCACACTCGGACTGGGTCACGGTTAGCAGTGGGGTACCACAGGGGTCAGTTTTGGGCCCGCTTCTTTTTAACATATTTATTAATGACCTTGTAGGGGGCATAGAGAGTAGAATTTCAATATTTGCAGATGACACTAAACTCTGCAGGGTAATTAATACAGAGGAGGACAATTTTATATTACAGGAGGATTTATGTAAACTAGAAGCTTGGGCTGATAAATGGCAAATGAGCTTTAATGGGGATAAATGTAAGGTCATGCACTTGGGTAGAACGAACAAGTTGTATAATTATGTGCTTAATTGTAAAACACTGGGCAAAACAGTCACTGAAAAAGACCTGGGTGTATGGGTGGACGACAAACTCACATTTAGTGGCCAGAGTCAAGCAGCTGCTGCAAAGGCAAATAAAATAATGGGATGCATTAAAAGAGGCATAGATGCTCATGAGGAGAACATAATTTTACCTCTATATAAGTCACTAGTGCGACCACACTTAGAATACTGTGTACAGTTCTGGTCTCCGGTGTATAAGAAAGACATAGCTGAACTGGAGCGGGTGCAGAGAAGAGCGACCAAGGTTATTAGGGAACTAGGGGGTCTGCAATACCAAGACAGGTTATTACACTTGGGGTTATTTAGTTTGGAGAATCGAAGGCTTAGGGGTGATCTTATTACAATGTATAAATATATGTGGGGACAATACAAAGACCTTTCTAATGATCTTTTTACTCTTAGACCTGTGACGGGGACAAGGGGGCATCCTCTACGTCTGGAGGAAAGAAGGTTTAAGCATACTCACAGACGCGGATTCTTTACTGTAAGAGCAGTGAGACTATGGAACTCTCTGCCATATGATGTTGTAATGAGTGATTCACTACTAAAATTTAAGAAGGGACTGGATGCCTTTCTTGAAAAGTATAATATTACAGGGTATATACACTAGTCTCCTTAATATTGCGTTGATCCAGGGAGCTAGTCTGATTGCCGTATGTGGAGTCGGGAAGGAATTTTTTTCCCCAATGTGAAGCTTACTGTTGCCACATGGGGTTTTTTTGCCTTCCTCTGGATCAACATGTTAGGGCAAGTTAGGATAGGATATGGGTTGAACTAGATGGACTTAAAGTCTCCATTCAACCTTAATTACTATGTTACTATGTTACTAATGCAGTAACTGTTGAGACGGAGGACACTTATGTTTCCTGCTACAATATATGTATCAGCGAAAACAACAGTATCATCAGGAACAAGAGTGAAAACAGGATCAAGACAGCAGTTGAAAAATCAATCACAGTTCTCAACAAGGCATTGGTGCTTTTCATGCAAGAATATATCTTGCCAAAAAAACACCACCACCGTCAGGTCCACAAAACAATGCAGCAGTTGAAGACACAATTCAATCACAGTTCTCAACAAGGCATTGGTGTGTTTAATGAAAGAATATATCTTGCAAAAAAACACTTCAGCACCATCAGGTCCAAAAAACAATGCAGCAGTTGAAGACACAAATCAATCACAGTTCTCAACAAGGCATTGGTGCATTTCACGCAATATATCTTGCCAAAAAAACACCACCACCGTCAGGTCCACAAAACAATGCAGCAGTTGAAGACACAATTCAATCACAGTTTTCAACAAGGCATTGGTGCTTTTCATGCAAAAATATATCTTGTCAAAGAAACACCACCACCGTCAGGTCCAAAAAACAATGCAGCAGTTGAAGACACAAATCAATCAAAGTTCTCAACAAGGCATTGGTGTGTTTAATGCAAGAATATATCTTGCAAGAAACAATGCAGCAGTTCAAGACACAAATCAATCACAGTTTTTCACCAGGCACTGGTGTGTTTAATGCGAGAATACATCTTGCAAAAAACACATCAGCACCATCAGGTCCAAAAATAAATGCTGTATCACAGAGCATCTTTATACTTACTGAACACCCTTTTTGAAGCTGCAGAGGCGCTGTCCCAGCCATCCATCATCGCTGCGGCCACCTCATTCCAGAGCTGCCGGGTCACCACTGTGTCTTTGTACTGCTGGTCATGGCTGTCCCACAACGGGATGCGCTCCTCAACAAGGAGGATGAGGTGCTCGTTGTCTATGTAGACTTCTTCGTCATCCCGCTGTGGAACCTAGAAAAAAAAAAATAGAATGTTTAGAAGTTTGGAAAAGATAACAAAAGAAACAGAAAAGAAGCAAGAGAAAGAAAGACAGAAAAAAAAATATATATATATACTCACATTGCATCTCCTCGCCACGACTTGACTACGCTGCTCCCGCTCAGAATCCTCAGACTGCTCCCGCTCAGACGGCTCCCGCTCAGACCGCTCCGACTGCTCCCGCTCAGAGCGCTCCCGCACTCCATCTTTACTGCCCGTGTCTGATGTCTATAAAGAAAGAAAAAATTAAAACACATTTCTAGAGGCAGCTATACTTACCAAAAGGCAAGATTCTCACCTCACGATCAGCTTGGGCCAGTTCTTGCCGAGATGGCGAATAGACCGATCCAGAAGAAGACATGCTGAAAAGAAAACAAAAAATACATTAGTACATAATAAATTGTACAGGACACACAGACATTATTTTTAAGAATGCTCACATTTTGGCTCCTGAAGCTTGAATCCACAGGTAGAAGGCTCTTGTAGAATGCTTGTCTGGTCTCTGCAAGGCAGTATGTAGAGTAATTGTCTGACCCTGAAGACACCTTCTTTTATGTACACTCCTCCAAAACAATGTTGCTTGTTTAGGGGGAGTTCTAGACAAGTGTCTAGACATTGTTTACTCAAATCGCGTGCGCGCACAAGGCGCTGACGTGCGCGGTGCCAAGTGCTAGTCAGCGACCACATAGACTGTAATGCTATTTTTGGGCGCACACCGAGCGCACGATTTTTTTAATGATGCCGCCGGGAAAAAAAATGCAACATGTAGCGTACGGCGCGTCTGGGCGCACACCTGTAAAATGCGCAGCGCACGCTAAACGCTGAAGAGCGCGTACATTCACAAGACCCTGCGATCACCATGTTAAAGATAGGGGAACATTGCGCGTGCGCCCGATAGCGCACGATGCGCTGCACGATTGAACGCTAGTGTGAAACCAGCCTTACTCTCTACTACCCTAACCTGACGTACGTGTAAAATACATAGACTTTTAGGAATATATTTGAAACGTCGAACTTTACACTTGTCTTCAGGGACTCAATCCCACCTGAGGCGAAGTGATCAACTTGCTTCATTTTAGGTGCGCCCCGGGCCGGGGAACAGTGCTTACTGTAGCGCTTCTTCCCCGGCAGGCGGCGGCCATCCCTGTGGTACTGATGCGGCACACAGTTGCCACACGTATTACACACACGGACACGGATATCTCATAACCGGTTTTTCCGGTACCGGAAATATCAGGATGTGTGAAACCAGCCTAAAGCCACATTCACACGTTCAATATTTGGTCAGTGTTTTACATCAGTATTTGTAAGCCAAATCAGGAGTGGGTGAGAAATCCAGAAGTGGTGACGTGTTTCTATTATATTTTTCCTCTGATAGTTCCACTCCTGGTTTTGCCTTAGAAACACTGAGGTAAAATACTGAACGTGTGAACGTGGCCTGATAGCGTGTTTCTGTTACTTCTGACTCCCGCAGACAGAAGTTGCTGTCACAAGATGGTGCCGATAAAAGTTGAAGACGGCAGCAGGAAGTATAGGAGCAGGGCAGGGACTTTATGTTAGAAGCACCACTCCAGGGCAGGCCCCCCCAAAAAAAACAACACAAAGTGGTGCTTAGAGTGCAGAAGACTACCATTAAATCTACACCGAAATACAGTACATACACTGGGAAACCTAAAAAATACAGCAAAGACCCAATAATCAGAGCAGATTGTTAACAACAAAAAATATATATATTAACGATGAAATGTGGAAAAACACAGTGTTTCTGCATTTAGGACCACGGCACAGGGGGCAGACAACATGGATATATCAGCAGCACCCAGGGTGTAGGATTTGGGGCCATTTTGCTGACACAAATTACTTGTGAATAAAACTAGTGATAAATCTTATAAATTAGTGCTTAGTAATAGTGTAACAAATGCTGTAAGAACAATGGAGATTCCTCCTGCTTTGTCCCTGCTCTGCACCTTCCTGGGAGCAAACATTGCCTGTGTGCACACAGGTAAGGCTGCCACTATGAATTTTGGGGCCCCATACTAACTACATTTTCTGTGCCACTGTAGGGAAGGTGACCTGACGGACGGACTGACTGGTCAGATTTCAAAAGGGAAAACAGCTAGGAAAGTGTAGGTGACGTGCAGTACCTTGAACTGACATTAGAGGGCAGGGAGGAGTGTGAGCATAGGACTTGACATCAGCTTAGGACTAAGAAACGTTGGTCATGGGGGTTGGAGTTACAGGGAACCGGGAAAGCTATAAATTTGACAGGAGGGTTCCAGAAGATTCCAGTCCCCAGGGGGAGCTCAAGTGACGAGGAGACTGTGACAGTTGCTGCACTGTGAGGAAAACCCAACCAGGGGGACTGAGGAGAAAGGAAGTCAGGGGGGTGGTCCTGACATGAAGTACCGCAGTATAGACGAGGCTCCGGGTGTGGGACACCGTATTGGAATGACGCTTGACCAGTAACATTACCGTTGGTGTATAGGCCTAAAGCAGCCACAGTGACTGAGCTGTCAGAGCGTCACTGAGTGTAAAGGGGACGGTACATAAATATGCATCCCTGGAAAAAGTGTGTCACCCTGTGTTCTGTAACCGGAGAACTGTGAAGAGAGGTGCGGTGTGCTGTGAGGCCATTTGGCGGACGGCGAGAGAAAGAATAAACTTGGACCTGTTGCACCCGAAACTTGCCTCCAGCTTGTGTCTGTACGTTACTGCGCGGTATCCAGAGGGACCACCCCCCAGCCCGGCCCACCGACCCTACACAACCTTGAGACTTCGCCCAAGCTCCACCCCAGGCCTGGTTTCACCCCTCAAACTATCCATAGTCCCACCGCTCTCTCTTGGAAAAACTCCACTTCTCACCTATCACACATTAACAGTTCTCAAAAAGCAAAAAACAGAAATATCCTGAAAAAGTAAAAAATATACTGCAAATAATGCATAAAGGTAGTAATAATAATAAGGGTATTTAGTAAGCTTAATTTTGATCAAAATAATGTACAAGCCATCCCGCCACGTCACGGCAACCCTTGTGGGACAGTCCCTACTCTAGTATTTAAAACATTTTCACTTGCCCAGTGACATGAATGTGAAAAAGGATCGAGCGGCTAAACCACTAGTAACAGCTTAGGCCAGACTGGATGGCTTTCCCAGCTCAGAAAAAGGGCGGTCACACCCAAATATGCACTGAATGCACAATGAAATGAATAAAACACAAATCTGAACTGAGAAAAGTAAGTTAATGTGTATGCACAATGTAATAAGTGCATATTAACACATGACCATTAACCAGAGAGAACAAAAAGCAAAAAACAGAAATATCCTGAAAAAGTAAAAAATATACTGCAAATAATGCATAAAGGTAGTAATAATAATAAGGGTATTTAGTAAGCATAATTTTGATCAAAATAATGTACAAGCCATCCCGCCACGTCACGGCAACCCTTGTGGGACAGTCCCTACTCTAGTATTTAAAACCTTTTCACTTGCCCAGTGACATGAATGTGAAAAAGGATCGAGCGGCTGAACCACTAGTAACAGCATAGGCCAGACTGGATGGAAAGCCAGTGGTTCAGCCGCTCGATCCTTTTTCACATTCATGTCACTGGGCAAGTGAAAAGGTTTTAAATACTAGAGTAGGGACTGTCCCACAAGGGTTGCCGTGACGTGGCGGGATGGCTTGTACATTATTTTGATCAAAATTATGCTTACTAAATACCCTTATTATTATTACTACCTTTATGCATTATTTGCAGTATATTTTTTACTTTTTCAGGATATTTCTGTTTTTTGCTTTTTGTTCTCTCTGGTTAATGGTCATGTGTTAATATGCACTTATTACATTGTGCATACACATTAACTTACTTTTCTCAGTTCAGATTTGTGTTTTATTCATTTCATTGTGCATTCAGTGCATATTTGGGTGTGACCGCCCTTTTTCTGAGCTGGGAAAGCCATCCAGTCTGGCCTAAGCTGTTACTAGTGGTTCAGCCGCTCGATCCTTTTTCACATTCATGTCACTGGGCAAGTGAAAAGGTTTTAAATACTAGAGTAGGGACTGTCCCACAAGGGTTGCCGTGACGTGGCGGGATGGCTTGTACATTATTTTGATCAAAATTAAGCTTACTAAATACCCTTATTATTATTACTACCTTTATGCATTATTTGCAGTATATTTTTTACTTTTTCAGGATATTTCTGTTTTTTGCTTTTTGTTCTCTCTGGTTAATGGTCATGTGTTAATATGCACTTACATTGTGCATACACATTAGCTTACTTTTCTCAGTTCAGATTTGTGTTTTATACATTAACAGTTCTCATCACCAGATCACACATACAGTATATTCAGCAAATTTTGTTTTGGCCAAAAGATTTTATAAGCTGCCACCACGACAAGATAAACTCTTTTGGCCGAGCTCTACACTATCCTATTAATCATTTGTTAAAATATCCAATACAATTTAGGTATATTTTTATTTTTCAATTTTTAAAATGATCAATAATATCACATAGAGGGGACAAATACCACTGCACCATGACCAGACACCATATTACCACCACCTAGTGACCTATAATACCACATGCAAGGGACAAATACCACCGTACCATGACCAAACCATATATTACCACCACATAGTGACCTATAATACCACATACAAGGAATAAATACCACCACACCACGACCAGACCACATATTACCACCACATGGTGACCAAATAATAGCACATACAAGGAACAAATATCGTCACACCATGGCTGGACAACTTATTATCAACATATAGTGACTGAATACTACAATACTGATCATTAGCAAAAAAAACCCACAATACTAATATCACAGTAAGCGCCATTATACACAGGAGATCTGTACTTAGTATGCAGTGTCTGTGTACAGGTAATACAGTGATCACCGGTGTCATTATACACAGGAGCTCTGTCTATTGTCAGTGTACAGGTAATACAGGGATCACCAGTGACATTATACAGAGGAGCTCTGTATACAGTGTCAGTGTACAGGTAATATAGTGATCACCAGTGACATACACAGGAGCTCTGTATATAGTGTTAGTGTACAGGTAATACAGTGATCACTGGTGATATTATACACAGGAGTAGTGATGAGCGAGTATACTCGTTGCTCGGGTTTCCCCAAGCATTTTAGCGTGATCGGAGATTTAGTTTCTGTCGATGCAGCTGCATGATTTGTTGCTACTGGACAGGCTGAATACATGTGAGGAATGCCTGTTTGTTAGGAAATTCCCACGTGTATTCAGGCTGGCCAGCAGCCGCAAATCATGTAGCTGAGACGACAAAAACTAAATCTCCGAGCATGCCAAAATACTCGGAGATCACCCAATCATGCTTGGGGAGACCCGAGCAACAAATATACTCGCTCATCACTACACAGGAGCGCTGTATATAATGTATAGGTAATAGAGTGATCACCAGTGACATTATACACAGGACCTCTGTATATAGTGTCAGTGTACAGGTAATACAGTGATGACTGGTGACATACACAGGAGCTCTGTATACAATGTCAGTGTACAGGCAATACAGTGATCACCGGTGACATTATACACCAGACCGCTGCATATAGTATGCAATCTATAGTGTCAGTGTACAGGTAACACACTGACTCACCATTGACTTCTCTAGGTGAAGTCCTTCATCTTTGCTTTTCATCTTTCATCCAGCACAGACCGCCATCACGTCTTCCAGCCAGGGCTCGTCTCTGCAGGAAATAACACAGTTATCTAGAGCACCGCTTACAGAAGACATTACTTAATTTTATCCCAAATTCTAAACTACACCAGATGAAGAAAAAAAGCGACAGTGTCGCTCTGCACAGTAACAGGACCAACTCCCCCATTTAAAACCGTATCCTCAAAAAATAAAATAAATACATCACTGCAGTAATAATAACCCTTAATTAGCATATAAAGCAGGAATAGAACAATCCACAAAATAGATTATCTGTGTAGCAAGGTGGATATCAAAACTTAACCTTCATTAGGTAAAATTGTAAAAAGCCAAATTAGTCAAACAAAAACAAAGGGGTACCACAGTGAAGGAAGTGCCCTATGACCAACGAACAGAAAAAGGGGAGGTTGTTAAAAAGGTACTACTGGCCTCTCAGATCCTTAATATTAATCTGACTTGATAGCAAAATGACTATAGTTGCCCATAGGATATGTCATCCACTTGCCCAAGTAAGTCACAATAACATGTATGGGTATAACATCCTTTTCTTATACAGTGCTTTGCGAAAGTATTCGACCCCCTGGAGCTTTTCAACCTTTTCCCACATATGCTTCAAACATAAAGATACCAAATGTAAATTTTTGGTGAAGAATCAACAAGTGGGACACAATTGTGAAGTTGAACGAAATGTATTAGTCATTTTAAATTTTTGTGAAAATTCAAAAACTGAAAAGTGGGGCATGCAATATTATTTGGCCCCTTTACTTTCAGTGTAGCAAGCTCACTCCAGAAGTTCATTGTGGATCTCTGAATTATCAATGTTGTCCTAAATGACTAATGATGATAAATATAATACACCTGTGTGTAATCAAGTCTCCGTATAAAAGCACCTGCTCTGTCATAGTCTCAGGGTTCTGTTTGAAGCACAGAGAGCATCATGAAGACCAAGCAACACAACAGGCAGGTCTATGATTGTGTTGTGGAGAAGTTTAAAGCCGGATTGGATACAAAATGATTTCCAAAGCTTTAAACATCCCAAGGAGCACTGTGCAAGCGACCATATTGAAATGGAAGGAGTATCATACCACTGCAAATCTACCAAGACCCCGCCGTCCCTCTAAACTTTCAGCTCAAACAATGAGAAGACTGATCAGAGATGCAGCCAAGAGGCCCATGATCACTCTGGATGAACTGCAGAGATCTACAGCTGAGGTAGGACAGTCTGTCCATAGGACAACAATCAGTCGTACACAGCACAAATCTGGCCTTTATGGAAGACTGGCAAGAAGAAAGCCATTTCTCAAAGATATCCATAAAAAGCCACCTGGGAGACACATCAAACATGTGGAAGAAGGTGCTCTGGTCAGATGAAACCAAAATCGAACTTTTTGGCAACAATGCCAAACGATATGTTTGGCGTAAAGGCAACACAGATCATCACCCTGAACACACAATCCCCACTGTCAAACATGGTGGTGGCAGCATCATGGTTTGGGCCTACTTTTCTTCAGCAGGGACAGGGAAGATGGTTAAAATTGATGGGAAGATGGATGGAGCCAAATACAGGACCATTCTTGAAGAAAACCTGTTGGAGTCTGCAAAAGACCTGAGACTGGGACGGAGATTTGTCTTTCAACAAGACAATGATCCCAAACATAAAGCAAAATCTACAATGGAATGGTTCACAAATAAACGTATCCAGGTGTTAGATTGGCCAAGTCAAAGTCCAGACCTGAATCCAATCGAGAATGAGTGGAAAGAGCTGAAAACTGCTGTTCACAAACGATCTCCATCCAACCTCACTGAGCTCAAGCTGTTTGCCAAGGAAGAATGGGCAAGAATTTCAATCTCTCGATGTACAAAACTGATAGAGACATACCCCGAGTCACTTGCAGCTGTAATCGCAGCAAAAGGTGGCGCAACAAATAAATAAGTTAAAGGGGCTGAAAATATTGCACACCCCCCTTTTCAGTTTTTGAATTTCCCCAAAAATTTAAAATAACCAATAAATTTTGTTCAACTTCACAATTGTGTTCCACTTGTTGCTGATTCTTCACCAAAAATTTACATTTGGTATCTTTATGTTTGAAGCATGATGTTAGGCATCGGGTTCCTGCAACTGCACAGCAGGAATCCAGAGCCTTGCATTCAGTGGTCTACCATTCTCCACCAACCACTCAGGAGTCTGCACAGCAATCCCAGCGTTCCAGATGCTTTGCTCAGACCAGCTCTGTGGGTCTGGTTGTTGCTGCCACCTTTGGGCCAGCAATAGTAGCACAGCCTGCTCTGCAGCAAGCCACTCCAGAGGCTAAGTCCTCCCGTCGCGCTACTGGGCATGCTCACGAGACGATCTCCCATTGGAGATCGGGAGTCACATGCTCAGGTCCTTCTCCTGATCTCATTCATCCATCTCAGAGATCTGGAAGCTCCTGGAAGGTCCCGGCTATAAAAGGGTCGCATGGCCGCTCGGCCATGCTCTAGTATAGACTCTAATTGCTACTGTGTGAATGTTGATGGATGTATGGACTGCAAATGACTCATTAAGATTCCCCTTCCTCTGATATTACGTGTGTATAGGGATCTAGTAATAGAGTCAGCGCCAGTCAGTGGCAAGCTACAGGCAACAGTACGCATCCTCCACAGGGCTAGCGTCCGACAGTGCACCTGCTACTGGGCATTGTCGTATTGCGGCTGGATGAGTCGCCGCGCTGCAGTCAGCAGCACTTGTTGGCGTCTGCAGCAGCGACACCGCACGCACGGTAGGTCTAGACTGACTTTGACCCAGAGTTTAGGTCTAGTCCTGTGACCATATACTGTGCGTGCACACCGCTGAGACCTGTGAGGTCAACAGGCTCGGCATTTATGTTTATGCCTTAAGCGTCTCTGTGATTATAACAGAGCTCCCTAGCACTCTCCGGGTGACGTTCAACCCGTGTGTGCCATATCGCCATACTGCGCGTCTGCCATTATATAGCAGCAGTTTAACAACACTGCACGGTGGACCCCGGGCAGTGAACGCACTTTCTGTTATTTAATATTTAGTGCGTTCCGCCGTCCCTAACACATGATATGTGGTAAAAGGTTGAAAGTTCCAAAGGGCCAAATACTTTCGCAAGGCACTGTATGCACCACTTATTTGTACCATATAAATGAGATCATGTATATCCTATTCATCCTATGGGCAATTATAGTCATTTTGCTATCAGGTTAGATTAATATTGAGGATCTGAGAGGCCAGTAGTACCTTTTTAACAACCCCCCCTTCCACTGTGGTACCCCTTTGTTTTTGTTGTTTGACTAATTTGGCTTTTTACAATTTTACCTACTAAAGGTTAAGTTTTAATATCCACATTGCTACACAGATAATCGCATAATTAGCCCCTATGGCAAATCTTAGCCCCCTTGTGTCAAATTCCTGGCTCCAGCCATATGTTCTCCCATACTGCCTTCATGACTATCCATTCTGCCCCATGTGATGTCCCATCCTGCCCCGTCTGTCTCCATCGTATCCATCCTGCCCTATAATCCTAACCCATCTGTCTCCATTCTGCCCCATGATCCTGCCCCGTGTCTCCAATCCTGCCCCCTGCATCTCCAACCCTGCCCCCTGCATCTCCAATCCTGCCCCCATGCCCCATTCAGCCCCCCCGTGCTCCATTATGCTGCCCATGCTCCATTTTGCCCCCATGCTCCATTATGGCCCCCGTGCTCCATTCGGCCCCCACCCTTGCTCCATTCTGCCCCCGTGCTCCATTATGCCCCCCCGTGCTCCATTCTGCCCCCTCGTGCTCCATTCTGCCCCCATGCTCCATTCTGCTCCCCGTGCTCCATTCTGCCCCTCCTCCCATGCTCCATTCTGCTCCCCGTGCTCCATTTTGCTCCCGTGCTCCATTATGCCTCCCGTGCTCCATTCTGGCCCCCGTCGTCCACTCTGCCCCCGTGCTCCATTATGCCTCCCGTGTGCCATTCTGGCCCCCGTGCTCCATTCTGCCCCCCGTCCTCCATTCTGCTCCACATGACCCATTATGCCCCCATGCTCTATTCTGGTCCCCATGCTCCATTCTGTCTCCTGTGCTCCATTCTGCCCCTGTGCTCCATTCTGCTGTCACGCCGCCTGTCACGTCGCTCTCACCTGGGGGCGGTACCTCGGGCCCGACGTCACCTCTTCCAGTGTCGCACTTGTTGTACTTAGTTCCATGTCTGTACAAGGTTCTTTGTGCGCACGCACACTCTTCTCTGCTCTGCCTCCGGTCATGTCCTATGGTATTGGAGGACCTGACCCAGAAGTCCTAGTGCTCATATGCTATATCAGGCTACCTCTTCCTATGGGAGGTGCCTGATTATTGTTGTGCTTCCTGGCTTGGTCTGCTTTGAACTTGCCTGGCTGTGCTCTGTATGCGGGTCCTCTGCTTTGTGTTCTGCCATGCCTCCTGGCACATGCTCTGTTCCCTTACTCGGCCTAGTGCTCTGCTCCTGCACTGTGTTCAGTCGTGCCTCTCGGCACATGCTCTTCTCTATGCTCTGTCATGCCTCCTGGCACATGCTCTGATCCTGTACTCGATCTAGTGCTCTGCTCCTGCACTTTGTTCAGTCATGCCTCTCGGCACATGCTCTGCTTTATGCTCTGTTGTGCCTCCTGGAACACCTTCTGCCTAGCCTTGCACTCTGGTGTGCTTCTCTGCGCACGCTCTGTCTAACTCTGTACTCTGACGTTCTCCTTTGCAAGCGTCATGCTTTGCTCGCACCCGGGCGTGCTTGTCTGTGCACGTCATATGTGCTCTCGTGTACCCGCCTTGCACTACCCTGTATCTAGCGCACTCCCATGTACATGCCTTGCATTGTCCTGTACTCTCCATGCCTCCGTACACTCGCCCTGTACCGTCCTGTACCCTGCGTGTCCCGGTATCCACGCTTTGCACGTTCCTGCAGACACACTCACTCGTGTCTCCTGTGAGCCGGCCACTTGGTGCCAGCTGTAATGGTACCTTACCCCCTTGGGCTTGCCCCTGACACTACCTGTATAGGGGTTGGTCATCACTAGGTCAGCTCGCCCTGGGAGGGTTGGTGCCATGACCCAGAGGGTCCACTCCAGGAGTCGTCACAGTATAATCAGGCCAAGGACCCCCGGGAAAACCAGACTAGGATTATGTCATTTCTGAAGTCCTTGGAGTCCCGTTTATTGGCCTCACAGTCCTCTGATCCTGGGAATGCTTCCCAGATGGCCAGCCTCCAGCAAAAACTCACGCAGCAACGCGACACCAAGGCCCATATCCTCAACTATATGTCATCGGTAGATAACCGTCTTCTTTCCCTACAATCTGTTGCCTCCACTTCGGCCCAAGCCTCGGCCCCGCACCCATTGCCCCATTTATGCAAACTACCCCAATATAGTGGTGACTCTAAGTTTTGTCGGGGATTTTTGAACCAAGTCTGGTTACATTTTGAGCTCTTGCTGCAGCACTATTCCACCAATCATGCTACAATAGCCTTTATAGTTTCCCACTTAGAGGGGGAGGCATTAGCGTGGGTGGATCCCCTCTTGGAGCGTAATGATCCACTCGTCTATCAGCTCTCCACCTATTTGGACACCTTCCGCAAGGTGTTTGACGAGCCGGCTCGTCTGGCTTCCACCACCGAGTCACTCTTTGACCTCCATCAGGGTACTCTATCGGTAGGAAAATATGCCATCCATTTTCGCACCTTGTCCTCCGAACTCAGTTGGAGCAATGAGGCCCTCGTAGGGGCCTTTTGGCGTGGCCTGTCCAGTCGGATCAAAGATGAACTAGCAGGTCTGGATACCCCCACCTCTGATCTCTCTGGTCACATGCATTGATGTGCGCCTCCAAGACCATGAAGCGGCCAGAGAGAGAAGGTCTCCCTCCAACCATCCCCAGACCTCTCCACTCACGCCCCGTGCCTTCTTCTGCGGTCCCCGTATCAGAGCCTATGGAGGTGGACCTTTTCAAGATGGCCGAACAACGTCACGAGGAGAGGCTTGCACTAGATCTCTGCTTTTTCTGTGGGAGTCACTCTCATTTCCTTCACTCTTGTCCCAAGAGGCCGGGAAACTTCTCCACCTAGGATTGGTAGAAGAGGCCCCCCTAGGTATACGTGACACCTCTCCTCCCCTGGTCGTGTTTGTTTTGCTGAATCTTGGTACCAAGCGTTATTCAGAGGAGGCCTTTTTAGATTCAGGCGCGGCTGGGAATTTTATCAGTCTCGAGGTGGTTAAAAAATACCGGATTCCCTTCAGATCCCTGGAGACTTTGCGGCTGATAGTTTCGGTCAACGGTAAACCCTTGCATGAAACCATTACCCAAGTCACCGGAGAGATTGAGATGCAGATTGGAACCCTGCACCGGGAGAAGATCTCCTTCCATATCTTGTCGACTATGTCTCACACGCTTCTTCTTGGTTTCCATTGGCTACGGACTCATGAGCCAACCCTGGACTGGCGGTCGGGCGATATACTCCGCTGGAGACCGTGCTGCCAGACAAAGTGCCTGTTGCCCGTCCATCTGATGAATTCTGCCTGTCCGTCCTCAGCACCTACAGGTCTGCCGTCGGCTTACTGGTCCTTTGCAGATGTCTTCAATAAAAAGGAGGCCGAGACTCTGCCTCTCCACCGGCAATACGATTGTCCGATTGACCTCGTTCCTGGTTCTACTCCTCCCAGGGGTAGAATATATCCACTTTCTCCTGCTGAAACCCAAGCCATGTCTGAGTATATCCAGGAGAAGCTTGCCAGAAATTTCATCCGTAAGTCCTCCTCACCCGCAGGAGGGGGATTTTTCTTTGTCAAAAAGGATGGCTCCCTTCGTCCTTGCATAAACTACCGAGGGCTGAACGATATCACGGTCAAGAACAAGTACCCACTGCCACTGATCCCGGAGCTCTTTGACCAGCTTAGAGGAGCTCGCATTTTCACAAAGCTGGATCTTCATGGAGCCTACAACTTGATCTGTATTCATTTCGTTGACGAGTGGAAGACCGCCTTTAACACCCGAGACGGTCACTACGAGTACTTGGTCATGCCCTTCGGCCTCTGCAGCACCCCAGCGGTATTCCAGGAGTTCGTGAATGACGTCTTCTGAGATATGCTGTACTCCTGTGTGGTAGTCTATTTGGATGACATCCTTGTTTTATCTCCAGATTTCTCCGCCCACAGAGAGAACGTGCGCCAAGTCCTCCAGCGCCTCAGGGAGAACCACCTTTACGCCAAGCTCGAGAAAGGTGTCTTCGAGCAGATGTCCTTGCCATTTTTGGGGTACATTACCTCGGACTCTGGTCTACGCATGGATCTGGTGAAGGTGTCCACCTTTCTCGACTGGCCACAGCCTCATGGGGTGAAGGCAATCCAACGCTTCCTTGGTTTTGTGAACTACTACCCCCAGTTCGTTCCCCATTTCTCCTCGTTGGTTCACCCTATCTCATCCCTTATCCGCAAAGGAGCTAACCCAAATGCTTGGTCCCCTGAGGCTGAAGATGCCTTCCAGTCCTTGAAACAAGCCTTCGCCTCTGCTCGAGCGCTTCATCGTCCTGGGGTTAGTAAATCTTTCACTCTCGAGGTGGACGCATCATCTACCAGGGCCGGTGCAGTCCTTCTGCAGAAGACTTCTTCTGGATGCTTTGTCACCTGTGGCTTCTTTTCTAAAGTATTCTCCACAACTGAGCAGAACTACTCCATTGGTGACAAAGAGCCATTGGCCATTAAATTGGCTTTGGAGGAATGGAGATACTTACTGGAAGGTGCCATACATCCGTTCAAAATCATCACGGACCATAAGAACCTGGCGTACATCCAGTCCGCACAGAGGCTCAACCCTCGGCAAGTCAAGTGGTCCTTGTTCTTCGCCCACTTTGACTTTGAACTACAATTTTCAGCCCGGCGATAAAAATGTTAGAGCGGATGCATTATCAAGATCTTTCCAGTCATCTGATACTGAAGAAGAACCTTCTCATATCATTGACCCGTCCAAGGTAATTACTGTGGCTCCAATCAAGTTAAGCACATTACCTCCGCGGAGAACCTTTGTGGCTGAGAACAATCGAAAACGAGTGTTAAACTGGGGACTTTCGTCCAAGATTGCCGGCCATATTGGTGTCAAAAAGACTTTTTCCCTAATCTCTCGCTACTATTGGTGGCCATCCCTTTCCCTGGATGTTAAAGACTTTGTTGCATCTTGCCTTTCCTGTGCCCAGAACAAGGTATCCAGACAACCACCCTTCGGTCTTCTGCTCCCATTTCCTGTACCGTCAGCTCCATGGCAGCACATAGCCATGGATTTCATTACTGATCTGCCTCGTTCATCCAGTTGTAAAACAACTGAAAAGGAAAGAGCGCAATAGGGTCTTACCCAAGTAAAGATTGATATAAACTCAATTCATTATACTCACATTATACAGGAGAGATTCAGACACATAGAAGTAGGTAGTCAGCCTGCTGCACATCCAAAGGGCCACGTCGTGACCACAAATCATCAGATTATAAAGGAGAAAGTTTATGGATTAAAAGTGCGCTGCTTGACAAATCAATCCTTCCAGGTTTTATGAACTGTACTTTTATTTCCCAACGCGTTTCGAAGTCTATACTTCTTCCTCAGGGGATGACATCGTTCATCCAGTTGTACTGTGATCCTAGTGGTTGTAGACCGATTCTCGAAGATGGCCCATTTCATTCTTCTTCCCAGTATACCCTCTGCTCCTGAACTGGCGAAGATCTTCATTTCCCACATCTCCAAAATTCACGGCTTCCCTCTGCATATCATGTCAGACAGAGGGGTTCAATTCACCTCCTGTTTTGGAGAGCTCTATGCGGACTCATGAAAATGTCATTGGACTTCTCTTCCGCCTATCACCCCCAAACCATGGGCAGGTTGGACGTACCAATCAGATCCTTACATCCAATCTCCGGCACTTTTCAAATACCCATCAGAATGACTGGACTGAGTTTGCCTACAATAACCACTCCAGTGAATCGTCCACCAAGTCTCCCTTCTTCATCATCTTTGGACAACATCCCAGTGTGCCTCTACCGATATTTCCTGCCTTGGGGGTACCTGCAGTCGACTCTCTGTCCGTGGAGTTCTCCAGGGTATGGCAGGAGACCAAAACCGCTCTTGAGAAATCACGTGACAGGATGAAACTACACTTTCTGACAAGAGGCGCCTAGACGTTCCTCCGTATCTCCCTGGTGACAAGGTGTTGCTTTCCTCCAGATACATTCGCCTTAAGGTACCAACTTACAAACTGGGTCCTGTTACATTGGTCCTTTTGAGGTCCTTAGGCGTATTAATGATGTTGCATATAAACTGAAATTACCCCCTTCCCTCTGTATTGCCAATTCATTCCATGTGTCACTCCTCAAACCTGTGGTACTTAAAGGGAATCTGTCACTCCTTTTTTCGAATATGAGCTGCCGACACCAACATCAGGGGCTTATCTACAGCATTCTGTAATGCTGTAGATAAGCCCCCGATGTAACCTGAAAGATAAGAAAAAAGAGAATTTTTTTAACTCAAATAGATTTTTTTAAGAACATCACAGTATTCATACAACAGTGGTACAAGCATTTTTGATTTTCCCATAAACCACACCCCCTCAACAATGCAAACTCACCCCACCCCAGCCCTTCCCTCTTAAGACAGCTCGTATTATCCCTTTAAGGCTACTTTCACACTTGCGCTTTTTTGCTGCGCGTTTTTTGCGCACACAAACGCATGAAAAAAACGCATCATGCGTTTGTGTGCATTTTTTTGCGTGTTTTGGTGCATTTTTTTTTTAAAAAAGCATGCTTTTTTTGTGCATACGTGCACATTTCAATGCGCACGTATGCGCACCCATAGATTTTAATGGGTGTTTTGCTGTAAAAAAAACCCGCATTGCGTGCGCATGCTTTTTTTGGGGCAACTCGGATGCACAAAAAATGCAACAGGATGCATTTTGTGCGCCCAAGCGCACACTGCAAAAAACGCATTTGCATACAAACGCGTACGTGCGCATATGTATGCGCACATATGCGCACCCATGTTAAAGTATAGGGGAAAAACCGCATGCGCTTTTTTGCGCTAAAAAGCAGCGCAAAAAAACGCAAGTGTGAAACCAGCCTAACATCACCTGTACACGTATATTGAATTGCATTATACAACATCATCTGTTATAGCAGTGTAGACAAACAACCCGCATATACATACCCCCGAGACCGTTCATTCACCTATCCACTCATCCCAATTCCATCCAAGGCGTCCACAGTTTATCATACATCACTAGTTTTCCCCTTTTCTTGTAGACCCCCTTCTCCAGCTTAAGGACATGCTTCACATAGGCAAGGTATTCTCCCCTTGAAGGTGGATCCTTCTTTATCCAATTCCTCGCTATTACCTTTCGAGCCATATATAGTAATCTAGCAATTGCCACCTTCAGATTGTTTTCGACTTTTATCTCCTCCACATATCCCAGCAAGCAAACCACTGGCTTTCTTGGGACCACACACCTAGAAGCCACTTCCACATGACTCAGGATCACTAACCAAAAAGCAGCCAATCTTGGACACTACCACAGCAAATGAAATAATCCAGCATTTTCGTTCTTACACCGAGGACACTCAGAGTTAGACCGTAATCCAGCCCTACACATAACTTCCGGAGACCTATATACTCTATGTAAAATATAAAGCTGAGAGAGTCTATACGGCTCACTCAGTGACAGTTTTGGCATCTACTCCAGAATTGACTCCCACTTAGCCCTTGCATTGATTGGATATCCAAGTAAATGAATATGTATTAGGTCTCTATATATAGAGGAGATGACCCCCCTCATAGTCCCCCCCACACACACATACTCCAGCACTAGGTCACCCTGAATTTTAAGGCAATCATCTGTTTTGAGCTCTGTACGCATGCCTCATCTGAGCATATTGATATTCCCCGGACTCCTTAAGACCATATTCCAACTGCAGCCTGGAAAAAGATTTCAACTCCCGCTGCTCTAATATCTGAAAGACATACCGTATCCCACTGGCCAGCCATTCCGACAAACATCCCGACTTCATAAACTCCGGAAGATTGTTATTATGCCATAACGGAGAAAATCTAGTTAGACAGATGACCCCCCCGAATTTGTTTGATCCTCCCCCATATTTTATGTATCAGAAATAGTGTTGGGTAGATTTTCCCAAGTGCCCCCAGGGACCCATCCTCCAAGCACTGAACCGGTCTTCTATTCGTCAGCCCCTCTATCAAATGCTGTATCACACTGGAGGTCTCCTAATCCACCCAACCCCTGAGATACTGGAACTGTGCCGCAATAAAAAATATTTCAGGGTTGGGCAAAGCCAATGCCCCCTCTTCCTTAGGCCGCTGAAGCATCTCCAACCTAATACGGGGATGCTGCTTCCCCCATACCAAACTCCTAAATAAAGAGTTGATCTGTTTAAATTTCCCATGGGGTATCCAAATAGGTGCATTGTGAAGTACATATAGTATCTTAGGCATCAGAATCATTTTGATGAGCTTGACCTGTCCAACCACCGACAAGTGTAGCTTAGTCCAGGCCCCCACCTTCGCCTTAAGAACCCCCAGTACAGAAGTCAGGTTGTTATGCAGATAGTCTGTAACCGGCATAGAGACCCATATCCCTAAGTATTTAAATTGATCTGCTACGGCGTCCTTCACCTCATCCACTACATCATCGACCTTAAAGGGAAGGTGCCATGTTTTTTCATAATTTAATGTAAAAAAGAAAATAGTATAAAAAGATATTGTCCCCTAAGCTTGACTCAGTGGTGTGTATGGTTTTTTTTTTACTGTATTAATGCAGCCACTGGGGGCTGCCATCTTACCTTTCTGGCTGCTGAACGACACTTTCCATGCTCATTTACGGCAATCCCTGGGCATAAGAGATAATAGTCGGCTCCCGACCCTATCTGAGCCATTGCAGTAGCAATAGCTGTGAACTGGGCACGCCTCTGTGGGCAGCTCAATTCACAGCTGTAGGTGTGGCCAGGCGCAATTTTATTAGAGCCCAGTGCTTTCCTTTTAGCTCCATTTACACTCTATTGCAAGCCTTGGATGCTGTACTGTTCCAGCATAACGGCTTGGATGTTCACTCTGCACATACCAGCTGCAGGAGAGGAACCAGGACGAGCTCCTGGAGACTGAGCTGCTCTTTCCAAAACACCCAACCAGCTCTTGCAAAACAGCCCCTGCTCTTGCAAAACATAGGAGCTGCTCCCTGCTGTTTCAAAACACTTGGCCATCTGCTGGACATCTAATCATAACCTGTGTGATACTGACTGCTGAGCTGTGTATCTAATCCACTCCTGTGTGACACTGACTGCTGAGCCGTGTATCTAATCCTCTCCTGTGTGATACTGTCTGCTGAGCCGTGTATCTAATCCTATCCTGTGTGATACTGACTGCTGAGCGGTGTATCTAATCCTATCCTGTGTGATACTGCTCTCCTGAAATACTCTGTGCTGCTGTCACCCTGCTGGTTTTATGTGTGATCTATATGGTGGTATTGTGTATGATCTACATGGCAGCATTATGTGTGAAGTATATGGCGGTATTATGTGAGAACACTATGGCAGTATTATCTGCTAAAAGGGGACCCATTTTAGGGTGGTTCTGGCTGAGCACCTGCACACGGATTAGGCGTAATAGGTGCAGTCAGGGAAGGGCTGGTGAGGAAGCTGAAGAGAGGGGTCTCATTTTTATCGTTACTGTATGGCTACATTTCCCCTCAGCTTGCTTCCCAGTGTCACCCCGGACTGCGCCTGTTGCCTCCACACATCGCCAGGACAGGATCTGAGGATGGGAATGGGGTCTTTGCATGCAAAGTCTGGATCAGAACAGGCCATCAATCAGCAGAAATGTTTCCTGGATTTCTGTGGTGCTGTCACCCTGCTCCTCCCCCATATATCTCCCTCTGTGCCCCCCATAGACCAGGACACTGCTCTTCTGAAATACTCTGTGCTGCTGTCACCCTGCTCCCAGAATCCTTGCTGCCTGCCATCCTCAGTGACCGAAGACCCCATTCCTCTCCTCAGATCCTGTCCTGGCGATGTGTGAAAGCGAGGCAACAGGGGCCTGATGTATGGTGGAAGGAGCAGGGCGACAGCAGCACAGAGTATTTCAGGAGAGCAGTGTGCTGGTCTATCGGGGGCACCCTGTTCAGTGCCAGGGATTGCACATAGAGTGCTGTGTTTTATACACATGGATGGACAGTCTGCTTGTCTGCTCCACAGAAATCCAGGAAACATTTCTGCTGATTGATGACCTGTTCTGATCCAGACTTTGCATGCAAAGACAGTAACTTTGCAGGCCCCATCAAAATGGCTGCTCACTGTGTTCCTAAATGTTATCCTCTCTTTTCCCTTAGCAAACACCCAGAAGGGGGGAGAGGGGTGACATCACACCCATGCCAGCAGATTCCGCCCATAATTACTGCAGGGCAGTAATGTGAGCTAGTTGTACACTAGGTTTTTGTGCCAAATTTCAGTAGCTGCTCCCCCTAGTGTTAACAAGTGGAAATGCCAAACTTTTTAAAATTATTTTTCATATTTTACAAAATTAAAAACAAATGATAATATTTTTTAAGAAAATGTAAACATTAATTCTTTACATTTTTTCAATTGCTAAAAAAAGTTTTTGGATGGCACCTTCCCTTTAAACAGAATTGATTTATTCCAGTTTATCAGCAGCCCCGACAAGGATCCAAATTCCTCAATAAGCCGCATGGCATTCCCCAGATAAGTGTGTGGATCACCCAAGAACAATAGTATATCGTCCGCATAGAGCGCTATCTATTCCTCTATTGACCCATACCTGAACCCAGACACCTCGGTAGACTGTCGAATCTTTGCGGCCAGCGGTTCCACCGCCAAAGCAAACAAAAGAGGGTAGAGTGGACACCCCTGTCTCGTCCCTCTGTGCAACTTTATAGTTTGGGATAGCTCCCCATTCACCCTGATTTTTGCTAACGGTCGCGCATACAGCAGTTGAACCCATGACAGAAATTGCGGACCAAAGCCCAAACAGCGCAGAACCTGCCACAAATATCCCCACTCCACGCTATCAAAAGCCTTATGAGCATCTAAGGATGCAATAACCTGTTGTGAACTCATTTTCTGGTTTACCACTGGCTTCTGGTGAGGGTGGTGGAGCTGGATGTGTTGACAGAGGAGTCGTGAGTTCTCCATCCGGGCTCCCTCTAGTGGTGACAGTAGGTAATGAAGCTGATCTAAATGGCAGAAACCTGCCACCTGAGGAGGAGGACTGGGAGTGGACATCAGGAGTCTCTGACTGGATTTAAGGCAGCCGACTCCCTAATTTTGTGCTGGTGATTTTTTCCTGCCCTGAGGTTCTGGCTTCCAGTTCTGTTCCTGCCTTCTCATGCTAAGTGTGCTCTGCTATTTTTTCACATGAGATTTGTCTGGTTTACTCAGTTTTTTGTGGTCAGCCAGCCCCTGCTGGGGCTGTGCTGAATTTCCATTCTTATGTCTCTGTTTATGTTAGGAGCGATGGAACGCACTAAAAAAAATTATAAATAAAGTGCGTTCACCACTCGGGGTCCACCGTGCGGTAGATGGTAAGACCGCTGCTAGGTGGTGGCAGAGGTATCTGGCGGTAGAGTGTACAGGGTTAAGACTTCACCCGAGAGCACTGAACAAGCTATGTTGCACTCACAGTGCACATGAACAGATAAGGCTGCAGCGAGCTCTGTTTCACTCACAGAGCTGCAAGCGTACGCAAGCTCTGTTACACACACAGAGCTGCAAGCATACACAGACCCTGTTACACACACAGAGCTGCAAGCATTCACAAGCTGTTACACACACAGAGCTGCAAGTATACACAAGCTCTGTTACACACTCAGAGCTGCAAGTATACGCAAGCTCTTACACACAGAGCTGCAAGCATAAACACATGTGCAACAACGCTGAGTCTGTTTGAATGTCACAGGAGCTCAGCGACACAGACGCGGTATCTGGTCACAGGAGCGGCCCTAGCTGACGGCACCAACTCCGTCTAGATCTACCGTGTACGTCTGGGAAATAGGGCGTTGCAAGTGCGAACGCACCTAGAGCTGCTACTGCAGCACGGCGTTAACTAAGCCGCTGTAGAAACGCTGCTGTCAAGCAGGCGCAAGCTGACGGTAGCTGCTGAGCGCTGGAGCAATGGCGCACTGGCGCTAGTACTGGCTCTAACTCAAACTCTCACACATTCGTAATAACCAAGGAATGGGGGTTTCAAATGAGTCATTCACCAGTCCATGCATCCATCAACAAACATACAGCAGCAAGTATGACTATACTAGCGCATGGCGGAACAGCCATGCGCGCTTTTTATAGCGTACGGGACCTGACGGAAATCTCCAGAACTCCAATAGGAACCAATAGGATTCAGAGCAGGACCTGAGCACCTGACTCCCGAACTCCAATAGGAGCTCGTCCTGTGAGCATGCTCAGAAGCTGGCACAAAGGACTTAGACTCTGGAGATAAATGTGAGGACCTGGGTTTCTGCATAGGTATGGCAGAACTCAGATTCCTAACAGTTTATGCCAGTTTGCTTTTTGTCCTTGATCAGATTGGTCTCTTTTTGCTTTGTCTTCAGAATATACAAGAGTGCTGATATAAGGAATTGAAGTCTAGCGACTTCATGGTTTTTGTTATCAGAAAGTGTTGGACATTTTTTGGCAGGGTTTGGTGCGTGATTGCAGACAGCATCTTTCCTTTCCTGTCCTTTCTAGTTAGTGTGGGCCCCATCGTTTGCTCAGGCTATTTTTCTATCTGTGTTTGTGTTTTCATCTTGCCTCACCGACAATACATGTTTGGGGCTGTCTATTGCTTTGGGGTCTGCTCTGGGGCAGTTTAGATTTCCCTTTTCTTGCTTTAGGCTTATTTAGTTCTCCAGCTGTGACGAGGCGTCTAGGATCATCGTAGGTATACTCCACGGCTACTGCTAGTTGTGTGGATAGGATCAGGGGTCTGCAATCCGCTTAGTTACCAACCTCTCTGGTTTTCTGTGGCTTAGCTTGTTTTTGTTTTTCCTCCTCGGTGACTCATTCATAACAGAATCACCAGCCATACCGCAGATTCTAGGGTACTCAAAAGCAGGCACAAAAAAAAAAAAAGTGTCAGAATTTTTTTTTTATATATATATATGTATTTTTTCCTCTTTTTCTCTGGGGCCGTAGGAGGATTTTTTCCTTAATGGAGATTACGCAATTGTCCGATCGTGTGGCGCAGCTCGCTGCTGAAGTGCGGGGAATTTCCGCCTATCTCGCTCAATCACATGCTGTTGAACCAAAAATCCCTACTCCTGATGTGTTTTCTGGGGATCGGTTTAAATTTTTGAATTTTAAGAATAATTGTAAATTATTTCTTGCCTTGAAGCCTAACTCATCGGGGAGCTCTGCGCAGCAGGTTAAAATTGTCATCTCCTTGCTGCGCGGCAATCCCCAGGATTGGGCGTTTTCTTTGACACCTGAAAATCCTATTCTGACTAATGTGGATGCATTTTTTTAAGCCTTGGAGTTGTTGTATGATGAACCTAATGCTATTGATCAAGCTGACAAAGCCCTATTGGCATTGAACCAGGGTCAGGATTCTGCAGATTTATACTGTCAAAAATTCCAAAAGTGGGCGGTCCTTACTACATGGAATGATGTTGTCTTGGCAGCTCTCTTTCGCAAGGGTTTATCAGAAACCGTAAAAGATATTATGGTGGGATTTCCTGTTCCCTCTGGTCTTGACAATTCTATGTCATTAGCCATTCAAGTTGATCGGCGTTTACGTGAATGTAAAACTACACGAGAGATGTTGCCACCTTTTCAACAAATGTCTGAACCTATGCAATGTGATAGAGTTTTGTCTAGGGTGCAACGTCAGGAGTATAGAAGGCGTAATAAGCTGTGTTTTTTCTGTGGAGATGCCTCTCATATTATTTCTGTCTGCCCTAAACGAGAGAAACGTTTTGCACACACATTTGCTGTGGGTGGCGTACAACCTAAGTTTCTTTTGGCAATTACTCTGACCTGCTCCTTATCCACATTTTCCGCCAAGGCTTTTGTGGATTCAGGAGCGGCTTTGAATCTGATGGATTTGGATTTTGCTAAACGTTGTGGTTTTCCCATGATACCTCTGTGGACACCTATTCCTTTGAGGGGTATTGATGCTACTCCTTTGGCGGAGAATACACCTCAGTTTTGGACCCAGGTGATAATGTGGGTCGCCCCAGACCACCAAGAAAATTGTAGATTTTTGGTACTGCATAATTTGCATGATACTATTGTTCTGGGTTTTCCCTGGTTGCAAATCCATTATCCAGTTTTGGATTGGAAATCTGTGTCTGTGGTGAGTTGGGGCTGTCGGTGTGCTCTTGGTGACACTCCTGTTTTCTCCATCTCTCCCCAGTCTCATGATGTTCATGACTATTTGGCTGATTTTTATGATGTATTTAGTGAGAGTAAGTCTGCGTCCCTGCCTCCTCATAGGAGTTATGACTGTGCAATTGAGTTGAGGCCTGGGTGTAAATTTCCCAAGGGACAGCTTTTCAACTTATCTTTACCTGAACACGAGGCTATGCGATCTTATATTAAGGAGTCTTTGGAGAAGGGTCATATTAGACCATCCTCTTCACCCTTAGGTGCTGGTTTTTTTTTCATGGCTAAGAAAGATGGTTCATTAAGGCCTTGTATTGACTATCATTGCCTTAACAAGATTACGGTTAAATATCAGTATCCATTACCCCTGATTTCTGAGTTATTCTCCAGAGTTAAAGGTGCCTGCTGGTTTACTAAGCTTGACCTCAGGGAGGCGTATAATCTTATTTGCATCAAGCATGGAGATGAATGGAAGACGACGTTTAATACTCCGGAGGGACATTTTGAGTACCTGGTGATGCCGTTTGGGCTCACTAATGCCCCTTCTGTCTTCCAATCCTTCATGAATGATATTTTCCGGGACTTTGTGGATAAGTTTTTGATCATCTATTTGGATGCTATTCTGATCTTTTCCAGTGATTGGGATTCTCATGTGGAACATGTTCGGACTGTGTTACGGATTTTGAGGGAGAATTCCCTGTATGTTAAGGGATCGAAATGCCTTTTTGGTGTACAAAGGATTTCATTTTTGGGATTTATTTTGTCTCCGTCAACTATTGAAATGGACCCGGCCAAGGTACAGGCCATTTATGATTGGGTTCAACCCACTTCTTTGAAGGCTCTCCAGAAGTTTTTCGGTTTTGCTAATTTTTATCATAAATTTATAGCTAATTTTTCTGGTATTGCCAAACCACTGACTGATCTGACCAAGAAGGGCGCTGATGTGCTGAATTGGTCTCCAGAGGCTGTTTTGGCATTTCAGGAGCTGAAGCGGAGGTTCACTTCTGCTCCGGTTTTACGGCAACCTGATGTCTCACTTCCATTTCAGGTAGAAGTAGATGCTTCGGAGATTAGTGCAGGAGCTGTTTTGTCCCAAAAAGATCTGGTGACTTCTAAAATGAATCCCTGTGCCTTCTTTTCCTGAATGTTCTCCCCATCTGAACGCAACTATGATGTGGGGAATCTGGAATTGTTGGCCATGAAGTGGGCATTCGTGGAGTGGAGACATTGGTTGGAAGGAGCTAGACATCAAGTTGTGGTCCTCACTGACCACAAGAATTTGATTTACCTGGAGTCGGCCAAACGCTTGAATCCTAGACAGGCTAGGTGGGCCTTGTTTTTCACGCGTTTTGATTTTGTGGTCTCCTTTCTTCCGGGCACTAACAATGTTAAGGCAGACGCTCTTTCTAGGAGTTTCTTTGCTGATTCTCCTATTGTGACCAAACCTACTACCATCCTAGGTGAGGGGGTAGTTTTTTCTGCCATCTCGCCCGATTTGAGACGTGCCCTGGAAGAATTTCAGGAGGACAAACCTCAGTGTTGTCCTATGGGAAAATTGTATGGTCCTGACCAGTGGAGGAAGAGAGTGATGTCTGAAGTTCATTGCTCCGCGTTGGCTGGTCATCCAGGTATTTTTGGTACCAGAGATTTGGTGTGTCGGTCTTTTTGGTGGCCCGCCTTATCTCGTGATGTCAGGAATTTTGTGCAGTCTTGCGGGACTTGTTCCCGGTCTAAACCCTGTTTTCATTCTAGTGGGTTGTTGATGCCCTTGCCGGTGCCCAGGAGGCCATGGACCCATATCTCAATGGATTTTATTTCTGATATTCCTGTCTCTCAGAGAATGACTGTTATCTGGGTGATTTGTGATAGATTTTCTAAGATGGTCCATCTTGTACCACTCTGTTATGAATGAGTCACCGAAGGAGGAAAAAACAAAAATACAAGCTAAGTCCAGAAAACCGGAGAGGTTGGTAGCTATCAGATTGCAGACGCCTGATCCTATCCACAACAACTAACAGTAGCCGTGGGGGGTTCCTACGATGCCCTAGACCCCTAGATCACAGCCGGAGAACTAAATAGGCCTAAAGAAAGAAAGTGGAAATCTAAACTGCCCCAGAGCAGACCCGAAAGCAATAGACAGCCCCCAACAAATAATGACGGTGAAGCAAGATGAAAACACTAACACAGATAGAAAGATAGGTTGAGCAAACGATGGGGCCCAAGCTAACTAAAAAGGACAGGATAGAAAAGCTGCTGTCTGCAATCCGTAAAAAACCCTACCAAAAAATGTCCCAACCGTCTGATAGGAAAAACAGGCCCTGAAGTCGCCAGGACTTCAAAAAGACTATATCAGCACTCAGGTAAATTTTGAAGACAGAGCAAAGAGACAAACTAATCAGAGACAAAAATGGAACTCAGCATACCCCCAACCGGGGATGGCTGAACTCCAAAAAACAAGGTAAACAAAACAAAACTAATAAGTTCAATAGCAGAGCAAAAACTTATCTTTGGGAAGTAGGAATCAGACTGGTCTCCAAGAATCCAGCAGAGAAATCACCAGCAACTCAGAAGGGCGTCGGCTGCCTTATATCCAGTCAGAATTTCCTGTTACCCAGTCATCATCTACCAGATCAGGTGTTTGGTAATCAGCCTCACTACCTTCCTTCACCAGAAGAGGGAGTTCATCAGACATCGACGGTGAAGGGGAAAATGAACTCACAACACCACTCCCAAAGCTGCCGTCTTCCTCAGAGTTGGTGCCCTTGTTTTTACAACAGGTGGTTCGGCTGCATGGGATTTCTGAGAACATTGTGTCGGACAGAGGAGTCCAGTTTGTCTTCAGATTTTGGAAAGCTTTTTGTTCCAAGCTGGGAATTCAGTTATCCTTCTCCTCTGTGTTTCACCCACAGACCAATTGGCAGACAGAGAGAACAAAACAGACTTTGGAGTCCTATTTGAGATGTTTTATATCTGCTGATCAGGACGACTGGGTCTTGTTTTTGCCCTTGACCGAATTTGCCCCAAATAATAGAGCTAGTTCTGCCACACTGATGTCGCCCTTTTTCTGTAACTTTGGGTTTCATCCTCAATTTTCTTCAGGGCAAGTGGAATCTTCAACCTGCCCAGATGTTGACACTGTGGTAGAGAGAATGCAGCAGATTTGGGACCAAGTGGTGGATAAGTTGTCCCTCTCTCAAGAAAAGGCCCAGCGGTTTTCCAACCGGCATAGGACCATTGGTCCCCGGTTTAAAGTGGGTGATTTGGTTTGGTTGTGTCAAAAAATATCTCTATGACGGTTGCGTCTCCAAAGTTCAAGCCAAGATTTATTGGACCTGTAACGGGGTCATCCAAGCTGGGGTACCTCTTTCAATGCCACCCCGTGTTTTCGGAGGTCCGCTCTGCGTTGGCTGGAGTTTGAATGAAGGATGCTGGCTGGAATTCCTCTGAGTGCATGGGCGCATATAAAAGATCACTGCTTCTCCATGTATTTCCAGTCTGATAACACTTTACTCACAAGACACAGAATATATCACACAGATACAGAGGGCCGGCCAATAGACAAGCGTCAGGCCAGACATGCATTACAAAAGCCGCAGGTGGCCGGAGCCTGCGGATGTTTACTGTGGGAATTACAAAGGTAAGGGGAGGGCGGACACTGCTGATACATTAGGGACATGCATCTCACATGGAACCTATTATATATACATATAACTGCACAACATATTCTGGGTGCTGAGTGGTTCTGTAACACGGCTCCCCCTTTTCAGCGACGCAATCGGCATACACAGTCTGGTCCTCAACGGATCGGTTTGGGGATGACCGAAGTTTATGGGGCTGGTACAAGTTCCGTTTGTCGACTTAGTCCATCGACGTTACCGTTTTGTTTGCCGGGTCTGTGGTGGATGGTGAAGTCCAGAGGTTGTAGGGCTAAACTCCACCGCAGCAATCTGGCGTTGTCTCCGGAGACCCGATTAAGCCAGACTAGGGGATTATGGTCCGTTAGGAGGGAAAACTGTCGTCCATACAAATATGGTTGCAACTTTTTGAGTGCCCATACTACCGCCAGGCACTACTTCTCGATGGCCGTATAGCTTACTTCACGGGGCAGTAGTTTCCGACTCAGGTAAGCTACCGGGTGTTCTTGGCCGTCCGGCCCGACTTGGCTCAGTACTGCCCCCAATCCAAACATAGAAGCGTCTGTGTGAACCAGGAAACGTTTAGTTAGATCGGGTGCAGCCAATACAGGGGTATTGGTGAGGGCGTCCTTTAGTTGGCGGAAGGCTTCCTCACACTCTGAGGTCCAGGTTACCTGGCGGGGTTGGTTCTTATGGCTCAAATCAGTGAGGGGCTTGGCTACGCTGCTGTAATTGAATTTCCTGTAATACCCCGCTGTCCCTAGAAACGCCATGACCTGGGTTTTAGTGCATGGGATGGGCCATTTGGCTATGGCCTCAATCTTGGCTGGTTCTGGTCGCTGTTTCCCACTTCCCACCCAATGCCCTAAATACTGAACCTCTGCTTTGCCCACGTGACACTTGTTTGGGTTCAGGGTTATTCCGGCCTGGTGGATCCTGTCCAATACTGTCTCTAGGTGATTTAGATGCTCTTCCCATGTCGCACTGTAGATGGCGATGTCGTCCAGGTAGGCACAAGCATAGTCCTGGAGACCATCCAGAAGCCGGTCAGCCAGCCTTTGGAAGGTCGCCGTTGCATTCTTCATCCCGAATGGCATAACTCAAAACTGGAATAAGCTAAACGGGGTGACAAATGCCGACTTGGGAATAGCGTCAGGACTAAGGGGAATCTGCCAGTAGCCTTTGCATAGATCGATGGTGGTCAAATACTTTGCCCCCGCCAGCCGGTCTAATAACTCATCCACACGCGGCATGGGATATGCATCCGTCACTGTTTTCTCATTGAGCTTACGATTGTCTACACAAAACCATGTTGTCCCATCCTTATTGGGCACTAACACTACGGGGGATGCCCAGGGACTATCTGACTCTTCAATGACCCCTAAACGCAACATCTCTTGTATCTCTTGTCGCATCCCCTCTCGTACAGACTCAGGGACGCGGAAGGGGTTTTCATAGAATCATAGAATCATAGAATCGTAGAGTTGGAAGGGACCTCCTGGGCCATCTGGTCCAACCCCCTGCTCAAAGCAGGATTCGCTAAATCATCCCAGTTAGATGTCTGTCCAGCCTCTGTTTGAAGACTTCCATTGAAGGAGATCTCACCACTTCTCGTGGCAGCCTGTTCCACTCATTGATCACTCTAACTGTCAAAAAGTTTTTTCTAATATCTAATCTGTCTCCTCCCATTCAGCTTCATCCCATTGCTTCTAGTCTTTCCTTGTGCAAATGAGAATAAAGTTGATCCTTCTACAATGTGACAGCCCTTTAGATATTTGTAGACAGCTATTAAGTCTCCTCTCAGTCTTCTCTTTTGCAAACTAAACATTCCCAAATCCTGCAACCTTTCCTCATAAGACAGGGTTTGCAGACCGGTCACCATTCTGGTCGCTCTTTTCTGAACTTGCTCCAGTTTGTTGATGTCTTTTTTAAAATGTGGTGCCCAAAATTGGACACAATATTCCAGATGAGGTCTGACCAAAGAGGAGTAGAGGGAAATAATTACTTCACGTGATCTAGACTGTATGCTTCTGTTAATACATCCTAGAATTGCATTTGCCTTTTTTGCTGCTGCATCACACTGTTGACTCATATTCAGTCTGTGATCTATTAGTATACCCAAGTCTTTTTCACATGTGCTGTCACTTAGCCCTATTCCTCCCATTCTATATATGCTTTTTTCATTTTTATTGCCCAGATGTAGTACTTTGCATTTCTCCCTGTTAAAAACCATTCTGTTAGTTGCTGCCCACTTCTCCAGTTTATTTAAATCTTTTTGAATCCTCTCTCTCTCTTCTCTAGTATTAGCTATCCCTCCTAGCTTTGTGTCATCAGCAAATTTAATCAGTTTACCCTCAATTCCTTCATCTAAATCGTTGATAAAGATGTTGAACAATACAGGGCCCAGGACAGAGCCCTGTGGTACCCCACTTGAGACATTCTTCCAACTGGATGTGCAGCCATTTACAACCACTCTTTGGGTCCGATCACTAAGCCAGTTATGAATCCACCTAACAGTTGCCTTGTCCATTCCATACTTAGTCATTTTTTCAATAAGGATTGTATGAGAGACTTTGTCAAATGCTTTGCTGAAGTCAAGATATACTATATCTACAGCATTTCCTTGATCCACCCAATCAGTAATACCATCATAGAAGGAAATTAAATTAGTCTGACATGACTTATTAGTTACAAACCCATGCTGACTCTGTTTAATCACTTCATTCTTATCCAGGTATTGACATACATGTTGTTTAATAATTTGTTCAAAGATCTTTCCTGGTATAGAAGTCAGACTCACCGGCCTATAGTTGCCTGGGTCCACCTTCTTCCCCTTTTTGAAGATAGGAACAACATTTGCTCTTCTCCAGTCTTCTGGCACTTCTCCTGTTCTCCAAGAATTTTCAAAGATTATGGAGAGGGGTTCAAAAATTTCTTCTGCTATCTCCTTCAGTACTCTGGGGTGTAATTCATCTGGACCTGGAGACTTGAATACATTTAGGTTAGCTAAGTGTTTCCTCACTATCTTTCTGTTTATAGATATCCTAGATTCTTCTATTCCCTTAATAGGACAGTGAATAACAGTTGATGTTACATTTCCTTTCTGAGAGAAAACAGATGCAAAATAGGAATTTAAAAGTTCAGCCTTCTCAACATCCTGTCTTACCATTTCATCATTTTCATCCTGTAAAAATCCTATAGCATCTTTGACTTTTCTTTTACTTTTGACATATCCCCAAAATCCTTTATTATTGCTTTTGACATCTCTTGCAAGCCTCAATTCATTTTCAGCTTTAGATAATCTGATTTGTGCCTTGCAGGTTCTGCAGACAGCATTATATTCTTCTTTAGATATGCCTCCTTCTTTCCATTTTATAAACATTTTTTGCTTCCTTTTTAGCATGTGCTTAAGTTCTGTGTTCATCCATCCTGGTTTCCTTAAATGCTTCCTATTCTTCCCTCTTTTCGGAATTGTTAACAACTGTGCTTTGAGAATTTCATTTTTCAAGATTTCCCATCCTTCCTGGACATTTTTGTCTTTAAGGATATCCAGCCATTGGATCCCTCCAATTCTCTTTCTGAATCCCTTAAAATCTGCCTTTCTGAAATCTAACCTTGACGTCTGAGTCTTCACAGGTCTTCCGCCTCTAGTTATCCAAAATTCTAAAATAGCATGGTCGCTACCTCCTAGGGTCCCAGCCACTTTTACCTCCTCAACCATTTCCTCCCTGTTTATAAGGATTAGATCCAAGGTAGCAGTTCCCCTTGTTTTCTCCTTTACCTTTTGGAAGATAAAGTTGTCAGCAAGAGAGGATAAGAATTTCCTTGACCTGTTAGCTTTGCCTGAGAGAGATTCCCAACAAATGTCTGGATAGTTGAAATCTCCCATGACAACTATGTCATATTTTTTGGAGAACTTGGCCATTTGATGCATAAAGAGTTCATCCATATCTTCAGCTTGCACAGGCGGCCTGTAGTAAATGCCTACAATGGTGTCCTTTCCATTGTTCTGTCCTTGTATTCTTACCCAAACAGTTTCCACAGAACTCCCAGTCTCTGAAGCTTCAATCTCTGTGCAGATATACGCATTTCTAACATACAATGCGACACCCCCTCCTCGTTTATCAAGTCTGTTTCTTGCAAATAAGTTGTATCCTTCTAGTCTTGTATTCCAATCATGTGTATTGTCCCACCAAGTTTCAGTGATTCCAATGACATCATATTTCTTTTCCTGTGTTAGTAGTTCCAATTCTCCTTGTTTGTTGCCCATGCTTTGTGCATTAGTATAGAAACATTTTAGTTTGTGATTGGTTTCTCTTTCTCCAATATTTTTTTTAATTAGATTCTTTCGTCTTTGTTCTTCCTTTCCACTTCTAATAGCAGAGTTCTCAGTAGCATTTGTCAGGTGTATGGCTTTTTCTGGTCTTTTGCTTCCCTTCCCATGTTGTTCTAGTTTAAAGCTCTCCTTACAAGTGTAGCAAGGCGACTTCCAAATACCTGCTTTCCAGTCTTCGTAAGGTGCACCCCATCTCTAGCAAGTAGTCCATCGTATAAGTAGTTCACTCCGTGATCCAGAAATCCAAATAGTTGCTGACGGCACCATCGATGTAGCCAGTTGTTCACCTGCAGAATTTTATTCCACCTCCTTGTTCCATGGCCATCCACTGGGAGGATGGAAGAGAAGACCACCTGCGCTCCCAGTTCTTTCACTTTCTTGCCTAAGTCTTCAAAGTCTCTGCAGATGGTTTCCAGGTCGTTTCTTGCGGTGTCATTTGTCCCCACATGTAGTAGCAGGAATGGGTAGTCATCTGTAGGTCTGAAGAGTCCTGATATCCTGTCAGACACATCTTTAATTTTTGCACCTGGAAGACAGCACATTTCTCTTGAAGTTATATCCGGTCTGCAGATAGCGGCCTCTGTTCCTCTCAACAGGGAATCCCCCATGACCACCACTCTCCGTTTCTTCTTCACAACATTTTTCTTTCTCCATCCAGGAGGACTCTGAAGGCGTACAAGGTTGCTGTTTGTTGGCAAAGTCTTATCCTGATGTATTTCTTCATCGTTTTCCTGCGTGAGAGCCTGGTACTGGTTTCTGAGCAGTATGGGTGCTGACTGCCTCCTGATCCTCCTGCTTCTCTGGGTCACATGTCTCCAATCCTCTGTTTCTTCAGGTGCACTTCGAATTTCTTCTCTTTCTGTAACATGAAGAGATAATTCTGCTCTGTCCAAGAACTCTTCACCTTCCTTAATGATCTTCAACGTAGCTAACCTCTCTTCGAGATTTTGCAACTTTTCCTCCAACAGGGTCACAAGCTTGCATTTGTGGCATGTGAAGTTTGGCTTTTCCACTGGTAAATCTGTGAACATGTAGCAAGAAATGCAGCTCACCAAATGGCTCCTGGCCTCTTCCATCTTGAGATTTCTTAAAAAGATGAAAGATGAGCCAAAATCCTATCGGCGCGCGGTTTCTCCGATTTCCTCTTTTCAGCTGCAACGGCCAAAACCCAGTGATCGTTGAGCTCGCGGAGACTCTTCACTTATCCCAGAAGGCACTGGGAATATGTAAATGATCTCCTCAAGACTCTTCCCCTGGTTTCTCCGATTTCCTCTTTTCAGCTGCAACGGCCAAAACCCAGTGATCGTTGAGCTCGCGGAGACTCTTCACTTATCCCAGAAGGCACTGGGAATATGCAAATGATCTCCTCAAGACTCTTCCCCTGGTTTCTCCGATTTCCTCTTTTCAGCTGCAACGGCCAAAACCCAGTGATCGTTGAGCTCGCGGAGACTCTTCACTTATCCCAGAAGGCACTGGGAATATGCAAATGATCTCCTCAAGACTCTTCCCCTGGTTTTGTCGCAGGGGGGTCTGATCCTGGGTCTCAACCTTGTGTTGTGCCAGACGAGTGTACCCCAGTCTCTCTGAAAACATCCTCTGTCGCAGCCTCAACAACGCCTCCGCCTGCTGTCTCTCCCGGGGGCCTAGGTCTTCACCCAAGTGTACCTGGTCCCATGTTTTAGACTGAGTCCTTTCCCCTAAGACATCCAGCAAGGGAAGTCCGGCTAAATCTTCTGCCTCAGGTGCACAGATGGCCACTACCTCTCCAGGGCGCTCCCGGTAGGGCTTCAGCATATTCACGTGGAACATGCGGATAACCCTGGGGTCGTCACAATCGGCGACATTATAGGTTGTGTCGGCTATTTTCCCAGGTAGTGACCTGGTAGGGCCCCTGCCATGCAGCTTGGAACTTGTTCTGCTTAGTGTGCTCTAACACCAGGACCTTCTGTCCTATTTCCAAAGTGCGCTCTCTGGCCCTCCGATCGTACCATATGCGCTGGTGCCACTGGGTCGCCTGCAGGTTCTCACGTACAACCTGGGTCAGCTCCTGTAGGTGGTCCCGGAATTCCTGCACATAGGGTACAATAGGTACCCCTTCTATGAGGCCCTCCCCTTCCCAGTGTTCCAGCACTAAGTCTAGGGGTCCCCTTACCCATCTCCCGTATACCAGCTCGAACGGGGAGAACCCAGTGGATTCTTGGGGCACCTCCCGATAGGCAAACAGGAGGTGTGGCAAGAATTTCTCCCAGTCCCTGTAGATCCTGGTAAAAGTCCCAATGAGCTGTTTTAATATCCCGTTAAAGCGTTCACACAACCCATTGGTTTGCAGGTGGTATGGGGTGCTTCTAATGGACTTTATGCCGCACAGCTTCCACAGTTGATTGGTCACCTCTGCTGTAAACTGGGTACCCTGGTCCGAGATAATCTCCCGGGGAAATCCAACCCGTGAGAAAACCTGGAGCAGGGCGGCCGCCACTGTCTCTGCCTGTATGTTAGGTAACGCAACCGCCTCTGGATACCGTGTGGCATAATCTACCACTGTCAATATATACTTTTTCCCGGACGGACTGGGTTTGGCTAACGGCCCTATCAGATCGACCGCTACTCGACTAAATGGTTCTTCCACATTGGGAGGGGGCGTAATTTGGCCTTGCATTGATCCCCCCTCTTGCCAATGCGCTGACAACTGTCACAGGTCTGGCAGTACTGACGAACATCATAGGCTACCCCCGGCCAAAAGAAGTTTTGTGTCAGACGATGCCTGGTGCGACTGACGCCGAAGTGCCCGGCCAAGGGTATATCATGAGAGATTCGCAGTAACTCCTGCCTATTCTTCTTGGGAACTACCAGCTGTCGTTTTATAGTGGGGCGCGTCCCTGTGTGGTGCTGCTCTGTGATCCGGTAGAGGAGTCCCTGCTTCCATACAAACTGTTCCCCTTCCAGTACCCCTCTCCCCTCCTGTGCCTTCCCACGATATCCCTCTAATGAAGGATCCTCAAGTAACTCCCTCTTAAATTCATCTGGGGTGGCCCAAGAAATGTGTCTGGCTATGGGAATACGTGCAGAGCTGGGATGTCTTACCTGGGCCTCCTCTGAGTGTGATTCCGCCTCTGCAGCTCGAGCTTGTCTCCGGGTGGTCACAGGATATGTCTCAGCCAGAGGGGCCACCGAGAATGCAGACAACATGGGCCCCCAAGTCATTTCCCAGCAAGACGTCTGCAGGCAAATCCTCCATCAAGCCGACCTCAACAAGGCCATCCCCGACTCCCCAGTTCAGGTGAATCCTGGCAGTGGGCAGTCGATGTATGGCTCCCCCTGCTACACGGACGGCCACTGTCCGGTCCATCTTCTCTTGGTCCCGGACGAGATGAGGCTTCACAAGGGTCAAAGTTGCCCCGAAATCTCTTAGTCCCTGCATACGTTTCCCATTAACCCACACGACCTGTCGATGCTGTTGTCGATTATCTGCCCGGGCTGCCTGCATGGGGTCTACTTTATGCAGCACTTCCTCCATCTCTTCCACCCCTTGGTTAATCATAGCCCCCAATGCCAAGTGAGCTTTGCCTTGGTAGCAGTGTACAGCAGCCCAGCTGAAGGTAGCTGTTCCCACCTTTGGCCACTGAGTATGCTGAGTCCGGTTGGGACATTGTCTTTGCAGGTGGCCCAGCTGACGGCAGGTGTGGCATCGTGCCCCAGGGGGACTGTGGTAGGCCGGGTTTCTAGCTGGTCCCCCTACAATCTTCGGTGGTTTGGGGCCCTCCAGGTCCATGGGCGGGCCCCTAGTGACCACCTTTGATCCGGACAACTGCGGCCTCCTGGCATCATGATGTTCATCGGCCAGACGAGCGGCTTCCTCAAGAGTCGTTGTCCACCTGTCCCAAAGCCATTCCTGTGTCTCGGGGTTTAGTCCATTAAAGAATCTTTCTAACAGGAAGAGCTGGAGGACGTCCTCCTTAGTGGTTGCTTGTCTCCCTTGTACCCACTGTAGCAGTGACCGCCGTAATTTACAGGCCCATTCAGCGTGGGTATCGGTTACGCGTTTTATAAGTTCGCTGAACTTTTGGCGGTAGGCCTCTGGTGTCAACGCATACCGGGCCAAGATCACTTCTTTGATCCGCTCATAGTCCATACAGTCCTCATCAGGTACCGTGCGATAGGCATCCGCTGCCCGGCCTGTCAGCTTGCTGGCCAGAATCTGAACCCGTTCCTCTGGCTTTACTTGATGAAGGGCACACTGCCGCTCAAAGTCCTGCAGAAAGCCATCAATGTCTTCCTCTGCCTCCCCCAACTGTCGGAAGGCATTGTACTGGATCTTTTTGTGGCTTACTGTTGAAGGTACCTGGTCGAAGGCCAGAGCTCCCCCTGTTTGCTGACTCTCCTCTCTCCGCTCTGCCATCTCCATCTTGGCCAGCTCCACTTTGGTCCGCTCTGCCATCTCCATCTTGGCTAGCTCTATCCTGGTCCGCTCGGCCATCTTTTCCTTCAGATCAGTACGCACATCAGCCATCACCTCTCGTATGATCTCTACTGCAGGGTTTAGGCCATAGAACGCCAGTCTGCTCTTTATCTCCCTCTGGAATTCGGTCTCCTCCACATTCACATTGGGGGGCGCTGCACTGTCGTGTTCCATGATGGCTGCTATCAAATCCGCTTTTGTTTTGTTGCTGGCGATCAACCCTCGGGCTTCCACCAGATCTTTTAATGTAGTCCTCTTTAACTTCTGGTAGTTATTTTCCATTCATTCCTTTCCTCCTGTAGAAGGGGTATCAAATCCCGCTGGCTGCCACCAGTGTAACGGGGTCATCCAAGCTGGGGTACCTCTTTCAGTACCATCCCGTGTTTTCGGAGGTCCGCTCTGCGTTGGCTGGAGTTTGAATGAAGGATGCTGGCTGGAATTCCTCTGAGTGCATGGGCGCATATAAAAGATCACTGCTTCTCCATGTATTTCCAGTCTGACAACACTTTACTCACAGGACACAGAATATATCACACAGATACAGAGGGCCGGCCAATAGACAAGCGTCAGGCCAGACATGCATTACAAAAGCCGCAGGTGGCCGGAGCCTGCGGATGTTTACTGTGGGAATTATAAAGGTGGGGGGAGGGCGGACACTGCTGATACATTAGGGACATGCATCTCACATGGAACCTATTATATATACATATAACTGCACAACATATTCTGGGTGCTGAGTGGTTCTGTAACAGGACCTTATAGGATTTTGGAGATTCTTAACCCGGTTTCTTTTCGATTGGCTCTTCCAGTTACGTTTAAGATCCATAACGTGTTTCATAAGTCTCTGTTGAAGAGGTTTGTTGAGCCAGTGGTTCCTATGGCGGTACCTCCTGACCCTGTGTTGGTTGAAGGTAATGTGGAATATGAGGTAGAGAAAATACTGGATTCTCGTCTGGCTAGACGGAGACTCCAGTATTTGGTCAAGTGGAAGGGTTATGGCCAGGAGGACAATTCTTGGGTGTCTGCCTCTGACATTCATACCGATAGATTGGTTCGTGCTTTTCACTGGGCCCATCCTGATCGGCCTTGTGGCGTGGATGAGGGTTCGGTGACCCCTCCTCAAGGGGGGTACTGTTGTGAACTCATTTTCTGGTTTACCACTGGCTTCTGGTGAGGGTGGTGGAGCTGGATGTGTTGACAGAGGAGTTGTGAGTTCTCCATACGGGCTCCCTCTAGTGGTGACAGTAGGTAATGAAGCTGATCTAAATGGCAGAAACCTGCCACCTGAGGAGGAGGACTGTGAGTGGACATCAGGAGTCTCTGACTGGATTTAAGACAGCCGACTCCCTAATTTTGTGCTGGTGATTTTTTCCTGCCCTGAGGTTCTGGTTTCCAGTTCTGTTCCTGCCTTCTCAAGCTAAGTGTGCTCTGCTATTTTTTCACATGAGATTTGTCTGGTTTACTCAGTTTTTTGTGGTCAGCCAGCCCCTGCTGGGGCTGTGATGAATTTCCATTCTTATGTCTCTGTTTATGCCAGTTTGCTTTTTGACCTTGATCAGATTGGTCTCTTTTTGCTCTGTCTTCAGAATATACCAGAGTGCTGATATAGGGAATTGAAGTCTAGCGACTTCAGGGTTTTTGTTATCAGAAAGTGTTGGACATTTTTTGGCAGGGTTTGGTGCGTGATTGCAGACAGCATCTTTCCTTTCCTGTCCTTTCTAGTTAGTGTGGGCCCCATCGTTTGCTCAGCCTATTTTTCTATCTGTGTTTGTGTTTTCATCTTGTCTCACCGACAATACATGTTTGGGGGCTGTCTATTGCTTTGGGGTCTGCTCTCGGGCAGTTTAGATTTCCCCTTTTCTTGCTTTAGGCTTATTTAGTTCTCCGGCTGTGACGAGGCGTCTAGGATCATCGTAGGTATGCTCCATGGCTACTGCTAGTTGTACGGATAGGATCAGGGGTCTGCAATCCGCTTAGTTACCAACCTCTCTGGTTTTCTGTGGCTTAGCTTGTTTTTGTTTTTCCTCCTCGGTGACTCATTCATAACAATAACCCTCTGACCGCAGTTGTCGGCCCGCAGCTGCATATTCATAAAAAGCCTACTCAGGTTAACAGCCGTAGATTTGTGTGGCATAAAGCTGGACTGATCCGGATGTATCAACTTCGAGACCACACCCATCAGCCGGTTCGCTAATACCTTGGCCAGAAGCTTAACAGCCGTTGTGAGCAAAGAGATTGGGCGATATGACTCAGGCTGCTGTAGATCTTTATCCTCTTTCAGTATTACCACTATTATGGCTTCTCTCATTGAAGCTGGCAAAGTCCCTCTACACTTAGCATCCTCCAATACCACTCTCAATCTGGGCACTAACACTTCCTCCATACCTTTATAAATTTCAGCTGGTAACCCGCCTCCCATCTACTCCTGGCGCCTTCCCCTTGACATTGACCCTAGTGCCTGGCTCAGCTCCTTGTCTGTGATAGGCGCCTCCAAACTTTGTATAAAAGAAAAAAGGTAGCCAGCTCACCTGTCGGCATGTGTTGTGGGAAGCACGGACCAAGTGCAGTCATCACGTAGTAGTCAGAACAAAGTGGAAAAAGGTCCAGCTTCACAAAAAGTCCTATTTATTGTATAAAATATAGTCCAGAAACAGTAAAATTTACATGAGTAACAAATAGACTACGCGTTTCAAACAAAAACCTTGTTCTTTTTCAGAGCTGCTTCCCATTTGTGTTACCACAAATGGGAAGCAGCAAATCTCATTTTTGGATCTGACATTAAAGGTTGCTGATGGTGCTGCTATCAGCACATTCACATTTTGCAAACCACTCTCTGGCAATAGCATATTGCATGCTTCTAGCAGCCACCCTGGTCACACTGTCAAATCTGTACCTGTTCTGAGTTCAAACCCGGTCAGAAAGGAGCGTAAAAAAATGGAGAAAATAGTTAAAGGTCTTCTTTATTACATGTCCACAACGCGTTTCAACAGAATAATCTGTCTTCCTCAGGTGGCAGTACAGATCACAATGGGGGGGCAGGTATTTAAAGGAACGATAGCCAATGGAAAATGGCTATTAGTTAAAACATCATGGCAACATTAAAAACAAAGTACATAGAGTAAAAATAAAGTATGGATAAAAAATTGGAAAATTGGACATAACATGTGCAATGAACAATCAATATTAATAAGAACAATAAAAATAGGGTAAAATATATTAAAAGCAGCACGGTGGGTAAAGTAAAAAAGGAGTGTCAGAAGGGTTTCTCGATTGTGAGGTTTACCCCCTCTGGTGCCAGTGTCCCTAATTTAAAAATCCAAAAACGTTCCCTCCTGATTAAACTCTCGTAGCGGTTAGTGGACATCATCTCTAATATGTTCTATAATTGTAAGTTTCAGCACACTGGGATCCCTATTATGTGTAAGCAAAAAATGTTTGGATAAGCTGTGCAACAGATACCCGTTTTTTATATTTTGGCGGTGTTTATTCATTCTATTATGCATTGACTGAATAGTTCTGCCCGCATATTGCAGCACACAGTCACATTCAATTAAGTAAATGACATAATTTGACTGACAGTTGACGTGGCTATTGATTTTAAAAGATGAACCAGTAGTGTGAGATTTAAAATGTTGCACCCCATTCAAAATGGATGTGCAACAGAGGCATTTGGGGGTTCTGCAGGCAAAGCAGCCTGGGTTATGTGAACCATATGTGGTTGGTAGGGATGAATGTCTGATAGATGTGTTGCTTGGAGCCACCAAGTTACAAAGGGTCTGATTCTTCCTAAAGATTGTCATAGGTTGTGCCGGTATATGGTTTGACAAAATAGGATCACCTTTCAAAATAAACTAATATTTTTTTATTAGATTGCGTATGCGGGCGTGAGACCTATTAAAGGTAGTAATCAGGCCCCATCTCGCAAAATCTGCAGGTTCAGCCTTCTTTTGTGGAGCAATACTTCTATTTCTGATTTTCATAATACAATCCTTCTGGGAGAAGTTGTTAGCCCTAGTGAAGGCGTCCTTCAACAGTTTTTTAGGGTAACCCCTGTCAATAAACCGGTCTTCTAGAATTTTTGCCTCTTTTTAGAAGTCACTGTCCTTGGTGCAATTTTTACGGACTCTCCAATATTGCCCGTAGGGAATATTCAAGATCCATTTACGGAGATGGCCACTGGAAAAATTAAATTAGCTGTTGACATCAACTCTTTTAAAATGAGTTGATGTTGAAATTCTACCATATTGGTCAACAATAATCATTAGATCCAAAAATTGGATACCTGTGGTGGACATATTAGAGGAAAACGTGAGACCCCAAGTATTATGGTTCAGGGACTGGGTGAATTCAATTGCTTCTGATTCTGAACTGGTCTAAATAATGAACAAGTCATCAATGAAGCGTCTATAAAGTGCTATCTTGCCTACCGCCAGAGGGGACTGCGCGATGAATGTGGACTCAAAGGCCCCCATGAACAGATTAGCATAACAGGGGGCAAATCTCATCCCCATCGCGCAGCCCCTTACCTGGCGGTAGCAAGTACTCTCAAAAGAGAAGACATTGTTATTAAGAACAAAAAGGATAGCCTTCTTTAAAAATTCTTTCTGCGAGGGGGTAGAGAATCATCATTCGAAAGGAATTGTTGGATTGCTTCTAACCCCAAGTCATGACGAATATTCGTATAAAGGGCCTGCACATCAAGGGTTATCAGGAGGCAATTGGTAAAAGTGGATAAGGAAAGTAAAAGATCGATTAGAAGAGACGAGTCTTTAAGATAGGAAGGTAAATTTAAAACATAATTCTGTAAAAATAGGTCCACATAATGAGAAAGATTGCAGGTGATTGACTTAACCCCTGAAATGATGGGGCGACCTGAGGGGTTTACAGGGTCTTTATGGATCTTGGGTAAGAAATAGAAGAAGGGTAATCTGAATTTAGAGATATTGAGGAATCTGTACTCCTTCAAATTAAGGATCCCAAGTGATCTAGCCTCTTTTATGAGAGTGGTACTGTATATTCCAAAAGGGGTTAAGTCAATCACCTGCAATCTTTCTCATTACGTGGACCTATTTTTACAGAAGTATGTTTTAAATTTACATTTAAATAGGAGGGGGCGTAAGGAGGGGGTACTGTCACGCTCACCTCCTCCCCAGCGCCTGGCACGCTCACCTCTCCGGCTCTGGTCCACTCTGCGGCGTCTGCGGCCGCTGTCCCGACCGCCGCTGTCTCTGCTACCTCTGCCCGGGTCTCTCCATCTGCCGATGCCGCTGTCCCCGCTGCCTCCCGTACCTCCACGCCGTCTAGGCCTCTCCGGCGCGTCCGCTCCTCTCGCCCCGCCCCCTCTGCTGGCACCTGTCAATCATCCTTCCTGTGGCCGTCTCCTGCTCCTTCACACAGGCGTACTGCTAGATACGCCCCCTAGACCTGGCGTCCTATCTCCTGGTCCCATGGTTCAGCTGCACTCTGATCCGGAAGTTCTCTAGCATGTCCTATATCAGGCAGTCTCACTCTATGCTCACTGCCTGACTATCATTTGTGGTATCGGGTCCACGCGCTCCTGTGCTCCTCTTCGTTCCTGCGCTTTGTACCACTCCGTGGCCTCCGCTGTTCTTCCTGTTTGTGACTTTCCTGTGTTCCCTCCTAGATCCAGTCCGTTCCTGCTTCCGTCCTCCTGCTCCTGTGTCTTGCCCTGTACCGGTTCCTGCCTCCTGCCATTGCCAGTCTCGTCTGCCGTCCACCACGATTCCCGCAGTCTCAGCAGCCATCCCTGTGGCCGTCATCATCTCTCATCTGATCGCCTACATTTCCCTGCCTGCTTACTTACCCGGCTGTTCCCAGGTATCAGCTTCCGCGGCGATAGTCTCCCTTGGGTCTGCCCCTAACGCTCCCTGTATAGGGGGTGGTCCACCTGGTTCAGCTCGTCCGAGGGAGGTTCGTCGTCGCGGTCCTTAGGGTTCACTCCAGAGGTCCCCAATCTCACATGGGGTACTCGGTACCGGGCCGGTGTCAGTGGGATGTGTCACAGCAGCAGTGACCCGGTCTGTGGACCTGGGCGCCCAAGTAATGGGGAAATGTAATGGTGTAATGGAATAGTTTGTGACGCCACCTGTGGTGTTCGGCAAGGGAGATGTTAAGCCGACGCTGCAGACAGCTCCGCTGGGACAGATGGTATGGTGCAGCAGTGATGGTATAGCCCTCCACAGGCAGGGCTAATGTCCCAGGGCAGTGTAGAGATGGTTGGCATGGTGATTTATCAGTGCCATAAGGGTAGGAAGCAGACAAGACACAGTGGGGTGCAATTTCTGTACCTTTACTTGATAACTGCAGTCCAGGGTCCTGATTACAGATGGTATTGGAGCAGGCTAGCCTGGAAGCAACTCAGGGATTCTCTCTCACAGACGGGCTGTGCAGTCTCCTTCCTAGCGCCTTGTGAAGTGAAGCACTCCAGTACTTAGTTACTCTGAAGTTCCTCCTGTCAGATGTTCCCAAGAACCTCACTTGCACGGCAGACAGCTGTAGCCTCTCTTGGGGACTCCTCTCTAGTCCTGGCTCTCTATCCAAGCTGCTTTTGTGCCTCAAGTCTTAGATGGGAGTAGGGCATTTACAGCCTCCTACTCCTCTGGTATCTGCTGTAGGACCTTTAGTATCCGTACAGCCGTGGAGACCAGGCTCCAGTTCATGCGCTCTCAGCTGAGGGAGCTCTCCTTCCTCGCTCAACCTCCAGCTTCTTTCCACACGTCTGCACACTTCACCCTCCGCAGACTATCTGACCACTCCTTCCTCTTGGCCCTCAGAGGGCACCCCTCCCCTCCATCCTGGTTCAGAGTTCCCCCTGGGTGCCTGGAGTGGAACTGTGTTGCATGTATGGATTGACTGTGAGAGAGACCCATCATTGCCTCCAAGCCTGGCATTACCCTCCCCTGGAGGAAGGCAAAGCCACTGTGGCGACCATACTCCTGGGGGCGCAACACACATCCCTCCTAGGAGCTCTGGTGTGATCCCTATCACGTACCCTGCCTTGGACCCTGGTAGGTTTTATAGCACGTGTTATGCCTGGAACATTTGGCGTGCCCTGGCACGCACCTTGCTGTGTTTCACTGTTTGTGCCCTGCACCTGATTCCGTTTTTGTCTTGCACCTGAATAAAGTGTGAAACCACGTTTTGCTGAAGAAACCCTGTGACTTCGTTTTATGTTTGGTATCCTGTCCGTCCTGTAGCCAGACACTCAATAGTGTCTCCCTGAGCTGGCCGTCTGGTCCAGCTGCCGTGGTCGCTCACCCCCTTGGTCTTGCCCCTGACACTCCCTGTACAGGGGGTGGGTTCTCACTAGGTCAGCTCGCCCTAGGTGGATGGGCGCCACGGCCCAGAGGGTTCACTCAAAAAAGGAAAAACGACTCAGCGTAAGCTGACGCTTGTCACAGGTTCATCTTTTAAAATCAATAGCCATGTCAACTGTCAGTCAAATTATGTCATTTACTTAATCGATTGTGACTGTGTGCTGCAATATCTGGGCAGAACTATTCTGTCAATGCATAATAGAATGAATAAACACTGACAAAATATAAAAAAGGGTATCTGTTGCACAGCTTATCCAAACATTTTTTGCTTACACATAATAAGGATCCCAGTGCGTTGAAACTTACAATTATAGAACATATTAGAGATGACTAGAGTTGAGCGACTTTTGTTTTTTTAGGGTCGAGTTTCGTTTCGTGAAACCCGACTTTTCCAAAAGTCGGGTCGAGCAAGATCGGCCGATTATAGGGAAAAGTCGGGGTCGTCCCGAAACACGAAACCCAATGTAAGTCAATGGGGAATAAAAGTCGGCAGTGAGAGGAGGACAGGAAACACACCTACAGTGCCCATTTGAATGCCAAAAGCATCAATTCTTCTTCCTTAAGCTTGTCAACCTTAATTAACTTCATAATACAAGTTACGCACTGAAAAATGGGGGTTATTTGGCTAAAGTTGTGGGGGGGAGGGCTGGCTCCAGGTTTTCATGTGCCCTGGGCGAAAGAGCGCCCCTTTAACACATACCACAACTCATCATGCTCCGATACGGCAGAGAAATAGCGGTATAGTACAATGAAAAATACTTCACTTTTTACATCTCATGACGAGGCCCATCTATTTCTCCATACAGAATCATTGGTCCCATATAATGTTTGAAACAGTATATGATGAGCTCCACATAATGCTACAGTATATGTTGGTCCCCATGGATGAAGCTCCACTGTCTTATGGGCCCAAATAATGCTCCAAACATAATGGGCCCCATTTCTAATGCTCTAGTGTATAATGGGCCCTGTAAATGCTGCTCCAGTGTCTGATGTCCACCTTTGGAATGTTCCAGTGTATGGTGGGCCCCATCTATCATTCTCCAGAGTATAGTGCTCCCCAAAAATTGCTGTCCCAACATTGAAAACAATCAAATAAGTCTCCTCGCTAGGGAATCCCTGTACTAGTCTGGACTCCTCGTCGTCCCCATCTTCCATCTCACTGCACAGTATTTCAACCTTGCAAGTGCTGTGATCCTGAGCAAGCAGGGGGGGCCCACTCGTTGGCGACGGCACTGGCACAGGGCCCCTGATAGTACGGTGGTGTGTCTGATGGCGGGTGGGCCGAACCTGCACTTTCATCTGCAGCTTCCTCTTTGTCACCGTGTAAGATGGAACTGTATATGGGAAGGGTAACCTGAGTTTCATCAGGGTCAGATTCAGGCCGTGTAGCGTGCGAGGGGAATGTAGTGGTCTGGGTCAATGTACCAGCAGATTCATCGAGCAGTGGCTGGGCATCAGTGCACTTGTGTCGCCCCCAGGAGTACGGTCGCCACAGTGGCATTACCTTGCTCCTAGGGAGTGTGATGTCATGCTTGGGAGCAACGAAGGATCTCTCTAGCAGGTTAACTGATTGGGCGGCGTTATTCCCACGAGTCATGACCCTCCAAACAGCGTTCATGAAGGCAAAGTGTTTGTTTTACGTGGGCAATATGGTTGCAAAGCTGAACCTTAAAGGAATGTCCAGAAGGGCACCACCAGGAGTGGAGCCTACGGTTAAATTCGACTCCACCTGGGAAACCTCAACCATGCCAGCTACAGAAAAGATGCACACATTGCAAGCTTAATTCCGTTAACGAACGAGACTCCGTCATGCCCCACGGTCCGAGTCCGGCTTACTAGAGGGACACGTGAGGCTCTGGCACGAGATTGGCCAATAACTGGTGTGTCATGCCCTTACATGTCCGTGGCTGCATGTGCGCTACACTGAAAAGGCCAGCGTTTGTCGCTTACAGGTGCAGATAACCCGCTGAACAACGTTAGTGATGGGGATCACTGATTACAATTATTACCCGCGAACGATGATTTCCCAGTAAGTGCAGGTCAACCGCAGTTCCGGAATTAGGCCTAACCGTCATTCCTGAAAAAATGAAAAACTTACGTGTGCAAACCACAGGTGCTGTAGCTTGCTTAACAGCTCGCCAGCCGTTCTCACGCCCAGTATGGATTACACGTGATTGCACAAAGGTGAGAAAGGGTACCGTATCCCCGGATAACATGTATGGATAGCGTACACATTCAAAATATATGTCAATACATCAGGAGGCAGGCTCAGACGGTGTTAGGCCCAGTATGGATTGCACGTGATTGCACAAAGGTGAGAAAGGGTACCGTATCCCCGGATAACATGTATGGATAGCGTACACATTCAAAATATATGTCTATACATCAGGAGGCAGGCTCAGACGGTGTTAGGCCCAGTATGGATTGCACGTGATTGCACAAAGGTGAGAAAGGGTACCGTATCCCCGGATAACATGTATGGATAGCGTACACATTCAAAATATATGTCTATACATCAGGAGGCAGGCTCAGACGGTGTTAGGCCCAGTATGGATTGCACGTGATTGCACAAAGGTGAGAAAGGGTACCGTATCCCCGGATAACATGTATGGATAGCGTACACATTCAAAATATATGTCTATACATCAGGAGGCAGGCTCAGACGGTGTTAGGCCCAGTATGGATTGCACGTGATTGCACAAAGGTGAGAAAGGGTACCGTATCCCCGGATAACATGTATGGATAGCGTACACATTCAAAATATATGTCTATACATCAGGAGGCAGGCTCAGACGGTGTCAGGCACAGTATGGATTTGACGGCCCAGACTACACAGCGGAGGAGCAGGGAGAGGTAAAGATTGCAAATGCTGGGGCCCTGCCCAAGCAAGGAGGGCCCACTCGTGGGCGTCGGTACTGGCACTGGGCCCCTCATAGTATGGCGGTGTGTCTGACGGCGGGTGTGCACCACCACCGTCAGAGACACTTGATTGCACTATGAGGGACCCTGTGCCAGTGCCCGCTCCCAAGAGTCGGCCTACCCACCTGTCCAGGGCAACGGCACTCGCACGGTGTCGTGCGCTAGGTGGTGACCCCGGCCATGGGGGGGAGGCAGCACAGTTAGGGAGTTTTAGAAAGTGACATATGTTGATGTTGGACATTCAGCTGATGCAAAAGGCGAAATAGGTCAAGTCCCAGGAAGAGGTGGACCAAAGTAAGCCATTTTTCTGTCACCCTATGTGTCATCAGGGGAAGGTGGGACAAAATCCTTGGAAACCCATGCATGGTTCATTTTAATGAAGGTTAGATCATCCACATTTTGGGTTGACAGACGGGTCCTTTTTTCTGTCAGGATTGATCCAGCTGCACTGAAGACTCTTTCCGATAGCACACTTGCAGCTGGGCAAGCGAGCTCCTGTAAGGCATATTGTGCCAATTCAGGCCAGGTGTCCAGTTTAGCGGCCCAAAAGTCAAAGGGGAATGACCTGTGTGGGAGAACATCGATATGGGAGGAAAAGTAGTTTGTAACCATAGTTGACAACTGCTGTCTCCTGTCACTTTCCATCGATGCAGTATTACCAGTTGTGTGAGCGGTACTTGAAAAATCAGTCCACAACATTGTCATGAAACCCCTGTCTCCAACGCCACTTCTGCTATGTGCACCATGAACACCTCTGCCAAGCTGCCCCCGGCCCGTACGGCTCGTGTGAGAACCATCACCGCTGCTGTGTGCTGGGAATGCCTCAAGCAACCGATTTACCAGAGTTGCTTGTTTATTAGCCAATATTAGGTCAAGGTTCTCCTGTGGCATGATGTTTTGTAATTTGCCTTTATAGCGTGGATCCAGGATGCTGGCCAACCAGTAGTCGTCATTGTTCATCATTTTGGCAATGCGGGGGTCCCTTTTTAGGATCTGCAAGGCATAATCTGACATGTGGGCCAATGTTCCCGGTGTCAATGATGCACTGCGAGTGCTGGTTGGAGGAGCACTTTCTGGCAAATCCACATCCCTCCAGTCACGCACAAACCCTGTACCAGACCTTGCCACGCCAACATTTTCACTTGCCCCACGAGATGCATCCTCCTCCCCTAAGTAATCATCCCCATCATCATCCTCCTCCTCCTCTTCTTCCTCCACCTCGTCCAGGAGAGGTCCCTGAGCAGACAATGGCTGAATGTCATCAAGGATTCCCTCCTCCTCTTCCTCCTCATCAACATTGGCTGCAGACGCCTGCTCCTTAAGGTGCGTCAAAGTTTGCATGAGCAGACGCATAAGTGGGATGCTCATGCTTAGGATGGCGTCGTCTGCGCTTACCAGCCGTGTGCATTCCTCAAAACACTGAAGGACTTTACAGAGGTCTTTCAGCTTCGACCACTGCACACCTGTCAACTCCATGTCTGCTCTCAAAGTGCCTGGCCGTGTATCCTCCCACAAATGCATTATGGCCTGCCTCTGCTCGCACAGCCGCTCCACCATGTGCAGGGTGGAGTTCCACCTTGTTGCAATGTCGATAATGAGGCGGTGGTTGGGAAGGTGGAGCAATCGCTGCAGCTTCTGCATACGAACGGAGTGTACAGGCGACCGGCGGATGTGCGCGCACAGTCTTCGCACCTTCTGGAGCAGGGCTGTTAACTCCGGATAATTTTTGAGGAAGCACTGCACCACCAGGTTCAAGGTGTGAGCCAAGCAAGGTATGTGGCTGAGTTTTGAAAGGGCTATGGCTGCCACAAAATTACGGCCATTATCACTAACTACCTTGCCTGCCTCAAGATGTGCACTGCCCAGCCATGACTCAGTTTGTCACTTCAAGTACTCGGCCAGCACCTCGGCGGTGTGTCTGTCGCCCAAACACATCATCTGCAACACAGCCTGCTGACGCTTTCCACTAGCTGCTCGATAGGGGGACACCTCGTGTGCAACAGTGGCAGCTGCAGATGGAGTGCTCATACGACTGCGCTCTGTGGACGAGCTTTCGCTTCTGGAGGAGGAGGAGGAGGGTCGAACGCCTACAGCCAACTGTTTCCTATACCGTGGGCTAGGCAGCACTGTCCCACCACCGCTGTCCCCTGTGGACCCTGCATCCACCACATTAACCCAGTGCGCAGTGATGGACACGTAACGGCCCTGGCCATGCCGACTGGACCATGCATCAGTTGTGAGGTGCATCTTTCCACTCACTGACTGCTTGAGTGCATGGACAATGCGGTCTTTTACATGATGGTGGAGGGCTGGGATGGCTTTGCGAGAGAAGAAGTGGCGACTGGGTAGGTCATAGCGTGGTACTGCATAGGCCATGAGTTTGCGGAAAGCTGTGCTTTCCACCAACCGATAGGGCATCATCTCAAACGAGATTAGTTTGGCAATGTGGGCGTTCAAACCCAGTGTACGCGGATGAGAGACTGAGTACTTTCTTGACCTACTCATAGTGTCTGGGAGGGTGAGCTGGACTTGAGAGCTGCCTATGGTGGAAGTAGCGGTGGACAGGGCGGACTGAGAGAGGGTTGATGATGGTGATGGAGTTGGTGTTCTTTCTGATGGCCTAGATTCAGTATTTCGTTGATATAACAGTGGGATTCCCTGACTGCTGTGGCCTTGCAACGACACCTCAACATTTGCTGCTGTGCTAACCGGTGGGCTTACAGTGGGGGAAACAATGTAGCGTTGCTGACTACCTTCTTTGTGATCAGTTGCACATGTGGCACTTGAGGTTTGGTGTTGTGTCCACGCTTGCAAGTGCATGGTGGTTAAATGTCTAAGCATGCAACTGGTATTCAAATTTTTCAGATTTTTCCCTCGGCTAAAGGTCTTTGCGCACTTCTTACAGATAACCTTGGCCTGATCATGAGGATTTTGTTCAAAAAAGTGCCACACTGCACTCTTCCTACTTTGGCAGACATTTTGCGGCCTAGCACGCTGTGATCTTTTGACCCTCTGGACAAGCTGTCCAGCAACTCTTCTGATTTTTGGAACCTGTCTTTGGAGTGCTCCGGGCCTGCCAGATAATAGCTGTTGTGATGTCGATGTCTGCTGTGGATGCTCCTCATCTGAGCTATTGGAAGCAGCACCCTCTTCTCCCAATGGATGCCAATCTGGGTCAACAACTGGGTCATCCATCACCTCCTCTTCAATGTGCACCTTCCTCTGTGTCACCGTGTATGGTGGTATAGTGTGCGGGAAGGGGCACCTGAGTCTCATCAGGGTCAGAATCTGGCTCTGTACACTGCGAGGACAATGTAGTGCTCTGAGTGAATGTACCAGCAGAATCATCTATCAGCGGCTGTGCATCAGTGCACTCCATGTCAGATTCATCTTGGCCTGGGTAATTCACCATTTCACTTGATAATCCAGGCATGGTATGTGAAAACAGCTCCATGGAGTAATCAGTAGTATGGCCTGCGTCATCCTTCAATCTTGGTTGGGGTGAAGGACACAAGGAAAGGTGTGGTTCATGAACATGAGCCTCCAATGACGACTCAGTGCTTTTACTTTTTACAACTTCAGAAGAGGAGGCGATAGAGCTGGAGGCTGAGTCAGCAATGTAAGACAAAACTTTTTCCTGATGCTCTGGCTTTAAAAGCGGTTTGCCAACTCCTAGAAAACTAAGCCTTCGAAGCCTTATGGAGCCAGACGATGACGCAGGCTCAACACCTCCTGCATTCGGTCCTATTTTGCTCTTGCCACTACCATCAGATCCACCACCAACACCATCATTACCAGCTGCCAACCCCCGCCCAATTCCACGGCCTCTTCCACCAGCCTTCCTCATTTTTTGTAGAAATGTAGACAAAATCCAACAAACTATATAGTAATGTAAAACAAGGTACAAGGTGTCTATAGGACAGGGGAGATTTTGAATTTCTGCACACACTTGTGGACACTGGACACTTATGGATTGTGTGAGGTCCACTGAATATCACAGCGCTATGTCACAGGCTCGATGGCACAGGTGTGAAAAAAGTGACTACAGGATAAGGGAGATTTTGAATTTCGGCACACACTAGTGGACACTGGACACTTTTGGATTGTGTGAGGCCCACTGAATATCAGAGCGCTATGTCACAGGCTCGATGGCACAGGTGTGAAAAAAGTGACTACAGGATCACAGAGATTTTGAATTTCTGCACACACTAGTGGACACTGGACACTTTTGGATTGTGTGAGGCCCACTGAATATCAGAGCGCTATGTCACAGGCTCGATGGCACAGGTGTGAAAAAACTAACTACAGGATCACAGAGATTTTGAATTTCTGCACACACTAGTGGACACTGGACACTTTTGGATTGTGTGAGGCCCACTGAATATCAGAGCGCTATGTCACAGGCTTGATGGCACAGGTGTGAAAAAAGTGACTACAGGATAAGGGAGATTTTGAATTTCTGCACACACTAGTGGACACTGGACACTTTTGGATTGTGTGAGGCCCACTGAATATCAGAGCGCTATGTCACAGGCTCGATGGCACAGGTGTGAAAAAAGTGACTACAGGATCACAGAGATTTTGATTTTCTGCACACACTTGTGGACACTGGACACTTATGGATTGTGTGAGGCCCACTGAATATCACAGCGCTATGTCACAGGCTCGATGGCACAGGTGTGAAAAAACTGACTACAGGATAAGGGAGATTTGGAATTTCTGCACACACTAGTGGACACTGGACACTTTTGGATTGTGTGAGGCCCACTGAATATCAGAGCGCTATGTCACAGGCAGAAATTGGCTAGTGTATCACAAACTACAAGGTGTATGTAGAATTGGGCAGAATAGGAATCTCCCTAGAGTGTAGGTCTGTAAGAACGGAACAAGTCCTCCACTTATCCTTCCACAGTGACACACAGATAGCTTCACTGTGGCCATGATAACAGCCGTTACACGGTACTGAGAGGAGCGTGCACGTACACGGCTGTCCGGTGTACGTAAAATTGTCAAGCTCCGTGTTTTTTAAGTATACGGATTGACACACGCTGTCTCTCTATAGTTTTGAATGTGATCAAACAGCAAATATATTTAACTGTTTGAAAGCTAGACAAAACTAGTAGGTGCAGGTCTGTAAGAACGGAACATGTCCTCGACTTATTCTCACAGAGTGACACACAGATAGCTTCACTGTGGCTGTGATAACAGCCGTTACACGGTACTGTGTGAGGAGCGTACACCGCTGTATGGTGTGAAAAAATGCACGCTCAGTACCTCAGCAGGACAAAAAAAAAAATTGGGATTGCTTTTAAAAAAGCAGTTTGCAGAGCAGTGGGTAAATAGCAATGCAGCTGTCAGGAAGCCTTAGAAGGCAGTCTAACAACCAACACTGCTGATCCACCACAATATAGCCTCCCCTTGCACTGCACACACAGTGACTGGTGTGTTGTACAGGCAAAATCGCTAGCAGCAGAAGCAGTTTTTTTTTCTTCTTCCCTGCCTAACGCTCTCCCTACAGAAACAGCAGCAGCAACCTCTCCCTATGCTAAAATCGGCAGAAGTAAGATGGCGGTCGGCATGCACGCCCTTTTATAACCCCTGTGACGCCCACCAAAGCAAGCCAATCACTTGCATGCCCTTCTGAAAGATGGTGGTGACCCCTGCCTATGTCATCACGTTGCCCACAGTGTCCGTGGATCCTGATTGGCTGAAAAAGAGCACAAAACAAACTTTTGAAACGCGACTTTGGCGCGTAAGTCGCCGACCTCGTGGCCGATCTCATCCTAGGGTCGGGTTTCGTTTCATGAAACCCGACTTTGCCAAAAGTCGGTGACTTTTGAAATTTTTCGACCCGTTTCGCTCAACTCTAGAGATGACGTCACTAACCGCTACAAGAGTTTAATCAGGAGGGAAAGTTTTTGGATTATTAAATTAGGGACACTAGCACCAGAGGGGTTAAACCTCACAATCGATAAACCCTTCTGACACTCCTTTTTTACTTTACCCACCATGCTGCTTTTAATATATTTCACCCTATTTCTATTGTTCCTATGAATATTGATTGTTCATTGCACGTGTTATGTCCAATTTTTTATCCATACTTTGTTTTTACTCTATGTACTTTGCTTTTAATGTTGCCATGATGTTTTATCTAATAGCCATTTTCCATTAGCTATCGTTCCTTTAAATACCTGCCCCCCATGTGATCTGTACTGCTACCTGAGGAAGACAGATTATTCTGTTGAAATGCGTTGTGGACATGTAATAAAGAAGACCTTTAACTACTTTCTCCATTTTTTTGCGCTCCTTTCTGACCGGGTTTGTACTCAGAACTGCCACTTTTTCCTCTCTCGAGGTGCCCGGCTGGAGCTGCATTTTTCTAAACTACGCATGGCTGGCACTCCATTGTTTGACCGTCCCTACACTATCTAAATCTGTATCTATGGGTAAGCTTACTAGAATCACTAGGAATTGCAATGATGAGAATGTCTTGAAGGAGGAGATTAATTTGTGCTGTGATAAACTTAGGAAAAGAGGTTATTCTAATTGGTGTTTAGAAAGAGCTAAAAAAAAAGTGCACAAAAAGAAACGGCACGAAATGCTAGCACCAAAAACACATTTTAATGATAACAACACTCATAACAAAATTGTTTGCTCTATTCAATATAGTTCCCAGTTTGTCACTATCAAATCTCTCATTTTAAATCATTTACCAATTTTGTTTGAGGACAACATTCTATCTAATATTTTGTCTAATGGGTGTCGAGTGGTAGTAAAAAAAGCTAACACCCTGTCTGATACGCTGTCTCCGAGTTTTTTTGGTTCCAAGGCTGGAGTACAAACTTGGTTACACTATTGCGGTTTTTACCATTGCGGCACAAGCAAATGTAGGACATATGCACATTCAAATAATACACACTTTTTCTGTGCAAATGTGGAAGAACATAAAATAAAGCAATATATTAATTGCAACAGCAAAAATGTAATTTATTTAATCACATGTTTGAAGTGCAATTTAAAATATGTGGGTTGTACGTCTCGCATGCTCAAAATTCGTATATCTGAGCATATAACCGATATTTTGTCTCCTTCTAGTACAAATCGATCCATTTCTTCTGCATCCAAACACTTTATTTCTCAGCATCAAAGAAGCACTGAATTTTTTCAAGTTACTGGTATTGAAAGATTGACGCGAAATATGAGAGGTGGCGACTTATGACACGTGAAGCGTACTGGATTTTTTACTTGAATACATGTTTTCCCGACGGACTAAATGCCATAAAAGAAATTATGTTTCATTATTAATGTTTATTATATATATTAATGTTTTGATATGTGTTCATATGTTTATATTTTTCTTTGCATTATCACAATTTTCTGTTTTATTTGCTCTTTTGTGCATTTTGTTTTTTTGTTTTTTTTTCCTTTACATTTTGTCTTCCTTTCTACCCTACCCTTTTTCCCTTCTCCCCCCCCCCTTTTTTTTTTTCTCTTTTCCAACACCATGTGATTTGTATTTGATCTTATTGGGGGTAACAGATATAAAGTGTGGTAGCACAAATGGGAAGCAGCTCTGAAAAAGAACATGGTTTTTGTTCGAAATGCGTAGCCTATTTGTTACTCATGAAAATTTTACTGTTTCTGGACTATATTTTATACAATAAATTGGACTTTTTGTGGAGCTGGACCTTTTTTCCACTTTGTTCTGCCTCCAAGCTTTCCCTGTCAGCATCTCCCAGTTTAGGCAGCCCAAGCCCCTCCAAGAATGCCACAGTGCTCCCACTGATGCTCCCACCCAAAAGGAGTATAAATCCGCATAAAAGTCTGTGAAGACCCCTAAAATGTCAGGGGTCTCAGACACCTTCTTGCTATTTCCTGAAACCAATGAATGCACAAACGAGGTACCCCTCTGGGCAGAAGCAATCAGCGACAGCATGTGGCCTACCTTCTCCCCTTCCTGGTAATAAGCCAGTTGCTGAAACTCTCTTTTCCTATCCGCCCTTTCCAAAAGAGTTTTATCCACATTATTCTGAGCTTCCTTTAACCGTTTCCCGGCCTCTGGGTTGCAAAGTAAAGCCATCTCATCTTCCGCTGCTCTAAGCCTTTCCGCCACTACTTTCTCTGCCTGTTTTGCCCGCCTATTACACCTACTGATATCTCTAAACAGCAAACCCCTCAAATACGCTTTCATGGCCTCCCATATAGTGGATATATCTGCACTCCCATCATTAAATTAAAAAAACTCCTCTACCTCCTGCTGTACACTCTCTAAATCTACACTATGCAACCAATTGGGGTGTATTTTCCACTCTCCCCTGCACATGGCATGTGTCCCCGCAGGCCGCATCTCCACCTCTATCGGACTGTGATCTGAAACAGCCTGTGGCAGGTACCTCACATCCCCCACCATCGTATCCATCATTCCATTGCCGAGCGCCATATCTATTCTAGATAGGGTATCATGGGCAGATGAATAACAAGAATATCCCCTCTTTCCAACATGTCGCACTCTCCATAAATCAATCATGCCAATTTCCCGAACATATGTACCAAATGCAGTAGCATGACCAGGGCTGGATTAAGGGTAGCCAGGGCCCCGGGCTGTTCAGACTCAGTGGGCCCCCCGGTCATGTGATGGGGTCGGGAAGTCACTAGTTTTCATGACTCATACGGTGTGTCAAGGGGCGGGGAGGGGTTAAATACTGAGGTAAAAAAACTCTGCAAATACGCAACGTGTGCATGAGGCCTCACAAATGCTGAGGTAAAAAACATCAAATGCTCAGCGTGTCCATGAGGCCTTACAAATACTGAGTGAAAAACTCACCAAACACTCAGCGTGTGCACGAGGCCTTATAAATATTGAGGTAAAAACTCACCAAATACTCAGCGTGTGCACGAGGCCTTATAATGTAAATACTGAGGTAAAAACTCACCAAATACTCAGCATGTGCACAAGGCCTTACAAATACTGGAAGGCTTCCACCCAACATCTAGTCCTGACTTGTCCTTTTGGAAGTGCATTGAGCAGCAAGGTGGTGTGCTGGTAAAAGGGGAAAAAAAAAAAAAACTCTTTTAAATCTTCTTCCTGAGCGAGTGTGAACGAGCTGAGTGTAACCTGAGCGTAAGTGCGAACTGTGGTAAGTGTGTGACTTGAAATTCAGTGACTTTAGATTCAGGGAGTTTCCAAGGGAGGTCTTACTGAATTGCTGTTATATTAATACTTTTTTTTTTTTTTAAATTTATTTTTGCTTATCTTATTGTCTGGTGCAATCCCCATTAGGATGTGCTCCACTATTGCCAATGCCATTCAGTGCACGTCTTGCCGCATGTATGAAATCCTTGAACAGCCGGTCGAGGGTGCATACTGCTGTGCGAGATGTGAGCACGTTGTGCATTTGGAAGCCCAGATACTGGATCTAAATGTGCAGCTGGAAACACTGAGATCCATAGACAATATGGAAAGGAGTCTTCTGCTCACTGAGCAGACGCTCAATGGGATAGATGAGGGGGGGGATGCTAGGTTGGAGCTGCAGGACAATGAAGCAGCTAGCTGGGTGACAGTTAGAAGGCGGGGTAGAGGGAAGAGCATGTAAAATAATGCATATCCTGTAAAATACTCAGGACTAGTTACCAGATAAAAATATAGTGGTTTATTTGGTTTCTTCCATCAAAGAAAGGTTATTACAGAAAAACAAGTGAATAAAAATAAGTGAAAGAGATATTGTCCATTAGATCATGCTCTGAGATCCCACATGGCAAAAGCAACATGTATTCTTCTTCTCTCCGAGATCCTGAATAGCAAATGGCTGCTGTGTCTCAGTTCGGCTTCTCACATCGCCGTCAAGTAATATACCAGCTGTTATGTCATGTCATCTTGCGTCTGTCTCTCATGATGGTGAGGGAAGAAGAGGAGCGACCTCTACAGTTAGCCATGAATTATATACGTCTCCTAAAGCACGTGGTCTCTACATATATGGAGCTGTCTTTCTACCATGAGCCAAGCTTAAAAATAGCCTATGTCATGTAAGCTAAAGCATTCTACAGAACTGGGTCTTATAAGAAATTAACGGATTATTAATATTTAACAATTCCCCCTTTTGAGGGAGACAGACATTAATTGGAACCCTCAAATATAACGATCTTTTTTTCTTCTTTTCTTCTTCTTTGACAAAATAATTTAATATCAATAATAATAATAATAATAATAATAATAATAATAATATCAGATTACCGTTATAAGTACTCAATGACATAATTGATGTGAATTCATGTTATGGTAAGCCGTGAACAATATTCATATAAAATATGTATAATTATACTTCCCTAAGTCTAAATTGAAGCATCTCAGGTCCAGTCATCATCATCTGATGTCATCTGGTCTTCATTTTGATGTCTTCTGTCTTCTTCTTGGTTCTTTTAAAAATACAGTTTTCTTATAGCATATAGATGTTGTAGGAATTGTGTGGTGTATCAAATCAAAGTCCATAAATTCAAATGTTGATAAGAAACAAAGTCTATAGATGAAATGCAGCTTTAATATCTGTGCAGTGTCATCTTTAAAAACCTGGGCTTACATTGGCTCGCCTTGGATATTCTGGAATCCTCCATCGGTACTGGTCTTTGAACAGGTGTGACGTCTTTGGTCAGCAAAGCAAGGGTTAAAATGACTCTTCCTTGCTAAACATAGCACCATAACCAGTCCTTGTCCTAATGCACAGGACATATGTCAGGGTTGTAGCTTCCTGATAATTACCTTCATTGTTCACCAGCTTTCATCGAAGCTTTTCAGGTGATTGAAAACCTCTGGAACTTGATAAGAACGTGATAACACCGTTCATCTCAGCATCATAGGATCATCGTCCTCTGGTTGTCAGGTTAGACACTTTAATTGTGACTGTCGGTGGTGGATACTGCACTTGTGACTGTCAGTGGTGGATACTGCACTTGTGACTGTCAGTGGTGGATACTGCATTTGTAATTAACACAGTCTATTACTCAGTAATCATAGCTTTGTTACCTTCTGGGATTTCTGGATCACGGCATTCTTCTTCTTGCAACTGATAAAAATCAATGAAGTTTAGAAATGTGAAAAGTCTTTATTAACATAATTTCAGTATCTTGCTTGAAGTCTTCATTCCCTATTCTATACCAAATCTGGTAATTTCCCTATCCCATAATATCACAGCGTACCATAGCAATCAGTAATATCCATATAATTATTATCAGAATTTGTACTATATATGGATTTCAATATTTGAAATAATAAACCAATAATAAGTGATAATACATTATTATCCATTTTTTTCATGTGATAGAACATTTTTATGTCATAGGTGTAATTACCTTTTTCAACCCATAGGTGTCACTGTGTTTTATGTAACCAGTGTTTTCATCTTTATTAATAAGGAATATATTTATTATACTAATAATATGTAGGAATGTATAGCCATGAACCAAAATAAGAATATATGAGTGAGCGAATGAATGAATAAAAGAATTGTTGCATATAACTCAGAAGTGAAACATTTTCTTAGTAATAGAACCATATAATTGCTATATTTAATGAAGCAATATTCTCAGTAGATATTACTTTACTAAATATTGGTGAAAGAATTAAAAATAATGAAAAATAAGAATAAAAATAAAAATAAGAATAAGGCCTTTATGTTGATGCAGAGTAGTTATGTCTTCAGTAACATATACCCTTAATATTTCCATGATCTGGATTATTTCATAATTGTCATAAACTTGTGTTACCAAAATATTCAAATTATGCAACTTTGCATGTAATTCCTCTTAGTGTAAAGAAATGACTCTTTATAATACTTGTTATTATACCCAATACTTATACCATTGTACCTTATTAATATTTTTTCCTATTAAAATGTGTGAAGAAGAGGTATTAATCAAATGTGATTATGTAGTCAGGATAAAAAACATATTTCCCCCTTAATACCAAAAAATATTGTTTCATGAAATAATTCATTTATCAAAACCAAAATTAAAAATAATTAATGTATAAATTATGTGAATTTATACTTGCTTATACCATTATTTGTCTGAAGATGTGTAACCATCAAAATTAATTTGAATATCATAAAATTATCCTTTGGAAAAATTAATTTAAATGTAGTTTAAGATTAACACACTTGGACAGAGAAGGAAGGTCCACTATTCCCAGATGCAGCTGGTGAATACCAGGCTCTGTGCTGGTGCCTGTTTAAAAGAGCTAAAGCTGATAAGGAAAGAATAGATTTTCTTCCTAAACTATTTTCTATTTTGTTGTGCGATTGCACTTATCCACAATTAACTAAATCAAGAAATAATTACTATAGAAATACAGAAATATATGTTGTATAGATAATATTTCATTATATATATCCTAATATTCTAATAATTTAACTGATCTGCATATTTCCTCCTAAAGATAAAAGCTTTTGGGGTTTTTTTTTTTTTCTCTCTTATAGAATCCTGAGGTCTCACAAACATATCACATTACTCGCTCAGCAGCTGCTCATACACTCAGTCACTGTCACTCAGACTGTGTCACATATTAACTTTAAACCAAATACCTCACATATGAAGGTGTGATGAATACACGTATTTTAACCCAAATTATCCTAATTATCAATGCATTGTAAACTATTTCAATTTAGTCTCTTAATATTTCTTTGAATATTCCCCAAATACACATGACATAAATATATGTATATGTATAGCTATACTTGACATTTAGGCCTGGAAAAAAAATTCCATTGCTTTGCAAAAGTTGAGACCCCCTTTAAAATTCTTTTCCTAAGGAACAGGGACATAGCATACTGGTATACTTGTATTATTAGAACAAGGTTCAAATTCCCCTGCTGTGGTTGTCATTCAAACCATGCAGTAAAGCACACACCCAGAACATTTTAAAAAGCAATTAGTTATTTCCTTTTAAGGGTTAGATATATAAAATCATGCAATATTGCAACTTCCTGTGTAAATAAAGGCATAAATCCTTGGAAGAGAATTTTTCTCGATTAAGTCCTGCTTTGAAATGAAAATTCTAAGGAAACATTAAAAAATAAGGTTAATATCATATTCATATTCTAAATATTATTACTGATGTAGATTTTAATTTTCATTAAAAAATACAGTTCTACTATTTCTACTTCTACAAACACTCTATATATATACTGTATGACTATGTATATATCCACAAACCATAAAACTACAGGATTATACTCTATAACTCACTAATTGTATAACACTGTTACACAATATATATTACTTTTTTCCTAGCCAATTCCTACACCCATACTTATTTCTCTGCAAAAAATATCCTGAAAGGTTCTTGCCATTTTAAAGCTGATAGATTCTTGGAGCAGAGTATTCAGTTTACAGGCCATGATGTCACTCACCACCTGTTTCTGTCTGTTAAATTCGGCCATCTTTGTTACAGAAAGAAAATCAGAACTCATCATTTTTCTTAATTCAATTTGTGTCTTTTCGGTGTTCTTTTGCATCATTCCATATGGTTTATAACAAACATGTGATTTTCTTTTTCTTTCTTCGTAGATTTGATTTTGGGGAAAACTCATTTTAGAAGGTTTTGCTAATACCGGCTTCTGATAAGATTTTACTCTGCCTGTCTTTACAAAATTAGCACAATTTACTTTCCTCTCACGATTCTCGTGTTTTCTGGCAAAATCAAGGGATTGCGCACATTCAAACAATGAATCTTTTTGTGACGCAATAACACGAGATGCAGGATTTAGAAACCAAAATTTGCTTACAAAACTCCTTATGAGGGACGGTGTTTTGACATTCTCACTCAGCATTTTGTACAAACGTTCATATATGGACATGAACGTAAAAATACATTCCTTCCGACCAATCCTTAATTTTTGAAGAATATCAATATCTGGATGATTTTCATTTGATGAACAAAAAATGAGAATTTTTAATCTGTCTTTATCAGTTAAATTCTCATGTGTTTCACCAGATAACTTTAAAGACAATCTCCTAGCAAAATTTACAGGGATCCACATTTTGAACAACTGATTCTTCTCCTCGTTAGATAAATCAAAGTTATCAGAACAACTTTCAAAGATCTCAGAGTTCCTACAAACATCTATTTTGTTGTCATAAGCAGGAATTATTTGGCATATCTTTATCAAATCCTTCCTCACGCTACTTCGGATTTGGGCCTGTGAGTCTTCTATTTTTAGTGGTACGTCTTTCCTTTGTACATCCTCTACGTCAGTTCTGAAGTCTCCTCCTACTTCTCCATCTTGTTCCACGTCTGCAAGGTCACCTTCAATGGCTGCTACAGACACTTGATTACAGTCAATCTCCCTAACTTTACAGCCAATCTCGAGAACATCACAACAATCATTTTTGGATTTCTCTGACACAGATCTATGAAATATATCTACCATCTGTAGAATATTTTTTAATCTCTCTCTTTCTCTATTGAAAAACTTAGAATCTAACCTCTGATTCTCGAGTTCACACTCGGCATATAAACTTAACCATAAAACTTCTGAATTAGAATTGTCTACAGACTTAAATTTCAATTTACTCTGCTTAGCAAGACAATTAATGACATCCATTTTATCTTACCTTGAAATGTCTCAGCTCCTTTGATGGACAACGCTGGGTTCCTGTCTTCACACGTCTGGCTTAGGTCTGGTACTTTTGGCATTTGTAGTACTTCTCAATCTATCTGGTACTTCTTACTTCTAGGTTCTATGTGATTCTTGTAAGTAGTGGAATTCCCGATAACTTGCACATATGATTTGACGTTAGCAAAGTCCAATCCCCGTGTGTGCAAGTTGAGGGAAATCCGCAAAAAAGTACAAAAATTCAGATCTGGCTGGCTCTCCAATGTAAAATAATGCATATCCTGTAAAATACTCAGGACTAGTTACCAGATAAAAATATAGTGGTTTATTTGGTTTCTTCCATCAAAGAAAGGTTATTACAGAAAAACAAGTGAATAAAAATAAGTGAAAGAGATATTGTCCATTAGATCATGCTCTGAGATCCCGCATGGCAAAAGCAACATGTATTCTTCTTCTCTCCGAGATCCTGAATAGCAAATGGCTGCTGTGTCTCAGTTCGGCTTCTCACATCGCCGTCAAGTAATATACCAGCTGTTATGTCATGTCATCTTGCGTCTGTCTCTCATGATGGTGAGGGAAGAAGAGGAGCGACCTCTACAGTTAGCCATGAATTATATACGTCTCCTAAAGCACGTGGTCTCTACATATATGGAGCTGTCTTTCTACCATGAGCCAAGCTTAAAAATAGCCTATGTCATGTAAGCTAAAGCATTCTACAGAACTGGGTCTTATAAGAAATTAACGGATTATTAATATTTAACAGAGCACCAGGGAGGCTAGTCCTGATCTGGCACACCCCAATAAGTTTGCTAAGTTGGCAGATGAGGGGAGTGTTAGTGCAGGAGTAGCACTGCTGCAGCAAGGCATGTCCTCTGAAAGCCGGAGGAGTGTCTGCTCCAGTAAGGGGGGAAATAGGAGAGCAGGGCAGGCCTGACAGGTTCTGGTAGTGGGAGACTCAATTATTAGGGGAACAGATAGGGCAATCTGTCACAAAGACAGGGATCGTCGAACGGTGTGCTGCCTACCTGGCGCTCGAGTCCGACACATCGCTGATCGGGTTGACAGATTACTGGGAGGGGCTGGAGAGGATCCAGCGGTCATGGTGCACATTGGCACAAATGACAAAGTTAGAGGTAGGTGGAAGGTCCTTAAAGATGATTTCAGGGAATTAGGCTGTAAGCTTAAAGCAAGGACCTCCAAGGTGGTATTTTCGGAAATACTTCCTGTACCACGTGCCACACCAGAGAGGCAACGGGAGATTAGGGAGGTTAATAAGTGGCTCAGGAATTGGTGTAGGAAGGAGGGGTTTGGGTTCCTGCAGAACTGGGCCGACTTCTCAGTTGGCTACAGGTTCTACGCTAGGGACGGGCTGCACCTCAATGGGGAGGGTGCCGCTGTGCTGGGGGAGAAAATGGCTAGAAGGTTGGAGGAGTGTTTAAACTAGGGACGGGGGGGAGGGTATTCCTTTTATAGGAGGGGAAGACAGTGCAGATAGAGACCTGGGCACAAATAATGACATTGGGGGTGGAGGTGGCATGGGGGGTGGGGTTAGAACAGTTAATAATTTAAGAAAGAATAGAGAAACAGAGAGATACATAAAGTGCATGTATACTAATGCCAGAAGTCTCGCCAACAAAATGGAGGAATTGGAGTTAATGTTGTTGGAACATAATTATGACATGGTGGGGATATCTGAGACATGGCTGGATGAGAGCCATGACTGGGCTGTTAATTTACAGGGCTATAGTCTGTTCAGAAATGACCGAACAAATAAGCGAGGGGGAGGCGTGTGTTTATATGTAAAATCATCCTTAAAACCCATCCTTCGTGATAATATATATGAATCTAATGAAAATGTAGAGTCCCTGTAGGTAGAGATAAGGGGAGGGGGGAAAAATAATAAATTACTGATAGGGGTTTGTTATAAATCTCCAAAAATAATGGAAGCTACAGAGAATATCCTCATAAAGCAAATAGATGAAGCAGCGACTCAAGGAGAAGTCATTATTATGGGGGACTTCAACTACCCTGAAATACATTGGGGAACCGAAACCTGCAGTTCCAGCAAGGGTAATAGGTTTCTGACAACGATGAGAGACAATTACCTTTCACAACTGGTTCAGGACCCAACAAGAGGGGGGGCACTGCTAGACCTAATATTAACCAACAGGCCAGACCGCATATCAAATGTAAGGGTTGAGGGTCACTTGGGTAATAGTGATCACAAATTAATAAGTTTTCATGTATCCTTTAATAAGATGTGTAGTAGAGGGGTTACAAGGACACTAAACTTCAGGAAGGCAAATTTCCAACGGATGAGAGATGATCTTGGTGCAATTAACTGGGACGATATCCTGAGACATAAAAATGCACAAAGAAAATGGGAGACATTTATTAGCATCCTGAATAGGACCTGTGCACAATATATACCGTATGGGAATAAACATGCGAGAAATAGGAGGAAACCACTATGGCTAAATAGAGCTGTAAGGGGCGCAATAAGAGATAAAAATAAAGCATTTAGAGAATTAAAGCAAGTAGGTAGTGATGAGGCATTAAATAAATACAGAAGATTAAATAAATTCTGTAAAAAGCAAATAAAGACAGCAAAGATTGAGACAGAGAGACTCATTGCCAGAGAAAATAAAAATAATCCCAAAATATTCTTTAACTACATAAATAGTAAGAAGCTAAAAAATGATAGTGTTGGTCCCCTTAAAAATAGTCTGGGTGAAATGGTGGATGAGGATGAGGAAAAAGCCAATATGCTAAATAACTTTTTTTCAACAGTATTTACACAAGAAAATCCCATGACGGATAACATGATCAGGGATAAAAATTCTCCATTAAATGTCACCTGCTTAACCCAGCAGGAAGTACGGCGGCGTCTACAAATCACTAAAATTGACAAATCCCCGGGCCCGGATGGGATACACCCCCGAGTACTGCAGGAATTAAGCACAGTCATAGATAGACCACTATTTTTAATCTTTAAAGATTCCATAATAACAGGGTCTGTACCACAGGACTGGCGTATAGCAAATGTGGTGCCAATATTCAAAAAGGGGACAAAAACTGAACTTGGAAATTATAGGCCTGTAAGTTTAACCTCAACTGTGGGTAAAATCCTGGAGGGTTTTCTAAGAGATACTATACTGGAGTATCTGGAGAAGAATAACCTTATGACCCAATATCAACATGGGTTTACAAGAGACTGTTCCTGTCAGAATAATCTGATAAGCTTTTATGAAGAGGTAAGTTCCGGACTGGACCAAGGGAATGCAGTGGACGTGGTGTACATGGACTTTTCAAAAGCTTTTGATAAGGTGCCACACAAAAGGTTGATACATAAAATGAGAACAATGGGGATAGGGGAAAATATGTGTAGGTGGGTTAAGAGCTGGCTCAGGGATAGGAAACAAAGGGTGGTTATTAATGGAGCACACTCGGACTGGGTCACGGTTAGCAGTGGGGTACCTCAGGGGTCAGTTTTGGGCCCGCTTCTTTTTAACATATTTATTAATGACCTTGTAGGGGGCATAGAGAGTAGAATTTCAATATTTGCAGATGACACTAAACTCTGCAGGGTAATTAATACAGAGGAGGACAATTTTATATTACAGGAGGATTTATGTAAACTAGAAGCTTGGGCTGATAAATGGCAAATGAGCTTTAATGGGGATAAATGTAAGGTCATGCACTTGGGTAGAACGAACAAGTTGTATAATTATGTGCTTAATTGTAAAACACTGGGCAAAACAGTCACTGAAAAAGACCTGGGTGTATGGGTGGACGACAAACTCACATTTAGTGGCCAGAGTCAAGCAGCTGCTGCAAAGGCAAATAAAATAATGGGATGCATTAAAAGAGGCATAGATGCTCATGAGGAGAACATAATTTTACCTCTATATAAGTCACTAGTGCGACCACACTTAGAATACTGTGTACAGTTCTGGTCTCCGGTGTATAAGAAAGACATAGCTGAACTGGAGCGGGTGCAGAGAAGAGCGACCAAGGTTATTAGGGAACTAGGGGGTCTGCAATACCAAGACAGGTTATTACACTTGGGGTTATTTAGTTTGGAGAATCGAAGGCTTAGGGGTGATCTTATTACAATGTATAAATATATGTGGGGACAATACAAAGACCTTTCTAATGATCTTTTTACTCTTAGACCTGTTACGGGGACAAGGGGGCATCCTCTACGTCTGGAGGAAAGAAGGTTTAAGCATACTCACAGACGCGGATTCCTTACTGTAAGAGCAGTGAGACTATGGAACTCTCTGCCATATGATGTTGTAATGAGTGATTCACTACTAAAATTTAAGAAGGGACTGGATGCCTTTCTTGAAAAGTATAATATTACAGGGTATATACACTAGTCTCCTTAATATTGCGTTGATCCAGGGAGCTAGTCTGATTGCCGTATGTGGAGTCGGGAAGGAATTTTTTTCCCCAATGTGAAGCTTACTGTTGCCACATGGGGTTTTTTTGCCTTCCTCTGGATCAACATGTTAGGGCAAGTTAGGATAGGATATGGGTTGAACTAGATGGACTTAAAGTCTCCCTTCAACCTTAATAACTATGTTACTATGTTTCCTGTACCTAACATCAAAACCAGCTAATAGTCTGCTATGACCTGCTGACCTGGACCCATGACCTGTCAGACAAGTTACTTCACATGAGTCACACAGAGGCTTCTGCTTCATGAACTTCCCCAGAGAGAAGAAGCAGCCTCCGATGTGCAGCCTGTGGCCGGATACACAGAAAGAGACGCTCCTCGTCACAGGCTGTGCCCAACATGTCAGCAGAGGGGTTAACGCCACAGACAAGTCGCCATCTCCTCACACACTGGACATGACGCTGCATCTGGCAACGAACAAGCGCACATTGCGCAATGTTAGTCATTTCCCAGATGTTTAGCATGTGGAGGACCAAGGGGGGACCCAAAAAGACCCCAGAATTGGAACAGGAGCATGGGAAAGTGGACGGCGGTCGGAGGGGCAGGGTTTATATAGGGGTCAGAGTAAGTAAATATATATATATATATATATATATATATATATATATATATATATATACACACTGTGTTCCAAATTATTATGCAAATTGGATTTAAGTGTCATAAAGATGTAATTTTTTGTTTTTCAAATAAACTCATAGATGGTATTGTGTATCAGGGCTCTTTGGATCACTGAAATCAATCTCAAATGCCTGTGATAATTAGTTTACCAGGTGAGCCCAATTAAAGGAAAACTACTTAAGAATGATGTTCCACATTATTAAGCAGGGCACAGGTTTCAAGGAATTTAGGAAAGAAAAAAGATCTCTCTGCTGCTGAAAAGCATCAAATAGTGCAATGCCTTGGTCAAGAGATGAAAACATTAGATATTTCCCAAAAATTTAAACGTGATCATTGTACTGTTAAGAGATTTGTGGTTGATTCTGAGCACAGACATGTTTATGCTGATAAAGGCAGAATGAGGAAGGTTTCTGCCAGGCAAATTCATCGGATTAAGAGAGCGGCTGCTAAAAAGCCATTACAAACCAGCAAACAGATATTTAAAGCTGCTGGTGCCTCTGGAGTCCCACGAACCTCAAGGTGTAGGATCCTTCAAAGGCTTGCTGTGGTGCATAAACCTACTATTCAGCCACCCCTAAACAGTGTTCACAAGCAGAAATGGTAGCAGTGGGCCCAGACATACATGAAGACTAATTTTCATACAGTCTTGTTTACTGATGAGTGTCGAGCAACCCTGGATGGTCCAGATGGATGGAGTAGTGGATGGTTGGTGGATGGCCACTATGTCCCAACAAGGCTGCGACATCAGCAAGGAGGTGGAAGAGTCATGTTTTGGGCCAGAATCATGGGGAAACAGCTGGTAGGGCTCTTTAAGGTTCCTGAAGGTGTGAAAATGACCTCTGCAAAGTATATCGAGTTTCTGACTGACAGCTGTCTTCCATGGTATAAAAACAGAACCGTGCCTTCAGGAGCAAAATCATCTTCATAAATGACAATGCACCATCTCATGCTGCAAAGAATACCTCTGAGCCATAGGCTGCTATGGGCATAAAAGGAGATAAACTCATGGTGTGGCCACCATCTTTCCCTGACCTCAACCCTATAGCGAACCTTTGGAGAATCATCAAGCAAAAGATCTATGAGGGTGGGAGGCAGTTCACATCAAAACAGCAGCTCTGGGAGGCTATTCTGACTTCATGCAAAGAAATACAAGCAGAAACTCTCCAAAAACTCACAAGTTCAGTGGATGCAAGAATTGTGAAGGTGATATCAAAGAAGGGTTCCTATGTTAACATATAACTTGGTCTGTTAGGATGTTTTGGAGTTAAATAGCTTTTTTGTTCAGTGAATGTGACCTCCTAATGCTGCAAATTCCACAAATGAACATTTTCAGTTCTTTAAAACATATCAAATGTTTAGAAATTCTACTGTGCCTAATAATTAGGAACAGTGCAATTTGAGTTTTTATTCATTTTGGAGATTATACTGTTATCATTGGGAGGTTTCTTCAATAAAATTTGATGTATACTCTAACAGGTGATGACTTTTATTAGACTGACTGTCATTTGTACCGACTATTTAGGAAAATCATAGAAAAATATCATTTGCATAATAATTTGGAACACAGTGTATATGCGGGCAGCGCACACATGCACAATCCTCAGGTTGTATAACTTTCAACTGGTCAAAACATTTCTCTCAGGAGGTCAAGAAAGAAATGTGGCAGGAATACAGTACACCTCATAGTAACTTATGTGTGAGGCAGAGGTGACAAGACCCGCCATCTCGTGCCCAACTTACTAGAGGTGCCCACTGCCCACATATAACAAAGTTGATGAAAACAGATGACTTCCACTATGATGATTGGTTACCGGCCGCCCGACCACACCCATTTAACAACTAGTCACACCCATGTCCAAACCCCAACCACACCCAGTTAGCACTGCTGATCACACTGACTGGTACTGAGGAAAAGAAAGAACAGAGAGAGAGAGAAAAAAAGAGAGAGAAAGAAAGGAGAGAGAAAGAAAGAACAGAGAAAGAAAGAAGAAAGCGAGAAACAGACAGAGAAAGCAAGAAAGAACAGAGAGAAAGAAAGAGGGGACAGAAGAAAAGAACAGAGAGAGAAAAAAAGAAAGAGGGGAAAGAAAGAAAGAACAGAGAGGGAGAAAGAAAGAACAGAGAAAGAAAGAAAGGGGAAAGAAAGAACAGAGAGAGAAAAAAAGAAAGAAAGAAAGAAAGGGGAAAGAAAGAAAGAACAGAGAGGGAGAGAGAAAGAAAGAGGTGAAAGAAGGAACAAAGAGAAAGAAAGAGAAAGAGGTGAAAGAAAGAACAAAGAGAGAAAAAAAGAAAGGTGAAAGAAGAGAGAGAGAAAGAAAGAGGGGAAAGAAAGAACAGAAAGTGAAAGAAAGAAAGGACAGAGAGAGAAAGAAAGAAAGACAAGGAAAGAGGGGAAAGAAAGAAAGATTCTATAAGATACTATACCAGCCCAGCTCACATTCTAGTGCCCACCTGAGCCTCCTGGTGCAGGACATATCATGATCCACTCACATGGCCGACATCCCCAAGTCCAAGGCGATCCCGCTGTCCGCGCTGTCGTAGGAGGACATGGTGATGATCTGAAGCATTCCCTGAAGTGCTTCCATGGTTGCGTCACAATCTCCTCCGGTCAGCTTCCAGCACATCACTTCCGATGGAATGTCACGTGCGAGTTTTCAAGTGCTCCTCGGGGCTCCGCTGTATACTCCTGTGTCCACGGGAAAAGTAAGCTCCCGGTCGGGGCAGTGGGGCAGACTCTCAAATCTGGGATGGTTGGGAGGTATGAATGCTCCCCATCATACACCTTGTACACGCATGGCTCCACACACCTCATACACACACGGTTCCGCTTTGCATGCCTCGTACACACGGCTTCACTTCGTACACCTCACACACACACGGCACTCAGTAGACACATGGCTCCGTAAACCTCGTACACATGCGGTTCTGCTCCGTACACCTTATACACACGCGGCCACGCTCTGTAGACTTTGTACACACATAGCTCTGCTCCGTAAAACTTGTACACATGTGGCTTTGCTCCATACACCTCGTACACACACGGCTCCGCTCCGTAAACACACGGCTCAGCTCTGTACACTCTGTACACACAGAGCTCCATTCCGTACACCTCGTACACATGCAGCTTCACTCCATACACACATGCGGCTTTGCTCCGTACACCTCGTACACACACGCAGCTTCACTCTGTACACCTCGTACACACACGCGGCTCCACTCCGTACACCTCGCACACGAGCAGCTCCGCTCCGTACACCTCGTACACACGTGGCTCCGCTCCGTAAACACATGGCTCAGCTCTTTACACACAGAGCTCCGTTCCGTACACCTCGTACACACGCGGCTCCACTCCGTACACCTCGTACACACACGGCTTCGCACCGTACACACATGCGGCTTCGCTCCATACACCTCCTACACACACGCGGCTCCGCACACGGGTGGCTCTGCCTCGTACACCTCGCACGTGCGTGGCTCCGCTCCGTACACCTCGCACATGCGCAGCTCCGCTTCGTACACCTCGCACACGCGCAGCTCTGCTCCGTACACCTCGCACACGCGCAGCTCCGCTCCGTACACCTTGCACATTCGCAGCTCGGCTCCGTACACCTCCCACACGCGCAGCTCTGCTCCGTGCACCTCGCACATTCGCGGCTCTGCTCCGTACACCTCGCACACACGCAGCTACATCCACCCTGTAAACCCCTCCTGACCCCACACATAATTCCCTCATCCAGCACCATGACAACCAGCACAGCAGAGTCCCGCATACAATATATTGCAGAGTCCCGCATACAATACATTGAGGGCTGTGTGCACAGGACCTGTAATGAGGTCACAGGAGGGGAGTAGTCAGATGTCAAATGATCAGGGGCCTCCGACTGAAGCCCCTGATCATGTAACCCCTGACTCCTGTGTAGGCGACAACCGTGGGGCCCCCATAAACTTATTTTTCCTCTCATTGTGGCCCCATCAGGTAGCCGGCACAGCTTCCAGGGAGGGTGGTGAAATATACTATTACACTACGTAGGTGACCACCGTGGGGGCCCCCAGTCTGGGGGCCCCCACAGTGGTCGCCTACGCAGTGTGTAATAGTATATATAATCTCAGCACCCTCCCTGGAAGCTGTGCCGGCTACCTGATGGGGCTAAAATGAGAGGAAAAATAGGTTTCTGGGGGCCCCACGGTTGTTGCCTACGCAGTTTAATAGTATATCATTCTCATCACCATGCTCCCTGGAAGCTGTGCTGGAGCAGAGGAGGCCATAGTATGCTGCATGGAGGAGCAGGGGGGCCATAGTGTGCTGCATGGAGGAGCAGGGGGGCCATAATGTGCTGCATGGATGAGCAGCGGGGCCATAATGTGCTGCATGGAGGAGCAGGGGAGGCCATAATGTGCTGCATGGAGGAGGTGCCCCATAATACTGTACGGAGGAGCATTATATGGGGCCCATAATACTGTATGGCGGACTATGAGGTGCCCATAATCCTGTATGGCGGACTATGTGATTGCACATAATACTGTATGGCGGACGGACAATGTGGTTGCCCATAATACTGTATGGCGAACTATGTGGTTGCCCATAATACTGTATGGCGGACTATGAGGTGCCCATAATACTGTATGGTGTACTAGGTGGGTGCTCATAATACTGTATGGAAGACTATGTGGTTTCCCATAATTCTGTGGCGGAATATGTGGTGCCCATAATACTGTATGGCGGACAATGTGGGTGCTCATAATACTGTATGGAAGACTATGCGGTTTCCCATAATACTGTATGGCGGACTATGGCTGACTATGTGGTGCCCATAATACTGTATGGCGGAGAATGTGGGTGCTCATAATACTGTATGGAGGACTATGTGGTTGCCCATAATACTATATGGCGGACTATGTGGTGCCCATAATACTGTATGCCGGACTATGAGGTGCCCATAATACTGTATGGCGAACTATGTGGGTGCTCAAAATACTATATGGCGGACTATGTGGTGCCCATAATACTGTATGCTGGACTATGAGGTACCCATAATACTGTATGGCGGACTATGTGGGTGCTCAAAATACTATATGGCGGACTATGTGGTTTCCCATAATACTGTATGGTGGACTAAGTGGGTGCTCATAATACTGTATGGCGGACTATGTGGTTGCCCATAATATTGTATGGTGGACTATGTGGTTGCCCATAATATTGTATGGCGGACTATGTGGACCCAATCGGCAGAATGTGGAGCTTTTATCCCCATTAGACTGGAGTGGCATGTCTGACTTGATCACTGCTCCATTCATTCCCTCCGTGGCTGCACTTGTTTTTTTATAGAAGCCCCAAAGAGAATGAATGGAGCTTCGGTCAGATATCCCACCTGCCGATCCATTTTAAAATGGGGATAAGTGTCCTATCAGGGATAAAACTTCCTCATTCTTCCAATTGGTGCAGTTTCTAATGGTCGGACCTAAGTGATCACCTATCCTGTGGAGCCCATGGATCGGTGACAACTTGTTTTACCCAAAGAACCCCATTAATGTAAGCTACTGTAATTATACATCCAGTTATGGGGGCGCACAGTAGATGTGCAGGAGCCGCCTGTGTTTTACAGCCGATGCTCCACTATAATAGGGATAGCGACTGACAGATATTTGCATATAACCGTAGGGTGGGCCCCTAGAGTCCATTCCCCTGGTGGGCCCCAGACACCCCAGTCCGACCCTGTTCGCAGTGCACCATTTTAAATCCTCCTCCCTCCATATTATCTATTACTGCACCCTCTGGCCAAGCAAACCACATGGACATTCACAGTGCTTCCAAAATTGAGAGCTGCACAAAAAAAGGAACAGATATAAAAATATACACAATTCTCCTATTCTAGATACAGTGGGGCAAAAAAGTATTTAGTCAGTCAGCAATAGTGCAAGTTCCACCACTTAAAAAGATGAGAGGCGTCTGTAATTTACATCATAGGTAGACCTCAACTATGGGAGACAAACTGAGAAAAAAAATCCAGAAAATCACATTGTCTGTTTTTTTTCATTTTATTTGCATATTATGGTGGAAAATAAGTATTTGGTCAGAAACAAAATTTCATCTCAATACTTTGTGATATATCCTTTGTTGGCAATGACAGAGGTCAAACGTTTTCTGTAAGTCTTCACAAGGTTGCCACACACTGTTGTTGGTATGTTGGCCCATTCCTCCATGCAGATCTCCTCTAGAGCAGTGATGTTTTTGGCTTTTCGCTTGGCAACACGGACTTTCAACTCCCTCCAAAGGTTTTCTATAGGGTTGAGATCTGGAGACTGGCTAGGCCACTCCAGGACCTTGAAATGCTTCTTACGAAGCCACTCCTTCGTTGCCCTGGCGGTGTGCTTTGGATCATTGTCATGTTGAAAGACCCAGCCACGTTTCATCTTCAATGCCCTTGCTGATTGAAGGAGGTTTGCACTGAAAATCTCACGATACATGGCCCCATTCATTCTTTCATGTACCCGGATCAGTCGTCCTGGCCCCTTTGCAGAGAAACAGCCCCAAAGCATGATGTTTCCACCACCATGCTTTACAGTAGGTATGGTGTTTGATGGATGCAACTCAGTATTCTTTTTCCTCCAAACACGACAAGTTGTGTTTCTACCAAACAGTTCCAGTTTGGTTTCATCAGACCATAGGACATTCTCCCAAAACTCCTCTGGATCATCCAAATGCTCTCTAGCAAACTTCAGACGGGGCCGGACATGTACAGGCTTAAGCAGTGGGACACGTCTGGCACTGCAGGATCTGAGTCCATGGTGGCGTAGTGTGTTACTTATGGTAGGCCTTGTTACATTGGTTCCAGCTCTCTGCAGTTCATTCACTAGGTCCCCCCGCGTGGTTCTGGGATTTTTGCTCACCGTTCTTGTGATCATTCTGACCTCACGGGGTGGGATTTTGTGTGGAGCACCAGATCGAGGGAGATTATCAGTGGTCTTGTATGTCTTCCATTTTCTAATTATTGCTCCCACAGTTGATTTCTTCACTCCAAGCTGGTTGGCTATTGCAGATTCAGTCTTCCCAGCCTGGTGCAGGGCTACAATTTTGTTTCTGGTGTCCTTTGACAGCTCTTTGGTCTTCACCATAGTGGAGTTTGGAGTCAGACTGTTTGAGGGTGTGCACAGGTGTCTTTTTATACTGATAACAAGTTTAAACAGGTGCCATTACTACAGGTAATGAGTGGAGGAAAGAGGAGACTCTTAAAGAAGTAGTTACAGGTCTGTGAGAGCCAGAAATCTTGATTGCTTGTTTCTGACCAAATACTTATTTTCCACCATAATATGCAAATAAAATGAAAAAAAAACAGACAATGTGATTTTCTGGATTTTTTTTTCTCAGTTTGTCTCCCATAGTTGAGGTCTACCTATGATGTAAATTACAGACGCCTCTCATCTTTTTAAGTGGTGGAACTTGCACTATTGCTGACTGACTAAATACTTTTTTGCCCCACTGTATATAAAAAAGATTTTCCCACGCATCCAGGTCACCGCGGAATCTCAGTCCCCTTTGGCTTGTATTTTCTTATTATTAATGTCAATCCACTGGGTAGCTTCCTCTGGTGTCAGGAAAAAATGGACTCAAAGCTACCACCCGTAGCCTTGCAGGGAACAGCATGGAGTATTGCACCCCAATTCCCTCAATCGTCTCTTGACACCAGTAAACTACATTCTCTGTTTCTGAACCGCAGCAGAATAATCCGGATAAATGGCAATCCTCTGTTCATCGACCGTGAGATCCTCCATTTCTCTGGCCCTCATGAGAATAATGTTCCAGTTCTTATAGTTCAGTATTTTGGCAAGCATAGTGCGGGGGGTGGATAAGCTCCAGGGGCAGGGGGCTGTGGTGGGACCCTGTGAGCTCTCTCAACAGCAAAAACTTTTGTCAGCATCTCAACCCCAATTTTCTCCCTCAGCCAGCTTTCAATAAACTCAGTAGGATTCATCCCCTCCGTTTTTTCTGGCAAACCAACTATACGGAGGTTATTTCTTCTAGACCTGTTCTCTAGATCCTCATTTTTTGCAGCCAGTTCTGACACTACTTGAGCAAGCTTTTTCTCCGCTTTTTGCAGCTTTACTACATGATCCTCTGCGGTGCTCACCCTCTCCTCCACTGCACCTGTACGTTTATCCACCTTCTGTAGAGCCGCATTTATATGTGTCATTTCCCCTTTAACATCTTGCACCTGCAGGGTTAAAGCATTTAGGGATTGCTTACATGAAGAAACTAGTGTAAAAATGTCTCTCAGGGTCAGTTCTCCTTCCAGCACCACTTCTTCCTGGGCCCCTGTTACCACAGCTATGCTGCTCCCTCCTGCCCCCCTCTGTACCTCATTCTGCCCTTCAGGGATCGTTTCCTCCTCCTTCTCAGATCCATCTCCAGCATGTGTCTCTGCCTCCTCTGCTCCTTCCACCCGGGCAAACTGTTTTAGCTTTGCAGCCGCTTCCATGCGCCGCTGACATGTGGCTTTAGCTTTCTCAGCGTCCTTTCTGGCCGCAGCGCCATCTTGGATAGCACCAGCATCTCCTGCCCCCGCGTCCTTCTGCCTCCTCCGAGTCATCTCTCCCTCCACTGGACTCCCAATCAACACCCCTCAGCTCCCGGGACCTTCAGCCAGCAGGTATGGCACAATTTAAAGCAAACAGCGGTGCCTGCTCAGGGTTATTGTAGTAATAGTGGCAGATAATAAAAAAAGGAGCTCTCTCCTATGCAACCTCTCACATGGCCAGCTAGGACACCAGAAAAAAGATTATACTCACCCTGGTGTCCGGTCTGATGGGTGTCGCCGTCTGGTCCGGTACCACCTATCTTCATACGATGCCATCCTCTTCTTTCCTTCCTGCTTTGCTCGCACCCGGGCTTGCTTGTCTGTGCATGCCATACATGCTCTCGTGTACCCGCCTTGCACTATCCTGTATCTAGCGCACTCCCATGTACACGCCTTGTATTGTCCTGTACTCTCCGTGCCTCTGTACACTCGCCCTGTACCATCCTGTACTCTGCGTGTCCCGGTATCCACACTTTGCACATTCCTGCAGACACACTCACTCGTGTCTCCTGTGAGCCGGCCACCTGGTGCCAGCAGTCGTGGTACCTTACCCCCTTGGGCTTGCCCCTGACACTCCCTGTATAGGGTGTGGTCCTCACTAGGTCAGCTCTCCCTGGGAGGGTTGGTGCCACAACCCAGAGGGTCCACTCCAGGAGTCATCACATCTGCTCCCCTGTGCTCCATTCTGCCCCCGTGCTCCATTCTGCCCCCCATGCTCCATTCTGCCCCGTGCTCCATTCTTCTCCCCGTGCTCTATTCTGCCCCCCCGTTCTCCATTCTGATCACTGTGCTCCATTCTGCCTCCCTATGCTCCATTCTGGCCCCCGTGCTCCATTCTGCCCCCCCATGCTCCATTCTGCCTCCCTGTGCTCCATTCTGCCTCCCCATGCTCCATTCTGCCTCCCCATGCTCCATTCTGCTCCCTGTGCTCCATTCTGCCCCCCGTGCCCCATTCTGCGCCTAGTGCTCCATTCTGCCCCCATGCTCCATTATGCCCCCAGTGCTCCATTCTGCCCCGTGGTCTGCTCTGCCCCCATTCTCCATTCTGCCCCCGTGCTCCATTCTGCCCCCCCGTGCTGTGATCAGTCAGTGAAGGATCCTGATCCTGTATAGTGATGTCTGTGGTCTCTCTGCTGGGACTCGGTGTGATTTATTGAACAAGACTGAACTTTCCGCACTGACAGGACGACCCTAATCTGCATCTAAGTTCAGACTACAATAACTCACACTGAGCCCCAACAGAAGGGCCACCAACCCAGACACTATACAATTTTGTGTGATGAGATGAGCAGCGTCCTGCTGCCCCCCTCATTGCAGACTTCCTGAGTCCTGACCTGACTTTTCCACTGAGGTCTCAGATACGCAGGCTGATATCTCTCTGGCAGATCCACACAGTCCACACAGCTTGCAGGGGATGTGTCTGCATCTCTGTCATGTGGCCAGGACTGCAGAATACATATTCAAAGATAACTGTCACGATGTGACTTGGCCCTGTGTGATGTGACCCAAAGATCGGTCGGTCACTAAAACAACCAAGACAGACAAGACGACACAGAGGACACAATTACAACGGTGGGCCCTTCGATAGGGAACGGGGAAGTGGACACCTCCTGCACTCTCCTAAGGAAGAGCCCTGAACTCTCCTCATGTTCCCTATACAGTACAGGTTCTTTCAACCACTGCTCCAGATCAGCTGCAAACAGCACTGCTCAAGATAGCTTCTCTCTTCAGCACGGTTGACTTCCAAATGACCAGTATTACCAACAGTCAGCTGGTGTACCAGGTGACCTTATATAGGAATAATAATAATAATAATCTTTGTTTATATAGCACCAACATATTCCGCAGCGCTTTACAGTTTAACAGTTTCAAAACACGTCATAAGTAACAACGTTAACAATACAATAATTAAATCAAAATAAGACGACCCTGCTCGTGAGAGCTTACAATCTACAGCAAGGTGGGGGAGATACAGAGTACAGGTGTGTATTTACAATGGTGTATTTACAATGATGGTCCAGCCATCTTGAGGGAGTGAGGGATGGATGGAGATAGTGAATGGGCTACACACGCACACTTACACATAGAATGACTTTGATTAGTGAATGTGATAGGCCGCTCTGAACAAATGTGTTTTGAGGGAGCGCCTGAAACTATGCAAATTGTGGATAGTCCTGATTTCTTGGGGTAGAGCATTCCAGAGGATAGGAGCAGCACGGGAGAAGTCTTGGAGTCGGGAGTGGGAGATACGGATTAGTGCAGAGGTTAGTCGAAAGTCATTTGCAGAGCGCAGCGGTCGGTTAGGCCGATGGACAGAAATGAGGGAGGAGATGTAAGGGGGTGCCGCACTGTGGAGAGCTTTATGGATGAGAACAAGTACTTTGAATTGGATCCTATAATGAATGGGCAGCCAATGTAAGGACTGGCAAAGAGCGGACGTGTCCGAGTACCGATTAATCAGATAAATGACCCTGGCTACTGCATTAAGTATGGACTGGAGAGGAGATAGTCGAGTGACGGGGAGGCCAATTAATAGAGCGTTGCAGTAATCCAGGCGGGAGTGGATCAATGCTACAGTGAGGGTTTTCGTTTTTTCCATGGTGAGAAAAGGGCAGATTCTAGAGATGTTCTTTAGGTGTAAGCGGCAAGAGATTGTATATGGGATGTGAAGGAGAGATTGGTGTCAAACATAACACCCAGACAGCGCGCCTGCTGCCGGGTTGTTATTGTGGTACCACCCACGGAGAGGGAAATGTCAGATTTAGGGAGGTTAGTAGACGGCGGGAGCAAAAGAAGTTAAGTTTTGGAGAGGTTGAGTTTCAGATAGAGAGCGGACATGATGTTGGAGACTGCGGACAGACAGTCACTGGCGTTCTGTAGTACAGCGGGGGTAAGGTCGGGGGAAGACGTACTGTATATAGTTGTGTATCATCAGCATAAAGATGGTACTGAAAGCCAAATCTGCTGATGGTCTGCCAAATTGGGACCATGTAGAGAGAGAAAAGAAGGGGGCCAAGGACTGAGCCCTGAGGTACCTCGACAGCAAGAGGAAGAGGAGATGACGTGGAGCCAGAGATCAAAACACTGAAGGAGTTGTCAGAGAGAACCAGAGAGAGCAGTGTCCTTAATGCCTAGTGACTGGAACCTAGAGAGTAGGAGATGGTGGTCAACAGTGTCAAAAGCTGCAGCTAGGTCAAGAAGAATGAGCAGAGAGTGGTCACCGTTACGTTTTGTTGTCAGAAGGTCATTGGTCACTTTGATGAGTGCAGTTTCAGTCGAATGTAGGGGGCGGAAGCCGGACTGTGAAGGGTCTAGAAGGGAGTGAGTGGAGAGGTAACTAGTAAGGCAAGAGTAAACTAGGCGCTCCAAAAGTTTAGAGATGAAGGGGAGATTAGAGACTGGTCTGTAGTTGTTTGTGCAGGATGGGTCGAGAGCGAGTTTCTTTAGTAATGGAGTAACAATGGCGTGTTTGAAGGAGGATGGGAAAATGCCCGAGTAGAGGGAGAGATTAAAGATTGTAGTCAGGTGAGTTGTGACGACTGGAGAGAGAGACTGGAGGAGATGTGAGGGAATGGGGTCGGTAGTGCATATAGTCGGACGAGAAGAAGAGTGGAGTCTGGAGACTTCTTCTTCTGTGATGGGATCAAATGTGGAAAGTGATCCAGGGGAGATGCAGCACTTGGTGGTTGGGAGCAGATTTCCTGATGGATATTATCTATTTTTTCTGTAAAGTGGAAGGCCAGGTCATCAGTACAAATGTCTGTGATAGGGGCATGTGCTTTTGGCCTGAGGAGGGAGTGAAAAGTGTCAAAGTTTCTTGGGGTTGTTGGCTAGTGAGGAGATCAGGGTGGTGAAGTAGGTCTGTTTGGCGAGGGGAAGGGCAGCGTTATAGGTTGTTAACATAAATTTGAAGTGGATGAAGTCGTCTGGTGTGCAGGTTTTTCTCCATAGGCATTCAGCACTCCTAGAGCATCGCTGGAGAAGTTAAGTTTGCGATGTGAGCCAGGGCTGTTTTACTCTGTGCTTGGAGGTTCTGAGGGTGAGGGGAGCTACTTGGTCAAGGGTGCTTCTAAGAGTGTCATTGTAGTGATGATCAGCCAGATTAGGACAGGAAAAAGAGGAGATTGGGGACAGTGATGAGTGTAGGGAATCTGAAGGTTACTGGCTTGTAGATTTCTGAATGTGTGGTAGGTAGGAGTGAGCTGGGGTGGGCAAGGATTTGTAAGCGTGAAGGAGATAATGTTGTGGTCAGAGAGTGGAAGCGGTGAGTTATTTAGGTGGGAGATTGAACAGAGCCGGACGAAGACCAGATCAAGGGTGTTTCCGTCCTTGTGTGTCTCAGAGGTTGAGAGCTGCAAGAGGCCTAGAGAGGTGCTTAGTGATAGAAGCTGGGATGCAGATGTGGAAGTAGGGCTGTTAGTGGGGATGTTGAAGTCTCCCAGGATAAGGGTTGGTAGTTCTGAGGACATGAATTGCGGCAGCCAGGCTGAAAAGTGGTCAAGGAAGTGGGTGGGTGAGCCTGGGGGCCGGTATATGACCGCTACTCTGAGGGAGAGGGGACGGAAGAGCCTGATGGTGTGTGGTGTGGACCTCAAAAGAAGGGAATGAGAGTGATGGAACTGGGGGAATGACCTGGAAAGTGCATTGTTGGGACAGGAGTATGCCGACTCCACCACCAAGTCTGTTTGTGGGTCTCGGGGAATGGGAGAATTGTAAGCCACCATAGGAAATGTCAGCAGGGGAGACAGTGTCAGAATCCTGAATCCAGATTTCAGTGAGGACCAACAGATTAAGAGAGTTGCTCAGAAAGTAGTTGTGCAGGAAAGGAAACTTGTTACAAACAGACAGTGGATTCCAGAGGGCACAATTAAAAGATGGAGATTAGGGAGTGCAAGTAATATTAATAAGATTATTATGGTTTCAATATGAGGTAGGGTAGGGGTTGGGGCATGGTGGACCGGGGTTGGGGGAGATGTCACCTGAAATCAGTAGGAGTAGGAAGATAAAGAGCAAATAGTTGTTGGAATTGTAAGTAGTTGTTTCCTGTGCTGTGTTTGGGCAAAATGGGCTGATGTTTCTCAGGAAGGTGAGAAGTGCATGGGATCTGTACATGGGAGAGGGAAGTATAGAGGGGCTGATGTGTATGAGTCTTGATGGAGGGGGGATGGGGCAGTGAATGTGGATGGCAAGAGAGCACAGGAGGATAGAAATAAAGCACATGGTTAAAGGGGAGAGAAGTGTGGGTTACCTGACTCCTGCCCTGACTAACTGCCATGTATAACTGCTGTTTTAGGAAGGCGGGAGTGGTCATCACCAGCAGACTAAACATGTAGTAACGCCAGCGGCCACCGGGGGCAAAAACAGATATTAACCCCCGATGGCCTGAAAGGAAAAAAGTATATATCAGAGAATCCAGAATCTGACAGATCCAAAAATCAATCGTGACAGTAACAGTGTGGTCCCCTGGCCCAGCCCGCCCCTGAACGTGTAGTGGCTAAATTGTAGGTGCTGAGAGTAGCAGAGCGCATATGCCGCCCACTCTGCACAGCAGCTTCCTGCCGCCTGAGGCAACAGGCTCAACTTGCCTCATTATAGGTGTGCCCCTGGTCTTGAGTGACACCATTCATTTTACCATATATTGTACTGAGGAAAAATTTGAAGTCCGGTGAATGGGTGAAAGCAATGTGATTCCCCCATTGTTTCAGGGGCTTTATTTCCATGGTGCTTGTTGCATACCTTGCGACATTTGAAGAACAGAAAGAGGGACAGCTCATGCTGCACACCGCGGAAAGTTTTGGCCACACCACAGTCCATGCCCATTTACCATTTCTACCTTGGCAGGAGGAGTTGTCAGAAGGCGCTGGTATTGGGGTACATTCAGCAGATGCCCAAGACTGCAGGGCGTAGACCCAAATCCAGGACTGTCTGCCGTATCCATTACAGCTGGGACTAGAGATAAGAGGATGGATTTGTAAGAGTTACGAGCAGGAACATGGGATGCAGTGACGGAACGCAGGCAGCAGAGCAAGGGTTAACAGGTTTATTTACAGGGGAAATACTCCACACAGGGAGGTTAAGAGGTAAACGATATTAAAGGCACAGTACAATACAATGGTTCAAATATTAGCAAACGTATAAGAAAGTCAATACTGCAGCTCCTGCTGCGAACTCAATGGTGCCAGCAACGGCCGGCGCAGTGTCCTCATTAATGGGGTCAAACAGACAATACCCCCGTCTTCTGGTGACAGTGGTCGGTCTCCGGTACCTTCCACTGCCCCTAGTCCATATACTGTAGTTTCCTAAAAAGGTAAGGGCCACGACTACTGTCTAAGCTTGACGAGACTCCTGCACAACTCTCCTCACAGTCTGGGTCAAGCAAGTCCAAAGTGGCTGATGGTAAAAGGGGTCACGAACTGGCACGGGCCCCACGTGGCTCAGAAGTTGTTTAACGGCACGGTCAAGGTACAAGGGTCTGTCCTGTCCTCGGTCACTTGTATGGGGCATGTGTGTTATACTCATGGACACGGAGCGTTCTGTGCCTTGCTTTCTGACAGTCACCGGACTCATGTTGTACGCTCCTTTTTCTCTGGTCCTCGCTGTTGGCGAGGGGCGACATCTGGCACTACCTTGCACACTACCGATGTTCTCAGGACTTGGCATTTCTCTGACTGCTGCACGGCTGGCTCAGCTCTACTCAGTGTGCATGTATCAGCTCTATGTACACAGGTCGGCTCTGCTTTGCACTGCTCTGCAGCGGTCTCACTCTCTGGCATGCTACTATACACGCTTGGCTCTGCAGGTGACTGGGTACCTCCTATGCGACCCCTCGCAGTGTCGCTACTCCATGCAGGGGACAAGGGGAGCAGAGCGCGCCACTCGCCACTCTGCGTGCTGCTCTGCCCTAGTGCTAAACTCCTCTGCTTAGAGCGCACTTTCTCCTTTTATCTCCCTGCTGCTGCACGCCCTTTTCTGGTTCTCCCCGCCCCCTCCTGTCAGCAGGAAACTTCATCTCACTCATGCTTCCCTCATGCAGCAGGGGAAAGTCTGCCCCACTCAGACTTCCCCCTGGGAACAGAGGATGCAGCCTTTCTAGTTCCGGATCCAGCATGCAGGTACCCGGGGTCCGGTCTATCTCCTTACAGATTCATGGGGCTCTAGTCCAGAGTCCAGGTCAGTGGTACCTGGGGGCTGGATGGGAGGTCGTGAATCTCTAACCTTCCGGTGTCCCCGACTCCACTTTTGAATAGCCAGAGCTCATGGGACGTCATCTGTGCGTCATGCTCCTCTTTAGTTGGGACCTGTGGATTATTTTTTGTCCATTCACAGTTGAAGCCACCAGAACTTTCTCATCTTTATGTAGCGTCATTAAACGACATCCGTCTTTTTTGTGCATGTAAGTCCATGTTCACACATTGCAGAAATGCTGTGTTTTTTGTTTTCTGCAGGATCCGCTTCAAACTGCACAATAGCAGTTTTCTCCCCCTTATTTGATGCTTTTTTGGTTCGGACGTGGAGCTGTGTTTTTAATGTGCTTTTTATAGGACAGAAAAGCTTTCATTCTGCATTTAAAGTGAAATTTGGTTCCATCAAAATGGCGCCGACGCTTGCACAGTAGCATCTGGCAGAATGCGCCATTTTGATGAAGATAATTGTTTGGACACCCCATAATATTACAGGAATAAAGCACAAATGCACATTGCCATTTTAGTCATGTATCATGCTACAGCACAGGTGCCGCTGCCATTTTGATCAAATTGAACTTCTTTTTGTAACCCCACACTAGAATATTCAGTATGTAAAATAGGAGGCAGGTCAGTGAGGGATCAATGAGCTGTCATTAGCCCAGAAGGATGAATATTTAGAGCACCACATAAAGCCCTGCCCACAGGCTGCCTGAAGCATGAGAATCTCTTTAACTGAAAACTGCAAATAAAGATTAAACAACCTCATATTATATGTATTTATATATTGTAAATACACAGTAATATAGACACAAACTAGAAAAAAATAATAGCCAAAAAGCAAAATTTAAAGGGATGAAAGATATACGCAAAATAAAGGGTGGAAAGGGTTAAAAATGAAGAGAGGGTAGGAAAAATATGGTTTAATAACCCCTTCATGACTGGAGCTTTTTCGGTTTTGCGTTTTCGTTTTTTGCTCCCCTTCTTCCTAGAGCCATAACGTTTTTATTTTTCTGTCAATATGGCCATGTGAGGGCTTATTTCTTGCGAGACGAGTTGTACTTTTGAACGACATATTTGGTTTTACAATGTCGGGACTAGAAAAACGGGGAAAAAGTTCCAAGCGCGGTGAAATTGCAAAAGTGCAATCTCACACTTGTTTTTTGTTTGGCTTTTTTGCTAGGTTCAGTAAATGCTAAAACTGACCTGCCATTATGATTCTCCTGGTTATTATGAGTTTATAGACACCAAACATGTCTAGGTTCTTTTTTATCTTAGTGGTGAAAAAAAATCAAAACTTTGTTAAAAAAAAAAATGTGCCATTTTCCGAGACCTGTAACGTCTCTAATTTTTCGTGATCTCGGGTTGGCTGAGGTCTTATTTTTTGCGTGCTGAGGTGACATTTTTAATGATACCACATTTATGCAGATACGGTCTTTTGATCGCCCGTTATTGCATTTTAATGCAATGTTGTGGCGACCAAAAAAAGTAATTCTGGCGTTTTGAGTTTTTTTCTCACTACACCAATTAGCGATCGGGTTAATAGTTTTTTTTATTGATAGGTTGGGCAATTCTGAACGCCGCGGTACTTAATATGTGTATGTGTGGGTTTTTTTATTATTGTTTTAGAATGCGGCACAAGGGGGGTGATTTGAACTTTTATTTTTTTTTCATTTTTTTATATTTTTAAAAACATTTTTAACAAACTTCAATAGTCTCCATGGCAGACTAGAAGCTGCCATAACCCGATTGGCTATGCAGCATACAGGCAATGATCAGATCACCTATATGTAGCAGAATTACTCACTTGCTATGAGCGCCGACCACCGGGTGGCGCTCAGAGCAAGCCGGCACTGACAACCTTAGAGGTCTCCAGGAGACCTCTGGTTGTCATGCCAATGAACCGGTGACCTGCAATCATGTGACGGGGGTCACTGGTGGGCGGGGTTCTGGTCCGATGGCCAGAAGCACTTGATAAATGGCACTGTCAGTGTTTGACAGTGGCATTTAATAGGTTAATAGCCACGGGTGGATCGCGATTCCACCCACGGTTATTGCGGGCACATGTCAGCTGTTCAAAACAGCTGATATGTCCCGGGAAAAATGTGGGTTCACCACCAGAGCCCACATCAAAGGGAGGAAGTCCGATGTCGGCATACTATTGCGCCCAATGTTGGAAAGGAGTTAAGGAAAATGGTAAAAAGGGAAAAGAAAAAATTAAAGGGATAGAAGGAAAATGAAAAAGATTGCTATGTACAGGATAAGCAAGGGAAAGGACTTACCATACACTTATAAGATACCTTATACTGTATATAGAACATTTAAAAGGTAGGAAGGGAAGAAAGGGAATGCGAAAAAAAGGGAAAGGAAGTACACCTGTAAAACAGGCGGAGAGACAAGCATATAGAGAAATACAAACTGTTACATAATGTAAAATACTGTCTGCTGAATTCTAGTAGTGGGTGCAGTTTTCATGAAACCACATCCACTTTGCTTAGACAGAATTTTTATGCAAAAAAAGCAGCAGAAAATATGCAGAATTTATGCTACGTGTGAACATGGTCTAAATTTCGAAGCAACATGGACGTGATTCCATGAAAACTCCCCTCTCTGTGGTCTGAAGATGATGCCGAATTCTGCAGTTTTGGAGAATTTTTTCTCTAAGCTTCTTCTGAAAAAAAAAACACATGAAGAAAAAAAGCCATTTTATTTTTAAGCGCAGAACCAAAGTTTTTCAGCATTATTAAAAAAAGCATTAAAAACTCTGCTTCATATCTGCCCATTAATCGCAACAAATAAGGGGGAAAACACAAAAAAGAAGCGCAGGAAACACGCAATAATCAGAGAAGATACTGTGTAGTGATGAGCGAGTACTAAAATGCTCGGGTCGATCAAATTGGAATACTCAGGTACTCAACCGAGCAACGAGCCCAAATAGCCAAAATCAGGAAGCGTATACCCATATATGGCTGTGAAGAGGTGCATGGGAATACACATTGCAAAAAATACACTGTATTGGAAGTTTTTATTTTTTGCTGTCATTATTTGGTGGTGTAGAGAAGTCTGGCCCAATGCAGCCCTGGTTAATTTTTATAAGAGTCAGCCTGTGTTACACCTTTGCTTGCGCAAGGTCCCCGTCCCCCCGCTGTGACACCCGTACCTCTGCGGGGCCCCCATCGGGGTCCCCGCTCTCTCCCCTGCTCCTGCTTAATGGCACGCGGCCAGCACATCCCCGGGTATGAGGCTGGTCGTGTATGCTCCCGGTCTCTTAAAGACCGCATTTTTCAAAAATGTCAATGTCAACCAATTATATTCTTGTGTGTGTTATTTCTGGCCCCTCAGCCATAGAGAGGGCGCTGGAGCAACAAGTGTTTCCTGTTGCTAGCTGTGATCTGACGTTTCTGTGACCTTTTGTGCTTTGCCTGTGTCTTGCCAGTACCCAGCTAAGGCTGGTTTCACATTAGCGTTTTTTAGCGCAGCGCATCGTGTGCACCCTATCGCATGCACTATGTGCCCCTATGTGTAACATGGTGGGCGCATGGTCTTGCGATTGCACGTGTTTGTCTGCGTGATCATGCGCATGAGTTTTTTCCAGGTGTGCGCCTAGACGCGCTAGATGCAACATGTTGCATTTTTAGTTCCGCCCAACGTCGTAAAAAAAACGCATGCGATCGCTTGCGCACGGAATGCGCCAAAATAACACATTACAGTCTATGGGAGTGCAGGCGTGCGCATGGACATGCGCACACCCTGCGTTTTCGAATGCATGCATTTTTTGTGTAAACATGTCTAGACACTGGTTTAAACTACACCCTACACAAAGAAATATTGTTTGGGGGGTAGTGTAGATAAAAGAAGGTGTTGGTACTGGCAGACCACTACTCTACAGACAGCCTGGAAGAGACAATAGCGTCCTGAAATTTGGAGAGAAGCAGCAACTTCAAGAATGTGAGTATTCTAAACCTAATGTCTTCCTGTCCTTTTTTCTTAATTTATTATGTACTAATGTCTCATTTTTTATTGCAGCATGTCTTCTGGAGAGGAATACAGACTGACTCCAGGTGAACTGGCCGAAGCAGAGCGTGAAGTGAGTACCTTCCTGCCCTACAGTTTGGGTAAGTATTCGCTGTCGCATCTACACATGTACCAAATTAATTTTTGTTCTTTTTCAGACCTCATCGTCCACAGCAAGTGAGGGGGAACAGGAGGAGCAGCCAGTCCAAGTGCCGGCGGGGAGACGGCCTGTAAGTATAGACTGACTGTGATTGTACTTTTTTTTTTTCCTGACTTTTTTTCTGGCCTGTTTTTCATCTTCAATCTTGCTTCTTTTCTGTATATTTTTCTATCTTTTTCATTTCCAAATCTTTCCAAGATTATAATGTTTTTCTTTCTTTTCTAAGCTCCACAGCGGGACAAAGAAATGGCCCTGGACATCAATTTAGTCCAGGAGCGAGTCCCGTTGTGGGGCAGCCGTAATCCGCAGCACGCGGACACGGTGGTGACCCAGCGGCTCTGGAATGAGGTGGCCTCAGCAATGTTGGATGACTGGAACAATACCTCTCCCCGGGTCCGCAAGGATTTTCTTAAGTATTTCAATGTATTGTCTAATATTTTTTGCTGTGTGATGCGGTAGTGACCTTGGCCAGGATCACACAAGTGTGTGTGATGCACAAACAAAAAGCACAGAATGACAAATGTGCAAAAATACCTTGCAATAAGACATATAACAGTAGTCAGCAAGTGCTGATAAAAGGTAATAACAAACACAGGGTATTTAGTCTATACGTTTTTTTGCAAAAAAATGTATAACAAGCTGCCTCACCAACGTCAAGGTAACCCGTATTGAAGCAGTCCCTATCTAATGTATTTAATACCTGAACATATGAACTGTGTCTAAATGAGAAGGATTAAGACAGGCGCTTTCTGGTATGGGCACGTGATGCAAGACAGCTCCTTATGTGCATGTCACACAAGAGAGGGGTGGGGTCTCTCAAATCATGCATAAGCATGAAAAAAACTGGATTAAAAACACACATGTGACATGCACAATGTGAACAAGTCTGTTGGACCATGTTCACTCCACCCTGACTGAAACACAAACAAAAAGCACAGAATGACAAATGTGCAAAAATACCTTGCAATAAGACATATAACAGTAGTCAGCAAGTGCTGATAAAAGGTAATAACAAACACAGGGTATTTAGTCTATACGTTTTTTTGCAAAAAAATGTATAACAAGCTGCCTCACCAACGTCAAGGTAACCCGTATTGAAGCAGTCCCTATCTAATGTATTTAATACCTGAACATATGAACTGTGTCTAAATGAGCAGGATTAAGACAGGCGCTTTCTGGTATGGGCACGTGATGCAAGACAGCTCCTTATGTGCATGTCACACAAGAGAGGGGTGGGGTCTCTCAAATCATGCATAAGCATGAAAAAAACTGGATTAAAAACACACATGTGACATGCACAATGTGAACAAGTCTGTTGGACCATGTTCACTCCACCCTGACTGAAACACAAACAAAAAGCACAGAATGACAAATGTGCAAAAATACCTTGCAATAAGACATATAACAGTAGTCAGCAAGTGCTGATAAAAGGTAATAACAAACACAGGGTATTTAGTCTATACGTTTTTTTTGCAAAAAAATGTATAACAAGCTGCCTCACCAACGTCAAGGTAACCCGTATTGAAGCAGTCTCTATCTAATGTATTTAATACCTGAACATATGAACTGTGTCTAAATGAGCAGGATTAAGACAGGCGCTTTCTGATATGGGCACGTGATGCAAGACAGCTCCTTATGTGCATGTCACACAAGAGAGGGGTGGGGTCTCTCAAATCATGCATAAGCATGAAAAAAACTGGATTAAAAACACACATGTGACATGCACAATGTGAACAAGTCTGTTGGACCATGTTCACTCCACCCTGACTGAAACACAAACAAAAAGCACAGAATGACAAATGTGCAAAAATACCTTGCAATAAGACATATAACAGTAGTCAGCAAGTGCTGATAAAAGGTAATAACAAACACAGGGTATTTAGTCTATACGTTTTTTTGCAAAAAAATGTATAACAAGCTGCCTCACCAACGTTAAGGTAACCCGTATTGAAGCAGTCCCTATCTAATGTATTTAATACCTGAACATATGAACTGTGTCTAAATGAGCAGGATTAAGACAGGCGCTCATTTAGACACAGTTCATATGTTCAGGTATTAAATACATTAGATAGGGACTGCTTCAATACGGGTTACCTTGACGTTGGTGAGGCAGCTTGTTATACATTTTTTTGCAAAAAAACGTATAGACTAAATACCCTGTGTTTGTTATTACCTTTTATCAGCACTTGCTGACTACTGTTATATGTCTTATTGCAAGGTATTTTTGCACATTTGTCATTCTGTGCTTTTTGTTTGTGTTTCAGTCAGGGTGGAGTGAACATGGTCCAACAGACTTGTTCACATTGTGCATGTCACATGTGTGTTTTTAATCCAGTTTTTTTCATGCTTATGCATGATTTGAGAGACCCCACCCCTCTCTTGTGTGACATGCACATAAGGAGCTGTCTTGCATCACGTGCCCATACCAGAAAGCGCCTGTCTTAATCCTGCTCATTTAGACACAGTTCATATGTTCAGGTATTAAATACATTAGATAGGGACTGCTTCAATACGGGTTACCTTGACGTTGGTGAGGCAGCTTGTTATACATTTTTTTTGCAAAAAAATGTATAGACTAAATACCCTGTGTTTGTTATTACCTTTTATTAGCACTTGCTGACTACTGTTATATGTCTTATTGCAAGGTATTTTTGCACATTTGTCATTCTGTGCTTTTTGTTTGTGTTTCAGTCAGGGTGGAGTGAACATGGTCCAACAGACTTGTTCACATTGTGCATGTCACATGTGTGTTTTTAATCCAGTTTTTTTCATGCTTATGCATGATTTGAGAGACCCCACCCCTCTCTTGTGTGACATGCACATAAGGAGCTGTCTTGCATCACGTGCCCATACCAGAAAGCGCCTGTCTTAATCCTGCTCATTTAGACACAGTTCATATGTTCAGGTATTAAATACATTAGATAGGGACTGCTTCAATACGGGTTACCTTGACGTTGGTGAGGCAGCTCGTTATACATTTTTTTGCAAAAAAACGTATAGACTAAATACCCTGTGTTTGTTATTACCTTTTATCAGCACTTGCTGACTACTGTTATATGACTTATTGCAAGGTATTTTTGCACATTTGTCATTCTGTGCTTTTTGTTTGTGTTTCAGTCAGGGTGGAGTGAACATGGTCCAACAGACTTGTTCACATTGTGCATGTCACATGTGTGTTTTTAAGTGTGTGTGATGCTAGAAATTCGCAGGAGTTTCTAGCATCACACACATTTGTGTAATCCAGGCCAACAGTGTATTGTCTAATTTTTTTGCTGTGTGATGCGGCAGTGTCCTTGGCCGGGATCACACAAGTGTGTGTGATGCTAGTAACTCATGTGAGTTTCTAGCATCACACACATTTGTGGTATCCTGGCCAACAGTGTATTGTCTAATTTTTTTGGCTATGTGATGGGGCAGTGTCCTTGGCCGGGATCACACAAGTGCGTGTGATGCTAGGAAGGGGAGTTTCTAGCATCACACACATTTGTGCTATCTTGTCATACAGTGCATTGTCTAATTTTTTAAAATTTTTTTTTCCCACAGTGAACAAAGTCAAAACCCGTTGGCGCTCGATGAAGGGCCGCTTCAACAGGGATGTTCGTCTGGAGGGCCAGGGTCGCAGTGGTGCTGCTGCAAGGACCAGAACTAAATACTGCTACCATCGGGCGTTGGCGTTCATAAGACCGGTCCTTGCCACCAGAGCATAAGTATTTTGTTGTATTGTATTGTTTTTTTACTCTGTGCTTTTTTTATTCCACAGGAGTTGGCGCTTTAACTATTGTAAATGCATGATAGTAATGTTTTTCTTTTCACAGCACCTGGAGCAGCACCCTGCAACCTGTCCCTGCAGCGGTCCTTCATCGAACGACCTCGGACCCATCCCAGCCATCTGACAGCCAGGAAGCAGCTTGCGGGTCGGCAACACAGGCAGCTGGATACCAGGAAGCTGGTATGTCAGGTGTTCCCCTGTCCCAGGTCTCTGCCACAAGTTTTGCGGGCACTTCCCGCCAGCGGCAGAGGGCCTCAGACAGGAATGTCATGCCTGAGTTCCTTCACTTGAGCTTGGTCTTTCAGAATGGCCTCAAGGCACTGTCAGACTGGAAAGTGGTTTTTCCCTCATGGAAAACCGCTTCCAGGCTGTCGACCGTCACCTTGACCATCTGGAAACCGACCTCAACAGACCAGCGCACCATTTGTTCCACCAAATTGAACGGGGCATGGCTGAACACCTTAGTCCAGATCTCCAGCTGAATGTGATGCAGGCCTGCAACACTGCTTTCATGCAGGCTATGCAGCAGAGTCAGTACGTGCAGCAGTCAGTGGTGTCATTTCCAACTGTGCCACCACTGACTCACTTCACCTCACTACCGACTTCTGCTGCATACCACTGCACGGCCACCTGCATTCCAAGCCAAGCCGGACACCACTACACCACCACAAGGCCGAGTGCTGCTGGACACTCCACTGCCACCACCATGGCAAGCGCTGCTCCTGTCTGGACCACCACCACTCAAGCCTGGAACAACACTACTCCTTCTGCTTGGAGCACCACCGCCGCCACCACTCCTCTTGCTTTGAGCACCACCGTCGCCACCACTCCTCCCCCTTGGAGCACCACCTCCGCAACAACTCCTCCTACTTGGACCGCCACCACTCCTCCTTCCTGGACCACCACCGCCACCACCGCTCATCCTGCCTTGACCAGCACTGCCACCGCCACCACCGAGCAGCAGCAGAGGGGTGACCCCCATTCCATTTTTGCTGAAAGACAGCAAAGGTCCCCCAGCTCCAGGCGGTCACCCAGGTCAAGGAGGTCACACAGTACCAGGAGATCCAGGCAGGACACACCAGGACACAGGAGACCCAAAAAAACAAAAACTTTGTCCGTCCCTCCCCCCTCTCCTCACACTGTGTCTCACCCTGCCTCCAGTTCCATCCCTGAGCTCCTTTCCCCCGCTACTTTTGTCACCCCTTCCTCCCCTTTAAGCCATTCCTCGTATCTCCAAACCCCCAACTTGCCACTATCTTCCCCCAAACATCGCTCCCAGTAAAATATTTTTTTTGCAATAAATGTAAAATTCTGGTTTCCCCTAATACTGTTTGGTTATTGTGTCTTTTGCCGCCTACACACACTGCGCCGTACACACACTGCACCGTACACTTTGTGTTTTTGCCACCTCATATCTCCATTACTGACACATGTTTCTTGTGTCAGTCCTGGAGATATGTGTTGACAAAAACACAAATATATGACTTGTATTTTCTCCACCAGTCTCTTCAGTCTGCTAATATTGTACAATATGCAAAACACAAGCCGCGGAGACACCATCACATGTTTCTCAACACAAGCAAATGTGGTACTAGCAGGTACGGAGGATGCAGCGTCGAGTCACGAGACAACTACGGTGCTTTTTAAAGATTCGTTTATGGGACTTGAGGGGACTTCCCTCAGTCCTGGCCTGATCACCAAAACAGGGGTAACACAGGTTGCCCACGTAGGGGCTCTAAACAAGCAAACACGGTAATGTAGAACACGACTACTCCCGGCAACGGCCGGTCACTATAGGGCCGCGGTGTGGCCGACTATGGGTCCTTAAGTCTAAAGTCTACTTAGCTTTCCCGACGTCCCTCGCCGATCTGCTGACCTTTCGACGGAAGAGTTGCTGGGCCCAGTTGTTGAGGCGTTAACGAAAGCTTCGCACTTTCCGGCGCGTTGATGACACGGGGGCCCCTTGGGCCTCGGCGGAGTCCTTGGCTGGATAGGCCGCAGTCCCTGGACTGGGGCAAGCAGCGGCGGTGAGGGGTGGCAAATGGCAGGCCACCTGCGCAGCTAACGGCTACGATGGGGAGTTCACGACCAGCAGAGGACCGACCCCTGGTGTGGACCGGGGCGGGGCAGTGGCCGCCAACAGCACTGTACCAGCTGCGGCCACTGGTGGGAGCGGGGCGGCTGCGGCGGGCTGGAGCGTGGAGGCAGCGGCCGCAGGTGACCGCGGGTAGGCTGCAGCCGCTGGCTGAAGTGGGAAGGCGGCAGCGGACACGGGCTGAAGCGTGGATGCAGCGGCTGCGGGTGACCGGGGATAGGCTGCAGCCGCTGGCTGAAGTGTGGAGGCGGCAGCAGCCACGGGCTGGA